>NC_138959.1:5827500-8605000 GCF_965226115.1 Aulonocara stuartgranti | reverse complement strand
TCTCGTTTGTGTAAATACTTCAATCCATCACAATTTAATGTGTACTTGTAAAATGTTGTCTTGCAAGTCTTCTCACTGTTTTCCCACCGCTCTGAAAAAGTACCAAACCACAACCCCCCGAACTGAGCCTTGTAAATGTGATGAAGAACAGACCGATTCATGCTGTTGGTGCCCATTTAAACATATCAGTCACATTTTGGGGATTCACATCAGCCTGTCGCTAGAATACTGAAGACGGAAGGGGAAACATGGTAAATAAATACAGCACGACTAGCAAATAAATGAACCAAAGTTGTCACTTGCACATCTAAGTGGTGGTCAAATCAGAGCTTTAGTTAGAAACTCAAATAATTAATTCGTCTTAAGGAAAGT
Organism: Aulonocara stuartgranti; assembly: GCF_965226115.1. Taxonomy (NCBI): domain Eukaryota; kingdom Metazoa; phylum Chordata; class Actinopteri; order Cichliformes; family Cichlidae; genus Aulonocara; species Aulonocara stuartgranti. The sequence goes on along the minus strand of NC_138959.1, from coordinate 8,604,628 downwards.
CTTGCAGCTGCACAAGCAGAAGCATCAATGAAACGTTATCAAAAGTTAACACACATTATTGTCAAGAACAAACTGGTTAATGTGCTTCTTATCATCCTATCTGTATTGAGCGTGCTTGCTTGTGAGTGGCAGGAAATGAGATGCCATGGTTTCTTTCTGCATCTGATGCAGCAGCGGTGTTTACTTTAATTTTTTTACCTGGTCATATTCGGAGGAGGAGACGAGGAAGAGGATCGAGGTGACTGAGTCGAAACACTCAAACCAGCGTCTCCGCTCGGATCGCTGCCCTCCCACGTCCACCATCTTGAAGGGAACATTCTTGATCTCAAAGTCATACTCATGGATGCCCTTAGTGGGTTTACGAGCCAGCAGGATGTCCTGTTGAGTGGGAAGATAATCCTAGCAGGAGAGGCAGAAAGACAAACTTTTAATTATTGAGACAAAAATACCATTTGTCCTCATTTCCACCTAACCGTTTGATAGAAAATCCTTTCCAAACCAGGATTTGTTTGCAGACTGAAGAAGAAACACCAGACACATAACAAAGTTCAAACTAGCAGCCAATTCATCTGTAAATACTAGAAATGTGTTTTATTCTTCAGCTCTAACTTTGGGTCCTGCAAAAGCAAGACTGGAAATGACACACTTATGAGCGCTGAGGAAAACACAGCAGAGTTTAAGACTACACAAAAACGATTCCGTAAATATTCACAAATATGGGGATTTCCCACAGAAAGCAATCGATGGGAAGGTCAGCATTTTGTAGAAAATGAAAGTAAAGGTTTGACATAATAAGTTTAACATCTGCTTCTGCTGTAACCTCTGTGGCTCTGTGGAGGAGCTGAATCTAAAGGTGGATATTTCAACTGAAAATCACCAGGAAGCTTGGGTAGGCTCTGTATACAAGCTAATCATCTTTGTAATCATTGTTAAACTGGCTTTAGCAGGTTCAGATTCACTGCTTAATAGAGGGGACGGCTCCAGATGCAGGCTAGGTGTGTTCTGTTTAAAAAAATAACTTGAGCATTTTAAACGTGTCTTACCAAATTAAAAAAAGACTCATACACAGAGTGAAACAGGGAGGAGAGAAACTAGCACAGCTACAATTGACAGCACAAAGAGTTGAAATGAATATTATGTTCATATACTAAACACAAACACCCACAAATGGATGCTGTTTGTAAAATGGTGATGAAAGAAAACACAGCAACTCCATTATGAAAACAGTCATTATGAGTTTGATTATACATTTAGGGGGGGGATTTCATTCATGTTAGTAGCGCCCATTCAAAATGTGCCCATTTGTAATGAGGACACTGTGGTTTGCAACTGTGTGTGCGTGTATTTCTATAATAAACAAAAAAAAGCCTGAGGTCAGCCACAGGAGTGAAGTTAACATACACACACCCACAGAAACAAAACTAGCTTTTTAGCTTCATAGCATTTACAAAAGCTATGAGGATGTGTGTGCATGCAACATTATATTCATTCAAACACATATAAGGTGAACCTGCTAAGCCTCTGTCCATTTTCTGTGATATGTAAACTGATATGATGGAAGCTTGCAGTAAACATGACAATGGCATGGCATTTTTTTCTTCTAGTTCTGGTTGACATCATCAAGATGTGACACCACCTTAATCTTGTCATCCCAGACATACAGATCTGAGTGAGCACAGTATAAGGATTATTTTTAATATGAATCATGCAAAGCTACTCTAGTAGAGTCTGAAAAGGTGGTGCTGGAAATGAGCAGAAAAGGCTGGACTTTATGTATCGAGTTCATACTAAAGGTGGCTGTATTGAAGAGCACAACATGAAAGACGCATCTAAAAGAATACAGCAGCCTTTGTGCTTACACCACCTGTAAGCACAACCTTGGTAATAAAAGTGTAATTAAATTTACAAAACAAACATACGCATACAAACCTCATGAAGACAGTAAGATTGTAGATGTTAGCATAAGCATGTGTGTTTGTAAATAATAGTACAAGTATAAACACTTAATGTCCTCAATGTAAAAAGGATGTGTTTATGATGCACAGAAATCTGAAAAACAATTCAACTTCCAGCATGCTGATGTCAGAAAAAAGGAAGTATTGTTAAAACTCAGTTGGGAGCGGTTAAAATATCTCTCATGTTAATAAAGGAAAAACCCTGATTTACTCTCAATAACGCCCTCAAGTTTTGGACTTTAGACTTAATATTAAGGGTTTATAAACTGTTTGAACTTGCTTAGTGTGTTCATCTTGATGTTTTTTTTAACTAAACTTTTAAACACCTGAAAAAAAATTGAGCTTAACTAAATATAAGGAGCTTCTTTCACAAAATGCCAGCATTATCTGCGGCAAGCAACCACCTTAGTCATTTCTAAGGTAACCTTTAATTGTCTGGACATGTTGCAGTATTAACTATAACATGCACAAGTCTGATTATCACAAAGAGTACAAGCAGAAACAACTTACCAGCTCGCCGAGCTTATCCAGATTATCCAAGAAATACTTCACTGACTCACCCTGCGACAGGACAGAGGAGGAATTTCTGTTAATTCTACACAATTAATTAGGTTCTGTCATTTTTACCACAATCAGCAGAAAACATTTTGCAGCAATATGTTTGCAAGTGGAAAAGGCGCTGAGATACTAGTGGGGAGAGTGTTTAGCTGCCACACAGACAGAAGTAACCTGACTTTTTTCTTTCTCCCGTGTCTGCCCCAGAGCAGAGTCTGTTCTGAGGTACTGAGGCAGGATGCGCATTATTTAGTAAGACTGTGACACGTGTTTCTAAGTGTGTCTTTGATGTATTCAGAAGTGTTGGTTAGTGTGTGTCTGCGTGGTTAGAAGTGTTTTATTTGAGTTTTTTCCCAAGACTTTTTCGACACTGCTTTTGTGCAGGCAGTGCAAGACCAGACACGGGGCTGCCAGGACTGAGATGCATTCCTTTATCTGTGAGCTGGTGCGGGTCCTGCACTCGACATAAACCAAAACACCGTGTGCAAAAAGAAAAACAGATTTAACCCATCGTCTTTCCTGTGACCTGCAGCGCCTCTACTGCAACGCACTACACTTGCACAGGGGATTTTTGTTTTGTTTTTTGCATGTATTTTGCATTAATGACACGATAGGCATTTAAATGTTCCCAGTTGCAGCGATCGGGTTGTATTTCTCTCTTACCACCATGTACGAGCATTACCCACCCCAGCTTCTTCTTCTTGTCACCTTTTGATCTTTAGGTAAAAAAAAAAAAACTAACCTGACCTGAAAAACCTGTGATTGTGTGTGTGCATTTCTGTGTGTGTGTGTATGTGCACGGCTAGGATTACCCAAGGGAGGAGCCCAATGGTGTGGTGCTCTACTAGAGTTAAATGAAGAAAAAGCTACTTTTCTGATTTCACATCCGACTCCGCCCGAGTAAAAGGAGCTCATAACTAAGAAGGGTTTGGTTGGTTTTGAAATAATCAAAAATCAAGTCAGATTTTTTTTCCTGTTTTTTTTTTTTTAAAAAGGAGAAGAGAAACAAGAAGCGCAATCACTCTGCGTTCTCCCTGCTGAGGCATGACAACGCCTGCAGAAGCAAAACTGAAACTCAGCAATATGTCATCTGAACCGACACTTACATTAAAGGAAGATGTGACTAAATAATTCTAATACTATGAATCTCAGAATCTCCGATGAAAAGATTAAGACTATTGTAATGAGCAACGCTGACGTCTGCACTGCAGGAAGTGAGAGAAGCCATGTGCATACTCACAGCGCTACGTGTGTGTGTGCTTTTTTAAACATGATAATTACAACCAGGCCTGAAGGCACGTGCGATTTGTGATGCAAATGCTTAAATGGGGCACGGTCAACACGAGGGGATTCTGGGTAATCTGCTGCAAATGACACAAATCTCTTCTTAGAGAAGGAAAAAATTTTTAACAGCTCCCAACAGAATTAATTTTGCCCTCAGGGTTTACAGTGTACTCACCATTAAAACTTAATATTAAGGTTTTGTACACTGTAAGCTTGCAATTGATATTCAGTTTCATTTCAAGACATCTAACAATAATAAGTTTATTTTAATATAAGAGAAAAGGCAAAAAGAACCCAAAACATCCCAAACACTTTTCAAAATGTGTGGTTGGTTTTTATAAAAGATGGACATTTGACAAAAACTACACTGTTCTGTACATACATTGATTTTAATACATATACAGAGACTGTTTTGACCCTAAAATAATGCTTTTTTTTTTAAATTAAAGTCAAATACTGTTCCACTTTGTACCCTAGAACAATGAATTGTCACATATGAATTAATTTTTTTTTTTTTTTATAAACTAACTGTCTTGGCTGTGCAGTAATGTGTGTGTGTGTGTGTGTGTGTGTGTGTGTGTGTGTGTGTGTGTGTAGCCCTGTGTCTGTGGTCCATTGACCCTCCACTGATATTACACAACAAATAAAGGCTCAAAGCTATTTCTGATCAATTGTTTAGTCTATAAAATGTCACCTCATTTTCCAGAGTGGGTTGAAGTGACAGGTGACCAACTATTTGGTTTGTTCAACCAATCCGCCAAAATTCAAAGAGCTTTAATCTGTAAACATGTGCACATGTGAAATAAGGATGGGACAATATATTTTATATGGCTTCCATCTGTGGTATCAATATCTTTATCAACACATGTAGGCGATTTCACTTGTTTCGTTTTCACAGATATTGTGATGTATCGCAGATGATCGCCTCGCAGCACACTTAGGCTACAGTGATTCTGTGATACCAACACCTAGCGTCCAGTAACTGAACAGCTAGTCAGGCTTTCAGCGATCCTGCCGCTCTTCAGTTACAGGCTGTTTCCATAGCAGGCTGCTTACATTGTTCCGTTTACTACTGTCACCGAATGAGTCACATTTGTGTGTTTATATGAATGATCAGTCCAAGTGACAGCTCACTTCCATTATTAAATGCACAGCTCCAGCTTCAAAAGTCTAAAAGGTGCGATGTTTTCCGTGATAATTAACGCTTTTGAAGATTTCGGGGGTGGGCGGGTGGAATAAAGGAACTTGCCAATTTGCAAAATGAATACTTACACTCTTACACAGATAGGTTATGCACGTTAGTGTGTGTGTGACCTTGTGTAACTCGAGGTGTGTGACACTCTTAGTGTTTGTGTGCAAATAACGCTGAGTGGGAGAGCCAGGGATCTGTTTGTGAGCATAAAGCTGTTTAACTACAGATCAACATTCCTGCTCTGATCACACTTATTCTCCTTGTCTGTCTGGAAAGGTTTGCACCAACAAGCTGAGTGTGTGTGTGCCAGAGCAACAAAACGCCATTGACGAAAGTTTGGTTTTATGCAACCCACTGGCAAATTGTAATTTTCTGCTTTTCATTACTGAAAGCCACTTGGAGAAGCGCAGCCCTTATTCTGTCCTCAGTTGGGGGCCCCTTAACTGCTGAAGTGTTTAAGTTTGTCACATGAAGGCAGGGCAATCAGGGTTATTCCTATACAGACAACATTTTGGCAAGAGCCACAGGAAAATCACCAGCCTTTTGACAAACACACTGTTTTCTTAATTGGGGATTATTTACTTGGATAAAATTGGCATTTTTTTGGCTTATTAAATAGCCAGAATACACAGATTTCTGTCAAATCATGTAAAGTAATCAGTGCTTTAACTGTAAAGCTACACTCATGGGAGAAAGGGGCTTATTTTGAGTCAGGAAAATCCCTGACAGCTGGTCATTTTTTAAAAAAAGCCTAAAGCTACGGTAATAAAAGATAAAATAAGAGCATATCAACAGCCCAGAAAGGACATGTGAACGCACTCCCGACCACATCTGCTCTTCTGGGGTAAACGTCACAGAGTTAAGACGTCCACACTGACAGCCAAAAGATATACGCAGCTGGGAGAGGTGTAAACAGGAAGCCTATTGAATCACATGTCTGACCACTCGGCACAGAGAGAGCACCAGAGACTAAAGAATTAGATGCAGGGAGAGTGGAAAGGGAGGATGAATTGAAAAGTCAGTTTCACTTTCTGTTTTCACTGCCATTTTCATCAATATGACTTTTTGGAAAAACCCATTCAGAAACACCAGAAAACCCTTATTGCACCTGGTGATAGAGAGCTGAGATTGAGAACGTTTTATCAGACAAAACTAGGCCACCATTATCTGTCAGTTATGCCATTTCAGCATATGTGTGTGTGTGTGTGTGTGTGTGTGTGTGTGTGTGTGTGTGTGTGTGTGCACGCTCTAACCCACCAGCTGAAACTCCCTGCGCCTATCGTAGGCGTTCTGTATGCCCGAGTCTGCCCACAGGGCCTTAATGGCGGGCAGGTACTCCAGGAAAACCGATGTCTCAAGCTGCCCACTGGTCATCTTGGCTGAGCGGGTGTCGAACGCCATCAGGTTGTCGCCGTGCGGCTGGTTGTCTTCATCACCCCACGGAATGTGCAGCTTCTCACGGGCGTCCACCAGCACACGTATACCTGGAAAAGGAAGTCAGATGGCAACTTAATAGTGGAAAGGGGTAGTGAGAAGGGCAGGTGAAACAAAAGTAACCCAACACCTGTGTCCTTTGGAGGCCTGCTGTGTCTAAAAAATAAATAAATAAAATACAAAAAAAATGATGATAGGGCAAGAAAAAGTGGAGTTGATTTTAAGGTAGCACATGATTAACATAACCCTGTTACTAGACAGATTTCAGGGTTTTTCCTGCTTACACAAAATTTCCACCAAAGAGGTCTTAGCCTCCCCTCAAAGGAAAAAGAAAATCACCACCTTGTGCTAACCATCACTCTACCCAATTTTTCTTTAACTGAACTTTCATTCAGTCAAGAATAAAGCACATTTTGCTGACATAATGACCAGAAATAACAAGAAAATGTGCTTCGAAAACCACATTATAATCCGGGGAAATCCCTGTATTCACAGCTATTATTTACATTTATTTCAAACTGTTTATTCATTAAAAAAAATGTACAGGATGTGCTGGTCACACCAACACCTTACTTTGAAAATGGCCGAAATAACTGTCGGGTTATATAGAATTTCGTGACTATTAAAAAGCGACGCTTGAGCCTTGTTGGTATTTACAGACGATTTTGTTTAACGTGGACAACACCAACGTAAAGATTTCTCTTTCATTCAGTCCGTGGACAAAGAGGAACACCTTACAGCACACTACACTGGCGGGTTGCCCTCCATTAGCTTCATCCCGAGCTTAGTTATTGAGCAACAAAACTTGCCTGTAGCTGATTTAAAACCGCGGGTAGTGTTGGTTAAAGATATCACAAAAAACTTGATTCGCTGTATTTGGTATAGCTATGCTAAACCCCTAGAAAAGTTAAGCTTTTAGGACAAACGAGGCTCCTATGGGTGTGCCGAGAGCAGATGTAGACTGTTTATGTGTCCTCTCACCCAGCCCAGCGCTGCTAAACAGATGTGGAAACTTTCCAGTGCCTTTTAACCGAGTAAAAAGGGCGATTTTCACGCCCTTTAAGTTTCCAGCCCTCGGTAGCGAGGTTACCTTTGATAACATTGCTGTAAATCGTTGCTCTGAAATCCTCTCGGGCGTGCTGGTCGAAGTCCTGGCCGTGGATGATCCGCATTTGTTTGAGGAAAGTCGACTTGCCGCTCTCGCCAGCGCCGAGGAGAAGGATCTTCACCAGCCGTTTTACATACGTTTTCTCCTTGGAGAGACATCTGTCGATCTCTTTGGACTTTCTCAGCTGTTCCACCTCGCCGCTGTTAAGCAGGCAGACGGGTAGACAAACTTTTAACACGGACCTGGTCGGCAGGAAATCCGCCATGTTCGCACAAACTTCATCGATGCTAATTTGATGCGCGTTCTCGGGCGCAGGCACGGGACCAAGCCCCTTCCCTAAACTCAGGAAGTACCGCTGCTGACTGTTTACCATCAATCTTAAGGCACAGCCTACTGTGCTATTTACGCGGATATGCCTCACATAAACACGTAATATTGTCCGTAGCTACGTTTGAATGGAAACACACAAAAATAACTTTATAAGCAGCATACTGAAATTTACACGCGAATACATTTTCAAGTTTTAGAGGTCTAATTGCACGATACACTATAAAAAGAATTAATAGGCGTTAACGGCTATAATTAAAGTAAAAAATAAATACATAAAGTTTTCATAATTAACATTAAAATAAATATGAAGGGAAAAAGGAGAGTTGACCGGTGGTGGCATGTCGCCCTCTACTGGTGCAGTATAGAAACACGTTGGAAAAAAAAAGACGCGCTCCGATTGGTTGATTCGTTTCACACTTTTAGACATGCTGCTTTCAGAGACTGCAGGAAATATTGCTATCTGCAGTTGAACGCTCTGCTGAAGAACAATACAATTTGAAATCTTGACGGAAAATAACTTGGTTTTGTGAAAGTGGTTGTATTTGACCTTCTGTCTTTGCGTTTATAGCATTGATGAGATAAAGAACACTAAATTATTGCCTATACTTAACTAAAACGGCTTCACATTGCAATTACTTAAACCTATTTTAGACAATTCTTTGTTACTCTTATTGGAACTGTCAACTTTTTATTACATGCCTGAAGTGCCACACGGGTAATTTAATCCTAATTCAATTTAAAAATGATAAAATATTGGCACATTAACAGTTTCCGTTTTTCCAAGTGAGAGGTTTAGAGGGGGGACATTTGAAGGCAACATCACCATCGATCAGTGTTGCACTTCCCCTCAAGCATCCCCACACGACACACAGGGCTCTCACAGGCGGCAGCAGTGTTGTATGTGTGTGTGTGTGTGAGAGAGAGAGAGAGAGAGAGAGAGAGAGCGGTGCAAAGCATCACACAACATGACCATCCGAAACGTTCTCCGGGATCATGGACAGAGGTACCGACCACGGATGGCTTGTCTCAAAAAGGTGGGCTGCACAGCTTACATTAGATGATGTAAACCAGAGCACAGGCTTATAGATTATACCTGCTGCAGACGCATCATTAGTGACTTGTATAAATTCTCTAACGCAATGCTTGGACTGTATTGGCTTACAGGAACCTCACAAACCCAGGCTGTTGTTGGCATTTGCACTATAATAATCTATAATATTCTCTGGAAATCCCAATGCTTTCATTGAATAGATTTATTAAGGATGGTCATTCCGTTAAGGATTAAAACCCACAGGTACCATTTGGACTACAATAAGCTTTAGGGAAACCCAATAGCAAAATGCATTTCTTTAATAATATGGACTTTAGTTATTAAGGGTTATTAGAGATGTTATTCATATACTCGTGTTTCAGAATGATGCCAACATACTGTAAATCAGATGTCATGTCAGCTTCCCCCTTACACTCTATATAGCTGTCAGACTGTGTTCTGTTTCAACCTTTTCACTGTGATAAGGTCGTTCTGTTTAATAAGCATTAGGCCTGGATCAGTATCAATACCTCCATCTACACCAACCAGCTGCTGGAAAGAAGTTAATCCAGGCGCTGTGTGAATTGTGTGTGTGTGTGTGTGTGTGTGTGTGTGTGTGTGTGTGTGTGTGTGTGTGAGGCCAGCCAGAGCAGTCCTTCATTCATCATCTCATATTTAAAATTCAGTTGGATGGTCACCAAAGAGAATGTTTTAACATTAGAAAAAATAAATAAATAAATGGAAGGAAATAATCAAGACATGAGCTTCCAGATGTAGCACTCACACAGTGTCCCCCTCTCTCCAGGGGAATGCACACAGAATCCATTTCCTGGAGAACTTTGTGTTTTGGTCAATGAAAGCCCACTTTGGTCCAGCTCAGTCTGGGGCTTATAGCCTCTCCAGGTTGACTTCAAAGCACAAAGCCACTTCAAAAAGACCCAGGAGTCAGCTACAAACACACTCTCTTTCTCTTTCTCTCTCACACATGCATACACACACACACATAAAGTGAATTAATGTACTACAGGATTTCTTCCTCTGCCGTACACACCCAAGTTGTGGGGGAGCTCTGGGATCAGATGGTATGATGGCTGAAAAACTGTTTAGAGGGCAGTGAGTCATCACAAACCTCCCACACAAGCCAAACAAAAGCCATGAGATCAGGGCTTGAAACAATCCCGTCATCTCGCTTCTCACCACTTTCTAATGCAGCATTAAAACTGTAATCCAGTCATTGGACTAAAAAGCTGAACAGTTGTTTGGAGAGAAACAGAAACCGAATCATTCGGCATTTGTCTGATAGGAAGTATTAATTACAAGCTTACACATCAAGCCTTAACATCCCAGGGGGGAAATTTGCCCTTTTTTAATCAGTGAGACACAGTTTAATGCAGCTTTCTCTGCCTTTCATTAAGTAGAAAAGAGGTTAATGGTAATGCTGTGCATGCTCGAGGTTACACTAATGATCATCATCACCGTCATGTGAATTTCACTGATCAAAATTTAGGATTTACAATCAAATCTGCTGCCCCAAAAACCTACACTGTGAGCTCTGATGTGACACCTCCTCACAACCTTTTTTTGAGCAGGCGGAGAAGGTGGTCCTCGAGATGCAGGACCCCACAACGGGAGTGAAGCTACAGCCTCAGAGACTGGTTATCACCACAATACCACATGCTATTACTGGTAAAGTGGACACAAACACTCTCACATACACTACAGTGGCTTGATTTTTATCCCGTTGAGTGACTGTACCTGCACAACCTCGCCAGAGGATACCACGGTGTTGGAGCTACAGATTTCATCTCCATGACAACCCCATGGTCTCAGAGACAGAGAGAGGGAAGAAGTAGGAGGTGAAGGAGGAGGATGATGATTGAGCAGGCGAGAGGAAACAAACATGTAGCGCCCGAAGCAAGAGGAATGCAGGCAGTAGGTGGTGGAGGAGGAGAAGAGAGGGAACCTAGACTTCTACGTCACCTGCAAGCTTTGAATGCCCACAGCTGAATGAATGAAAACATACCAAAGGCTTCTTCTCTGCTGCTCTCTCCACTTCCCTCTCTCACTTTCTTTGCTGTTTTGTTTTCTCTCCATCTCTGATTCCTTTGCTTTTCCTGTTTCCTTTTCCTCCCCCTTTCCCCCTTTCTTTCATCTCACAAGCTTTCCTTTCCTTTCTTAGTTTCTTTCTTCCTCTTGTTTCTTTCCTTTGCCTTTCTGTCATTTTCTCTCTTCTTCACTTGTCATCCTTCTCCTCCTCCCTTTTCTCCTTCCATGTCTCTCTTTGACATTAGCTTTCTGGCATTTACAGGCATGCACTGATGGACATAAACAACATACAGTATATTTAAAGTTGTTTGCTGTTCAAGCTGCCCTTTTGACTAGTGTTGTTTATTTCCATAGATTCTTTGTTACTTCTGACCTTGAGTCCTTTTTCCTCAGGTGAAGACATAGTTGTGTGGTTAGCAGACAGATTCCAAATCGATGCACAAGGTGAGAGATCAGGCAGCTGATGCCATCCCAGTTCAAAGTGTGTGTTTTGATAAAAAGAAGACAGTTTTAGGATGTTATCATGTTAGCTGACAGTGAAAATTGGTGATAGAACCTCATTTATAGCAAATCTGTCTTTTTTATTCAGAGGCGAGGAGTTTTGGCTCCATGCTGGTGGCGTTAGGATACATCTACCCTATACAAGACCACAAGCGTTTAGTGGTCAAACCAGATGCATCCCTGTATCGCTTCCAGGTAAACACACCACATTTTAAAGCTTAGCCAAAATCTCAGCTGCAGCAAAGCCAAACGATCTTCCAAAACAGTATTTCTGGTTATGGGAAGATTTAGTTTTCATTGCTGCACACTGAACAGTGTTTTTGCATGTTGTTAAAATGTAAAAAAAGGGATGCACATAGTCATGCAGAAACACACATAGTGTGCACTCCTGTTCCTGCTATCTAGTGACTCCACAACTCATGCAAAAAATGCAGTGTAAACTGAAATGCTTGCAAAGGTCATTTAAGTGTGACTGTTGTTTACCTACAAGAAAACAGAAAACAACAGAGCAGTTGCTAATTTATTAGGTGCAGAGCCTAAAAGATTGTGATAAAAACACATCAGTACATCAAATTCATTTGATGTAAAGGCTAGAAAGTTGCTGTGTCTCTTAGCCTGAGCACATAGCAACTTCTAAGAATAATTATGTCGGTATATCATGTAAGTTCAAAATAAAAATGCAGAGCCATGGAAGGTTAAAAAAAAAGGTTGATCGAGCCTTGTGAAGTAAAATCATGCACTTCCTGGAAGTTTTTCCATCCAAAAATGTAAAAATGTGAGAAACCTTTATTTTCAAAAATGTGTAAAAATTAAATGTAAAATTCCTTCAGTTTAAAACAGTGCTGCATTTTTTTCAGTGCAGAATAATGTTTTTTTTTAAATACTTTTTTTCTTCTTCAAAAAAAAGACAGAAAGGCCCTACACTGAAATAAAACAAACATCTTTGTAAAAACATTCACCATTTTTAAAATAAAGGAATTTTCCATATTACTTTTTATGGATGTTTTTCACTATGCATTGCATTTTTACAATACATAGAAATGCCCGTACATTTTGGTAAAAATTAGAATTTACTGTCAGAAAATTTTGGGGATATTTTTAGTTTTTTGAGAGATTTTTTTCAGTGTGATATACATATTTAATTCTGCATTCAGTCATTATTTTTAATATATTAACAGATTCATTTTATCAACATTATTGACCATGGTAATTTCCCATTGGTAAATTGGTTCCAGAAAGCGGCATGTGCCAGATTTTCTGTAATGGGTTTAGCATCTCTGCTGTAACATGCAATGATTAGATAATAAAAGAGTTTACCATTACAAGACACAAAAACCACTAAAGCGAGGTAAAACCAATTTCAGTCGTATTTATTTTATGATGTGAAACCCCAAATTAGTCTGGCTTTAGTTTCCTGAATGACTGCAAATTGAAAACAACCAACAAAAAACACCCTTAAATCTGCAAGAAATGAATCCCACTCACAAAAACGCTTACTGCTAATCATCACCTCTGCCCTTCATTGTTTCCAGACACCATATTTCTGGCCCACACAGCAGTGGCCTGTTGAGGATACAGATTATGGTGAGTGTATCTGAATGCATCCTGTTACTAAGAATCACTTACCGTTAACATCCATCTATGTTTTTGTTACTGAAGCAATCTACCTGGCAAAGAGAAACATACGTAAGAAAGGAATCTTGGAGCTGCACGAGCAGGTGAGAATTGGACACGAATCCCACGGCGATTAATTTTCTCTATTGGCATTTACTGAGGTGTTGTTTTATGTCCTCAGGAGCAGTACAACCATCTTCACAAGTGGATGAATCATAAATGGGATTTTATAGTGATGCAAGCTAAAGAGCAGTATAGGTGGGTGTGCAGGAAGCTCAGTGATGTCGGGAAGCGTTAAGGGTAACAATGTGTTATGACTCTCTGTGTTTGGGTTGGGTTTTAGAGCTGCGAAGGAGAGAAAGAAACCGGACCGTGTGGTGTTTGACTGTCAGGAAAGAGCCTACTGGGTGGTTCATAGACCTCCGGTGAGAACACACACATGCATGTTTCTATCACTACAGAAGACGTTTGTGAATTTATATTTGAAGACTTAGACTAGCCGTCACTCAACCAAGTCCTTTATGATTTGCGTGAATGAGAATGGCTTTTTGCCACCAAAAGGAGCTGGGCCTCACTATGTGATTATATAAACACATTTATGTCCCCACAACATGAGATAATATAAGCATACATGCACAGATATAGTTATCAAGCCTGAACAGTAAACAGCAGATATTGGTACATTGCAGGTAAACAGAGAAGTAAGAAAGTAAATTGCACCACACTGCAATACTTCCCAAGGTATCTCATTATCTCTACCCATGATGTCTCATTACCACTGCATGTCCAGTCAGAGGAAAAGGGCACAACTGATTAATATTTCACACTGCATGGGAGAAAGTGGTACAGTGGTTTGCACCTTGTGCACATCGAGCTTCTTGTGCTGTGATGCTGGATTACAGCTAGAACAGTTACCAAAGACAGTGACAGCTCCCAACCAAAGACCCATGTGTTTCCCATGAGTTAATTGGTTTGCAGTCATTTGATTAGGTGCAAAGATGTTTGAGGATATTCTCACTTCAGAAACTGCTGATCTACTGGGATTTTCCTGCACAAACATCTCTCATATTGCAGAAATATGTCTTTCTAAAGTTTTGGTTGCATAATATATGTGACCATAAACTATATGGTCACATCATATAAAGTAGGGCCATAATAAAAACACAGTTAAGTGCATAATGTTAAACAGTTGTGCTTTTCATTGTTTATGACTTCAGCCTTTAGGAAGAATATTGTGTTGACTACTGGTGACCTTTTCAGTAATGTAGCACGTTGTAGCCTGTGCTCTGTGACTTGTGTTGTGTCCTTTCAGAAGTGAGGTACACTATATTGCCAAAAGTATTTGCTTGTCTTCATTCACATGCGTATGAACTTGAGTGACATCCCAATCTTAAGCCACAGGGTTTATTATGATGTCGGCTCATCCTCTGAAGCTATAACTATTTCAACTCTTCTTGGAAGGTTTTCTATAAAGTTTATGAGTGTGTCTATGGGAACCTTTGGCCATTCTTCCAGAATCCCATTTGTGAGGTCAGACACTGATGTTGGATCAGAAGGCCTAGCTCCTGGTCTCTGCTCCAAAGGTGTTCTTTTGGATTAGGACTCTGCAGGCCAGTCAAGTTCTTCCACACCAGAATTGCTCTTTAATGTCTTTATGGATCTTGCTTTGTGCCCTGGTGCACAGTCATGTTGGAACAGGAAGGGACTATTGCCATGCTTGAGAGCATGAAATTGTCCAGAATTGTCTTGGTATGCTGAAGCATTAACAGTTCCTTTCACTGGAACTACTTATCCATTGTATTGCCAGACAGAGAAGCATGATTCATCATTCCAGAGAGCACGTCTAGGTTGGGCATGCTTCACACCACTGCATATGACGCTTTTCTATTGTACTTGGTAACGTAAGGCTTGAATGCAGCTTCTCAGCATTGGAAATCCATTCCATGAATCTCTCTACATGCTGTTCTTGAGCATATCTGAAGGCACACGTGAAGTTTGGAGGTCTGTAGTGCTCAACTCTGCAGAAAGTTCATGACCTCTGTACACTATGCACCTCAGTATCTGCTGACCCCACTCTGCCTACTCATGCCTTGACTTGTTGTACAGGTGGCATCCTACCACAGTACCACGCTGGAATTCACTGAGTTCCTAAGATCTGTGAGTGTTTGCAGAAGCAGTCTACACGCCAGGTGCTTGATTTTATGTCTGTGGCCACAGAAGTGATTGGAACACCTGAAATTAAATAATTTGGATGGGTGAGTGAATCCTTTGGCAATATAGTGTATGCACAGAAGACTTTGACCTAACGAGGGTCACTGGCACTGGCACTAATTTGTGTCTCATGGCACATGAGTTATCGCTGCAAGGGTGCTCTGTTGTCAATCCCTCAGTTGAGATTTCCATATGCATGCTGTAAAATAAAGCAATAAAGCATATTAATCAGCTACCAACGTTAAAAGCTGATAGGTCAAGTTCTGCCGGGAATTTTGAGGTACAACTACAACTAACCCATCCGAAGTTCTTAAATCCCAGTTCGATCAAACGTCCTGCTGTCAGACACAAAAGGGGCTCCTGTGTCTGCTGACACAGTATTAGACAGGAAGTTTAAATGCTGTGGCCGATTGATACTTACAAAATCAGAGTATTAACTGCTTTGCATTTGTTGGTTTGTGTATTTTAAAGCTTTTCAGACAAAAAGGATAGATATTTCTTCCGTCTTCCAGCCTTCAAGCATTTCATTCCTTCTAAATACTAAATCAGATATGCACACTCTTAATTTAAGATGCACAATTTAAAAAGGAAGAAACTTTTGACCTTTTCTAAAAAAAAATCAGTATTCAATAAAAGCAGAAACAGATGTTTCATGTTGAAAAATAAATATAATGACACCTTGATGTAAATAACATATGCTGTCCTTAAAACTTCATCTTACAGGTTCAGATTGATCGTAATGACTGCTAAATGTGATTTAAAGTTAATGCATTTTAAAGCCCCCCGTGGGAAACAAATAAAGTACTTGAAGATGTATTCATAATGACCAAGAGTGAATTTGGTGATTGGCCTCTTCTTGTTTGAGATGGCCATGAGAAGTACGACACATTATCCGCTGATGATTAGCATTATAAAACAGCCATCTGTTTAATTAATTAGTCCTTTGGTAAACACTGTGTAATTCTCTTTTGTTGATGTGTATGTAGCCAGGGACTGTGAGTGCCATGGACTATGGACTGGAAAGACTAATAGATCCAAATGCACACGAGGTAACAGGTGAGTCTCTGCCTGACCCGCATGAACATAATTCCTTTCAATCAGCTTATATCCCATAAGAAGCTTTAATGCATTAATGCAGGTACAGTAAATGATATGTATGCTGTTTTCTTTTATTAAAATTAAGGCCTTCTCTTTTCCTTTCTTCTTCTCTGCAGGCATTTCCTACGGCTATGTTTTCAAATCCCAGACTTTTAGGCTGGTTGTGAACACATCTGCACACACTCACATCACCTCATGAATGCACTTGCTATAATACTTGCTAACAAAAAAAAAGTACCTGAATCTCAGCTCAGGTTGTGAAATGATGTTGAAGGTTAGTGTTCACAAGTGTTCATCATGAGTCCAACAATGATAAAGAAGTGATGTATAAAACAGTGCTTTTTTCTGTGCAGAAATACATACAGTGTCCTAACTGTGAAGTCATAAAGTATATGGCTTATTATCTGTACTCATACTTTTAATACATTTTTCCTCAGGCAAAAACACCCGATGACTACGAGAGGATCGTAAGTTTTTTTCTACTCACTTGTTGGATGTTTTATTGATCACGTATAGTGGCAGCTCTGTGTTATTCTGGCTGTCATTTCTCTCCCTGTAGATGATTTTCATCCAGCAGTCCATCATGCGTCCCAGAGTGAAATCATCAGTGTCCATTGGCGCGTAAGACAGTCCCTCATATAAGAAGCTCGCTACTATCTGTAGCAAACCAGTACCCCTCCTATACCCTGGCTGCTCCATTAGCTGTATGCCTTAAAGTAACACACGCACATTAGTTTCAGCATAACCCCACTGAGTGATCTGTAAAGGTCAGACAGGTTAAAGCTGATGAGAAAGTGGGACCGTTGTGGAGGGCTGCTTAAGCTTATTGGTGGAGCCCTCCACAACAGTCTCAGTTTCTCAGTAAAAAAAAGAAAAATACTGGCCCTGATTATATGATAAGTAGCTAGCTCAGTGGCTAGCTAGTAGAAAGTTCACTTGAATCTTTGACATATTTCCCACGTGTCTTTCCAGGAAATAAAAAGAAAATGAGAATCTTCACAGTAGACAAACATGTATTGTCAAGTGTATTTGCTGTTCTCTGACTGATGAGGGATTAGATAATGTGAGTTATGCCTCCTGTAGGCTTGGCTGCACTTGCTTTACTGTTTCTGTGTGGCTGCATCATTAATGGTTAAAGACGTTATTTTCCTTCAGTGTGGTCGATGGTGACGTGTTTTTCCCTCCACTGCAGGTTGGTGAAATACTGCGCCACTTATAAAGGCCACGACCCTTTTCTGTCCAAGTGTCTTCCCAGCAACCCCTGGCTCACTGATGACGTCACATACTGGGCTTTGAATATGCCCAAGTGCGTAAGATGATTATACTTATAGAAATCACTGATTTTGGACAATAATTAAGAATATTTTGTTTTTGTTATCTGTGCGGCACAGTGTGGAAATACCCACTAAAATGCGTGTGGAGAGGTGGACGTTCAGCTTTGGAGAGCTCCTTTCAGACCCTCGAGGACGAGATGACTTCAGACTGTTCCTAAAGAAAGAGTTCAGCGGTATGATAGTCTGATGCAATTTAAAGTCACTGTTGGTCCTGATGTTAAGCTTTCCTTCAGTAGAAGGGGTTAGGAATAATCTGAGTTTATATCTGGTTATTTTCTCTAAACCTACTCAGGTGAGAACTTGGCATTCTGGGAAGGTTGTGAGGATCTGAAGTGGGGCACTGCTGCGACAATGAAAGAGAAAGCAGAGCAGATCTACAAGTAAGAACTTCTTGAAGAATATATTAGTCTTCTGGTAAATATTGAAGACAGTGGAGAAGAAAGTATTATTTGATTTAAAAATCGCCAACTATGTTTACTGACAGTGATTTATGACTCTTTAATAGTTATATTTATTAGTTTAATAGTGACACAAATACATGTTGGACATTCAGTGTTTTTAATTTTTATTTTTAACATTAAATTCACTCAATTATTTTTAATTAATAAAGATTAAAGATTAAAACTTAAAATAAAACAGAATTAATACAAATTTTGGTTGCCATCATCCAGAAATAATACGCCTTAGATTAATTACAGTTTAAATCTAAACTTTGCATGTAGTGAACTTTACCTGCAAGTATAGTGTTACTTTAACTGATGATTAAATGATGAAAACAATGCAGTGGATATTTTTTTCTCACATCTTTACTGAAGAAGAAGTTTTTATCTGGCTTTTGAGGTTTTTCCATGTAAGTGTCAAAGCATTTCCTCTTCATTCCTCCCACTTTCATTGATCTCAGGACTTTCCTGGCACGCGGTGCTCCACGATGGATCAACATCGATGGAAAGACGATGGAAATCACAGTGAAAGGTCTGAAACACCCACACAGATACGTCCTGGATGCAGCCCAGACTCACATCTACATGCTCATGAAGAAGGTCAGTAAACATGTCAGTAGGTGTGATCAGTGCAGAGACTGCATAAATTAAAACACCTTTTTGGATTTTGGTTTGAGCTGACTGTGGAGCTGATGGCGCTATGCATGCCCATGCTATAGCAACGTGTGTAATTTGCTCTAAATGGGAGCATGATTTGAAACTAAACATCACAAAGTATCAGATTAGACTTTTATTGAGACTATAAACTCACAAAAAATGTTAACTGGTGTCATAAATGATTAAGTAGCAGGATAATGTTCTCATTGACCTTTATACAATATGAACTTTGTGACCAGATGAGGTGCCCCCTGCTGGCCACTGTAAAGAAAGGAAGTTTAAGGCACTTCTGCATTGGCTTCACTTTTCAGACCTGGATGTCTATGGTTAAATCACAAGGGAACGGTGGGGTTGTATCTGTACCTGTAAGAGACCAACTCACTGGACCAACTGATAGCATTTTGCAATTTGCAGGACTCATATGGCCGATACCTAAAATCTCCAGTGTTTAAGGAAACAACGAAGAAGGCCGTATGTCCCGAGGAACACAAGTTCAGGTAAGAGGCACTTTTTGCATTGAATTTGTGGAGCTTTTCTCAGACATTGTTGGAAGATTTATTTGAAGCTTTTAGTTTGACTAACAGAAAATACGTCTTAGTCACAGCAAAGAGGAATGTTGCAGTCTAAACAACCCTAACAAATATATAACATAAACCTCAAATTTTCTCTTCTCTCCTCCGTACTCTTAAAGACAATCCTGAATTTTCAACTTTCAACTCTTACCTTGTTCCTGTTTCTTTTCCCCTCCCCATACATCATCCCAGTGACTCCCAGTTGGAGCAAAATGCAAGAAACAGACGGCCCAGTCTCAGTCCCATCATCATCCGGCAACAGGAGCAGGAGCAAAAGGCCAAGATGGCCGCCAGTGCCCCTGTTGACATCACACAGGTCATGAGCAAACTCAGCCAACAGGGCAAAGAGGCACCTCCTCGCCGCACCTCAGTTAAAAATGACTAATTTTATTTGTCTAATTGCTATAGTAGTTACATATAATACATGTAATACATTATATGTTTAGACAGGATATAATGTTATATAATAAATTAGAAAACATCTATAATATGTTGCTATTAGACCTTTCAGTGAAGAGTCATAGACCAGAGCCCAGCTAATTTATCAGCGTGCTGATATATCTGCTGAAATTAGCTGTTTGCTGATCTATTGGTATCCATATTGGTCATGACTGATAAATAAAATTTTTAAAATTTAAAGAATTGAAGTTGTTGTGCCTCATAACAACTTTAATCATGTTTGTGCATTGATGCTGCATAGGTAGATTTTAGGATATGTGTCAAAATATTCGATTTTCAAATCAACACATATCGGTCTTAAAAATCGTATATCGATCAGGCTCTATGTAAACATACTTTATATTTCTGTGTGAGTCACATGTTTGACGTCTTTGGAAATGCATGTTTCAAAATCTGAACCAACCTTTTTTTGCAACTCATGTTAATAAATTACTACAAGAAGAAGACAAATAGCCATCTATTGTCATCGCTGACATTTACGTCCATGTAAGCTGTAAGTGTTGTCTGCTTTTTTGTTTGTCATGATACATTTACTGTGCTGTCCATCTCTGTGCATTCACTGTTGTTTAGTATGTTTTGAGTTGTCTTTGTTATCAGTCATAAGGTAATAAAACATTCATAAAACCACCTCATACTTATGTGTTTGGACTTAAGCCGTCATTTATTCACCGTTTTCATTTTTCCATTTAATTCGATTGTAGCGCAATGCATTCAAATTCCTTCCTTCCTTCCTTCCTTCCTTCCTTCCTTCCTTCCTTCCTTCCTTCCTTCCTTCCATTGTTTCTTTCTTTCAAAACCTGCTTTTTTGTGATGCGAAAGTGCAACGTTAAGACCAACATAAGTTTGCAAATTTACTTAACCATTTGCACTTGTTGTAAACATACGCTTGTTTCTACAGCTTGATCATTGAGATGATATTAAAATGCATATTAACTTATTAAAACAGCATTTTTCCACCATAGAGTGAGGTATGGTTCTCCACCTATCAAAACTGATGAGCATTGCCGTTATATTTTATAGCTTACATTTCCCTTTGCTAAAAAGCAGAGTTAAACAATAGGAAACTGAAGCTAAGGGCAAAACAAGTTAAAAGGAGTGTACTACAAATTTATTTGGCAAGAAAAAAAATTCTGGATTTAGCTAATAAAACAGAAACGTGCCTCCATTCACAATGCCTGTGATGCTTAGGTTGGATATCCATTTAAAGTAAAATTAAAATGCTGCAGGCAACAAGCAACAGTGAGAGCTAGAATCAAAAATCTCCTGGGCTACTGCCGACCCTGTGATAGCTCGTAAGAATATTCTGGAAATTTTTTATCAGTATTGCAAAAGCAGATTTTTGTGCCTCAGGCAAGGCACCTGCAAACAATTGTGCAGAATGGGGAGAACATATTTTAAAATACTTTGAAGTCGACAGACAAGAAACGGCATCATAGGCAAATGGGATAACACATTATGAAGATCTCGGGTAATCATCGCAGCACTGTGGGGTTTTGAGACCAACACTGATATCATGGGTTGATGATAAAAGTGATGACTGTTATCGTCATCACTTAAAACAAAAAAGTTGTTATTGTTTTTCCATCTGGAGCAGGACTCACTGTTATGACATCATAGGCACTGAGGCATTTGTCCCAGGGGTATGTCAGCCTGAGGACAAAAAACAGCTGGAAAATCAGGATACGCTATCAAAGCCCATTTTCCCTACTCAGTTACAGATGTTATGTTTTTTAAAGTGCTGTGCTCTCTGAGATGAAAGTGTGGTGCTCTAATGTGAGCTTTAATATCATGAATCAGCAAAGCTGAATGCTGGTCAGACCTTTCTTTACTTTGAGCGGACAGTGAGATTGTCTTGGAGGCTAAATATTAATTTCCTGCGGTTACAGAAAGTGAGAGGGCTCTATATTGTTATAATGAAGTTGATGTTATGAAACCTTTTGCGTGTTATGTCTCTTGTTAGGTCTGTAAACAGAATAGTGATGTATTCAGGGAACCATCTGCTAAAAAAATTCCAAACACAGACATGTATTTATCTGTCTGGATGCCCTCTGACTTGTGTCTCTTGCCCTTTGACCTCACAGCTGTGCCGCTTTACCACTCCTGTGCCCCACCTCGCTGTCTATTCTGGCATGACTGACCCCCCCTCCGCCAACGCCTCGCCCTCTCTTCCCTTTTTGGCCCACACCCCAGCCTGTCCGTCCCCCATCAGCGTGGCCTTAGACAGCACCTCTGCCTCTGAGCGGCGAGCGGAAGCCAGTGAGGGGGAAAGTGAAGGGAACCCTGAGGCCCGAGCATCTGCAGGAGGGAACGTGTCCAAGTCTCGCATGGCTCTATCCCTGCGTCGTCTACTCAAGCGTGGCTGCACTCCCTCCTCTATGTTTGCCAGCTTGTCACCTAAATGTAATCCAGCTGCCGGGACAAGCAGCCGCATACAGCCAATCAGCCCAGATGAACCTAGTCAGGCTCCGCCCAGACGGATTGGCAAGTACGTGACAGTCATGCAGGACTTTTACTTTGAAAGACATATGTTTTCCATCATTTTCGCTCCAATCCAGGAGTCTTATTTTACTTTAAATTTAGGTGGAAGCGCTGAAACAAGAAGTGAAATAGTTGTAGAACAGGCCTGAGGAAGAGGCTGTTATCTGTAACTTGGACACTAGGACTATTTGTTAATTGCAAGAAAGGAAAAAGAAATTCAATTTTTAATACAATTATTTATTTTTGTTTTTATTGCAAAAATTCATACATATGCAATATTGGAGCTACAGTTCCTACAAAACCAATATGATGGGAACATCTTTGCATAAAAGCTGGAAGTCAAAACTGTCATCTCATATTCAGTTATTTATTTAACTGACACAGCACATGTAAATATTGTTATATTACATACAATGTATGTATTTTAGTCATGCCTGTGTATGCAGACTTTGTATCTAGTTGGGCTACTAAGGTACACAAAGTAAAAGTTTATGTTGCTAACGTGACAAATAATATCAGATCAGCCCCTGATGACCTCGTCTTTTTCTGAAACATTTCTCAGCTTTTTTCAGATCAAAGTGGATATTCCTCCGGAGTGCCGCATCTACCCCATTGAGTCTGAGGATGAAGATGAGGAGAACAGAGCTGTCTCTCGGGAAAGAGTGGGAACCAAAGAGATCATCTGCCCTTGGGAGAGCCTCACTCCACAGAATGGGACAGGCTAATACACTGGAATTACACAGGTATAAAATGGTGGGACCAGACCATAATGTATAACATAAATTCAATCAACAAGAGGACAGACTGACAGTACTCTTTCTGGGATACTCTAAAAATGGCTGTCTAGAGTGGACCAAACATTAACTTGCTGAACCTGCCTGCCTGTTGGCTTGAAATGCCCCATTGTCACACATGTTGCAGCATAATCCTAACTTCACTGTCCATGCTCAGAACTTTCAAAACATTTTGTTTTCAACAATATGGCTCAGTACAAAGAGTTTATGCAGGCGTAGTTATGTCCATATATAGTGAATAATGGTCTGAAGAGTGTTTTAAAGCCTTCTTTATGCTAGCGTCACATCAAGAAAAGCAAAACTTGCAACCTTGTTGTCACTGAAAGACCGAGACCACATCTTACAGTCAGGTTTCACCTTCAAACCAACTTTGGTACATCAAGTCAATGATTAAACAGCAACATGATGGGTCAGACTGTTGTCTATCTGCTATCTGTGACTGAATAAGTTTAATGACAGCAAAAAAGCTGTTTGTGATGATATGGTAATTAACTCTGATAAATTGGCAAAAATTGTAACTGTTGCCCTCTGTTGGAAATTTGTTGCCATCTGCATAAACAGAAACTCGCATTGATCAGAAATTCACATTTACTACATACATTCTGACTCCACCCAGAACCTCATAGATTTGAAACCGAAATTCTTCAACAAAAAGTCCCGTATTTGCAGCAGAGCGGTTATTTAACTGCAAAATAACACTGTTGCTTGGCAACCTTCCTTTTTGTATAGGAATATTGTCCTGAGAATGAAATCTTTCAGTTTAATATGTTTTGTGATTTGCGTGTTCACTACAGAGGACATAAATAAATGAGTTGAGTCTCAGGAGGAAATGACCAGAATAGATCTGGCAATGAGTTTGTTCAAGTCCACAGAGAACTTGTGCTCATTGACTCAGACGTACTCGGATTGACTGCAGTGTGTTAGAAATCTGTCTGAGAGTGATTGCAATCAGTCCGAGTTGGACCGTGATTGTTTGGAGACAGGTTGCCTCCCATCAGGTGACCTGTGCAGCTGTCTTGCAATTCCCAGTAGCCTCCCACAGGCTGAAAGTGTTACACACTCAGCCTCTGGGTAACCAGGTGCAATCGGTTACTAAATGTGAAAAAAAATCATTGTGCAATCACAGATTTTTTTTAGCAGCAAGGAGGTTGTCATCCTATTTTATACTCAAGTATGACTGAGCCATTACACATTCGGGAAAATAATGAAACCTATAAAAAAGTAAAAGGAAATCCTTAGTATTTGTTATATATTTGCATAGAAAACACTGTGGATACAAAATACGAGTCCAAGCCAACAGGCAGAAAATGTCTTAACACTTAAAATCTAGATTTTGCTGGAGTATTCCTTTAACTACAGCCTTATATTCACCAACCCTTACTAATGTGAGCACCAGCTGAGCCCTGTATTTAGGATAGAGGTGTAGTTTTGGCAGAGGCTGCTCCACATGGAGAACAGGGTGAGCGCTTTCAAAACATGAGCCGTAGCTTTCATACCCAAGCCTCATTCTGTACCTGCTGATGAACTGTAGCCCAACAGCAGCCTTATCCGCCTCCACACACTGGAGATATTTTGCTATGTTTGGTTTGTTGTTGGAAGTTTTTACTAAGCAGGCATCTACACATACTTCCTTAGAGCCAAGTGGACGGGAAAACAAAACAGCACGAATAAAAAGAGATAAACTGAAGTATTTTTGTGATTGCCAAGGACCATAAGTACCACCGGTAGTTCTCAAGAAGTACATGTTTACATCCTAGAGTGTGATAATCCAAAGCAGACATCTGTAGACTCTGCTTCCACACATGCCTGCTAACTGATAATGTACCTATATATCTATTAAAGTCGAGATGTGTTCTTGTGATGCGAAATAGACTTAGATGCCTGAACCCTAGTTTACTTACCTCTTACGCACATGTGAAATGACCAAATAGATGCGTTTCAGGTCAAATGAGAGCACATGAGCAGCTTGTCTACATGCTACTATTTTTGCTGATCTACTCCTGTGAGACGTACGCTCTTCATGCATGAAGGGTTACTTTAAAGGGAGTCGGTCAGTAGTTTTTGTATTTGACTCCACTGCTGTTTTGTACACTTTGTGTAGCTGTTGTGTACTGTACACTACTCTGAGTGAGGTGTTGATATTTTTCCCCTCACTCACAAGTCTCTCCTGTATGAGGGACAACATGGACTTACTGTCTGAATGTATTATCTTTATCATGTTTACAGATGCAAGAATGTGAAAAAGACCTTAAATTTGTTGTATTTGATATGTACATTCCATGGCTTGTGTCAAGTGCCTCAATAAAAGATTGTCTTTGCAAAAAGGTTCACCTGAAATCTGGGTGGACTGGCCTTTTAAACTATTTTTAATGCAACTTTCAGAATTTTATTTTTTTATTGTAGTATGCAAATAAAAAAATTGAAATCAGGGGGCTAATATGATAAAATAGCACAAAATTTCGTCACCTCCCAGCATGAAGGTTCTGGATGTGAATCCACCACCTGTGTGGGTTCACACTGGCATTTTCCCACAGTCCAAAACATGCAGTTATTGGGGTTGGGTTAATCGGTAACTCTAAATTGCCCATAGGTGTGAATGTGAGTGTGAATGATTGTCTTTCTGGTTGCCCCCCAGCCCCCCATGACCCTGAAAAGGATGAGCGTAAGAAAACTAACTTCAATAGATGCCTCACTCATGTTTAAAACTTCTAAATCTGCACAAAAAAGCACAAGAAAAAAAGCACCATTCTTAAAACAAGTGGTTCTTAATCTGTATGCTGCAGAGCACTTGTAGGTGGGGCTTGGACAATCATGGGAAAACATCAAGTTAAAATAAGCTGAAGAAATGTTGTTACAAAAAATAAACAAGAATCTTCTATTGCAATTATACCAACCCTTATTTTACTTTATATGGTCTTTTCAAAGATGGGGACAAAGTCTGCAACCACTCACACTCAGTTGTCATTTTTGGTGCATCAAGATGCTGATAAAATGGCAATAAGATGGAAGCAGTCTTCTAACAGTTGTCAAGTTGGCAATTACATGCAAGCAGTTTGCGATAATATGGAGATTTACTGTGATAAAATTGTTGCACATGTAGTGACATAGTTGTGGCAGGACAGCAATTTAATTGCAAAATGACATTGCTTTTATATAAGAATATAACCAGATTACAACCAGTTGAGTAAAAACAGCACAGACTGTCATCGGCCTATCTGCATTTATAAATTAGATGGCAATTACTTGCAGTCAGTGTGAGTCAGACTGTGACTGAGAAAACAGGTTGCCTCCCACAATGAAACCTTTGCAATGTAAAATAGTTGCTCAGAGTGTGAGGGTGTTGCATGCTCAATCTTGATAAGTTGGTTGCTGCATCTGCATGCAATTGGTTTCTTACAGCACAAAAATCAATCACTATACCACCGCAAGGTTGTTCTATTTTCATTCTAGTGTGACAGAGCTGTTTCAGTTCACCGATGTGCTTGATTTGCAGCTGGACTTTAGTCAACATTAAATTGAAGCCACTGACTTTACTTTTACTGTGTTCATTTACTATTAAGGGAAATACGTATGAACAAAGGCATGCCTTAAACATGCTAAAAGGTATTTTCTTGTTCCACTAAACAAATCGTTTGTTCTAGTGGTAATGAAAATAATCAGAAATCAACAGTTCCTGCAGAGTATGGTGGAAGATTTAAAGATGTCCACCTATTTGTGTTGTCAATATGTTCATGTATGCTTAAAAAAGTGATTTGTTTTTGTATAACATATTTTTTTTGACTCTTTTGATATTAAAGGTTGCCAATTGCTGACCTAAACAAACAGTTTGCAGACATTAACCAAAAGCGCCTTAAACTACTCATAAGAACCCCTGCTCTCTAAAACAAAGTACATTACAGTTTTTTCTGATGGCTTATGCACATTTTTTGTAACTATTGGCTGTTTTTGCAAAACTCTACACACAACTAAGAAAACCCTTCACCAAATCAGCAAAACATTGTAGTTGTCTTGCAAAAGCTAATAAACCTTGCATAACTCTCCAAACCTTCGTAAAAATGGTATTTTTTATATCAAACAGTTAACACAAGCCATCACATTAATAAGCACACAATGCACCAACTACACACTGATGGCATGAATAAAAACCACATCTGGCTTTTGCTTTTCTGTGCACAAGGTAGGCCATGTCAGTTTGAGGTCATACTTTTGTCATAGGTCCGTAAACACAGAGGGATCCAAACCTCAAGTACTGGTGTTTAGTCACACACATCAAAACAAACACAAGTGTTTATTTCCAAGTCAAAACAAAATAGTAATTTCAGTGAGGAAAAAAAGAAATCAGTCTACATTGTGTCGTCTCTGTGGATCCGGCCACAAAATTTCATCTACATCACATGCAATGTCCTCTAGTCCAAGGCACCGGAGAAATTATCTTTTGGAATGGTGTATCCAGGCCTGACATGATGCCTAGTCAATATCCCCACATGCCTCCTCCATTGCCTGTAAAAGGGCTATGCGTTGATGGGGATGACGGTCATAGACCTTTCAGCGCCAGGCAGAGAAGAACTCTTCAGTTGGATTCAAGAATGGAGAGTATGGGGGGAGGTTGAGTACAGTGAAGAGTGGGTGATCTGTAAACCAGTTGCGGACCAAAGCAGCCCTATGGAAACTAACACTGTCCCATATGATGATGTATCTGGTCTGCTCTGGTCTCTGAACATTAGTGAGCATGTCATGTAAGGCGTCCAGGAATGTAATAATGTGTGCAGTGTTATATGGGCCCAGGGTTGCATGATGGTGAACAACACCATTTTGACTTATAGCTGCACACATAGTTAATGCTCCTGCCACGTCTTCTCGTCAAAAGGTACTCTGTAGATTTGTTTCATTCGGATTTTGTTGCGGGCAAGTACACGACCCAATACAGAAATGCTCACATTTTGTATGTTTTGCCCCCAGCATCTGGTCGTCTAGCAATTCTGTAAAGGAACAATTTCAGTGTTTTTACATCTATGGTATTGTTGTGTTTCTCATTAGCATATGGCAGTGCTACAAATCTTAGTGCAAAGTGACTGTACTAACCGATTCTCATTTTGAAATGTCCTTATGATGCTTGCTACAGTGTAGCGGCTCAAGTTAGGCTGAACCCGTTGGCCAGCTTCCCTCAGGGTCGTTCCATGGTTGATTACATGGTCCACTATTGTAGCTCTGATGTGATCAGCAATTCTATTTCTTACTCTTCTTACCCTTCCTCTCCCCCCTCCTCATCCTCCTCTTGCTCCTCCTTGTCCTCTTCCTCTAACTTCACCTCCTTGTCGTCCTCTTTGTCCTACTTCTTCACCTCCACATCCTCTTCCTCGGCCTCCTCTACTTCTCACTCTTCCTGCTCCCTCCATTGTACTCCACACACACAGCTTACCTGTAGCTTATTTATAGTGCTGATTGCAAAGTGAACTAATTATCTAAAACAGTTTTCACATGTGACAGTGTGCCAGACAGTTGGCAAAGTAGTGTAAATAATAGCCATAAATGTGTATAGTTTTGCTAGGAGTGCGTTGATCATTTGGAAATTGAGTGTAAAGCAGTGAGTTGTGTTTACAGTTCTGCAAAAAGAGTGCTGTGCAGTGGATTGTACCTACAGTTTTGCAAAGTGTGTGTTACAAAATGGCAAACTGAGTGCAAAGCAGTGTTTGTGCTTTTAGTTTTGCAAACTCAGTGAGTGGTTTTAGTATTAATAGTTTTAGAAATTGTGCTATAAGAATCACAGTTAGGGTTTAAGCACTCAGAAAAAAACTGTAATGTAAACTTAAAGCCTCAACAAGTGTTCATAACATTGTTTAACCACTGGGAGGCAGTACAGCAATGGCAATAGGAACCATGTTAGGTCTCTGAAAGCTGATTTTATTTTTTTATTTTTTATTTTTTTTTGTTAGAAAAACACACTATTTCTGAGAGTATTTTTATGCTATATTTAGATTATGCATGTTATGCATGTAAGTGTTATTAAACACAGGGGACTTGGGTGTTAGGCCTTATGCAGAAACACCTCTTCTGCTATGAACTCCCACATAAACCTCCTGTTAGTTTAAAATGTTGGTAAATGTATGGAACATTTTGCAGTTACCAAGACATTACTATAAGCTATTTGCTATATAAGAATGTTTGTTTGTGGGAGACACCACCTTCCATCTGTTGCACATCTCCCTGACTGATCTATAGAGACAGAGCATCACTGAGGTTACTGAACTGAACCTGGAGCAGAGCTTTGATCTGTCTGCGTGTTTGGTGTTGGTCGCTCTGAACAGAACCATCTGATTGTTGTCTCACAATACCCACAGTGGGACATTCACAAGCAGTCCATTCATTCATTAGCTCACCAAGAAGGAGGGAATTTATGCAGCATGGTTAACATTCATCTGAGGGGTGCATATATTAAAATACATTTGTGTGGAAGCATCTTTTAATGATGCCCTTGGAGTTTGGTTTTACACCTGAATCATTTTTTATTTTAAAAAAACCCAACACGTATCATACACATCATAATCATGGCTTGTGTTGTTGTTGTTTTTTAAGAATAGAAATCAGTGTTCTTGTCACACAGTCTCAGCCAGACAACATTTGTACATTTGTTCATTATTTGTTTGCAGCCTTCAACGCTTTGATCTCTCCGTTTCTACTGCTGGAATATGCGGCTGCAATGAAAGAGAGAGAAAAACAAAAACAAAACACTTTTCAACTCAGATATTTCATCCATAATGTAAAAATGCAACATCCTAGTAAGCAGGAAGTAGAAAAAAATCAACATTTAATTAAAAGAAGATGTTAATTGTGATATTTACTCCAGTTTGATGTCCGCTGCCTCCTGAGAAAAAGGTGTGTCTATTTAGATCGCGAACATGCAAATTACTCAAGTCAAGAATAAGTTCTTTTAATAATCTACCCTTTTCATTTGAGTCATCTAAGGCTGTCTTTGTCATTTCAGCTTGAGATGAAAAAATAATCAAAAAAGAGGAAAAAAGCCTGAATACACACACACACACACACACACACACACACACACACACACACACACACACACACAGGCTCAAATAGTCTCCACAGACATAAACATGTGTCGGCTGTTTTGTGACCTCGCTGTGACATGATGAATGACCAAATCAGAAGCGTAATGAAATGCTGCACAATCGCCTGCTGCTTCTCCGTGTATGCAGCCCGTGTGTGCACACATGTATATGCGATGGTGTGCACGCCCAGGACTTTAATCAGAATCACAGGTGACCTGGCTTCTCACCGAGTCTCCTAGGTTTGACAAGAGCAGATAATTACCAGTGACCTCCCACCTAGTAAAATCAAACAAGGGCAGAAAAGTGAAGATAGTGGTAAGAAGAAATGACCTTGAAACTATATGGATTTACTCGCAGCTCCTCACCCGACTCCCTCTGTTGGTCTTTAACCTCCGACACAGATTCTTAATCTGTTCTAATTTTTCATCCCTTCCTCGGTAGGTGTGGCACTGCGATCACTGTCTGAGAAATACTTTGCTAGTTCAACTCTGTGAAGACTGGTTGCACAAGTTTAGGAATTCTAGCTCCATAAAAAAAAACCCTGATCTCAGACCTCAAGCTGAAGGCTAGCAGATTTGTTTGCAGATTAGTGACAAGCTGAATCTGGAGATTCACTAGGTTGAGGCAGGCAATGGACGACAGAGCTGGGTAACTGGGTAAAAGGATGAGCTGGGCTTATTCTTTTAAATAATAGCTCATATTGAGACACAAGCAAAAGGTTATAGGTCACAGTCCTCTCAAATAAAACATGAAGTCGATCCTCAAAAGATTCAGGCATGAAGACGTGCAGATAAGGCAAACCAAGGGGAAATTTAATTAAACCTGAGAATAAACTTAAGGCACTGAAGGGTTCAAGAAGGAAAATCAACCAATGTCCAAAATGAATCCAAAAACTGACAACAAAATTAATTATTGGAAAGATATGCAGGGGAGGATAGTGGACAGCAGATAAATTACCGACTGGAAATAAAAAGGAAAATAATTGTGAAAGAATACTCAGGTAAAATGAAATGCTGTGAGGGAGGGAATGTCAAAAACAGGAAAAATACACAAAAATGAAATGAAATAAAACACAACAGAAAACAGGAAGAAGTACAAAGAACTGGGATATACAGGAATCACAGGAGACACAGGGTAAAGTTAAACACACAGAAATATGAGGGTCTCCAACTTCCAGGGGGAAAAAAATCAACCAATAAAAACTACAAAAAGAAAAGAAAACCATATACATTTAAAATAAAAATATTTTTTGAATATTTGATCCTTTCAGTAAAATATTTAGAAACTCTATCATATGATTATTTTATCGTCTGTATGCAGGAGCCTCCGTCACGGATGCTGTCTACTGATGTGACTGGTTAGTTCATGAACATGCTTCTCTGTCAGGGGAGTTTCATTCAGAATAAAACTGTAAAATCTCTGTCAGCTGTGCCTGGGGTAAAATTTCATAAGAATGACAAACCAGCCAAGCGCTGTCTCTATGTCTCTTTTTCTGCCGCTCACCAAAACCCCCCCAAAAAACATGCACAGTCATGCTCATGCACTGTACACATGTGTAAACACACACTAAAGTACACAAACACGCACAGACTTATAGAGAGACAATCTCTGTCTCACGAGAAATGTTATTAATACCTGGCAGCCTTTAAAATGTCAGCTGATCTCAAACAAGACCCAGGTTATTTATGGATCTATCGCTTCTCATGCCTTTCTGGACTCAGGATATTTTTACTTTCAAAGTGTGTCTTTAGAAGAAGGAGAAAGAGGAGGAGGAAAAGGAGGAGGAGGAGGAAGGGGGAGATGAAGATGCAGTCAGACAGAACGGTCAAATGCTAGGAAAGGTGTGCGAGCCAGCAGCCAAAGAGATCAGCCAGTCAAACCCTGAGGAGGTGGTATTTTAGACAACACCCGTGGAAAAATGTCCCTTAAGATGATTCTTCCACTTCTGACACATGGCTGCGATCAAAGAGTTGCATTCAGAGATAAAAATACCACAAATGTGGGCTAATCACAAATCTGCATTCAGCCTTGATGGCTGCTCTCTAATATGAGCTGATAGGCTTTATTTACTCCACCTCTTGTGTACTACTCTTGTCTTTGCACTCCCTGTCCTCCTTTCTTGGTATTCACCTCCAGTCAGACACACACACACACACACTAGCTCAATCTCCAGAGCCGTTTACTCATTGAGTGATGATTGCCTGTTTAAACATCTGTCTTCACCAGTGTACACAACTACACACACATACAAAACACACACACAACTGGTTGTCTATGTGTAGCCTTGTCATCCAATGGGCTCTATGGATTAAAGATATATACTTGAGATATTCTCTTTCAGTAAATCTAGTAAATCTTCAGTACAATTAGACACGTAGTCGGGTATCTGATTCTTGACTGCACCTGATCTGTTTATTGCTATAATTCTTCCATGTTGTGTTCCTAACTATCTCTCTCTCTATATATTTATAAGTCAGATTGAAATAAAATAATATAAAACAAAAACTGTTACTCAGAGTTGCACTCATCTATATATATATATCTATATATCCATATATGTATCTATATCTCTACATATATCTATAAAGAGATATAGATATATATAGATATATACATACATGGCAGGGATAGCTCAGTAGAGTGGTGACCCCATGATCGGAAGGTCGGGGGTTCGATTCTCCTGAACAGCTACCCTGAGGTACCCCTGAGCAAGGTACCGTCCCTATACACTGCTTCCCGGGAGCCCAATGGCTGTCCACTGCTTCACTGAGTGAATGGGTTAAATGCAGAGAGGAATTTCCCCACCGGGATCAATAAAGTACACTTTCTTTCTTTCTTTCATATATATATAATTTCAGCAACAGAACAAGTGAATGCTTAATAAATGCACCGCTTATGACTTGAAATATTCCACAATGCTCCCCGCAGCTCTATGGGAATTTTCTTATCTGTTTAGTGTTACAGGGGTAGGACTCTCATTGGTAGTGACAGGCTGCAAGTAGAAAAGTTCAGATAATCTCATTATACAATACCTGCCCAACACAAGATGACAGAAAGTCGAAGGCACTGACTAATGGGAGAATGTTGAAAGTTTTAGGCTGCAAGTTGACAGTGTGCAGCCATTTTCACACATGTAGCAAAGTCCCGAACTTTTCTACTATTGTTACCACATGTTAGTGCATGTGAGAGAGTACATTTCCAACTCAGTTGGACTGGATATTAAATGGTTCTTACCCAGCAGACCACCTTCCACAAAAGTCAGTGTAATTTCTGATTTAGCTGTGAAAACAGTGCAAGTAATATCTGGTGAATTCACAGCCACAGAGTGAGCACCATGTGCGCCTCATGCGTCACTCTGACCTCATGCCTGAAAACAGCTTTGGTCACACTTGCTCACTCTGAGCTATCAGAGAGGGTTCATTTATTAAAAATAATTATTAATTCATTTTCAGAAATTCTTCATTTCACAGATTCAACAAGTACTGGAAATGTCCATGACATCAACAAGGTATTTTCTCCCAAAGAACTGCCACTCATTGGAGATTTTCTCTTTTTCATACCACTCTTTGTTAACCTTTGATCAGCAGTTTTTGAAGGACTGCCTGAACCAACTTAAAAGCAGTGTTAATTTTGACAGCAAATTGGTTTTAGTCACAGTCTTTTGACTAGAACATTTTAGTTTTAGTCGTAGTTTAGGCATCTATAGACTTTTAGTTTAAGTCTAAAAGAGTCGCTTAGATATTTTAAGATTATAGCAGATTAAATCTCAAGTTGACTCAAATATAAAGCATAAAAGTTTGTCATGTTTTCAACATTTTATTTTCCTTGACATCAGATGTGAAAGATGTGCCAACCTGATGCATGTCCACATGTCTACACTTCTCGTCCTCCAAAGAGTTGACATTTTGTTTTGTTTTTATGCAAAACAGGGAGTGAGGGAGCTAGTTGTGCTTTTCTAACCTTACTGCAGATTAGTTCTGATTGGATCTTGCCTCTCCAGAATATTTCTATCTCGTTTTTATTCGTTAACAAAAGTGTCTGTACATTTCATCAT
This sequence comes from Aulonocara stuartgranti, assembly GCF_965226115.1. Lineage (NCBI taxonomy): Eukaryota > Metazoa > Chordata > Actinopteri > Cichliformes > Cichlidae > Aulonocara > Aulonocara stuartgranti. Next base: position 8,570,418 of record NC_138959.1, on the reverse strand, counting down.
AGCTTTTGTCCTTGTGCATTAGGTCATTAACAAAAACTATGATGTAAGTTGTTGGTCAGCTAAATTAAAACTGTTTCAGAGCAACTTAAATCACCTTTCTTCTCCATTCTGATGCAGGTTTGAAGTTCAGAAGGTCATCTACATGCCTACTGGCATTGCTGCCCATATCACAGATTTGAAATTTGGGCTGAGCAGTTTAACAGGTGTACCTAATGAAGTGACCAGTGTGTGTAAATACAAATAGTAAAGTGCTTTGGATATAAGTAGAAAAAGGAAGCCCAATTCTATCTAACTTTGAGGAAGAGACTCACAGTACTCCTAAGTGAGTTGTTAATACTTCCATTCCTTCTGAATGTGAGTAACACACACTGTAAAAAAAAAGAGAAAGGAATATAAAAGTATTTTACTGTGTATTTTACAGTTTTGTACTGTTTTTCTAGAATATCATTAAATTTACATAAATAGACTGATTTTACATTTCAAATGTAAATTAACGTAAAATCACTGTAAATGTAATAAAACACAATTTTCTTGTTTTTTAAATGTATCTGTCTGTACATATGCATATTTAGATTTTTAAAAACATTCACAAATGTATCATAATTTCACAAATATTTGTCCGTTATTTAAAAGATTGAATTGTTAAATTCAAATGTAATGCTATGGAAAAATATATAAAATGATTCTTATAAACTTTTTTTTTTACATCAAATAATAATAATAATTATTGTTATTTAGGGCGATCGTTGCTCAAGAGTTGGCAGTTCGCCTTGTAATCAGAAGGTTGCCGGTTCGAGTCCCGGCTCGGACACGCTCGGTCGTTGTGTCCTTGGGCAAGACACTTCACCTTCCACCTACTGGTGTTGGCCAGAGGGGCCGATGGCGCGATATGGCAGCCTCGCCTCTGTCAGTCTGTCCCAGGGCAGCTGTGGCTACGACTGTAGCTGCCTCCACCAGTGTGTGAATGTGAGAGCGAATGAATAGTGGAATTGTAAAGCGCTTTGAGGTTTCTCGAAAAGCGCTGTATGAATGCAATCCATTATTATTATTTAAACCAACTGTTAACTGTATATTTCTGTACATTTAAGTATTATTATTCATATTGCCACATTCATTGACCTTGTTTATAGGTAATTTCATTGTTTAATCACATTAAAATGTTCCTAATTTAATGTTTAAAAGCACTTGGAAAAGGCAAAATCCCATGTAAAATTAAGGCAACAAACTGTATTGTCATTACTGAAAATAACCGTATTTTTATGAGAAAGTTATTTTCTGGTATTATTTTGCCGCCCCAGCTGCTGGAATAGAACTGTTTTTTTAGGATTTTTTTTTTACAGTGCAATCTATAGCTCCTAAGTGTGTGAAAGAGAGACAAAATAAACTTACAGCAAAGGAGGAAAATAAGCTTAACCTAAAACCCAACTAAAAGGAAACTAGCCTTTGGATCTGAGTAATTTGCAACTACTTGGAAGCGAAGTTTTCCTTTTCTTGCTGCAGTTTCATTTCAGATCTGATACTCATTTCTGAAATGTTTGAGCATGCAATGTCATGTTATGAATAAAAATCACTAACTTGATAAATTCCACTCAGAAGCCTCTCCACACTCCTGAAACTGCTCTCATTAACGTTTCCAGAGATCTTCTGATTGCTGCTTAATCATTCAGTTTAATGCCACTGCTGCTTACAATCTACAAAACAACTGGCTGACCACACAGACTTTAACTTCTAGTGGAGACGTTTCTGTTAAAAGCATTTTGACATGTGAGTTCTTCTCTTGCTCTGCTCGTCCTGTTATGTCTTTGTTCTACAGGGCTCTTTTTGGGTTGCTTTCTTTTAATTTTGCATTTTTCCTTCAGGGCGCATAATTTGTAAGCATGATCATTTGTAAACGTAAAATTGCATCTAATTGCTATGCAGACGACACAGCTTTGTGTCTCAGTGGAACACAGAGATGCTGGCAACTGACACTGTGACCCGGATATTACTTCCTCCAGCAAAGCAAATTAAATTAAAGATTTAGATCACTTCTAACAACATTATCAGTACAAAGTATATGCAGCAGTCTCAATGGCAAAGGCTCTATTTTCATTCTCTCGGAGCGGTGTTTTTTAATCATATTGGTATTTTTGCTTAGTCCACTTTTAGCTAAAGCATCTCTGAAGGTTACTTGTGTTTCAGTCTTTAAACAGTTATTCTAACTCCTGCCATTTATTTTGCGCAAGCCGTTTCATCCTTGTGAAGTATTTATCTAAATTTGGGTGGATGACTGAATGTAGTGTAAAGCGCTTTGGGGTCCCTAGGGACTAAGTAAAGCGCTATTCAAATACAGGCCATTTACCATTTAAATTTATATGGATAATATTATCTGGTTTCGAGGCTTAGAGTCGAGAGTGGCTCAAGTTTAGCTGGTGGAGTATTATTGTAGTTCTTAATTTTTCCTCCATTTTAAGTCATTTTAAAGTATATTTAGGTTTGTTTTTTTATTTACGCACATGTCTGTGGTGTTGTATTACTGTAGGCTTGTTATTATTATAAAACACTTCGCTGAGCTTTTTCAAGTTTTTAGAGCATAAGCTCCTACGCTTGAGGTTGTACTCAATTTGTAAAGGTATTTCTGTCTTTAATACAATGTTAAGCCTGAAAAGATTATTGATATGAGAATAGCACACAGCAGAACAGTTAGTAGTGGGTGTCTTGGCGTTGACCTAATCACACCCTGAAGCATGGATGCAATCCTACATACAGTAAGAAAGAGATTGAGTGATGATAACAGATGTCTTTCTCCCAAGAATGGACGAGGATGCTTATGGAGGTGGAGCTGATTAATGTTAAGCAGACAGAGAAGTGGGGAGAGCAATGAGCGGTATCGGCAGAATACAGCAAATGTTATGTCGCATTAGTCATTTGTTCAAATACTCAAAAGGACCAGTGCTTAAATTAACCTGACAAAGACTTGGCCACCTAAATTGTGCCTTTTGAATGCTTATATCTGCCTTATAAAGATGCAGGAAATTAGCTCGGTAGTTACATTAGACCCCAAATGACATTAGAGGTAAAAAAGAAACTGCTTGATGCCACATCCCATTTGCAGATCTATACTCTGCTACATGTGCTGCCGGCAGTGCTGGCAGTGTCGTCTTATTATTATATATTCAATCCAGTTCAGTTACATTTAAATAGCACCAAATCACAACAACAGTTGGCTGAAGGTGCTTTATATTGTCAAGTAAAGACCCTTTGATAATACTGAGAAAACCCCAACAATCAGAGGACATCACTATGAGTAAGCATTTGGCAACAGTGGTAAGGAAAAACTCCTGTTTAACAGAAAGAAACCTCCGGCAGAACCAGGCTCAGGGAGGGGCCGTCATAGATTCAGTTCTACTCTTAGAAGGATTTTTTTAGGAGTTTTGTTTGTAGTAGAATAGTAGAATACCTCTTTGCAAGTATGAGGGTCGTCACAACAACAGCATACAACTTTGAGCTCCTGATGGCAATGATCTGTTTTCCTACACATAGATGTTTCTGTTTTGATTTAACTACGCTTATATTAATTTAGTTATTGTATATAAATGGGTGCCACTGAAAAAAGTCCTTCCTCGTTTTAAATCCTTAACCAGCCAATCAGCATGCATTAGTCAGATGCTAGTGTTTTATAGTGTTTTATTTATTCCATATAAGAAAAAACTAAAGAACACATTATTGATGCTTTATTCACAAAGTTGCTTTTTTATTGATACCGGTATAAATAATGATTTTAGCTTCATTCTCATGTGAGTGCCCAGTATTAGCTGGAAATACAGTATCAGCTAATCGATGTATCATTCAGGCTCTAGCAAAAACCCTAACAAAGCGTATGATTTTCGCAGGGAAACACATTTTTTGGAAGTACACTTATTAGCTTTTAGAGTTAAGTGGTGAATGGACTGGAAATTATATAATTCCTTTTTATTCTAACTAAGCACCCAATGTACTTTTAACCAGAATTCATGTTCACCAAGCCACGCAGTTCTTTATACGATGCCTTTGAGTGCTTTATAACTATGATGCACACACTCGCATAGAAGAATCAGGGATAACCTGGGGTTCACTGTCTTGCCGAAGGACACTTAAACATGGGCGTCCAAAACACAGACCTTTTGATTAGTAGATGGTCAGCTCTACTGGCAGAGAATGCTTCACTATTATCTGCTCGGCTGTTTCTTAAGCCAGTGCAATACTTTCAGCATTTTGATGGTGTTTCAGGATCCACTTATCATGAGAAGGTGTACATGATGGTCTGGGTGGATAGTCCACATGTACAGTGGATATGTGCTGCAGATAGTAGAGTGTGTCATTTATGAGAGTAGCTCCACAGCTTGAGTTGAGTGCATCAAGTGACTCACAGGCTTGGCTCTATAACTAAATATCTGTTCTGCTTTTTATAGAGCGTCATTGAAAAACAAGTTGCACAACTAACCCCCAAAACTGTTTGGCCTCCAGCACAAAAAGAGAATTTTCAGTGAAGACGCTGATTCACCAAATCTGCAGAGACCTTGGGATTGTTGCCTTTTTTCAGGTCTTTTTTTCAGAGCGCTGTCCAAGGTGCTTCATTGTTTTCTAGTTTTCTTTCAACATGATGACAACTACGGGTAAAGACATTTTCATAATGGTATGGATTCTCCTGGAACTTGCTGAAAACCAACAGACAGTGAAACTGTTCAATGAGCCTTTAAAATTATATAACAAATTATATTGCATATGGCCTTCTGATATGCCAACCCCTCCATCTATTTTCTTCTGCTTATCCAAGTCAGGCTTGCAGGGGGGACTCTTCTAGTTATCATAGGGAAAGAGATGGGGTACATCCTGGGCAGGTTGCCAGTCTGATGCACATTCACACCTATGGCCAATTTGGAATCACCAACTAACCTAAATGTTTTTGCAGTATGGGGGTAAAAACCACAGAGAACCTATTCAGATAAGGCGAGAATGTGCAGATTTGACAAAGAAAGGCCCCAGCCTGGATTTGAAAACAACAGTCTGACGTCACGGTGTTAACTGCATCACCATGTCACCCTATATCAATCCCATTGGTAAATTTGTGACAAACCACTGTTGTAAAAACAACAAAAAAACAACCTACCTGACAATAAAGTTCTTGCAAGGTTTAAATCAGATTGAAATAGTTTTATTAATTATGATGAAAAAATATGTAAACCGTCTTTATTTGGCTCATGAGATCAATAATAATAAAAATAATAACAGTACCTAAAGATGGCAGCTTATTTTCACCACTTATAGCCACATTTTTTTCTCCTTCTGTCAGTACCCACTGCTCAGAGGTTGACGCTTCACTCAACATCCTCATCACTGTTGATACCACACCAATCCATCTGTCAGTCTCCAATTTCAACTCCGCTCACTCATGACCACAAGATACCTAAACTCCTCCACTTGGGGTAAAAGCTCATCCCCACTCCAAAGTGGGCACTCCACCTTTTTCTGGCTGAGAGACTTGGAGAGGCTAATTTTGATTGCTATCACTTCATACTCGACTGGAAACCACAGGAGTGATAGGGGGAAGTCGCCTTCTGGTAAAGCCAAAAAGCAGAGGTGATCCTCACGCCACCATAGCGGAGACCCTCTGTCACTTGGCTACATGTAGAAACTGTGTCCATAAAAATTATGAGGAGAATCTGTGACAAAGGGCATCCCCGGCAGAGTCCAACTCCTACCGGGACCAAGTTTGAGTTACTGCTGGTGATGCGAACTAAGCTGTCACCATACAGGGAGAGAACAGCTTCAAACAATGGGCCAAGTACCCCCATTCTCCCACAGAACGCCCCACAGGACACCCCAAGGGGACTTGGTTAAAGGCCCTTTCCGAGTACACAAAACACAATCTTCTGACAGATATAGAGCTTTAAATGATCTATGTTCATTTGATGAGCAAACTAGTGTATTCATGCCATTCCCAATCCCGGATAAGTGGGAGGTTTGCATCAGGAAGGGCATCCAGCATAAAAAAATGTGCCAAATCAAAAATGTGAATCCATCCACTGTGACGAACGCTTGGGAAATAACAGAGCAGTTAAAAGTACCGCAATGAATTAATCTGTTACTAAAGAGTCTATATAATCGGTCTGTTGACAATCCCTGAGAATGAGTACTGTATTAGAACAAACTGCATATAACATAAATCCTCCGTGGCAACACACAAAATAGTAGAATTAATTATTTGCTTGTCAGCCAGCAAGCTTTTCTCTTTCAGTAAACACAATTTTGTTACTCACTGAATCAATCTGAGTTAATCTGAGGGCCTGATCAAGCTGCTGTCCAGAGAACATATGTTCCCAACTGGCTGATTTACACACTGTCCAGCTGCTCACAGACAGACTATCCTTTAAAACATCTGTCAGCTATTGTCTCTTTCCATTTACCAGAGGTATTGCTGTATCCTCTACACACATCCCGCACAGATATAAACACCTCTGTCACCCGTCTTACATCTGAAGCACTCTATTTTAACACTTGTCTGTATTTATAGAGCAGAGTCGAAAGGCTTGTCACCTGACCAAGCTGCCGAGTGAGGAAAAAGAAGAAAACGGCTTTTATTAGAAGTGATGGTAACCTGCAGAAGACGGCACTCTGTAAAACTATGAAACGCCTGTCCCACAGCGTGAGTGAGAGAAGGGAGGGGGGCACAGTGAAATTGTTTCTCCTTCCTCTGCTGAAGTAATGTCAAAAGTAAGCCATGAAGAAGGGAAGAGACGTAAGAGGCAATCAGACTGTTTTCCCTCTATCTCTCCGGCCCTCAGCATTATTCACTACTTTCTCCTCTTGGCACAGCGATACACACTTATGCGTGTCAACATGATTCCATTCAACATAACTTAAAATGTTTTCCTCTAGCAGAACGAAAGGTCTGAGAATTATGATGGATTGATTTTTTTTCTCTTTTCTCTCCTGCTTTTCAGTCTAATTGCAGGCAGATGATTGCCTTTGTAGCATGCTCTTTAATCTGTGAACGAAACGCACAGCAAATAATCCTGAAAACCATATTTGTATGGGTGTAGCACTTCCAGGTCCATTGTCCCATTTGGTGCGCCTCTTTTATTTTTACTGGCTTTTGTGTTTGATGTGGATCAAAAATGATCAGACATCCATCTATTAATTGAAGTTTCAAGATGTGGTGGTAAAAAACAGAGCAACAAATGCATAAACTACTGAGAGTATTACAGACACAAGTGAATGCTAAGAGTTTTGGGGAGAAACTAAAAATACATGCCAGTAATTAGTTGAAGCGATATCCAGCCCGTGCGTTATTATTCCCAAGGTATCAAATATAGCCTTTTTTTGGCATCTCTAAATTACTAACAGAAGGTGTCCTTTGGCATCTGTGCATGATGCACTCTCAACACATCACATATATGTGATAATAAAGAACTTCCTAACACAACATTTAAGCCCACTGGGTAAACTACAGGTGCAGGGGACATATTTTAATCCAAAATCCAACCTTTCTAAACCTAACAAGCAAGTCAGAGTGAAAATAAAAAAACATGTGACAATGAAAAACAAAAATCAGCAATCTTCCATCCATCTCTAAATGTTCAACATTGCTGCAGCAGGTCCGTCACTGCACGGACGCCGAATGACACCTTGCCTGTAATTTCACCTGACAGTGGTTATAAAGGTGAAGACAGAACATAAAAGTGGGACAGGAAAGTAAACTGAGGGAAAATCTGACAGAAAGGCAGCTTTGACAGCCAACTCAAACTGAGCAATAGTAGCAAAACAATTTTTACTCAGGTGTGCACTTGTCAGATTTTGGAGCCTTTTAATGGTTTGCACATTTTCCAACAGCAGCGTGTCTGTATATGCAATGCGTTTGCAATACTAAGCAAACATATTTATGTAGTTGAATTCATAGATATATATTTAAAGTTATATAAAAACATTTATCTGGGAACAAGTAGAAAAATGATATCCAAATGTTTTTCTTGGCCACTTCTTTTATTCAGTTAATATTGATAACGAGGAGCTGCTCCACACATTTGGGATAGTTATGAAAGGAAAAGCCCCAAACCGATAGCATCGTTCATTAAGGCGGGTTTGAAAGCTAAGAAAACTAGAAAACAAATCTTTACTCTGCAGCTCCGTGAATTTACTTCATGAACATAATGAGATGGGAACACAAAAAGCGAGATACTGGAAGACAAAGCTGGATTCCCTGGTGGGTTCTGATATCAAAAACACTTCAGCCACCTACAGTGTGTCCATATGTTTCGAGCTAATGCCTGTACAGCTGGTTCATGAGTTGATTATACACAGACACAGACTATATTACAAAGCAAAGATTTGCTTTCTCTGCTACTTGGAATATTTGCATTCATTTAAATTTGCAGGACTCCAGACAGTTAAAAAAAAACAACCCTCTTTCAATTATTTTCACCACCTGAGCAGTACGGCTGGTAATTAAACTGAACAAATCTAAAATAGGTGTACTGTCCCTTTACTGGAGTATTTGCTTCAACACTTTATATGCTTGCTTAAAAGCTGCGGGCTTGTATGGTGGTCTGTTGGCTTATTGACATTTTAAAACTGTATTCCCACTGATAAACAACAGGCACAGGCTCTGGGCTCCTGACCAGGAAAACAAAACTGTGATGGGATTCATTTTGGACCTGTTGATGGTGGAAGGGAAAACAGGGGGGGGGAAGGCAAAGGAGGGAGTGAAGTGACTGAGCTATACACTGAGGTGATTAGGGAAAAGACGACAGGATATGTGACAGGATGAAGGTGAATGATACCGAGAAAACGGGAGCAAAAGTGGGCTGGGAGAGGAGGAGGGGTTGGTCTGAAGTGAGCGAGAGGGAGGAGAGGAAGGGAGGCAGGCTAAATCCTCACACCATTATTATCAGGACTCACAGGCAGCCCCTCCTGTGATGGAGTGAGAAGAGATAGAGAGAGAGATACAGAAAAGATGGAGTTATAGAGGAAATGGAAAGCAGGATTACTGGTGTGGCAGCAAAGGCAGATGAGCGGCAGCACAACGCTGAGAGAGAGAAAGAGAGAGAGAGAAACTCTGGTGGGAAAAAAAAATCAGTGCAACAGGATGAGGACCTGCTAGTGCACAGCCGGCCCGACCCCACAGACCTGCCATCTGCCCCGCTGTTCTCTCCGTGTTCCAGACGCTCCCATCAGCCAACATCTGGATCACCTCTCATCCATATGGCAAAGGGGGCGAGGGGGGGAGGCAAGCCAACACAAATCTTATCCTTCTTTCCTCACCTTTTCTGATCGCACAGGACCTGAGGAGAGTCATCATCACTGGGGAGGGGGATCCCTTACTGTGGAGTACCATCTCTGAGGGAATTGATAACTGGACCGGAGGAGGGAAAAACTTTTGCTTCAAAGATGCAGATGCGTGCACAGGACCCTACCTTATAAGTCTGTGAGATTTACTAACTTCCCGTGGATCTGTCATGTTTCTCACTCCTGAGCAGGGAGAGGGAAAAACAGAACGAGGAGGCGGAGGGGGGGAGGAAGGAAAAGACGGCGGGGAAGCGTCACCGTCTCTTCTGCTGAAGTGTTACCGGCGTCTGTGCCCCTTTCACTGAAGAGGCATTTTATCACTCTCCCCCCTCCTCTTTTGCTTTTCTTCTCATCTGAACAGCGGGAAGCCTGAGGGATATAGACAGAGAGCTAAACACAGTGGGTTTATGCACATATGCACACACTCGCACAAACACACACACACACACAGGCTTGCTGCTCATCCAGGGGCTCCCACACCTCTCGTCTTCTTTCACCCTCCTTCTCCTTCACTTTCCTTTCCTGTCCCACTTTGATGTCCTGTCTTCACCTTCATGACCACTCGCGAATGCGTTGACTGTGACACATGCAGAACAGGAGAAGGAGAGAAGTGAGAGGAGAAGTCGAACAGTTTCAAAGAGAGATTTTTGGAAAATTGGGGATATCACATACACTTACTGTCACATTGTGAAGTCCTCGAGGGGAGTGTGCAGACATCCAAAGCTGCCAAATACACTCACAGACACAGAAGCACTGATAACCTGCTCGGGCTTGCACTCACGCGGGGACTTGGTCTAAATGCATACTCCTACAGGTGCTGCGAGGAGAGAGAGGCAGGTGCAAAGCAGGTGAAAAGGAAAGCAACAGAAAAAGACACTTGGAGGAAAACATCTGGGAAAAGATGGAGCAGCAGGAGTTCACCCAGAGCAGAAAGCACAGGTAAGTCTGCAAGTCACACATACTCGCTGACACTCATGTCTCTTAATCTGATCCTCTGACAGAAAAATAGAAGTGGCAGGGATGTATGTGGGGCAACAGATAGATACAAGATTGGAGAAAAGCTTTCAGCAAGTGAGAGTGTAGACACACTGCATGGATGCAGGAATACTATGATAAGTGAAGAGTTTCCTTGAGAGAAAGCTCCTGTTTGCTGCTGACAGAAACAGAGCAGCCAGTTGTTACTATAAGAAGAAATACTGTAAGAGGACATATTAGCATTTTTCACTCTGGGGTTTGGTGGTTAGCAGCTTTGTAGATGTGCATGTGCGTGTGCATGTGTTTCTGTGTATTTGTATGTGTGTACTTGTGTGTGTGTGTGCGTGTGTGTGCAATTCCTCCCCACCTGTATGCAAGCTTCCTCAAAATGACTCATTTACTTATGGATTATGAATGTTTCACTTGCAGAGTTTTGCTGCTGTGTCACTTATTTGGTAATGCTCATTGATTTGTGTCATAAGCCGTAGGTAGAGACTCATTCTTCTACATTAGTGACAGAGGCTTTCTGCTCCAGTTTGCATTCAGTTTATCGTGGAGCAGCACAATCTAGCACAGTTTGTTTAAAACTACTTAATCCACAGGCTAGTGGTTCCCCAAACAGGGGTTTGTGGCCCTCCGAAAGCTCACAAATTTAATCTGACGGCCACAAGATGTTTAATCGGACAATAAAATGTTTTTTTTTCCTGCTCTATTAATATTGATTCACTGGGTCTATAAATACAATGCTGGCATATGGTTTTTGAGCTATATATACACCTGTTCTCAGCATGGCATCTCTGAATTTGGAAGAGTTCTACAGACAAATTTAATGGATCACAAGCTCCTGGAAAGTAAATAAAATGTATGTTAATAATGTATTATCATGATTTTTACTCAAGCAGTGGTACTCAGGGGTCTTTGACCAATCTGAGGACCACAGTGTGGCAAGAGACATTTTAAACAAGTACAAACAGAAGTAATAATAAAATTAAGTATTTCTGAAATACTATAATTCTTCTGAAAAAGGTTGAGTAAAACACTACATTACAAAGTTTGTGTTGCGAACAGTTACCGCTGTGGTTCCTTTTTGGGGGTTTAGGCCACAAGAGGACCCTAAAAGTTCCACACTAATGTAATATTTCTTGTGATTTTTGACAAATCTTTTTATGTACATATTAATATATACAATTTCATGTATGGTTTTGTGAGAGTGACAGTGTCTCTTTTAAGAAGGTGTAGCATGCAAATTGGGTGTCTCTGAGGTTTTGATTGCTATACATTTGAGCAGCTGAGGGCTAAGCAGATTTAGACGCGCTCTTACCATGTCAGCGTCAGTCACGTCTGCTGATACATCTGGCTTGCAACGATTTCCTTTTAAAGCTGTCAAATCTTTATGTGCGAAATCGGGAACCTACTGAGAAATGAGGCTGTGAAGCTAGCTGTTAAAATCCTTATTATGATAATTTTAAGTGGCAGACATGTGATGTGTTTTATAATAAGCTCAGAGGTTAAGCATGACACACTAATTTATTCATATTGTGAGCTTGGTTTGTATGTGGAAGGCTGATTGGCTGTAGTAACTGTATGCGAACATGAGGATGAGAGAGCTCACATATCAACTTAGCTTCTTTAAGTCATTCAGACGGAGGAATAAAGGGATAAGGGAAAGGATGTTGACAGAGTGGCTGTGCCCAGTGGACAGTTATTGGTCATATACATAGCTGTTACTTTAGGAAATGGTAATGGAAGTGCTTCATTGAGTGGATTCTCAATAATCTGCACATGACTGAGTCCCTCAAGTCTTTCCACTTGGCAGCCATGTTTTTGTTAACACTTCATTTCTCTTTCAGATATACACAAAAGAACGGAGAGTAACAAAACAAACCAATGAAAATCACCACATCACCCCACGAACAGTCTGATTTACTTTGTCTCTGCAGTCTGTTTCTGTGACATCAGTATTTCAGCCTTCACCTTGTCATTATCATGTGAACATGGTCCATTTCTTCCGTTTCTCTCAACACAGTTCCTCATGAAGTGGTACCTTATGAGTCAATTACTCCATAACATATATTTCACTCGCTACTTTCAGCCATTTACAGGCTGATAAAATTTTAAACAAATATGTGTCTTCTCTTGGCACAGTATTTTGCTATCTTACCTAACCACAACACCATATGTGACCATAGGATATCGTAACCCAGAATGTTGATAATAACCAAAAAATTTACATTTACCGCTCCAGCATGGTTGTGTTACTGATGTGTTTTCCCAACACTGTTTTCTCCAACTACCTGATGATGTAGTAGATTGTTGTTTTTGCCATATGTGCAACTATTCAGAAATATTCATGCCCATTTCTTTTTCCCATTTCTATTCAACATGAAGTGCTGCATTCCTTTTCTTTTCCACTAACTCTTGATGTAATGTAGATATTGCCCAATATTACTTGAATTGTAGACTTCTAATATGGTTGTAATTATGCCATTTTTTTCTCAAAACTTTTATAAGCGGGACGCTTTACATCCCACTTATAAAAATCTCTTGTACGTATCTTAAAGGGTACTGGTTGTCTTATTACGTTACACAGTGCTGTTATTCGGTTTGGTATCCATTGTTTGATGCTTTTGTCCAAAGTATTTGGAGTAAAATAATTGTCATAAGGTACCCATCGGAGTTATTTCTCTAACTTATATTTTTCTATTATAATTTTAGTGTGAATGATGTGAATCTTTTATCTTCTCCATTTTCAACTTTTACATTTTTACACCTTGGCTCATAATCCTGAGCACACCAACAGATTACAGGTGGAATTTGTATGTCATCAAAATATTCTCTAAGTTTTAACAATGCCATACCTCTTATACAGTTTCAAAGCTGCAGAGTTTCAAATTGGCAGCCATCATGGGCTTGATATGCTTTCTGATTTAGGGGGATTGGGGATATGATGTGTGTCATGCTGCAAGGATCATTTTACCTATTTTACACTGGCTAATTCCTATCTGCCTAATCTAGAATCGGAAATACAGGGTTCCTTGTTTCAAGTGAGAAAACATGGCTTATCCAAATAAACTGTATGTGATGCAAACATGTAAAATCCACGACAGTACATAATGTCTTTCTGAGAGTGGGCATAGCCACTCTATACACCACTGAACAGCCATAACATCACGCCCCAAATATTTTCTAGATTGTCCTTTGATCGACCATTTGGGGCATGGCCATGGGAACTCTGGGAGTGTGCCGTGGTGTCTGGCACCAGGTTGTTGACAGAACATCCAGTGGGATGTCCTGTCCTGTGGGTTGCAGGACAGCGTCTCTGTGGATCGAGCTTTTTTGATCGGATTGGGATCTGGGGAGTTCAGGAGCTGGGTCAAAGCCTTGGGTCTCTGTTGTATTCCAGAGCACTTGTGTGATTGGGCGGGGGCATTGTCCCACTTAATGAGGCCAGTGCTGAGGTTGCAGAGATACTACCATGGCAGATATGCTTGGTCTACAGCAACACATAGGTGGCACCCACATCAATGTCAGGACCCAAGGTTTTCTAGTATTTCATGTAACAAAAGTATCACGTTTATTAAGTTCACTTGTCGGTGGTGTTGCAATTAGAGCAATCAGTATTGCATCTAAAATTCTTTGAATCAGGTATTCACTGGGAATTTCCACTGTCAGAATATCAGTATCAGGAAATGAAATAACTCTGCAGAATAAAGGCTCATTTTGGGATTTCTTGGACCCTAGCTCTGTATAAATGGGCTCTAGAGATTCCTAACGTTTCCTGCAGCTGTCAGAGCACTGTGCATGCTGTATGTTGATGAGAGGATGTTCGTTTTTACTACATTAATTTTACCCACTAATTCAGGCTCCCTAATTAGTGCCGTGGAATTCTTTTTTCAACAACACCTTTGAAACTAAGGCTTTTAAAAAATTATTTTTATAATTCTCACATACTAATCAATAATACCAAAAATGACTATTGGATTAGATATTCCTTTTTTCTCAGTAATGATACCAATAATGCTGTTTTTACCTCCTCCACCTGCACACAGGGAAGCACACAGCCTCTTCCCTCATTAGCAGATTAAGTAGTTTTCACAACATGAAACAACACTTTAGGAGGAATTTAGGGGAGGTCAGTAATGCTGTGTTCCAACAACACTGAAGTATCAGTTATCATAAGTGTTAACCACAAGCCAGTGTTCTCCTAGTTATGGTGTTGGTCCCAAGCCCAGATAACTGGGATGTTTGCATCAGTAAGAACATCTGGTATAAAATCTTTGCCAAATCAAACATACAGATACAAATTGCTATGGAAGGTCCTGTAGAAGTAAGTGAACAGCTGAAAGTATCTTTATCCAATAACCACATTAGCTGTCAAGTTATCATTAAGCAGTGCCTGATGGCTGTGGCCAAAAACAAATGAGCTAGGCAAAAATGCTATCAGTGCTACCCACTGGTAATGTCAATTTAAAAAAATATTTTTTTTTTGCCCCTGTGATATCAAAAATCGTATTAAGCATTGAATAATTTCCTGGGTATCAGTATTGAGCTTGGATTTCTTGTATTATGAGAACCCTACAAACAAGGCATGCTGATAATTTTCTGATGATGATGATCCTCATCCCATCAACTAGTTCCAATCTGCTTATTCCCCTCGAGAATAGAGGGAGGCTGTCATATCCCAGCTGAGAGAGAGAACTGACTTACACATCAGCTTAACATGTAGTCCAGTATTTGATTGATAATGTTAAAAACAAACATTACTGCAGACTGTGAAACAAGCCCACTTATAGGCTTATGAGAACTCAGATGTGTGTCAGTGTTTTGAGAGTTTTGATTGTTCCACTATTGTAGCATCAGCAGAGAGGTGAAAAGTTCAGTACAAAAAGTAGCTTCCTACTTTAGCTATGATTAATTTGATCAGTTCTCAGAGGGCGGCAGGCTTGAAATATTCTGTACTTATTAGGCAAAGATATTACGAAAAACAACAACCGTAAAAAACAAACAAAAAACCCCCACAAAAAAACCAATGATTATTTTATATGAGACACTGTCTATTAGGTATGTTGTTTGTTTTTGTTTGTTTGTTTACTAGTCAAATTAACCAGAAACCATTCTTTTTATACTTCTCATTGTTCTTGTATTTCGCAGCTGTTTGATTGTTTTTTTTTATTAACAGTGATGGCAAGAGGAATTTGGATTCACGTTGTCGTGTTGATGCTGAAGCATGCCTACCTAAGTCCCAGTGAGAGAGTTTATCACACATGAAGAGCTGCACTCCATCTGGAAATTTCCATAATAATAAAAAAAACCTGTGCATGCACTACCATGCTCATTCGCTCAAACTGTGCATGTGAATATAAACCTTAAAAAAAGGGCAAAACATCCAAGGATTTGGGGAAAATGTGTGTACACACTTACTGACAATCTGCTGTCTGACATCTTCACATCTTCACATTTATCTTTCATTGACTGCATCTTCTCTAAAACAAGCCATGTGATTTTTATAATTCATTTAAAAAGACCACAAGTCAGTTGTTGTGTGTTAAGTTTAGACACATCCTTTGTGTGTCATAATCATACTCTTGCTGCCAATCTAGAGCAGAGACACCCACTCCCTCAACTTCCTACCCACACGTACACACAGACACTCGCACACAAACACACTGCTAATCTCTTTTTCCAGAGATTACACTGGTAAATGAACACTTGACCTGCTCTCTAGTCATATGATCCACACAGGCTATTTCCATCTTTTGCAGATATCCTCTGGTTTCCCCTCCACCACATTTAACATTTGGAGGTATATTTACATTAAACCCGTTACTGACTTTGTGTGTGTGAGCTTGAATTAATATAATTTCAAGCAAAATTCAGCAAGCATTGTGTAAACAGTTTATTATTCACTCTGGTAGAAGGAAATGAAAAAGTAAATTATGAAAGTTTATGACAGATTTGCAAGTTAATTTCACATTCATGCATAAAGCATTGAGTTATGGGACAACTAAGAGTTAATTTTCACAACAAGCAACCTTTATTTGTCATTATACAGAGTACAACACGTAGTGAAATTCTTGTGTCCGAGCTGCGGACAGGCTGCAGGGCTTGTTTATTTATTTATTTATTTTTTTTTGCTTTGCACGGGGGGTCTAGCCAGGACCCTTACTAGATACCGGGTGGGAATCAAACTTGTGACTCCCGCTCCGAAGGTGTGTAGTCTTACCAATACACTATCCAGCTGCACAATTTTACTTCTAATTTTCCCTTTTAATCCTCTAGCTATTGGAGATGCGGTGTAATTTCTTTTAAATGACAAATATGTTCCAGAATATGAACGTCTTTTGATCCACAGGCTTTAATAATGTTTTGCAAAAAACAGCTCTTACCCTTGAAGATATAACATTTTCTCTCAGTACAATATTAATCTTACTGTGTAACATCCAAATTGTAAAATGAACATTATGTGTGATAATTAGGAATATTGCCTACGTTTTCTGCTTCAGATATTAACGAAGGTCAGTATGTGTTTCTTTATTTGCCTTTTATTTCACATATTTGAAATATAATCAGCTGTTCTTTGTCTATGGCTTTCAGTTTAAGTATGCTGCTTGGGGGACTAAAGTGCTAATTTTTAGTATCCAAATAACACAACAATTAACATTAACATATAATTATTCACTGGAAACAAAAGCCCCTTTTCTACTACTGCCTAATCGGATTGACTCGCCACTGATCGATTACTTTTTCATTACAATCCACTGATACCTAACCTGCGTGGCTGTTGTGAAAGCAATGCACCCCCCCCTCCCCGACACGAACACTACAAAAAAGGTGAACGAGGCAAGAATATCCCTGCTGCTCGCTCTGTGGCTTTTTGTTAGACTCAGATGAACACCGCGTTGTTTTTTGTGGCTATTTCGCTTGTTGTCGGGCCTAAAAAATTGCGGTTTAATTTTCGTGAAGGAGAAGCTCTCATGACTCATCGAGTGAGGCTACTGTCCAACCAGTCGGTGGCATGCAGCCTGATGACGTCACATTTTAGTACCTGCTCTGATTGCTTGGAACACCTGGCGAACAGGTACTAAGAGAGTACCTGGTGCCAGGTAATGGAAACCCCCCAAACCGTGGCGAGCCGCACTGAGTTGATCCAAATAGTGTAGGGGTTTTTTTATGGCCCAGGCTCTTCCAGTAGCCACCAGGCCCAGGATCCTCCAGCAGCCACCAGGCCCAGGATCCTGCAGCAGCCACCAGGCCCAGGCTCTTCCAGCAGCCACCAGGCCCAGGCTCTTCCAGCAGCCACTAGGCCCAGGATCCTCCTGCTCCACCAGGCCCAGGATCCTCCAGCAGCCACCAGGCCCAGGCTCTTCCAGCAGCCACTAGGCCCAGGATCCTCCTGCTCCACCAGGCCCAGGATCCTCCAGCAGCCACTAGGCCCAGGATCCTCCTGCTCCACCAGGCCCAGGAGCGTTAAGATGCCGCCTAAGAGGAGCAACGTTAATGAGGAGGAACTGGAGGACATAAAGAAATCCCTAAACTTTATGTCTGAAGAAATAACAACAATTTCAAAACAACAAAAACTGATACTCAATTTAATGGATGATATTAAAGAACTAAGAAGGCAGAGCGAGGAAAAGGACAAGAAGATTGCTATGCTGGAAGGACGGGTGTCAGATCTGGAACAATATTCAAGAGTAAATGATGTGATAGTGACAGGACTGGAAACCAAGCATCAGACATACGCACGGGTAGCAGCAGCAGAGAGAGGGGAGCCACCCGAGCAAGAGCTACGCTCTTTGGAAGAGCAGGTAATGGCCTTCTTTAAAAGCAAAGGTATAGAAATGGACAGTAAAAATATTGAAGGATGCCATCCTCTTCCGAGAAAAAATCAAATACCTGCCATTATCATTCGTTTTGTTAATAGAAAACAGAAAAAAGAACTGCTCAAGCAAGGAAGAAAGCTAAAAGGTACAAATGTTTATTTAAATGAACACCTAATCAAGAAAAATGCAGACATTGCAAGACAAGCAAGAATATTAAGAAAACAGAAGAAAATACAGTCAACTTGGACGTCAGACTGTAAAATATTCATTAAGTTAAATGGAACACCAGAGCAGGCTAAGGTTCTAGTCATCAAAGAGATGACTGAACTAGAAAAATATAACTGATAAATGCAAAGCAGTGCTAAATATGATGGGACCGTCCAAGTGCACAACCAACGCAGATGTCTGACAATTTTCAACTAACAACTCATATAGATATTGAAAATAAGACATTGATGTATGACAGCAACATAGATCCTGATTGTAATTTCTTTAACAATAAGACAAATGAATGCAATTATTATACAAATGAGCAACTTAAAAAGGAATTCAAGGTAGAACAGGGTATAACAATGGTTCACTTTAATAGTCGAAGCTTATATGCAAACTTTCAATCCATCAAAGACTACATAACACAGTTTGAACAGCCATTCAATGTGATAGCCATATCGGAGACCTGGATAACTCCTGGAAAAGAAGAAGACTTTAAAATAAATGGATATGAATTCCTTCATGTAGACAGGATCAACAAGAAAGGAGGTGGGGTGGCACTTTACATTGATAAAAACCTAAAGTACAAAAGAATGGGAAGAATGACAACTGTTATTGATGGAGTGATGGAATGTTTATCAGTGGAAATAATTATAGAAAAAAGGAAAAACCTAATTGTCAGTTGTATATATAGAACACCAGGATCTAAGATTGAGATATTTAAGGATAATATGGAGGACTTATTTACAAATATAAATCAGAAAAGAATGTTTATTTGTGGGGACTTTAATATTGACTTATTGAATCCAAATCATAATAAGAGTACAGAAGAATTTATTGATTCCATGTACAGCATCGGTTTATTTCCACTGATAACAAGACCGACCAGAATAACATCTCATTGTGCAACTCTATTAGATAATATATTTACAAATATAATAGAAGGAAAGATAAAAAGTGGGCTGTTAATCAATGATATAAGTGACCATTTACCAGTCTTTGCATCGTATAATTGCCATTATAAAGTGAACAACGATGGACATAAGATTATTTACAAAAGAATAAGAACAGAGAAGACCTTAAATTGTCTTAGAAATGAACTTTTAAAGCAAGATTGGAATATTGTATATGAACAAACAGAAGTTAATAAAGCTTACGAAGGATTTTTAAGAACATTTAACACATTACTTGATAAAAACTGCCCAGTAATTGAAATCAATAGGAAACACAACTATGCAGGAAGACCATGGATGACAAAAGGACTACAAAATGCCAGCAAAAAAAAGAATACCTTATATCGAGAATTCATAAAAAAGAGAACAATAGAAACTGAAATGAAGTATAAAACTTACAAAAATAAATTAACTAATATAATGAGATCCTGTAAAAGAGAGTATTACATTAAAAGGTTAGAACACAATAAAGATAACACAAGAGATATATGGAATGTATTAAACAGAATAATCAAAAATGAAACAAGGAATAATGATTACCCTGGATACTTTATAGAAGGGACAAGAAGTATTAATAACATGGAGGAGATAGTAAATGGCTTTAATGAATTCTTCGTAAACATAGGGCCAAAACTGGCAGAAGAAATAAAGGTTGATGGAATAGAAAGGGACACTGGTGAAAATATTGAAAGGAATAGTAGCTCAATGTTTTTAAGAGCAGTGGAAGAGAAAGAGATTTATGACATGGTTAGAGGACTTAAGAACAAAACCAGTACAGACTGGAATGATATTGATATGGTAACGGTAAAGACAGTTATTGATGGTATCGTAAAACCATTAAAATATATATTCAACTTGTCGTTTCAAAAAGGAGTTTTTCCACAAAAAATGAAAGTTGCTAAAGTTATTCCCATTTACAAAACCGGTGAAAGACATCATTTTACAAACTATAGACCAGTGTCAATACTCTCCCAGTTCTCTAAGATACTGGAAAAACTCTTCATAAAAAGATTTGACAGTTTTGTGGAAAAATATGAATTAATGACAGATAGTCAGTATGGGTTCAGAAACAACAGATCAACAGCTTTGGCACTGATAGATCTAATGGAAAAGATAACGGAATGTATGGATAATAAGAGGTATGCGCTCGGAGTTTTCTTAGATCTAAAGAAGGCGTTTGATACTGTTAATCATGAAATTCTATTAAAAAAACTGGAAAAGTACGGGTTTAGGGGAGTGGTTTTGGAATGGTTAAAAAGCTATGTAGGGAATAGGCAACAATATGTACAAATAAATGAATATAAATCTAATTTGATGGATATAGCTTGTGGAGTACCTCAAGGTTCAGTACTGGGTCCAAAAATGTTTATTATGTACTTAAATGATATCTGCAGAGTATCGGAGATTTTAAAGTTTGTAATATTTGCAGATGACACAAATATACTGTGTGCAGGTGGGGAATTGCCACAGGTTTTGGAAATGATCACACAGGAATTAACGATATTAAAGAAGTGGTTTGATATAAATAAATTATCATTGAATCTCGATAAAACCAAATTTATGTTGTTTGGAAACCAAAAGAAAAACATCGAAGTAGAAATATGTGTTGACAATGTATATTTAGAAAGAGTAAATGAAATAAAATTTCTTGGGGTGATCATTGACCACAAGCTCTGTTGGAAGCCACACATTACTTATGTTCGGGGGAAATTGGCACGGGGCATTGCCGTCCTGGGAAAAGCAAAGCATATGTTGGATCAGAAAGCACTGCACATTTTATACTGTGCTTTACTACTGCCATATATGAGCTACTGTGTAGAGGTCTGGGGAAACACATACAAAAGTAACACACAAACAATAACTATAATACAGAAAAGGGCCATTAGATTAATAAATAATGTGGGGTACAGGGACCATACAAATGCACTCTTTGTCAAAATGCAAGCTATTAAATTCCAAGACTTGGTGAAGCTTAAAACAGCGCAAATAATGTATAAAGTCAGAAATAAATTGCTTCCCAAAGAAATCTGTAAATTGTTCATAGAAAGAGAAGGTGGGTATAACTTAAGAGGGAAATGGAATTTAAAAATACAAAGTGCTAGAACAACTTTAAGAACTATGTCAATCTCAATTGCAGGAGTTAAATTATGGAACAGTCTAACAGAAGAAATAAAAGACAGTCAAAACATAAAACAGTTTAAAGTAAAATATAAAAACCTAATTTTAAATAAGTATAAGAATGAAGAAAACGGGGTTAACCCAGGATGGTAATGTTGCTGGTAATGGTGTTGCGGTTCTTTTTTGGTTGTTTTTTTGTTTTGTTTTGGTTTGTTGTTTTTCCATAACTTGTGTATCTGCAAATATACACATTCTGTATTTTTCATATGAAAGAAACTATACTGTGGTGGGGCTTGCTAATTTCTTGTTTTTGATTTATGTATGTTATGTTTTGTTTTACTTCATATGTTTATATGTTTCATATGTTGTTTGTTTAATTTAAGACAAAAAAAAAATTAAATGAATGAGAGGTAAAACTTGAGGGGGTAGGGACAAATAAGTAAATACTTCAGCCTACTCCTTTTCAAACAAATAATGGAATGATATTTTGTAATGATTGTGAAGGCACATGTTTGAAATGTTTGAAATAAAAATGAACTGAACTGAACTGAACTGAATGATAGAGAAAACAAATATGCTCTAATTATAAATATTCACATTTTATTTTAAAAACGAAAGAATTTCAAATTATTTTTTAATGGCGCCAGGGACCTCAACTCTCTGGCCAAGAGATTAAAGGCTGCTGCGCCCAGGCAGTAAACACTTTTTTTTGCGGGCCATAACATGATTAACATGATTGGCTGAAAGACTTGAGGGTGTGTTGTTTAAGGTCTGATAACGGCTCATATTTCACCTCCTGTAGCTTTCTGGGCATCTCCAGAAAACTGGAGAGGTTGGATTTGTTAAATTGTTGACCTAGCTAAAATGAACTGACAAAATGTCACAATATGCAGATGACATTCGATAATAATTTTCTAATATGTGCTGCACAAATTAAAAACATGCCGCATCGCAGAGCTTTTGAAGCTTAGAAAATGTCAGTAAAATGGCCAGTGTGGGACTGCTGACCATTACAATCAATAGAATAAAAGAAAACTGACAAATATAAAGCAAAACTTGAAGAAAAAAAGTCTCATTGTCCATCAGTCCCATTTTAAACACAATGGTTTATTTCTGGAATAAATCTAATAAGGATAAATTGCCTTTCAAGGGGTCAAACTGCATATTTATTGCTATGGGCACGTAAAACCCAGGAGCCTACAAACTTATTAAGATGAATGATTGATATGCCAGGAGCATGAAGTGTGTTGGAGAGATGGGACACATTTAACCCAGTGTTGCTTTGAATCAAAGCTGAGAGGTGCTGTTAATTATCAGGGTGTCTCTGATGGCCGCAGATGAAACCAACACGCTATCTATTCTGTCCTACCTATTAAGTACTGTGTGAGTGTTTGTGTGGAGATCCTTATTTGCTATATGAAAGCCCACCTGGTTTAATCAAAGGCTCAAGGTTATTGATTAAATAGGAAATGATCTTCAAACAGCAAATGCAAAGTTGAGTTGTACTGTGAATGCATGCCAAACATTAGGTTTTAATTAAAGCGACGACCATTTTAGAAGACCAAGTACAAAGAAATATAATTTTTACTTTTCAAAAAAGTTACACGCCACTTTGCCTTCCAAACATCCTTAATTCTTTGTGCTTGCTCTGCACAGTTGTTCCCTGAGCCTGGAAGCGGTAGAGGTTTCTTCCTGTTAAAAGGGAGTTTTTCCTTCCCACTGTTGCCAAGAGTTCGCTCAAAGGGCATTGTTTGACCGCTGGAGTTTTCTCTCTATTATTATATGGTCTATACCTTACAATTTATAGATCATTGATGCGACTATTGTTGTGATTTGGTGCTATATAAATAAAACTTAGTTGAACTGAATTGATTTGTGCATCCATAATGTGACTCTCCTGTTAGACTTAGACTTAGAGAGACTTAGAGCTTTTTATTGTCATTGTGCAGTTTCTTGCACAGCGAAATTGGGTAGCTGGACCACAAAGGTGCTAAAGTAAGAAGAAGAGAAACCAATATACAACGAAGGTATTGCACATAGATGATCAACAGCAGTGTCAGGGTGGATGTGTTGGGGAAGTCTTTACACACTCTTAGTTTGCATTAAGAGTTCTGACAGCCCTCGGGAAGAAGCTGTTCTTTAGTCTGTTGGTTTTGCACCTGATGGATCTGAGCCTTTTTCCAGAGGGCAGGATGTTGAAGAGGTGGAGGTTAGGATGGAGGTGGTCCTTTAAAATTGCCCTGGCTCTGGAGAGACATCTTGAGCTGGCAATTAAGTCCAGAGAGGGGAGTGGACAGCCGATTACCTTCTCTGCAGTTCTGATGACCCTCTGTAGTCTCTTCTTGTCAGCTGTTGTGCAACCAGCGTACCACACAGGGATGGCGTGCACCAGCACACTCTCGATAGTGGCACGGTAGAAGGACACTAGGAGTTCAGTCTGCAGCCTGTTCCATCTCAGAACCCTCAAGAAATGGAGGCGCTGCTGGGTTTTCTTTACTAGGGCTGATGTGTTTGTGGACCAGGACAGGTCCTTGGATATGTGGGTGCCGAGGAACTTAAAGGAGGACACCCTCTCCATATAGTCACCTTTTATGGATAGGGGAGGGGGATCAGTTCTTGTTTTGCGGAAGTCCATGACCACTTCCTTGGTTTTCTTGGTGTTTAGGGTGAGGTGATTGTAGTTACACCATTCTGACAGTCGCTGGACCTCATCCCTGTAGGCGGTGTCATCATCGTTGGTGATGAGCCCCATCAGAGTGGTGTCATCTGCAAATTTGATGATGATGTTGCAGGGGTGCGTAGCGGTGCAGTCACTGCTGTTCCATCACATCCCAAAGGTGCTCTTTGGGACTGTTCAAGAAGACGATATGAAATTTGAGACTGGCTTGTTTTTCTGCTGTAACCAGTCATCAGAAGATGAGTACGCTATGTTCATAAAGAAATGGACAACAATCCTTAGGTAGGCTGTGGTGTTTAAACAATGTTCAGTTGTTACTAAGGAGCCCATCCTGTATCGAGAAAATTGAAGTTGAGAAAATTGAAAAATGCTGGTGTTAAACCAACAGCCTTTTAGCTTGAACTGTTCACACAAAGCAGGATGAATCATGTTTTTTTGTTTCTAAGTTCTCACTCTGCTGTACCACTTAATGTCCTGGCAGAAATTGAGACTAATCATACCTAGCAATGTTTCTTCAATCTTCTATTGTCCAATTTTTGTTGAGCTTGTGTGAACTATAGCCTAATTTTCCTGTTCTTAGCTGACAGGAGAGATGCATCAAGGTTCGATATGTTGTGCATTCAGAGATGCTCTTCTGCATACCTTGGTTGTAACAAGTGGTTATTTGATTAACATTTGTCATCTTATCAGCTCAAAGCAGTCTGACTCTGACATAGGCAAGGTTTTTTCAGCAAGAGAACCGCTGCTCACTGGATATTTTCTCTTTTTTGTACCATTCTCTGTCAGCCCTCGAGATGATTGTGTGGGACAATAAACAAAATCTGCACTTTCTACAATGATAAAAACCAGCCAGTCTGTCACCAACAACCATGCATTGTTCAGGGTAATTTAAATGACATTTCTTCCCCATTTTAAATCATGGTTTAGAATGGGAACATCAACAGGCCACCTTGAGCATGTCTTCATACCTAAATGCACTGAGTTGCTGGCATGTGACTGAGCAGTTGAACAGATGTACCTAACAGAATGATGAATGAGTGTATTTCAACACTTTTGGATTATATTATATGTATTGCTTTTATTACTCTTCCTTGTAATGACAATATGCATAAATGAAGAGTTTGATGTAATTTCAGTTCTATGGCTTTATTTGCATCTTGCATTTCTGGGGTTAGTCTGATGACATCACACCACATGGAGAGAGGTTGGCTGAAGTAATGTGGTGCAACGTAATGTAATCCCAGTAATGAGAGTTGAGGACATGTGTGACAGTTTTGGAATCCTGCTTGCAGTGTGTGTGTGTGTGTGTGTGTGTGTGTGTGTGTGCACCAAATCAGAAATGTATAGAGATGGGGAGGTGATTACAGTCATGACACTGGGGATTGGATTTTGGAGGATTACATGCACGCACACTCTGACACACACAGACACAGTTTTCCTGACGACACAAGTCTAAATGCAGGGCTAATACTGTCATACAAAGGGGTCAGAGAGGGAGACAGACCAGGAGAGGGAAGTAAGGGATGGATATGTACTGAGGGATCATGAGGCATTATGTCAAAAGCATCACAAAAGTAAAGCAGCTTGTATATTTGACTGCTGCTCTCTTCCCTTTCCTTTTCTCTTCTTCTCCCACCCTCCTTTCCAGGCAGTAGCCTGCCAGCATGGCCCTTCCCAGGGGACATCCTCCTCCTTCCCCCTGGCCCCCTCTCTTCCTCCTTCTCCTCTTCCTTCTCCTCCTTATCTCCTCCCCGCTTCCTCTGCAGGCTCGGCCGCTCCTCCTGCACCCGTCCATCAATGTCGCGGTGGTGTTCAGCGGCTCTAGCTACCAGAATGAGGTTAGAGGTCGTCTCAGTGGAGAGAATTTTGTCGACCTTCCCGTAGTGGTCAGCCCTGTAACGGTGCTGGTCAATGACACCAACCCTCGTGACCTGCTGACACGTCTCTGCGATACCATGGCAACGGAAAAGCTGCACGGTGTGGTGTTTGAGGATGATGTGGGCTCGGGTACCGGCGCTCAGGTAAGAATAATTTATGCATTTTTGTGTTTTCTGATCCGACATCCTCTCCAGAGTCATGGTGTTCAGTCACCCAGATCCATTTCCTAAAGCTGCACGAGGCAAGACTTTATGTAAAAAAGCATCTGTCCTGTCCTAAATCACAAAGAGGAACAAATTGAGATGCCAAGCGTGTACTAAATGCTTACTTTTACTTGCTGTCTTTGCAGAAATTAAATTATGGTGTCGGTAGGGTTTCAGATCGTAAAGGGAAGAGATGTTGCATTAAATCAAAGCAGTATTTTAGAGGATTTATTAACCTTAAAAAGGCATTGTTCTCAGCTTAAATGAAGTCGTAGGAAAAAGTATAGCTAGCATAGAGTTACCAAAAACATCATCCAAAGATTTGTTTTATCACTGAAATCTCCTAAAAAGAATTTTGCTGAAAAAAGTGAAATGTTTTATGAGTGCATTAGAAGTAAAACGCTTGAAACAGGTTTATTATTTGATATGCCTTTTAATGTTAATACCATAGAATTGAAGCTTGCATTTAATTGTTAGCACATATTCTTTTACTAATAAAGAGCAAGGTCTCTGATTTACCATTAAACTATTGCCATAACTCCAACAACAGCCAGTAAAAACCAGACACCTCAAAGAAAACTGTGGCAATAGAGCATCTACTATGGAAGCACGCATGGGTAGACGTGGTACATGTAGGTTTTGGCCGCTACATGCTATTTTTTGGATTTTGTTGCTGCTATTTTAATGCAACAATTTTCCCTTCATAGATGCCTGGATCGCTGAGCAACTTTGCACTTCACAGTCAAATTCTTCTTCTTTTGCAAACATCCATTCATCCACCCATCCATCCAAGTCAAGTTTGTGATAGGGTTGGAGCCTGTGACATTAAAATGAACAACAATAGTTAATTTAGAATCACCAACTGTTTTACCACACAAGCCAGAGAACCCATGCAGGCGCAGGGAGAACTATGCAATCACATAAAGAGGCTCCTGGGGGATTTGAACCCAGGACCTTCTTGCCACCATGTTGCCCATTTGCCCCCCAAGTTTCGGCTAGTCACCCTATCTACAAGAAGTCACCACAGCGGAAAGCTCCACATGGTTGAGTTGGCAGATTTTGTGACCTCCCCTATTAGTAATTTTAATACAAATTCTGAGTGTAGTATAATAATAATTACATGAAAACAAAACTGGAGCTCTACAAGTTTTGAAACCATTACCTTTTTAAAACATCTGAAAGACTTGTTATTATGTTTTATATTTATTTTATTTATTTTTTATTTATTTTATTTTATTTTATTTTTATTATGTATTATTTTATTAATGCCGGTTAAGGTTTGCCTGACAAAATTGTTGCTTTTCAAGTGCTGTTTTGATTTAAACAAAAAAAAGGTGCTTAGTTTGCCATTAAACTGGCAATCGATCAGTTTCTGGATTGAATATGAATTTTACATCCTGGTCTTTCGACCACTACTAATTGGTAAAACTATATTAATGAATAGGGCTGGGCGATATGACCCAAAATTCATATCTCGATATTTTTTAGCTGGATGGCGATATAAGATATACATCTCGATATTTTTTTTAAGCCATAAAGTAAGAACAAAAAGAGAGTTCTTAGTCAAAGCTGTGTCCCAGATGTCACACAGGCACTTTTATTAACATACAGCACAGATGTACATGAAAAATTACTCAAAATTAAATTATGAGCATTCATTAAATAATGCTCCATAAATAAAAGAAAACAAGGTTGTTTTTGTGCTAAACAAAGAGCTCACAATTGTGCAGTCAAAATGTAAACTAAAAGACGCTGAGCGTAATAACAAAGACAGACAGATTTCACAGCTGCTCTGTTCCCAAGTTTTACTGTGTGACTGACAGCCTGGAGTTTGAAATCCGCTTCATAACCACGTCTCTTACAGGTGCCATTTATGGTCCTTATACACACACAATACGGTAATATTACGTTGATGCACAGTACGTATCACTCCGCGAAGCTCCTCGGTAGCCGTAATGCGCCGACAATCTATCAAGCGGTGCAGCTCCGTAGCTTACCAAAGTCGTACTCAAACATTTTTGACAGATTGCTGAGCGCCGTGTACCACATAAAATCGGTTCGCGGCCATCAAGCACAACCAGAATTCATACATAAGGCGCGCTATCAACTTTTGAGAGAATGAAAGGATTTTAGGGTTAGCGCTGTTAGCTCGTTAGCGCGGTTAGCTCGTTAGCATGTTTAGCTCGTTAGCACGTTGACGCCGTCCAGCCCCACGCATGGGGCGATGCGCAGTAACTCGTTAACGGAGATTTGCCGTGTCCGTCTTGTCGCTGCCTGCACGTGAAGCGATGGGGGAGGAGGGGGAGTTGTCTTCAGTGAAGGCGAGGCGGAGTAACGTTGCGTAGAGACAAAAGTGGACGAAAGAGAGGCAAACTTGCGGCTCCACAACTATAATTATAACGTAACATAGACTATATCGATATAAAGGATATTGTCACATCTTATATCTCGTATAAAATATATCGATATGTTTCAAAAACTCGATATATCGCCCAGCTCTATTAATGAATATGAGTTATTCTGGTGCAACACTTTCATCTTCTTTTATTCAAATATGAAATCTGTTTGTTTTAATCTTTCAGGTGGCAGAAGTAGCACAGATCTTGGACTTCCTCTCCACACAGACAGCTCTGCCAATTGTGGGCATCAGTGGTGGGTCTGCAGTCGTCATACCGTATAAGGTACTGTGAAAACAATGAGACTTTCAATCTTCTCAACACTGTCCCACCACCAGGATCGAGCCTAAATTGGACCTTCGCACCACACTCGTGAATGCATTTCAGTCAGAGGTATCAAAATAATACTAGTCACATATGTATAATGAGGGAAAAACAACTTCTTGGTATAAGATGAACAACAACCTGCAATATAAATCCTGTCAGCAGCAGCACTCGCTCTTCACAGCCTCCTGTCTTAGTCAGAACTCTTTTGCACCGGCATCACTCAGCTTAAAACAACTTAAGTAGGTCAGAGCGGTGAAACCTACTTTGGCAAGCAACTCGCTGCATGCAAATATTTGGATATGAGCAATACAGATGGGTGAATTATCAGCGATGACTAGAGCCTTCGACCCTCATCATCTCGTCTAATCCGTGGCTGGGAAAAGTCTTGAGTTGTGGGAAAGGAAACTTCGTAAGGGGAGACAAGTGCTACGGGTGATCTGTGCTTCAATCAATCATGTCTACACAGTCGAAGACCAGCAGGTTTTTCCCGCTATGATTTAGCATGTATCTCATTGATGAATAGAAATGGAGAGCAGCGAGCTGTGTAGTTAGATTGTAAAGAAGAGATTGATGACACCAGATGGATTCTTAATCTTTACTTTTTCTCCACTTTGTGGTGGGAATGTGGCTCCGTCTCTACTTCCTTTCACACTCTAAGCTTTCGGCTCATCTCCCCTTCCTTCCTTTAATTGCTTAACTGCTATCTCCAACACCTTGTATTTATAGAAACAACTCTCAAACACATGCAAATGAATACTGTCACATATGAGAAGTACACACACACACACACACACACAGTCAAATGGGTTCATTCCTACACCTATCAACCAATCGAAACTTGTATAGCCCTGTGGCTATAAATTCCACCCTCAGCAACATTTTGTAAACCACAGTAATTGTTTTTATCATCTTCCTGTTGATGTCACATCATAGATAGGCATTAAACAGGAGGAGTTGTAACTGCAGGAGAGTGATTGATTTGCTGTATTTTGATGGCAGAGTGAGTGAATAAGAGACAGACAGAAGAGAAAGATGCCTCGATGAAGCTTGGCTGACAGGTGCCCAAAGGCAGTGTTTTACTGTCTCATAGCTGAGTCTCTTTTGTGAGTGAAATAGTCCTCCTTGTTTCCATAATTCTCTCTCTTCCTCTCCCCCCCCCCCCCCCCTGTTGGTTAGTTCACTTCTAACCCTGTCTCTTTCCCCCATGCATTTCATATTTTGCTTTGGTCTCTCTACACCTTCACTGCTTTCTTCTTTTCCTCCATCACCTTCGCTCCTTGAATCTACTTCTTTTTTTTTTTGCATGCTGGCAGAGTCTATTAAGACTGTGGCTTGAAGTAAGCCAGAGGCCTGTGCTCCTTTTTGCTCACTTGGAGCTCTAGGACAGCATTAAACTGTTAATTAGAGCCTTCAGGAGGCTGAAGCACCCTGTAGCGCTTACCATTTATCCCCAAATCCAAACCATTCACTCATCTTTTCCCTCAATTTTTTCTGTCCCTCTGAAAACGTCTCCAAGCCATTTACCTCAGATCTGCTTTTAACACACATCTCACACAGTTCTTCTGCTGCCTCCAGAATATTTTTGTCAAATTTCATCATCGATCACTGGTCTCTGGTTGGTAATTTGCAGAGCCAATCACAAAACCTGTCAACTTGACAGCGAGCAAACACAAACAAGCAGGTGTGACGTTGCCCCTGAGAAGTCCAAAGTGTTGAGTGGTGGTTCTCTGTAGAACACAAAGAGAAAAGCATTTTCCTGTGGCCTGCATGTCGAAGGCATTATTTTACCCTTACCCTCATACTCCTCTTCAGTCTCTCTATATGCTCCTTTGTTGTCCGGAAGAAGAAAAAAAAAAGCTTGTCAGAGGTGTCTGGCACAATGGGACAGGTGGGTTGGATGGAGAAAGACATGCCCGTGAGTGCATGATTCTGTTAAGGGATAAAAGAGCTCAATAGTGCTTGATTATCAATAGGCCTGATGATGATGAATATCTTTGATAGTGGGTTTAAAAAGAAGCAGCAGCCGCCCGAGCCGCCTATTTATGGCTCCTGTCTCAGTGATCTTTCTATGGTGAACAACAAGGAAGGAGGGAATGAGACAAAGATGAAAAGATTGAAGGCTGGAGAGGAAGTGTGTCTTTTGTCAGACGGCACATACATCAAGCAAAAGCGAAGAAGAGGAAATTAAAGGTTAAGGAAGCGCTGAAAAACAGCATAAAGGCTGTTCAATGGGGCCTGCGAGGGAAGGAGGGAAAAAAATGTAGTGACGTGTCTCTCGGAGCAGTTAGAAATCAGAGATTGAGCGTGTTTTCTGTTTGTGTGTTCTTGGCTGGCTGGTTGTCAGTCACTGCAGTGTGCTGGGCGATCATTAGAGGGTGCTACTTCCAGATGTCAAGTCGTGGGAGCAGTGGAGCAGGAGGCGACAGAGAGGAGATGAGGATGGGGGCAGGAGCACGGTGCCGACGAGGCTGCAGGGGGAACAACAAGAAACTTTAATAACAAAACTTTAATTCAGTTGGAATAAAATTCTAACATCTGATATATGAATATTCTAATTATGATGGCAGTGATTGCGATAATAACTGTATTCAGTCTGAGGAAAAGATGCATCTTCAGAGTTGATGGGTTTTATGTTTTCAGAAACGTCACTTGGCCAAAAGTATGCAGACAACACCAAAATATCAGACAATCCAAGTGTTAAACACGGGTTTTGTTAAGGGTGTTTTATCAAAGTATGGTTATGAGTACCCCAAAACATAGGGTTGGGGTTGTCAAGTAATGCATTACACATCAATCTTTTCTTAAAAGTAACGGAGTATGTCATTTAATTACTTACCAGAGAACGCAATTTGTTAAACTATCTTTTACAGTGTAAAGCGTATGAACAAAAGGGCAACAAAGCAAAGATGAAAACTAGCTCAAAGAGAAGTTCAGGGTCTGGCTGCTGGGTCGGGGTCGGCATGCACTCAGCTTTACAATGACTTTGAGCTCTCAGCTAGCTTTGCATTAGCATCCTGTCTGTGCAGATGGCTATAAAGAGCCAATGTGTTAGCAGTATAATGCAGTTGTTTCTGTTCTGCATGCAGTTTGCACTTTAGAATCACGCTCTGATCCTTTTGGGCAATAGAAATAAAAGTAATGTCAGTATCTCCAATCCTCAATAGCTGCAAATGTCTGACTTTTTTCTCTTTCTATCTGCCCAGCGTGCTGATAACTGATTAACTGATATGTAATTACTAAATTTAGTTCAGTAACGTTACTATGTTGCTAAAAATGTAATGTGATTACAGTATGTGTTACACCTAACACTGCCACTACACAATAGTTGTATGTTAGCTGCAAATGTATATGCAACAGTAATCTGGTTTCTCCAGCTATACTCTTCAAATTTCCAGCAGGAAAGTTTGTCCATGTTTCTGAAATGCCCCCTTTGCAACAACGACACGGGATGATGTCGTTGTTGCAAAGGGATTAAAAGCATTCTGTATTTATTATTCCACTGCAAACAATGAATCGGCTTCATAAAATAACTATTAATTGTATAGGTTAATTAATTAGCAGATCAGGAGATTAACTGTTTTGAGGATTTAGATAACATTTTGAAGCCTGGGGCAGAGGTTTGCTCCAATTGGCGTCAGTGTTACTGACGCCAGTAGAGTCTGTTGGGGGCCAAGGCAAAAATTCACAGGGGAGTCCTCCAACCAGAGTTCGTCATCATTTGTGTTATAAATAAATACATAACTAAATAACTAACTAAATAAAATAAATGTAAGGGATTTTTTTTTGGCTTAACAGAAAATGACAAAAAAGCAGCATATCAGGTAATTTGGAATCTTCAGAGTGCACATATAGTATAATCAATCATTTGGAGGGGGCACCCTATCCTTCGCTTTTGCTGCTGGTGTTATAAATGTAATGATTCTGAGAAAAGATAACAAAGAGACACTGGAAAAGATTCTTATACCAGTAACATTAATACCATTAAATTATATTTGAGCACAAATTCAACTTTTGAATGTTGTTCTTGGGCACAGCATCCACAGTATAGCTCTACTTTTTGGATCTTTTTGATAGAACTTTAATAGTTCCAGTACAAAGGATACTTATGTGCTGGGGACTGCACTACAGATACAGAAAATACAATAGTAGACACACACAACAATGTATATATAGCACTATAATTTACATGACTAGATCTAGTAACTTAGAGTACATGTCCAAATTTCTTTGCATCAAAATTTCATAAGTTCTGTCAAACCTTAACATTTAGCTCAAATGCAACTTTAATGTTAACTAAAAAAAGATTTCAGAAAATTTTCATTCTCCAAATCACTCAGTTACTGGTGTCCTACAGAAAAAGATGTAAAACATTACTCTACAAATGGCAGAGACCATCTTCAGTTCAGCAACAATGCCTAAGGCCAAGTTGAGTGGTTATATTGTTAACGCTGTACTAGCGTCTATATTCTTTCACACATATTCCCATTAGGATTCAGGTGGGGCTCTATGGTGGCTCTGAACGTCATTCACTGCAAATGAAGAAGCTGCAAGCAGCTGAATGCTTTGCTGGTGGCATGCTGTGCCCCTCATCGGAGCTCAATGTTGGCGTCTGGCTCTCAGCTGATGTTCTAGTACATCACAGAAGTGCTGGATAGGGTTGAGGTCAGGGCTCAATGCCTGTCCACACTGTTGTCTATAATCAAGCGAAGCCTGCTAGCTAGGTCAGGCCGCTCGAGCTGCATTATGTCATAGACACGTAACATGCCTGACTCTCCCACTTTGGTGGTGAATTAAAGCTGCAAAATGTCCCATCCCTCTCTCTCCTGCTCCACATCACTACCTGCTATTTCAATCCCTCCACCACCCTGCAGCCACATGCAGGCACCAGGGGAGTATTTACTTACAACTCCCCAATTTCCTTCCCAATTTGCAGTAGGTATGTCACCAGAATCAGCCATTTTTATACTTGATACGTTTTAATACCAAAATTCTAAAATCACAACTGTACATTTTTTAATCACCTGCAAGTGTTCTCGTCTGTCATCACTGCATTCACTAGAAATACTAGACATAACCATAGCAAAATCCCCAGTGGAAGATTGTAACCAGCGTGCCATGATACACTGTAAAAAAAAAAATCCTAAAAAAACAGTAATATTCTGGCAGCTGGGGCGCCAAAATAATACCAGAAAATAACAGAAAATAACCTTCTCATAAAAATACGGTTATTTTCAGTAATGACAATATAGTTCGTTGCCCTAATTTTCAGAATCAGAATCAGAATACTTTATTGATCCCTGGGGGAAATTATTTTTTGTTACAGTGCTCCATTTTAAACCAACATTAAGACAAGACAGACAATACGCTAACTAAGAATAGTACAATATATACATACATACATACATACATAAGTCACTTATAAATAAATAAATGGGATTACATGGGATTTTGCCTTTTCCAGGTGCTTTTAAACATTAAATTAGGAACATTTTAATGTGATTAAACAATGAAATTACCTATAAACAAGGTCAATGAATGCGGCAATATGAATAATACTTAAATGTACAGAAATATACAGTTAACAGTTGGTTTAAATAATAATAATAATAATAATAATAATAATAATAATAATAATAGAATAGAATAGAATTCAACTTTATTGTCATTGCACATGCACAGGTACAGGGCAACGAAATGCAGTTTGCATCCATCCAGAAGTGCTTTAGTGATATAGATATATTACAATATATATTAGCAATAATATAGATATGTGAGTATATTACAGAATAATAATAATAATAGTAATAATAATAATAATAATAATAATAATAATAATAATAATAATAATGGATTGCATTTATATAGCGCTTTCGAGACCCTAAAAGCACTTTACAATTCCACTATTCATTCTCTCTCACATTCACACACTGGTGGAGGCAAGCTACAGTCGTAGCCACAGCTGCCCTGGGACAGACTGACAGAGGCGAGGCTGCCATATCGCACCATCTGGCCATCACCAGTAGGTGATCCACTATTTCTGGTATCATCACATCTAACATTACTTTAATTATTATTTAGAATAGAATAGAATAGAATTCAACTTTATTGTCATTGCACATGCACAGGTACAGGGCAACGAAATGCAGTTTAATTTAATATTATTAAATCTCCATAATGTAATTTACTTAACCATTAATTCTCCAAGTATCTTGAAATCTACTGAAAAGATGATAGTAGAGAGCATGCAATAACAATATTCAATTTTAGTCACTTACAGTTATTTATTCACCTTTCAATCACTTTAATGTTAAAACTGTGTAATTTTAAAACTGTATATACTGTATATTCTGTGTATTTGTTATCTCACTCTCATTGCCTGTTCTTATTGTCCTTATATTCAACATTATGCTGCTCTGTTGTATGTTAATTGCCCCTTGGGGATAAATAAAGTCTTTCTAATTCTGATAACAAGTCAGTTCAAAATCCAATATGGGTGTTAATGGGTTAGAGTCTGTGTAGGCTACATATATGATTCACGTAATTTTGAGAACCTTTAAATTGATCCAAGAAGCAAACAAAAGACAATTACTTCTTCCAACGAAAAGACTTAAGCAGTTGAAGAGATAAAGATTAAAAAAAAAAAAACCATGAGGCATAGGAACATATTACGTCCACAGTGAAGTGGACATAATAGCAATGACGTGATAGAAAAACTACCTCATCACCTCACCTCATCTTAAAAAATGTCTTTCTGAAAAAAACAAAACAAATAGTTTTCACTTGACATAAATATAAAGAGCATCATTGCTTTTGTAAATTGGGTTGAGTTCACTCTTAAAATAATGACAGAGGGTAGTAAATTATTTTAATAGCCGCCGTGAAACATTTTGGGAAAGGAGGAATTAATTAACTGCAGATGACAGCTCTTATCTGCTCTCGTGAAGCACTATTAAATCTCTCTGTTTTGCGCCATAAATGTTTGATCACTCACAAACAAGCTTTTGTTTGTTACAGTTACAAACATCAAATAATGAGCGACTGCACTGGCAGGCGATGATACGGTCTGGAATTTAAAAAAAAGAAAAGCTGACAGCTTTATGTGGATGCCAGTAAACATGGACAAATGTGCCTTTAAACTGTGAACATGATGGATTTTTGAAGCAAAGAAAGCGTTGAGTTCGAGCATTCGAGCATATAAGATCATCTATTACAATTTGAGGCTGTCAGTGGAAGATTATATTCAAGGGTTACCGTCTGAGGACTGGCTGCAGTCTAAGGTCACACGCTGGTCGTGATTTTGGTTCAAAGTGATGATGTGAGCCAGACAACTGTCACTGGATCACAGTGTACGTTTCTTTTTTAGGAGTTTGTTTCTGCTGCCAGACTGACCCGCTTTCTCTGTCTGTCCTTCTGCACCTCTGTTTCCTCTCTCCACCGCCTCCCTTCTGGCTCTCCCTCGGCCTCATGATCCAGAAACCACAGCACTCTATAAACAGGTCATGAGAAGAACAGAGCTGCTGCATTCACGTTGGATACAGTTTTCCATTGCTGGGAATAAAATCACATTAATGGCCAAATCCAATGAGTATGACCCAATAATTTCTAAAAGGCAGTCGGTCAAAGTAGTAATAAAAGTATTTCAGTAGTTTAATACTTTTCCTGACATCATGAAGAGATAAATGTCACTATATAAAGGACAAGTAAGTCCCCTAAAAACATTTCCATCAACTTCCATCGAATGTCCTTGATTTCTTCCACCAACCCCAATGCACCAAAAGATAATCTGATTCTGTCGCTGATGCTCAAGTCATCACAACTACTTTTGAAATACTGCCTGAGATCATTTCTTTTGAAGATATAGTCCCTTTCAAGAGAGAAGCTGTCACCAAGA
This sequence comes from Aulonocara stuartgranti, assembly GCF_965226115.1. Taxonomy (NCBI): domain Eukaryota; kingdom Metazoa; phylum Chordata; class Actinopteri; order Cichliformes; family Cichlidae; genus Aulonocara; species Aulonocara stuartgranti. Next base: position 8,533,667 of record NC_138959.1, on the reverse strand, counting down.
CCATGTCTTCAAAAATATATCTGCGATTATCGTAGCTTTAATGTCGGATAACTTGATGAAAAAAGAAAAAAAAATTGACGAGAGCCTCCTTTCTTTCCTTTCTTTGTTTGTGCATCGGCCTTAGCATATTTAGAAAGATACATCAATTTTTACCTTCTTACAATAAAAAAAATTTCTGTGTCAAAGACCCAAAGGTGTAGACTGAAATGATCATGGTTGAAAAACACATTTATGCTTTGTTAAAACTTTACACCCAGACAAGAGGGTGTTAAATGTTGCCACATTTTTTTAACCAACTTCGAGCAAAAGTACCATGGTATGTATCATAAATTCAGGGAGTCAGGTAGGAACTAATTTTTCATGGAATGAAAAATTAAACAAAAAATGCGAAACCTTTGCAGTTTACTGGCGTGATTTGTGCCTGTTTGTCCTTTAATACACACGGCTCACTCATTACAAAGTTGTCTTTTTTTTGGTGATGAAATTTTTTTTTTATCATTCTAGAGGGTATGAATTTCAGATTTCAGAAATAATGTAAATTATATGCCATTGTCTTTGGAGTCAACATGTTAGAAAGCACATTTTATCATTACTGCATCATTAAAATGCCAAAAGAGGGAATATCTCATACCCCCAGTGCAGAGCGTTCTCACTCCCGAGGCGTAACATGTCGACGTTTTGTCACATCCCGCGGCGTTCCTGAGGAACGCGAAAGGAGACCTTCGGCGTTCTTATGGTACGCGGCGGGTTATGGCTGGAATCCAGTGCAATGACGCTCCCGCGGGAGTAGACGTTCCAGCCCTGTATTCCAGCCCTAAACCTAACCTTATCCCTAGCCCTGACCATAACCTTATTCCTGACCTTAACCAGGACTTTAATGATGTTAAATAGCGTGTTTCTAAGCGATTTGAAGAAAAAGAGCGAACATGTGTAGGTTCAGTCCAGACGGTTCTCAAATTTCCTCTTTTTCCGAGGTCGTCATTTAGGAACGTGGTGGGTAGCCGAAAACGTAATATGGTGACGATTTGTCACCTAGCGTAAAATGTTACGCTTTGGGAGTGAGAACGGGTTGCCCAGTGACACTGCAGAGACTGTGGAGCAGGTTGTTCACTAATTGCAGGGTTAGTGGTTAAATCCCAGGCCTCTCCATGTGCCAATGTAAGTGTCCTTGGGCTGGACATATAGGGCCATGTTGCTCCTGCCAGTATATTACACATTTGGTGTACCTCCAGAAAAGTGCCTTTATTTTTACTGTAGTTTTTATATTGTTAAGCACTTTGTGCAGCATCGGCTGTTTGAAATGTGCTATATAAATAAATTTGACCTTGACCTTTGACCTTTAAAAAATATAGATTTTGTGGGGAGAGCTGGCTTTCATGCCTCATTTTTGTTAAGAGTGCACTATACACTCACTGGCCACTTTATTAGATTCACCTTCAGTTCCTGGGTTGGACTGGGTTGTGCAATTTTGGTGAGGTATGTGAATTGCAGCCTCAGTTTCCTGTTTTTTTCTTTAGTTGACAGAAGTGGTCTTCTGCTGCTTCATGGTTTGAGCTGTTGTGCATTCAGCGATGCTCTTCTGCATACCTTGATTGTAATGCGTGGTTATTTGAGGTACTGTTGTCTTCCTATTAGCTCAAAGTAGTCTGTCCTCGCTGGATTTTTTTTCTCCTTTTTTTGGACCATTCTCTGTAAAGCCTAAAAATGTTTGTGTGAGAAACTGCTGGTCCCAAGAGACCAGCAGTTTCTAAAAGGCCAGCCTATGGAACACCAGGAACCAGGCCATGTTCAAAGTCAGTTAAATCCCATTTCTACCCACGTCTGAATTTCAGCAGATTGTCTTGACCATGTCTCGAGTCTCTGCTATGTGATTGGCTGATTAGATGTTTGCGTTAATGGGCAGTTGAACACCTAATAAAGTGGCTTGTGAGTGTAAATACATGCTAACAATATTGTTATTTTTATACATATTGATGTAATTTGTGAACTATCTGTGGCCATCAGATGCATTAATGGATGCTAATATTTGGCTGTGATTTGTGGTAGGGGGCTTTGTTAAGCAATTAAAATGGTAAATCTAGCAGACCTGTCTGGGTATTACTGTGTAATACATTTGTGTCCATATGTGAATGAGCATCTGTGTGTGCTTGACTGACACCAGTCACTCCACTGAGCAACGGTACAGTACAAAGTTCTCCCCGTGGAATGAGAGGACTGTGTGAGCAGCCACCATGTCCACAGTCTCCCTGTCATATTACCATACACTGCTGCAGTAGGACTGCTAATTACACTTGTGTGTGACAGCCGCACTGCCAAGGTGGTGAGAACAAGACGGCTGGGAAGTGGAGGATGAAAAGAGGGAGGGTGAACTCTGTCTCTTTGTGTGGGTGTGTCACTGTGAGAGTTAGTCGAGAACAGGATTTTGTTGTAATTCTCATTTGATTTCACTATGGAAGAGAAAGTGAATGTCTTCAAACATGTTTGATTCTGATGTGACAAACTGAATAGTGATGAAGCACCGACTTGACCGAGGAGGTCACCGTGTTATTAGCTTGTTTAATAGCTCGGGCACAACTAATTGTATTTTTCCTCTTCTAATGATGCACCTCACCGCTGCATAGACATACTAGCTGAAGTGGGGCACTATAGCTAACCAGGACTGCCAATCCACAGCCATTTTTTATTCATTCACTGACAGCCTCAGTATTGCTATTTTTATAGCTATTTTGATGCCTAGCCCAGTCCGTGGTCTGGTAGCATTTCAACTCTGGATAGAGGTGAGTTTCAAACAAGCACAGACAGAGATAAAATTGGTAGAAATTGAGTGAAAGAGTCTGGCTGTGATACTTCTGTGGTATTTCTCAGGCTGCAGAACTCTCTTGGGCTTTGCAGAGGCTCTGAGCTGTGAGAGAGGGAAAAGCAACAGGAAGGAGCGATGACAGTTAGTCACCTCTGAGACGAGAACAGACTGAAAAGATCTGAGACCTGGTCCCTAATGGCACTTGACAGTTTAACAGTAGCTCTTCTCTCTCTCATTCATTCTGTTTGCCTTCTTCTCTTGTGCATTACATGGTATAGTACATGTACTATACCATGTACATATTTTAAAAAGACAATATTGCCCTGATCTGCGTTTCTTGCACCAACCTCCCCATCTCCACCCATTATTAAATTAAAACATATCACTACTTGTGTCAAGACCCTGCATATTCTTGCACCTGCTTACATCACAGGTCTGCTTATGCCCTGCAGCACCATTAGGCCCCTTAGATCTCCAACTTCTTTTAACTATCACAGATGCGGGTCTAAAAAAAGATAGGGGCAAAGTGTCCAGACTGTGGAAATTTATGGTTAACTCTTTTGTCTGGTTTGGCTGTTTGAATCAAAGTGCAGCCAATGCTTAGTCTGTGTATGAGTGCACTGCTAAGAGGGATTTTGTTCATTCGGAGGTAAACTTCAGTTAGGTGTGAAAATGTACGCTAACGCCTAAAACATAAAGAGAGCAGCAGGACTGAATATTTCCACTTCAGAGACATTGAGAGCCAATTTGGGGAATCAAGGCCCTGGAAAAAATAAAAGCATTTTTTCCTTATAGGACATTTATTCCTATAGGGTGCAGGTATTTTTGACAGCTATCTGGTGTTAAGGAGCTATTGCTAACTAGTTGCTGTCATATGTGTAAAACTATAAAGGTGTGCTTCTGGTCACTTTTTAAACTGCCCAATTAAGGTTTTTTAAAGACACTGCTGAAATCTCTAAAGATCTTTTATTTCAAATGCAATCACCCGTGCATCACCCTCTTAAAATGTAGTCCTGTCTTTGTCTTTATTGGTTCTTAATTAATTGGTTATGTAAGACTGTTCCATGGTGACTTTTAACATGGACCGTTTTACAGCTGAGCAAGGGAACTAATTATTTAAATAGACTGTTCTGCAGCTGTAACAATGTTAAGATGTTGCTAAAATGAGGACAAGCGAGCAAGTTCATGTGAATATCTTGTCAGTTTGGCTTCTGTTGTGACAGGTTCAACACTGTACCAGGTTTTTTTGTGTGCTGATTTACTCAGAATATTTTAGTTTTGTTCCATGGGTGAAAATATTTCACAACACAAATGAAATGAAACCCGTTGGGTACTCGATCTCAACACTTTTTTAAACCTCTGTGACAGCAAGCATGAGCCCCGCTAAAGAAGTCTGCTCTGAGCTGCTGTTGCATCATCCACCTTCAGAACCATGACAACCACAAGCATTGAATGAAGCACTCTTTTTCATTGCAGGCTGAAGGATCCTCTTTCTTGCAGATGGGAGTCTCCCTGGAGCAGCAGGTCAACTGCATATTCAAGGTATGGAAGTGCATTATTTTAAAGCTGACAAAAACTTAATTCTTTCAGTTTTGAGGAAAGAAAATTCTAGTTCATTAAATCTTAAGAGGGATGAGGCTGACAAGTCAATTGCAGATCCCCAATTTGAATTTGGAGTTTCCATAAACGAATACAATCTGCAGCAGACTTTTATTTTACAATTGGCAGGTATATTTTTTGATTGATGTTGTCATTACTGTCTTGATGTTAAACCCAAAGTTAGGCTCGATACATTTCTAAATAAAAAGAGGAATCACTTCGGCCGTACAATCAAAACAAAACCAAAAGCAACTCAATACCACAGACAGTATTCAAATTACTTGGACACTATGAATTCATGCGTTTGTCAGTGAAGTGCTGTTGTGAGGCTTTAAGCTAAGTAATGTGGTTTCTGTCATCTTGGTGTTTTGAAACCTGTAGACCTTATTTTCACCAGGTGACCTTAAAGTCATGTGTTTACTAAGGTTACAGAGCAGGCATCTGAGGGCCGTTTTACCATAGACTTCTGTACACCCAGAAGTCAGATGACAACCTTTCTGCACCTCTGAAGCCTACTAGTTAACACTTTGTCTTAGTTGTTTAATCGAAATGGTAGTAAACTAAAGTTTTAGCCACAAGGAATAATTTCATAGGGAATGGAAACACTAGGAAACACAGGCAAAATCACAGGGAAGCATAGAGCAATGAGAAGTGAATACACAAACAAGGAAACTGAGGTAATGAGCCCAGGGGAAACTACACGGCAGGAACAAATAAAAGAAGAGACAAGTGAAGAAGAACTCTATCAAAAGAAAACACAGAAAGAACCAGAAACTGAAACATCGAGGAATCAAGATACTTTTTCATTCTCGTTGCCACATTTCTGAAAGCCAACATAATGTTAAACAGCAACAACAACAAGAATTCAGAGTTCACAACAGAAAAACCTTTGTCCAAAAAACAGCTCCATGACACTTTGTGCAATCAATTGCCTTTACCCCTTGAAACCAGTAGTTGCTGAGGGTAAAAGCAAAAGCCTCCTTGTGATTGCTTTGGTCACTTGCAACTTGCAGCAGTTGCACCTATCAAGCATAGATCATGTTTGCAGACACGCATAAGGTACTCGCCAAACAATATTGAGACTGAAAAATGAAAAACCAGAAACGGAGAATGTTTGTCTACAGAGCAAAAGTTGTGTTTTTGGAAACGTGCTGGCTGCAGCAAATTTTACTAACCTTTAGCCTTTCAAAAGTGTTTTAAGACATGTCGGCACCTTTATGCAAATTACAGCTGACTGCTGCAATCTGCTAGCGACTAAAGCAGCACCCTCTTTGTGACCTGTTTCACCTAGCAACAGCTCCAGGGCCCACTCACTAACTGTAACTGTACCTTTTTCCCCTTGTGATTGGTAGCTGAGGATGAGGAGAGATCATTTGGAAGAACTGAACATGATTTTTTAAGATGCAAAATTCAGACATTAATGACCCATAATAGCAGACAGTAGATATATTAATCTACTCTTTAAAACATAATACATTTGTCCAAGTTAGGGTTTACCATTTACTCTACTTCTTTACTTTTACTGCACCTTAGAGGATGTGACAATATTTTTTCTTGCAGCAGATATTGATAATTCTGCATGTGTCTGTTTCAGATGATGGAGGAGTATGACTGGGGCGAATTTGCTGTGATCACCAGCCTAATGCCGGGCTACGACACCTTTGTGGATATAGTTCAGTCCTACACAGATACTTCCTACTTCTTGTGGAATGTGCAGGATATAATGTCTCTGGAAATGTCCGTTGGAGCAAGTGACATGAAGCTCAAACGCATGCTTCAGCAGGTACGACAAGTCACTTTGAAATGTTAAGGGATTCTATTATCTGGGAGATTAAATCACAAGCTACTGTTTTCCTGTTTTAATGGGCAGTATGCATGAAACGCAGGGGCAGGAGGCAAGTAGTTGAGCCTATCCCAGGTGTCATAGGATGAGAGATGGGGTACACCGTGGCCAGGTCACCAATCTGTTGTAAGGCTTTCACACAGAGATAGACTAAAATGTTATTAGCTTTGTCTGTTGCCAGACGGCTATGACATTTTGTCTCTGTTCGAAGTAATGGCACTGGTTCAGGGTGGGTACTCTGAAGCATAATGTTGCAGCACTAGTCTTTTTAACATTAACGTGTAATTTAACATAAAGCAATATGTTTTTGGAGTCGTTTTCAGTGCTCAGAACTGACCAAATACTGAGTAAAAAGTGAAAAGTACAAAATGAGTGAAAAGGAAAGTAATCAGCCTGCGAGAACAAAGCAAAACACAAACCTCCCAAATGGGAAACAAGCTGTGTTCTGGTGGCAGACTTGGAAAATTTGCCACAGGCATCCCTCCTGCCTCCATATGCAGACCCTAATATTGCTTAAAACAGGGAAGTTAGCTCTAGGTGTTCAATATTGCAGCAGCTGGGGAGACGAGGCATCTTGTGGACACCGTGAGCTTTCCTCTTTAATGAGAGCTGCTTCTTTTGTTGTATGTAAACTTAGTAAACATCTATGTTATCCAAGTTAGCTGCTTCTGATGACTTAGTAGTGCAGCGTGCTCAGGATATTCTGATTTATTGTCCATCTGCAGTTGGACTCCAAGGTTCTGCTGGCGTACTGCTCACACGAAGAGGCGCAGTACCTTTTTAAAAATGCCGCTGAGGTTGGTCTGTTGGGGCCAGGCTACATCTGGATCCTCCCCAGTCTGGCCGTGGGCAACCCTGACAGCTCTCCACCTGCCAGCTTTCCTATAGGTGTAATCGGTGTGATTACCGACCAGTGGAGGAAAAGCTTGCGGCAGAGAGTGAGGGAGGGTGTCGCCATCGTAGCCAAAGGGGCAGATAGTTTCAAGCGGCAATATGGTTTTATCCCCGAGGGACACGGTGACTGCAACAAGCCGGCTAAACACTCAGACAACTACACTCTGTTCAGGTGAAGCAACACTATGCAGGTGTTACTTGTTTTGTTACTCATTGAAATTTGTGCGAGTATAGCGCCTCTTTAGCATGTGGTCTGAAATGCTAATTAATTTGGATTCATTATAAACAGTCTAGTCTGTCATGGATTAATGTATTAAGAGACAGTGAAATCACTCAGTGGGAACACTAGGCTGTCAGACCAATCACCTGCCGCTATCATCGCCTAATGAGCTACTTCCAGTCTCCTACATTAGATTAAGCTCCCAGGGGGAGCTTTAGATTTAATTAGCAGGTGATCATTGTATGTGCATGCATCCGTGTGAATGAATATGCATATTCTGATTTCTAGAAAGCAGAAGTCAAACTTCCTTGATTGCATACTGTTTATGTTTCTGTTGGGATTAGACACATGCTGAATGTGACTTGGGAGAGAAGAGATCTGTCGTTCAACAACCAAGGCTTCCTCTCAAACCCTTCTATGGTTATCATTTCTTTGGACCGGGACAGAATCTGGGACAAGGTACTGAGAAGCTTTAACTGAATTACACACACTGGCACAGAAACACACCATGAGCAGGGCAAGACAAAATGCATTTAAAATAAAATCTGGGATTTTGTTTCTCCTTCAAAATGTTTGCACTTTTTAACAGACATCATAAGTGTTGGTGTGGGTATGTGTATCATGCCTGTGTGCTCAGGCTTGTCATGAGTTGTTGTTTTTTTTTTAGCAAAAATGATGGACATTACTTCCATAGGCTCAGAATCACAGCCTCTAAGTGTGAAAGCATCCAACTTAAAGATCTAATCTGGATAAATGCTGATAGTTTACACCTGAAAAACTGCATTAGACTTGAAGTTTGACATCATTATTTCAGATCAATAGAAGTGTGCATCTTTGTTTCCTGGTGAGGATGAATCCTTCCCGTTTCCTCATAACCATGCCTTGCAGCCTAGGGAGTGTTTTCAATCCCTTTTACGCACACAAGCGCACACACGCAGTCAAAGCCTGAGGGTGTATTGAAAAACAGACTGAACAGAGAGACCTAAACGTAATCTCACAGCTACAGTTGAACTCATTTATTTCTGCCCTGGAAAGACCAACCTACTTTATCAATGTCACCTCCTGGCTGGTGTGTGCATGTGTGTATATGTGTATGAACATGGACATGTCATTGTGCTGAAGTGGGGTTAGGATCGTCTGTGCTTGTAGATCCTAAAATCACGTATTCTCCCTCCCCATGTTAGTCCCCGAGCACAGGTATTGACGTTCACAAGTTACAGATAACAAGACATCTGACAAGATGCCATACAAGCATCTAAATTTTGCGAATCCTCTCCCTCCTTTTCAATCCCATCTCATTACAGCCCGATCTCTCGCCGCTTGTTCTCCCTCTCCTCTTTGTGTCAGGTATCTCATCCGTTATAATGACATGTCGTGGAGTACTTGCTCTTTTCAAGCTTCTCTCTTTTCATTGTGACAGCCTGACAGTTTAACATGCTGTTATTCCTTATCATCATCTGAAGGGTGCTGCTGGGTGACATTTGTCCCCTTTCACTGCCAGGATCCTCTCCCAGGTCTTATCTTGTATCAATTTTACACCTATAGACTCAACACAGTAAATACAAAGCAGCGATAATCAATAAAATTATATACATGGGAGATGTGAATTGTCACACAGCTCTGCCTTTTATTTTTATTAACAACAGAGCTGCAATGTTTAAAGGAAAAACAGACTTCTTGCCCAACCCCAAAGAGTAGACAAGAGGGGTATAAGTGAGGTAAGTCGAATATAAAGTGGAGGAGGATCTCTTTTCTTCCTCTTTCCTTTGTTTTAACATGGCTAGATCAACATGGTAACTGACAGCGAACACATAAACTGATCTGGAGCTGATTATCCTCAGAGTTTCAGTTTAAAATTGGCTGGGAGGCCACAATTTTGCATATTGTTTCATTTACAGTATCCTGTTGGTATGATACTTGCCGAAGGAGCAGGTTTTTTTATATGCAACCTGTAGATCTTAACCCCTCTGTTACAGTAGTGCAAACTGCTGGTATCCCAGTGTCTCAGGAATTTAAAGGACTTTGAATTAAAGGATTTACGTTTAGTCCGAAACTAATATTTTTCACACTGCTGCATCTGCAACTGAAATTGATCAGTTAGCTTTGTAGGCTATTTATCACTAAAAATACCTATTCGATCAATAAAATAATTGATTTTTCTTTATTGTCCCATTTATGGGACAATGTCAGAACTGAACACACCAAACAACATTCAGTGTTTAAATATATACTGTTTAGTTTCGCAACTCTAAACTGCTGCAGCACAGAGCAGTAACTCACATTAATATATATTTATTTAACTGCTCTGAAGTTTTGATTAATGATTTCCTGTAACATTAATCTCACTTGCAGCAATAGTGTTGTATTCTTTAGAGAGCAGCACCATCACCTTTTCCACTGATAATGTGTATGACTGGAACAGACTGTGCCCCATCGATCCATTTTGTGCATAGGAAGAGTCGAATGATGTATCAGACACCCTCATTTTATATGAGCACACATAGAGCCTGAAGCTTGATAAAGGAAATTGCTATCCATTATCTCCAACTTGGGTTTTAGGTTTTGTGAAGCCAGCTAATGCTGGGAAAACCTGACTACTGTATGGTGAATTTGTAGGGGTGAAGTGCCTCCTGAATATGACTTACTGGCAAAAAACACAAGCTATGTGCAGTATAGCCTTTTCACTTCACCATTGTTCTGAAATAGACTAACTGACCTAAAGTGAGATTGTCCCAACAAAAAAAACAAAAAAACAAACAGTTTTATGGTAGCAGAAAGTTGGAAATAAACACAGGACCCAAGGCATCCAGAGCCAAACTAAAAGAAACTTCTATTAGGCTAAATTCAAAACTCTACAAAGCAAACAAAACAAAAGTCAACAAGCAATCATTCATCATCATTTGGCCAGGAAAGCAAAGCACACCCTGGGTAAGGTACACAAACAATAAAGGTAAGATGGGACTATTTATATACAGAGGGGTGATTAGAGAAGTGGAAACAGGTGGGGAATAGGGTACAGGTGCACATAATCAAGATCATTAACAGAGAGATAAATCAGGAAATATTTCCTGATTGACTGTGAAAATAAATGAGGAAATAACAAGAACATCTAATTAAAATAAGACACATGAAAAATTACAGTGAACAAGATTCCAGTGACACAGAGGAGGCGAGAATAATAAACTACAATACAAGGAAAACACAAGATGCTAAACACAAATGGCAAACACAATGGAAAATGACAGTTCATTTTCAGGCTCAATAAGTACCCTTTTATTTTGAAGGAACTGCAAAATAGGAAGCTCTAACAGTAGACATTTTGCTGTTTAGTAGCACCTTTTTTCTGAATTTGAAAAACTAAACAAGAAGCTTAGGATAGGGGAGCGTAATGACAGTTTCTCTGGCTCTGTTACAAAAAATTGAAGGATCTGTTATTCGCAGCTTATTGTTGTCACTCGCTCAGTGAATCCTAGAATCATGACTCTTTGGTTCTTGGCAGTGGTTTTGAATTAACAGAAGTCAGCAGAAAGAGGTCATTATTTGTCACTTTTCACAGACAATAAAATGTGTAAAAAAAAGAGAAAAATAGCTGAATAGCAGAAACAGCCAAAAAGAGAGCGAGAAAACTGACGTGTTTTAAAGATGTATTTTTAAAGAAAAAAATAACTCCAAACATAAAACTACTCTGCTACTAGTGCTGTCTTGGCATTGACAAAGAGACTCTTTTTTAGGCAAGGTAAATGCATTACTTATTGTCAAAACCTGACTGGATTGATAGATAGGAGTGTGGCACATTCAATCATCACACCATATTTTAACCCAGTATTCAATGATTGGTCCAGTGAAAGCACTTAAGATGCTTAAGATGCTCAGACACACGAGGATCCCATAAATTCAAATGACTGATCTTCAAAACTGGCAGTTCTGCCATTCTGTCGTTCACAGACGGCGCACAGAAACAAATCACAGCCTTACGTGCTGCACCTTTATACAGATCCTTAAGTCGCCCATGTATGACGAAGGAAAAACATTAGTATGACTAAGGTGAAGAAAGAATCAAGAGTTGGTATGAAAAAGAGGTCTCATTAAATCTGTAAGGGAGTGAGTTTCATATGCAGTAAGTCAGCGCTGGCCAAGCTCAGCACGCCTCATTAGGTTGGCTGATGTGACAAACAGTCTTGCTCCTCATGGGGAGAGTTTCGTTGAGCTTACCGCCGACATCTATGGGACTATCCATTGCGTGATGTGACATTGTACAGCAATTCTGGTGCAAAAGTGGCTTCCGTGACATTAAAATACGCAGTCTATTCCTTTCTTTCAGTAGCAATCTCGTTAACGAATCTGTCAGAATCTCAGTTTGTTCATTTATTTTCAGTTTAGTGAGCTTTACTTACACCGGCTCTACAAATGCAGCAAATCTTTTAAACACACAAAATAAATAGCGGTAATCACTTGAACAGTTACCATTATGAATAGTGACATTTCGAAATGTTTATTAGTCTAAAAAAAGGGAAAATTATTAATTGAATAATCAGTCAACAAAATGAACACACAGCAAAAGCAGCACATGCTGGGCTGTATTATTAATGTGATACAGTTGGTTTACTCTTTGTTTTAGTTTCTGAGGGGTTTTTCCTCCCCAGTAAAAGTCTTTCTCAAACACTTTTAAGTCTCCTCAGCATGTGTTAATGAGTATACTCTCCTTTGATCTTCTTATCCTCTTCCTCCAGGTCAGCACATGCATTTTTTCATTATAAAATTTTTATAAAAATTATTCATCCTGTGAAGTTAGGAATGGCAGGGTAGGTGAAGAGGGAAGGTGTTGACACGAAGGTCGGGACTCACATGTGATACCAATGAGATCTTTGTCTCTCACGCTTCTTGCTCAGGTGGGTACGTATGCCCGGGGCGTCCTCCAAGTTCGCTACCCTATCTGGCCTCGGTATGGCAACTTCCTGGAGCATGTGTCTGATGATCGTCACCTGACCGTGGCTACGCTGGAGGAGCATCCGTTCGTCATGGTTGAGAATGTAGACCCAGGCACGGGTACCTGTGTCCGCAACACTGTGCCCTGCAGGCGTCAGTCCAATTACACAGATAGGTACACATGGCAACACAAACACACGCACAGCTTAATAAATACATAGATGTAAGAAAATACATGGTCACAGATGTTTATACCACAGCATTGTCTCATGAAATGTAGTGCTGTGGCTCTAAATAGATGAAAACTGTGCAATTCCAGTGACACAGTGTTGGTGGCGTTGTTTCAGTATGCATTAAAAAAAAAACCTCTGAAGCAGTGGTCTTGGCCAATGAAAAGAGGACAACATATGTCAGCATATATTCATAAAATACAAAATAAATGGTCTAGTTTCATGTTTTTTGGTTATAGCAGAACTTGCCAGTAGTTTGACCCAGACTGAGACACTGTGTCTCAATGTGCATGTTGGGCTACACAGGCAAAATACAACTAGCCATATGTTTTGATGACATGTTTATATATTTTATCTCCCATCTGTGAACACAAAGAATATTTCCATGTTCAAGAAACCACTTTGAGATTTGAGGTGATGCATAAATGATGCATTATTTTGCTGGTAAACTGGTATCATAAAAGAATAGAGATTGTCAGCAACAGTTGGTACTAAAAGGCCCAAAGAGTTCCAGGAAAATATCCCCCAGACCATTGCACCATCGGCAGCCTTAACCACTGAGATAAGGGGATGGCCCATACTTTCATGTTGTTTATGCCAAAATCTGACCCTACATCTAAGACTTGCAGCAAATACTGAGACACGTTAGACCAGGCAATGTTTTCCCAGTCTTCACTTTTCCAATTTTGGTGAGTTATATCTCTGGTTTCCTGTTGTCAGGAGTGGCAAACAGTGTGGTCTTCTGCTGCTGTAGCCCAACATTCTTAAAGATGTTATGTGTTCAGAGATGCTCATCTGTATATATTATCTGTAATCATGGGCTGTTTGAGTTATTCTTCCCTTCCTTTCAGCTCAAACCAGTCAGGTCATTCTGCTCTGCCATTAAGAAAGTATTTTAATACCAGCTTCTGAAATAGTCAGACCAGCCCAACAGCCATGTCACATTCAAAGTCCCTTAAATCACCTTTCTTCCCCATTCTGATACTCGGTTTGAACTTCAGCAGGCTGTCTACATGCTTATATGCATCTAGTTGATGTTGTGTGATTGGTTGATTAGATGTTTGCGTTAACAAGCTATTGAAAAGCCGTACCTAAGTGTTCAATGACTCTAGATTTGAATTGGTCATAGTTATGAACTTCCATCATCACATGCTCCTTTATAAAGTCATTAAATGAGCTTTTACTGTTTTAATACTTAGCAAATAACAAAGGTATCATATTGGCACTATTTCTAGCAAATTTGCAGTCCCACACTCAGACATCTACACCCTCCCTCACTCCCTTTTCCTTTGCCCCAGTTTAGGTTTGAGTAGACACTGCATACCTCCACACTTCATTAAACTCAGAGTAATTGTGTGTGCTGAGTGTCTAAGCACTTTAAAATCACACCCTCAGTGTCAAACACAGATCACAGCATGGCAGAAAACAGCCATTAAACAGCTATTACCTCTGAACTAGTGTTCATTAAGAATACACACTATCTTCATCATGGTCACACACAATAGAAATGAAACTATATCACGAGTTGTTGTTGTTGTTTTTTCACAGATATGTCTTGTAAGCAGTGTTTACGACTTTGTCATCTCACTTATCAAGTTGACAAGGGGAGAACTGAAACTATAAATATATTTACAAACACTATTTTTTTTTATAAAAATCTTTCTATGTGTCTTGGATTAGCTATTTTACACGAGCACCTATGCTACAGTGCTGGTAAATTTTATTAAGGGCCTTTGCTTGCTTACTTACCAGTTTTTCGTTGAATATAAAATTTACATCTAAGGAACATGTGTAACAGGAACAGATTATTTTTAGTTTGTTAGCTCTTAAAGTAAGATGTTTTGGTTTGTTTTACTAAGTGCCAAAAAGAAAGAGAAAAAGGACTGAAGTTTTCCATGTTGACTAAGAATTGGCAGGTCAATCCAATAATTCAAACCCAATAATTTAGCCATTTGGGGCATGGATGTGTTTGTGTCTTTGTTTCGTGTTCTGCTAATTCCTCTATTTCATAAAGTTATGTTTTAATGACTAAACTGTATCTTCAGCCAGCATTTTTTTTTTCTCATAATCTGTCAGTGATGTTGATGTTTTTATTATGAGCCACAAGCATCGACTGCATTGATTGCATTTTGACTGTGGTGGGTACATAAACTGTAGGGATGCAACGGACAGATAGATATATGCTACTTAGTGCTGAACAACAAGATTAATAAAATATTAGAATTTCACCCATAAAAAACTGGAGCACAAACGCCTGGACAGGCTGTATAATAAAGCAAGCTGTATTGGTGATAAGTTAATCACATTAAAAACATGCTCAGAAAGGTATAAACATATTTAGCCCACTTGTTCACTATCTATAGGCACCGAGTTGCCTTTGGACTTATCTTTAACGCTACAGTCACATTTGGAAAACAGTAGCTAAAGACCACTGTACAGCCAAAGTATTGCAACTGTGTGCAATGAAGTTACGATTGATACATTGGCTTTAAAAAGGTTGCCTCCCACCAGGCAACCTGTGATCAAACGTGGTTACCCAGAGATTTAAGGGGTTGCATGTCCTGCCTTTGGCTAACCTGTTTGTCAATGCAACTCCTTGCAGTTGGTCACTGACAGCAAAAAAATGGCTGTTTATTCTGCACCTTTTAATAACTAGTTCTGCCAGGATATTAAGTCAGATATCATGATGCACTATCCCAACTGACAGCAAACAAGCTACGTCAATGCATTGGTATGATAATGTATCAAAAGGATGTAACTGTAGTTTCCTTGATGTTCTTAGCCCTGTACTCTGGGAGTTTGTTATCGCTAACTGGAATCTCACTGCCTGTTATTGATTATGTTACAATTTATTCATTTTTGTATGTTTGCTTGCAGTGTTTGCTCAAGTGTGGAACCTTATTGATTGTAAGGTCTGCTCCATTTGGCAGAGTCTGACCATCAGACATGTGCTTGGTACATGGCTGAGTGCAAGAGTGCTATCCAGTTTTGAAATGATTTTCAAAACTGTGTATATATAGAGAGAGACAGAGAGAGATATGGCATGGACACGGGACCTCTGGGTGTGTTGTGTAGCTTTTGGCATCAGGATCTTGGCAGTGGAGCTTTTGGGTCCTGCAGGTTATACGGTCGGGTGTGCAGGGATTGAGCTCATTCTGGTGCATCCCATGGATGCTTAATCGGATTGGGATCTAGAGAGTTTAGAGAACAGGTCAACCCTCAGCCTCTTTGTCATGTTCCTCAAGCGGTTCCTTAGCAGTTTCTGCAGTGTGGCAGACATCATTGTCATGCTCAGGAAGGCCACTGCCATTGGGAGGTGTTATCACCGTGCTTGGCCAGCCACAATGTTTAGCTGGATGGTACATGAAAGAATCCATAGTTTCCCAGCAGAAAATTGTGTTGTACCAACATCCACTTCGCCTGTCAGTGGTTTTAAGGTTTTGGTTGATCGGTTGTTTGTTTAATCTTTAAATATCCACTAAAACCAGAACTTGCTATGGTTTTAATGATGATACGTGTCCAGCATTTACGTACTTCTTTATGCCAGTCTAAGCTAACTGAGTGCAGGTTGTAGCATAATATATAGACACAAGAGCAGTGTCTATCTTCTCATCTAACTCTCAGCAGTAAAGAGGAATCTGTATCTGTATATCACAGCTAAACGTGAAGATTTCTAGGTGTAATATTTGCAGTCTGCACAAACTGACCGGTCTTCAATCATCTGATTGTAAGCAGATAAACTATTTTAATTAATGCTGTGTTCATGCTCACTTCAATGACTCCACGTATGTGTGTACATGTGTCTGTGGTGCATGTATCATTTATGCAGATTGCAGATCTGGCTATGGCTGGCACATTAATTATAGAATGAGATATGTAGCGGCTGTTGTTGGGCACAATGGCACATTGATTGCTAGTAAAGAAGATTTATCTATCTAACATGGGGACATCTGTCATAGTGGGACAATGTTATCCCAGCCTACCCTCTTTCTGGTTCTCTTTCTCTACTTCTCTCTGGCTGGCGTGTCCCATTTGGACGGTGACCAACAAAGAGGGAGCAGGAAAGAGAGAGGGAGAGAGGCGACTGGTGCTCTATAAATCAGTTAATCTTGTTGTGTGGTCTGAGCGGCTTCCCTGCAGAGCAGATGTTTAGTGTGATTAAAACTTTTTGTCTTGCTCATTAAAAACCCTTTCTTTGGACAGATGATAGCTTCTTTTGCCAAAAGGCTAAGCCTACCTCTCCGGGCTGATTAAGAGTAGGAATTCCACACTAAAATCCAGCGTCTCAAATCTCAGCTGTCTGAAATAGTATGGTGTAACCCAATACTGAGCGACCAGCTGCTAATGGGAAGCAGTTCTTAAATTAGATAAGATCTGGGGCAGAAAATTAACAGATAGGAATTTAGATAATTTATTATTTGAGATAATTGATAAATAATTTGGACAACTGATTATTCAAAATTGACAAGAGTTGCTTATGTTATCTTAAGATGTTTTTCTCTTATTGTATACTATAAACACCTTTGAACTCTGATAGGTCACAATTTTTACAAAATGTAAAAAAAAAGTTGCTGTTTTTTGAAAACACTATTTTCAAAGATTATTGTCTACATTGTCTTCACATGATGATCACAAGACTCTTTGAAGTCCTGAGAAAGTACATCCTTACTGTTTCCATAGTAACTTGGAAGGTCAGTATTAGGAAACTGGAAGGTAACTTTATGACAGTAATATCAGAAGAAGATTGAAAAAGTATTAATTCTTTGGAAGGGTTGCAGAAAAGAACACGGTAGCAGGGGTTAGGTTTACAAATCTGCATTTAAATATTTTGGAACACTGTTCTTTGCAAAGATGAGACCAAAGTGGAGATATTTGATCATATACACAACACAACCACCCCATACCAACTGTTAAGCCCAGTGATGGAGGCATGATCATTTTGGCTTGTTTTCTGGGCACCTAGCAGTCATTATGTCGACCATTACGTCCTCTGAATGCCAAAGTATTCTTGAGTCAAATATGAGGCCAGCTGGCCTACAGCTAAAGCTTGGCCCAAAGTGGATCAGGACAGTGATCCCAAAGACAGCAGCAAATCTGCAACAGGATGGCTGAAAAATAAAGAACCAAGGTGTTGCAATGGCCCAGTCAAAGTCCAGACCTCAACCTGATTGAAATGCTGTGGTGTGAGAGCTGTGCATCAACACACACCTCAATGAAATTCAGAAATATTGTAATTAAGAGGACCAGAATTCCTCTACAAGTTGTAAGAGACAGATGAAGTCATACGTGAGACTACCTCAAATTATTGCTGGTAAAAATCTACAAACTACTGAATCATAGGGTTTACTTGGCATTTCACCAGACTGCTCAGAGTACTCTGAAAATGCTCCTTTTCACATGACTGTTAGTTGTGTGCAGCAGAAGTATCTAATAATGAGGTCATTTGGAGGCGCTGGTCTTCCTCTACCTTGATGCATTTTTGCTCAAAGATAAACTGACAAATAACATTACTCTAGAATACAGTTTTGTTTTTTTTTAGTAAACCATTCACATTTCTGTGTGGAGTTTGCATGTTCTCCGCGTGTTTGCGTGGGTTCCCTCCGGGTACTCCGGCTTCCTCCCACCGTCCAAAGACATGCAGCTTGTGGGGATAGGTTAATTGGATAATCCAAATTGCCACTAGGTGTGAATGTGCAAGTGAATGTGAGCGTGAATGGTTGTCTGTCCCTGTGTGTTGGCCCTGCGACAGACTGGCGACCTGTCCAGGGTGTACCCCGCCTCTCGCCCTATGACAGCTGGGATAGGCTCCAGCGCCCCCCGCGACCCTGAAAAGGATAAGCGGAAGCGAATGGATGGATGGATGGCATTCACATTTAAATTCATGGCAGCTAGAATTGACCATTATAGTATGACCACTCAAGTTCAAGTTCAACTTTATTGTCACTTCAACCATATACAGTTTAAAAATACACAGTGAGGCGAAACAACGTTCCTCCAGGAACCAAGGTGCTACAAGACAAGTTAGTGCAAAAAATATATATATATATAATATATCTAGTAATAATATTGTGCAAAAGAGCATTTACAGGTTGGTGTGTGCGATGGTTTGGTGGTGTAGGTCAGTGTGTTTGCGCTTTGTGTTGGTTAGTCAGTCCAGTCTCAATGTTTTGAGGTATTTGAGTTAAGCTGAGTGATAATGTTAGTGTATGTGTGTGTGTGCGTGTTTATCAGTCAGTCCCTTTTTGCTGAGGAGACGGATGGCTTGTGGAAAAAAGCTGTTGCACAGTCTGGATGTGCGTGCCCGAATGCTTCGGTACCTTTTTCCAGATGGCAGGAGTGTAAAGAGTGTGTGAGAGGGGTGTGTCCGATCAGCCACAATGCTGGTGGCTTTGCGAATGCAGCGTGTGGTGTAGATGTCCTCAATAGAGGGTAGAGAGACCCCGATGATCTTCTCTGCTGTTCCCACTATCCGCTGTAGGGTCTTGCGGTCTGATATGGCACAGCTCCCAAACCAGACAGTGATGCAGCCGCTCAGGATGCTCTCAATAGTTCCTCTATAGAAGGTGGTCAGGATCGGTGGTGGAAGCCGGGCCTTTCTCAGTCTTCTCAGAAAGAAGAGACGCTGTTGGGCTTTCTTGTGCAGGGAGCTGGTGTTGAGGGACCAGCCGAGGTCCTTCTCCAGGTGTACACCCAGGAATTTGGTGCTGTCAACGATCTCCACAGAGGAGCCGTTGATGCTCAGCGGTGAGTGGTCGCCTCGTGTCCTCCTAAAGTCAACAACCATCTCTTTTGTCTTGTCAACATTCAGAGACAGGTTGTTGTCCTTACACCAGTCCGTTAGTCTCTGCACTTCCTCTCTGTACGCTGACTCGTCGTTCTTGCTAATGAGACCCACCACGGTCGTGTCATCAGCGAATTTAATGATGTGATTTGAACTGTGTGTTGCTACACAGTCATGAGTCAGCAGTGTGAACAGCAGAGGACTGAGCACACAGCCTTGTGGGGCCCCAGTGCTCAGTGTGGTGGTGCTGGAGGTGCAGTTCCCGATCCGTACTGACTGAGGCCTTCCGGTCAGAAAGTCCAGGATCCAGTTGCAGAGGGAGGTGTTCAGGCCTAACAGGCTCAGCTTTCCGATCAGTTGTTGGGGGATGATCGTGTTAAATGCTGAGCTGAAATCTATGTACAGCATTCGGACGTGTGAGTCCTTCTTGTCCAAGTGTGTCAGGGCAAGATGGAGTGCAGTGGAGATGGCGTCGTCCGTTGAGCGGTTATGGCGGTATGCAAATTGCATTGGGTCCAGTGAGGGGGGCAGCAGGGTCTTGATGTGTCTCATGACGAGCCGTTCGAAGCACTTCATGATGGTGGGTGTAAGTGCGATAGGGCGGTAGTCATTGAGACAGGACACAGAAGACTTCTTGGGCACGGGGACGATGGTGGTGGCCTTGAAGCACGTGGGGACAACGGCACTGCTCAGAGAGATGTTGAAGATGTTGGTGAGAACATTTGCCAGCTGATCAGCACATTCTCTGAGCACTCTGCCTGGGATGTTGTCTGGTCCAGCAGCTTTACGTGGATTGACTCTGCGTAGAGTTTTCCTCACCTCAGCTGTAGTGAGACACAGGACCTGGTCGTTCGGAGGAGGGGTGGTCTTCCTCGCCGCCACGTCGTTCTGCCTGTCGAACCGAGCACTCAAATTTTAGTCCATAAAGGAATGGTTTTCTGAGTTTGATATGGAAGAATCTTGACCTTGCGCTCACCTAACACTATAACCTGAACTGGAACATTATAGTAAACCAGTATCAGTGCAAGCTTAAAACCAGAAGAGTGAAGGCTATTACATGTCCATGTCTGACTGTTCCACCTCCCTCTTACTTTATGCATCAGTTCTGTCATTTGGCACGTCTTTGATTTGTCTTTCTGAGAAAATGAATCCACTTTCCATTTCAAAGTTTATTAACGATTGCATAAAGAGCACACATAAAAGTACAGACGCCTTCAAGACTCATAAGTAATGCGAAACAATGTTACCTCACTTGCAGTCCTTGTGAGGCACAGTGTTCATTGAATAGCTTTAGCTCTGCTTGAATATCCTTATATAAACCAGTAAAGTAATATAAGACAAATATTTTATTATTCATTTTAGATTAGGTCCAGCTTTCTATCCAAAGGTTTAAAATAGTAATAAAATGTTGAAGAATCACAAAGCTTTAGTATCCGTATACTTATGGTTACAAAGCGTGCCTCTGGAGTTTGACTGTTGGTTTGATAAAATGTATTCTGCTTCAGGTAATCAATTAAAAGAAAATAAATGATAAACAGTGATGAGATTAATAATATAAGATTTATATTATCTGATGGAAATACAAACTTTAATAGTTTGCACTGTGCAGCAACGAGGACGATCAGTGCGGTGCAATACTGTCGGGCATTAACTTTGTAGTGTTTTCCTCATCATTTCAACTGGATCACAGTGATGGTAATTTCACAATCTCTTCTCCTTCTTCCTCCTCCTCCTCCATCTGTCCTCCTTTGCACTTGCCCTCATTTCCCTCAAAACTGAATCCGCTGCCCCATCGCTGCATCGTCTGGCTGTTGGTCCGTATGTTTCCTGTCTGCTGTTCAGCTGACAGTTTCCCTTTCTCTCACTCTCTCTGGTCTAACATGCTCCCCTCCACGCTGCACTAGTTTCTGGGCATTTGTGGAGACCGCACAGCACAGCACAACACAACTGCTGCTGCGCATCCCCAGGGGACATTGTACTGTATGCGTGCATGTGTTCGTGTATGAAACGGAGAGAGACGGCCCAGTTTACACGTGCTTTTGTGTGTGTTTGTGTGTGAATTGTTAGTGGAGTGTGTATAATGACGACAGGTGGCCAGCTCCTGAAGCAATTAATTAACACGGCGTTTATCAGAGCTAGACTCCCGTGAAAGAACCAAGCCCTCCAAATGCACTTAAAATGTTTCTAAAATGAACTCTTAAGATTTGGAAAATAATCACCTTAATGTTAATTACTCACTTGACTTTTTTCATTCAATCACTTGCTCATTTATTCACTCACGTCGTCTCTTTATCGTTCTTCAGCTCGTATGCTGACTCATTGACATGCCGAGTCAGTTACGCACAAAGACGCACGCAGACAGACACACACACCGAGTGACTCAGCCCTCGTAGATTTTAGACCCACTTCTTCGGCAGCTGAATAGATGAAAGAGCGGAGGGGGAAAAAGAGAGTTTTTCTTTTCTCAGGAAGTGTGTCAACTCCATTTTCACTTTGTCTGATTTTAACTTTCCCTGTTTGGTGTCACTTTTTGAGGTTTCCATTATTTTTTATTCTATTATTTTTTTTCCCACAATTTCCTTTCCCTCTGTTCTCTTCTTCAACACCCCATTAAGTAGCAAGGCCACAGAGAGGAAGGGAGTGCACCCCACACATGCTACACACCTTAATGGGCTTTGATTAGAGGCCATCACAGTCAGTCAACCATTCACTGTGGCCTCTGTCACACAGTGTGCGAGTGTATTTGTGCTTGTTTGTCATTTTTAGGCATCGCCTCCATCTCACTGAAAGACGTGCTGTTAACCGACATTGATTCCAGCTAATGAAGCAGCCGTTGCCTGCCCTTCACTTTGCTGCTGTAGACGATGGTGTCTGTCAGCATGAGAGCCTGCGACTATTTAGCACTCGCTCTCTGAAGCAAAATAAAACAACAGCATTGGTGTTGATGCTAAAGATAGCAACTGTCCCAGCTGCCAGCGAGGATCTTTGATCACAGGATGGTTAAGCAAAGTTGTACTAACCGTGTGTGTGACTCTGCTTTTTCTCACCCTTCTTGCAGCATTATTGGCCACTCAGAGTCCTACACAAAGCTGTGCTGTAAGGGCTTCTGCATAGACATCCTGAAGAAGCTGTCCCGCACCATCAAGTTCTCCTATGACCTTTACCTGGTTACCAATGGGAAACATGGCAAGATGGTCCGCGGCGTTTGGAACGGGATGATTGGAGAGGTGAGACATATGTCTACTGAAACAACAAGAAGTCCCTGAATCCAGCAGACATTACAGCTTTCTTGAGCTGCCTGCTGGCGTTGAACAGACAATTATTATAAAAAAGGTGTATGAAGATGTTCAGCCACAGATCTAACCACAATAAATGGAGGTTTTAGGCTACAGCCTGCCCTAGTAACATAAATGTAAGTTATTTATGAGTAGCATATTAGACATCAGCCAAAAACAGCACTGAATATCAAATACAGCACACAGCAACAATTATTCTTTAGTTGTCTACTCCTTTCAACCAAAGCAGTTCTCTTGAATTCAGAAATAGTCCAACTTTAAAAAGAGAGACTCCTGTATTTAGAAGCATGGCACACACAAAGTAACATTCATTTTAACCATTTAAATATGTATGAGGCTGATTTTAGGGTTACTTGCAGGAAGTGCAGAAAGCTGTAACTGACAATTATAAGTTTCCATGCCCCCCCCCAATACATCTAATTACAATACTCACTCTTCTTGTAGATCTACATTGATTTCTACCATCCTCCTCTTCTTTAGCTGCTAAAAAGCTGCTCCCTGGTGCACTTAGCGTATAGTGGTTATTATAAAAGCTTTTTCACTTAAAACCAGCGCTGCGTGCTAAAGCTGGAAACAAGGCTGATGAGAGTAATGAGAATAAAGTAAAAGGTTAAACCCGCAGGCTATAAAACCCGACGACTGAACTGAGACACTATAATACTCTGTGTAAGTGAATGAAAGTACAGAGAGGTTGACGATTCTTTGTGGGTTTTTCACCACAAGTCAGTCTTTTCATACTAAATAAAATTTTTATTCACTGTTAACATAAAAAATAGAACTAAAAAGTGTCAAAGTATAAATTTTCACTAAACAGTACTTCAGAGTAAGCCCCATCAAGTAGAGCGGGATCAGAGTAATAATTTCCTATCAGATACTTGTCAGATAATACAATTTGTGATGAAACTAAAACAAGACTGGAACGTTTTAAATGTTTTTACACCAGGTACACTTTTTTAATATTGAAGCCATTATATTTTATTATCTTTTAAATTGGAAATTTTAACATTAGTCCAGCTAAAATGAAAAATGTCAGGGTAAAAGTACCTGAGAACAGTACTTGAGCATTTGTAGGCAGTGATTTCCTACTTTTGCACAAATACAGTTTCAAGTAATGATAGTTGAGAGTCAAGAATAGTCAAGAGTTTTGGTTTTTTGGATGGGCTTTTTTTTAGGTCAGTGGTGTGATGTCATGCATATGCATACGGTGCTAATACATCATTTTCCCCGCACACACCAAGCCACGTCCAACACAGCTGCATCTGAAAGTGAAGCACCTGAACAGGTGTTCCTCAGGAGAGACTTTTGCTTGTGTTTTTGTGCCTGAAGGCGTTGTGCTTTGGAACTGTATAATTGCGCGCGTGTGTGTGTGTGTATGTGTGTAAAAAATGCTTTACAGAAAAACTGGCTTGGATGTGAGAGCTCTTGAGATGCAGCATTTTCTCCTTGTGGATTCTGAAATGATGAAAGAAATGTTTTTCATTTATTGCTTGCTGCTTGTGGCTTCCCTGTTTTAAAAGGATTGCTTGTAAAATGTGTAAATATTTCTATTTTAAGCAGAGCACATGTAGGATAAAGAGGGGGAAATTGTTGACCACTACAGCTGGCTCACTGTTGTGCTTCTGTGTTGGTTTTGTTTGCTTTCTGCTTATGTCTCTTCTCTCAGGTGCTGTACAGGCGGGCTGACATGGCCATTGGCTCTCTCACTATCAACGAGGAGCGTTCTGAAATCATCGACTTCTCTGTGCCATTTGTCGAGACGGGCATCAGCGTCATGGTTGCGCGCAGCAACGGAACAGTATCTCCGTCTGCTTTTCTTGGTGAGAAGCACATTCACATTTACAATTTCCTCTGTTCAAGCTGGTTGTATCATTTGTTATCTTTGGAGTGCGATGTTGCCGTCTTTCAAACCACTTTCTTGCAGGGTGGCCTACTTAAACGAGTTCTGTCTCCGTAGACGCTTTAGGAAACTTTTCATTAAGCTTTTATCCCACCAATGACTGTAGCCTACAACTAAATCCCCTAATGCATGACACACACACACCTAAATCTCTTTACCAAACAACAAAATTCAGCTTCATTCTCCCTCCTGGTATCCTGTTATCACACACGTTGATCCCGCCTATCTCAGGCTGAGGTTTTGAAACAGAACCACAAAAGAGACTCACGCCAACCCATGTTTGTTCCTTCACTTCTCCTCCCCCTCTTCCAGAGCCTTATAGCCCAGCAGTCTGGGTCATGATGTTTGTGATGTGCCTGACTGTGGTGGCTGTGACGGTGTTTGTGTTTGAATACTTCAGCCCAGCTGGCTACAATCGCAGTCTGGTGAGCGCCAAAGGTGAGTCTTACATCTTCTTATTGGAAGAATTTATGATGGATAATACAGGACTCATAATTACTAGATCATCGTTAAAGCAGAGGCAAAGTCTGTTGTTTTCAGAG
This sequence comes from Aulonocara stuartgranti, assembly GCF_965226115.1. Classification (NCBI taxonomy): domain Eukaryota; kingdom Metazoa; phylum Chordata; class Actinopteri; order Cichliformes; family Cichlidae; genus Aulonocara; species Aulonocara stuartgranti. The sequence continues at coordinate 8,508,639 of NC_138959.1, read as the reverse complement.
TGTAATGTGTCAAATGGAGTCAATTAGTATTTTCTTCTTTTAAAACTATCCACAGAATAGCTCAGAGCTATTCAATTTGAATCCACCAAGCATTTCAAAGTAAGCCTGCCTACAGGCCTCTAAATCCCGCCCCTTCCCGCTAGCATGTCCTGCAACCCAAAATTTTGGGTTGGGTTTGGGAGGGCTAATCAATCCCAGAATTCAGCGCTGACAGAGCGTGCCTCGTCTCCAGGTCCGAAAGGTCATTTTCCTGTTTTAATTAGCATTCGTCGCTTCACTAATCGAAGTGTGATTGATGGCGGTGGCACCCTCCGTTGCTGCACATGAGCAATGGTGGCAGAGAGCGATGGAAACCGGCTGATGCTGTGAAATTGTTCTGTCATCTTGAAGTTTGTAGAAGGGCATGAGATGGCTGATGAATACTTACACAGTGAACAGTAGACATATTTTGTGTGAAGAAAGAACCCAGATAAAGAAAAGGGCTGAACACTGTCATCAAATACTGCACTTAAAGAATCCATTCATCCACGTAAAAAGAAAACAAACAAAACTTAATTTCCCCTTAACTCTGGTGGTATTTTACCATGCAGATAATTTAGCTTTGCTTAGAGATTTCTTTTTTATATTATATTTTGGCTGAAGAAAGCCCCAATCCCCAGTGAAAACAAGACTGTTCTGCTGAGAAAATGACAGCCGCAGTGGGTTTTGTAACTGAAAAAAGCCTGGAAGCAACTGCAGGGAGTGTTAGTTTAGTTTGTCAGGAGCAAAGAAGGAAAGAACATGGAAGGACAAAGTCTGCAGTAAGAGGAGATCTGGGTAGAGGTACTGGTCAAGAAAACTCTGACGTCAGATAATTTCTTCTCTGACCCTTGAAACGTGGGTATTTAAGCCAAAGCAAAGCCTTTACTTTTACATCACATCACATAATTGGCAAATATCATTTTTCAAAGTGCAAACAAATATGAAATGTCTATCACAGTGCAATCCAGACAGTTAACTGAAGATAGTGGCATTTATTTGCAGCAACTGATCCAGGGACAGTTCCACAGTTTTCCCACTTCGCTGTTTATTTCCACTAATCCAATAAAGGAAGATGAGCTCAAGGTCCTACTAGTTTACTCTAAAAGATAAAACTTGCATGGTTAGATGATACTATCTCCTGTTTCTATTTCATCAGCGCCCGGTGGTCCAACATTCACTATTGGGAAGTCAGTGTGGCTGCTGTGGGGCATCGTCTTCAACAACTCTGTCCCGATTGAAAACCCTAAAGGCACCACGAGTAAGATCATGGTCCTGGTGTGGGCCTTCTTTGCCGTCATCTTCCTGGCTTCTTACACCGCCAACCTGGCTGCTTTCATGATCCAGGAGCAATATATCGACACCGTGTCTGGGCTCTCTGACAAAAAGGTAAGACACTGAACAAAGTTTCACTTGGAGGAACAATGAGGTGGAACAGTTGCTCTCAAACACAGAGAGCTTTCGTGGAGCTGTGAGATATGGAGAAAATCATGTCTTTTTGTTCAAATCCAGCTTATACCACATCATCTGCTCGCTGTCACTCCGCATTGACTAATAAGCCGTGAATGGAGGAGAGACAAAAGACTCACAGAAAGCCTTTAAGATGAAGTCAAGTAAAAAGACTCTGATGTGAATGTCTCTGTCCTTTTCCTATCACTGGGGAGCCCAGTGGCATGAATGACTAATCAATTACTCCCTTCTGTCAATACAGATGGTGTCTGAGTCTCAACTTGTCCTGTCAGTGTTTTGGTCTGTCCATCAATATTCTCTCTGTGCCGTCTCCATCGCTTGTCTCGCTCACACTGTTAAAACAAGATCGGAAAATGTCAAATGATTTAAAAAAAAAAACTAAACAGCAACAAAAAAAGGGTCAACAGAAGAAAAGAACACCCACATACTTTACTTAAATGTGCATGCACATACTAAGACACACACACATACACTCAACTTCACAGTGATGAAAAAGATGACAAGAATTTTTTTTTATTGAAAAATAAAGTTTTCAATTTTCTTAAACAGCTGGCTAATAATAATAAAGTGTAGCAACACTTACATAGCAGGCTTGTGGTCTTACTGTTCAAGCGCTTTACACAACAAGTCACTAAAGCCATTCATGCAGTGCTTTATCTATCACACATCTACAACTACAGTCAGTTTCAGATCACCAGTTAACCTAACAAGCATGTATTTGGACCTTGGGAGGATACTGGCATCCCCAGAGAAAATCCACAGGCACAGGGAGCACAAACTACACACAGAATATTTAAGGAGGACCCAGAACTTGCATGCTGTGAGGCAACAATGCTAATCACCGCACCACCTTACCACCCGTGAAGTTCTGAAATTTCTCAAACAGGATGAAATACTTTTTGGAGGGGATTATTTGTGAGCTGTGGATTTATTATACACATCACTGTAGTGTAGGTGTTTCATATTCAGGTTTGGAAAAATGTCTCCAGCTCAGATGAAATGGGAATCTTCTGATGCTGTAAATAAGAACAGATAATACATAAGGTAAAAGGATGATTATAATTGTGATGTGATTATAATCGCAATCATGAGGTTTTAAGTTTACCATGAGGCATTTGTACTTTTAAAAAAAAAAAAAAAGGTTATAGGACGCACTGCTGAACGAGATTACTGGCTTAATCCTAATGATAGAAATTTATTTCCTAAAATTTAACCTAAAGAGTTTCCTCAGTAAGAGGACTTTTTGTACAGTCATTATGTACTAAAACAAGTGTATTTTAATGCCCACATACAATATGAGACATGCATAACTGCCCTTTTTTCTATTAAAGTAATTTCAAACTAATGGGAACAAACTCTGTAGTCCTTGATCTGTATAAAATTGCAGTAAGCTTTCAAGTTCAGGAATTGTTGTGTGAAATTCTGCCCTTTGCTTCCACAGAAACTGTTTTCCAAAGCTGCAATTAGTCACTAAAAGGCTGTTGATGCTACATATTATTATTTTATTAACTTAAACACACTCTGCAATTTTGTACACAAGAGGAGCTCAGGACATCGCCGCCCCATCAATTACAATGAAATTGCTTTTAGAGGGAATCTCTTGATGGCCAGCATGGACGGGAGCAGCAATTACAGCAACCAATAATTCTTCAGTTGTATGTATGGGTGTCAAATTAATATAGACTTGCACAATGTGAACCTATCCTGTAATTTCTAATCTTCTGGCTGTGATGTGGCCTTTTTTTTTCCCCAAATAGCTCATTATAACAAAAAGCCTCTCATCGAAAGCCATTGCAATGCAGCTAAAGCGTGATTATATGAACACACATAGACACATCTACTCGTACGCTCACATTTTGATTGGCCCATTCATTCGTGCTCAGCGCAAAAGGTCAACGCTGTAACCAAGATGAATAGCTCTTTGCTGTTTACAGTCTAATTGAGCGTTAACAGACATATTTCGGCTTCATTCTGCTCTCTGCATCATCTAATCAAACGCGAACTTCGATCAGCCACAGATTGAACCACGCTAGGATCATCTCTGTGCAGTGAAATGATTCGAACTCATGCATGTTGATATCAGATTTTAATAACACTGCGGTGAGTGAGTGGCTTCCATTCCATTTATACAGCGTTACGTTTAGTCGCCGATAAGATCAGTTTTGGAAAAAGATGGAATGACTTTAAGATGGATTTCATTAGCAAGAACCTCAACCTGAAATATGAATGACAGGCGTTAATTGAAGATGAAGCAGGGAGCTTGGGCAGAGGCTGTAGTTTGGAAAAGGCTTTACCAAGGATCGGTGGTGGCTTCTGGGCCTAGCAAATCGCCATCATACCTTTGAGAGACGTTGAGCCAGGGAAAATGGCAGCAGAGAGTACGTGGTGCCAGCAGGCATTTGTAGAAATTCAAGTGTTTGGGGTGTGGTCCAGCTCATGAAATTGAAATAAATTATTCTAAGTAGTCCCTCATCCTTTTGACTCCTTTCTACCATGTTACTTCACACTTATGTCTGCTCTTTAGTTTATTTTTAATTTCCTCTCCATTTATTGATTCACAATTTCTTGCCTAAGATTCTTCCTAATTTCCCTTTATGTTTCCTTTTCTCCTTTTCCTGAATTCTTCTTGTTTTTTCTTTCCCCTTTCCTTCCTTTTTATTCTTTCCTCTGCACATCCTTCATCTTCATTTTATTTCACCTGTTTCTTCTGCTCTTTCGTCTTTTGCCTCCTCTTTTCCACATCCTTTGGTCTTTCCTTTGTTTTTTGTTCTCTGACACTCCTTTAGGGCATTTATTCCCTTCAAGGACCTGAAGCTCCATAAAGCACCCCTCCAATAGCCAAACCCATCTGTTCTCTGATTGGATAGTTAAATATGTGATTGACATGACATTGACCAATCAGATGAAAGGAAGAAAAATAGGGTCAAAATTCGTACTTGCAACTTGCAGAGTTTCACACGTATTTTTTTTGGCTAAGTCCACATACAAATCTTTTTTACACACACAAATTCTTTTTACACATACAAAACTGATTTACAAGTACAAAATATTTATGACCACAATTTGAGCCCATACTCCTTTTTCATATCTTCATTTTTCTTTACTCTCCTCAGTTTTCCCTGTCTACATTTTAAAATATATTTTTCCCCTTTTGCTCTTCTCCTCATCAGCATTTTTTTTGTTCTCTCCCACTTCCATATTCTTCCCTGACTACCGTCAGTCTCTTGTCACTGCTTACTCCTTCTCTCTTTATGTTTTTCTCCTCACTGAAAGTCTCTTATTTCACTATGTCTCACTTATCTCATGCGTCTTCTCCCCTTTCCCTTTTCTCTCTTCCTCCGTCTCCCTGCAGTTCCAGAGACCACATGAGCATTATCCTCCTTTCCGCTTCGGGACCGTCCCAAATGGAAGCACAGAGAGAAACATCCGCAGCAACTACCCCGACATGCATACGTACATGGTGAAATACAACCAGAAAGGGGTGGAGGAAGCCCTAGAAAGCCTCAAAAATGGGTAAAGTTTTAATTACATTTTAAATATATTACACATTTTGATAGAAAATTATATTTAATTGGTCCTCATCCAAGTAAAGACATAGTAATAATTATTAGAATTTGTATAGTACACTTGAGGTTTGATGCTCTATGTATCTATTTCTAAAATAGGCCAATCTGATGGGTGTATTTTTAGGTTTAAAGTAATTTCTAGTAGAGCTTAATTTGTATAGAAAAGAGCTGTCGGGAATGCCAACTTCACAAAGGACCAGATCATTTTTGAAGAACCATACAGGTGATTTGGGACATTTTTTATAAACCAGTTGTGCGCTCTTTATATTTTTTTTTACTGATTTTCTTGGTTTCCCTCTGAAATAAAAATAGATTTTCAGACATCTGATCCAACATTTTCTTTCTTTCTTTCTTTCTTTCTTTCTTTCTTTCTTTCTTTCTTTCTTTCTTTCTTTCTTTCTTTCTTTCTTGTTTACCTTTAATTAGTAATGCACCTGATGGAGTGTGTTGTCAGTCAGTTCCAGACGTAAAAGACCACCGACTTATGGACTGCTCTGAAATTCTGCAAAAGCATTCACGGTGGCGAGATGATGAAGTAATTGTATCAGATACTTTGGTGTCAGATAGAGAGTGAGATAGATTCCATTAAATTTAGTGCAGGTATCCATGAGCCCAAGAGCATAAATCGTAACTATTGTGTTGATCCTTTGACTTTTTAATCTAATGCAATGTCCTAACTTTAAACTTTATCCAACCAACTCAATTTTGTTGCAGACAGTCACTGTCTGCAGGGAACAGATATTAGCCCGTGAATACTTGCCTGTCATTGTGAACCCGTTGACGTTACCTCTTTGCCCAAAGTGTTTTTTATCTTAATTCAGCCTCACAGAGCCTCTAGCTGTAGCTTTGGGGTCCAACGATATCCTTGTATCCGACAGCCTGGGTTTCTGTTCGAGACTCTTCAGAGTGTTGTAAGAGAGAGGCTCTCAACTGGTGCATTTAAATTTGGCATTATACTTTAAAAAAAAGCTGAGTAAAGCTTCTTTTTGATGAATTTCTACTATCAAACAAGATTCAAACTAGTTGATTGCTTTTTAAATTAACTGACAGTAATGTCGGACTAGAAGGCAGAATGTGGGCTGTAGTAAGTAAAATACCACATTCCTATTTGATAGGCTAAAATACCCCAAACTACACACAGAGTACACAACTCAGTAAGTACAAAAAAAATTCACTAAGGGAGAAATTCTATCGAAGCTGATGCTGGTGCTTTGTGAAAAAATACACCCAACTCTTGTTGGAACATGAATTAACTGCGATTAACCTTTTTTTTGTTTTAATTTGAGTTAAATGTCACAAACCATTCTTAGGCATGATTACGGTTACACCTGTCGAAAAAGCATCATATAATTATGCCACCCTCTAAAGACACTGAAGTCACGCTGATGTCTATTACTCTGGAAAGCTTTACAAAGCAGTTTCTAAGGCTTTGATACTCCACTAAACTGCGATGAGAGTGATTACCCACAAATAGACAAAACTTGGAGCAGTGGCTGGTTTAGCAAAGTTATTCCAAGAGCCCAGAACAACATCTAAGGAACTGCAGGCCTCACTGGGCCTTCAGAGACTGGGAAAAAATGATATTCATGGGAGAGTTCCAAGGCGAAAACCACTGTTGACCAAAAAGAACTCAAAGCTCTTCTCACATTTGCCAAATCTTGATCATCCCTAAGAGTTTGGGGAAAATATTTAGTGGCCTGACAAGACAAACATTTTGGAAGCTCTGAGTCCTGACATGGTACCAGCAGTCAGACATGGCTGTGGTAGTGCGATGGTCTGGGGCTGCTTTGCTGCTTCAAGATGCCTTCATCTATTCAATTCAATTCAAATAGCACAAAATTAATCTGTTGTCTCAAGGCGCTTTATTTATAAGATAAAGATCCTGCAATAATACAGCCAAAGACCACCGAGGAGAAAGCACTTGGCGATAGTGGGAAGGAAAAACTCCTTTTACCAGGATATAAACTCCAGCAGAACCAGGCTCAGGGTGGGGCGGCCATCTGCTGCCATCAGTTGCCAGTTTTCACAAACACTTGATTGCAATTCTTGTCACAGCCAGGTTGTTAGTTACTTACGTTTAGGATGTAACTGCTTTTCCACACAGGACCAGGTAGGTTTGGATAACTTTACTTGCTTGATAAAAGAAGTCATTATTTAAAAAAAAATACATTTTGTGTTTACTCTGTAATCTTTGTCTAATATTAAAATGTGTTCATGATCTAACACATGCAAATATGACAAATATGCAAAACGGAAAAGAGAAATCAGAAGGAGGGTAAAGTTAGGCAGTGAAACACACGGTGCAGGGGATTCTGGAACAACTTCACCTACGTCTGTGGTTCATGAGGACAGCTTACAGTCTGAAAAATCCAGCAGAACTTGTAATATATAGAATAACTTTATTGACTGACTGATGCATTTGGATTTGAAGCTTCATCAGGGTGGAAATAAAATCATACAGAGAACATTTTAAGTAATATATATATGTATATATAAAAACATCAAACAGCCACTACACTTAAGATACTCCATTTGCATGCAGGAAGCTGGACGCCTTCATTTATGATGCTGCTGTTTTAAACTACATGGCCGGGAAGGATGAGGGCTGCAAACTGGTGACCATCGGCAGTGGGAAAGTGTTTGCCACCACGGGGTATGGCATCGCTCTGGAGAAAGACTCACGCTGGAAACGACCTATTGATCTAGCACTGTTGCAGTTCCTTGGAGATGGTAGGCACAGATCCAAATCTTTCATTTTCAAAAGTACATCTCGTACCTGCACACACTTTTAGATTTTCCTCAACTGTAAACGTCTGTGTTTATTTCTGTCTCTGTGGCACACTGTATGTGCACCATGTATCTGGAGTCAGTCCAGTTCAGTGTGTGCTGTATCAGCAGGGAAGTGGGCTTACAGGGAAGAGTTAATATCCTGCAGAACAGCAGGAAATGTTAGGGATATGATTATCTCTGTGACACACTCACACACACATATATATACACGTCCTACCTACACATACACACAAACACATTCACCATGGTGGCTGCCGCCGGTGTGGAGTTAATATCCTCCCTCCTCTGAGAGCTTAAGAGCACCCTCCCCGCATACGCACACACTCACACTCACTCCGAGTTTTCCGTGATGATGTAACTAACAGTGTGTTTATGGTCAACATACGGTAACTGGGTGATAAAATGGGCCGCTGGGGAGAGCTCAGCTCAAGAGGTGGCCACCTGTTCAGAGGCCTAGAGGGGTGGCTTTTGTGGTAATGATATTTAATGGAGATATGTTCAGGGACCTTACGTTCTCTGATATATTGTGCTGTATTGGAACAGGGGAATGCATTAACATGACCAGAAAAACAAAGAAGACAAAATATGCATATGTATAAAGCTTTTGTGTACACCTTATGCATACATATCTTTGAGTTTTGGTCCAAAACTTTGTTGAATTTTAAAAAACATTAATAATTACCTAAATATACAGTATAATATGCACTTAATATCTCCCTTTATAATTCACATATTCACATTAAAGCTATACAGTATCTCCACAGATGGAAATATTCACTTCAGTTAGACATACCTGTGTTCCAGCCACACAGATCTCCACTATATATGGTCAGCTCATAGGCAACAAAGAATGAAGTTGCACCACCAAATGAATAAGGATTACCACAGGTTAATTAAACTTAATAATAATCATGATGAGTGTAAATTCATATCAGTGGTGTGAAGCAGTGCATGGATGAGCTGGCAAGTGTGTGGCATATGATGTGTGTGCAAAAAGAACAATAAACCAAATTAAACACACTCCAATCTGAGCACATTTCTCCCCAATATGTAGGGTTAATTTAATAGAAGGAAATCATCAACATTTAATAACCCTTTGCCCTGTGACTGGGCCATTAATGTGGCCAGGGAAAGTGGAAAGACAAGTGCAAATCATACAGTCCACTAAACCAACAACTAGACTATATTTACTCACATTTTCCCAAAATTAAAGGTGGGAATATTGGACGAGCCCCCAATTGTTACGATTCCTAGGCCGCAATACAGAATGAGTCATGCAAACTGAATAATAATTATCATAGGTTTATTATGAGAAATTGAAACCTATGACATTTGAATATTTTGTTTTCTAAAGCAAAACAAAACAAAACAAAAACTTTGCTCTACTCCAAAAACTTAAATCACCTTAAAAACTTCATCTATCCAGAATAATTGTTTGCTTTGTTTACAACAAGCATTCACACTATGGAACTCAGAGTTGCCTGAAGTTAGCTCTGTCCAACTACAGTGTAAAAAACCTCTAAAACATATGACATGTTCATTATGGAAATGGTTATCTTCAGGTTACTATAAAGCTGCCATGTCTCTGACTAACTCCCATAAACCTTCATCCCTTTTAGGAGACACCGAGCGCTTAGAGACAGTTTGGTTGTCAGGCATCTGCCAGAATGAGAAGAACGAAGTAATGAGCAGCAAGTTGGACATCGACAACATGGCAGGTGTATTCTACATGCTACTGGTGGCTATGGGCCTCAGCTTGCTGGTCTTTGCCTGGGAACACCTGCTTTACTGGAAACTAAGACACTCCCTTCACAAGTCTCACAAACTCGACTTCCTGTTGGCCATCAGCAGGGTGAGATTTGCAAGTTTGTTCACTGATTTTTGTTGTTTTATTTATTGCCTTCGTGGAAATAGGAGCAACAAAAACAGGCAGGATAGAAAGAAAGCAGGCAGCAAAAATCAAGCGGGAATTGGGATGGGATCACTGCTGATGGCATTTGTGCACATCTGGTATGTTCCAGGGTTGCACTGTGGTCCAGTGAGGACACAGAAAATGCAAAAAAGATTTAGACATACATATTGATTTTAATATATATAATGAATATATTACATATATTGGATTAAATCTTCTTTTTTAACAGTTGATATGGCTCTTTGGTACAGAGGTTAACGCTGGGTTCTGACCTGCTGGTTGGCTGGGGCCTTTATTTGTGGACTTTGAATGATTTCCCTGTGCCCACCTGGCTTTTTTCTGGGTGCTTAGGCTTCCTGCCTCAGGTTAATTGGCCGTATGTGTTGATGTTAGCTCGAACACCTGTCTATCTCTGTGTTAGCCCTGAGATGGACAAGTGACCTATCCGGAGTATATCCCGCCTCTTAGCCAGTGTCAGCTGGGATTGGCTCCAGCCTCACTCTGACCCTGGCTGGATAAGCGATGAAGAAAATGGATGGATGGCTGTTATGTGCTCTAACCTCTCAGCTATCAGGTTGCCTCTTGTCAGTTGATTAAGTTGTTTTTGTGAGAGAGCTGGGTTGTTTATGCATCCTCGGTTGGTTTGATAACTGATTGCATGATTTACAGAAGGGGGATTGAGAAATTGCCTCACTGATTTTTGCATTGATCATTTAGTTAAGTGACTGATTGGCCCCTGTAATTTGATTAGTTGTATAACAGCTTGCTGGAGAGATTGAAAGACTGGCTGGTATATTATTTTGGCTCTAAGTGGTTGGTTGGTTTTTTCTTCATTTAACATGTTGTTTTACACGAAGTGGCTTTTATGTGATGATAAATTAATGCAAATGGCTGTGTATTTGCATGCAATTACATTGCGTTATTGAAAGGCCTTGTTATAATGTTAGCTAAAATGGTACAGTATTCTTATTAAGAATGAGAGGGGAGGGGAGAGACAAAAAAGGATGAAAAGCAGCTCTAATTCTGATGTTTACTCAGCATTTAACTTTGATTGCCTAATGTTCAATTAGCCTAAATCACTACCCAGTTTGTTGATGCAGTTGTTTTGGAATGTGGTTATTGAGGCAAAATGCTCTGGCCTCAGTTACAGCCAGGAAAATGTCTATGGACTCCAGCCTCCTCTACTGTGTAATCATACCATTGTGCCTGGATCTGGGTTTTATCAGATTAACGGCTAAATGACTATCTGATCATTAATCCATATGGGGCGGCCCCAAGGACCAAATTAAATTTGGCTCTTTCAGGATGTCTCAGCTAACTGTAAGCAGAGAACAGTCATGGGATTTGGCTCTTTGTTTGTTAGAGTTAGAGACAGTTTGTTCTGTAAGGGACTTTAGGCATGTGTCCCCATGTGCCACTATTGGTCCAATCCTCTCAGCTTAAACAGTTTTTCCTTGGGTTCGGGGAGAATGCATAATTTACTGGTGACTAACACTTGCCTTGGTGACAAGATAAGATATTAATGAAATCTATTTTTATGCCAATGGGATGTTTAGTATATAAGAGGTGGGTCATCACTTTAAGATGGGGGAAATCTCATCTGTCAAATTGTTCCCACTAGGGCGATTCAAAGTTAAACAGTTTGTGGCTAACCAGTGATTTCTTGATTTATTCCTAAATTCTGTTTTCTTGTCTTTTGAGTCATTCTTGTCTGCGGTAATTGAGAGAAGTATTGCAGTACAGACAGTAGACATCTGGATGTAAGCAGAACGGTAGCTTCTCTTCCTGCTGTGACAGATGAAGCTGTGGCTGGATATGTGCCGTTGGTTCAATCTGTGAAAGACATATCCAGCTAGAATAGGACTAGTATTATTTGAACCTGTTGTGCTTCCCTCAGATATGTGCAACCAACATATGTCAGGTTAACATCCAATGCACAGCTACAGCCAGAATCACTGACATCATTAAGAGGAGAAGCTGAGATGGAGGTGGGTTGCAAAGTTGCTTGCAGACACACCACAGCTGAGAGTAGCCTAAAGCAGCTTCAGTAGTGTGGCCAAGACTGTTGCAGAGATTGACTTCTTGAACCCTGCCTGAACCACCACTATGTTCACTGTTTCTTCCTAATATTAGAAACACAGACAGCAGCTATAAATAAGGATTCACCAACTCTCACTGTAGTTATAACCAGCAGTGGTCTATTATAACACACAACATTGTATTGTAATGCAGCTCAGCCTTTCTCATTAGATCAGATGAAATACAAACATATAAAAGAAACTAAACCGTATTTCAAGGTAATGCCAAAGTAGTCCTTAAAAAGATCTTTGGGGGCAAAGAATTTTTCTCACGTCTTGTCTTCATTCTTTATTTGTTTTTTTTTGTCCCTCTCGTTTATCTTTCAGGGTATTTACAGTTGCTTCAATGGAGTGGAGGATACTGGGCGTTCGTCTGGTTTGGCCAAACCTGATTTGACCTCCAATTACGCGCAAGCAAATATGCTTAAGATGCTTCGAACTGCAAAGGATTTGGTCTCCACCGCTAATGTAGAGAGCTCCCTGGACAACGCCACCAAGACCATTGAACAGCTGAGTCGACATGGTGGCAGCTTGCCTGTTCGTGTTCCACAAGTTGCCACAGAAGCTGTACCAGCAGGGTTTGCTTATATTACAGAGAATCATTGCTCTCTTCCTCAGCAGTCTCTAACCCCACCTCTGACTGCTGTAACCTCTCTGAAACAGCAGAGGGGTATGAGCAGGCCCACACCACTGCGCTACACACTACCAACACGCTCTACTTCATGTCTGTATGACAGACCACTTCCTGTTTCCAGCCTCAGCAGTCCCCACTTGGCCGTTGGAGAGCCACTCCCTCATCAACATCCACACCACTACCAAACCACCGGGAGACTCTATGTAGACACCCACTCACACTCGTCCTTCATTCCCTGCACCGATCTCCAGCTACCTGACATCTACACCTCTCACCCAGCCTCCTCACCCCAAAACCAGCATGTTCAACTGGGGTTTTCCCGACGGAAAAGGAGGTCCAAGAGTTTTCAGTTTGACGATGGGGATGTGGAGAGGAGAATACACGGGGAGCAGGAAAAGAGTGACAAAAGTCCTGTGTGTCTGAGTGAGCTTAAAGTCAACCACCTCCAAGACAACCACATGTCATCCCCGAGCGTTGACAATATTTACACAGGGGAGACGATGCCTCCGCGTGTAGAGAACTACGGCTCTTGGCCACCGGAGGACCTTGTGCTGAGAGGCAGACGCAGGCACAGACGCCCCTCTTTTCTCAAAGCAACATGGGGTAGCGAGCAGATCCACCAGCTTGATGAATCCCAGTCTTCCCTGTCCAGTCAATCACCTTCAACCCTTCCAGACCTCTTCCCATGTATTCTTACTCAAACTACACCTGCTAAGGCATACAATCCTGCACATCTTCGAAACAACCTGTGCCTCCCGAGGAACCAGGCCTACCTCCATATAAGGGAGGACCAAAGGAAGCCCAATGGGCGTAAGGGCCAGCGGCTGCGCTACTCGCACTCAACCCACCTACCAACATATGGAGAAGCAGTGCAACATGGGACTGGGATAGGGCGGGGCGTGGTACGGAGAGCCACCAGCTTGCTCAGCAGACAGTATGCACATTACCTGAACTCATACCCTGGACTCCCCCTCTACCATGGTCCTCTGGACTTGCAGCACCACAGCCAGACTGCTAGCAATCACCCAGGATCCAGCCCAGTTTGCCAGCTGTTGGCTTGTGGTGGTGGGGGGTGTGGGGGGCAGCGGGCTCTGTTGTACCAGGACAGTGTGTATGGAGCCTACGGGGTCTATCAGGGGTCCCAGACTGGATCAGAGGCTCAGGTAGGTCAGGGAGCAGGGGGGCAGCCTGTGGGGAGCCCCTGTGTACTTAGGCCCTGGCGACGGGTGTCCAGCTTGGAATCTGAAGTTTGATTGGACACCTCTAGGACCTCAAAAGGTGAAAATTGTGGTTATACAGTTGACAGGACATTAAAACATTACCACTGTGGAGAGAGTTTATTGGTTAGATTAACGTAAAAGGGTAAAGTGTGTGACTTGAAGTAACTGTTGATTTTCGATGTGACTTTATGTGGTAAAGAACAAAGTTTTGGCTCGCCAGATTTTACGGATATGTTGAACTGACGCGATAATCAGTACAGAAAGAAGACTGCACTGTTACCAATATATCCTCAAGAAAGCTACCGAAATCTGACGTTGGCAGGTTAAACCCACTTGCTGCTTTCTTATGAACAACGCTTATGTGTTTTCTGTGCTTCAATGTGCACCAAAATTTACAGCAGTCTATGGTGTTGGCGCATGGTTAAACTATAACCAGAGTTTTCATGCTGTGTGTGTTGTGTATATTTTATTGTGGATGGTTGGGATTTAGTCTTGGGTGTCGAATAGATGGACTATCTTTAAACACAACCACCAAAAACAAGCAGCCATTGTAGCAAGATATTTTAAGAGAGATGCAAAGCAGACGTGGAGAGTTTTATTCCAACATGAAACATTCAGTATTAAAATGCTTGTATTCCAGAAACACAAAGCAGCAGCAGTTTTCTAAACTGAAGTAATAATCATTTTGAGACATCTGTTATTTTCAGGTAACTTAATTAAATATTCATAATGTTTTGGAGCTAAAATCTTCACGTCTTCATGTAGTGATGAGGCAGACAAGGGATTGACTATGTGAAAGCAGTCCATGTGAACACAATCTGCAAACTGGTGAAAGCGACAGGACAGGATTGACCAGCACTAGGTGTCTTAAACTATGGACTCTCGTTCCTCGCTGTGTCTCACTGTGAGGCTACAGTACAGCACAACATCGCACAGGGCCTGACATTAAATCAATTCTATATCCTAAATACTATATCAATATAGAGAAATGTGTTAATTGAGGCTGTTAGTGTCATATTCATGTATTCTACATATGATAGGAATTTATAGTCACTTTTTTTCTAAATACACCTCTGGCACATTCTGAGTTTTTCTTTTTGTAAAGCTGTCGCTGATTTATTGAAACATTTGTTATTACTGTATTAACTCTACAGTTTGCCTATATTACGATTTTCATCACTCCCTCTTTTCCACTCTTTTATATTCCCTCATTGTCCCTATTTCCCATCTCCTCTAACTGTTTAATGATCAAATTTAAATGAGGTAATTGAAAGCTATTCTAGTATCTATATTACCTGGCTCCCTCACCCTGTAATTAATCACTTAGACCAATTAAAGAGCCTTTTTGAAAGAATATGCATGTGTACTTCTTCTTTGTTGCTCCTATTTTGTTGAGGAACATTTGTATTCTAGTAGAATACAAAGCCATATTACAGTACTCTGGGTAGCCTGATACTTGATTCCATGACCTTAGTTCATCACAGCATAGAAAGTTTCATAGTACAAGGTGGTGGAAACATTCCTTAGAGATTTTGGTTAGCTACACATCTGTATCGCAAATCTTATTCAGCCCTGGGGTCAAATCAAAAGGAATATCATACGGATCCTTCAGGTTACACAGAATACATTGTTCACTATTATGTTAAGGTGGACAGACTGTGAACCAAAGCCTTTTTTTATGCATCAAATATTTATTCAAGCGTTTTGCACTCAATTATTTAAAACAAGCATTGCCTCAGGAAAGTTTTGATGGTGGACGGGAATGCTGGGAAATGTATCACTTGTACTTCTTGATTTAGCTTCCTGTCATTTGTAGAAAACGCTCGTGAACCGGTTGACGTCAACGATGCAATAATTTGTTTATAGTAAATGTCGTCAGCACAGTGGCATTATAAATTACGTTTAGCAGGTAAAGTAATATAATAGTGCAACGGTCTCCAACCTTTTTTTGCACCACGGACCAGTTTATGTCCGACAATATTTTCACAGACCAGCCTTTAAGGTGTTGCAGATAAATGCAACAACATAAAACCAGTACCAGTACAAAAAAAAGAAGATTTATTCATAACACCCGGGAAAAGATCCAGGGAAACAGAGTTAATGATAAAAACAATAAAAAAAGAAATAACGCCAAAAAATGATAAAAACCCTGAAAACCATAAATTTCACACCTGAGCCTCAACTCTCGCGGCCTGGTACCAAACGACTCACGGACCGGTCCATGGCCCAGGGGTTGGTGACCGCTGTAATAGTGATCAAAGGAGGAAGGAGATAAGAGAGCAGAGTAACTATGTCACCAGGACCTCGGATCTGAGTTATCAGTGACTTTGCTGTGACAAAAGATCAAGTTCTGAGGGGTGAGTACTGTTTTTGTAAAGAATTGTTGCATGTTGAAAATATACAAACATGTCATTGTGTGTATGTTACAGAGATTTTGTGGTAGATTATGAGGCACAGCTAAGTGCCTGCTGTTCAGTGTCTTAATTCAGACTTCTCTGTAAATACACATCTGTTAATACATACACGACTTTTGAACTAACTTCTCTATTTGCCAAACCTCTGATCACATATCAAAAATCAACACATATGTGTAGAAAATATAGTTAAACATACTTAAATATCAAACAATGGCACAACAGTGATATCTGATAACTAAGAACTTAGAAAATATACAAGTTAGAAAGGACAGGAAAGACAGACTAGCGGACGAAGATGAGGATCTGGTCACAGATCAAAGCCTCCTTCGCTGATCTTGTCATATGGAGGTCAATCATCTGCTGCAGCATCCGGGAGGAATATCCTTTTGGTGTTTGGGTCACATGTCAGCTGGTGACACAAATACAAGGCAGAAAAAAAGATACCATCAACTGGCAGTGATGTTCTTCTGTCACTTCTAATCTGCTGTCAACTTTTCAACTTTTGACATAATTTCTGTCAGCGTTTACCAAACCTGACAGAGTGGCGATCATGGCACGCTGTTAACTCTCCAGTAACCCCTGCCTGAAGCAAATTCAACCAAAGATAACATACCTCAGTCCAAGGTGACCTTTTACTCCATGCTGTTGTCATAACGAGATAAGACTCCATTGAGGAAGCCAGATGAGTAATGTTCGGGAGCAAAAACATTGAGCACTATGATTTTTCCATTACTTTCTTCTTTGTTATTGGAGCATTGCCTTAGATTGGACCATAATATTGATTTAATCCTCTTCTCTGCTGCTGATCCCATATTTTTAGCATTTGAGGTAATTGGACTGCTTTTCATCCTAGAAGATCAGAAAGAGGCTCAGCGGGCTTTGGTAATTATGTAATTAAGACATGCTTTTTGGCCCAAGATAAAAAGCCTGGATTTGAACTGGTGAAGGTGGATTTTATCTTTTTGGGTACAACTATCTGATAGCATTGTTGTGCAAAAGGAAAGTATAGTTAGAAGAGATGCCCATCTCTATATCATAAAGCATCTATGTCATTTTCTTTTGTTGGTGAGAAGGAAAAAATGGATGCTTCTGAATTTGAACTTGTAATCTATGAAGCAGCAATGTATACAGTGGAGAATGATGTACTTGTGCTAATAAAAACATAATCTAAATATAGCATAATCTAAAATAACCTTCTTCAGATGGAGGTTTTAAGAACTGCACGTTTCACTTCTTTGTTACACATTAACATCTGGAAGAGCTTCTCCATTCTGCTGTGGGGAAAGTAATTCATCCCAGCCATCAGTAAACACCCTCTACATGCTATCAGGCCATCTGGGGCTCTGTGACCAGATCTCTCCACATTTATGTAACTGTAACACATCAGCACCATTTTTTTTTTTGCCATTCTTTAGCTCTTGCATATTGTTTTTATATTTACCATATGTTAAATTACAGTTCACATTTTTTAGTTGTTAGTGAAAAGTTTTAACTATTGCATGAATATAACTAATAACTAACCTTAAGATGACTCATAAAAACTCTTTGTCAAAACTTTGGTTTTCATTGAGTCTGAATTTTAAATTGTCCTGATCTCTATGGATCTATGGATTGTTATGCATGTCCATCCATCCATCCATCCATCCATCCATCCATCTTCATCCGCTTTATCCGAGGCTGGGTCGCGGGGGCAGCAGCCTAAGCAAAGAGGCCCAGACCTCCCTCTCCCCAGCCACCTCCTCTAGCTTATCCGGGGGAACACCAAGGCGTTCCCAGGCCAGCCGAGAGATATAATCTCTCCAGCGTGTCCTGGGTCTGCCCCGGGGCCTCCTCCCGGTGGGACATGCCTGGAACACCTCACCCAGGAGGCGCCCAGGAGGCATCCTTGTCAGACGCCCGAACCACCTCAGCTGGCTCCTTTCGATGTGGAGCAGCAGCTGCTCTACTCTGAGCCCCTCCCGGATGGCTGAACTTCTCACCCTATCTCTAAGGGAGAGGCCAGCCACCCTTTGGAGCATGTATGGATCTAAAAAAAAAAAAATCAAAAGTCACAGCGAGAAACACGGGTGAACCTTCGTAAAATTGACTGGACCACCAAAATTGCTCCAAGAGCCCACCACATCCAAGAGGTCACAGAAGAACCCGGAACAACATTTGAAGATCTGAATGCCACACTTGCCCAAATAAGATTAACACAGCATTTTATTAAAAGAACATCATACTAACAGTTAAACGTGGTGGAGGTGGTGTGGTGGTCTAGGGCTGCTTTGCTGTTTCAGGACCTGGACGACTTGTTATAATTGATGGAATCATGATTTCTGCTGTCTACTAGAAAATCCTGAAGGAAATGCTTTGAAGCGTAGCCTTACTTGTGTTATTCAGTAAGACAATGGCCAGAAACATAAAAGCAAGCCTCCTCTGAGTGGTTAAAAAGACAAAATGAAGATTTTGGTGTATCTTCACTGGACTCTTTGCAGTCGAAGTAAAACTAAGTAATCCCATGATTAGGTAATTTGCAGAACCACCTTTAGCAACAATAACCAATAAGCGCACTCTTCTTACAGTTCATTGAGGTTTTCAGACATTTGTTTATAGACATTTTTCTAAAGGTCCTGCATAGCATTTCAATCAGACTGAGATCTGGACTTCGGCTGAACTATGCACATTATGGCCAAAAAATGTTTTAAACATCTTCATCCATCTTCTTTGCTTAGGCTGCTGCCCCCGCGACCCGGTCTCGGATAAAGCGGATGTTTTAAACAGATTAAGATTTTTCCTGGAAACCTGGATGTATTCCAGTGTGTGTGTGTCTGTGTGCCTGTGTCTTGATTACATGTGTGTAGAGGCTCCATCAGTACTGATGAAGGACCTGTCCTGCCAAATGATGAAAGATGTGACTCATGCATATGAAAACATCAATGGAGCACCTGGGACAGGCTGCCGACGTCACACACAGAGACCAACACATTGACATGTTTTTAATATGAAGTACTTGCACAACATTTACACATTCAAATCATTTTTTTCCATCTATAAATACATACTGACACACATAAACATATGGCATCTCAATCCCAGACACGGATGAAAGGGGAGGGAAGCACATGAAGAAATGAAGAACAATTAGGCACCTTTAACAGCTTGCTGATTTAATTTTCATGTCAGGACACAGTAGTCTATAAAGACACCCTTGAAGGTAAAACATTATTCATCCATTCATCTTGTCATTTGCACTGACACACCTCACTTCACACTGGGATGTTCGACTCGTTCATCCAGTGTGTAAATCTGCTTGTTTATGACCTCTTTTTAAATAAAATTAATGCCAAGAAGCACAAACTGAATCTGGCAGCCCAGTTAATTTTTAATTATGCATATGCTTTTCTTTTTTAAAAAATATACGGATATAAACAAGCAGCAACCTTGACAGGGTCGACGGCCACAACGTCTGGAGTCACCAGAGAGCCGGAGTCCGGTCTCCTCACACCTCCCGCTTGCGAATAAATTGCTTCACATATCGCGGCAACAGCTCCAGATGCTCTGAGTCACCTTGAGACAAAAGGCTGGCTTGCCCTCCCTGATAGGTGAGAAGAAGGAAAAGGAAAGAGGAAGAGGGGATGAGATGAGAGGACAAAATGTGTGGGTAGAAATGAAGAGAAGAAAAATATTTGGAGCAAGAGTTGAGGGGAGGAAAAAAGATTGTCGAGGGAAACTAGAGATGGCAAAGGAGATGGCTGAGAATTGTCACAGGAGGAGAGACAGAAAGCGAGGAGGAGGGCACGAGATGAGGTGGCTCGGCGAGGAGATGGAGAGAATAAGGTAGGGGAGGTGGAGGGAATGAGGAGAGAAGAGGAGAAGGATAAGAGAAAAATATTAGGACAGCTGATATGAGAACAGGTGGGAAGTGTGCAGGAGAGCAAAGAGAGGTAAGGAAAGATTTATTTCTCTGTGTCTGACAGAGGAAGGATTATCATTTGAATTGCAGGACGACAATATGGAAAACCAGGAAATGTGGAAAACCTTCCAGTGAAAAGATCCCAAGCATCTTCAAATCTTGGGTGAAATTACAGCTGCGTGAAGGAGTACAATTTTGTAATGATGGCCTTATTAAAATTAAAGAGAGATACACAAGCACTGAAAAACAACATCATTGCTATTTCACTGGCATACGTACATGCAAGAACATGCTGTAGATGACAGACGCTCTGGTTGTTTTGACTTTCGCTTTCATATTAACTAAATCATCAAAGCAGTACAGCATTCTGAGTGTGACAGCTGTCTGTGCATATGAGGACATATTTTATTGTGCTACAGTATGCAATTAAACTTTGAATTTGAGACTCCACGTGCATGTCTGTGCGTGCTTGTGTGCGTGAACGTGCGGGCATGCAGCAGCTCCTGCTGTATCCGAGACGAGACGATTGGATCTGCCAGCCGGCAGGAACGTTAATTACTTCAGCAATCTTCAGGCTCATGCCCCACAATCACTCCCATCTTTGGGAGGGGAATGAGCTCGGCCATTCAGGAAGGCCGAGGCTGTGATTCAAATCTGTTTTGAGGGAGAAGGAAATCAAATAAGCAGAACAATACAGATGGAGGCCAGAGCACGTTTGGATGTGCAATTTTCGTTTTGGCTTTAAAAATTTATATTTGCTTCTACTTTCTGTAACAGCTGGTACAATCATAGACAATAAATGCTTTGGTGTAAAAGTAACTCTACTGTTTGTTAAGTTGAGATCAATTTTGGTCAGGGAATTTTAAACACAGAGATATGTAACTGAATTAGACCAGTGTCAACCTAATTAACAGATCAATTATCTAATGTTTAAACAAACTACTGAAATGCATTTTTTCTCTGCTCTTTAATCATTTTTAATCAAAGTAGGCTGCTTGTCCTTTTTTCTTCAGACTACGACAGACTCTTGTATAGTGAGTCTAACCATGTTAGAATAGCTAGATCTGGAGCAGCCCAGCATTACTGCAGCTAAACTTCCCCTCCATCACAACTACAGAGGGCAGTGATTTCTTCAATGTAATTTCCAAGTTTAATCTGTTTTAAAGCTTAAAGTTTTGCATTGTTAGAGACATGGCTGCTCTGAGGGACAGGCGGAGTATATGCAGACACTGCTGTAGCTGTAGGTGCTAATAATAATCAATATTAAAACAGGATGATAAGGAAAACATGAAACCCACAGCAACAAGCATGATGAAAAAGACAAGGGAACACATCAGACTATGAAGCCAAAATGCTAACCAAGGCTTTAAAATGTAAGCTCACTCCATAGTGGCTACATCTCTTAGGTTACAACCTTAATTCAAGCTACAATATTAAAAACACACCCACACTTTCTTTGCAGGATGTAAAAATCTTTTGCTGTTTATATTAACCCCATTAACGCCAGACTCCTTGTTACCACTGCTCATAAGAGCAAAAACGAAGAAAAAATTGTTGCCTGTAAACATAATCTGAGCAACAGTTATACTTCCTACCAACCCAAATGAGTACTAGATAAGAAATAAGTACTTTCTAGGAGACATGGTGGAAAAATGGGAGTGTGGTACCATGTCTTGCACCTCACACGGCATTTTCCTCAGCTTCTTATTGATTAGCTGGATTTTTCATCCCTCCCAAACTGTCACCAGTATCGATTAGACCAGAAGCCCCAATCCTGAGGCACACCAGTTTCTCAATGAGTTTTTTGGGGAGTAATTTCAGTGTAGCACATCAGGGTCTGGCCTGTGTGTACACAGCCTATATATCATCAGATGCGACCTCACCAAGAAACACAGAGGTAAACACAGAAGCTCTGCTCCACCTTGTCTGACGAATAAATCAGCTCTGTGGAAGATCTTGATTTCCTCACATGAAAGTGGCAGCTGTGATTAGCAGGTGTCACGCTGCTGACATCCTGTGAACAACAGTATAAAGCACACACTGTCGCCTCTCCTCTTGTCCTTCCAAGGTGACAGCTCCTGGGGTGTTTTGGCAGCGATTACTTCAGCAAATTAACAAAGCCTCACCATGAGCCGCCAATGGCACAGCCAAGGAACGAGGCCCCACATCCTGCCAGGAAGACACATAACTACACATGCACACACACACACACACTGCAGGCTACAGAAGCCCAAACCATAGCCCTCTAATTAACCAGTCCCAGCCTCCTGACCTAGAAGCTGTGAGCAGCCTTATTATCTTCAACATCTTTTTCCCTCTATGAGTCTTTCCCTCCTCCACTAATATGAGGTAAAGTCCTATGCTCTCCTGGTGGAGGAGGCCAGAATAAGAAGTAAAGATATCCATCAGGGTGTTGTTAATGATGGGATGATGGTTTTCAGAGCTGTTGATCCCTTTTAATGCATCAGTGTGTGATGGTTTCACAGCTGGAAATGGGACAGAACAGAGTTCCTTTCTTTGACATCCACTCAAAAACTCTGCTTGTTTCTATCTTTTTTTTCATACTTTGTTTAGTGATGTTGTGCGTGTCACTCCTTCTGCTGTCTTGTACAGTAGATGCGATGGAAGGCGACATGAAATGAGAGGATCATCAGCAAATGTAGCTTAGCTGGGTTTTCTCCCTCTAAAATCAACGTGTCTGTTCCCTGCATTCCATCCTACATTTGGTGGTTGTTTTTTTGTTTATTATTTTTCATTCATACTTGTTGGACCTTGGCTCCATTTTTCTACCAGCGACAGCACCAGAGCTGTTCATAACTGTAGTTTCACCAACAATCATGACAACGGTCTGAAGCGTCCCTCCATCAAAGAGCTCTAAAAACAAGTGTTTGTTTGTTTTTTTCTTCTTTCTTTTCTCATTAGCGTAAGCTCAAGTGCAAGGAGTTCCTACTTCTCTGACATCATCACCAAAAACAGTCATAATGCTCGGGTCTTATTTTCTACAGTTGACAGGCTAACAAACCCTCCTGTGTCAGTGGCAGATGAACTTCATTCAATGACTTTGCCAAATTCTTCACAGAAAAAATCCAAAAAATTAGACAAGCAATTGGTACATCAACAGCAGATTCAGGATATGTACTGTGTCCATCGAAAAACTGTTTAAACACCATCAAACAGTTTCACCCTATTAACAGCAAAGACCTGGAGGACATCTTAGATTAGATTAGATTAGATTAGATTAGATGAAACTTTATTAATCCCTCGGGTGGGTTCCTCTGGGAAATTCAGTGAACTTAGGTCAACTGAACTCCTCCTCCTGCTGTTTAGATGTCCTGCCAACAAGTTTTTTCAAAAAGGTCTCAAAGACTTTGGAGTCAGACCTGTTACAGATCGTCAACTTTTCTTTAATGTCAGGTGTGTTTCCAGAAACACTAAAAACTGCTGTAATTAAACCTATACTGAAAAAGGACAATCTTGACAAGACATAAATGAACAACTACAGGCCGATCTCAAATCTCCTATTTTTAAGTAAGATCATTGAAAAAGCAGTTTCTCAACAGCTCAATTACGTCTTAACACAGAATAACTGCTATGATGACTTCCAGTCAGGTTTTAGACAGAACCACAGCACTGAAACCGCTCTGACCAAAGTGTTTAATGACATATGTCTGAATACAGACAGTGGAAAAATGTCAGTTTTAGTTTTACTGGATCTCAGTGCAGCATTTGATACAGTTGACCACAACATATTACTCAAACGACTGGAGAACTGGACAGGTCTTTCAGGAACTGTACTAAACTGGTTCAAAACATACTTAGAAAACAGGAAATACTTTGTATCAATAGGTAACTTCACATCTGAGAAGACAAGTATCACATGTGGAGTTCCCCAAGGTTCCATCTTGGGACCCCCTCTGTTTAACATTTGAATGCTCCCACTGGCACAGATTATAAAGAACAACAAAATAAACTACCACAGCTATGCAGATGACACACAAATATATATCACAATGTCACCAGGAGACCGAGGCCCTGTACAGGCTCTTGGTGAATGCATTGAGGAAATTAATGACTGGTTGTGCCACAATTTTCTCCAGCTAAACAAAAACAAAACTGAAGTAATAGTCTTTGGTGCCAAAGAAAAACGATCACAGGTCACCAGAGAACTTCAATCTATACACCTAAAAACCACAAACCAGGCGAGAAATTTGGGTGTAGTGATGGATGCAGACCTAAACTTAGAAAAACATATTAAGACAATAACAAAGTCAGCTTACTATCACCTCAAGAATATTTCAAGGATAAAAGATCTGATGTCTCAACAGGACCTGGAAAAACTAGTCCATGCATTCATCTTTAGTAGGCTTGATTACTGTAACAGCATCTTTACAGGTCTACCTAAAAATTCAGTCAGACAACTACAGCTCATTCAGAACTCTGCTGCTCGAGTCCTCACTAAGACCAAAAAAGTGGACCACATCAGTCCAGCTCTGAGGTCTTTACACTGGCTGCCTGTCCGTCAGAGGATAGACTTTAAAGTTCGGATGCTGGTCTATAAAGCTCTGAATGGTTTAGGACCAAAATACATCAGTGACCTCCTGACCCAGTATGAACCTTCCAGATCCCTCAGGTCATCTGGATCTGGTCTTTTATCAGTTCCCAGAGTCAGAACCAGACACGGAGAAGCTTTTATGCTCCTTATATCTGGAACAAACTCCCAGAAAGCCTCAGATCAGCTGAAACACTCAGTTTATTTAAATCCAGGTTGAAGACTCACCTATTCTCAGCTGCATTTGAATAAAACACCAAATCCACACTTTTAAGCTTAAATTTCAAAACTTACATTTTAACTACTGATTTTATCTACTGTTTTTTTTAATCAATTTTAAATCATGCTTTTTATTTTATTTTTTATTTTTTTAACGTCTCTGTAAAGCACTTTGAATCACCTTGGTGTTGAATTGTGCTATACAAATAAACTTGTATATGTATGTATTTTTATATATATATATATTAGGGGTGCAACGATATTCGTATCGATATTGAACCGTTCGATACAGTGCTTTCGGTTCGGTACGCATATGTATCGAACAATACAACATTTGTAATTTATTTTATCAATTTTCCTTCTGACGATGCTGTCTGTGTGGAGCGCTCAGTGAATCTGTGTTCGACTACTCCAGCGCAGATCCACTGAGCGCTCAACACAGACAGCATAGTCAGAAGGAAGAGCGCAGGGCAAGCTAGCGAGACAGAAGTTAAGCTCTACTTGCAACAGGCAAATTGAACCTCATTCAGATCTGGCGTTTGGAATTATTTTGGTTTTCATGTGACATATGACCCTGAAGGTAAGCGAGTCATGGACTAAAGTAAAACAGTATGTTGGATGTGCCATGCAATGCTCAATTACATTGGTGTGAACTAGTGTGTTAGCGCAGTTAGCTCGTTAACGTGTTGGCCGTCTAGCCCCATGCACCGAGCGATTGGCGGTAGCTCGTTAACGGAGATTTGCCGTGTTGTGGTGTTAAGGTCATTTCAACGAGATTAACCTGAAAGCACTAGTGGGAACACAACGAATATGACTGCACATTTACGCCGACATCATCCTAGTGCAAAGACAAGTGGAAGCAGACAAAAAAAAGCAAGCATGCTACTAACTTTAGCCGAGTCATTTAGACAGCTGTTAGCACATGATTCTCCTTATGCTGCTGAGAATATAGCCCAGAAGAAGCGGATAGTATAGCTTTTATTTTGGAAAGAGCCATTTCTCTGTAATAAACTCTCTTTTCCAAAGATGAGTGATTCCTCAATCAGATACAGGGCTTGCAATATCGCTAGCCCGACGTCCTGGAGCTAGCGATTTTTCCAGTCGGGCTACCAAAATCTATCTCTTCCCTGCCCGTCGGGCTATTGTAGGAAAAATATATGTCAATGCTTTTGCATTCTTTCAGAAATGTAGCTGGGTAATTATGTCATTGGCATCGGTGAGCCACTGTCAATATGTGACATATTGAAGTCGCGTTTGAATTTGCGCTTGTTTTTTTGCTTTCACTTTGCAATCGTGTGAACTGTGTATAGAGAGCGACAGCACTGATCTGTGAGTGATGATAATTTGTGCACCAATTCCTCTGACATCGTCTTATTAATCGTTAGCTTACTATGCAAACATGACAAGTGAAATCTCCCGCAGCAAGCTTAAACATGTGAGAGGTTGATCGCGCAGAGAATCGCTGAGCTTATGTGAGTGAGTGTGTAAAAGCATTTCAGTTCTGCTGAGCCAAATAAGACAGGTCAGGGTGAAGAAGTGACAGCCAAAGAAAAGCTTACCACAAAACGGAGAAGTTATGACAAATCAGACTATAAGGCAAAAAGAAAGTGCAGCTTTATGGTTTCATGGACAAAAGAATTTCTGTGGCTGCGATATGATGAGCTAAATAACCAGGGCTGCACATAAGTGGTTCGCAGGTGCGCATTCGCTGTCAAAATAAAAAACACGCACAAGGGTTAGGGTTAAATTTAAAAACTGTACTTTTGAGTTAAAATATATATTTATAATTTTAATAAATGACAAATTAAAAATGCATGAACATTTTTTTGTATCGAAAAAATATCGAACCGTGACACCAAAGTATCGAACCGAACCGTGAATTTTGTGTATCGTTGCACCCCTAATATATATATATATATATATAAATACATACATACATATATATGTTAGAAGGTGGTTGTTAAGCAATGTAATGTTGTCATAACATCTAAATATTCAGTCTTAGATATAAATTAGATGTTATTGTCATGAAAGTGACAATGATAGTGATATTTTTTAAATAAAATTATCTGTGTATGAAAAATGGGTCAGTACAGTGGTTCCTAGGCAGCGTGACGACATCATAATATCAGACTTAGATTTTAAAAAAAACCTCAAGAAGCGGTTTCCATGAACAGCATTTCCTTTCATACTATTCGATTGATTACTAATAATATATTCATTGTAGTCTATTTAACAAAACAGCAACCCATATTTTCTAACCAGAACATATGACTTTTGTGTAAAGGGATCAAAAAAAAAAATCACACCAGCAAGAGGAAATGGGAAAAACATATGATGTATCCTGAGTTGAGAAAAGTCCATTTCAGTTTGCACCCCTGAGGAAATCACCCGAGATGCGGCAACTATTAGAAATTTGGAACGATGATTCCGGCCCAGTGGGTACAGGAACACAGCGACCTTTCTCAGGACTACGTAAACAGTCTGTCATCACATGGACTCACTCTCGCCCTAACTCGTATGTTTTGTTGATAGAAATTGTTTTTAGGCATGAGTCAATAGATGGCAGGGGCAATTTGTGTGATTGTTGGTGAAATGAACACAGCCTTGTTGGCCACTCAGGATTCAGACTTTGAGTCAGCTGTCTTCCACAGAGGCTTAATGTCATCTTACACATTTGGGTAAAAACATTTCCTCTTCTTCTGGCTACACACAATGCATTTCAAATGTATTTTCAAGGTTAGCTGGATAGTTAAACTTGTCATTTTTAAGAAAGTCAAGTTCTTTATGCATCACTGTAAGAGTACATAGAGTTCATCACAAAGGTCAACAAGCAAACAACAAGCTGCTGTAGAGTTGCTACTTGTTACCTTCCAGTTACATTCTCAGAAGCTTCTTTACTGAGTTTATTTATTACATGGAAACCACAGAAGCAGAAGTAGCCATGCAAAGATGAAAGGTGTATCTCACATTCAGTCCCCTGTATTATTAAACACTTTGTTGTTGGGGTCCAAGTAAGTCACCTGCAAAGGTGAAATTTTGACTAGGTGAACCGTATGCACCGCAGCATTATCAACTGTGCATGCACAAAAAAGTAAACGTGCTTTCAACACATTTGTAATTCTGCTACAGCCCAAAATTTCATCCTAAATTGTCATCAGATTGAAGAAAGTTTGTTTTGTAAGCTGTACAGGTGCCACATTCAGATTAATAAGTAAGTACTAGACTAAAAAAAAATAATAGAGCTTCAATTACCTAAATTTGAGAACAGAATTAATGGACAATCTGTATCACACAGTAGGTTATTTTAGTACTTTCGTATTTTAGTCACCTTAATCACTTTACGCTTTTTTCAGTAATGTGCTAAACTCAGAAATCACATATAATTTGTGTTGTTAATGCTGTTAATATTTATTACAAAGACTGCTAGAAAGAAAATGATCAAATGTTCCTGTTCTATGGTCTAAAACTCCTGACAGTGGTGAGATATGAATATTACTTTTATTTATTTTTTTTGCGTGAAAGGTCAAGAGCATTGTGGTAACATGTAAACTGGGTCCAGGACAGAAACAACCGCAGTATACTGCTAAGACAACGGCTCTTTGAAAACATCTGCACCGACAGCATGCTAACCTAAAGCTAGCCATGAACAGTGATGTTAAAGCCGAGTGGATGCCGAATCAAGCCCAGCTGCCAAAGCTGGATCTTCAACAGGTAATGAAGGCAGTAATGAACAGTGAGCCCCTTAGCAATTTAGCATCCATTTCTATCTGCACCTACACTTGTAGAATTGCAGTGGTGATCATTTTGAAGTCTCTTTAGGCTGGATTTTGCACTTAAATAAAGATAGTGTCACGGTCTGAGTGAGTGGTGGATGTGCCTGGAGGCTGGCAGCAGTTTCTCTGAGGTGGAGGCAGGCGATCTCTCGCACAGCTGATCAGGCAGTTCTTAAACCTGGCCTGATCAGCTACTCCCAGTGATCACAGGCCCTATTCCTTTGTGTCTCCTTCATGTAGATTTCTTGCCTAACAAGTTTCTCTCTGTGTCAACAGTTTACCACAAACCTTCACACTGTCTTTCCATCAGCAGGAACCCCTAATCACCTCTGCAACCCCGCTCTGTAAAAGGACCTATCAGTATCATTCACCCTGCCTGCTGCCTGTTTCCCCTCATGGAAATCCTGCCACTAAGCTTCCCACTCGGATCTACAGCTTCCCCCAAGATTCACTGCACCTCTGCTACAAGTAAGCAGTCAACCCTACACAACCTCCGTCTGATATTCTGCCCTGCTCTGCCACTAACTGAACTCTCCCTGTGTCCTAGACACTTTGTGCTAATCGTGCCCTGGAGTAACCACCTCCTTAGTCCCCCTTAGTGAAGGTGACACCTAGTATTGCGACAGGTGTCTGTGTCAGCACACCTGTCAGTCAGCGCGGCCACAGGATTAGCTTTGAGTGTTAACAAAATCAATACACGAAGAAAAAAACACTCAAAAAACAATTAATACTTTACTTTAGTACATGTAATTAAGTTGTATTTACAACAAAAATCTTAGTGGATATAATTAGTTTTTTTAGGATATCTTCTGTCTCGCTTCCTTTTCCCCAAACAGGAAACCAACAATTCTACCCCTTCATAATGATTTATGCCTAACACATCAGCCTTTACCAGCTGATAATATGCAGCGACATCAGACAGGAGAGCTCTCAATACGTAAGAGGTTATCAGAAAAACCTTGGGAAGGTCATGTCTTACATAAGAATGAGCGTGTGTGCTCAGAGCTGAGGAGAGCAGATGACTGTCGACAAGTTTGCACTTTAAGGGAGATGGTGAGATAGGAGCTGAGTCAGCACAATCCACCTCTGACCAACAGAGGTTGGGTTTGGGGAACAATTTAAGTTTCGAGAATTGAGAATATATTTGGACAGCAAATCCTTACTTTGGAGCAGTCCTTTAGACAGCTGTTTGAGGATCAGGATTTGGTTTTGTGTACAGATTCCCTGAGCAGCTCTCTCTGTGTCTGTGTGTCACACACTCACTCACATACTAATTCAGGTCACTTTTACTGATACTGCATCCACCCTAAGTCCCTCTACCGCATCATCATCTCTGTATTTCTAGTCATTTTTTTTCTGCTGTTAGTCAAAAGATTGTAAAACAAGAAGATGATTGTGTCACCATTTATGAGCTACTCAAAAGCAGGGCAGCAAGTTGTTTTTGACAAACAGTAACTCCTGTTACACTGAGTCACTGAGTTATATCATATATTCAGTATACTATAAAAAACTGGATGTTTCAGACTGTGATAAACACTCAGCTTTTTCTTTATTTGTAGCTTCATGATGTCATACAGAGTGTAGATATTAGGCACACAGCTGTTGCTATGCAGCAGCCCCACCCATATGCTGCTTAAACCACCTTTAAACTAAAAACTAAAACTACGTGTGGAAAAAAACAAATATTTTACTTAACTAATGTAAAAAATAAATACTAGACTTTTGAAAAAAGTAAACTAACTGAAAGATTTTTGTGAATTTTGTGAGTGCTTCGTTTTAGTATCTGTTTGGTAAAAATGCTTTCACAATGTGCCCGATGAGACATTGATAGACATATTTCTTGAGACTTTTGGGTGTCTACAACTTTCAAAAAGTTTTTATTGCATTACCTGTACTGATGTTCTTAAATATTTCCTATGACATATGCCACTGATACAATAATAATTAATTAAAAAGACTAAAACTAACACCGGGTGGAAGAAAATAATGTTAGAAGGGTCAAGGATTGTATGTACTCTAACAAAATAAGACATAATAATCCCCCCAAACAAATCTGCATACCTTGTAGTAAATTTGATTCAGCGGTAACAGAAATTACTGACTGCTGTAATTTTGCTTTTATGCCCCTCGCTCTCTAACACTTGCATGCATGCAGGCAAACACGCTTGTACATGTTTCCTTTGTACCTGCTTTCCTGTCTGCGCCTGCACTTCCCTATTTCATTTTCACTCTCCATGTATCTGAGCACATTCATTTACGGAGGAAGGAACATTGCACTTTAAGAAGCCCCCTTCTTGAGTCATCTGGGCGCCGAGCCGAGGATATGAAGCCTATCCTACCTGTCAGCGCTCACGGAGAGGAATCACCATCAGCCAGAGATCAAACCAGACTCACTGTTTTGGACATAATGAGAGAATGGGAATGGAAAAGAAAGCAGGATCGGGAAAAAGACAGCGGATACCAAAAATGAAATTGGAGGACAGGAGGAGAAGTGTAATGGAACAGAAAAGAGAAGTGTGAAAATAGAGAACAAGGATTTAAAGTGCCAGAAAATTTATAAGAAAGGTTAGTGTATATAGGCAAAGGATGAAAAGATATGGGGATAAACAAGGGATGAGCTGCACAACAACAGGAAAGGAGAAAAGAAGATAAAGTGTGTGTGGTAAGAAATGAAAGAAGACGAGATAGAAAATGATGAAAAGGAAACTGAAAAAGGAGCTAAAGGAAAGGAGAAAAGGTGGAAAGAAGACAAGTAAGAGATGAGCCCGAGGTCGAGACAGATGTACACACTTGGTCAGTTCTCCCTGAAGCACTGACAGGCGAGCATACGCATGCCCCAGTGAAGAGCTGCAAACTTGCCAGCCTTTTTATATCTCTAATGTGAGTCTGTGTCTCTCAGCTGGTGTATATGTGTTGGCACATGTGTGCCTGTCTGAGTTCAGATGTGCAGGGACTCTGTCTGCGCTGTCTGGCCAGCTACGCTTCATTACTTTCTTTGTGTGCTTTTGAATCTGTTTATGCCTGAATTAGCTCTGCCAGTGATCCATGCGCAAAATGCCAGATTAGCCCACAGAGCCCAGTCAGGGCTCCATTCATCTTTACCTGCCTGTTGTCACCTTATGCCATGAAACCCTCACCTGATATAACAAAACTGTGACAACAGTGACCGAACAACACGAGAAAGCAGGAGGGAGGCAGCTGTTAAATGGGTCAAAGCAGGCAAAACACAAACAAATAGAAGAAAATTTAAACAAAATTCAAATTAAATTAAAGAAGAAGAAGAAAAAGAGAAAAATGCTCACAATTTAATTAGACCGAATGCCAAACTGGGACACAAAGTTTTAGAAAGAACAATCAGAAATCATTCTGCTGTCCTCCTCTTGTTAAACAATGCCGGATCGAAGATGAAAACTGCTGCTATCGATTAATACCCAGTGAGCACACGTTTCTCATCAACACAGAGCCGGCTGTTCTTGTTTACTTATTTATTCCTGCCGATTTCATTTCTGATGTGAGAGACGTTCGCCTTGCTTGCGTTTAAATAAACCCTGATGTATTCATCTGTTACAAAAGCTCACACAGTAAGGGAGTAATTGCAGTGCAGCATTAAACACTGTAATCATATTAGGTGCTGCTGGTATATCTGTGTCTGTTTGTCTTGACCTGTCTGTTGGGGAAAATTACAAAACACAGGGTTCGTCCCACTCTGCAGAGCAATTTAGTCTCCTTTGGCTCATTGTTTTGGGTTTCAAAACTGCAGCTTTATCATTTCTGTTAAGTTTCCAATCACAAACAATAAGCAATAAGTGGATGTGACTCCTAGATAGGAAAGACGTTTTACCAGACTATTCACTAGAAAAATCAAATGCCTTTAATATCCTAATACCCATTCCCCTTCTGCAATGAACAGCAAAAAAAACATATACCTTCTTAAAAAGGTGAAAACTATTGTGACCACCTACATGAAACATTTGATTGACTTTTATCTACCACAGTAAAAATATTAGATTTTGATGAAAAGATTCAGTAACTCTTAACACAGAATAGTCCACCTGAACCACGTTCCAGATTAAGTTGATCAAGAACATCTGCTTCTAATTGATGTAAAAACGTTTGTTGCAAGAAATATGTCACATGCTTCACTTTCAAGGCAGACTCACAGAAGGATCATATAATGGCTGAATCCGTGAAACACAAGCATGCGTACATACAGGAGGGACGGTTTGTGTTTCTAGGAGCATCTAGACAGGAGCAGGGGAGGTAATGAACATCTCTGAGGTTTGTAGCTTGTCAATGTGACTTCCAAACCCACTTATGTCTTCACGCTCTACATCCCTTCCCATCTCTCATGCCCTACAACCTCACGAAAAGAGAGAAAAAAATGGGTGTATGCAATAGCTTGAAAATGAAAGTCAAACTAAACTCTGCCCAGTGGAGGTTTCCCCTTGATATACCTGGACATTTCACTTGTCTCTCTGTGTGTGCTTTCTGGGGTAATTTTGAGCAACTGACTGGGGGAGAGTGCGTCTAATTAGGGACCAAAATTGATGTCCTCATTTGAGTTTTACCCCAGCGTTCAGCAGATGTAAAGTGATTTCTGTCTTAATTGTTAAGGTTAAGGTTAGTAATTGAGGT
Source organism: Aulonocara stuartgranti (assembly GCF_965226115.1). NCBI lineage: Eukaryota > Metazoa > Chordata > Actinopteri > Cichliformes > Cichlidae > Aulonocara > Aulonocara stuartgranti. Next base: position 8,475,460 of record NC_138959.1, on the reverse strand, counting down.
TAAGGTAAGGCTGATCCTCCAGGGAAAGAATTTAAATCAGTGCCTTTAAATTAAAGTATGCTACACTAAGGTGCGATTGCAGGTACAACTGTGGTCAGAAGTGTTGGGCTTCTAATGATTTCTTTAAATCGTTCGTTCATATTTGAATTTATTTAGCATGTTCTCTAGCCCACACAGGCTCAAAAGTATACATACATTCACTTATACCTTAATAAGCTGTGCTGAAGGTTCTATCTTAACAAGGTAAACGTCTGTTAACTTCTCATTTGTGGTCATGATTGACTACAGCTAGTAGTAAAAGGCTTTTATTTGACAACACTCACTGGATTGACCAGTAATCAGAGCATTGGGAAGGTTTAAAGAACTCAATGATGATCTAAGAAGAAGACAGATTACAGATAACTGCTTCTTTCTTAATGTTCATGCACAATTTCAACATCTCACATGTCCATGTAACCTTTTATCATAACTAATCATATGTTTTGAAATATTTCTGATGAATACCCTTTAGTCTCTTTGTAAACAGCTTTTACTCCTGAGCCTTTATTAATTTATACCTTGACAAGGCCATGAAAGTCTAACGCAGAATAGCTCTACTTACTATAAACAGAGACAAATACAAGGGCATAATTGCCTCTAAAAATAATCAGACGATTGAAACTGTCTGACCCTCAGAACTGCAGCTTTAAAGGTGCCGTCTTCTCCAGTGACTGACATGAAACACCTTCCATATCCTTTTTTATGAAAAGCAATCTGCGCTAAATGAACATCGGTGTCTATCAAAAGCCACGTGTCGAGCCAGTCGGAGAGTCTCTATCTTTTGAGCCATCATCTACCATGTGAAGTTTTATCTTTATTCAAGTCATGCATCATTATGCAAAACCAGAGATGTGAAGAAAATGTTATTAATTGTTCACCCGCAGGAGATTTAGATCAAACTAAATCAGCATAATATAAAAAACTATAAATTCCCACGCCTTCCTGAGAGCACACTCTGTGCATGAAGTGTGTGAGGATTGTAATATCACTCCTGCTTTCTAATGTTTCTTTCCTGTAGGTAGACACAGACTAATAATATTCAGACTCCACTCGTCTGTCCAGAAATGTACAGTGTCTATTACAGCTCGGTGTCTCTTTTGTTTTCCCTCCAGGGCTCAAATGAACAGAGCAGTAATGGGAAAGGGAACATCACTCGTCCATCTTTCTCTTCCTCTCCTCTTCGCCATCGTTCTTACACTTCGCTTGGTGGGAAGCTGAAAACTAAGAGGTTAACGAGGAGGAAGTGTCATCTGGCTGTGCCGCTGAGCACACAAACACACACGTAAATCAACACACACCACACTTCATCCTCCAGCTTAAAACTAAAAACGAGATAGTTTTTTCTTCTTTTTTTCTGAAATGAGAGAAAAATTGCAGATGTAAATTAAAATGTTATTAATTTCAAGCAAAATATCAAAGCTGCAACTATGACAAACCTGTCATATGTCACCATGACCAGCTATTAAGGACTCAGATTGTCCTTTTTCTTATCAAACCTAATCCAAAACTATAAAAAAAAAAAAGAATCTTCTGTGGAAACTTTATTGTCATTTGTCCAGCGTGGTTATGGGATGGAGAACTGCACCTGCTGAAACGCCTGCTGTTGTTTTAACAGATGCAGTAGCCGTGAAAGTCAGGCTTTACAAGCACTGTCAGGTTTTTTCACCTTTCTTTTTTTCTAAAAGTTCCTGTGACCAGTGATGATTTTTCATTTCCTAATGATTATGAGCACCATGAAGCAAGTCCTCCTTCATAACTGTTCACATGCATTTGAAGTTAAACATTGTTTGTCTTGCATGATTAATAATGACATTTGCAGTTTTACATTTAGGAGAGGTCATTTTTAAAGTGTATTACTGTATTTATCTGTTTTCACAGATGTATTGCTATGCTATTGTGTACAGACACAGAGGATGAGTTCAAATAATGTAGAAGAATGCCTTTTCCTTTTCCTATAGCCGAGTGTGAACCCACGCAGGCACAGGAGAACATGCAAACTCCACACAGAAAGGCCACAACTAGTCCATGAAACCAGGACTCTGTTGCTGTGAGCAAAACCGTGCAATGCAATACTCTACCCCAATGTCCAGTGCTTGCTAACACAGTGAACTTGTTATATATTGGAAACATAACTACTAACAGTAGTTATCTGCTTTGAAGCAGTGCCTAGATGTCTGCCTTTTCAAATGTTCACTGTTTTTGTCCTTGAACATAGTAGCATGCCAAAACTGACCTATGGTAGTTTTTGTAGTTCAGCGCATGACATCTGTAGGCCTTTTGCTATAAACCATGAATGCAGAAACATCTGGAATTTGTGGAAGTATTTTGCTTCAATGGATGACCCCTTAAATTATATATATTACTCTCAATAGTAACACTTATTTTTTAGGAAAATACTATTTGCTATAATTAGATGATATAAAGACCTTTTGTATTAAGTGCGCATGGAAAAAGTTGTAAATGCAGAAACTGACTGAAATGGGATAGTCTGCATAAATGACAAAAATAGCAAAAGTGAAGGAAAGCAGAAAATATTAAGTGGGAAAGCAAATGTTTTCTTGTTGCCTCCTGTTACCCACTGTCCAGGGACAATTTAACCTTGAAACAAAGGCTGCATGTCTGTAGAGTGAGTGGAACACATGAGAGGTTAGAAGAGACTTTTTGTGTCCGCGAGACTGTGTGTGTGTGTGTGTGTGTGTGTGTGTGTGTGTGTGTGTGTGTGTGTGTGTGTCAGGAGTGGTATGAGAGGATATGACAGGTCAGTGCAGTACTGTGCTGTGTAGAAGGGGAGAATCGACCTTGTCTGTTTTATTGAATTAAAGTTTTCGTTTCAGAATAAAACATGAGGGAGAAGAAAAGGTCAGTAACATTTTCATGAGCGTAATCTGGTACTACAACTTGCACTTTATATTGTTAAAACAGGCAAACTGAGGCCAATTATGTGTTGTCATAGTACAGCCTTGTTTAAACAGTAGTAAGAGTTGTAGAGTTTCTGTTAAAGCTGGTGCCAGTGGTACATTCAGGGAAATGTTAGAGGTGTTTCTGCATTGTTCACGTTGTTATCACACAATTTAATTTATGAAACAAGTAATTCTTGTTTTTTTCTACCACCTGAGCTATTTTAGTTGTACGTTTTTCTAGCATACTTACTCATGTGAAAACACCACAATACCATCAATTCCCAAAAGGAAAACATGTAGCACTCTCTCTCCTCCACACTGTGTGTATATGTACTAACAAGCTGCTACCTTGAAAACACTACAGTATAAAAGGAGCTTGAAACAGGAACAAACTAAGACTAAAGCATTTGCATTGGTAAAAATGCCACAGCGATACAATTGAAGGGTGTTGTTTAAGGCTACACAGAGGGTCAAACACATTTGTAATGTGTGGATGAGCTGCCACAGAGCAGCACTACTGGGAGACTGGCTATATTTGCAGGAACAGGAGTCAAGCGAGATCACAGGGTGATCACAGGCTGGCAAGGGGGATGTGAGAGTGGAGCACAGGAAAAGCTGCAGGGTAGGGGATTGGAGAGAAAATAGACTTTTGTACCAAACTGATTCAGCTGCTTTTTATTCAATAGATATTAAATAAAAAAGGCAAACATTGTGACAGTGTTACTTGTGTCAACTTAAATATTAATATTGAACTATCATTAAAACCCCTGATGAGCTCTAAAAGTAAACGCTGGGGGATAAATAGCTTATCATTTAGATCGCTAGTACTCTGACAATGTATTTAATGCAAAAAGTGGTTATGTACATATGCAGCTGACATTAACTGACTTAGTATGTGATACTCATACAGCACCACAGACAAGCTTTTCATGCTTGTGCAAGTTTCAAGTTCCTTTTTTCCCGTTTTAGAACATGAAGTGTTTGCACACAAGGGTACAAATAACACCATCTTCACCACGCTGCCGAAGCCAGCTGAGATGTGGCAGTGTATTCAGCTGCTTATCTGTGGCAGTTCTGCTTTCTTCGGGCTGCTCGCAGCCAAAACATTTCCAAAACTGTCAAATATTAGAACTCTGAGCCTGATCACGCACTCGCACAAATATGTGTGGAACGGCGTCAGTATTCCCTCGAGGTGAGAGAAGTCAGCTTATCAACAGCTGAGGTGACTTTATCTGCTGGAAGTTTGGAGAAACTGCCACTGTAAAAGTTCCTGCAACATAAGATGCAGAAGTGTGACTTTACATCGCAGCATGAATGTGACGAAGGGCGTTCTTGATCTTCACTACTGTACCTGCTGATTCAGCCTGGTTAGAAAGAAAGAAAGAGAATTCATTCATTCATTTCAATGTAGAAAGTTTCTTTTATTTATCATTTATGTTTCTGAGATTCTCTGAAGGCAATGCTTCACCCAGCAGGGAAGAAAACTGGGCCTGTAAATGAATCCGAAAGAGTGTTTAGACTTAAAGAAATGGATGTTGTAAAGTTGGTTTTATTAACCATGGAAATAATTCTGTCATCATCCACATTAACTGTCTTCTGGGGTCTTTACTGAGTTACTGAGCTGCCCAGAGCCCTGAGCTGTAATTCTTCTCTTTTAAGAATGCACTCATAAAGTTTTTGTAATCAAAAGCTATAAAACACAAGCTAAAAACCTAGAAACACTCCAAGTCTTTTATTTATTGAATCTGTTATGGAATAATCAGGAAACAGACTCACATGTGCATAGGACTAATAATCATACAATAATCAACTGTCCAATTACTTTTAAAACCTCTGAAAATGGGGGGATTAACTTTGAAATCTTCTTCTGTATTCACATGGTCACTGATTTATTTAAAAGAGAAAAAAAATACAAAAGCTATGTAACTGTCCAAAAAATTGTTGTGCGTTTCCATTAACTGCCTTCAGACTGTGGTGGCTGATCAGTTTTCTGGACAGTGTCACTTCACCTGCTCTCAGTCAGACAAACAAACACAACTGGTTCGTGGTAAAAATGTCCAAAGGTTCCCTTTAATCTCAACAAATATTCTGAAAATGTCACGTGAAATATTTGTATTTAAAAAGGCAAAAGAAAAAAACAAAAATAGTCAGAATGTAAAAAAGGCACATTTTGGGGAGAAGAATATGCACATTGTCTCTGCTTTAGGTAGAAATTTTGCCATAAAATATCTAATAACATAGCAGGAGTGTTAAACAGTAGCTCCTCTCGCCAGATGACCCTTGAGTGTTTTTCGCCCATGTAAAAACACATCATAGCAAACACAAAGCAGAACTGGAAGATCTACATAGCGGGCTTGACTCCTCAGACTCTCTCTCACACAAACACAAACATAGTCACAGGCAGTTCATTTTCTACAGGCCTGCCCCACAGTGGCCTCATCTCAGACGTTCTCTGCATTCACTCTCTGTTCACTCACGATCTTCTAAAAACTGTCATTTTAAAGTCAGCAACTTTACAAACTGATAAATAGAACTGTGGCTTGTCTAACATGAGAATAAATATATTCTTTTTTCTCATTTTCAGGGTGACGAGTAGTTATGTCATTTTTTCCCCCAGTGCATTTACTTCTCTCAACAATATTATGAAATTTAATTAAAAAATTTGGGAACTCACATCCACTGAACACATCGTTCACTGAGTAATATAAAGAGTTTCAGTTTGCTACACGGGTTTTATCTATCGCAGCACATCTCAGCCTCTGATGCTTTAAAGTCATTCAGCTATTTCAGCTTTTTCCCCCCACTACATTTTTCCTTCTTGCAGCATGAAGTAACTTAACATTTCATCTCTGAAATCACTGTACAGTTTGGAGAGATTTCTGCACTCCATTACAATCAAACTGAAGCTCTGAAATTGCAGTTTTATGCTGGAAAGCTCTCTGAGGCCGACTTAGACGTCAGAATTCTTTGGTGGAAAAAGAAGCATGTTACAAAAGAGGATATGTAGCTTGTTTTGCAGATCATGGGACAGATTACTGCACAGACTTTTTGCTTTCTATGGCCTGAATCAGATTTTAGGTTATGTTTACAGATTATGGGACACATTAATTCCATTCACTGCCAGACAGATGGGAACCCAGAAGGGGGGGTCTTCCAAAAACAAAATCCTCCCACCTGTCCGGAGACATGACCTCCAACCTGGAGTCCACCACAGAGCTATTGACTGATTGAAGCAGATGGGGGAGTTTTAGATGATCATACTGCTCTTTTAGCTCAATAATCACAAATAGCACAATGACTTCTTCCAGGCTTTCTGTGGCATTACAGGTAACAGCCTGCATAAGAATTATTCCAGAGTTTTTAAAAGTGAAAAAGCTTCTCTTTTTTATAATTTGATAATCTGGATCAATTTTCTAGCTTTAATATTAATTAACAAACTACAGTATTACAAGAAATAAGTGCAAAAAAATCGAGTGTAGTTTATAGAAATTTAAGCCTAAGTTTGAGGTTCAGTAACTTGATCAACCAAATCATTAGGACTCTTGGGAAAAGTCTTTTTTTAACTGCCAGTCTAGTAGATGTAAACAGTTTTAAATGCTATTGGGGCTTAGGGACTAGGCTGGGGATCGTCACAGTCAGTAGGATTCTTCTGGGGATCATGAATGCCTGTACCAAATTTTTTCTGTCCAATTGTTGAGACATTCTTGTCTGGTTCATCGACATCCCTCGAGCCAGCTGATGTCACTTCAAATAAAATGATTCTTTCGTTCGATCTTTAGATTTCAATTGCACATCAGTTTGTCGGCTCCTTTAACTATCTTTACAATCTCTGCTCCTACTGAGACGTGACATCCAGCATGTGTTATCCACCAACACTGATTTCTGCAGTGAGTGTGACCCAGAAGAATGGACAGAGTAAATCTTTTCCTGACCCTGCCTGTCCCACTTGAGGAATGGCTGCGCAGACACAGATAAAGTAAAGCTATCCTTCTCTCCCCTTTACAATAAATATAAACGTAAGTGCCAATGAATAAAGTCTTTGGAACAAGAGAAAAAAACTAATAAAATGAAATATTTCATCATTTTATTATCAGGCCTTTTTTACCTGTCAGTCATGTGAAAAAGAAAGTAAGATTAAGTGCACCCTTATTCCCTCAGTAGGAATTTAAAAAATTGATTTCTTTTTAAAAAGGAAGGATTTCCTCCCTTTGTAGAAAAAGAAGTTTTGGCAGTTTTGCTGGTCTGGAGCATTCAGACCGTTGTCACTATCTTCCCAGAAGGGGGTGTCCTAGCCCATTTACCCCGAGGTCAGGCTGTGCAATGCAAAAACCTTCAGTTAGCATGTTAAAGTTTGTGGCAGCATTATTATGAAAGGAATGAACAAGTGCGATTGGTTTAGAAGGGCTGCTGGGAGAAAGTCTTAGCTCACTAAAAAGAACATGGCAGCACAGCTTAGGTTAGAATAGTTGCATCTGAGCAAACCCCATCACCTCTGGAACAATGTCCAGTGAACAGACGAGACCAAAGTTGATGGTGGGATGATGATTTTATCTCAGTTGTCAGCCACAGGATCTGGGCAACTTGCAGTCACTGAGTCAACCATGAACTCCTCTGTATACCAAAGTATTCTGGAGTCAAATGTGACGCCATCTGTCCAACAACTAAAGGTTGGATGAAACTAGGTCATGAAACAGGATCCCAAGCAGAGCAGCAACTCTACATCAGAATGGCTGAAAATGAAAACCCTGAGCTGTGCAGGTGTCATGTGTCCAGATTTCCTATAAAAAGCAGCTTGTATGTTTTTATTGGCCAGCAGTGTAAATGTACAGCAAACGGCCTAAGAAACAAGGAAACGAAAGGATCTCAGCAAGGGCTGAGAATACGAAATATTTCAAATATGGATTCAAGTCCAGCAGGGCTCTCTGGTGCATGTCTGTTTAGCACTTGTGTGAAGTCTTAAAGGCTCTGGGGTTTTAAAAGCTGATGCACAGAGTGAAAAATGAAAAGCTAATCATAAAAAAAGCTCCTTGTGAAAGGGACTGGGAGGATTGGAGGCTTTCTTTGCAACCTGTAATTTCAGCGGTGACACAACCCTGGTTTTAGTGCATAACAGCAACTCTAACAGATAAACTTCAGGGTGCAGTTCACCTGATGAGTCACTATATCAGACCTCTACAGACAGAAACGGGCAGAGGTGGACTCAAGTGATGGAGTGGCAAAGCAATAAAGAAAGAAGAAGCATGTTTGCATAATTTAGAGCATACTTTTGGCTTTTTATTAAATTTACCTTCTAAGCACTTCACACCAGCGTGAACATCAGCTTGATCTGAAAGCTACTTTAGAGGTCACCTTGCATTATTATATAGTATTATTTCTTCTTCTGCTCTAGTAATGTTGTGAAAATCCAATTTCAGGCAACATGCTCGGTAACACACACAGCAGGTAGGGAGCAACATTAGCATTCAATATGAGTCGCATTCCTCAGCACTGTCAGTTGAATATCGATCATTCTTTGAGTTTTTTATGCTTTACCAGAGGAAAATAACGGCATCTTTAGTAGCTAAATGTTCAATTATGTTCAACACAAGGTTATTCTACAACTTTGTGCATCACCTGCTTGGTCGTGTAAAGATCGTAGACTGGGCTGCGGGAAATTGTGTTTTGTGTTTTTGTTTGATTTTGGGATTATTTAGAGCTATTAGATATTAAATTGCTGTTAGGTATTTTTTTCGCGATCTTAGTCTTTCAAGACTTTCTCATACAAGTGTTCTCACCTTTCCCAGAGTGCCCCTTAGTGTAAAATTGCTTTGTATATGTGTGTCGAACTTCTGCATTTAAATGTTTCTTCTTTTTCATTTAATTTGTCTCCTGTGTGCTTAGTTTTACTTCCCATGGGTCATTAGTCTTATTGGTTTCACCTTGTGCCTCGTTACCATCCTGTTCCCAATTTCTCCAATTACCCTCTGATGATTTCCTTTCTCACTTTCTTTTAAATGTATCAGTGTGTTACCCGCCCATCTTTGATTTTTGGTTAGCTTGTGTATGGTCCTTCCTCTGTGTTCATGTGGCTTCTTTTCATAGACTTTGCAAACAGCCACATTAAAGAGTTTACTTTCTGTTTAATCCTGCCTGCCTGTTGAGCCCATGTTTGGGTCCTTAACCTGCAAACTGTGACAGATACAGCTGCCTGCTGCTGGATTAAGGACTGATAAGAGTTTGATCAGTTTACACTGATAAGCTACAGGATACCATGAGGAAACATAAACCTGCAGAAAAAAAAAGATTATGTTGAAGCTACTGACTTAAGAGTATTTCTTTTGTTATTTTTGAGTGTTATGTTTTGTCACATACACTCCCATTCATTCGGTACACACTGCTTGTATTAAGTTGAACCATCTTTGTATTTAGAAGAGTCTCAATTTCTCATGGCATAGATTAAACAAGCTGCTGGAAACATACTTTTGTGATTTTAGTCCATATTGATGTGATGGCATCGCAATGTAGTGTTTCATGTCCACTTTAAGGTTTACATAACAAAATGCTCAAAAATGACATCTTTCACAGTAAATTTCATCATTCTTTCCCGTGTAAAACAAAACTCCTAATACACATTATTTATGCTGGTTCTCAATTTTTAAGCGGATGACTTTACGACAATAACTTGATAAGGTAGTGCAATTACTGTCATGACCTGGGTCTAGGGACCCAGGGCTCATGTATTTTAGTGTATGTTTATATTTTCCGTGTGGTGTTTTGGTTTTCTCTCCTTTTTCTCCATGTTTCTCCGTGTGAGCTTCCGGAGGTTTTGGTGTGCTGAGGAGACTGCAAACCCGGAAGCGTTTCTGCTCTAGAGACAGCCACACCTGCCGCTCGTCGTCCTCTGCCAGCTGCAGCAGATTACGCTCGTCAAGGGAGCAGCATTTAAGACTGTAGCTGAGGCCGACGCCGGATTCTTGAGTCAGAACTCGTCAGTACAGCCGTGGACTTGGTATAAACCTTTGAGAAAGTAGAGTCCCTGCTGACCTGAATGTGTTTGTGTTACCAGGAATCTGGAGCAGAGTGTGTTTTGGAAGTCACGGTGTGGGAGTTTTTGGAGTCGCCACTGTTTCACCTTTCACGAACATCTGCACTGTGTGGGATTCAGGGAGAATCGCCACAGGACCACAGTGCCGGGATTTTGTATATAGTTGTGTGTTTTCCACCCGCTGTCAATAAATCCACTGTCCTTCACTAAGAGTCTCGCATTTTGGGCCCTACTTTCACTGCAACTCCACGGTCTGCCATCGCAGCCCGTGACAATTACGAGGAAGCTTTTTAAACACTTATTTCACCACCAGATGTTACAGACATTTGAAGTGCTGTTTACCTCTTAGTCCAACTCTCAAACTCCCCTCCCCATTTATTCCCGTAAGCGGTACATGACACACACAATCTGAAAGTTACAGCAGAGATGCTGCTGTTAACTTGCTCTTGGTCTTACTGTTAATGTGCACAAGCTGCTGCATGTCTACAGTACATACCCACTAGTATTCTGCATATGGCTATAACATCACCGTAGGGTATGGCACTGTTGCATAATGCTTTTTCCACATGAATATTCTACACCCAACATATGCTTAAGACTGCACAAAGGAACGTGTTTTCTCTTCGCCATTAATAATGTGCTGTTGTTAGAGATTTGCATCTGCCTCAGGTGAGCTTTGCGTTGTGTTGAGCAGCTTTAAAAACAGATTTTTTTTTTTTTACATGTATCATTGCTATTATTAATGCAACATAGCACATCCCTCCCCAGCGTGTGCACACACACAAACACATTCCCATAAAAGTTGCTAAAAGTTCTGAATTTCTTTGATCAGTTGTTCCAAAGCAATTTTACACTGAAATAGATTCAATAGATTCAATAGATTTTTCAATAGATTTTTTCAATAGATTTGACACCACAGTGTCTGCTCCTACCCCCACAACCTCACCTGCAGTCAGCCTGGAATCCAGAGCCACACCACTGTGCCAGCCTCTCTCTTCACATGTTGCCTCCTGTGAGATTCCTGACACCCCTCCCCCACCCATCACCTTCACTCAATACCAGGTTGAGATGCAAATGAGGAGACTTCACTCAGGCAAGTCTGCTGGACCAGACGGAGTGAGTCCCCTTGTCCTCAAGGCCTGTGCCCCCCAGCTGTGTGGAGTCTTTCATAAACTGTTTATGCTGAGTCTGAGTCTGCAGAGGGTCCCGGTGATGTGGAAGACATCATGCCTCGTCCCTGTACCAAAGACGCCCCGTCCCAGTGGCCCCCAGGATTACAGGCCCGTGGCACTGACCTCCCACATCATGAAGACCCTGGAAAGGCTCATCCTGGACCAGCTGCGACCCATAGTAAGACCACATCTGGATCCCCTTCAGTTCGCTTATCAGCCTCGTCTCGGAACAGAGGACGCCATCATCTACCTGCTCAATCGTGTCTACACCCATCTGGACCAGCCGGCGAGCACTGTGAGGGTCATGTTTTTTGACTTTTCCAGTGCTTTCAACACCATCAGGCCGACCCTCCTGGGTGATAAGTTAGCAGCGATGCAGGTGGATGCTTCTCTGGTGTCCTGGATTGTTGATTACCTGACAGGAAGACCACAATATGTACGTCTCCCACAGTGTGTGTCTGACAAGGTGATTAGCAACACAGGGGCACCACAGGGGACTGTCCTCTCCCCCTTCCTCTTCACCCTCTACACCACAGACTTCAGCCACTGCACAGAGACCTGCCATCTTCAGAAGTTTTCTGATGACTCTGCGGTGGTTGGATGCATCAGCAGGGATGATGAGACAGAGTACCGGGCTGTGGTCGACTCCTTTGTCACGTGGTGTGAGCAGAATCATCTGCAGCTCAACGTGGCAAAGACCAAGGAACTGATCGTGGACTTCAGGAAGACCAGGAAACACTTGACCCCTGTTTCAATCCAGGGGGTCAGTGTTGACATTGTGGAGGACTATAAATACCTTGGAGTACACATTGACAATAAACTGGACTGGGCTAAAAACACCACAGCACTTTACAGGAAGGGCCAGAGTCGTCTCTATTTTTTGAGGCGACTGAGGTCCTTCAACATCTGCCAGAAAATGCTGAGGATTTTCTATGAGTCTGTGGTGGCCAGTGCGATCCTCTATGCTGTTGCATGCTGGGGGAGCAGGCTGAGGGTCGCAGATGCCAACAGACTTAATAAACTGATCCGTAAGGCCAGCAATGTTGTGGGGATGGAGCTGGACTCCCTCAAGGTGGTGTCGGAGAGGCGGATGCTGTCCAAGATAAAGACAATGTTGGATAACACCTCCCACCCACTCCATGACATGTTGGTCAGTCACAGGAGCTCGTTCAGTGAGAGACTGAGATTACCGAAAAGCACCACTGAACGACACAGGAAATCATTCCTGCCTGTGGCCATCTCCCTGTACAACGCATCCACTTAACACACTGTTTGCTGCTACAACTACACATGTTTCTTTTCCAACTATTTATTTATGAGTGACTTATGTATGTATGTATGTATATATATGTATATATTGTACTATTCTTAGTTAGTGTATTGTCTGTCTTGTCTTAATGTTGGTTTAAAGTGGAGCACTGTAACAAAAAATAATTTCCCCCAGGGATCAATAAAGTATTCTGATTCTGATTCTGATTCTGAAATTACTCCTTTTCAGAAACTATGCTGACTAAATTTCTCTCAGAGTTACCAAGAAACAATCAATAATGTGTAAACTCTAAAGCTTCATCTTCTGAATGCATTTTTTTTCCAAGCACACTTAAAAAAAACAACTGGGAAAAAAATTGAGCATTAATATTTGAAAAATGTTTTTCTCAACAACATATAAAAATCACAAATATTACACATCTCAGAAAATAATATTCAGAGTATAAATATGTATTAGCTAGTCAGTCTGGTTTGTCGCAGTACTCACTGCAATGTTTTATCCCCACTACCTCAGATTTAGATACAAAAGACACATTTGCAAATCAGAATCCAACTCTGCTCGTTCCACAAACACAGACACGTTTCATTGGCTCAAAAAACACTCATTCTCTCAGTCATACTATAGATATGAGTTATTTCAGTCATTGCAGGTATTATGTTTCTGCGCCTTAGGCAGTCCACTGTGATTGATAACTCAGATGATTACACTTTGCCAATGGGAGATGGGGGAAGAGCAGGATGGGTGAAGGGAGGAAGAGAGGAAAGGAAGGGACATAATGATGCTAATGATAATTACAGAATTGCTAATACCTGAAACTTCAGCAAAGTAGCTTTGCCTGCAGTCTTAGCCACAGCAAGATATAATGAACCCACCATATCATCACATTTAGCCAGTGCATAATATCAGTATAAAGGTAATAGCATACACTATATATTTCACTAAGACTGATGTGGAATTACCACTGGTGATTTTCAAATCAATTAGAAGCCAGATGAATCAGTATCATCTAGCTCCCATAAACCATTGCGAACCATTTTTGCAGCATTTTGCTTTAATTGTTTGTGCATGCAACCTTCATTAGGAGGCCACGCTGACCTCCATATATGCGTTTGACCCTGTATGTCACAGAAACATATGGGCATTCATTTATGGAGAGTGACATTTTAATGAAGACGACCCTTTTTATCACCTGTGGATTGAGTGGATATGCATGTGTGGCCGTAGTGTTTGTCCAACCAAAAATAGAGCACATAGTACTCACCTGTCTTTCACCTGTTATTGCTGTTAGTTGAAAAACTGCTTTGCCTTTCTGCCTTCTTTTAAATGTATTTTTATTTAATTACTTCCTGTGTGAAATCATTATGTCACACCAAAGGGTGACATAAAATGTGAGGACACACATGTAACCATGTCTTTACAAAATAGCCTCACTGTCATGTGGCATACTGACAGTTCTTTTGATATTATAGTCAGACAAAGTCATTTTGACAGCACATTTCCATTTTCTGAACCTACCAGGACACCTGCAATTGTTTTAGCTTTGACTTACCTGGTCCTAGCAGACAATTTTCTAGCCTCTGTTTGAGATCTAGAACTCTTTTGAGCCACTTTTTCTCCCAAAAGTGATGTTTCATTTTCGAATGCCCTCTTAGCTTGCTTGGTACCGTATTCTCCCAACCTTTTAGGCTGACAGCTTCAGACATCTCCGGTAAAGCTGAAGCCATAAAACCTGTAGCTTTTGCAATATTGCCTCACATTCATTTTCCTTCTTTGCTTGAGGCGATGGGTCGTCTGCACTGATGCTTACATGTTCTTTTCTGTGATCTGTTTTCCCTCTTATTAACCTTCTCACTGTCAATCAGAGCCTTTGATGTGTTGTGTCATCTCATACCATCTGGCTGCTGTGTATAAGACAGGATCGTTTTGAGTGTGCTGCTGCACTGGGAACAATTGGACTGATTTGTGTTTTTAATAAGATAAGATAAGATAATCTGAATTTTAAAACTCCCTACTGTCCAAGGATATCAAATAGAAAAGATTAAGTTTTAAAAAAAAAAAAAAAAAAAAAAAGAGCAATAGATACAAGAAAGGATGTGAAAGGATTTCAAAAATGTAAATATAAATGTAAGCGTAAAGGCATGCATACTCTCCCCTCTAGTGCCACTCTTTAAATTTGCTGCTACAGCTGCTGTGTATTACTCAAGGCTCAAAACAAACACCAGCAGCCCAACAAATTAGTTTTCCCTGAATTTTTGCTGTGTCACTTTGGCAGCCCTGTCCCGACACCGTGCTTCTATAGCAGCTTGCTAATTACTGGACAGGGGCCTGGTTCTCCCAAACCAGACCTGACAGTGTTCTGTGGCACAGTCATAATGTCACAGCAGCTAAATGAAGAAAGTGAAGTCAGTGAAAAGTCCCTACGGCGTTCCCAGGTGGACAGTCCTGCTGAAAGCAACATGGTCTGTGTGTATGTTGGCCCTTGCGGCTGCTGTCAACATATCCTGCAAAGTCTGGACATCCTCACCCTCAATGAACTTAGCCTCTGCAAGAAAATTACTTTCAGCATGGCTGAAAATTCATAGAGAAAAGTTACAGGAAGCGCACACACACACACACACACACACACACACACACACACACAAGCAAAATAATGTATCTGAGCATGGCAGCATGTGTGGCCTGTGTGTATATTAGCTTGTGTGTTTGTTTCTTTTGATGGGATCTGGCTGTGTTCTCTGTTACTACATGTTTGTGTTTGTTGTTGTGTGAATGACTCACTGCGACCTGGTGTCAGTCACACTCCAGCAGCAGCAACAGGCTGATAAACATCTTCCAATTACCAAGTCTGAGGTCGGGCAAACCAAGAAACATGCATACAAACACAAAAAAACCACATATTGGGCTTAATCAAAGCTTTTCTTTTAATATTGTTGCATCCAAATGACCCGTCCCTGCTATTGGCATGTCTTAATTTGTGCAGCAGAGGTCAAATTAGCATCCTGCAGGGTTAGAATATGCAGTGGAAAGACTTTAAATCTGCAGGTATAATGTAATACCAAGCGGTGAGCAAAAATATCTATGGCAGTCTGTTTTTCAGTGAGATAAATCAATATGAATACTCTGTTAATCCACCCACCTATTTCGTACAGGGTGTAGGTGGGATAGATATGAGACAGGATTTAATACAAAAATTTAATATAAGACAGATTTCTGTTGAAAGTGTGATTAATATACATTTTATATAGTCAGTAGAAAAAGCTCATCAGTTTAATTGAGACAAGGTGAGGCTTAAAGAGAGCTGGATAACTCGGCTCTCAAAGAAAGGGGACGAATCAAAGACAGCACAGGGTCGGATAAAGGAGAATAATAACGGTGCGAAAGCAGGCGAGGATGACAGAGAGAAGATGAGGCTTATTAACGGAAGGTGGAGAGGAGCTGTTTTTGTGCCACTCTGTGCCAGAACCGCTCTGACCAGTCCCCCTGTTTTGGCTGGCAGATGGGTCTTGTCATGGTGCCGCCTGAAGGATGGTGTGCCATGCCGACGCCTTCCCGGGTAACACACACACATTCACACACACTTTCACAATGTTGTCTGGCAATTTCGCTTCCTTTTTGCCAGAATGGCCACAGCCCTGACAGATTGAGAGCAAACAGGCAGGGAGGCAATCAGCTCAGACACCTGAGAGCGCCCTGAGGACCCTCACTCTCGCTGGCAGCCAGAAGGAACTGCTGGCTACGCTGCAAAACACCAATTAGGTTCTTAAAAAAAAAGTGCCAATAATAGACCAATTAAAGGACTATTACTGAGTAATGAGAGGAATGATACCTGTTAGGTCTGAACCAGCCAGAATCAATAGAGATAAAGCAGACGCATCATGTGAGCACTGCTGTTTTATAGGACAGCCACATGTTGCTCAGCCACTGAGGTTGTACTGACAGGGCACAATGACAATACAAAGGGTTGCAGCTTATTATGATATCTATTTCTACTAATTCTTTTATAAGCGAAACCTCCCACCAACCCGAACCCGCACACACACAGGCGAAGCAGATCTGCCAGAAAATAAACCTTAAATGAAGGCGTTCTTGTGACATAAAGTGAACCACAGTTGCAGTGGAGCACATCCAGGGAATGAAGAAAAACAGTGTCGTGCAGAGCAGTGATGAAGTGAGCTGCCACTGAATTCCCTTTTCTGTCGTTAAAATACGGTGGACTTCAGAAGGGCACGAAAAAGAACGACTCAGAGCGAAGACTGCGAAACTAAAATTGTTGTGTAATCACTTAACTGTGTGATTACTTTCCATTTCTATCCACTCATGCGGCCTCTCTAGACGGGTGCCTGAGTGAGTGTGTGTGTGTGTGTGTGTGTGTGTCAGACAAAGAGAGAGTGAAACGACAGACAGAGACAAGTGTCCTTCTGCTTGATATCTCATCCTCCATCAGGACCAATCAATACAATCTCTCAGAATTACTGTCACAACAGAATGAATTGCCCTGCCATGCAGAGAATACTTACACACTCACTCGCTCTTGCTCTCTCTCACACACACACACTCAAATTTTGTATGTTGCTCATTTGTCCCTGAACACAATCTGACATTTACTGCATGTGTATTGAAGCAAGACATTGTGTAGACCCGTTTGTTCATTTGATGCAACCCTGGCCTTAAAAAGAAGAAGAAGAGATGTGCAATGTGCTCCCACCTCCTCCACCTACTTAAGCGAGAGCAGAAACTGCTGCCATCTTGTGCCAGTCGTGTCATCCACCTGCTCAGCAGTGACTGTCATCGTGGTCCTGTTTTCTTTATTAGCCAAATAAACCAGAATTGATAAGAACAGTACGTGCTATGACAGAAGCTCTTCTTTTCCTTCTTCTTTTCAGCGGTCACCACACCAGATCATCCTCCTCCTTCTTAGTGAGGATCTGCATGTTTGTTATGGGAAAGATTTTACGCTAAATGCCCTTGCTGACACAACTCTCTCAATTTATCCAGGCTCTGGACTGAGACTAGTAGTACCATGGCCTGTCGACCCCTGTGATATAACGGAGCAGAAACCATGTTAGCAAACATGGAAGGGATGGGGTTCTTAACCTTACTGATTACCCAAACTGTCAGTCAGTGTTTACCAATGTTTACTGAAACTTGAAGTGTGTAGTAACTGTCTCAGAGGTGAAGCCGGAGAGGTCAAGAATCGATACACAGTAGCTGTAGGTGGGATTGTAGCAGGTCTGAATGAGAGCCTTATCTGGGAATCTGGAGGACGTGGAATTACTGGGTCCATAACTTGGAAAAATGAGACTAGAAACACTAGGCAAGCTTCAGTTTGTTTGTTTTTGTTGTTTATTAATTTATTTTGATCATGTAAACAATATACTGAAGTTTATTTGGTAAAGATACAACACTGAATACTCTTGGGACAGTTTAAAGGTTTAAATGGTGTGAAAGAAATAGGCTGATACTGGTGGAATCAACAAAACGTCACATTAAAAGAACCTTTTTTGCAATATGGCATCTATTCATAGAAATAAGCACATGATTTGACCTTTTAATGGTTATTTTTAGGAATTCGCAAAACTTTTTCTAGTCTCTCTCCCTACATGCACAGCTTTGGGGGAGGACGGGTGTGTAGCGATGGCCATTAGTTATCGGCATCTGTCTCCCCAATGCATCCCTCCACAGATCCCAGAGAAGCAGCCCTGCGCTGACATTGAGGCCAGCTGTTTCTACAAATTCTCGTGTGATTAAATCTAGAGGAGAGGTGGGATGGCATTTCCTCGGTGAGGAAAATATGATCACAGAAGAGATGGCTGTCAGTACTCATGGGGCTAACACAATACTTTAATCAACTCACACTCTCCTCCTATCCCAGATGCCCAAAGCAGCCGGCCAACATCTGAAGATCATTTTTTATCTCTCCAGCTTTCCCTCCATTTTCTCTTGTCCTTCTGTGTCCTGTTTCCCTGTATGTCTCTTTCTTTTCCCGTCCTTCACTCTGTTTCCATCTTGTAGTCGTCTCCATTCATTGCTTATTGACCATCTCTGTGTCACTCTGTGTGTCTCGTACCCTCTTTCGGTGTCTCAACACGGTATCTATGAAGACAAATGCGACCCCAAGGATACATGATGTCTATTTTCCAGCAAAAGTCAATATGCCACCATGTAACAAGGACAGATCCTCCCCTCAAATGGGGAGAGAGGTGGAGACAGACAACAGGGAAGAGGTGAGAGTGTCCGTATCTCAAAGGACAAAACAATCTTATTAAAAGTTGTGTCTTTGGGTTATAGCATCAAAATCACATCAACAAATTGGTCAGTGGGATTCATTTAAGTCAGATACAATGGTAAATGTATTTCAGATGTCAGTAATAATACTGTGTTGAAGAGGAAACATCTGTATAGAGAATTCAACTGATGCAATATAAACTAAGTATTCCTATAAAACCGATTAATTTTCCCTCTTACATTGATGCAATTCACTTTTGGCAATGTTTCATTTAGTCTTCGTGATATGAACACCAAGAAATGATAGAGTCAACAGTGACAAGCTAAAGTTTTTTGTTGTCATCCTTCCTGGCTGCATGTAGTGATACTTCAGTGTATGACTTGCATACAAAAGTAAACGCTATCACAGTAACGAGTGCAAGGCAATTACATTTGTTCTCATTAGACAAACATGAGTCAGAATATGTTTACAAATGAACCCAACTGAATTGTTGGTTGTGCGAGTGTACTGTGACGCAGGGCTGTGCAAAAGTCTTGAGCCACATCTCATTTCTTAATGTTTTGCTAGAAAAATGTAAAATAGGTGGAGCAGTTTATTTAAGCGTGCAATACAGGGCGTGACTCTCATAAAAATACCGCAAAACAATTAATTTCAATATATATTACAAATACGTGCAGTTTGCTCATACAACATGTGTGGCCTGCTAAAATCGTTTTTGTGGTCAAACTTCATTACATTATGCATTAAATTCTTGTATTATAATTTGACTCCCTTATACAGATGCATTACGTTTCAACGGGAACTTGGAATTTGCCCTTCAGCAGCACAATTTTGTGCATCCCTGACCAGTTAGCATGGATTACCTGCTTTCTTTAAGAATTTGGTAGGACAATGCGACGTCATTGACACATTGTCACAGCACAGGCACTCACTCGTTAGCTAGCTCTTGACTGAGTGTGGCCGCTTCGAGTGCTGCTGAAACACTGAGGTTGTTTATTGAAAGATCAATTTTTAAGTAGTAGTTTTTAAGTGAGTAGTTTTTTGTTTTTTTTTACTCCCTACATTTTAAAACAAATATCTGTACTCTCTACTCCTCGTTACGTTTGAGGGGGAGTTACTATTTCATGTCACTGCGAGCCTTCAAACATCAAGCCCATTTGGTCCTAAACAGTAACACGTGAAAGTCAATCCTGCTCATGTATTAATCATCAGGGGATGTTGCATAAAAATAAATTAAAGAGGGGGGGGGGGGGGGAGGGTGCCATAGTCAGGGATTAAAGTAGGCCGGTGTTAACAGTAGAGTGACCAGACCAGGAGAATGAACCCAAATGCAGACACTCAAATATTGTTGAGTTGTGATTCTTTTTCTTTTCCCGCACTGAGCCACTACAACTGTTTTTTGGTTACCCCATTTGGTGTGCTCATTTTCCTGTTTAGAGGCAAAGTCACCCTCTACAATGTAGGCAACAGAAAACAAACCTTCTTTTTCTCTGCTCTACTTAACTGATTCTGAGTACATTTGTTAGAATTAATATTTAGACTGAAACAAGTTTGTATTCCTACTAATATTATTTTATTATTACATTAATGTAGCACAAGTTTCAGTGAGCTTTGCATTAAAACTGATGGTAGAAATGTTCTTCTAGGACTTTCTTACTCTGAGTACATTTCATAGCTGGTACTTTTTCACTTTCACTTGAGTAAAGAAGTTGAACTTTTACTGGAGCATTTTTAACACTAGTATCTTTACTTGTGCTTAAGTATAGAATGCCTGTGTGTGTTTTACTATCCAGGGATGCTTTGGGATTAGAATCAGAATCAGAATCAGAATGGGGTTTATTGCCAAATGTTGAGCAGGTTTACAACATTAGGAAATTGCTGCGGTGCTTCAGTGCAAACATGCTGTCATAAATAGCACTTAAATAGACATGGAAAAAAATAAAAGTAGGGATAAGAATTAAAAGTGCTACGTGGAAAGATATGTGCATGAGATATACATGAGATATATACATGAGAATAAGAATTAAGAGTGCTACGTTGAAAGATATATACATGAGTGCAGGTGGTGATCAGTGCCAAACATAGAATGATGCAGTGACACAGCGTAGGGTCATGTGTTAGTGGCGGGTACAGTCATATGGTTATTGTTCATGTGTCCAACAGCAGAGGGGAAGAAACTGTTCTTATGGCGAGAGGTTCTGGTGCGAATGGACCGGAGCCTCCTGCCTGAGGGGAGCAGGTCAAACAGACTGTGTCCAGGGTGAGAAGGGTCAGCTGAGATCCGGGCTGCACGCCGCAGTGTCCTGGAGGTGTACAGGTCCTGCAAAGATGGGAGTCTGCAGCCAATCACCTTCTCAGCAGAGCGCACAACACGCTGCAGTCTCTGTTTGTCCCTGATAGTGGCTCCAGCGTACCACACGGTGATGGAGGAGGTGAGGATGGACTCGATGATTGCAGTGTAGAACTGCATCATCGTCCGTGTTGGCAGGTTGAATTTCTTCAGCTGCCTCAGGAAGTACATCCTCTGCTGGGCTTTCTTGATGACGGAGGTGATGGTGGGCTCCCACTTCAGGTCCTGGGTGATGGTGGTACCCAGGAAGCGGAATGAGTCCACAGAGGTGATGGGGGTGTCAGTCAGGATGATGGGGGGGAGTGGGGCTGTGTGCTGCCTGAAGTCCACAATAATCTCCACTGTCTTCTGGGCATTCAGCACCAGGTTGTTGTGGCTGCACCAAGACACCAGACGTTCAACCTCCCTCCTGTAGGCAGACTCGTCCCCGTCCGAGATGAGTCCAATGACGGTGGTGTCATCTGCAAACTTGATTAGCTTGACAGACTGGTGGGTGGAGGTGCAGCAGTTGGTGTACAGGGAGAAGAGCAGAGGAGAAGAATGCTATGCGATGTAGAAAAAAAAATCGTTATGCACGAATGATTCATAGATTAGCGTTAAGTGGATTAACAAATAGAGAAAACATTCCTCTGAAAATGTTCAGGCTCAAGAACTGGATTGAAAATGAATGAAAAAGCAGAAAGAAAAACTTTGAAAGATCTCCAGAAAGAAATATACATTTTTAAGACGGAGAAACTAATGACACTGCACACTTATATGGCAGCGACTTGACAATCAAAAATTAGCCACATGCAAAGTATGTTTAGCTTTGTTGTCCATTATGCTGCATGTAAGATTTAAAACTGGTGAATGAGACCACCATCAGAAATCCTTACTGAGATCATGCATCACGTAAGCAGAGTCATTTAGACCTTTTTTTGCAACTAGAAAGAATCCAGGTTAAAGCCAATTGTGCATTGATTTCACTTTTATGTGTTCATGTTATATATTTTATATATCCCTTACTTTAATTGTGGTTGTCTTATATAAATAAAGGTGACCTGGCTTGATTTCATTAAATATACAGTCGTCTTTTTCATCCCAGCACATCCAACCTGGAAATAAACAAAATACCCTCCACAAGGCACACACTCACACTGAGACACAAACATTATCTGATGTATACACAGACACAACAAGGTCACTTTGGGCATCTGTGTGACCAGCGGTGTTGAATATTTAGACTGTGTTTGGACTGAAAACTGGATTTGATGCCACTTCAAATAACCAAACAATTGTCATCTGTATTTGCTTTGCAGTTATTTTTATTCACTCAGTCACTCGTGGTCAGAAGAGTTGCTTTTATTGGCTGAGGACTTGTGGGAAAAGTGACCAGCAGTGTGTTGTCTGTGTTTATTTGACGATGCTGAAAGCGGTTATTGACAAAGCACACAAAGAAGAGAGATGTAATCCAGGAGAAGTGAGGAGGGGAGGGCCATTTTTGGTGAAGACAGAAAATACTAAGAACAAATGGGGATAAAGAAAACGGCATTCAGAGTACAGTCAGCAAAATGTGTTCACAATCACTTCTTACAAAAGCTGACATGTGTCTTGATTATGTATTCAAACTCTGCCTAATTGTGCTGCAACACTTTGAAAACCCCATTCAGACGTATTCAGTGGGTTCTCCATTGAAGTGCACTGGGATTGGACTACATTATAATTAGCATTTAATATGTCCTCTGATTTCATTTAAAGTCCATGTGCCATTTATAAATGGATGTAAGTACATGGTACGTATTTAGAATTGAGATGAAAGAGGATAAGGAATAATTAACAGGCAGACGACAGGGAAGAATAAAATGTAACTGTCGTTTTTACATACTTATTCGCCACCATGAGCACTGACACAGGCACAGACATTAACAAGCTTGTCCCATCTGTTTAGCTGACCATCAATCTTCCCTGACACATTATTAACCATGATAGCTCTGGTGGGTGTATCTATATTGAGAAAGGCTCTCTTTATTTACACAGAACTAATCACACGTGCTGATAAGCACACACATGTGTACCTCCCTTGTATTGTTGTGTTTTTCAAATCTCTTGCAGCTATCTGTCATGCTTTGAGGGGGGAAAACACATTTATAACTTCACATCTCCATCTGACTGCCTCAGTCTAAATGGAAAGTCGCCTTGGAGGAGCATACCACAGGCATGGCCAAAGATGTAATTTGTCAGACTTCACCAGCATATAATCCCAGTGAGAGTTATTACCTGGAAACAAAAATGTGGTAGTCCAATTCAAATTAGATGCATTTTTTTCTCTCCTTTTCCTTTTTTTAAATGAAGATGAAGCTGATGTGGTACAGCTTAAGAGCTTTTTTGTGTTTGTTATTAGTTAATCTTTGCTTCAGAATGACCTTAATTATTTATGACATAGATTAAACAAAGTACTGAAAAGATTCCTTAAATATTTTGATCCAGCTGACATGAAAGCATCACACAGTTCTTGCATTTTCATGATGAGAATCTCCCATTCCATCATATCCCAAAGCTGTTTTATTGAATTGAGATCTGGTGACTCTGGTGGCCATTTGAGTACAGTGAACTTCCTGTCATGTCCAAGAAAACGCTGTGATTTGATTTGAGATCTGTGACATGGCCTGTTATCCTGCTGTAAGATCTCCAAGGCATTTTTATCCAGATAACTGCCACTCACTGGATATTTTCTCTCTTTCAGACCATTCTCTATAAACCACAGAGATGATTGTGTGGGGAAAATGCCAGAAAATGACCATTTTCTCAAATACAAAGATACTCAGACCTTCCCAGCCTGACACCGACAACACTGTGACATTCAAAATCTCCTTCCTTCTTATTTGTGTTGCTCTTTTTGGACTTTAACAGGTCAACTGAGCCATATCGAATTGCTGTCATGTAATTGGCTGATTGGATATTTATGTTAACGAGGTGTACTGCCCATGCCACCGTCGCTGATTCACCATTATTCCTTCCTTGGACCTCTTTTGATAAATACTGACCACTGCAGACTGGAAACACCCCACAAGAGCTGCAGTTTTGGATATGCTCCGACCTTCGACTAGCCATCACAATTTGGCCCTTGTCAAACTGGACAAAATGTTCACTTACTACCTAATGTATCCCACCTGCTAACAGGAGCCCTGATGAAAAGAAAATCAGTGTCGGTCACTGATTCAATGGTCATAATGTTATGTTATGTGTCACTTTAGAAAGCTTGACAGTCACAGACACATTTAAGACCCATCTTAAAACACCTTCCATCATGTCTGTGTTTGCCTTGAATGTTGTCTATTTATTGTTTCATACTGCACAACAGCAGTACTGTAATCGCTATGCTACATAATCAGTTTTAGTCTATTTTTAGGTTAATATAACATTCTAAATTTAGCATTCTGTCTTATCTTTAGCACTTTGAATTGTCTTTTTCTTGAAACGTGCAATAAAATTTAAATGCATTCGCTTTGCTGTTGGTAGAAGAAACAAAAAAAACAAAGACTGCAAGCCAGATTTTGTTAGGTCAACACATACCACTCCACTCCACTTGTGACTAATAGAAATCATGCTTTAAAAACACAATGCCTTTTACACCTACTCGAAATGTGTCTAGGAAACAAACCATGGGACTGCAAGTGATCTCACGGTTCCATTTACACTCGACTGTCGGAAATTAATTGCAATCTAATCGGCCAAAGTATTTGAAGAAGCTACTTGACTTTTAAATATTACATCTGTGGTTGGCTTGTTGCAAATCACCTCTTGAAAAATATTTATGGGCTTGGCAAACGTGACGGGAGCTGCTCCTCTACTTCCTGAAGGCAAGCATGTTTTTGTCACTTTTGCATCAAAGTTACGTTTCTATTTTGTTAGTAAAAGTCATTGCTGAAGCGGAAATTAATGCAACACTTGTTCCATGTCTATGATAGATAGAGCATTTGTCTTTTCTGTGTTTCATTTGCTTTTACTTGTATATATTTCAGACTATCTACAAGATATTTTACATTCTTGTGTTTTAGATAAGACAAATGCAAACACTTTGTTGTTTCACCAGGGGGGGAAATGTAGTTCAGGGGGCAGAGTGTGCTAAATCAGATTAAAGCAAAGAGACATGGTGCAACTTGAAGGTCAAACCTCATCCTGACTATTAAAACTCACATTACAACCACTCACAGCAATGCCAACATCCACATGTGAAGGGAGACTCCTTAATCTGTACAATATATTCTCCTCATGCTTCCCCTATTTCAGGAGACAAGGGGCCTCTCTTCATTTGCAGCGTGACGGGTGTGTTGCAGGGGGTGTCCCTGCCGGCTACAGATGACGGCTGCGTAGAGGCAGTGGAGTGACTGACGACTCAGAGATAGTCCGTCTGTCAGACAGAGTGATGGCTGGGAGACACTCGGTGACAGATCAGGCGAGACGAGAGGAAATAAGAGAAGAGGAGGGAAGCCTGGCAGCTTTGTTTTTCATTCTGGGGAGATATGGGGAATGGGGCAAGAAGGAAAAAAAAATCACAAACGGTGGGTGTGTTGCTTTTAGATGATGAGCAGGCACCTATACTTGTTGACGTGTTCAAAAGGGATAAAAGGCTAAAAGTGTGCTCTATTATGCTCCATTAAGCTTGTATCTGATGTTGTTCAATGTGATATCAACGTGAAAGCTGTCATCAGCCAAGTCTCTAATCAGCCAAGTATCTTAATTAGGCTTGGGAGGGTTGCTAGAGAGCAGCCCTGTGCCTGATTTTAATCAGTCAGACCTCAACTGGCAGCAGCTTTGGGGAAAAATGTAGTGATAATGCGTTTTGATTAGCCTGAACACAGATGGGTTCTTCCTTGAAACTCTTTTGTTTGTTTGTTACAAAGGTGCCATTTGCTGTTGATGTTTTTCACTAACAGCACTATTACCCACACTTGCTAAAACTCAGGGGATGGCAATGTCAGTTTGAGGTAGATTTATTTATAATTTTACATTTTTAGTGAAATGCATCATCAATAATTGGACACATTGGCACAAAAATTGAACACAAATCTTTCTTAAGCCCAGAGGATGACTTCTAATGTTCTTTGTAGTCTCCTGAGTTTAGAAAATTGCATAGTCCCCACACAATAATTTACTTTGACTTTGACAATTCTGAAACTTTTACTACTGCCACAGTTATGCCAACATTTGCACTTCTTGAGTGCAATCAGTGGACGGCACAGACCTTCGTTCTCTAATCGGAATGAATTTCAAGACCTTTAAAACTTTTGGCTGTGACTGTGTTTTAAATATACTGAGGTTTAAAGTTATTTGAGCGTCACAGTGAATTACAAATTCACCACCTTGTTAACCAACTGATATGCTGAGCTTGAGGTTGTAAGCAAAGGTTGCCATATTGCCCAACAGGTATGCCAATAATATACTTTTCTCTCTTATGTTTAATGTTATTTTCTCAGTTAATATTCACTTTTTGCCAATTGTCCATGCATCACTGCTAAATCTGAACCTCGCTCCTTGGGAAAGTTGAATACATTTGCATAACCCTTTCTGCAGAGCAGCCACTCCTCCCGCTGTCACACAAAGTGCTTCTCTAGGGGGTCACATGTAGATTGCACTCCCAGGTTTTGCTGCCTCTTGGCCCCGATATTTTCCGGGACAGGAGCAGTACTAAGACACACATTAGCATAAACCCTTCCCTCTCCTTGCTTCTTTTTCTCCCTTAGTCTGCCCTTCGCAAACTCCCTGACAAGTCCTATTTCCTCAGTGTTGAAACTAATTGGCCTGCTTCAGAACTGAGCTTTTACAACTCAATTACTTTCTTTTTTCCTGTTTGGGCTCTAGGCAGTTCAATCAGGAGTTTGAGTAGCATTTGTATTCAGAGCCATTGTACCTGAAAGATCCTTCAGTTTAAATAAAACACTGAAAGTTTGTTTTGTGGGGATAAGAGCCTCGAGCTTAACCGCTAAACTCCTGCTGAGTCACACGTACAAGGGAAGCCTTAATACTTCTAAAAGTGACATGTTTCAACACTTCTTGCTATCTGCTGTTTCTGCCACCGTATGAGCATATGTTTGCAGTGGGAAGTGTTTGTGAGGAGTGAAAAAGAGTTGTCCAAGGTATTGCCTGTCAGGGTAGCTGTAGTCATTATGAAAGAAAGTGATAGCCGTGCTTACTAACACTGTCATCGTTATTCAGCAGAATGACAGCAAAACACGCCATAATGCAGACCTGCAGGCTGAGGGAAATGGTGAGTGAGACTTTCACTGACTCAGGAAGGAGAAAAAAAATGAGATGGAAAAAAGGATGGTTGACAAGAAAGTCAGAGGACTATTGTGATGTTTTGTCAAAGTCGACTCTCTAGTTTCCTTTTTGTCTGATTGTTGCTGCTATATTTTCCTGTTTGCGTTTCGTGTCATCTTGCATTCTGCCTCTTTGTCCTTCGTTCTTTTCTTGTTTTTCTGAGCACTGATTAAAATAACTTGTCAGAGGTCTCAGTAATAATAAGCTCCTAAAACTGTTTAAGTCAGCTTGGAGCTCAGCACACAGAGAAACACATTTACAGTCCTCCATGATTCAGTTTGTCATATTTTGTATTCACAAAGGGGCGTAGTGGTCATTTTGGCCCATAATCTCTCTCAGCTCTCAAGGTTGGGACTCTGAGTGCTCAGCTCTAAATATCATGATCAAATATAACTAATTTTGATTGGTCCTCCAACTGTCTGAGTGTCGCTGTCCCCTCCTCTAATTGACTTCCTGGTGTTTCCTCCCACAGTGATAATCTCCAATCAACCATCTGCCGTGTCATCTCTGTGCGCCACTCCTCTGCCCTTCCCTCCATCTCTTGTTCATGTTCCCACTTTCCCCTGCTGGTAATGTCAAGATGCAATATTCTTTCAAAATAGCCATTAATAATAAAACCCCCAAATGAAACCAAATACAGAATTGGTCTGTTCTTGTTCCTTTTTTTATACACAATTTATGTTTCACAGTATGAGGTTGAGTGTGTCTTATGGACATAATAGGCCAGGACAGATGGCCTCCCCTCCCACCAATCCACTACGACACACACACACATTTACATGCGCAGACACAAGCCTCAAGCTCAGCCTCGGTGTTTGGTCGTGGTTGTTGTTGCCTGTTCCAGTACTAGCCTTATTCTGTCGCTCAGAGCAGCAGGAGAGAGCTACATCTGTGCCACGTTCGCTTGTGATGTCAGTACAGAAATAGAAGTGAAGGAGCCGGTGTTTGAGCCGACCATTCAGCACTCTGACATCCCCGGGTAAAAATAAGCTGCCTGGGACGCGGTAGGCTCTTTGGTGCTTGGTGTTCAGTTTAACATCTGCCTGTCATAACCCGGTAGAGCTTTATAGTGTGACATGGCAGCAACAGGTGTGCCATCTGAGACTGGATGAAATTTCAATTTGCTGTTTTCACTGTTATCACAACAAGTCAAGTTCAGTTTAATTTTCCCCTTTAGTATCAAGTTTGTCATCTTTTGATTAAAATTTTGGCATCTGAGTGACTCCATGTGTTGTAATAAAAGGAAAGATTTTAATAAAAAATGCTGTAAAATTAAAACCTTTTGTCATGTAGTTGCTGTTGTGTTATAAGTGAAATGACACTGACGTGTTTCCAGTGCAGGTACTGAAGCTGGGAGCAGAAAATTGCTAAGACTAGTTAATGGGAGACAACTTTTGGTTAACAACGATACAGCAATCAGTGCAGAGGAGCGCTGCTTCTTGCTAGCAATTCATTTTGGTGTTTGTGGTGGCATTACAGTAATCCACTGAGAGCTCAAAATAGCAGCTTTTATACTGACAGTTCAATAAGGAGAATAATTTCTCACAGATTCTCAAATTATCTATTTAGCAAAACCTATTAGTTTTCATTCAGGGAGTCTCACTTCCATCAAGGTTTCATTAATAAAAATTCCAGGTAACACAAATAAAAACATTCACAAGCCGTCTTAGAAAAATTAGCAAGAAAAGCTTCAAACTTTCCCAGATGTCTCGAGCTTTGAGCTGTGTTATCAGTTACATATACTAGCAGGAATTTTCTTAGCTAATAGCTAACTCATAGTGTAAGCATTTCACTGTGCATTATGCAGTCATCTTATACGGCTGGTGAGTTATTCAGCTTTGCATTAATGCAAATATCTAATCAGCCAATGAGAGTAACTCAGTGCATTAAGGTATATAGACCAGGGGAAGTTCAAACCAAGCATTAGAATGGGCAGGAATAGGAAAGCAACAGTAATTCCTCAAAACCATGTCATGCAGAAGAGCATCTTTGACTTTACAACATGTCTAACTTTGCAGACCACACTAGGTGCCACTCTTTTCAGCTAACAACAGGAAACTGACTCACAGACTCACCATAATTGGATAGATTATTGGCAGGAAAAAAAATCCCCAGTGTGGTGAATCTCAATTTTTGCTGCAAAATTTGAATGCTAGGGCCTGTATTTGATGTAAACAACATGAAAACATTGATCCATCCTGCCTTGTTCTTGCTCATTTTCTTGGGAGCCTCTGTAAATAATTCAGAGGCTGTATTTTTAAAATTGTTTATGTAAAAAATAAACCTTGAAACTAGAGACTCAATCTAACAAAGGTCAGAACCCCTATCGATTTTAGGATTCAAAACGTAGTATGTTCTTTATTTTTGAGGACCGATTCCTCAGCAGGGAGGATACCAGAAGTGCATATATTTCTGCAGGGATATTTAAGGAGTTGTTGTTCTTTAGTTCTCTGAAGTCCAGCAACAGTCCTTGCCAGGGCAGTCCCCCCTACCATCCATCCTCTTTTTTTTCTTCAGAAACTTTGTGTGATTTTTTTTTTTTTTTGCACAGGTGCTTGGATCATTATCATGTTAGAATTTTTCCATGAGGCTCCTGGAGACTGGGAGTCATCTTGTCAGCCAGTATTTTGGGTGATTTTATCTCATCTCTTTCATCTCCCCGATACCTTTTCCACTCATGCAGCCACGTATCATCACACTCAGCTCAGTGCTTCACTGACAACACTATGCATTCACTGCGGTATCCCTGGCCAGGTTCATGCCAAAACATGCTGAATCTTAGCTGAGCACATTTATTTTGGTCTCATCTAACTTAACAAGGAGCTGTCAATATTCATCACATTCTAGCAAGTTTTGTCGTGCATTTTTTGTACTTATTAGCAAGTTTTCTTTCCCCCTTTTTGGATACTGTCCATAAACATTGAGTTCTGTAACTTGTTGTACAAATTGTAATTTTCATTGTCAACCCCAGTGCCAAGTGTAAAGCATTTTGCTGTTCAGTTTTCAGAACTAGATAGTGCAAATAGTATCTTTGCTGTTAAGTTAGTAGCATTGGCACTGTGTCTGTGAGTGCCGACACAATGGTGCATTTTTGCTGCTGCAACTGTGTTTAGAGTCATTTTTATTTGGCAACAATCTTCCAGTTTCTTCACCGAGCAGCTTTATAATGTGTTTATATGTGTAATTTTTCATATTGTCTGGTCAAACTGCAGTTGGCCTCAGTTTGGATGCAGTGATCTTAGTTGTTCTTGCTTGCGTGTCAGTAATCATAGGTGTTGTCACTTGTCATAATGAGTCTCTACAGTTCTGACTTTTTAAAGTATCTTGATTATTCATAACAGGAAGTACTCTAATTGTCAGCTTATGAATAATTCAACAATAAGCGGTGATACAATTTTGAATCACTTAACACTGAAGTGATAATGTTTTCAAACTGCATGTATGTTTAAAAATCAGTCCTGTCAAAACTACACAGCATCACTTGAAGAAATGAGTTGTAGTTGTTATAGTGACTCTACCCAATATTGTACAAGTTCTAGAAGAACTGTGTGCCTGTTGCATTTTTTGATCTTCCTCTCCCAGTCGATCTGTGTCGATGTCACTTTCCCCTAGCTTTAGGTTTAAACTTATTCTCAGACTTCTTGTCTAACTTTTCTGCTAACTCTGAGTTCGGTAAAGTGCACAATACAGCCGGGTGGATTTGTCCAAAAACTCTCTTGCACTTGTCAGAGGAATCGATTGGGTAATGCTAATCTGGACTCTATGCTGATGAGAGTTGTCATCGACCTGTCACAAAGGTCCATAAGTGAGATTTTGCCTGACTGAAAAGGCAGCAGGCTGTCAGAGAGGGGGAGAATTTTGTTTTCTTGTCTGCTTGACAATCAAACCTGTTATATTTAAAGACAAGGAGTAATCCCCCGAGGAAAGCTCTATCAAAGTGATTTGACCCATTGAGTGGCGGATTGACACCCAAGCATCGTGTATATGTGTTGATGTGTGTATGTATGCAGATGTTTTGTTAGTTTTCTGTAGTTATTTGTAGTTTGTCCGTATCAAATGAATGATGTGTGTGGAGTCAGTCAGCAAGCTGTGTCACTGTATCTATCCTTTAAGGGTACTATAGGCCAACAATAACAAGGGCCACGAAAGGGAAATGAAAAAAGCCATAATTAGAGGCACAATGAAATCCTAATGCAATTACATGGAGTTCTTTCTGCAGAAAACAACAGGATTAAAGTTTAAATGACTTATTTGCAAAGACAAGCAATATAACAGTCTTCAGCCATGTTAACGGGGTTTGAGGGCACAGAATGCAAAATTCATCATGCATTATTAATAAGTTTTATATTAAAAATAATATATGCACGCTTCTAGCATCTCCCATTACAGAGAGGAATTGGAGCTATTGATTAAACATTTCATGTGTGCAGCTCATCATATGTTTGTTCAAAGACAAAAACAAGAACTAGGAAAACAGATCTTGACAATAGTGTGGCAGATAGTCAGTTTTTACTGTTGTTATCCTGTGGCATATGGAAGACTAAAGTGCTAAAAATTACACAAATACAAACACCTTTTCAGAGATATTTTTTATCTTCTGCCACTTGCCTGGCAGAAGATGGATCTGGTCTCTCTGTGACCTGCAGGGACAGCAGTCTAAGCAGAGAAGCCCAAACCTCCCTCTACCCGGACTACCTCTTTGTCCTCTCCCGAGGAGACAACAAGGCATTTCTAGCCAGCTGAGACATATAATCATCTCTCCAGTGTGTCCTGGGTCTGCCCCATGGCCTCCTCCCAGTAGAACATGCTCAAAACACCTCAGTTAGGAGGTGTCCCAGGAGGCATCCTAGCCATACCTAAACCACCTCAACTGCCTGCCAGTTTTTTGTAAGCACACAGGTTTGTCTGCTAGACACTGACTGCAAAGCACCAGCTACGCATTTAAGGCGAACTTTAAACACACTCAAAAAAGAACAAGAAGAATGAGCAGGCTCCTGCTGGTATCTGTTTCTTTCTTCGTTCACGTATAATCCAAAGAATTCAAAGGACCAGGGCTCTCTCTGACAACTGCCAGTATTCCCAGCTATAGCTTGTTACAGTTGGTCAAAAAGACCACAAAAAAAGGAAATGTGTCTCTTTCTGAGGCCATCTTTCTAAACTAGCTAATAAAGCATATGGAAACAGAGTAACTAACCACTAAAGACATACTGTATGCTAACTAAGCAGGGCTGTCCATGAACCTTTCACTGTAGCTAACAGCTAGAATTACCACAGATGTTTCACTGGGTCCTGCATTTTTCTTAGGAGATCTTTTTACAGAGATGAATTAACTTCCACAGCTTATGTTGGGCCCTTACTTTGATGCTGGTTGCTAATTAACCCCAAATCTTTACATCTAATCTAATTTTTAAAAAAATATATAGCCTGCTCAGCGAGCTTTAAAAAAAGCTAGAGGGTTGTTTACAAAACCTTCTACTGTTTGAAAGTTTTTACAAGTGTCCTCTAGCCAAAAAGATTGCCATTATTATTTTTTTTAACCAATTTGTTGTGTTGCAGTGTGCAGAATGCTTTTGGCTGAAAGCCACAAAAACAACACGCTGACAGTAGTAGTCTGCTGCTTTAAATGAAATCCTTTTAACCTAGTTAAAACTTCTCAACCTTGAGGCCCTGATTCATCAGACATAACTTGACCAAGTGTCTTTAGATTTAGACAGGCAATCATGAGGTAATTATCCTAAGTAATGAGAATTCATAAATGGTAGCCTGTCTGTTATCCTGTGTTTTTACGTAAATATCCATTTCATTCCCCTAAACAAGACGTCAGCTAAGCGTTTTTCACCAGAGGGCGATCAAGACAGTCGTTAGTAACAGGTATGTGCAACTCTTGTCTACCTGTAAATAATTCCAAGGCTCATCTCATCTCACATCAAATATTTAAGTGGTTCCCAGAGTAATAAAGTTAGGATTGATTAGAGGACGTGCCCCTGCGTTAGAACGCCTCAGGCGGGATGAAACCAATAAGAGAGGTAATTATAAGAAGAGAAATGGGAGAAAGATCGAGAAGCAAGATACACTTGACTACACTTGTGTCTATCCTTGTGTTGGCATTTCTAGTTAACAAATGTGCAGGCAAGGGATAAGCATTTAGTTTAACTTAGGTACTGTCCCAAACTGCTTTCATATCTGCAAAGCAAGGCAGACTAATTGAATCTATGTAAATATCTTTGCATACCTGGTGAGGTGTGCAGTCAAGCGGCTTGTCATTATTAAATTCAATCCATGTGTGAAGGCTTATGTTCAAAGTCATAAACTGCCTTTAAATTTATTCTATATTTAGACTATATGAATACTATACAGGTAACTCCAAAGCACATGTCTGCCATCTAGTGTTAAGCTCTAGTAATCACACTGTTTCTGAGAGGCTGCTCATGGCTGTTTCAGTGTGGTAGTGGCTTTCCCAGACATTTCCCCTGAACTTTAAAAGCTGCTTAAAATATATTAATAG
Organism: Aulonocara stuartgranti; assembly: GCF_965226115.1. Taxonomy (NCBI): domain Eukaryota; kingdom Metazoa; phylum Chordata; class Actinopteri; order Cichliformes; family Cichlidae; genus Aulonocara; species Aulonocara stuartgranti. Next base: position 8,441,674 of record NC_138959.1, on the reverse strand, counting down.
TCCAGGAGCAGATATAGTGTCCCTGTAGTTTGAAGCTAAAAGGGTGAAAATACAGGGTAGGTGATATGGTTCAGGAAATCCTGAATAACGTTGAAACAATGAACACATGGCAGAGTGGGTGAGGGAAAAAAAAGAAAGCATAAATATGCAGGTGTTAGACATATCATCGTACTTACAAGAAACATGACCAGGACGCACGAATGGGGAAGAAAGTGTATTTAAGTGACTTTGAACATGGTGTGGTTGTTGGCACAAGACACACTCTCCCACATACTTCAGAAACTGCAGGTCTACTGGGATTTTCTGGCGCTAGGGTTTACAGAGAATAGTCTGAAAAGATGAAACATCAAGTGAGCACCAATTCTCTTGCTGATAAGAGGTCAGAAGAGTGCGAGATTGTGGCCAGCTTATAGAAGCTGATAGAAGGGCGATATTAACTCAAATAACCACTCATTGCAACCAATTTGTGCAGAAGAGTATGACTGAAAGCACAGCTCTGAAGCAGATGGGCTTGAGCAGCAGAAGACCAAATCAGGTGTCACAGCTAACATGAAACTGAGACTATAAACTCACCAAAATTAAAGAGTAGGAATGAGGACTCAATTTGTGCTACGACATTTAATCGTAAGGTCAGAATGTGTCAGTAACATAAAAGCACGGATCCATCTTACCCTGCTTTGGCAGTTCAGATGTTATAATGGTGTGGTAAATATTTTCACTGCATGTATTTGGAACCAACTGAGTATTGTTGTACACAATGGATGTGAAGCTGACAAATCTGCAGGAAGCGCATGATCGTGTTGATACGGACCCAGCACCTTGTTGAATCTGTGCCATGAAGAATTAAAGCATTTGTGAAGGCAACAAGAGGTCCAACCCAGTAATAGCAAGCTATAAATAATAAAAGGGCCACTGAGTGTACATTTGTAAGAAAAAAAGAGAAAGAAACCCAGTTTATATATTTAAATGAAAAATGGTCTGTTATTATCTCAATTTGCACAATCTTAAAAATTTGCTAACAATGTTTCTGAACGTTCGTTATTCATGCTTGAAAATTACTTTAACAAAACTAATTGTGAAGTTTGACTTCAGTACAGACACTTACACACATAATTTGAAATTATTTTATTATTTAAAGCTTCCCAAAGATATCCAAACGTTCAAAGATTTAGCACAAAGTTGAATTAGCGATAACACATAGGAAAACAACATTCTCAGTATTGCTGCCTTTGAATAGGAATTCACAATTATTTCAAGCACTTGTGAAATGATTCAACATGAAGAGCATCACTATAGAAAGTTTTAGATGTAACGTGATTTATTTATTCTAATCCTTGATTCACTTATTGCCCAAATTTAAACAGCACAGTGTGACACTAAAACAGCAGAATTGCCTAATCCGTGTCGTGACGCATGTAGTTGCAAAAGTTAGCATTTCTGAAAATACACATAAATAAATAGTTCCTTGATTGAACCTTACAAAGTAGATGCAAACAAGAAGAAGAAATCAAAAAATTCTGATTAAAGTAAACGGGAAGAGCCCAGAGACATTTGTGTATTTCCAGATTTCAGAGGAAAGTGTGGAACACACGGGTTTTCAGACTTTTTGTCCGTGGAATATTCCTTGTAGAGAACTTGAGCAGCTTGTACAAATTTGAGCAGCTTCCAAAGCTGGAAAAGGGGGACCAGTGAGCAGTCCGTTTGTTCCCATGAAGGTTCCAGAAAGAGGACGAGCAGCGCTGGAAAACCTCGATGCTGACTGCGTACTGACCCGGCCCCCACTGAAACACACGCACCAGAGTCACAGAAGAGTCAAAACCACAGGTGTGAGGAGAAACGCCGTGAAACACAGACTCCCCCGGCCTCACAGACGCTCCTCTCTCCCACACCCTTCCGGCCTCCTCTGCTAATCCCATTCCACTGATGTTACAGAGGGCCTGAAGGCACACATCCCCCAGGGCCTCCTTATCAGGAAACTGGAGCAGGATGGCAACAAGACGAGGCACCGCACCTTGGCGTAGTAATAGTTGCTGCAGCTTAGCTGAAGGGGAAAGTGAGCACTGAATATTAAATCAATTTATTGAGCCAACTTTATTTATTTACTTTTACATGGGACTTGTTTTAAACAAATTTCCTCACATTGACAGATTTTTTGTAAGTCAAACATTTAGCAGAAACCCTGTTGGCTGCTTTCTATTTTCCATAAAGAGAATGAATAAGATTGTATTTTCTATTTCAGTACTGTTTAACTAAAAAATAAATAAATCCAGGACATTTGATATATAGCATAAAGCAAATGTAAAATGCAGTGTTGAATTTGATAGAAGCTTCAGACTGTGTTAACTTACCGCTATCATAAGACATGCGTGAGACGGCCCTCGCTGCGTGGAAAAGCAATTCTTGGTCTGAACTGGTCAGGACCGACAACAAAGCCGCAACCAAGCCCGTGTCACCAAAACCTTTACGAATCACAGCTGATGGGAAGAAGAAGAAACCTTGATAAAGTGTATTGATAAATAATATACAGTAAATAAAGAAGACTTTGTACTAGACTAATAACACTTGAAGCAACAGAGAGAGAAAGCTTTCGGGTTCACCAGCAAACCTATAGATTAACATTATACTTTATTTGTATTAAATAATAAACTGTACATAGATAAAGAACAATATAAGCATTGATTACTTACATTCCCTGGCAAGTTCAGCCACTAGTTTTGCAGTCAGCACACTCAGAGGCCCTCTGCTTCTCAGGCTCAGAGCAAGGATTGGCAAGATCCCACTGATCACCACCTGCTCAGCAGCACCTTTCTCTGGACACAAGTGGAATTGCATATTTAAAAATAATTAATATTTTTGACACTACCAACACTTGTTGGATTCCCTTTATATAGCCTTAGAAGAGTTTGTCTCTTAAGAGACTGCATAGACTATATGTCAAGTTACCTGAACTGAATCTTGTAATCTGTTTTTTTGCGTGACCTCTCTGACGCTTAATTCCCTCTGCCGCCTTCTTATCCTGCTGTTGACTTGCTGGGAGACACAAATATAGCTTAACCTCTTCTTAGTGCTTACAACTGCCTTGCACATCTCGCTTCATGGGGCCATTTCTTATCAGTGTGGTTTTGCGGCCTATGATATAGGTGCTGTTAAATATTCCTACATGTTCGTATACATTGCATGCACCTGTGACATTAACCCCTCATTAGATTTACATCACACATAAAAAACAAACAAAAGGCATCAAATATTTTATATTGCTTTGCATAGTGTTATACCTAAAGGAACTTACTCTTCTCCTTAATGCTGGCCATCACTGTGTTCAAATGGGGTTTAAGCTCATCTTCAATGAGCTCCACACCGAGGACTCTGATAGCGCCTAAGGCATTGTTTAAGTTGTCTGCAGGGGCAATCAGGAAAATGGAAATATTAAGAATTATAAAAGGATGGCATAAGAAATATGAATGTTACAAAGAGCTGGGCAGGGCATGAAACAAAGCACGAGAGAAATAATGTTTTACTGCACTTTGAACAGTAAATATAAGAACATGAAAAAGGTGCTCCTCGTGTAAAACCTCCACACACAAAATCTAGATGTCAGCTTCTTTCTTGTTTACATTCAACTGATCAGCATTTTTTTAAGTACATGCTGAACCATGTCATCCTATGAGAAAAGCTCTTTGAAGCTAAACTTGTGCCCGGTGCTGCTTTGAGTCACATGTTTAGCAGTTATACTGTTTACTGTTTATTAGCATTCTGTTTGTTAATGCTGTTACACAGAAAGAGAAAGCCAAGGATTAGCTTAAAGCAGGAGCGTCAAACTCATTTTACATCAAGGGGCAGACCAGTGAAACCACTGCCTACAGTAATGACCTAAAGAATTCCTCCAATTGGTTCTGTCTTTCTTTACTTAGAAGTCTATAGACAAAAAAAGGACAATTTAACAATATGTCTCAGCTTTTCTGCGTTATAAAGAAATGCTGCTGTAGTAAATGTTTTTTAAATCCATCAACAAGACTCACTGGGCGAGTAGTAATAATAAAAAAGCTTTTATTTTTCTAAAGTAATGGTTTATCTGTTACTTACTCTTACTTACGGTCTTTGTCAGTTAGAAGACAAAATAAATGTAAAATAAAAAGTAAAATAAATGAAAATACAGTTTATGCTCTTCTTCTTTAAAATTTCTATATTTTTACAGAGTTATCCAATAGGCCAGACTGGACCATTTGGTGGGCCCTAAGTTTGATATCCCAGACTTAAATAAATCAAACACAACGATTAACTCTGAACAAGCAGTGTCTGCATGGTGATATTTGATAGCAAGCAATACACGTAGGTGAGATTTTGGATGCTAAACTACAAAGATGGACAATTTAAAAGTTAGAGCTAGATGGAAAGTTGTGGGACTGTGATTGGAGAAGGTTAGGGTCAGGTTTGTACCAGATGTACAGGATTCTAGTTAGACCAACAAAGACAGTGCAAAGTTAAAAAAGCATAAAACATTTTCCCTAGATACAAAAAAGACATAAAAATGATGTTTAAAAAAAAAGGTAAGCCAAGTATTAATAAGTAGGATGTATTATATATAAAATTCAGAGAATTAGGGTCAGTTTTGTAAGCTCTCATATATACAATGTCAAAAGTGTTACTGTGTTTTTGTATAACTGTATGTAAAAGGATGTCTGGACAACTACTGAGGATCAGCATCAAAGCTTACTAATCACAAGAAGATATTCAATAATATAATATAAATCTTTCATAAGAAGAGGTCTGCCATCCTTACCGGTTATAGCCAAACAATTTGGATTTGAAGTTAGTTGAATTTACTAGACAACAGTCAAATTTGTAGAATACTAATATCCAACTGCACGACCTGCTGAACTTGCATTAAAGGTTTTGTTGTGTGTATATATACACTAGTATCGGTATATAGCCTGCATATACTTGTGCAAAGCAGAAAAAACAGAGTTAACGAAACAGTGCTGCAGTAGAAGCTTGGCACACCTCACTGCTAACTAATCAAATCTGATTTACACTCTCTTCTGCTGTGGCCATCAGTTCATGTTTGGATACAAAAAACATTGTTTGTACAGAAAAGATGATCATTCACCAAGTATAAAGCTTCGGTTAGAGTGTTGCTCTTGTAACATAACTGTGATCAGACACATTTCAGCTTTGTTCTCACCGTGAAATCCATTTAAGTGAAGACGTAATGGAGTGAAGTTATCATGCATATAAACTGTATTACTACACAGCAGTGATGTAAATGGAAACAAATCGATGCCATTGTTGTTCATGGTTGTGCACTATGAAGCTCAGACTTGAGGGTTGTGCAACTGTCACATTGCACAGGAATTAACAACAAAGACTGGTTGGACTGATGAAAACACATGTTGAAGAACAGGCTGAACATAGCATTGCCAGTTAAAAATTGTTTTATGAAAATTGGAATGGCCCTTTACAAATTCATAGAAACTACAGGAGAGCTTGTTGGTTTGAATCTTATCTTAGTTATAAATACAAAAAAATTTATTTCAAACAAGACAGCTAACATCTACCTAAGTGCAGACAGTTTTATGTGAAGCACAAAAACAACAACCACCACCATGCAGGTGCTATTCCCTATTGTTAGTGTTGCAATCACAACAACATCAAAAGCCAATATCTACGATCTGTGACTTCTAACAATTTTCTTTACAGTGTAACATATTCAGTCATGCCACTCTTCTACTCACCATTTGGTGTGTAAGGTTGCAGTCGACTGGATCTGTTTTTGTCCCTCTGGGAATGCATGTGTTTGTGTGAGAGGGGCACATTGGGGTGCCCCATTGTGCTCCGTGCTGCCATCTCTGGACCAGTCGTACCTATCTTAGATCGACATGTTTCAAAATGCACAGCACTTTTTAAAAGCTGTCGTCTTTTTTCTTTTAGTGCCGTATTTTCGAGTCATTAGCTGCTGCTTGGAGGACCCCCTATTTCAACTTACACATCCTTTTGACGACAGTGTATTTCATACCTCCCTGCACTGTTGCTTTTTTCCCTCTATTTTCCTACAGGTCTATCTACTCTGGCTTCCTTGTGCTCCAGCTGACTCTGTGTTCCCTGTCAGGGTTAATACAGAGCAAATCCTCACTAAAGCTGTTCTCTCTTCCACTCACCACTTGTGGATGTGTGTGCGTGTGCACTGTTAAGGTATTAGCACTTGGCTGACTCTGCTGAGTGTATTTCTATACTCCCGTAATGCCTTTCACCTTCTATAAAAATCCAAGTCAAAACAGCACAGACATATGGACATCTGTTCTTGTATACAACCTTATTATTAGGCGTAATTTTTCCCCATTGTGTCAGTTTGGATTAGAATTGAATCTGATGAGTTTATTACAACAACAGGTGAAACGCACTGAAAAGCAGTTATTCATCTGCTTATAAAACAAGATTCTTTTGAGAGGTTTGAGTATTTATGTGGGTTTGACTTTGGCTAGTACAGCTTTTCTAAATGTTGCTGCAGACAGTGCACTCTGCCAATTTGCAAAAACTGCTTTTCTGGATTTCAAGGAACAGGGTGAAGAGTACAACAAACTGCATCTATGCAGGGTGAACCCTCCCCTGCCCTCCGGTGCCAGACACCACTGGATGGGACACGAAATAGGTCAGAGTTGAAATAGCCTCAAAATGGGGACCTACAAAAATGTTAAGCTGGTGGTTATAATTTTGTTTTCAATCTTTAATCCAACTCTGGCACTCCAATTCTTCTCTATTAACTGATTATTTTAAACTAGATTTATATCCTCCCATGTACAACCAAATCAGCTCAAGCAGTGGGGTCTCCATTAGTGTCTGGCACCATTGGTTGCAGGTATTTTGGGATGTAGGGTGGTGCCACCCCAATCTGAGTTGGTTGCTTTGGCTCTTTGATATTTTCCTGAGCAGTTTTTTCAGCAGTGGTGGGCATTAACCCGCTTACCCATCATCAAATGCAACTGCCATAGCAGTGAGGGGGTGGGTTCAGACTAGAGATGGACCGATCCGATATTACGTATCGGTATCGGTCCGATACTGACCTAAATTACTGGATCGGATATCGGAGAAAAATAAAAAATGTAATCCGATCCATTAAATATCACGAAAGCACCTCACAAAACTTGCAACACGCCGTAACTCGCCTCAGAACGTCGGAGCAGTATGCATCACGTGATAGAGCAGCTGTGGCATGCGGGACCTGTCGGTGGTCTGGATAGCATTTGGAGCTTCGCTAGCAACCTGGCATTTCATCTCCGACAAAGTTATCCCCGAGAGAAGTAAAGCAAGTGTGTAAGTCCATCTCTGAATGTTTGTAAAGCATTCCCACGTTAAGCTTAACGAGCGACTGCCTCTCGCTCTCCGGCTGCTACTTCAATCGTGAAACTGCTTAATGATCAGCTGATCGGCTTTTCTGTCGCGAGTCTGTCTCTCGTTTGTTTTTGGTCCACTTTGCGCCAGAAAGAGCAAACCAGCGGCTGAACAACAGCAGCACGTTTAAGCTTGATAAGCTGTTGTTACAATTTATTTAATATTACTTTCTACACCAGGATCTTTTTCTACGTAGCTGACGGCTGGTAACTGTGCAGGGGCGGATCTAGCAAAGTTTAGCCAGGGGGGCCGATAGGGCATTAACTGGGAAAAGGGGGCACAAAGACATACTTTTCTTTCTTATTCTCATTTAAAATGTCGAGCTTTTAATAAATAATTATCTGACACCCAAAGTTTTAATTTGATGTAAAATGAATAGAAGTCAATTACTGTATATAGTGACTATTAAGTCTAATATATATACCCTAGTAAGCTATAGTACTTTTTACTTTGGGAAGGTACCATCTGTGCAGTCTGCAATTTTGCTGAAGAAAGATGTTGAATCTATTTAATATTTCTTGAAAAATAATTGATTTCTGTGCATTTTTTTTCACACTGCATCAAATTAAGGTTGATTACGTCGATTAAGCATCATGAGGTGGAGCGTGAGGGGTGGTTCCCTATTTTTTATTTATTTATTTTTGTTGTTGCTGGGAGTTGGAACCCTATTAGTTAGGTTGCTTAATATTTACGCTAAGTACTCTTTAAAATACCAGAATAGGGAGGATGGTGTAGGTCTAAGTTTATTAGATTGATCAGTATTGCTGAACTATGAAATATTTTTTTTGTATACAGGTATAACAGAATAGCTTTAGTGTAGTTGTTGTTTTAAACTTGAGTATGAACTTGCAGACTTGCAAAATGCAGCAAGATATTTTAAAAAACAGTTTTGTTGATTAAAAAACACTATATCGGATTCATATCGGTATCGGCAGATATCCAAATTTATGATATCGGTATCGGACATAAAAAAGTGGTATCGTGCCATCTCTAGTTCAGACAGCAAGGCTGTTTAAACAGGTAGGGTGACAACACTCTAGGTTTCCCAGATGAACTTTAATATTGCAGCTGATAGGGGTATTTAAAGCCTCTGTCAGCTCTTGCTCCATTTATGAGATAACAAAAAGAACAACAGAAGACAATTCTTAAAACTAGATCATCCTGTTTTACTCAACTCAAGTAAAAACCTCTATTTCCAGTATTCTAGTACAGACGTGAAAATCTAAGGAATAAATACAACATTAAAACAGGAGACAATGTACCACAAGCCAAAAAAATATAATCTACATTTGATATTATCCATGTACCAGATGTTCTGTTGACTGAAAAAATAATGTATGATTGGATTCTAACTGATACCAAGAAACAAAACCTGTTACTGAAGCAGCAAATGATCAATTTAAAAAGATATCTGGAGATTTTGGAAAATGCACTTATTGGCTTTCTTGCAAAGGCTGAGATGACATGACTGACACCACAGCTGTATCAGGTACACAGTAAACATGCAGCAGTTTCACCAGATTGCCTAACTTAGCACAGAAAGTGGAAACTGTTTTAAAAAAGTCCATCCAAATGAAACAAAACATAAGGTTAAAGCCATATTTCATTTACTTTGCTTTAATAAAAAACAAAACAAAAAAAACAACAAAAACAAACTATTGCACAGAGTGCCATGAAAACTTTGTCTTGTCACACTTGTTTTTGTGCATGGATTGAACAAATAATAGAGGGGGTTGTTAAATCCTATTGTGCCCATTTTCAGCTACAGTATTTCTTATTTCATGACTACTACAACAGCCTTAAAGAATTCACAGCTATCCTACCTTTGTCTTGAGTTTCTGCTCTTTGCAAACAAGGTTTTAACAGAAGGTGGGCGCAAAATATTCAGTGCTTTAGAGTGGCTGAAGCCTGAGCTTTACTTGTAAATATGCTGACCTCTTTATTTTAAACTTTGGGCATGTTAAATATGCACCTTTGAAAAGAAATACATATTAAAAAAAGCCATCAAGCCTGTGTGTATTTCCAGCCTTACTGATAAGGTAGGTTAACCAGCTGTGGCTCTGACTACATATTACAACTTTCTAGAAGAAAGTGAATAGCTCCTTAAAGCCTGACACCAATATGTAACATGTTGTGATGATTTTGCGCTCATTACAGTGGGGAGCTTAATTTACCCCGACCTCTGTCCGATCGCTGAGAATCAGTTTGAACAGCACTATGACTGGGTCTTTATACTTATCATGTGAGCAAGTATCAAACGGGTCCAACTGAACCGAGGCCGCTGGATACAGTCTCGTAACCTACAGACACCAGAGTGAGGACATTACTCTCCACACCATCTGGCTTGCACGGCTCTGCCTGGGTCTCCACAGGTCCAGAAGCTACAGTTTCCTGTCTGATCTTCTTCTTGGCTCTGATTCGACCTTTGGCTTTTGAAATGAGCTTTCCTTGTTCTTTTTCCCCTCCAGACACCTTATGAAGCTTCTCATTGTCCATCGAGCGAGTTTTGCGGTGGCGTCTGCGGACACGGCGCATTTGTGGACCTGAGTCGGCCGGGTCAGATGCTGCGACACCAGACAGGATGCGAATCTGCTGTTCAATTACCATAATAATCATGTCCAGTGCAACATCAAGCATTCCAAGACCGAGGCCATGAGTGACGTTGTCGAATGCACCACTGTTGACTGGGTCCCTAAAACACTTTCTCATATCCTCAAGATGGTTCCTAGGAGAAAAAGGGAAAGTGTTAATGTAAACTGGTCGCTTAATTATGATGTTTTATTTTCACAAGCACAGTAACCATGTTATACAGGACCCACAGTAATGAAAGACATACTTTGTTTCAATAATTTTGGACCAGTGTTGAACTGTATTTGTCTCTGGGATAAGCTGCTTTGCCATGTTGCCATAGTCAATGTAGTCATGGGCAAAATCCTTCATATCGTCACACAGAGCTCTGGTGTCACCTAAAAAATAAATTAACCAAATAAGCAGCCGAGTCTTTCAAACTCATTATCAATTCCAAACATGGCTTTACACACACACACGCCACCCCACACACACACACCTCTAACCTTCAGTGAGTTTGGAGAAGGACGAGGATACAGAGGTAGTTGTGCTTGGCGTGAGGCCGAGTACATTAAGTGACTCCAGGAGTGTTTTCTTGCTGGCTGGTCCTCTGCTGACCCGAGTGTACGCTGCCAAAGACCGCAGGGACATCTTTTCTGGAGCCTGCAGACGCCTTTTAATTTCATCATATGAGATGAGATATTTCCCTGAAATTAGAGCAAAACAGAGGGACATAAATCAGCACAGCAGGATTAGAATGAAACAGCATCTGATCAAATCTGAACAGGGAAATTGTTTTTTAAAATCTAACATTTTAAACTGTAAGGGCTAGAATCAAGGAAACATTATACATTTGCTGAATAAATGACTTCAGGGAGTTGTGGCAAATAGAAAGCACAGCCTCTTTGATCTCTAAAGTTTTACATATCAGGATATAGGAAAAATGCTCTGATCCTTAGAGTGTCTTAAAAAATAAGCAAACTCTTAGTTTTTTTCTGGGAATTAACAGTATAAATATTATTAAACCTGACCATTATTAAGTGTGAGCACCTGTATAAAAGCAGATGTTTTGGGAGTTTGATGGTCTGGAGCATTCAGGTGCACGGTAACACAATGCTAAGAAGGAAAGACCTCAGCAACGGTCTTAGAGAAGCAATTGTTAATGTCCATGGAAAGGGTTACAAGGCCATTTTTAAACTGAGCAATCACAGAGTCAACCATAAAGTCAGAGGCGAGGTTATCTGCAAAGCAGCCAAGGCCCAAGCACAGGGGCGAATCTATAGAATGGCCCAAAGTCCTTAGACCTTAACCAAACTAAAATGGTGTGAACCTTAAGAGAGCTGTGCATAAACAATGACCTGCAGACTTTAGTCAACTAAGCAAAGTTGTAAAGAAGGATAGGTCAGAAGTAGGGCTGGGCGATATGGCTTAAAATCCATATCGCAGTATAATTTGAAGCATGTGCGGTAACGATATATATCGCGATATATTCTTTTCTTCTGTATAACGTATTTTACACACTATAAGGCACACTTAAAATCCTTTAATTTTCTCAAAAATTGACATTGTGCCTTATGTATGAATTCTGGTTGTGCTTACTGACCTCGAACCAATTTTATGTTGTACGCGGCGTGCAGAAATCTGTCAAAAATGTTTTAGTACGACTTTGGTAAGCTATGAAGGCGTACCACTTGATGGATTGCCAGAGCATTACGGCTGCCGAAGTCAGGAGCATTGCGGAGTAATCTGGGTCCAAAATAGGCAAACGAAAACTGCGGCATCACTGAGAGTTAAAAACTGTCTAAATTCTTTCATCTTTAATAAAATGATCAGCGTTGCTGCTTTATCAGGTGTAACAATTAAGTTTAACATCCAGGCATCCATGAAAACAGAATGTTTTAAATTCAACGGAGTGAGAAGTTAGCAGGAAGTTAGCTCGCTAGTTTCCACCTAAACATGATATAGCATGTTCTGACTGAGAGATTAATGAAAAAATTAAAACATATAGCTCTGCTATCACTTCCAACATAAATGAAGACAAAAGTAAACAGCAGTGACTTTTGTAGGGTTACTGAAATCAGACTAGCTGATATATAATGATGTCCTACGTGATCGCTAGCAAAACAGCTACGTTAGCATTAGGGCTGCCACAAACTATTATTTTGATAGTCGACTATTCAGATTATTTTTGCGATTAGTCGACTAATCAGATCATGCATCCATTGGACGTAGAGCGTACAGCTTATTGCACCAGCAGTATCTGCTTTTATATAACTATCATTAGCTTACAGCTTTAAGTGTTTAAGGTCTGTGCTAACTAAAAATAAAGACAAGATGATAGTTTATTAAATTTTAATGAAATTTACAGATTGTTTCAGTGAAGTTTAATAACTTCTTGCTATCTAAAATATAACAGGACACCGGAGTATATTCTCGAGCATCTCACACTTCTGATAATCAGCTGTCTGCTTGATGTTTATTCAGCTGTGTAAAAACTATAACTTTAATTTCAGCCAAACCGATTTACTCAGGAACAAATAAAATACTAAAAAAAGCCAAACAATAACATTTTTAAATTATCTAAGTGACTTATTCATGTTAAACCTGAGTAGCGAAAGACGGCGGTGGGTTTGAAAACGATTTGCCAGGAGTCCAGTGTTCTCACCGGCTCTAGTGAGCCTTGCCCCCAGCTAGCTATCGAGCTAGTGGGTAACAGACGTCTCCGAAAACGTCGGAGCGCTTTTGAAAATATGTGGTGTCTTGATAAACTGAGCAGATATTTGAGGTTTACGCAGTTACATTCTCACCTGAAAATGTTAAACGTTTATTTTGTGACCCAGAAAGAATAATAAGAGTAATATTAAAACTAGCTGCCGCCATTGTTGGAAACTGAGCGGGGCCGCGCTATGAATTCTGGGACAGAGCTACTTCTTCTTCGGGGTTTAACGGCAGCTGGCATCCTTGTACATGCAGTGCTGCCATCTTCTGTTTCAGTCCGTTATTGCACTCTTAAATCCTACTACCTGCGTCTTTTGGGATCTTACAAAGCTTCAAACGACGCGTCGACTATTAAATCAGTCGTCAACGATTTTAATAGTCGACGTAATCGTGACTAGTCGACTAATCGTGGCAGCCCTAGTTAACATAACATTAGCACAGTAAAGCTGAAGAATGAACGCTAACCTTTTTCCACTCGATAAAAGTTAACGTGAGGGTGGTTGGGGACAAATGCAATTGCATAGCAGGATGCTATAAACAGACCAAACTTCAGTCAGGAGAACAACTGAGATAATCCATCCACAATACGAGGTTAGTTATTAATATACTGCAACAACATGGGAATAGAGCAGCTGCGAGAGAATTCAGCATTAATGAATCAATGGTAGGGAAGTGGAGGAAGCGCAGTAATTTGCAGATGATGTTGTTTGCAGTCGCTGCAATGCTTTCGACCAAAACAGGCGCAGCTCAATGACACCATCAACATGCGCTATCACGGTAGAGGGGTATAGTCAAAATCTCTACCGTTGGCCAAATTTATATCGTTTCTACCTTTTCTGCTGCCCACCCCTAGTCAGAAGTCCTCCATAATGATACCAGAGGCTGAAAGTCACACAGTAAACAACTATTTCAAATTATTGCTGCTAAATGTAGCTCTATAAGCTACTGAATCATAGGGTATACTTAGTTTTTCACTGCTTCAGTATTTTGTTTTAGTTTTTGTTAACACTTAACACAATCTTTCATTTGTATTATTTACATTGTTTTAAGAACTGGTAAGGACTTAATGTTCTGATATGCAAAACCTAAAACTGACAGATAGTGTGCTTTCTTTTTACGTTACTTTGCAAAATTTTCACTTCATTGTATTTTACTTGGAGCCATAAGATTGAAAAACATTCAGATAGTGTGATTTCAAACAACTGGCTACTTACGAGCTTTTGATCCTTTCATGTTGGGATCCAGGAGTGATGAAACCTCAGCAAATGCGATCTGGCTAGCGGACTCTGTATTTTCGCTTGAGCTTTGTGGGAGATCCTGATTCGCAGGTAAATTCTCAGTCTGGACTGGGGCAGAAACCTGCATCAGAGGCTGAATATGAGGCTGTATGGTGTTCATTTCCATCTGGTTCTGGTCTAGTGGAGGCTGACCTTGTGCCTGAGGGAGGACTAATGTGCTTTCAGCTAAACCCTGTAGACCCATGCTCCCTTGTGGAGCACTGCCATTTTGCTCTGAAGACACCTGAAATATGCCCATAACTGGCTTTACAACTGTGAAAACCATGTTCCCCTGGTTATCCAGGCTCACCATTCGGGCAGATGGGTCCATGTCTTTGTTGAAATATTACCTTGCTAACTGCAGCAGAAGGAGAAGAGGCTTTAATTATCAGTTCAGATTGCCCTAGAGGCCCATGTAGTGTTACAGTATACTCTTATGGGCTTAAATGGTTATAGTTAAAGCTGACCTCACAAAACAGGAACATATGCCAGCTGACTCCCTTATCGTTCAGGTAAAACCTAAACTTTTACTTTTCCCTTGTTTTGTCCTGCTGTGTGACACTTTTATTCACTCATGGCAACAATACAGCAGAAATGCCATTCTGTAGACAAGAAGAAAAAGATAAATTAGGACATATTAGTCTGTCAGTAAATAGGATAACGTACATTTGCTGCAGTCCACAGAGTTAAATGTACAGGTGAGATGTATTCAAATGACATTTGAATTATTCAAAAAGCAGGAAATGTTCATAATAAACGAAGACTTCTATTGTCATAAAACAAACAAAAACCAACTCAATGAACTGCATTTTTACATGTTTCCAATTTTTTTCTGATTCACAGAAACAGTTTCATTTGTCAGTGTATTTTAGGAAAGTGTTGGAAATAACCTGGTTATATCAAAACTATCAAGCCAAATAATTGTTCAAGACATGTATTAGAAAATTGATTAATGATTGAAATATTCTGAGTGCGGGAGATACAAATGACCTCCAAATTTCCTGGTTTTAGTTTCTTACATGTGATACTGATTATGTTATTTTTGAATGTGATAAAAATATCAGATTTTTAGAGCCCCTGGAAAAATCACAATACCACTTCCAAAGTGCTATAGATGCACATACAGTCACCAGCCACTACATTAGGTACACCTGAGCAACTGCTTGAAGTATAAAGGCAGCTCTGAAGAGAAAAGGGGCTCCTAGACCTAATAATACAGAGGCTAATGAGTATATATGTCAATCTAGAGATCTGGGACACAAGGAGACGATTCAGAGAAAAAAGACAATAAGAGAAAAAACAATGCTCTCCTACGTCCAACCATCAACTTGAGTGTGGAAGATGTGGAAAATAAATTATTAAAGGATAAACAAAATGTAAAAAATCTCAGACCTGTGGCTTCACGTACAGTTTAGCAACTGAAAGGACTGCATCATCAGCACGTGCTACACCTTACAACGTCACCTTACAGCAGCCAAGTGATGGTGCAAGTTAGAGGTCACAGCTCGGCTGCTTTGTGAGAGGAGTCAAATTAAAACATCCGTATTTTAGCTCAAAGAGCTAATATGTTTCTGTCCAAGATTACGTAAAACAATTAAACTCATAAGAGCTTTGAAAGGCAGGAACAATCGAGATGAATAAGTTTGAGTCTCGCGCCCACTCGCACGGATGGCCAGCGTTGATGTGCAAACAAGTTTTTTTTTTAAGTAACATAAAGTTTAGAAGAAGTTAAAAACAACTGATACTTGATGTAGCAACCGCGCCTGACTTTTAAAGCTACCAGCTAAAGACGCCAATTTCATCAACGCGTCCGCATTTAAAGTGTCTAACATTCATCATGGCTGCCTTGCTCCCACTGTGTTTCTCTGTGGGGCGAGCCTGAAACGTTACACAAAGCTGGCGAAACTGAGGCGGACCTTTGCGTTTCTGGACGGGACACACCAAATTCACAAGCCCTAACCTTGGGTGCAACTAGTGACGGCAGTCCCACTCACCGAAATGCCTTCTAGTTTTTCCTAAAAGGACACTGATCCTAGAACGGTCCGCGTCGAAGCCAGCGACATTTTCCCTTCTTCTCTGCAGTTTCTTCAGCGGGTTGCAAATCAGCTGTGTCCACTACCGCCCAGGAGCCGTAATCCCCTCTCTCATTGGTCAACTCACACATCAATCACACAACAAGCGAGTTATTATTGGGCAAGAATGTAGTCAGTAGCCCACAGGGGGCGGTATTTCCGACTCGCTTTTTTTCTTTGATCAAATACACATGTATGAAGATGTATCTGTTTTCTTCTTTTAAAATGTAATTCTACCACAAAACTATTTAGTAAAATATAGAAGACCAGGAGTTTTTATAATAATCTACTTTCTTTTAATCTGGACGATATATTCAGTTCTCTGCTTTTAGCTGGAAGCAGAAGTTTTGACAGTATAATAGGTTAGTTAGCGGATTTTCCCCCAGTTTTATTACAGGTTGAACCATAGATGAATATATGATGGTTAAATAATGTCCAAATATAGAGACACATCCTTCAGCATAGTGTTGGTTGGTCATGACTCAGTGAAAAACATATTCTCCAGTTGTTACACTGTGTGTGTGTGTGTGTGTGTGTGTGTGTGTGTGTAATGGCTACAGTTTTAGGGTATGGCGAAATTATAAGGTACACATAAGCATCTGAGAAAAAAAACAATAAAAAAAGTAAAGTATACATAATATTACCAATTTAAAAAGATTATAATACTTTTTTTTTAAAAAACGGAATTATAAATACAAAATCAATTAAAGTCGCCCGCATTTTCCAGGGGATACATGCAAAGACTGGATTAACACTGGAGTATAAAAATAAAACGTGATTACACAAGAAAAAAAATACCTTACTGCAATTTAAATGGTCAACCATGGCCTTCGCGCCCCCCCTACTGGATATATGTGAATATTACACAAGATAGACGAGTGTTACAGATGTTACAGACTTTGCAGGCAAAGTAAACGCACAACAAAAACACATGCTTTGTTTTTTGGATACTTCGGTTAAATTTATTTAGGTAGTTTGAAGAGCACAATGATCAAGAGGATTAAGTTTTCTTTTTTCTTAAATTTCAGTGTGTCAGGTTGAAACAAACTCACTACGAAAAACATTGATGTTGAAACCTTTTTACTGCAGGCCATTACTCTTTTTTTTGTTTTTAAACATCGGCATTGGTTTAATATTGTCTCCTAATCTTTTGTCCCATATCCATAATTTCCCTTGGATTCTTATGTATCTTCTGTGAGGCTCGTTAACACCAACCGTTCACTGTTCATAATAAGCACAGAACATTACAGAGCCATTGCACTGATAACAAAGCAATATAAGCACAGTCTTGCATTTATGAGCTTGATATGTTCCTGACACGACGATACCACAAGTGATTAAGCACAACAGCGAGCTAAAGAGGAAACACTTGACCCTCAGCACCATCACAGTGAGACCTCTTTAAATATTTTTATTGTGAAGCACAAATAACAATCACAAATTGTCCCATAGACTGACATTGCTTCCTTTTTACAGTTTTGGCATCAAAAAAAAAAAAAAGGAAAAACAAAGCGAACAACAACAATAGCAACAAAAAACAAAACAAACCCAAACAACAAAAACAGGAAAAAACAAAACGTACCGAAAAGGGTGGTCAAAAAAACCAAAAAAAAAACCCAAACCCCTCCTCCCTACCCTTATCCCAGAGTGCTATCAGCTTATTTTAAGCAATGGTGAAGTCCACATAATAACTCTCATTTGTTCATAATTTCCAGGTGCTCAATGAGCGGCCTCCAAATCTGATCGAAGTCCTCCAGTTTGTCATTTATAATGTAGCGGATCCTTTCCAGATGAAGAGTATCTGTCAATACGGAAATCCAGGCTTTCAAGGAGGGCAATTCTTTTCCCTTCCATAGGAGGAGAATCAGTCTGTTTGCACACATCAGGCCATAGACCAGGAGGGGGATCTGTGTGCTCTTAAGTTTTTTAGATTGTCCCGATAGTCCAATAAGAATCAAAATGGGGTCAGGGTCTAACTGCACATCAAAAAGTTTGGGGAAAAAAAAGAAAAAAACTGAAGCCCAAAAACTGTGAAGCAGATCAGCTTCTGCACATTGACATTTATCACAGATGGGTGACGTTTCAGGAAATATTCGATGTAATCTGGTCTTCGAGTAGTGCAATCTGTGCAAAATTTTAAACTGAATTAACCTATGTCGGGCGTTGATAGAGCAGGAATTAACATTACCCTTTAGTCCAGATATCATTATGAATTTCTGACCCTAATTTCTTTTCCCAAGCTGATTTTATTTTACCTGTATCCTTCTGCCGGAGTGACTGTAATATCTCATATATAGAAGCAACCGCATGCTTTTCTGTTATACAATCCGCCAGGCATTGGTCAAGCTTACCTGGAGTTGCAAACTCAAATTGTTGTAGTTGGGACCTTACATAGTAGTGATGGGTCGTTCGCGAACGAAATGGCTCTTAGAGCCGGCTCTTAGAGCCGGCTCTTTGACGTGAACGACGCGAGCCGGCTCCTTATCGCGAGCCGTCACGTGGGTTTTTTTTTTTTTTCTTTCTCTCAGCCTCTCTCTCGCACTTTTTTTCCGCTTCACTCTGCACGCGGGCCTTGTGCTTTACGCTGGGCAGAGGGGGGAGGGGCGGTAGTTACACTCAGTAGCACAGGAACAGAGCCAGAGAGAGAGAAAGAGAGGCAGGGACAACATTAGAAAGGTATAGTAATCATCCACAACTATTTTCGGTTGCAGATGATAAAGGATTGAGAAAGTTTATTTATGCAGGTCCATATGACAGAGAATATGCATGTTCTTTTAGTTTTCATATTATAATTTATATTTAATTGTGTTGTGGTTTGCAGTGTTTTGTGTTCTTTTCACTTTAAATTTGTGAAAGGAAAAAGCTGAAAATTTAAATAGTTAAAACTTGAAATGTGAATAGTTGATTTTTGTATTATATGATTTATTTATTACATTTTATGTGGAGTGAATAAATAAAAGTATATTTACGGTGGCCCCTAGAGACAAAGCACATACAAACTTCAAATCACGTACGAACTCTGAAGCATGTACAAACTCCAAAACACGTAAAAACACGTACAAACTCCAAAACACGTACAAACTCCGAAGCACGTAAAAACTCAGAAGCATATAAAAACTCAAAACACGTACAAAAGACAACAGAAGTGCTCCAGGATGCTGGGCGCAGTGTTGAGCCTTTGTTATCTTGTGGCTACACAAGCCAGCAAGTACCAACGACCGGATTTGGTATGTGGTAATAACAGGTAAATGAACTTTTTTTTAAATTATTTGAATATATATATGAGTGCCTGTGTATAAATACACAAACAATACACACATGCTTTCAATTGTGTCATTTAAGTGATCTAGTAGCTCTGCTTTGGAAGTTCAGTTCATGCTAGAAATGTGTTTTGGAGTTTGTACGTGTTTTGTCTCTAGGGGCCACCGCATATATTTATATATAAACATATATAAATAAAACCACTTGTTTTTACGTTAGTAATTCCTTTTGTGCATAATTTTATATTATTGTTAATAATAAATTAATTAAAGCAACAAAACAACCTGAAGAGCCGGTTCGGAGCCGAAAGAGCCGGCTCTTTTTAGTGAGCCGAACCGAAAGAGCCGGATCTCTAAAAAGAGCCGGAAATCCCATCACTATTACATAGCTCCATATTTGAAGGTATCTAAAAAAAAATCACAGGCTAGTAAATTGTACTTCTCCTTAAGCTGTTGAAATGAAGCAAAAGAGCCCTGAAAATACAGGTGTCCCACATTTCGCAACCCCATTTCCTTCCAGCGATCAAATGTCCCATCTAAAACTGAGGGTCTGAATGCAGGACTAGCTGTAATAGGTGTCAAAAGCGAGAAGGCTCTGAGTCTATACTCTTTCACGATCTGTCTCCAGATTTGAATTGTATTGTGAATAACTGGATTACAGTTGTAGTATGTATTTTTAAAACGAACAGGAGACAATGCAATTGCACCAAGAGAATGAGGCATACAGTCCTCTCGCTCCATGTCCAACCAACTTCCCATTATAACTGTATCATGTAGCCAATAAGCTATGTATTGCATATTAGCTGCGAAGTAGTAATTTTTAAAATCTGGTAAGGCTAGGCCACCATGTATTTTCTCTTTACAAAGGTGGGCCTTTTTTTTTATCCTGTGGCTCTTGTAGTTCCAGATAAAAGGGAGAAGGACTGAATCCAATTTTTGAAAAAATGTAGCATTTAGATACACAGGGATATTTTTGAAACAGATATAGGAGTTGGGGGAGACAAATCATTTTGATCGCATTCACCCTACCTATCATGGAAAGTGGGAGTGATTTCCAAAATTCAACCTCGTTTTTAAATGTATCCAGAATTCTCACAAAATTGGCTTCATATAATGACTTGTATGACTTAGTAACTTCAATTCCAAGATATGAAAATTTTTCTGACGTTATTCTAAAGGGAAGACGATTTAGTAAATCAAGATTACTGCATTTAATTGGCATCAGTTGGCTCTTCCCCCAATTTACTTTGTAACCTGAAAAAGAGCTAAATAAATCTATTGTTACTAGCACCTTAGGGATTGAGTCTAATGGTCTGGTTACAAACAGCAGAATATCGTCAGCATACAGTGAGATCTTATTAGAGGTGTATCCTGTATTATAGCCATGTATTTCTTTATGTTTCTGAATTGTTTCTGCCAACAGCTCTAATGCGAGGTCAAACAATAAAGGGCTCAGCGCATATCCTTGTCTTGTGCCACGAAATAGCTTAATTGGTTCAGAAAGGGTATTGTTTGTGAGTATTCTGGCACACGGATTACTATATAACAATTGAATCCAGGAAACAAATTTAGGTCCAACTCCGAACTTACTTAATACTGCATATAGATATGACCATTCGACACAGTCAAAGGCCTTTTCTGCATCAAGGCTCAGTATCACTAGGTCTTTATCTGGATCCCTAGAGGAATAAATAATGTCAAAAAGACGTCTCAGGTTATAAGATGCATGTCTTGCTGGGATAAACCCTGTTTGATCTGGGTGAACCAGTTTACCTATGTGAGAACTAAGTCTCCTGGCTAAAGAATTGGCCAGTATTTTCTGATCTGTGTTCAATAAAGAGATTGGTCAGTTAGAACTCACCAATTCTGGGTCCTTTCCTTTCTTTGGAATGAGAGTCACAGTTGCTTCATTCAGAGTCTGCGGGAGTGCACCATCTTTCAAGGCCATATTAAACATTTTCAGCAAATATGGGGTTAGTAAACTGCTAAACTTTTTATAAAACTCATTACATAGACCATCAGGTCCTGGGCTCTTCCCGTTTTTCAGGGAGCGTATGATATTAATCAATTCTGGACATGTTAAATCTGCATCTAGAAGTGTCCTGTCCTTTTGTGCCAATGTGGGCAAGTTACATTTGCTTAGAAAATCCTGCATAATTTCAGGAAGTGCATTACACTGAGATGTATATAACTGTTCATAAAACTGTCTAAAAGCAGTGTTAATATCCTTATAAGAATTAATCAACAGCCCTGAGTCTGACCTGATTGCATGAATAGCCCTATCACTTTCTCTCTTCCTTAGATGCCTGGCCAGTAATTTATGTGGCTCAAAGAGCTCAAAAAGCAGGTATTTTTCAAATATTAAAGTCAGCTGTGAGTGCGAGACCTTACCCTGAACATTGCGGATGTCAGCTCGGTCAGAATTGAGCTGTCGACTCGCCTGTTCGGCAATCTTCTTTTTCAACCTCTCGATCTCGCAGCGCAGGTCTGAGATGATATTGGTGTACTGAGCAATGTGGTATGACACATTTATCATGTTCTTCTTCACCTAAAGGACAAAGATGACAAAGAATACTTGAGATATACTTTGGATATATGAATTATACAATAGAAGTTGGATTTCTAACTGCAGAAAGTTGAGTTGAAGCTACATTAATTTATTTAACTTCTGCTAGAGTGAAGCAACACTGAGACATAAAATATTACTCAGCTCACCCGTGTTCGAATACTTTTGGCACGGTCTGCATATGTCAGCGTGTTACGAGTCATAATGCTCACATACTCACTTCTTTCCACACACACACATGAACATTGGTCACAGTTCTCACAATTGATTCTCAAAGTGCAAACCTTTGTAGATTGCAAAACGTAAAAGTATTATTATGCCGCCGTTTGTCTTCATCTGCCCGCCACTTTCGTGCGCCTTTTTCCCTCGCGGTGCAGGTGTCGATTTCCAAATGAGGCTCATAGTTATGGGTGTTTTTGTGCTGTTTTTTCTATTGGACGTGATGGTTATCAAAACCAAACATGATAAATTTGACAAGCGCAGGAGATTTGTCAATCAGGCTGCAGAATGCAATGCTGTACGGTGCAAAAAAAAAAAAAAAAAAAAAAAAGAGGCAGTGACGGATGAACAGCGGGACCACTGTGTGCTGTTTATTAATAAACAATAAAATATATTCCTAAATGACAACATGCCTAAAAGCAGAACGGTATTTGTACGTCAGTGGGAAAATAGCGGTGGCTTGCTAGCTTTTCCCCGGGTCAGTGAAAACTTTAGAGAAAACTTAAGAGAAATGAATGAACTTATCAGGTTGCCCGATCTCTTTACATATCTTCCTCCAAGCTCGGTCCTTTATATTCCTGTCTCGGTTCAGAAAGCAGCTGGTGTCGTACGGCTCCGGGTTGTTTGCTACGGCATTGATTAGCCTTCCTTCTATTGAAGAATAAAGGGCTTTGGCTGGATCTGCCCCTTTGAACTAGGTAACAGCCACGTCACCAGGCTCCTGATTGGTTGTCGCGGCGCGATTTGACGCTGGAGTTCAGATTTTTCCAACTCGAGCGGGGGACGCGAAACGCGCGTATGCACAAAATGCAACACATAAACTCATGCGCGTTTTTTTTCCGCGAGTCAAACGCCTGAAACGCGCTACACTCACGCGCGTTTCAGGCGTTTTCGCGACACAAATCTGCTTCCGAATTTTCGCGGGAGCCGCAATCGCGGGTCAGCGCTAGAGCAGGGCGATATGGCCAAAAATATTTATCACGATATATATTTGAAAATTTGCGATAACGATATAACTGACGATATAATTGATGCGAGACAAAATACAACTCCACAACATTACTAGCACAAAAAGACAACCTTCCTTTTATTTTCACTTAAACAAGAAGCTGGTTTTTATGTACATTAAAGCTTTATAAAAATGTAACAGTGCAAATGCAAATTCCTTGCTGAAAGTTTAACCAAAAGGCATTTCCAGTAGAAATGGGCTGACATATCCTGAGCATAACCATGTATAATATCCACTGAAGTTAAAAAGAGGTGCTTTGCAACATTAAACTGCAGTGTGCAGTACGTATTTTTCGGACCATAAGGTGCACAGGATAAGGCACATTAAGCGAAACAAAGCAGTCAGATAAATCAAACTTTATTAAACTCATTCTTCTTGCTTCCTCCACTTCTGTACCATTGATTCATTAATGTTGAATTCTCTGGCAGCTGCTCTATTCCCATGTTGTTGCAGTATATTAATGACTAACCTTGTATTGTGGATGGATTATCTCAGTTGTTCTCCTGACTGAAGTTTGGTCCGTTTACAGCATCCTGCCATGCGATTGCATTTGTCTCTAACTATCAGGCACGTTAACTTTTATCGAGTGGAAAAGTGTTAGTGTTCGTCCTCCAGCTTCACTGTTTATGTCATGCTAACATAGCTGTGTCGCTAGCGATCACGTAGCACATCATTATATACCAGCTAGCCCAACTTCAGTAACCCTACAAACGTCACTGCTGTTTAGTTTCCTGTCTTCATTTATGTTGCAAGTGATAGCAGAGCTGTACGTTTGAATTTTTTCAGAAATCTCTCAGTCAGAACATGCAATATCATGCTTAGGTAACTAGCGAAACTAGCGAGCTAACTTCCGCTAGCTTCCTGCTAACTTCTAACTCCGTTAAATGTAATAAATTTTGTTTTCATGGATGCCTGGAAGTTAAACTTCATAGTTACACCTGGTAAAGCAGCAACGCTGATCGTTTTATTAAAGATTAAAGAATTTAGACAGTTTTTAACTCTCAGTGATGCTGCAGTGTTCGTTTGACCTGAAGGTACGGAGTTTAGGACCTAGATTACTCCCAGATTTAAGAGCATCTTAGTCCGACAAATACGACGGCCGCTTGCATGTTCTGCAAAAAAATGTGCCTTGTCGTGTATCTGACGGACAAACACCAAACCAGTTCCACATCACTGAAGTTGCACCATTTTTACAAACCAATTCTGGTTCATTTGTTTCACTCAACAATCGGCCATGTGCGTATGAAAACAAAGGCACTGCGCATGCGCGTTTTACTCATATTCTATCGCGATATTTCATTTTCCTATCGTTGCCTAACATTATACCGGTATTACCGTGAACGGTATAATATGGCCCAGCCCTAGTCAGCGCGCCTTTCCATTGACTTTACATGTAAGCCTGACGCTCTGCCTGCCTCTATCGCGTTCGGTGTGAACACACCGTTACAGATGTTACAGACTTTGCAGGCAAAGTAAACGCACAACAAAAACACATGTTTTGTTTTTTGGATACTTCGGTTAAATTTATTTAGGCACAAATTTAAAAAAAAATTACAAAATAAAGAATAGAAAGTTGCAATTATGAAAACAATATGAATGAAAAAATAATAATGGAAAAGGCAACAGTTAAATAATTAATTGAAACAGCCAGGTGATTTGCAAAAAACATTGTGTGGTATTATCCTGTGTATCTACACAACCATGACCCTTAAAGAGTATTGTGGGTAAGAAAAGGCAGAGACCTTTAAGTTTGAAGAGCACAATGGTCAAGAGGATTAAGTTTTCTTTTTTCTTAAATTTCAGTGTGTCAGGTTGAAACAAACTCACTACGAAAAACATTGATGTTGAAACCTTTTTACTGCAGGCCATTACTCTTTTTTTTGTTTTTAAACATCGGCATTGGTTTAATATTGTCTCCTAATCTTTTGTCCCATATCCATAATTTCCCTTGGATTCTTATGTATCTTCTGTGAGGCTCGTTAACACCAACCATTCACTGTTCATAATAAGCACAGAACATTACAGAGCCATTGCACTGATAACAAAGCAATATAAGCACAGTCTTGCATTTATGATCTTGATATGTTCCTGACATGACGATACCACAAGTGATTAAGCACAACAGCGAGCTAAAGAGGAAACACTTGACCCTCAGCACCATCACAGTGAGACCTCTTTAAATATTTTTATTGTGAAGCACAAATAAAAATCACAAATTGTCCCATAGACTGACATTGCTTCCTTTTTTACAGTTTTGGCATCAAAAAAAAAAAAAGGAAAAACAAAGCGAACAACAACAATAGCAACAAAAAACAAAACAAACCCAAACAACAAAAACAGGAAAAAACAAAACGTACCGAAAAGGGTGGTCAAAAAAACCAAAAAAAACCCCAAACCCCTCCTCCCTACACCCTTCCCTTATCCCAGAGTGCTATCAGCTTATTTTAAGCAATGGTGAAGTCCACATAATAACTCTCATTTGTTCATAATTTCCAGGTGCTCAATGAGCGGCCTCCAAATCTGATCGAAGTCCTCCAGTTTGTCATTTATAATGTAGCGGATCCTTTCCAGATGAAGAGTATCTGTCAATACGGAAATCCAGGCTTTCAAGGAGGGCAATTCTTTTCCCTTCCATAGGAGGAGAATCAGTCTGTTTGCACACATCAGGCCATAGACCAGGAGGGGGATCTGTGTGCTCTTAAGTTTTTTAGATTGTCCCGATAGTCCAATAAGAATCAAAATGGGGTCAGGGTCTAACTGCACATCAAAAAGTTTGGGGAAAAAAAAGAAAAAAACTGAAGCCCAAAAACTCTGTAATTTGGTACACATTACAAAACTGTGAAGCAGATCAGCTTCTGCACATTGACATTTATCACAGATGGGTGACGTTTCAGGAAATATTCGATGTAATCTGGTCTTCGAGTAGTGCAATCTGTGCAAAATTTTAAACTGAATTAACCTATGTCGGGCGTTGATAGAGCAGGAATTAACATTACGTAGCCCTTTAGTCCAGATATCATTATGAATTTCTGACCCTAATTCCTTTTCCCAAGCTGATTTTATTTTACCTGTATCCTTCTGCCGGAGTGACTGTAATATCTCATATATAGAAGCAACCGCATGCTTTTCTGTTATACAATCCGCCAGGCATTGGTCAAGCTTACCTGGAGTTGCAAACTCAAATTGTTGTAGTTGGGACCTTACATAGCTCCTTATTTGAAGGTATCTAAAAAAAAAATCACAGGCTAGTAAATTGTACTTCTCCTTAAGCTGTTGAAATGAAGCAAAAGAGCCCTGAAAATACAGGTGTCCCACATTTTGCAACCCCATTTCCTTCCAGCGATCAAATGTCCCATCTAAAACTGAGGGTCTGAATGCAGGATTAGCTGTAATAGGTGTCAAAAGCGAGAAGGCTCTGAGTCTATACTCTTTCACGATCTGTCTCCAGATTTGAATTGTATTGTGAATAACTGGATTACAGTTGTAGTATGTATTTTTAAAACGAACAGGAGACAATGCAATTGCACCAAGAGAATGAGGCATACAGTCCTCTCGCTCCATGTCCAACCAACTTCCCATTATAACTGTATCATGTAGCCAATAAGCTATGTATTGCATATTAGCTGCGAAGTAGTAATTTTTAAAATCTGGTAAGGCTAGGCCACCATGTATTTTCTCTTTACAAAGGTGGGCCTTTTTTTTATCCTGTGGCTCTTGTAGTTCCAGATAAAAGGGAGAAGGAATGAATCCAATTTTTGAAAAAATGTAGCATTTAGATACACAGGGATATTTTTGAAACAGATATAGGAGTTGGGGGAGACAAATCATTTTGATCGCATTCACCCTACCTATCATGGAAAGTGGGAGTGATTTCCAAAATTCAACCTCGTTTTTAAATGTATCCAGAATTCTCACAAAATTGGCTTCATATAATGACTTGTATGACTTAGTAACTTCAATTCCAAGATATGAAAATTTTTCTGACGTTATTCTAAAGGGAAGACGATTTAGTAAATCAAGATTACTGCATTTAATTGGCATCAGTTGGCTCTTCCCCCAATTTACTTTGTAACCTGAAAAAGAGCTAAATAAATCTATTGTTACGAGCACCTTAGGGATTGAGTCTAATGGTCTGGTTACAAACAGCAGAATATCGTCAGCATACAGTGAGATCTTATTAGAGGTGTATCCTGTATTATAGCCATGTATTTCTTTATGTTTCTGAATTGTTTCTGCCAACAGCTCTAATGCGAGGTCAAACAATAAAGGGCTCAAGTTTGTAGTTGAAATATCCGGGATCAAGCTAAACATTTTTCTAAAAAACTCTGGGTCATCCCTGTTTGGGCCATAGACATTTAGCAATGTGATTGGTATAGACTGAATTTCTCCTACCACCATGATATATCTCCCCTCCTTATCTGCCAGGGTCGATTTATGTATGAATGGCACATTTTTACGAATAATTATTGCTGTACACCTTGCCTTTGCGAAAAACCTTGAGTGATAAACCTGCCCTATCCACTTAGCTGTAATCCTGCAATGTGCATCATTTTTAAGATGGGTCTCCTGATAGAAAATAACATCTGATCTCAATGACTTTCGGTATGCCAACACCTTACCACGTTTTATTGGTTCATTGATGCCATTCACATTCCAAGAGCAAAAGGTTACAAGCCCTCTCCTGTTCACCCCATCATTTCCATCACCATCTATTGAGGCCATATTGTTAGTGATTTATGTGTATTGTCCCATATTGACTAGAACATTTTCTACCATAGCACCTTCCTACCCAACAACCCCACCCACGAAAATACAAAATAAACACAGCAGAAATAATAAAAAAGAAAAACAAACAAACAAACAACAAAAAAACCCCACATACACCTAGGTCATAGCAGGAAGGGGAGCCTGCCATCCTCCCAACAAGACCATGTGTACTTCCAACCATCCTCTGTCGCAACCACCGACATAACAAGTGCCCTGTGTAGCTCCATAAAGACATTAAGCATAGACCAGGTATCACAAAAAGAAGGATCAGAAGGTACATTATCGTCACTATTAAACAAAACAATACAGTTATTCAAAAACAAGTTAAAGGGTGTCTAACTAGCAGCCCTTAAAACCAAGTATGAGACCGCAACATGTAACATCATTAACAAGTATAACGTTACTAACATATGCCTTTAACCGCAGGCTACCCGGATTATTGACTCTTAGGTACACAAAGGAAAAAAAAACCAAAAAAACAACCTGTCTGTAGTAAAGTGCTAGATGTCACCTGCGTAGAGGTTCTTTGCATTCTGGGTGGTGTATTGTGGCATTATCTGCCCTTATCTCACGTGGGATAGGATCCAGTGATCCTCCGTTATCCACGTCTCCAATGAGGCGTTCTGCATACTGTCGTGCTTCTTCCGGGTCAGTAAAAAAATTCTCAACACCGTCGTGAGACACTCGTAGTTTGGCTGGGTAAAGAAGTCCGTATTTGACTCCCGGTTTGTCGCGTAGCATCCTCCTCACAGCGGTGAACGTAGCTCGGCGCTTTGCCACCTCAGGTGGCAGGTCCCGGAAAATCTGAAACCGCCAGCCACAAAATGTTATATCCCGGGTGCCCATGACTTTCTTCATGATGTCCTCATAGGTGTGGCAGTAGTGAACTCTTACAATAAGATGTCGAGGTGGTACGTTATCTCCGGGCTTCTTTCTCAAAGCTCTGTGGGCTCTGTCAATCACAGGTGTCTCGTCCAGTCCAAGCGCTTCTTTTAACAGCCTCCCTGCAAACTCCCTGGCATTCTGCCCGTCCTCTTTGCCTTCTTTCACCCCTACCACTCTTAGGTTCTGACGCTTCGAGCATCCCTCGAGTACGGTGTACATTTTAGGACATTGTCAGGTCTCAAGAAAAAAATTGTCAGGTCTCAGTTCTCAAAAAAAAAGGTTGTCAGGTATCAGACAAAAAGTTGTCAGGTCTCAGTTCTCAAAAAAAATATTGTCAGGTATCAGAAAAAAAATTGTCAGGTCTCAGTTCTCAAAAAAAAAATTGTTAGGTATCAGAAAAAAAATTGTCAGGTCTCAGTTCTCAAAAAAAAAAGTTGTCAGGTATCAGACAAAAAATTGTCAGGTCTCAGTTCTCAAAAAAAAATTTGTCAGGTATCAGAAAAAAAATTGTCAGGTCTCAGTTCTCAAAAAAAAAAAGTTGTCAGGTATCAGAACACAAGGTACCAGAGAGAAAATCTTCCTGCAGGTGGCGGTGTTGTCATGTCCCACCCGAATTGATTTCCAAATACGTCATCAACGTGTGACAGTGGGAGAGCGTAAGGTCATTGACCTCACCGGAGTTTTACCGCAGTTCAGGCTCCTAACTACGGTGGCCCCTAGAGACAAAGCACGTACAAACTCCAAAACACTTGCAAACTCCAAAACACTTGCAAACTCCAAAACACTTGCAAATTCCAAAACACATGCAAACTCCAAAACACTTGCAAACTAAAGAACACTTGCAAATTCCAAAACACGTACAAATTCCAAAACACTTGCAAAATCCAAAACACTTGCAAACTAAAAAACACATGCAAATTCCAAAACACGTACAAATTCCAAAACACGTACAAATTCCAAAATACTTGCAAACTCAAAAACACATGCAAATTCCAAAACACAACGGAAGTGCTCCAGGACGCTAGGGGCAGTGTTGAGCTTTTGTTACCTAGTAACTACACAAGCCAGGAAGTACCAATGACCGGATTTGGGGTTTGCAGCCTTAAAGGCCGCATTTTAAGGCCGATTACGTCACAGCGACAAGAGAAGGCTTTCCCAATTCAAAGGCTGCTCAAAATGCGGCCCTCAAATGCGTCCATAATTTCCCTGAATTTTAAGGATGGGTCGGTGTAGCCTTCATGGCCCAACATATCCCAGACTTCATAGTGCGGTGGTGGTGTGGATAATTTTGCCGAAAAAAAACGGTGGAAGCGGAGCGGAGGAAGAGTAAACTTTCAGAAGTAAGTACTGAATATTATGTCACTTATTTATGCGCAAATATTTTTTTAATGAAGAACATTAAACCATTATTGTTGGCCACATGTCGGGAAAGTTATGTGACATTAGTCATGTCTGTACTATCAGAATTAACTTGGTTTTAAAGCCTTTACTTTAAAAAATATATATATAGTCGACCTTAATCTTACAGAGATTGTGATGATTTTGTGGATAATTAAAGTCAGTCATATATCCACAAACACAACAAGCTGAAAGTCAGTGATGCTGCTCGGTTTGCAGTCCTGAATATCACAGCACAAGGAGGATTCACTGCACTGTTAATGTTAGCTATGTTATATTGCTGCCTCTGTTCGGTGGTGGTGAGCCAAACGGACTTTAACGAGCTGACGGTTCACTTGTTAAGCTGAAAGAAAGATGCTTTAATCGCAGGAGTCACACATGTGTCCACTGTACCATCTGGGAACTCCTCTTGTTTCGTAATAACACAAACACTAAATCCTCCTTCTTTTGTGCTGTTTTGTAGCAGTGTATACACCTGAGACTGTCACCTGTCTGTCTGTCCTGCACTCGCTCTCTGTTTCTTTCTCTCTGAATGTGGAATAAAAGTATGAACATGTGTTTATAAGTCACACTTGTGTTTGAATCCTGCAGCTTATCACACATTTGATTTCCATGTGTGACAACTGCAAGTGTCCAGAGTGAGGACAGACTGAGGGACACACTGCTGCACATCATCTGTGAGGCTTTGCACCCCTGATGATCCACCAGGACAAACTCAGCAGTGTGTGAGGAAGAGTAGGAGGAAGAGCCAGCAGCAGCTGACAGATGGAGAGAATAGACAGACTGTTCCCTGTTTGTGAAGGACTGCTAGAAAAGTTTAAAATAACTAATTGTCTGTCCTGAATCAGTCTTATTAGGTAATGTTCAAATAATTTTATCATTCCAGTGTTTTCAGTGTGGGAGAAAGTACTCAGGGCCTTCAAGTTACACACTATGAAAGGCAGCAACAAGTGTAATATTCAGAAACCTAAAGTATGTATCAGCAGCAGAATGGACCTAAAAATAAATGTTTGTTCCAGTTCTATGAAGCTTTGAGTATTTTGGATCAGTAGCACTGCTGTGTTTGTTGCATCATATTGCTGTAATTGTTTATATGCTTTATATATTCTGAGGTAAGTTGATCTATAGTGTTACATCATATTCTATAAGGATGTTATGTGTTTGTAGACTTTCTGCCCAGTTTGACCCATTTAGCAGAAGCCAGCCTGTTTAAGGCTCTGATATCTATTCTGTATGACTTAAAGCAGTTATGACATGGTCTGATTTTCTCACCCAATAAAGGAATATTTCATATAATAATAATAATAATAATAATAATAATGGATTGGATTTATATAGCGCTTTTCAAGGCACCCAAAGCGCTTTACAATACCACTATTCATTCACTCTCACATTCATACACTGGTGGAGGAAAGTTACAGTTGTAGCCACAGCTGCCCTGGGGCAGACTGACAGTCTACTCTTCATTCTATCAGAAACAGTTATCACAGCTTGTACATTTTCTTTTTATAAATATATGTAAGCAATGAGCCAAATTTAGTAATGCCAACATACTGAAGGAACAACATTTGTCTCTTATATATGATACACCTATATATGCACTGTCAAAGATACTTGTCTTTGAGTGAAGATTTAAGGTGATAAGACATGTAAATAACTGCAACTTGAATCTGTACTGAAGCTCAGTATTTGACACAGAGTTCATGTTCACTGCTGTAATAGCTAATAATGATTAATATAATAACTATAATATTGGCCATATTATATTTACATTACCAAAGTGATATGACTTTAGTCTCATGAACAACATCAGCTAATTCTTATTTACTAATTAATCTTGAAATAACTGTTCAGTACAGAAATGAAGCCCAAAAATCATGTTTTACTGTCCTGTGGTCTCAGCCTCAGATACTTATCAAATCACACAAAGCTCTTGTAGAAACAAACAAACAAATGAACAAAATATGTTCTCCCTCATTTCTGTCAAACCAAGTTGTATGACACGTTTCCAGCGGTTAGTATCATGGTTGCTAGGCAACCTGGGAAGCGCGACGGAGACTAGACCGTCCCATCCGATTGTTCAGTCTGACGTCACTAGCCGTGTCTGGGTCTAAACTCTGCTGCAGGTCCATATATCAAACGATCATTGTGGCATTACTGAGAGTTGAAAAACTGTCTAAAGTCTTTCATCTTTAATAAAATGATCAGCGTTCTGCTCTACCAGGTGTAACAATTGAGTTTAACATCCAGGCATCCATGAAAACGGAATTTATGACATTTAACGGCGTTAGAAGTTAGCAGGGAGTTAGCTCGCTAGCTTCTATCTAAATACAATATAGCATGTCCTGACTGCGGGGTTTTGGAAACAAATTAAAACGTACAGCTCTGCTATCACTTCCAGCATAAATGAACACAGAAAACTAAACAGCAGTGACGTTTGTAGGGTTACTGAAGTTGGGCTAGCTGGTATATAATGATGTGCTATGTGACCGCTAGCGACACAGCTATGTTAGCATAATATAAACAAGCTAACTTTCTTTCCACTCGATAAAAGTTAACGTGAGTGTTCTCGGTGGTCAGAAACAAATGTAATTGCATGGCAGGATGCTGTAAAAGGACTGAGATAATCCATCCACAATACGAGGTTAGTCATTCATATACTGCTGCATGGGCTGGGCTGTAGTTACATCCAAAGGTTTTAAAAACTGAGCTTACATAAATGATTAGTGGTAATAAAAGCCGAGGGAGGTCAACAGGGATCACTGACTGTTTTAGGAGCTTTTTGAGATCAAATAGAAGAAAATACATAACATTAAACATGTTAACAACAGAAAAGCCATATTAAACGCAGACTACTTTAGACCCGGAAGTAGGATTCGTCGCGTCATCACTGAACAACCGGATACAGACAAACTTGTCGTTTATTTTGCAAATCGAGCTCAACACTGCCCCTAGCGTCCTGGAGCACTTCCGTTGTATTTTGGAATTTGCATGTGTTTTTTAGTTTGCAAGTGTTTTGGATTTTGCAAGTGTTTTGGAATTTGTACGTGTTTTGGAATTTGCATGTGTTTTTTTAGTTTGCAAGTGTTTTGGAGTTTGTACATGTTTTGGAGTTTGTACGTGTTTTGGAGTTTGCATGTGTTTTGGAATTTGCATGTGTTTTTTAGTTTGCAAGTGTTTTGGATTTTGCAAGTGTTTTGGAATTTATACGTGTTTTGGAGTTTGTACGTGTTTTGGAGTTTGCATGTGTTTTGGAATTTGTACGTGTTTTGGAGTTTGCATGTGTTTTGGAATTTGCATGTGTTTTTTAGTTTGCAAGTGTTTTGGGTTTTGCAAGTGTTTTGGAGTTTGTACGTGGTTTGGAATTTGCATGTGTTTTGGATTTTGCAAGTGTTTTGGAGTTTGTACCTGTTTTAGAGTTTGCATGTGTTCTTTAGTTTGCAAGTGTTTTGGATTTTGCAAGTGTTTTGGAGTTTGTACGTGTTTTGGAGTTTGCATGTGTTTTGGAATTTGCATGTGTTTTGGAGTTTGCAAGTGTTTTGGAGTTTGTACGTGCTTTGTCTCTAGGGGCCACCGTACGACATAAGGTAAGTTTAAATTTTGTTCATATTTTTGCTACAGTTGTGTTATATTAAGTTGCGGTTATGTTGTGAAAGTTACATATCAGAGAAGGAAAGCTAGTTTTGTACGAAACCAAATCAGTACTATTTTTGTCTGGCTAATTCATTCTAGCTAGCGACAGTGATGAAACGTGATTTTTTTTGTTTTTTATTCGGAGATGTTTCTGTTTTATTAGGAGACTGTCTCACCCCAACATCGTCAGACTCATGGCAGTTGCCCGCACTGAGTCCTGCTTTTTGTTGGCAGCTGAATACATTCATGGCGCAACCCTGCAGCAAGTGCTTCACACAGACAGCTGCTACTCTTAATAGTCTGTGTTGTTGAAGGATTCAGCACTTCTTATGTTTTTTTTTAATCCATTTTTAGACAGCGATGAGATCGGCTACACACTCCACAGAAGCCCAGAGTTACTGTTAATATCAAAAATATAATGCTGTCCTTTGAGATTTTAACATTTAAGACTGTGAGTGTAATGGATCTAAAACTGTTTAAATCTCTTCAGCCTGGTAACAAGGAAACTTTAAAAACAGAAGCAGAAGGTTTCAGTAGTGTAGTCTAATTTGTTCTTTTTATTTAATAATAATCCATATTATGTATAACAGCTACATTCACCCTGGAGAGAAACTAGTGAGGGAGACCATCAGGACCAAGCTGGGTTTCCTGGGTCCAGAGGTTTGGAGAAACTTCTTCCCTTTCTTTCATCACAGCTGTCCTGTGCCAGAAGTTCTGTTGACCCACTGAAAGAGGCATCATTTAAGAAACACCAGGAACACTGAAGCTCATCGCATTGATCAAACAGGACTCATGATCTTCACCAGCAGCTCCCTCACAGGGAAATCTTCAGCACTCCTCCGTAGGCCCGCCCCAGAAGATGGATAAACCCAGCATTTCATGAACACTGTGATGGAGACCTTTGGTTTGTGTAATGTTACAAATACTCGGATACTCCCCAGAGGCTCCGGACTTTTACATAAAGGTATTATATTCAGTCCTGTAGAAAGTTATATATTTAAAAAGATATGATCCTCTCTGGTTACTCTGGTATGAATAACTCTGAATCACTTTATACTTTAACCTTTGTATTGTTTTCATCAGTTCATTTTGCAGTTAACATGTGAACATGTTGGGTGGCTGTAGCTCAGGTGGCAGAGCAGGTCAGTCACTAACCAGAAGGTCGGTGGTTCGATCCCAGGCTGCCTCCTGGCTGCATGCCAAATATCCTTGGGCAAGATACTAACCCCGTGTTTGCCTACTGGTGGTGGTCAGAGGGCCCGGTGGCGCCAGTGTCCGGCAGCCTCGCCTCTGTCAGTGCGCCCCAGGGCAGCTGTGGCTACAATGTAGCTTGCCGTCACCAGTGTGTGAATGGGTGAATGACTGAATGTAGTGTAAAGCGCTTTGGGGTCCTTAGGAACTGAGTAAAGCGCTATACAAATGCAGGCCATTTACCATTACATGGATGACCACTTTTTTTTTTGAGAACTGAGACCTGACAATTTTTTGTCTGATACCTGACAACTTTTTTCTTGAGACCTGACGATGTCCTAAAATGTACACCGTACTCGAGGTCGAGGCATTTTTCAGAAAGCGATGTCACTTGCCCACGGAGCGTCTCAACTTTGTTCTCCAACTCCCGTATTGCATCGGATGAGCCGCTAGCCGTGTTGGCTAGCTCTTGCAGCGTATGGCCATGTGACTCTATCTCGTTCCTTAGCGTTGTTATGGCTTTGTCATTCTCGGCTTTCAAGCTGGCTATCTCCCCTCTTAATACAGCTGTGACTTCTGAGATCTTATTTTCAATTTTGTCACAAATTTCAACCTTAACACCTGCCAGTTCAGAGCGGAGTGCCGCAATAGCCCCCAACACTATATTGTCTGTGCTCGTGACGGTTCCGCTGGCGTCTTTACTGTGGCCAGAGGCTTCACTTGGGCCTTCCCCGTCCGGCGTGTCCAACTTTGGCAAAACTTTTTTGGGCATTTTCAACTGGTGTGTAGACACCCAGCCACTTTATCAGACAGTAGTTTAAGTTACCTTCGGTTACTGCCTATAATTACGGTCTATTTGGAGTTTTAGGATCGAAATTAAGCGGAGCTACTGCCGTGTCAACCTCACCCACTCATCGCCAAAACCGCATCACAGTGAGACCTGTGTGAAATTATCCAGCTCAATGTTGTTACAAATTTTGCGTAGTGACAGTCACTGAAGGATTAATTCTTTTTTTTATTGAGGCTGCATGCTCTCAGATCTCTGATAACAAGATGGTTCGGCCTCCAGGCTCAGCTGGGTTTGGTGTTAATGCTGGTGTTGGGAGTCGCGGCCAGTGTAAGCTCAGTGTCTGCGTATACGCTGGGCGCCCGCGCCTGTGTTTGTTATGTAGAGGAGGGGCTGGGGCTGCCGTAGTTGGGGTGCTCGCTTCAGGTTATTCATATTGGTTGTAGAGGACTCAGCATTTGAGCCTATGGAAAGAGAGGGAATAACAGAATGAATGCTCAGTACAGTGATGACGAAAGGTGAAAGAGGAATGATACTTGAAGATTGGAGACACATGAACATGAGTTATTTAAAGGCTATGTGTATGTATAATGTCATGTATATACCTGAGGGGTGTAATCATGTGAAGCTGAGCAGTAGAAAATACACTTTACATGTTTTGCATATTATAAAATGTACATCAGGAGGTTTCTCAGATTGTGCTCGGCAGTGTAACAACTTTAAGGAAGACTATCTCCTCACAGGCAGTGAAATTGGTTTACCTGTTTGTTGGCTGCTGTGGGGAGGCCTGACTTTGGCGAGAGGAGGGACCCCTCGGTACTGGGGGCGTAGCATAGGGGCCTGGGGTTGAACATTAATGTGGAGATGAGGGTCTGATGTGCTGTCCAGAGGGCGAAACCTCTGAGCTGTGCTCGTCTTGGTTTGAGGTACCTGGAAGTTAGATGAAGAACACTAATAGACTCATCTTCCAAGACACACGGCATACGCCCATACCAGTGACATATATGTAGTGACATAGTACACAGAGGGAATAACTCTAATATACAGTCTATAGTACCAAGCGGCTGGCTTAAATCCTTATAAGACAAATGATTACCACAAAAGAAGCCACCCCAGACCAGTCATATTAGTCCTCTTGTTAACACAGACTACTGATAATCTACAGACATCAACATTATGTGACACCTTTCACGTGTCTTGTGGCAGTTTGAAAAGAAAGCCAAATACTAACCGCTTGACCTGTGACCTCGAAAGAGCGTGAGCGTCTCTTTTTGCGACGGCCTTCTAAGTCTGCCTCGCGAGGCGTTTGGTTCTTGTTGAGCACCTGTCTGTTACGTGGGCGTGTCCAGGTCACATGCAAACCAGGTCCCTCCCCGGTGCTGCTGGACAGGTTATCGTCTGAAGTGGCGTGTCTCAGCTCGGGGCTGGGCTGCCTGACGCGCCTCATTGGCAAACCTCTAGGGGGAGCTTCGCTTAAAGAAAGGCTGCTCTTCTGCTTCTTGGGGTCCAGGGGAGATGGTGCAGAAGGTAACCGCAAGACATCCACCTCGAGCGCTTTGGAGCGCCGACGTGCTGCTTTTACTGCAATGTTCTGGACCCCCTTTAAAATCTGCTGCCGTTCTGTGGAGACACAGGTAATTTCTTTTCACTGTCATTTTTAATCTCCATTCACACAACAGAAAGAAAGCTAGTTAACAGAGAAACACTACTTTTCCCCATTAGCACTGATTTAATTGTTATAACTGAAAATCAATCGCTCATATTAAACATGAAGAAGATCTGCAGAATATTTCTTGTGTCCTGCTTCAAAAAATACACTTCTAGGTCACCGTGAAATCTGAAGGCTTCATCCTGAGCACTGATGCAAAGTGCTTTAAAAAAATCTTACATCATGGAAACAAACAATCATCAAACTCAAGGGTTTATTGATTTTCTGTTACCTGCATTTAAATACTCCCCCTGTATTTAAACTGTAGATAAAAACTCTGTTAAAATTCCCCAAAGTTCATATGTCCTCATTTGAATATCGTACCATTTATTGAGAGGGGGATATCGGCCCCTGCCTCGCTGCTCTCAGGTGATGAGTCCAGGTGGCTGCTGACACTGTGGCTGAGATGGCTGTAACTCAGAAAGCTCTCAGGAGCCAGAGGCTGCAGCTGCAGACGTGAGATGCAGAGTGCCACATTACGATATGACATTCACTGTGGTACTTTGCTTTCAGTCGGTCTGTCTGAGTGTCAGTGAGGATTAATCAATTCTATGGCTCTCCAAAATGAAATTTTAATTCTGAATGGGGCTCTGGTGGACTCTGGTGAACATAACTTTATCTTGCCAATGAATCACATCTCTCAGATGCATTTACACAGGAAAAAATAATGAGCTGGAGGTGATGAAACAAAGATGTAATTCTTTGGTAAGCTTAGCAAAAAAAAAAGCCTGAACACAGGAGTCAATAGTGAACATTTTATTATGGACAGGCGAATGTTGAAAAACAAAGGGATTAATAGAGTGAAGTATCTCTGAGAGTGAAATTCAAATATGAAGCCATGTGAAGAGAAGCTCTTCTGCATTTTCTCACAGCTAATAAAGCAAAATGAACAAAACCAGATGGTGTTATAGTTGTGCTTACCTCTCTGTTGCCCTTCCCATTTATGTGGATAGGAGGTGGGGTCATTACTGCTGAATTTTTCATTTGCCTGGCATGAGGGCTGCTCTTGAAAACTCTGTTATTGTCCCTAAAGCCGGGAATAAGAGAACAAAACTGAGAACCTACAGTATGTATCCAGACAGTGTAACGAGTTAAAAAGCTTTAAGGCACACATGAAAAAGATGTCCTCTTACAGATCAGGTTCAGGCAGAATGGGAGGCAGGGTATGTCTGCGTATTTTGGCTTGACCTCGCCTGTTATCTGAGCACATGTTACGTATGCTCTCCTGGTCTGAATCTATGTCCTGCATGTTGTCACGACCGCGAGAAGGCAAGGCGATTTTAGGAAGCGAGACCTCCTGGAAGTAAGCACATAGGAGTTAGTTGTACCTTGTGTTCTTCTAAGCTTAATACTACTATAGTATCACTTAGTTTAGACTTTACGTGTCAGCTGTGGTTACCTTGATGGTCTGCCTGATTGTCACCTTTTCTAGGCCAATTGCTTTCTCCAGTTTCCTATCATCTAGTTCCTTCATGTACATATCATACAGCTCCTGAAGGTGTGGAGGTACGGGCAGACTGTGGTCTGTAACACGGAGGATAATTCATGTCAGGAAATAATTTCATAAAAAAAACAAATCAAAAACAACTGATGAGCTCCTTCATGATTATTCAATTGTCTAACTGTCTGGTTCAAAGTAACCTCATTTCACTTCATTGATATTAAACTGTAAAGGGCCTAATAACCCAGTTAGCAGTGCTATATGTATTTAGATGATCTTTGTTTTTAACAAACTTCGGAGTCATAATGCTCACATACTCACCATCAATGAACTGTCTCTGCTGCTGAATAATTTCGTCACACAGGTGTCTGTGCTGTTCAAAACGCTGCACCACAAAGTTTTTCTGTCGGATCACGTTGTCTTTGAGCAGAGCGTGGGACTGCATCTCTGCGTTTTCAATCTCCAGCTCATGGACCTTACAGAGAAGTCCTAGGACCTCGCGTTGCTCCTCTGAGCTAACCCGCCGCGGCAGCAGCTCCTCCAAGCGCCGGGCCTGATCCCGAAGCTCCAGAAACCTACGCTCAAGCAACGCCTTTAAACAAAAGGTATAAAGGCACATTTTAAAAAGCAGACTGTATTTCAGACACTAAAAATATTATGTATGCACTACAGTCAAAGGTTTTATGAGAACGATTCTGTTTTCTGCTATTTTTTTCTAGTTGTAGACAGATATTCCCACCTTCTCCTTGTGAATCTTTTTCTGTTCAGCCATGAGTGCAACCAGATTTTCTCGAGCTATTGCCACCTCCTGAGTCTCCGTGGTGTCTGGAGGAGACTCTGAGGAATCAGAGTCCTTCTCGCTTTCATCCTTATTGACACTTTCCTTCCTCCTCTCCGCACGCCACTTTCTCCTGCGCCTGCTGCGCTCCTGTTCCCAGCTAAGAGAAGAAAATTACACATGGTCACTGACAGAGACAATAATATCTGGTTAATGAAGGCACATTTGAAAGTACATAGTTGAAAAAGTCTTCTGTTTAAAAAAAAAAAAAAAAAAAATGCGGCCAATAAAATTCATTATTACATTTGATTTATGTTGTTTTTTTGTTTTTTTGATCAGACTTATTGTCAGGGGTTTGACATTAGTTCAAACACATCACTGGGTCATAACACTTACAATAATTTATATTTATATAATCCACAAACACTGACACTTTCAGGCAACTTTAAGCACGACAAAGACATGCTGTGAGTTTTCAACATATTATCAAATAGCTGGATTTAATAATGTTACAAAGAGAAATACAGGATAAATAGTGTTGGTTAAAGAAGGGAGAAACATGACAAAAAGGCTTGAAACTGACTCTGTAATAGTTAAAAGATTGTTAGAGGTGGCAATCTGGATCTCCATGTTGTTGTTTTCCAGCTCCATCAGGCTCTTCCTGATCTGCATCTGTTGGCGGAAGGCATCCAGAAGCTGCTCCCTCAACAGATCCATCTCCTCTCGACTCTGCTGGCTGGAGTGGGCCTGGACCTCTGCTACAAGGGAAGGGATGGAGATTAGACTCAAAGAGCTCAAAAAGCAGGTATTTTTCAAATATTAAAGTCAGCTGTGAGTGCGAGACCTTACCCTGAACATTGCGGATGTCAGCTCGGTCAGAATTGAGCTGTCGACTCGCCTGTTCGGCAATCTTCTTTTTCAACCTCTCGATCTCGCAGCGCAGGTCTGAGATGATATTGGTGTACTGAGCAATGTGGTATGACACATTTATCATGTTCTTCTTCACCTAAAGGACAAAGATGACAAAGAATACTTGAGATATACTTTGGATATATGAATTATACAATAGAAGTTGGATTTCTAACTGCAGAAAGTTGAGTTGAAGCTACATTAATTTATTTAACTTCTGCTAGAGTGAAGCAACACTGAGACATAAAATATTACTCAGCTCACCCGTGTTCGAATACTTTTGGCACGGTCTGCATATGTCAGCGTGTTACGAGACTCCTCAAAAGCTACAGAGGCAGGGCTAATATGGGCTATCATGACCGTTCGGCTGTTTCCGCCCAAGGAGTCCTTTAGTTTAAAAAAAGAATGATAAATATAAATACACACACAAAAAACATCTAAATCATCAACACAGATGGTCCCATATAAACCTTTAGAGGACTGTACCTTCAGGAGACGAGTCAACTTGCTGTCTCGATAGTTGACATACTTGTTACCATTTTTGTCACTCAGGGCGTTAATGCAGTTGCCCAAAGCCAGGAGGGAGCGGTTGATGTGGGCCCCTTCCTTCAAACGCTGACCTCTATTTTGAGTCTGATAAAATAAAATAAAAATGGATGAGTAATGAGAAAACTTCAAATATGCTTTTAAAAAAGGAAAATATTCCCCCGTTTCTTTTACTGCTCTGAAGGTGATTTAAGTAATATAATAATAATAATAATAATAATAATAATAATAATAATAATAATAATAATATAATAATAATAACAGTAATATTATGATAACACTTACTTTTGGGTGGCACTGACAAAAAAACTGAATAAGTATCAACAGATTAACACAGTTTAAACCTTTTAAATTAATAAGTTATACTAAATAGAGGATTCATTAATGATGGTGATATTTGAGCTATGTTTTCACAGGCTTTACAGCAGGGGAGTGTCAACATTAGTAAGCTATTGTTGGCTGTTTCTTTCGGTGGTGTAGTTGACATGTTTCCACTCCTGACCAATAGATGGCATTAGCTCCAATGCTTGGTCCATCTAGTACTAAAATAACACAACCTCACCTTTTGCTAACTACATGGATGCCTCTTGTTTACAGGGAGAGAAAATGTTCTTTGCAGCTTCATGTGACTAACACCTGTGAGGTATGCTCAGCCTTGTAATGCGCAACTCATCAATATTATGCCTTTGAATCATTCAAATAGTCTCCATGACAAATAAGTGCTCTCACAGCCTGACCGCATGATTATCTCATGGTGAAGAACAACAAGCCTGTGGTAAAATGAGCATCAGTGACAAGCTATTCAAATGAAGGAATAAAGCAGTCTCAACCTGAACAACTGCCAAAAAGAAAAAAACAACTGAACAAATACTTGAGTTTTTCTCACTTAACCGCTTGCAAAGAAAAGGTCAAGGCGATAATAGAACCCAGAAAATGAACTGGCTCGCAGATTCTCTTCATCGCTGTACTGATAAATATCAGTGTGACAATACTAAAAAGAAATTCCATGTACTGCTCTTCGCTTTTATATCTGTCATTCTTATTTTCTCTGTGAAGAATGTGCTTTAATATGTCATCTTCCAAGTCTTTATTTTGTGTTAGTTTTCTGTAGAAATATCTAGAACACTTTTCATAAATTCCTGGAAAACAAAACAGTGTTGTCTAAAAAAAGAAAAAAAGTGCAGACATCAGATTTCATTTATGAAAAGAAATGAGTTGTGATACCATTAACACAGTTACGGGATTCATGTTTCTGACCACCTGTCAAATTTAAGTCCACTATGAACTGTTTTTGACTCTACTTAGGTAGAGGTTGCAGGTATCATGTCACAAATATATGTTAAAATGAAAAAACAAAAGCTGGTGGCCACTGGTGGACATATCCTACTGGATCAAGGGACTCTGATTATATTATATTTTTTATAAGTCTCCTAAGATTTATGATAACGTCTATCCTCTGAAGAAATCATTCATTGTTCCCCATGGAGACACGATTCATGGAGCAAACCCTTGTACTGTATACAGACACATCACATTAGCCACAGCCTTGAATCTTGACTTCGGTGGGTAAGCACTTGATAAAAGTAGCTTCACCCACACTCACTCCCTCTGATTAAATATATACATATATAAATATATATATGTACACACACCTGTGCTGCTCGTTCGGAGCCGGCGAGGTCAATCATGAAGAGGCGTGCAAAGCGGACCTCCTGCAGAACGTCACGACAGCGGCTCTGCTGTTTGACAGCTACTTGTAGCACAGCGTGGGAGCGAGATGACGTCTGATTGGCGGCTGTTGGCTCCTGGGTGCGCTGTTTGTTGCCCTTCATGAGGAGCTCCATGATCTAGAAAAACACAGGTGTGAGTTATTTCTGGTCTTTGTAATTTCTGAGTGTTTTGATTGAAATAAATGGGTCATGTAGTGCTTGGAAAGGTAAACTGACTCACCTCTTGAGCATTGATGGTGGACACCTCTGTGATTCCAGCAACCTGAATAACTCCCTTAGAATCTTCTCTTAGGTCTAAGAAGCCTGAGGATGGATTCAGCAGGTCACGGATCATCTCATTGTAGATCTAATAACAAACAGAATATATGTATAAATATATATGAACGGACCTGTAATAAAGATCAGAAAGCTAGGTTACAGACACACATTAACTGCGAAAATGCTTACATCCATGGAAAAGGCTTCATTCAGCCTTTCAGACCTCCTGCATAGACTGAAACCTGGTACAAAAACATCAAGTGCTACATTTTCAGCAACTTGTCATTAAATAACCTCTACTTGTTGGGTGGCAAGCTGTCATCAAATTAACGTCAGTGCGCTTTTTCATGAAAGCAGAATTGAAGTGACTTCTCTGAACTGACAGTAATGGCGTGAGCGTGAAGGCCCACAGCCACATAAAAACCCAGTGTAGGAAGTTACATCCTGGAAAGTGACCACTGGACGACAATCTGCCAGTGGGTTGGAAATGTTAAAGATGCTTTTTATTTGTCGAGCAGACAAACCCACAAACGCTAACAAGAGGATGCTTTTACTGCCACTGACAGCTGGGTGGTTGTTCCGTTATTTTTTCCATTGGTACACTATGATTGCTGGTGATGTTTAAACAAGCCCGAGTGTACAGCAGCTCTGAGAGGTTCTACTGAATCATAGTGGTACTTTGAGCTAAAGGTTAAAATACACTCATGGTAAACGTGCTAGAATCACTGTTAGCACAAGACACAGCTAAGATATACGTTCACAATACAAAGTGTTGAATAAATTTAACACTTGACAAGATGATGGCTTTAAAAGAAAATAATGGAATGATTAAAGATTGCTGGATAGTCAGAAATATTACAGTGTAATACATCAAAGCTAGCAAAGAGGATACAAAAACAACTGTCAGTGCAAACTATCGCAAAATCTACTTAAATAAATACCAACAATCAGCCTAATGCTGTCATGATATTAGAAATGTAATTGCTAGTGAGACTACCAGCTGAATTAATGATTCTTGATACGCAATTTAACACCAAAACAAAGTGATTATTACATGTACTTCAACACAAACGTCTTGATTAAAACGTTACGCTGTTGCCAGTTACTTTAGGATAACAGCACAAAGTACTTCCATGTCCAACAGTGTCCACCTGTCTTCATCAAAGGTATCCTAAATATTAGTTCTGGTGACCTCTGGTGACCTACAACAGCTTTCAATCCGAGTAAGTAACATGTCTGGAAAAGTCTAATACTAACATGGTGCCAAGTAAACTGAAAAGGCTTTTGGAAATCAGACATCATTCAGAAAGAAACCCATTTCGTAAGAGAACTGGCTTTATATTCTGAACCTTCAGATGGACAAAATAGTAGTTAGTTATTTGGACAAAAGCAGCTGC
Source organism: Aulonocara stuartgranti (assembly GCF_965226115.1). Taxonomy (NCBI): domain Eukaryota; kingdom Metazoa; phylum Chordata; class Actinopteri; order Cichliformes; family Cichlidae; genus Aulonocara; species Aulonocara stuartgranti. The sequence goes on along the minus strand of NC_138959.1, from coordinate 8,397,171 downwards.
CAGAAACCAGCTTGCAGAGTTTGCCATCCTTAGAGGCTCACTAATGTAGCTAAAAAGGTTTCTCTTTCCATTAAGGTTTCTAAATCTGCCAAAACCCACAAACCAGAATAAACATGAACAAAAAAGGAGGACGGCTGTGTGCATGTGAATGGTACAGAATGGCTGAAGGTGTCCTTTTATCAGTACAGGCTATATTTATGTGCTCTGTGCACATGTTTAAGAGATTGCACATGTGAAAGAGATTGTGATCGGAACAAGGAAAGGAACAGATGTGTGCACTTCGCCCAGTAAGGCTATAAAATGGCGTTTAAACTCTTTGTGGTGAGGCAGCAGCGGTAACAGATTGCTCCCTGGAAACAGCAAACACACATGTCACGCACACACTTGTTTCAGGATTCATCCCGATGAGTTCAATACAGGTCAGAGAGCATCCAGACTCAGCGACTAGGCTTCCTAATAGGAACATTTTAACTTCCACCCACCCAGAGCGCTACTAAAAGCTAGGCTTCAATAACATTGTCAGTCACTGAACATAATGATAGAGTCTGGCACTGAAAACACAAAATGTCATTTTGATGTCAGATGCAAAGCCCACTCTGAGAGGTTAGATTTGTATCCAACAAGTACGTCTATTGTGCTCTTTTCATTTTTCATCTCTCTGTTTGTATTCCTCATTTTGTTTTCTTTTGCCTGGAGCTTTTCCTTTTTGTTTTCTTCTCCAAATTTCTTTTGTTTCCTGACAGCCTGAACATTTCTGAATAAATCTGACACATTTATTTGTATTTTTGTACTGCCATCTTTTGCAGATCTTGTTGCAAAACTATAACAGATAAATTGTTCACTTAAAATCATAAAAATAACCTCAATGACACAGTTAATTTACACAGTTACTTTCAAAGATTCTTTTCATGTTTAATTAAAACAGAAAAAACCCAAACCAACAAAAACATTCAAATATCTTGCTAAATGACGTGGTGAAAATTGTAATTAGATCTCTTGAATGATCACCTTGTTGTTGAATTGTGCTATACAAATAAACTTGCCTTGCCTTGCCTTGCCTTGCTGTAAGGCTATATTGTTTTTGTATTTTCAAAGTGAGGAAAAGCCTAAACGACCTCTTGAAGCCTGTAGCTATACTAATTCACACCAGCCAGGATAAGTTTCTTCTGTCAGAGTCAAATGAACCAGCTCTATTGTACCCAGGGCTATTAAGGCTTTTGTTGCTGAACACACAGAGTGAGCTGTACCTGCTTGTCAATAATGAGGTGTGGAACACAGCCAACAGTGAAACCGCCATCCTCAGCCTGTGGTTTTATCTGTGGTTCATCATCCACTGAGAAAAGCAAAGGTAAGAAACACCTAAAAGTACTGAACCTTTCTATATAAAGGCACATGTAAATCCAGTACCCAAGAATAGTTTCCAGTTACTGTTGTCAATTTATAGCAATGTGCTGAAGTAATGATGACAAGAGACAAGGATGGCATGGACTGAGCAATGGTCTCTTCAATCGACCCCCGCCTATTCGCAGTTCAGTATTCGCAGATTTTCTTCGTAGGGCATTTCTAAAATATTTGCTAATCATTTTAATTTTATTTTTGTGACTAAGTAAATTTTTATGATAGAAAAATGATTTACTAATTTTCAAATATTCATATTAATGTAAACACAGCAAAATATCAATAAAATGTCGAAATTCCAAACACAAAGCTCCCGGGAAAGAAAATGCAGCTTGGGAAGCTGAAATATATCAGCATTTTAAGAGGGGGTCCCAAGTATTTGAGCATTTTAGCTATTCACGGGAGCTTGTGGTCCCTACCCCCTGTAAATACCGGGGGTCGACTGTACTATAATTCCCTTGTAATGTATTCAAATCACAATTCAGTCTAACTTAAAAAACAAACTTGAACTAATAGCCCCAACACAGGAAAATCACTTAAAAAACTTCATTCCAAAGTTCAAATAAATTATTTAATTGTTTGCATCAGTACTTCACCTAAATGTAGTTAAACTCAAAAGCTAATTAGCAGGTAATCAGCATCACAAAAGCACATTTTGTATGTTTGGTATTGCCACAGGATAAATAATTAGTCAGACGTCGACACTGTTATTAAAATATAATCGCTCAGTAACTTTCGTTCACTCAGAAGCAAACGCATATTTGTTTTTTAATAACATTTAATTGAATTTTAATAGAATATCTACATAGGCATACCCAAGCCCATTTTCAGGAAACCATCAAACCTGCGCTCTAGTGCAAAACTGTTCAAAACTAATGCGAGTTTATGAGGTTAAAAAATAATTTTTTATGAATCAAATAAGTTAGCACAGCTGAAAACTAAACAACCTCTAAACATTGTACTAGTTGAGCGACTCAGGCTTCAGCATTTGTATGTTATTACAGTCTAAAATTGTCCCCCAAAAAACAGTAAAACTCAAACTTTTAAGAAATAGAGACAAATTTATGTGGAAAAACTGCCACAAAAACTAAATGCAATGGTGGGTATTACTCCAGTGAGATAACAACACAGACTAAATCTAACCAACACAGAAAGAGAGCTGGGAGTTTCCAGTTTTTAGTTTGACAAACAGGCGCCTCACAGGTCCTCAATCAGCAGATTCATTAAAAGATGCCCACAAAACACGCTAACAGTGAAGAGGCGACTCCTGGAAGAAATATCTGAGTCTTAAAAATGATGCTGCATATCTGAGACTAGGCAATATGAAAATAAAATAAAATGAAAAATAAAACCTAGACACTGAGCATAAGAAGATTAAAAAACCCTGCAGAGACAGGCTGATCAAAATGAGCTCTCTTTGGGTGAAAAAACAAACTAACCCCAAAACAATTTGTGAACAGAAGAATAAATAAAAAGACCCAAACTACAACTTCCTCTGCAAAAACTATTTAGAAAAGAAACAGTTTGCTTTTATTTTCTCTGCACGTTCGGTGAACAGAACAGCCACCACATCCCTTTTTAAGTGCCCATCAACCAAGTCAGTTCATGTGTCCAGATGACCTAAACTGAATGCCAATTATAATTTCTATTCACACTGCAAATCATGTGATTAAGTTTGAGTTTTCATGAACATTTTCTGGATGATCCTAAACTTTATAAATAAAGAAAGATAACACAGTAAATGGGAGAAAATAGTTTTTGAACATTTCAGAGATTTCTCAGCCCTTCAGTGCATTTGATGTTGTTACAAAAAGCCACATTTCCAACAATAAGAATCATTTGAAGATGCAAAACATACAGGCCAGTAACATATACTAGTCGAAACCCCCCCAAACAAAACACAAAAACAAATAGGCAATGCAAGCTTTAAGTCATGACTGCATTTTCTGTTAGTACAACATTTTAATCTTTTAGATACCCAACTGCCAGGGTTCTGGGTCTCCTGACCCAGCATGTTTAGTTCTTTGCGATTTTTGTATTATTGTACTTGTGTGAGGTATTCTATGGTTTCTAAGTTCGATCCCTTGCCCTTCATGTTTCTCTGTGTCCCCTCTGTTCTGTGTAAGTCTGTGTCTGCATGTTTGAGTTTCCCTCTGTGTCTTTCGGGTCTTAGAGTCCTCTGCCTTATGGTTTATGTCTCTGCGTTTCTTAGTTGCTGTCTCCACCGTGTCAAGTTCGCGTCTCTGTGTCATACTTCCTGTTTTACTTTGAAGGTCCATGTCTTATGTGAATGCATCCTGCTTTGCTTGTCTCGTCAGTCCTGATTATTCTCCCAGTTGTGCCCACCTTCTGTGTCTCATTCCCCTCGTTACTTCCCAGTGTATTTAAACCCTGTGTTTCTTGTTGCTGGACCGTTGCCGACCCTCGTCAGTGTAACCCCAGCGCAGTTACCTCGAGAGTGTTTTCTCAGCGATTTGCCTTTATAATCACTTCGTGTCTCTGTGTACAGATTCCCTGGACCAACCCCTGTGTTACCTGAGTGATTGGAGTGTGAAGAGGTATGTGAGGAGTGGACGGAGTGTGTGTGTGTGACTTTCAGCGTCTTTCCCGTTCGTGTGTGGACCCCCGGAGCCCGGCTTTCCCCTCACCTTTGTAAATAGATCACCTGGTGTATTGTAATAAAGACTCCTGTGCTTTCAAGACCTAGAGCCTGCGCGTGAGTCCGTTCAGTCCCGTTGTGACACAAACATATTCTGTCAGTAGTTTTCAGTTGTGATCAACTGGTTTCAGTCAGTGGCAGGATTGATGTGTTTACTGAACACAAATGAACTCTCTTGTACAGTCCAGAATCAATCAGTTTATTGTATTTTCAAGCCAATGCTCTCCAAACACAAAAGAACAGTGTACACACAACACTGTCATCAGTGCCACCATGCCATGACTGACTGAAATTGGCTAAGGCTGAGCTACTGGCATGCTGGATGCTGACATGAGTGTCCAAAGCTGTTCCTGCAGCCTCGCATATCCATGAGAGTACTATCACAGATCTGATTCCTCTTGACGAAAATCGGAGTGGTGAGCGGTCCCAAGCTGAGGTGTTAGATAGAGCTTGACCATTATAATGGTGGGACTCATATCCCTGGGGCTGATACGTTTACATTTACTGAAATATCAGAATCAGCTTTTATAACAACAGATAAATGAAAATGTTAAAAAGTCAAAACACTCTTCAATCCTGAGTGTTCACGCTGTATAATTTGTCGAGCAAAGGGTACTTTGAAACTTCCCTGTAGGCGACACCTTTCGCCAGAAACACAACAATTAATTGATCTGAAGAGAGTCGGCCAGAACTTAAATAAGTTATTCCCAAGCTGTTGTGACAAAAAAAAACAAAAAAAACAAGATAATATGACAATGCAGTTCACAAACTATCTTAGCAAGGATTCATAAATTTCTATGCACATCACAGGTTCAGGAAATTCATTTAAGTTTCATGTGTTTGACAGAAACAAAAAATATCAGCTCATACATTGAAGTTTTAAATCTTCAAATATTGCTATCAGTCTTAAAAATCCTACATCATTTGGATCTGGAAACTTGCTTAGTCCAGGTGCTGATGGGTGACTGCTTGTATCACTTCCAGAGGTCACCTCATTTGAAATGTTTTGTATATCTATACTGCATATATGTGCATATATTATAAGCTCCATTGCATAATATAAAAATGTATCTAACAATCTTATTCTCTCTCTCTCTCTCTCTACTGGGCTGCAGATAAGGGTGCCCAGCTCACTTCAGATGTGACATGGATGCCAGAAAAAAGTAAAGCGATAGCTGTATCTGCCTACTACGGGCATTAATTAACAACATCAAATGTTACAAGAACAGTGTGAAGTCCTCCCCCCCCCCCCCAAATAAAAGAGACAAAACCAAAAAACAAAATCCCATTTGAACAGTAGACAGAACCAGCGATGGATATCTAATGTTCATACCTCAAGAAATTAGTGGTAATTACTGAGTGAGCAATCAGAGTAATGGATCTAACATTTAGGGTCTCACTGCAGAGCAATTAGATGTGTCATTACTTGAGAGTTCGTGATAAGAATACAGGTCTAGAGAGAAATTCTTTTAAAAATGAAAATCCTTACTTCCAGATAGGACATGGACACACTGTACAGCATGTCATCACTGGTCTCCTCAATGGCACGGAACAGGTCATTCAGAGTTCGAACATAGATGCCTGGCTCCTTGTCAGTTCCTAACATGGTGTATGTCTTTCCACAACCTGAAAACAAAATATAATGCCTCTCATAGACCCAGTCTTAACCATGTAGTGAGCACCCAGTGACGGACAAAATTAGCTACAGAGGTGAATTTGTGAAAAAACATTTTAAAGTATAAATAAATGCCAATCATTTGCTCCTAACCTTTGTAGTTTCAAGGAGGAAACAACATGCATACACATGAGTGGCTACAACCTCTGTGCTTACTTTCCACAAGAGGAGGCCAAGAGTAGAGCTTGTATGCGAGAAATGGCCAGGCAGAAGGCAAAAAATGAAAGCAAGAGAAAGGTGGGAAACTTGATGGAGCAATGGCTCTCTACTAGTCTTTGACAGCCTGTGACTACCCGCTGGAAATGTGGGATGCAGAGCATGACTCATTTTCTAATCAGGCCTTTGCTAAAATCAAAAGTGAAACAGGTGTTAATAAGATGTCTACCTTTTCCCAAGAGCTTGCTGAATAGCTCTCTGGCTCAGGCTGACAACAGGTCAGGAGGGTTGCACATGTAATTAGTGTATGATACACCTATGAGCACTGAGACTGAGTACTAAGAAATATATTTGGTTCTTGTTCAATGCACATACACTCGCACAAAACAAACCTGTGGGTCCATAGGCAAACACAGTGGCATTGTAGCCTGATATAAGGCCCTCAATTAGGCCTTTTGTTGTTGCCCGGTACACTTCCTCCTGTATAGGGAGAAGAAAGGGTTCAGGCCATACATAAACAGCTACACATCAATATGAATACAGTGCGAGATTTGCATTATTTTCGTTTTTTCTTTAACTCCTGACAAACCTGACTAGCGGAGAAGTCAAATGCTACATCAAACATGTAAGTCTTCTCCCTCGAGCGATTGGCACGCAAGATGTCGTCTGGGTCCTCCATGGGGTCCATCAGAACCACCATCTAATGATGAAGAAAATGGTTAAGATACAGGAAAATAAGACAGGCCTTTGCAGGCAAGGGGCTAAACACTATTGACATCAGCGAGGCCATTGAACTTAGTAATGTGTTTGTTGTGTAGACAGTATGGTTTACTTTTAATAACAGTGGAAAGATGTGCTAATGAGCAAATGGGCTCTCTATTCAGTGACATTAGGTCCAGCTTGAAAGTGTGGCAAAGATAAATGACAAGAAGGTCAGCTGAAAGGCTACTGAAGCGTATTTCTGCTGGGATTAGATGGATGACTGTTCACTAATCATTACAATATCTCATAAGTGCAGGAAAACAAATATAAACGACCGCTCAGTTTCCAGGACTAGCTAACACAAAATAAAGATATGTCTCTTTGTGGCAGATCACTGCAGATGCAAGTTTCTGTTGAGCCCCTTACTGTGCTGTACATCTGGAAAAACGAGATAGCCATTTGCTTGATGTCCCCCTTCAGGCCAATGAGATGAGCTCCAGTACCTACTTAATGATCATAAAACACCATGCTCCAAGTGTGTCCATTTGGATTTATTTTACTACATTTATGTCTTCTAGTAGGTTTTAGCATTCAATTACCTTTTGTGACTATTTTAAAGGTTCCAGTTCACCATCTCGCCAACCTTTATAGTTTCCACATTTGCTAAAACAGCTGTTGGTGTTAAATGACTGAATTGACTGTTTGTGACAGTGAAGAGGAATGTTCTGTGTAGTAGTATCAACTTACACCAATTTGTAACAGCATTTCTGTATTTTCTTGAATTAAAGGTGCATGTAATTAGCACTAAATTATATGTGTATAGACATATACACATACATACGCACACACTAATTACTGGGGATTCTCCATAATCTGTTAATGTGGTCACAGGGGCAAACATACTACGGTTTTACCACAGATGGTATTTTAATATATTCAGATCCAAATTAAAGATGTACAAAAAAAAGCAATTGTGCAACTTCACTTTTGTGCACCTTTGAGCCTAAATGTTAAAAGTAAAAACTTTAGTTAGTATAACTTCTTCCACCTATATATTATTAAAGTTAATGGTAAGAAATTGCATGTGAAAAATGACAATGCCGGCGGAAGCTATTTCCTCCAGGAAATGAAAGCCACTTCTTGTGACAAATACAGTCCCCTCTACACTCATTTCACAGCTTGTATGTAGAATATGCATTTATGGAAATGGGAATCCACTCAGGCCATCTGTCTGAATCATGGTCATAGAACAAAAAGCAGCTCACATGGCAAAGACAGTCATGCAGTAAAGAGACAAACTTCAGTTTTTTTAGGGAGAAAATTGGAAACATTGGTGTTAAAAATATGCTTTTGTACATGTGACAGCCACGGTGGCAGATATTACACTGAATGTGAATAAGCACTGAAATGTCACATTCTTCTAATTGTTCGGTTTCACAAAACTAGTCCATTATCACTAGTAAATCACATCTCTGAAAAAGAATATTTCAGAAACAATGCAGAAACAGAACATCACGACATCAGGAAAAATATATTACAATAAGGATGACAAATCTCGGGCTCAGAGTGGTTCCAACTGACTTGGTGTGATTGTACACAGCTGAAGGAAAATTAGTTTTCTCACAGTATTGTAGGTTTGAATCTCGTGCAACTGACCTGGGAGAAAAATTAATAAAAACAGAGAGCACTTAAGTTTATCTTAGATATGACTATGGGGGGGCTAGGGGTTTGTCAGCTGACCAGCTCCTTTCAGCAGTGGGCCTTGAGAGTCCTCTGAGGCCTGAAGCACCCGGCATGTTTGATGACCCCCCCCCACTCTTCCAACCCCACCAACCACTGAACCGCTCACTTTGAAGCCTCTCAATTGAAATTCAAGAGAGCGTGGGGGGGGGTTTCCACTTTTAATAAACTGGGAACAACAGATGAAGGCGGGGAGCATGGCAGGCGTACGCAGGTTGCAATCAGAAAAGAGGGGGGACAAAGAGAAGAGTAAAGTATTAAGAAAAAGAGAGTAAACATCGAAGGCATACAACTATTTGTTCTTTGAATTTATATCGTTACTTTTTCAGTTAGTATTTTTTCTATGGCATACACGTGAATGCCCCAATGTCCTTTCGACACAAAGATAACATGTCCAACAACTGATGCCCATTCTTCCTCTTTCCCTAACTTCCTCCGTCTCCTGTAGCACCCAGATACCATGACGTACAAGCTCTGATCGCATTTCATAGAAAAGATACTGTGAACAACGTAGTACTTCTCTTGGGTGCTCTTAAGCCACTTAGTCTCAGTCAATGTGATGACCTTCACAGACAATGTGAGTGTAGTCAGAAGAATTATTCTGGCAAAGAGCAGCAAAGACACAAAAAGTGTGTAATTGAACATCTAATAATAAAATAAATGTATCAAAGTGGTCAGGAGCAAAAGAGGCCATGCCAGTTGTAGTTACACCCAAGTGAGGGAGTGTTTTTGCCCACCTCTTAAGAGAAACCGCTAGTCCCAGCGGTGACAAGAGGTGTAGGCAGGAAGGCCCGGGATAGACAGTCAGGCAAACAATAGTGACCCTTTCTGGCATTAACCTATTGTGACCATGGTAAAATGTAACTTTAACTCTAGATAGATGTTGACAACCACAATTCCTCTTTCAGTCATCTTTCTATGATCTGAACTACACCTGCCACAACAGAGAAGGGAGTGAGGGAAAATAAAAAATTTAGTTCAATTCAGTTTTATTTATTTATCATCATCTGAAAACACTTATTCTTGTAAGAAAAAGAGCACAACATTAAACATAGATTTGCAACAGTAAAGTGATCCTTTATGAGTGAGCATTTGGCAACACTGAGGAGAAAAACAATCTTTAAAAGAAGCAGCAGAAATGATCACTTTGCTATAAATAGTTTTTGTTGTTCTTGTACACAACAAATGCATAAAACGAGTGTTTTCACATTTTCTGCACCCCTGGAAAGACTTTTTGGAGGTGGGGGCTAAAAAGTACCAGTTCAAATGTAAACAAAAACTATAATGGAGTAAAATGTTTCCTTTTTGAAGTTAGTTGGTTTTATGTTGAAAAGCGACATAGCTTGTTTATATATGCAAGGCATATATTAACTTGTATATATGCTTGTGTAATTTTGTTGCTTGAAAAAGCTGATGAGCACACAGCAGTGCTGTTACATAATAGCAAGTATCAAATGCATGCTTTCATGCACAGTTCTGTTTCTGTGTATGCGCTTGGGAAATCATTAGGGACCAAGGGTGTTGATAACACATATAGTCCCATCTGTCATCTGTGTTTCTTGAGTTACAGTACAGGCTACCTTCCCACAGCTCCACCCATGAACATCCACACACAGCATCTGCTGCTTGGAAAGATTCTATACTATTAATTTTCTTAAGTCTCCTGATAAGACTTTAAGGTGCTGGCTCTAGTGTCAGTACACTGTGTGGCAACATAAGACAGGATGTCTGGACATGTGCCTAACCTTCCTGGGTTTAGAAGTTCTCGACACAGACGGCCTTTACCGTAGGTTGTTCTCTGTATTTAATTAAGAGGCTTCTGAGAAGTGTCTGAGGTTAGGTACAGGTCAGTATTAGCCCTTGAGCACTGACGTCTAGCGTACAGAACAGGTTAAGAAACGCTTAGAAACGTAGTGTTCTTGACATTAGCTTTATACACATCCTCCCTCTTTCCGGTTTTTGCTCACAGTTACATGGAAACGTACTCAAACACTCAAAGCGAAAGAAGCATGTTGATGTGTATAAGATGAAAAAGACAGAGTTTTAACGCACTTATGAAACACAGTATGTTTGAGCACAAAGAAATTCACCTATACAAAAGGTACGTAATTTATTTCCCCACAAGAACCGATTAATCACATTTTGCCACCATGAGCACATTTGGCAAATGTTAAGATGAATTGATGAAACTGTTAAAATGGCAAAATGAGCCTTAAAATAGTTAATCAAACTCATCTCTCTTGAGTTGAGCTTACTTGAGGCGAAGCTGTGAGTCAGTGAACAGCTGCACAGCAACCATTCTCCAAACACAACTGCTACAATACAGCGAGCACATAGATCATTATAAGGGCCTATGTGTTTGCTGTTAACGATCAAAGTAAAGGACAGGCCAAAACTGTGATAGTATAGTAACAGTCAATTTGCCATCACGTCCATTAATGGCTTAGCACTCTGATGATAACAACCAATTGCAGCAGCCAGTGTGTGATTTCTAAACCTCTACCAAATGGTTAAACTTATGGGTAGTGGTCAAACCATGATCTTTCAAAGATCCGGAAAGACACAATTTTAGATGTTTGACGTCAAAACAAGACTTTCCACTCAGTTCTAAATTGGCTCTTGTTGTTATTTCTACCAGGACCAATCGCCCCTTTTCACTGGCTGCTGACTTATTCATGGGCACCTCTGAAGGAGACATCAATTTTGACACAAGTGGGCTAGAAGCCCGATGCGCCTGAGAAAAGCACAAAGTGAAAAGGAAAGCAATTTCCTGGTTGACAGCCTCTACAAGCATGGTGTCATTTTTAGCAGTTTTAATCATGGTGTCACAATGGAGATCGCATGCTACAGCCACTTTTCATTTGGATGCAGCGCGTGACTCATTTTAACTTGACCTCGGAGGCTGGCAAAAAGAAAATGGTCAGAGCGTGAATTTATACACGGTGGCTAAGAAAAAAAGAGGCTATAAAATATTTATAGTATCTCAAGGATCAGCCAAAGTCCGACAACAGCTTGCTTATGAGGCGACATGAACCCAATTAGCATGATGGCATTATCTATACACCTGCAATAAACAGTGTGGTGAGATGGAGCAGTGCTGCCTGGTGCTTTTCTTGGCTGATGTGATTGATGATCCACAAGACTTGCTGTTGGGGTCATTACACCAGCAGGATTGACTTGGTTGGCCATCCTGCTGACTATAGCACAGCTAGCCCCCACCGTAGATCTATAATTCAAAGCCTGGATGTGGTGCGGTTTCACTAGCGAGCCAGCCCTGGTTGCTTCTCCCTATCATGTGCCAAATGGAAAATGCTGCCAAGACGGGAAACAAAAGTCAGAAGTCTAGAGATCAACCAGTTTTCTAAGCACTATTTCATTACACCTAGATAATGGTTAGGGTCACTAAGAAAATAACAAAGCAAAATCTGAAAACACTACACTAGAAGCAAAACCCTTTTCCTGTCTTGTACTAATCGTATAATTATTTTCAGGCTTTGGTGTAGTGCATTGCTAGCAGGTAAAATTAAGGAAAACCTGATGAAATGTTGTGAGATATTTTAAGGTTAATTAACAAAAACCTTATACATCAATGAAGCAGCAACAACTGACGCAATAACCAAAGATAGCACAGATGAGAAATCTAAAGAACTGACACCAAAAATGTTAAGATGCTGTCTGAATTAGAGTGAATTGGCTTCAGTGTTGATGAGGTAACATCCCTTAATCAGAATCAGAATCTTTTATTAATCCCTAAGGAAATTATGTGAACAGTTCGTAATGCATGCTTTGAAAAGATGTATTTGTGATAGATTGTGGTCACCCTGAAAGAACTTTCCCACTATGACAAGAAGCACAGCACCGACAGAAGTTACAGTTACAGAATATTATATATATATACACACACACACATACACATACATATATAAATACAGAGACAAATATAAATAAAATATACGAAGGGGATAAATAGAATAAATAGGAATAAAAATAAAAATACAAGTGAATTGCACATTTCAAGTATTGAGGTCTATTGCACCATTGACTATTTACAAAAAGTATTGCACAAGGTATTGTACGGTGAGGTGAAGAGGCACTACAGCTTAGTTGTTCCCCCCTCCTTTGTCCTTCAGTTTCCCCTCCCTCTCCCCTCCAGAGAGGAGACAGATAAATTAAAAGTGCAGTTGAAATGTCTGCTAAAATAGAGCTGCTAATATGTTTAAAGACTCTCCCTGCTGACTTCAACTGAGCCACTGGCAGAAAAAGGAAATGCCAGCCACATTAGGTCTACAATGCAGTCCTTTTATTGTCATGCAGGTATTCATCTCTTTATTTATTAAAGGACAGGTACCCGTCAGAATATGAAATAAATGTATTAATCTCTGTGTGACGACTCTGCTCTCTGTGTGTATTTCAGTAGTCCCTGCTAATATCTTCTGGCTGCACAATCACATAACAGTAGATTTGCTTAACAATGCCATCTACATGCTGTGTCAAGAATACTGAAGAAGAATAAAAGGACTGAGATCAGAAAAAGAATGCAAGCGGGTCTAAGCTGTGACCTTTACAAGGCAACCTTTCAAGCTGCTCTGTCAGCAACGCAACCAAAGCTTTGGAAAATCCAACGGGCACAATTGAAGCTGGTTATCTGATAGAAACCCTCGGCACTGCCCTCTGCACCCCAACAATGCTACTGTATATCCCGTTTCAGAGGCTCTCTATGATTGGAGGTGTGTGCTGGATCACAGTATACCTGATACAGTGTGCCTGATAGCAAGGTCTGCTCTTCTATTTGATGTTATATAAGATGTCTGGCCGTGGCTAACGAAGGCCAAATCATTACAGTCAGATGTAATTCCGACTGAGATGTTCAATAATACACGCAATAGTACTTTCAGCCTCTTGCACAATGCAGCAAGACGTCTTTTAAGCTGAAGAATTGGGTGAGAGAAATTACTTCATTTTGTCCCTTTTAAACTTCCAATTTTCCTCGCTTCACTCATCACTCCCATCATTTCTTTTTTATATAGCACAGATGCATTATTAAACAGCACAGGCACGGATTGTTAAAAAGGACTGAAAGAACAATGCAGCAATCTGTCATCCAAAAAAGCAATTCACTAAACATCCAGATCACAATTCAGTGTGAAGATGTCAAGTATCTTCACACTGTCATAAATTATACTCTAAAATAAAACAATCAACCCATTAACCACTTTTATTTTGTTTCTTGTGTTAAAAATGTCACGTTTGGGAGATAACATGCAAGCCAACAGAAGACAATGACAAAAGAGTAAACTCAACGCCAAGAGGTAATTAGGCTGATTACCAGAAAAGCTATTACATGACAACGTGGCAATGCTCAGTGGCTAGTGGATCTGAGGGCAGACCACAGCGACCTCCCTGAACAGGGTCCAGTAACCATCACAGTGGCAGATATCCAAGAAAGGGTCTCCAGTATGAAGAGTTGGACAGCACCAGGGCCCGACATGGTTCACGCCTACTGGCTGAAGAAGCTGACTGCACTCCACGAGCGTCTGGCAGCACAAATGAACCAGCTGCTAGTTAACGAGAGACACCCGGAATGGCTAACTGAAGGCCGGACGGTCCTGATCCCCAAGGACCCCAAGAAGGGACCGGTCCCCTCCAACTACCGACCAATAACCTGCCTCAGTACTACATGGAAGCTCCTGTCAGGCATCATATCGGCTAAGATGAACAAGCACATGGGTCAATACATGAGCGGGACACAGAAAGGAATTGGCAAGAATACCAGAGGTGCAAAACACCAGCTACTGGTAGACAGAACAATCAGCCGAGTCTGCAAGACCAGACTGACCAACCTGTGCACTGCCTGGATTGATTACAAGAAGGCCTATGACTCAATGCCCCACAGCTGGATACTGGAATGCCTAGAATTGTACAAGATCAATGGGACCCTAAGAGCCTTCATCAGGAACTCAATGGGGATGTGGCGTACAACACTAGAGGCCAACTCCAAGCCCATAGCACAAGTTACCATCAAGTGCGGGATCTACCAAGGAGATGCTCTGTCCCCACTGCTGTTCTGCATAGGCCTGAACCCCCTCAGTGAGATCATTAACAAGACTGGCTACGGATACCGACTACGGAACGGAGCAGTTGTCAGCCACCTCCTGTACATGGATGACATCAAGCTGTATGCCAAGAGTGAACGAGACATCGATTCACTGATCCACACTACCAGGCTATACAGCAATGACATTGGAATGTCGTTCGGACTGGAGAAGTGTAGTCGGATGGTAACAAAGAGAGGGAAGGTAGTCAGAACTGAGGGGATTGAACTACCAGAAGGCAACATTGCAGACATAGAGGACAGTTACAAGTACCTGGGGATCCCGCAGGCAAATGGGAACCATGAAGAGGCCGCTAGAAAGGCTGCAACCACCAAGTACCTGCAGAGGGTCAGGCAAGTCCTGAGGAGTCAGCTGAATGGTAAGAACAAGATCCGGGCCATCAACACATACGCCCTGCCCGTGATCAGGTACCCTGCTGGGGTAATAGGCTGGCCAAAGGAGGAGATAGAAGCCACTGACATAAAGACAAGAAAGCTCCTGACCATGCATGGAGGGTTTCACCCCAAGTCCAGCACCCTGAGGCTGTACGCTAAGCGGAAGGAAGGGGGCCGGGGACTGGTGAGTGTCAGCACCACAGTCCAGGATGAGACAAGGAACATCCAAGAATACATTGGGAAGATGGCCCCAACTGACCGAGTGCTCAGTGAATACCTCAGGCAGCAGAAACCCAAGAAAGAGGAGGGAGACGAGGAACCATCATGGAAGGACAGGCCCCTGCACGGTATGTACCACCGGCAGATAGAGGAGGTGGCTGATATCCAGAAATCCTACCAGTGGCTGGACAAAGCTGGACTGAAAGACAGCACAGAGGCACCAATCATGGCAGCACAAGAACAAGCTCTGAGTACAAGATCCATAGAGGCTGGGGTCTATCACACCAGGCAAGACCCCAGGTGCAGGCTGTGTAAAGATGCCCCAGAGACAATCCAGCACATAACAGCAGGGTGCAAGATGCTAGCAGGCAAGGCATACATGGAACGCCATAACCAAGTGGCCGGCATAGTGTACAGGAACATCTGTGCCGAGTATAACCTAGAAGTCCCGAGGTCAAAATGGGAGATGCCCCCAAGGGTGGTGGAGAATGACCGAGCTAAGATCCTGTGGGACTTCCAGATACAGACGGACAAAATGGTGGTGGCTAACCAACCGGACATAGTGGTGGTAGACAAACAGAAGAAGACGGCCGTAGTGATCGATGTAGCGGTTCCGAATGACAGCAATATCAGGAAGAAGGAACACGAGAAGCTGGAGAAATACCAAGGGCTCAGAGAAGAGCTCGAGAGGATGTGGAGGGTGAAGGTAACGGTGGTCCCCGTGGTAATCGGAGCACTAGGTGCGGTGACTCCCAAGCTAGGCGAGTGGCTCCAGCAGATCCCGGGAATAACATCGGAGATCTCTGTCCAGAAGAGCGCAGTCCTGGGAACAGCTAAGATACTGCGCAGGACCCTCAAGCTCCCAGGCCTCTGGTAGAGGACCCGAGCTTGAAGGATAAACCGCCCGCAGGGGCGTGCTGGGTGTTTATATTATAAATGGTAAAAGTCTTCTGTGTGCCAGGATTTCAGATATAAATATGCCAGCATTTTTCCATTTACACCTTTGATGTTCTGCTTTTTGACAAAGATGATGTGGATCATCCATAGCAGATTAACCTCTAATAATAAACAGACCGGACAAACAAACAGTGTAAAATAACTTCATTTTTTTTAAGTGTGTATATTTGCTTTGTTATTTGTTCCTCATTTGTTTCATTGTAATGACTGTTACAATTATCAAAAGGAATTATCACAGGAGTAAGATGACTCTCCTTCTTTCTAGTATAATAGAATAAAAGCTGAAAAAACATGTTGGTGAGTAATGACCTTTGGAGGATCCTTCCAGATGAAGGCAGCAGCAACCTGTGCAAGGGTCCATTTAGTACAGAGCTGAGTTAACTTCACACCCATGTTCACACATAATGACAGTAATAGCAAAATGGTGCTCGACAGCATGCTATTTTCAGCCTTTCAGTGAATTTTGCTACCATCATGACATGACAGAAGGAGATGTTGTCCGTGTAAAACACAAAAGAAACCATTACTTCTTCCAAGTCCTTTTTGGAGGCATGGCAGACAATCAACTTTCTCCAAGGTTTCAAAAATACACTCCACTCTCTTTTTTGAAGTTAACTGAAAGCTTGAATGTACTAAAGAGGTATAGGCAAAAGAAAAACTGTAAGCAGCCCCATGAAAGTGTTGAGTTCATTAAACAAACAAACAAAAAAAAACTAAAGTGGAGTTTGGAATTGACAAACTGTCTAAATTGAACATCCTTTAGAAATGTCAGTATGCAAATTAGATTGTTAAAAGCTTCTGGGTGAGCTCAGGAAGCACAACTGTACTAAATCAACCAGAGTTTTTTAGCTTATTCTATATTGGATTTTCAGTTGAGTTCCTAGGTAATACTTAATAATTTAACAATGCAAATGAAAGGGTTTTTAAAAAATCCATTGTATTTGAATTAAAAGGAAAAAATACCGGTCGTTATCAGTGGTCATCATCCACCCAGTAGATTCTATGGTATCAATTTGAAAATCCTACGTCAGCTCCCTCTCAATTAATCAAGTTCGCAAAGTTGGGTGACGACTATACCCCTTCAGGCTTTTATGGTTTAGGGGTGATAAAAATGATGTTTTCATCATATATAATTAGGGATGGGTACCAGCACCGGTCCAGACATAAACGGTAGTAACTAGGGGTGGGTTTTTATAATCGATTCATCGATTAAAATCGATTCTGGCTTGGATAACGTAAAATCGATTCATTTAAATCCTGAATCGATTTTTTTAATATAAATTTATTTTGCTTGAAATGCCAGAATCTTTGGTGACATCTCACAAAATTTCAAGAACCACCAAACAGTTAAGACAGTAAATGAGAGCAGGTACACGGATTCTGCACATAGACTTAAACACACAGTGCGACCCGCGGATCAGAATCAGATGTCGCCTTTCTCTTTTTTTTTTTTTTTTCTTTTTCTAAATGACATCAGAAACAGCAGTATGCGACATTACGTGATGGCAGAGCTTCAGATGTCGCCTTTCTCACGGTTGGGGCTGAAAGCCGACAGCTCGCTGATCCTGATGTTTCGGCGGGTCCGCGCTTTGTGTTTACGCCCTTTTTGCGCCGATTCTAAAGCTGTTAGTTTGATCTCTCTCCAAACAATATTGACCGAACCAGCAGCAAAAGAAGATCCAAACGATTCACATAAAATCGTCATGAATTCACTCTGACTTTTACTGTTTTGCTTCCACCGCGATGCACAGCTCTCTCTCTCTCTCTCTCTCTCTCCCTCCCCCCCCCCTCTCTCTCTCTGTACTTCAAGAACAGTTTCCCTTTCTTCATTATTCGCTTGCTTGTTACGCACCAGTCTACCGTAGTTTACAGCGCTGTCAGCCGCTGTTTTTTTCCCTTTTACATTCTTCCGAAAAGAAAACCTCATTTCTGCTGTTCAATACTGAACAAATTTAAACTTTTTAAAATTATTCAAAATGCAAAACGCTTAACCGTGTCTCTAATAAAACCGCTGTAACTTCAGAGGTAATGTTCATATGTTGATTAATGGTTTTCTTTCGTTTTTGATGTACTGCAGAATATTTTTATAAAATCCCAGGCCAGGAAAATCACCTTCATGTTTTTCTGTGTTTTATCTTCAGCTACTTTGACACAAAGGCATCTGCTGTGATGCTCACACCTTTGATAAAGTCTTGCGTGTGTCAGCTTCCTTTTTATTGATACAAAAATATGTAAATGTACTGATTTGAATTATAATATTTCTGACTGTCAAAATTTCCCAGATTTAAATCGAATCGAATCGAATTAAATCGAATCGTGGATCGAATCGATTCGGGACCTTGTGAATCGGAATTGAATCGATTCTAGAAATCAGTGACGATACCCAGCCCTAGTAGTAACCAGACCAAAAAGCAGTGCACATTTTGGTGCTTTTTGGTCTGGAATATTTTATTATATTAATAATAAAATATTATTAATATTTTTAAAATGATAGCGGCACACACGAAAAATTTTGAAGCACAAACCAGCACAAATGTAGCACAAACGTTTAACATCAATTTTGTTTGATTTGGGTAACGTGGGGGGGCTGGTTGACCTTAGACCTTTACATTTTCATTAATATATTTAAAACAGAAGCAGCACAAATTACAATTTTAGCAGCACAAACATAGCACAACTGATTGACACCAATTTTGTTTGATTCCATTAATATGGGGGGGCTGGTTGACCTCCGGTGACCTCTAGAAATTTTTATTAATATCTTTAAAATGATAGCGGCACAAAAGAACATTTTTGCAGCACAAACCAGCACAAAGGTAGCACAAACGTTTGATACCACTTTTGTTGGATTTGAATAAGGTGGTGGGGGGGCAACTCAACTTCACTCACATTGCAACAAGTGCTTTAAGGTGATACTGTGCAAAGGAGGTAACACCTCAAATCTGACGACGAACCTGGTGACGCATAGTGTTTTTTTAAAAGCCGAGAAATGCACCGTATTTGATAGCTTGCTGCGAGACCTCACACCGAGCACATCTTCTGCGGGTGTGGTGCCTGTTATCGGTCCCGGAGTTAGCAACATCCCCCAAGAACCCGAAGAGGAGACTCCTGGTCCCTAGCCCTGCCAGTGTAGCAGAAATGATGACGGATGATGATGATGGCAGCAGCAGCGGCCATTCTTCTCTGCGTGAGTAGCTTAATGTTGTTCGTGTGTAATTTACGTTAAGTAGGCTAACCACGTTATTACATTAATGCATGTAAGGTGAACTAGCAAACATCATCATAGCTACATGCAGCTGTCCTCTTGTTTGATGGCAGATACTCCCTTCACCCTGGCCAAAAAGGCTAAAATGACCAAAGAAAAAGTGGAAAACAGCTAAACATGAGAGGTTTTTGGACAAAGTTTGTGTTTTTTCCATTATTTAAAAAACACAAACACAAAAGAGTGATACCATATATGCCCTATAGCTGCAGAAAAGGCTAACATTGTTATCTTTTTACAAAAAAAACAGCTAAACATGAGAGGTTTTTGGACAAAGTATGTGTTTTTTCCATTATTTAAAAAACACAAACACAAAAGAGTGATACCATATATGCCCCATAGCTGCAGAAAAGGCTAACATTGTTATCTTTTTACAAAAAAAAAAACAGCTGAACATAAGAGGTTTTTGGACCAAGTTTGTGTTCTCCAATCTTTAAGCACTGGTTCGAGCACCGTTTAAGCACCGGCACCATTTCAAAAGTACCGGTTTGGCACCGGTATTGGATAAAACCTAAACGATACCCATCCTTATATATAATACATTTATTGTGCAGCTCTTAAAGCTACACAATAAATGGAGACATGACTCACCTACATCACCTTTTCATAATTACCATCCTTGCAGAAAAGGTAAGTTTTCTATTCTCTGACTCAGTGCTATGATTGAACATTTTCCTCTGATTCTTGTTTTAATTGTCCAATGTAGGCAATTTTCGGGAAAGGCAGTCTCATGGATGAGCCCCACCAGAGAGACAACATGTTGTTATGACTGTAGTAATACGGTAAAAGCCCCCATAGAGACTGGTTCCCACTAGATCATTAATACCCAAGGCATGCAATTCTTTGTAAACACCCTGTAATGGTTAGCTGAAAATCTGTCCATCTCAAATACAATCTCTTTTCTTCCTATTTTTATTTCCCTCAGTCTTTTTTGGCATACTTGTTTCTCTTCCCACTCAAAAATTTGACTCTTCCACAACTGATATTTTAAATTTATTGCTTTTTCAGCTCTGGCTAGAGTTATCTCAGCCATTGTGTAAAAGCTTTTTTACCTAATAGTTTTGCCACAATGGACAAATTCTTGCCTGTCACCTATTAAAGCGAGCACATCTATGGCCCTGCCTTTAGAGAGCGCATGATGAGAGGGCACTGAGAGGGATCACTCACAGCACACGCAAACATGCACGATCCAAAGGAGGGTGTAGTGAGAAAGCTAACTCGAGGTCAGGTGTGAGAATAAGGAAAGCAAAGATTATCCACTTTTCTGGAACAGGCTGTCTATTTGGATTGACACATTAACCCACATTTGAAGAAAAACAAAAAAGTAGGTGTACTTTCCACGTCTGGCCCAAACTGCTTCCTCTGCTCTCTGTGGTGCCACTGTTGCCATTTTAAGTTCAGTTCCTGTGCCTAGCACTTTCGCTGTATGCTATTTGCAGCTGTGAAGCTATTCAAACAGTCTGCCTCATAAAAACACTCCACCTAGACAAAGTGTGCCATTTTTTCCCGTTTTTGTTAGAAATAGGCTAGCAAATGTGCTGTTGGAGAGAACATTTCCATTAACAGAGGGTGGAGAAACAATAAGGGAGCAAGTTAATTAGGCATATTTATTGAGTATATCTTCTGCATGGCACTGAGACTTGTAAGCATGCTACATATAGAATCACATTTTCCACATTTTTAATTAATCCTGCAGTCTTACTAGTTTCCTATTGTGTGTTTGTGTTTTAAATACTGTTTGTTTTCAGCTAAGAGCTACTGCACAGAAGCTTGTTATGTGACTGCATAGTGACAATAAAGAATCTTGAATTAATGTCAGGATGGCTACCTGACCAATTTTATCAGTCACTGAGTGTCCTATGTAGCATTCTGTTTGCTGGCACTTTTGTATTCTGAAGTGCAAACCTTTTCTAATCTACACTACACTGTTTTCTTAGGGTGCTGCTTTTTTAAACCGGGCTAATTACAGTACAGTCTCTAATGCGAAGGCAATTTGAATCTTCTTTCACTGACAGGCCAGCGTAGAGGATGTCGGAAACTCTATACTGAGCACTTGAGGTTACGTGCTTCGTAGTTCACAAAGGCAGAAAATTTGCCAGTTAATGGGCATACTGTAATGACGTTGACCTGTGCTTGGACCAAGCTGAATGCTGCTGATTGTCTCAAAGGACGTGATCTTTACAAAGGAAGCAGGAGGTAAAAGGTTACATTTTTGTTTGCCTTCTGGCTGACATTCTCTCTCTTCAGGATAAAGATGAACATGAGAGACAAAACCTGTCCCTGAGAATTTTCTTTAGAACACCCGATATATAAGTACATGGGAATCCCTGCACATACCCATGAAATGCAGTGCAGAAAGCACAGACAAGCTAAGCTGTACAGATGTTCCACTAATGAATGCAAGAACGTATTTGATACAGACAATTCACCTGCTGACTGAAAAGCAACAAGGAAAAATCCACAGTTTTTGTAAACTTCTTCCAAAACGTTTCCTTTATTCTCACAAATGTTGGACTGTAATTTTGAGGAACAGAAATGAAAAAAACAAAAACAGAAAACAAAAACAAACAATGGCCGTGACCTTGTCTAGGTGTCTCTATGGAGATGAGGCCTCAACATAAAGCATTCCCCTCTGTGTGCTGACAGACCAGCCTGGCCAAAAACTTGCCTTACAACTCCAAAGGCTAAGACACATGGTGCGTGACGCAAACACTCAACTCTACTAAAAGATATTTTTACATACATGTATATAAATTTATGTACTAATGTTCCTGATATTCCTTTTCTGGCTCTGCCTTTGAAAATGGATTCAGTTTTTATATAAACTGCACATTTATAAGGGATCTGTGCAAAAGGTTTTTCTTAATTTACTCTGTAAAAATAATCAGCTTGTAAAGTGGAATTGCTGAAGAGAGCCACAGGGTGATGCCTCCTTTGCAGTGCTTGAATTCGGACACAGGCACAGAAATAAGGCTTTGACTGAGATTCCCATGTTCAATGAAATGTAGTGCTGAGGACACCTAGTATGGTATGGTCACTTTTAGGTTGTATTGAACAAAGCACCAGAGCGAATGTCTCCACTCCTGTGTCTGACAAATGTCTAAACTATTATAGGCAAGCTAGCTAAGTGCTACGTATTACTCTCTCTTCTCGGACAAGGACACATCATAGGTGGTGATCCCTGATCACTTAACAGCATGTGTTATCCCACCTGTTTATTTAGAGGCTGCAAGACACCCTTCATCTCAACTTCAACTGAAATGGGTTCCTCAGCTTGCTGATTTTCGTTGTTTCTTTTTTTTTTTGATGATGACGGATGATGATGGCAGCAGCAGCCGTTCTTCTCTGCGTGAGTAGCTTAATGTTGTTCGTGTGTAATTTACGCTGAGTAGGCTAACCACGTTATTAAATTAATGCATGTAAGGTGAACTAGCAAACACCGTCGTAGTTACATGCAGCTGTCTTCTTGTTTGATGGCAGATACTCCCTTCACCTTGGCCAAAAAGACTAAAATGACCAAAGAAAAAGTGGAAAACAGCTAAACATGAGAGGTTTTTGGACAAAGTTTGTGTTTTTTCCATTGTTTAAGCACTGCTTCCAGCCAAGAGTGATACCATATATGCCCTATAGCTGCAGAAAAGGCTAACATTGTTATCTTTTTACAAAAAAAAACAGCTGAACATGAGAGGTTTTAGGACCAATTTTGTGTTCTCCATTCTTTAAGCACTGGTTTGAGCACCGGTTTGAGCACCGTTTAAGCACCGGCACCGTTTCAAAAGTACCGGTTTGGCACCGATATCGGATAAAACCTAAACGATACCCATCCCTAATTAAATGTATTTTCAATGACTCTACCTACCACTTTAGTTTAACCATTAAAATGTCACATCAGACTTTGTTAAGTGAAAATGTCCTAAGTAATTATGTTCACAAGGCTGAGTGACCATCTTTAGACCTTATGGGGTAAACATGGCCTTAGTGCTAGCCTCTTAAGGACTGACCTCTCACCTCTGTTTGTATATTACATTAAGATGGTAATGGAAATACTGTCTGCTGCAGGTTCAGTTTCTTCTTAGTGATGTTCAGTATGTGAATGTCAATAACTATTGATTAGAAATCTGAAGCACAAATATTTTTTTAAAAATAGAGAGCACATGGCACTCTAAAAGCTGGTTTCCAACAGCATTTAAAAGTTGATGTGTTACATTATTTTTTGCTACTCACCAGAACCTGTCTGAAAAAACAAAATATTTGCAGACCATAGGAATTATATTATCATCTGTGGCAAGAGCTGTTATCTTTTTTGTGTTATATCATCATTAGCAAAGACGAATACACCTAGGCTTGTTTGTTAGGTTAGTTTTTTGAAATTGTTTCTCATTCTCTTTAGAAGTAACAATTATGTCCAATTGTCAGATATGCCGAATAGTCTCTTTAGAAGTAAAAATTATGCCAAATTATTGTTTTTAAGTTGAATTAGGCTATTTAGTTTTTCCCTCAACAGTTCAACGTTTCTTTGATTCTCAATGTCCATAGTGTTAGAGGCTACACCGGTTGCATTAGTTCAGTGGTCCCATAATGTAGTGGTTTACACATTTACCTAACAAACGAAAGCTATCTGGAACAGTCCCGGGAGCAGACATAAATCCTCCCAGAGGAGGCTGCATCAGGAAGGTAAAGTTAAAGTTCAAGATCAAATGTGTGGAGAAGCCTGCTATACTGATCCCTTGTGAAAGAGCTGAAAGTAGCCAGTCTTAATAATTCAAGGTTTCTTTGTTTCCCAATGACCATTGTGTCAGGCAGTGATGGTGTGATGGTACAGTACAGTCAGATAAATTACCACTACTTTTCTGAAGATCCATGAAGATCCCTACAGGCTGTCTCTGGGGGAAGAGTAAGCCTGAGAGAGAAAAAGAGCAGGTGGCACAAGGCTTAACCTGAGCTAAAACTCATCCAATGAGCTCATCTCCACAGGCTTAGCCAGCTTCCAAGTTGTCTGCTTTCTGCCAGGACAGCCAGATCTGGGTACTCTGGTCCAGTCCGTCGAGTCAGCCACCAGCCCTCTGCTAATCTGTCTGAGCACTACCGTTGGGCCATATGTTTACCATCTTACCAACAAAGTAACATATGCACTGTCTTGTTTGCTTGCAAAAATATGCTGTCTATAAAGGATTTAAGATGTAGTGTAGACATCACTCTTTATTTCTCTGTATGTGATGACTACCACAGGAGTGACAGCTACAGGTAAACAGATTCAGCCCTGTCGTGCAATATAATCCCACCACATCCACTGTGAGGATGTGACCTTATCTCACAATATCCCCTCCATTCATGTCAAGGCAGCCCAGGTAAGCCCACAGGTAAAAAAACAGATCCCAACAATCCCACTGTCTCGATAACAAGTGTGTAGCGTAAGCTCCACTAATCCTTTGTTGTGAACGTGTACAAGTGAACCTGACATAACCTCAAAGACGCCACACATCAGCACTTTCAGATATAATAAACTATGTACTGTGGTATTCAGGAGTGAAATCAACACACTGAGTCAAGCTGAAGAGGAAACATTTTTTTCTAGCTGAGGTTTGGTTGAGCCTTATTATAGTGGCTGTGTCAGCACCATATCTACCTTCCTGGTGTTATGCACTAATCCCCTGAGTCCAAGCCAATTTTAATGATGTCATGCCAGACTGGTGCTGATGTTGTCCTTAAGCTGTGATTAAATTACTTACGTTAAGAAAAACAAGTGATATACCAGCGTCGTGGATAATGAGTTTCTAGCAAATTCCCTCAACAGCATGAAAAAACACTAATCATACCCTTTATTGAATATAACATTCTCCACAAACACTTCTCACTGTTTTACTGTGGTGAGTCATCTGTTGCTACTGTTAATTTTCTTGTCTTGGTTAAGAGAAGCTTCCCACCACCAGCAGGCCTACAAATGCCTCAATCAGCCTACACTACGTGAGGAGACACCTCAGCAGGTTCCCAGTCACGATGTTCATTATCGTTTGCACTACCGTCATCACCACTGCACAATCTACTAAATGATCTCGAAGAGGGACCTGCTCAAATGTGAGGCGTAATGGTGAAAATGGTCCTCAAGGGACTTGCACACGCAATGTGTCCTTCTCATATGAAAGGTCACATGGTAGCAACCTCATTAAATACTATGCTCATTGGGAAAAAGGCCACCTGGTCTATGACGGCAAACTAAGTCCAGTTTCTTTTTCTATTCCACTGCCAGAATAAATGAATAG
Organism: Aulonocara stuartgranti; assembly: GCF_965226115.1. Classification (NCBI taxonomy): domain Eukaryota; kingdom Metazoa; phylum Chordata; class Actinopteri; order Cichliformes; family Cichlidae; genus Aulonocara; species Aulonocara stuartgranti. The sequence goes on along the minus strand of NC_138959.1, from coordinate 8,371,656 downwards.
AAAAATCAAGTTTTGGTTGTAGTTTATGAAATATGCCTAAAACTCATTGCTATGGGGAACAGCTATGGCCATGATAGTCAATCTACATTCTGTTCATTCTGAGTCATTCTCGTCATGGTTTACTCTAATGGAAAACACAATTAGTGTAATAGCTCCATTCAAAGCTGCTTATTTGTCAAATAAGTTGGAAAGTAATGTCAAACAAGTTGGTGGAAAACTGAAACAAGACCACAGTGGAAACAAATAGAACCAAGCATGAGGCTGCCGGTACTGGCTGTTTTCATATTAAAGCCAGATGTGTTGTTTTGTCAGACCAACAGTAAAAGCCAAAGAAATTCAAATTATAGAAACAGCAAAACAGAAAAAGACTTTCCAATTAAACTGTTTGTCAAATTGCATCATGGTTAATGTAGGCGCTAAGTTAGCAAGATAAAAGTATTAGTGGAATAAAAATAGGCATAAGCATTTGTCCATTGTCCATTTGTCTGACACTACAGAAGAAGTGCACTGCTAATTGGTGAACTACTCATTTCCAATGACTAGGTGGCTGAAAAATACTTCATAAGCATCAGACAGATTCAGAAATAGAAATAATTACTACTTGCTGCCCTAGGCGTCTCTCTGTTGCCATTCACGTCACAAAGTTCTTGCACCATTATGAAAATCAAAATCAATGCTTTTTATGACCTTTTCAAGACCTCAGTAATTGGAGCGGCACAGTCTTTATGTTACAACTGTGTGGGCACTACTGGACTTCAGAGATACTTTTTTCTGGACTTAAAAGATACCAGAGGGAAACTGCACCACACTTCTGTTAAAACATGTGTACCTGATTTAATTTGTACAACAAAAAGCAGAACAATACACCAACTATTTTTTTTTAAATCTACAAGACGACTTGGTGTGGTGCGTATACATGACTTAGTGCAAAGCACACACTCACAGTTACCATTAACCTTTGTATGCATTACTTTCTAAAACTAACCCCTGTTTCTCTTTCCGACAAGCATATGTCAGTATTTACAATGTATGACTTGATGAAGCTACTTTGAAGTTGCTGACAGACCAGTACAAGTTGATTTTAATTATGTTATTGGGTTAGTGCTTGTTAGTGTCACAGTCCTTATAACTACAGCAAGTGACATTAAAACCGCACGTGTAATGTTTTTTTTAAATAAATCTTAAAGGTGAAAATTTTAAAATATATGAAGCACATAGTCTAAGACCTTTAAGGAGCTTTTTATTACTTGAGTCTGAATCTTGCAGCATTCATATACATATGCATTATGATGTATGCTTTATAAATTAGGTTGTTTTTTTGTTTTTTTTAAAGAGATGCTGATGTTGCAAAGGTCCCTGTAGGCACCTTATTTGTGCAGTCTCATGACAAGCAGGAAGGAACACAGTATCCCTCTTTCACACAAAGCCACCCCATCACTCACTCACATGCAGAATGAAAAATTAAAAGACCAATGTCTCACCTGGTCGTCCACTCTGTGGGCCACGATTGTAGCCCCCTCCTCCTGCTCAGCATCGCTGAGGGGTCGGATTCTCAAGGCAACCTGCAGCAAACAGAGCAAACTCTGAATGTAATCAACTTGGATATGTTCGGTTTCATGACATCATATCTAAGAAAATGACACTGACAGCACATAAGACAACATGTCTAAGGTTTTATCTGTAGTTTCAACTGAATTTTTACAAATGCTTTAATGTCACTTGTTAGAGTGCTTCAACAGAAAAGCATTTTATAAGAAAAAAAACTGGCTCATATATCAGATGCAGCGCACGCTGTGCTGATTTTGAACATTACAATGGTTTTGGGAATGAAGAAAGCAGGTGAGTAATGTTCAATACGGCTCAGGATTGGCTTTGTGCAGGATAAAAAAAAGAATCCCTCAAGATGAAATGTGACTTAGAATAATAAAGATGTGCGAATATAAGTAGGAAGGGGAACTATGATACACTGCTATATTGCATTAAGGGAGTTGTAAAAGATGTATCCTAGTAATAACCCAAATTCATGAAAATGAAACACATAAATTGCATGAGTAATCTTTCAAATGTCAAACACATTTTTTTCACCATTTAACTTAATAATTAGGAAAAATGCAGGATCTTCTAACTTTTAAGTCTTTTCTCTCTCACAACCCCAATTCAACCAGGGTAGGTAAACTGGAAACTCAAAATATCACTTTAAATGCAGAGCTGTCGTTTTAGAGTCTAAATTATGAATACTGGATGGCACTTGGCAGACACATAACAGCTTAATGAGTGGAGCATTGTAATACGACAGCATTATGCACATTCAGACTCCTACTGTTAGTCTAAATCTGTCTGCATGATTTAGAGATCAGCAGAAAAGCTCTGACTGAATTAAAACAGGATGAAAACAGAGTGTAGCAATACCAGCAGTGTGTTAGATCCACAGGGGTGGCACATGAGCTGCATTCATATGCATTCAAACAAATGTGCTATGACGTTCATGTATATAAGGGCTTTTATAGTGGATGTGGATCCACCTTGGATTCACCTAGGCAACAAATAGAAATAAGAAGGTCCTCTCTCTATCAGCACCATGTAGAAGGTGTATTACATGGGGGACAAGAGAGGCCGGGCAACTGAAACAGCCACTTCAATAATTCAGGTAAGGGCTGCAATGCAGGTGGTATAAAAGAAAATTGAACATTCACTATAAACGCCATCAGCTTAAATGGTTAGGAATTCAAGAAGAAACCACTAGAAAGAAGAACAAGAACCTAAAAATAAACTATGCTTAGGCTAACTCCATGATGCCGCTAATATATTTTAGTTTAATTAAATTATATGTTTTAATGCCGAGCTCACTTAGGGGTGAATAGGATGGGGTTTTTTTGTTTGTTTGTTTGCTTTTTTTATATATAAAAGGTGGTATTTGGTATCCAGTGTGAAGCCACCTTTTAGTGCATATGCCATTCAACAAAAAATACAGGCATTTTTAGGCAAACTTCACAGGACTGCAGCCTACAGGTGTACTCTAATGAAGTGATCACCGAGTGTTCAGTTAACTGGCAGAAAATTTATGAGCTTGTTTGTATTAAATGGTGATGGTTTTCTACTACTCACCAACAGAGCGAACTCATTTGACAAAGTTAATAAAGGTGTTAGAGCTCAATAAAAAAATATCATTAAAAAAAGCATAGGTTGAAACTCACAGTTAGCTGGTGGTCCTTTGACTCTCCGGTGTCCTTCATGTTCACTTTCGGTCAGCCTGAAGGATAGCGAGCATCAACAGAAAACGGGGCACTGGACCATCCCGCTCCCCGTCGCTACCTGCATGCCACCTACTCTTTAAGAAAAAAAAAGCACCTGCAGCACACCGCACACACCTAACATCTACTAATATACCCGGGTTCTGCCTTTAATGCTCACTGGCTGTAGCTTGTCCGTAGTAACAAGCGCGACTGGCGAGCTAACAATCTCTTCGAGTCGTTTTTACTCAACGACATTAGCTTTCCTACAACTACCGACCGACTCTACTCTCTCACTCGCTTCCTCTTTGTGTCCTCGAGAGCGCGTCGGTGGGTATCTTCCACGCAGCGGGTCGGGAAACACGGGAATAATTTAGCCAGACAAAGAGTTAAAGGTAGCGGCAGGTAACAGCAGCACCAGCAACAGCTCACCTGCTACTCGCACTTCTCTGTGTCTGTCCTCGCTCCTCTCCGCTCCGTGTCCTGTGTTTACGCGCGCGCGCGTCTGCGTTCGCGCGTGCTGTGTTGTCCCTGGAGATTCGCGGAACACCGGCAATATCAAATCAGCTACTGTAAACACCAGTACATCCGATTATAAAATAAAACCCTCTAGTCCGGGTTTTCATTGCTTTGGGTGAATAAATAAATAAATAAATAATATGGCATGGCATGTGTACTCCCAGTTTTCCTATCCTAGGCTACACAATGATTGTAAAGGAAATACAAACATAACCCTCTGTACCTTGTAAAAGTGCTTCATAGCAACCTGGGTCATATTAACATTTTATAACGCTTCTGAATTTCAAAAGGACAATAAAGTAGACAAAAAGTCACATTTAAACGAGCATTTATCAGTTATTGGACTGGATGTGCCTTTATTATTAAGTATTTTTAAAATAAATCTTTTGGAGAGTTTCTAAAACACCTTTAAAACAATGGTGAATATTTTTAAATGGCTGTATGCGTTTATCCAAACCAGTTATTGTGCATTCAGATAGATCTGTGATCCTAATATCACACATTTTACGGACGCGAATAGTTGGAAAATGGTAACCTTTTTTAAATGTCTTTTTCTGTGTCACTTTGCTGACATCTGGTGGAAATGTTATGCAATTACCGTTTCAAGACATACCGTTTCACCTGTATGGAGAAAAAAAAACAGAAGAGAAAGCAAACAACGAAGAGCAACATAATAAAAAAAACCCCAGCACCATCACAATAAACTAGCTAGCAGTAGATAACAGTAGATACTAAATAATAAACGATATTGTGCAGCACGCAAGATAGACAGCGCACAATGTGCTTTGAGGCAGCAGCCAAGAAAGGTGTAGTCCGCGTCTGTGAACACCCGTGTGTACACCTGTGTGCATACCTGTGTGGATCAGCATGCTTGTATTCCAAAGGTTTCTCCATGTAACGATCTGCTAGGGAGTGTGGGGAGCCATAGCCCCGTCCACCAGGGTATGAAGCGGGTATGGAGGAGATCCAGGCCCCAGATATCCAGAGGCCCCAGAGTACAAGGACCCGAGGAGGACCACCAAAGGGGGGGAACCGTGCCACCCTCCTGGGAAGAGCTGAGTAGAGCCCCAAACGAGAGGTCACCCTGCAGCTACGGAGCAGAGGCCAGAGGGGGTTGCAGTGACGTGCCCGCGGGCTCTGCCGGCAGCCAGCTGTGCCAGAGGACCGAGCTTCAGGCCCAGAGGCCAGAGGCCTGAGGGCATCCCACCCCCCGGAAGGAGCCCAGCCGGGCCACAGGCGCCCGGCCCTGCCAATCAGCCACCAGGAGTGAGCCGGTACATACATGAGCGCCCAGCCCCAGACAACAAGGACCACCAACACACCAACGTCTGAGGGCATCAAACACTGGCAGGGAGTGTGGTGAGGGGAGATAGGCCTCCGTACTTTAGAGGGCCTGAGCTGTACCCAGAGAGGTTGAGTCTAAGACCCCACCTGACATATAGACACAGACGAACAGGCGCACGCGGACACAAACGTGCATTCCCACCCCATATGCACAACCAAATACTCGGCACTCACCCAACGTGTAGACAGACACAAATAGACACTGCACAGACAGTCGCACTCCCCAAACATACTCTATATCCCAGGTCCAGGTACCCCCGCCCTCAGAGGGGCAAGCCGCACCTAGGCCCAGGAGATGTAACCCTTCTCTCTGGGGTGGAGGCAAGCAGACCACCTCCTTATCTGCAGTAGCAGGGAGGCCCCGCATCCCAGACCCCAGTTTTTTTTTTGTTTGTTTTTTTCTTTCTTCCCCCCCTTCTCACCGTCTCTTCTCCCCTCTGTTTTTCTTTCTCTCCCTCTCTTTCTTTCATTCTTTCTCCCTGTCCTATCCCCCAGTCATGTCTGTCCCGTTTGTAGCAACCGAGAATAAAATTAATTCATAATTATAATAAAGGTCAATCAAATGGACCAATATGGCAAGGCCATGATGATCCACTTGGTAAAATAAATCCGCTTGGCATCTTTCTTGGCCTTAAGACAACAATTCTGATGGCTAAAGATCCAAACGGGACACAAAAAAAACAACAACAAAAAAAACCCATACCGTTTCAAGACCGTTTCAAGACAACAAATACATAAAAGGGGGAAAGGGAAAAGGCAGTTTAAAAATATAATAACATAAGCTGTTTTTACGACCACAGAGCGTATTTAGAAAATGATCGGTAGTGAAAAAAACTTTAGATCTTTAAAACACTAAACTTCTATAATATTTACTGAGATACCGTGTCCGCTGCACTCTCCTGACATCTGCTGTAGAAATTGTGCAATTACTATTTTAGACAATCAATTTCAAGCGGCTTAATGCTGGGGGGGAAAAGCCGGAAAATGAGCAGAAAGGGGAACATAAATTACCTACTAAAGTAAGTTGTTTTTACTTTCATAATTTTTACTTTTCTAAACAACCTAAGTAACCTATAGTCTTTAAAAACAAACAAATAAACCAAACCAAAAGAAGGTAACAGGGATATTTTAAACTAGAATTACCCTTTAGATCCCATTGTATACTTCCACCAAGCAGTTAGGACTTCTCTAGACCTGATCTTTGGGATATAAAATGTCATTGTTTCGTCATTTCCATCGTCATTTTATCCTCTCTGATATTTGTGGGATATTTCCTCCTAAATCTGAATTCTAGGTTATTGGGTAAAAATATCTTCAGTCTTGCAGTGCTGTGAAAAAGTATCCTGTCCCTTATGTTTCAAATCATAAAACTAATTTTAATATTGGATAAAGACAACATGAGTAAATACAAAATGTATTTTTAAATGATTATTTGATTCATTAACAGAAAAATGCTATCTAAACCTACCTGTGAGAAAAAGTGATTTCGCCCTGACCCTTATAACTGGTTGAGCCACCTTTGCCAACAAGAATCCGATTTGTTAAATGACAAATTAAGTGTGTTTTATCACACTTTTTCTAAAGCTGATTTCAATTTCATGAGCTACACTCAGCCCTGATTACTGCCAGACCTGCTAAACAACAGTAAAATAAAATAAAAAAGGACCTGTTTGACAGAATGAAGTAGGCTAAAAGATCTTAAAAAGCAACGAATCAGGCCGTGATCTAAAGAAACTCAAGAAAAGATGAGAAATAATGTCACAGGGTTACAAAGACCTTTTTAAGGCTTTGGGGCTCAAGCGAACCCCGGCAACAGCCACAAACTGGTGTAAATCTAACAGGATTTCATAAATAAATTCATAATGTTGATGATATGAAACATTTAGATTTGTGACAAATATGTAAAACTAAATATATAGAGCTCACTAAAAATGGGATAGCCATGTGCTCATAGAAACCTTCACATCTGACCTCAAAAAACCAAAATCGAATAATTTCATCACTGAGTACAAATGAACCCTGGTCCCTGCCTCTTCATCCTTTACTTGGGAAGAATTGTACATATTTTCAGCAGTCTTTAAAAATACTCTAGGAATCACTAGTTCATGATACACTAATTGCATGTGGATATGTTTCAGTTAAATGCACAGGGAGATCTTAATGATCTCAGGCACGAACACTCAAAAACAAAATTAAGACTCATCGCGTTGTACTCAAAGCTGGTTTATTCAATTTACGATTAGACCCTGAAGTTTGCGTACACATACACACACACGCACACACACACACACACACACACACAAACAAAATTAAGCACCACTCTCTGTGCCTGTACAGTGCAACATGCTGAAACAAACACACAAAACGTATTAATGACACGGCATATATCCAATCCACACAGAAAGTCATCGTTAGTCGGTACAAACATGTATTGTTTGGATTGTTTGCTATGGTGAAAGTAATTACCTGGATTCATTAATCAGAGAGCAGCACAGCTTCCCGAATCACAATAGGAATGACGACTTTATTGGATTAGTTGGATTAGATATACAGGGAGTATGAATTAATGGCCCATTAGAAAATACAAAAAAATAGTGGTCCTATGTATTGCTGGACAGAACTAGAAAAAGTATATAAAAATGGCGCACAGTTTAAACATAAAACAGAATAAGACAACAATCTGTTATTTTACAACTTATTTACAGAAGCCATGGTCTCAAGGTAGTCTCGTCTCTGTAGACTCCTAAAGCTTCACTAGCAGGCGTGTTTGTGTGTGTGTGTGAGACTGCAAATAAATTATACTGCTCCACAAACTCCTGCTGTGTGCTGCCAGTGCTGGCTCTGTGCTTCACGAATATCACGCATGGAGCACACTACATAGAAAATAACGATGCATGAGCTATCGCGTTCACATCTTTTATCTTTGGAGACTCAAATATAAGATGTCAAAATTAGTACACATCTCCATTTCAAAGGCAGAGAGAGAGATCTCAACTGAATTTAAACTTTCTTTTTTACATTATTGGGAAACAACTTTTTTTGTGTGGTTTTTTTATATGTTTAAAAGAGCGTGTGAGGGTATCAAAGGACAAAACAGATTAAGAGCTTGTTAAGTTTGACAGCACTTCTTGGAAACGTCTAGCACGTTCTCCAAGAAAGGATAGAAATGTCATGAATGAGCTAAAAGAACAGAGAGAAGATTACAGATATTGTTCCATTATCATTAGACTCCACACGCTGGAGTCCTGACTGACGTGAAGCCACACAGTTTCCTCTGTGAGTCTTCTATCAGCTGCATGTTGCTGTCTTGTAGATGGTATGCGATGCTGCTTCTCTCCTTGGGCAAACAGGGAAGTCTATGCTTGGAAGTCATTTCCAAAGTGTCTCCTCTGTTCTTCGGTCATGGACAGGTAGGTGGCCCTCATAGTGGGAGAGTACTATAGACAAAACACCAACACAGAGACATATATAGAGAATATTACAAGTCTGTTGTATTAGATTGTGGTGATGTAAACATGTAAAACTCATTTGTAATGGAAGAAAGTAGGGAAAATGGGCTTAAAGGAACAGTCCACTGAATATCTATCTTAATGTATCAAATTCACTCTACTGTGGCACTGACATGAGAAATGTTTGAGGCTCTCGACTCCCCTAGTGGGACTTAAAGCAGGGAAAGCATGGATGATCAGGTTAAAAAAACAGGTGAAGTGAAACTACAGAAGAATGAATATATAGTACATGTTTATAGTATAGCTACACGCTAGACAGTTTATTAGTTACACCTATCTAGTTCTGGGTTGGAGCACCTTTTGCTTTCAGACCGGCTGTAATTTTTGCTTTAATAGGAGGGTTCATAATTTTTTCAAATCACATTTAAAGTCAATTAAATCACCTTTCTTCCCCATTCTGATGGATGCTCAGTTTGAACTTCAGCAGGTCATCTTGACTATTTTTACATGCCTAAATATCTTGGGTTGCTGCCATGTGATTGGATGACTAGGTATTTGTGTTAGCAGTGGAATAGGTGAGCGTATGGCTGGCGAACGTATGCGTATATAAAGACTACTGGCTAGTATATCAACAAAAATTCTGTGTTGGAGAGTATGCAAACTTTTAAATGCCAGATTTCATTCCTACAGTGGTTGAATATTAGTTTCTAAGACAAAGTTTCAGTGGAGTATTCATTTAAATCATAACAGACCATGGCAGGGTAAAATATTTTAGATATCACCTATAGTTTGTTTTAAAAGGCCAATCCTTTATTCATTAAATACACACATAGCATAAAGTATGAAACACTTTCCAGGTAAAATCCATTTTATTGCAGTGCACAGAATCCCTACTGCTAACACTTTTGTGTCAGTGCTAGGTGTAAAACGAAATGACCGGAGAAAGACTGCATGCACATAGGAGCTGACTGTGAAAGTACCCAGAGACGCAACTACCGTACCACCCTGTGAACACCAGGGGCTGAAATACCCTTGCTAAGTGAACCTATCTGCGACGGGGACAATAGGTTGCAGATTAAAAGTCATGCTAAACAGGAGAACTGCACAGGAGACGAGATAATGTGAGGTGAAGGAGAAATGATAGGAGATGGAACAGAGGGACAAGTGAGGGACTTTATTCCTGACAGAGAGAGAAGAAAAGACTTACTCGATTTCTATACTGCTGAGAGTATATCTCCAAAAGTTGATTAAAAAAAGAGGGAATATAGAAATGAAAGATACAAACAAACATACACATGACAAACAAACAAACAAACAAACAAAAAATATATAAAAGAAGCTGTTAGCCGAAGATGACTGCATGATTCTGTACAGTTATAGCCATGAGGAAGAAATTAACATGCATATTATTTGGTTGTATTAAAGAGTCAAAAGACAGAGCATATCACATGTTTAGTTGGTACTTTAGCTGGAATTAAAGGTTGAAGGTTAATGATAATGATGGCTAACTTAAAAAGAATTACATACATTAAAACTGCAGTAACACATGTATAAATTTGGTTCAATTTAGATTCTAAACATATAAGCAATCTTTAATAAAACATCTGAGCAGGAAAAAGGATAAAAACTTATTTCTTTCCTATAACTGTAAGCAAAATCCAGATTAGAGATCTGTAAAATGGTGTACAGCATGCTATTAGGAGCGTGTGCTGAATGAAAACTTCATTTAAAATGTTTCTATTTTTATCTCTGTGATATAACAGGAGACTAGAGGCCCAGCAGGGTGCTGAGTTAATTCAGTGAGGAAGAAAAACTCGTGTGTTGACAGTGAAAGAGTTTATGGGTTACGGCCTGTGTCACCTTATCCCGAGAGAGAGGCCTGAGAGAGGCTAAATGATGTTCTGTTCATATTAAATATTAACTAAATTACTTCTCCTCTCCTTGCTTTGGCACTGTAAGCCAGCCTCCTGTATGTTGTTCACAGCAGAAAATAAAAGCCACAGTGTAAAACACATGAGTATCTGGTTAAATACTATAAAGAACCTTTAAAAAGAGTGGATTTAATCGGAACTAAAATGTAAGTGACGTGAATGTAAAATGTAACAAAGGAGGTTAGCTGAGTCACCAAGTTAAAAAAATGAAAGAAATAATAAGCTGTTATTTCTAAGAAAACCACTTCCTGAGTTTAACTGAGAAAGAAATGACATCATAGGAAGGACTTGGCCTCTGGGACCCAACGCACCGATGGGGGTGGAGAGCCTCGTCCTATCAGAGGCACATTCTCATACCGTGGATTTCCCCCGAAAAGAGCTGTGTGGTTCCTGCAGAAAAAAATGAGACAAGTGACTCGGATATGGCTCAAATTTCTGATGTCACTTTCCGCCCCCCCCCCCAAGTTGTTTTTTTTTTTGACTCACATGTACTCAGACATTGGGGCATTGGAGACAGCCGGGGCGGGCGGGTGCAGGCTGGTCTGGCTGCCCATGCTGCTGCTGTAGCTGCAGAAGCTGTGCATGTTGGTGTGGTCAGGGTTCTGAGACCCTAATCTCCTTGCCCGTGGGTTGAACGGGTCCTCCTCATCCATGTCATCGTAATCTTGTTCCCTTCAGTGAAAAATTAGGAAAGGAGCATCAGAGGAAAGGTTTACGATATTGCATTTCTTGGGTACGGTGTGAATGACGCCTGATGGAAACAAAACTTCAAATTACAGTATTCTTTGGTATGTGCTGGCTTAGACGGTACACCGGGATGTACATAGAGAATGGTGCAGAATGAGAAAATGAGGGCGCTCAAGCAGGCAGACAAGCCTGAAAATGTACTGACCTGCAGGCAATTTGTCTCCATGCCCTGGGAATGGCACACAGCATGACAGTGAAGGCACAGGCTGCCAGAATGGAGAACAGGCAGAGGTACAGTACACCCTCCACTCCATCATAGCACACCCCCACCATTGCATCCAGGTAGTCCTAAAGAGGTCAAATGCAGAACACAGATATGTGGCCAAACTGTTTGCTCATTATCTGTACTCTCGCTGCCATGTTTGACTACACAGCGGAACAAAATGAGCCAAAGATGAAAAAGCACTTAGTGCACCGGTGTGCGTCATCATTTTCTTCATTTATGTCTTGCACATTCGGTGGGACTTCAACATCATTCACGTAAACCGCATTGCAGTCATGAACCGCACTGTGCAAACAAACTTGCAAACAACAAAAGAGGTTTTTAAAATTACTTTTATCTTCTCTGCTCTCAGTTCCACTTTCAGTTTTACTCTGAAATCCTGAATGGCCACTTACTCTCAAGTTGACCTAGTTGTGCTTCTCTAATGCCAATTAGGATGCAGTGAACAAACCTTGTTGAGCCCCCTGCAGTCCAGCAGGGCGGTCAGCTGGTGCAGACTGGCCTCCGAGGAGTTGAGCAAATGTTGTATACCCAGGAGATCTCTCTGTGGAGAGGTCAGCGTATCATTGAAAAACACTTCAGCCCTTATTTTTTTTCTCAAACTACAGCATAAAAGTGTTTCTGTGTGCCATACCTCAGCCGTAGGAAACAGTGGTACAGCAAACTGCAACAGACCCTGGATCTGGATCTGCATGGTGGTCAGAGACCTCTGGAAGATGGCCAGAGGCTGCAAACAAAAGTACAGAAGCAAATGAACAGCAAGCAAATAACACATATGAATGCAGCAAGCCTTGGGCTGAGTAATAGAGGTACTGTAATATGTACAGTAATTTAAAAAAAGCCTCAAAAACTATAGGTAAAAACATTAATGCCATAATAATTGGCTTTGATTTTATGTCACTGATCTGGTTTGGATTTATTGAAATGGAAAATCCAGGTTAATGGTCAAAAAGACTGGCCTAAGCTAAATCTAATTTTCATTGGAGGTATTGGGTGTTATCACAGTTTGTGTTTCCCCCTGTTTTATACAGCGATTTCAGATTTTACAACTTTATTAAAAACCCAACTTTTTCTTATGATAATATAAATACAAATAAAATTTTTATATGTCAAAACGTCAGATTCTTCACTTCATTTTAACATGCTTTGATTTTGGTTACTTGAGACACAATATCCCATCTCAACAACAGATCTATGTTCCCACCAGCAGGGGGCAAAATAAGCATCCAAATTCAGCCCAGAGTAATGGGATAGTCTGTTCTACCTGAAACACAATCGTTCCTGCCTTTTTTTTAAAATTAACATTCAAGTATGATCATCAATTAATCTGCCATATCTTCAAAGTAAATCTGTATCTTCACAGTCATCCAGCCTAACAAGACGAGCCTGGAAACCCCCACGCCTGGGGCACAGTGTTAAATTGAAACAAGATGTGGTCAATTACCTCAACTATACATAAATGTAATTGCTTTCCTCTGATCTGACATTTTTTCTCGATCTACACGATCGTCCATGGCCCAGTAGCTCTCTGCTACACAGTCGACTGGCTTCAATTGATTTTTTTCCCCCAACTTTAGCTTGAGTGAGTTTGTTCTAAGCCAAATAAAGTGAAAAAATAGGACAAAGACAGTGCATGGAGGAGGACAGTAAAAAAAAAAGAGAAGAGATGATAAAAATAGATAAAGAGTTGGCACAGGAGTGATGCCAAAGGCAGTGTTACGCTGGGGCAGGAAGGTAGACCCGCAGGGCACTGCGGAGAGACAAACACCTAAGAGAGTAAGATAAACAGGGGGGAGAAGCTTGTTTGCTTGCCAGTCAGTGTGAATTCCTGTATCTGCCAGCTTGCTTGTGAACTTTGCACCTGTTGGCTATCTGTGTGACAGTGAAAAGAGCGCTGACTTTGTTTACCAGGCAAGGTGACGCTTGTCTGCCCTCTGCCGCTGTGCTCTTGTGGTGTGCTCCTCGGGGCATGTCTACAAGAGCCAGATAATAAGATCTGAGGTCTGGTGAACCAGAACTTACAGAAATTGACTTAACTGCTGACTGATGTCAGCTGGGAAGTCAGTGAAGTGACCCACAAACTGCTTCCCTGAAGAGTAACTCCACAGATCCTCAGAAGAGTGGGAGGAGAAGAGATTCTCCAGGTTGTTTCATCTAACGTGCAATTTCATAGCCTTTGTCTCGGCAGTTTTGTAACACTAAGGTATGCTTTGTCATGCATCAAGGAAGCAAGAACAGAAAGAGAGAAAAATAATGGCGACAGTCTTTGATCCTTGGTGGTTTTATAACTCCTCTGCTAGAAGTTAGGATGTAACTCAGACAGACAGGGCTGGACGAAGGGAAAGCCTGACAAAGATGAAGCCTGAGGGGCAAAGAAATGAGCAAAGACTGAGCATCGCAAATTACAGTTCAAAAGACATGAAGGCATTTTGCTGTTAAAACGGAGCGACATTTGTTTTTTGTAGCTATTAATATCGATTAGAATCGCCACAACAACAGCTGTCTTAAGTCTGTTTAAATGAGTCAGGAATGACCTTGCTCGTATTTAAATGGTCTTTTAAATGCTGTTTACACAATTCACATTTCTGAGATAAAAAAAAAAAATTCAGATAAGTTTCTTTTTAATAAATAAAAAAAAGAATAAGTAACAGTTTCTTCTTTAAACTTCTAAGATGGAGTTTTGAGGAGAAATTTGGAGTCTTTTAAGGGCTGATTATAAAAAAGAATATAATATTAATCCTGCCATAATTAAACTAATATTAGGCTTAATCATGAATCTGTTTGATATTTCCTCATTAATACCTTTAAAAAAGTAAAAAAAAAAAATCAGGACAAAGCGTCTATTTGAATGTTGATGCAGTGGGTAGTTTGAACAGATTTGTTAAATTCAAAATAAACATACACTCACGGGACACTTTATTAGGTACACCTTACTAGTCTTCGAACTTCTTTAATTCTTCATGGCACACATTCAGTAAGGTGCAGGAAACTGCTCAGAGGTTTTGCTCCATACTAACATGATAGCGTCACACAGTTGCTGCACATTTGTTGAGTGCGCATCCATGATGCAAATCTCCTGTTCCACCAAGGTGCTCTACTGGATTGAGGTATGGTGTCTGGTGATGTTCAATCTCAGTTTGAGATTTTTTGAGCTCTGCGACACGATGTGTTATCTTGCTGGAAACAGTATCCACACTGCTACACCACCAGTAGGAACTTATGTAATGATATAAGGCAGGACAGATGCTTTCATGTCGCTTTTGTCAAATTCTGTTCTCGCCATTCAAATGTCACAGCAAAAATATAGACTCATCAGACTAAGCAACATTATAATCTTCTATACTCCAGTTTTGGTGAACCTGTGTGAACTGTACTCTTGTTATCAGCTGACAAGAGAGACAGCCTGTGTGGTCTTCTGCTGCTGTAGCCCATCTGCTTCAATATGTTGTACACTCAGAGACGCTCTTCTGCATACCTTCTGCTATGTTCCTGTCCTATAAGCTTGAAACAGTCTGGCCATTCTACTCTGACCTCTGGCATCAACAAGCCATTTTCACCCAGAGAGCTGCTGCTCACATGATATTTTTTCCTTTTTGGGCCATTCTCTGCAAACCCCTGAGATGACTGTCTGGGGAAATCCCAGAAGATCGGCAGTCTTTGAAACAATCAGAGCAGCCCATCTGGCACCAACAACCAACCACAACACAGTTCAAAGTCACTTAAATCGCCTTTTTTGTCCCATTCTGATGCTTGGTTTGAATTTCACCAGCCCATTTTGAGCATGTCTTCATGCCTAAAAGCAGTGAGTTGTCACCCTGTGACTCTTACATTTCTGTTAACTAGCAGCTGAACATGTGTACCTAATAATGTTGATGGCAAGTGCATAGCCACCAAAATAACAACATTTAACAACGTTAAATTGTATCTGTAAAATACCCAGCAAGTGTCCAGTTTTACCTGCACATCATAAATCCTCATTTATGGATAAAGATTTAATTTCAAATGTCTACAGAACATTTCTTTGTGTTAATCAAAACTCTTTTGGCTTAGATGTGTGGACATTTTATGACCTGCAATTTTTGCGAGGAGCTCTGCAACACATCCCGTTTCCTACCTGCTGGAAGGGGTTGGAGAGAGTCTGGTTGCAGTACAGATAGTAATGAACAATATCTGAGAAAACACAAACACAAAAGCAGGCAGAAAATGTTTTTTCATCATCATTGTCCTCACCTTGCTAAATATCAATTATCGCCATGGCCACAAATTTAATGTCACATAATGAATCCATCAAACGATCATTATTATTCACACCACACTTACCAGCACTGATGACATCCTTTGTTTTACTCATGATGTATTTGTCAGGGGAAATGCAGAAATCACTCGTGCCCTAAAATAAAACAGGAGATGTGAGAGGAGTGGAAAGAGAGTGGAAAACAAGGACATATCAGAAAAAAAGATTGAATGGTTCACATTTCATGACTCACAAAAAAATTCACGACTCACATTTCAAAGAAGGAATGATGTGGTGTGTCAAATGAAAGTAATCAGCTTGACAATTATTTATACATATTTTGTACTAAAACATTTTTCCAGAAACATGAATAGTGATTGCTATCATTTTTAGCGCCTTTTGACACAGTAGAGGGAATACGGCTGTTTTTGTACCCCTTTAACACATCTTAACAGGAATGCTTTTCAATTCAATGCAAAGTGCTAACAAGAAACCTGCCTTGGCAAAAATAACAAAAGACAAGTGGCAGTCTCCGCTGAACTGTGCCGTCTGAATGCTAAATGTCCCCGGGGCTCAGGACAAACACTGCGTGTAGCTTAACCTTCTCTGGGGGGTACGCTAATGAGCCCCACACAGAAGAGATAAAGCAAACTGTGTTTCCCAGCAAACCTGAGCTAGTTTGTTAGAGACGAGCTCTGCAATTCAGGAGCAAGTCTGTTAGAATTCCTGAAGGGACGACAGTGAATCTCAGAAAATGCAAAGTTCTGACTACCCACTGTTGGTAATTAGGAGTTCTGCCAATGGGGTGTATTCATTATGCATTTATTTACTAAGGATTCAGCCATTAATTTAAGTGCAGTCTGCACACAGACAGGATGTGAAGATTATCTTGCAGGTCTGTCAGTCACACCTGTAAATGCAGTCACACATGAAGCTGATCAGAAACTCAGATAAATCCAGATTCTATGTACTAAACAGTTGTTAGTTCCTGTGGTTGTGGTGGGTGTTTTCGCGTCATTAGAGCAGGGCAATGAAATGCATTCTTATTTAAAGTGGGACACAGCTGCGCGACTGCAGTGGCAAATCGATTTTCACAAGTTCAGCTCTCAGTCGGGGTGGAGGAGGTCGAAGATTTTCAGACATTTTCAGATGGCAGTGGTACGTGGAAGTTAAAGAGGTCACCATGTGTGTGGCGTTCCTGCACATACGCACAAATTCTCCATAGGTGCTAGCTGGCTCGCTGAGCTGAAAAATTGTGTAGAACAATTACATCTAAACAGGAATGTTGGCCTGTCCTGTGTTCAGTCTGTAGTGCCTGAAAATGCTGTCAGTGATTTTATTATAAATGAGGTTTTTGCATAAATTCAATCGAATAGTAAATTCAAAAGAGACCTTTCAATTAATGAGTACTTTCACATCTTTCTCTATGTTAAATTTTGTTTTTTGGAATTAGGGCTGAAAAGATCAAAAAATGCAAACAAATAAACACATTCTAACTGCTTTTGCCGCTTTTCTCTATTTGATATAAATTCTAAAAGAATTTGTTTAAAGAAGACACCTGATTAAAGCATAAAGAATGAATCAACATTTAAAGATGAAATGCCTTCATACGATGATGTCTACAAGTCTGTTATTAGAAACTGAAAACTGTGAAGTCCACACTGACTCACAAGCACCAACTGTCTGCCTAACATTTATGCAAGCAGTTTGCATATAACCATCACATTTATATAAAGGAACACACACACATGAAATCTGGGCCTTTCACATAAACATCTCCTTTAAGAAGTAACACCTGCATCGACATAAGCACAAGCTCCTATTTACACATATAAATGATGTCTGAGGAGCCAGTGCAGATTCTTCATGTAATTGCTTTTACGAAGCCTTTATGATGTTTACTCCCAGGCAAAGAAAAGGCCCAGGTGGACTTTATCTATAAATTCTCAGAAACAGAGGTACAGTAAAAGCCAATTTCTATCCCGACTATCTACACAAATGTATCATCTAGGGTTATACACTGGATCCTTAATGAATTTATTAGACTACCTGTCATAAAAAAAGGAAAACATTTCAGAAATTTGTCAAAATAATATTTTTCATTATTAGTTATTTTGTTATTTATTTTGGTATTAATTAATAGCAAACTGATTTCACATATTTACACCCAAATTTGAGCACATGGACTTCTCAGAAAAAAACTCTGTAATGAATTGAGCATAAAATTAAACAGCTAAAAGTAATTTTTCTGTCAAGGACTGCAAGTAAATAACTAATTTGGCATTCTAATCAAAAAAACATGTTTTCTGATTTTTAAACATTTTTTTGCAAAACAGTACATCAGAAAATTCAGGGTTAACTATAATTATATACTGGTATTAAAAATATCATTTTTAAAGATCTTGCGTATAGCAGTTAATTAACCATTACAGAAACATAAAGAAATATTATCAATTTCATGTCAAACTCATTTTACAGTTTGATGTTAAGTGGAATAAATGAGTGGACCTCCACTGTCTGTCAATCTAAAGAAGTTTAACTACACATTTAAACCCTGAGATATTTAAATATCAGAAAAACCTGATCAGTAATGCTGTTCTAGAAAGTTTAAAGAAATCTGTCAGCATGGCCCCTAAATTATGACAAATTAATGTCTAAAATTACAGAAAACGTTACTGTAGCTCACTGAGTTTTTGTTAATTCACATAAAATGCCAATTTTTTTTATTGAATTTATGTATAAATCTTTTTAACTCTGGACCCCCACCCCCCACCCCCCCGAGAAAAGTTTCACTTTGTATCTGTCTTGTATACAGTGTACTGTCAGCACAGTGGTTCAGTAGTTAGTGCTGTTATCTACTAGCAAAATGTTTCGGGGTTCAAACCTGACCAAAATCATTTCCAAGTGTATGAATGAATAATAAAATATATTGATGGTTTTCTAATAGAGCTACTCTTACACTCTTTTAACAGATCTGTGTATGTGCTGTTTTAATAAAGTACAAAATTGTCACCAGAGTTTCAAGACTGGGCTCTACAAGGTTCGGCCCACAAGAATAAGAATAAGAACAAGCTGTTGTACCGCTAAAGACAGGTTCTTTATTTTTTAAGGGTGTACAAATCACTCATTCAGCCTCAGCCTCAGTGACACCCAGCAGACACGTTACATAAAAGTGAGACGTAATGATTTTGTAACACACACAAAATCATTACGTCTGAGAGGACAAGATGTACCCGTGACTCTTCTGAAGCAATTTATGAAAAGTTATATTATTCATTTATCAAGGGGAGATGTAGAACAAGAAGACCTTTTAGTTAGATTACCATGTAATTTACTGGATGCTTTCAAGTTCCTTAAAGGGAAAGTACTGTCTTTCCGTTGAGATAAGCCTTACACACCATAGATGGACCTGAACGCAGCATGTGTCATGGTGCAGGAGACTAAATGGACAGGATGAATCATCTACTGAGAAATTCTGTATTTGTCTGCATTTGCAATGTCTTGACCGGTGGATGCAGATGGGGGTTTTGGTGTTTTAGTCATACATGTGTGCCGTAGCATTGCTATAAAAGGAAACCATTAGTGTCATTGTGTCAGGAAATGAAGACCACACCGAGTGAAGCCTCGCAAAGAAGACTTGAACATGCAGATAAAAAGGAAGATAAACCCAGACACCACTGTGCAACAGATCAAACTTCTCGCTGTTACTTACTCCTGATTACTTGACGCTCATTATCTCCAAATTTAATTCAAACGTGTAAACAATCCTCTGCTGCCCTGAGTAAAAAAAAAAAAAGCAACATCCAGCAACAAAACTGAGAAAAATAGCACAGACGCCCGAGGCAGCTTAGTCAAACACCAGTGCTCAGCCACCTGATATTCATCGTGTCTCATGTTTCTCTCTATTTTCACGGTGAGTTCTCACCTCCACATCGATCAAACACTTGCGCGGCTTTTTTAAGCCTTGGGACGATGAGAGAGGAAAAACACTGAAATTAATCACCTACTCAGTGTGAATACGGCAATTGGATTCGTGTTGTCATAATCCTTGAATTGGAATCGGGTTATTGAGCTCTGTATAATGCTGCTGAGAAGGTGTGGGTTTGCAATTTTGTTCTTTTGTCAGTCTATTTTTAGTGCCGTGTGTTTTGACAGCAGAGATCAAAAGCTCATGACGTGGTAGACGGATAGCTGTGATCAGAAGAATTTGAGATTGGGCAGTTTTAGAACCTGTTTAGATGACTCTGTGCATCTGTGAGGGATCTCTGTCACTTAGACTGATTTCATAAATATTTTTGTAACCTTAACATCCTGATAAAGCTTAAATACTTGGCTTTTAAGCTTAGAACCACTAATTAGCAGCTAATACCTTAAATAGATAGATAGTTTCTGCAAACTATCAAGTATCATAAGAGAGGTGACCAGTTTAGGGTATTTTATATCAAAGTAAGTCAGTCACTCAGGGGTAAGAAAGCGAGGGAGCTTACCACAGCGGTTGCCAGGTCAGCTCCCAGTGAAGTCCAGCTCAGGACTAGCGTCAGCACTCCAAACACCATCATCCTGCAGAAATACAAAGAAACAACAGGGTCAGGTTGAAACTCAGTGCAGTGATCTGTTTATTTGCTAAATTAAACTAAGATTAACTGAAGGCTCAGTGAACCAGGACACAATGGCTCATTAAAGCTTGGTATTTATCCAAGTGAATGAGTCAGTGATTTAAATACTTGACCCGGTTTGCATTAGGTTCATTCCAATTACTTGCAGTGATTACAGGTAAACACTATTGTAATCACACTGCTAGAAAACCAAGAAGTACTCTGGGTTTGTCATACGAATCTGCACTTATTATATCAGTGGTATATCAGCACCTTCAATTTGATATGGTTCCTACATCAACATTCTTTTGAAGCTGTGTTTTTGAGCCACTAATATTAAGTCTAATCACTCAATTTAATCTGTGTCTTTGCACTGATAGAAAAATCACAAAGATGAATGCCATGAATGCTAAGAGACGCTTCAAAGTAGAGTTGAGTCATTATCTTTGCAAGCAACTGCTTTTCCAAACTAGTAATAAAGCGACCCCTTTGGAATAGTTGCATGTTTTAAGCATGTCTTATAACTACTGTATATAACAAAATAACAATCAAAATGGAGAAACAAAAAGAGCTATTGTAGAGTCCGTGTCATAACAGCTTCTGCTACTCATAAGAAATGGCTCGCGACCCAAGAGGAAGAAATGCTGATGTCACTGGGCTGTCATCACCAGAAAAAGTCACAGCAGTCATGTTTACTTCCATGGAGTTGATTCTGCTGCTTCAACATACAGCTGCAGAAGAACGGCTAATCTTCAACAGTGCTCATCCGCTCTGTTTGCCGACATCTGATTATAGCGAACTCAGTGGATGGATGTTCCTGCACCCATGTGTTTGTTTTACAGTGAATCCATACCCTGATGATGTCAACTTATTAGATGATAAGATGATGACATCAAATGATTTACACAGAGGCTGAGAGATTGCAGGCCCTGGCTGTCCATTTTGGCATGCAGGAAAGTGTTGATGTACTAAAATAGGAGATCAATACCTATTAAAGACAATCATAGATCAGCTCTGGTTAAGTGAAAAGAATTTCCAGAAAATCCAATAAGCTCCTGATTCATGTCACCACAGTTTAAATCGGATTTTTTTTCTATGCATGTCCAGGCTCATCGCCAGCCTGTTCATCTTTCAGCACCCCACAGATCCCAGGCTAATCCATTTCTCAATGCACTGAATTGATACTGAGCTCCCAATATTGAACTTACAATCCGCTACTTCTGTCCTTTTCTCTTTATCTCTACTTCTCTATATATTCCCTTTGCCCTCTCTACAGTGTATTTTCAACGCCCTCTGCCTTCAAATCAGATCCTCATACTTAAAGTCTGTCTCCTTCCTTCTGTCTGATACAGACCTCTCACTAGGCCCAGACAATTTGCGAGATAGGAAAGAGAGTGAGGCTTCACAGATTCCTTATCTTATTTTAGACTCGACAAGCAGAACTAATGCAAACGTTCTTCACCGTCTTACTCGTTCACTGCGATAACTTGCATTAATATGTGATTATATCTGCATATGGCTATATAAGGGGTACTGTATAGAACACTTTACACCAGTATCACATCTGGTTCTTGGTGGTAACTACAACAACTATAAAGGGATAAGAAGAAAATTCTGATTCCTTTTCTGACACTTTTGTAATTCCTCCTCGCAGACAAGAGCCTCACAGGGTTACATTTGCTGTGCCAATTGTCTCTCTTTCTGTCAGCAAAATTACACAAAAGCTACATGGCCAAATTTCATCAAACCTGCTGCAGAGATATAGCAGCAGAAAAGAATGAACCTTTTGTATTTTGGTGCAAATTCTCACTTTCTCTAAAATTGATAGCTAGGACACTGGCCTTAGAAGACTGTGCTCTTCCTGTATTTTTCCCATGAAATACTAATGCTGCATCTCAAATCACATATTTCCTCTTTTGTTTGCCTAGAGTAGCCACACTAAAAAGAACAGCTACACCCGGTACACTCCAAGTAACTTGGTGGTATGCTTAAAACAGACAAAACCCTGAGTGTAAAATTCTGTACACTTTTCATTTTCACTAGCCACCATCTTGGTGATGCACCAATAATTTGTTTGACAGTAACAGGAATACATTGTCAGCATAGATGGAAACGCTACCGTTAGCTATCTATATCTATATTGATATCTATATCTATAGTTATAACAACAAATTAGAAAGTTCTTTCATAACAACTATAATTATATTTTAGCATTAAAAATGCTGTTTTGATAAAGAGCTTGTGCATACTGGTGGATTAACTATTATACATACATTAACATAGAAAATGATTTTGGCAATTTAGGCTAATTTAGGCTTGTTAGCCCTGCAATAGACCGGCAGCCTGTCCAGAGTGTACACCGGCTCTCACCCCATGGCTGCTGGGATGGGTACTGAATTGGATGGATGTTAATTTAGGGTCATAAGAGTTTGAACAATGAAGAAAACTGGACTTCTTTATGTTTTCATTGTTCACCTAAGATGCTTCTTCAGTTCACTTGTTTTCTCAAGCTCTTAAGACAACCATAAGTTGAATGATAACCTACACACTGCAGCTGTGTCTTGGCGTATATTTTATTTTCTTCGGTGTAAAAGAATTTAGCTTTGGATATGTGGACAAAGGTTTGACAAGTTGTAAATGTAAGAAAAGTTGGCAGCTTGTACAGCAATGGTCAAATGCTCCAACCGTTATTTCCAATGAGTGAATAGCTCTTTCTTCTTTTTTTTTTTGTCTTGGGTCAATTTGCTGGTCTGGAACATTCAGGTCTGTGTTATCACAATGCCAAAGAAGAAAGGCGAAAGGAACAGCCTGAGAGAAGCAACCGTTGCTGTCCACAGGGAAGCCTATCATACTACAGTGAGAAAGATTATTCACAACTGGAAAACAAGTCAGTTGCCAATCTTCCCAGCAAATTCACCCTAAAGCCAGACTTTGCAATGCTCAGAGAAACTGCAGAAAAAAATATAAAAACAGTTAAGCTACATCTCAAACTCTACAGGCCACAGTTAGCTGGTTAATGTTAAAGTTCATGACAGTAGAGTTAGAAAAATACTAAACAAGTATGGCTTGTTTGGAAGAGTTAACGGGAGAAAAGCAAACATCTGTAACAAAAAAGAAAAAGGCAGTACAGCTTAATTTTGCAAAGTTGCATCTGAACAAACCACAAGATCTCTGGAACAACGTTCTTTAGACATATGGGACCATGTTTGGCAAAAAAAAACGAAACCAAAAAACACAGCATGTCAGTATAAACACCTCATATTAACTGTCAAGCGCGGTGGTAGAAGGATGATAATTAGCAATTTGAAACAGTAATCCATGCCTTTGTAGCCGTTCGGCTGGATTACTGTAATTCTCTTTATTATGGGGTGAGTCAATCTTCTGTTTTTCAACTGCAGCTAGTTCAGAATGCTGCAGCATGTCTTTTGACTGGCACTCGTAGATGCAAGCATATCACCCCAGTTTTATATTCACTTCATTGGCTGCCCGTGCATTTTAGGATCCATTTTAAGCTACTTTTATTTGGTTTTTAAATGTTTGTCCAATGCTGCCACTCTGTACCTCTCTGAGCTTCTTCATCCATGCATACCTTCCCGGTCCCTCAGGTTGACAGACCAGTTCCTCCTAAGCGTGCCCAGGACTAATCGTAAACTCAGAGGGGATCGGGCGTTTGCTGTGGCAGCACCAAAATTGTGGAATGAGTTGCCTTTACATGTTAGACAGGCGCCTTCCTTATCTGTTTTTAAATCACGTCTTAAAACATATCTATTCACCTTGGCTTTCAGCACAGCAGGACTTGTTGATGTTTCTTAATATGTTTCTTATTAATTATATTATTTTTAATTTTAAGATATTCTATATGTAAACTGTTTTCTCTTTGTTTTATATTTGTAGCACTTTGGCTAACATTGTCGGATGTAAAGTGCATTATAAATAAAGATGCTATGCTATGCTAATTAGGCTCGTTTCACAGTCACAGAACCTGGGTAGTCTGGAGACATCAAGTCAACCTCTCTGTATGCCAAAGTCAACCTGATTGAAATATTGTGGTGGGATCTAAAGAGACCAGTGCACAGATGAATACCTGCAAATCAGTGAACTGAAGCAAATTTGTAAAGAAGAGTGGGCCACATTGCTCCACAAGAATGCGATGATGATGTTGGTTTATGACAAAGTTATACAGCAAAAGAAATTGTGGAAAAAAATCATGGGTTCCAGTTGGTTTTTCACAGCACTGGATAGAGTCCTGTGAAAAATGTTCAGATGACTTAAGCGTGTGTAGTGGTATGTAGAATTTTTCATACTGAGACCCAATGTAAATGGGAAGCGGGGCACATGAACTGCAAACTGCTCTGTGTTGAAAGGAGTTTTCTCTTTCATTCACCGTGCATTTCTCTGTCTTTGTTTTTCCAGTCTTTCCTCGTTTTGGCTCTGTAGCTACATGTTTCTGATCTACGGTAACTGAGCCCATCAGTTGATGAGTGTTTATTGTTTGATGTCTTCTCAACACTACATAGAGAAAAGGTAATTACTCTTCTTTGTAAAGTGCCCTGTGATGACTGTTGTTGCAAACTAGAGCTTTATTCCTAAAACTAAAGTGAAATTAAAATAAATTATTCAGTTTTGTGCTCTGTGAGACGAATGGGAATCAATGGGATACAAGGAAAATAGGGTTTAAAGTTGAGTCAAGTGCAAAAGTTACAGAGTTCAATGAGCAGGTCAGATGATGCTAGTAAATGCATTCAAGGATGAGGTCAAGTGACTGAATTAAATCAGAGTGGGAAGGGGATTTTCTTCTCTACTAAAAAATATTTTGCTGTAAACTTCTGTTATAGCTAGTCTATACAGGGAGTGCAGAATTATTAGGCAAGTTGTATTTTTGAGGAATAATGTTATTATTGAACAACAACCATGTTCTCAATGAACCCAAAAAACTCATTAATATCAAAGCTGAATGTTTTTGGAAGTAGTTTTTAGTTTGTTTTTAGTTTTAGCTATTTTAGGGGGATATCTGTGTGTGCAGGTGACTATTACTGTGCATAATTATTAGGCAACTTAACAAAAACAAATATATACTCATTTCAATTATTTATTTTTACCAGTGACACCAATATAACATCTCCACATTCACAAATATACATTTCTGACATTCAAAAACAAAACAAAAACAAATCAGCGACCAATATAGCCACCTTTCTTTGCAAGGACACTCAAAAGCCTGCCATCCATGGATTCTGTCAGTGTTTTGATCTGTTCACCATCAACATTGCGTGCAGCAGCAACCACAGCCTCCCAGACACTGTTCAGAGAGGTGTACTGTTTTCCCTCCTTGTAAATCTCACATTTGATGATGGACCACAGGTTCTCAATGGGGTTCAGATCATGTGAACAAGGAGGCCATGTCATTAGTTTTTCTTCTTTTATACCCTTTCTTGCCAGCCACGCTGTGGAGTACTTGGACGCGTGTGATGGAGCATTGTCCTGCATGGAAATCATGTTTTTCTTGAAGGATGCAGACTTCTTCCTGTACCACTGCTTGAAGAAGGTGTCTTCCAGAAACTGGCAGTAGGACTGGGAGTTGAGCTTGACTCCATCCTCAACCCGAAAAGGCCCCACAAGCTCATCTTTGATGATACCAGCCCAAACCAGTACTCCACCTCCACCTTGCTGGCGTCTGAGTCGGACTGGAGCTCTCTGCCCTTTACCAATCCAGCCACGGGCCCATCCATCTGGCCCATCAAGACTCACTCTCATTTCATCAGTCCATAAAACCTTAGAAAAACCAGTCTTGAGATATTTCTTGGCCCAGTCTTGACGTTTCAGCTTGTGTGTCTTGTTCAGTGGTGGTCGTCTTTCAGCCTTTCTTACCTTGGCCATGTCTCTGAGTATTGCACACCTTGTGCTTTTGGGCACTCCAGTGATGTTGCAGCTCTGAAATATGGCCAAACTGGTGGCAAGTGGCATCTTGGCAGCTGCACGCTTGACTTTTCTTAGTTCATGGGCAGTTATTTTGCGTCTTGGTTTTTCCACACGCTTCTTGCGACCCTGTTGACTATTTTGAATGAAACGCTTGATTGTTCGATGATCACGCTTCAGAAGCTTTGCAATTTTGAGACTGCTGCATCCCTCTGCAAGATATCTCACTATTTTTGACTTTTCTGAGCCTGTCAAGTCCTTCTTTTGACCCATTTTGCCAAAGGAAAGGACGTTGCCTAATAATTATGCACACCTGATATAGGGTGTTGATGTCATTAGACCACACCCCTTCTCATTACAGAGATGCACATCACCTATAATATGCTTAATTGGTAGTAGGCTTTCGAGCCTATACAGCTTGGAGTAAGACAACATGCATGAAGAGGATGATGTGGACAAAATACTCATTTGCCTAATAATTCTGCACTCCCTGTATAAATGTATAGAAAGTGAAAGCTTTGTCATCCTTACACAAGCCCCCATTAAATGTTCTAATTAAAACTGAGCAAAATGATAGAGATGTGACCTCAGAGCAGATATGCATGGGTACTGAGACCTCACTGCCAGTGCTAATTAGCTTGACATAGTAATCACATATTTCTCTCAGTTTCTAATTTTGGCTTCCACCTTGTGATTGCCATCTTACAAACCATCACAGACTAACTTGGACTGCAACTCATTAAATTGTGTTTATTTCCTCCGAGCAAATTTAGGAGATTGACCTTATTGTCTAAAATGTCTTAATTATGAAGACAGTTGTGGTAATATGGATTTACTTAGTCAGTGTGTACAATTAAGGTAAAGTATAATTATGATGATTATACTTAGTATAGTATAATTATTATGTGAATATAAATTGTTTCTACAAAAAGTAACTAAATGTATCCCTGTCTTCCTTCCTTCGGGCAAGTGCCTTAAACTTTTAAGAAATTTATCTTAATAAACTCTATATTATCTTTGGAAAAACACAAAGGCTCCGGCACACTTCCTTATGGGACACCTTTGACACAAGGGGCTAGTTTGGACAGGGTAGTTTGAACCGAAAATGATGCGTCTTTCTTGAGGACTTCATTTGGTCCACCTTGCTTGTACTTGGTTGGACCCACTTTTTCTTTTAGAACTGCTTTAATTCTTCCTGGCATAGATTCAACAACATGTCAGAAACATTGCGTTGATTGAGGCTACGTCCACATTAGCCTGGATAAATTAGAAAACGGCGTTTTCATCAGAAAACACTCCGTGTCCACACTATCATTTTCAGTCGTTTTCACAGAGTTGTGCATCCACATTGAAACGGCAGAAAACGCCTAAGTTCCAGTATTGCGCATGCGTGAAACGCAAGACGTTTCGACCTGCGTCAATTCTGTCTGCCGTTTAGTTACTTTCTGGCTCTTTGAAACGTCGCAGCAAAATGTCGAGGAAAAGCACCGAGTTTTTTAAGTGGACTAACAATGAGGTGTAGTTGTCGCTGCGAGTAACACAAAAGTACGAAGTTGCAAAAGCGATTGAGTTAAAGAATTTGAAGAAAAGCTATCTGGTCATGTACAAACTGATATTAATGTCTAATAGGGCTGTCAAAATTGAGCGCAAACAAAAGAACTGCTGTATAATGCCCTCCGCTATCTTAGCTTAATTGGTCACATGACTGCATCACATGATGCATGTGTCATCGTTTTCGAAAAGGCTCCGGGTTTGCCGTACACACTGCCACGCGTATCCGCTTTGGAGAGCGTTTTCCTTGACCGTCTCAGTGTGGACGGAAGGCCAAAACGGAGACAAAAAGATGCGTTTTCAAACGAAAACACATTAGTGTGGACATGGCCCAAAAAAAACCAAAAAAAAAAAAAAGAAAAAAGAAAAAAAAAAAAAAAAAAAAGAAAAGTGGCAGTATAATGTCCTCGTAAGTGGATATCAGGGCCTTGTAGAGCAATATTAAGTATTTTGGTCTAGACAACCCAAAATATGATGCCAGGTCCTAGGAGGTTAATGAACATGTTATCATTTTGAATTTGAAGGAGAGGTCAGAGGTCAAATATGATACTTCAAATTTTTCTACGGTACTTTCTGCACAGAAGCAAGTGTCTCTTATCTGTGCGCAGTCATCTGTTTAGCTGGGAGGACACTCTGGATGTGCACATTTGTGTTTTGTGTCAAGAAAAGCTGATATGTGTTCATACACTATATTCACTCATCCAGATCATTGAATTCTGGTGTTCTAAACACCTCCATTATCAGTGAAAGGAACTCTTCATGCTTCAGCATATTTTTTGGGACAATTTCATACTCCCATCTTTCTGGGAACAGTTTGGGAATGGTCCCTTCCTGCTCCAATATGACTCCATATTAGATTAGATGAATTAGATTAGATGAATTAGATGAATTAGAACATGAATGAGAGCAGAGCCTATGAGCCAGGCATCCTGATGTGGCCTCCTTGTCCAACATCAGTGTCTGACCTCACAAATGTGAAAGAATGAACAAAAATTCCCATTAACACACCTTGTGGAAAGCCTTCCAAAAGAGTTGAAGCTGTCATAGCTGAAGGGTGGGCCAACATCATATTCAACAGTATAGTGTGTCTGGAATACAAGTGATCATGGGCCGTCTACAATCGTCATGCTTTCTTGATGTTTAAGAATGTTTAATTTCTGAAAATGTTCAACTAAACAGCTAAAACCATAAGACCAAAATCCTCTTAAAGCAGTCCTCTAAATTCTTGCCAGATAACACAACAAACTATATATGAACAATGAATTTACAAACCAGGTGCCTGAGATGTCCAAAGAAAAAGAAGTTCAATTTCAAAACTGTACCTCAGTTCTTTTAAACAGTGAGTGAGTCTGCGGTCATTAGATGCACTTACAGTTTCATGGGGAAAGGCACAGGAAGGATGGAGATGCCTGTTTGAGGCCACAGACTGAGTGAGTGTCTCTCTATTGTTAGAACACCAGCTGTGAGAGTCCCTTACTTGCTGTAAGTTACCAGATAATGCAGCAAGTTCGAGATTTTACGACAGTCATAAGCTGCCATAAAAACATATGCTAGCTATTTTAGATAAATGTCTACCATGAATTACTATGTGCAGGACAAACAACAATGTTGCAAAATGTAGTGCAACACTTTTGTTGCACTACACTAGTGTAACAAAAATGTTGCACGAGACTTGTGGACTTTAATGTTTTAGCCTTGTGTTTGTTGTTTATGAACAAATGTTGATGTTCATTTATTCAGGTTGTAGTTAAATAGTTTTAGAACTTGGCAGAAAATAAATTATTTCTATGCCCTTAAAAAAAAAAAAAAAAAAAAAAGGACATGGCCTGAGATCTAGTGACTGTGGCGGCCATGTGAGTATAGTGCACTCACTGTCACGTTCAACAGTGAGTGCACTGTTGCCCATTTAATACTAGCTGAACATTAAGCAGTGTTCAGCTGGTATTAAATGGCCCAAAGTATCTCAAGAAAATATCCACATATGATTACACCACCATCAGCAGCCTGAGCCTGACCAGACCTTTCCAGTCTTCTATTGTCCAATTTTGGTGAGCTGTGAGAACTACAGCTTCAGTTTCTTGTTCTTAACTGACAAAAATGGCAACCTGACTTCTGGCATCAACAAGACATTTTTGCTGTTCACTGGACATTGACTTGTTTTCAAACCACTTTCTGGAAATCTCAGAGATGATCTACTGGGATTTGTTGGGAAAATCCCAGTACATCAGCAGTTTCTGGAATTGTCAGACTAGCCAGTCTGGCACCAACAACCTCAAAGTCGCTTAGGTCACCTTTTTCCCCCATTCTGATGCTCAGTTTGAACATCAGCAGTTTGTCTTGGCCATATCTATATGCCTAAATGCACTGAGTTGCTGCCATATGACTAGCTGATTAGATATTTGCATTAACGAGCAGTTGAACAGGTTTATCTGTGCAATTACCTCCTTCAATGTTTACCCCAGCACTAATGGGTAAACTGCCAACATATGCTAAAGGTTTTCCACTACAGCAGGAACATTATCTCTCCCTGGCTCATTTATTTTTCACTTCCTTGTTTATTTTTTCCAAATATGAAGTGAAGTGAGGGACCCTTCAGGATACCCAACTCAAGCTTGCTGCTGCACTTACATGGCACCCCCCCCCCCAGTGACAGACTTACAATGCAAGCTTTTGATCACAGAGGTGTAGTTAGACCATCAATTCAACGCAGTGCAAACACACTAACCTGAGAGACATACCAACGCTTGTTTAGACTACTGCTGTCAGCATTTCAGAAGCCCCACGCCCACCACAGCACCTAACCGTGGGCTCTGAATCTAGATTTCCCTTGAGGGGAAAATTAGTATTGTCACTTCCCACTTCCTGCTGAGATGAGCTTGATGTTTTATGCTTGATGAGCAATTAGCTAAGAAGATAAAAGCCAAACATTAATGCTGCACATATTCTAAATTTATATAACTATTTAGTAAGAGATGGTTGACTGATATGTTTTTTAGGACAACATAATCGAACGCTCAATTATACTAACAGGCATTATATGGCAAAAAGCGCTGTATTTTTTCCCAGCTCATAGTATTATTCTGTCATTTTTAGTGTCTTTCCAAGACTTTAAGAGATATTACTCATGCCATGTTATGTAAGATGAATGAAATATCTTGCCATTGAACATCTGTCAGATATGTTAATTAAAAGCACTTCTTTGTTGTGCCCGTGAAAGTGCAATTCAGATTGCTTTACATTTCTCTAAATGCAAATCAGCAGTATACAAGCACAATAATGAGGCTTAATTACAGCTCCATGATTAAAAGGGTGAGCTGGAAATGTTCTACAGTGAGTCATGTGAGCGTTGAAGCAGACTCGGCTGCCTGAACTAAAGCCTGCTCTTTATTTGCTTCGGGCTTGTTAAGTGTTCTTGAGTTCGTAATCTGGATATTCAAGGTTACTTAAGAAATTCAGGCCTCCCCTGAAAAACCGTTTATTACTTTTAACGCAACTTGCGCTGCGAATCCTTGCTCATCACAGTCCTAATGATCTCCGCCATCCAGGGAAATTAAATTTCCTCTGTCCTTTACTTTAGGAATACACATGCACTTGAAGCTTTTTATACTTTACAGCACTTTCAGACCGAATATGCATAATAGTTTCTGTGTATCCGGGTTTGAGATGACAGTTTTTATTCACCAAACCAAAATGTCCTTGCCACGTTAAAGGCGTATAAAAAGAATCACGGCTGAAAAACTCGACCGCAACAAATGCCTCTTCACAAAAACAAGCAGTTGTAAAAGATCCATAAATAAACATCTCTCTGACAGTGAGCTTTATAAATCTCTAACGTGTAGGTGTAAGCTGTTACTGTATGTCACAGTAACACCCAGCCAGACGGCATGTACCAGAAAGAGTTGGTAGGCCTCCAGAGTGTAATTTGCCCCCAACCACTTCCACTCTAGTGGAAGACTGCATCTCTTGGGAAGGCAGACACTCTTCACACTGACTCATCTTATGTGTGTGTGTGTTTGTGCGTGTGTGTGTGTGTGTGTGTGTGTATAGGGTTAGTCTTCGAGTGCATTTGTGGTTAGTAGGGCAAGTTTAGCAGAACTCACACCCTGAAATGACTGATTGCAAGAGACAGGATGCCTCATGAAGGAATGAAGGCAGGACAGATTTCATGTTCTTTCTGTGAAAGCTCCGTTTCAGCAAAACATGCACTACAGTGTGTGGGAGAGTGATTGTTAGGTTCATTAACACCAACATGCTGCACATTCTGGCCGCCTGTTAAAAGGCAGACGAACCAACACCTGTTAATGTATTACTGTGTTTTTTTTCTTTTACTGCTTATGTTTTAGTATAGCTGGCATGTGCTGTCACATATTTATCTTTCATTCTGGATGTTTGTCACTCCTAAAGAGTAGCATTAGTGTGATACAACTAAAAACCACAACAAAAAAGGTATAAATTACATGCTATATAATCTGGAGATACAATAAAATTGTACCTACTGTTGTTTAATGTAATTCATGCCCAGCCTATTTAGAACAGGTCAAGTGTTAAAGAGGGAAAATAATCTTCAGGAAGTTGTATTGCTGATAACATCTCATCTCTCCCCTGCTTTCCAAACCTCTTTGCAAAGCAGAGCCACTGAGACAGTAACGCTGAACAAGTTCAACCCACTGCTGGCAATGCTAAAAAGAAAAGGGAATACGGAAATGGCTAGAAGAGGAGTGTTTGAGCAAGGATGTAATTCAGTGCTTTGCTGCTTTGTTCACAGACATTTACCACGCCTCAAGCTTCCTTCATCTACACCAACTCATACTAATTCGCTCAACTCATCTCTATTTTTTGTTTAAAAAAAAATAGAAAAATTGAATATTTTCAGAAAAGAAAAATGAATATATTTTATTTCCATAATAGCACACAGTTAGTTAAGGCTTAGCCTACTAATCTCCCAACTGACTTTTTCTTTTATATATCCTGCCTTTGCTTTTCACCCACTGTCTCTCCCTCCTGCTGTGCAAGGAAAGAGAAGAAAAATATCACATATAAGAATTGGGGGGAAGGAACAGATTACCACTTTTCATGTGAACAAAAAGATAGCTTGTTGCTGTAAAATAGCCCAATGTTACAGGGTATATACTCACGTTGTGAGCAGCCAGCGGGACTGCTTGGCCAGTCCCAGACAGGCCAGCAGGCAGATGATCAGGTCCAGGATGAGGAGCAGCAGGTATGTGAGCCACCTGCAGACACAGAAAGACCACAAAATTAAACTGCTGCTGGTGAATGCCTTTTATTTATGGGAGGTGATGGAACATGGGAGGTTAAAAAGAAATTCAGTTTCTGAAATGTAGCTTTTATTTTTGTAGTTTTGCCTTTATTTCTACCCGTAGTAATACCTTTGTTGTCAATAGCTGGAGATGGGTTTCTCTTGAAAGCAACCAACAACATTCTTTCACAGCAGGCATCACTACCAATTTATTTTAAATTACACATACAGAAATATGAATTCTGAGCGGTAAATCTGCCACATAATTGTTTAAAATTGCACCTCACTCCTCTGTGCTAGCTAGTGGTTTAGCAACTGTTAAAAAACAGGGTTTACAAGCATTTATTCTGCAGAGAATCATTCTTATTATAATTAATCAAAACATACAGAAAAATTCGATCGATGTTGGAACCTAGTGAAATAAAAAATGACTCGTAAAGACAAGCAGGAAAAGAAAGAAAGGGTAAAGTATTGCACCTCATTTCACATCATCGGATACGTGCATTAGAGGCGTGTGTGAAAGTGTGTTCGT
This sequence comes from Aulonocara stuartgranti, assembly GCF_965226115.1. Lineage (NCBI taxonomy): Eukaryota > Metazoa > Chordata > Actinopteri > Cichliformes > Cichlidae > Aulonocara > Aulonocara stuartgranti. Next base: position 8,338,128 of record NC_138959.1, on the reverse strand, counting down.
GCTCGCGGGTATAACGTGGTAGAGTTGTCCACCTCACTGTAACCATCTGTTATTCGAACAGTTTGTGGCTGGACATAGTAAACCTGTCCAGATGGCTTATAATGAATGGATTCAAATCCATGTGGCTGAATGTTTCATGGTATGAAAAATACAAACTGTGGGGAATCGTTTCAGTTTAATTTCCTGTCTATTTCCATCGTTGTTCATCTTCCACCCTGCATACATAACTCTGACATCACTTTGTATATTCTTATTGTGTATTTAATCATTTCTTTCTACTTCTCACCAGCCAGAGTTTCTACCCCTCTGAGAGAATCCATCTCACATCTTTTCTCCATCTTTTTCCTTTTCCTCCCCCTCTTCGTCAGTCTCTTTAATCTCTCTCCCCTCTCTCTCTTTCCCTTTTAGCCCCTTTTCTCTCCCTCGCCGCCATCTCCTTCCTCGTTTTATCTTCCCCCCCTCGGCAGGGGACAGTACAAGAAGCTGGGGCATCAGCATGGGAGGTACTTCAGTAACGCTGCCACCTTGTTGTCTATGTTATCCTAATCTAATTAGAGTCTGAGCAAAGCATGAATACATGCAGGAGGTTGAACGGGCGGCATGTATGTATAATAAAAAGCAAGACCTCTTTTCCTCAAGAAACAAAATACACACTGAGATTTGTCAGTCTTTCCTGATGTTTTGCTCAAGTTCTACCTGTTTACCCTCACAGACAGGTCAAAGGTGACTGGATCCTGCATCTAAGCGTCAGGTCATTTCATGAGAAAAAAATCTGGCTTTTGAAAGTGTTTATGTACACAAATATTTAACTGTCTGCAATGTATCTGACTTCAAAACACAGGAATAACAATGAAAAATCGCTCTTCCATTTTTAATCGCTTATCCTTGTGAAGGGCACGTTGCCAGTCCATCACAGGGATAACACCCAGAGACAGACAGTCATTCACACTCAGATTAATACCTACGGCCAATTTAGAATCACCAGTTAATCATTAATTAATCTAAGAGGCATGTCTGTGGACCGTGGGAGGAAGCTGCAGCCCCTGGTGAGGACCCACACAAGCACAGAGAGAACAGGTAAACTCTGCTGGGCAGTTCTTTCCACTTAGAAACCATGTAGATAAAGAAAAAAGGTACTGATGTTGTCAATATCTTAACCTGATGTGGTAAAAACAGATCAATAGAGAGAGAATAAAACTGCATGGTAAACTAAGAATGGTTAGGAACAGTAGTTTTGCATTGGGCCACAGTTAAAAGAAATACTGAGCAATTCCTGGAAGTAATAATGTTACTTTTTGTGACTAAGTAAGAAAACAACACTGGAAGAGTGAACAACACACAGGCTTTCATAAGTTCAACATGAAAAAGAAAAGAAGAAAAAAGAAAAACAGGAAGCACACACAGCCAACCGCACAGAAACTATTTGTTGGAGTGCAGCAGTGATAATGAGTCCATTAACAGCTTACAATGTCTGGCTGTCTGCTTGCAGTCTGCCTACACTTCTAGCATGGAGCTATGCGGGGCATTTTTTTCCTCTAAGACGATGAGAGTAACAACAGTGAGACAAAGCCTCGGAAAATAGTTCCGCTAACACGTTGCAGTAGTTTTTGCAGTAATAGCTGCTGTTTTCATTTATGCAATGATTGCTAATTATTCAATAGGATGCTTTTTTTGAACATCCTAAAGAACTGTCTGGAAGATAATTCACATGCAGTATGTAGGTACACACACAAACACAGCTGCATTATTATTTAAACCCACCCAATAAATATTATGTGAGATATTCAGGTCATAGCATGTAGAAAGTAATCTATTCTACCGTGTTTAAATTGCTCATTGCAGCTATAAAATGAATGTGAATGACTATATGCAAGTTTGTTTTATTTGGATTATTTTTTTTAACATAACACTGATGAATTAGCTTTTTAGGTGCACCGATGCTTAGATGTCTTCTAGATAAACTTTTGCCATATAAACTGATTAAAGACTGCATGTATGTATGAAAAGTAAACTTGTTCCAAAGTTATTAATAATTATATTCCTTAAACACTTTTCTACTGATTTTCATTGTATAAATAAATTTGAAAATTTCACCTCCCACGTGTCTGGGAAGCTTTAAACCGTTAAAAATGTTCAGGGCAACGGAAACGTGCACCAACAGAAATAACCTTCCTGAATCCTGTCCTCGAGCTCTGGGTGTTTTTCTCCTCCTGTTTAACTAGACACTTTTATAGCATCGAGTAAACAGATTCGCACACAGTACAACCTTGACACATGTACTCTTCTGTTCCCCACCTGTAGTACTCTATGGTTGCTGACTGATCGGCAATGGATGCCAGGTCCACTTTAGCTTTTTCCCAGTCAGACAGTCCGAGCAGCTGTTTGATCACATTGTCAGCCATCTGCTGCATGAACTGCAGGGTCTGCACGTAGTCGCCCCGTGTTGCAAAGATCTCATCAAGCCTCGCAAGGTGCTGGTGCAGCCCACTCCTCATGTTGCCCATGGTGCCTGAAACCTGGAGCGCACAAGAAGAAAGAGTGGGGTAAGATTAACTGACACAGCAAATACAGTTAGAGGGTATGAGTCAATGGTATTATAATACATTAATAGATCTATCTAAAGTACTGCATAGAAGTCCTGAGAAACTAAATTTCTTTCTGTGTTTTTTAGGAAAATTAGGTGGTGATTTATTGAAAAACATGCAAATGTACACAGAAATAAAAAATACAACCTGTAAGGCAAAAAAGAGAGTTTGTTCACTTTCAAAAAGCTTGAAAGTCAGTATTTGGTATGACCACCTTTATTCTTCAACACAGCCTGAACTCTCTTAGGCAAGTGTTCTTCTAACTTTTATAAGTAGTCTTCAGGAATAGTTTTCTAAACTTCTTGAAGGACATTCCACAGCTCCTTTGGCAGTCTTTTATCCCCTTCTCTGTCAAGATGAACCGCTTTAATAATGTGTGCTTGCTTTTTTATTCATTTATGTTTTTACTGTTGTTGTTGAAGCAATCAGACAGTTTCCAGACGGTACAGCATGGTTGATCAAAAGCTGATGGCTCAAACACAGCCTAAAACAATCACAGAGCCTCCACTGTGTTTTACAAAGGGCTAAAAACAGACAGTTTTAACCCGTTTCTGACCTCTTCTGACTCTCAGATAGTATTCGTCTGCAACCTTGACAGTTCTTTTGCACTTAACATGCCAAAGTCCATGTTTTTTGTTTTTTTTTTTAAGGACACATTGCAAAGATATGCCAATAGCTCTATCAGAATCACCTTGCTGGTGCAAAAATACTATTTCATGCCTGACAAGTTCACAAATTATGTGTTTTTGCAAAAGCAGCTAGTAACAAAGTCCTTAAAGCTATCTTATCAGGTACAAGGACTGGATTGCAGAAGGATGTAAAAACAGTTTATCTATCTATCTGTCTGAAACAATGTACTTAACAGCAGTGAATTGTAGCAATGGACTACATATACTAAGTATAATATGCTTCTAATAATATTCTAAATATAGAAATTTTCTGTTGCTTAAAGTGAGGCACTCAACCGGTCAGTCAACAGCTGCTCTTATTCAGCTTTTCACTGAACAATGAACAGAAAAGTCCATATGAAACAGCTGTGTGTGTGTGTGTGTGTGTGTGTGTGTGTGTGTGTGTGTGTGCGTGTGTGTGTGTGTGTGTGTGTAGGAAATCAACATTGAAGTAATTCATCTTCATGTGTTAAATGCTTAGGCAGTGAGAAGTCTTCTTCAACATGTATGAACTTCCATTAGTTTACAACATCTCCAACAAAAGCAGACGAAGCAGGAAACGCAATCAATCTGAGGCCACTCCCTGACCTTTAGCCATGCGCTTAGCGTGGTTAAAGGTCAGGGAATAGCCTGACCTTTATGGGGATGGCAACATCTCTCTGTTGGTCAGTAAGTCTCTCCACCGCTTTGTTAAAACATCTTTAAAATTATCTAAAAAAAAATCAACTGTTAAAAAAAATGGTTTTCATAGTTTCCACATCGTAGATTATGAATCAAAGCACTCAAATCCTTGGAAGAGAAATGACTTGAAAGTCAAATGACTACTTAGTGTGTTCTCATCCAGTTTTGCACTATAGATTTTTTTTTTAACATGCAGGTTAGATTTAAGCACCTGGAAAGATACTAACACAGACCTTTACAACAGTAACCCCACATCATGCAAAAGCTGATGCCATAACTCAGTGTTGCACACCACTGCTGAAGACAACTTGTACTTGTTAGTGTAAGATGACGAACATGTCAAGATTTGCACACTCATTAGCATTTAGCTTATAGCCCTGAGTAATAAAGCGTTTTCATAAACCTGTCAGACAACTAGCATTAACCACAACATTTTTGCTTTTCTTCATGGCAATAAGAAACCGAAGCTCCTGGAGAAAACTCAAGCAAGCACAGGAACAACATGCAGGCTCCACACACAAGGACTCTGTCTGGGTTCAAATCAAGTATCCTATGAGGCACTGACCCACCGTGCTGCCATAGAGTCAACCCACCAGCCTTTAACGCTTGAAGTCTTATTCACAGAAAACTCATCAATACAACTGATGCTTTAATGAGTTGTCAGCAAAACATACAAGTTTGAACACAGCATAATGTTTTCTATGCCAGACTTTTCTGCTAAAAATAATAATGTACTGACAGTGTTTTTTTTATTACTGAGGTCATGTGTTTGCCTGAAAGAAGTTCCCAGAATTATGGACAAAGGTGAGATTTTTCGTAAACATGGAGGTTGGTCTGTGCTGCCACTCAGCAGCAGAGCTCAGACAGAGGACCGTGTGGGAGAGCTGGGCTACTGTGCATGTTGATGCAGTTTTAGTTTAAGTAAACAGATCCGCTTGGAAAACAGCCAAAACTAGAAATCGCAGAGGCAAAACAGCAGGTTTGCTAGTGCTGCTGTTGGTGGTTAGATATTTTTTTCAAACCAACACCTCACTATGAGACTTATAGTTTATTTACCTGTTTAAGCCCGAAAGGAAGAGTGATCCCCTAAGCCAAACAACAAACAGATAAACAGCAAACAGACACATTTATTGTGACAAATCACATTTTTATTTATGGCCAAGACAACATTATACAGTATTTATGTAACAAATATCGAACCATCTTCTTGGGTTTAATTACTGTGTACTTTGCTTGAAGGGAGAAGTTGTTTACAGGGAAATGGTGTTCGTGGAGACAACCTGCTATAAGATAATTAAAAAGGGAAATAAGCGCTCTTATTCAGCTCTGGGTACTTGGCATTCACAAGCAAGACTACTCATATTGTTGATGGCTTTGTCAGGGACAAGGCTTGCTGAAGCTAAAAGGAAAGTTTGGATAGCAGTAATTAGTTGGTTTTGCATGTAATGTGTGGGCCACATTATACAGCTTACGGAAGAGCTGAGAATAAATACATAATGAGAAAAAAGGAAGAGAAAGGTTAAGTGCAGCTGATTGAGAATTGTTTGCTAAACTTTCATAAATATGTCTTCATAAACGAATCATTGGACTGCCCACAATTAAAACTATATTTTTCTTTCAAAAAGTGAACGATATTAGACATAATGCGTTATAACATGAATAATGTTTACTAGAATGTCTCAAATCGAGTTTTTTTGCTATTAATGCAGATTCATTTCCTTTTCGTGTGATCTGACTACCCAGGTCAAAATTCCAAACATAAGAGAAACCAGATGAAGTTTGATTTAGTTTATCTTCCTTTGTATTTAACTTTGATAAAGTTGTGCATGTTGTTAATCCTTTTGATGAACGATGCTATTCCATAAGGTCGCTCCTTACAAAATTAGTCATTAGATGTCGATTACCTTAATGAAAAAATCTAACCTGACATACTTGTATAAAAGCAGAGCAACTACTGAAAATCACAGGTTTAAAGAACTCGTCCATTCTTATAGTGAGACAGAAAAGGGAGTTAGATGTGATGTGATTAAAGTAGAGTTAGGTGGATCCAAGTGTAGACACTTGTAAGCCATCTGGGCATTGGGGGGAAAATCCAATGCACAGCAGCAGATCTACAACAGAAAGGCTGAAAAAGAAAAGAATTACAATGTTGCAATGAGCCAGTAAAATTCAACTTGGTTGAAATGCTGTGTTGGGACCTTAAGAGAGCTGTGGATAAAACAAATTCCCACAAAATCCAATTAACTAAAGCAATGTTTTAGAGAAGGATCATTCTGTGGATCAGAATTCCTCCTCAACGATGTGAGAGACTGATAAAGTCATACAGAAAATAATCACTACAAGTTATTGCTGCTGAAAGTGCTCCTATGAGCTGCTGAATAATGGGGTGCACACAGTGCTGTGAAAACATCACATTTCCTTACATCATTCATACTGGTGCGCCTCCTGATTTATGGGTGAATGTTTTCAGAGGACGTTAATATAGTATTCTCAAAGAAATTGATCACTTTAATCGCAGCAAACCTTTTTAATTTTCATTTAAAGTTATCACTTTGATTGATTGCCATAAGAATAATCAGACAGAAATCCAGCACACAGTGGCTTCTGGGTTTTACAAAAAGAAACAGATCGTATGCACAGGCATGTAGCACTCTGTACTTTGTTATCTGATCACTCATCAATACATCTTCTTCTTCAAACTGAGAAGATGAAATTGCAGATGAAAAATGAAAGCACATATCTGATCCTCGCCTCCTGTGTAAAAATCTTATCTAAAATGCCCAGGGAGACAGACAATCCAGCTAATCTCTCCTTCATCTTGGTCTGATACTCACTGTGTGGGTTGATCCGCACCGATCAAGAAGATATAATTCCCCTTTTCCAGTCATCTCAGCCTTTATCTCAGACTGATGTTTTAAGGGCACGGAGAAGTACTTTCCGCCTCACATCTTTTCTAAACAAACAATTTACAGTAGATTGTACTCAGTGCCTAGCTATTTTCTTGTGGGATATTCATTTCTACATGCCAGAGGGTAAACAACAAACAATGAAAAAAGTCTAAAGAACCATTATACGTGACATTATTCGGATAAAATATGCGTAACCTTAAGCAGAGAAAAATGACAATGGGGTGTGACGTTTCAAATGTAGATTCTCGCTTCAGGAAATGGAAAAAAATACAGATCAATGGGAATCATGTTCAGACTCTTGTTTACACATTTTAAAGCCCCTGAGCATCATTTGAAGGGGAGAAACAGTTATGTAGTCTCAGATCCTACTTACAGAAAACCTTGCCATTTGCCATGTCCGTCTTTCAAAACGCCATCATTTTTTCCAATGACGTATTGTAATGCCCACGGGTAACTTAATCCATCCGGTCTCCTAAGGCCTGTACACATTTCAGGCAAGAAATGTTTCCTTTGTTTAGCCCTCAGGGAGACCTACGGCCATTTTGTCGTCCTCAGCGTTTTTTAATATTAGGCCATTTTCACTGTGTTGAATAGAATATAGCCAAACCTTCCAACCCTTTTTTTCCCCCTTTTTTCTTTAGAATTGCAGTCTCCGTTTATTCGATTAGCTTAAAGTGGCTAAGCTACAAACCGCCATCCACTTGAGGTCCTAGAGCCATAAATCGCCCCATTGACTTCCATTATAAACGCTATTTTTCACTGCAGAATTATTACCGTTAACATCTGGGTGATGGCTTAGGTTTCATTTTTGTTTTGGACAAGAGGCCTTAGAATTGTAATTTTTTTATTTGTCCACCGGGTGGCGCCCTTGCTCCACATTTGACCCGGGGCTGGAAAACAGCGGGCTGCTTGGACAGACCTGCGGGGAATGAAGCCTCATTTCCGGCGTGCAGCAGCGGCTTCGCCCGCTGATCGGACGGGACCATTTTCGGCCCCTAGGACCGTATGAGGGTGCTTTTTTTTTTGTAGTCAACAGGAAATGACGTATTTGTTGTCACGTGGTATCGGATGTGTGTGCTGCAAAAATGAGTCCCCGGTGATCGTGCCCCGGTAATCGTCGCGACTTACCCCGGCAAGAATGCACTTATTTCGACCTAGAGGAGGAGCATTTGCCGCCTGGAGACCATTTTCTGGTCCTGAAAAAAAAATAAAAGGCGATCGAAATGACTGTTGGTGCCAATCTTTAGTCCATCTAAAGGCCTAATTATAATAACAATTGAATATTACCTCAAATGGTTTTTTTGGAAAATATTCAAGTTTTATGTTTTTGGGGCAAAAAAGCAGTGCGCTCATGTGACGAAACCGGGATATAAAGGGTTAAAATCCGCGAAATGTAATTAAAACTTGACATGAATATTTCAAGGAGAAGTAGGTCTAAAAGATTGGCTAATTTAAAGTGGAATAAAATATTAATGTATAAATTTTTTATAGCACTTTTTTGGGCGTGGTCGATTGGGACCGATAGTGTGTGCATTTTATGAAATGCGCTCCTGCAAAAAAAATAAAAGGCGATCGAAATGACTGTTGGTGCCAATCTTTGGTCCATCCAAAGGCCTAATTAAAAGTACAATAAAATATAACTTTCAAATGTATTTTATGGAAAATATTTCATTTTTTCATTTTTTTCGCCAAAAACGGCCGTGCGCTCATGTGACAAAACCGGGATATAAAGGGTTAAAATCCGCGAAATATAATTAAAACTTTATATGAATATTTCAAGGAGAAGTAGGTCTAAAATATTGGCTAATTTAAAGTGGAAAAAAATATTAATGTATAATCTTTTTATAGCACTTTTTATGGCAAGGTCGATTTTTGGCTCTAGGACCTCATAAGGGGTACTTTTTTTAGGACCCCCCCAAGGGTTAAGCCCTGGTCTGAGATTCTACAGAATATAAATGCCACTTCCTTCACTAGAATTCGATCTCTATCTTTAAGCCTGTTCGGGCTGGTATGTCTCTGTGGAAGTGATGCCTCAGAGAGATGAGGGATCACAAAACAGAGAGTGAATGTAAAAGAACAGTTCTAATTTGAGGCACAAACCTCCCAGAAAGTGTTCGTCTCTGAGATGAACCATGTAAAAAGAAAAGAAAAAAAAGGAGTAATTTCTAATTCTTTGTAGTGTTTTCCTTTTTAAAAATTCAGTGCTGCTGAGCAGGCATCACAGAATCACTTACAATCGTCTCGTAATTGCTTGATAAATGAGAACCGTTTGACTGTATTTTTGAAATTTAAAAAAAGGATAAGATATGGAATCAGATCTTTTTTCTGCAATCCATTGTGTCTGTATGATAGAAGAAGAGAAAAGTTTCTTCAATTAAAATTGAATGTGGGAGCTAGAGCGTGAAATGGAACATGGGTCTGAAGTGCCTTGGCAGCTCGGTCACAGTTAAAGATAGAGACCATCTTCACCACTGGGTACCGAAGCTCTGAAAACATCTCTTTAAAAATAAATTCCTTTTTTAAGTTTGATACTGAATGATCACGAAGCTTCTAGGAGGTCATCCTTCAGAGTGGATTAGTGGTGTTTATGAGTTTGTTGATGAAAGACTGAACAAGTTTTCAAAGATGATGTTTCTCCTTAAGTTTTTGCAAAACTGTTACTTCTTCTACACATTTTGAGGTAAAGCATCAGTTGCTCTGATAAAGATAAGTCTCACATCGCTGGTTTTCTCCAATTTAGATATTTACACACAGAGTGATGCAGTCCACTGCCTCAGCAAACACCTTGGTTGTCTCCTTACTGTGGAAGAGCAGTTTTGCTTTCAGGCTCTTTCCTGTTATCCAAAATCCTCTCCCATTCCCTATACATGAGCAAAACCATCCACAGTCCAACTGTTTGTTCTAAATTAACTTGTACATTTTGGTGCTGGACTTTCAATTCCCCTTTGACTGCAACAGTTTATTACAATCCTCAAAAAGAGTGTTTTGCTTGAGAAAATTTATGCTAAACACATGCGCATAGGCCTATAAAAACAAGCCATGCTTCTATTCTACTCATTTCCAGTTACACTGAATGAAACAACTACATTTGCAGAAAACCAACGAATAGTCGTAAATTTAGCAAAACTGGCATGTACCACAGACTCCATGAAAATCTGTAGTTTGTGGCACAGTTTAGTCAACTGGTGTTGTGGTAGTCACATCAATGGCAGTAATATGCTGTCATGTTGAACTACAAACTTCTAGGTAAAAGAACTACAGCAGTGAACACAAATTCACCTTTTCCTATAAACCTGTATGTAAGTAGAGATGGATGTGATCACCACGAAATTGCCAAAAGCTGTAGTTCTTCCAATAACAATGTGAAGCTGTTTAGATATTTTGCATGGGACAAAAACAGTCTGGTGCCTTTAGACATGTTCATGTGGACTGACTTGATTTTTGAACCAGCTTTACATCGTTATTAGAAGAACTACATCTTTTGGTGATGTCATGGTGATTACATCTGTACAGACTGTTTTTGCCCCATATAAATATGCATTTACATATTTTACATGGGACAAAAACAGTCTGAGGGCTTACCGACATGGGTTTTGGAACCATCGTCAAGTTGCTGTCAGTTGAGGAACATTTGACACTTGTTCATCAATTTAAATTTTAATCCCCAGATGTTGATGCTTATGTCTAGGCCACACACATGTCAATCGCCAGCTCTACTTTACCCCTAACAATACCTCAAGATACTTAAATTTCTTTGAGAAATGTCATTTCTAAGAGACAGAAGAAAAACCATGGTCAGGCTGTAAATATGGGCATACAAGGTGCTCATAAAATACCAGAAGCTTGGCCGGAAACACTCTTTCCCTACAACCATAATAAATTCACCTGGACAGAATAGGGCTCTATGTGACCTTGAATATGTTCTTTATGTTCCGTTGAGGTTTTTTGACACTTAATATAAGCGAGTTAAACATCAGGTTCTTACACTAGGAGTATTTACAAAAATAACTATAATAAATAAATAATTGTGTTTCAATATTAGCTTGTATAACGAAAAGCTTACCGTTTTGTGTTATTACAGAAGCTTCTAGTGAGAATGGTGTAAAATGGTGTCAGGCCAGCATCCAAACCTTAGTTGAGCTCCGGCCAATTGTTCAGTTACTGACCCAGACACTGACCTAGTCCACTGGATGATTGTTTTCCAAAAGCTCTAATAACATCCTTCACCCGCAGAGTTATTATTGGTGTTTAAACACTCCAAATATGAGATCAGTCCCATTACCACTAAAAGGCATCCAAGCGGGCCAGTTTCCAGAGCTAACATTACTGTTCGAAAGCAATGCTGCTGAAATGCAAGTGTTTTTTTTTTAAACTCACTTTCCCAATAGGTTTATTTCGTGGTCTGCCTCAGAGGGAATTGAGTTTGTTAAATTTTTATAACAAACTGAACTAAACTTGTAAAGTAGGGCTGAACGATATATCGCATTTGCGATAATATCGCGACATGATCAAGTGCAATTTTCTAACCGCAAAGGCTGCGATTATACTCTGGACATGTCCAAATTCATGGGCTGCATCCTCCTGAGGCCGCATTTGTAGACCGATTACGTCACAGCGACGCGCCGAAGGCTGTCCAAATTACTACCATATCCCAGAATTCATAGCGCGGCCCAGCCAAACTCCAGTTTCCAACAATGGCGGCCGCTACTAAGTTTTAAAATTACTCATACTAATCTTTCTGGGTCACGAAATAAACTTTTAACATATTTTCAGGCGAGAAAGTAGTTGTGTAAACATCAAATATCTGCTCGGTTTATCAAGATATCCCATATTTGCAAAAGTGCTTCGACGTTTTCAGAGGCGTCTGCTACCCACCAGCTCGACAGCTAGCCGGGAGCTCGAGGGTTACTGATGCGGCCGAGAACGGCACAACTCCCGGCACATCATTTTCAGATCACCGCGGAGTTTCGCTGCTCGGGTTAAACGTGATATATAAGTCACTTAGACAACCTAAAAATGTTATTGTTGGGCTTTTTTCAGTGTTTTGTTTGTTCGTGAGTAAATCGGTTTGGCTGAGATTAAAGTTATTAGATTAGATAAAATAAAACTTTATTAATCCCCCGGGTGGGTTCCTCCTTGGTTTTCACACAGCTGACTAAACGTCAAACAGAAAACTTATTAAACAGAAGTATGAGACAGTCGAGAATTTACGCCAGTGTCTGGTTATATTTTAGATAGCAAGGAGCAGACGGCCGAGTTTATTAAACTCCACCGAGACAGCGGTGACGCTAATCAGAACTAGACCGTCCAATTTCACCCCTTTAAATTTTAAAGGCGTGTTTGTGTGTGTGTTTATACAATTGCTATTATGTTTGCACTTTATGTGTAATGTTACTGACTGCAGAGATCAGTAAGATGTGTGTATTTTTTATTTATTAGTTTTATTTATTTAATATTATTTTTTAATTGAATGACTGTCTAGTAGTTCACAGATGTCGAAAAACTGAGTGTGGTAAAGCCACTGATTTTTTTTATGTATATTTCTGCAATCTGCACATTGTACTGACTTTCATTTTAATGTTTACACCAGGGTTCCTTGTCAGCACTTTATGCTCAGATGTTTGTAAGCTAAAAATAAACTATTGTGTATGTTCAAATATACTGTTGTGATTGAAGAAGTTAAATAAAAATGTCAGTCATCAATTCATGCATCACCTCATGTCATCATAACAGAGGTCTGTCTTCCAGGAAAGAACAGTTTAAAATTAATGTAATATAGTATTGGCCATACTATATGATGTATTGCTTGTCTTTGTTTAATAATACAGAAGACAAAGACCTTAAAAAATAATCGCATATCGCATCGCAATCGCAATATTGGGGCAAAAAATCGCAATTAGATTATTTTCCATAATCGTTCAGCCCTATTGTAAAGTGTGCATCTTTTTTTATTGTTTTGAGCTTAAGAGTGGAGAGTTGTTCACAGATTCTCACTATGTATGACTAGTGTATATAGTATGTTGCATGGTTGATGTTATGTACTGTAGACCAAAGCACCACTTAGGAAGTCTGCATAAAAATGATTGGTCCTAGCTAACAAGTTGTGTGCATGCAAGGCAGGTAAGCTGTGTGTATCAACTGCAATTGTTATAGTTTCAGCATCACCACCAGTTGTAATTGGCTATGCAGCATTAATTGTTTAATAACCTGTTTGTTATTTAGACGCTGTGGTGCATCCTTCATCTGCGTATTTGGCTCTCTATTTTTTTCCAATTTAAAACCAGAGTAATATTCTATATTCTCGCTATTCCTCCGTATTCATTTGCTCGAGCCACCTTCTTCATCTTTTTCCAGGTTTCCGTGTGAGTCTGTGTCCATAACACATCATAAGCATATATTCCAGACCGTTACTAATGAAACTCTCAATAGCAGCAGAGGAAAAAAAGCATCTGATGACAAAGAACCTAACTTTCCTCCTTTTCTCACTTATATTCTGAGCTTACCCCTTTTCTAAACTTTCTAGGAGCTGGGCTAAAAGGCATTTGCGTGGTCAAAAGGGCAGAGAGGCCTTCATTGTCAATGATTTCAATGCCGATTTTAACCCCGACTCTGCCAATCAGACGGGCTTGCACTGCTCCTTGTTCTACCCATCAAAGGGCTTTGTCTCCTGGGCTCATGGTTGATTAGGTGGGGGGAGACTAGGAACTGTGTGTGGCACACTGGGCTCTTTGTCCAACTCAAGAATTAGACTCCTTAAGAGTCTATAGCAGCGTGCAATGAACTCACTCATGCACATGCACACACAGGCATGCACATTCACACACATAAGATGCCCAAATAAAGGCCACTATGTCCAATTAAGTGCTTGCACAAGTTCACACACCCTAGAGGAACATACTGATAAGTGCTCCAATATGCAATATATTATTGATTTCTCTCCACTTATTATTAGGATTCTGATAAACTAATGTGTTTGTCCACTTTCCAAAATTATTGGCAGAGAATCAGAGAACAATAAATAAAATCTAGAAATGCCAAGAGATGCATCTTTGCCTCTTTATTATAGTAATACAAGCTTAATATGCGGTTATATTGATCAAATGGAATAAATCAAAAATGCTAACTTGTGTGTTGTACAGTATGGTAGCAACTAATCCCAGATGACCAAATAGAGTAGCCCAAGTGATATCTCAACCTCAGCAGTCACAGAGATCTTACATGCTTCCAGTTTAAAATATTGATGAAGTCCCACAGCTTAGAACCACTCTCCTTTTAAATCTGTGATTATTTTCCCTAATCATCAGCATCAGATGTCCTAACATGCCACAGAACACTGCTGCAGAAAGCGCGCTGCAGGCTCTCTCGAGACGTGTTTATTACCGAGGCCAAGTCGAGTCGCCACGCTGAGTGTCTCACACACCACTACATTAATCTCCATTAATACAAATGGAGACTTAATCCCTACTCTTTGACAGCGAGTTATCCTGGGTCTGCTCCTGCATCGACACTGGTCAAACGCCTGATGAGAACACACAGTGAAGGCTTTAAAACCTCAACAATTAATAGCTACACGATGTTCTATTACTGCTGGCAAATATAACTAGAAGATAACAGTTTTAAAAATGGGTTAAGTGCAGATACCAGTGTTAAAAAGAAGTCTGACAAGTGATGCCAGTACTAATATTATTTTGTTTGTTTGTTTTTGCTATATAGTGTGTATATAGTGTGTTACTATTTAAATTTTATTCCTGCACAGTTAGCGTGGAGCACCTATAATTTTATTCTACATCTACAATGACAATAAAAGGCTGTTCTAGTCTATATTTATGCCCTCTTTAGTGCCAAGAATACACAAAAAATCATTAAAAAAAAGTCCCCTTTGAATCATGCTCACGTTCACACCTATGGGCAATTTAGAATCACCAGTTAATCTAACACCATGCATTTCTTTGGACTGGGGGAGAAGCAATAAAGCAAACTCCACTGAGACAATGCCCCAGACTGGAAGGCTAACCACCACACCACTTTTAAATATCAGTAGATATCAGTGTAAAATTCCACATTTTGGAATTTAGTCTTAGTCTTTACTAGAGTCCTAATCAAGTGTCAAATGATGGCGTTTCTTATGGAAAACTGCATCTGGACAAAATTAAAGAATCCTCAAAAAACACAGTGAACTTAACTGAGCATAAAAGACAGGACGGCTCTGTGTTTGCTGAAGCCACAGAGGCTAGGAGAAGGTGGAGCAGGCAGAGGGAGTGTGTGTCTCTCTCAGAGGACGAGGTTTGTGTGTGGAGAGGCTGTCAATTTGTGTGTAGCCGTAAATAGCTATAAAAAAAACCCATAAAAACATTTAAAGGCATACTAAATTGAGTCCTGTGGGCTTTCCTTCTCTTTGGAGCCTGTGTGGTTGTGCGCCTGTGTGTGGGAATACATCACATCCAGCCTTTCCGAAGTCTTCACCCAGAGTTGTTTGAGTCGTGCTTCATTGGTCACTCATTTATAAACCATGCATGTTATGAAATGGCGGGAATTTAATCAAATGCTTTCAATTTATTTTTGCAAACTAATACATGATGTAATCTCATCCGTCCAGAGATATGTGAAGCGTTAATTGTGTGACACTAATATGTTTGTAAATGATGCTTTACATACCAGACTGTCCACTCCACCCAGCGTGTGATTGGCGTTGTACAAGGAGTAGGTCATCTGGTATACACCGTCATTGGTCTCGCTGTTGCCATAGAAACCCACACCCACTGCGACGCTGCAGAGAAAAGATGCATAAAGGCGCAGGTGAACCTTTGATAAAGAAGGAGCAGAATATAAAAGCAGTCTCTTGGATTTTAAATCATCTACATCCAAAGTGCTGCCATTTTCGGTCCTTAAATTAAAAGTTTGCCAGCTTCAAAGCCATTATCACAACCTGGCTGAGATTAAACATTAATGCGAAACGACCCGTAAACAACAATTTTCTGTCTACTTGAAAACATCTTTGCCAACCTGCAGTGGAAATATGCAACTTACAAGGTAGTATAGCATGGCACACTGGAAAAGAGCACAACGTTTTATGAATATTTGATGCCTTTTTTTTTAAAGATAAAAAAAAAAGAATTTGGCTATTATCATAAAGCAGTATCATCAATTTCTGCATCAGGCTTGAGTTTTGGAAAAATTTTAAATGTATGAGGTTAATGAGGCACTTTGGGACAGAAATTTTGTTTTAGCTATTCAGTAATTATTTCCCACTGTAAACAGCTGTGAAGCAGTATGAATGGTATTACAGTGCGAAGGCTGAGTTGCTGAGTGTGTCGGTGAATTCAGGGAGTAAAAGCCAGCTCGCCCAAAGGGTCTGATCTAGCTTACAGAATGATTTTAGAAAGGTGTGAAAAATGAAGAAAAGTAGGGTATTGTATTTCTGGAGCTTTTAATGTATTTTACATCAGGAAGCGCTGCTGTTGTTAAGGCGTTAAGAATTGATCTCTCCATCGCTCCATCCATTTGTTAGACTGCTCATTTTATCCTAACCAGTGGTCTGAGTTGTCAGTTTAACAGCCTTGTCACTAACAGACATTAGCTGTCTGTCTCATCACACCGTAGTGTGTCCGATGTGTTATTTTTTGATAAATATCGCCAACTTTTTATGTAAATACAACAAACAGGATGAGGAAAAACTAAGACGCCTTAATGAATAACAATAAATTGCTGATTTATAGAAAATAAATACCTGTAATTTGTGTATGTGGGTGTTTGATGCACATATATCTCACAGCACAATGAAGCAGCAAATGAAGCAGCAAAAGCTTTTTGGATTTCTGCGTTAATTTTTGTAAACAACACTCTTTGAATCAGAAATTATACAATACAGGCCTCTGGAATGCGTGTGCATAAATTGAAACCACTTTTGCATATTCAGCCATCCAAGGATTTAATTTGTTGAGCTGGAGCATCAGCACAAACAGAATAATAACCGGCGCATTCTAAACACACACACTTAAGTAGTCTCTCTGAGCTCCACTTTTTCCCTAAGTGCCGTCATATTGTGCTGCCATATGATGGGATTTCAAAGTAGCCGCACAGTTGTTAACTACAAGAAGATTTAATGCTGCAACACAATGTCTCACAATATACTCCAAAGACCCTGCACAAGAATCCTCTGCAAAGACAAGGATGTCCAAGTCTTGCACTACAGACACTGAAGGCCGTAGATCAGAGCAGTGAGCAAGTGTTTTATACCCTTTCTTTTCAATAACTACGCAGGACAAAAAAGGAATACAGATCCCGTATATGACCATGATCTGTGAGAAACAGGACATGACAGAGCTTAGTACACCTCCCAAGGGAAACTTTATATACACTGCTTGCACTCAAATACAACAGTGCAACAGTAACTTCAAAGATTATGGGCATCTGAGAAGCTTACATAGTTTCAATTCTCCTTGGATCAGGAGAACTGAACTCAACTGAAAACAAGGATGTAAGAATCTGAAAGTCAACTCTCACATTACAAATTGCACTCATATCTCTCCTCTCCAAAGTGTGATAAAAATAGACACTTTTTTATGCCTTTTTATGCCTGTTTTCTTTTTTTATTCAAGTTCATATTGTCATTGCAATGCTAAAATTACCTGCAGACCACTTTAATAGGTAGACCTGTTCTAATGCTGTCAGGCATACAGAGTAGGTCAGAACGACCTGCTGAAGTTCAAACTGAGCTTCAGAAAGGAGAACAGAAGAAGGACTTCAAACCTTGATGCAGATGTGTTACAGCTGCAGGAGAACACATTGGGTTCACCAGCTCACTAAAACAGCAGAAAATTCTACAGCAGAAAACTTGAAGAACAGTGCCAGGTCTGCTGATTTCCGCTACACCATTGGACACCAGGGTCAGAATTTAGCCTAAACAACATGCAAGCATTGTCACGATCCTGGGTCATTTTGTTGTTTATGGTTTATGTTTAAGTTCATTAGCTTATCTAATTTCATTTCTATTTTGCCTATGTTGCCCTGTTATAGTTCATTGTTTATTAGATTCCACTTGTGTCTTCACCCCTGTGTTTAAGTCTCCCTTGTCCTTCATGTGTGTCAGGTCTGCGTGTGTTATGTTGTCAAGCTCGTGTTGTCATGTTTCCTGTTCTGTTTTGAAGAGGTCTGGTGTCCCACGTTCATTGTGTTTAGTTTCACTTCCCCTGTGGCGTCATTATGTTATTTCTAATCAGCTCCTTTCCCATGCGTTTCCACTTTCCCTGTTCACCTCCCGTGTGATTTAGTCTGTGTGTTTTCATTCATTCCTTGTCAGGTTGTCTGTTGAGTTTTCATCATGTTTCCATGCCTCCATGTTTCCAGGTTCTTCCATGTTCAGGTATTTTTGACACACTTTGGGATCCTTAGTACCAGCTGAGGTTAGTTTAAACAGCTACATGAGCATTGTTACTGTAGCATAGCCATCCCTTTCTGATCACAGTGTACCCATCTTTTGATGGCTGCTTCCAGCAGGATAATGTGCCATGTCACAAAGCTTAGATCATCTCAAACTGATTTCGTGAACATGTCATTGAGTTCACTGTCCTCAAATGGCCTCCACAGTCACCAGATCTCAATCCAGTGGAGCACTTTAGGAATGTGGTGAAACAGTAAATTTGCATCATGGATAAGCAGCTGACAAATCCGCAGCCACTCTGTGATGTTATCATGTCGTTATGGAGCAAAAACTGATATAAGCCATGAAGAACTAAGGCAGTTCTCAAAGCAAAAGCGGGTCCAAATCAATACTAACAAGGTGCACCTATAGCGCTCTGCCCACTAATAAATAAATACTGACCATCATTTACTAAACAAGGTTAAATGTTTAGAAGGTCTTTTGTGTGTGATTTTTTTATTGCACACAATAGTAATGCAACACACTGAAGACACTATTTGTAGGTCAGCACTACTTCGCGTGGCAGGTCAGGACTAAAAGAAAACTAAGCAGGACTCAACCTGACTGAGCTTTAGATTAAGGCTGTGGTTCCTACAGACTTATCCCTGATGTTCCGGATAAATTTTAAGCTGAAAACAGAGACTATAAGTCTGCAGCCATCAGCGCTTCCTCTAACATTCACTTGGAATGGCTAAAATCCTGCAGAGCTGTTATGATCGTTGTGGTCGAAGCAAAGTACAGGTGGAGCTAAACAACAGGGGCAATTTTCCTAATTAGTACAGCAGAGATGGCCTCATTAAATGACCCCCTGCAGATAAACATCCCACTTGGCAGGTTACAGACTTAACCTCAGGGAGAGCAGTTAAGAAAGTGGGGACAGGCATTACAGACAAGAATAAAATCATCATTTTAGAGGAAGACAGGAAGCGATATAGACAGTCAGCACTAAAAAAAAAAAGACAAATACAGGTGACGAAAGAAGTCACAAAAGCAGAGAGCAAGACCCTGGGATACAAAAAGCAAGACTGGGCGGGGGCGGGTTGGGTTCCTCACCAAAAATACATAACATCTTATTTGTTCTTTGTATATCTGTGTTTGTGTGCTATTAGCCCCTTTAACAGCACAGATGCAGGGAATGTATTAAAGCAGTCACAGCTTGGAGAAACACAGACTTACTTCTAAAAAAGGCAACTATTTTAGGCAGAATTCAGATTAAAAGAACTGAGAGGACAAATAGAAAGTCTCTTCTTTGCCTTCTCTATGTACTCCCTCGGTCCTGCCAGTTCTCTTAGTGCTGCTACTTGAAATATCCATCGTCTAATTCAAAGAGAAAGAACACCATAGATTTGAGTAGGCATGTACTGAGCAAGAGTCCAAACTGTCACATTGATAAATGAATAAGTACATAACAGACAGTGATGGGAATTAATAATAAAATAAAATAAAATAACCTAAAAAAAAATTCAGCCTGAAGCAAAAAAAAAAAGCTATGTTAAATTGACCCTGACAGGTCTGAATATTGGAAATTTTGCCCCAGAATGGCAGCAATGAATCTCTTGGGATGATAAGTATAGACGGGTGAGCTTATATTTTTTACGCTGCCCTACTGAACCCTCAGCAGGGGAAAATCCCCTTTGATATAAACTACGAAACACAAATAGTTACTTTTCATCTTTTTTTTTAGAGCTACAAAAAGTCCAGCATAGCTCATTTAAGTTCGGAGAAGCAGTAAAAACAAACGTACATGCTGCCAATTACTTGGTTGGTACATTTATATTGCTGATAGATTTTGTGTTACGGCTGCTCGTTCCAAAAGCTTTCCTCGAATGGATTCAGTGGATACACAGACATCCTCTCTCACTTGTGCCCTCTGTTATAATTTCTACTTTGTGACTGTCAAGAGAGATGTTCCACAAAAAGAAATTTAAAAAATGTATATTTAAAATCGACAGGAAAAGAGAATAATTTTTAACGATCTTTTACTTTTTTTATAGGCAGTAGAAGCAAAAAAAAAAAAAAAATCCCCTTTATTCAGTTTCTAAAGTCGGACTGATCATTTCAATGGTAACCACTGTCCCTGGAATCCACTGGATTGCTGTGTGCAGTTTGCATGTTCTCATTGTGCCCATGTGAATGCTCTCCATGTACTCTGGCTCTCTACCACAATCCAAAGACAGGCATGTTAAGTCTGTTTGTGTTAGCCGTGTGATAGACTGGCGACCTGTCAGTGTTGCACCCCACGTTTCCATACAGCAACTTAAATGAGCAGCCGTCCAACACCCCAGATCTGGAAATGAACGGGTATCTTCAGTGTTGCTGTGCTTGGGCATGACTGTCAACCTTTGCCTGTTATTCTCTCTTTTATGCAATACGCACTCTTCAACAGCACTTTTGCGGAGCATAGTGAGGCTCAAGATTTTACACATTGTGTGGCTTAAATAGGGTATTTTCTGGAATGGCTGATTTACTTTCTTCTCACATGCCCTGTATTTGTTATTTACATAATGCGTGTTCTCACGAGGTATCACTGAGGAACTGGAGATCCATGCTCTTGCACGGACAGTGGTCACAGTCCATGAATGCCGTGCTTAAATCCAACTGATTGCTCAGGAGCATTTGTTTAAGTGTGCCGGCGTATGGTTCTCCTAACCCTGCCAGTGCACAGCACACAGTGATCAGACAGAATTGAACAGTTTACCTTTTGCATACACCGATAGTTAATAAACTCACCCTCTTTGGCATAATGTGCCTTGTTGGCATTCAAATAACCCCTCTGTAATTCACCTTGCAGTGACTGTGTGGGAATGAACTGTTTGGTTTTTGTAAATCACACCCTTCTTTAATCAAACTGTTCTTCTGGGAAGACTAAAGCAATATCAAATTAATTGAAATTCTTTTTAAAAACCCAAATGCTCATTGTGTGCCAAACTATCACGGTAATATACCTCAAGTAATATTCTAAACTGCAAACTATCATAGTTATAGTAAAAAAAAATCAGTCCAGATGTCCTCAGCATGAGCAGCCTGATCAGTTATGATACACCATAATTACAGAGTTAATGTGCTACACCATGGGCAGGGCTGCAGCTACAGCTGAGTGACATCTGCTCTGGCTTCACCAGTGTTAATTATAACGGACATCACAGCATATCAGACCTAGCCACTGTCAAACATAATTAGAGTGGAGGAAGTCAAGAGAAAAGGGGGAGACCGATCAGGATTATAGAGGGAAGGGAGGCAAAATCAGGGCAAAAAATAGAATTAGGGTGTAGGGAAAGGGTGAAAAGGACGGATGGGATTAATATGAAGCCAGTTTTCAACTTCAGTACAAATCCGGTGTGAAATCCACTAGGCAAACACATCCATGTTCTATTTCATCCAGTAGATGGACAAAATCAAAGTCAGGAATCAGATGAAAGAGAGTCTGTTTCCCACAGGATGTTTCCTCCAACTTCACTGATCTCATATTTTATCCTGTCTTAGCTTACCAAGTCAGGCAACATAAACCTTTTAAGTGCAGTCCTCCCCATTAGAGGGAGCTTTTTTGTTATGGACTGCAAATGATAATGAACTGGTCTGAACAACAATGCAACACACTTTATAATACTTTAAAGTAGCTAACGCTGATGGAGAGCTTAACTTAAAGCTTGTGGTATAATTTACAGCAGCACAGAAGTGTAGACCAGACAGATGGACATGATTTTGTTTAAAGGGTATAAATATAATCAGAGGAGGAAGGACTTAGACTTTATTCCACTATACTCTAAACATGTGTAAAATAAAAGGTCAAACTTTATCACAAAATGCAATAAAATAAAGCACTCTTATATTCACCAAAGTGATTTCTGTCCAAAAGAGAACCCAGTTCACTAGAACAAAAACAAGAATGTAAATTAAACAAGGTTTAAACCAAAGTTCACAATCGAAACTGAGCAAATACAGAGAAGAGTGAAGCAGAAGCAGATGACGGGTGAGAAACTCAGGCTGAGAATTCAGACAAACTGACAACTAGAGGGTGAGACAAGACTATAAATACACAGGAACTAATTGGGAAACAGGACACAAGGGAAACCGATGAGGTTTGGGCTGACACCCAACAAGCCAATAACACACACAGGAAGGGTGAACGAACACTGAGCACACAAAGTAAACAACTTAACAAAGAAACAAACAAAAAACACACAGAAAAAAAAGAAGAAGGAGATCTTAAACGATACCAGGTCACATGAACCAAGACTCACTGATCCTGGTTCATTTGTCCTTTGAAGGCTCAAGAATATTTGATTAGAACAGCAAGATTCACTCATAACTGAACCCTGGTCAGTGACAATGAAAGATCCGAGCTTTGTGACATGACATGTTATCAGGGAACCTCTTCTCCATGCCTTGGTTCTAACAAGTGGTTATTTGAGGCACTGTTGCCTTCTTTTTACCTCAGCTAGTCTGGCCATTCTGCTTTGACCTCAGAGAACTGCTACTAGATATTTTTTCTTTTTTAAGGCAATCTCTATAAACCATGGGGATGGCTGTGTGGTGCAATCTTTGTAGATGAGTAGTTTCTTGAATTGTCAGACCAGCCAGTCCGCCGTCAGCAACCATGCCCATTCTGATGCTCGATGTGAACCTTAACAGCCCAAACATGTCTATATGCCTAAATGCCCTGATTTGCAGCGATGTGATTGGTTGATTATATATTGTGTTAATGAGAAGTTGAACAAAATGCACGGGCTTAATAAAGTCACATAACAAAATAGCATCATATTACATATCCTAACCTACAAATACGATCAATGAGTAAGATCTTTATTTATTATTTATCAGGATTCTAATCTAAGCCCGACAACAACAAAAAAAAGTAAAACACCACGATATCTTTTCAAACCGAAACACCCAATTTTCTCTGTCTCTTTTAAAGTTAATAGGTAGGAAGCAGAAAAAAGGTGTGAGAGGACCAGCTGAGCCCAGCTTGACCTCTGCTCAAGAGCTGGCTATCATCAATCAAATTCAGATGATACAGGAGAGGGGCTCTTCCTCTAAGGACTGGCAGGATGCAGCAGCGCTGACTTCAATTTGGTAAAGCAATCTTATTGTTTGTGTCATATCATCGCTCACTGATCTCCATTTCCTTTATGTCACTTTTTCTTTTAATATGGTGTGCATTATTTTTTTCCATCCAGATTGAAGTGATGGGGCTCTAAAATTATGGACTCAGTGTACACTAAAGGACTGAGCTGGTGATTATTTTTATCAGTGCAATGAACACAGCTAGTTTCTTCCATTGGAATAAATTACGCATGGTAAAGTTTCCCTCCATCATCTACTTAATAATCCTGCTCCTGAGTTGGTTTGACCTTACGGATATGTTGCTGTGACAACAAATCCTGCAGATGCTTTTAAGAACTAAGAAATCCAGGATCAAGGCAAATGGTCACCAATTTAATCCAGCTAAAACGTTAATCCACGTATGGCGATCCAGCCCAGGGAAACAAAGGAGACATGGGACAGCAGAAGGGAGGAGAAACAAAAACTTCATTAAATGCAGTATGTCTCCTTGTCCCTGTGGGAGTGGAAGAGTTCCACTCCCTAATCACGCATAATCTGATTTATAAATTAGAGAGCAACACCCTTAAATCAGATAAATGAGTCATTACACTCTAATGCTATTAAGTCTGTTTTAAAACCATCAACTTCAATTCTACCAAATTGGATTTAATAAAAATGAAGCACAACAGTGCTACATCTAGTTTAAACATATTGCTAATAAGCTTTCTCGCTGTTTTAGCAATTTGGAGAGCTATTGAATTCAAAGATAAGCACAGCTCACCAAAAAACACGATGATAAACTTTGCATATGTCAGATCAACCTATTAATCTGGACTAAAAAATAAAAAGACACAAAAAAAAAACACTAATTATACAACAATTAGCCGATGTCGCCCATTTTTTTCAGCGGTTTCTTTATGTCATCAGTAGAAAATGACTTCTGTTCCCATCAAGTGAAACAGTGCTCATTAAAGTTTCTTAAAATATAGAGCGTCTCAAATGAGCAGTACTCTCTACATTAAAAATGTATGATGCAAAAGAGTGAAAATACAGTGGAGAGCACTAACTAGCAGAGGACCAGGACTATAGGAACTCTAGGCTATTCCATCTAATGACATACTGAACATGCCGCTATGTTTTTTTGGCATCGTGACGACAGATTGGCTCATGTTGTCAGATGTTCTTGAGAGCCCTTTAAAACTGACGTCCTAGATACCAGACAAAGTTTCAAACCATGTGTCATGACCTTGGGGCTTCTGGGTTTGTAAGCACCAGATATTTTTTTGTGAATAGGAGGGAAAAAAAATCAATTTTCTGAATCTATTGCTCTTCATACTTCACTGCTTATCGGCTGTGTCCCCTTTATTTGCTGTTCTACCTGTTAAACTTTCTCTCGCACTCAGCACATGAGGGGTTTATATTAACAAAGTTACCATATGAACTGAAGGTGAAAAATTTTCATCACTACCAATAACTTTCTTATATTTTGTATAAAGGTTCACTACATATTTAATCTTTGCACAGTTGTTAAAACAATTGCTAATCTATTTCACTAAATCCACTGTGGGTTTAAGACTTAATAATTTTTTTCCCCACTTGTGCTCCTTTTCAGATTTTACAATGCCACTCACTGACTGTTAATCATTAATCTTAGGGCTGCCCAGTAAGTCATATCATAAGCTTAACCATGATTCTGGCTTCCCACAGTTAAATTAATATGATCAGGCGATCGTGAAAATGAATTCTTCACCGATAAAACACAAGGTAAATCAAGCACTCCCTACACATGCCAGCTGTTTCTGCACCATGCAGCTTTAAGTTTCCTTGACTATTCTGGGTGACATTGTAACACAGTGACATTACATTTAAAGATATGATATGATAAAATCCAAGTGTCTGGCACAGCAGCAGACACTTGGATTCCCAGAAATGAATCATCATCCTTTCCCTGGAAATAATTCCAATTTAAGGCAAGTGTTAACCAAGAAAAGATCTTAGTCAAAGAGTGCTGTGGAGTTGTGTCTGCTCAACACAACACAACTTAACTTATTCAGCCATCTGAAAACATAACCACAAACTGTAGTTTGTTTGTTTGTTTGTTTTTGTTTTTCATATCCATCCTTCCATCTCTCCATCTTTTTCCACTTATCCGGGGCCGGGTTGCGGGTGTAGCATCCTAAGCAAGGACGCTCAGACCTCTGTCTCCCCAGCCAGCTTCTCCAGCTTATCCATCCAGCTCATAAAAACACAGTGAAATCACCAACATAGTTCCATTCTGCTCGACCAAAGATGCACATTCTTTGCTACAGAGCTGCTGAGCACATGCAGGTATTACGAGCAGTGAAATACTTTATATTTGTCTTCTGGGAGATGCATTTAGGTAAGCTAAATAAACACTAAATTGTCGGCAAAGATGTTCTAATTAACTGGAACGTAAGAGCAAAATAAGTAGACTGTTTATTGAATTTTGTTTTACATTTTGGGCCACTTTTTATTTTTCTTCTAAGACGTCCACTGAAATTAGGTGAATAAAGAGAACCAATTAAAATTTACTGTAACACAGGAATTTAACATAATATGAATGTGAGTGAAAGTGCATTAACAAAAGATTTCATCACTAAAATCAACAAATAATCAGGACAAATAATCACGGTTGCAATATTAATCAAAATGATCATAATAATCGTTTTGGACATAGTCGTGCAGCAGTAATTAATCACATGACACTGGCAGTAGATAACCAACCAGGCGAGTGAGTTGTCACCTTATTCAGTACTGCTGGTTGGAGCCACCATAATTTGTGTTGATCTCTGTTTATTAGAATGATTATAATGGTTAATAACAAACTACTGGGCCACACTGAAAGTAGAGGACTCCACTCATTGGGGATCTGTGTGTGAGACTGATAAAAGCTGATGGGTTGGTAACATCTGAATCAGGTAGTTACTAAGCATGGTTGTCACATGGTTGACTGTCCCCTCCTTTGTGGATAGTCGAGTAATTCAATTATCCACTTTGCGAGGACAGCGGAGCTCATTGAGGGATTTGATGGGTTCTATGTGGCGATGTAAGTGCTGACTGTTCGACTGTTCACGTGTTCGAGTCTGTCGCAAAAGCCGAAACTTTAATGAATGAAAAGTTGGATCTTGCCAAAAATAATTAGCTGCTTTAGGCTTCCTATACCAGCTAAAGGCTATAACACTAATGCCATTAATCTATTGTATATATCACAGCTAATGTCACTTCACATCAGGGAAGTTTTCAGTTCACCACAGACTTGATGAGATGCAGCAGCCTCCAGCCAAAACAAATCACATTAACTGCAACGCTGCTCCATTATAAAATCTGAGGGGAAATACTGCGTCTGATATCATCTTAACGATAACAAAAAAGAAAACATTTATCCTTAAAATAGTATCGTTTTCACATTTTAAGTGGTTTATTTAATACGTGATTTTTGCATAAAATGCCATACTTAGGGTTGGCACTCACACAATGTGAGGGTGACACAAAATTTGTGCTAATGAAAAATACAAATTCATTGCACTGGGTTGCATTATTCTTCCAGTGACATAAACAAAAAGTTTTTAAACAAGCAAAACAAGTAGGCTACGTCTGCAGCAGTACAGTTTGATACTTGGGCCTGTACAAGCGAGAGGAAACGCTGTTCAGTCATTCAGCAAGCCAGGAAAACTAGGAAGTCATTAAAACTGCACTGACTGGTGTAATTTTCAAGGCCTCTACAGTATGATATTCCTGCCATATTCCCAGTGAGACACAGAAGGGATTTTGATAGGTAGAATGACCTTCATGTGCGTCATTTTTTTTCCAATAAATAATTTAACAATACAACTGAAATAAAATTTTAAAATACTATAGTCATCTTTTGTCCCTCTATATTTCTACATTCTTTTGGCCTGCATGTGCAGTGTATATCATGAAGTATTGTGTCTTGATCCTCCCTCATTTCTTTATATTTTGCTTCCACGCTGGTCTCGAGCTGTAGTTCTCTGGGCTTTCTCTGAGTTTTTCTTTGGGCATTGGCTGCTTTTGCGTTCATTTTAATTCCACTGCTTGTACCTGTTTTTTTGTTTGTTTTTAAAGCCTAAAACTTGGCATTTCTCAGTATGGAAATTGGGCAAGTGAAAAACACAAATAAGAATTAGCAGCTCTAAAAAAAATTATCCACAGCAGAGGATCTGTATGTGAAACTCTAAGATGACCTTTCTGACCTCAGGAAATGGGAAAATATCCACCAAAGACCTGACAGAGGAAGTGACAGATGCATGTAGGCCTACAGTTGATCCAACTACTTGTTTGCTAGAGGATCAGTAATGGTCTCAGTGGAAGAATGGCTGCCAAGAAGCCATCCTTACGGGAAACGGGGAGAAAGGGCTGTGGTATGCCAAAAGAATTGCACTGAAAATCAGTTGCAAAAAGTCTTAGGGAAAGATGAATCCAAAATCACCAGTATGGCCAGGACAGATGTACAACACTGACTGTGTGCAGCAATCTGTAAAGGATGGTGGAAGCTCTCTCATAGTTTGGAGTTGCATTTGAGACAGTGGTGTTGAGGATTTTGTCAAAATTGATTAAATTAAGAAAACAGAAAAGTACGGTCAGATTTTGATCCACCATGCAATACGATCTGGAAAGTCTCAACGTCATTTTTTCCACATGACAATGATCCCAAACACACTACTTGGACAGAAAATCCTAGAGTTGAATACTATCAGTCATAGATTGGCCTCAGCAGAACGTGGATGTCAACATTACTGAAGCATCATCTTGAGAGAGAATATAACAAAAGACAGGCTGCATTCAAAGAAGATCTTTGAAAGGTCTGAAGCCTGGAGAACTATTCCTGAAGACTGCTTAAAGAAAGCTTCCCTAACAGAGTTCAGGCTGTGCTGAAGAATAAATGGTAAATGGCCTGTATTTATATAGCGCTTTACTAGTCCCTAAGGACCCCAAAGCGCTTTACACACCCAGTCATCCACCCATTCACACACACATTCACACACTGGTGATGGCAGCTACATAGTAGCCACAGCCACCCTGGGGCGCACTGACAGAGGCGAGGCTGCCGGACACTGACGCCACCGGGCCCTCTGACCACCACCAGTAGGCAACAGGTGAAGTGTCTTGCCCAAGGACACAACGACCGAGACTGTCCGAGCCGGGGCTCGAACCGGCAACCTTCCAATTACAAGGCGAACTCCCAACTCTTGAGCCACGATCGCCCCAATCGCCCCGAAGGCAGACATACAAACTATTATAGACTTTATTTCCATGTTTGCATACATTTCAGTGAATCAATGCACCTATCCCCTATTTTCCTACCAAAATATAAATGAAAGATGTGCAGCTCATTGTTCTGCTTATTGTACAGTAACCGATCCACCTACATTTTGATTTTTGGTTGGGGTTTTTTTGCTTTTTAATTATAATTTGTATAATAGAAAAGCTCTGTCTCCCAGCTGGCTGCCCTAGCCAGCAATGCACAATTGCACTTCCACATTGTCAGCAGAACATTGACAATACGCCCACATCAGGATAGCTTCCATCAACCACTGGTATAGTGCTTGAGAGCCACAAATGCCAGTGGGATATTTTGTTAATACCAGAGTGAACTCAGCGTTGGATGAATTTTTATTGTGCCTCAAAATATAGTGACCATAGTTTCCTAAAGAGCCATTTTCAACAAAACAAATTCAAATCCTGTGGAACATTTTCAAAACTAGAAATCACTAGAAATGAACAAATGGTAGAGACGCATGAACCTACAGTGTTTACGAAGACCAAAAGGAGAGGCTCCGAACACACGGAGAATACAAATGGGAAGACAAAAAGACAAACAGAGTGGACAAATACACAGAGAGTCTACGTGCTACAGACTAATAAGTTAGTGTGGGAATAGAGAATGTGCAGTGAAAACATCACAGCACTTACAGCTCTGTATGAGGAATACAGAACAACAAATAAAGAAAATGGGAAAACACAGAACTGCAGACAGCAGTGGAGAGCGTGTGCGAACTGTAATCACGGTTATGCATAACACGCTGTCTGAGTCGTGATTCTCTCACCATGTGATGAGGCCGGCGGCGACTGCCGACCAGGTGACGCAGCAGGAATTAGGTTTCTTGCTTTCCTCCTCCTCCTCTTTACGGCAGCAGCACAAGCAGCTCAGGTAGATGGCCAGACACAGAAGGTTGAGGCCAAGCCCCGCCGCCGCCACACAGCCCAGGAATATGAGTGACTGCAGAGGGTGAGAACAGGAGGAAATAAATCAAACGCCTTGTGTCATTGCAAGGAAACTTATTATTTTATAAGCACCGTGCTGTAACATCCACACGGCAGTAAGAAAAACCAGAGGTCTATACCATTTTACTACAAAGTACTAAAATGCAAAGTAATTTACAGTCTGTATATTAAACTGCATACAAGTGACATTGAGTATAATTACATTTTCACATGTTTCACCACATTTTTTTCCTCTAAAAGTTCTTGTGATTTAAAATGTTTCTCAAGCATCAAATGCAAAATGTTGGCACACTGACTTATTAATTAATATTACTGGATAATTACTAGTGAGGAAGACGTTAACACTTAAGTTGTGAAGTAGTGGAAAAAGTAACTTGAACTGCTTTAAGTGCCCACTGTAATTAAACTATTGCTTTTTAAGTATCAGTAAAATTTAAATAACGAAGAAATATTCTGTATACAGAGCAACCCTTATATCAGTACAGCTCGCTGGGTTTAACTGGCTTCTAAATTGTGCTAACTTCCCATACAAATAACCAGTTTCCAGCTTTGCTGTCAGCCCTTATTGTGATTTGTGTGGTAATAACACACATAAACAATAATAAATATGCCTGCATCAGCCATGGTAACAAGGCCAGCTGCATTCTGGGATCCCGAATCCAACTGGAAAGCAGACAAGACACCTCCTCATACATCTCTGGGTACACTCCTCTCCCTCTCAACCCCTCCTTTTTGCCCCCATCCCACCTTCTGCGAAAGATGGAGAGCGGTGACAAAAATAGCAACAAGACTGTCATAACAGGCCCAAATGAAATCTGCATCCATCTGTGAGCAGATGGGTTTATTCGAGCTCGGTCCCCTCCTTTCCGCCCCCTTTACTCTTCCTTTTTAGTTTTCCTGAAATCTTTTCAGTGCTGAGCCATCTGTTCTCTCGCCTGTGATGTCATGTGTCCTGCAAGTGAAGTGGTGGGATTAAAATTCAGCGACGGAAGAGTTTGCGGGAATATATCGTTTACTGCTATAAACAGCCAGTTGAACCGCAAATCTAAAAATTCTCTGAAATCAGAAAACTAGCAACACTTTATTTGGAAGTCTTCATAACTGCAAGGTATGTTTGGATAAAAGCATTTATATGTTTGCTCTTTTTGCACAACAAATCTTTTATAACTTTTACTCTCTTCCCACTAAAAAAAACACTATTTGTTTCTACTGGTCCTGTTGAGGTGCTTTACATTTTTTTTCATTATTCATCTCTATAAAAAAACCCAAAAAACTCCAAACTGTGTCCCATTAATGAAGCCTTGAGCAGAGCATTTTCACACTCAACATCTTGGCGTTTTGAAATCTGATGTGAGGCCGAGGAGACTGGATGCTCATTGGCTAATGACTTGTAACTCCCAAATCCTTAGCCAGTGCCCATATCCTGGAGAATCCTCCTTCCCAGCTCTAACAGTGACCATAATTCACAAAACAAACTTCATGTTAGACCTCAAAGGAACTCAGCACAGGAAGTCATGATAAATCATGTTTACAGAGGTCACCGAAGAAGACAGCAAACAGCTCGTTTTCCATGAACTTCTGTTCAGGTTTTGCTGTCACATCACGTGAATAAGGCCCGAGTTACACAGGCCTAGAAACCAGTTGGCAAACATTTAGAAACCACCGGCTGCAAGGGAAAAATACATATTCCCCAACTGATCAGAGAGTGGTTGCTAGAGTTTGATGGCAGCAGCTGTGAAATTAATAGCCAAAGATTCAGTTACATAGGCATAGAGTCCAGTTAATGACCCTTCTTGAATGTTTGCTGGCAGTTGCTGCAACTTGCAAGTTGAAATTGGCCACAAATAGGTATATCGTGCTGAAGCAATAACCTGCTAGCAACTGCTTTGGGCACTAACAGATTGGCGCAGTCACTTATAGTTGCATGTAATGTGTGGATGATGTTACACAAGAAACATCATTAAACAGCTTGCATTGCCGTCATTATTCCACCATTTATACAGTTGTTGAGAATTAGAAGCACCAGTCTTGACTAAAAGGTGACTTGAACATGGTAAAGATAGTACTGCAGATACCTATTGTATGTGTGTAGAAAGCCTAAGCATGAATATAGCTTCTAAATTATGCCAACACTGAAGTGACTTAAACCTGCCACCCGATGGCAATAGCTGTGGTTCCAGATTTTTCCCATAGACTACAGACGTAGTGGTGTTGGGTGCCATCTCCAACAACGATGAGACGGCCTACATCGACGAAGTGAAGAATCTGGCATCATGGTGCCAGGACAACAACCTCCAGCTGAACGTTGGCAAGACCAAGGAGCTGGTGGTGGACTTCAGAAGGAGTCAGCACAGAGACTACAAGCCCATTATCATCAATGGAGCTCCAGTGGAGAGGGTGCAGTCCTTCAAGTATCTTGGTGTCCACATCTCCTCAGACCTGACATGGTCTGCCCACATTCAGGTCCAGACCAAAAAGGC
This sequence comes from Aulonocara stuartgranti, assembly GCF_965226115.1. NCBI lineage: Eukaryota > Metazoa > Chordata > Actinopteri > Cichliformes > Cichlidae > Aulonocara > Aulonocara stuartgranti. Next base: position 8,306,079 of record NC_138959.1, on the reverse strand, counting down.
TAGGCAGTGCCTGTATCACCTACGACAACTGAGGAAGTTCAGGGTCTCTCCAAAGATCCGCAGGATTTTCTATACATCCGCTGTGGAGAGCATCCTTACACAGAACATGACATCGTGGTTTGGGAACAGCTGTGTTAAGGACCAAAAAGCTCTGCAGAGAGTGATCCGTACAGCAGAACGCTGCTGCAGGATTGCTCTCCCCCCGCTTCAGGACACCTACACCAGGAGATGCCGGACTAGAGGAGCGCAGATACTGAAGGACCCGTCCCATCCTGGCAACAAACTGTTCCAACTTCTGCAATCTGGTAGAAGGTTCCGCATCATCCGGGCAAGGACAGAGAGACTCAAGAGGAGCTTCTATCCCCAAGCCATCCGGGCCCTAAACACACACACCCGCCCTCTCACATCATCTATAATTGACTGAGACAGGACTCTCTTCCAGACACTCTAAACCCAGGCACAATGTACATTTCAAATTCCTTTAATTTTAAATATGTTTATATTGTCTATTCTGTAAAATAGTCAGATTGTCTATTCTTATTTAATTCACGTAATGTACAGAATTCACCTGCTTGCTGCTACTACTGCACATACACCTAATGTTCTTCCTCTACTAACCCCCCCCCCCCCATTTTAGCGTGTCAGGTTACATTTTACTGTGTGTTATACTTGTATAACTATGCATGTGACAAATAAAGAACCTTGAACGTTGAACGTCTATGGGAAAATGGCTTTCTATCTGAACCTCTGTAAAAACATCCCTACTAAATTTATGGGCTCAGTCTCTAAATTTGGGCAATGTTGACCAAAAATGGTTATATCACATTTCAAAATGGTTTTACTGCACACAGCCAATTACAAGTTGTTTTGTTTTTGTTTTTTCCTAAAGCATATAGTTGGGGCTGGATTTCCTTTTCAGTCACCTTTTTCACTCAACATGTGTTAATAGACCTCTCTGCACTGAATCATACTTGTAATCTCTGTCTGTCTTCCACAGCATGTCTTTTATCCCGTCTTCCTTCTCTCACCCCAACCGGACGCAGCAGATGGCCGTCCCTCCCTGAGCCTGGTTCTGCCGGAGGTTTCTTCCTGTTAAAAGGGAGTTTTTCCTTCCCACTGTCACCAAAGTGCTTGCTCATAGAGGGTCATATGATTGTTGGGTTTTTTCTCTGTATGTATTATTGTAGGGTCTATCTTACAATATAAAGCGCCTTGAGGCGACTGTTGTTGTGTTTTGGCGCTATATAAATAAAATTGAATTGAACTCAAGTTTTTAGCTAATACCAAAGTCAGACCAGCCCTTCCTTGTCACATCTGTTTTTTGAAACCAAGATTGTGACAGCAGAAACACTCATCAGGCTTCAAAATGGGACTTCAGAAACCTGTGGGTGACATCATTATAGCTATGTCGATTTTTACACTGTCTGTAGTTGCATGGCTTGTAGAATACATGACATTAAGACGGAAATATGGGTAACAGTGAAGATGCAAAGAGCAGAGGCAGTGAAGGTGGACAAATTTAAATACCCTGGGTAAATCATTTGAAGCAATGGACAGTGCACAAGACAGGTAAGAAAAGGGTGCAGGCAGTGGGTCAGGATGAGTGTCAGGGGTGATTGTAACAAGCATAGCAGCAGGAGTGAAAAGGAAGGTTTACAAGATGGTAGAGAGACCTGCAATTATATGTTATTTGAAGACAGGAGGTCGAGCTGGAGGTGGCAGAATTAAATATGTTAATATTTTCAGTGGGAGTGATCCAGAGGGACAGGATTATAAATTAGTATACCAGAGGGACAGGGTGAGCAGTTTGGGAATAGTGGATATACAGGACAAAAAAAAATTTTGAATATAGATCTGCCAGGCAGGATGGAAAGAGACCACAAAATGGATTCATGGGTGTAGTGAAGGAGGGTTTGGTGTAAATGAGGAGGAGGCAAGAGATAGGTTCAGACTGAAGCAAATGATCTACTGTAGTGAACCCTAAGGGAACCAGATGAAAGAAGAGGAAAATGGTTGCATGGCTTACAGCAAGCTGGCTCACAACCCCTCTCATGATTAGTACTGTAAAAAGTGCATTTACTTTCTAGCAGTAAATGTTACTGAGTGTTACCTGCTTACCTGTCAGAAAAATTCTAGCTAGCAGACGTGGCTGCCAGCTGTTTGCTAGCTAACATCTGCTAGCCTCCTTGAAAAAAAAGTTCTCACTAGCAAAAATTATTTATATTTATGGAAAAAAAACTTTTTTCCTATGATACATCAAGTTTGTGATGGTGTGGGAGCCAGTGAGTCGGTTAACGTTGGCTCGAGCAGAAGAGCAGCACTGAGACAAGACACCCGGGAGCTAGCATAAATGTTAAATACTTTGCATTTTCACTGCAAATGAGTGAGTCCTTCACATAAAATATAGTGCACATGGCATTAAAGGGAACCAAGAGAGTAAGGTGAGTCTTCCTATTTTAGGCTTTGCCACAATGCTTTCACACTTTGACCAAAAATAAAAGGCAATAGAAGAAAATGCTACATATAAAGAAGTTCTTTAAATGAAAATTTAGCACTTTGCAATTTCGCAGTGCTCAGACAGATGGATGGGAGCGCTCACCAAGGTGAGACAAAGAGAGCTGGAGCGAGAGCGACATCTTAAAGCAGGGTGGAGTTTTTGAATGATGAGAGCTGGCATAAACTGGGTGTAATTGAGGTGAACACAGTAAATGAGATGGAGATGTGGGGGCGCAGGTGGAAAATATGAACAGAGGGGGGATGGGTGGGAGACAGCTTTGGATTTTTCAACAGAGGAGAGAAAAGGGGGAAACTCCCGCTGAACGAACAAACACTAGGCCACCGGGCCCCTCTTATCGCCATGGTAACATGCATGTTAGTTGTTGCCCTTGCAGCAGGGAAGGAAGACGAGTGAACGGGTGAATTATCAGCCTATTTGAATTAAGCAGCATGTGACAGGCTTGGTTAAATTGCCATGCCTCTGTCTTGTGATTCCTATGCAGGCAGGCAATGCAGAAGAAGCAGAGAAAGTGACAGAATGAGAGGAGCACAAGCGATTATGTTTTTGTTGACAACAAAGTCAAAGAATATATAGGACTTAAAACAGAACTCATAAATGTATTGCTTTTAAAGCAGTTATAGCTGAGACAACACTGTCTGTCATTTCCTCTACTGTTCTTTCTTCTCAGTAGGGTGCAAAAATAATAGCTTCTAAATTATGTAGCATCCATTCAGGAGCAGGACGCACAAAGACACACATAACCACGCCGCAAACCCCATCCCGGAACCATCATCCCCAAGTACTCCAACCTTCCATTAAGTTTAAAAACACCATTTATCTTTTACTGACCAGAGTGTGCACACATTCATTCAAATTGGCAGCTCCGACCACTTAACTGCTACCTAAATTAGGTTTGAGTAGTTCGCCATAAAAGCAGACTCAATATGTTAACACCCTTCTCCTTACTTGCTCACTGTAAACTCAAGAGGCCGTGCTGTCCGCTCTCTTTTGTTTCCTCCCAATTGTCCCTATAGACACGGGGGTGGGGTGAGCACGAGGCTGGAGGCAACGGCACAGGAAAGAAAGGAAGATCTAGCTGAGCGTAAAGGCAGTCCCGGAGAGCTGCATAGCATGGGTGAGGGGGTGGGTGAGGGGGTTGGGGGGGGGGGGGGTTGCATAAAAAGAGGATGACAGAATGACGGAGGAATTGTTGTGGTAATGAAAACAGTGAGGGTGCAGATGAGAAAAAGAGCAAAATAGAGACAAAGAGAGGTGGTGCAGGCAAAGAGTGGCTGCCTGACAAAGTGTGTGTTTCCATGTGCGTGAATTCATAACATGGGAGACAGCCGACAGAGATACCTCATCCTCACGGCTACCTCAAACACACTCTGTTACTCACTGCTCGGCCCAGTTTCTCTCCCATTACAATCCCATTGTAGATGGCCTTGCCTTGAGGCAGGAATGTTGCATAATAATGTGATTTTGCCAAAATCCAGTACAAGATATCATTGTTGAATGCCAAAAAAAGAATCTGCCCCAAAGAATGAAGCCCCCTGCCCCAAACTGCAGGGTAATACACTTAACACACAGTTAAAATGGGCAGATTGTTTTTAATTGAACTTTTGAACTATTTGTTACTCAGAAATTCTGAGGTGGCCCCTGTATGAACTTTAAACTGCCTGTAGCATATCCAATGCAAATTAGACGGCAAGTAAAGCCTATTAGATCTGTCTTTGAACATCTATATACTGAATTTGTAAGCAGTAATTCATTCGTTAATCAGACTCTAAAAAATGCAGAGTTCATCATTATTCTTTTATAAAAACCCACTAAAAAAAACTAGAACATGGCCGAACAGAATATTGAGAACAACTTTAAAAAGAATGGTTTGCAATTTAATCACACTACAATTACAATCAACAAAATGGCCCATAACAGAGAATAAATAATAAACAAAGGCTCAGACACACGTTCTTGTTCAAATGGAGGACAAAGGGAGAAGCATAATGAAGCAGTAATAACCCGGGGGTAGAAATGACCCAAAGGGCACTGGCTGAGTCATTTATTCTCCCCCGAGCACCATCAAAGGTATGATGAAAGCCAGCACAGATGGGACGGTGAGATAAACGGACAGTGATGCTGTAATGACCTATCTATGTGAGAAATATAACAAACAGACTTAAAGACAGCTGGCCAAGGCAGAATGATGTTATTGCTTTCTAACGTCAGATAATATGAAATACTGAAAATAACCCTCTGAATGCACTTACGACTCGAAGGATGCAAAAATCAATACTGAGTGGAGTCTATGCCGCTCCGGAGCATGTTCACGGTGCTTCGGTCTCAATCCAAGAGAGGGACCGTGGGAGGTTTAATGCAGGGATGTGGAAGTTTGCTTTTACAGCTTCACAGTCAGTTCAACTTAATTTCACTGGAAAGACTCTGATTTACTAGAGAACATCTTTCCAAATATTCAGTGTCCTTGATGAGCACTCTCTGCCGCTTTGCTGGAGCATAACAAAGACAGACAAGAAACAGAGCACATAGAGGTCGTGCTATGTCAACACAGATGTAAACTCACAACTCCCTAAGTGTTATATGTGCCTTTTACTGAGCTTCCATTAAAAATCAATTTTTAATACACATAATTAATACATAGAAATGGAAAGCACCTCCATCTGTTAAAGTGCATCTGCTAAGCAGCCCTGAGTCATTTAACAGAGGAATTCCACAAACTTAGAGGAGCTCTAAATGCAACGCTAAGCGATGTGAACTGTCTTCTGCAAGCATTGGAGCTCCACAGCAGGTGGCAGACAGCTGTGCGTAGGTTGGGAAGGCCTCCAGGCGTTGTGCACTTTGCAATACACCGAATTCGACAGTGGCCTGAATGGGCAGTGACATTACTTCAGCGTGATAGGGGTTAAATAGGTGTCAGGTCAGTTAGTGAAAAAAGAAGACATTTAAAAAGAAAGAGCTCCACTTTGAAATTCAAAGCTTGGTGGGAAACAGTAGCTGCTGGTGAATGTCACCAGAAAAGAGCTTTCTCTTTCACTTATTCTTTTAATGTTTCACTACCTTTCCCTTCTACACCCCAAAACTCCACAGGGACTGGATCCTTCTCTCCTACAAAACAACACAACAGCAACTTTGTAAAAAGCTTAAATCCCACATCTTTAGATTCATGTCATCAAGTTTTTTTTAATTGAACTTAATACTTAACAAACGTACTTTTAGTACTCCTCACAATTAGTAAACTTTAGTTTTTAAAATGAGAGCCCCATGGCAAATTTTCCCCCATCATTTCTTTCTTTATTACATTAACCATTCTGCATGACATAGCACAGCACTTTTTCTATGACTCAAGACCACCATACCAGATTGAACTGAGGCAGCCAAGCGCCTTAAGAAATGCAAGCTGATATGGCAAAGAAGCAAAGTCCCCCACCCAAAGATCAATGAATGGTCCAACTCACTATCTTCCTCCTTGCTTCTGCCTGTTCCACTCCGATACGTACTTGGATGCCTGGGGACGAGGGCCCTTTCCAGCTCAGTGCATTCAGCTGAGCCTGCCCATGTTCACAGCTGGGATGCTATTAAGTCCCAGCAAGGTGACCCATGAGATATGGATGAGAAGCAGGGGGGGGGGGGGGTTCTGTTGTTAAACCATTGTTTCAAATCTATTACACTATGTTAGGGAAGTATTAATACCAGTATGGCTAACACAAGCAATTAAAAAAGCATCCAAAGACCAACTGCAGTTCTACATTCAACCAGTTTCCTAATGCCTGCAGTGAGAGGAAGCAAGAAGCAACTTTGAAGCAAATACTGGAGATGGAAGAAAAAAAAAAGTTTTTATCCGCTCCACTGCTCTTGATAACTTGATTATAAGCTGTCGCTACTTGGGTGGTATTTTGCACCATTGTTATTGTGAAACTAATATCAATGGTAGGTCTACTATATTGCAATAAAGTACCCCACAGAAGCCTATTATTAAAAAAAAAAGCTGTATTGATGTATATCTACATTGTGTTGTCTTACTACCATAAACTGATGGTGTCTAAAGTTTCTTCCAATCCGTTTAATTTCACCCTTTCTGTTTTATCTTTAAAAAGAAAGCGTTGTGAATATTTTTTTAGTAAATGCTTCTTTAATAAACACGGCCATCCTGACCGGGACATCTCTGGAGTGAAGCAAAGCGCGTTATGTTTGTTTCCTCTCTGAACCCAAAGCCAACCTGTTTCCTCGGGGAAGTCAGGGGTCATGATTTTGATTCCACACCGTCACAACAAAGGAAACCCAACCCCCCCAGCAGCTTACATGAGAGACATGAGAGGAATGTGGCTAAGTGAATCCACGTCTCCCAATTCATACAGCTTTGGTGTATGGCCAAAGCTGTACGGCCTTTCATGCGACCTGCTGAAGGTTTCCTGTGTTGTATATCACTAACTAAAATTATAACACTAAGAAAATACAAAGAAAACCAAGTTTACAGCAGCACGGTTGGTCATCCGCTGCTGTCATATCCTGTTTAATCGTGGTTAGATCAGCATGAGGGCTTGAATATTGCCTTATTAGTGCAGACCTAAGCCATACCATATAGTCAATCAGGTGATACTAATCACTAGCTTCAAGCAGCATGGAGACAGATTGGGGTTAATGACCTTCTGGAAACCCAGAGGGGACAGTGTAAGTTCTTTTCTCTTTGTCTATGCATGTCACTAACGAGCAATACATACATAGATGGCTGTGTAGCAAAAAAAGACAACCTACCAGAGAGACTGAACTGAGGTGAATCACTGCTTTAACAATAAGGTTACACAATCATTCAGGCAAACGGGGAGAGGCTGAGATAAGACAAGGAGCATGGGAATTAAGAACGACAGATTTAAGATTGATTTTCTTGAGGAGGCGGCAAAAGGAGTTGGTAAATTTCCAGTGCAATCAGAGTGACTGCGATAGCTGAACAGATAATGGATTTTCAGCTCTTGAAACGCATAATTTTTCATTTTCGATCACACGCACTAAACGCAGTTAACACAACAGTGCCATATAAGCGTTTAGCTGCAAATCAGGAAAGTAGCTGCTTGAAACAACATCGTGTGAAGAGGGCTCAAAAATGCAATCAAATCATTTTTTAACCATAAATTAGAAATAGTCATAAATCTAGCAGTATTAATGAGAATGTAATGGCTGTACTTTAATGGGAAATGGAGCTGCAGCGCTTTCAAACTGAAGTATATGACTTGGAGAAAATCATAAAAAATACATATTTTATCCACAAAGACTGCACATAAGTTTTCCGGTCTTTATGATTAGCGACTCTGACACACAGTGCATTTATTTAAACTGGGAGGTTTTATGTCAATGAATAAAGATGGTGAGGTGAAGGGAATGCTGATGAATGACTACAGAAATAGCAAAGGTGACAAAAAACACCTGGAAAGTCTGAAAAACCAAGCATCACGGTGGAACTCATTTTTCAGACGCGATCTGTGACGCAGAGAGATGGGATGTATTAAAAGTTCTTGTTTGTGACCATAAATGAACGCTGTGTATGTGCCCAGGTCTTTATCCCATATCACTCTGAGCAATATGATAAAAGCCTTCAACAGGAGACTGTCTGAGGTGGTTATTACAGGATGTGTCAATTTGTCTCAGACAAAAAGAGAAAAAAAGTCTATTTTCCTGTGCAGGAAACAGACAAAAGTTTTTTTTTAACCATCCTTAATTGTGTAAATGTTTAGAACAAGAGCAAAGAAGACAAACATCTACCCTAAAATACAAAAGCTTCCCTGAACTCTTTGTACCGTAACAGGCAGAACACCACATGAGACTAGTAGCTAACTGTCAACAGTAAAGAACATGGCAGATTTCCTGCAGCGGCTGCATACATTTTTCAACACATTTCTGTGCTTGACTGAGCGTACACGAGCATAAATCCACATTCTTCCCAGTAATTACTGTTACTGAACAGCTGATAAGAGGAAAATATTTAATTTTCACAAAAAAAACACGAACATGCTGCCTGTGTCTTCCCAGAGTCTCATGACCAACTCAAAATTGGTTCAAGTAATGCCTGAGTTAATTACTTTGGTAATCAGCCTGCTTTTCTTTTGATGTACAGTACTTCGCCAACACCTTGAACCACCCCTCATTTCTTTATATTTTTCTTCCAAGGAGTCTAAATGTCTTGTAATGTTTTAAAGTCATCTTGAGCAATAGCTCTCCAGGTTTTGTGAAGGTCTTTCAAAGTTTTTCTTTGGATGTTGGCTGGTTTTTCACAGATTTTCAGACCACTCCTTGTACCTGACCATCTTCAGAGGAATTATTATTATTATTGTTGTTTATTTGTGTGCTAACACTGATCTTAACTCAGATCTATGAATCACTTAAGCATAAAAACACACCTAACTCCGGGGAAGAACCAATGCTGTGTCTAAATATAACAGGCAACTTAGCAACCAACCAACAAATGTCAAAGATAATAGTTGGACTGGCATGAAAAGTATATTTGCACCAACAACACCAACAATGAGCTGAATTAGCTGAAGATGAACAGCACCTGAAAGTCATGGAATGCGAGTACTACAATCCTGATCACATTTTGATCCACCATGCAACAGCATCTGGAAAGTATCTGAATGCTAACAGCTTCATTCTTCACCATTACAAACACACTGCCAGAGCAGTAAAAGCATATCTGGGCAGAAAATCACACATTACAACTCTATCAGTCATGGATTGGCCTCCTCAGAGCCCAGACTTCAACATTATCGAAGCAGTGTGGGATCATCTTGACAGAGAACCAAACAAGAGGCGGCCAAAAACCCAAGAAGAGCTTTAAACATCTTTAACAAATCCTTGAGAACTATGAAGACTAATTAAAGCTTGTAAGATTGTCAGATTGTGCTGAAGAATAAATGTGATCCTACGAAATATCCACTGTCATAGAATTGTACAAACTCGATTTTTGTCTTATATTCTGTATTTCCACACATTGGCATATGTTTCAACAAATCACTGCACCTATTCCCCATTCTACTCGCAAAATATAAAGAAATTACGGATGGCTCAAGACTTTTGCGCAGAGCTGTAAACTGTACAGTAACCAATCTGCCTACATTTTATTTGTTTGTTGTTTTATTTTAATTTGCATAATAAGAGAGTTCTGTCTCCCAGTCGGCTGCACTAGCCAGTAATGCACAATTACACTCCCACATTGTCAGCAGAACATTAAAAATACACCCACAACAGAATGGCTTCCACCTTGGCTCAAGATTTTTGCACAGTACAGTAAGTGCCAGTGCAAATGTAGGACTACCTAAACATATATATTAAAAACTTCAAGTAAACAGAAGCACAAATGACTATTGCTCTGAAAACTCTGATTTTAGTATTTAGTATTACATTCTATCATCACACTATATGGGTTTTAGTGACTCTGGCTGCTTAAAAGGGAGGAGAGTACATTGGTGGGATGACTGGAGCATGTGATCCAGTGATCCATGTGATCTGTACCAGTAATTTATTTGGCATAAATATGTTTATGTTTGATTCACAAAGCAGGAAATGAAGAAAAGAAAGGAGAAGTCAGATAGACTAGGACCTTCTGACCTACACATAACGTCTGGCTCAACACACACACATACATTCAAAAATACAGGAACAAAAAAAATTAGGCCTCCAACTCTGTCCTACTTTTGGGTAAGCCTTTCCAGTTTTTTGCCCTCTTTATATCCCACAGGCCTTGGGACAGGAAGAGCAGAGAAATCCATTTTCTACATCAGACACTGGCTGAGAAAGACTGAGCAAATTGCTGAGCAGATCAGCAGTTTGTCTCTCAAGCCTGTGCGTGCCCAAAACAAACATAAGTGATGGATGTCAGTTGCTCACGAGGTCAGCATGCTTAAAATGAATGCTAGCTGGACTGACGAGAAGAAAAAAAAAAACAGTTCAACAATCACGCCCACTCCATGCAGTAATTGACCAATTAAGTGCAGGTCTGAAAGTAGGCCCTGGGAGCAAGGTTTAAACACTTTTGCCTTTAAAGCAGTCACTCAACGGATCCTCTGCATAGTTTTCAAGCCTACTCAACCCTCAACTCTGCAGCACTAGATGAGATTTTCCAAAATATCTCAGTAAAATAAAAAAGAATAGCTTGATTAAGGTCAGAAGACAGAAATTAGAGGCACTCCAGGCAGATGATTCAGCTTACAGACATTCCTTTACTGACAACAGCAGTAGTAGATTCCTACCACACACACACACACACACATACACACACACACACACACACACACACAGATAAAGAACAATGAAATATAGCATCGCCTCACATCCCTTCACATTCCCTGGCCCGAAGCCAGGGCGGGACTAAATCACCCCAGATATCACAGTGTACTGTAGTTTTATAAAACAGGACAGTATAAGTTAATTCACAGTTTTTACTGTGTCGCAGTGCTGACCACGTTAATACATTATACTTCACTAGCAACCTTAACACTCTTCCTAAATACTATAAGCATAATTCACAGCTTGGCGACTATTCAGGACACCCAAGATCCATGTTATCAGTGTTATTCTCAGTAACTCATTAATTGATTACATGCACAGCACATGAGCATGGCTTCTAATTCAGGCAAAACAGGGGGTGGTGGTGTGAATTAAGCTCAACAGCTCATAAAGGAAAAGGAATATAATGCCCTAAGTAGCCTGGCATATGCCTGAAATTGCATCATTTGCTGTGGTGCTTTACAGTACATTGTTTTACATGTTGAGACCATTAAAGCCTCGACAATAGAAAGCAGGAGCATGGTTTAGTCAGATAGAGTGTGGTGGGAGAAAGAAGATTCGCAAAGAACAAGTAAGGTTGGTGGATGCAGTGGTGGGGATTTCCTACCCCAGACTGACTGACTGCCTGTGGCTGACAGTATTCTCAATGGAAATTGCTTTTCACCTGCTGAGACTCACCACCTTCTCTTCCTGCACCCCGTGGCTCCGGCTGTATTTCCACAATGCAATCGAGGGCAGCACAGGGCAGCATGAGGAAAAAAGGCAATCTGCCTGTCTTTGCCTCATTTGGAGTCTTCCTCAACATGAGTGAAAAAATAGATTCTATATCTTGCAAAGACAGAATGCATCAAAACCAAAATGAATGCAATGGTATCAGTGAATATGTTGTCCAGTATTTCCTGGGGTCTCTCCTTTTCTATTGTTAAAGTCCTGAAAGGCTTAAGCACAGGGACTCAACACATCATGAAGAGTTTTTTTTAGGCTTGATTCTTCTATTGATACTTTTCCAACAGAAAAGGAGAGGCCCTAAGTTGCTTCCTATCTGTGCTGATAGGTAACTGTTGACAATATCAGCGTTATAGTTATAGTACAGAGGGGGTCCCCCTTGGGTCTGAGGGATGGGAATGTCATCAAGTGAATGAAACACCCACCAAAAACATCACAAGGTGGAAAAATAGCCTTGCTCTTATTGTCCCCACTTAGTTAGAATAAGTAAGGCTCCCCCCCCCCCCCTTCTATCTCTGTTTTTGATCACCCCCAACTGAAGAGGTGCTATGACTAAAATCCTCCTTTAAATTCCAGGAAACTTGTGATCATGTGTTAACACAGAAATAAGAAGGAAATATGAATCATAGCCACATTAAATCTGCCGTGACTAGTATTGGCTTATGAAAGAATGCACCCATTTGCGATTCACTAATGCTGACTATGTGATAATGACTCCCACTTGCCTTATTTCACTGCTGAAATTAAACGCTTGAAAATCATTATAAGGCTCTGACTGTCTCAGACACCTGAACTCACTCTGGAGACCAGTGTGCTAGGATGCTGCAGCGATGAACTTAAATGCCATCACTTCTCAGGATGACTACTTGCACTGACAGAGGCAGAACTGTAACCTTGAAAAATTCAACAGTTAAATAATGAAACATGACATGTGTTCACAAGCAGGTCATTAGTCATCCAAAAGTTGATCCCAACCCTCTTCAGTGCTGTGTGAAATGGTCCTGTCACCACCTCTGGAGTTGGATGGGAATCACTTTGACTCCCACGGGTGATCTATGCCAGCATTATCCCACAAGGGTGCTTCCTCTCTCTGTCTCTCCAGCACACACAGATAAAAGATTAGCTCATTTTAAAAGCTGCAACAGTCGACCCAAGCAGTGTTTGGGAGATGTCCTGTGCTGCGTTTTCTCTTTCTAAGGTTTTCTGAAGTAATGATGATGATGATGCTTTGTTAATGTGTTTGCTGAAGAGCAATCGCTGCTTTCAGAACGATGACTGCAATTACAATACATAAACAGCATTTTGAGTTGGTTCTCATGTCAATGGCAAAGTAAAGATGCTTCAGTGTGATTTCAGTGGTTACGTGCAGGGACATTATGGCCCACTTTTGTCATCAATAATACAATGCAGTGTGACTCTTCAGGGTAGCAGAGGGAATAGTGATAGCAAACAGCCCACAACTGATTCTAGTGAAACAACAGCAATATCAGAAAAAATGATCATACTGTGGGTTGGTTTTGGGACAATGTGTTAAAATAGTATTATAAACTCTTTATTAAGTGTCACTGAAGAAACCTACAGACATATTATGCCCCAGTTTTTAAGCGTCTATAACTAGGCTTCTGGTAAAGAGCCATATGTCCCATATCCCTCTCCACTGACCTGCTGGTAGTTCTCATCTTCAGGCTGGAAGGTCTTATCAATGGGCTGAAACCTCAGATTGATATGAGGAAAATTGTGAAGCCAGTAAGTCCACCACGGCGCAATGTAATCCACACGATCCGAAGACATCACTGCCCGGAGAAAAAGTTAGGCTTCAGCCTAAATTAGCCTCTCAGTAGTAAAGCAGGCAGTTTTTTTCCGCTGCCGGATATTTTAATCAAGTCGCACATTAAACAAAGGCAACGATAAAAGCATGCTCGGTTGTGGAAACACGCTCGACCACACATGAGAGGTGGGGAAAGTCCTGCAAAGGTAAAAGTGTGTTTGCAAAGTGAGCTCCGGTTAAGATTTTTCCCGAGAAAGACCAATAATCACTCTGCGTCCATGTTTCCGTTCCTGTGGACCCACAGATACTATCCGACCGACAGCTGCTCCACACAAACAGCAGACAACACAGTCAGCAGCGTGAACGCGCACTTATAGTAGGCGCAGGACACCAGGGGGTGAGGGGGCGTGCACATTCGCTTTCGTAAATGGTTTCGGAACATTAGTCTGGCAGCATACATCATAAGTACAACTAATTAATTAAATACACAAAGTCAGTTTATTGTAACATCAGCTACATCGATTTTTTTTTAATTATTAACGGCCCCTTTATTCTCTGGTAAATAAGCAACAGCGGTGCCACCTAGTGTTCAATTAAGCCAATTACACAACATGCAGCCCGTGAGAACAGCTGGTGGGTCATTTTTAAAGTGGCTTATATTAACATTTTGTATACTTGTATTTTCTGGTGTACTTCAGCTACAGATGCAGCAAATTTAGATGCTAAAATAATATTTGCTGTATTCATGAGCAGGTTACTTATATTTATTTATGAAACTTTGATGTAATTAAACTAAGTGGAATTGAGCCAGATTCAGCCCAGCTGTCAAATAGCTAACTGTGCTGGTTATATGACTTTATCACTTTAAATGTTTCCAAAATTAATTTTATAGCCATTAAAATTTACAAGTTTACATTTTCTGGGTAAAAATCTTGTATATAGATGTAGTGTGGCTATATGTTGATGCAGACATTGTAACCAAGCAGTCAGTGAAAACCTCTACAAAGATGAAGCTGAAGAAAACAATCAACATCTACAAAGGATGCATTTTATTATTTCGCCCCAAATTGTGCTATAAAGTCATTGCCGCTCATTTCAGATCAAATGCTCCAATGTCCATGTCACACTTGTGGATTATGGTATAACAACACAACAAATCACAGAAGCCAAAGTGATTTTTCCCCCCAGTTTTTTATTACAATTATCTGTACATCACGGATTTACTTCAGCTCCTTCACAGCCAGACCTGTAGAGAAAGAAAGACAAAAGATTAGAAATATTCAGATACACACTTTCTAAAACACAACTGGGAAAATACATTTGAGGCATCACATGATTAAAGTAGTAAGGAGTATTTATATTTTCATCAAAATTTCTCCACTTGCACCAGGTATCACATCTGACCTTTACAGGGCAAGTTATTAACAATTATCATACCGGCAGTATTAAGAAGACGGCAGACTGCCATCAACACGAGTGACAGCAAACTGCAAAGAACCAGTTAATGTGGATCTGCTCTTTGAAGAGCATGAATGTCTCTGTGGCGATTAGAATTTAATTCAGGGTTGTTGGGGTTTTTTTTTTTTAATACAAAGAGCTTGCGATTCAATGCCAGTTTCAGTCCTACCAGCTACAGCATGACGTGTTACAGAAAATCAGAGGATAAAATGATAGCTCATTATAATTTAAAGTATCACAATTTTTAAAGAAATAATTCTTCAAAAAAAAAAAACTAATCTAAACCCTGATATGCAGCAGAAAATTGATGATATTGATGATATTATTAATTTTAAAATGAATTAATTTGTCTAAAAATGGCTCCTCTGCCATTATGAGGCAAACTTCTTAGCTTACACTATGGTGCAATTCCACCATACACAGACTTTTAGGCACTAACTGCAATGTCTAGACAGGCTGCAATCAAATATGAAAACATTTGAAAACCAACCAGATATCAGAGCAAAGGAACACAACATAAACTGGGAAAGCTCTGCTGTAGCAATCAATTTCTTTGGTTCTTTTTATTATGAGACTTTTTTTTTTCCCCCAGTATTGCACTATTAACCCTCGCAATTCGGGGCACTTAAGTATCAGGACCTTCTGTTCTACACATTGTAAACAGAGAATCTGCAGCTGTGCTTTACACACTGAAAAGTCCAGGTCATTTTCCACGAGAACCAGATATCATTAATACATGTGCACACAGACTTTTTAAACGCTAAAGATTCCAGACATTTGTTTATGAAATTAACTACGTTTTATACGTTTCCTTGCAAATATGATAAAGCAGACAACTACTGTGGGCCAATAAAAGCACTAAAGTCCCAGAATATCAAAAAACTTAACTGTATTTTTATGAATGTTCTTCAAAAAGGGTTTATTTTTTAACACTGCAGCCAAGAGAAACAAACCATTAACAATCACTGAACCATGTCTCAATAAGTAAGTTAACTTAAAGGGATGCACCAGCATTAAAAATCTTCAACCCAAAGGTGGCCCAAAACTGTACAGAGTAGTATATGTGCACATATCTTTAAATCAGTGCGATAAAAAGTTTCGTCTGAGTCATTTTAATTCAAAGCCCTTAAATCTACTTGATAAAAATCAAGAGTACATTTTCCAGAAAGCTGTGTTCACTTTACATGTCACCTCTCTTATTACTCACCTGGGGGCAGGGACTGTTTGAGCTTCTCAGCCTTCTCCTTGTCTGTGATGACCAGGGTGTACAGGTACCTGCTGCAGCGCACCTTGAACTTAACATTGTCCTTGTTCTTCTTGATCTTTACGGCTAAAGGAGGAAAGACAAAGCTGTGTTAGCGCCGAGTCTCTTCAAAAGTAAACTCAAACATAATTATTTCTCAAGTCAAACAAACACTAATAGGTGAGAGCTTTAGTTTAATACTTTCCTCTACTGGATCTGCTAATAAAAACAGCATTCTGAACACGTGTTTTTTCATGCCTCAAAAATAGGCTTGTGGGAGGTGACTACATATGTAAGTATGAATGGTCTGTATATTAAATAGCCTAAGACAACACAGAATAACTGCCACAAGCCTGCCAATTACTAAATACTTTTAGTAAGTTTCACCACAATTTATTATTTATCAAAGCCATGGTGATTTTGCTTTGGGGGAAGACCAAAATCTCGCTGAAGAGCACTTTAATTTAGAGGTAACTACATGATAGATGCCGCCCCCCCCCCAAAAAAAAATATTTCTAGAGGTTCAAATTTCTTTTTCAACACATTCACTGGACTTTAAAAGGTGCATTTCAATTTACAATGTTAGCATAGAGCTGTCTGTGGCAAGCTGTCACCCACATATCTACCTATTCTTTGGCAAGAAGATTAAATTTCTAGTTGTTAAACATCAAAATGTGATGCCTGTGTGCCTCTTACACTTAGCATCCTTCCTCCTGGCTGTCAGCAGGAAATCTTTGATTTCTTCTATCTTGCGAGGCTACAAATAAACAGAAAAAATGATCAGTCAGGCAGAGCATCAAACTTCACATGCTGATAATGAATCGCTAACGAGTGTTAGTGGACCGGTGGAACTGAGGTTCCCGTTATAAAGTCGAAACCTAGCACTTGGTCCATCATTATTCTCGCAAGAGTGTAAATGCATCACGGGCACATCAGCCTGAGATGTTTGGACTTCTTGCTGTTAGCAAAAAACTCTTCTGGTAGGATGTTGCTAATTGTCAGGCACCCTGTGGCTAACGCAGACCAAGTCTAAGCTGTAGTACTGTAGAAAAGACGCAACTATGATTTTAGTGCCTTAAGCTACTTTCAAGACATTCACTTCTAATTAAAGTAACAAAAACAACAACAACAAAACAATTTCTTATAGGTATTGACTCATGTGTCATTCCTCAACAAACTGCAGCCGGGTGGCCCAGCTTAGCCCCTGAGCGGCATTTTGCTAATGCTAATAGCCAGTGCTAACTACTTTTACAACAACTACCGACTATTAACTGAACTGTAAACACATTCTAAGTAACAACATACACGTATACATGACATACAACCTTATTAAGCACAAATAAGCAACTAACAGATTAAAATGAGATGCAATCCTTACCATGCTGCCGTGTCAGCGGACTGGAGGCTGCGGAAGAGAAGGATCGAGTCAGCTATACAGACGATAATCAATGTACTAAAAATAAAATTTCAATCTAATCTTCTACCAACGGAATGAAATAATTATATTTTAGC
Source organism: Aulonocara stuartgranti (assembly GCF_965226115.1). NCBI lineage: Eukaryota > Metazoa > Chordata > Actinopteri > Cichliformes > Cichlidae > Aulonocara > Aulonocara stuartgranti. The sequence continues at coordinate 8,288,583 of NC_138959.1, read as the reverse complement.
AAAAGTTGGGTTCGAAATGTTGCTGACAAAGAGGATGGATGATGATTAAAATAGTCATTATGTTTGTGGTGCAACATGAACTCACTCAGTCGGCCAGAGAGGGGATGAAAAAGGGGCGGGACTTCCGGTTGAAAACGCATTTATATGTCACTACGGCAACTACCGAGGGCCAAGACGAAAAGCGAATCGAATATTGATACAGGAGCCCAGTTTTGCCGAAATTTAAAAGCGTTTGTGTGCCGCATAAATCCCCAAATCGTGTTTTATAGACTTTATTACCATATATTGAATAGTAAACTTAATATAACCCAGCCAAGCATATACTGGTGAATGACAAAAAAAAATGTATGTATATGTCTTTATTTCCCAATAACAAAACAATTGCCAATTTCTTTTTCCAGCAGGACTTTGCATCTGCCCACAATGACAAAGCTGCTACTAAATACTGGCCATGATATTACTCGGCTTGATTGGCCAGGTAACTCGCCTGAATTAAAACTCATAGAGGCTCTATGGGTTATTGTCAAGAAAGCTGAAGGTCGCAAAGTAACTGTTGGTTTTATTAGCCAGGAAAGGGAATTGAATGTACCAAAAATGAAAAAAAAAAATGGCAAAAAACCACCATACCTCAAACAGGTTTCCAATGCAAGAGTATAAATAAGCTTATAAAACTGCATGTACATAAAATTTAATATATCCTCTAATAATTCACTGTTGTAGTGTGCACAATTCATTTAAGCCTGGTGAATGTCAGTGATTTGTTGCCTATGACACAGAACCACAATATGAATTTATTAATTTGCTGCTCAACTGCACACAGATTATACACATTAGACCTTTTCATGAATACAACATGCATCACACAGGACATAATGTGCTGAGAATTCCTCACAGGCCAGTAAAGCGGATTATGTATGAAGGTTATTTCTCACCCTCTGTGTGACCCTTTTGTTATCTTGCAGATCACACACTGTGTTTCACTGCGCACTTTCAGCCAAGTATGAATAAGCTTTGATGGATGCACTACAGCGTGCCTCTGAATAGAAACACTGGCTAGGACCAGTGTGTGGAAGAAATTATGTTTGCGCTGCTGTCATCCAGGGAAGGACGGACGTTGTTTTGCTGTGCTGTATTTTAATGTGAAGTGTACATATTTATTTTTTATATTGCATGCATTGGTTATATTTTTGTGCAGTGTTTTATTTAGTTTGCATGTTTTAGTTGCCGGTGTTGTGCCAAAAAGTGATTGTCTGCCAAAAACTGATTTCCGGTATTTGCCAAAAAGCGATTGCTCATATTTAAAGTGCTATAAGTAACTTGTTGGGCTATAATATGTTAAACATATGTCAAATGCATCCCTTATGGATGACATAAAGTCATCTTGAGCCACAAACAACATTCGTGTAGCAAGATACAAGCCGCAATCAGTTTTTGGCAGCGACTTTTATATAACCTTTATTTATGCAGTAAAAAAAAATCTCATTAACATTAAAAATGTATTTTGTAAGAGTAAGTTGCCCAACAGGACAGCAGAAATGGCAGCAAATATTACAATAGTTCTGTAAAAATATTTTAAGTGGGGATAAAGGACCGGATTGGTTATAATGTAAGTACAAGTTGTAAAGATACTTAAAAAACAGATAATGTTTTAATTCTTTATGTAACCCCTTTGTATCCCCTGTTCACCGAAGTCTATTTACGAACATACGTAAAGATATTACACATAAAAAATACACAGAAACACTGGAAATCAGTTTTTGGCAGACAATCACTTTTTGGCACAACACCGGCAAATTGTCCTGGAGAGACTCCGCCTTTTCCCCGTTTTGACTAATTGGACACACCTGAAGAGGAAAGGAAAGGTAATTCACAGAGTGCTCAATGACACATAAAAGGGTTGGAGCCGGTGTTCAACGGGGGATGCAACACGAAGAATGCGAGACAGACAGAGGAAAGACACAGACGATCAGGGGGGAGAGCGAGAGACGATCAGAGAGTAGAGATGATCAGATGAAGCAGATGACCAGCGACTGGAGAGTGAGAGATGACCAGCGACTGGGGAGGAAAAGAGATTACCAGTGACTAGGGACGCGTAGCGGCAGTCAAGTGGCAATAACGACAAGAGCCAGCTCGTGCACTGCGGGAGAACAGAAGCAGTGAGACCGCGGTGCCGATTGCAGTTTAAGGAAGCGGCGGGCGGAGTTGAGAGCTCTGCCCTCCCAGGTAAGTCTTTGACTTATCCTTTTTTATAAAGTAAACTGCCAAAGGAATAGTGACTGCCGCTCCCTCCCTTTCTTCAGTGCACCAGGACGTGGAATGCGAGGAGGAAGGCGAGGACTCTGCTGGGTTTCCCTCTTTTATTACTACGCTGGATTTCTTAGTTTTTCTGTGACTTTTAGGCCGTGGTGGATTCCACTGGACTTTTAATGTTGTGTGTTATTGATTTTTATTGTGTCTTCCCTTGGCCAAGGTTGTTTTAATTCATTTTACCTTTTTAACTATTTAAATATAATAAATTATATTTTTAATTCTACAGTTTTTGTATCGTGTGCTTTCCCTCGGCGGCTCCACTGCTCTGCCCGCTTTGAGGAAGGTTTCCTTCCTTTTAAAAAACACAAACCATCTTGGAAACATAATCAGCCTTTCCGCTCCGTTACACTGCCAGAAAAAAGCCATATCTCCAAGATGTGGACATGATCACACTAGGTCTCCTCTGCAGACCTGAGACTGACCTAGAACATGCATTGTGTTTATCACTTCAGGAGCAGAATCATGTTGTAATGGTCATGCATTCATTTCTACTAATTATGTAAAGTGAACCTGAAATTAATTCAGTTAAATGCTGTGGATATATTTCCACATAATTAGCATAAAGGTAAAGTGTTAGTAAAGCAGGAAAGACACTGGGCTGCAAACAGGATTTTGAAATTGAGTTCTAAAATGAAAAATCCCAAAATAAAAATACAGAATCGATGTTTAAGTTTAATCTCCCTAGAAGTTGCCAGGGATTTTTTCTGTACCTAAAAATGTATTTTCCACCTGTAATAGTGGTCAACCCTTTATTCAATACATTTGAGATTAGAGAAAAATTGTGAACACAGTGATCCAGTCAAGTGTCAAGAAAAATCTTTCTTGTGTATCAGTTAAAAAAGCCCCAAAACAACTCCTTTCCTTTTCTACTGAGCAGCTCGAAGCCCCTCAGTCACACCAAAGAAAGCTGCAATCCACTACCCTGCATAAATGTTAAATGTTCAATAACTTCTCAACGCTGCTAGGAATATAACTTACAAACATTCATGGGAAAATAAATCGAATCAAACTCAGTATTTTTTTTCTTCTTTTGTCCAAAATGACATACAAATAGAAACTTCAACGGTCTGAATTTACCTTGTTTACTATATGGACAAATATCAAGCAGAAAAGGACAGAATTTCCCGGCCATATACCGTATCACTGAGCTGATTCAAAAGTCAGCCATCACTTCATAACTTCCATTCAGAGTCTTTACTGTATAGACATATGTTTTCATAAGTGACACTTCCATAAACTGGATTTTACCAAGCAAAAGAAATAATTGTATAACTCAAAATGCAAGGGTGAAAAAAAACTTCATACGTTTTTTTTCTCTCTCTGTTTTTTTTTTTCAATAAAGATGCATTCACACATGCAGCAAGTCGCGTCAGAGCCCCAGATTTATCTAACAGTTCAAGGTCAGGCAGACTGTGGGTGAGGAAATATTGCTGTCTATAACGGGAGATGATAAGGAACCAAATAAGACTGTATTTAATCCAATTAGAGATTTTCTTTCACTACTGAAATAGTTTGCGCGCTTCAAATTGAGTTGTGAACTGTGAATGTTCTGCCTCTGTCTATCTGTTCATCTGTTCTAATACGTCTTTCTAGCCCTTTCTCTCATTCTCATCTTAAACCGTAGATACAGAGAAGCCGTTAACCCGGAGGTCATTTTTAAAGCAAGTAGGCAACAGGCATTATATCCTCTTGTATGGCTGAGTTTTTCAAACTCAGTTCAGGGCCAAGCATTGCGAGGGAACTGAATGTTTCTTTTGAGAAGGGTGGGAAGAATTACATGTATAATACAATTTGTTTCCTGAAAAACTGCTGTGTTGGGCTTTTGTATTATACGCTCTGGCAGGTATTTCTTTGGTTTCAGACTTACACTAAATTTAAAAAAAAAAAAAAGAGGGAGAGAGAGCAAAAAAGTAAAAGATTTGCTTGAGACATCTTTGAAACTGCACACATTACAACCAACCTGCTGACTTATGAGTTCAATTATCTTTTGCACTCAAGACAGATAAACCCAATGGGTACCAGAATAATAAGCCTTTAAGTATATAAATGGTTCACAGTGAAGAAATTCCCATCTATTATCCTTACAACCTGACAAAAATGATTCCATGTATTTCTACAGCAGTAGAGCATAGTTAATGAGCCAATCCTGCGATGGTGAGGTGTGAAACACATTTCTGCTCAGTGGGTGTCAATTTACTTTACCTTCTTGTGTTCAAGGCAGTGTTTGGCTTTGTAATTTATTATGCATGTACTTTGTTTCAGAGGAAATGGTAGTGGCAACATACTCCAGCAGTACATATTTCCCATAGTTGTCTTACCTGGAGGTGAGTTCATAAGTGGGCTGAACTGTATTCAAGTTTAAAATGTGCACAAGCCAAGGATATTTGGTCAGTGATGCTTGAGTGACACCTCAGTCTGTTTCCATTGCTCTGACTTGGCGTTAATTCATAAAGACAGGAAACACCTCATCGGCCGTTTTTAATTAACCTACTATATACCTGTCTGCCCGTGTTCACAGGCCATATCCACCCAGATACTCGATCAGCGCTTGCACTATTGGAGACGTTTCACTCAGGGTTTAAAATTTTCACGAGTCTCTTGTCAGTCAAAGTTGGAGATGAAGTGCAGTTTGTTTTAGCAAGTGTTTTTAGTGAGGGGGCTCAGTGACTCTGCAGCAGATACTGGTTAGAGAACTACACGGACACTACACAGTACAAGCTTTGTCCCACATCTGTGTTGTTTTGTGTACTTGTTTGTAGTCCCAAACCATTTTTCCACAGTGAAAAAGGAACTAAAAACAGTTTATCTCAGCAAGGATTTCTACTCCTTGCTTCTGACAAGATAATACACCATATTTTTTTTTTCAACTGACAGCCAGTCACTCTGCTCCTTGGGAAGCTGAGGAGATGTAAGAGTACAAGACTCATTCTGTAGCTTCAGTAAAATGATGTCCGTGCCATTCACAGGAAAGATCATAAAAAAGGTGTCCTTGTTGAGGAACTGGTGTATAGAAAATATGAAAGGTGATACACAGATGGACAAAGTGTAGTTTGTCTTGTTATACATTGTACCGTTAATGCGTTAGTTTAAATAGCATTACACTTTAGTGGACAAGACTCAGAAAAGACCAAAAAAAACTTAGTGATCAGGAAACATTTCATGCTTTACGTGTGCTGCATAAAAATGTGTTTGCAGATAAACAAATTCTTAATTAGACCTGATATGAACCTGATTATTATAACTCTTCATCTTTATTTATTTCATGTTTAATTTTTCAACTGAAATTACTGTAATTTAAACCTTTTTTTTTCCTGCTTTATCTGTTATTATGTGGACACATTTGTTTCATCTTTGTTAAATATTATTTCAATTTCTTTCTTCTCTCTCGACTTGCTCATGAACAATGAAAATCAATAGACTTATCTGGGATTTGTATGCTCTAAAAAGCACCGACAGCATCAATTACGCATTATTTCTCAGCTGCCATCTCTGATGTAACACGCACGTCATGCATCATCATTTCAAAATAATAATAAGTTCTTTATAAAAGAGAATAAAGTTGATGAAATAAAGTTTGAGGCGCCTAAACTGAATATTAACGCCGTACGTTTATAATATTTCTTTATATTGTGACTGCATTTTATCAAAGCCTATGTGCCAGTGTGCATGTCCTATTTGGTATTTATTTAATTTTCATCACAACCTCTGTTGTTATTTCTTTTTTTTTCCCATCCCTGTTGAATGTCCGCTTGTGTAAGGGGTGGATGTAATAGTGTAAGGTTACGTAGGGAGGATCAGCTCATCCACAGAGATTACAACAAATGACCATGCCTGGTTTAGCTAAAGCTCTTTTGCACCGGTATGATCTTTATTCCATTTGCTTGCACAGCAACAAACATGATCCCCTGTGCCAAGCCGCTTGTAGAAACTCAGCTTGACTCTAAATGCTGATTTTTTTCCATTCCCCAGTTGCAGTTCTGGGTTTCTTACAATAGGGGGCAGCCAGTAGTTGATAATGTCGAGTTGATCAGCATCTCATCCTCAACATTAGGAGACGCTGTGTATTAAGGTATTGCCTCCAATGGTCTTCAGTTCTCTGTATAAGGGAGAGATTGCAAAGGTTAATGTTAATTCTTTTCATTTTCTCCTTTTATTATGCATGAATACAAATTCATTTAACTATATAAGACGTCAAATGAATCAAAGTTACCTTTAGACATCCTTACAATCTTCTGCAACATAAGACAATCGTCAAGCACAGCTGAGGGCACTGCTTATTAACACATCACGCTTTAATTGTGCCTCATGATATGATATCCTTATACCTTCCCCCAAATCTTTGGCAATGTGAATTTTTATTTGCCTTTTTCATAACTTGTGCTCGCACAAATTACTATCTCACCTTAGAAAGATGGATTCAGATATTCTGCTTGGGGCAAGTGTTAATTTATTTACACAGCAGTGTGAATTTCGGAATTCATTCTGCACTGAAAACCCATTTGAAGTCTTTTTTTTTTCCCTTTTTGGACACACCTTGGTATTAAAATAGTTCCCCGAAACTATAATCCCCTTTTTGTGTAAAGGCAGTTATTGGAATAAAAATGTGTACCCTCAGGCTGACGGATAATCATACTTTGTAACTATGCGCTGGCTTATTAAAAAGGCAAAGTGGGGTTACAAGAAAAAGAAATGATCTTAGCTCAGAGATCCTTTTTAACTGTAACAGACACGTAAAGGGTAGATGATGGAATTTCAGGAGCTTCACCGCAGACATTGTAGGTAATGAAACACATCATTTCTGCCCGCAGGCCTGTAAGCGCGACAGCAGAAGGAGCTCTACCTGAGAGCTAATGAGTAATGCAGCAGTGGATTCTGTTATTAATCACATTTTGATCTACTGTATGGATGAGAGGCAACGAAAGATTACCTGAAATAGTTTACTGAACCATTATTATTGAATTTACTTTGATCATCAAGTCAGCAGAAGGTTTTAAATGCACATTTCTCATGGATGCACTGGGAAATAGTACAAAAGTGGCAGCATACCAGCAGACCTTTATTTTTTAAATTTGATTTAAGACATAGACAAAGATGTTACTCAATGTAGGAAACCAACCACAGTGATAATATGCAATAAAATACAAAGGCTGAGAACTTAATGTGATATTAAACTTGGTGTTGCTGTCATTCAAGTTATATTTAAATACTTCTGACATTATAGATGCAAGAACAGACTACTTTAAAATCCTCTCTACCACCCTGGTTTCTCTAATCTCCCTGATTATTGATCGATATTGATCCCTTTTCCGGTAGCCTTATCACAGGCAAACTCAAAGTACGTCTGCAGATGAAGTAAGATTATTAGAGAGTCTGAAGGTTTACCTTGACAGAATTGCTATGTGGATGTGCTTAGACTTGTCAGAGTAGCCAGAAACTGTTGAGAAAGTTTACCGCAAAGTTCTCATTTATCATGTTGAAAGACCAATGTGTCAGTGCTAAATGGCAGTCCAAGAAATCAGTGTGGCTTTTTGTCATGACTCCCTGCCATTCGGGTCTGCTCAATCAGAAAACCAGGACACAGGAAAGAATAGTGAGGAAGAGGAAGAAGAAAAACTCACTGTGCATGTCACAGAATTGGCCTGCAAGTAAGTGTATTTAGCAGATTAAAACGATGTCCAACTCAATCATAAGAATAACCTTGACATTGAAGGTTGCAGTGGATATTTTGCAGGGAGAAAAACAACAAGAAATATTTGTTAGAAAGCACATATACTCTATACAGATAGAGATGCTTCATCTATGCAACACGGTCCATGAAGTCATCAATCCCACTCGATACCCTAGGGCCTCTCTTCCACTTCTTCCGTTGTGCAAGGCCTCGGGCAAGGCAAACAAACATGACCACCATCCATGTGAATTATGCTGAGAGAAATCGTGACTGTGAATGATGTTAGGCTGAGCATTCACAGAAGACCTGAGAGCAGAAAAAACTGATTTCCTTGGAAGCAAGGAGTAAAAGTGGAGTGAAAGCAAGGTCAGAAAGGAAGAGAAAGAGTATAGACTGTGCTTAAGTGGCGATTTATAACCTTAAAGCCATCATCAGGGGTTTTTCTTAGGGGGACTTTTGACATCTAAATATTCTGCTGACATATGTTTTTGAAAGTAAAAAAATGTGTGTGTGTGTCTTGCTTTAAGCTCATCTGTCTTTTGATACCATACCTCATGCAGTCTCTAGAACTCTGAAACTGCACACATAGCGGTCCTCACTTTAGTGCAAACATCCATATACAGATAACATGCGAACTAGTTTGGAGCACTATTCTGATTGGCAATTATTCTGGACTCGGTGATTTGGACAAAACAAAGAAATACTTGGTGATTAAACAAACTTGTCAAACAGAATACCAAAGTTGGGTAAATGTCACAAGTCTGAGATAACTAGAAAAAAAAAGAAAAACAGAAACATGGATCAGAAACCTGACTCCATGGAGTAAAAAGATGACTTGGCAAACAACAAAAGGAAGCAGTATATACACTCACTATTCATTTGGTACACATTTCTGGCAGGTTATCCTGCAGGACGCAACCATCAGAAGATGGGTACACTGTGGTCATAAAAGGAGGTGGTTTGCAACATTGTGTGTGTCTAAATGATGCTCAGTTTGTGTTAAAGTGTGCCCACAATCTTACATACGACCATTGGTGTTTTTATGATTCTGACCCTTTTATTTAAATATCTGTGATGGTAAAATTTTAAGATTCTGTTACTTCTCTGTGCCAAACTGACCTTACTGAACAAACAGTTTTGATACTCTGTCTCTGTATAATCCTTCATATTAGATCTATCCAAATGTACATGTTATCTTTTATTACACAGTGTTCTAAGATAGATAGCCTATCTTTATAAATACTTTATCTCTCAATCCCTCTTTGTCAAAAAACATGTAGAGTGCTGTCATGCTGTCTGTACTTTTGTTTGACCCCTTTGCAAAAGTAAATAAAACCCAGAAAGACAACCTGGTTACCTCCAACTCAATTTATTTCATTTTTACACAACATATTGCAGCAGAAATTGAGACTCCTCAGACCAGCCAATGTTTTTCCAATCGTCTACTGCCCAAAGTTGCAACAAACTGTAGCCTCAGTTTTCTTTTCTTAGCTGAAAGGAGTGGCTCCCACTGCGGTCTTCTTCTCCCATAGCCCATCTGCTTCAAAGTTTGACATGTTGTGTATTTAGAGATGCTCTTCTGCATACATTGGTTTTAAAAAGTGGTTATTTGAGGTACTGTTGCCCTACTAGGTCGAGGTTAGGCCATTCTTCTCTGACCACTGGCATCAAGAAGGCATTTTTGCCCACAGAGCTGCTGCTCACCAGATATTTTTCGTCTTTTTTTGACCATCCTCTGTAAACCCTAGAAACGATTATGTGGGAAAATCCCAGCAGATCAGCAGTTTCTAAAATACTCACACCAGCCCATCTGGCACCAACAGCAATGCTACGTTCAAAGTCACTTAATCAACTTTTTTCTCCCATTCTGATTCTGCTCAGTTTGAACTTTAGCAAGTTGTCTTGACTATACTACACTGATTTGCTGTCACATGGCTGGTTAATTATTTGAACTAACAAGCAAATTAGCATAAATCTCAAGAGTTGGGAGTTTGCGGGTTCGAGCCCCGGCTTGGACGGTCTCAGTCGTTGTGTCCTTGGGCAAGACACTTCACCCGTTACCTACTGTTAGTGGTCAGAGGGCCCGGTGGCGCCAGTGTCCGGCAGCCTTGCCTATGTCAGTGTGCCCCAGGGTGGCTGTGGCTACAATGTAGCTTGCCATCACCAGTGTGTGAATGTGTGTGTGAATGGGTGGATGACTGGTTGTGTAAAGCGCTTTGGGGTCCTTAGGGACTAGAAAAGCGCTATACAAATACAGGCCATTTACCATTTACCATAAATGTCCAGTAAATTTAAACATTGTTAGAAGACTAAATACACTGACTGCAATAAGTTTAAAGAATTAAACCAAGAGGAATTTTTAAAAAAGAGAAGAAAGAAAAAGAAAAAACAGGTTGAGCAATTTCAAAGCCAAACAGGAAATGACAGAAACCCAGAATCACGACAAAAAATAAAGCAAATAGGAGCTTGGACCCTTCTCATCCAGGGGACAGTTTGGCAAGAATATCTTTTATATTTTAGAAGGAAAATACAGAAAATAGAATGAATGAATACTTTTACACATAAAGAATTAATAAAAATACCAGAAGAATAACAAAAGGACTAAAGCTGCCTTTCATCTCTCCACATTCTTTTGGAGATTATGAATTTTCTAGCATTGTTCGATCTTTTTAAAGTTCAAGTTTCAAAATTCAAGACTGTTTTTTTAACCTCTGGTTAACTTTCTGTACTTTTGATCATTAAAGCCAAAAAGTACTGAATTTTAGTTAAATAGGCATTTAAATAGACCATTTAAATAGGTTAAATAGACCTTTTGACTATTGAAAAACTAGAATATTTACAGGACCATTAAAGAAAGATGCTGCTTTTGGTCTATGTAGTGGATGTAGAAGAAGAGAGAAAGTTTTAGGGAAGTAAACTCTTACTTCATTTTGATCAGATCAGTGTCAAATTATCTGTTTATTTCAGTTATGAAAGTGGCCATAGTTTGTCACCCTATTAGTGCAGCACAGTAAAAATATTTTAGTGCGTCTCTTCTTCATGGTAACATTTTCGTCTGGGAGTCGGCTACATCATGAATGAATAGTTCTCTCTGACTGTCCTTTGGACCGTGTCTGAGAGACCTCCCCACCTGCCATTTGGGGGCTGTACAGCCATCAATTTCCACTTGCTCCCCTCCAGCCAACACAGACACACACACACACACATATATACATACACACACCTGCCAGCCTGCGGTGCCTGTGCCAGGATGTCTGTCGTCCCTCATGCCCTCAGTCACATTGCCCTTGCCTGCACCACTCAGCACCCACAGTGTCAGTCTTGGCTGACAGCAGGTCTGTATCAGCCAGCTAACATTTCCTGGCCTCTGTTTGCTCAGCATGGGCCAAGCTGTCGGTTGTAGGCTGCACTGATACTCACCTCTTAGCATCAGGGCAGCTTACAAATTCAGTCATTAAGATTACAAATTTCACTGGGTTGCGAGTATGCATTTGAGCCAGAAATCCTGCTTGGTTACACAAACACACAAGCTAAGGATAAGTCAAGGATAAGGTTATGTGAGTGGGTTCAGTAGTTTTTGACACTAGTGTTAGTAGAGTTATTAACTGAATACACAATAAAAAGCAAGTTTAAGACAGATAGAGTACTCTGTTACTTTTTAGCAACACACAAAATAAACTTCAAGAAGAAAAAAAACAACACACAAGGCAGAAGTCTTCAAAGGGGACAAGGGAAAAGTATGCAATGTGGATTTAACCCTAATTCTCAGTGGTCACCTGTGGTACACTTGGCTGGGTGAAATAATTGAAGCATAATTGACCCATATCCACCCATCCACATTAAGGGGACGGCTGTGGAGCGTGTGAGCAGCTTCAAGTTCCTGGGAGTCCACATCTACGAGGATCTCATCTGGACGACCAACTGCTCCAAGCTGGTCAAGAAGGCTCACCAGTGCCTCTTCTTCTTGAGGACTCTGAGGAAGAACCACCTGTCCTCAGACATCCTGGTGAACTTCTATCGTTGCACCATCGAGAGCATCCTGACCAACTGTATAACAGTCTGGTACGGGAACTGCTCTACCTCGGACCGGAAGGCGTTGCAGAGGGTCGTGAAAACTGCCCAGCGCATCGCCGGAGCACCACTTCCTGCCATAAAAGACATCTACAGGAAGCGGTGTCTGAAAAGGGCTGGGAAAATCATCAAAGACCCCAGTCACCCATCACATGGACTCTTCACCCTCCTGCCCTCTGGGAGGCGCTACAGGAGCCTCCGGACTAAGACCACCAGGTACCGGAATAGCTTCTTCCCCACAGCTGTCAGACTCCTGAACTCTGCCTCCTGACATCTGACCCACGTTAACACATGGACTGAACATACACACACCCACAATGGACAACTGTACCCTCAAACACACAATAATAACATGGACTGAACCACCACTCACAACCACCAGCACTTTATATAGCCTCTGTAGGAATTATATCTCACTTATCTTAACTGCACTACTGTATAGCTCTGTGTAAATAATCATTCTGTACATTTGATAATTTTTAACCCTACAACTGTTTACAACTTGCATAGTTCCCATTTCTGTATAACAGTATATCTCAGATTTCTGTAAAGTTATTTATTTCATATTCTGTATAGTTTTTCATATTTATATCCTGTTCATATCCTGTACATAGCTTGTACTCACTACAGCCTGTACATACTTATAGTTATAGAATATTCACAACATACTTCATACCGTGTACATTATAACATACCATAATAGACCCATTTCTGTAATATACTCAAATATCTATATTATTGCTAATATATATTGTAATATATCTATATCACTAAAGCACTTCTGGATGGATGCAAACTGCATTTCGTTGCCCTGTACCTGTGCATGTGCAATGACAATAAAGTTGAATTCTATTCTATTCTAATTCTATAATGCATTGTAAGCATGAAGATGATAATAATAACTCTTATCATCATCATCATCATCATTATTATTATTATTATTATTATTATTATTATTATTATTAGTAGTAGTAGTAGTAGTAGTAGTAGTAGTAGTAGTAGCAGCAGTAGCAGCAGTGGTAGTAGTAGTAGTATTATGGGAAATAAATAATTTCCCCTAGGGATCAATAAAGTATTCTGATTCTGATTCTGATGATCATACCCACTATGATGTCACCTACTTTTTAAATTTGTGAATGAAAAACACCACTGAGAATTAATGATCATTGTGGCTTTTCTCTCAAGGGTTAAATATAGTTTAACATCCACGTATTAATGAAAATTCACAAATTTAGTGTAGTTTTTGGTTAGCAAGCAAGTTTATGACTAAAATACTTCTAAACAAAAAACAAAAATACACTGCTGTGCTATAACTTAGCAGCAAAATAGCATCAACTTTTGGAGGGTTAATGAAGTTGGCCCAGCTAACATGCTAGACTGACCAGGAAAGAATAACTTAACAGGCAAACAGACATCCATGGGAAATAGATTTGTGACTTTATCTGTGTAAACACTTTGCTCATTGGATACGAACCTGTGATTAACAAATGGTTCCAGGTGACTTCAGGAACCAGTGGATGACATCACAGTTGCTAAATCTACTTTATAAACTTTATATACTGTGTGTGTTTTCCTAATAATTTATAACTCCAAACCCTCTAGAGTGCTAGATGATGATCTTTGTTATAACTCATAACAAAGATCAAATGCACATGTCATCTATTCATTTCAGACACCTCATTTTTGCTCAGTCTTGTTATTTTGGACATTTTGGAGCTAGCACCAGCTAACTTGGCAAGGTGGATTCATAAACTGTACTAATGTAATGCGCAAACAAATATTTCAGCTAATTTGTTTTAAGAAAGAAACTGCAGAATTTCACTAAAACTGAAGCACAAACTGCCTCCATGATGCAGGCTTAGATACGAAAATGAATGCGTGGGTAGATGGTTGTCGCACAAACTTCTTGGATAGAATGTACCACTCAGCAAGCCGTGGCATTATCAGATCATTCCAATAAAAATCCTCCAAAAGCATTATCAACACAAAAACAGTTGAGAGAAGCAGGTCAGTAACTCAAACTGGCATTGACAAGCCCAACCAGACTGGCTAGAACTCTGTTTCAGCACACCTATCAATATAAACAGCCACGGCTCTAAACTTCAACCTTACCAGTATCCATACGGATGAATTAAAAAACAGTGAGTTCCTACAAAACTGTCTGCACAGGCCAAAACTGTTTTTTTTTGTGCCAGGCTGTGAACATGCAGTTTATTTGGAGATTTTAACATGAGAGTATATGTGGAATCACTTATTTTAGAGCCAAACTCAAGTGGTCACAAGTGGAACTGCAGTTTTTGGCTCTTGCATGTTGGTTTTGTTTTCCAGACCCAAGAAGTTGCTGCTTGGAAAGCAAATAAAATGTTAGCAGTTTCAAGAGTGTGTTGTACTGAGTTGCTTTTGTAGCCAAGGAAATGCAGTGATGTCATTTCCAGGCTGGCTCAATTTTTCAGCCTTGGAGTTTGCCACTTTGATGCCAACTCCTGCGAAACTCTGGCTGCAGTGTGGTAGACTAGCAACATATTGACATTTACTGAGATTTTTTTTTTAAAATCACAATTTATTCAAAAAAGAGGTTGATTTATTGTCTTCCATGAAACCAAGAAAATTATACAAGGACTATACACAGTTTTAGCAGACGGATTAGTATTCATTGTGCCCTTTTAACCAGAATTTGCATTTATTAGACAAACAATCTATCATAAGGGTACAAGACATATGGAAACAAGTGCCTGTGAAGAGCAAATGTGATAATGGAAATTAATAGTAAATAGAAAGTAGTCTATATGAGGCAGTTGCCATAAGTACTGTGTACAAAATGTATACGTTTGCAGAACACAATGTTGATGCACAGGCGTCTTTTCCAATTTGGTGTTTGTTCATCGATACATAAAACTTGTACAGCTATAATATTGATTCCATTAGGTAAATCAGTATATTCAGTGTCTAAAAAATTCTATATCTTACTTGCTGTTCTCATTACAGTTGGCTCATTACTCCCTCTAATACCATGTACCTTCCAGCTGCTCTTTGTCAGTGGTAATTAGGTGATGATCTGTACCAAAAGATATTAAGATGAATTCTAAGGGCAATGGGTGGTATTAAAGAGGGAGATAAGTCCTTCTTCAAATGCCCCTATTAAGCTGTAAAATTGCCATGGGGCACTTAGGGAAGATAGAGCTCAGAATCTATTTTCAAATGCCAAAAACAGTTCACAAGCACTTGCCATTTTCTGCATAGAGAATATTGCTGGTGCAGTCTATTGCTTTATGGAGGTATATTGAAATCTCTCACTTTCCACCTACTCCCATCGCGTCATTGAATATTTATCCAATCTCTCCACCACCATACAGTTATAGTTAGATGAGATATTTATGATCTCCAAAACAAAATGGGTCTATTTATCCTTTCTAAACTCTGCTCTCACTGACTGCCGATGCAGACATGTAACCACATTTCTTTCTTGGTGAATGTTACAGAGACAATACTTGAACAGCAGCTTGAAAAATGAGAAATGTGCCACTTCAGTCACTTTTGAGTCCCCTTTTTTTCACATTAACATATTTGCAGCATTTATAATCGCAGATGTCTTTAGAACCAGATATGGAGAATGCATTTAGAGACAATGTATCACCTTGACAGCCTGTTACAGTGTCTATGAAGGGTGATAAAAAATTCTTTTTTATTCCTGACCTTGTTGTGACCTTGGAAAACTGAGCTATTTTACTCCAGATGAGGATAGCCCCCCAGACACTTCTCTACATCCACATGTGTTAATAGTGCCAAGTGGATGTCATTTCAAAAATAATGATGATAACAAAAAAGCTCCCAAATATGCTCACAGTCTAGAAAGTTGTAATCTTCTCTGTTTTGTCGTGCACTGCTGGTCTGCAGGGCTTCTTCCGTTCACTTGTTAAAATGTCTTTTGGGAAGTTTTTGTTGAAGGATGAAGGCTAGAGATTCATTAAATGCTGTTGAAAGCAAATTCAGTAACTTTTTTCTTTATCAGCTTCTTCGCTGTTTTCTAATCTATAAAGAAATCATTGTCAGATCACCTATACACTCACAGACCACTTTATTAGGCACATTTGATCAGCTGCTTGTTAATGTAAAAGTATAATCAGCCAATCACGTGGCAATAACTCACTGCATGTAAACATGATTGAGATGACCTGCTGAAATTCAAAGTGAACA
Source organism: Aulonocara stuartgranti (assembly GCF_965226115.1). Lineage (NCBI taxonomy): Eukaryota > Metazoa > Chordata > Actinopteri > Cichliformes > Cichlidae > Aulonocara > Aulonocara stuartgranti. The sequence continues at coordinate 8,272,340 of NC_138959.1, read as the reverse complement.
TCAGATGAACATGGCTGTTGGTGCACGATGGGCTGAGCAGAGTATTTTAGAAACTGCTGATTTATTGCAATTTTCCCCACACAAAAATCTCAAGGGTTTACAGAGAAGAGGCTAAAAAAGGGAAAATATCCTGTGAACAGCGGTTCTCTGGGAGAAAATGCCTTGCTAATGTCAGAGGTCAGAGAAGAAAGGCCAGACTTATTCAAGCTGATAGGAAGACAGCAGTAACTCAAATAACCACTCTTTAAAACCAAGGTATGAAGATGTTGTACGATAAAAGGTTGAACCCCCCCCCCCCCGCAAAAAGAACTTGCTTGGTCGATCAAGTCTCAATTTCTGCTATGACAATCAGACACAAACAACATAAAAGCGTGGCATTATCATGCCCTTTTATCCACTGCTCAGACTGCTCAGGCTGCTGCTGGTGGTATAATAGTGATGGGGATATTTTCTTACACTTAGCATCAACTGAGCATCTTCTAAACGCCTGCATGAGCAAGATTACTGAGCATGACCATCCCTTTACGACCACAGTGTACCCATCCTTATGGCTGCTTCCAGCGGGATAACTCGCCAAGTCATTAAGATTGAATGATCTCAAACTGATTTCTTGAGCACAACAATGAGTTTAGTGTATTCGAATGGTCTCCCAAGTCATCAGATCAATCTAATACAGCACACTTAGAATGTGGTAGAACAGGAGATTTGCATCATGTATATGCAACAGACAAATCTGCAGCAACCGTGTGATTCTATCATGTCAATATGATATTGATATGATATATTTTTCAATTTCAATTTCAATTTTATTTCTATAGCACATTTAAAAGTCACAGGTACAACAAAGTGCTTCACAGACGAGCCATACTTGCAGGTTTACAGCAAAAGAAAACAATCAACAACAAAAAATACAGTTATAGGATGGTACTATTGCAACAAGCACGAACCGGGAAGAAATTAAGCTAAGTAGTTTGAAAGGCAAGCTTAAACAAATGGGTTTTTAACCGTGATTTGAAAGATTGAATAGTTTCCGACGCACGGACATCAACCGGCAGGCTGTTCCACAGTTTTGGTGCAGCAAAAGCAAAGGCACGATCCCCCCTCGTCTTTAGTCGAGACATATATCATACCTCTTTTTACTCATTTTTGTACAATACAAATCATGAAGACAAATTGTTTTGTTACAGATCATGAAATGAATCTCATTGGAATACAGTGTAGCTACATATTTTAAAATTTTGCAGGACCCCCTTTAAAGTGCAAGAGAGGAGAAAGTATTACTTATCATGGAGAGCAGTATTGTTTGAAAACAGCAACTCTAGCAAGACAGATGAAAGAGAATATTATTCCAAAGTAATTTTAGAGGTCTCTGTGGGAAAATTAGGTCATCCTACCAACACGTTAAATTGGTTCCAGAGGGGGAAAGGCAGTTACAAAGTGTGAACCTAAAAGCAAGTGACTCAATTACATACCATGAAAAAACCAAAAACACAAAAAATGAAATGATGATTGTACACTTAGATAGTTATGCAACTGTTTTCACTGCATATAAGAAGCAGTTTCACTCAGAGCTACCACACAAAATGATGTTTTTCTCACTTAGTCTACATTAATCATTTCTCTTTAGTAATTGAGCATTAATGCCAAAGAGTTTAACACGGCAGAAGAAGGCTTTGCTTGTCTCTCTGAGAATCTCAGCAGCAGCGAGAATTTCGATATAAGAACTGGGCTGCTTTTAACAAACAAACACATGAATATTTTATCCCGATTTTTCAAAAGTTTGGCATGTAATTTGAAGTTTGGGGACAGGGAGGGCGGGGGCTGCAGCAGAAAACGCTGTTGCATCAGATGATTAACAAACCTATATGACTATTATTAGATGTCACTGGTAGCTCAAGCAGCCAGTGAATGAGTCACTGATATTCTTTCAGTACAATAAAGTAGGCTTGGCTTTGTCTGACGAGAGGCTTTGTCCATCTGTTGGACAGAACAGTATTATCACATGATAAATCTGATGATTAACAGACTATATTCTATCCAAGCATGCCTGCAAACTGCCTTTTTATGCACAAACTACTCATGGGCTGCATCATGCTGTATCAAAACTAGTTAGCTCTAACTGTTCCCTGACCAAATGTGGTCATGGTTGTCTCAGATGGCTGATCTAAAAAAACGGAAGGAAAACCAGTCATCACCATGGAGGGCACTTGTGCATGTATTATTTTCCTGCCTTGCATTGGTTATTGCATTGCATTTCATGACAGCATTGGTCAGAGCTCACTTCATGCACTCTATCTGATACAGAACACTGCTGCCCAGATCTTAAGAGATATCAATATATTGCCATTACTTCCAGCATTACACTGACTGCCTGTAATTTTCTGCATTGATTTTCTAATTCAACTTCTCACTTTTAAAGCATGGCTATGCTCCAAATTATATCAAAGACGTATTAACCACTTGTGGGCTGGTGCATTCACAGGGATCGATTAATTGGACTGCTCGATGTTCCTTAGTTTCCGCCAGTCAACAAATGCAATGCAAAATGAGTCTTTGCCTTTGGAACCGTCTGCCTGCTAAAATCAGAGCAGTCACTTCTTTAGTGTCTCTTTTTTAAAAAGTGTTTCACTGGGAGGGTTTAATGAATGTTTTAATGTGTCGATGTTTTATTATCCCCATCTTCTTTCCTCTTGATCTGTTTGTTTCTTTCATGATCTCAGTTTTAATCATTACCGTTTTTCTTTTGTTTCTATTTTGAGTGGTTTTTAAGTCTTTTTAATTGGGTGGTTTTTTTATTTCTTTTTTTTTTTTTTTTTAAAAACATTTGCTTTTGTGCAGCAGTTTGTCACTTTGTTAATAGAGGTACTATATAAAGGATGCCTATTCTTAAAGTTTATTATAAGGGGAGACATGACGGTGTTAAAATATGCAGACATGAGAGAGCTCACTTTCCAATAGGAGAGACTTACTAAAAGTCTTGCCTTGAAGGCGTTTATAGCATTGTCCCTGGTTATTCACAAAAAAGTGACAGAAATCGTTTTGTCAAGAGTGACAAGAAATTGAGAGATTTAAAAAAAACAAAAAAAAACAGGTTTTTTCCTGACTTCCACACAGCGGGCTAATCGTGCCTTGAAAAGGATATGAATGTCGGACTGTCTAGTTTTGGAAAGTTACAGAAATGGTCAGACACAGATGCATTATAATTGTGTTTGCCATTCACTCACACCATTCCCCTTTGTGGTAGTTACTCTAAAGAGCCGCTGTGACAAGTGCATGACTCCCACATGAATTATGGATGATCCCACAGGGCAAGCACTGGGCCCAAAAGCTGTTAGGGGCTATGGCCCTCTATGTGTGACAGCCCTCACTCCATACAAATTCACTTCCAGTCAAAACTGACATTCGGTTGTCCTTTCCAATCCACAGTTAACACTGAAGTCTTCATGGTATGTTACAGCTTGGATGTGTGCAACTTTGAGAGTCTTGATCTTCTCATTTAATGACATGCATGTCCATTACAAAGGAACCACGACATCAACTTGTTGTTCAATATTGGAAGCTGGGAAGCTGTTGTTTTAACTAAAAAAAAAAAGAAGTTTCACTTGACTTCATTTTGTCTTAGATTGTCTGCACTATCAGGTGCTTTTGGTGTATTATCCTCACTTTAGTTCCTTTAAGCTTCTTAAAATTGGATTGACAGTCATCAATTGCAGCTTCTCTGCTCTGTTAATATTGCACCGCTACAGTAGTCTTCTGTTAAATGATCGCATTTCCTTGCTACTGCCTTTAGTCGGTGCCTAGATAGTCCCTTTTATTTGCTGAGAATGTAATAAAAGATAGAATTGAAGCAGTTTAATGTTTTCAGCTTGCTGATATGACACTGTGGACTGAGGCTTCTGGCCTTTTCCCAAAACTATTACGCTTTCACTTTAATGGTTGTGAGGAATTGGCAAATACTCAGAGCAAATGTGACTCGCTTTCAGCTGCCCCCTCATATACGATGCCAAGTTTCTGCAAGCTGCGTTTTTAGATACACACTTTTTTTCACTAACAGGAATTGACACCTAAACTAGTGGCATTTTCATGCTTTTGCTTTTACTCTATTTTATCCAGAATAACGCGAGTGAATGAGCGTAGCATTTGTTTGTAAGAGGGGGAAATGATAGATTAGGAAAGCGGGACGAGCTAGGGGCAGCTTCTGAGCCGTAGCGGTAGGATTAATTCCCTTATTAGTTAGTCGCCGCACTGATGCTACACCATGAAAGTCTAATGCCATCTTTTTATGGATTTGACTCAATTTAGATTACCTCTCTCTATATTCAGAAAAACAATCACAATGACTCTTTCTGTTTATTCATTCCTTTTTTTTAAATTCGGCTGCCTTCTCGTTTTCGTTGTCAGAGATGATGTAGGAGAACCCGTGAATAAATCTGAGATTGGCAAAGGAAGATGCTATTAGGAAGAAGCCATCCTCATCCCAAACACAAACCACCATAAAACAATAACACCCTGTGCTCTGAAAGATCATTAAGGCAAAGGAAGAAGTTTCTTTACAAGTAAAGGAGAGCAGGATATTCAAGGTGGTTAAAAAGCCATTAGTGGAATGACTCTCGCAGGTAATTCACAAGGTAGTCATTCACTATCCAGTTAGAAACCAGGAAGGGCTCAGACTGAAGAAATGACTGTTATTAGATGAAGATATTATATCAAATTGCCCAAGTGAGAAAGCTCCCCCACAATCTCCTGTCTATGAGCTAAATCGCTGTCATTTGGAAAGATAGGCTTTCATTTCTTCTGGCATTTTCTCATCAAATAGGAGGATCCTGAGAAAAGCTCAAATGTATTTGCCAGGGACTTTGAAGAAAGATTGAATAAAAAAATAATTAAGTCATATGTCGTCTCTCGATATCTCGAAATCATTTCTCTCACAAAAACAAATACAGTGCCATCTTATTTTGAAAAAACAAACAAAAACAAAACAGCAACAACAAAACATGTACGAATAAAACTCTTACACACACAAAAAAAAATATTACCAAACTCTAGGAAGCCATTATTTTGATGTGTTATTGAGTTGTACACAGCATGACTTTCTAATGTATATTTGTACTCTACATTGACCACACACTCTGCTTCTATTTCAGATTATAATCATGATGTAAATCTATTTCTATTCATGGCTTATTACTTCCCATCTTTCACTCCAAGCTTCATTATTTTTTGAAGATTGCTTCTTAGTATTCGAGTTCAGCAGCTGATTTGTTCAACAAATTCAACAAAGGGACGGAAGGTTGGTCTGCAAAATTGACGTAAAGCTCGCTATTGCAGATGTGGCACCAGTTCTGTCTGTATTTCCATTTCCCACCAGTGTTTTCTCTGTGCTGACTTAGAAAGTCTCACTTTCCTCTTTTAGCAGGTCCTGTTGTTTTCCACGTGTAATCATCATTCTTTCGGGCTAATTGTTGAGAAAGGTGAAAATATACATGCTGAGAGCCAAGAAGTCTTAACTGCAGGCCTAATTTAAAACAGCATTTCCATCAGGAAGCTTCATTGGGCTCTCTTGGCCTAATTGGATGGATTCACAAAGCAACTGGCAAAGACTATTTTGATATCTCTGTCAAACCTCCAAGGCAGAGCGCTGCACTTCTCTATTTTCTTTTACCCAAGCGAATTGGAGGTGGGATCTGTTAAAATTCATAAGATGTGCTTTTGTAAGACGTTTCCAGACATCTATATTGCTGTGTTTCGGGGGTTTGGAGGTTTACTCTGCCAAGCTTTAACTTTGCTGGCATCTTTCAGGTTTGCTTATCCTTGTATGTTAGCCAGGTATGCACTCCAGGCACAGATCACATGTGAACCTGGGCACAGAGATAGGAAATATGCTGCGCTGTAGAAACTACAGATAATATTCTTCTTTAGTTTTTTGTAAAACTGCCAGATCCTCCTCAAAATGTTCTCAGATATGTTGAGTCGTAGTTAGAAGTCATCCAAGGGCATCTGGCTCATGTACTGTAAATGATATAACAAAAAAAATGTAATAATAAAATAATAAATGAACTAAGAGGGAAAATGTTTAACTCCATAGCATCCATTGGAGCCTTCAACACACTTGTTGTGAAGTTCTAGAAGGAAACTTTCTTGATAATCCTCTCAAGGCTACAAGTCATTTCTGCTGCTTGTACACACTTTTCCCTTCCAGTCAATTTTCCATTAATATCCTTTGATACAAAACTCTGAGAATAGCTAGCGTTTTCAGCAATGACCTTCCGCGACTTACTTTCCTTTTGTAAGTTGTTGGCGATTGTCGTCTGGACACCTGTCAGGTCAGCAGTAGGTCCCTAGACTCTACTGAACTAGATAGAGAGACGGTATTTATACTGTCTAAATGGTAACTTGAAATTAAATATTCTAAGAATTTAAGATGTTGGATTTTTGATTTAGAAGCCATAATCAAAATTTTAACCACAAGGACTTAGATTATACCAGTAGAATACCTGTAGCACACATTTATTCCATCAGGCTTGCGGCCTTGACAAAAGAAGTGTCTATATGTTCACACAGAAAGTACAACAGCACAGGAGGAACAAACAGCCGAAAGGATTATTTAGTTGAAGAGCATCCTTTTTCCTCCGAATAACTAAAGAGGTGGCTTTCATTGTCTTGACTTACTGGCATAACGCCACCATCGTAGAGGTCAAGCAAAACTACAGCAAAAGTCTACAGAAAAGGTAATTTAACAAAAATAAACAAATGATAATAATAATAGCAAATAAATTTAACAATCTACTTCATTCGTCTGCTACTTCTGTTCCAAACTGACTTTGTCTATTTCTTTATTTTTATGTGGATGGCTGTGTCTCTCTATTGTTTGTGTTTGCATAACAAAAAGGTTGTAGCAAAGGAGAGAAGGATGGTTTATGTTATGTTTGCGTGTTTGAAAGGACAATGAAAAAATCTAAAAAGTTGTTTTCCACAGACCTGGCTTTCCTTTTTACTGTCTCTGCAAATGACACATGCAGTAGTCATAATAGACCCGCTTTGTAGAAGGCAACCCAGTTATGTCTTCATGAATAAAACACATAATTCATACGTTTGTAGTGTGTATCCCAGCGTTACTTGTGCCTTCATGTTTTACAGTCAGTGATTTCTGTTTCGTAAGCTCTGGATTGAATGCATGACCTAGTTAAAATTGAAATTGCTTCTTTATTTTGATGATAGTGACACATTAAGTAATATTTTGCATTTTCTTTCCTTTTAGATGGCATCTTTGCTGGGAGCCTCTTTGGTCTTTCGGGGCAGGCGTGCACATATGATACTATATTGTAAAATGCAAGCAGCCAAGCGTGACTGCTTCACTGTTAAACTATAACATATTATGTCATTCCCAAGGGGATTTGTAGACTTAACCCCTCTCTGGTTTGACGATACAATGCCCTTGTTTGAGTCAGTAGTTGGTGTAGATGGAGGTTCGGGGAAATGGAAAAGACACAAGTGGAAGCCGCAGCTTATTTGAATAGCACTCTGAGAAATGATTCGCTTTGGCTGTGGGAGATAGGGCCAAAGTGATTCCCTTCAGACTTCAGGGCTTTATTAATGTCCCACTGCAGGTTTTCTCTAAGGGACGCATGACCGAAGACAAGCTCCCACTTTCATCTCCCAGTTAATGAGAAAAGGCCAGATAACCATTGAGCCCCTTCAGGCTGGAGCCGAGATATGAAGGCCAAGTTCTTGTTGTAATCTCCTAACATAAAGCTTCATGCTTCATTGCCTTAGGATCCAGCAGCACTTCAATAAGTCAATATATACACATTTAAACATCATGTACAAGATATGTATTTTCTCTTGTAGAGGATGTCACGATATTACTCTAAGAGTATAACTCTCTTTCTAAGGATGATCATGAACTCCTCCACATTCTCAGATTTTGTCACGATCCTGGGTCTTATGACCCAGTGTTTTGAGTTTTAGTTTATTTTGATGTTTATAGTATATGGTTAAGCTCATTAGTTTTTCTATTTCATTTGTTATTAGATTCCCCTTGTGTCTTCCAACCCCTGCTAAGTCTCCCTTGCCCTTCATGTGTTTCATGTCTGTGTCTTATGTTGTCAAGTTCAGGTTGTCATGTCTGCGTCTCATTATGTTTCCTATGTTCAATGTTTTTAGTTTTATTCTCTTGTGACGTCGTTATGTTCATGTGTGTCAGCTGTTTCCCCATGTGTTTCCATTTCCCTCATTATCCTCCTGTGTGTATTTAGTCGGTGTGTTCTGGTTAGTGATGGCCAAATGAAGCTTTCCGAAGCACTGAAGCTTGTATCGAAAAATGGTTCATTACTCGAAGCTTTTCAACACAGTCCTCTCCGGTGACATCTGGTGGCGAATATTTTGAAGAGCAGCTTGAATCTGCAAAATAAAACGGACTGCTCAATCATCACTGCTCACTCAAGAGTGGGGTTCTCTCCGATATTGGGCCACCGTTCCGTTGCTTTGAACATGTAATTGGTTTTGTTGTCTCGATTGGGGGGCTGAAAAAATGTAATGCGTATTTGCGTAATACATTTTGATCAATAAACTTTCCCTATTTAAACATGCACTATGGTGTGGCCTTTCTTTGCTCATAACTCCTTGATGTTGGTAAATACAATAAGTGAGCAATATATACATTATACATATGATAACGCACAGCACATTATGGAGTATGCCCCTGCTGTGGAGTCCTTCCACCATCTACTTGTCATTCAATCGCTGGACAGCTGGACAGGTTCATACAAAATATTAGATGAGGCCAATTCCTATACATATTTTTGACCTAGGGGTAGGATTGATTGTGAACTGGAAAGGGAAAATGCTTAGGGGGCTGAGTACGGCTGCATCGTTACTGATTTGTAGAACCATTTTGATTCGATACAGGATCCGATTCAATATGATTGGAATCTGGAAAGTTTTGCCTCAGTCAGAAATATTACAATTCTAGTCATGTATCAGTATATATCCATAATTTTGTATCTATTAAAAGAAAGCTGACACATGTGAGACTTAATTAGAGATGTAAACAGAGAGTTATGAAACCTGCAGCTGCAGAAGCCAGCGAAGAAAAAAGAGGCAAACACAGCGCGGACCTGACGACACACCAAAATCTGATTCTGACGCGTCGGGTCCGCGCTCTGTGTTTACGTTTGTATGCAGAATCCGTAAACCTGCTCCCAGTTACTGTTTTAGCTGTATGGTGTTTGACGACATGTTGTGAGGTTTAACCTGAGATGCTGGCGTTTCAGGCATAATAACGTTAATTTACAAATCGACACGGGATTTTAATGAATCAATATCACTTTATTCAATTTAGCATGGATTGTAATCAGAAAGGCGATAATCAAAACCCACCCCTAATCAAGAACTTGCAAAGTAAAAACATGCTCTATGTCAGGTAGCCCTTTTGTTAGTTACATTTAAAAAGAGGATTAGTGTTACTGTGCGCTGGCTGAGTCTGTTCCTTTTCTTAGAAATAGTTTCTCCTGCCCTGGAGAAAATCCACTTGCATGGAACAGAAGAGGCTGTGGAGTGCAGGAACCACACTGCAAGTTGGTAGATATGCAGGTATTCCTGGGTCCTGCAGACTATCACCTAAAAACAATAAGCAAAATGATTGTCTAAACTGTAGCAATGTAATGTACGTATAGTGTCAAATACATTGTTGTAGTCTTCATCAGCTTTAATTCACATAGAAGTGTTCCTAAAGTCATATGCTGTAATGGCATTTCCATTATGAAAACATGATTTTGGACATGTCAGGTTTTTCACTTCGGCAGATAAAATGAATTGAGCAAAATCAACTCAAAATATTCCCACACGCCAGAACGTCCTCTCTTCCTTGCTGGTTCCATATCTGTCAGTGGAATGGTCACCTCTTCGCTCTCTGTCACCATCAACACACTCCACGAATCCCGTGGATGATTCACTTCCTTATATCCGTTTGAATCAGGTACCGAAGCAGTTACGTGCGTAATGAAGCTTCGGACGTCACTGGTCACGTGACTTTTGCCAAACGAAGCAAGCCTCGACACAGTGCTTCTGAACCAGTGTGTTGTTTTTTTCGACACACGCTCCGGAGCGCCAGCTTCAAGCGGGCCATCACTAGTTCTGGTCATTCTTTGTCAGGTCGTCTGTTGTTCACGCCATGTTCTTTACACCAGGTTTCATGTCCAGGTCCCCCTCCCCTCTCTATTGTTTGTTTGTTTAGGCTTGTGTTAATTTTGCTTCAGTTTGCCTTGCCTTTTGTTTGTACCTTTTACCAGCCTCATTAAACGGCTCGCTTTTTGTTGACATTCAAGTTTTGTTCCCTGTTCCTTGGAGTTTGCATTTTGGGTCCTTCTCGTCAATTCATACAGCCTGCCCTTGCCAGATACATTTTTAAGGTGCAATGAAGTTAAGAATAAGAATGTGTACCTGTGACTTGTTTGAACAGTCATAAAAGTACATCGGAATATAATGGACAAGGTCAGACAGATTCAGATTTTGCACATTTATTTATTTATTTCTTTTTATTTTTTGCCTGTCCCATTTGGTTCTTTAGCCATCAGAATTGTTGTCTGAAGACCAACAAGGATACCCAATGGATTTACTTTGCCAAATGGATCATCGTGGCATTGCCGTATTGGTCCATTTGGTCGATCTTTGTTTTTATTATTTATTATATTTTATTTTCAGATGTTACAGACGGGACAGACATGAGTGAGGGATAGGAAAGGGAGAAAGAAAGAGGAGGGAAAGGAAAAACAGAAGGGGAGAGGGACAGTGAGAAAGGGGGGGAGAAAAAAAAAATCTCCTGGATCACCTGTTGAGAGAAGAATAGAAAACAAGCAGAAAAAAAACAAAGCAACATACTAAACACAACACCATCGCATTAATCTAGCTAAGTGTAAACAGCAGTAAATACTAAATATTCAATGTTGTTGTGCAGCACGCAGGACAGATGTGCTTCGAAGTAGCAGCCAAGAAAGGTGTAATTTGGGTCTACGAGCAGTGAACACCCGTGTGCATACCTGTGTGGATCAGCGCGCTTGTATTCCAAAGGTTTCTCCATGTAATGATCTGCTAGGGAGTGTGTGGGGGGGCCACAGCCCCGTCCTCCAGGGTGTGAAGCGGGTATGGAGGAGATCAAAACTCCAGACATCCAGAGGCCCCCAGAACACAAGAGACCATGGAAGACCAACAGAGGGGCAGCCGCGCCACTGTTCCAGTAAGAGCTGAGGAGAGTCCCAGATGAGGGCTCACCCAGCAGCCGCGGAGCAGAAGCCAGGGGGAGTTGCAGTGACGCGCCCATGAGCTCCGCCGGCCCCCAGCTGTGCCTGAGTGACCGAGCCCCAGGCCGAGAGGCCGGGGGCACCCCACCTCCGAAGGGGCCCAAGCGAGCCCCAGGCTCCAGGTCCCGATAAGCGGCCGCCAAGGAGTGAGCCGGTGTGTACCTGGACGCCCACCCCCAGACACAAAGAACCACCAACGCACCGACGTCTGAGGGAGTCCGCCACTGGCAGGGGAAGTGGTGGTGGGCGGAGATAGGCCTCCAAACCTTGGAGGGCCTGAGGTGTCCCCAGAGAGGTGGCGTCTGATACCCAACCTGACATATAGACACAGACATACAGGCACACACAGACACAAACATCCATTCCCACCCTCATGCTCTCATATGCACTCACTCCACACTCAACCAACGTGGAGACAGACATAAAGAGACGCTGTACACACGATCACACTCCCCAAGCGTACTCTACAAACCGGGTCTAGGTACTCTTGCCCCTGGAGGGGGGAACTGCACCCAGACCCAGGTGGTGTTACCCTTTTCCCTGCGGTGGGGAGAGGCAGACCACCCCGACTCCGTAGCAGCAGGGAGGCCCCACACCCCAGACCGCAGTCGGACGGCCAACTCCTCCTAGCCCTCCCGCTCCAGCAGGCCGCAGAGAACGGGGGTGGGAGAAGACTCCAAACCTCACTCCACCCGCTCATTGTAGTGTTGATGCATGTGTGTTCTAAGGTGCATTTAAAACCCAGGAGGGCATGGAGCTACCTGCCAAGGAACAGCAGGTAAGCGCATAGGCCCTCCTGCTAGCCCTCAATGTCTAAGTGTATTTAAAATTGAGAGGTGGGCAACGACGCCAGGGGTGAGGTGTACACCCTGATGGTAATTTGGACTCCGTGATTATGCCCACCCTCAAGATCCTATATGTATGTGTAATGAGAGTGTGAATAATGTGAATGTCTAAGTTGTGGGATAAAATTGAGGCAGAGGCAGCTAGAAGGGGACGGGGGGGGGGGGGGGGGGGGGTAGCCTCCTCTGCACCCTGGTGACATACCCCTACTCCAAGGCCCTGCATGTGTGGGTGGTTGTGGTGGAGCGGGAAGAGGGAGGCAGCTGGAGATGGGGAGGGAAGGAAGGGAGGGGCAGGTAACCCCTCCCTGGGGCCAGCTCCCCCGCTGACCCCAGTAGGCACTCCCATACTCCGCGACCCGCCAGGGAAAGGGGGCCCAGGCCCATCCAGACCGGGGCCCAGTGCAGCAGCGCCCCCCGGCCCCACAGAGCCCGGGACAGTCCACCCAACCCCACCACAGAGAAAACTGCACCCACCCCACCATCCACTCATCTTCCAGACTACATAAGACAGTAAACGCCCAGGCTGAGATCTTCCTCCACCTCTCCTGTATCTCCCCCTCCTGCAGAGAGAGTTCCTGAAGAGAGGAAAGCTCCTGCAAGATGTGACCATCTCCCCCACCAGTTGAAGAGCCCCCCAGGCGGCTCGACGCACCGGCGGCACCCTGCTCCAGGGCTGGGCCCCCATGCACCCACCCGCCCACAACCCCGGCAACACACCAACCAGGACCCAAGCCCCCAAGGCCCGGCCCGGGCCCCAGCCCAGAGACGGAGCACCCCCAGAACCCCACGCCCATCCCGGACCCACCCAGGGCCAGCCAGGCTACCAGGTCAGTAACCCACGTCCGTCAGCACAGACCCTCCCCTAGCCCCGCTGCACGCAGCCGCGAGGAAACAGTCACCTGAGAGCCAACAGAGCCCCCAACCGGACATGACCGCTACCCCGGGTTGAGCCCCCCAAGGAAGATGCCTCCGGTGAACCCCCCGACGCCCTAAGCCTGTCCCTACCCCCACACCAATCACAACAGTGAAGGCGGGACCAAACTATGACCCCCCACCCCCACTAAGTGATGGAGCTGATAAAAGGAGCCCAGAGCAATTGATCTGATGTGGTGGCAGAGGCTGTGTCAAGACTAATGTAATCTAATAGATAATTTCTATATTGGTTAGAATTAAGATTATTTTTATTTTTCCAGTTCATGAGGACTGTTTTCTTGGCTATGCATAGGGCAGTGAAAACCATATGGGCTATATTCTTTTCTGAAGTGACATTATCTAAGCTGCCCAGTAAACACACTAAGGGGGAAGTTGGAATGTTACATTTCAGACACTTTGATAAGTCTTCACATATCTTGCGCCAAAACTTTTGCACTGGTGGACAGAACCAAAGAGCGTGGATGTAATTGTCTGGTGTATTGCCTTGACAGTGTGAGCAGTTGTTGGAAGATGTAAAGCCCATCTTGAACATCCGATGACCTGTATAGTGCACTCTATGTAGTATTTTGTATTGTATTAATTGCAGACTGGGTTTTTTAATTAATTTAAAGGTTTTTAAGCATACCTGAGACCAGAAGTTTTGGTCTAAGCTGACTGATAAATCTGCTTCCCACTTTGCAATAGGAAGGGATATTGATTCATCTAATTTAGAAAGTGTTCTGTATATTTTAGATAATAATTTGGGGGATTTAAGAGTAAGAAAATGTTCCGCACTTGGTGGTGTTTGTAATTCAACTTGACTGAGGTTAAATTTTTTTTTTACTATGGATTTAATTTGTTGATATTCTAAAAATCTTGTCTTGTTGATCCCATATTGTTCAACTAGTCTGTCAAATGGAATAAATTCTGTTCCCTCTAATATATGTTCTAAGTATTTAATTCCTTTACAACTCCATTCTGGGAAATTAATCATATTATTGTTTTGTAATATGTCAGGGTTATTCCAGATAGGTGTACGTTTGCATGGGATTAATGAAGACTCCGTTATTTTTAGAAACTCCCACCATGCTGTCAGAGAAAAGCTGATGTTGATACTTTTAAAGCATTCATGTCTTTTGATGTTTGAGCTAATAAATGGTAGGTCTGAAATCTCTAGATCCTTGCATAGTGCCTGTTCAACATCTAGCCAGGGCTCAACTAAGAAGGTATGTTTTAACCATTCTGAGATGAAATGAAGCCTGTTGGCTAAGAAGTATTGGTGAAAATTAGGCAGATCTAATCCTCCTCTATCCTTGGTTCTTTGTAGCGTTTTTAAGCTGATACGCGGGGGTTTATCTTTCCAAAGGAATTTGGAAATATATGAATCCAGAGATCTGAACCAATCTTGTGATGGTTTGTTAGGGATCATCGAAAATAAGTAATTTATTTTTGGCAAGATCATCATTTTTATAGTGGCGACCCTTCCCATGAGTGATATGGGTAAAGATTTCCATCTAGTCAGATCGCCTTCTACTTTCTTTAGAAGTGGGATGTGGTTTAATTTAGTTAAGTCTGAAAGCTTAGGAGAGACATTAATACCTAAATACCTAAATATTTCCGGATTGCAGTGGGGCAGAGGAAGAATTATGGAAGGAGCAGTTAATGGGGAGAACTGTAGATTTTGGCCAGTTAATTGAATAATCTGAAACTCTTGAAAACCAGTTTATTAAAGTAGTTACCTCAGAGAGGTTGGTTTGTGTGTTTTGCAGAAAAAGCAACACATCATCCGCATAGAGACTGATTTTATGTTCTATGTTCTTACATTTTATGCCCTTAATTGTTGTAGCCTGTCTAAATGCTGCTGCTAGAGGTTCGATAAAAATTGCAAAAAGTGAAGGGGAGAGTGGGCATCCCTGTCTGGTGCCCCTCAGGAGACAGAAGCTGGAGGATGTCTGGTCATTTGTTCTGATACGAGCTGTTGGGGAATTGTATAATATTCTTATCCAGTTTATGAAAGAGTTTCCAAAACCAAATTTGTGTAAAGTTGCGAATAAAAATTTCCAGTTAACTCTGTCAAATGCTTTTTCTGCATCTAGAGATAATATTATGGTTTCGATGTTTTTATCGTATGAGTAGTCTATTAAATTAAGTAATCTACGAGTGTTTGTTGAGGAGTGCCGACCTTTTATGAAACCAGTTTGGTCAGGATGAATTAAGAGGGGGGTCATTTTCTCTAATCTCTTTGAAAGAGCTTTGCAGATTATTTTAAGGTCTACATTTAAAAGAGAAATTGGACGATAGCTTGAGGGAAATAAAGGGTCTTTGCCTGGTTTTAGCAGGAGACTAATGTTGGCAGATTTTGCACATTTATACCAACGAGGACATTTCTGCCTGGGTAAAGCTATGCCTAGGCTGAATGCTGCATTTAGCTCTAACTTGTAAAGTAAATTATTGACCAATGAGAATGCTAGAACACCTAAGGAACGTGTGATCTCAGTGGAGTAATTTCGAAGGGAATCTAGGGAGCCAATAAGTGAAAACCCAGCTTGAAAAACGCACAAAATCAAGGTAGTAAATCTACTATCGACAAAGCTACCAAAATAGCACAAACAGAACCCCCCCCCAATAATCAGATGTATAAAGAGCTTTAATTGAACTGCTGAGAGCAACTAACAAAGAGGTTGCGGTGTTCAGCCATGATATAATGGAGACACACCAACCAAGAAAAATCTAATATTCACATTATCTTGATGCATGCTCAATCATCCAGGTAAGTAAATCCCAAAACAATAATGATCAAGGAACTGACCTCACAGCCCATTGGTCATCCAGTGGGCTAGTTTCAGTCATTGTGCAAAGGTGCTGTTTATACGATTGGGGAAACCCACAGCCAGCTGAGACTGAAGAAGTAACTTAGATGAGTGACGACACGTTTCTCCCACTTAAAACGCTACATCCAGATCAACCGAATCAACCTTTTGGGACTAATATTCACATTGTCCATTGTTACTCCGGAAAACAAACAAAAGGCATCACACACACACACACACACACACACACACACACACACACACACACACACACACACACACACACACACACACACACACACACACACACACTACCTGCTACTTTACTTTCTTCTTGTTCTGTAAAATGACCTGAAATGCATTTGTCTCATAATTACCTGTTAGCAATACTTGGGCTACAGTTCTAAACACCGGCACAAATCCCTATGCTCATGGGCATACACACATGCAATTTTTCTGTCCTTTCTACTTTAGAAACAGGTACAGGTGGAAATGGAAACTACAAGCCTGACTTTCTCATGACTGCCTTTATTACCTAATGAAGTTCGGGGTCTGGCTGCCTGGCTAGCTTCTTGGCTAGCTTTGTGTTAGCATGCTATCTGTGCAGATGGAAGGATTAGGCTTTGCCACAAAACATCTAAAAGAGCAGGCACAGTATGGGGAAAAAAATCCAATGGATAGATGAAACCAACATTAACATGCACCAGAAAGATGGGAAGAGAAAAGTATGGAGGAGAGGAACAGCTCATGATCTGAAGAAGCATCCCACATCATCAGTCAAAAATGGTAGTGGTAGTGTTATGGCATGGGCATGAGTGGCTGTCAGTGGAATCAAGCCATTAGCGTATATTGATGACGTGACTAGTGATAGAAGTATTACAATGAATTCTGAAGTGTAGACTCTGCTACGATTCAGCCAAATGCTGCACGACTGAACGAATAGTTCTTGACACTGCACGTTTTTCACCTGACCTCAACCAAGTAGAGCATGCTTTTAAGTTGTTAGATGCCAAACTGAGGGCAGAAATACACACAAGTAAGCAGCAACTGAAATAAGCTGCAGTAAAGACCTGGCAGAGGATCTAATTCATGGTTTCTAGACTTCAGGCATCCATTGAAAGAGCAGAATTTTAAGGTAGTTATTAAAAATAATCCAAATATTTAAAATTATGTTATGTTAGCTGTAGTCTGTCAAATTACTTACTCACAATTACATGATCAGTGGTTGAATTCAACTACCTATGGACCTAACTGCATGAATAATAGTGGGAAAGAGTTTAAACACAGGGATGTCTGTACAGCTGTGAAATTTGTCTTCCCTTTGTTTACTAAAGATCCCAGTTGTAGTGCCGACTTGATATATTAAAAAAAACCTCCCTTTTTTCCTTTTTCATTATCTCCCTCTCAGTGAGTCTCCTCTCCGTTGTCAGTGATTTATTGAAGAGCCCTTTGGAAACTTGGTATAAAATTCTAAAATAAGCACTTTGCTTGTAAATTCCCCAGGAGAATTCATGAAAGCTCAAGCTATGATACATTTTTCACTAAATCAAGCTGGAAGAGAGAAATTTCCCAAAAACTTTTAACAATTTAAATCATGTGAAAATGTCACATCACAGAACCGTCATTTCTTCAGGCACCAAAAGGTATGTGTGGGATTATCATTCAGCTGCAGACATCAATATCAATTATCAGTCTTCTAACTTATGTCTTCTCACCCGTCCCTTCCCTCTCTAAACTGCTCTATCTCCAATCCTCAGTCCCATTAATGCATTTCTGTAATTGCATTAGAAGCAACAAAGAGGAAATAGTGCAAAATGTATGCTCCAGAAAGAAAGTTATTCCTCTGCATCTGCAGGTAATTGAATTTTAATTGTTAATCAGAAAGGGCATTTTCAATTGACTGAGTATCTGGCAGAAGAAGAAGCGACAGAACACAGTGAGAAAAGACATTCTTATTGTTATACTGGTCATGAAATAAACCATTCTGTATGGTAACCAGTTTAGAAGTATATTTAGGCTGCACAGTCAAACACAATACCACTTTTGTGCCCTTGCATACATATTACCTAAATCTATAGCAAACCCAGGCCTGCACCCAGCATGCTTTCTTTTAAAAATTACTTCGAGCTAATTTTGTGTTTGCAATTTGTCCTGAAGGGCAAGATGATGCAAAACAGATCACACCCCTAGCTTATTTAGTGACAGCAGACCCATCAGGAGGACTGAAGAACATATGCATTCCCTAGAGCTGACACACATGCCATTAGTTTGAATACTTTTCATACAGTAGGAAAGTGTAGTGCATTTGTGGTATTGTTATGTTCAAATGTGGAACAACTGCAGACTTAAAAGTTTTTTTCTTTCTTTATTCGGTTGGGATGGGACATCCTTTTGAAACCCCCGTTATCACTCATTTGGCAAAGAAGTTTGGGTGTATTGTTATGGTGGAACATCATTTTTTTGCACACTCATGCATGCGCGCTCTCTTGCATGCGCGCTCTCTTGCATTCTCTTCATTCTGCATTTTATAGAGCAAACATTTAAGTTAGACATGTAATGGTCCTGGGTTTTTGACCCTTGAATCAATCATTTTCATGAACCTTTGTATTTTAATGTTTAGTTTTTTGTTTCTGTTTTTTCTGATTGAGATTTATTTAGTTGAAGCTCGTGTTGTTTTCACAGGCTTCCTCTTTGTATCTTTCTGTGTCAAGTTTAAGTCTATTGGTGCTTGTTTTTGTGTCCACCAGCTTTCTGTATTATTTGTTGGTCATTTGTCTCGTTGTGTCTCAGTTTAATTCCCTGACATTTTCTTAATTTGTTTCACCTGTGCCTTTCTTCGCCGCAGCTGTGTCTAATTCCCTGTTTATCCCAGAGTGTGTCTCTGTGTGTATATATAGCCCCAATTTCCCCTTTTCCCTTGTGTGAGTGTCTGTTTCAGTTATTCCTGCCATTGAGTATATTGACGTTTGATTGTGTTTTGTTCCCTCCTGACCACCACTGTGAAGATATTATTGTAAATAAAAGTGTCACTTTCCATTTTGGTTTGCAGGGTCATGAAACACATGATTGTAATTTGCTCATTTATGTTAACTGACTTATTTCTTGGTGAGCTTGAAGACACAAATTGATTTGAGTTTGATGTGAGATTCAGCATTTAAGCATTTGGCTTATGGTGAGTTACTTAATCAGCATTTAAAAGCATTTTATTGGCAATAAAGCTAACAGTAAAATGGGCAAAACAAATATTTAACAATAAGGTAATTTAGGCTGTAAACTGTTGTTTAAAACAACTGGCTTCTGTCCTGTCGACATTTACCAGTAAGTGCTAATGCAGCTTATTTTCTTTACTGTGAGTACTACTCACTGCACTCAAACTGGAAAAAAGGAAGCAAAGGTTTGTTGTATTTTATTTAGTTTGACCATCTGTTTTATGTATTTCTTATGAAGCTGTTAGAGCACATAGCTGCTGCCATTCACTGACTTCACTGAATTGTTGACTTCATTTTCTCCAGTGAACTGTCATATGATAGCTTTACAAATCAAAGCAGAAATTTTCAGGTTGGTTCTATAGTTTGCAGTTATAAAATTCATAATAAATTAACTCTCATATAAACTCTAACTCAGGCTCGCTTAAAAAAATGTAAATGTGAAAGAAGATTACTATTAATAGCATTAATCTGTAGTTTGTGCAATTGTTTTCTTGACATGACCAGCTGCTGTCTTCTAAATGATGCATGCCAGAAAGGGTTTGGTTTGCGCCTCAGACCAAAAATTCTGGAGAGCTGCAGCTTATGAGAGAACTTCTCTCCGAAGAAAAGACTTGCAATATTTAACTGATCAATTGTCTCCTGTGGTGATGGATCTGTTTGTGAACGTTTTTTTGCACCGGGCAAAAGTCTCATACACTACAAGTTTTATTACCCACTCCACTCCGGATCTTTCAGAGTTTTCAAAGCTCCATTAACGTTTTTCATTACAACTCATTATTGATGCCAAATCCATATCCAAACAAGCCATTTTATGTGAAAAAGACTCAGTCATTATGCTTCTGGTTGGCTGAAGACAACTAAAAACAGCTGTAATTACTGAAGATGTCGAATCCCGTGTTGTGCTCATTATCACTGAATTGATAAAATAAACATTTGATTTTGCTAAAAACAAAGTCAGCAAGAGATGACTTTTCCTTCACGATGATGGTTTTCTTATTGTCAGTGAATTAACCTGACGTTTATCCCTGCTTGGTTTTAGCTGTGACTACGGATATCTCACAGCTGCAATTGGATTAGAGACATTGAACTATTGGAATTGAAATAGCTGGAATAGAGCTGCTATAAAATGGGCTGTATTCCTCAGAATGTGTTAGCCCAGCCCACTGGGAGATGGAGTGTGCTGCTGGCATGCGAAAGAGATCAGAGAGAGGGGATCCTCCTCTGCAGCACCATTGTGGTCCAGGTAGCATAGATCAAACAGAGCAATCCCCACAGAGCTCCCCAGAAAGTGCTTACTGGGAGGCAATCTTAGGCAGCCCCAGAAGAGAGCCATGGCATATGGCCTTTTGAAGATAGTGGTCTGAGATTAGAGCATATCCTGAATCTGGAAGTATTAAGAGGGGATGTACTGTGAGTATGTTGGTAAGAGACAAAATGACAGATAAGGGAAAAGCAAAAACCTTAATGCAGCGGTTTCAAAGTACACAGCAGAAAATGTGCATAGACCTGTTAAGATATCGATCGCTATCGTCTTCGGGGGCTTAAAGCAAGAATGTTTTCAAGAACTGACTGGAATTCAATAAAGATGATGCTTAAAAGTGTAACATGTCTCTCTCCTTCTACACTCTGTGAAATTAGATGTATTTTCTGACAGGATTATCACTTGTTTTTCACTTTGTGTGGACACTAATTTTCCGTCTAGACCAATTTCCTGCTCTATTTTCATATCTGCTCTGCCCTCCTCAATTGGAGAGAACAAAAGCCAATCCAATACAGTGTATAATAGCATAATTTATGACAGACTGTAGTAGCTTTGTGCGCGTGTGTGTGCGTGTGCACGCTCTCTCATCGAGCACTCTTTCTGACAGCTGTTCCCTGCAGCCTGGAGAGTTGGCCACTGCTGCGATGCCATTTTATCTTCCAAACATCTGAGTAATAGAAAAACTGCTTCATTGTACGCTAAGGGGGCTGATGTAAAAGCCACCTCACTTGACCGAGACTTATTACCACTCTATTTGTGAAGCGATGTCATGGTGATATTTTCTCTGATAAGATGGCAATTTCAATAAGAGGCTTCACTGGCTTTTGGCCCCTGGGGGCTTTGGCTTGAGTAGGAGGGATATATTTCACAGGGGAGAGCTTGATGAAATGAGGGGCGAGCATTTGCAAAAGTGAGATAAAACTCTCTTTCTTTCCACAGACATTTTCACAGGGAGCCATAAGAAGTTTGCTCTGAGTTGATTGGGAGATAGAAGCATATTCATGAAGGAGTGGAACAGTCTGTGGTCCAGTGTCCCATCCATTTTCCACTCTGATAAAGATGGTACAGGGAAGTTTTTGGTGATGCTGGGTGGTGGAGGGCTGCGATTTGGGGATGTGCCAGGCCGAAAATTAAGATGACAGCAATGACAAGGCTCGATGCCGAACAGATCTATCCCACTGATGCAAGCCACAAGCTTAACAACCCATGTAGGCTCTATCAGTGTGTGTTGTGCGCGTGTGTGTGTGTGTGTGTCTGCATGCATCTGAGTTTGTGCATCCGTGTGTGTTTGATGTACCGTACCATATACGAGTGTGCTGACAGGATCATGGAGACTCAGTGTCAAACTAGACAGTTGATTGCAGGCTGGAGTAAACACCTGGCATCACAGCTGTCTACAGCTAAGGTGAATCATTGCACATGTACGTCAAACTGAAGGCATGGAAACAATATCTGTGTAGTAGATGGAGATGCATGATGGCATCAAGGCATTTTTTTTTTTCTACTGGCTGTTTGATGTTTCCAAAACTTTTTATTTTATGTTGTTCTTTAACAGATCTATATGAAATTTGGAACATAGTAGATATACTTACACTCACTGGTTTTGTCATGACTTCTCTTAACTTCAAGGGTTTATCCACTACATACATTCCACATTAAAAGTCCACATATTACTGTTTTAATTTCTTTTCTTATATTATTATATTAACAATTCCAAAATTAGCCAACTTAAAAAATGAAAATGTGGTGTTACAGTAGTTAATGTAGTTACTGACTACAGTCTAGATTAGCTGAACTCTATGTGCAGATTTACTACTGCCTAGGAACTTACTACTGCAAAGAATGAGCAATGGAGGATTTTTTTTTTGAGAACAAACAATCCCAATAATTGATAGCCTGTAGTTTTAGACATTTTTAGAAAGAAAGGGTTCCTACAGTGACTTGGTCTTTGTTAAAGCTTCACCACTTCTAAGTCTCCTTCTCCCCAGAAGAGTAATTGGCACTCACCAAGTTCTCTTCCAATTTGGCTGAAATTTTAAGGGTAAATGCATGCTGTTTTTCTATTTTTCAGTTGGAAAGACGTTTTGTGTTATTTCTGAAATTATTTTACTGAGAGGCTAGATTAAAGTGAAAGCCATACTCCCGCGCTGACCTTGCTCTGCCTTTAAAACATGTTTTTTTGAGGTTGTTCCGGTTCTTCTTCGGTGGTTATAATGCTGTCTCCCCTTTGCTAATGGACATTAATTATAGGAAGTTATAATAGAGGAAGAGCTATTGCAAACTGACTAACCCACTCATACAATACAGCTATCTTTTTAGTGATAAGAAAAAAATGCACTTATCTTCACTGGGAGCAAAGCTTGGTCTCGAGCATGTTCAAAACGGATGTGGATCTCTCCTAATCACAAGCTTTTCTCTGACTGTGAGCCACTAGCACAGTGCCTTAAAATAGCTCAGCCAGAGAGTATGGTCAACAGTTCTGCCCTACAGTAAGTGGAATGTGGAAACTCAGACATGACTTTGTGGAACTGCTAATTAAAAGTCTGTTTTCTGTTCAATATATACAACAAAGCAATTGAAAATGTGATAATGACCGTTATTTTATATAAAGAAGAGCAGTGTGAGACCGGAAGTTCTGGAGATGTCAGGGGACAAAATAAAAAAGTCTTCAGAAGTGTGGATATCCTAATTAGTGGTGATATTCAAGTGAATGACTGTTTACTTATCATAGCTAACACTATAACTGACTCTTTTGGAGACAATTCAAGTGTTAAATTCAGAAATTAGGCCTCAAACCTACATTGCAAATAGATTCCATAGATTTTAGGTTTTGGGCTCATCAGAATTAGTCAGCATTTACATTTTTTCTTTTTAAGCTATTCTTTTAAATTTTTAACATTTTAACATCTGTGATCATAGACTTGCTTTAGAGACAAGGACTCGTTTGCCAGTTCACCTTTGAGTCTATTTGGGTAATGTACTTAGGTGCATTAACATGTAAGTGTGCTTGCACTCCAAAGTCCAGTTGACTCAGTTGTTGTGAATGCTGGCCGTGCCCTGCACTGCTTGTGTATCCTATGCATCCTGTGTGAAAACTGCTGAACAATTTACAGTCATGCTTGAATATGTTACAACATCTCTTCTCTCTTTAACAGAATTTTAAAAACTCCAAGTGGGCAGTATTTCTTTTACTAAACAGTCTTCTGCTTATATATATATATAAAGATATCCATAAAGGCCCGGACTGCTGGCAGTTCTCCAGTTTCGTCATAGGAACTATGGAGGTTGACCCTTTTAGCTTGACCCAGTGGTTATGAGGCCTTGGGTGTCTAGGCCCTTCCAAAAAAAGGTTACAGTGCCCACTGAGCTTAAGTCCATTAATATAGTTTTCTAACTATAATTAAATTTAAGTCATGCAGTTTGGTAATGAAGCAGGTAAATACTAAAATGGCAGTAAGTCATTGCACTAACAAATAAGCTAATTAGCTAATAGATTTGCCGCAATAGAGATAAAGAGCTTGTCAGAGAAGAAGACTGACCCAACAGAAGACAAACGACTGATTTTTTTGAAAAGGACAGGATTATGTTTTCTGGAAATAAAAATAGGTCATTCATTGACTTGTGCAACTATATTGAAAGCATGATTGATTTTAATAGAGGAGATGCTTCTGCACTTTTGTAATTGACGCCACAATGCTAACTAGCGAACGAACTAACTCCGATGCAAGCTACAGGTGATCGTGGCCATTTTCTGGCAACAAAAGCAATTGCAAGTTTTTGGTTCACCATCCTATATGTTTTTGCGACCAGTTTCCCCTAGTAACTTCCAGTAATGTCCCACAACCACTTCTACTAGTTGGGGAATACTCGTGTTTTTTTTACCAACTGGTGATTGCCAGGTGGTCTCCAAGCAGTCTCTAGGCCCTGTGACTGGTGCCTAAACTCATCAGCCCAGTTTATATATACACTTTAGGACATTGTAGTCATTGTATGCTACATTGACATTGAAAGGTCCTCATTCTTTTTTTTTTTGGTAGTAACTTTTCACACCTATAAAATGATTTGGCACATCCATGATTCTCAGGATGGTTGCTCTAATGACCTAAGAGATTCCCTACTCTTCATTAGGTCCACATTTTAATCTGTGCAAAACTTTGGTTAATGACCAAATAAATGCAAAGTTAATGACATTCCCAACAGCCTCGGCTCTACTTTGATTTCACTGCTAATTAGGAAATGAAGCTTATCCGTACATTCAATTGGGAAGGGCTCTTTCCCCCAAGTTCTGTCTCTATTCTTAGATTAAATATTGGCTATTCTCATTGCTGTGTTCTCTGCATTACTTTTTCACACTGCCTTACTTTACTTTCAATTTCAAAATCAATTCTCTTTTCAAGTTATCTGTTCTTTCATTTCGCTTCAGCTAGTCGGTTTGCATAGCCCCCAATATTTAAAGTTAGCATTTTTTTGTTATTCTGACCTCATCCTGCCTGTCTAGAAGGAGGTCTCCATCAGCTGTAGTCATGATCACTGCCCCAAAGGCTGAAAGAAAATGATCAGGAGACAAAGGGCACCGTCTTTGGTTGCTGTAAATATACTTGGTAAAGCACCAAATCAAAGATTTTTGCTTGCAATTTCAGCAGACAACAGAAGAAGCTGCTGTGACACCTTTTTAGAGCTAATTATTCCCTGGTTCTATGACAGCAGCTTTAATGGTGGGGTGAGGTTTTACTTGGCTTAGCAGCAATTATTTGCTAAAATACCAGTAGTGAAATGCTTGGTTTATTGTGCTGGTTGGACTTTTTAAATAAAGGCTTTTGCTTGGAAAAATTAATAAGAAATTTATGGATGGTGGTTCGAATTCTCTGACATGTTTCAGACCAGTGCACATCTTAAACAGAATGATGCTTTTGAACACACATTGGGAGCTTGTCTAATTGCCCTGCTTTTGCTTGCCTTGCAGTTTGACAACAAGAGCATTTACGTGGCTCATTTTACATGTCTTACATTTATATCTTTAATATTTGCACGCAAGTGTTGACTTAAACATACTGACACACAGATTTAATTAAAAATAAAAGTAAAGAATGGAAAGAATTCAAGCAGAGCAAAAACTTGCGATATAAGTGAGGAGAAGGTCATAGCTGAGGGCAGGCGGTGCCTCAGAGGAGATTGGGAGTTCAGAGACAATGAAAATAAACCCAATAGATCTTATCGCCTATGCATTGTCTTGTCTTCCATTGTGATAGGGCAAAATCACGTCAGGGATAAACACAGTATGAATTTTTAAGAAGTGCCTCTTCTTATTTTTATTCCGTCTTATTTTGCCTCTGCTCAAATGACCTCCGGTAATCTTCAGAGGTGAATATTGCCATTTTCCTGAAACCTGAATATGAAAGAAGATTGTGAGTCCTACCGGGGGACTTGAAACGCAGGTGTTGAATATTACAGTATATGTATTTCATTAGAGTTTGGCAGTTTGAATAATGTGGTCGGAAATATTAAAAGCAGCATAGGTTTCTGGGCACTGATCTGAATAGTTAAGGCCACCTTGGCGCTGAACACAATTCAACAAAGGAATATGGACATAACACATCCAAAACATTGATAAGTTTCTGAGTGTATATTTGCATATTCCTATGAAAGATTTTAGCTGAGTTCAGCCATTTCTTTCAAAATGAAGAAGCAGCTTTTGCATCAGGCAAAAATACATGCACTATGAATGAAATGTGTGAAAGTGTATTATATACATGCTATATGTACAATGAGCACAATATAAAGAAGCTTTTCTTGGGATATATGCATCACAATTTTATCATGCAAATGTAAATGTAAATTTCTCTCAAAACACTCAACATATCGCATTTAGATATACTCAAATAGGGCCTAGATCAGGTTACATACATTCATATGGCCATTGAGCTGCATTTAGACATCCAGCTTACAAGTGAACAGTTCCATTGTGTGTGAAGCTTACTAGAATTTTTCAGAAGTTAAAAGCTGATACTGCTTTCTTATCTACTCATTCATTTTCCTAACCACTTATTCAATTAAGTGTCAAGGCTGAAACCTTTTCTAACTGTGATAGAGCGAGATGTGCGGGCACCATGGACAGAGGGCAGGTCACGGGGCTAATACAGAGAGGTGGGAGGAACCTGGAGTTCCCAGAGGAAACTGACAAAGGGCAGGGAAAACATGCAAGCTCCACAGAAAGGCTCCAGCTTTGTAGCACTATAAAAAGCCATCAGTACAATGATAACCAATCAAGTGAAAAACAACACTACAAGGCAACTCCAAGGCCATCATAGAAGTCATACACTTTTAATCTGTATTCAAGTGTTTTCAGTTCCATTGCCACAGCTATATAAGCTAACAGTAAGCTAGTATTAGGCGAAAATAGATGCCAATGTTGTGAAGACACAAACATCCCACAGTAAATGGCTTAAGACTCTGTGAACAGCAGAAGAGAATGGGACTGAAGTGTGTCAAAGACAACTGTGTCCGTGCCACTGTGTCAGTTATTCTCATCTCCATAGCCTCTAAAAAGCATCAGGGGGCAGATCAATGAGTAAGTGTAACGAAAGAAGCTGTTCAATAAGAGGCTGTACGGACTAATTAAGATGACAGCTTGATTCTGTATTGGCTTGCTGTCTTCAGGTAAAGCACGGAAGAGATGACCCCTCTTCGTAGAGTGGAAAAGTAATTTCATGGCCTGTTAGATCCTGAATTTTCAGAGTAAACACAGAGGTGTTAAAGCTCATGTCTGACGGGGCATGCTTTTACCACAACGGCACTCCAGTGGTGGCCCTTCCAAGTCCTTCATAGCGAATCCTCTTTGGCTCAGTGGCTTCTTGCCTGAGCTTCATGAGTGTAAACACTGACAGAGTGGATTGAACTTCTCATGATAAGTACTCCTACAAATAATTATACTCATCAAGCGTGTGCAAGTAGTTTTGGAGCTTAGGGTAGGGGGCCATTGAAGACCACGAGCAATTAATGGCCATGTTTACTGCAACGCCAATGAAAGAGGCAACCAACAAATATATATTACACCCCCCCCCCCTCCCGCACACACACACACACACACCAAAAAACCCCAACCTTTTGGAAAATATCAGATAAAGAAGGCAGCTTGACACACGAGAACAATTCAGCATAGTTCTACGCATAATCTAACACTACAGTGCATTCACAATACTGCAGCATATTGCAGATGTCATTCCGAGTCTCACTCTATTCATTATGTATAGATATAGCAGAGATACAGAGCAATGCATACTCAGTGGATTTAAAGATAGTGGTACCACCTGAAGGTCTGCCGGCCTTGTAAAAAATTCAGTAAGGCTGTGAAAGTAGAATGAAGCAGGCAGAAATTCAGAGACTATAATGAGTCTCTGAAGACATAAAGAGGGAGATAAAACACTGAAAAACATATATAACAATTGATTCAAGTTTCATCACACAGGCTTTCCATCAAAATTGGCAAATTAGGCATCAAGTCTCTCAAATAATAGACAATGTTACCAAGTCGAGATAAAATATTTAATAATTTACCAAGTTGACTTTTGTTGAACCTTTTACTTGTTCTCTAAGGTAAGCCCCACTTTATTCCATCTATCCATCCGAGAGTTCAAGACAATATCTGTCTGAGCAAAAAGACAAGCCTGTCACAATCAAATAGTTCTGGCAATCAAACTCTGAATGTGACTTGCTATCTCTGAACTCTGATGGGAAAATCATACAGATATAGACTATTGCATTGATTCCTTTTCTCTTTTTAAATAGAAAACAAGGAAGGAAGATTAAAATTGATTTAATAAAAAAAGATAAATAAGTCACTGCTCTTCTGAAACCCACTTTCTTCTGATGTACCTCTAATACTTAAAAATGAAAGGAGAAACACAGGCGTGGTGCAGCATACACACGCTCCCTTTGTTTTTGTTTTTTAAAATTGAAATAATATAAAATAAAAATGAAATAAAACAGCCTGAGCACACTTGAGTAAACAAGGGCAAGAAAGAATGAGGTAGTGTCACCGAGTCTATACAGGTAGCCTCTTTTTGTTTGGGGAACTACTGTTGACACTTACAATACATACTTTATTAATTTAAGCATCATTACTTGGCACGCTTTCATTTTCAATAGCAATATTCTCA
Organism: Aulonocara stuartgranti; assembly: GCF_965226115.1. Classification (NCBI taxonomy): domain Eukaryota; kingdom Metazoa; phylum Chordata; class Actinopteri; order Cichliformes; family Cichlidae; genus Aulonocara; species Aulonocara stuartgranti. Next base: position 8,243,850 of record NC_138959.1, on the reverse strand, counting down.
CACCATGTATCATCTTTATTTGCAACTTCTAATTTTAGAGTCAGCTACGGGTGGATTCTTAGCAAAAATAGCTTCTAGTTTCTGACTTTGAGAGAAATAACAATATTAATATTACAGGCCCAAAGTAGACCTATTGTGTTTTTCTTCAGCTTCATGCATAATTATAGTTTTTGTCACATTAATCTGTCTTGGGAGTGCAATGCTGGTTTGAGACAGACTGTTCATTAGCTCATTTTAACAAGTATAAACTCATTCATTGACCAGTTTAACATATTGACGATTATTTGGTTAACTTCTTCTTCCTTCAGCTGCTTCCACAGAAGATCATCTACAAAACCAACAACAACACCCAACTGAAGCCTTTTTACATGCCATATTAAAAATTTAACTTTTTAGAGAAAACATTTTCTTAAATGCAAAAATAGATAAATAATCTCAAGTAGAGTCAAAGGTTAAAGTCAAATAAAATAACTTATACATGCAATCTAAATTAAGGCATACAATAAAATTACCTTTATTCTGTCTTCTTGGAACCTTTTTGACATTGATAGGAGGTAATATATTTTATATAGGTATATACTTTAATACAACATTTGGAGGCTTACTGGAGCGTTTTCACTGTGTAAAATAAACAACAGTGGGCAGGAGCAGCTATAAAGTTTACTTTTCTTCTTTTCATCTGAACTTGTTGAGCAGATGGTTTAATGAAGAAATCCTGCCATCTTTTTCAAAGGGTTTAACAGTGATTACAAGAACAAGCTAGACGCTAGAAATGTTTTTTCTTTCACTCCACCTGATCTCAGCGTCTCGGTAACGCCTCCAACTCTTTGCTCTTTGCGGTGTGTGTAGCCAGACTCCTGATCAGTGTTAAACTAAGACATCTTCTTCACTGCTGCTGTGGTTTTATAAGCCTTTTGGTTTAAAAACTGGGGGCTGCATGGTCTTAATTGTCTAATATTTGGTATTGACACACATGCACATTTTTCTATTGCAAGTCTGTTTTTAATGTGGATAAAACGCTCTCGTTTACATAGTGACAACTGAGAGCTACAGAGCTGCATGTTAAATGAAGCAACGAAGCAAAAAATTAGCACTGAGGAGTTTTGATAATCAGTTATTCCAATTACTCGATGAATTGTTGCAGCCCTAGTCTCTGTACATCTAGCCTCCACACAGTCCTGTCTATTTTCATCATGTGTCCGACTATCCCATTTTTTCCAACGCCATCTTTTGAAAAGTATCCTGTACTTTATCATTCCTGCATCAGGTATCCTTGTCCTCTTTCCTCTGTCCATACTAGAAACCTTCTTGGGAGTTTGTCTCAGCAGTACAGCTTTACCTTCCCAGTCATCTAATAAGTCATACCTACCACCTAGTGCCTGTCTCAACTCCTTCCAGACCTCTGAGCAACATTCTTCCTTCTTCAACTTCCACTTAATCTTTGCCTCTGGCTTTAGTTGCTTCCTCTTCTGGATGCATAACTTTATCCCACAAACTGACATCTGATGCTGCCTAGCTACATTTGACCACCTTGTAGTCTCCTATCTCTTTCAGATTGCACCTTCTACATAACATGCTGTCCACTTGTGTGCACCTTTCTTTCTGACTCTTATACTTTACCTTATGTTGCTACCTCTTTTGAAATGTTCACTACAGTCATTTCCATCCTTTTCACAACCAACTTCTGTCCTTGTGCATTTTCTCCATAACACTCACCTACCCAACACCCTCTCATCACCTCTACTGCTTCATCCAACTTACTCCAGAATTTCTCTGTATCTTCTGACATTCAGCCTGTGGGTTATACACACTGACAACATTAAACATCACCCCTTTCATTTCTAGCTTCAAACTCACGATTCTGTCTGACACTCTTCACCTACAACACTGATCACGTACTCTTCCTTCAAGATTACTCCTGGCCTTGCTACCATCCTTCTCTCCATCATATCATATCAGGCAATTATCCCCCTTTTCTGGGCACAGTGTTTACATTTAGAGTCTCTACTCTCATTGCCATACTCATGCCTTTCCTTCTCTCTGGCTGACATGTCCTAACATGTCTCCTCCTGTTCCTTTATCCTTGGCCAACAGTTTCCACTGGGACCCTTTTTGCTAACAGCACCAGACGAAGTTGCTGTTAACCCAGGCCCTGACTGATCTGGTGTGGAAATCTCATTATTTATGATCTTCATGTCTGATTTGACTAAGATTAAGATAAAGATGCCCTTCCTGGCACAATCCGCCCCATTTATCAGGGCATGGGACCAGCCCTAGGAGTATATTGGATCTAAAATAGGCAATTAACCTGTATTGACCAGCTGTCACTGCTCAGTAGGGCTTTTCTTGTTTTGTTAGACAAACAAAATTGCGGCATTTTATATTTGTATTTTAATGCACAAATTATCAGTCACTGAAATGGGGTCAACACTTTACAAAATCTTATTTTAAAAGGATTTTTTTAAAAACAGTTGCAGCTTTGAGTTCCCTGTTGACTCTCAGTTAAATTGGCAGTCCTAGCAACTCATTTTTAACAATCATTAAGTTTTGAAAGGGAGGATTTACTTATTTTACATTTAACCACAAATAAAAAGAAAGAGGAGTCTGAGGCTCCTTTCTTCTGCTGAAAACCGCCTCCACCATCCATGAATGGAAACCTCAGATCTAGAAAGATTTATGGATCTGAATTAGCATCTAATAAACCAGTGAGCTACTATTATCGCCAATAATAACTATTGCCAGTCTACCAATATCTGCATTTATAATGTCCAAAGATTGCAATTAAAAAGAGACGAAAAAAAAGAAAAAAAAACACCCTTCAACCGTGTTGTGTTGACATTGCATAGTTTGTCCTCCAGAGGGCACTCTGTCACTTCTGTTTTAGCAACATGTGTTTTCAACATCACAAACACAAATTGAACAGAGCGTAGAGTACATGATAGGTACCCAGAACAAATGTTAGAGAAATCTGCTTCTTTTGTTTTGTGCTCATATTTATTGATGATATGAGGACATACGATATGAGACTGTATGGACTGAATCAAAAAGTTAACCACTTCTAGGTAAAAACATGCTCTACGTTTGGTAAAAGGAAAATTCATGCCACATATACAAATTAAAAACAATACCATAACTTCCCAGACAGAACCATGAGACATGTCATGATGACAAACCTTCAGACTTACCAACACGTGGAGCTGCTGTATGTTCAACTACAATATTTATGTTACACAATGTAAACAGAGGGGTAATGGAATTACTTGACCTTAAAAAAAAACTGTTCATACTGTATCTTTGCTTGTATTTCACCATTCTCCTGCTCTTACCACTCTTTCTGCCTTTGTCTTCATATCGCTCCTCTGGACACTCGTGCACCTATGACCCCTTGTGTGGGTAGAGATCGGAGAAATCGGGGAGCACAAAAGGACTAGCTGCTATTAATTTTGCCCAGGCAACCTTCACAATAATCCAATGAGACAGCCATTTAATTGCACTAACCCTGAGCCTGCAGCACGCTTGCCTGTCCCAGCGATCGCCTTTCTCAGTGAATACCAAGGAGCCATCTTGCTTCAGGTTCATTACAGGAGCAGAAAGAAAGTGTTGGAGGTTCAGCGTGAGTGTTGTTCTTTATTGTTCTTTTTTTCCTTTGCTCACATTTATTTTTCTACTATTTCCATGCCAGTCCTCCACAGATGAATCAAATGACGTGTCAAGGAAGGTTAGCAACAGTCATTTGTGGTTTTTGAAAAGAAACTCTGGAGTATTGTCCACTTTCAATAGTGAGTTATGGCTTGCTGAAGGTCAAAATTTTTAGAATAAACACCGAGAATTGTATATGCTCCAAAGGAAATCCATGAAGTTTACTGGGTCAAAGTGTCATCCCTCTTTTTTTTAAATACAGAAAACAAACAACCTTACTCCTACACGCATAAAATACAGGCTGGCTTCTTTCCACTCATACAGATCATGATCAATTCAATAACACATTCACACAAGTCTTTTTATATTAAAAGTTTAGATGGACACTGAAAGTCTGGGCACAAAGTTAAACTTGAACAATTTTGATAACTTTGTTCATCGAACTGATGTAAGTTAAAACCATGGAAGCCAGCACACTGTTGTCTTTTGTCTATATTCCACCTTTTTTCATTTAAGCACAGGCTGCAACTGGCCTGGGGGCAGATATTCCTTTTGGGCTCTAATCACCACACAGTACTGAGCAAACACACTCACATCTTCTTCAACTAGCCTACCACAAGCCCAAAACAGATTAAGCTTTGCTAAAGTAACACAGTGACAACTGTTCACGCACTGACCGATTCAACAATAATTTCCAGTGGACCATGTTAGAGACGAGTGTATATGTTCAACATATACATGGTAACTGTGCTGGTTCTGGGTTTATTTTTGTTCTTGTGTTGTTCACTATTTAATATTCTGTTTAGTTATAGATTGTGAGTTCAGTTTTTTTTCTTTTCTGTAATAATAGTAATGCCTCTATGCTCAGTCCTTACTTCTTACCACTGCTACTCTTGTTTTCTGGTTTCTGTTAGTTTATAAAAGTTGTAGTGTGTGTTTGAGGTCATCCCTGTCTTCCCTTGTGGCTTGCTGTCAAATCTCAGTCTCTGTGTCAAGTATTCTTTTTTTGTAAGTTCCTGTTTTACTTTGTCTCTGGTGCCTTAATTTAAGCTTTACTTCCTATCTCTGATTTTTGGATTCTGTTCACCTGCGTCTCCATCATTCCCCAATTATTCCATTCTCTCTCCTGCTCATCCTTTTCAGGGTCACAGGGGCTGGAGCCTATCCCAGCTGTCTTTTCTTATAAGAGGCAGGGCACACCCTAGTCAGGTCGCCAGTCTGTCGCAGGGCTAACACATAGACACAGACAACCATTCGCACTCACATTCACACCTCTGGGGAATTTAGCGCAGGGGCGTCCAACTCCAGGCCTCAAGGGCCAGTGTCCTGCAGGTTTTAGACCTCACCCTGGGTCAACACACTAATCAAATGATTAGTTCATTACCAGGCCTCTGGAGAACTTCAAGACATTGTTGAGGAGGTAATTTAGCCATTTAAATCAGCTGTGTTGGTTCAAGGACACATCTAAAACCTGCAGGACAGCAGCCATTGAGGCCTGGAGTAGGACACCCCTGACCTAACCCCCCACATCTTTGGACTGTGGGAAGAAGCCAGAGTACCCAGAAAGAACATTCAACTCCACACCTAATGATGGAATTGAACTCAGGACCTTCTTGCGCTGAGGCAACAGCTCTAAACACTATGCCACCACATCCCCAATTGTTATTATGCTTTGCATACCTATAGTGGTAGGGTTCATGGATGTAAGAATGGGAACGCATACGTTTAATAATTCAGTATTAGACATTAGAGGAGAGATCAGCTTCGTGTGTGAATGTTTTTTCGTTGCCTTTCAGGATTTTAGTGAATAAGACCTGCTAATTTAACATGACACATAAACAATGACACCCATGTGACACAGTGGCCTATATTTACTTCAGCTGGTGGCAGATTTTTTTAGAATGATTTATTAGAGGTATTCTTTATTTCTAATTTCCCGATGGATATCATATGTAGGAAACCTCCACTCGACTCAAAACAATTCCCTATTAAAATTACTTTTAGACATTCTTGACACAAACTTGAAATTGTGCTTGTTTTTTTTTTCCCAAATAAAAAAAATCTCAAGTTTTCATTGCACAGAAAGTGTTTTTCCCCGTGAACGATTTGAAAGAATGCAGAAATCCATATGGTAGATGTTTGCAGTAGATGCTGTGAGAGTCACTGGTTGCAGTCATTTATACGGCAGGTTTGTTCAGTCATTAAACAGTTTTTAAATGCGTTGTGTAATAGCCTGACTCATTTGTTAGGCTGGTGCCGAGGATGTGCTTCAGTCAGTGGAAACCATCTTTAAGTGCATTTTGTGCCATTTTAAAATGTTTCAGCTAGTAGTTAAGAGGGTGCCCAGCGTTAAACTTTGTCACTGAATAAAGTGTAGAGTGAACAAAATGAACAAAATACCAGAACAATTAACAAAATGCCAAAAAAGGAGAGAAGATGGCAGAAATTTTTAAGCAATGCACTATTTCAGATTATATAACGAGACTCATGGAGCCAGTGTTAGTCTGTTACGGTTGCTTTCTTTTCACTTTGTGTTACCCCCCCACCCCAGATAATACTTCCTTTTTAAGTGGGGTGTAACATAAGTGGGGGCTCGTCTGGGATTAATTTTGAACATGGCAGAGTTTAGTCTGGTAGATTTTTAAAGCTTATCCTACCATATAACGGCTTGATGTGTGTAGGAAAGATGATTTATATGCAGTTGCCTCCCATTACGAAATATCTGTATTTAAATCTATGAAGAAGAGCGAATTAAAAGCTCGTGTGGTTAGTGGGTTGATTGAAAAGGGTGTATTCTTGTTGGAAGTAGAAACGGAGGATGCCGCTTCAGTTTCTGTCTGATGAGCCTGAGGTTTGTGCTGAGGAGGGGACAGGGACACCTGCTGTGGTCAAACCAGAGGGGGGAGCCTCCACCGTCTCTTCCACGGTTTAAGCCATTCTCTATTGAATCCACTAATTCCAGTGTAAGTGCATGCTTAAAGGTATGTTTGACCCGTCTTCAACTTGAAGCCAAAAAACGGGCGTGGCATTTTGAGATGGCAGTCTTTATGTAGTGGCTGATGAGCTGCAACACATCTCAGCTGTGGTTTATGAGACAGATATCCAACACAGAAGGAGGAGAAAAAGCTATCTCACATATAGCCCCTAGAGGTCAGCAACCTTAACACAGTCATCCATTGATTTAACTTAAAACCTGTGACTAAGACCATAAATTCATCAAGAAAGTATTTAGTGTTTTGCCCCTAGCCTGTCATAAGAAAATATGCAAATTGAAAATATTTTGGTTGGCTTTACTTTTTAGACCAGAGTGAGGGACTACAAAGCAAGTTCAACATAGCCAGTGTTTCTTTGTATTAGCTAGCCTGGCAAAACCTAAAACACCAGGCTCGCGCAGGCTCTGAGTAGTCACATAAAAGGGGCCGTTTGGCTTCTCCCTTTACTCTTCTTCCACACAAAATCAGTCTGAACATTACCCATTTTACAGACATTAACAGAGAAACAGGTGGAAAGACCATAAATAATAAAACTGCAACACTGCTGTTGTAAATAGCATGTCAGGAATGCTGCAGAAATCTGCCAATCATATGATTTAATTATCACAACTAAATAGGAAAACATATGTCAAATTAATATATTTCTTTTACTGCTTGCTTTGCTCTCTGTGTTTCAATTTTCTTCTGTAGCTGCACACTGGGGTCTGAAACTTCAGGCTACTCGGTGTATTCAGTTCTGGCATCCTCTCATCTAATAAAAGAGAGACTTGAATGCTAGAAAGTGAAATTAATTTTATTGATTGATTATTCCAGGTGATAAATAGCCTCTAATGTGATTCATTTTCACGAGTGTGTTGTATTAGCTGCAATTCCAGCAGTTTAAAAGAGACGTTGTAGCAGATCAAGAACAAACATCCATTTATACATTTTCTGTATCACTGACTGAACGTATGCATTCTTACTTTAATGTAGCACAACAAAATGTTTCTGCAGCAGATAATCTATACATCACTTAAAGCAAACTGTAAACAAAAGAATGACTGGAAATGTGGTCGTTCCAGACTCAACATACCACTCTAACCAATTAACCTTGCTTTGAGGATTTGTCCATCTATTATATACTGTCTTTGTATTCTTTATCTGCAGATAGAGTTCAGGTACAGAAGTTCAGATTTTCTTTTGGCTTGTTTAATAAATTTAACAGTTTCCAGAGGTGGAGCATAACAAAATACAAATACTTGTTACTGTACTTCTGGTGGCTGTAGACTTCCATCAGGAGAAGCAAGACAAGGAGTGCTTGCCCGGTCAAATGAGATATCAGTCATTACATACCAGAGTGAAAGAGATTTCTCTTTCCTTTCATCTGAAACAGCACTCCTCCATAAAGCTTCTTTCTTGTTTGCATTCATTCTTTAGATTGTTTCCACTGGATATTATTGCTGGAAGCACACTTGCCTTGGATCCCATTGAAAATTGTAGCGTGTCTACATTTTACAGGCATGTCTGTGTCCCATTAACAATGGCTGAAGCTTATCAAGCTGAGAGGCCAGCAGTATTTCCTGGTTGTTTGCACATGTGTATTGTGGGAAAACCTCTGATGGTAAACTGATGGGGGCGTGATAGACAATTTGCCACAGGCTCTGCTTTCACTGCTCTTAAATCAATTACAAGTCACACTTTGTGTGGAAACAGAGCTACCATTCACAAACGTTCAAGCTTCTGTGATTTACCATCTTAAAAGATACATTTTCTCTTACTGACCACCTTTTCCAGCATGTGTTGCATAGAGAAGATGGAGTCCAGTGTGGAAAAACCCTTTAACACTAGCATCCCCAGGCTTCTACCTTTCTACCTATAAAACCCGAGAGCAGTCAAATGGTGGAAGTGGAAGCTAAATTGGCTAGTCATTCATATGTATATTAGGTCGTTACCTAGGAATTCTGGAGGGAGGGGAGTGGGGGTGAGTGATTGAGGGGGTGGGGGAGTGGAGTGTTTCAGTTTGCCATCTTAGGGAGAAATCAACACGTCCTTTGTATGTCCTTTGTTGCTGACATTTATTGATGAAAACAGTACAAAAAACCAACCATTTGTACACATATTTACAAATAATGATAAAAAGTGAGTGAGTACATTTCAACATTTTCAGCAATCACTCACAATCCTGGCACTGCCACGGTATCTGTCGTCTGCATTTACCACATGTGTACCTGTAGCAGTGAACACATCGCACAGTGGCCTGATTTTTTTTGCATCTGTGTACTTGGATTTTAGGTCGCAAGCCACCCAAAACTTGCTCCATGCACCACTCAGCAGGCCATTTGTAAATATGTGTACAAATGGTTGGTTTTTTGTACTGTTTTTATCAATAAATGTCAGCAACAAAGGACATACAACCATTTGTACACATATTTACAAATGGCCTGCTGAGTGGTGCATGGAGCATGTTCATTGGTTCATGGACCTCCCTGAACTAACTCCATGTGTGAATGTTAGCAAGGAAAGCCTTGATCATAGAGAGGAGTTTAATAAAACAGGCAGGTGGAACAGGTGCAGGCTGAACCGCGGTGCTCTATGTATAGGCAGTGTTTATTTACAAAGTGAAAAACAACGTAGCAATAAATCCCCGTGTTCTCCCAGACTCCCGTGTCGTGTCTCCCCGTGAATAGTCCGTGTTTCTGTGCTCTCCGCTCCCGTGTCAGCACCCCCCGGTGCTCGCTGCTCCCGTGTCTTCCACGCTCCTCCTGCGGGAAACAAAAGACGCAGCCGTCAGGACACATACAACTTGCGGGCATACACACACTAACTCGGTAACAGGACGACTAACGTGGAGTCTCATGCAATGATCCCGCGTCGGTGGGAGCTCCAAGACTCTCCTAAGTAGCTCCCCCGACGAGCCCTGATCAGCGGCAGGTGTGTGGCTTCGGGTGTGGCCAGTCCTTCCGCAGGGCCACACCCCTCAGGCCTGCAGGTGGCTGAGCTCCATCCTCCAAGCATCCCCGCAGACCTAAACACACACACTCACATCTACAATCATGGAGGAGAGCAGCAGCAATACCAAAATACATATAATAATAATAATAATAATAATAATAATAATAATAATAATAATAATAATAATAATAATAATACATAACTGCTCAGGGATCCTGGGTCGCCCAGTCCCAGGACCCTGACAATTATGTTTAACCAGCTGTTTGGCCAACACACCACCTTCATTTTTCAATATTTCACCCCTTCTCCCAAAATATATAATTTTATAAAATATGATGTCAGTTAAAAGTAAATAATTTCTGATACAGTGGTTCCTCGTTTATCGCGGTAGTTACGTTCCAAAAATAACCCACGATAGGTGAAATCCGCGAAGTAGCTAACTTTATTATTATTATTTTTTACAGCTGTAAAACCCCTCACTACACACTTTATACACTTTTCTCCGACAGGCATGAACATTTTCACACTTTTCTCTCTTGTTTAAACACACTAAAAGTTCAAACCTTCGTAGAAAAATAAGTCTAGTATTATAGATTAAAACGGTGCAAAACATTTCATCGACATTTTTGTGTTTGTTGGAGAAAACTTACAAACATACAGTACAGCACTTCAGAGTCACACTGCTAGCGATTTAGATAAATTTGACAAGCTGAACGCATTCTGTACTGTAGAGGAGACACGGCACGAGATTGATTGACAATGGTCTACAGCCAATCAGAACGCAGAACACAATGTGCTGTAAAAAAGACAAAAAAAAAAATCCGCAAAACAGCAAGACCACGAAAGGTGAACCGCGGGAATACATTTGATATTTATTTAATTATACAATTAATATTACAGTACTTCGGGAATGGGTGTAGGAAAGTGAAAACATCCATGAAGGGTACAGTGAGGATTTAAGTTTAAGGCATTTGAGATTTTCTTTATTTTCCAGCACTGTTTGTCATCAAACATCAAACCAATTTCAGTTTAAATAGAGGGGACAATAACACATAAAAGGCAATCTTTTTGGTGTATCTGTCACTGGTAGGTTTTTTTTTCATACAATGAGATAAAAGAGGCAAAAACATTTAGTTTAGGCATCATTTGTAACACTATACTCCCGGGTTAAATTGGGCTGAAAAGATCTCCAACAGCATTTTTTCTGCAGATTATAATAAGCTGTGGTGGTGGTACTTTAGCATCTAGCTAGTGCTACACTCGATGAGTGACCTCCCAAAAAAATATCTGACCATTTTTAATGTAGGTAATTTCAAATGCGTTTCTTTTCAACAAATATCAGCAAACAAATTAATTAATTGTGTGCACTTGTCACACAGTGCGTTTGCTAGCTAAAGGTACAGCTGCTGTATTTAACAGCTAACATGCTAACTATCCGTTATTCAAAGGCTCGCCACACGCCATTCCCCACAGCACACTACAGCAGAACATCCCGTTAATACATTGTTTTACACAAAATTAATAAACAAATGAGAAATACATACAACTGGTGTCAGGCACGTGCCCACTAAGCACTTATTACCCTCTGTGTCCATCAGTTGAGCAAACAAGTTTTATGTATCTGTAATACTTAACGTATGGCTACGGCAGACTTGCAGTGATTACTGCAGCCAGCCTCACCTAACCGGCCACACCGAGAGGGAGGCAGTGTGTCCCCATTGCACTAACATTTGTGGCACGTGGAATAATACTACATAAATACTGTTACATTAGCTTGCTGCGCTGTGGTAAATTTACAGTAAAGCACTATTTTGGACTGATGCAAAGTGGCTGTGGTATGCATGATCAGTGTTAGGTTACATCAAAATGTAAAAAAACAAAAACAAACTTGTATTTACATGTGCTAATAGCACACGGTTTACTTAGCTTTGCAGCAAAATAGCTGGTAGATATGTCTGTACTTCAAAGAGCTACTTTTTACCATCACACATTTCAGAGCCTGACCTTTCTCACTTTTACTTGGGTAAAGTAGCTGTACTTCAACTTTTATTAGAGTATTATTTAACACAAGTATCTGTACTTCTACACAGGTTACAGATGTTTATATTTTTGCCACATCTGACTAGTTCTCATTTCATGATGGCTGCAAAAATACTAGCAGGGTTAGAGAGGTGTTCTTAAAAGGATTTGGGAAGTAAAAACAAATTACTCTGTCACTAATCAGAAATCCTAAATATCTTAAACTGACGTCAGATGAATCAGGCACTTTAGGAACTTCTCTTTTGACATCGTATTGGTCCTTCATTCTGTTAGTCTTGATTCACTTCCTCTTTATCTACTCTTTTTCTGGCCCCTCTTTCAGCAGCTATCCCTTCACTGCAGGTAATTACAGAGCAGCAGCACCATGGTCAGTAAAAAAAAAAAAAGGCGAGGCCAACCACTCCAGGGAAAGGCACATGATCCATTAGCTGAGCACTGGGCTCGACGGCCCATTCCTCATTCCCATTTGTCTTTCCCTGAAATCCCTCCACTCTTCTTATTCCACTTTGCTCCAGACATCATCTTCTACTCCTCCATCAAAAGACACACATTTCAGCAAATTAAAAAGAAAAAAAAATGCTTCAGAGCTACCCAGAGCTTTTTTACATACCTGAATATAACAGTACACGCTCCTTAATAGCCAGGCAGTCAGTCGGCAAGCCAGCATGTGCTTTTAACTGAATCACTCACCATGGGTATTTTGACAAAACAGACCTCAGCTGCTTTGAATTCAATAAAAGGAAATGGAATATATTTCAAATATGCTGGTACTGCTTCTAAAGAATATAACTGGCCTACTGAGAGGTCCAGCCTAAATAGATTCAAAGAGTTTTTCATTTTCATATTTTTTTTCATTTCGTTGCAACTGTGTGATGACGGAAACACAGACAGAGGATCAACAACCTGCACAAAACCTCCTCAGCTATAGATTTTCTCACTATTAATTGACATTAAAAAAAATCTTGTGTCAACAATAATCACACACGAGACAACGTGGGCATTCTAACAGTGCAAGGAAGGCAAGATTTCCCATTATACATCCGTTAAAATATACCAAAAAGTCTCTCACCATACAAATCAAACAGCTTTCTGTCTACATGATTTCTGTTAGAATCCATCCTGTAAATTGCTTCCGTCTCTTCAACATTGCTGGAATCTGTCATTTTCATGGGAGTACCTATGTCCGTTCAATAAAGGCTGTGATTTTTCAATCTGAGAAATCAGATTGTTTGCAAGTTGTGGAAAACCTGAGGCTTTTGAAGGGAGACTGATAGGAGACTAGTGTGATAGCCAAGCTGCCGCTGGCTCTGCTTTCACTGCTCTGAGATCAGCTATGATAGACATGTTATTACACATGGAAACAGAGACAACATTAGCAAGTAAATAACCAAACTGCTAAGTTCCGTTTTTTTTAATATAGTTAACTTCTTCAACATGTTAGCAATGAAAAGCTTCAGAGAAGTAATTCTGGTGCTGAAGAAGGGTCAGCAGCTTTCTCACATTTCAGAGATACCTTGTGCAAACATGAGGGCATTACTGTAGATGAAACGTAACGTAAAGTATTAAAAAAAGAGTAAAATTAAAGTAAAATCTGGACAGTTTTATTTGTATGATGTTGCACCTTTTAATAAAGGGCAGCTCTTAAAAAAACAAAAAAAGCACCATTGTTAATTGTTAGCTAATGCTAAAACATTTTGATTATCACTACAGATATAATAATGCAATTGCACAGCAAAGAAGGAGTGTAGCAAGATGTAGGTTGTCAAAGGAGCTTGCAAAGAAAAGCGTCTGGACTTCTTTAAGTTACTTGAAGACGTTTCACCTCTCATCCGAGAAGCTTCTTCAGTTCTAAGGTCAAATGGTGGAGAGTCCCAGATATAAACCTAGTGGGAGTATCCCCCCACAGAGGGACAAAAGGACCCCCTGATGATCCTCTAATCCACTGAGCCAAGGTGTGAAACTGGGTGTGGGTCCCAATCAGCCAGAGTTTCGGGTGAGTTCATTGTGAAACCTGGCCCCACCTTATCATGCGAATTCGTGAGATCAGATGGCCCAGGATGTGAGTGGGCGTTAAGGCGTCTGGGAAGGGATCTCAAAACTGGATTATAGATGGCAGAGAGTTGGTGTCGTAAACCACCACCTCTGTTCAAAGATGGAGCAAGTTATGAAGTGGCTTTTATGCAGACATCTGCACCTTGGGATTTCTAACTACAATATCAATCACTGCAATCCAAAAGAAAATCAAATGTCATCTCTCATGCATGAAACACTTTTTTATGAATTTTAGACAAACGCAAAGGAAAAGCAATCTTATTCTTATTCTCTTTTATCCAGTGGAGAAAGAATATATTTTGAAAAACATGGGGAAAAATGAGAACTCACCCTGACTCGGCCCCCTGCTTTTATTTTTTTTGAAATCTGTAGATTTATCTCGCTTAGTTCAGAACAGTAAAAGAGCCAATATGAATGAATGAATGAATATTCTTTATTCTTTATTGTCATTGTCACAGGTACAATGAAATTGAAAGATGTCTCTGGTCAGTGCAACATCACAAAAGATAAATACTTAAAAACTATAATTAAATACTTAAAAACTATAATGATAGGATATAAAAGATAGAAATACATATAAAATACAGTATTCTCATACCGTAGATACACCCAAGCAATCCAGGCCTAAGGCCCCATACAGACACTCAACATACGACCTAGTTGATATATCACTCAAACAATCAATCACTCAATCAATTTGTTAGCGCATCCAACAAAACATGTCTGAAAGCATTCCAACTTCATGGGCACAAATGACAAAAGGGGCAATGAAAGTCATCTACTTTTAGTAGCATTGAGACATGATATTGCAAATGGGTAGAAACTGTGTTTGAGTCTGTTAGTCCTTGTGTATGTTGTTCTATACCGTTTACCTGAAGGCAGCAGTTCGAACATGGAGTGTCCAGGGTGTGAGGTGTCCTTTATGATGTTATGGGCTCTTTTGAGGCAGCGGGAACTGTGTAGGTCTTTCAGTTTGAGGAGAGGGCAGCCGATTGTCCTTTGGGCAGCGTTGATTACTCCCTGGAGTGCTTTCCTCTGAGCCACTGTGCAGCTAGCGTACCATATGCCTATGCAGTACGTTAGTATGCTTTCGATGGAGGCTCTGTAGAAAGACACCAGCAGTCTCTGTGTGATGTTGTTCTTCCTAAGCACTCTCAGAAAGTACAGTCTCTGTTGTGTCTTTTTCAGTAGCTCAGAGGTATTCACACTCCAGGATAGGTTTCCCTCTATGCTGACTCCCAAGAAGCGGAAGTCTGCCACCCTCTCCACATAGTCGCCGCTGATGATTAGTGGTTGGATTTCTGTCTTGTGTCTTCTGTAGTCAATTATGAGTTCTTTGGTCTTTTTCGTGTTTAGGAGAAGGTTGTTATCCTTGCACCATGAAGACAGCCGCTCCACCTCATCTCTGTAGGCAGACTCATCTCCCCCAGATATGAGCCCCACCACAGTAGTGTCATCTGCGAACTTTACAATGGTGTTGCTCTGGTGGGCGGGGGTGCAGTCGTGTGTATAAAGCGAGTAGAGCAGTGGACTAAGCACGCAGCCCTGTGGCGACCCAGTGCTTAGATTTAGGGCTGGAGATGTGTAACATCCCACTCTCACTCTCTGTCTGCGGTCGGTGAGGAAGCTATTGATCCACTTACAGGTGCTGTGAGGAAGCCCTAGGTCTTTTAGCTTGGTGTCCAGTTTGTATGGAAGAATGGTGTTAAATGCCGAGCTATAATCCACAAAGAGCATACGCACATAGCTTCCTTGCCTCTCCAGATGTGTTAATGCTACATTGAGTGCTGTTGCTATGGCGTCCTCTGTCGATCGGTTTGCTCTGTAGGCAAACTGGTGTGGGTCAAAGCTGCTGGGTAGGGCTGCTGTAATGTGGTAACGCACAAGTTTCTCAAAGCACTTCATCACCACCGGGGTTAGTGCCACTGGTCTATAGTCATTTAGGCTAGAGATATGAGCCTAATAATTGTTTCATGTAATGAGTCATGACCTCATAATACATATATTTTTATATCACATGCATAAATGTATGTGCATGAATACGTGTATGAGTTTCTCTGATGACTATGAAAAATTACAGCTGTTGTGCTTTCATCTTTTCTGCTGGCTTTCCTGTTTCTCTGTTTCTTGTTATTCTTGCTAACCTCCACAGAAGAAATCAATTCTGCTGACCCTAATCTAAAAACATGACACAAGGATTAATGACTAGCCTGATATGGAATATGCACAACTTTCTGTCTCCCAGACGAATAGTCTACATTCCAATTGAAATAACATACAAAGAGCTTTTTAATCAGTAGGTCAAGAGGGGGAGGGGGGGGGAATCCTTGCTCCACACAGGTAACAAAATGGCCAGGATTATATTTAGGAGAGGATGCAACATTTGTATAACTCAGCATTTCTATTCTCCTTACTTAAGATAATGTATAGATGCATATATTACTACTTTTTGTCTGCCAACTCCTCCAACATAATGAGTTTAGAACCAAACTTGGCACACAGTTACATCTTAAGCTGCATCCACGCTACAAATGATTTGCTCATCATTCCAGTCTTTGAAGCTCACAGCTGGTCATTTGCCGACATTCCACGTGCCAGTAGTAGCCTAGGCAACCGTAATGTGCTAATGTATTAATCAACTGTATCCTCCGTGCTCATTGGTAGTTGCTTCAGTTGCTCAGCTGGAAGATGAGAAAAATTAATCATAGGTCCCGCCCAATTCTCACACCAGTAAAAATGGACTTTGTTGCTTGAAGTCACAGCATGTATTTCCTTTCATATAATCTTTGGTCAGCACAAAGCTTTAGCACCCCATGATTATTATCTATGTAATTTTGGCATCATGGTGTTGCCTAGCAGCTACCTAGCAATGGGCTAAAATGACCCATTTGTTTATTTACACGCCTGTAACATCTTATAAAAGTATTGTCATTTCATGACTAGTAACTAATTTATGCCCACAAAACTTCAGTTATACATTACAAATTATCATAACTTGAGGTTGCCTTGCAACCGCTTAGCAACGGGCTAAAATTACATCCAGCTTAAAAGAATGACATTGAGATTAAATTTCAAAGATGAGAGCAGAGATTGCAACAAATATAAAATGAGTAAAGGAAATAATAAAGGAGAAATTCATGACAGGTGAGTCAAGAACAAATATCTGAATCATACACATATCATAAATGACCTGTTTTTTTCCTTTAGCTGTTGTAGAACTGACTGAACAGAAAGTTCAACACACGTTGAACAGGTAGCTTTGAAAGCAGAGAAAACACTGATTGAGATGTTATGGAACTGAAGGCAAGTCTGTGGGCACACACACTGTTACAAATACTTGCTTGTATCCAAAGGCTGGAGAGGTCTGCACAGAGACAAGGAATAGAAAGGAATAAGCAAACAGGACAGAGGCCAGAGCACAATACCTCCTGCGGACACAATGATCTGGTGACGGCTGGGGGGTTTCTTCAGCTTTAAACAGTCAGCATTAATGACCACACGAGGAGCAGATGAGTTAATCAGCAAACTCTCAACAGGTGGGTGGCAAGGCCCAGAGGAACTGCCCCTAAAACAGGTAAACAACACACAACCACAGACGCACATACAAACACAGGCAGGGAAGGAACAGAGAGAGAGAAACAGAACGCCAGCGCAGAAGGACACACGGACTGTGACATTAGCCACCTACAATACTTTATCAAAGCATCCTGTCACTTTAATTTTACAAAGTGGCACCTTATTTATATCCACAAAAAGAATTAAACGTGATCTATTACAACATCATCATGTTGCGTACCAATCATCTAAAACTATTTTTGTATTTATGAAAGCAATGTGTCATAATTTCATGTGTACTGCATGTTGGGAATATACACGTTTCTCCTCCTTTCTCCTGCTTCTGTTAGGGATGGCCACAGTAGAACATCTGCCACCATGTCAGCCTTGCCTCTCCAACTTTATTTCCAAATTGCTCAACCTGGGCTGGCCCTCTAATGAAAATATTAACACCTTCAGCTCAGCCTCCTGTCTTTCTGTTAGTGCCACCATCTTCAAACCATACATCATAGCAGGTCTTACTACCATCTCATAACCCTTCTCTTTCAATCTTGCTGCTATCCTTCTGTTACAAATCATTCCTGACACTTGCCTCCACCCACCCCCACTCCCCACCCACCTCCATTCTTCTTCACTGCTCTAGTGCACTGCACATTTGAGCTCATCACCCTTCACTACCTTTACTTGTTTCATCTTCAGCTGTTTCCTTCTTCTTTACACAAATATATTCTATCTTGTTTCTAATGATTTTCATTCCTCTTATCTCCAAAGCATACCTCCATATCTCCAGGCTCTCTTCCACCTGCTCCTTACTCTCACTACAGATCACAATTTCATCTGCAAACACCGTAATACACTCCTTTCTTACCTCATCTATCACCATTGCAAACAATAGGATTACATGAGCGCTGAGGCCTCATGTAATCCCACACCCACCCTCAAATACTTCTCCGACACTCGTGGCTTATTCACGCACTCTCATAATTTTTCTCACCCTATCCCTTGAGTTCATATGGGCGTACTAGTTTACAGAAATACATTTGACACTATTTCTGACTTTAAAGAACAAAGGAACTAAATAAATAATTAAAAAGCATTTTCCCACTAATGGATTTGAAGCGACTGTAACACTCAGGTGAAAACAGTCTGTGGCCTACCTACAGCTGCAGTTCAGCACCACATCTAGTGAACAGTTCCTTTTAAGCCCAAATGACTGGTTTTAGGCTCAGTTTGTAGACATGTGGGATAATTTTCACACCCAACTGGTTTTTACATGCAAATAGCTAGCAAAATATTTCTTTTCAAAACAAGCACTCAAGGTAACACATTCAAAAGTGTCCATGGTATTATTTTTATGCTTTGGTAAACTACATTTTCATTCATTTTCTTAAGCTTTTATCCATTTTAGGATATACAGAGAGCCAGACAGGCATTTGCACCTATGGCCAATTTAGAATGGGAGCAGCTGGGGGTAAGCATGGTCAACATGCAGACCCCACAGAGAAAGACCCCACCCAGCCAGTGGATTCAAGCCCAGGTCCTTCTAACTTTGAGGCACCTTCTTTCCACCCCTTCTGCCTCCTGACATATATTTACATTGCCATTCTACATAACAGTAATTGCATTTATCTCTAAATAGAGTCATTAGAAATGCAACATTTATATTAGAAGGCAGAGCAATGTAATTTTGAGAACAAACTGCCTAAATATTAAAAGATCTATTAGATTCTTTAATAATTAATGACTTTTAAACTAGCATTCATGCAGATGCATAATATACACACAGTGCAAAACTCTCCCACCATCATAATGTTATGTTTGCAAACAAACATTTGCTCTGTAAAGGCTAGCTCTGGTTATTAATTGCTATTTTTAGGCAACTGAAACAGTTTTTTTTCCTTTAAAAATGAAAAATATCATAGAAATGCAAGAGATAAGAGCACAATGAACTCTTTATAAGTACCTTATAAAGTACTTACTTCTATTTCAAGGCAGCATGCAGGTTCATGAAATCTTGGTTTCAATTAGTTATCTGCATTTTTTTATTGCTTTACTGCAATCCTTTACATTTATTTCAAATTATTCCCAGATGGATATACAGTCCCATTTTACACTGACGTTTAAGATAATTGGGAGCAAGCATTTTCTCCCTCATTGCCATTCAAGGAAATGTCAGTCAGCATTAGCATACTCATTTATAGAGTTCTACAGCTGTCCCTGGCTGCTACCTCGCCGACCCTCGCTCTCTGTGCACCCAGCCACCCCTTTCAAGGAGGGTTATCGCAGTGATTATGAAAAATGACTCCTAAAAAAACCTGATGTGACACATTATCTCAATATTAAGGGAGTTTGAGCGAATAATAAGTTTGGCTTATTAATAAAGGTATGAAAGGGTGAGAAGCTGCCAAGTGAAGTTAAATGCCACTGTCAATCTCAGCATGAGTCACTTTTGACTTCAAAGGACATTTCAAATGAGTCAAGTCAAAGTATTTATGGAGACACCAGCGTCCCAGTGGGACTCATAACCATCATGTGACAGGCAGAGATTTTCTTCTGAAATTTGTTAGATAATGTATGGAAGCTTCAACATTTGTCAAGCATAGTCAGCCCATATAGTCTGAGTTTAGATGCATACAGTATGTGAGTTTTACTGTGTTTGTGTAAGCACTTTCTAATTTCACCATTAGTCCATGCAAAAAATGTAACAGGGGATACATAAACCATGATCGCCCCGCGAGATACACATCATTCTTTATAAGGCATAGAAAAAAAGCTGTGAACTCCCATCTCACTTTTCATGAATAAATGATGAGTCGTGCGTTTGAATGAATCCATGTCCTTTCTTGCTGTCCTTTCTAAAGTTCGCTAAATGGCAGACATGGTGGTACACTTCCTTCCATGAGCTAGGTGCTGCTAATCTGATGCTGGGACGTTATCTAGCTGAGCTATTCACTGCATCCCCTTGTCAGAAAGGCTTCTTCGGTAGAAGCTGTCGATAGCCTTAAGATCTGGGCACATAGAGCTGTAAGTATAAACTTTAGTGCAAAAAAGTATTCACTGCTTTCTTCTTCTTTCTTTTCTTGGCTGACCTTGATGTGTGGCTGTCTTTCTCCTCCTTTGTTGCTATTAGAAAAACACAGTAATGCCACCATACATAAGCAGTCCCAGACATCATACAGTCATCTGAAAGCAAAGGTCACTCTCACATATGTCCCACCAAGTGGTAAATTAGATCATGTTTTTGTGTATAGGCTTCTATATTTACTTTTCTTGCGCTAATTCCGAGTGCACGACTGCCACGCACTTCACACATCTAATTGAATCGGTATTAAACTGTCATTTAATATTTAAGCAGCTAAGGGGGCAAATTAGCTTGTAGAAGACTTACAGAAAAGGAAATGAGGACGTGAGGGACATGTCTCAGATCTCCGTGCAATAGACCCAAGGGGAAGACTACCAAATGATAGTTCCAGTCACAGCTCACACTCAAGCTTAACAAAGTCAGAGTCACGAGCGAGAGAGAAACAGGGCAGAGGAGAGAAAGGCAACTCACTCAATGAGAGTCTGGGGCAAAGATAAGAGACGAATTAGCAGTTAATTTGTGGAGAAATTAATCCGTTTTCAGCATGAATCAGAGCCTAACTCTGTGGCATTGTTCAAGGCAGTGAGCACTCCTATCTCATGTCCCCAGATATTTGCAGGTCAGTACAGAGGAGAGGATTTCAATTTGGTCACTGATGTTGGATCAAGAACGGGAAGACACAAAAGAAGCCTTTGTTCCGGCAAGGGTTGCACTGCAAATGGCACATATCATCTCGGGAGTGTTGCTAACGTGCGCCATCTCGATGTGTCTTGTAAGTTGCTTTTCATGGAGGGAAACTGAAGGCCACGCCGTAGTAAAACTGAACAAACTGTAATTGGAGCAGCCTCTATTTGATATTGAGCATTTAATCTCACATCATTAATGCAGTGCCATTTAAAAAGCCTCAGCATCTCCTGAATATAGAGAAGGTGACATTTAAAAAGCCCCCAGATCTCTGCCGACACCAAATATTTCGCCAGTTACTCAAATTAATTCACTGATGACTTGCCTTTGGATACAAGCTGCACAACATAGGAATACAAGTGAATTTTATGAAATTATTATACACCAGGCAAGGTTATCCAAAATCACCTTTGGCTTCTGTTTTCCTTTGCTGAAACTAAAGACTTTAAAATGAGATCGCAGTAGCATGAGTTATACCGGAGCATGTGTGTCTGTGTATATGTCCTTGTGGAATGGCTCTAAAACTTGATTGGCGTTCTCCATACAGTGACACATAATAAGCTCAGACCTCTCACCTACATTAAACAACATTCAATCAATCAATCAATCAATCAAAATTTATTTATATAGCACATTTTTAAGACCGAAGTACACCAAAGTGCTTTCCATTAAAATCGCAATACAAATAAAATCACAATAAAATATAAATTACAAATATATAAAATATAAGATAATTACATAATCTAAATACAGAGCCAGATGTAAATTACCCTAATTTGCCTTAAATGCCAGATCAAACAAATACGTTTTTAAACGTGATTTAAAAGACTGAATGGAATCTGACGCGCGAATATGAAGAGGGAGAGTATTCCATAGCCTGGGTGCAGCAACGGCAAAGGCACGGTCTCCTCTGGTCTTCAGCCGAGACCTAGGTTGCACCAAGAGCAGTTGGCCCGATGATCTTAGTGCTCTCTGAGGGCTGTACAGACAGAGGAGATCAGCTAAGTAGTCAGGTGCCATATTGTTCAAAATTTTATAAATAAACAATAGAATTTTAAAATCAATTCGATATTTGATAGGAAGCCAGTGTAAATTTTTCAGAACAGGGGTGATAGAGTCAAACTTTCTAGTGCCGGTCAAGAGACGTGCTGCGGCATTCTGGACCAGCTGCAGACGCTGCAGAAGAGAAGATTGTAGACCCAAGTAGAGAGAATTACAATAGTCCAGTCTTGACATAATGAAAGCATGAATGAGTTTCTCCATATCTTTGTGTGGTATGTAGGGTTTAGCCTTAGAGATTAGGCGTAGTTGATGAAAGCTAGTTTTTACCACAGTAGAGACCTGTTTGTCAAGTTTGAAGGAACTATCCATGAAAACTCCAAGATTCCTGGCAGTATCAGTAAGGTAGTTAGCAACAGGCCCAAATGTGTCAGTCAATTGTCCCAGAGGCATATTTTGGTCAAAAACAATAATTTCTGTCTTCTTTCCATTTAAAGTAAGAAAGTTACGTGATAACCAGTCCTTGACATCACTCAGACAATCAAACAGAGGATGTGGTGAGGATAAAGCATCCCCAGTCAGGTGAAGGTAGATTTGAATATCATCAGCGTAACAGTGAAAAGAGACATTGTGTTTTTCAAAAATGGAGCTCAAGGGCAACATATACAGAGAAAACAACATAGGACCCAGTACCGAGCCCTGGGGCACACCACAGCGGAA
The DNA here is from genome assembly GCF_965226115.1 of Aulonocara stuartgranti. Lineage (NCBI taxonomy): Eukaryota > Metazoa > Chordata > Actinopteri > Cichliformes > Cichlidae > Aulonocara > Aulonocara stuartgranti. The sequence continues at coordinate 8,221,155 of NC_138959.1, read as the reverse complement.
ACGGGCAGAAGAAGAGGAATATTTTCCCATCGAGACGGAGAACGACCTCTCAGAAAAATATGATTTAAACCAAGATAAAACATTTCCTTTGAGGCCTACTACATGTTCCAGTCTTGCCAAAAGGATATCATGATCAACCGTATCAAAGGCTGAGGTCAAATCCAATAGTACTAAGACCGCAGAGTGCCCAGAGTCAGCAATTAAGAGAAGGTCATTAAAGACTCTTAGTAGGGCAGTTTCGGTGCTGTGACGCGGTCTAAATCCAGACTGAAATTTATCACTTATACCGTTGCTCTCTAAATAGGTCTGTAGTTGCCGAAGCACTATTTTCTCTAAGACTTTTGACATAAAAGGAAGTTTAGAAATCGGCCTGTAATTAGCTAGAATGTTACGATCAAGGGAACTTTTCTTGATGACAGGTTGCACGACTGCATGTTTAAAGACAGTCGGAACATAGCCAGATGACAGTGAGAAGTTCATTAGAAATAAAATACAAGACCCGATTGTATTCAATGCATCCTTAATGATACGAGAGGGAATAATGTCGTGCAAAGAATTTGAGCTTCTCAGATTATTAATTATTTCCTTTAAAGTCAAAAATGACACAGGTTCGAACTGTTGGAAAACCGTTGAACATTCAGAAGCTGGGGCTTGATTTACTACCAAAGAATGTGTGGCCCTTAACAATGAGATTTTATCTATAAAATAATTTAGAAATTTTTCGCAGAGGGCCGGGGAGGCACCCATTGAAACATCCGAACAGGGATTAACCACTGAATTAAAAATTTTAAACAGGACTCGAGGATTATGGCTGTTATTCGCAATAATGTTAGATAAAAAAGAAGTTTTTGCCATTTTGGCAGCCTTCTGGAATTTAGACTGGCTCATATGCAGGATGTCAAGGGACACCTGAAGTTGATCTTTTTTCCATCTTCTCTCAGCTCGACGACATTCACGTCTAAGAGCGAGGATGGATTCATTTAGCCAAGGTTGGCGTGAGGTTTTACGGCGTCGAATCTTTACTGGAGCCACAGTATCCAAAATAGAAGTACATATAGAGATGAAAGAGTTAACTATGCCATCAACTGGGAGAGGTGCATTACTGATATCTTCATAACAAAAAGAATTGGCAAAGGCCGCAGAAAAAAGAGCAACAGCCTCAGAATTAATCGGACGTGATAGGCTCGGTGGACCCTCAGAGTTCAGTTCCATATTGCATGACTGAACATCAAACATAACTGGGAAATGATCCGAAATCCCAGCATCATTGATGTCTGTGATGCAAATGTCCAGTCCATACGACAATACCAAGTCCAGCATATGCCCTTTAATGTGGGTTGATTTCCTCACCCACTGAGTAATATTAAAAGAGTCAATAAGGGCAAGAAAGTCCTTAGCCAATAGGTCCTCCTCGCAGCATATATGAATATTAAAATCACCACAAATAAGTACACGATCATAACTTAAGAAAATAATTCCTAGAAGATCAGCAAATTCACGGATAAAATCCTTGTTGCGCTTCGGCGGTCGATACACCACCGCACAGAGGGTCCGGGGGGAACCGGACAACTCCAGTAGTTGTACTTCAAAGCTGGAGTGCAAGGCGGGAGGCAGCTGCCGCACTCGGAATTTACTTCTAAAAACCGAGGCTAGCCCTCCACCCCTGCCCACGGTCCTAGGAGAATTAAAGAAAGCACAGTCCAGTGGAAGAAGTTCCGAAAAGGAAGAGGACTCACCAGGGCGAATCCAGGTCTCTGTTAGAAACAGGACATCCAGCCTTGATGCAAGAAAAAAGTCATTTACAACGAAGGACTTGTTCACCAGTGACCTAGTGTTTAGCAGTGCCATACGGAGCGTAGCCTCGTTGACGCTACTGGGAGCACGTCCCAGCCGGCGAAGATTACTGTAATCCACACCTCCTCCAGAGGCCCGCTTCCAGCTCCATACAGGTGGACACTCAGCTGGTAGAACCGGATGGGCTTGCTGGCCAGCATAGCGAATCCATCGATGACGACCCAGTCTGAAGGTATGCTGGGAGGGCCGCAGGTTGTCAATAATGGAGCGGTAGCCAATCACTCCATGTGCTTTTAGGTAAGCTTTAATACGAACGCGAAAACCACTCCGCTTACCCCGTTTCCTATATCGTTTCTTGTGCGGTGTAAAAAGAGGCAGGTAATCCGTGCAGGCGGAAGTATGTGGTCGAGGCTGGGAAAAATTCCCTAAGTTCCAATATAGCTCCGGCTTTTGGTGATTCAAGGGTCGAAGATTTAAAAGAGTTTGTCGATCATAGGCAATCAGGGCAGTAACATCCGGAAAGCATATAGAAAGTAATAAAACAAAGAGAAAACAACACTCAGGAAGACGGACCCAAAGACGGCTTGCCGTGCACACTGGCGCCATCTTGGATGTAATTCCGTGATATTCAGTGATATTACATACGTTAGGCATTCATTATGTCTTCGTATGAGTGTGTATGTATATATATATATATATATATATATATATATATATATATATATATATATATATATATATATATAAAAAAGAAGGCAGTTTCATTTCGAGACATGCACTCAGTTGAACTGCTGACCTCGTCTTCTCAATGTTAAAGCGTAGAGCGTCTCTTGTTCTGACTTATACTGACTGAATCAAGAAGACATCTACCCTTTGTGCAGCAGTATCAGTGCGAGAAAGCTTAACAAAATAGCACGAGCTGTTGTTGTGCATTTTTGTGCTGTTTATCTTTCCGGTGACTATTTCATTTCACAGTGGTGACAGCTGCTTGCAGTGCGAGGCATCAGAAAAGAGGGCAGGCAAGGTAAGCTGAATCTTTCATCATTCTCACATAAGTGAGGGGAGATGAGAGACAACGTATTTCTCACTGTCTGACTTACGGTTGTGAGACTGCATTTCATTAGGGCATCCGCAGGTCATGGATTTTGGGCATAAGTAAGTTGTGGCTTTATACCCAAAGCACATTTGTTTCAGCAGTGACCAGCATTTTTAAGAAATAGGGCAACCATTTTTAAAGAAAATTATAAAATGCTCAGAAAACCATTCACTGTATTTGCTTTCAGCAGTGGTGCCAGTTTTTAGTTTGGTAGTTTAATGTTCAAGGCCAGACAGCCCACTTTTCCTTTTTGGAGGAAACAGATTAACTAACGTGTCAGTTTACTGTCAGTATTTTTTATTACTATTGAGCTGTTTTTAATCAGTCTCTTCAGTAATACTGACATAACACAAACCGATCATCTAGGTTTTCACACAGAAGTCCTTGATCACTTGATCATTTCAGGTACGTATTTTGGCGTTGTACTTTATCCTTTCTCTCAGGAGTCATAATTTCCTTGTTATCGTCATTTGGGATCTGGTCACCTGCTGTACAAGAAGTGAAAAAAACTATTTGGAGGAGGCGGGAATTTATTACATACACAAGCATTTTTCAAATTCATCCATCCATCCATCCATTTTCCACAAACCACTTTTTCATCTCAGTGATGTGGGGGAACTGGACTCCATTCCAGCTGGGGTCAACATACACATCTGAAATATTTTTAAATGCAATCTTTTCAGCTCCTCTGCCTCATTTTTCCCTCAGTCCATTCTTTGTTTTCCAAAAATTCAAATAAAACAATGAAATGAGCAAACAATTGTATGGGCCCACCACCTTCAGTAATCTAAAAGCATGTGTGTGTTGGGGGGGGATTCGTGGTAGCATTCATCCAATTTATTACCATCACGAGGCTGCAGTGTCACAGCTGTGGAAAGTGGAGGGTGTAGCCTAGTTTTAGAGCTGATTAACTAACGTGAATAATTTTACAGTCATATTTTGTTTATGACTGGAACATTGGTCCAACAGTAAGCAGTCCAATGGGAATGCTCCAGACACACCTGATCGACCTCTCCAACATTGGCTTAAGTAAACTTCACTCAAATAAATGCACTTGGGACTATTTTCAGCCTGGGATAAATACTGGCTCAGGCGAGGCAGCAGGTGAACAAAAGATTAAAATAACCTGAAAATGTTTTTTTACAGTTGTGTTTACAGCAGGGCTCTGTGATAGAGAAGCATTGCTATTAAGCTAATAAGAGAGTAAGTAAGCTACTGACTGTATACGCAGTCGGTAACCCACAATTCACACACACATATTCAGCACGTTATTCCTCATGCTTTTAAGCACTTTCATCATGTAACTATCACACACAAGTTCACACTGATGGATAAATTGGGGGAGAGTTGGGGTTCAATAGCATGCCAGATGACACTTCAACATATGGACTGGAGGAGCTGGGGATCAACCCACTCATCTGCCAGTTAATAGAAAAGCTTGTAGTAGTCCAAGGTATAGAGGGTTTTTTTGTGATTGAAAATCTGGCAAAAATGGTAATGACTTATCCTGTTTTTAAATACATTTATACTATGGCAAAGTCATAGAACAACAACATTGATTACTGCTCATAATAGTTAACACACACACACACACACACACCAGTGATGTTGGATGAAAATGGGTAAGCGTCTTCCTGTTACCTTCTCCTCATTATGACACCAAACAAATAGAAAACAAGGAAAGCACTGAAATCAATTCATGACACATACTTTCAAAAGCCCGATTAGTTTGCTGCAGAGGATTAAGTGGAATTTATGGCAATACACAGAAAAAACCCCTTGAAACAACATACTGTATATACATACACACAGTGCACACAACCCATTTGCTTGATTTACTGGGGCCTTGCAGAAAACCTTTTGACAAGGTTTAATTAGCGTGCTTTTACACCGTTTTTCATGTTTAAAAGGTGATGAATTGTATAATTAAAGGCCTCACAATGTAAATCAATGGGGCAGAAAGAGAGAAGGTAATTAAATAGCGAGCTGGCTGGCATCATAATGTTCCAACTTTCATGGGAGACAAGCCACCCCCCACTGTGCCCAAACACTTGTTGACTGCAATAATGAAAGAATGTTGACACACAAAGACATCTCCTGAAAGGGACACCTAATTAGCAGCTTTTTAATCAGGTTAATACAAAGAACTATAAAGAAAAATACAAATCTGTTAGGAGGAAAAGGGATTTATGGACACAGTCGCTCTTGGCATAAAAGGGTCTAAATTAGTGTAACAACATGGCATCTTCATTTGTGTCTCAGGCTATAAATTTTCCAGTGACAGTCCTGCATGGTTGCGTTCTGCAAAGCCCATTGAGAGGCCGGGCATTTCTGTAAAACAAGTCAGTGTTATATGCAGTAGTACTTTATCATTCTCCTACAGGGTGGGAGAACGTTCTGCAATGTCCTGCTGGGCTCATGTTTCCATCTCTGAACTGAATCTCCCTTTCAAATCAAGCCTTCTTTTCCCCCATTCTCTCTGGATTTAGGCCATTTTAGACCTATGAAAAGCTGCAAATGCCGATCTCACAGACCTCATTTGTTTCAGTCTCAGTCCCAGCGCTTAGACTCCAACCCTTAGGTGTTCTGCTACTTGAGCAGCCAAAGATAAAGCTGCTTTTTTTTTTTTTTTGGACAACCATTCCAGCATTTCCTAGGATTGCCAGGGCTGGCAGCGGGGGTGCAGATGTGTGGTAATTGAGTCTGGAATGGGCTGTTTGAGGTGGAGCTGCCACTATGCCACTCAGTCATAGCTATTCCTCCAATTTTCTCTCTCTAAGGAGTTCTGTCCCTAGGGAACATACAACTGAGTGGACTATCGCTGACTGTTACTGGTGCTTGGAGCTAAAGATAATACAGCTCCCACTGTCAACGAAACCCTCTGACACCTCGCCCACATGCTGTTCTCACATACTGTATTGTAGCCTACTCTGGCAACACGATTAACCATTGACTTTCAGACATTCCCATTAGTGCCCTCTTTTGGCTCTTTAATTTACCCCATATTATGAATGAAAAGGTCTTCTTTTGCTTTTTACTCAAAAAGCTTAATGGATAAGTGGTTTCTCTATTTAGAACTTAAACTGGCCTTTTAAGCTGTTTTTTGTGTGTGTGTGTGTTTTACAGTTTTGACCTGATTTTTACACTTTTGCTTTGCCTTGATTTGAGTGGAATTGTTTTTACAAAAAAATGTGGAAGGCAAAACAAAACTGAGCCAGTGCAAGATATTAAAAGTCATAAATAATGTCTGCTAGCGATTAAGAATATTTTAGGCCTCACAGGCCTGGAGACTAGCACAAACTCTGATGCATGGCACCGCTATTGAAAAATGTGTATTCCACCGAATGGTTTGCTTTTACCAGGTGAAATCATTTGCACAGAAGGCACTACATCAAAATTCTCCTTGTTTTGTATTCTAATAACCCCGATTGCCCATAGTGTGCATGGAAAATGCTGACTCGATTTACTCTCCCAGCTGTACTGAAACTGTTAAAAGAAACAGAAACCAGAAATGCTGCCACCAACAAATTTTGAAAGCACAGCTTTCAGTTTGAATGCAATCAGTCTCCATTTCCAGTTTAAATCATACTTTTCACAGTTTCACTAGTGTTTGCAGACAGGTCGGCATTTTCCATGCAAATTAAAGGTGACCATGGCAACCTGCCAGTGACCAAACCAATTGCAAGGGCACTTTATATCTGTTTTAGATCAACTTTGTTGTAATAGCTGCCATCATCCTATAGCAACCACTCACCAACCAGTCGGGGAATACACGTGTCAGTCGTGACAAACGGTTACCATGGTCACAGGTGACAAATCTCTAGGACTGTGTCACTGATGCCCCAGCTGGTTAAGTACTTCGTAACTAGCAAAGCTGCCCATTCTCGACCAAGTCATCAAGTCTTGTGTTAACTGACTCGTTAAATGTGCTAGTTTCATACTCTTTTGTTCGAACATGATTGTAATAGACTATCAGTTCAATAAACTTCTTGAGCTTCACAGCTCAAAATGAAAAAGAAGTTAAAAATGACACCTCAGAGACTGATTTGCATCTTCCTTCATCCCTTTTTGTCATATTACTTCCACTTGCTGGCTGTAAGAACAAGTGCTGACATGTTCTTAAATGCGTTTACTTTATATATTTATATTTCCGTTGGATGACGATGGATCTGCTATAGTGTACATTTCACTGGGAGGCAAATGTAATTCCCTCTATTGTGTGTGTTCAAGCCCATGGCTGCTGTGTGGGTGGCTGTCACCCGGTGTCAACAAACAGCAGGTGGGGCCCACATGACCACCTGGCACATGAAACACAAATCCATGCATTAATCCAGTCCAAGACACAAGCAAAAATCCAAAAGAAGATAAATACCTATACCTGCAATCCGCATAGAAGGGATGACAGCCTACAAATTAATTAATTGGCTCTTCTACAGTGTGTAGCATCAGCTGCCATTTCCTACTGATTCATCCTTTTGTAATATAAGCATCTCTCCTTATCTAGTGCTCATTTTCATTTCACAAAAGCTGAGCACCCATTCCTGTTCCCCGGAGGAGAGCAGCCCAGAGCCAGACACCTAATCTACCACAAGCGCAACTACCACTACAACTGGCATTGCTGTCCATAACTCAGTCAGTGGCTCAGTTATTAGCACAGTTTCCTGTTTTGTCACCAGTTCAGTCTTCAGCACAGTTAACGGCTCCACAGTCTGCCCAGTCATCCGCTCCGTTACCGCCTCAGTCCTTTGCCTCATTGCCTGTTAGTTTGTCAGCTCAGTTATTGTCTCTGTCACCAGCTCAGTGCTTAGCCCAGCAACCCGTTCAGTCACTGCCCACCTCAGCTGGAAGCCTTAGAGAGCCTTCTTCATCAGCTGAAGATTACGCGGTGCTGACACACTTTAAACTGACTGTTTGCCCTACACAGCCCCAGCCGTCGCATCCTAAGCCGGCTGCGTGCCCTGTGCCGCTACAGTCAGTGCCCGCGGTGCCAGAGGACCCCGCACCCGCTGGCTCTGCATCCGTCTCCGCTGGGGGTTCAGGAGGACCCCTCCAGCAGCTCCTCGTCTCCGCTGGCGGCTCTGCCCAGCCCGGCCAGCACCTCCTCGTCTCCGCTGGGGCTTCAAGGGAACCTCTCCAGCCGCTGCTCGTCTCCGCTGGGGGTTCAGGGGAACCTCTCCAGCCTCTCCTCGTCTCCGCTGGAGGGTCCGAGGGGCCCGTTCAGCCTCCTGTCTCCGTTGGAGGGCCCGTCCAGCCGCCATCTGCTTCTGCTCCGCCTGGTCTGGCCCCGGCTTCGTCTGGCCCAGCCTCGTCCGAGACTTCGTCCTCGTCTGGCCCAGCCGCCGCTTCGCCTGCTGCAGCTCCATCTCCGTCTGGTCCGGCCCCCGCATCACCCACACCCGGTCCGGCCTCTGCATCGCTTTCAACGTCGCCCGGTCCAGCTTCGGCCTGTGCTTCGCCCAGTCCGGCCTCAGCCTCAGCTCCTGCTTCGCCGTCGCCTGGTCCAGCCTCAGCCTCTGCAGCGACGCCTGGTCCGGCCCCCGCATCGCCACCGTCTGGTCCTGCCTCGTCTGGTCCTGTGCCCACCAGGCCATGGCCAGCATGCCTAACACTGGAGAGCCGCCGCTGCATTCCATGCAGCCGGCCTCCTGAACTGCTCCGTCGTCTCCTTCGCCGCCGCCGCCGCTGCCTTCCGCGCGGCCGGCCCCCTGAACTGTTTCCACGTCTCCACCGTTCCCGTCCGCATGGTCGGCCCCCTGAACTGCACTGTGTTTTGGGTTGTTTTTCTTGGGCTCCGGTGTCTGCTGTGCTCCTTTGTTTTCTGTTCCGTGCCCTCCGTCCTGGGCCCCCGCCGCCCGCCCTGGGTCGTTTTCTGTTTGGTTTTTTGTTTTCCTGTGTTTGGGCTGTCTGGTGCCAGCCCTTAAGGGGGGGGTGATGTCATGGTCCTGGGCCGTGTTGGCCCAGTATTCTTAGTTCTCTTGTATTTTTGTATTCAGTTCCCTGTTTAGGTTCTCTGTGTGCTTTCCCTTTGTGACTCTCACCCCCTGTGTGCCCCTCTATGTATTCATGAGCCCTTGTCCCCTTTCGTGTTTTATTCCATGTTTTCCCCAGCCTGTTATGTCTGTGTTCTCCCCGTGCTCTCTCCTCCTGTCTGAACCTCTGTACTTCCTGTTTTACTTTGACAGTCTCTCGTCAGTATGCGTCATGTTGTGTTCACTCCTGCCCTGTCTCGTTATGATTATCTGTGTCAGCTGTGTTCCCCGTGTGCTCCCACTTCCCTCGTTAACCCTCTGTGTATTTATGTCTGCGTCTCCCTCAGTTCTGTGTCGTAGTCTCCCTCATGTTGTGTGGATCTTCCTGTGTCTACCTGCGAGTGTTAGTTTACTTTTCCCCAGTTTAGTTTTGTATTTCCTGTGTTCTGCCGTGCCAGCATTAAAGCTGTGTTTCTCGAGTTCATCCCCGTGTCTGTGAGTTTTGCATTTGGGTCCTCCTCCTGCCTGCCACACAGCCGACCTTGACAACAGGAAAACAAAAATTGAAGCTATTAGCTAGGAAGAAGCTCACAGCAGGTCACATTTTACCTGCTTTTAAAAGATCTGTCTGTGTGCATGAAGAAAAGTCCATGATAATTACTAGGAAGCTGATTACATGAAAAGACAAAACCATTTTCGAGAACAAACAATAATGGGTGTTGGGTTACTTGTTCATATCCACAGGACGACATGAAAAACATACAATTGTTTTAATGCGCATACTGTTTGATAGAGAATAAGCTCTGTGTTATTGTATATGTATTCTTCTCACAGCCACATACTGTACAACATTGTAGAGGCAAACGGTATACAGAAAACAAATTAATGCCCATGTTGAAACTATCCACAACTACCAACTTTGAGAACTCAAAGGAAATTGTATTTTCAACATTAGCTGTTCTGCAGCGACTCACGAGTGCAAAAACAGTTGGTTCCAGATTATTATCAAAAAGGAAACAATTTGAACCATATTTAAAATCAAAGAAGGCAAAGCAGAACTGTGTGCAATTTTTATTTCACGAGCTTCAAGGGAACAATGAAGAATGGCACAGAAGGAAATGGGGTTGTGAGTGTAACCAGTCACCATGTTTTTTTTCTTTGTTTTTAGAGGAGTTGCAATTTAGGGGGGCGGAGCAGGTGGATGGCCGAGCGTTAAACAGCTGCTGTACTTAATTCAGCTTGATAGGTTGTTATGAGTCTTTCTGAAGGAAAATGTGAAAGGAAAACACAGCAACAAAGAACAAAATTTGTCCCGCATCACAGAAATTAAGTTGTTTTTTTGCAGAATACTAAAATGCACTAAACAAAAGGCCTGTCCATCGTAGTCTTTTACAATTTGGTGCATCTTTGAGAGATTAAATCCTTTCCAAATTACTATAAGACAAATAAGACATGTTGGAAGTAGTTCAGAGGGCCTAGAGAGTATAAATCAGTAAGACACACAATCAATAATATTCTCCTGGTGTCTTTGCTTTTCATGTAAAAACAAACAACCAAAAAAAACCCACTTTTTTTTTTTTTTTTTTTTTAAAGAATTTTAGTAGTGGTGAACAAATGAAATCCACTGAACTGTTTGTAACAACTGGTCAACAATTAATCAAAGGCATTGTTTATTAAGTTTAAGTTCATGAAAATATATATCAAAAATATCAACAAACATGTTTTAAGGAACATAATTTGATATCTGGGTAATAATTAGTGCTTCATGTTGAACTCCTTGATGATGGGACACTTCAGGAAAAACTTTTGTGCAGAAATAGGACTCCGGTTACCCAATAGGCGGGATCATTTATGGAATGAAAAATAAGACAGTTTATTTAATTTTTAATAACTCGTTTTTAATAGTTTTTTTTTCTATTACATATACAGTGGCTTGCAAAAGTATTCGGCCCCCTTGAGCTTTTCCACATTTTGTCACATTACAGCCACAAACATGAATCAATTTTATTGGAATTCCACGTGAAAGACCAATACAAAGTGGAACGAAAATCATACATGATTCCAAACATTTTTTACAAATAAATAACTGCAAAGTGGGGTGTGCATTGCCTTATGAGTGCTAATGACTAAATAGAGTGCACCTGTGTGTAATCTAATGTCAGTACAAATACAGCTGCTCTGTGACGGCCTCAGAGGTTGTCTAAGGGAATATTGGGAGCAATAACACAATGAAGTCCAAAGAACAGACCAGACAGGTCAGGGATAAAGTTATTCAGAAATTTAAAGCAGGCTTAGGCTACAAAAAGATTCCCCAAGCCTTGAAATCCCACGGAGCACTGTTCAAGTGATCATTCAGAAATGGAAGGAGTATGGCACAACTGTAGACCTACCAAGACAAGGCCGTCCACCTAAACTCACAGGCTGAACAAGGAGAGTGCTGATCAGAAATGCAGCCAAGAGGCCCATGGTGACTCTGAGCGAGCTGCAGAATCTGTCCATAGGACAGCTATTAGTCGTGCACTGCACAAAGTTGGCCTTTACGGAAGAGTGGCAAGAAGAAAGCCATTGTTAACAGAAAACCATAAGAAGTCCCGTTTGCAGTTTGCCACAAGCCATGTGGGGGACACAGCACACATGTGGAAGAAGGTGCTCTGGTCAGATGAGACCAAAATGGAACTTTTTGGCCAAAATGCAAAACGCTATGTGTGGTGGAAAACTAACACTGCACATCACTCTGAACACACCATCCCCACTGTCAAATATGGTGGTGGCAGCATCATGCTCTGCGGGTGCTTCTCTTCAGCAGGGACAGGGAAGCTGGTCAGAGTTGATGGGAAGACGGATGGAGCCAAATACAGGGCAATCTTGGAAGAAAACCTCTTGGAGTCTGCAAAAGACTTGAGACTGGGGCGGAGGTTCACCTTCCAGCAGGACAATGACCCTAAACATAAAGCCAGGGCAACAATGGGATGATTTAAAACAAAACATATCCATGTGTTAGAATGGCCCAGTCTAAGTCCAGATCTAAATCCAATCGAGAATCTGTGGCAAGATCTGAAAACTGCTGTTCACAAGCGCTGTCCCTCTAATCTGACTGAGCTGGAGCTGTTTTGCACAGAAGAATGGGCAAAGATTTCAGTCTCTAGATGTGCAAAGCTGGTAGAGACAAACCCTAAAAGACTGGCAGCTGTAATTGCAGCAAAAGGTGGTTCTACAAAGTTTTGACTCAGGGGGCTGAATAATTACACACACCCCAGTTATTTATTTGTAAAAAATGTTTGGAATCATGTATGATTTTTGTTCCACTTCTCACGTGGACACCAGTTTGTATTGGTCTTTCACGTGGAATTCCAATAAAATTGATTCATGTTTGTGGCTGTAATGTGGAAAAGTTCAAGGGGGCCGAATACTTTTGCAAGCCACTGTAAGTTATGAAACCATGAAATGGTACCCTGTGGTGTTTTTGTTTACATTTCCATAGTGACGAATCTTTTCTTTATCAGAGCATGAACATCTCCTCTGAAATATTTTAAATAGCATCTATTAATCCATCCTAGAAAAGATATCTGCAAGACTAATACAGATCTTACAGTGAAGCACTGAACCCTTATCACTGTTTTGCACACAGTTCTGACATTGTGAAACAAAGCACAGCATATCCTGCTGGATGTCTGCAGCCTCAGCAAACATTTTTGTTTGGATAGATATAAAAAGAGTACACAGAAGTCCCAAATGAGTTTGCCTAAGTAGATCACTTGATTAAATAGGCACAGAATCATCTCTGCAGTTTAACTTGCCCACTTACTAATTCTGGCATCACTACCTGTTATTTGCATTATGCAAATCTTTTTATAATAATTTAAACTATAAGCTTGATGAGAAATAAAATTGCTGTTATGTTTAGCTAATCCCTCTTTGCTCAGGCTTTATGTGCTTACGCTTTATGCTTTTTCTGTGTATTCCACTGGCTATGTACTTGAACATTTTTATCCACAAGCTAATGTTCTGCATTTCAAACTGGAATGATTTCTATGGACCTCTGATTACAGACTTGTAGAGTGCACAGGAAAAAACCCACCAAAGCTGAATGACTGCTGATGATTTTCTTTAATCGCTTACGGTGTCGGTGACTACATCGGTTGCCAAGTTTGGAATGCTACATATGGACTGTCGCCACAGTCTTCTGAGCCCTAGTGACCTTTTAGAGTTACAGACTAACACAATAACTTCATTATACTGATTAATTAATCTTGAATCCTTTCAGGGAATTGTTCAAATGGATAAATGGGGCTCTATGTTGATGAAAAGCACTCAGATGATTGGAGTTAAAGCTAAGACATGCAAGGTTTCTAGTAAACTGAAATAAATCCATAGAAGGATTCCTGGAAAGCTAAATATTTATGTTTCTGTTTTAAGCCTATGTACTATTGCAATCCAACTCCAGTCCCCCTGCTTCACCTGTATCTCTGTAACAGCAACACATATCCACACTCTCAGTCGTGTCAGTGTAGTTAAGCTGTCAGTATTCTGCTCATTGTTCCGCAGCATGCTCACCCAAAAGCTGTCCCGTTGCTTGTTGCCACTGCTCCCATTAGCATTTCAAAAGCTACATTAACCCAATAGTAGCTTTTCAAGAGCAACTTCCTGCCACATCAGCCTGATTATGCCATTTCAAAGAGTTTGAGGAGTCAAATACAGTTTGGTGCTGGTAGCGACATCATTAACACCACAGTGCAAATATTGTGTTTGCATTTGCAGGTGCAAAATCAATGTGTAATCAGAATCATTATTAGGGTGCATCGTGTAGCTCATGAAATAAAACTCTAGTGCATATCATGCCAACAAAACTGTGAATTTTGATTCAAACTAGGATCAGAAAAGATAAATCTATCAAAAACAAACAAAAGCCCCACCCTCTAAAGTTTGCTTCTACCCATGAAAATATGCATGCACCATAATGTGCTGTATGCACCTCCTATTGCTTCTTTCATGCACTTGTTTATGGATATTTCCATTTGTTTGTGCTCTTAGATATCTTCTGAGTTTGACTGTGAATAATGATCTCAATGCTTGTGTTGGCTGAGTTAATTACTGGTAACTGAGATTGCATGTTTTTATTATTTCTCATATACACAGCCAGACTCATTGCCTACCAAGCTTATAGCCATACATTGCTGTTAGGCTCCAATCAAACAAGTGCCACATAAGAACACATTATCTGAAGCCATTAATTTCCGTAATTAGGGTTTCTCAGACTGCTGCTGCACTTCAGCTTAATTGCTGGGTTCTAATTAATACTCATTTTACTACACAGCATGTCACCTGCATGGTTCGAGTTGCCTTAAGAGGAGTTTACCACAGGATATTCGGTGCACCTGGTAACAATGGACACGCTCCCAGCTGTTTTGTATTCTTGGTTAATATGCTCAAGTTGAGTTTTGGTTCTAGTGCTTAAAGTTTTAGATTGCTGTTTTAATTTGCTTCTAATACCTTTGAGTCTCTGTGTACGTTATTTCTAACGATGGGTTTGTCACGGTTCAAAAAGGACTCAACTGCAGGTCACACTGAGCAGTTTCACAAGGTTTTAATGAGCTACTCAATGTTGTTTCTAAACAACAGAAATGAACCAAGTATCTTCGTTAAAGCTGAATGTTCACAGGCTCAAAGACTTTAATCACCAAAGCAGACAAAACTTAAGATATTTCATCAGAAGCAAAATGTTAAACTCAGGAAAGATTTTTGTTCTAAAATCAGGTAAATGTAAAATTATCTCAAAGTCAGAATGTTCATTTAGGTAAGTAGCTTGTTACTCAGTTGGAGGAGTCTCTTTTCTTGCACAGGTTTCCGTCCTCCTTCTTTGATACAGGGTCAACTTCAAGTCCATGTTTATTTCCAGAGAGTGTGTGGGAGAGTGGGTCAGGCAGGTACACCAGACAGAATCCTCGAAGAGGAGGAAGAGGAGGAGGAGACAAGCAGGTAAATACAAATCTAGGTTTACAAGGCAAGCAGGTAACTAGATCATATCTGAATTGCAAACAGGCTGAGCAACACTATCATATAAAGTAGGTTAACAATCTGGCACCAAGTGAAGATAAAAGGCAGGTTTAAATACTGTCAGTCACTGGGGATGTAAAACATATCTGGCTGCCTGAGTCCTCCCTAGATCACGCCCACTCCTGGAAGCTACTGGTTAGTAATAGAAAGCAGTTCTGGACTAAAGCTCTTTGCTACGACGCGAGTAAAACAAACCTAGGCTGTTTCCCTTATCAGCATAAACAGTCACATGAAGCGGGTTAGCAACTCAGTATGTCAGTCGAAGGTTTTGCATGTGCATTCAAATGAAATGGGTGGAACTGGCAGTATTCAACCAATCAGAATTATGTATCATGATGTTGCAAACAAAGATCAAACTGTAACTTTAGAAAAATATGAAGAGGTTAAATGTGCAACACAGCTTCTACAAACAAAGCAGTAACAAAGTGTGTGGAAGAGGAAAAGCACTGTGCAGTGTTAAAGTTAATAGGGCTGTTTGACTGTATGTGCATTTAATCTCTTTGGTCAGTAAGGCTAGAAAAGACCTTTTGTATTAAAAAAGTCTAGCATATTTGAAAACAGTAAAAAAGAGAGCCGGCGTAAATGCTGACTGGGCAAGTTAACAGACTTACCGATATCACAGCTCTGTCACTGACACAAGGGAGAATCTGATTATTGTATTTCATCAAATTCATTCATTCCAAAGACAGTTTTAGTCTGTATTCTTTCAGCTGCAGCTTCAGAGAGGAAAGAATCAATATACAAACATAAATGATATTTTTTAGTCTATCTGCAGATTTGATACAAGGTCAGTAATTATAATAGGTGCCTTCTAGGACTATGGTTGTGTCATGACTGTGTGCGGATGGGCAGGGAGATAGGACCCAAAATGCAGGACTCGGAGGCAGACATGAACTCAGAATACACAGCTTTTATCGCTGGAAAAACGGAACAGAAACTAAACTGAGGATACAAAAATAAACTAAGCAGACGGACCACACAGATAACGCGACACTGACACGAAGAAAGACTGGGCTTAAATACACTGAGGAAGTCATCAAGGAATTAGAGACAGAAGGGGAACGAGACCTAATGAGACAGGGAGAACAAAGCTAGAAACACTGACATTAGACAGGAACATGAACCTTCAAAGTAAAACAGAAAACAAGACACACTTTACTAGGACACAGACTCGACCGATTGAGACAGACTAGACACTGAACTAAACCGGCAATAATAACAAAATACAAAATTAAATCAAGACACGAGAAACTCAAAATACTGGGTCAAAACTGACCCAGAACCGTGACAGGTTGCATGTTTATAGAACAATAAAACTGTTGTAAAGCTGCAACCAACAGTAAAAAAAACTCCATCAAGGAATGAACTTGCTTCTACTGATCTGCATTCATTACTCATGTTCATTATTAACAAATAAACTTTAGTGCCTCCTACCATCAATGCTTGCAGGTCTCATGGATTTTCCAGGAATAATAATGCTATTTTACAAAGAGCCGATTGGTCAGCAAGCACTGATTTCATACTTATTCACATTTCCACTATAAATGACCAAGGAACAGGTAAGAAGTGAAGCATCTTCATAGTACAGAAACACCAAAGTTAACCCTGTAACATACTTAAAGTACCTTTATATAATATTTTGTGAGTTTTTGAGACCTCAAAATCATCAGCATGTTTTCCCCTAAAATAAATTGTACCAAATACAAGATATAGAAAATATGATACAAATTCATGTAATCATTTAAAAGTTAAGTAAACACCACAGTTTCCAAAAGTTAGAATTTTTTGGCAATTATTTTATGATTCAAGCTAAACCCAAAGATGCCTGGATGAGACTAAATCTCTCTTAATAGTACAGGTCTATGGAGGACAAGGGGGAGCAGACAGTTCTAGTCTGGTGTTATCTTGTATTTTGACTGAGGTATTTTGTTAGCAGTTGTAGTAGTACTCTCCACAGTATGTGTGTTCCTGTTTTCATGATTATGCATCAGTTCCTCTGTGCTCCCTTGTTAAGTGTTTATATTTGTATCTCTTGGTCTCTTGAGCTTCTTCCTGAGTATACCATGCTAGTTTTGCTTTGTGCTTATCCTGCTGTGTCTGGATTCTGTTCCTTCTCTCATCAGACCTGCTACCAGCAATAAATATTGCTTTCCATTTGCAGTGTCAGTCTCCTGCATTCTGCACAAATCTGCAATCCGCACAGCAACAGATTGTGAAACAAATACTGGCATGTTTGCTACCAAGCAGACCAAACTGATATAAAATGGGCCAATCACAATTGTTTCAATTTGCATTTGTTTAACATGTAGTTCCCGGCGGGGTGGATTCTGGGCAAAGGTGTAAGCTATGGGGTAGGGTAAATTTCTAAAAGCGGATTAAACAAAACAAAACAAAAACAAAAAAATCCAAATGAAACTTCAGGATAAGTTAGCTGGCTGGGTAAAGACAGGCAAAGGAGCTATTATTTTCATTCATTGGGAATCTAAGGTGAAAAACAGCCTCATCATATTTAAGGTTTTTTCTTTTTTACAGCGTCAGCATGAGGGCTGGCACTGTGGCCAGATGCTATAATTATGGTATGACAATGGTGATGAGTCATACTGTGCAAATGGACTGCCATTTGCACAGCAGCTCAAAAACACAAGTGATTGACTGAAGATGCAGCAGTTTCAGAACTACACTGACTGGCATTCGAGCTCTGAGTATCTCGTGCTGGGCTGACAGACTTTACCGTCATATAAGAACATTTTTTCAGAGGATACTCAAATGTAGAAGGAGACATAGATCTTTCTGATGTGTGTTTGTACAGTGTGAATAATTTAAAAAAAAAAAGAAGCAGCCATTGCTTTGCAGCAGCCTGATAGACTTTGAAATTTAAATATACTACCTTTGCTTAATTGATCCAATCACCACATCTGTCCTCCATCGGAAGAACTCTAGAGACACTCCAGACGGTTTAGATTTGATTGAGCCAGCCTCTTTCTTCTTACATGAGTAGCCTCACTGGACCCACAGCTGCAGTCAGGCCTCTTCTGCAAACATGAGATCGTCATATGCTGTCAGTCAACTAAGAACTGATGTGCCTCAATGCCATGCACATATCAAACAGCACAGGGGCTCACAGACAAATACTTTTCCTCTCTCCGTCTTTGCATTAAACAGCTTGACATGATTGATTTTAAACTCCACCATACCTCACATGACTACATGACTCATAGCAATTATTATTCACTACAGCTTTTGCATATTCCTCAAGGTTAAACCCCCAAGTCACAACACATCATTTTCACACTCAAAACAGCACAGTATATGCAGAATACATCAGTTTTCCAGGAGCAGCTGTTGAATGGTTTGTTTCAGCTGTTAGTGTTTAGATATCCATGTGGTTAAGTTTGATTGTGATTGTGATATTCAGTTTCTTCCTCCCTCATAATCTGCCACTTACAATACTGTCATACAGCCTGATGATATGAAAAAAGAACAAAAAAGTGGATTTTGATATGATCAGCATATTTGACCTGTTATAGCTGGAAACATGGGCACATTCAAACATGTATTTGCTGGCCAGCCATTTCTTAAGGTAGTAATGGGTAATACTTTGCACATATAGACCTGCAGGCAGAATTGTGGATGTTAAAAGATACTGAATATTGTTGTATTATTCACAGTTTTTGTGTTGATTTCTAATAAAGGTGTACAGAAACCCACATTGGCTGCGATCAGAAAAAAAAAAAACCCTCTGGGAACAACAACCTTCACAACAGGCAACATAAATTTAGTTTCAAAATTATATTCAGGCTTGAAATGCACACAGACTGGAGCTGAAAGAGACACAATCATAAAATGTCATGGAGATCATGCACATCTTAAATCCTCGCCATACAACTAGTTCTAACCTGAACCCTAAAGCCTGAAAGAATCCCTGAAAGAAGCCACGACCAACATGTGGAAATACTGCTACTCAATATACTCTTATATTGATATGCAACAGCTAGAGAAAATATTTTGATTTTTGATATACCTTTATTAGTCCCACAAGGGGAAATTTTAGATATTTACCGTATTTCACAAATTGTGTTTTCAGGGGATCTCATGTCTTACGTAACAAGGACCCTGACTTATTTTGCATTTTCCTCTAACACTGAAACCACTTCTCACCCTGCAGACCCTCTGTACACTTTTTTTTTCAAGATGAAGGGACAACTTGTAATTGTTTTTTAAGTAGCTGTGCAACTGCAAATGAATATAGGAATGTGTGTATGTGTGTCCTGGACTCCATAGTTTTCAGTAACAATCCTGTGTCACTCCCAAAAGTTGATTCTGTTCATCTGGACGTAGCGTTTTCAGTGCGAGAAATGTTTTATCACTCATCCAAGTGACTTCTTCAGTCTCAGCTGCAGGTTTCCCTGCAGTCATTCTCTGTCACCATTTTTGTGTGTGCGGTGTAGGTGTTTGAGAGGGAAAAGAGTGTTATTTCCATGCAATCTGCATGTTAAGGACACTACACTACACTCCTTTACCCACTATCCTCTGTGAGGCCTCTGGCATGGCCACACACCTACGACAGCTGGTTGAAAATCCCAAACAGGAGTATGTTTCTCTCTGCTGCTGTTAGAGATTCTGCTTTAACAGAACTCCTCCTATTCACCCTGCACTCCTCATCGCCTCAGGCCACAAGAAGGTCAACATGTTTATCAATAAATGAACTTTCAATCATTGTAAAAATTTTGAAAACTGTGCATTTAACTGTAATGTAGTCGGAATAAATTAATTCGCACAGATTGCTGCCTTCAATCTTGTCTCTTCTACCTAATAAAAGGTTTAAGGAGCTGACAAGTGATTTAATGAGGTGAAAGCTCAATAATAAAGTAAGTAATTCTAGGAACCATCTGGGAGTGATGGTATTTAAACTGTTTAACAGAGGTGTGGACTCGAGTCACATGACTTGGACTCGAGTCAGACATTTTATGACTTTAGACTTGACTTGAAAAAATGTTGTAAGACTTGTGACTTGACTTGGACTTTTACACCAATGACTTGGGACTTGAATTGGACTTGAACCGGTTTACTTGAAAAGACTTGATATTTCACCCCAAATATAAAATTTAACATGCATATTATATAGAGATTGAAAATGTGACGTCATTCACGGGTAGAACCGCAAAGGATTCTGGGAACTCGTGGCAAGCGGTACTAGCGCACGCAGGCTTTCAATTAAAATCAGTCACACAGCGATAAAAAGAAACACAAAAATGTCAAGAAGCTGTTGTATTATTAACTGCAATAGCCGGTCGCATGACAGCCACGGGAAGCCGACGGGTAAAGAGATCGGTTGTTATCGGATTACGTCGTGGAAGAGAAATTGTTCGAGCCATGTTTCCGAAGTAACAAAGAGGCGACTGGATTGCAGCCATTCAAAGATCAAATATAACGTCCTAGAACACTCCAGCTCACAGGTTAGTCTGCTCCAAGCATTTACACAAAGGTCAGTCTGCTGTTGTAGTTAATGCGTCATTTTTCTTAACATAATTGGTGATATAGGTTACAAGCAAGTCTGGCGCTGAACAGAAATTGTCGCGCTATGCTCCTTTGTTTATTGTGCATAAATAGTAAATTATCCTGACACAATATTGCGTTTCGCTTCTGTTATTATGGTACACTGACAAAAACATATACTTTTATTCACAGGATAAAACAGGTTTTTTGTATCACTAATTGCCCAGTACGATTACAGCATACAATATTATTGTCACTGCTACATTTCTGTGATGCTACCAGAAATTATTTCCACTACTAATTAATTACCGTTGAGCTCAAAGGTTATATTAATAAACGGTTAACGAATGTGTATTTATGAAGACGATTTGTGAGACTGGTAAACTTATGATACGTACGATGGTCTTTCGTTCTACACGGTGCATTTCAAGGTCCTGCACCCATCCGTCGGTAAACTGTACCTGGGCTTGTTGCAGTGACCTGAAGTTACTGAACTTCATGAGTGTATGCACTCACTCCAAGAACCGTATGATTATAAATATGCATATAAATATGCTAAGATGAGATAGCTGACTTCATCTAACTAGCAAATGTTTTCCAGGCTACGTTGGTGATACAGTTTTTTTTAATGTGTATGATATTTTTGTCATGCGATTTTAAAGCTGGTCCTACAACCGCATCCAAGAATAACATGCAGCTTATCTCAGAACTGTCGGTGAAAATTATTCTTGGAGCTAGGTTTAATTGAGCTGCATTTTAAAGAGGTGCAATTTCACAATTTGTGTATATTTTCTAAGTTCACTATTTTGTATGTGTTGAGAAAAACACAGATTTTAAAATTACATGGTCTAATATTTACATTTAGCATATAACTGCAACATAATTTTTTCGTTTGTTTTTTTTAAAGACTCGAAAGGACTTGAAATTCAAAGTTTCAGACTTGTGACTTGACTCGGACTTTTACACCAGTGACTTGAGACTCGACTCTGACTTGCCTGACATTACTTGAGACTTGACTTGAGACTTGAGGATAAAGACTTGAGACTTACTTGAGACTTGCAAAACAATGACTTGGTCCCACCTCTGCTGTTTAACACCTGCTATTAAGGGGTACAGTGAGACCTATTAAGCTATATGAAAGGATTTAAAATAAACAGTTAGGGTAAACTTAAACAGCGTAGGCTCAGGCAGAAAAGCTGGTGGATCTTACTCATATCAGTGAGATGCCAAAATTTCATAACTAGCATGGCTATATAACCAAAGCTCAGATACGGACGCTACGACTTTTACTCTTCAGTCTCCTTGGTCGTCAAAACCCAGCAGCCTGGAGTAACTGGTTTGCAATTGTGAACTACAAGCATGATTTAAATGCATCATCTTTTCCTAATCTGAGGATAAGGCCATTAAATTTTTACCTGCAGTTTAAAATCTTAGCAGAAAATCTGACAGAGCTGAAGGAGGTTACAGAGCAAACCAGCACAGAAGCAGCAACTCAAGGAGAGCTTGGAGCATGTGTATATGACTCTGCCATAAAACCAAGAAAACTGCTCAAAAAACAAAGAATGTAAGAAAAGCTTGTTCCTAAAAAAAAAAAAAAAAAAAAAACCCCAAAAAGACCTAAAAACTAAAAAAACAACAAACAAAAAAGCCCTTTGTAACAACAGTCACAGTTCCAGTCGACCTGTCTTGTTTAACCAGCTTGAAAAACTCTCCTTTTTCATATGTTGTCTCACTGTGGAGACACCCACATCTACCTATTTCAGCAAATACAGTGGGTGGAAAGGTGATGTTAGAGGTCCTCAATCCAGGACTACTGACAAGACAGTGAGTAGACCTACAATATGAACAGACTAGGATGCAAGGTTTTATGGTGAGCTAAGTAAGTTAAGAATTGCTCTATCGCCCTGAAGAGGGTTATGTTTTAAGACACAGGGAACAAAGGAAAAATCTTTGCCTTTGCTGTGCACTATTCCAGCTTTCCTTTCTCTCCTCCCATTCTCTCTGTTAATATATGTCTAACTATTCCACTAAATATCAAATATGTACACTGAAAAAAAACCCCAATTCTAAAAACATTTAATACGTGCGCGCGTGTGTGCGCGCGTGTGTGTGTGTGTGCATGGGATGGCAAATTGTAATATGATTTTTTTTCTCTTTAGAATAGCAGAGCCATGGCAGCAGCTCTCATCAAAGGGTTGTATATGTGGCAGTGTAATGGGGTCACAGTGATGTGCAGGACAGGCAGGGTCCCTATTTCACAGGCTGAGAGATGGAATGTGCAAAGCAGTAGCAGGAGCAGGCAGCAGAAGGGCCTGAATAATGAATTCTATCTTTTCGGCCTGTCTGCTTTGTCCTCCCCTCTCCACAAAACTCTACTTGGATATTAAAAGGTGTCATAGGCCCTGCAGTGTCAAAGCAGAGCCGGTGGTAATGATAAAGGCAGAGAATATAGGAGGGCTTTGCAGAAGTGAAGCGGGACAAGCAAACGACTGCTGACAAAATGATATGATAAGTGTTTCACCATTCATTTGCCAAATGCAACATGTTCTGATTTGTGCAGTTATGGTAGGTTTTTAAGGTTGACAAGATAAGCCTTGTTTGCAGTAGACAATGTGTACAGAGAAACATCTGAGATCTGGTTGGACTTGTAACTGAGAGAGATGAAAAGCTGACTTTTCTGTCCATCACCCAAGTGCATATACGATTTCAAATTTTGATCCTTTTTTTTCTCCAGGTGACTGCTGAAAAATATGACTAATCGGATTAGATGAGCCTATTCTCGTCCCTAGGACATCAAGTGTTGCAATTATGACAAAGCCGCCAACCTCTCAAAATAATGCACAAGCTCTCCTTTGGTGTCTGTCTCCCGATGCAGCAGGCTTAGGCAGCAGTGAAACACATCTTTCACTTATAACTAGTGGATGGCTGTAAAAGTCCCTTTTGAGTCACATTTTTAACATGTAAGTATGGACATTATTGCAGCAAAACTAATTGTGATTCTGAAGTTGCATATTTGAACCAAAGCTGTGTTTTGCTAATCCACACAAAGTAGTGTTTAGTGCCCAAATCAAACCATGAAGCGGAGTCTTACAAACAATCCTCAATCCCCTTACCAAAATTGTTTTAAGGAAATATACTGTTCAACAGAGAAATTGCAGCAAAGCATTGCATCGATCTCAGATTGCTCTTATGTCTGATGTCAGTTTCTCTTCTTACATAGACTCCCTTTACAGCTATTTCCATCAATGGGTTACCTGTAGATTTCTAAACCTCATCTGGTCTGAGTGGCACCAGCTTGCATGCTGCACATTCCGCTAATTCCTTTTCTTTTATTCAACAACATTGTGCTGCCACTGCTAGCATTGGGTTGCTGTATTCTCTAGCTATTTGTACGCTATATATGGACAAAAAGTACTTGCATCAATAATCCAGCCTTTTAGCATAGTAGTGCATGTTTCAGTTGACTGCTACAGTGACTTACAAGCTGGATGTTCAGTAGCTAGAGTGGATTGTCTGCCATTTCAAATTTCAGTGGTTTGATCTCTGGCCTCTCCAGTGGACATGGTAGTGAACCCCAAACAGTCATTCTGTGGGTGTGTGTGATAGTTAGAAGTGACTTAAAAGCACAGAATAAAGCACTATGCAAATGTGGCTTGTAGTAAAACGTGCCTTGAGTGCACTTTACATTATATTCCCCTTATAGAAGTATCATCTATTTACCGGCCACGAAAAATTCTCATTTTCTCAGCACATCAGCCATTTACCAAGCATCATCCAGTTAATGACGAGGAGACTCAAAGTGGATCCCCATCCATAATCACAAAAGGCCATATGTCTATTTTCCCCAATGAATCAATTTTAGGTTTCTTCCCTGCTGGCATTCCAAATTTTCTTCTTGCCCTTTCCTGCATAAAATAACAAGTACTCCCACTTTTGGCACACCTCTGTACTACTCCATATGTTCTCCCTCATGTCATCCATTCCATCGCTTTTTAACACAGTTAACCATCACATCTTGTTTAAATCAAAACCACATGGTGATCAGTTCTACATAGATCCTGCTCCTTCTGACAGTTTTAAGGCAAAAGGTGGTTTTCCACCAAATTGCACCAAAATGCTTTCATAACAATTTCCAGAACTACCCAGTAGTCATCGTGGCCCTTTTCTGGAGGCACAAATGATCAAAGAGGTCCATTGTCTGTCATTTTGACAACCTTGCCATAATTTACATAATCAACAAAGTCCAAAGGAACTCCCCTGCCATCATGCCCCTTCAAGTGCCATCTACCATGGTTACATCCAGAGCCTTGGTTTATTTTCCAGTTTCAACCTATTCTTCCCATTTTTTTTGCCTCCGATTTCCACTAGTTAATTAAAATACCCATTGTAAAGATTTATCTTCGTCACATTAGTTTTAACACTGGTGGTAGACTTTCTCACTTTTAACCAAAGCCCTGTTATATGTTTGCGACTAATAATGAGCCAAGGCATGAGAATGTCAACAATATTTTTTTATCTAATTCAATACATTGTGTTTTATCTGATGGAGATCTGCTGAACAATTCCTTACATGTAAGAACAGGACGTTTCTTAGAATGTGACATAACCATGGTTAAATATTTGTTGAGTAAGTATGAATTAGTAATTCCACTCAAGCTTCAGCGCATAAAAAACAAAATAGGTCTTCAACAGTGATAAGATGCAGGGTGCATAGCCTAAGATGTGACTGTCTGTTGATGGTAGTGTTTTGTTTTCCCTGTTAACTATTTAAGTGCTAAATGTTGAATGAATGTAAAGTAAGGTTTATTTATGAAAATAAGGAATAACGGACATAAACAGAAAAGTGGACAGGAAATATTCCTCCAGCTGAAACACTGTGCTGCACAGGACAAACATGACATTGCTTCCTTTCACTGTAGTACGAAGTGAAAAGAGGGAGCGCAGTGTGATTACTTATTCAAAAGCATTACTAACTAAGCTGGAATATCAAGATGCAGCAAAACATGGAACACGGCGGCTTGTAAGTACACAGAGGTTTTCGGTTTGGCTACTTGTCGTGTTTGGCCTTCCATTCTTCGCTCTCTTATTTGGATACCATGAGTCCCTGCAGATAGTGCATGCCCCTGGTATGAGTGCTCCTCTTCTCTGACAGAACAAATTAAGCAGAAACGACAGACGAAAGGCCAAATGGTTCCAGAAAGACACAAAGGAAAGTGCTGTTCATGAAAGTCCCTTGTTGTGAAAATGAGGTTTCACAGGATCCTTGGTGGCAGTGAAACATTCCATGAATATGCAATACCTCAGTCAGCTGAGCTTATTTAGCATACTAACAGGAGGACAGCTTTTTGGAGCTGTTCACTGCTGAGCTTGATAAGGGCAACTGTTTTGTAAAAGTTGTAAACTGTACAAATGTTCTGGAGTTTCTGAACCATATAAATTTTAGAGTCAGGGCGTAAAGGATTTATTGCTTCACCCGTGAACTAATGAGAGGTGAGAGTAGAGTTTTCTATTGAGTATATTAACCAGCTACTTAAAATGAGAACTGTAATTAAAAAGATGACAGCTTTATTAACAAATACAGAGGAGTGGAGTACTTGATTAGCAGGGAGAAGCTGATTTACATTCTTGTGTGTGTGTGTAACCCACCCTGCTGTTTTAAATGTGATGCACTGGAACTCCATTCCCCGGGAACATTGTCAAAAGCTGTCAGCAGCTGTTATTGTGTTATCTACCTGTCCTCGGAAAACTATTCATTGTTCATAGAGTTGACAGTTGCAGTGCAGTGAGTAGATGGTCAGGAGTATGATTATTACACTGGCACTTGAAAAAAGTGTTATGGCGTGGAAGAGACCATTTATAAGACCTTGTTTACTCTTTCCTACATTTTTCACGTGGAGCTTTCTCCCAACAGAGCTACATTTTTTTTTTCTTTCAGCATCCTATAACAAGGCAGACAGCATCTGGCAAACAGCAAAACTAGTTTTTCCTTCAACGGCTGCTGGCCTAATCCATATAATTCACTGTGAAATCTGATTTGTGGTGACAAAACCAAACTGAGATAAAATAGTATCGTAATTGTCTTCTGCTGCCACTCTGGGAGGATCAAGGCTGAATCACGCATACATGAAAGCGCACACACATACAACTGGTGAAATAATTATGATTTTTTTGTGGTTTTCTTGCAAGCGAACAAAACAGTAGATTTCATGCACTGGTCACTTCACTGAAAGAGTGAGACTGTCATTTTGGGGGCACAGAAAGCAGCATTGGGTTACAAAGTAACGTGTTACTGTAATTGCATTACATTTTTCAGTAACACAGCCATGGATAGCATTGCTGGACTATAAACAGTAATTACATCCACCATCCATCCATCCATCTTCTTCCGCTTATCTGGGGCCGGGTCGCGGGGGCAGCAGCCTAAGCAGAGAAGCCCAGACCTCCCTCTCCCCAGCCACCTCCTCTAGCTTGTCCGGGGGAACACCAAGGTTCCCCGGCTGGGACATGTCCAGAACACCTCACCCAGGAGGAGCCCAGGGGACATCCTTGTCAGATGCCTGAACCACCTCAACTGGCTCCTTTCGATGTGGAGGAGCAGCAGCTCTACTCTGAGCCCCTCCCGCATGGCCGAACTTCTGACCCTATCTCTAAGGGAGAGGACGGCCACCCTTTGAAGGAAGCTCGTTTCTCCTGCTTGTATCCGCGATCTCGTTCTTTTGGTCACTACCCACAGCTCACGACCATAGGTGAGGGTAGGGATGTAGATGGACTGGTAGATTGAGAGCTTCGCTTTTACAATCAGCTCTCTCTTCACCACGACCTCAATTACATTAAGGTTACAATTATGTCATTAGTTATGTTACAAAGGTTCTTCAGTTACTTGCGCACCGGGCAGATAGCAAGGAAAAAAAACACCGAACATGTTTTTTTTTTCTTGCTGTAAAATCAGTTGATTTCAGCTCATGTGCGAGAGGAAGAAAATGGCGGCGGTGATGCAGCTTTTATTTTTATAGGAGGAAAGTACAAGAGTGAAATGGTGAAGTGCAAACTTCATCCAGAACAGGAACAAGACTGAACTTCTAACACAACTTTAGCTCTTTGCAAGCATCTGCACACAGCATGCTAACACAAAGCTAGCCAAGAACCCAAAGTGATGTTAAAGCTGAGTGTTTGGCATCCCCGATGCAGCAGCCAGACCATGATCTTTAACAGGTAACAAAAGCAGTGATGAGCAGTCAGGCGTGCAGCTTCTGTTTCTACCTTTTGTTATGTTTCTAAAGTAAAATCACTGACTGTCTTCGGGCTGATTTTCATCTTTGCTTTGTGTTGCTGGTCTTGTGCTTGTACCTAAAAACGAAAAGAAAGATCGTACCCGTGTCCTCGTTAGAAAATGGATTGGTGTTTGTGTGTGGGACTTCGCGAACCTGTAGGTTTACATTGTAATTAGGAGTTTCAGGTCATTTTTACAAAGAAACTAGAAAGTAATGTAACGATTAGTGAAACAAATTATTTTCTGTGGCAAGTAACTGAGTTGCATTACTTTTAAGAAAGGCAACAGGGGATGTGTACTACATTACTTTTCTTGAGTAACAACCCCATGCACTGACAAGAAGTAAAGAGGAACAGTGTACAGTTTTAATAAATATAGTAGCTGGAAAAAAGTACTTAAAAGCATTTAATCATTAATAGTGTTAGTCCCAGTCAACACATATTTGTTGGATGTGCGACACACAATGGAACACACAAAGGAGTCCAACAGCTACTTTGAGGTTCCTTCACTCATTAAGGTCTAAATTGTATGGCTGATGGGCTTGCTTGGCAGGGCCCTGTACTCTGAGAATAAGCAGCGTCACTTGGACAGATGGCAGGAGAAAGCAGCTGTGACTAAGGGATATACAACAGGGCCAGAGTGCTGTGCCAATAACACAACCTTAGGATGGAGGTTGAGAGCAAAATATTTAAAATGGAAAACAATGGAGTACGCCCTTAAACTCAGCTGTGTTATGAATGCCAGTGGGCAACAAGCTGCAGTCTACATTCCTCATATCAAGGGAAACTCATCATCTCTCACAGCCCACACAGACACAGGGCTGCGCTTCAATCACTCACCTTCCCTTTCTTCCCATTTTATTTGGGTCCTCAGAGCTCCAATCCCATAACTTTTTAACAAAACCTACCTTGACAAGCTTCCTCTGATTTCTCCAAGTGCAGAAAAAAAATATAGTCCAGGAAAACTTCAAGCTATTTCCTCATCCCAGTTGATGTGCTGCTTGGCAGAAGGGATGCATAAGAATGAGCAGTTAGCAGCGTTTGGAGTCCAACTGGGGGGCCTAGCTTGAGAGATGAGCTGGCATTTGGAGATAGGCAGGCACAGACTAATGGAGTCACTCTGAGGGGTTCTGAGTGAAATTTTCATTTCTTTTCTTGGGGGGTAAATCATGGTGTATGGTAAAGGGGTGAAAGCACTGAGGCGCTGTGGGCTGAGGCATGCACAAGACAGCCTGAGTCTAGGACTTCTGCTGAGCACGATATTAACATGAGCCAAGATGTCTGCTCTGGCATGTGATTTTGTTATCTGTTCCCTTCACTTGACTTTGTATCATATTAAAGTTAGATGATTTTTTCCCCCCCTGTCAATCTTGGGGATTTTCAGTTTGTCAACAAGGGAAAAGCATTCCGCACATGTCTATTTATCTTCCGGTATCCGGTTTGATTCAAAGAGAACACACATGTGCAGCTATTACGTCTAAACATAAGGCACAAGAGAATTAAGCCACATGTGTTCAACCACGACGACGACAACAACAACAAAAATCTCGCCTTTTATATTATTTCCTTTTCTTTCTTTAGGGGCCACAGCAGATGTTCCCCACCAAAATATTTGAATTTCTTTGGGGGGCTTTTAGCAACAACAGCCCGAGTTGTTCTGCTTGAAAAGCAACCATTTCTAATTAAGTGTGGTTTCCAAATGAAGGGGTAAACAGAAAAAGCTCCAAATGGTTGTCATCAAGGGCTCACAGGTTAGACCCCTGCTCTCATTAGAAAGGGCCTGTTTTACACACACACACACACACACACACACACACACACACACAAAACCCAATGTGAAACAAAACAAAACAAATAAATCCAAAGCTTGGCTACACATGCCTGCATATGTGTAATCATTTTTGTACGTATTGATGTGCGAGTCTGTGTTCACGTGCTTACGTTTGTTTGTGCCTGCCTGAAAGAGCAGGCTGAATCTCATTTACAGTCCAAGGGGTCACTTATTGACTGAACCAAACCCCCTGACAGGGCCCAGACAGAATGGAAGCTTAACAAGATTACTGTTATATATAGCAGCGGTAATGGGAACCTCTCTGGAGATTCTGCTGCTGCTGATTTGTGCCTTGCTACCCAGATTTGAGCATTTTGCACACTGCCTGTCTCCACCGGGAAACTCATGATGCATTACAGCTGCAATGGATCAATCAATCTGCTTACTCCCAGCTCTCCCATCGCTCCACCTGCTGCCTGCCAGGGCAGTGATTCCTCAGAAGACCGTGCCAAGGGCTGCACTATGAGCTTGTGCTGCTCACGCATGCCTGTTCACCTGCACCACTAGTTAGAGAAATCACAAAATAAATGGGCATCTTGTTGCTCTCTACCCTACTGTTAGTCATGTCAGGTTAAAGTGGAGGAGCTAAGGATTAGAGAAGGTGGGAGAAAGGAGGTGCGTATTAGAAAATACAGCACTGACATGCTTGTTTTGATTAATGGAGCCCTCTCTGCTGGTGAGTGACAAATTATCAGAAGGCCGAATGGCTCGTTCATCACTGTCATCCTAGGCTTACTAGTGTGGCACATCCAGTCCGGCAGCCAGTCGTGCTACCATCTCACCCTTATCGCTCCCACCTGGTGCAGAAGATTTTCAAGCAAAGGAAAGAAAAGAGTGGAGGAGGATGCAAAAGACATGAAGGAGCACAGCTGAGACGTTGACATTTGGCAGCGACCGTGCTCAGCCATTACTGAAATAGACTTATCCTGGGATTTACTGTATGTTTACTCAGATAACCTGACTGGTAAATGCCTACAAGCAGGCGTGATCATCCACCAAACTATTACCACATGACTGAAGTTAATTTGGGGAAGGGAAAATAGACAGAGTGATAAGCGTCTTTGTGTTTTACAATTGAACGGCAGATAGAGGATTTTTGTTTGTATCTAAGCCCAAGGCTCTGCCTGGCCTCTAATTAAGCAGGAAGACAGAGCTTGAGCAACGGGAATCTTATCTTTGCTTTTGCCAGGCGACAGAGATAGTGTCCAGAAGCATAAACACTAATTAACTACCAAGAGTGTGCTTTACTGTTAGAAGGCTTCTCTGCTGGTGCCTCTTCTGATGGGTATTACAGAGATACAGATGGAGGCAGCAGCCGCACACGCACACGCCCTAAAATAAGCAAAACTTTCATTTTGATTTCGACCGTCCGTCTCATTTTTCATGTAATTTTTTTGTCTTTCTTTGCTTCTGAACCCGCTCACCTGTACTTTTGTAGGGAAGGTAAGAATGGTCGTTGTTTTGCAAGTAAGGCACTATCCTTTGACGTAGACAGCAAACCAAGCTGAGCAGGTGATGGATGGGAAGTGGACAGCTGTCGACAGGCAGGAGGACAGCGGGGCAGTGAGCACCCGACGGAGACACACCTAATTCCCAGGTCTTATTTTGTCAATAAACAGCAGCCAGTGGCACTCAATTAGAGGACTTTATTGACTATGCTGCCTGGCCTGTGTCAGATGTCAGCTTGTGACACAGCGTGATGTCCTGCACTGACACTTTCTGTGAGATTACAGAAAATAGAAAAATCAAAAGAAGATTGCAAAAGCAGAGGAAATAAAGGGAGGAAAGAAGACAGAGGATTTGCTGAGAAATAGAAGGAAGAGACATTGCAAGATTAAGGGACACATAAAAAGTGGGCAAGTGAGGACTATAGTAGTCCTCAAGGCATTTTTCTCAAGAGTTCAGGTTATTATTTCTTGCTGGGTTCACTGCATGTCAACTTAAAATGCAAAATATCAGACATGACAAATGCTGTCAGAAATTGGCAGGTTTCACTCGCTTGTCTTCTGGTTATTCTTGCCACTAAACGTGTCTGGATAAGAAAAACAAATATACTCCTCCCCACCCCTTTTTTGAGAGTGAACAAATCTCCTAACTAATGTTTGTTTTCAGTTTCTTCTGCTGCAGTACGTTGTCTTTTGTCTCACTTCAAACACCATTGCATCGTGTTTTTTTTGGGTTTTTTTCTCTCCTGGAGAGGCAGAAACAAACAGACACCCCAGCTTAGCCAGCTTTCCAGAGTAATTGGTTTAGAGTCATTTCTTGAAGTTGTTGCAATTTTAGACACAGTTATGCCTAATTTTATTTCGGTTTTTTTAGTTATCCGCTTACTGTTTCATCTGAAAGAAAAAGAGAATTTATTTGTTTGGAGATAATAAAAATATTGCTGATGGTAAAAATGCAAAGAACACAAACCCTATTAATAAGCCAAAGATATTGTATGCTCTGAGTACAATGTTCCTGATGAACAAAATGCACATAGTTTATACTTATACACTGTAAATTCAGTGCGTTTCTTGTGTTTGTTTTTTCCTCTTTTTGTGTGGCGGGTTGGTGGCGGTGGGTGGGGTGGACTTGAAATGTCAACCTCATTATCATCAAACCTGTTATCTCTTCTGAAATAACAGGCTTGTTATAAAGAAAAAAAATCAGGTTGACTTTCTTTCGGTTATGATATTCATTCATATTCAGTATTTAGTATTTCAAATCAAGCTCATTCAGAAGTCCTGTTAGGTCAGCTGATACCAGCTGATTTTAATACTAGTCCACTTCAGTGGATACTCTTGTGTAAAGCTAAATGTCACTTCCCACGCAACCTGTTTAAATTGCATTAGCCTGCTTGCTGTCACTGCTTCCTTTCCAAGTGAATGTTTGTATACCCATTTTTCTGTTTGGTCTAAATGTTACAGTCATGGTCCGGAGTCTGTGACTCCGTGTTTAAGTTTATTATTATTATGGGTTTTTGTGCTCCTTTTTCACATTACATGTTCCTATGTTCTGTGTCCCCCAGTCTGTGTTAAGTTTGTGTGGGTTGTGTTCCCTCTGTTGGTGTTATCCCTGCCTGTGGTGTCCCCTTTTGTGTATTAAGGTCTCTGTGTTTAGTTTGCATTCTCAGTCTGTCTCTTTGCGTGTATGTGTTCCTGTTTTACTTTGAAGGTCCCTGTCTGATGTCAGTGCGTTCTGTTAATGTTTCCCCTGCCTCGTCAGCTGGGATGTCTTCCAGGTGTGTTCCCATCCTGTTTCCCATCCCTTGATTCCTGGTGTGTGCATTTATTGTGTGTGTGTTACCTCGTCCTCGTTGCTGGTTCGTCTGCTTCTCTCCGTCCGTCTTCCCGTGTATTTTCCTGTGCCTCCCTGCATCTTCGTTTCTGGTTTGTTTTGTTAGTTTTGCCCAATTTAGGTTTTCCTGTTTCATGTTCACCTGCGCCATTGCTGTTTGTATTTTCCTTTGTTATTAAACTCACTTGCACCAGAGCTGCCGCTTCCTGGTCCTAAATAATTCCCACACGGCTTGCCCCGGCAACCCGTGACAGTTACCTCTTTTATTCATGAACAAATATTGCTGGTAAAATATATGCCATGTTTAAATAAAACACTCAAAAAATGCATAAAAAGATGTCCGTCCATCCATCCATTGACTTCCATTTATCCCATTCAGGGTCACAGGGGCCTTAAGCCAAGAGGCAGAGTACATGTCACCAGTCTATTCCAGGGCAAACCCACAGAGACAGCCATTCATACTCCCTAATTAACCTAATCCCATGGATGTCTTTGGACTATGGGAGGATGCCAGAGTACCTGGAGAGACCCCACAGAGATACGAGGACAACTTTTAAATGCCACACAGAAAGGCCCAGTATAAAGTATCCATCCGTCTATCTCGTGGGTGTTATCTGTGCCACCTCCTTCAGTTCTCCCGGGGGAAGACTGAGGCTTTCCTGATCCAGCTGAGAGATATAATCTCTGTATTACATCATGGATCTGTCATTGGGTCTTCTCCAGTCAGGACATGCCTGAAACACCTCTCTAAGAGGCGTACAGAAGGCATCCTGGCCAGATATCTAAACTACCTCAGCTAGCTCCAAGTCTACTCTGAGCCCCTTCCCAAATGACTGAGCTCCTCACCCCATCTCTGACACTGAGTCAAGTAAATTAAGTATAATCTCATTCTTTTGGCTCCCACCCGCAGCTTGTAAACATAGGTTGACCAGTAAATGGACAGCCTGGTCTTCACTCTCAGCTCCTGCTTCACTACATTAGACTGTCAGTTTACCTCTCTACTCTCCTCTCACTTGTAAACAAGACCCTGAAATGCTTCAACTCCTCCATTTTGAGCAACAGCTCACCCCTGACTCGGAGCAGATATTCTACCCTTTTCTGGCTGAGCAGACTTGGAGGTGTTAATTCTAATCTCAATCACTTAAACTCTCCCAGTGCGAGCTGGAGGTCACCACACATCTGTAAAAAGCAGAGTTGGTCACATGGCCACCAAAACTAAAACTACAAAGTTTTATTCTGAATACCTGTCTCTGACCAGGGAATTTCCACTAGGACACTCAACAGGACTGTACAACTATACAGAGATGTCCATGATCTAATTATGATCATTAGTACACAGCAAAGCTGCAAATATCTTGACACCCAGCAGATGGTAATG
This sequence comes from Aulonocara stuartgranti, assembly GCF_965226115.1. Taxonomy (NCBI): domain Eukaryota; kingdom Metazoa; phylum Chordata; class Actinopteri; order Cichliformes; family Cichlidae; genus Aulonocara; species Aulonocara stuartgranti. The sequence continues at coordinate 8,186,989 of NC_138959.1, read as the reverse complement.
CTCAAGATACCAAAGATGGAGAATGAGTCTTTGACCCCACAGATGGCATCAGAACCTCAGCAAACAGCCTCTGACTCGACTTATACATGAAAATAAAGCTACAATAACATGTTCCGACCTTATTTTGTAATGTTAAATGTGCCTTTTTTTCAGCAATAGGTTCATACCACAACACCTGCAAGAAGCCATATAATCTGCTGTTTATATAAAAATAAATGCTAGTGCAACTCACAAGGATTTTTCCCCCCCAGTGGTCTCAAATTAGAATTGTTTGCTACACAAGAGCATGTCATCGTAATGATGCTGAAAAAAAGAAAAAGAAGTTTGTAATGATCCATGCAGGCATGTCTCAGAGCATTGAGTTCTGATCTGAACTGTGTCTCACATTAGCTAAAGAAGATATGTAAACGGTGCTAGAATTTTATAGCTGGGACTATTTTGGAACATTTATTTTACTGGGAGTGAAATTAATGGTCTGGCAGAGGTATTAAAAGCACAGTTATAGGTCTTTTTCTGCAAACAGTGTTGCTCAGAGACGGTGTAATAGCCAAGATTTCATTCCTAAACATTGTCACAGCATCTGAATTAAGGTGGGAAAACGTTCTGTGTTTAAAACTGTGTTTCAAACTGGGAGCGGTCCAGACATGCAGGTTGGATTTACATGGGGAGTAATTCTTTGAGAGTATTAGACAAACAATTTAACTGCAAGCCATGTGCCAAAGTCACAAATGAGCATCCCCTGCAGCCAAGTGGACATTTCCCTGCCAAGCACAAATAATTATTGGTTTAGTTTTGCCAACATGTTCAAATGATTTATGATAATGAGAATGACAATAAAACTGCTACTGTCAAATGTTGGGTCTAACCATGGCATGCCATTTTCATCTGCCTTTTGTGTAATACGGATGAAGAGAAAGTAATAGACATGAGTAGGGATGGGATACTTTGTTTCATATCTCCAGCACCCACTTGAAACTTTCTCTTGGGAGTTTTTCTCTTGAGAGTTCTTAATAATGATACTACGAAATATGACTCTCATGTCAACCTGATGGTTTCACATATTTTCTTGTCTGCTTGTGTTTTATTCACAAAATTTAACTTATCTCATGGTTGCTTTGTCAGGCTCATTTCCATTGCATTTGCATTATACTCGAATGCACTGATCGCATAGTTCAGCATGTGGGATTAACATCTTCCCCAATCCTAATCTAACCGATCAGTAAATGAAACTGGAACTAGGCTGTAAGTGAAAACACAATTCAAATGGTGTCTTATAATAACTTGTGAGTCTTATCAGATGTGAGCAAGTTCAAAAAATATGCGGTACAACCACTTTGTGGGCTACTCTTAAACAGGTCTAACATATAAAGTGCTGAAGTGAAACTGATGTTAAAAACTGTGAAAAGTCTCCACGGAGGCCCCTTTCTGTACTTTTTGTACTATACTTTTTTTAATTTTGATGTTTCCTTCATTCCCAGTGAACACCACTGTTGCACCCTTCCCTGTTCTGGCACACTTGTCAACCAGTCGGTATTCAACTGATACGCAGCGTCATCCACATTATGCGACACACAAGTGGGATTTTAGAGGACTGCATAGGGCATGTTTGCAGTGGTTGAAACCTTTAATGTTTAAGTGCATGTACTTTAAATGTACAGCTGTCATGTCAGATATAAACAACAGCACTGAGAATGGACTGGGAGGTAATACAAACATTTTAATATAATAAGTCCTCTTTCACTCATTGCCCTGATAGTGTTTCTGATAGCAGCTGGCAGTGCTCAGTTGATTCATTTTGCTTAGAAGACTTGATGACCTGTCAAATGGCCTCCTTTGTGTGAAAGTACACAGAGCTTGAAGCAGACACTTTGGTTAACAGAAAAAACTGTTAAACACTGTCTTGATACTTGTTATCTTTGACCCAGGTGTTCAGTTTTGTCAAGCCAGCTAACACAAAGAGAGCTTGGCTATGCTGAATTTGCTTCGAATTCACATGAGGATGAATGAATCATTTTTAGCAAATGTCTAATATTACAAGAACAACTGTCTTATCGGATAGTTGGAGTAAAACAAAAAAGAAATAGCATGTAGTGGAGGTTTTGTCATAATTCCTATGCCTGCCTTGCTGGCCTGCCTTGCCTCTTGGGTTCTGTCTGTGTTTGTGTACACTCTTGGGCATTGTTCTCTGGATAGCACACTTGACTGCCTGATTGGTCTCAATCGACTAATCACCCCCAACTCAATCATCTAACTACTCTATATCAACCCAAGTCCTGCCACTCACGCCATTGCAGGTTGTTTCATCACTAGTGCAGTCAGGACTAATTCCTAGCACTTGGTTCTTGTGTAAAGATGTCACCAAGTTGTAACTCCACCTTCTCCTTGTGCAAGACCCTCCTCATGTTCCAATCTCCCCGTGTCTGCTCCATTCACTCCAAACTAACAGTTTCATTGTCTTTGTATCACCTGCTAGTTTTCTTCCGCAAGAACTTACCATCATTCACACAAACAAACCCATTTGCATTAAAACATTTAAGTCTGAGTCCTAAGGTGTGCTTCTCATCACACAGCCTTGACACTCCAGTTCAATGATAATATTCCTATAGTTGTTGGAAAATAGAGTGAATCGCTACCATTTGTCACTGCAAAGTCATTCCAATAACACGGATAATAGTACAAGCTAATCATGTTTGCTGCTACTTAGATACATTCCATATATTCATTTTGAATACAAGACATTGCATGCATGGTGACAATAAAAGTAAAAGTAAAAAAAAAAATGATTGCAACTCAGTGAAGGCATGTTGACTATGCAAGGCCTTTCTCCAAAGCTTTTACAAAACTGGATGTCTATAGCTCTGTGGCACCAGGAGATGAACACTAAATCATTAAATTCTTATATTATAACTGTGAGGCACCTCTAGTGAGTGACTCTGTCAAGTGATCTCTACCAGACCCTTAGTAAGCCCACCTAAGGAAAAATTTCCCTTACAGAAGCTTACAGAAGTATTTTTCATTTTATTACCACAGCTGAAAAAAGCTACCCTTCTCTGACGAGCAAAAAAAAAAAAATCAAATAAAAACTCCAGAGTCTTATTCAGTTTGAATGTTGTTTTCAGTGTCCTCTCCAGTGTGGCTTCAGGTGGACCAAACTAGAAGAATGAAAACCCACAAAAGAAACAGAGCTTTTGTGTTTAGATGTAACAGCTCAGGGTTACTAGAGCTAGTGATTAGATATTTATGGATCAATCTTCATCCAAACATTACAAACCTTCTTTAATTTTTATAAACTAACCTATACAGAATAAATATCTAAATACTGATTTTTCTTTCTTAGTGTTTTGTGTTGCTGTCTACAGGCCTGCGAGCATTTTGGTTGGCTAACCTTTTGACATGGATGCTATCGCTAACGTAGAACAATTGAAACACAATTGCCATGCTTTTCATTCAGCTATTGCAGCTCGTTTCCACTTCATTGTTTGGACAATAGGTCAAAGCTGCACTGCAGATTAGCTGTGCAAATACATACGAAAAGGAGAATGAGCGGGATAAATCAATAGGGTCAAATGAGGATGGAAACCAATGAGAGTGAGAGAGAGTGCAGGACAACAACAAGACGGAAGTGGAAAGAGCTGCAGGTAATCAAGGGAGTCATCAGCTGCATGTTAAGCCTACAGGAACTGTTTCCCTCGAGGAAATGAATGTTCAAGAACACAGTGTGGGTTCATCTCCTCTGACTGCAGGCTGAATTAAGTGTCCCCACTGGCCCAGCGCACAAGACCTGATGGAGAGAAGAGAAAGTTGGAAGTTTGCCTGCTCTAATTATGTTGACTGTTCCTCTTTTGGTCATTTTCTCTAGCTATAAAGCAAAACAAACCATAAATAAAAAAAAGACCGTTATCACATATAAGGACCTAAGTTTAATCCTTTTGGTTCCACCATTTGTCAATAACAGCTAAGGTCTGAGCTCCAACCCTGTCATAAACAGTTACACTGAAATTGTTATTGGAATCCATGTCAATGTCATATTACAGAAATGAAATTTAAAAACATCATTTCTCATTATTTTCTTTCTCCAAAATCTCATTTTATCATCTTCAATTCTTCAAATTCTATGTGCCTATTTGCAGCGTCTGACAAACGACACTTTGCAAAAAGTGGTAAAGCAAGAAAGATGTTGTTTCTGCAAAACCCAGAGCAGTAGCATGAATTAAATTGAATTGAAATTCTGTTTACGGCCCAAAAACAATGAGACAGGGTTTATTAAGTAAAAATGGGGAAACAGTGAAAGTGGAAAAGCTTTTGCAATTGCATTAGGACCGGATCTGGGAGAGCTGGTGCAATAATGGCATGGAAGGCTGGGTCAGATTACAACAGAATGGTATAGCATTTAGTGAACAAGGGAGGCCCTGAGAAAGCAAGCCAGACTGACCGAGAGGCTAAATGACAATTATGAAAGATATTGGATGTGTAGAAAATGGAGTGAATGGGAAATCGGGGAGAAGAAAAAACAAAGGAAAGTTAGAAAAGTTGTGGACATGTTGGGAGCAAAGTCCTGGAAAAAACAGTAAAACCCTGCAGGATTTGATGCTGGCTTTGCAGTTCATGTTGGTTACTGTATTATTGCAATGACTCTGTTTTGACTGATCTCACCTGAATGACTTTAGTTGCAAACAATTCTTCCTTACTCTTTTATATTTCCTGCTCCTTTTAAAAAATTTAGCTCAACTAGGGATATTACTACAAGTAACCTTTGTTGATTGTGCACAAAGACTGCTGCAAAAGATGCTTTGTCAGCAGCACGGTGTCGTGGGTGTCTTTAACCTCTCCACGCTGTCATAGGGTGAGAACAGAATAAACACTGGACAGTTCTGTTGCACAGATAACACAGACACATGACGAAAAGACTTTAACGCAGGAATAGCCGGGAGCATCATTTCTCCTCTTTTTGCTGGAGGCTATCCTCCTGCTAACCTGTGCTGGACCACTATGTGCTGAATGCAGAGACCCAAGCTGGTCGAAACTCTCATCTACTCCTAATGGGAAAGCAAACAAGTTGACAAAATGTCAGTTTTTAGAATGGAAAAGGAAGTTGCTGTGAAGGGCACAGGGACCAGAACTGTTGCAATGAGTCACCATCGCAGTGCCTTTAAAACACCCAAAAGGTAAAAGATAAAATTAGAGCCTCCATTTAATGGAAGCACATGTAGTAATTGTGGTTGGAACAGGCTCGGGATATAACATGGTGAAAGATGAAACAAAAGGCTGTCAGTTAAGTGGAGCATGGCAGTGTAGAGGGACAGACAAAAACGAGCGATTACCATCCAACGTTTATGACTTGGTAGACATTTGTATTACAATAAATGTCTATTTTTGAGTGATATATGATTGTTGTATTTATCATCACACAGAGAGTCATTTATGGGTGGAACTGGGTGTGAGCCGAAGTGTGCTTTGTTGCACTCTACCTGTCATCTGTATTTATGACAACCATACCGACACACCTTGAAGTAAATGTTTTCATCATTACAGGATTACAGCTTTTAAGGTGCCGCCAAGTTTAAAGAGCGATTCAGCACCAGCCAAATTATTGCTTTTGCTGATTAGCAGTTTTCACTTCTCATTTTGTGGTAGCCATGTAGACTGGCATGTGTCACAACTTGGAACGTGATTACTCGGCTAGATGATTAAAAGCTCCTGCCCTCACTATTTGGCACTAGAAATTATAGTCAGTTAAGCTCATATTCTATTATTGTCCAACATCAGTTAATGACTGTTTTCTAAAATATTCCACAGCAAGATGCCACTGAAACATGGCAAAATCTCTCAGACTCATTAACTATTACCCACAGAATCTAGTTATTTGTTTTAAGTGGTTCTTAAATACATCTGCTTATTTGCCAAATTCTGACACTTTCCCATTTTCTCACTTATAGACTGGAAAATGTGTCTGTTTATTTTTTTTCCTGTTTTTTTTCCCGATAGTTGCCAAGATGGTGACAAACAGACAGGAGAAGACGGGAGGTGGAGTTGGAGGTAGCAAAGTTGAAGAGCTAAAGATTCTTGAAGGGACAGGATTAGAAGGGAGTATAGTAAAGTGTTGGTTTGAACAATTTGGTGATTAAGTTAGACAGGCAAGGCTGAGATGGTTTGGACATCAGCAGACAAGGGATAGTGGGTATAATGGACAAATGATGTTGAAGATGGACTCCACTTATATCTACACATAACTGTGCCTCAGGCATTTTCACTAAGGACATTTTGCTGGGATTAGAAGTACATCAGACCTAATACTGAGCCTATCTTAAATGTTCCTTTTAACCCGTAAAAGCTGACGGGGTGTTCCTCCCGGCTGTAGTAGGTCTCGACCGCCCGTTAGCTTCGAGCTAGTGGGTGTCAGATCTCCAAAAACGTCGGAGCACTTTTGCAAATATGTGATGTCTTGTAAACCGAGCAGGTATCTGACGTTTACACAACTACATTCACGCCTCAAAATATCTTAAAAGTGTATTTTGTGACCCAGAAAGAGTAATATTACAACTAAGTAGCTGCCGCCATTGTTGGCGTTTCTCCCTAATTTTTTTTTTCTCCCATGTCCCCTGCGGGGCTCCGTACTTTTTAGCAATTTATGTAGTTACTATGAATTTAATACATACATATTATTAAAATTTGGAATATAATCATTGTATTGTTGCATGATAAAAATGTCACTAGAGCATGTAAAAATGTAAAGATAAACTCTGTACTTGTTCTATGTTACATTTAAACAGGTCTTGGAGGCAAAAGGTAATATATTATTAATTGCAATGCGAAATGTGAAAGCAAAAAGTCCAAAGAATTCATCATTTCAGGGTTGATATAATTAAAGAAAATGTATTTATTACATTTTCAGGCTATTGACAGACAAAGTTAGAGGTGGCTATTTGGTTTTCCAAGTAGACAATATCATTTATCTATACTGTAAAGAGGACCTTGAGCAGACAGATAGTTTCAACACTGAGGTGAATCAGCCTCAACGATGCATTGCTCTAGGATGACTCTGGTTTCTCAATAGCATCCTGATGTCTGGCCTTGCTGCCTTGCTGTCTGCTCTCTGACAATCTGTGACAGCGGAGGTGTGAGTGCCACTCACTCAGTGTCCTTGCGTCTGCCAGGGCATGACACACACCCATCGATATGTGGAAAGATACACTCTCTAACGACGGGATAAAATTGAACTGATTTAATCAAGGCGTTCAATACGTACCTCACCTTCTGCCAGCTGACAATGTGACTGAGGACATTAAGAGAGTGGCACCGCTTTTAAGAATAACTTCTTCAGTCACGTTGTAGTTTTCCTCTGTTAGTATTGTGGAGATGGACAAAAAACTGCTTCTTCATTGTTGCTGAGCTGGGGAATTAAAATATTTCCATAGCTTTAAGTACAAATAGAAAAGAATAATTATGTGTTTGAATGCTTTAGCTCCTGTCCTTGCAGTTGTTGCTTAGACAGTTGGTTGTTTATCCAGATGTGATAAATTCACTTGTCCTTCAGGAAGGCAATCTTCAGAATTTAACTGTCACGGCAATTAATGACAACGTTTACCACCAGAAGAGTTGTTTGTGTGTTTGTTGCTGATGACAGGGCACATTCAGAAACTTTATCTTTCCAAAAATATATTTGACCATCTTTCTTCAACCTACATAGCTCTTTATCCATCTTAAAGATCTAAATTTACACTCCTCTCTCAAGCCCCTTTCCTGTTTAGCAACAACTTCCTCTTATGCAGGATGTTGTTTTCTGGGTGTCGGCTATTATAGGTTGTATGGTGGCGACCCTTGGGGTTATGTGGTTTCTCATACTCCCAGCTCTTATCCAAAGTGATTCCGACAGGCACATTAAAATGCAAATTCTTGTCTCTGCACTCCTTGCCATTTTGTCACTTCCTTTCTCCTTGTGTGGCATGTTGAGTGGAAAGGAATTAGAGCGCTGGCCCTGGGGTTGAATATTCAAATGGCCACCTGATTTCCCAACAGAGCACCACCAGCCAGGTTTCCATTTACATAGTTCCTTTTCCCCATTTACTGCCCCTCAAAGCTGACTCAACCACAACTATCCACTGGGCCATTTATAGAACGTTCAACTCTGACTGTGTGGCGAATACTCAAACAGTGAACTACCAACCATATTGCGCTTCTCAAAAAAGACCTAGTCACAAAACTTCAGACCCCTAAAAGGGCATAGAGAAATCATTATTAGAACAATGCTGTGGAAAATGGCTACCCATTACCACTACAGGTTCTTAATGCTTGTTTGTAGAGGTCAATGGTTTCATGTAGCACTGGAGGGGTTACTGGGGTTTGACTGGCCAATTAGATATAATTAGTATATGATGCTAAATATGAGCACAATAGCATAATAAGTAATCAAGCTTATAATGAACTGGAGTTGGCTGTTACCCTTGTACTACGAGGAGAAAGATGCCCATCAGCTGAGCATTGAGAAGTGTTTTCTCCTTGAAAGTACAGAATAAAATACTTACCAAATTCAGCCTGATAGTTGTTCCATAATCTTGCTGAAAGACAAACAGGGGAAAATACAGTTAGCAGTGACAGAAAGGGTGTACAGTATGTTGCAATTTTTAAAACTGTTACAAATCTTCATATTCTGTGTGTTGCCATAAATGTAAGTTAAAGCATATATTTTTGCTTGATGTCTCTTTTTGTGAATTGCACGTCGTGCTTGGCCAGAAACTCAATACTGTGCACGAATGCCTCCTGTATAGGCACAGACAGAGCCCAGGAGCAGCTGGAGCTCTACTAGCATACTGCTGTCACTACAGTTCCTGTGGAGGCAGTGTCAGGTATTATTACAACTCTGTTACACTGATCATGTTGTTTTGCATAGTATGCCAAAAGTGTAATTATTTACAATTTTGAATTCTATTATTGAATCCAATTGTAGAAACAGATAGTTCAGCCATCCATCTGCTTTTCCAGTTCCTCTGGAGAAGCACCAAGGCATTCCCAAGCCAGCTGAAAGATCTAATTTCTCCTCTTGACAGCACTTCACTCAGGAGGTATTAGAATCAGTTTCCTGAACCACCTTAACTGGTTCCTTTCATTGAGGAGTTGTGGCTCCACTCTGAGTTCCTTCCCAAATGACTGAAGGCCCAACCACGCCAGCTACAGAGGAAGCCCATTGCCACTGCTTGCATCCATGATCAATGGCCACCTTTCCACCAGTCACCACCTTACTGTGGTAGAAGAATTTACCACAGTAAGGGTAAATTCCATAATTCCCATAATTCCATAATTATAAGGGGCTTTTGGCCCTAGTAGGGTGTCCTATTGGTCTTAAATGAGGGGTGAAATAATGAGTGAGTCACAAAACCCCCATGAAGATATGACTAAGAGACCAGTTTACCCTGCCTGACTCAGGGTTACTGCCACCCAACCCTGAAGGCAGGCCCAAGGAGGAAGCTTGAGAGAGACCTAGTCAGCCCGAATAGGCATCATGGGCTCACAACCTGCAGGAGGTGCTGTAGGGCAACGTGCATTGGGCATCAGTCAAGGCTGGATGACCTGCCATTGCACTCCCCAGCTGTTAAAACTAGCTCTTGGGACATGGAAAGTCAGGGGTATTATGGAATTTACCTGCAACATGCAACTGGTTTCTGACAGTAAAAGATGGTGTTGTATGAAGTAAAATCCAGAGGCTGCTAGTCGAACAGGAGGCAGCATGCACAAATATGAAGTGTACAAAAATAATGTCTCCACAGTAACCCCGTCTTCATTATACCTGTCTCTGTCAATGACTGCCCTCTTCTCCTGCGTTCCTGAGCTGAATGGCTAATTACCTGGATGAGGTGCATGGGGAGCAGTCGACCACAGCAGCCACCTGTCGGCTGGAGTCCCTCCAAATGACAAACGCCCGCAGGGTTGCTCTGCCCAGGTTGAGTCTGTGTTTTCCACTCTGTCGCCTTGCACCACACCTCAGCGTGGCAGCATCAACCTGGGGAACAACTGTTGTCTTTACTAATTTACCCAAAATAGCTGCCTGCCTCGGGATCTTTCATGCTGCCAGTGCTGGTGAAGAGCATCTGTTTTGAACTGCAGGGGCAAGCATAATCACACTGCGTTGTGGCTCTGGGCGTTAGCCTGTCTCTCAGCTAATAATAATAATGCACGTCTGGATGTTACTGACATGTAAAACTTGATGAAAACACTCCTTATTCAACACACACACAAAAATAAAATCAAAGAGAGATCTAAGATGCACAAAATATGTTTTGCTGTAGCTGTTAGCCTTTTAACAGTTAAAGTTAGAGGTTATTTTTGGTAATCCATAAACAGTGATATGATCATGTGGTTATGGTATTGATGGACCTGAGGTCAAAATATATGAAAAATAAAGCGGTAAATTAAACTTCATATGGAACACCACTGCTCTAAAGGTGAAAGGAAAAAAAAAACCTTTAAAGTTTGTTTGCCTGCAACAGTTACTTTTGCTTGTGTGCAAGTGCAGAGGAAACTATGCAAAGGTTGGGAAGAGCATCTGAGACACTGAAGAGATAGTAAATAAAAACTTCTGGAATAACTGTGTCGGTTGATGTGTGACTTGCTGGCAAGCCAGAGAAAATCAATATCATTCCTCTGCTTTTGTGTGGTCTTCTCTCGTCTATTGCTGTATGTTTCAAAGTAATTAGTATCCACAGAGATTTTTTTTCTTCAGTTTTCAACAGCTTTTGTAATCCCTGCACTTCTAAAGAAAGACGGAGTGGTCTGAAGATATTCCTACTGCCATCTTTACAGGTTCAGCTCTAAAGCTTGCTACGGGCTTCGTGGCAGATGTTTCTCAGAATATTTGGTCAAGTGTCACAAGCTGCAGGACATTTCATCTTTGACTTAAATAACATAATGGATACAAAAATGAGGTTTGACTGAAAAGAAAAATAATTTTTGAGGATATTGCACTGAAAATGTATTTTGGTCAGCCAAGAGAAAAGTGGTTTTTAAATCTGTCTCTCCGAGGTCTCTGTGGTTTTAGCAAAGCATAGCTTTATTGTTTTGTAATAAAACCTAATTGTATAATGTGTAGTAGCTCTCAGATGAAACATAACAGCACTGAAACAAAATTACCCCGCCATTATGTCCAAAAGCATGCACGGATCATTTCAGTCTGGATGGGATGAAAGAAAATATCAGCACTTCAGAGAGATACTTTAGAGAGCCCTTGTGTGTGTTTAAGTGTAAACATGTGCACACGTCCAATATGACTCTGATGGCCTAAGCCTCGGAGACCCTTGCCTAACTGGTTCATGCTCACGCACAGATCTACAGATACAGCCCAGTACGTGTCCAGTGGAAAGGCCATTGCAAAGTGACAGTGGCAGGATTTTGGAAGCAGGCTGATGGCATGTGGATGTGTTGCTTAATGTGACATCTGTCGCACCACAGCATGTTCCAGCCGGAGTAGAGGGCTGAAGGCCACTAGAGCTTTCTGTAAAATATATTGCAGAGGTCACTGCAGCACGACCTGGCTCTCCATAATGGACACACAAATAACATCCTGTGAGAGTGAAGTATACAAGAGACGTGCTGCATTTGACAGATGCTAATGAAGACTGAAAACGAGTCAGACAGCATGAACGTTTTGAGGTGTGTTGTGCTTGGAAAAACATAGGTGGCATGCAAAACAAGCAGGCCTGGCATGGAGGGATAGTCACTGCTGTAATAAATGACGTTAATTGATGGGTTCATTCTATTTGTATATTACTTAATGCGTCAATGTGTTGTACATGTTAACTTACTTGAACATCTTATTTGTATTGGTGATGTCACTGTGAATAGTTCTACCTGTACCTGTGATAGTTACCCCTTGTCCTCCAGGTGTGGATTTGCCTTCTCTCTTTCTTTCCCTGTGTGAATGTGGGTGTGACTAACTGCTTCTCTGGTGATGCCTAGTAGTTGTCTTGGAAGTCTCTTGCTGGTGATCCTGTAATCCATCCAAACTGCTCTCATATCCAGTCTTTGCCAGGTTGTGTGGTAGCATAGTTCAGGCCTCTTGTGCAATTACTTGCTCGTTTGAGTTCTGTCTGCCTTGTGTTCACCTGTCTCCTCCCTCCTCTTCAGAAACTTGTTGGAAAACCTGCTTTACATTAACCTGAATACCTGGCTAACCACTCTCTTTTCACAATGCAGGAACTCCAGCAACACTTGAGGGAAGATGAACAACTTTAATAATTGACCAACGCGTTTCAGCTTGTGGCCTTCATCAGGGTCATCCCTTCCTTCTTTACAACTGCAAAGAAAGAAGGTGATTCCCAATAGGAAAAAGGTCAGTCAGTCAAGGCTAATCAAAATATTTTTTCAATATTTATTTAGTCAAGTCAAGAAAACCTTTATTTGTCACATACAAGTTGCCCTGCAGTGAAATGGGACCCCCCCAGCCTCACAGGATGTAACAACAGCACAAGCAAAACATATGAAGACAAAGTCGGAGACTGTTAGTAGTATGAACATTGGACCAATTTAGGGAGGAGACCCTTAAGGAAGCAAAAAAAAAAAAAAGGAAAACTGAGGGGCTACAAAGCCCACTATAAGATAAATAATGATTTTTTTCCCCCTAATAGTCTGCAAATTGAGTCCAAGAATAAAAATGTGGCTTTGGCCTACTTTAAAGTACTGACATATGTCCAAAAGGTGGATTTAAAATAGAAAACTCCATCAGGAAGATTGTGACTAAGCTTCAAGAAGAGTTTTCCAGTGGTTTCAAAGTTCTTATACTTTTATCACGAACAACTAACATAGTTTCTCAATTGTTCGCAACAATAAAAAAATGACGGATGTAAGACTGTTCTCGTAATTGCTGAAAATATTTTAGTGTGTCACAGCATACGACTTAATGGCATAGGATAGCTCCACTTATTTGGTGATATCTTTATTTTTAGCTTCACAGTTACATAATGTCATTATATTGCCATACGAAAACTCTCACAAAATACAGTAACAAATGATGTTCTGAAGAAGCAATAACCTTGGCTGCAGTTATAACTATTCCCAATTGATGTGATTCTTTCAACAAGCTGGGACAGGAGTGTTTACAAGATTCTTTTATCCTTTTCCAAAATCTTTTTTAGAATATTTTTTTAAAAAGATTCCCCATTAAATTTTAGAACTTTTCATAAAGAATAAACTACACAAGATACAAAATGAGACACTTAAACATTTATTAGTCTACTTAGACCAGGGGTCAGCAACCTTTAACATCGAAAGAGCCATTTGGACCTGGTTTCCACGCAAAAGAAAACACTGGGAGCCGCAAATACTTTTTGACATCTAAAATGAAGATAACACTGTATATATTGTTTTTTACCTTTATACTTTGTGTGAACAACTAAGGTGTGTTGCTTATGAAATCCATGAAGTGCTACAGAGAAAGTTACATTTTATTTATGTAATTAACACATTTTGAACTCTTAAAGAAATATAACAAAAGGAAAGACACCCAGCTGAACTAAAATGATCCAGCAAACAAAAACTGTTGTGAGCCGCCACCCTTATATCGCCTTTGGGCTTTTGGAGCCTTGACCTGACTTTTAAAAAATAATTGGAAAAAAAGCACTATGCTGCTGAAAAATGAAAAATGGATATTTGCAAAATTCTGTCTAAATATGTATTTTACCAGGTTAATGTGTGTGGCGGGGCGTGGTCTGCAGTGCCGCTGTATGGGAGTCGGACACACCTGAGCGGCACCCACAATCATGCCTCGCCGCCTTAACGTCTGTGCTATCTATGCTGTTGTGTTGGTGTGTGTCCGGCTGTGAGCTGAAAAGCTACAGCCGGCTATGCGTACAGCAACCGTGTGTGAAAAGTGGTCAATAAAGAGATGCTGAAAAGCATGTTCATGCAAACATTGTCGGGTCTGCCGTGATATGTTTACAATGGGACTTCTGTTCCTGAACCGCTGCGCATATCCCATATGCGCACAGTGTCTGCAAATCGGGGCTGTACAAAGTCACTTTCATCTTTACGCAGGACTATAAGCTGTCATCTGTGAGGCGTGAGCGGTGTTTGTTTTTAACATAGTTCACAGTGGAGAATAGCCGCTGACATAATGTGGATCCGAAGATCCATAATTGGCCTACCTGGGGTTGAAAGTCTCGATAAATGCACGGCGTTTTGGCGGGTACACGGGCTTCCGCGAGTGTGACGCTTATTTTGAGCGATGAGAAAATAATATAATATAATCTAATTTTATTTTTATATTTCAATATCACAATAATCTTCCAATTTAGAAGTACAAGTTTAAAAAAAAGAAGAACTAACATAAATAAAATACACTTCAGCTAAATACTTCTAATTTATTTTCCCAAACCACGGGGAGCCACACTATAAGGACTAAAGAGCCGCAGGTTGCCGACCCCTGACTTAGACTAAAAAAACGAAAGAGGCTAAATCTCTAGAGTGAGTAAAATACTCTGTTCGTCTGTTTTCGAATAAAAGCACCCAATAATTCTGAGCACTACCGACCAGTGTTGGTCAAGTTACTTGAAAAAAGTAATCAGTAATTAATTACTGATTACTTTTTTCAAGTAACTTTTCCCAAAAAGTAATCCCGTTACTTTACTGATTACTTATTTTCAAAAGTAATTAATTACTTAGTTACTTTTTAAAAACACGATTTACAACCTGAATAGGTGATAAAGAGATATCATTTAAGAATCATCATGCAGTTTTATACCTGAAGTTACAGGTGTAAAATGTCATCTTTGGAGCTGACTAAAACTTTCTTTCTGTGACTGCTGCTTTTTCTGAGTCTGTCAATCTACCACCATCAATGACAGCCATCTATTTTTGAGAACAAAGAGTGAAAACAAGAAAGGAGGTAAGTTTTTTTTTATTTTTTTATCCTACACTTTAAAATGTCTACAGTGTATTGCTACAGCCCCGAATGCTCTTTGGGACGTCATTGCTGTCTTTTTTCCTCCTTAGGTATAAGTGAAAGCATTTTTTTTCTAGAGTTAAACTCGGAAGGACTGTTATGTTACCAGTTCTAATGGCCGTAAATTATGCTGACAAAGTAAGTGCTGTGAAGGCTGCAAGCCAAAAGACTTGAACTTCCTGCAAAATCTCAGAAAAACAGGTGAGAGCATATTGAATTCTACTTCCACATCCTTTGGGTGAGGAACAAAGTTCAGTACTAAGTTGGTCTTGGCGGTAAAACTGCAATGAAAGCAGCCCAGCTAATCCTGCGCAGAGCCTGAGAGACACTAATGATACACCAAATGTATTTCTTCTGTTTTGTCCTACTGACCCTGACTCCCTCTTATCAGGCTTTAAGGAAGCTGAGGATTACATCAGCTTTGTTTGTTTGCTGGAAGGGAGAATGCAAGGCACAGAGACCTTGTTCTTGAGAAACAGACAAGGGCATCTACCAGTAGTATCTGCCAAGCAGAAAACCATCTGTGTTTCCTATAGAATATAGATTTTTCATCACATGTCCATTTTGTTGGTGTGTATATCCCACTGCAGTATATTACATTAAAGTCTATCACTCAAGAACAGTAATATAGACTTACTTTTTTTAGACTTACAGCTCTGTTTCCTACTCAAGTATAATAATTAAAAATCTACATAATTGTATGGTTTAAATTGACTCTTGAAATAAAATAAAGACCCAACTGCAGATGAACAATTGCTTATATGGCAGTACACACAGTTACCTACATGAAATAGAGAAATCCTAAACTTTATTATTATTTAACCTCATTTAAACTCCTGCCTCGTTAAAGGATAACAGATTCATATCTGTCCTGCACCTACAGACCTTACTGCATTAACTGATTCTTTACAATTAACTCGTACTCAGTCTAAATCCATTAAAGAGACATAATGGGAAATATGCACATTCCCAAAAGTTAGAGCAGAAAATTGATGCTGCTGTACAAATCCCAATAATATTAACCCAGCTTAGCTTAGCATAAAGACATAAAAGTTCCAAATTGCAAAAGTATTTTAAAAAAAAAGAAAGAAAAAGAAAGAAAAATACAGCAAAGATCTCTGTTTCGAGGGTTTCCATTTAAATATATTAATGCTCATACTTCCCTGAAGCTGTGCATGCTTTCTGGATAAGTGGTATGGTCTAAGCATATTAATTGATTTCAGCAGCATTTTACTATTAGTTGAATAATAATGTGCTAATAGTAAGAAATTAAGATGGAAACAATGAGGGAATTATATAAACAACAACAAGATATTACCACTTAATTACAAAGAAATTTCAACTAAAAATCACTGTGGTTATACATGAGCAATATTACATTGGCATTCATGTAGCCGAATGTGAGAGTACTGGGGTACTAATCTATGTATGTATCTGCCAGAAATAAAATATTAATATCTTAACATTTAGTATTTTTTATTTTAATTTGACAGTGCCAGTAAGCTCATACTAATACCATAATATTGGCTAATCCTTTAAAATAATAATTAATTCCACTGTATTTCTCAAGCAATCCTCTTTGTTTGAAGGTAACAATATACATAACATGTTTAAGACTGTCTTATTATCTGAAAAAAATAGTTTATGTGGAATAACCATGAACCATGGCTGTGACATTTAAAACTGTTTCTTTCTAAGTCAAAGTCCATGCTAATACTCTATTAAAGAAAACTTCATGTAATGTGATGACTACCCAGCAACACATGCAGTAATTTATGTGTAATCACTAGGAATTTCTCCTCTCTGTACTCATTATTTTATCCAAGCTGGCAGATTTCTACCTGTTTATGTGAACTGCAGGTATAAGAAAAGGAAAAAACACTCATGTATATTCTTGGCAGTTGTTATTGTTGTCAGTGACCTGTAACACTACTGCACTTTAACTAGAGGCCCAACTCTTTCTATTGCTTGGGGGTGTAATCAAGCCCAACGCAAGGTGAGTGGCTTCCATCCACATTCTCTCCAACGTGTATCACAGCCATGTTTGAAATGCATCAAAGCCTCCCATCCATCAGACTTTTAAGATGTCTCCATGGAGATGATTGACGACAGTAAAAGGCTGCTCTGGAGAGAGGCCCCGGGTGAACAGATGAGATCACAAATCTCATCTCTTTCTCTGTCTCATTCTCTTTCCCTGTCCTGGTCTCTCTCATCTCCCCCACTTTCTACAACTTACACAAACAGTAGTGCAACACACACACACACACAAACATTTTTATCACTTTTCCCCCTTTCATCTTCTTGGTGTCAGTAAAAGGGGAAGAGAAAAAAAAGTTCAGGGTAAGAAAAGACATGCCCAGAGTCTTATTGTTCAAGGTATCTGGGAATATATGAATTGTTCCCCTGTGGATGAATAAGGTGACCGGACATCTCTCAGTGGGTCTGAGAGATGTCTAATCATCAGAAGATCTTTTATAATATGATATAATCAGTATTCATTCAGTGAGAGATGGACCTTGTCAGTAAGTGCCAAGTGAGCAGGTATTTCTTGTCTGTGAAAACATATTCATGTAGGCTTTCAATTGCAAGGTGAGCTAGAAATAAAATAGATGCGTTTTGGGGGCTTTTTTGCAAGAATTTCAGAGATTTTGCATTTCGGAATCATTTTAGAATCTTGGCATCTCTCCATGACCATAAGCTGTGAAGAACCTTGACTCTACTATCATGTAACACTGCCGTGTCATTCTATTGGTGTAAGGACCCATCGATTTAGCATTTATGCAACAAATTGCATTTAGCTGACTGTGGGCCAAGTCAATCAAAGGCTGGGCCTGCTGTGCATTTTGGCAAAAGGTGGTGATTAAACTAACTTGGAAAAGCGAGGAGGATTTCTGTTTCCTCAACCTGACAAACACAATGTAGCCCTCTAGCAGTACACAGGACTGGTTTTCCACCATTCCTCTCTTGGGTGGGAGGAGACAGGTGGGTGCGTTTCACCCAGGTTTGGCACATTTAGCCCTATGAGATATGTAACAGAGAGACATCCATGGCTTAGAGCAGAATCAACAGATGGACTTGGTGTGCTCATAATGAATCACTATCCAACAGGAACAGCTTGAAATCCTGATCAGCCCCGACGTGGGTTGGCTCTCATTGTAGTAGATTTGATTCTCCTTCAGCGTAGTCCACTCTCCTCCACAAAGGGTCATCTGTGGACAACATTACAGTGCTATGCTCCCAAAAACAATGTATTTTTTTCTCTTTTTTATACCTATTCTGAATTTATTTTTAACAAATTGGCAAGGCTTACTCATGTGTATATCAGTAAGGTTTTCTATGTCTGTGTTTGCCTGTAACACAGTGGTGAGTATTTGACCTGCAGTATTGAGGGAATAAGTCTAACCAAAACATATTGGGCAGTATTATATTAAAAAATATTGTCCTGTAGGGTTTATACGCTGTTGTTCAGAATATAAACTGTCAATCTAATATTCAAGTAATACTCCAGTCTCTAAGTTGTACACCTATCTGAGAGGTTAAGTACAGACAGTTTTCTGAAGAAGTATCTTAGGCTGCATGAAATCCTCTTAGAAAGCCTTTTAAATCCCAAGTTTTATGTTCATGCCACATTCAAAAATGATGAATTAGAGGAAAGAGTTAGGCAGTAATAAACAACCATTATCACTGACTACTAGCTAACGTGATTAGCAAGGAACATCTGAGTGCCATTGTACGATAGCACTGTGTTGCCTAGCTACTACTACTACCACTAATAATAATAATCCTGTTTGAGCAGTTAGTAAAGTAAACTGTACAAAAATGCAATTTAAAGCTTTAATAACTTTCATAATAATTTGGATAATAATAATAATTTGGTATTCAGCTATTTTATTTTCGTTTTCTGAATCGCCATGCATCGAGTTCCCTCTCTTCAACCAGCAGTCCTTCATTTAATTCTACAAATAATTTGGATTAATAAAGATATTAGTGGCTATGTAACATATAATCGGATAAAAACTTTGAGGAACATTTGACCTTTGCATCTACATGTTGTCTGTCACTAGATCAGATAACATTGGCAGCGCTGACATGCCTGTTTTAGTGATGTTGGAACAACAAGGCATCTCAAAGATTGCCGTTTGTCCTCATTCATCTCACACACTGCTCCCACTTTAACATATTGGCATTTCTGAGGTGCTTGGCGGTAATTGTCAGCCACATGGCGGCACCTCGTTTGTTTCACTGACATTTTGCCTTTGCTTGATTGTGTATTTAACAGGCAAAGGAAAGCAAAATTAATTGGAGAGCGGCCCTAATCTGTCGGCTTGAAATGTCACCCCTGTATTGTGATGCCTACGCTGACACAGTGGCACTCGGCACAGACAAGATGCGGCAAAAGAAGGATGCAAGAGTTTGTTGAGGAGTAAAAAGATGAAATGGCAACAGAACTACAGTAAAGAATGATAATAGAGGAGGGTAGAGGATCTGTAGACTATTTCTAGCAGTCAGTGGTGGTCAAAGACCTTTTCCTAAATTGGTTGCAAGTTGCCAAATATGAATGTTTTGGGTTCTCTGTAGTGTTTCTGTTCATAAAAGATATTAAGTACTCACTGACACTTCATACAAAGCGGAAAGAAAGATGATTTATTGTCAGTATTCAAGCTTCCATGTGAGGCATAACTGAAGAAGTATGAGCTGATCTTAGTGGGCTTCATCCAGGGTTCTGGAGTTCATAGTCAGGCTCAGTCAGCTGTGGTGTTTGAAATGACACTGCTACAAGGATGAGCTCTTTGGAGCGCTGACAGTGATAGTCTAGAAAACCACCCACTAATGTCACACACATAATGACAAAATATCTTTTTGTTTTTATATTTTCACAGTTACTTTCCTGGTGGCTTATCCATTATTACTCTATATAGTTCAGTCTAATTCAGCTTTCAACTGGAAAGGAAAAGCAGAGCTTCCCAATAAGGGCAGAATGCTATATATATATACATACACACATAAATATCCATACACATATTTTATCATGCATAACAAAATATGTTCTGCCTTTTTATTGATTAGCATTGCTATAATGTACATGTGATGCATTTGGAATCTGCAGCTGACCTACAGGGCTGCAAGTAATAAATACAGCTCACATGGTCACTGAAATGATTGACAGGAGCAGATTGTGTTTGTCTTATTGGTCATGACACCTGATAATAAAGGTAAATTTTGCTTTCATCACATATTGTGTCCTTTTCTGGCTCATTTCATCTCCCTTAAATCACAATCAAACTTTAAAAAACTAATAAAAATGCATACTCATTTCTGTCACAGCAGATTGCACATTGCTCATTTGTCCAGTACTCAAAAAATAGAGTGATTTGCCAACCACCTGATCTACTAGATACAGTAAGTGCTTACCCAGCTGCTACCTCTTAGCCTGTTGCTGAACTCTTGCTGTCTTGATATGCAGCCAGATAATTTGCGTTCTCCACTTGTTTTTCCATTTCTTGTTTGCTCTTGTTCATGAAGATCTTCTGCCGGTTTTCAGGTGCACCATCTGCCTGTTGACTCCTTTGAGTTTACTGAATTTGACTGCCTTCACTTTTCTGACTGTAAGCTCGACTTTCATTTTTGTATTAAATTTGGTACATTTTTGGATACAATACTTGTGTTATTTATTTTTTTTATTTTTGTTGGGGTTTTTTCAAATATTTTGTGGTATGAGAATAATAGTAATTTGTGAAAAAAAAAAAAGAGTCAAACAAAATGATCATTCCTCAATGATTGTAGGTTAGCAGCAGAAATAGTGCTATTGTGGAGGTATGTAAAGACGACAGAAGAGGTCTCAGTGTCTCACTCCAACTTTATTAACTGACTCAGCAGAACTCCACATACAAAAAGCGCCAAAATCTCCACCCCAGCGCTTCCCTTCAACTTGGGTGTGAGAATGACTTTATTTTATGTTCTGAGAAAATTATTAATAAACTCCATTTACTGTACAATGTATTCTCAGTTTAAAAAAAAGAAAACAATATCCATTACCAACCCTCCTCACTACCATGCATTTCAGTATAAGGCTCTAACATCTTTTACCCTCTGCTATTGCTGATATGTAGGGTAGCCACATATCCTCTTTAAAGTAGATCTATCATACTTTTAATGCACTTTTTTCAAATAGATACTTTTACAATGGTGGAGGCTCAAAGTTTGAAATGTAGATAAAGGGGTATAAAGGTAAACACTGTCTCATTGGATTTGGCTAAACAAACAAATAATGTTCCTTACAGTATTTTCTACTCTTGGATTTGTTGGAAAGACGGCATTTTCTTACTGTGGTCTGGTTGTGAGCACAACAGCTCAACCTGTATGCCATTTTAGACTCAGAAAATCAGCTAGCTATTTAGGCAAACTTTATTGAAGGTGATTTTTTTTGGATATCGAACAAATCCATTTCAATTTATTTGGCTTTCCTGGGGAAGGGAGTGCAAAACAACTGCCTTTTTTGTAACCAACAATAATAGGACCAACATGTTCTTTCGCCCTACGTCAAAGAGGAGTCTTTTGTCAACAATCCAGGATAAATTAGGATTTTTTAGCTTGCCTAATAATAAAAGAAAGATGTTCCATCTATAAAAGGCAACATTGAGGAGAACTACATTCCCCAAATATTTGCAGTTAGACTGAACAGCTTGTTTCAGTAAGAACAATGAGCCTGCAAGGTAGCTAAGCTGCTTTGTATATTTCTACAACCCATTGCATGTAGATGCAACCAACATTTTGCAGCTACATCAAGCCAAGTAAGCCACAGCAAGCAATTTAACCCTATCAAACGTGCACACACAGGTACATGAGCAGTTGAGTCAAAAGTAAAGCAACAGAGAGCAAAGGGGGTGTGTGTTTCACTTGCCCTATTTGACAAGAAAGGTCATTCTCTTTTTCTTTTAATGGTGGCCAATTTTTATTTTTAACCGTGTCACAGAATCTCCCACTAGGTTTTTCACAACAAGGTCAACTAAACCTTGCAGTGATCAGGTGAGCCTGAAACCTTGTTGAAAAGGAAGAGGCCAGGAAGAGGCTAGTTTTGTGCAACCAGCAACCTGGATTTTTTTCCTTCCCAAAAAGTGCTGGAATTGGCTCGTGATACTTTTGTAAAAATGCTATTTATAAAACTCTCCACCATCTAGTTGCCAATGTTATTGACATAAAATCTTCAGTGGCTTTTCCATGACGTCAATAATGCGCCATGAAAGGGTCTGACTCACAAGCATGAGTAATGGCATAGCTGTCTTTTGTTAATATGTGAAGATACCTCCTTAGTCTGGTTATTTCCCAACAGGCTTCAAGTGAGGGCGTTGACAGTATAAAGTATTTAAATAATTAAATGCTTTTATTATTAGCACTGGTACAGGTGACACACTTGTGCTGTCATTACAGGGATGTTACTAAAAGCTTTAGTTAACATTTTTCATCAGCAGAAACCTAGATAAGATACTACTTAGATGTGCAAGTTTATTTACTATAATTATTTTTTACATTAATGAAATTTTTTCAAAAATAAATATACAACAACTGCTTTGACTAAATACTGTAGTATTCTGATTAAGCAAACATGATTTTATTACAAGAGGCTTCAGTGTTAAATCTTTTAGAAAAAAGTTTAACTTTATAATAAGGTAACATTCACTTTACCTCAGTGTTTCCACTGATTGACTACTAATAATTAGTGTTGGTCTTATTTACATGTTTTCTCATATGTTGCTTCATTTTTATCTTCTTTGAGTAATGGCATGATTTTCATGCAAAGTGCTGGAGGAGATTTAATAATAATAATATATTCCAGGTTGGTCGTGTCGTCCAAGGTTCATCTCTGCAATTTCAAAATAAAAAAAGAAAGAAAGAAAATAATAATGAAAAATTAGGAAAAAGAAGACAATTTTCCATAAATAAT
Organism: Aulonocara stuartgranti; assembly: GCF_965226115.1. Lineage (NCBI taxonomy): Eukaryota > Metazoa > Chordata > Actinopteri > Cichliformes > Cichlidae > Aulonocara > Aulonocara stuartgranti. Next base: position 8,164,121 of record NC_138959.1, on the reverse strand, counting down.
CATTTTGTTTTCTGTGGATTTTTTTCCACTTGGCTTGTATTTCAATTGCAATGTGCAGAAAAAGACAAATGAAATGTATTCACCCTCTAAATGTCAGGGTTATATATTTGTGTTAGCAATGATTATACTCATCTAAGCAGGAAATTATTTTCCCATTCAAGCATCAGCGCACCCAACCAGTTATACGCTGTATCATAGCTGCTTGCTGTTTCTGAAGTTTGGACTTACAATAAACATGCGGAGACACATTCCACACATAGCAACAACACTGGAGATCTGAAGTGCCCTGCCACACTCTGGGCTCATCAGGCAGTTCCTTGTCTTCAAGCAGCACGCGGGACAGCTACTCCCCGATTTCTCTGTGCTTTTACTCTTTGTGGGTGTGTGTTTTTTGGGTTGAGTTTGCTTAACATCGTCAGGGTTTTCCTCCCACACTTCACTTTCACCTCTTCCCATTGTGAGTGTTTGTTCTGACAAAAGTTGAGCTTAGTCCAATGACTTGAGAGCTGATGGTTCAGATCTGTGAAGGAAATGGCAGAAAGTAAATACGCCGTGTGTGTAGCTTCATTATAGCAGAATTTCCACAGGGAATTATATGGGCCGCATTATGTGGCGACTCCCACGCTCTCAGGCTTTACAATACGAGCTTTGTTTACAGTAACAACATCCAGCGTCCAGTGTCATAATGCTGTTATTACACTTTGTCGTGTTTGTTAAGATTTCACTGCTTCACTGTGTGCCATGACTCAAATGTGTTTCTTTGCCAGTGCTGGGTTTCATTTCTTTATCATCTGCGTCTTACATTGTTTTGCAGGAATGCTTTCAATTATGCAGATAATATTGCTTCTTCCTTGGAACTGCACAAGACATTATATGCTCTAAAAGAAAATCCAGTAACGTACAAAGAAACATTTTGGTTCAGTGTAAATGTGACATCAATGTCTACAGACAGGACACTGCCTGAATCGGTGTAATGATATATGTCTAGTCAGTAAACAACAGAGAGCTGAACATATTATGCATAGAAGTGTCCCATTTCATTAAAGAGAGATCATTTTTCACAAATGTGAATCATTAACACTACAGTCTAAACTTAAGTCTCTTTACAAACACTTTATTGAGCGAAGTCACATTGATTTGACAGATTAACAATCTTTCCACACTGATGATCATCTCTCCTGCCAGGAGTTGAGGCCCCCTGTTTCAACTGTCGGATACAATTGCTCCCCAAAGACATTATCAGATATTAAGTGATAACCCTGATGGTGAAGTAACAACTTATCTGTGCCATCCAGTGGCTACCCATTTATTAACACTGACAGTAAATTAGATTGCTGGCATCTGGAGGGTATACTGGCATTTTGAATGCACCTTTCCATCTCACCCGGCTTTCAAAACTCCTTTGGATTTCAGTCATAAGTAATGAAATTCCATCACCCTCCTCACCCATGAAAGCAACTTGGAAAGGAAGTGAGAGGAGGCCATTAAGAGTAGAGAAAAAGAGTAATGGTCTTACCCTTTGCTTTCAGAGTCACCTCGCTGTCGGTTCTAATCTCTCTTTGTAGAGTAGACTTTCCTTAAAGGACTGCTGATGATAGGCACCTTCACCCTTACAGATACTCACACCATCTTATGAAAAGCTGAGTTGCTGGTGTTATTGTCTACCTCAGTGAAATGAACAAGAAGGGTGTGTCTTCAGGTTTAACAGGTTTGACAAAGATCACTGCCTGAATAGTTTTACTCTGCAATAGTCGGCCTCATCACTGATGGGGACGACAAGGAGTACAGAGGACTGACTCAAGACTTTGTGGACTGGTGCCAGCTGAACTACCTCCAGATCAACGCCAGTAAAACCAAGGAGCTGGTGGTAGACTTCCGCAGGCACAAGCATTCTCCACTGCAACCACTGAACATCCAGGGTATGGACATTGAGGCTGTGGACAGCTACAGGTACCTTGGTGTTCATCTGAACAACAGACTGGACTGGACTCATAACTCAGACGCCCTCTACAGGAAAGGGCAGAGCAGGCTGTACCTGCTGCGGAGACTCAGGTCGTTTGGGGTGGAGGGCCCACTCCTGAAGACCTTCTATGACTCTGTGGTGACTTCTGCTATCTTTTATGGTGTGGTCTGCTGGGGCGGCAGCATCTCTGCTGGGGACAGGAAGAGACTGAACAGGGTGATCCGAAGGGCCAGCTCTGTTCTAGGATGCCCTCTGGACCCAGTGGAGGTGGTGAGTGACAGGAGAATGGCGGCTAAGCTGTCATCCCTGTTGGACAACGTCTCCCACCCCATGCAGCAGACTGTGACAGCACTGAGCAGCTCCTTCAGTGGGAGACTGCGGCACCCACGGTGTGGGACGGAGAGATTTCGCAGGTCTTTCCTCCCCACTGCTGTCAGACTCCACAACAAAGACTTTAACTGAACAAACACACACATCCACACATGTGCAATAACACTAAGTGCAATAATCTTTTCTGGCATCGTATTTTTACTCAGTTGTATATAGCATTCGTATTCTATTTTTATCTTATTGTATATTTTTATTCTATTTTATTCTACTGTATATAGTATATTATTTTATTCTATTCTGTACAGCTGTGTACTGTATTTATTCTTATTGTATTCTAATTTTTGCGTCATAACTTTTGCACTGTCCACTTCCTGCTGTGACAAAACAAATTTCCCACGTGTGGGACTAATAAAGGTTATCTTATCTTATCTTATCTTATCTTATCTTATCTTAAAAAGAGCAAGCTATGTGAGGACTTAAAATGTCTTAAAGGTGCAGGCAGTATTAATAAATGTAAAGAGTTGTAAAACCATTGCTATATATGCAAATACTTGTCTACCTCTGTTGAATTGTGAATTTTTAAATATGTTTATTGACATGTGTTCTCGCAATTATCATTGAGTTCCATGTATTGTGACTTACAAACTGCGTTTTAGATAGATGACTGAAGTCTCTGAAGTACTTATGCAAATTAAAAGTTCATTATTCAGATCCATTCACAATCATAATTTCTTTTAGTCGCCAATAACAAATATGTTTCTTCTCGTCTCCATGGCAGCATATGCTGCTTAGGGATGTTGTGAAAATTCCATCAAATTTTAATAAATAATTAGACAGAGTGACTTGACTAGACTGCACAGTTCATTACATGATGATCAATGATGAACCGAGAAGAACAATTTCAGGAAACAATTAAACAAAAAACAATTTGAATATACTCAAATAGCTGCATTTCATTAGGAGACTGAATTACTTACTAAACTATTCATCATCTGTAAATGCATCAACGCAAAAAGCACAGTAAATCACTCATTTTCTCTCGAGAAAACATGAATAATTTTAGCTTGCATGCTTATTTATCTAAGTATATAGACTTATTTTATCTTTGTATTTGGCCTGTGTGCTCTGAAGTGATATAATTATGTGTGTCTCAGGGGGTTATGGGTGACAAGAAGGAATTTTATATTTTTATATTCTCCACTTTCATCAATAAATGATGAAAGAAAAAAGGGAAGTATTTTCAGGCACTTCTTTTTTGGAAGTGCATCAATAATTTTATCTCTCATGTACAGATCAATATTATGCACATTTCACTATTTAACTGCTTATGTAAAAAAACAGACAATACAAGGTAACAAGATTGAAATAAAAAATACGCTTATTAAATGAAAAGCATATACAACGACAACATTTGGAACGTAAACAGTATTAATTAAGTAATAACATGAAACCATCAAATAATAAAGATCTGATAGTATGTTAGGCTACTGAACCATTACTACAACCACTACTACAATGATATAATAGAATTGCATATAGTAACAAGATAAAAAGTGATTAGACACAAACTTCTTTGTCAACTTAACTCTTTATGGAGCATTTATGATCATTGTTAGGATTTTGATTTGCATCATAAAAGCGAATGTAGAGTCTTGTTAAATCCTTCAAAAGCCCTCTTCGATTGAAACTTTTAGTTTGTGTCCTCTAAAAGTCTAAGCCTTGGTAAACTACGTGTTCCTATGCAGCTGGATATAATCAGGACTGTGTGTGGCAGTAAGACGTGATGAGGCATTTGCGTTTCACTTCATCATTTTTTTTTTATTTCTCTTCTGTCTGTTCAGTTGCTCTATTACCCAAGCAGGCAATTTCTTTCAATATCTGGCAGAAACATGACAAGCAGTCCATCTCATCAGATCACAAACCCATGCATCCACTAGAGTCCCCTGATACAGCATGACAGTTATTCCTTGGCACAAGTACTCCTATTGTCTTGGAATGCCTCACACTTCTAAAACCAACCATTTACGGGACTCTAAAATGCTATAGCTAACTTAAGGAGAAGAAGAAAATACCTGTGATGTTAAAGATGTAAATGAAGAAAGAATTGTCAGGGTTCCTGGGTCGGTGACCCAGTGTTTTCAGTTCACACTCACTGTTTATCTACTGCCTGTTCCACTTCCTGTTTTATTGTGTTAGCCTTGGTCTGTGTGTATTATGTTCAATCCTCTTCCCATTATCATTAGTTCATTATGTTCAGCTGTGTACTCTCATCTGTTGTCTACATATGGGCGATCGTGGCTCAAGAGTTGGGCGTTCGCCTTGTAATCGGAAGGTTGCCGGTTCGAGCCCCGGCTTGGACAGTCTTGGTCGTTGTGTCCTTGGGCAAGACACTTCACCCGTTGCCTACTGGTGGTGGTCAGAGGGCCCGGTGGCGCCAGTGTCCGGCAGCCTCGCCTCTGTCAGTGCGCCCCAGGGTGGCTGTGGCTACAATGTAGCTTGCCATCACCAGTGTGTGAATGTGTGTGTGAATGGGTGGATGACTGGATATGTAAAGCGCTTTGGGGTCCTTAGGGACTAGTAAAGCGCTATATAAATACAGGCCATTTACCATTTTATTCAATAAACCTCGTTCTGCACAACGAGTCCTGCATGTGGGTCATCCCTTCCTCGCCTCCGCACACGAGCCCTGACAGAATGACCCGACCCGTGCCAAGAAGACACGCTTTTGACCCAGCGGACTCGGACCTCTACGAGCGGCAGGAGGTAGCGCTCTCCTTGTGGGCTGAAAAACTCAAGGAGAGACAGCGGCTCTTCGCGGAGCGAGAGCACGTCTTCGAGGGCACTCGCTTGGCTCTGGGCGGGCCTCGGAGACGCCGCGTTCCCCCACCTGCTGCCTCACCTGTGTTTCATCTTGTTCTCTCTATAAACTTCACAAGATGCTCGGTTGAACTTTCCCTCCAACTGGGGTAAACTTTTATTAAACTCTTAATAAACAGTCATGAGTCTCCGGTTCTCACCTTCCGGTGTTACACTCTCAAGACCCCGGGTGGAACACACAGGTAAATGCAATTCCCATTGCTACAACCTGCACCGGAGCATCTGCCGCGGAGAGTGGACGTTTCACGCCGCGCTTCGGCCGCTCCCTCTCTCGCCACTCCGCTCCACGCTCACACATCACCTGCCTCATTCACCGGACCTTCAACCTCGCCACGGCACAGCGGCTCCGTCTTCCACCTCGGCTCAACAGAGGCTCCCGTGCCAGAGGCTCGGACGTGTACCCCGCCCGCTTCCTCCTCCCGGAGAAATCGGCGCACACGCCGCCATAAAACGGACCACTTTCAGCCACTCCCGATGGTGAGCTCCAGTGACTGTTTTTCGCACTCACCATCTGATTATTCACTCAAAACGCACAATAACCCCATCTCTGATTCGTGGGATGTTTCCCTCCTGGAAGATTCTGTGGACTGGGAAGATTTGTTCTGCTCTGCTCTCCCAAAGACTGTAAATAGTGGTGGCAGGAAAACCAGAACAATCCCCAATAAACCTGCTAACATCACACACCCAGTCATTATCTCCACTCCCGTCAGTCAGTCTACCCCCACACCAGTGCCAGCTCCCAGGAGGAGGGCAGCTGCGACCCAGTCTACCGCCACACCCGCTTCGGTTTCTCGAGTGGGGGTGACTGGTGTCCAGCCACCTCCCGTGCCTGTCCCAGCACCTAGGCTGAGGATGGCCAGGATCCAGCCTGACCCCCCTAGAGACTCAGCTGAGGCTCTCCAGCCAGTGCCCTCACGCTCTGGAGGCACGGAAGAGCTAATCAGTCCACCACTTCATCCACCTCCTGACCCAGCCTTTCACGCACTAGCTTTATCCCTGGTTAGGCTGGCTGAAGTGTCCCCTGCTCAGGCACCGGCCTTACTAGCTCAGGCTGTAGCCCAGCCATTAGCCACACCAACCTCAGCTCCGTCGTCAGCCTCACCTGCTGTTCAGCTTCCAGCCCCGTCAGTTCACTCACCTGCTCTCCAGTCCGCTCCTGTCCAGTCACCCGTAGCTCAGTCTCCTGTCCAGTCACCCGTAGCTCAGTCTCCTCCTGTCCAGTCACCAGTAGCTCAGTCGCCTCCTGTCCAGTCACCAGTAGCCCAGTCGCCTCCTGTCCAGTCACCAGTAGTCCAGTCGCCCGTCCACCAACCTGTTCAGTACCCAGAGCCTGCTGTGAGCTACCCTGCTGCCCAGCCAGGGGTTTCCGCACCCGCTGGCCCGGCCGCTCCTCAGCCAGGGGTTTCCGCACCCGCTGGCCCTGTCCTGTGTGTGCCAGGGGCTCCAGTGCCCACTGGTTCTGAGACCGTTTTCGCTGGAGGGCCCGAGGAGCCCGTCCGGCAACCTTCCTCGTCAGCTGGGGGTTCAGGAGAACCGCACCAGCCTCATGCCTCGCTGTCACCTAGCTCTGCCTCTGCCTCGTCTGGCCCGGCCTCGGACCCTGCCTCTGCCTCGTCTGGCCCGGCCTCGGAGCCTTCGTCCTCGTCTGGCCCGGCCTCGGAGCCAGCCAGTGCCCTCACGCTCTGGAGGCACGGAAGAGCTAATCAGTCCACCACTTCATCCACCTCCTGACCCAGCCTTTCACGCACTAGCTTTATCCCTGGTTAGGCTGGCTGAAGTGTCCCCTGCTCAGGCACCGGCCTTACTAGCTCAGGCTGTAGCTTTATCTCCCTCATTAGCTCAGTCTGTAGCCCAGCCATTAGCCACACCAACCTCAGCTCCGTCGTCAGCCTCACCTGCTGTTCAGCTTCCAGCCCCGTCAGTTCACTCACCTGCTCTCCAGTCCGCTCCTGTCCAGTCACCCGTAGCTCAGTCTCCTGTCCAGTCACCCGTAGCTCAGTCGCCTCCTGTCCAGTCACCAGTAGTCCAGTCGCCCGTCCACCAACCTGTTCAGTACCCAGAGCCTGCTGTGAGCTACCCTGCTGCCCAGCCAGGGGTTTCCGCACCCACTGGCCCGGCCGCTCCTCAGCCAGGGGTTTCCGCACCCGCTGGCCCTGTCCTGTGTGTGCCAGGGGCTCCAGTGCCCACTGGTTCTGAGACCGTTTTCGCTGGAGGGCCCGAGGAGCCCGTCCGGCAACCTTCCTCGTCAGCTGGGGGTTCAGGAGAACCGCACCAGCCTCATGCCTCGTCAGCTGGATGGCCCGAAGTGCCCGTCCGGCAACCTTCCTCGTCAGCTGTGGGTTCAGGAGAACCGCACCAGCCTCATGCCTCGTCAGCTGGAGGGCCCGAGGAGCCCGTCCGGCAACCTTCCTCGTCAGCTGCCTTCCGCGCGGCCGGCCCCCGGACCGCCTTCGCCTGAGTGGCCGCCGTTGCCTTCTGCACGGCCGGCCTCCGGACCGCCTTCGCCTGAGTGGCCGCCGTTGCCTTCCGCACGGCCGGCCTCCGGACCGCCTTCGCCTGGGTGGCCGCCGTTGCCTTCCGCACGGCCGGCCTCCGGACCGCCTTCGCCTGGGTGGCCGCCGTTGCCTTCCGCACTGCCGGCCTCCCGAACTGTGTCCACGTCACCGCCGTTGCCTTCCGCACGGCCGGCCTCCGGACCGCCTTCGCCTGACTGGCCGCCGTTGCCTTCCGCACTGCCGGCCTCCCGAACTGTGTCCACGTCACCGCCGTTGCCTTCCGCACGGTTGGTCCACCGGAACAGTCTCGCCTCGGGCCACGTGGCCGCCCACCTGAACTGTCTCTGTGTGGCCTCCGTCCCTCCGTCCTGGGCCCCCTCCGCCCGCCCTGTTCTGGTTCTTTTTCGTTTGGCCGTCGGGTGCCGGCCTTTGAAGGGGGGGGTCCTGTCAGGGTTCCTGGGTCGGTGACCCAGTGCTTTCAGTTCACACTCACTGTTTATCTACTGCCTGTTCCACTTCCTGTTTTATTGTGTTAGCCTTGGTCTGTGTGTATTATGTTCAATCCTCTTCCCATTATAATTAGTTCATTATGTTCAGCTGTGTACTCACCGGTCCCTCATTATCATCATTATCACCAGTCTGTGTATTTAAGCCCTCTGTTCTACCCATTCAGTGTCGGGTCATTGATGATGTTGTTTCTGTCGTGTGTTCCGTCCAGTCAGTCAGTTAGCCAGCCAGTCTACCAGTCCGCTAAGTCCAGCCAGCCAGCCATCTATCATCTGTTGTCTACATATTCAGTAAACCTCGTTCTGCACCACGAGTCCTGCATGTGGGTCATCCCTTCCTCGCCTCCGCACACGAGCCCTGACAAGAATAACCCTTTCAGCATTGCATATTGTGGGCCAGTGCTAGCTGATAGGCTTAAGTGAAACAGTATTTCACTGACAGCAATAGCGTAACTTGTTTGTAGTGAATGTGCTTCCTTTTTCTTAGCTATTAACTCTAGTTAGTGGTTACTCAACTGTAGTTACTCAGGTCTTTTATCTAATAGAAAAAAATCTGCCATACCTACCATTTTTTGTGTGCTTGTTTGTTTATTATTTTCCCAATTTGTCATAGAACAATAAATACTTTCAATAGTAAAAACTTTAAAAAGACTGGAAAACTTCTGTGAGTAAAAGTAATGTAATGAGATAATATTTTTAGATAAGAACAACTGAACAATGTTCCTTAAACATTTAAATGGTATTTAAACAAACACATGAACTATAGTTAGCTTGTAATGCAATTATTACATTTTTAATTTTTATCTCTCTAAATTTTCTTTTCAACAGACTTTAAGTCAATCACCCACTGAGCTATAAATTCCTTGCAAGATGATCATCATGTGTGGAGTTTAACTCTGTGATAGCAAACGTATGCACCAAAATAGTCTCTGATCTTGTCATTCCCCTAAAGGACGCCCTAAATTAAGCCTAGCAGGCAGTGGGAATTTATGATAATAAATTCCCCTCAGGAGGAATCTATACATAGTTCTTGGGTAGAGGTAAACCTTTTTTATGTGTTTACAGATAAAAGAGAACGTAGAGACAGTCACAGCAGTATATGACCAAAAAAAAAAAAGTGTTGCGAAAGCAAACATAATGCCAAAAGTGTAAGCAGAGTGCTGACGCCTAAGTGAACAGGTATGTATGCAATCACAGGGAAAAATCCACAGGCGTATCTTCCTTTAGTTGAAACTGCCTGTGGCTGTCAATACAGTTGAAATCTTAGTACTTTATTCTAACACTTTGGTACTTTTGTGAGTGAGTGTCAGTGAGTCTTAATCTTCCACATAATGTTCAAAAAAAATAAATATTTGACAGCTCATTTTCTAATATTTATACATCCATATAAAACTCATTATTTGGTTCTTTAAATAAAGCTTTGAAATAAATGGAAACAAAGTCTTGACACCTGTAAGTCACAGATTACACTGTTTGTACACATACAATGCATAGCAATTAAGTGTGATTTGCAATAGTTGAATGCAGTCTCAAGTGTTTGGCAGATAATTGTCATGCTTGAAACAATTGAGGAGAACACCATCATAAATCCTTTGTTTCTTCAGAACCCTAGCTTAATTGAAAATGGTTATTTTCTCAGGTTATTGCCTTTTCTAAGTGGAAATGTATTTTCTTCCATCCCACTGCAGTTCTTTGTGTTTTATTAAACTGAAAAGTATTGAGAAATTAAACAGAGGAAAAATTCATAGCTATTAACTTTTCATGTTGGGAATATGGCCTTGAGAGCCTTGAGACAGCTTATTTTGCTTATATTCATTTAATCTATCCGCGAGTATTTTTCTCTTCTCTAATGGTATCATTCCGTCTAGTCTCTGTTTATTTGCTCGTTATTTCTGTCCTAAAATATTTATTTTCTTCTGCTACTTAAATAGCTTTTTGTCAAGACATAATAGCCTACCTATGTTCTCCATATGTACTTGAATCACATTGTTGTTTGCACACATATTTTTCTGTCTGTGTCATAGGGCCTGTGCTGAAGTGAACAGAGACAGATCGAACACACTGATGGTTGTCAGACATGCAGATGTGACCTTGATCATCACTGAGGGGAAGAGGTAGTCATAAATCCAGCGATTATGCCATGGAAGCTCTATTAATTCTGCTCCAACACAGATGTGAATTACAACCAAGATTTTTTTTTCATGGGCACTTAAATCATTTTCGATCACTTTTGCACAACATATATGTACTACATGCTAGAAATACTACTGGCTTGTAAAGCCGTTTTAAACCATTCAGATAAAAATAAGTGGTTAAGAAAAATATCTGTGGGCATCAGACAAAACGTGGAAAAAAAGAGAAAAAAGACACTCGTGATTTATAAGTGTGGGAGCATTTTTCAGAAAACCTTTAAAATACATACACCTATTCTTACAGACTAAAACGACTGCAGTCTTTTCTCTGCCCTTGTGTGTAAAAAAGTAACAACCCAACTCAGGCTCAGCCTGAGGTTAGAAGTGGGTTTGACCACATATGAAATGCACCATTTAGCTCATGTTTGCCATTCCTCCCTCCACTCAGCATGAAGATAATTGGATATAAAACATCAGTGAAAAGTCATAGCTACCCCTGCATGGCCTCACAGGCCCAATTCATACAATAAAACTCCATTAAATCTCATCAATGCTGCTTTAGATGTGGTCGACAGGGTGAGATGGCTCAGCGGTCCATCTAATATTTCATGTAGATATGGTTCTGATTGACCTCCAACCCTAGTTGAATGACCCATTTCTTTATGTTTCCTGCTGCTGAGGTGAATCGTCTGTCTTGCATTTTTCTACTAAATTTTCTTTTTTCATTGTAGAGCTGAGTTACACCTTCGGGGCCCTTCAACAACTATTCTAATATAAGAAATATAAAGTACTAGACCAGTGCAAATACATGTAGTGCAACACTTGTGTCTTTAACTAATTTGAACTTGTTTTGGTTAGATTGACTTGCCTTAGAGCTTAAGTCTTTTGTTTGTTTTGAAATCCTTTATCTGTAACTTTATGTGGTCTACCACTGCATGGCTGCGTTTCTCTGGTTCCTAAATTCCACTTTTCAGTAATACCACTTACAGTTGACGGTTAAATACCTTTGAGGGAAGAATGTCACCAACTGGCTTATAGTAATGGTGGTATCCTATTACAAAACCATTTTCATTGAGCTCTTTAGAATAGTCCATTCATTCTCCAATATTTTTAACAGCAGGAATAGTGTAGTTTAAAAATCATGTAACTCTGTTAACTCCATTAAAACCCCGTGATCTCATATTTTAAGACTTTTCCTAAAACTGACTTATTTGTCAAATGCCGAATTGTAGAATGTGTGGTATAAAAAGAAAACAAAATGATACAGAATAATTGTTTACAGCCATTTTGAGATGCTGCTATAACGTGAGCCAGAGGTAACTAGCTGTAAGTGATAAATAAATATATATGGAACTGTAGTTACACAAAAGATAAATAATTACTCCTGAGATTTTGAGTTGGAGTAGTGGTCAGAGTGTGTGACCAAACATCGAAAATTGCTGACTGTACAGACCAGGGGAGTAACAGCAGCTGAACTCAGCAAAAAGTTCAGAGTGTGGAGAACTAATCGGAGCAAAAGAGCGAAATCCACAGCAGAATAGCCAAATGGGTTTTAGGCCTGAGTAGAACAGCTGAGGAGGTAAAGGGCTGCATACTGAGGTGGACCAGAGTGGACGCTGGATGTAAAGATGCAGGTTTGGTGATCAGAGGTAGATGTGGGTGAAATGATAAACTTTGACTGATCTTATTTTACAATAATTATTTAAAACATGTTTCTTTTTTTTGTGGCTAGCTAAGAGGTTAGTTTTAAAATGTAGGCAATCAGCCTTTAAATCTATTTCACAGTAAGAGTTCATGTCATCTTTATTTAGGACAACTAATCACACAAGTTATCAAAAATAAAGTTTTCATAATGTTCTTTGTTATAATAAAAATCTTGTATTTGTATATGTATTTTAACTTTGCAATTTGTAATGAAACAATCGAACTCATTGATTAAAAAAAAACCAACTAAAAATTAATGTTAGGGTACGTCCACACATACACGGATATTTTTGAAAATGCAGCTTTTTCTATGATTTTAGGCCAAACGTAAATGCTGTTTTGGATCACTGAAAACAGATTTTTTTAAAACTCCTGCCAGGGTGGAGATTTAAAGATTAAAAGGTGTAACCCTATATTTTTGTCTATATAGTATATGTCTGATAATCCCAAAAGTATTCAGTCACCCAGTTATATCACTGTATTCAGGTATTCCAAACACTTTCATAGCAACAGGTGTATAAGGAAAAGGGTAGACCAACATTATATTAAATCTTATTGATTTAGGAATAGGATATCTATCACTTTCATATGTGTCAAAGTGTATGTCAAAAGAGCACTCACAATGTGAAATAATCATCAAAACTTTGCTATTGTTAATATTTACTAAACATTTACTAAAACTTATTCAACTCCTTTATAAAATAATCTTTTAAAAACAAAAAAAAAACAAAAAAAAAAACACAACAACAACAACAACAACAACAAAAAAACAACAACAACAACCACTGTATTACCAAAGTTCATCTTTCATGTGGGACATTCACAAATCACAAATATGTTATTTGTGGGCTTTTAAATTTTATTTTAGGGCAAAATTTACATTAACAAACACTGTTTTATGTGTGTGTTCAACTCTTCTTTCTTTCTGCACTACTGTAACATGAAAAGCACAATAATACATCTGCAGGACTGCGTCTAGCTAGCCATTCTACTGTCCCATTAATGCCATGCGTGTTTTTTTTTACCTTTTAACACTTGCTTGGTGTCTGATCATGATGCCATGCAAGCTTTTAATTTTCTCCACCACATTTCTCCTCTTAAATAGATTTTTGAGGAGAGTTTATTGAATTAGCAAGGTTCTTAAGACTTGAGTCTCTGGTCCCCCCATTAGTCATTGTCAATAATGAATGCTACTACAGTACTTCTAATTGATTCTAGTCAAGGTGATAAAAATAATTGCCTCTTGCATCAGCCAACTGTGGTTGAGTTTACATGACAGTAATAACTCAGCAGTTGGCTATACTATTGCACTGACTGATCTATCTATCTATTGATATATCGATAGATAAAATGTTGACTTGCATGCCGTTAAGAAAGATCTATGTTTTTTGTCTGCCTGTATTTTAGCGTGATTTTATGCCATTCCTACTGCTCTGTTCTTTTCACCACTTCTGTTTTCCAATGCTATCCAACTGAAATTTATCATCCCTCTGATCTAATATTCTTTTTGCCTGATCCTCTATTCCCCGCTCTTTCAAACACACTGCTTTTCTCTCTTTCCCCTTTTAGACTGATGTGACCCAATACCAGACAGCCTCATCCTTGTCTCCATCTGCCATCTGCTCAAGCATCACCACAACCAGCATGTAGACTCTGGATACTACCCTGTCTGCTAGCATTGCTGGGGCTTCGTTAACTGAACATCACAACATGGTTGGGATGATGTTGCTTCTTTAAAAAAAAAAAAAGTAATATGCTATATAGTTTAGATTGTAAACATTGTAAAAATGGTGACTGACACAATCAAATGATAAAACCCACCACCCCCTCTAGGATTTCCATAGAATAATCACAGATCAAAGACATTAAAACAGATCAGTTTGCTAAGTTATAAGGCTTATTGACCATCTGACCACCACTTACTGTTTTATAGTGAAGCTGGTTCTTAAACTGGATTGATCTCTTTGGATCAGCAGCTTTAAAATAAGGCCTGTTGGGTGAATGTCAGTGTTGGATGTTTGGCTGGATATATGTACGGATGTCAAGCCTTGCTGTTGTTGATGGAGTTCTGCAGACTGTTTGTTTGTTTTTAAGTGTCAAAGAACTATAGGCTGGCTTAACTCAAACGCATTATCTGGGGGTATGAATTCTTAATAATATATTGGATTTTTGGCTTCTGTTTGGGTTTTGCTGTTATTCCAGTGTTCAAAGTTTTGTTGTATGGCTTAATTGTTTTGATTCCTTTATTCTAGAAGACTGAGAGATTCACTTATTGTGACATCAGCTATTCTTATTTTTCCTTCATCATTTTTGCAATGATGAGTTTCAGGTTTGCAGTCCTGTGTTTGGGTGATGTCTTGTTTTCAGTTAATAGTTTATTTTTTCACTCAGTGTTTCCCTCTCTGTTCCTTCCTATAGTCTTTTATCATGTGTATCATGTTTTCTTTCGTTGCTGGTGTGTGTTTCACTTTGTCTTCTCTGATTTTCTTGATTGTCTTTACCCATATCTCACTCCCAAGCAACCCTTGCTGGACAAATAATCCTGTCTTCTCTGTAGTTTCAGTTATATTGCCTTCAGTCTTTCCTATCCTGCTTTCCTCTTTTGTATTTTGTGTCTCCATTTTATTTGGATGCTTTTGGTTGGACTTTTTTATATTTCTTTTTGGACTTTTGTTAAGCCACAATATATGATTAGCTTTTGTTTTTTATTCAGTGTGGATCCTTCATGCTCTTGACATAGGGAGTTTGAGTATGCATACCTGTGACTGCTACATTGTACACATACTATGTTTTCAGTCCAACCTGGCAACTCAAATGTGATGTCAGGATAGTTGTGTGTTCACCATGGCCTTTCAAATACTATTAGCACAGCAAGGACCTCAGTTAATAGAAAAAAAACGGGGGGAAAAAACTATTCAAAATGCGCACGTGAATTAGGAGTCAATGCCAAGTCAAATGATCTAGATCCAGTCTTCCAAACAGCATTTTGGCACTGAAAAGAACAAACATACAGCATATTAAATGTTTATTACATTTACAAGTGTCGTGTAACATGTGAGTAGGATCTTTTATTTCAAAAGCCCTCTGTTCAAAACTATAACGTGGGTCTAACATGGGTATAACATTTATCTCACAAAAAGAGGTAGTTTACAACTGTAGAGTTAATTATTTATTTCTAATTTAATGGTAATCTGAAGGACCAGGATTCAGTTCATCATTAGGTTATTGAGCCACATATACTTTACTGGAAAGGAAGAAGTCAGTACATTTGTGTAAGTTTGTGGGTATTTGAGTGTGAAATATAGCCCCAATGAAGAGTACAACATAAACCTGGCCTCTACTAACTTTTTAAATTTGGATTGGCAAGTCATTCAGTGGAATGGTGATATTTTATCTTCGAGTCATTTCCAGAGTATCCTGCTCTGGAGCAGAGTCGCTTTCCATCATGTTTGTCAGAGGAGACTTTATTGAGGAACACTGAGACATGATTAGATTCCACACACTGGTATGTGTGGAAGTGAATGTATATGGTGTGTGGAACACAGACCCACATATATATGACCATGGATAATCAAAGATATATATAGATATAGATCTATCGATCTGATTATTTATATAATAGATAGACAGGGGGGGGGGGTCTTAGAAGAAAAAGAGGTACAACAAGTTTTCTATAACAGAGAATCCAAAAATTCCAAACAAAGACCCACACAACTCACAACTCCAAAAGGCTGAAGGGATCAGTGAATCATAGACCAGTAGAATAAATAGCCTGCTCTTCAAAGATCCATCCATCTAAGATACAAGGGAATAATGCAAGTACTACTAGACTAACTAAACAACACTGGGAGAAGTGGCTGGTGAACCTAGAAAGAGACAACAGCATAGTCAATATCACAAAGACAGCCATCCAATGAGTCTCAGGAATGAAGATATCCCACAGACGATGGTCAGCAACTGCCTTCAGAAGGTAAGACAGGTGCTGAGGAGCTAGCTGAACACTACAAATAAGATCCAAGCTATCAAGACATAAGCCCCATTAGTGATACCATGGAACAATGAGCTGGCAGATGCCAGGAGACAGATGCCACTGATGAGAAGATACAAAACTCCTCACAACGCAAAGTGGTCTTGTTGGAATGTGCATGCACAGTTAGGGTCAGCTTGCTCTGGAAAAGTACTGGCCATAAATTCAGGTGTGTATGCGTAGGTAGGGAGGCATTGTCTTCTTTCTCATCATATGGAGATGTCCACTCCAGGAGATGAAACATGAGCCAGACACCAGATTTAGGACCCATGGCGAGAATATATTCTGCAGCACTTGCCTCTCAGGGGCGTCACGTTCCTCCTGAGCAGCATGTGCCAACTTATGGCATCTTTAAGTAACCCATGGGATGGTACATGAAAAGTAAAGTGAATTGATCACAGAACCCTTAGAGACATAATAACAAAAGAAAAAAAAACTATATTCCCCTATATACTATATACTTTTAACTGTATACTTTTAACAAATTGTCTTTTTAACCCATACTGCATCTTACCTTTTTATCTATCACTTCATTGTTATGTCTTAAATGAACATTTTGAACCCTTACCACCACTACTCTGAGGCTCTATGAGCAATGAAAAGAGGAAGGATGAGGTCTGAGCCACAATCCAGGATGAAACATGGGGCATCTGTGAATACATCAGGTAGATGAGCCCCAGAGTTGAGGCCTCAAGCAGCTGAAGACAGATCCTACTGAGGAACAGGAAGAGTAACTATCATGGATGACCAAGCCCTGAATGGGACACACCACTGATAGATAGAGAAAGTGGGTGACATCGAGATATCCTGCCAATGGGTAGAAAAGACCTACTTAAAAGTCAGCATAGAGACTAAAATGGCAACGCAAAAGCAGGTCCTCAGAGCAAGATCCACAGAAGTATCTTGATGCATGCACAATCATCCAGGTAAGTAAATCCCACAAGGTTGATTCTGTGAGTCTGGACAATTTTCAGCTGACTGAAAAAACTTTCTCCCACTGAAAATGTTAAGTCCACATGAACAGAATCCACCTTTTGTAGCAGACTGCAGGACCCAATTTGCATACTATTCACAAGATAGCAGCAGGATGTAAGATGTAAGCTAGGACTACATACCTATAGGAGGCACATACTAGTGAATGGGATCGTGTACAGAAAGATCTGTGTCGTATATGGACCAGAAGTCCCCAAGTCTCGGGCAATGGCGATGATGGGAGACATCACCAAAGGTGGTTGAGAAAAACAGGGCTAAAGTCTTAAGGGACTTCAAGTTCCAGAAAAAACAATCAGCTGCTGGCCAAACAAGACATAGCTCACAAGAAATAGAAGAAGTTGTGATAGATTTGGAATTCCTAGCAGACAACAACATTAGGAAGAAGGAGCAAACAGAGAAATATCAGGACTGAGCAATTGGAAACAATGTGAAACATAAAGTGGTCTTAGTAGTTTATAATAGGGGCATTAGAAGCTGTAAACTGTAACAGTGGCTCCAGTAGATTCCAGGCACAACATCAGAGGTTTCTGTCCAGAAGAGCGCTGCCCTCAGAACAGCTAAGATAATGCAAAGAAGCACGAAACTCCTAGGTATCTGGTAGAGGACCCGAACAAGACCATACCACTCCACCAAGGGGTGAGTGTTAGGGTCTTGCCTCCTGGACATTTGTCCTTACTTTCACAACAAAATATTTCCTACATTGTAGCAGATGGAAAAACATTCACTACACAATTTATTGGCATCCAACAGTATTTCTTTATATGTGTTTCAACCTGTCTCTTTCATTGTCATTCTTACAATGGTGCCAATGCTTTATTAAAGTAGGGTTAATGTCTGCCACTAGAGGTAATGTCTACTACTACTACAAAAACTGACATTTTGTGAAATTAAAAAGTACAGCTTGTACACTATGCATCTATTTTCCCCAGTCATCCCTGTAATTTATTAATGCATAGAGAAAGTTGTGTTTTTATTCTTTAGCACACAGATAGCGCTGCAGAAGGGAAGTGACAATATCTACCACTCTGGAAGTGGCAGGTAAATGCAATTTCTAAAATGTCACAAAACACAAACTTACTTGCTGAGTAAGTATGAACACATCATAGGAACCTCTAGATACTTCACTTGTTAGAGAGAGAGATAGAAAAAATTGGCAGTTGTGCTCATAGACATGGAGAAAGATGTAAGACAGGACAGGACATAAATGCCTCTGAAAGATAATGATTTCTCATCAATATTAAATGAACTTTGGAATTTAAAGTTTATTGTTTTTAATTAAACAGTGGAGTTGTATGGAATTAGTCGCTTAGTTTACTTTAGTGGACATCCATGCTCTTCTGCTTATCTTTATCAGGGTCTCTGGAATGCTGGAGCCTATCCCAGCTACCATAGGACAAAAGCTGAGAACACCCTACACAAGGTCACCAGCAGGGCTAACACAGAGAGACTTTCACCTCTTTGTGCAATTTAGAATAACCAATTAAGCTAACTCTACAAGCTGTATGTCTTTGGATTGTGGGAGAAACCTAGACAGAACCCACATAAACACAGGAAGAACACGCAAACTCCACACAGAAAGGCCGTGGTCAGATGGTGGAGATGAACTCAGGGCCTTCTTGCTGTTAGGCAACAGTGCTAACCCCCAGAAATGCCACCAACCTGCACTTACTAGGTAATAACTGCAGGGAAAAATGTATAGTAATGAATCATGTCCAACTCCAAGCCAGTCAAACAAGTTATCATCAGCTGTGACTCCACTGATGCAAAGTAGTCTCCAGTGTTTATGGTTCACTGTTAGGTTAAGTAAAGAGTAGAAGTCATGCATTTGGATTTAAGCTAATGTTTTTTAATACTGCCTGTCAAATTCACCTTTATTCTTGCTGGTGGTGTTAGCTCATGTAACTTCTGTTTAGAAGTTGCATGAGCTTCTTTGATATTTTAGAATGTGGTTGGATAAAAGCATGAAGAGCTGTTATTCTTAAATCCTGCAGCTGCTCAGGTCAGCTTATAGAAAACTCTACTGTGACTCACAATATGGTATCATTTGGCAGGTATTCCCCTTTCCTCATAGTGCAGCGGTCCCCAACCTTTTTTGCGCCATGGATCTGTTTAATGTCAGGCAATATTTTCACGGACCGTCAAAACAACCAAATGAAACGATACGACCAAGACAAAAACTGTGGTATTTTGTAAACATAATAATAAACACAAATTAACTGTGTAATTGTGTAACTTTATTAGCGGCGTCCTCCTGAAATGCACCAACAACATTGAGAGTAACATCCTCCTTTTTGCCCCTTAACCTCCTAGGACCTGGCGTCCACATATGTGGACATCACATTTTGGGTTATTTAGATCTAAATACTCAATTTTGCTCTACAAGGGCCTGATATCCACTTTCGAGGACATTATACTGCTACTGTTCTATCGAAATTTTAAACAAATATCCTCATATGTGGCTCTTATTTTTCTTAGAAACAATAATTAGGTTAAAAAAAATCTGGTAATTCTTTGTTTTTACATTCATCAGGTCCCAATCAGCCCAAATATCAAAGAGAAATTACAAATGCATGCCGTGGAAGAGTTCGGGTCTTAGGAGGTTAATGCTCTCTGGTCGCTATGGTAACACGTAAATATTTCTTTCAAAATAAGACATACAACTACAACAAGGGAAAAGACCCAGGGACACCGAGTTAACGATAAAATCCTTGAAAAAGGAGCCCCAGGGGTTGGGGACCGCTGCCCTAGTGCATCACTAGTCTACAGTTCATTTTTCCATCCCCCTACCTGACAACTATTACTTTAACCCCTGGACAATTTGAGACTGTGGTTTGTGCTTATTTCAATTACTTCATATCTTTGGTTTTTAATTGATTGTTACTTTTGTTTCCACTCACTGGATGTGATCTAGGCAAAAAAGGTAGTTTAAGAAAAATAGATCAGCCCTGCATTCCATTTACCCAGAGCACTTAAATTTGATGCCAAGGGTCCTTTATGTCAGGGGAGATCTGCTGCACTATTGCCAAGGTACACCTTGTGAGTATCTGCGACACAATTACAAAAAACAAAACAAACAGTTTTTGACAACCTGGGAACAAAAACAGGCTGAATGAACATGTTGTATTAATGAGAATAGATAATTTTTTTATTAATCCTTTATTTATCCAGGTAAAAAAATCTCATTGAGATTAAAAATCTCATTTCTGTATGCCCTTTTGGCTTACAGGAAACAAGACGAGAGGATATGATTCGACTTACATTGGGTCTTTTGAGGCAGCTGTATCAAAGCCTGCTTGTGAGAGTGCAGATTCCTATTCTAGTGTTGTTCTCAAAACACATTTTAATTGCAGCATAAAAAAAAAAAAAAGTAGAATGAATTGGAATTGCTGGGATTTTTGAGTCTGTCCTGAATTTATTAAAGGACCCTTGCCTGAAATATAGTGCTTATGAATCCTCAAGGTAATGGAAAAGATGCTCTGCTGACAGGAAGCAGAGACCCAGGGTCATGTTTTTCCATGCACACATAAATCTAGGCCTTCTCTTGCCCCTGCCTGCTCTTTCATACATCTGTAGCAGGGGCCGTCTTTTTGGCTATCTTGAACGATTGAGAGGCATAATTTATATCTGCAAGCCAGGGCTATTGCAGAAAATTCAATTAAACCTATGAGCATAAATAGAAGCTAAAGAGTAAGTGCCCTTGCCTTTTTGCACTGCTCTTTCCCACAGGCCTTTGTTAACATGAGAATACATTAAATGCATCGCTGTAAAAATGTTTTAATGCAATCAGTGACTCATGAAGCTAATTATATCAGTAGGTTTATACATTCCCAAGCAATTGAGGTAAAGGACATATGGGGGTATATTTCTCCTGTTTATGGAGAAAAACAACCACCGAAATGTAAAGCTGGGCATACACTGTGCGATTTTTGGCCCATTTTGAGCTGATTTTTCAGTTGTGCGACCGTTTTGGCGATCGGCCCGATTTTGGCCTTCATCGTGCGTCGCGCATCGCGTAGTATACGTGGGGTAACGAGAAGCGATTAACACCTCACCACCACCTCCCGATCATCAATCGCTTGGTCGGGAGGATTTCAAACCTGTTTGAGGGTCCGTCGTGAGGGTGTCACCGCAGCTTCTCACACTGCGCACGCGCAGACACATAAATGTCGGTGAAAAAGACAGAGTAGCACAGCAGTGCAGCGTGTGATCTGGGCACAAGTGATGGAGGCATTTGTAGAACTTTGGAAAGCTCATCTGAGCCTTTTCGATGTGGCCTCACAAAATTATCACGACCACAACAACCGTGAAAGTAGTTGGATTTACATTGCTGCTCAATCACAGCTGCCTGATCAATGTTTTTTCATTAGCAATTTAGCAAAGTTGATGGTGGTGGTGTGCGTGTCTGTGTGAGTGAAAGACAGAGCGGGAGAGTGAGCAACATTATTTCTGTTATAACCTTCATTTTTATGGACACACAGTGTGAGCACTCAGGTCGCATCAGAGCATCGGGCTGTATATCAGAATCAGAATCAGAATACTTTATTGATCCCTGGGGGAAATTATTTTTTGTTACAGTGCTCCATTTTAAACCAACATTAAGACAAGACAGACAATACGCTAACTAAGAATAGTACAATATATACATATATATACATACATACATACATAAGTCACTTATAAATAAATATTTGGAAAAGAAACATGTGTAGTTGTAGCAGCAAACAGTGTGTTAAGTGGATGCGTTGTACAGGGAGATGGCCACAGGCAGGAATGATTTCCTGTGTCGTTCAGTGGTGCTTTTCGGTAATCTCAACGTTGAGCTGCAGATGATTCTGCTCACACCACGTGACAAAGGAGTCGACCACAGCCCGGTACTCTGTCTCATCATCCCTGCTGATGCATCCAACCACCGCAGAGTCATCAGAAAACTTCTGAAGATGGCAGGTCTCTGTGCAGTGGCTGAAGTCTGTGGTGTAGAGGGTGAAGAGGAAGGGGGAGAGGACAGTCCCCTGTGGTGCCCCTGTGTTGCTAATCACCTTGTCAGACACACACTGTGGGAGACGTACATATTGTGGTCTTCCTGTCAGGTAATCAACAATCCAGGACACCAGAGAAGCATCCACCTGCATCGCTGCTAACTTATCACCCAGGAGGGTCGGCCTGATGGTGTTGAAAGCACTGGAAAAGTCAAAAAACATGACCCTCACAGTGCTCGCCGGCTGGTCCAGATGGGTGTAGACACGATTGAGCAGGTAGATGATGGCGTCCTCTGTTCCGAGACGAGGCTGATAAGCGAACTGAAGGGGATCCAGATGTGGTCTTACTATGGGTCGCAGCTGGTCCAGGATGAGCCTTTCCAGGGTCTTCATGATGTGGGAGGTCAGTGCCACGGGCCTGTAATCCTGGGGGCCACTGGGACGAGGCGTCTTTGGTACAGGGACGAGGCATGATGTCTTCCACATCACCGGGACCCTCTGCAGACTCAGACTCAGCATAAACAGTTTATGAAAGACTCCACACAGCTGGGGGGCACAGGCCTTGAGGACAAGGGGACTCACTCCGTCTGGTCCAGCAGACTTGCCTGAGTGAAGTCTCCTCATTTGCATCTCAACCTGGTATTGAGTGAAGGTGATGGGTGGGGGAGGGGTGT
The DNA here is from genome assembly GCF_965226115.1 of Aulonocara stuartgranti. Taxonomy (NCBI): domain Eukaryota; kingdom Metazoa; phylum Chordata; class Actinopteri; order Cichliformes; family Cichlidae; genus Aulonocara; species Aulonocara stuartgranti. The sequence continues at coordinate 8,141,444 of NC_138959.1, read as the reverse complement.
CAGGAATCTCACAGGAGGCAACATGTGAAGAGAGAGGCTGGCACAGTGGTGTGGCTCTGGATTCCAGGCTGACTGCAGGTGAGGTTGTGGGGGTGGGAGCAGACACTGTGGTGTCGAATCTATTGAAAAACAGATTCAACTCGTCGGCTCTATTCTCACCTCCCTCAGCTCCCCTGCTGTTGGTTGGCCTGAATCCAGTGATGGTCTTCATGCCCCTCCACACCTCTCTCATGCTGTTCTGCTGGAGTTTCCACTCCAGCTTCCTCCTGTAATTGTCCTTAGCCTCTCTGATCTTGTCCTTTAGTAACACCTGGACCTTCCTCACCTCCTCTTTGTTGCCCCCTCTGAAAGCCCTCTTCTTGTTGTTGAGGAGGGCTTTGATGTCCTTAGTCACCCACGGCTTGTTATTTGGGTAACAATGAACAGTCTGAGCTGGAACAATGGAGTCGGTGCAGAAAGTTATGTAGTCTGTGATACACTCAGTAAGCCCATTGATGTCCTCGGCGTGAGGCTCACAGAGTGTTTCCCAGTCGGTCACCTCGAGTGTGTATAGTGTGAGACCCTGCAGAAACAGCTTTAGTGAAGGTTACAAATGATCTTCTTAAGGCCTCTGACAGTGGACTTGTCTCTGTGCTTGTCCTGCTAGACCTTAGTGCAACATTCGATACTGTTGACCATAATATTCTATTAGAGCGATTAGAACATGCTATTACAGGTACTGTGCTGCAGTGGTTTGTATCATATCTGTCTAACAGACTCCAATTGGTACGTGTAAATGGAGAGTCCTCTTCACACACTAAGGTCAATTATGGTGTTCCACAGGGTTCAGGGCTAGGACCAATTCTGTTTACACTATACATGCTTCCCCTAGACAGCATCATTAGAAGACATAGCATACATTTTCACTGCTATGCAGATGACACCCGGCTTAATCTATCCATGAAGCCAGATAACACACACCAATTAGTTAAACTGCAGGAATGTCTTAAAGACGTAAAGACCTGGATGGCCCCTAACTTTCTGCTTCTTAATTCAGATAAAACTGAGGTTATTGTACTCGGCCCTGAAAATCTTAGAAACATGGTATCTAACCAGATTCTTACTCTGGATGGCATTATCTGTGAGGAACCTTGGAGTTATTTTTGTCACAGTCTGGCGAGGGCAGACTGTATGAATTGAAAAAAAGGACCCAAAATGCAGACTCCAAGGAACAGGGAACAAAACTTGAATGTTAACAAAAAGCGAGTCGTTTAATATGGCTGGTAAAAAAAAAAAGTACAAACAAAGGACAAGGCAAACCTAAACTGGGAAATCTAAACAAACAATAAGAAAAAACCTAGACAAGGAACTTGGAAGCATGGGAAACATGGCGTGGACAACAGACAACCTGACAATCACACACTGAAAACAGAGGACTTAAATACACAGGAGGTGATTAGGGGAAGTGGGAACACATGGAGGAACAGCTGACTGACATGAGCCTAATGAGGGGACAAGGGAAGTGAAACTAAATACAATGAACAAAGAACACACAACTCCTTCAAAATAAAACAGGAAACATGAGAAAGACATGATAATACAAACTTGATAACATAAGACACGCAGCATGAAACACGAAGGGTGAGGGGAAACTTAAATACAGGGGAAGAAAACACAAGGAGTCTAATAACCAAATGAACTTAGATAACCTAATGAACAAAATAAACTCTGGGTCAAAAGACCCAGGATCATGACAATTTTTGACAAGACATGTGCTTCAACGCACATATTAAACAAATATGTAGGACTGCTTTCTTCCATTTGCACAACATCTCTAAAGTTAGAAATATCCTGTCTCAGAGTGACGCTGAAAAACTAGTTCATGCATTTATTACTTCCAGGCTGGACTACTGCAATTCATTATTATCAGGATGTCCAAAAAACTCTCTGAAAAGCCTTCAGCTAATCCAAAATGCTGCAGCAAGAGTGCTGACAGGGACTAGAAACAGAGAGCATATTTCTCCTGTTTTGGCTTCCCTTCATTGGCTTCTTGTTAAATCCAGAATTGAATTCAAAATCCTGCTCCTCACATAGAAGCTCTTAAATAATCAGGCCCCATCTTATCTTAATGACCTTGTAGTACCATATCACTCTATTAGAGCACTTCACTCTCGCACTGCAGGCTTACTTGTTGTTCCAAGAGTATGTAAAAGTAGAATGGGAGGGAGAGCCTTCAGTTTTCAGGCCCTTCTTCTGTGGAACCAGCTTCCAGTTTGGATTCGGGAGACAGACACTATCTCTACTTTCAAGATTAGGCTTAAAACATTCCTTTTTGCTAAAGCATATAGTTAGGGCTGGACCAGGTGACCCTGAATCCTCCCTTAGTTATGCTGCAATAGACGTACGCTGCCGGGGGATTCCCATGATGCATTGCGTTTTTCCTTTCCAGTCACCTTTCTCACTCAACATGTGTTAATAGACCTCTCTGCATTGAATCATATCTGTTATTAATATCTGTCTCTCTTCCCTAGCATGTCTTTTATCCGGTCTTCCTTCTCTCATCCCAACCGGTCGCAGCAGATGGCCCCGCCCCTCCCTGAGCCTGGTTCTGCCGGAGGTTTCTTCCTGTTAAAAGGGAGTTTTTCCTTCCCACTGTCGCCAAAGTGCTTGCTCATAGGGGGTCATATGATTGCTGGGGTTTTCTCTGTATCTATGAAGCGCCTTGAGGTGATTTTTGTTGTGATTTGGCGCTATATAAATAAAAAAGAATGACCTACGAACTTCTAACCTGTCACGGTCGGACGGTCTTCCCGGACGACCTGCTTGTTTGTTTGTGATGTGTGTGTATGCCCTCCTCTCTTTCTCTCTCCCTCCCTACTCTGCGGGTCTGGCTGCCGAGGAACGGCGTCTCCGAGAGAGTGAGAAAGGCCGATCTCTGACCCGGAAGTGTAATCTTCGGCTCCAGCTGCCGCTAATCTTTCCTCACTAGACGGAGGTATTTAACGATGTGTCCAGACGGCAGTCGACGCTGGATTGTACTCGGAGCTCGGTAGCTAAGTGTGCGCGTGATCTTGTCACCCGCGTGGCCAGGCAAGCCTTCTCATCCGTTGTTGTGTTTGCTCGACTTTCAGATTGGAGAAGTACGGGACGGAGGAGTGGAGTAAAGGATTCACTGGTGTTTTCGGGAGGAGGAGCTCACACGGAAGGAGCGCACACAGACCTCACGGGAAAACTCACCTTCACCACTTCTGGGAACTGAGAAAAAGGACAATTGTTGGATATATTGATGTTTAAGGACTATTTTTCACGCACTGTAAATAAACGCACTGTCTGCTTCAACCCAGAGCTCCGCGCTTGAGTCCATACCTTCCATCAGCCCTGACATAACCTCTGCGAGTCAATCGTACAGTTTGAGCAGGAGCTGAATCGCGCGACTGAAAAAATTGCACAGTGTATGCTCAGCTTAAAGCAACATGGAAGAGAAAATCTAATGTCAGTGCTCCAGGGTAAAACCTTGTTAAAATGCCTGTTACCTTGAAAAATATGACCTAGTCTCTCCTGTATGATAGTGAAAGAGGTCATAAGTCTATCATATCATGATCATATCATGAGGCCAAGAAAATAGAATAGAATAGAATTCAACTTTATTGTCATTGCACATGCACAGGTACAGGGCAACGAAATGCAGTTTGCATCCATCCAGAAGTGCTTTAGTGATATAGATATATTACAATATATATTAGCAATAATATAGATATGTGAGTATATTACAGAAATGGGTCTATTATGGTATGTTATAATGTACACGGTATGAAGTATGTTGTGAATATTCTATAACTATAAGTATGTACAGGCTGTAGTGAGTACAAGCTATGTACAGGATATGAACAGGATATAAATATGAAAAACTATACAGAATATGAAATAAATAACTTTACAGAAATCTGAGATATACAGCTATACAGAAATGGGAACTATGCAAGTTGTAAACAGTTGTAGGATTAAAAATTATCGAATGTACAGAATGATTATTTACACAGAGCTATACATTAGTGCAGTTAAGATAAGTGAGGGTGTAGATAGTTTCTACAGAGGCTATATAAAGTGCTAGTGGTTGTGAGTGGTGGTTCAGTCCATGTTATTATTGTGTTTGAGGGTACAGTTGTCCATTGTGGGTGTGTGTATGTTCAGTCCATGAGTTTAACGTGGGTCAGATGTCAGGAGGCAGAGTTCAGGAGTCTGACAGCTGTGGGGAAGAAGCTGTTCCGGTACCTGGTGGTCTTAGTCCGGAGGCTCCTGTGGCGCCTCCCAGAGGGCAGGAGGGTGAAGAGTCCATGTGATGGGTGACTGGGGTCTTTGATGATTTTCCCAGCCCTTTTCAGACACCGCTTCCTGTAGATGTCTTTTATGGCAGGAAGTGGTGCTCCGGCGATGCGCTGGGCAGTTTTCACGACCCTCTGCAACGCCTTCCGGTCCGAGGCAGAGCAGTTCCCGTACCAGACTGTTATACAGTTGGTCAGGATGCTCTCGATGGTGCAGCAATAGAAGTTCACCAGGATGTCTGAGGACAGGTGGTTCTTCCTCAGAGTCCTCAAGAAGAAGAGGCGCTGGTGAGCCTTCTTGACCAGCTTGGAGCAGTTGGTCGTCCAGGTGAGATCCTCGGAGATGTGGACTCCCAGGAACTTGAAGCTGCTCACACGCTCCACAGCCGTCCCCTTAATGTGGATGGGTGGATGTGGGTCAGCATTCCTCCTGTAGTCCACGATGAGCTCCTTGGTCTTCTCGGTGTTAAGCAGCAGGTTGTTTCTGTCGCACCACTCAGCCAGACGATCCACCTCCTCCCTGTAGGCGGCCTCATCGTTGTCACTGATGAGGCCAATCACCGTGGTGTCATCTGCAAACTTAATGATGGTGTTGGAACCATCAGCAGGTCTGCAGTCGTGGGTGAAGAGGGAGTAGAGGAAAGGGCTCATCACACAGCCTTGTGGTACACCGGTGTTCATTGTGATGGTAGATGAGCAGCGGTTATCCAGCCGGACATGTTGGGGGCGGTTGGTCAGGAAGTCCAGTAACCATTTGCAGATGAGGGAACTGATACCCAGGTCTGTCAGTTTCCTGATGAGTTGTGAGGGGTGGATTGTATTGAATGCTGAACTGAAGTCTATAAACAGCATTCTGGCGTAGGTGTTGTTGTTGTCCAGGTGTGAGAGGACAGAGTGCATTGCGATGGAGACTGCATCCTCTGTGCTCCTGTTCCGGCGGTATGCGAATTGGTGGGGGTCCAGGGTGGGGGGGAGACAGGATTTGAAGTGTGCTAGGACCAGTCGCTCTAAGTACTTAGTGATGATGGGGGTGAGTGCTACTGGGCGGTAATCATTGAGGCAAGATGGGTTGGAGTTTTTGGGTATCGGGACGATGGAGGTGGATTTGAAGCAGGCCGGTACCACAGCGTGGGCCAAGGACAGATTGAATATGTCTGTGAGCACTCCTGCAAGCTCCCCAGAACACGCTCTGAGAACACGCCCGGGGATGCCATCAGGGCCTGCAGCCTTGTGGACATTGATCCTGCATGATTTTAAAAAAAAAGAAAATACAAGAATTAATATAAACAAGCACGATTCAACACAATTATCAGCTATCAAGAACAACTGTCACATATACAAATTTGAAAGAGAGAGAAGCTCTCTAACGTTCACACTCTCCTTCATTTAGGTTGCTAAAGTGACTTTTGAGATCTGATCCTTAAACCTTGAAAGATCTATTCTCTGCTCTCAATTTAGACCTGACCTTTCCAAGCAGCCAGCTAGACTATACCACCATGAAAATAGGATCAAGGCAGGAAAGATGCAATCAGTCTGTATGGGCTCACAACTTAAGCCAAAAAAAGAAGAAGAAGAGCTGTTTGTGTACCAGTGTGTATTCTCTTACAGTATTGACACTTCTGGGTGTTTTACAGCCTAATTTGCTGGGCCACTGAAGTATTTATAGACATCCCTATCCAGAATAACCACATGCAAATTAACCTTCATCATAAATAATCCTCTGGGAAAAAAATGCAGCCACATAACTGAACACAGGTGCAAAATACTTGTTTGCTGTTTTTAAAATGTGCCAGAGAGCTTGTTTTTCTGTCATTCAGTGTTATGGTTGTTTTGCTTTCAGTGAATATCATTAATATATGGCTCCCTGTTTCAGACGTCCTTGCTTGACAAGGAGTTCTAAATTTGCACAAGTGGTTAGGAGGACACTCATCTCAGCTTTGCAGGGCCAAGCCTGTCTTCCTACTTAACCAGGGCCAAATTTATGCCCAGTGATAAAAAAAAAATACATAAAATAAAAGCAAGGAGTAGCCTGGGGCAAGAAATGGCAATAAGAAGTGCAAGCCCTCAATGGCAGTAATTTAGAGTGACTTATAACTCAATGACAGGTGCAAAAAGGCTTCACCAGCATGCCAGTCAAAAAGCATTCCTGTTTTTGTAACATGAAAACAAAATGTATGGCCCCCCAAAAATTATTTTCATTTTAAACATCCCATGTACACACTGGAATATTAGAACATCAACTCAATTTCCATTCCTACATTTTGATATATATATTTCTTCTTCTTCTTTTTTTTACGCCAAATGCGCATACCCTCAACAAAAATGACAAAAAATAAAAATAATAAGAAAAAATAGATACAACATATACACACACTACCAGTCAGAAGTTTGGACACATCGTAACACTTGATGGTTTTTGCGACTGCACTTGGGGACACATTCAAAGTTTGACTGACCTTCACTTTTTAAAGTAATGATGTTGTTTCTCTTCACTTAGCTGATTGCTTCTTGCCATAATATGATTTCTAACTTTTGTCAAATAGGGCTGTCAGCTGTGTACCAACCTGACTGCTGCACAACACAACTGGTGATCCCAACCCCATTAAGCAGCCAAGAAATTCCACAAATGAACCCTCACAAGGGAAACCTGTGAAGTGAAACCAATTCAGGTGACTACATCATGAAGCTCATTGAAAGAAAGCCAATGCTTTCCAGCACTGTCAACTGATGTCTTCAGTGTGAATTTACAATGCAGAAAGTAGTAAAAATAAAGAAAATTACATGAGAAGGTGTGTCCAAGCTTTTGACTGGTAGTGTATATAATTATACTGCGGCACATTGTTTTTAATCAGTAGCATGACTAAAAGTCCTTTCAGTTCTCTGCAGTTGAAATATTACCAGGGTGTAGGGTCACACCTGTTTCAGCTGGAAATGACAAAAAAAAAAAAACCACACAAAAAAACAAACTATTAATAAATTCACAGTTGCATTCCCTAGCATGGGCAGTTTAATTTTATTTATTTTTTTACTAAGATTACCCAGACACAGAAATGTGTCATTTTTACAACAAAAAGGTTAGGCAATAAGGCATAGGAAACAAATTAAAATGACATGCTTTTGTTAGGTCAAGTGTGCTTGTAGTTATTTGAAGTCGAATTTCTATTTACCATATTGCTAGGATAAAATGCACAGTGGTTGCTGTTTCTCTACCCTGACTTTCCTTAACTCATATACAGGGTGGCTGTAGCTCAGGTGGCAGAGGAGGTCAGCCACTAACCCGAAGGTCGGTTAGATGGTGGTTCGATCCCAAAGGTCGGAGGTTCGATCCCAGACTGCTCCAGGCTGCATCCTTGGGCAAGATACTAACCCCATGTTTGCCTACTGGTGGTGTCCGGCAGCCTCGCCTCTGTCAGTGCGCCCCAGGGCATCTGTGGCTACAATGTAGCTTGCCATCACCAGTGTGCGAATGTGTGTGAATGACTGAATGTAGTGTAAAGCACTTTGATGTCCTTAGGGACTAAGTAAAGAGCTATACAAATACAGACCATTTACCATTTGCTGACAAATATTCAAGGGAAGACAACAGAGCCAAAAACATACAAGGATATTCATGCACACACCAACAAACAAAACCAGACAGGCCTAACATAAAGGTGGAAAAATGAAGGCTGGCGTCATGTGGAGTGCCGTTCCCTGCTTTACTCCCTCGGCTCCATATCCATAGCATCTGCTCTGCTCTCATTAATCATGTGAGAGGTGGGCAGGAGGCTGCCAGTTGAAATAAAGCTTGATCATCACATGGAGTGCTGCGGACCACATCCTGCCATTTAGCGAAACTGTTTTTGTCGTGTCTCTTCCCCATCTAGCCACAATGCTACACTGCCTGTTAGTTTTCCCCGTACACCATGTCACATAGCTGGCTCAACATGGACTCAATGCCATCTGTTGGTGACTGTCCCCCTATAACCTAGCGGAGAACATGAAGGCTGCCCTGCCCAAATGTGTCAGTTAACTGGGGTTTGACAAACCATCCACCTCCAGTTTATAATAGAGATGGCACGATACCACTTTTTAATGTCCGATACTGATTCCGATATCATAAATTTGGATATCTGCCGATACCGATATGAATCCGATATAGCGTATTTTGTAATCAATAAAACTGTTTTTTATAAATATCTTGCTACATTTTGTATAAGTTCATACTCAAGTTTTTTAAAAATAGAGACTGAAGCTATTCTGTTATACCTGTATGCAAAAAATACACTCCACTCAAAACATTTTATAGTTCAGCAACACTGATCTATCTAATAAATTTAAACCTACACCTTCCTCTCTATTCTGGTATTTTAAAGAGTACTTACCTACCTAACTAATAGGGTTGCCAACTCCCAACTCCCTGCGAAAATATTAGGGAACCACCCCCCGCCCTTAATTGATGTAATCAACTTTAATTTAATGCAAGTGTAAAACAAATGCACAGAAATCAATTATTTTTCTACAGTAATTAAATAGATTCAACATCTTTCTTCAACAGAATTGCAGACTGCACAGATGGTACCTTCCCAAAGGAAAAAGTACTATAGCTTACTAGGGTGTATATTAGATTTATTAGTTACTATATACAATAATGGATTTCTATACATTTAATCAGATGACCACTTTTGTTGTAAGATTCAGATAATTATTTATTCAAAGTTTTTAAATGACATAACAAAGAAAAATATTTCTTTGTGCCCCCCTCTCCCTGTTAATGCCCAACCTGCCCCCCGACAAAACTTTGCTAGACCCGCCCCTGCACAGTTACCAGCTGTCAGCAACATAGAAAAGGATCCTGGTGTTATTTGTCTCTCAGAAACAGTTCATAACTTCCCTTCAACTCATTCCTGTCACCTAAAAGGTAAACCTGTTTCTCCATCACCTGCTCAGCTCTGATGATTCAGTAAGGACATCTCCTGGTTTCATCTTCATGTTTCCCTCTCACCACAAACGGATATCATGACCAGCAGCTTTTACAGCCGTGGCTCCAGCAGACCTCAGCTGATACTAGAAAGTAATATTAAATACATTCTAACGACAGCTGATCAAGCTTAAACGTGCTGCTGTTGTTTATCCGCTGGTCTCCTCTTTCTAGCGCAAAGTGGGCGATAAACAAACAAGACGAGACTTGCGGCAGAAAAGCCGATCAGCTGATCATTGATCAGTTTCATGTTTGAAGTAATAACAGGAGATGAAGGGGGAGTGAATGAGATAAGTAGATGCAACTGCGCAGCAAAGACAGCTTTGTGTCTATTTTTTTTTAATTCTAGCTGAAGTACGGGACAAATCGCTTCCTTTTCACCTCAATATGGAACTCCGATGGCCAGTCCAGCTGTGGCTCAATATATCAGTTGTTAAGCTTAACGTGGAAATACTATGCAAACATTCAGGGATGAACTTACACACTTGCTTTACTTCTCTGAGATAGTTTTCGCCGAGATGAAATGCCGCGGTTAGGAAGCATGTAGCGAGGCTCCATATGCTCCAACAGACCGCGGACAGGTCTCACAGACAACAGCCGCTCTATCACGTGACACATACTGCTCCGACGCGCCGAGCTGGGTTACGCCAAGTAGCGCGTTTTGTGAGGTGATTTTGTGATACTTTGGATCGGATTACATTTTTTTATTTCTCTCCGATATCCGATCCAGTAATTTAGGTCAGTATCGGACCCATACGTAATATCGGATTGGTCCATCTCTAGTGTCCATCACAAAACATGAATGATGGTTACAAAATACCCTAAACTTTGATACATTTCCATGGCATCCCCTTGGTGTAACAGGTACTTGTCCTGCATTTTTGTTAATCATTTCAAGGGCAAATAATACTTCTTTTGGGAGACACCATCCATTGCACCTATATACATTAAGAAGCATTTGCTTTTTAACAGAGCTTCAAGTAAGTGTCCTTTTCTAATCTCTCTGACTAACAGCATCTTTTTATATTAAAATGCATAATGCATGTGCCTGGCATTCAGACTACTGGTAGCAAAGTAATAGTCCTAAAAAGGAAACATAATATGAGAAGTGTCTGAAACCGTCAAATATACTGAGAGGACATTCAGCACAGTGATAACTAGACTCTTGTCACATTTCATAATGTGTCATGTGCAACAAATGTGGTGAGTATGTGATACCTTTTGGGCCATTGAGAGGGACATGGTGACACCTCACTGGGGCCCTCATCGTCAAACACCTTAGAAGGTTATCATGGACATGACATAATACAGCTAGGAGCCATTTGTATCCAATAATGACAGCTAATAACAAAATGTCCATCACAGTGGAGCTACAACTTGATTAGTGTCAAAGCAAGAGAGGCTCTAGAAGGATATGGAAGAATGGCTCGTCATCAACAGTGGAAGTGGCACGGTAATTTATAGCAGATAAATGGTGTGCTTGAAGCCCCAGAGACTGTCATACTTATAATGATGTGTGCTTCAAAGACCAGATAACATCCTTATGATGAAAGTGCATCTCACCATGTGTTATCATAGTAGGGACACATTGTAGTCATCTCCACCGCATTTGGCTTCTGTTCAGTGAGTGCCACTGAGACTAAAGGGGAGTTTATACTATCGCCTTTATAATCCAAATAAAATTCCATATTTACACTTTTACTTTAAGTAATTCACATTTCCCTGTACTCGGCAAGGTAGTCTAAACAATTTTGATTTTAGCACATTTGTTTTATTTTCAACTTTTTGGATCACAGATGATTTGTTTACATAAAGTGCACGCTCAAAGTTTCTGTTTTCCTCAAGGACCACAAAACTCCAGTCCTACATATTGATTAGCAGATGCCTCTGGGTCCCCAAGCAGTTGTTAAGAATTCAGCTCCGTCTTTTTAATGGGGTAATGTATTTATAATCTATACGCATTCTTTGAATGATTTATTAACAGTTATTTGGTAGGAAATCAATTTTTTCATTAAGTGCTTTTGTTTATTTATTGAACTATTGGGAAAGGTTAAAAATTAATAAGCGAATAATTGCCAACAAAAGCATGGTTTATGCAAGCTGCTTCTATGCACAGAGAAATTCTCCCTGTAGCCTTTATTAAAGAGCTCCACATAGAAATTACTACTTTCCATTACCTGACTCACAGTGATATTCAACATATACGGGGCGACCGTGGCTCAGGGGGTTGGGAAGCGTATCTGTAACCGGAAGGTTGCCGGTTCGATCCCCGGGCTCTCTGTCCTGGTCGTTGTGTCCTTGGGCAAGACACTTTACCCTACTGCCTACTGGTGTTGGCCAGAGGGGCCGATGGCGCGATATGGCAGCCTCGCTTCTGTCAGTCTGCCCCAGGGCAGCTGTGGCTACAACTGTAGCTTGCCTCCACCAGTGTGTGAATGTGAGAGTGAATGAATAGTGGCATTGTAAAGCGCTTTGGGTGCCTTGAAAAGCGCTATATAAATCCAATCCATTATTATTATATAAAAACTTAAATGTTTAGTAGGAAAGGTCTTTTTTTAACTTCATACTTTTTATAGTGAGTTTTTATGTACCTATGTATAGCTCTTTTGTAGTACACAGGCTTAATAGTAGAGAGCAGAGGTTAATCAACTTTGGATTTTTAAAGGGTATTGACGAAAATAATTTTATGGCCATGTTAAGCTAATTTAATTTGTATTCCATGATAAGTGAAACCAATTAGAGGTCATCAATTAAAGTGTCATGATCTGGGTGACCATCTGGTGTTTTTATGCTGCCTCCCTGTGACTTCCGTGTGGGCGGAGCCTTGATTCTTCACCTGTTCTGCTCACCTGCTATCCATTGATGACAATCAGCAAGGCTGTGCTTAATATCAGCGCTGTTATCTCTTTTGTTCTAGCTTGTCATCTACCTCATGGGGTAGCCAGGCCTCCTTGCTTCTCCTTCATGCTATGTACTTAACCTGATCTTGTTGTGCCTTCATTAATCTTGTCAAGTCACTGTGTAACTCACCTGCAACTCCATAATCTGGAGCCAGTCTCCACAGCAAGATACACTGCAACGCTCCTCTGAACTTAAACAACTCTCTCTCATCTGCCTGTCCTCCGCTGTCTTTTGAGGATTATGGGGAAAAACAAGGTCGGAACTTCATTCATTCACACACCACTTGGACGCTCACTTGGTTACCCCTCCCAGAGCCTTACACTCTCCACCTGCAAGTAAGTTGCAAATTCAGAGACAAAGTTCCTTCCAGTTACCATTCTCTCTAAACTCAGATCCTAACCACACTCTCCCTCTGTCATAGTGCTTCCACATCAGAGATTCCCCACCAGATACAGTCATCTTGTCATTCCTTATCTGTGTTTATAATTAGGCTTGTGAAAACCCTAACACTCTTCCGTTTGTGCCTTTCAAGGAGTTTTTTGTGTGTAAATTTTTTTTTTTTTTTTTTTAATCATTATCAAAGTTTGCAAGCAAGTAATGCCTACATGAATAAGATCGCTGAGGCTTTTACAGCAAGGTAGAAACCACTGGTTACTCCAGAACAACAGTGGCGGGGGGGTTGTTTTGTTTTGTTTTTTTATTAGACAAAAAATGCCTTGAACCTTTCTAGTTCTGGAACTCTTGGTAAAGACAAAACTCAGATTAACTTCTGGCAGAATGGAAAGAGAAAAGTCTGAAGTAGTAGGAAACTACCTAATCATCCAGTGCATACCACGCTATTGGTCAATGCCTGTGCTGAGTGGGGACCCAAACTGACTTGGGCGAAACAAAGTGAGGTTTAAATGACAAAAAGACCCAAATAAAGTCTAAAGGATCCAAAATATAATCCAAGCCAGGAACACACGGGAGTTGTTTACTACATTACAAGAGAAAGTACAAGGCAAACTGAGGCTTTTAATGGTCACATGAAATAATTAAGGACATGGGGAAACACAGGGTGCACAGCTGGAACTAATCATGGAAAACAAAAGCAAAACCAAATATAACATACCAGCTTTATTTGTAAAGCACTTTTTAAAAAAAAAAAGCAAACCCACAACTGACAAAAATGCTAGAAGAATAAATCCGTTAAAACAAGTATAAATTAAAAATACATTCAGCTACATCTCCAAACTGCGAACTTTGTCTAAATCTGAGTTAGAGATGGTTATTCAGGCTTTTATTTCATCTCGCTTAGATTATTGTAACGGTCTTCTTCTTTGTTTGAGCAAAAGGAATCTGCTGCAAGGCTTTTAACTAAGACACGAGAAAGAAAGCACATTACACCAGTGTTGCACTCTTTACACTGGCTTCCATTACATTTTAGAATTCATTTTAAAATCTTAGGACTGACTTTTAAAGCTTTGCATTGTGATGCCCCTGCCTACATTTCTGATCTTTAAGAACCCCACGCTCCCTGTCACAGCCTGAGATCATCTAATCAAAGGTTGTCAGTAGTCCCACGAACACGTTTTAAGACCAGAGGTGATAGATCTTAGACTGGTGGCCCCCAGGTTGTGTAATGCTCTCCCTCCATCATTACGTTGCCTTGATTGTATTTATTCTTTTAAAAAGCAGCTTAAGGCTCATTTATTTAGACTTTTAATTTGATTTGTGCTGTATGTTTGATTTTTGATGTATTTTATGTATTTCTGTCTTTATATTACTGTGAAGCACTTTGTGGTTTTTATCCTGTGAAGAGTACTATATAAATGAATTGAATTGAAAAAAGAGGTGGGTTTTTAAGAAAACATTTAAAAATGGACAGGGAAGAGTCCTGTCTAATGTGAAGAGGCAAATTATTGCACGATTTAGGAGCTGCAACAGCAAAGGCACGGTCCCCTCTGAGCACTTAGTTTCAGGTACACTCAAGACCAGCTGATCACCTAACCTGAGACAAAAATGAATCCAAAAACTTACAAACAACTAGTGGAGTGAAGCTAAAATGGGAGAAACATATTTGTGTGGGTTAAAAGGCATGCTGCAGCATTCTGTAGTAACTGGAGATGAACTTTTGAAAAACCACTAGCCCCCACATAAAGTGCATTACAGTAATCCAGCCAAGTGGTAACAAGGTCGTGGATTACTGTCTCAAAGTGTTGCCTAGAAAAATTTGCTTTGTTTTTGGATAACTGCCTGGAAAAAGCTCAATTCAATTTCATTAATATAGCGCCAAATCACAACAACCATTGCTTCAAGGTGGTTTATATTTTAAGGTGAAGACACGACAATAAAAGACAGAAAAAGAAAAAAAAAATCATCACCTCCACCCGAGATTGGGTACCAAGCCCCAGGTGCGACAGGAGAAGGATCGTTGAGTGCGAGAGGAACTGATCATGGCCAAGCTTGAAACCTGGACCCCCCCCCCCGTAGCCGGTTACCAAGATTACGTGAAGTACCCTCAGAAGGTCTGCTAGATGATGTTAATGCAGCACTACGGACAATACCTACAGCCACGATTACCGACACAAACAAGCTGATCTACAATACGGCAGCAGTGATCAGCTACATCAGCTTGGCTACAAGTTGAACAGCCACAAGGGGCAGTACCCTCCATGGAGAAGGAGGCTAGAGGCTAAGATCAAGGTAGCACGGAGGGAGGTTAGCCAACTATCGGAGTTGCAGAAAGGCGCGATGAGGAAGGTGCTTAAGAAGTACAGGAAGCTGTCCATACCTGAGGCCTTGGAAACTGCCAAGCAACGACTCACAGCTCCCAGGACCCGAGAGGACCCGAGCTTGAAGGATTGACCGCCCACAGGGGCGAGTGGGGTGTGTGTGTGTGTGTGTGTGTGTGTGTGTGTGTGTGTGTGTGTGTGTGTGTGTGTGTGTGTACGTATACACACTGCACTTGATGTATTCAAACCATATACAATGCATAGAACAGAATGTCACACCAGCATATGTGTAAAGAAATGGCTTTGATTTCCATGCCACCCTAAGAAATTTCTCTAGATCCACCCCCTGTATACAAGATCTTGAATAATCTGGCACCATCTCATCTTAAAGTTCTTGTAGTACCATATCACCCTAATAGAACACTTCACAGACTGCAGGCTTATCTGTGCATCCTAGGGTATTTAAAAGTAGAACAAGAGGCAGAGCCTTCAGCTTTCTGGCCCTTCATCTATGGAACCAGTTCCCACTTTGGATTTGGGAGACAAACACCCTTTCTACTTTTAAGATTAGGCTTAAAACTTAAAATATATAAGGCTATACTGTCTGCTCAGATTCAGGCAAATATTTCAAATCTGATTACACAGTACTGCAAAGTGGAATTTGTTAATGATCCAAAGGGATATGGCAAAAGATACAGATTTGCCCTTCAATGCCCAAGTCAGCCACCTGACCTCAACACATAAGAGCATGCTTTTAAGATACTGAAGACAAAAACAAAAGAAAGTAAACCCACAAACAAGTACCAACTAAAAGGAGCTGCAGTGAAGGCCAAGCAAAGCACCTCAGTGGAGGAAATGAAGCATTTGTTGATGTCCTCTGGTCCTAGACTTCACACACGGTCATTGACTTCAAAGTATGTCCAATTAATTTTGAAAATAAGTGACTATGTATAATAGTGACTGTAATTCCTAAACAGCTAATGCAATACTTTTGTTAAACCCCTTAAATTAAAGCTAAAGGTCTTTACTTTTTAATTGTATAATTTAAAATCCACGGTGTTGGTGTACAGAGAGAAAATTACAAAATTTGTTCAAAAGCCTGCAGCAGGAAGAAAGATGCAATTATAATTTGATTAGGGGTTTTTTTTCTATGTAAAGAGTAAAAGTAGAGACTATGCATGAGCTGCCTTACAAGTGAGAAGCTTGTAAAAATATCACGCAGCATCTTCTTCTGCCTGAAAACGACTGGACTTCTTTAGGTATCGTGAAGATGTTTCAACTCTCATCCAAGAAGCTTCTTCAGTTCTAAAACCAAATGGTGGAGAGTCCGAGGTATTTAAACTCTAGTGGGGGTTGTCCCTTAAGAGGGTTGTTGACCCACTATTGATCATGTGCCTCATCACACGAGCCAAGGTGTGAAAAAGGTGTGGGACACCATAGGTTTCTGGTAAAACCATTGTGGGACGTTGCCTCACACCATCATGTGACCTGTTGAGATTACCTGACGCAAGATGTGAGTGGGGGTTGAGGCACCTGGGAAGGACTCTCAAAACTGCATTGTACGTGGCAGAAAGCTGATGTCGTAAGCCACCGCCTCTCAGAGATGGTCATTCACAGTAGGCATAGATGGCTTCTTTTACTCCTCTTTCAAACCATCTGTCTTATATGTCCAAAATATAAACACTGGCATCCTAGAAAGAGTAGTAGTAGTAGTAGTAGTAATAGTAGTAGTAATAGTAGTAATAATAATAATAAATTTTATTTGAAAGTGCCTTTCAAAACACTCAAGGTCACTGTACACAGTAGGAGTGTAGAGTGACCTTTGTCCTTTAGACGCAGATGTACTGCTGAGTCTTGTCCCTTCGAGGTGGCATGGCACAACATGTGCTGTGCCATGCGTTTATGAAGTGGCTGTTTGGGTTCTCCAATGTAGCGGTTTAAGCACTCCTCCCTGTGATACTGGGATTTAGTCCTTGGGATGAACCAGTTTTTGTCTGAGGGTGTGGCTGGGTCTGAAGTGCACTGGAAGGTCATGCTGAGTTTCTCTGATAAAACTTCTACATAAGGAATGACAGTATGGTTTGAATACCTTTTTAAATACCTTGGACTCTCCACCGTTTGGTTTTAGAACTGAAGAGGTGTCTCGTTGAGAGGTGATAAAGCTTTACAAAGCTCTTATAGTTTAGTTTTAGTTGTAGTCTTATGTGTCTGTCTGCATAGACCTGTCAGCTGGAAAGAAATGGGAGAGGGGTTTTCATCCACTGAGACACACTCCACAAACAAAAAAAATGTCAATAAGACATTGCTTTGGTGACCTATGCATAATATGCTAATAAGCCACATGCTCACGCTCAGCTTAAGCTAATTAGCGCTGCAGAGACACCATGTGAGTTGGGGATTTTCTTTACTTGTGCTTTATTGTGTTTACATTGTTACCTCATCAAACCAAATTCATCTGGTAGATATCCATTCTTGAAGAATTTCTATCTAAGCACATTCATGGAAATGATTCATCTAACAACACAACATTGTATATTATTTAAATAACTGAAATTGGAATATAAAAATTTAACAATGATACAAATACAGTGATTTCTAAGAGGTAATCATGTGTTGTGCCATATAAGGAGGAGCTAAATTAGCCAACAAGTAGAAATGTATTGCTACAAACACTTTTTTATTTTTATTTCTTTATTTATTTAAGTAAAAAGTTAATTATTTTAAGTAAAAAGTTGTTGTTTTTTACTGACACAAAGAAAGGAGCAAGATTACACTGTAGATCGATACTGTCTAGAAAGGAGGTTAGAAAAATGATAGTTTGTAAAGCATATAACTAAATAGCATTGGTTGCTGTGGAGACAGACTCCAGCCACCATGCATAGGGAAGACAGACTCCCTTACGCATGGTAATTGTTTCTAAATCGCAAAGCTTTGCTTGTAATATTAGAGCATACATGACCTATTTGATACAATTCTATGATAGTGGGGTTTTCAACCCATTCAACCTCTCGCTCTTGCTCTCTCTCTCTTCCTCTTTACCTTACTGTATGCGAGTGTGTGCATATATGCATATGTGTGTGTATCTGAGGCTATATTCAGATAATTTCCTTAAGTGACCTTTAAGTTTTTCTAAAAAAGCACAAGCAAAGTACACAAAGTACATATCACAAGACCTTTAAAAGATTGTCTCAGCTGTAATCTTTATTATTAGTTCACAGTACTGTAGTGTTTACTACAGTGCTGCATGTATTGGATACCTGGGTCCTTGACCAGATATGCCTCATTCCAGTAGCCAGTTTCTCATCAGTATAGCTTTAGTTATGTATATCTTGCATGTTCTAAGGCCGACTGGAGCAGTCCAAAGTGCAAAGTGGTCCCAAGCACAACATCACATTGCAAGTGTTGTTTCTACATCCTTCATAATTATGATATAAATCCACTTAATGGGGCTCAGACAGTGGCATGACATAACTGACAAAAGGTCAATCTGACAAGTGTTGCTTTCTTATCTTCCAGCTGGGTTATAAGTGCATGGCTATATTTATGAGATGCAGTTTGAGTTTTGGACATTTTGGGTAAAAGGACTGTTTGCCTGCTGCTAACCCACAAAAATGTTTGAGGGTTGAGATGCTAAGATATTAACAAGAGATTAACTTATAATCTAACATAAAATGTAATGTATAACAATTGATATATATTGTCATGGTTAATCAAATGCATTTGTGATGTTGATCAGTTATGTCTGGGAAAGATTTGACATTAGAGTAGGAGGAAAATTGCATGTCCTCACATTTTCACTGCTTCTCAAATTAGTAGCAATGCAACAGAATATTTGTTGATTTTTCTAAATAGACAACTGTGTGTGATATTTCCCCTGTTTCTTCTTTGACCACTGGACAGAATCATTTGAGATCTGTGACTTTCACAGAAACTGGCAAAGAATTAGATTGAAGTCATGCTCAGCTGGTCCCATCTCTTACCGAATGTCATTGTTGTCATCTGTGGGTCCAAAAAATCTCTAGTCAAACGATTTGAATGCCAAGTAATTTCAAATGTCCTCAGGTTATTCCACTTTCTTCTGTCAGTGATACTGAGTATATAAATAGGTGATACACAACACAAACACATGTTAAAGTCTTCCACATTGTTGGACTACATTGCTGTGTAGACAATTAATCCCTCTCTCACCCTTGAAATATGGTAAAATCTTACTAAAGACAATTTTTTTTGTTTACAAGTTTGTGCTCTATGTAAACATACATTATCAGCTGATTATTTGTCGTTTGGTAGGTCAACAGGGGTCTGGACTCAAGTCTGCATAAAATGTAGTTTGTTTCCTCTGCGGCACAGAGGGAGATGGTCCAGTTGGCCTCAATCTCAGGCATTTAAATAACTGTAATCATTTGCAAATTCATCTTCATTATTTCTATCTTTTTTCTTCTTTTTTTCACCCAGCACTAGGAAAATCAGAGTAAATCTGACATGATTTCTAACTGTTCATCACAATGCTAACAGCACTTCAGCTATATCATCTTAAATCTAGAGATCTGTTAAAACAAGACAACAAAGGTCATGCTTGTTCAACTCGACAAATGCTGAAAGGAACAATGGTTACATCTACACATTATCTCATTTAAGTTCAAAGGCTGAATTTAGGTTAGGCTAAAGCAAGATCATTAAATCATTTTGTAAAAGCCTCCTTCGAAAAAAGCCTACTTCCAAACTTACTAATCCATGTTCAGAGAAACAAAAACAGATAATTCTATGTGTACAAATTACAATATATAGCAGCAAGAGCATATCTGTGTATCAAACATTCAGGGAAAGTAGGAATGAGCTTGTTAAGAAATTTTCTTCATAAATAAATGCTAATAAGTTGCAAAAACATTCAATGCCAATATTCTATTATGGCATTTGAGATGATGCAACCAATGACATAACGACTGTAATGGAAACACAAGTGTAGGATCTGAAAGCATACAGCTTATGAATATTTTTATAGTTGTGTTTAAAACTTTAAATGCAGCTTTTATCCCCTCTGACTAGGGAAACAAGCAAACCATTAATACTTACTACAAAACAATGGGTTGGCACTAATTTGTCAAAAAAATCGAGTTTAGGCTGTTAAATGCAAACTGTGCAGCACACCTGACTTAGTTTCATTAGCATTTATCAGACATGAGAAAGCAGCATGACTCATGACAGATGTAGGCTTCCAGTGAAGCATTATGATGGATAGAGCAGTTGACACATTGTTCCCAACAAAAGCTACTTCACTTTTCATCACTGTGTTGTGAAGCCAGGTGTGGCATGACAATTCACTGAGTATTTATTTATTATTTTTTTTAAAGGCAGGGGAGGTGAATTGATAGAAGCATGTTTTCCATGCACTTAACAAAAGCTTGGCTGCTCTTCATGTCTGATTTCTGCCATAGTTATTCAAATTTTTTCCACTGATTCGCTGCTTTTATGGAATCCTGTTTGATCAACAAGCCAGTTCTGCCATTCTGTATTCAATACGTGGGCTTTAGCCAAACCACTATTTCAAGCATAGCCATTGGATCTTTGTTTAAAAAGTGTTTCAGTCGTCTTTGTTATTTTTTTATGATATAGTGTCATTAAGTTCTAGAAGTCTGATTTGAAGGTGATTTCAGGAACATCTATGTTTCAACTTTAACTTTTACTATCTGTGTGTGTATGTGTGTGTATAATTCCAGGGAACTTGTGTCACCTTAATTTTGTTTTGTCTCCACAGGAGCAGAGTGCTATTCAGGGGTAAAATTTGGTTTTCAGGGTAAAGGTTATTATTGGGGTTAGTGTAAGTAATAAGGGAATGAGTTACTGCACAGAGTAACAAACAGAAATGGCAAAACAAGGTTGTGTTTCTATGTGTGTACAGGATTAATAGGGTGGAGGAACAGGTCACAGGTAAGGACAGGGAACGGGGAAAATGCCCACCCTTAGCCTGGCAACATGATGATATTCAAAGAGCATTTGCAAATTAATTCACAAAATTCATTTTCACAGAATCCCAACACGCATTCCTCCTTCCACCACTTCTCCTTTTTTTTTTTTTCCCTATCACAAAACTGAGAGCTGCTTTTCAGAGCAAGAAATAAGAACTTGGTTTCACTCCACTGGCCAAAGTAATAGAGAAATGACTGGAGCAACAGGCAACGGTTATTTACAGCTTTTATTTATTTATTTGTTTAGACCTTATCAGGTGCAGAGGCTGAAGAAGGGGAGAAAAGCAATATTCATTTTTTTAATGGGCCTGCCCTCTGCAGATAATATTCTAGTGTTGTTCGCTTTCTCACGACTTTCACGTGAAGCAAAGTGTGCTGGGAATTCAGAGTTGCACCTGTGCTTAAAAACTAGACAGAAATGAAACTATTCTTTATTACTGCCATCTTCCAGGTTGCCAGATTTATTTATTTATTTTTAAATTATGTGCACCAGTACGGATTGCTTAGTATGAACTGCTAAACAAGCCGGTATTAAATGTCACTGTTCCTCCTTCTTCTTTTTTTCTTTTTTTAAATAGAGCTATGCACATAATGAATTTTGCACATAACCTAAAACTTGAAGCAACTGCTTTAGACACTGTACAAAAGAGCCACTTATTTCTTTTAAATTGCTTTAAAAGTAACGACTTATCATACACTAAATGATACGCCCATAGAAATGACAGGGTTTCCTTTTCATGAGCAGCTTTGGTACCGCTCTTTTGAGTCCCCAGTGGAGACATGTTGTGAAAGCTTGATAGACTGACTTAATGCCAGGTTGATTCAGCAGGCAGTCTGTATCCAGCAAATACATCCACTCACCTAGCTCCCTTTAGCACTGGCTATGCCTTTCATTCTTTCCTCCCATTTCTTTTTGATCTGTCTTTTTTTTTTTTGTTCCACTTGTTTTCTTGCAGTTTTGGTGTGTCTGTGTTTTATTCATGTTCTGTTTTGATCTCTGATTCTGTCCTCTTCTTCTTCCATCATTTCTAATGCACTCATGTCTGCAGGAAAGAAACAAATGTGAAAGAAAAAGATAAGGTCGTTTTGTTAGAAAATTCCATAAAGAGAAAACAACGGGTAGTGTCTGCAAGATGCTAATGTTTATGAAAGAATGACCACCATTTCCAACTTGCAACCAAAAAGGGGGAAACAAGGTACATGAATGCCCGTAAATAACATTAATAGCGATATAAAAAGGCAAAGTAATAGACAAAGAGGAGGATATTAGTCAAAACTATTTTTGACATCTAAATTTATTTTTCTGTCTCTCTGGTACCTGTACAGTAAAAGTCTTGACCGGGGGACAAGCAATTTCTATGTAAATTAGAAAGAGACCCATTTCTATAATACTGAAACATGAAGCAATCTCACAGCATTTGTCATCATTGATTCAACTGATGTACAAATTCTCCGGTTCGTTCTGTATCATCTCTGCCTGCCATTTTTATTACTGTGATTTGATGCTTAGCTGCCATGCTCATTAGAATTATATTCGAATTATATACCCCTGTTGCAAAAACTTCAAGACTGAAGCTTATTAACCAACCATTAACACTAGTGTCCCACAGGAAAGGTCCTCATGCAAGTCTATTGCCAATAGAGCTGGCCAATAGATAAGCCTCTAGTTTTACGGAGCAGCTTTCAGGCATAAACGCAGATGCATTGGGGGGGGCGCTATCGGTCACTATGATTTGTGTCATATTTAAACCAAATTTAAACCAAATTCAACAAAACACAAGCAGGTTATTCTGCTTTCAGCTATTTATACTTATTTCTGTAAACAGTATTTTCAGTTGTGCCAGCGATCAGAGAAAAGAGAAAAACACAGAAAAAGACAGAGAAACTGATGAAAGGGGCTTCTTTGCTGGCCATTCATCTAAGGATAGGTTTTTATATATGCTTACCTTTCCACCTCATAGAGAGGGCTAATGATTTGTTTGAAAGCCAACTCACTGAGTATAGGGTAGGACAGAAAACAGCGAGGCAAACAAGCCTAGCCAGGTGTGCACACATCTAGAGCCAGCGAGATGGGAACAGAGCTGCAGAGCCAGCCAGGATGGCCTTCAGAAAGGTGTGAGAGGTGCCCTTCTCTGCCTCTAATGCGTCCGGGGGTGTGTGATTGATTTTTTTGCACAGGAGCTGGTGTCTTAATGTCCTAATGCATTGCTCTGTCACAGAAGGCTGCCTTGGCACACTGCCCTTTCCACAGACTGATCTGCCATTCGATTGGATGAGACCAGGGTAAATAAATAAAGAGGGAGGCCAGTAGAGGAGGGCTGGAGGAGAACCGGGATGGGCTACAAGCATGATTACACCACCAGATAAACATAAATATCTGCACACCATTGTCCTATAAAACATGCTCCCAAGCAGTTGTCAAATACACACACAAGATAATTTTGCACCTATGTTTTATTGTTTCTTCACTGGATATTGATTTGACAAGGTGATGCAAGGTTCATTTAAGGCCACCGGGTTGTGTTCTGTTCCTGAAGAATGATACCTCCAAAATCAATATATTATTTGACAGCATTTTCATGTGCTTTTACTCTGGTGAAAAAGGGGCCCCAAAGGCTTATACTTTTGTGGTATTACAATTCATTCTCCTTATTTATGGCGCTACACATCTACTCTCTCTCCTCTCTCTCTCTCTCTCTCTCTCTCTCTCTCTCTCTCTCTCTCTCTCTCTCTCTCTCTCTCTCTCTCTCTCTCTCTCTCTCTCTCTCTCTCTCTCTGTGTGTAGCAATTTAAATTCACTGGAAGTATTCAAAGCCATTTCAGGGCGTAGTGCGATGGTTATATAATGGTTCTATGGTTTTGCTCGTTTGCCTGAAACAAAAGCAGAAAGGTTCACATCTTCTCTTATGTTGTCAGTTCTGACATTTCATCTTTGAGAAATTGTCTTGAAAATCAAACTCTGCCTCTATAGGTAAGTTATGGTATTTTTAGACATTAAATGGAAATGTATTGATATTACATTATGATATCAATGCATTTTGAAGAAAAGATAATGGCAACATTGTGGTTTCTTTTCTTTCATTGCATAGCGATAAAGCTCTTAAAGCATTTAATTCAATCCCCATGTTTTATTTTAAACACAAGCCGTTTTACACATATATTTTAACAAACCTGTGCATAGGTTTTAGTTACCACAGAGAGCCAGCACAGCTAACCCACATTCATCCTTAATGCATAAGATAAATACATAAAGCTGTTCAAACATAAATAATGTCTCTTTCCAACCCTCGTAAAGCAGATGGCAAGCGAAGGTTTATCATGTGGTTTTACCGACACCACACTGTATTAGAGATGATTATATTTTCATAATAGCTCATTATGGTACTTTGTAATTTTTTTTCCCCTAATCCTGCACCCACCTGACCAGTTATTAGATCCAACCTGCATAAATGTGTTATTTAACCACCTGAACCCCAGTGGAGCTACAACCCAATTCCAGGATGTACAATATAACTGTGACATTTCTAATTCTATAAATCCATGATATCAAGTTATTTTCATCCTCTGCGTGCTAAAATTGTCCTTTTTTTTTTTTTTTTTTTTTTTTTTAAATGACATCAGAAACAGCAGTATGCGACATTACGTGATGGCAGAGCTTCAGTTCATCCTTTGTCATTTTTTTTTTTTTTTTTTTTTTTTTTTTAATAAATAGGACAGGGGGGATGAATGAGAGAGAGAGGGGGAGAGAAAGAAAGAAAACCAAAGGGGAGAAGAGACGGTGAGAAGGGGGGGGAAGAGAGACAAAAAAAAAACAACTCCTGGGTCACCTGTATGGAGAAAAAAAACAAACAAACAAACAAACAAAAACAAACAGAGGAGACAGCAAACAACAAAGAGCAACATAATAATAGAGAAAACAAAGCACCATCACAATAAACTAGCTAGTCATAGATATCAGTATTTACTAAGTAATAAACGATATTGTGCAGCACGCAAGATAGACAGCGCACAGTGTGCTTTGAGGCAGCAGCCAAGAAAGCTTTAGTCCGCGTCTGTGAATACCCATGTGTGCATACCTGTGTGGATCAGCATGCTTGCATTCCAAAGGTTTCTCCATGTAATGATCTGCTAGGGAGTGTGGGGGGGCCACAGCCCCGTCCTCCAGGGTGTGAAGCGGGTATGAGGAGATCAAAACTCCAGACATCCAGAGGCCCCCAGAACACAAGAGACCATGGAAGACCAACAGAGGGGCAGCCGCGCCACTGTCCCAGTAAGAGCTGAGGAGAGTCCCAGATGAGGGCTCGCCCAGCAGCCGCGGAGCAGAAGTCAGGGGGAGTTGCAGTGACGCGCCCGTGAGCTCCGCCGGCCCCCAGCTGCGCCTGAGTGACCGAGCCCTAGGCCGAGAGGCCGGGGGCACCCCACCCCCAAAGGGGCCCGAGCGAGCCCCAGGCCCCGACAAGCGGCCGCCAAGGAGTGAGCCGGTGTGTACCCGGACGCCCACCCCCAGACACAAAGAACCACCAACACACCGACACCTGAGGGAGTCCGCCACCGGCAGGGGAAGTGGTGGTGGGTGGAGATAGGCCTCCAAACCTTGGAGGGCCTGAGGTGTCCCCAGAGAGGTGGCGTCTGATACCCAACCTGACATATAGACACAGACATACAGGCACACACAGACACAAACATCCATTCCCACCCTCATGCTCTCATATGCACTCACTCCACACTCAACCAACATGGAGACAGACATAAAGAGACGCTGTACACACAATCACACTCCCCAAGCGTACTCTACAAACCGGGTCTAGGTACCCTTGCCCCTGGAGGGGGGAATTGCACAGACCCAGGTGGTGTTACCCTTTTCCCTGCGGTGGGGAGAGGCAGACCACCCCGACTCCGCAGCAGCAGGGAGGCCCCACACCCCAGACCGCAGTCGGACGGCCAACTCCTCCTACTAGCCCTCCCGCTCCAGCAGGCCGCAGAGAATGGGGGTGGGAGAAGACTCCAAACCTCCCTCCACCCGCTCATTGTAGTGTTGATGCATATGTGTTCTAAGGTGCAATTAAAACCCAGGAGGGCATGGAGCTACCTGCCAAGGAGCAGCAGGTAAGCGCATAGTCCCTCCTGCTAACCCTCAATGACTAAGTGTATTTAAAATTGAGAGGTGGGCAACGACGTCAGGGGTGAGGTATACACCCTGATGGTGATTTGGACTCCGTGATTGTGCCCATCCCCAAGATCCTATATGTATGTGTAATGAGAGTGTGAATAATGTGAATGTCTAAGTTGTGGGATAAAATTGAGGCAGAGGCAGCCAGAAGGGGACAGGGGGGTAGCCTCCTCTGCACCCTGGTGACATACCCCCACTCCAAGGCCCTGCATGTGTGGGTGGTTGTGGAGGAGCGGGAAGAGGGAGGCAGCTGGAGATGGGGAGGGAAGGAAGGGAGGGGCAGGTAACCCCTCCCTGGGGCCAGCTCCCCCGCTGACCCCAGTAGGCACTCCCACCCTCCGCGACCCGCCAGGGAAGGGGGGCCCAGGCCCATCAGACCGGGGCCCAGTGCAGTAGCGCCCCCCCGGCTCCACAGAGCCCTGGACAGTCCACCCAACCCCACCACAGAGAAAACTGCACCCACCCCACCAACCACACATCTTCCAGACTACATAAGACGGTAAACGCCCAGGCTGAGATCTTCCTCCACCTCTCCTGTATCTCCCCCTCCTGCAGAGAGTTCCTGAGAGAAGAAAGCTCCTGCAAGATGTGACCATCCCCCCCACCAGTTGAAGAGCCCCCCAGGCGGCTCGATGCACCGGCGGCACCCTGCTCCAGGGCCGGGCCCCCATGCACCCACCCGCCCACAACCCCGGCAACACACCAACCAGGACCCGAGCCCCCGAGGCCCGGCCCGGGCCCCAGCCCAGAGACGGAGCGCCCCCAGAACCTCACGCCCATCCCGGACCCACCCAGGGGCAGCCAGGTTGCCAGGTCAGTAACCCGCGTCCGTCAGCACAGACCCTCCCCTAGCCCCGCTGCACGCAGCCGCGAGGAAACAGTCACCTGAGAGCCAACAGAGCCCTCAACCGGACGTGACCGCTACCCCGGGTTGAGCCCCCCAAGGAAGATGCCTCCGGGGAACCCCCCGACGCCCTAAGCCTGTCCCTACCCCCTCACCAATCACAACAGTGAAGGCGGGACCAAACTATGACCCCCCACCCCCACTAGGTGATGGAGCTGATAAAAGGGGCCCAGAGCAATTGATCTAATGTGGTGGCAGAGGCTGTGTCAAGACTAATGTAATCTAATAGATAATTTCTATATTGGTTAGAATTAAGATTATTTTTATTTTTCCAGTTCATGAGGACTGTTTTCTTGGCTATGCATAGGGCAGTGAAGATCATATGGGCTATATTCTTTTCTGAAGTGACATTATCTAAGCTGCCCAACAAACACACTAAGGGGGAGGTTGGAATGTTACATTTCAGACATTTTGATAAGTCTTCACATATCTCGCGCCAAAACTTTTGCACTGGTGGACAGAACCAAAGAGCGTGGATGTAATTGTCTGGTGTATTGCCTTGACAGTGTGAGCAGTTGTTGGAAGATGTAAAGCCCATCTTGAACATCCGATGACCTGTATAGTGCACTCTATGAAGTATTTTGTATTGTATTAATTGCAGACTGGGATTTTTAATTAATTTAAAAGTTTTTAAGCAAATCTGAGACCAGAAGTTTTGGTCTAGGTTGACTGATAAATCTGCTTCCCACTTTGCAGTAGGAAGGGATATTGATTCATCTAATTTAGAAAGTGTTCTGTATATTTTAGATAATAATTTGGGGGATTTAAGAGTAAGAAAATGTGCCGCACTTAGTGGTGTTTGTAATTCAACTTGACTGAGGTTAAATTTCTTTTTTACTATGGATTTAATTTGTTGATATTCTAAAAACCTTGTCTTGTTGATCCCATATTGTTCAACTAGTCTGTCAAATGGAATAAATTCTGTTCCCTCTAATATATGTTCTAAGTATTTAATTCCTTTACAACTCCATTCTGGGAAATTAATCATATTATTGTTTTGTAATATGTCAGGGTTATTCCAGATAGGTGTACGTTTGCATGGGATTAATGAAGACTCCGTTATTTTTAGAAACTCCCACCATGCTGTTAGAGAAAAGCTGATGTTGATACTTTTAAAGCATTCATGTCTTTTGATGTTTGAGCTAATAAATGGTAGGTCTGAAATCTCTAGATCCTTGCATAGTGCCTGTTCAACATCTAGCCAGGGCTCAACTAAGAAGGTATGTTTTAACCATTCTGAGATGAACTGAAGCCTGTTGGCTAAGAAGTATTGGTGAAAATTAGGCAGATCTAATCCTCCTCTATCCTTGGTTCTTTGTAGCGTTTTTAAGCTAATACGCGGGGGTTTATCTTTCCAAAGGAATTTGGAAATATATGAATCCAGAGATCTGAACCAATCTTGTGATGGTTTGTTAGGGATCATCAAAAATAAGTAATTTATTTTTGGCAAGATCATCATTTTTATAGTGGCGACCCTTCCCATGAGTGATATGGGTAAAGATTTCCATCTAGTCAGATCGCCTTCTACTTTCTTTAGAAGTGGGATGTGGTTTAGTTTAGTTAAGTCTGAAAGCTTAGGAGAGATATTAATACCTAAATATTTAATATTTCCGGATTGCAGTGGGGCAGAGGAAGAATTATGGAAGGAGCAGTTAATGGGGAGAACTGTAGATTTTGGCCAGTTAATTGAATAATCTGAAACTCTTGAAAACCAGTTTATTAAAGTAATTACCTCAGAGAGGTTGGTTTGTGTGTTTTGCAGAAAAAGCAACACATCATCCGCATAGAGACTGATTTTATGTTCTATGTTCTTACATTTTATGCCCTTAATTGTTGTAGCCTGTCTAAATGCTGCTGCTAGAGGTTCGATAAAAATTGCAAAAAGTGAGGGGGAGAGTGGGCATCCCTGTCTGGTGCCCCTCAGGAGACAGAAGCTGGAGGATGTCTGGTCATTTGTTCTGATACGAGCCGTTGGGGAATTGTATAATATTCTTATCCAGTTTATGAAAGAGTTTCCAAAACCAAATTTGTGTAAAGTTGCGAATAAAAATTTCCAGTTAACTCTGTCAAATGCTTTTTCTGCATCTAGAGATAATATTATGGCTTCGATGTTTTTATCGTATGAGTAGTCTATTAAATTAAGTAATCTACGAGTGTTTGTTGAGGAGTGCCGACCTTTTATGAAACCAGTTTGGTCAGGATGAATTAAGAGGGGGGTCATTTTCTCTAATCTCTTTGAGAGAGCTTTGCAGATTATTTTAAGGTCTACATTTAAAAGAGAAATTGGACGATAGCTTGAGGGAAATAAAGGGTCTTTGCCTGGTTTTAGCAGGAGACTAATGTTGGCAGAATTCATATTTGGTGGTAGTCTGCCCTTTTCCTCGATTTCCTGCAACATGCTGTGGAATACTGGTGCCAAAATTGTCCAGAATTCTTTGTAGAATTCTGCAGGGAAGCCGTCTGGACCTGGAGCCTTATTATTGGGCATACTTATCAGGGCTTCCTGGAGTTCACTTGGCGTCAGTGGCGAATCCAATTCCATTGCTTGACTGTCTAGTAATTTTGGAAGAGTTACGTTGTCAAGAAACAGATCAATTTCATTTTTAGATGGGTTTATTTGTGGTGAGTATAAAGTTTCATAGAAATCCCTAAAAATGTTGTTTATTCTTCCAGGATCATATATTGTGTTCCCCGATAAATCTTTAGCAGCACATATAGTTGTTTTTTCTTTATTTATTTTTAGCTGGTTAGCTAGAAATCGACCTGATTTGTTACTGTGTTCAAAATTCTGCAAGCGAAGTCTTTGTATAAGGAATTGTGTTTTTTTATTAATAGTTTCATTTAATTCTAGTTTTGTTTTGCATATTTTGTTCAATGTTTCCTGATCTTGGTGGGACGCGTAGGCTTCTTCTAGTGATTTGATGTTTTTTTCTAATTCCTGAATATTTTTGTTTTCTTCTTTCTTTTTGTGTGATGAGAAAGAAATTATTTTACCTCTCATCACAGCTTTCCCTGCTTCCCATAGAACAGAAGCAGATATTCCGGGAGTGTCATTAAAGTCTAAATATGAAGTCCATTCCTTTTTAAAGTATTTAATAAAGTCTTCATCTTTAAGTAGTGATATATTAAATCTCCAGTTTTTACTTGGCGTAGTATTATTCTTGTGCATTAGTGTTAAAGATACAGGAGCATGATCGCTGACAGCTATAGGATGAATCTCAGTGTCTGAAATGTCACACAGCAGTGAGCTGCTGACCAAAAAATAATCCAGACGAGAGTAAGAGTGATGAACATGCGAGAAAAAAGTATATTCCTTACTGGTGGGGTGAAGAGAGCGCCATGCATCGCAAAGACCAAAGTCGTTCATATACTGTTTGATTATATTTGTGGACTGCCAATTACGCTGAGTTCCTGTTGTGTTGAGCCTATCCATTTCTTCATTTAGTCCAAGGTTGAGGTCACCGCCAAGAATGAGTGTGCAATCAAGGTGTTCAGAGAGTGCACTAAAAAAACCGTGGAAGAATGAGGGTTCATCAACATTTGGACCATATATACTAACAATACATAGTTTTTTGTTCAATATTGATAGTTTAATAATTAGAAATCTACCCTCTGGATCTATAACTGTATCGAGTACTGTAAAATTAACATTTTTATGTATTAAAATTGCTACTCCCCGTTGTCTAGAATTATAACCGGCTGCAAACACGTTAGGAAACTCGGGTGTTTTAAGTTCATTTAAACCTGTGACAGGTTTGTGAGTTTCTTGTAATAAAACAACATCTGCCTGTAGTTTTTTAAGCTGGTTAAATATTTTTAACCTCTTTCCTCTGGTGCCAGCTCCATTTACATTCCATGTGACAAACCTCAGCATGCCCTTAATTGTGCGTGTATGTTTAATGATGTATGCTGGGTGTTTCGTTTAGACAGGTGGAGAGAATATGGAAACATCCCTTGTTTGTAAATAGAAAGAGAAAAAGAAGTGTGGTGAGAGACTCCATAAGTCTGACTATGTGTGTGAATATTCACTAATATGAACAAGCGTGGCTTGCTTATGTGTCCTGCAAGTCTGTGCGTGCTGTGAGGCTGTTGTGAATGTGCTGCCGTTGAGCTGATGTGTTTGCGTGATCGTGTTGTGAAAATATGGAGAAATAGAGGGTGTTGTTTGTAGGTGAGTGGGGAAGTAGGTGACCACAGCAGTGAAAGACAAGAGAAAGAAAGAAACCACATGAACTGTGAGCAACAACAAAAAAAAGGAAACGAAACGGAAACATTCCAATTAAAGCAATGACGGAGGGTGACGGTGTTATATCTGCTATGACATCCTACTGATATTACTAGGTTAAACACATTTTAAAGGAGAAAGTGTGAATGAATAAGAAAAGAGTGTAGCGGGTTCTTATCTGGAGTGCAGTCAGTATAACCACGGTGTGGTGCCGGGGTCGCGGTACAGCTGTCCGTCCACGTAGAGCCGGTCCACAGCGATGACAGCACGGGAGCCTTTCTGGATAAAGCTACGTCGAACTGGGAACAGGACCTTGCGTCGTTCCAGGATCTCTTTGGGGAACTGGTCGTTCACGCTGAAGTCCGTTCCTTTCAGCTCTCTGCCGCGACTCTTCACCTGTTCCTTCTGTTTGAATTGACTGAATTTGGCCACAATAGGCCGTGGTCTCCCGGTCCGCGACCGCGCGCCCCCCAAGCGATGTACTCTATCGAAGTCGATGTTCTTTACGGTGTCCTCCGGCAGCTTCAGGTGGATTTTAATGAAGTTTTTCACCGTTGCCTCTGCGTCCTCTCCGGCAGTTTCTGGAATACCAGAAAACACAAGATTATCTCTCATGCTACGGGCTTGTAGATCGATAACGGACTCTTTTATTTTTTTATTTTCAATGTTTAGCTGGGTCACGTTATCGGTGAGAGATTTAACCGACTCCCGTAGCGTGGCATTTTCAGCGGCAAGCGTTTCCACCTGCCGCTGGCTGAATTCCAGGGATTCTCTCAGAGATTTAAATTCCCGGTGTAAAAGCTCCACCAGGGACAGCCTCGCATCGAAACTGGACAATCGCTTGTCGATTGACTCCAGGATTTCTGCGATGTCTTTGCCGGCAGGCGATGTTGTACCGGGGGAGTCTGCCTGGCGACTTCTCTTCGATGACGGCGTCTCGATTTTGGCCGGGGAAGATGCACTCTGGGCCTTATGCATTACTAAATCTTGAAAACAGCGGTCGATGTAATCTTGGAGAGCGTCTAAACTCTCCCCGTTGTCCTCCAGGGTGTTAGAGATGATAAAACAGATGTTGTTAGTTATATGACAATTGATTAGTATATTTGGTAATACTGAAGCTAAAATTGTCCTTCTTTAACTCTGAATGAAAGTGCACCTTGAAATTTCATGCATTTTACTGAGTCTATTCAGGCAGGATTTTCCTCATGTTTCTCACAATGCAATACAAGCGGGATCTTTTAAAGGTACACGATCATCATTGAATTTAAAAATCTGTATCTCTGTGTCCCCTAAAATATTTAGTAAAAGATGTCGAGGTCTAGGGTGTATTCCCAGCAACACAGATCATACTAAATGGCCATCAAAGTAGTAAATGAATACTGTAACACATAATAACACATATATAATATGTAGTATTAAAACATGATTACAATTTACAGTCAGCGGTGATATTTCAGTACCGTGGACAGTGCCGTAGACTGCTGAAAGCAAGTTGAGGCACTGCTGTCAATAACTATTTGTAGGCTTCTTAAATGAAAAGCAGGGGAATGTGTAACATATCTGGGGTGCTTTTTAGTCCTGCCAACACTTAAGAGGACATGTACCCTCTGATGCATGTTTGTGTTTGATAGTTTAAGAGCAGTGACTAAAAGATTGGAAGCTGAGTAGAATTATAATCGCAACTGTGTGTTCATAACTTCGAAAGGTGATTTGTCAGTGTCAGTCAACCCAACAAACTGCTGTATCTTACATTAAGGTTAATTCTGGCACTTGTGGGTTTTAGGCTCAACTGCCATAACTAAGACATTTATTTGCCCAGGATGGCTCATTTGAGTAAAATGATGTCATAGCTAGACTTATTTATTTTTAACAACACAGCAGTAAGACTCGACTTCATGGTCAAGGTAGAAATGCTGGTTTGTTGTGTTAGCACCATGTGTATGCACTTTCCTTGTGCTTGTCAGTCAAGCAAAATGCACAGACCAGTTATTCAAATTGTCATGAGAGGAAGAAGATGGATGGATGGATTTTGTAACACTATCTGCTTGTGCTAAATTAAGCATTATCAACCTTTTTTTACTTGTCGAAGTCAAACAACAACAAAAAATTAAAATAAAATCAATATTTAAAATGAACTATAACAATGGTGCAGTTAACATGTTATTCATTCAATAAATGTCACATTTAAACATATTCATGGTAAAGATGTATGTCACCAAGAGATAATTGACACAAACACTTTAGTATTAGTTGAAATCATTAAGGCAGATGTCAAACCCTGCGTAAATCAAACCAATAAAATCTGTAAAACAGAACAAAGTAAGAGAGTTACAACTAGTTTTAGTTGTATTAAGCATTTATTGAAACTTTGATGCACTGAAAACAGATTCAGAAAACAAATTCAGAATAAAAGTGCTACCTGCTGAATTAAAGCACAATCCATACGGCACTGTGTTGTTTCACTACAGTCACTTCTTACCACCATGCAACAGCTGTTTATTTCCACAAGTTAAAGGCGATCATTTGGGAGTAAACAAATTTTACTCTAAAAATTGTTTGTTTGCTTTTTGTTCTTAGATGTATGTAACTACATATCTGAAATAACTGAGCATTACTCAGCTCTTACTGTTTACAGGCTTTCATTAAAAAGTTATTCTCCAAATGCTTCTAATGAAATCGTTCACACAAAACACATCAAAGAGATTTTAGGGGGGGGCAAATTGTTTAATATTTCTCTGGTGCAGTATATCAGCTTTTTCTGGTTCTGCACTCTTCTGATGTTGTGCCTGGAAACTGTTGGACCCACTTCTGTTTTTTCTTTTTTTGGGGGGGGGGGGTTTACAACTCCTAATGTTTGTATTATCACCGGGATGACTTTGAATTTCTGCTCTAGTTGTTCCTCCAGCACCTGTTATTTCCTTATTTTTTCATGCGCCTTCTTCCTGATATCGCCATCTACTGGGATTGCTATATCTATCTCAACTTCTTCTCCTTGTCAACCACCACTGTGTCTAGATGGTTAGCAAGCAGCTGCTTGTCTGTGAGGAAATCAAAGTCTCAGAGGACCTTTGCCCTGTTGTTCTCAACCACATTTGGTGGCATCTCCCATGGGGATTTGGGGACTTCCAGTCCATATGTGGCACAGATGTTCCTTTACACTATCCCATCTTGCATCTTACTTCCTGTTACTATATGTTGGGATTTTCAATAGATACATAGATTATTCTTGATAAAGCATTGATAAAGCATTTTTTACCACAAGCTTGCAATTTTCAGCTTCAATGGACTGTTAAAATGTAATGACCTGAGGTGGAACAGAGGGGGAAAGAGATTTAGAAATTAGCCCACATCAGAAGTCTTAACTTTACCCTCCCCCCTCACTAGCAGATAAATATTTAAAAAAACACAGCTGCATGAACACGCACAAGCACAGACAATATGCTCATGCTGAGTTCCTGATGAGATAAAACAGGCACTGGCTCAATTTTTTTGCCACATCCCTCCACTCTGCCTTGACCTTGTGCACTTCCACTCTAAACGCTGCTCTGCTCCTGGACTCTATAGTCAAGAGGTTTAGTTCTATAGCAAACAAAATGCACACTTGACTGCTCTCACTGGTACTGGAGGAAAACCAATATAACATTTCAGTGTAAATGGCAAAGTCTCGCCTCCAGAAATGTAAACTGTGGGGCACTGGCTGCTCTCTAAAGTGTTGCTGAAGAGAACACTGAACTTTCAACGTACACAACCATGATACACTCGGTGGATCCTTTGGTCTTTCTCTGTGTTAGCAACATATTATTATTATTATTATGTGGTGTGTAGATAGCTACTAAAGAACAAATAAGAAATAAATAAAAATAAACTGATATTTACTTGTTTTATAAGTAAATATGTCATCATGACCTATGTGTGGCAGGTAATGAAGTCGGAAGATACTGTAATGATTAATCATTACTTTATTATTTCTAAAGTCAGTCATTCCTGACTAAGTGAAAGCAGCAGTGACCATAACATACTAGAACTTGTTAATGTTGTAAAGTCAAAATATTAGTAATAAGAAATCAAAACCTGTTGTATATAATATTATGATGAATAAAATATTGAAAGAAGCTTCTTTTACAATACTTTGAAAGACATAAATGTTAAGAATGGAACTTTGTGCAACGTTTCCATGCTTTAGGTCACATGAGTGACTAATCCTGGAGTAATCAGTAATAGAGTAAAAAGATTTTCACAGTTTTTAGGCTGTGAAGTGGATCTGAGTTAATCAGGAACTCTTTTTAAAGAAAATGAGTTGTTATTTTCTTAAATATTCTTTTGATGATTGACTTTCATAGGGATATATGTGTGATACATCAGCCTGTTCCTATTTTGTTCCTAACTCATTCTTTAGCACAATGTTTATTAATCTTATGTGTATTGCATCTCTTTATTAATCCTTTGTCACTTATCACAAGCTCCAGCAGTGTTAAAATGAACAAAGTGTATCAAATGAAAATATTTTTTTCTGGTTTGCATTTCTCCTCAAAGTTCTTCAAAGAAACTTCATTTCCTCTACTTGCTCCGTGCAGTGGCTTGCTTCAAAGAAAGTGCCTCTTTAGGTGCCAGCATGACTATATCTTTGTAGCAAAGAGTTTATAAGTGCTACATTTGTGCTGCAACGCCTGGTAAGAATATGTTGACAAGAAGCACTCTGTCGGTGCATTCATGCATTTTGTGTCAAAGAGTGGGGCAAAGCGATTTACTTCTCCCGTATGCTTCAAACACATTACAGACCCTGTCTTTTCTCTGTCAGTAGGTGTCAAAGAAAAGCCAGTTTTACAATGACAAGAGCCAGTGGTTACATGGCATCCCCAAAATCTAAAGCCTGACATTAATGCCTTTAATACAAGGCTTAGAGTGTACTTCTTAGCCCCCTCATCCTTACTATGTTACAAACTTAATAGAATAGGTTACTTTAGTCTTGAAAATATGAGTTATAAGATAAGATAACCTTTATTAGTCCCACACGTGGGAAATTTGTTTTGTCACAGCAGGAAGTGGACAGTGCAAAAGTTATATGGCGAAAATTAGAATACAATAAGAATAAAATACTGTACAGAATAGAATAAAATAAAATACTATATACAGTAGAATAAATAGAATAAAATATACAATGGGATAAAAATAGAATACAATACAAATACTCTGTATACAATTGAGTAAAAATACAACTTTGTCAGAAAAAGAGTATTGCACTTAGTGTTACTGCACATGTGTGGATGTGTGTATTCGATCAGTTGGAGTCTTTGTTGTGGAGTCTGACAGCAGTGGGGAGGATGTCATCATCTACCCACTTTAGAAAAAACAGAATTAGGTCCCAAGTCCGATTTCGTCTTAATTGACACCATTCTGCTACTAGAACTGCAATTAATGTGTCTTCTTACATAGGCTTCATGCTCTCCCGTTTTAAAAAGTACTAGAAATATGAATGTTGTTTTTTTTTTTTTAAGTTAGGCAAATTGTTAAATAAAATGTACATGAACAAAGTTAATGGGAAAAGTAGGGGATTATAGTGAATGTCACATCACAGCACCCCCCCCCCCCCCTCCCCCCCAGCCCCACACACCACCTGGTATTACATCAAAACCCCTAACAGAATTTATATTATATCATATTATATCATATCATATTATATTTGGGGTTTTGGTGTCAGACAAGCAACGCCAGGTGGGCCTTCAAGTTCTAAACCTTGATAGCTTTGGTTATAGTGTTGTTAACATCTTGTTGATTTTCAATCATGAACCAGTGGAATAACAGAGGGCTGAAGGAAATGGTCTTCTGTCCTTTGGCTGTTAAAGCAAAAATGCTTCTTTTAACTACACTTTCAGTTACAGCTACACACCAGTCGACTGGTTGAAGTGGTAATAGCCAAAAATGAAGGTCAGATCATTCGGGGTCAAAACTGTAGCTGCAAAAACACATTAGATGATTATCTCTGCAGCTGGTCTTTGAGGGTCACTGCAGTCAGCAGTTAAAACTATCAGTCAGAGGAGAATAAGTTAGCTCTTCCCTGCAGTGGGATTCATCTACAACATTGACAACCACACGAGCAAATGTCATTACATGGACTGAGTGCATACAAATTATAGCATATGGAAAAAAAATGTCTTTTAAATTTTCATGACAGCCCTGTGTAGTCTTATGTATGCACGCATGGTCTAACTGCAAACTCCTTACAAAGGGAAGCTTAGTGATCATACCTTGGTATTGCAAGTCCCTTAGCTAAAATTTTTGAGCATTGGTAAATGTTTTAATAGTCACAGCTTCTATTCCCTCCAGTATCAAGCTCTCTTTGTCATTCTTTCAAACAATAGCTTTTGTTCTTGGTGTCCAGAATTATTACTCTTGTACACACAAAGTATCTGCTGGTGTCAGTCATCTTTGACAAAATTGCAGTATATGCGTAGGAGAATGGGTGCCACTAAACACTTTGACAATAATGTCGACTCTAGGTGTTAAGAGTTTCTTAAACTGCAACTCCTTGTCCACTTGATTTCCACATACTGACAAAAGGCAATTAGGAAGGAGCTCAAGTAAAGTGAGGTGACAAGACGAGACTGGAGAAACGACAGGGATAGTGAAAACACAAGCGGAGCAGTGTCTGTTTCTACAACTTCATCATCCCGGCCACTAATTAAGACTAATTAGTAAGCACTAGGGAAACAGGCAGGCTCAAAAAACTTAATTAATGTGAGGACCCATGATGTCTGGGCATAATAGCTTCCTCAGCACCTGCTTAGCACAAGACAGAACATTAACCTACTGTTGCTTGGAGGTCTCTAGACAGTCTGTAGATATCCAGCAGAATTTTTAACTGGCTGGTGCAACCTTTGATTAGCAGTGAGATCTGAGCTGAGCATGCCGTATTCGCACTGATCAGCAGATAAATGGCCTTTACCTATCCGCAACAATAACCTGCCATCATATGCAAGAGCAAAGTTTGGTTTTGTACTGTTGCAATTACGTTATATTAAAAGCACACTTGTTTTGTAAATCTGCCCTTTTCAAAGTATTCATTGCTCACCATCATGATAGCTAATTAGCTGGCTCTATAACTGTCAAGACTGTGGAGATCTCATTGAAAAGTGTATACCTTTAGTGTGCAAGTCCACTTCTAATAGGCACACATTTATTTATTTCTGTGAGAGTTAATCAGCAGATGTTGATAATTATAAACAATTATTCAAGTGAAAAATGTAATATGGCAAAAATCTGTCAGGGCATTAAACATGAACATATATTTTTGCATATGTTTAGTGAAACTCAGACATGACTGCGAGTAAAGTATTTATATACCTTATGTGAATATATTACAGCTTTAACTGACAAATACTCTTTAAGACGGAAAAAGACTGAAACTAACAATAAATCTAATCAAAACCAAACTAAATATTTATGCAAAAGGAAAAAGCAAATGTAAGAGGGAAACTCAGTTTGTAACGCTGCTCTGCTGCTTGTCCTGCCCTTTAAATGATTCACCTTGAATTTTTTGACACTATATTTAAGCAATGCAGCATCTTGCAATAATATCTCAGAGCAATTTTGAGGAAAAGCAAACAAAATTGTTAAGTAATCTAAAACAAAATTTATGTACATCTCCGCTAAATTAATTTTCAGTTTTATAGATTTCAAATAAAAGTTCATTATGAAAAAACTCAGACAACAATGTGCACCGGCAAATGCATTATGGAGCAAGCAGCAAGCAGAAGTTATTGCCCAGGTCAGTAACATTTTTTATTTAATACTTCTAAGATCAAAGTTATTTTACTTTAATACTATAGAGTTTGAAAAACACCAAAAGCACTCAGCATTCTGTCAGTCATAAAACTCTCTATCCACATTTTTTGAAATGTTGAGATTTGAGGTCATGCTGGTGTCAGGTAAGGGCTCCAAGGAGCCTCTCGGTGAGTTGAGTAATGCAGTGGGAGACAAGGTCAAGGAGAGGAGTAGAATTGAGGGCAATAATGTTCTTCCCACTGTGTTATCGGGGCCTGACAGACTGCCGAGTCACTGGGAGGCAGCCCTCCTTACAGCTCATTTAGGAAGACATTACACCAAGACATGTTGAGAGGGCACCTGCTGAGTCAACCTGGCTTTGGTACTTACAGACAGGTAGAAAAACATACATAGACAACTGGGCTGGGGAGCACTGCTGTAAAACAGAATCACCGATTAGGGATAGAAATCCTTGCTACAAGATTTGATATAATAAAACAATCTGACATCGAAGAATTTAAAATGTAAAAACAAAAAGGTATTTTTTCCTAAGAATAAATATCATAGGGACCAATTAAAGTTTCCATGAATATTTCATAAAACGCTGAGGTGGAGAGGTCGGTGTTATTAGATTGCATTAGATGCAATGTGGCATGCTTCAGTTGCTTGTTTAACACTGAAGAGGGCAGTGGGGACCTCACAGGAGAACGAAAGCTGGTCTTTGATTGACAACGCTGTAGGCTTTAACAAACACAGGGCACAGTGAAATAAGGGCAAAACAGGGGATGGTGGTGAAGAAAGGTGAAACCCAGAGTTCAAATATGCTCAGTGGAATGCCAAAGAAGAGAGAGCAGCTTGTTTCAGACTTAAGACTCACAGGATCCAAGTGGTTGTAGCAATGTTGATGCCTCAGTAATGAGATGAGCCTTATCATAGCTGACACCAAGGTGCTCGACTATGTCTAATCTTGTTGACCATGTCTAACCCTGATATCCCATAAAACAAATCGGTGCTCATTTTGCAAACTGCTCCAATGTTCTGATAGCCTATTGTTTTTCCATTTTTTTCTCATAGTGTGTCTAGCAGTAGGTGACAGGTCTAAACAGGATTTGCATCTGAAAATAGCAGAAATGCGAGCATGTCTCATGCAAGAAAGATGGCTACAGACTGCAACAGCGAGATAGAGAAAACCAATGCAAGGCACTGCATTTGACCTTGAGAGCAGTGCTGACACAAGAAAGATGACAGATGAGATTAAACTAGATATTTAAAAAGATACAAGTAAGCCATTTTAGACGGGGTCCGGTTTAATCAAAATATATTAATATAGATTCAATAAAATATGACATATATTATATACATAAGTTGAAGTATGTTCAAGTCTTCTAACAATAATATGCAATCAATTGCTTGAACTGCTTAAAAAAAGACTTTATGCATCTGTTTAAGGTTCTGGAGTCTCTAAACTGCCACACTTTCATCTCTGGCCCAATTCCTATTTCTTGACTATTGTGTGGCTCAGTCACCCACTGAGCTTGCTGAGCTTGCACACCTGGCTGTCATCAGTCTGTAGTGACAACAAAGTATGTTTTATAGATAACTTTAACTTGTTTGAGGAGCACAGTGGGCTT
Source organism: Aulonocara stuartgranti (assembly GCF_965226115.1). Taxonomy (NCBI): domain Eukaryota; kingdom Metazoa; phylum Chordata; class Actinopteri; order Cichliformes; family Cichlidae; genus Aulonocara; species Aulonocara stuartgranti. The sequence goes on along the minus strand of NC_138959.1, from coordinate 8,100,911 downwards.
TATTGGAGGGGCAGTCTACACTCTAATAGAGCAGATGCTGTTGACGAACATATCTTATAGTTTACAACACTCGCATACTCCATCTTTCTCTGCCCGCTCTCATGTACCACCCAACCGCCACAATCACAGATCAAGCACCACTCCCTCAGATGACCTGCCTAGCAGTATCTGATGTCCTCTGGGTCTGAACCATTTGTTGCCACAGTTTAATTACCAATTACAACGGGCAAAGGCTGTTGTAATTGGAAAACAGACTTGTGAACACCACAGTCCCCAAAATCCCAACCCTCTAGAGATTGTTTCTGCTCCGAGACCACTTAAAAAGGCACAAATATCAACAAAAAGTATTTTAATTATTAAAAACACAAAGACAAAATAACGGGTTCAACTGTACCAAGAAGCACAACAATTAACATTAAAAATAAACATTAGGTAACTCTTTTCTGTTACTATATGATCAAAAATATTTATTTATTTTGCCTTACAGAAACCTGGCTGCAGCAGGATGAATACTTTAGTTTATATGAATCAACACCAACGAGTCACCGACTGTCAGAATCCTCTTAGCACAGGCTGAGGAGGAGGTGTGGCAGCAGTCTTTCACTCTAGCTTAGCAATAAACCAAACACCTAGACAGAGTTATAATTCATTTGAAAGCCCTACTCTTAATAATGTTAACCCTATCTAAATAATAATAATAAAACAGACTTTTTAAAATCTGATTTAGAACTCAGTACATTTAAAATAACTATATTGGGTGATTTTAACTTACCAGTACATACTTAAAATAACATGTTACACCAACCTTTCATTTATTAAAGGTCTCATTTGGTTTTTCTCGCAATGCAAACGAGCCAAATCAACATGTTATTCACACTCTGGATCTTCTCCTGATTTATGCCATAAAAACTGTCTGTCTTACAAAGAGTCAGAGGTCTGTTGAGCCAAGTATTCCTTTAACTAGTATTGACTTCTTTGATTTCTTTACTAATAAAATGTTAACCACTAGGGAAAAAATATTCACAATCACCCACAAACAAATCATTAAATACAGAAACATTAATAACAGCTTAAATTTATTGACTCTTTCTTTCCTGTGAAGCTTTCTGGACTAACTCAACTAATTTCTTCCTCTTAATCATCAACATATTTGTTAAGCCCTATTGCTACAAGACTGTTCAAAGAAGTCTTCCCATTAATTACTGTTGTGGAAGTTTTCCATTTAAATAAAGCCTGCAGACGAGCGGTGAGCGGTAGCTAACATTCTTTAATCAAAACACACAAAGAACAGAAAACCAAGCTTGTGGAGAGCCTACATGACCGCGGGGCAGACGGTCAGCAGAATCTCACTGAGCCTAGCATGGCTCTCAGTTAAATACCTTCTTCAGGAACAAAAGGCAGTACACAGCTGTTTCACACCTTAAGGTTCACACTCCCTTGCTACCTCCCAGAGTCCTCGAAGAGACAAAAGATTCTTCCTGTGGAGTTGTCTGCTTCCCCCAACTTCCTTACTAGACCCCCACCATTTGTCTTAATGTATGAGTGTGAGACTTGTTAAAATCCAGTGGCACCAAGGCATTATACAATAAAAATTAATGTGATTAATACATAAGTAAAAGAAACTCATTAATATTGATATATTATCACAAAGGAGTGTGAAACTCCTTTAAGTGTACAATAATGTTGATGTGATATACACAATGTCAGGAAAGCAATTCTGGTATTAATGTGATTCTTGATTTAAGAATCAAAGGGTGGGATTGTATAGAATTGATTATATTGAATCACATTAATACCAGAATTGCTTTCCTGACATTGTGTATATCACATCAACATTATTGTACATTTAAAGGAGTTTCACACTGTGTATCCTCACTTCACTGTTCTCCCACCACCCTTTGTTCATCTTTAATCATCCCCACAATCTAAGGTCTCACACGCAAATGGCAACAACAATGATACAGAGGAAAGGCCTTCTCCAGAGTGTCAAAGTACTTGTGTGAAAGTGAAACAGCATTAGGTGGTCATTCCCAGTCACAGTCATGGCTCCTGGTGTCTGTGCCATCTACAGAGTCATAATTCCAACGCTGATCTCCCTCTGCGCTGTCACCTTTGGTGCTTGGCACGCTCTCTTTATCCTTCGATTTCTGTTCCAACGCGGCTGTAGATTAGGAGCAGAGCAAGTCGTGCACTCCTGTAGTCTTCCTCAATGTCAACGCAGAAACTCTTTCATTTTATTTTAAGATTTTGCTGTTCAAAATCTCCTCATGACAACCTCTTGGAAGCCCAGTGGTGCAGTCCACTGTCGTTTGTCAGTTGTCCTGGAGATGGTCCCTGCTTCTCACTGGTCCTCTTGAAGCCTTCTCTCCTGGTCATGGTCTGCATCTGCGCCTCAGTCAATCCTTCCATATCCCTCATATCACGGTCTCTGCAATTTAAAAATGAAAGCTTCCCCGGAAAACCTTCTTTTGCCCTATGTTAACTTAACACAGTTAGACATGCACGATAAAGTTGTGCATTATCTCTTAAAAATTAGCCCTTTGCTGTGGAAAAAGTGATGCAGATGTTAGCGCAGCGCATCTGTATGCACACTTTCTCACAGTGACCTCTGCACTGTAAACAATACAAGGTCATGAATAACACACTGCTGGTAAATTCACAAAGACACAGAAAGTGGCATTTAAAAGGTTAGGTCAGCATGGCCCAAAATCTCATGCAACCTGTTGCTGTCATCTTTCAAAAAAAAAAAATTGGTATGCTGAAGCATTAAGACTTCCTTTCCCTGGTACTAAAGGGCAAAGTCCAAGTCGTTAAAAACAGCCCCACACCATGATCGCCCCACTACCAAATTTTGCACTCCTGGCAATGGCCAAACCCAGAGTTATCCATTGGATCATCATACGAAGAAATGTAATTTGTCATTCCTGAGGCTACTTCCCTGCTGCTCTAGAGCCAGTGCATCCTTTACACCACTGCATCTCAAACTTTGCATTGTTTGATAATGTAAGGCTTGCTGCAGGTGTTAGCCTTGGAAACTCTTACAAAAAACTACACACTGCTCTTGAGCTAATCTCAAACCCACATGAAGTTTTTTTTCCCACTCACTTTCATACGGAAGCGTAGAGCTGCCACCCAGGCAAAAGAAAAATACAAGTGTATCACGTTATAACGTGAAAGGTTTATTGTTCTAACAAGATACTTTTCCTGTTTGTACAATATACTTTTCACGTTTGAACAACATAATATCATGTTATTACAATATACATAATTATCACGTTCGTACAATATAATATTTATATTGTACGAACGTGATCCTATATTGTACGAACGTGATCCTATATTGTACGAACGTGATAATTATGTATATTGTAATAACGTGATATTATGTTGTTCAAACGTGAAAAGTATATTGTACAAACATGATAGTATATTGTACAAACAGGAAAAGTATCTTGTTAGGACAATAAACCTTTCATGTTATAACGTGATACACTTGTATTTTTCTTTTGCCTGGGTGGCAGCTCTACGCTTCCGTACTTTCAGACGTCTTTTTTTACACTTTGAAATCTGACGCAACGTTTGAACATGAAAATCTCCAAAACCTTTGGTACAACTTGTCATATTTGCTCAATCAAGCATAAATGTTGAATGAAAGAAAAGAAACGGCATTCCCTTCATTTTTGTGACAGCAAATCTCACCTCAAAAATATTCTTCATGTTTTATTTTGCATTATTGTGAAACATACATTTAACTGTACACCATTCAAAAATCTTCACTGGTTGTTATTTGCAATGTGAATTTTTAATTACCCAGTTATCAGACAAGTCTTGGCATGTCTGTTCCAAATTCCCTGATTCATTCTGATAGAAAGAAAGCCCAAAAATAAGAGTTTGTTATTCATGTGTAAACACTACCTCAGATTTCAATGTGTGAAGAAAGGTGGGCCAACAGACCATTTTTAAAAAAATATAACTTGAAAAGCATTTAATATATGGAGCTAAAATTTCAAGTGACTCATCATATATGTTCAAACTTTCTACCATTTGTTTTCATGCATTCTTTGTCTCAAGTTTGTACAACACAGAAAATGTTCTTAAAATTGGTCTGAGATTTTTTTTTTCAAATGATGCAATGATTTTGTGCTGAATTTCTATGCACAAGCACCGAAATTACACGGTTGCATTTACAATGTACAAGAAGGCAACATTTTTTTCATGCAAGACTAAAATCAACCTGAAAGCAGCTAAAGGCCAACATCAAGGTAATAATATTCCAACTGTTAAAAGATTAAAAAATCTGACTAAAAGTTTATCATTGTGAACATCCTACCTTTGTGTGGCATTTAATATTTCGCATGGATCATAAAGTGCTGCACATAAAGAATGATTGTAACTACCCTGATGACTGGAAAAGTCAGGCTGGATAAATATCAACACGTAAACAGCAAACATGAATATTCAAAGTGGCAGACACATTATATACAAGTTGCAAGTAATGCTTTACTGTTTTATTTTGAAAATGTAATTATAAATGAAATGTAAAAACTACATGGTAAATGGGGAAAAAAACTAATTTAAATAAAATCCTGCCACTCTTTTCTTTAATTTAGACCTAACAGCTCAGGCTTTTTCCTCCATCCTATGTGTTTCTTCTCCATGACAGCACAGAGACAATAGTGCCTCGTGTTGCTTTAAATCAACCTTGTGAAATAAGGCCTGTCAGATGGTCCTATTACAAAAAGCAAAATTCTGCACGGTGTCAACAAGCTGGCTTTTATCAGCAGGCTTTTTTCAGCGAAAACTAATCAAGACCCAATGAAAGACCAGAAATGAAGAACAATTTTTCCAGTCATCCATTTATTCATTTTGTCTCAAAAATTTGAAAAGGCCTTGATGATGGCAGCAAAAATTGCAAACAATATTGGTTGCTTTATCAGTCACAAAGAAAAGAAGGAAAGCAAAAGTTTGTTTTTGTCATTTCCCAAATACTTGGACCACTTTTACAGTGATTGTATTTTTTTTCCCCCGTTTTCTCGCTGTTGGCATGGTAAGATTGATCATGCCTTCTTCCAAGGTCTGGCTTTTTCCTTTTAGCTAAAAACTGTATCATATTTTCACCCATTGTCTGCCTGTAGCTGGCAGGTGGAATCACTATATCTTCTGCTGACTTCTCATGGCACCTTTATCACTGAAAACCTTCCATGTCCTTGAACGCTGATTGTACCACAGGTCTAATCTAAACACTATATTTCCTGCCAGGAAGCCTTTTAGCCTATTAACGTTTTAGCCCTTTTCCCCCTTGCTTTTGATATCCTGCCGCATTGTTCCTTGCCTTCAGCACTCAGTCCGGCATATGAAGCACTGAAAATTGGTTGGGTAAAGATAAAGATTCAAAGTGTGTTTGGAAACAAAGTTGATTATGGGGCTTTCTAAGGCTTATATTAGCAGATTCATAAACGGAAGAGACATGAATGGAAAACTGCAACCACACTGCAGTGTAATGAAAAGCAACATAAGGAACGTAGCAGCTACGAGCCTCTTAAAAGGCCCCAATAAATGCAAACTGGAAACAGAATAAGTGATGGTGGGTGAGAAGACCTCTGCAGAGGAAATGTATCATTAAATCAATCACTTAAAAAGACAAATAACAAACAAGTGCCAATAGCCTTGTCAGCAAAAGGAGCCCATCATAAAGTCATTTAATGTGTTGCACCTTTATATCTCTCACCTCCTCGATAAATTAGATAGGGGTTTGTCATTAAAATTTGAGTAGAATGCACCCGGGAGATAAAAAAACAGCAGAGATATGAATCAAAATCCATTCGAGAAGTATCGGAAGAGAAATGAGAAAGCTGGAGCTGCGGACACTTTTAAAATTCACTGTCGCTGTGTAATGATAAAGCATGGCTTCACTGTGGCAAAGCACCAGCTCTCTCTCCTTACGCATTCGTTCAGATCAAGCATTTGCCAGATCTTGTTTTGTGGGGAGAGTTCGACTTATGCTTATTCCCCATTATTTTCTCTTGCTGAACAACAGCCGTGATCCCTGTTTTCCAATGGTTATATTATGCCGAGCCCAGTAGGAAAGTAATGAAGGCACTACAAACTGCTAAGAAACTCAGAATGAGGGTGCTTACAAAATAACTATTTAAGGTCCAAAGACCACAAACAGAATGTCTGAGGAGTGTCTGAAACAACTTATTTAGAGGACAAAATGTGTAGGGAAAAAAAAAAACCACAGCCGGAGGAGAAAACAAATGGAAAACATGAATAGATGGAGTAAAAACACAGTGATAGATGAATAAGATATGGAATAGAAGAGTGTGTTTTTTGTTTAAATCAGCCTGAAAGTCATTTCTTTTCTCTAAAAACTTCCTAATACGATCTAATCACTCAATCAAGGATTATTTGAAAGGGTGAATTGCAAACTGTGTCTGTTAGAAAGGTTCCAACCTGCTATTTCCTCCCTAATCTTTCCCCACAATTGCCCATCCTCTCTCATCTCTTTGGCTTTCTTTCTCTTTGCAAATGGCATATGCCAGTGCCTGGGTATATGTGCTGAGCTTGAAGTTCTTGCATCCTCATACTTAACACATTTAGTTAATATAGCCTGTCGCTTCTTTTCCAGTTCATTTAACTCTCTCTTTCTCTCTCTTCCCCCCTCTCTCTCTTTCTCTCTGTGGAGCAGAGGTCTGGTGAGATACAGGGAGAGAGAGATTAGTGTCTGCTTGGTTCATTTCGGTGCCTCCAAAGAATCAGAGACTAATCCTGGCCTCAGCTGCTTGGATGCTTCTGATCTGTTTGCACATAGAGCCTGTGCCAGTGGAGCGCAATTGTGCCACAGAGATGCCACAGCCAAATAAGAGGCTTTGTCCTCACACATAGTGCTAATTTCTGCTCAATCCAGGTGTCTGTGTTGCCTAATTTTCCTTGGGCTTAAGTCAGCTTGACATTAGGAGCGTTAAACCCCAGCAACAGACACGTGAAATGCAGAGATAAACATGGTCAGCGCATTGTTCAGTTCTTCCTTTACAGTAGCAAGAAAATGCACTTGGTGGCTTTAGTTACAGGGTTCATTTATTGGCATAGAAAATGAGGAAAGGTCAAGAAATTTCAGAAAGGAAAAGAAAGTGGAAATGGATCAAATACATCACAGTGCACATTTCTCACAGCTCCACAAATTTCGAGTTACACTGTCAACATATCTTCCTTTAACCTCCTGGCGTCCACATATGTGGACATCACATTTTGGGTTATTTAGACCAAAATACTCAATTTTGCTCTACAAGGGCCTGATATCCACTTACGAGGAGATTATACTGCTACTGTTCTATCAAAATTTTAAACGAATATCCTCATATGTGGCTCTTATTTTTCTTAAAAACAAAAATAAGGTAAAAAAAAAAATCTGGTAATTCTTTGTTTTTACATTCATCGGGCCCAATATACCCAAATATCAAAGAGAAATTAAAAATGCATACTGTGGAAGAGTTCGGGTCTTAGGAGGTTAAGGACTTTTATAAAGTCCTACTTTATAAATTGTTGTTGATACCTTTTATTTTAAACAGGGGTTTAAACTGGATGTTAAGATCACATACCGGTAGTGGACCCTGGAGCTTTCTTTGCTCCATCTCTAAACTATTCAGAATTCAGTGTAAACTAATTAGTGTAAGATTTTAATGTGAGCCAGCTACAATGCACAGTAATTTACACAGTAATATGTGTAAATTTGTAGCCTTTAATCTCTTCAAGGCAATTTCTAATATTAATAAAAAAGGACAAAATAATGCCAGCCTTATAGTTAAAGGTCAAACATTTAGGTTTCCCTGATAATGTGAATGGAGTGGCCTTTTTTCACCCTGTCATGTAATTTGTCAGTGGTGTACACTGTGGGTGTATGTGGGTGGTTTTCTGTGTTTTTGCGGGCATAACAGTCCACATGTCACAGAGTTCATGTTTGTTGTTCTGGAGTCCCTGTTCACTTGTTGGCCTGGTTGGGCTTAAGCAGTGATTGCACGAGAAGATTTGGAGGGAGGGATTGAGCTCCATGAATGCATTTTTGTTCAGCTTGTGTTTTTTCTTTTCTCCCCTTTAACCACAGTTTATTTCTTAGCAGAGAACTGCACCTCCCCTACCAATTCAGCAAGGGTATGCTCACAAACACTGACAGACTATATGTATCACGGCTTTTTTCTTCTGCAACGCACAAGCCTAAGCAATAGGCAGAGCCCATAATTCACTTGCTGTTCTGTGACTGGACTGGGACCTTGTTTAATGGGCCAAGTGCTGGCAATTTCCAACCATCTATGTGTTTGTTGCACTTTTTTAGTAGCCTGGGTGTTAATAAAGTTCATACTGGCAGATGTATTAATATTATTATTAGTATTATCTGTCTAACTTTGAGAGGGTACCTCACCTCTTTAAAGACAAAATGATGTTTCAAAATCCCACTTGATGATAAACCAAGGAGACAATGCAAAATATCTCAGAGCACGGAGATATCTGTTTGTCCTAAATTTAAACACTAATGATGAAATATAAATGAAAATCCTGTAGTAGTATAAATAAATGTATACCTATAAATCCCTTGCCTTGTGCCCATTAGTGTGACATTAAGTAATGCTTAAAAACACTTGTCTGCCCAGTCGCTCTTCAATTGGTGATCATTCTCAGGGTACACAGGTTTCAGTCACTTTAGCTCTTTTTGGATTTGAATCTGTTCAAATGCACCGTAAAACCTAAAGTACAAACTGAAATATATGGAGAAAAAAATATTGAGATAGAGAAGTAAGTACAGGATTTATTTATTTTTTCTACTGTTACTCATCGAGCTTAAGTCATTTAAGAGAAAAATGTCTGACTCTTTTGAAGCTTGACATATAAATGTACTAGAACGTAAAGGTCAGGTTATCCCGGCCTCTGCTGCTTGACTTTGACTTTTCTGTTCTTGTGACACGGCTGTAAGTCCTCAGTAGTTAATGAGATTTTTTCTTTTCCTACAGCACTTATATTAAAAACCTGTTAACTTCAAAGGCATCTTAACTATTTTATATCATGTCTATTATGGTGGTGTAGAGTACCTAAATATGGAATTTCTGTCATGGTCCAAACTATGTTTGTTTGTTGTGATTGTTAGTCATAAAGTAAAGCAATTTCAGGTTCTAGCAGAAAATAACACCAAAAGCAAAAACCCTTAAAGAACCTAAGAGTGGCAAAATATTATAACTACCTTCACACTATGTTTCCTTGAAATAAGCCACAATACATAATATTTTATATGATGCTCTTTTCTCCTATTCTAGTTTACATATTACTAACAATACTTCTAAAGAAATTGTTTTTTTGAGCTTTAAGTAGTGTTAAAAACTCACTTGAGTACAGTGTGGAAGTTTGGCTTGCTATGGCACTGTGCATGCTGGCGCTTTCTGTGGCTGTACTGTATGTGCTTGCTGCTGAGACCATGAAGTACTAGAAAATGGAGATTCGACTCAGCTGATACTGACACTAGCTCTTGTACACACAGTACTTGCTGTCCTCAAGACTTCTCATACATGCCAAACCACAGCCTGTGCTGAAGAATTACAAACAGCGCCTCGAGAGCTTCGGGATTCTCCAGATTTGCTCGTGTACCACGGTCACAGTAGAGTCTGTTAGCCCGTGGATGTTGATAAAATTATTTATGCTCTTCGAGACTTTGAAGAAACTCTATGTTGCCGTGTAGTTAAGCACACAACTTGTACAGCAGGAACCGTTATTGTTAATCACTGTCTATCATTTTCATTACAAAACTTGAATTATCCTCAGCTTATTTCTTATTTATATTAATGGAATTCCACATGATGCTGAAAAATGATCTTTACTGTTCAGGAAAAATAAAATAATTTTATGAAGCCATCACTATAATGGATGGTTGAATTCTAATATATAATTATGCTTGTGCTTTGTTTCCTTTCCCCTGAACACCTGCATGTCATCAGTAAGCCCTGAAATCCAAAGCTTCCAAATACACTTATTGGTCCAGACCCCGAAGTAACACAGAATAAACTGCCTGACACTAACAAGCAAGAACATAATCAACACCCCATCAATTACAGTAAGGAAGTAACATCAATGAGCCTGTCAGACTTCTTTTTCTCTCTCTCTAAAGAGGAAGAAAGGACTCATTATCCTAAAGAGATCTGTGAGCCACAGTATGAAATGGACTAGGCATTTACAAGTAGCAGCACATCAACTAAATTAGGTTTGTCCTTGATTAATTGGCATTTTACAGAAATGTATTGTTATCTTTTCTTTACTACAGAGAAAAGATAACCATGGAAGCGAGTCTGATTATTAAGAAATTAGAATCCAAACACACGGCACAGCAAACTAGGAAGCACAAAAAGAACATCTTTATTATAAAAAGCAGGGATCATGCAAAAAAAACCAAAAAAAAAAACATAAGCCAGTTTAGCAAACGAATCGGGCAGGGGGCAAATGAGAGGTAAAAACAGGCAAGAGATTATACCTTGGTAAGCTAAGAATAAAATGCAAACATGCAAACAATACATGGAAGAGAAAGGCTGCAGTAATGAGATTGTTTGACAGGGGTTATACATACGGAGATCAGTGGTTGTCTGATTAAACACAGTGATGTAGAAAAGTGGTGGAAAACTAAAAAGTAGCAGTAACACTAATTGCAAAGCGCAAAAACCAAAGATTAAATCAAGTCCATAACACACACTTAGATTTCTAAGCACCTGCTACTTTGAGCTTTATATTAGTGCCTGCAGCTTTTTGGTTTGGACTTTATGGATACCAGCACCATTAGCGATTCTATTTAAAAGTCCTTATCGATCCCCACACTGACTCCTGACGAATTTTCTCTGAGGAAAAAGTAGGCCTACACACAGTGCCAATGTAAGTGTCTGAGTCTTCAGAAGCACCAGAAACAGAATAGAAAAAGGGCACGGTTGTGGCTCACTGCAGTGAGTTTGACACATTGTTTTGGCATGTGCCAATGTCTGAAAAGCATGCAAGTGAAGCACGCAAGTGAAAATATGTGAAAGGGGGAAATTATTCATAAACCAAATCAAATTATCTATCAAGTTGATTTAAATTTTTTTTTAAATAAGTCAAAACATCGATGTGTTTGATTGCCCTTCTGCCTCAATGATCGAACATTTCCCTCCAAACTACAAACAATATTAGAAGTTTATATATATATATATATATAACATATAACATATATATAACAACATCTTATCCAAACAAGGCAAAGAGTTTGACTTAAATGCACTCTAGCATCTTTTAAAATAGCTCCGCAATAAACTGCAGCCACAACTAGACGTCTGCATGCCTGAGCAGATCTTAATTTAAGTGAATTTACTGAGCTGTGGCTGATGATGTTGAAAAACGGTTAAGATGTCATATACCTTTACAGGGAAGGTCATAGCTTCTGGAATTTGCATTGACAATATAAGATTTCTAAATCAATTTGCAGCTTTAGAGGCTATATTACAAAATGGAAATAGTCCATTCGCACTAAGGAATTTAATAAGGCCGACGAAAAACTGCAGCGAGTAATTTAATTGTTGTTTCATTCAAATGAAGCACTTGGTGTCCTCTGGGGTTGGCTGATTATCAAAGGGTGCTTTCACTCCTCCAGCTGTACAGCTCAGTGTGTGTCAGACTAACGGGCTTTAGCCAGACAGATATTGTCTATTGGTAATGTATCTATCTCAAGCAAAACCAACTGCCTAACACACATACGCAGCCAGTATCAGCGTCGGTATCAATGGAATGAAATGGGCCATTTTAGAAATGTTTAGCTTGGCCTTGCAAAGGAAATGAGTTTCTATCATCTGAAATCTTCCATACAAACACAAAAAGATACTTTGAGACAGTCTAAAGGAACAGACAGGAACAGCAGAAATGATAATGGGTATTTATTAGTAGTTTGTTTTGTGATAGCAGTTCTTTCTTCTGACTTTCAGTGGCCGTTTCACCGTCTGGTATTATCTTTGTGTGTCCCCCACCTTCTAACTCTCCAGCTTTTCTCCCATACTTTTCACTGCAGCTCTCTGATCATGTTTAATTCCCCACCTGCTCTCCCTAGATTACCGTCTCCTTGTGTAATCCCATTAAGGACCCTGTGTTTCCGCCTGGTGCTCATTACTCCTCCATCGCAGCACAGCAGAGTCTAGAATTGACTCAGATCTGACACTGAGCCCCGCATGAGGCTTCTTAATTTCTTCCCCCAGCCTTCACTACAGCATTCAACATCCAGCATGGACAGTTGCCCTCTAAACTTCACCTTGACGTCTCCTTGTGGCATTGAAACTTTTAAGTCCATAAAAAACAAAACTCCCTGATGTCTTCTTTTCCATGAAAATGAAACATAAATAAAAAGTGTACTTTTCAGTAATTACATGGAGAGAAATCAAATATTTATTGGAAAAGGAGCCAATTGGTTAATCAATCAAATAACAAAAACATTAGCTAAGGTATTCTGAAAGATAATTCATCCAGCAGCCAACAATTCCTGTTAATATACTGGTAAATAAAACACAACAACACATTTCCGAGTGATGTGTCAGTCGCTTATGTTGAGCTGCGTCTGTAATTTATGTAGACAGCAGCAGCTTCCATTTATTGCATTATATACGAGCAGCTTTTTAGTTGTTTTTTATTCGCAGCGAGTATTGTCATGTGCAAGAGGAAATGTGTCAGTGGCAGTTTTTTGAGTCCTGCGAAGAAAAAAGATAAGTTGAGAATAGCGAGAAAATGAGTGCCAGTCAGAAGAGAGAAGGAGACTGCACATTAGCAATAGTGATAAATCAGTGTTTCTTGGTAGGATAATAGTCATTTCTATTCAGTACACACACACACACACACACACACACACACACACACACACACACACACACACACACAATCATGGACATCATGGCAAGAAATACCACTGGTTTACTGAGAATATTCCTTTTATTTCAATAAATCCATTCAGACTGAAAAAGGAGCCACAGAGCTTCAACATGGAGGTGAGAGGGGACACATGAGTGTGTGAAAGTACATGGCATGATGTCTGATATCTGATTTTGTTTTTATATAATCACATCACATGATGTCAACAGCCAATAATATTTCATTACAAACTAATGTGAAGACTACGCTTTGGGCCAATCGTTAGAATGTGACAAAAAGTGTAAATAAGTTTACAGCGACGATGAGCAAAATGATAAAATCTTTACTTCAACAAGCTCGAACCAGCAACTTTAGGGAAGCGTGACAAATCTGGTAATCAGCTAACTCTGCTCTAATCATGTCCATATGTTTTGTCACACCAAAATAAGCTGGCTATATCCCCAAGTTGTTGTTTTTTCTTTCTTCTTTTTAACGTGAGTCCTTTCTGTCGTACAGGGAAACAAAATTACCCATGCTCCATCATTCGGCCTTTCTTATTGAATCACTAGATAATCAACAAAATTTGCTTTTGGGGGGGCGACAACAAAGGTGATAAATTGCTGTCATAAAGTCATTTAGCGCTTGCTGCTCCTGCTGCTGGTGACCACGCAATCACCGGAAGGATGGCATTTAAGCAGTTCTTTTAAAGGAAAGATTGGAATGTGAAGCCACCTCCACAACTTCAATAAACTTCCTGTTGTGTAATACAATAAGCATTTATCTGCTTGTTTTCTCAACCACTCTCTCTAATGGCTGACTGTCTTCTCACATTATCTCTCCCATACGTGCTCTCCCCACAGTATGAGTAAGAATTTGGTGTGGACACACAAAGATATGTGACTTCAACATGTAGGAGTACAATTGCGATACTATCACTCCTCTCCGTTTGCACTGGGGTCGTGTAGGAATCTTCTACCGGCTCAGTTTTATCTACACAGTAAAATGTTTACTCCTCTGTGCTATTAACGCCTAGCAACCTCTGTTTTATTAAATATTCTGTGTGTGTCCCGGTTGCAGCTGTGGCTTCTCATCTGATTGTGACAGATAAATGGAGTCCAGAATGAAAGCTACTGTGAACCTCAGTTTGACTTTGGTTGCCTTCAGGCTAAGATGTGTGATTTTCTTCCAAACTAGCTACATCATTGAGCATGCCCACAAAAAAAGTATGCTGGGACAATACGTCTTTCCGACACATACATAGGTGTGATTTATGTGCAGTAAGAGACCAGCGAGAAGTTCTTAAAACCTGACAGCATCTCCTATGATTCATTCAAGGCTGGCAGACAGTGGAAGAAGAGTCACTTGCTTACCTTAAACACTTTTGCCTTGACACCAGTCTTGTTCTCTACATATCTGGGGCGACAAGAGTCTGTCTGCTCTTCCTGAGCTTCAGCCAAGCTCCTTGAATGTTTTTTAAACTTTGGACGCCGGAAACATATCCCTATCGGACCAGCAACCAGTAACTAACTCCCGCTGTCTTTAAAGTCTGGGCCAGCAGGAGCACTCGTTTTCCCAAGCATCATTAATCTTACTTTTCCTCGACCTGTCCTCCTACCACCTCCTTTTCTCCCAGGGTGGTCTCCCTCGGGCACTCGTTTACCTCCCTGGCTCCTTCTATAAAGCACACACGCACACACATGCATAGAGGTGCGCACACATATACACCTACCTGAACACAAATGAGCTCACACACCCTCTATATTACTCTCCTTCTCCATCTCTCTCTTTCTTTCCAACTCACAGAGCAGTTGAATAGGGAGAAGTACATGAGTGGCCAGTGTCCTGAGATACTACAGATCAGACAGGGCTGGGCCAGAGGAGCGCTCCCACAGACACTATGTATGATTAGATGAAAGTAGAGAGGAAGCATGCCTCACTTTAATGACTCAGCACCTTAGTTAATGGACAATACAAACCTATTTCCTACAAAATGCATTTATATGTGACTAATTAACTGTGGGGAAAAAGGGTTTTGTAGAAATTTTTTTTTCTGTGTGGCTATTTTTTTCCAAACATGGAATTTAAAAGACATTCTATATATACTCCCATTAATTTGTAGAGATAACATGGATGGATGTTTGGCAGAAGGATACACTGTAGATTTATGTAACAGTCCCAACCTTTAAATATGTAACTTTTAAGAGTTTTACTTTTGTGTCAGATTGTGTACTAACAAGTAAACCTATAAAATGGTTCTGCAACAATCAAAACTAATATAATCTGCTTCTGTTGTTTTCTGAAAGACATATGACATATGACAATGGGAATCAGTCACCAAACAATAATACTATTGGTCTAGAGAGATGAACAATAAAATATGTACAATGTTGCTCCTTGAAAAACTTTGTCAAAATACATTCATAGCATGTGCAAAAACACTTGCTTCCTCTCTGCTCTGCTTACTCCCTCTTCTCCCCCATAGCAAATGAAGAAAAACAACCGGCACACTGAAATCAAATGTCAAGAATTGCATAACAGCTGGGCTGATCAAACAACCTGAGTTTTATGAGAGTTGATGTATGGAGATTGAGCCTTTTTTCTTACATCATGCCGTAGGGCCTGCCCCTGTATTTACAGAACCAAGTTAATACTTTTGTTACACTATTTTGTATTTTTCTAACACTTGGTAAATGTTTAATACTAAAGCCTATGTTTTCAATAGTAAAAAAAAAAGTAATGGGTAAGTGAACTTCAAATAAAACTGTAAAAATAGTATAAATGGAAGTTTAAAAATGGTCATCTTTTACAGGATTTAAACCCAAGTCTTCCAGGTTACAGAACTGTGCCCTACACCAGCGGTCTCCAACCTTTTTTGCGCCACGGACCGGTTTATGCCCGACATTATTTTCACGGACCGGCCTTTAAGGTGTCGCGGATAAATACAACAAAATAAAACTAGTACCGGTACCGAAAAAAAGAAGATTTATTCATAACACACGTGAAAAGACCCAGGAAAACCGAGTTGACGATAAAAACGATAACAAAATAACGCTGAAAATCGATAAATACCCTGAAAACCATACATTTCACACCTGAGCCTCAACTCTCGTGACCCGGTACCAAACGACTCACGGACCGGTACCGGTCCGAGGCCCGGGGGTTGGGGACCGCTGCCCTACACCACCACCAGTGCCCTACGTTCTTCTAATGCTGACTTTGGGTCTATGTGTGGTCTTTAATTGATTATCTTTCTACTGCAGGTCTGTGTGATGTCCAAGCATGTAATAGAATAGGTAAATGTCCAGTGATTTCCACATTACAACCTGGGTCCCACCTCTTGCCTTTCTATGCTGGAATCACCCTTGACCATACCTAGGACTTAACATTGGCAGGTGGTGGAACCCGCCTGCCACAATCACATAATGATTTGCATTATGGGTTGCAATTGATTTTCTATGTGTACACGGTGTTATTAGCTGGCCTGTGCTGCTGCCGCTGCTGACTAAGAGGTTTACTGCTCCCCCCATGGAGTTAGCCAAAACCATTCAACAAGATATAAGCCAAAATTATATGAGGTATTCTGATTACAACCCAACAAATAAACAGAATAAATCTAATGAGAAGTGTGGTATTTGGCTGGTGAAACTAAGCAGCATTATCAGTTCAGATTTAAGGTTAGAGTGCTACCCTAATCTAACTTTGACAGTACGATCTGCTCTGGACCGTTACTTTTTATTTTATACTAAACGGCAAAAAACATTCTAATATTATCTCATAATCTTGATCTCATAATCTAAAATGATTATAATTAGGTCCAGGGCAATGAAAGTGCAAGAGCCCTACTGTATCCATGAAGCATGAAACTTCATGGCCAGAATATGCTAACGCTCAAGAACTGTTAGAGCGCCACCTAGTGAGAATAGGGAATTTCACGTTTTGTAGTGTGATGTGCTGCTTGTCCCATGTTGACCATATTCACCAAAAAGGGCTCTGAATAAACAGAAGCTAATGATGATTCAGTGTGAAAACTGTGAGTTTTTATTTAACAGTGCATCTTCAGGCCATGGCAATTTTCCATGAAGCCTTTTTTCTTAGGTTCTATCTCTTTAACGGATTTTGCAAACTGGCTCCACAACGCCACCTACAAAATTTCCGAAAAGTAGTCCAGGCACTGTGTTTGAATATATGAGCGTGAAATTTAGAAGATAGTCAGCAGTTTTTTTTGCTTGGTTGGTTTGGGTTTTTTTTGTTTGTTTTTTTCATGTTCAGGCCTTGAATTTTAACAAACTCCTCCTAGAGATATCCTCAGATCAACATGATCTTTGATGAGTGCGCTCTAAAGACCTTGGATGTGCACCAGTTTCCTGGGGCCCTTTGTTGCTGCATGCAGCTTTAACTCTGTTGTTTCTTAAAATGTTTCACAATGAAAAAAACATTACTTTACCAAAACATATTATACTGATTAAAAAACTGATTTTTAAAAGAAATCTAATAAGAATTAGCATCCAACATGCTATTTTTAAATGTGCACTCCTTAATTGAAAGTGCCAAAATGCCATTCCAGATCATTCCAGCAGACTTTGACGCCTCCCCATACTAACAGAGTATTTCTAGTATTGAGAACATCTCCTGTAGTGTGCTACATGTAACAAAAAGCAACTTTGTAAAAATGTCCTGACCGGATTTTCAAAACGTTGACTGATGGTGTCAAAACCACTGACTAGAATTATTATGATGTCGTGTCACATCTATCACAAAATTCACGTGGCCTCTTTTTTATAATGAAAGTGCCAAGTCGAGATTCTTAGGGAAAGATCTGCCTTTGTTATATTCTTTCATGTAGCCAAAACAGACAAAAGTAAGGACTGAACAAACCAAGCACCCAGGACTGGTGGTGGGGCTTCAAAGTCCTAGCCTGTTTGAATACATTTCTTTGACCTCCCTTGCATGAAACAACAGCAGATAAAAGAAAGGCAGACAATGAGATTGCTTTGATGTGAATTGGTAAAGCTCATGGCCACTCGAGGCAGAGGACAAGAGGACAACTTTGCATATTAGTGAGCTTCATGAGTCTGAGTTTGAAGGGCTCTTCATGGGTACATTATTCTACAGTGTATTATTTGTAGAGCAAGGACTGATTCAGTTCTGTTCTCCTTTCAGGGATTAACTGTTGTTTTGGTTAAAGTTGCTATAGCACCGGAATAATCATTATATCCACTTTATTGTGCTGACGAGAATAGATGAGCCACTTCATAAATCTGCTGGGTTTCCTGTTCTTTATGGTGTATAGTCTTTTTTTAAAAATGTATTTATTTATAGTTCAGCTCCACTTTGACCAATGTGGTTCCTTCTCAATGTCTGCAGAAATGTTACTTTTCTATTTAATGTTTTTCAAAAATCAAAAAGGTCTAGCAGTATTTACATTATGCAGTTTATGTATATTTCTCTACCTTAATTTAAAATATTTGTCAGTAATCTTTTGACTTTAGTTTCACTGTGTTTTCACTTAGTAAAATAACTTAGTGTTCTGTAACGGACAGACTAATCCAGAACAACATGAGCAATACGAACAAATCTTAACCCAAATAAATGGCTAAAGATTGGATGTTGTACAACAACTAGTTCTTATTTTAACTGTTTTAAATTCTAAAGTACAAATGAAATATTTAAGAAAAAGAAAAAACCTATCATGAACAAGCTGCAGGAGACATAGTCATAGTATTGCAGTCACAATTTCAGTTGCAAAGGACTATAAATGCAGTATGACGATGTTTGGTTGCTGAATACATCAAATTAACTCAGGGAGATGCCTGTTCTTCACACAATGTTTCTTGAAAACTCTAAAGCAATAGAGGAATTTGTCATGATGTTTTTGTAATGGTTTTGTGAGGAAGCATCATGACAAATTCCTCTATTGCTTTAGAGTTTTCAAGAAACATTGTGCGAAGAACAGGTACTACTGGTACTGCAAAACATACAACAGTGAACTGTGTGTGATCAGAGACACACTTATGAGCACTGTTATCAGAAACCCAACCAAGAAGCAACATGGAAGTAAAATATGGCAATGATAAAGATGACAGGCATCTCCCTGAGTTAATTTGATGTATTCAGCAACCGAACATCGTCATACTGCATTTATAGTCCTTTGCAACTGAAATTGTGACTGCAATACTATGACTATGTCTCCTGCAGCTTGTTCATGATAGGTTTTTTCTTTTTCTTAAATATTTCATTTGTACTTTAGAATTTAAAACAGTTAAAAACATTTTCTTTTAATAAATGCGCTCACTTACAAACATCATGCAATTGACTGATAAAAAAACATTGTCTCCAAAAAACAAATTCAGCTGTGACAAACACTCATCTTTAATGCTAATGCTGCTGCCCTTTCATTATCGCACAGTATCCCCAGCTACCAGGTGCTAGCAGTGATTTGGCGCCATTTAACTCCATTACTAATTGTCTCAATGATGTCTGTGGCCTGGAGTCATGCTACCAATAAAAGATGCACACCTATCCCATGGTTAAAATGTTTGGGTTGTTTTTGATTTCACTTCTGGCACTAATTGATGCACCTGTGCACTGTTTTGTTAGCACAGTACTTAAAATGGGTTTAATGGCCTCCTTGAGGCAGGAAAGTCAGAGCTCCACAGTCACTGTAATTATTAAAGAGTACTAAGGTCACCTAGAAGGAGTCGGTTTATGAAATGCTTCCTCACAAAACCATTACAAAAACATCATTTTAATGAAGTAGTGGAGTGGATACCAACTCTGAATATCAGAAATTTTAGTTTGTAAAAATAATAGATTGTTAATTTGATGAAAAAGCATATAGAAAAATATAATGTTATTGTCTTTCTTTTTATAATACATGGTTGGTACAACTTGGTTTTAAGAAATATAAACTACCAATGCAATCTTACTACAAGTTTGACCTTTAGATATTTTCAGAGTGTAGCTATTTGTAGCCCCACATCCTGTGAGATAATGTCAACACTAGATGTGATGAAGAACCCCTGAGTTCATTGTATATTAAAAGTAATACATGAATGCTATTTTCATCATATTCATTAAAGCTGGTAAATGGCAGTTAATTGTTTAGAGGCAGATTAACAGCTTTGCATCTGTAATTTTTCTTCCTTTTTTTTTTTTTTTTTTTAAGTGCAAATTTCAGTGGGTTTCAGTTCTTTGCAGCGATGCCAGCGATGCCATTTAGTTGGTTTTTATATACTGAATAAGAGGACAAGCAACAGGACACGAATGCTTTTCAATGGATTTGATTGTCTTAATCACAATAGCTTAATTTAACCTGTACAAATAATAGTATTTAACAGAATCCACCCTTTTCATTAATTGGTCCACCTACTTTTTTTTTCTCACAAGTATGTAGGTTGATTGTTGTGCTCATCAACAAATGCTTCTCAGAATCTCAGAATCATTAAAAATCCATTGTTTGAGAGAATGAGCAACTTCAAAAGCTTGGCAAAACTGGCAGCCTCTCCCAATGAGTGCAATTAATGCTCCCAAAGGCTTGCTAATAATAATGTGGTGAAGTGCAGCAAATGAGAGGGAAAGATTAAGAGAGAATCGGATCTTCAGCATGGGACTATAGAGAAACGGAGGGAGAAATGGCTCTTTATATGTTCTCTCAAAATGGCTGCCTTATTATGAGTGATTCACAGCAGCTCCTTAGGGAAGCCACCTCCTGTGGCGCTCCATAAAGACCAGAGCTTGATTGCCCAAGAGGACAAAAAACAGGGAAGTCAGTGCAAAAGCCCTTCATTGTCTGCCACTTTCCCTCAAGCTTTTACTTTTGTCAAGATAACCAACGAGAGACTTTCCCACCGCTAGATGGCTAGTATCAGAATCATTTTGCTCGGTACAAAGTTGTGCTGTGTCTGTGAAATTGTTTCAACTGTGTTTTTCAGTTGTTCACTCCTAGTTTTACTCACATCATGCACCCATGAACGCGTTATATTTTCATGCATTTTAAGCACATAATCACAGTAATTACATTTTGGCCTTAAAAAGCAGGTGACCTACAGTACAGCTGAGCACTCTGCTGCAATGCATCTTGTGTAAACATAGTTGCAGAACCAGAGCTGCTTCTGCTCTTCTAACACGCTGCCCACACAATACTTTTTGGTGTTATCTGATGGAACTGATTTATAAGACTTGTCAGTGTTTTCTCTGCTGCCGTATAGAACAATATGTTGCTTCGTGCATCTTGTCAGTACCAATTTAAAAATTTTGACAGAAGTTTTGATAAATTATAGGTTAACTAGGTTAGCCATTTCTTTTTTTTTTTTAATGTTTACACATGTCTACTTGCAGAATATCTTGCAAAAATACTAACAAAGTGAAATGTTTACACAATTTGTGAGGGATATCAACTCTGGCCTTCATCAAGCAGGTGTTAATGCTTCCTGTTACGTAGCTTGCCTTAGTTGGTCATTTGTATTTAATTGTTTGATTCTCTGAGAACCACTGAATGTCAGTTAATGCAATAGATATAGATAAAAAAAAAACAGACCTGAAAACTGGCATCAGAGTGAAGGAGGTGTTAGTACTGCTGTTGTCGGTTATTATTTCTTGTAATCAGTTGGTATTAATACCACTGGTGGCAGTTTTAACAACAGTACGTAAAAGGCAGGATTCCATACACAGCGGCTTCTGCTGAGCTGACAATTTGAAGAGTCCTGAACAAAACTGGTATTAAAAAAAAAAAAACTAATCTAAATATCTGATTTCGTCTTTTCTTTATTATTTTTCTCAAAGGGGACGCATAGCATACTCATATAAACATCACAGACTTTTCGGAGCAAATGAAGTAGTAAAGTTTTGGAGGCCAGGTATAAAGGAACACGATCAGGATATGTAGTAGTGTGACAGTACATGTGTACAAGTGAGCACTTCTGCTTGTAGCATCGCTTCGAAGAGCAGGGATCACAACTTAATTGACAGAATTAACAAGATGTTCACTGCAGGGAGCGGGATAATTTTTTTTATTTATATACATTTTTTAAGAAAAGTAAGTAACACCCAAGGCTTAACTGCAGGGACAAAGCAAGTGATGAGCACAAATGACTGGAATAATTGGTAGACAGTGACACATCCACTTAGGCAACTGTGGTAGCATTCCTCCCTGACAGCTGGGGAATTACAAAGGTGGATGACACAAAAGTAATTCCGACAGATGGTAAGAGTCATCTGAACATTTTTTGAAAACCATTGTATCTGTGTTTTCTGTAACAGTTGCAGGGAATGTTGCTGACAGTGAAACATTTCACAGAGTATTGCTCAATAGACTGAATTTACTTTGACACGCTCCTCACTATCATTCATTATTAAACTCTCTTGTTTGCTCTTTGCCTCGGGGGCAAAGCTTTCTTTTTCTTTAATAACCTTTGTGATGGTGCTCCAGGTCTCACTGTTGTTTTGTTTTGTACATTAGAGGAAAGACGGTGGGCAGAAAGGATGAATAAATGAAAAGGAGATGTGCCCATTCCTCCACATGTGGATTTCACACCTCTGACAGCAAGTAATCCTCAATCACTCATAGACAGGTACATGGGAAAACAAAGATTCATTTTTTGGCATTTCTTTCTAACAGAAGCTCTGGCGGTAACTGTGCTGCCTCACCTGAAACACACATTACTAAATAAAGCTGCTCTTTTAAGGGTCATTTGCACATTTAGTCATTAGATGGTCCTGTCAAATGATGCTGCATCATCCAGCTACCCTAGAACACTTAAGGTTGGGTAGCTTTGTTTTCTGATAGTTAGTTAGACCACCTGCAGGTTACTACTCCTTGTGTTAGTTCTTTTTCGAAAATCTTAGAAGCAAAACGAAAAAGAAAAAATGACGCACAGCTTTGCACAAATTACACCTCTATTCAGAGCTGTATTATGGAGGAAAATAGCAAGACTATTTTAAGAAATATGTAAACTTCTGTTAAAATCTCTTGGAAAGATCTACAGACCTAAGATGATGCCAGCTTTTTCAGGGAACCAACAGTAGTAAGCCCAAAATCTTTAATTTACAAACACATTAAGAGAAGTAGCCGATTAACTTTTAAATGTTTTGAATCCTCCAAAATATAATATACTATAAAAATGACCACTGCCTCTCTAATCAAGTGTGAGAGCAATACTGACTCTGTGTTAGCTGTTACAGCTGCATTTAGAATAGAATTGAATAGAAAAATCCTTTAATTGTCCCACAAGGGGAAATTTGGGACCTAATCCTGTTTATATAGAACTGTAACTGTGGTAGTCTATTTGTACAACAGCACAATGCCAATGTCCTCTTTGTTTTATTAATTCGGTTGGTTCACCTTACAGAATTTCCTAAGTTCAAAATCAAACTTCTGTGCTTCACTTGGCCCTCACTGCTGCTGATGTAGATATTTATGCAAGAATGGGGGAGAGGGTGGAGGCCTGTGCCAGCTGCATTGATAATCACTGAAGGAATCGGGCTAGAGTCTCCTGAAATTACTGTATTGGTTTGTTCTTAAAGCAACTTCAATAATCTTTATTGCATGATTCAAAACAAGCTACACAGAAAAAAGTATCAATTTTACAACAACAGAAAAGCAAAATGGAAACATTAATTGAACGAGATACACATTGAGACAGAATGAACAGGAGGAGAACAAAACGTCTCAGTCACTAGACTATAGTTAAGTTGCTGTTTTCATCTCATGGTGATGAGAAAGGGACAGAAGGGGATTCAAAAGCTGACGTACCCAGAGCTTTTTATTTCAATGCACAAGTGTGGAGGGGTGAGTGTTAATAGCTAATACAGGAGCAGAGATGCATTCCACAAGGAGGAAATGGCTACAAAAAGTTACGTCCAAGCAATGTGAATATTTGTGATAAGAAATGAAAAACAGGATATAGGTGAAAAAAGTGTCTTCAAAGCCTAAACGGTAATGACGAAGGTTACATTTGAGAAATTCTAATTAAATTTCTGTAATGGTTTTCATTCCATATTAGTTTCTTTAAAGCAGTTACTTTGCCTGCCTGGGGGTTTGTGGTCTCTCCACTTCTAATACCTATATGACTAGTCTGATTACATTTTATGCTCCTTTCAACAACTGTGCTGACCCCACAGTAACTTTGGAAATGCAGCATGGGATGAACATCAGTGCAATAAAGATGATGGCTGTCTTTATTTTCATGACGTTTATAATGTGCTTTAAATGCAAACAGTAAACCTTCAGGTATGAAACTTGCATGGAAAAACTTAACAGGGTTGTCATGATACTAGAATTTCAACACTCAATACTGATGTCAAGGATCCAAACCAGATCTGGGCTCAGCTGCAGGACACAAGAGTAAAAGTTTACACATTTTATTGAAGTCTTACAATCAAATTAATGGAACAGTGAGTTGGTATTTCCTGCGCTGCGGTTTGTGTCACGGCCATAGCCGGCTCGAGAGAAAAGGACTTAAATGCAGGACACAGATGGAGCAAAGGGAACGTTTAAGTGACAAAGTTTACTTACAAAACAAGTGTATGCAACAAGGCTAGAGAACAGAGCCGTTAGTTTAAACTTGTGCTATGAACAAAGCCAAAACTATGGAGTATTTATGCGACCTGAGCCATGCAAACAACAAGTGAAGTTTCAACTGTGGAAACTGCAGTTTTGTGATTTTGGGCCAAAGGGAGAGTCAGACTGGATGGCAGGGTCCTGGGGAAGGGTCAGAGTCATTGCTGCAACTGGATCAGTAGCGTGGCGGGGTGATTGGTCCGGGTGAGTGGTAAGAAATCCAAAACTCCTGACATTGAGGCAGGAGGCAGGCAGGTGCATGGAGTGAACAAAAACCATGACTATGAAGAGTGTCGAGAGGTCCAGTATCCTGATGCAGGTTCTATGGTGAGGATTTGCATCTGGTAATCTGGTGAGTAGAGTGGTTAGCTGAGAATCTGGCGAAGAGAAGTTGAGAGCGCTGGCCTTATAAGTCGACAGCTTAATTACCCACAGGTGAGAGCAATGAGCAGGAACACGGTGGCTCGTCCCAGAGGTGGAACTACCAGCTCTGTCGAAAACCACTGGCACCCAGACCATGACAGTTTGGGGGACGGGAAAACCTCCAAACAGCTATCTCAAAAGTGTTTTTTCCCCCTACAGCAATGTCTCTCTTATAACCCACAAAGGCGGGATGTTTCTGCACAGAAGACAGTTAGTTAGAGTCCAGGGCAAAACCAGATCCAATCACAGAGTCAGAAACTACCAAACTACCCTACCAGTTGGTGCAGCGATATGGAAATGGAGATCACTGGGGATCGTAAAGAAGACTATAACAACTCAAGGAAAAACTCAATACTATTGTCAGTACTACAGGGTTAAATAAGACTTTTTTTTTTTTTAAAAAAGAGAGAAGAAAGAAGAGAAAATTATAACAATACAGCAAATGAATTCAGCTACAGCCCAGTTTATTTCCTGTGCTTCTGATAACATGGCACCATATTTGTGTAGCTAACAAAAAATAGCTGGTAAATGATGCTACCGCTATTTCTGTGTGGTTGCTGGTAGACTTTACTGAACTTCAGTCTGCATGGGAGAACAACAAACAACAAAACATAACCAAAAAAACCAAAACATAGTACTTATAGACAGAAATAATTGTGTTATCCTGTCAAATTAACACTTTCTATTAACACTCAAACAGGCAGGACTGACTGTTGACTAGCTCCAAAATTAATGTTATTGTTTTATTATTAGTCATAATTGCCAGCTGCTTACTTTAATGAAAACAGTTCCTGCGATGAAAAAAGTATTGTGTTTTGAGAATTTTTGCATCAGTTCTGAGGACATCTTTAAAACTCAGTACACATAGTTTTAGGTAAGTAGCTTAATGATGTAAGAATAATGATAGGGCAACTGTGTCATTACAAGGCAAAAATTCTGCTGGCATTAGTCGTAGTCCTAGCATTCATCTGGATATTACTCTGACACATGAACCCTGCTAAATATTGTTAAAACCAAGAACACGCCACCACACAATACAACCCAACAGCTGAAGCCTTCCCCTGCAGGATAATGAACTCTGCCACAATACAAAAACAGCAGAACAGCAGAAATATGCCCATGGGCAAAAAGACACAAATATGGACCAGCTGGATTTTTCACCTCCTGCTTATTGGCCTTAAATTGTCAACTTTATATCTACTTCATCTCCTTCTTATATGCTGTATATTCTAACTAAATATTTAAATGAATCATCAAAGTGAGCTGATTTGTAAGAACCAGTTAAAAACAAAAACATTTAATTGCTATTTAAAGAATTACATTACAAATAGAAAAAAGCCACGAATGAATCCGTATTGTCAGTTTCCTGTATTAATGAGGACCAGTTTATAAAGTCAGATTTTTGTTTTCCATAGCAACATGCCACAGTAGGTAAGCACTACCTGCATTAATTAAGTTTTCTTAGTTTCACTGAAATTCTGCATAATATGAGGTAATTTTACAACGTCTGAGACATTTAAGATGTGATGGAACCCCACAAATCATCGATTACACCTGCAACCACTGAATTGGTTTCATTTGTAAGTTCAAAATTGTGTATGTGCTGTGGGGAGACAGTGAATCAGATGGAAGGCATATTTTTATTCCTGAGAAGGTGGAGAAGAAGAGGTGAGACAATGTCATAGACCCTTCTGTGCCCGGCTGTCATGACACCAGCAGCAGTGATTAATGAAGCAGGGTGAGTAAACATGCGTCAGAAGGAAAGATGCGTTTGTGTACAATGGGGGCATGTATTATCTGTGTGTACAGGTATGAGGAGTAGACAAATATATAGCATAAATGTTGTTGTTTTTTTTTCAAACATTGACAAAATATCCATACAGTATGCATACGTACATGTGTAAAAGTCTTGACTCTCTCCTCATTTACTTATATTTTGCTACAAATGCGCAAAAATACATAGAAATACAGTCTATGAGGCAAGTTTCTACAATTCTAATGAGCTGAAAAGTTAATATTTGCGATGACAACATTTAATCTACTTCACAGCCAGAACTGTCTTAGACAAGCTTTCTTGTAATTTCTTTAAGTAGTCTTCAGGAATAGTTCTCCAGGCTTTTTGAAGGACATTCAAAGCTCCTCTTTGGGGTTTGGCTGCTTTTTGTTCCATTCTCTATCAAAGTGAAACCACACTCAATAATGTTGAGGTCTTTGCTCTGGGAAACCCAACACATGATTGATTTTGTTCCATTGTATGTTTTTTTTTTTATCCAGGTATGCCAGTGTGTTTGGGCTCATTGTCATGCTGAAAAATGAATCTGTTGATAATCAGACACTTTCCACACGGTACTGCATCCTGGATCAAAATATGATGGTGCTTTTCTGCATTCATAATTTCATCAGTTTTGACAAGATCCCTAACACCACTGACTGAATTGAACTCACCTTGTCTTGTTTCTCCCCTGACCTCTGTTTATACTGACGAGTTGAACCAAAACTTTTTGAGTATGGATCCATCACTCATAAGACCTGTTGAGAGGTTGTTGGCCTTCCATTTAGATAATTTCTGATGAAATGGATTGTTCTCTAGGCTGCAAATAGTCTCCCCTTAATAGGCAAGGTTTTGGTAAATACCTCTCTGCTATTTCTCAAATGATGAGACAATTATCTAAGAATTTGAAGAGAACCTTTTATTTAAAAATCTGAAAATCTAACCATGATATTCCCTTAATCGCCTCCCACCCCCTACCACAATCCTGAACTGGATAAGCAGTTAAAAATATGGATGGAATGAATTACGCCCCCTTGCTTATCCAGTTTTACTTTGTTTGGGAAATGACCATTTCCCTGAGTAAACAGTGATAATGTTGGAGGGTCAGGCCGCTTAGAAATAGTTGTCAGTTGTACTTCATGCAGGTCTTTGCAGGATTTTGAAACAAATTTTGACAATTGATTTGGAATTTTTTTTTTCTTGAAACTTTCCAAGATAATTATATTTTTGAGTTAGAAAACCTCTAAATGTATTACATTTCTGTAGGTCTGATATTGTTTGTTATAGATGAGAATTTTATACTCTACACATGTGCAATACATAACTGTTTTACAGCTGATGTTTCTTCAGTTGATCTGTCATCTGCAACACTTTAAATTTCATAAACTATAAGTAGCAGATGCAGGTCTTGGTTTCTTAGCAACTAGTAATTGCACATGCTGTTAGATTTCTAATAAGAGATGCATGTTTTTGAAAATCAGTACTCTACACTGTATCTGAAATAACGTTAATTTTTTACCAAAATGTAATTCTAAATATTTAGTTTTTCATAATGTGCCTGTTTTCATGTTCTGGTCTGTGCGTGTAGGTGTAAAAGTGTGTGTGTCCCCGTTAAGCATTCACATGGTCTGATTTACCCACATACTTTGCTGGGCTGGGCTGCCAAATTGCCTGTCAGGACTACTTTATTGGTACTTATACAGTCATTTTCACAAGCCTCTTGCATTTTCCTGCTATTAATCTCCCATCACTCATGCATCACATTCTATTTTTTTTTTTTGTTGCTATTTTCTTCCAGTGCTATAAACCAAATACTACAAACCACTCTGCCAAATGCTTAAAGCATGTATAACATAAGGCCTCATGGTCCTGCTGCTCATATATTGAAATGATATTTGCCGGGGAAGCATCTATGCACTCTCTCAGCAATGGTTGTGGTTTACAATAAAAACTGTAGTTTGTTAATGGGACAAATGGATGTTGATTCTACCTCCAACAGAGGTCCTATTAGACTTGCATTTTCAAACATCGAAATAGTGATTACAGAGGTGCAATCAAATACTTTGATAAAGTTGTGAGAAGCAGATTTTTTAAGTAGGATGAATAGTGTGTTACAATTCTCTTGGCGTGTCCAAAAAAGATTTTTCAATGGACTGTGGGCAGGCACACAACCACATGCCATATAATTCAGGGTTCTCATTCATCAAACAGTGTGTAGGATCCTTGTAACAAGTGTACGTGAGAACAAAACCCAAAAATGGTGTGCACAAAAAAACTCAGATTTGTAAAATGCAGGGATGCACACATGAATGCAGTGTTTGTAATTCAAAGGTGGTGTAGATGGCCCTCTGAACACCCACATTCAACCATAAACTGTCAATGCGAAGTACCGTGTTGATGTTTATGTATAAAAAAGTAATCATCGATCAATGATTGATCCATTTTTTTCTTGTCACGGTCAGCTGTCAGCAGTTGTTGGCAGTCACAGTGCAGCCATCAAGCAGCACTGCGTGAGGGTGCCATCGCTCTGTTCATATGTCAAATCAAAATCAAATCACTTTTTATTGTCACATCACATGTGCAGGCACACTGGCACAGCACATGCGAGTGAAATTCTTGTGTGCGAGCCCCACAAGCAACAGAGATGTGCAAACACAACAACACAAACGAGCAAAATACAAGAATGGCCAACCTGAAACTAATAAATATATGTACAATATATAATAGTGTATGCATTTCTGGATGTGTATACTAAATATTTTCCTACGTGTGTGTGTGTGTGTGTGTGTGTGTGTGTGTGTGTGTATACACATTTTTACAAATTAAATAGTAAAAAAATAAAAAAATAAAATAATAATAATAATAATAATAATAATAAAATATATAAAATATACAGAGTTGAATATGTGCAAAACAAGTGGCATTTATATACAGTGTGAAGTGCATAATGTTGAAGTTCCAGTAGTGAAGCTGAGGTGTCTATGACGTGTTCAGCAGTCTGATGGCCTGATGGAAAAAGCTGTCTCTCAGTCTGCTGGTACGGGACCGGATGCTGCAGAACCTCCTTCCTGATGGAAGCAGTCTGAACAGTTTATGGCTGGGGTGACTGGAGTCCTTGATGATCCTCCCCGCTTTCCTCAGGCAGCGCTTCCTGTAGATGTCTTGGAGGGAGGGAAGCTCACCTCCAATTATCCGTTCAGAGCACCGCACTACTCGCTGGAGAGCTTTGCAGTTGTAAGCGGTGCTGTTGCCATACCAGGTGGTGATGCATCCAGTGAGGATGCTCTCAATGGCACAGTGATAGAAGGTCCTGAGGATGCGGGGGCTCATGCCGAATCTTTTCAGTCTCCTGAGAAAGAAGAGGCGCTGCTGGGCCTTCTTCACTGTTTTGTTTGTGTGTACTGACCATGTAAGATCCTCAGCCAGGTGTACGCCAAGGAACCGGAAGCTGCTCACTCTCTCCACAGCAGCGCCGTTGATGGTGATGGGGGTGTGTACTTCTCTGCACCTCCGGAAGTCCACTATCAACTCCTTTGTCTTTGCGACGTTGAGGGTGAGATGGTTGTCTTGACACCAGTGGGTCAGGGCGCTGACCTCCTCCCTGTAAGCCGTCTCATCACCGTTGGTGATAAGACCCACCACTGTAGTGTCGTCCGCAAACTTCACAATGATGTTGGCGCTGTTAGTGGCTGTGCAGTCGTAGGTGTAGAGTGAGTACAGGAGAGGGCTCAGTACACACCCCTGTGGAGCACCAGTGTTCAGTGTGATGGGGGATGAGGTGATGCTGCCCAGTCTGACCACCTGGCGTCTGTCAGACAGGAAGCTAAGGATCCAGCTGCAGAGGGAGCTGCTCAGTCCTAGATCCTGCAGTTTCCTGTCCAGCTTCGAGGGAACGATGGTATTGAATGCTGAGCTGTAATCTACAAACAGCATCCTCACATACGTGTCTCTCTTCTCCAGGTGTGACAGGGCAGTGTGTAGTGTCAGGGCTATGGCATCATCAGTGGACCTGTTGTGGCGGTATGCAAACTGTAGAGGGTCCAGTGAGTCGGGTAGTGCAGAGCAGATGAAGTCCCTGACCAGCTTCTCGAAGCATTTGCTTACGATGGGGGTCAGGGCTACAGGTCGCCAGTCATTCAATGAGGAGATGGTGGAGGATTTGGGTACAGGGACGATGGTGGCCATTTTGAAGCAGGCTGGGACTACAGACAGAGAGAGGGAAAGGTTGAAGATGTGTGTGAACACTCCAGCCAGCTGAGCCGCGCATGACCTGAGGACGCGGCCGGGAATCCCGTCCAGACCAGTAGCTTTGCGTGCGTTCACCTTCCTGAAGCACTTCCGCACATCCTCCTCAGACACAGTGTGCGCACTGACGTCATCTGCGGTGCGCACACTGTCCGGTCTCATGGTGTTCGCTGTGTCGAATCTAGCGTAGAATACGTTTAGATCCTCACATAGAGAGGCCGTGGTCTGCGGTGTGCTGGTTTTCCCTCTAAAGTCTGTGATCGTGTTTAGTCCCTGCCACATACTCCGAGGGTTGTCAAACTGTTGCTCCACCCTGTCCCTGTACTCACGTTTGGCTGCTTTGATCGTCTTCCGGAGTTGGTAATGTGCGTGTTTGTAGTCCGATGTGTTCGCGGAGGCAAAGGCGGTGTTCCGTGCCGCGCGAACATCTCCGTTAATCCAGGGTTTTTGATTTGGGAAGGATTTGACTGTTCTGGATGGGACGACATCTTCCACGCATTTCCTGATAAATCCACAGACTGAGTCTGTGTATTCATCAATGTCTCTGGCGGCCACGTGAAACATTTCCCAGTCCGCGTGATCAAAACAGTCCCGCAGCGCAGACTCCGATTGGTCCGTCCAACAGTGCACCGCCCTCCGGGTTGGAGCTTCCTGTTTCAGCTTCTGCCTGTAGGCGGGCAGGAGCAGGATGGAGCAGTGATCTGATTGGCCGAATGGGGCGCGGGGGAGGGCTTTGTACGCATCCCGGAAAGAGGTGTAACAGTGGTCGAGTAGCCGGTTTCCACGTGTGTTGAAAAGGATGTGTTGATGGAGTTTTGGTGAGACTTTCTTCAGGTTTCCCTTATTAAAGTCTCCGGCTGTGATAAACGCTGCCTCTGGGTGTGCGGTTTCCTCGCTGCTGATCGCGCTGTACAGTTCCCTGAGTGCACGGTCAGTGTCGGCTTGTGGGGGAATGTAAACAGCCGTAATAATCACTGCTGTAAATTCCCTCGGTAGCCAGAATGGCCGGCACTTAATCATCAGGTACTCCAGGTCCGGTGAGCAGAAGGATTTGACCGGGTGCACGTTCGCATAATCACACCAGCTGTTGTTGATCATGAAACACACACCACCGCCTCTGCTTTTCCCAGTAAGATCCTGTGACCTGTCTGCGCGGTGCACAGAGAACCCCGGCAGTTGTATTGCGGAGTCCGGTACTTTGTCCGATAGCCAGGTTTCTGTGAGGCAGATCACGCAGCAGTCCCGCATCTCTCGCTGGAATGAGATCCGTGCCCGAAGCTCGCACAGCTTGTTCTCCAGAGACTGCACATTAGCCAGTAATAAACTGGGTAACGGTGGTCTGTAAGTGCGCCGTCTCAGTCGAACCAGAGCGCCAGATCTTCTCCCTCTGCGTCGGCGTTTGCGGCCTCCAGGGCCAGAGAACAAAGGCGTCTCAGGTGAGATGAATGGGGGGTGTGCAAACGGAGCGTCCGTGTTGCAAAACTTGAACTCCGGAAAGTTATAAGAAAGACCGTCTTTTATGTCCAGTAAGGTTTGTCGGTCGTACACAAGGAGACAAGTGCTGCTCGTGAAAAAATAAAGGAAAAGTAAAATTAAACACAGAAGAAAGCCGTTGCTTGGGGGAGCTCGCGACGAGGCTGCCATACTCGGCGCCATCTTGATCTTGATCTTGATGTTCACAGCAATCAG
Organism: Aulonocara stuartgranti; assembly: GCF_965226115.1. Classification (NCBI taxonomy): domain Eukaryota; kingdom Metazoa; phylum Chordata; class Actinopteri; order Cichliformes; family Cichlidae; genus Aulonocara; species Aulonocara stuartgranti. Next base: position 8,068,341 of record NC_138959.1, on the reverse strand, counting down.
ACTGATTGGGCAACAACTTTCCTGATAATCATGTTAAACAGCAGTATTTCCCACTCTGGGATAACATTTGAGAATTCAGCTTTTATGCTTAACTTGTCCCACATTACAATAAAACACTTGTAATGAAGATTCAGCACAGTGTGTGACTGTGTGAGAGCTGTCACTGACTTTATTTCAAGACTGTAAATTTAATCCATATTCGCAGGTGGTGGTGATGTGCCAGGTGAGATTGGAGAAGGCAGACTGTATCTGAGTGGCAGCCAATGCCATGTCTCCAGTCACAGCAGTCATGTTCACTCCAATCGTTTTACAGCCAAAAATGTAATAAAAACCAACATTGTGCTTGTTCATTCATCTGTGGTATTATGAGATGTTGTTGAAAAAAGAATTGCCAATGGTCTGTCCTGAAATTCCTAAATGCTCTTTGATGTTATTTTGGATTTACAATGACAACGATATTGATATTTTTTTCCAATTAGCTTTGTTAATATGAGGAAAAAAATGACCAAGTCTCAATATCAAGAAAACATAAACCAGACACTCCTGAATCTCGGCACCAGCACTTACTCACCACAAATAACAGTTGCAAACAATTCAGTGCACTTTTCTGCACTGCAGAGACATGTGTTAGTGAGAGGAATTTAATTTGATTTGTATTTAAGTGTTGTGGTTCTCTGGCACAAATAAAGCTGTCGAGTATGATATGAAGTGAAATGAGGGAGTCGAGGTATTGACTCAGTTTAGCCGTAATGAGCAGCGCCAAGACAGTGTACCTAAAAATGGAAAAACTGCACCAGCAATGACAATACGCTCCATAATGGTTGGTTAGCTTATTAAGTCTTCAGAACTTTTTCAGTACTTAATTTAAGGACTTCAGTTATTGTTATTGTTCATACTCTTGAGTAAAACCATTTTCAAAAGCCTTTGTCATAAAATCCATGCATGTATTCAGCAGATGGCCATGAAGGACATCCAGCAGACATCCAGTCAACATCCTGGACACTGTCACAACTTTGTCTTTGAAGAGATTTTTCAGCCATGATGTGATGCATAGTCTACTTTGTGCTGAAACAATCAGATCATTTCAAGTTACTTTCAAATAGGCGATTCCTCTACGGTCAGATACTGCTGGACTGACAGAATAACAAAATTGTCTTTTGGAGTTGTGCCTTCACGCATTATAAGTCATTATACTGGATGAGACAAAAGTGTTATAAAAGATCAGCAAAGCTGACATAGATTGCATGTTTTTGAGGCACTGGGAAGTTCCAATGTAGCACTTAACCACTTATGGCTCTTGTGGGTGTGTCTGTTTATCCAACACGGGACTTACCAGAGCTTTCATTTGGTTTTTGATCTTTTTTGTTGTATTGTGAAGATGACGTTAGGTTCGAGGTTCATTATTTAGTTGCCTCAAGTTTAATCTAGTTGTGTTTCACTTGCGTCTTCTGGTTATGCATTTCTTGTCTGTGATTTCAGTTTGTCAAGTTTGTATTGTTATAACTGCGTCTCATGTTTCCTTTTTTTATTTTGAAGAGGTCTCGTGTTTCTATGTTCATTGGTTTTAGTTTTACTCTTCCACTGTGATGTTGTTATGTTCATTTGTGTCAGCTGTTTCCACTTCCCCTGATCACCTCCTGTGTGCTTTTAGTCTGTGTGTGTTTGTTGGTTCATTCTTTGTCTGAGCGTCTGTTATTCTACTTAGTCTCCATGTCATGCCATGTCTGCAAGATTATGCATTCATGCCAGGTCTCTATGTCTACGTCCATGTTCCAGGGTTTTGTTATGTTTAGCTCACCCAGTTTAGTTTATGATTTAGTTTTGTCTTTGCCTTTGTTTTTTTTTTTTTGTTTTTTTATTGCTAAGATCAGCCATAAATGGCTTGTTTTCAGTTAACATTAAGTTTTGTTATTTCACGTGTCTGCACTTGGGTCCACCTTCTTCACTCTATACAGTCTGCCTCAGCCAGATTGTGACAGGACTGGACACTTCCACATCTGTGCATTGTTATACAGTACTTTGGTACTATTAAGTGCCCTTTAACTAAGTACATATGGCTTTTCAATTCTCACATTTTCTTCTCACTTGTCTTCCTCTTATCTTTTGTTCCATTCCTCTCACTCTGTTTATCCTTCTCGATCATACACTTTATACGCCTCATATTTTGTCCGTTCTATTTTTCACTCGAACACTACATTCATGATATAGATAAATGTAATGGTCCACTGGCTGGGAGTGCTCTGCAGCCTTTTCACTTTCTCCCTTTGCCATCTAACTCATGAAGAAAATGATCACCAGCGAGTGGTGCTCTGTAGGAGTGAGTGACAACAGCTTCAGTTTAATTCAATTTAATTCAAAGCAAGTGACTCAGTTCCTGTGTCAAATATGTAGAAACAGTATGTTAGATTAACAGCATGTTAAAAAGAAGACAAAACATTTTCAGACAACTACAGAATATTGTGTTTTTTGTTTGTTTGTTTTTACTGAGCTTTAAGATTCTGTGTGTGTGCCCACAAAATATATGAATAATGTCAGCCAAGATGCAGTTTCCTCTTCTTCCTGCGTTTTTACTTTTTTTTTTTTTTTTTTTTTTTTTTGATTAATTTGATCATTTAGTTTCTAAAGACTTGGCAACCACCATCAGCAGCCCGTCACCTTTATGGACTTTTCATGGAGCGAGTAGGAGTAGTTCACATTGATCTTTAGCAACCGATCGCTAGTGGGTGTGCACTGATAGCTAGCACCACAGTTTGTCTTCCACTGTGACCGCCATGGCAAAAGAGTGGGAGGCACTTTGGATCCACTCCATGTCCCCTTATTGACCTTTAGTCTGTCGATGAAAATGCTCCTCTTTGCTTAATGCACCTTGGCAGGGCTTAAATGTACCTTTTATAATGTCAGTACCTTGCTTGAGCTGCTGCTTTTCGAAGGTTCTTATTTTGTGTGTAAATATAGATGTTTTGCCATTTTATTTTGAAGGAACTATGTTCTGCTTTATGTCTGAAATGGCTCAAGGTAGAGAAAGTTGTTTAAAAATTAAATAAATAAAAGGACTCATACATAAGATCTGAGCATTACAAAAAGCAGCCCTCACACACCAAAACAGTATCACAGCCCTCCATGACAACCAGTGCAAATTGTGTCACAAATTATATGTTAACTAAAAACGACAGTTAATCACCAATTTGCATAACTTCTGTCTTCTCTTCAAATTATTAGTTCCCCATGAAAAGAGGTGCTAAGAATTTAACTTTAATAGCAGACATTTTGATGTGTTAAAGGAGGAAAGGAAGTGTAAAAAAAAAATTACAAAAAAGTAATAAATTATACATCACTTGACACTTACAAAGATCAAATAATGCATTACATCTATTACATTACTTAATTACTCCCAGAGAGCGTAATCTGTTACACTACTCTTTCCATATCAAACGTTCTGTTCATCTGCACGTGGCGTTTTCAATGGAAGAAATGTTTTGTCACTGATCAAACTGAATTCTTCAGTCTCAGCTGACTGCACGTTTAACAGTAAACAGTACATTTACATAATGACTGACGGTAGCACTACTGACTAACAATGCGGCCGATCCTTGGGGATTCTTGGGTTGGACCACTTGGTGGGCCACCCAGCACAAACAGAGTAATATAGCGAATGCTGAAAAGGCCATCTCTGAGCTGATGAGGCCTAAAAGTATATCTTTCATTAATTCTGTGATTGCAGACATTTCCAAACTCTCTGTGAATGGTACTCATGGCCACTGATCGGTGGCCATTGATCAATAGTGACTGATCAATGGTCATGTAAATTTGCACATTAATGACCATGAAACTGACCTCACAGCCCACTGTTAGTCAGTGGTGCTAGTTTCAGTCATTATGCAAATGTACTGTTTACAAGGTTGGATGAGTGACAAAACTTTTCTCCCACTGAAAACGCAATTTCTGGATGAACTGAATCCACCTTTTGGGATTTCCTGACCTGGATGACTGGGTATGCATCAAGACATACTCTTTAAATGACTTTTGTGTTTCTCCATTACATGTCCGAGGTTACACTCACGCACACTGACACAATCCCTATCCTAATCGGTACATAAGACATTTTTTAAGTGTTCAAGGATGAACACAAACAAAGCACAATTGAAAACCAACCCAATTTGAAATTGATTGCCGCCACAATTCTACTGTAGAAACATGTTGGTACATAAAAATAGAGGCTACAGAGCTACAGGCCTGACTGCTCATCAGGGCCTTTGTTATCCATTGAAGATCAGACTCTGGCTGATCTGGAAAAAAGTATGCCTTGATTGATCTGCCCATCATGCAAACAATTGATTAAATTGCTGTCTTAAAAATGCAATGTGATAACAGTAACATGTTATACACAACACTAGTTATTGATAAAGTGTGTTGTTTTTAAGTTGCCTAATTTTGCAAGCCACCAGACAGCATATCCAGAACCTGGAGCTGATACATCTCAACTTTCAGCTGCAATGCTGTATTACACACGCAATATTAATACTATCAATTGTACCTCTGCTTTCCCTATCATGTTATGTCAAAATGCTGTGAACACACCTGTTGGTCTACATAAGAAACATGCTCCAATTAGCAGTAGTAATGTTTTTAGTGGGGCGTTTGGGGGAAACTTGATACTGAAGAACAATATGCAAGTATTTTTTTTCTTAAGAATTATTCAAAATTACTAGATTTGATCAAATATAGTTTGATTATTTATTTATTTTTTATATTGTATTGTTTTCTCTCACTTTCTTATTGCTGAATTGTTTTAGAAAATCCACCCTGGCCTGTGGTTTCATCTGTCACAAATTAATTAAAAGGAATACAGAAGGTAACCCAGGGTACCTAATAAAAAGCTCTCAGAATCTTAAATAGACCTCCTAGGGGCTGCACACCCTGATAGGTTTTTTTCATGTTTTCGTAAATCTAACAAAGTAAAAAGTCAACATGTTGGGCCTACACAGACGTTGAACTGCTTTCTTCTGGATAGAAATCATTCATTCAGACTAATTCTGTTGATTGTTGATTCCTTTTTTGGCAAAATGTGGTATCTGCACTACTACATTGCATGTCAGAAAATCACAGTAAAGGGGGAATGCAGTATGCTACAATGTGATGGGTAGGGCGCTAGACTGTCTTCCCCTGGTTTTATGACTTTGACATCTTCCAAGATGATGCTTTGATTCTGGATTGGTGTTCATTGACTCTCTCTTATCATTCTGGTGCTCATTTACTCTTTAGCCCAAGGTTATAGCTGATTCGCATCCCACAGCTATGGTGCATAATGTAATACACCACTCCAGTTTGTTCTGTTGATGTACGAGCAGAGAACTTAAAAGTGTGGTGATATGCAAATATTCGCTTCTTTATTAAAAGAAAAAACAATGAACTGATCTTACTGAAAAGTGGTGCCTGAATATTACGACGCCTGATATAGCTTACAGTAATCCTCTATGCTTTAGACTTCCATTATTGTACAAGAACTATTAAAAGCCCATCAGTGAGCCACAGTGTTGCAGTAGGTGACGCGCTCTTTCATTATCACCAACAGCAGTTTCGCTATGCAGCTGTTCAGAGCACAAAATGTGTATAAACCTGAAATACAAATACAGTGTTTACCCAGTTGCTAAAAATTAAAGCTCCGAGCACGTTCAGGATATAACGACACATTTGGGGCTGTTTTTTTACATGTGACAAACAGACTAAGAAATTAAAATGCAATGAGATATGAAGAAACACTGAGCTTTGTTTACTATACTGTTATCCTTGAAGCTGCTCATTAGTTTGTGGTTAAGTCCTGAGTTGCTAGATAAGTTGTTTTTTGTTTTGTTTTTCTATTCTGTTCTGCTTCTCTGAGCAGCCCTAATCACATGATTAATCATTTAAGTCTAAACTAAACTTCTAAAATCATCCTTCTAATTCCTCCACCTTTATTTAATGCAAAAACACTAACACCAAAAATACGGTGATTAGAAAAGCTCTAGAACCTGAAGTAAGAGAATAAGTAAGAGAATATTTATGGATGACTCTGAAGAGTCTTGAACATCAACACCAAAGAGAAAGTAATGCTGTCAGTGTTAATCTCGTTAAAATGAGGTTATCGTCATAAGCACATTAACGTGGCAAATCTCCATTAGCAAGTTAATGAGGATCGCCCCATGCGTTGGGCTGCACAGCGTCAACGCATTAGCGCGGTTAGCTCATTAATGCGTTAGCGCGGTTAGTTTGTCAATGCGTTAGCGTGGTTAGCGCGTTAATAGTGTCAGTCTCACGTTAACAAACAAATAAATAAATAACATGTACCATGTGCCACTGAACATTAGATAGCAGCTTTCAACTATTGTACTTTTTAGTTTGCCCAATTTCGTGCTTTGTTATTTAATTAAACATGTTACCGCCAGACTACTGTAAAAATGACACTTTATTTGCAAATGCAGAGTTCAGATCTAGATTTCTAATATTATTAAACGAGTCTGTTTTTGGCTACGCGTTGAGCTGAAAATGTTTTCTCTTAGGCTTTCTTCAAGGTTGGCAGGTCTGGCTAGACATATTTATTTCTGTCACTCTGCCCAGTAAATACAACAACAAAAGCACAAGTGGCTTTGTTCCAGTAAATGAAATGTCTCACTGATAGGAGGAAGAGAATCAATTGCTGTTTGCTTTACTGTGCGTAGGCAATGTAGAGACACTGTGACTGTGGCCATGAAAGAGCTATCGGGAAATACTTCAGATCGATTGCTTCGGGACTCAGACCAACACTCCATCAACAACACAGCGAAGGCGGAATGGTAGCATGTATTCTATGTTTGCTTGTTCTTTAGTGAACAAGATCCATTCTGATCGTTCTCCTAAAAGCACAAAGGGATGAAACACAGCATTGTGATGGCACCATAGCATATTATGCTGGCTGTAGATTTTCAAGATTTGTTTTTGTACACAGTGTTGAGACTAACTCAGCACTCTTGGCTTCAATGCCACTCCCATTTTAATAAAGAAATGAGCTTCATGAGCCAAAATGAATGTTGAGAACTATCATTTAATAAGCGACCTTGAAAGCCATGATGCTTGATCTAGCTGCTGTAAACTGTGATTACATTTGCATGACGGTGTGCGACTTATCTTAAAGTGCTTATCTTAGTGTGCCGTTTGTATGTCTTGTTTGAGAGAAGTGTGTGCACCCTGTGACGCCAACAAAGATGTGACAAGAACCTCAGTTGGCCACTTTGGGCTCTCATTATGCAAGATTTTCTTGGAACCAATTTCCTATCTTGCTTTCAATATAGACACACATATGTACATCTAGCTCTTAGTATGGAAAGCCCATCCCCGAACACATAGATAAGGACAGCTACTAGGAGCTTTAAACATGAAAGCAAGTGCGTTAAAAGCTTTTAAGGACCGGCATGTTCTGGTAAAGGTGCACATACACACGGAACCATGTACTCTACTTCAGTAGTCATTTTATTTTCCTGAATATTTTAACAAACAAACTCCCTCTTTGCCTGCCCTTAACCCTGATTCCTCAAATGCTCTGCCACACGGCTCTTCAGCAGCTTCCCATTTCTTTTCTCTGTGCTTTCAACACCATGCATGCTTTAGTAGAATTAATAGAAATCTCCCAGGCTCATCCCAGTAAAATCGGTGCCATGTGCTGTGCTGTCTGCCAGCCTGTAATTCATGTATAATGCATCCTGTCTTTCCTCTCGCTCTTATCCAGCAGAGGTGAAGAGAAGCTTAGTGAGTAGATGCCAAGTATGACCGCATAGCAGGGACCAGCCATGATAAGACAAATGTCATAGCTAAAGATACTGAGAAAGACACAAATAAGATTGTTGAGCAAGTAGTGAACAAACAAAAGAGGCTAACAATTAATAAACACGTAGAGAAAGAAGATTATATCTGAACAGAACTGAACAAAAATACTGGCGAGTCAATAAATATCAAAAAAATGTGGAAGAAAAAAGATGCAGGTTCTTGACTAATTCAAAGAGAACACAACATAAGTTGTCTCATTAAGTTGTTGGGCCACCACATGCTGCCAGAACAACTTCAGTAAATCTTGGCATTGAGTTCAAAAACACGGTTAGACAAGATGAATCAAGAATTGGAACACTCACAATAAAAATGTTTCAGTAACAGCCTGCCTGATTGTGGTAATCATTTCATAGAAATTACATTTAAGAGATGAAGAGAAACATGAAGAAAATCACTTTACGCATCAGCACTGTTTAAGAAATATGAAAAAAATGCATTAGAAATTCTTTGAAAACAAGAAGACCAGAAATTTGATTTTAGATTAGTCTGTTTTTGTTTTTTTGTTTTTCATTCTTTTTTTTTTATTTACTGTGGGCAAACTGTATTGCACAAAATGCTCCTAAAGCCATGTCAGCAACCACTTTCCCAAGCTGTAGTTTGTTTTTTCTAAACAGGAAGAAAGTCATTACAAAAGAGCTTTCATTGTCACAAATCTATCATTTGTATTATAAACATAATGGGTTGTTGCGAGAGGAGAAAAGTGACATTGGATGCATTTGTTTACCATACTAATATCATTTCACTGTCAGGGACTACCCAGGGGTTCCCATTGTGAAAGCATCTGCTTTTATAAACTGTAAAGTATGCATCTCTATGAACTTTTTCCCACAGTAACAAAACGACTTCACTCTTTGAAGAGAAAAGAAACTATTTTTTTCACGATAACATTTTGTTTTTTACAGCATATCACAGCTGCCATATGGTGAGAGGCGGTGTAGACTGTGGACAGTCTATCGAAGCGCTAACACAAGGAGTCAGACAACTATTGACACTCAAAGTTCCACCACTGGGAAATTTCGATTCACCAGTTGATCGAACTACAAGAACTTTATTTTTGTTGTTGTTGGACTGTAGGAGGAAGCCATAGTACCCAACAGAACTCAGACAGACACAGCTCCACACAGATTATTGCTGACAGATTCGAAACCATGACCTTCTTGCAATGAGGAAATGTTGCTACCGATCACACTGATCCTGGACGTGTCAGTGTTTGTCATAAAGAGCAATTAAAAAGGTGTGCCTAAGAAAGTGGCTGTTGACTGATCAGTGTATCTCTCAAGACCCCTTTAAATGAGTGTCAAGTTTGTAACCTTGACAGTAACATGTTTTTTATGAGGGGCCCACAAACAAAATTACTATGAAACACGTGTCTTCAATCCCACACCTCCATTTTTCTATATAAGGAAATGCTTTACCTCTTACCTCTTTGAAAAAAGAAAGAAAAGAAAATAGTCTATAACTGATGACATCTCACAAGTATTAAATCCATTTTTGATAAACGGCAAGTTCTGTACACTTAATGGAAGGTTGCCGGTTCGAGCCCCGGCTTGGACAGTCTCGGTCGTTGTGTCCTTGGGCAAGACACTTCACCCGTTGCCTACTGGTGGTGGTCAGAGGGCCCGGTGGCGCCAGTGTCCGGCAGCCTCGCCTCTGTCAGTGCGCCCCAGGGTGGCTGTGGCTACAATGTAGCTTGCCATCACCAGTATGTGAATGTGTGTGTGAATGGGTGGATGACTGGATATGTAAAGCGCTTCATTACTTTTTTCACTCTGAAACAATTCCTCTTGATTTATAGTATTAAATCCAAGTATTTAGTTCTGATAAACAAATCAGTTTGGACAGAGTTTTTCTTTTCTTTTTTCTTTTTTAAAAAAAAAGCTTTTTATTCATATTTACACCAGAGACAGAAGTTGCAGCAAGTTCTTTCTTCAGAGGAGTGTGGTATCTCTGGTTGCATCTGACTTGTTTTCTCATTTCTAATGATTAGATTTTATTTTATGTGTCTGATTACAGAGTCAAGGTGAGTGTATAGTGGGACAAGCCAATTTTCAGATAGATAAACAGACGGAGTGCCTTTTAGCGACTGCCTTTTCAAAGTCTTTTTATGTCAGTGTTTTAATTCAGAGTCATTGTTACTCTTAGGCTATGTCCACATGTACACGGGTATTTTTGAAAACTGAGATTTTCCGTTTTCGTTTTAAAAAATAATCCCGTCCACATGTAAACGCAGAAATGAAGGAAAAGGCTGCTAGGAAGCAACAGGTGGCGATATATTCCTAACCGTGTAGAAATGTTGGCCAATCAGAAGTCTAGAAGCCTCGGTGGGAAATAGTAAACAAAGATGGGGCACAGAAGCCAAACCCAGTCGCATGTGTGGAGGGACAGTAACTGTGTGTGTATATTTAAGCATTTAAACACTGCAGAGAGTACAATTAACAGTAACAGTATTGTAGAAATTCATTTCACCGAAACAATAATGTGGCGCACAGTGTGACGTCAAAAAAGGTGCACACCTTTGACGCTGTGTTTTCTGCGTTTTTCTCCTCCACACGTAAATGCAAAAATGGGAGTTTTCGAAAATATCCACCCTGCCAGGAATTTTTTGGAAATCTCCGTTTTCAGTGACCAAAAACGCCGTTTACGTGTGGACGAAAGGTGCAAACACATAGAACAATCTGTGTTTTCAAAAATACCCGGTACGTGTGGATGTAACCTTAGTCTTGAACTTGATGTCAGTGAGTTAATATGATTGGCTAATGCTGCTTTTGGTGCCACCGTTCACTCATTGCATTCATTAATTCATTCCTGCCTGCCGTTTTCCTGTTGCTAACTCACTTGTCATTTAAGACCACTCGCAAATGAAGCAAATAATGTTGATTACCTCATTACAACAGCACATGGCAGCTCTGGGATATATTGCACAGTGCATAAACAGTCAGTTCTTAAAGTCAGAGTGTGTGATGTATTCCTTGAGCTTGTTTAAAGACCCAATCAAGTGACAAGGGGGCAAATCATTATATGAAGGCAACCTGGTGGCCACACTGTAGAAACAATGTGGGGTTCTCAGTTTATCTTTGTGCCCTAAAAAAGAATCAGACAGTGCTTTAACAGTTCTGGTATTTGAGAAAGAAAAAAGTGCACTTGGATGGATAGCTCCGTTTATAATTGTGTAGCTTTGAAGTTCCAGATTATGTTCTTACAAAACTGCCTAAATGATATGCTGCAAAATGACAACAGCCGATGTTTCAGTGCAGTTTTATCATTGTTAAAATTTAACCATTAAAATTTCATGGATGGTAATGTTATTTATTTGAACACTGTTGGATGCTTTGTCTTCAAATCTTTTTGGTCATTCATCTCCCTTTGTTAATTTTGGAGTGCCAGAATTCATTTTACTACTGTGTTCTTCATTTCAAATTTATATCAGGGATGTTTCTTGGTGATTCATTTCTCAGTCGAGTAAACACGGAAAAAAAATAGACTGACTAATCTAAAACTAGCAAACAAATATCAAGTTACATTTGATAACCATTTAAAGGACAGTGTCAAAAACTCTCTGAACAAAGGCATTTGAAACCAGTAATCACATTCTTCAATCATGCGCCATTGACTGTGCATTATGAACATTGCACATTATAGTCCAAAAGGCAACAAGGAAAAAAGGAAAGGGTTTTCTTATCTAAAGTAGGGTCACGAGGGCAGCAGGCCTCCCTCTTGCCAGCCATCTCCTCTAGTTTATTGCAGGAAACATCAAAGTGTTCCCGGGCCAGCTGAGAAATACAGTCTCATGAATGGCCAGAACACCTAACACAAAAGACGATCACCACAACTGGCTCCCGTCAATGTGGATGAGGCTCTATTCTGAGCCCCTCCTGTATGGCTGAACTCCTTGCCCTATCCTGGTCAGAGAAAGCTCGCTTCTGTTGTGTGTGTCCACAATTTAATTTTTTCACCTTAAAATAACCAACTAATAATTACAGTATTAACAAATAGATCAGGCCTAGATTAACAGTGTTATGGTGCTTCTGAACAAAGATGGTCTGTCTGGTGGCAGATGTCTACACAACATTTAGGACATAGCAATGCATCATTTAAAATGTAAACATTTTACAGGACTGAAAATTCTTCAATGGAAAGGCTAATAATAAAAATGTGATATTTAAAATTTAAAAATGAACTGTGATTGCGTCATGTGAACTTGCCTTTTATAGTACAGCCTGATATTGCCCGGAAAGTCACACTGGAACAGCAAAAAAACGCAAGTAACCAAGAGCACCACTAAACTTGCATAAACATGCATGAAGAATTCACAAATATAACTTTCAGTGAGACAATTTTCAAATTGCATGTGAGTAGTAGTTGGTGAAAAAGACTCCCAAGCTCCCAAAACAATTACCACAATTAAACCAGAAACAGCAAAAATAAAGTCTGCACCATACATAACTAGGTTCACAGAAACATGAATTCTAACAAATGTGTCCTCCACTTGCAATTCTTCACACTAACTCATATTGAGACATTCACTCAGCACAAATTGGCTGGTAATCTAGTAATTAGCATCGCAGGGAAAGTTTTACTCTTCAGAAAACCAAAGTTCAGAACACACACACCTACACATATCTTCACACAAACACACAGATACACTAGCGTAGCTGAAGCTGTTTCTTTAGCATATGCAAAAACGTAACGAATAATCAGTGTTCATCAAGCAATGACAAACATTCTTTACAAAGGGTTATTAACGAAATTCACTCCTGGTGAAAAAAGGGTACGTTAATACAATGCGCACGGTAGAAGCAAGATGATTAAAATAGCAGATGCATATTGAGTACTATACTGGAAGTACAAGGACAAATAACAATCACAACTTAAAGTCAACATGACAGAGTCTCAGTGAAGAGTTATGCAATGTAGACAGCAGAAAACTATAAATTAAGATTGTTTTTGGCAACAGAAAACTCTTCTCAGTAAATGAACATCAAATGGACAAATCTTAACAATCAACATCATGACAGACAGTGAAGCTAATTACAGGGAAGAAAGAAGGTTGTAAAATCACCCCCTCCTTGGTCATGGCACGTGGATGCCTCTATAAGCTATTCCTCCGGCGGCAGATGCAAATGCCGACCCGGAGGGGCGGAAGGTATCAGTTTGCCAGACACAAGCCTGGCCTCAGCCAGTACAGCAAGACGCAAGGTCCACAACAGAGCAAGCCACCACCCATAGCACGAAGGCTGCCACTGAGGCGCACCCAAAACCTGCACCCCAGACAGAGGGGCTGGCTGCCACATTCAGGTGATAACCCTAGTGAAGGTTGCACCCTGAGAACCACATTGCCGCTGCACAATGGCTGAAAGGGAGGAGGGTCCCTACAAGGCCCAAGAAGCGCCCACCCCTCTCCAGAAGGGAGGGGAAGCCCTGAAGATGCACAAGCCTGCCAAATGGCCTCCACAACCAATCGGACACCAGGACTTCCCAGGATCCTGGAGAAGAAGGCAGCAAACAGCTGGTCTCCTCTTAATCGGCCAGGTACACCTGACATACATCGCCAAAACACAGACAGGGCAACCTGGTGCTGAGCCACCTCCTGGTGCACGCACTCAGTGCGAGTTGTTCGAAGTTGTGACAGACTGGGACAGGTGGAATTCAGACAGGGCCAGCAACGCAGGGATGGACCAGAGAACCAAACCTTTCCATCCCCCGAGATGGGTGTAAGAGAAATTCTGGGATGGTGCCATGACAGGCACCCCACCGCAAAGGTAATGGACACACACTGCCACCACACTGAAACTCACACTTTGCCACACTGCATCACCAGTTTTACATCTACACAAATGTTTTAGAAATAAGCTGTGGGCATGGCTGGGCTAGCTGAAGTGTCTTCAAGAAGTAAAGAAGTCATGACCAAAGACATATTCCCCATACACATAGAATATTTAACAGAGAGAAGATAAGTTTTTTTTAATTACAATTCTCCAGATCTGAATAATCTGAATATCAAGAAAGCAATATGTAAAAAGTCTTTGGTCTAATGATATATCATTTTGGCAAGAAAGAATGTAATTGCAGTAATCTTCAAAATATGTTCACTCTAGCTATTATTGAATAGATTTATTCCAGTGTTACATCTCAAATTCAAATTCAAATTCAAATTCAAATTTTATTTGTCACGTACACAGTCATACACAGTACGATATGTAGTGAAATGCTTGGACAACTGCTCGTGACCTAAAGAAAACAAAAAAGGAAAAGGCTATGAATAAGATAGGAAATAAATATGAAAAATTAAAAAGGGTAAATTTAACTAGGAAGGAATAAAATATAAATTAAGGTTAAAAATGAAATAACTGTACAACACAAATTAGAATGAAGGGTAAATTTAACTGGGAGAATAAGATAAAATATATAAATTAAAGTTGAAAATAAAATAACTGTACAACAAAATACACAATATAGAACTATATAAGAATGTATGAAGAAATATAAATAAATATATACACAATAACAGCAGCGTGATTTAAGTAATGAAGTGAAAACAATGTCCAGAATGTCCAGTGTGTGTAAGAACTGTATGTGTGGGTCAGTACTGTGTGGTGGTGTGATTGAGAGACCGTATCGCCTACGGGAAGAAGCTCCTCCTCAGTCTCTCTGTGTTGGTCTTCAGGGAGCGGAATCGCTTTCCTGACCTCAACAGAGAGAACAGTCTGTTGTTGGGATGGCTGAGGTCCTTCACGATCTTCCTGGCCTTGGTCCAGCACCGCCTGCTGTAGATTGAGTGCAGGTCAGGGAGCTCGGAGCGGATGGTGCGCTCAGCTGACCGCACAACCCTCTGTAGAGCTCGTCTGTCCTGCATGGTGCTGTTCCCGAACCAGGTTAAGATGTTTCCCGTCAGGATGCTCTCTATGGTGCAGGAGTAAAAGTTCCTGAGCACCTTGGAGGGCAGTTGGAAGTCTCTCAAGCGTCTGAGGTGTTAGAGACGCTGACGGGCCTTTTTCACCACGGTGTTGATGTGACAGGACCATGACAGGTCCTGCGTGATGTGAACTCCGAGGTATTTGAAGCTGTCCACTCTCTCCACTGGGCACTCGTTGATGACAGGGGTCTGGTAGTTCCTCTCCTGCTTAGTGCTGAAGTCCACTATCAGCTCCTTTGTCTTACTGACGTTTAGAAGGAGGTTGTTCCTCTGGCACCAGTTCTCCAGATTCCTAATCTCCTTCAGGTAGGCCGTCTCGTTGTTATCAGAGATCAGGCCCACCACGACGGTGTCGTCAGCAAACTTGATGATGGTGGTGGAGCTGGTAGTGGCCACACAGTCATATGTGTACAAAGAGTACAGCTATCCTTAGCAAAAGCTGATAGGAGGTAATTTATCTAATTAAACAAATAATGGATTGGAAGAGTAGGGTGGTGCTTCCCTGTGTCATGAAGGGGGGCCGTAGGATGTGGACCAACTATAGAAGGATCATACTTTTCACCTTCCCTAGGAAGGCCTCTTTACCCGGGTACTGGAGAAAAGTGTTCATCCATTAATCAAACCTTGAATTCAGGAGGAGGAACATGATTTTCAGAACGTTAAACCACGTCTTTATCATCTCGAGAATATACAAGGCTACATGGCAGTTTGTCCAACTAATTACATGTCTTTTGGGAACTTGGAGAAGGCATTCATCTGTGTTCTCCAGGGTTGTGGGGTGGTTTGCAATTGAGAATGAAGCACTGGGAATAAGAATTAGGAATTCTGTGTCATGGTTCTCCTCTCCGTGAATCGCTACCTTATTGTGGTGGAAGATCGCTACCTTATTGTGTGTCCCAGGGATCCCAGGGGCTATGTTGTCTGGGGGCTTTTGCCCCCTGGTAGGGTCTCCCATGGCAAATTGGTCCTGGGTGAGGGACCAGACAAAGAGCAATTCAGAAGACCCTTATGAAGAAAACATAGAGGGAACAGTTTACCCTGCCTGGGATAGGGTTACTGGGGCCCCGCCCTGGAGCCAGGGAGGGTGCCCGAGGGCGAGCGTCTGGCACAGCCCGAAAAGGGGACATGGGCACATCCTCCTGCAGGCCCACCACCCGCAGGAGGTGCCATAGGGGTCGGGTGCATTGTGTGCCGGGCGGCGACCCGGCCCCGGATAAAGAGGATGAAGATGGATGGATGGATGGGTCATGGTTCTCAGTAGGAAAAGGGGAGTGTCCATTCCAGGACAAATTACTGCTATAAGTGGAGGAGTTCAAGTATCTTGGGGTCTTGGCACCGCTTGAGTGATTGGAGAGTGGAGTGGGAGATTGATAGACAGATTAGTATGGAATGCAAATAGGCTGTACTAATCTGTTGTGGTGACGAGAATGTTAAGCGTGAAAGCAAAAGTGTTGATTTACTGGCTGAACTGTATTTCCACCTGGAGAGTGACAAAAAGAATGATTTTGTGGATACAAGTAGCAGAAATTAGTTTCAAACCAATTTCTTTTGTTAAGTAAATAGCCCTAGAGTTGTAACACCAAAACAGCTAAATCTGACTGTGCCTAATTCCCCCAGTAAAATCTACTGCTGCTTGCACTGCATATATCCTTCAAGGAGCTTCTAAAGTAACTATTTACTATATCATAATGATAGATCCCTGCAAAACTTAAAACACACACATATTAGGAATCTGTTCCAAACATAGCACAGTTTTGAGCCACATTCCCAGAGCTCTTGCAGATTTCTTCATCTTAAGTGTTTTCTTTCCTTTTTCTCTGTCTCTTTGTCTCATTTTTCTACTATTCATCTTGATGACATCTGTAGAACAGCTCACTTAGAATATAATGAATGCCTGTTTCAAGTTGAAATAAGAGACATTTCATAAACACTCTTCTCCAGAAGGTGCACTTTCCTGTCAATATGAAAAAAACTGCTAAGCACTCAATCCTTAATCGAAAAGCTCTTTGCCTGAAATGATTTCTGCAAACTTCATGAATTATTTAAATGAATGAAAAGATGGAAGTAAAGTGGACCAATATGTCTGATCTTTGATACTGGAAGAAAAGGGGGAATAAAGAAAAAATACTGGACCCACTGAATGAAATGTCTCTTTAAGAAAGTGCTCTCCACTGCCTTGGAAGAAAAAAAGTCTTGTTTATTTTTGCATAGACAGCGATTGTAGAATAGAATACAGTAGCCCTTTATTGTCATTGCCCATGCACAAGAACATTGTATTAACTAGCTATAGGGGCCATTACAAGCATCAAATGAACTTGAATGAAATGTCTTTCATCAATAGAAAAATATGATAAGTGCATTGGAAAATGTGGATCTTTTGATTAAAAGATATGTTTTGTTTTTAAATAGAGGAAATACTTAAAATAAGATCTACAGTAACTACATTAAAGTATGAAACATACTTAAGACAGAGCTTACAATTCAAATTAATGTGCTGCTGTTGTCAAGCAGAAGTAAAAGTGCATTTATACTAACCTCATTATACATTCTCAGTATCAGTTCATTAAAGGTCAATGAATTTGGCAAACATCACACCATGCTTTATTTCCAATTTCTGCAACAAAGCATTTTGAATTTGCCACAGCACTAGTTCACTTTTGGCTTGTTTACCACAGCCACAGGAGCACTTCCCTCAAATATCTCTGTAATACTTATATTGTATGTAAAATGCATAGATTCTTAGCAACTATGCTGAAATTAACAAAATTATTGGGCACAAGATATATTTACATTATGGATTTATTAAGACACTATTTTGGGAACACATAAAGATATATTATTAAAAAAAACAGGAAAATATTTCCAGAGCCAACAGCTCATCCCACGTATGTGACTTTACATTCAATGCAGAATTTAATTTAAGGAGAGAGACAGTAAGAGGGAGAACTTGCATTTCACTGAAATGTTTCATCAAGCATATAATAAGAAGGTGGGGTGTGAGGAAGAGAAATTTTTCAAAGAAGAAAGAAAGTTGGGCTGAGTGCTAGAACAGAGAAGCGGAGCTGACGTGTTGTCAGACGGACTCATAACCTGGTTAAGGCAGATCAGAAAAGGAGAGCCAGCGAGAGAGAGAGGGAGAGAAGGAAAGAGAGGCAGGTCTGTCATGCACAGCACGGAGCCTTTTCTTCTCCTGTTGTCAATTAGAGCAGGCAGCTCTGCACCTGCATGTGGATGCCAGGCCAGCGCTTCTAGCCAGCGTTCACCTCGGCACTGGGCCCGCTGTCCAACCAGCTCTTAATGAGGGGCTTTGTGTGGATAAAGGGGGCTGGTGCGTGTACTCAGGCGCCCATACATGGCAATTAGGTTGAATCAATCCTGGGGAGAGCAATGTCTCTCTCTCTCTCTCTCTCTCAAATACGTTATTCTTTATACTTTACTTAAGTAAGACTGATGGACTGACATGTAGACAGGGAATTGCAAGATTTTCAAATGCGTGGGTATGAAAATGACTAATCCTCACGGAATGAATCATAGAGGATGACTTCTTTGCTTGATACGTTAAAGCAAAATTCATTACAAAGTGGAATTTACATAGTTCATGAAAAGCCCAATCTTGGACCAACAAATGGGTTTTCTATGAGGCCCACATTTAGAGGATTCAACACAATTTCAGTGGGATGCATTTCACAGCTGTCTTACAGTTGTTTTTTCTGCATAACACTGAAAAACAATTAGGATGCTTAATGCTCAAACAGAAAATGTGGGAGTTGATGAAATGAATTGCCAATAACTTGAAAATTGAGTTGGCTCCAAGATTTAAACTCTACAAACCTTGACTTTATGGTTTAAAGTGTTGCAAATAGGGACACATATTTACTGAGCTGTCACAGATTATGGCACTGAAATGTAAATTCAGTGTAGATTTTCACTTCAAACAGTATGCCACCCACAAATAGCTTTTGTGTTTTCTCTGAGAGCTAGTGTATGAAAAGTATACCTAAGTTATATGAATACGACTAATGGGAAAGCAGGAAGAGGGAGACTAATATGCAAACTGTCTCAGAGTAACCTACTATGCAGAGTTCAAGTGATAAGACTGGATATATTACCAAGCTCAAGCAGCGTTTTTCCTCTTCTACATTCATTAGAGGCTTCTTGTACATATTTTCTTTTCCTGTGACGATCGACATTCATTTCAAGAGACAGGACTTAGTTAGAAGTTAAAGGTAAATTTGACAAAGGACAAGGAAAGAAATTATTACTCATCAGTCACAGCTGAGCTGGGAAAGAAAATGATGAAAATCCTTATTTTGTACGATAGTCTCTCATTTCTCTGGGTGTTTGGTTTCTTTAAATGGAGCCTTCCCCCCGTTAAAGCAAAGAGCTTTTCTAAAGCCACTCCTGAGATGTAGTAAAGTCAATCCAGAGGTCTTGTCACTCAAAGGCCTAGCATAAATGGCATGTCAATCACTGCTGAGAGCATACCTCTTTACAGGATCATTCCAGTGTGACAGAAATTTCATTCTTATTTTTTTTACACCGCCTGAAAGCAATCACATTTATAGTTACCTGGGGTTATTTTTAAATTCAATGTGATGAGCAATATTTTTTCGGGAGTTTTGCCATCCAAGCTTTGTTATTGAATGGCTCCCAACATTGGTAAATCAGTCAGTGAAGCTAATCCATCTCTGTGATTGAAAAGATAACACACACATTTTGCCAAGCTACTTGACATCACAGCTTATTATGTTGTACCGATTTCAAAAGTAGCCTGTGGCTATCATGTTTCTAACCAAGCATATAATTGTATTATTGTTGCAAAGCTACAATACCTTGTGTTGTCCTATTTTATTTTGGTGTTTCATCTATGTTTAAAGACATTTTTTTTCATGTCGAAAGACAAGTTTGGTACATAGGTGCCCTTGATTTTGAGAATTAGGACATCCTCGATAAAAATCTATTCTCCTCAGTTCTTACTGGTAATGGGCATCATTCTACAGAATGAGATGATCAGTCGAGCTCTTTAATGAAATCTGAAACATTCATTGGTAGGGATGAGTACCGGTATCTGGTGCCATCATGGCACCGGTTCTGACATAAACGGTAGTAACCAGACCGAAAAGCAGCGCACATTTCGGTGCTTTATTTCAGTGCGTTTTTTCCTGAGATGTCACACACTTTGAATTCTAGCCAATCGTTTTACGTTTCCGAGGATAGTAGGCGGGCCCAGGTACGTACGTTCTTTTAGAGCAGAGCTATAGATTAAAAATGCCCAAGGTGAAGCGGTCAAAAGTCTGGCTGTACTTCACAGCAAAATATGCAAACTCAGCAGCCTGCAACAAGTGCTTTAAGGTAATACTGTGATACTGTCAAAGGAAGTAACACCTCAAATCCGATGAAACACCTGGCGACGCATAGCGTTTTTTTTAAAAGCCGAAAAATGCGCCGTATTTGATAGCTGCGGGTGGGTTGCCAGTTATCAGACCCGGAGCAACATCCCCCAAAAACCCGAAGAGGAGAGTCCTGGCCCCTAGCCCTGCCAGTGTAGCAGAAATGATGACGGATGATGATGCAGCAGCAGCCGTTCTTCTCTGCGTGAGTAGCTTAATGTTGTACGTGTACAATTTATGTTGTGTTCGCTAACCACGTTATTACATTAATACATGTAAGGTGAACTAGCAAACATCATCATAGTTACATGCAGCTGTCTTCTTGTTTGATGGCAGATACTCCCTTCACCCTGGCCAAAAAGGCTAAAATGACCAAAGAAAAAGTGGAAAACAGTTAAACATGAGAGGTTTTTGGACAAAGTTTGTATTTTTTCCATTGTTTAAGCACTGCTTCCAGCCAAGAGTGATACCATATATGCCCCATAGCTGCAGAAAAGATAACATTGTTATCTTTTTACAAAAAAACAGCTGAACATGAGAGGTTTTTGGACCCATTTTGTGTTCTCCATTCTTTAAGCACCGGTTTGAGCACCGTTTAAGCACCGGCACCGTTTCAAAAGTACCGGTTTGGCACCGGTATCGGATAAAACCTAAACGATACCCATCCCTATTCATTGGTGATATCTTCTGCACCAACATCAGCTTATTGGACACTGTCAGCATGAACTTGCTTGCAGTCTCATTCTTCTATTTGTTTGCTACCTCCAACTCCGTTACCAAACTATTGGTATTCTACTTGTTCACTTCAACTTTGATCCAGATTTAGTCTCTGTAAAGTGATCATTGCATTGCTGTCAGAAAAACACAGTTTTTTCATGTTCTTTTACCAGCTATCATCTAAGTCTTTCTTGACCATCCACTTACTGTATATTTTTCATCAGATGCGGCCTCAGTCTTTTCCTACAGCTGGTCACATTCATCCACAAGAGCATATTTATGCGAGCCTCACGATGTTGGTATATTGTAAAAGTGATTTTCTGACGTGGGTCTGCTGTAATCGCCAAATGATCTTACAGGGAATGACTCATGCCACGTTTTGAGCATTGACTCATGTGCCTTTTATCCTTAAAATAAATGCAATCAAAAAAACTTAACTGGGGCTTCTGTATGCACGTCTATCACACGCACATAGAAGCCCTAGTTCTGGTTCTAGTTCTTTGCATGTCCTTGAGTGATAAGCACATGTTTAAGAGTGATAGGTGTACAATGGAACCGCATTACAAAAGGCAAGAAGGAGTCTGGTGCAACTGTTAAAGGCAGCAAAAAATCTGTGGGTACTGGACAAAGGGGACCTTTACTACTAGGTTGAAAGGTCCCCACGTGCCTGACATTCAAAACGTCATGATCATTGTTTGGCAAGAGGCCAGAAGAATAATGTCTGCAAACTGGCATCGTGAGTAAGATCTACAGTTAGGGTATGTGGATAGAAGTAGATTTGATTTCGGCTTCATCGGAAAATTCTACATAGTGTCCCTCATTGCCACAACAATCAATCCCTGTGGACAAGCACATTGCACAGATGCAGCATGGCTGAATAAAGCTGCTTCTCTATTTTCTCATTAATGTCTCACCAACACAATTAGTCCGCGATTATGTAAGACAATGCGTGTTTAAAACTGAATAACATGTCAGATTAACTCTTATAGTCAGCCCGCTCATTAACAGCTGGTGGTTTCCAAAAATGTAGCATTTACATTTATAAGAAATCTGTAGGATTAATGAGCCTGTCAATTTCTGAGGAGAGAACTTTGTTATTGACTACAATGATGCTACAAGTTTAGAAATAAGAATGAGTCTGAGGTCTTACTTCCAAAGTTCTACTGTGCTGACTCAAGATCTCATAATAATTCTGTTTTCTCCAATTTGTACACAGCTCTTTTTCAGGCTCCCTTAGAGGGTTTTTCAAGCATTAACAAAAATCTCTTGTCCTATACTGAATTCACTCCTGCGAAACCAGCTTTATTATTTTTAAAGAGAAGATGTGCAGTAGGTTACATGTTTTTCATCATTAACTTAGATCATACCCCCACGCTACACTGTGTATGCTACGCTTCAGCTAAAGTATATAATAAATGACAAAAAATATATAATTAATGCAAGATTGCCACACAAGAATTGCTGGATCCAACACTGAATCCATCATGTGTCCTTGCTCCTTGACTTTCTGACATGCTGCCATTATCTCCTCTGAGGTGCAGAGAAGAAAACAATCCCTCCGCAAGCTATTAAAAGATGACAGGGCCACGTCAAAGGATGAATTTGAAAAGGTAGTAGCTGCATGAATAGGTGGCACACGCTGGCCATGAGGACAAGTAGGCATGATTACAAGATAGGGTACAAAAATAGTGCATCAACATGTGGAAAACCTTAAAAAGTTAAAATATGAATTCAAAAATTCCAAAACAAAAAAAGTGCCTGACCAACGGATCTCAGTGAAGACTTACTCACAGCAAATATATTTTTAAAAAAAGGAAGTAAAATGTTCTTCAAAGAAAACCTCATGCAAATTTTCTCTTTTAGGACACCTTATCATCTGACAATGGGCCCTCTCAGGTCAGAGAAGGAAAACTGAAATAAAACTCCAGCAGCTGAGTGCCCTCCACTGCCTTCAACACTGTGGGGGTGTGTGGGTCAAGACTCCATCATGGAGTCCAGAGTAGGATACTGCCATTGCAGGAGAGCTGGGCAGCGAGTGCCTTTTCTGGCTCCAGGCTCAGTGACACATGCATTGACCTAAACACATATCAGTGGGTGGAAAAACATCAATGCTTTATCTGATGTAGGTGCCCAAGGTTTTATGTTTTCACCAATTATAGCTCAGCATTGACTGATGTTTGATCCAATATGCTCCAAAGACACACGTCAGTGTAGCCATGTGGTTATTTTTTGGTTAGTACTGTATTTTTCATATATAAATATAAGTTCATGTGATCAGATTCGACATTATAGAAGAGTTGGCATATAAGGACGAAGACACAGATGGTGTCAGTGTTTGGAATCTGTTCAATACAGTGCATGTTTTATACAGAAGGTTTGGGTAATAATGAGAGTTTGGATAGAACTGAACCAAACCCCCAAAAAGATGAACATTTAAATGGCTACATTTAGCAAAGTTCTGTTATATTAATTTTAGTAAGCCCGTAATGAAACTGAAACAAAAATACATGGGTGCTGTGCCTCTGTGACATATGTAATGATTGTTTTTCTGAACATTCTGAAGTGATTAATGTGTTCTTGCAATTCTTAACAGCATATATTCAACAACATGTATACATTTTATGTTTAAAATGAGCTCAAGTCAAGATGGCAACCAGACTAATGCGTGTCAACCGTGGTTAATAAGCATGCAGTCCTTGTAAAAGATGGGTTACTTTCAAGGTTTCAATATCCACTTCTGAAAAAGGGTGGACCATTATTTTGGATCCACAGGATGAACAGCATTCACTGACAATGTTTATTGTACATCTTCTTTTTCCCCCGCTAGGAGCCGCCACCGCAGCTCATCTCCCTCCATCTTACCTTATCCCTTATCCTATCGTCCTCCCTGGCAGCTCCATATTCAGCATCCTTTGTCCAGTATGTCCCTCCTCTTCACATGTTTGAACCATCTCAGCCTTGCCTCTCTGACTTTGCCTCCAAACTGCTCAACCTGAGCTGTCTGGCATATTCCTGTCTAATCTTGTCTCGATACCATCTTGTAAATCTTCTCTTTCACTCTTGCTTGCTACCTTTCTGTCACAAATCACCCCAGATACTCGTCTTCACCTACTCCACCTTGTCTATACTCTCGCCTTCACCTGGCATTTAAACTTTTCTATCTTCATTACCTCTACTCCTTGCATGCTCACTTTTCCACCTGTCTCACTCACACACAAATTATATCTTGTTTCTACTGACTTTTATTCCTCTCCTCTCCAGAACATACCTCCACATCTCCTGACTCTCAGACTCTCACTTCCATCTGCACTCTACTCTTATTACAGATCACAATGTCATCTGCAAACATCATAATCACTTAGTCAATGAGACTCTTGCTTGACCTCATCTGTCAACCAGACAAGAAGGCACTCAGAGCCAGTCCCCGATGTAATCCCACCTCTACCTTGATCTCTTTTGGCACCCAATCACATACTTTCTCAATCCACAAAGACACAGTGCAACTCTTTCTGACCTTCTCTATACTTCTCTATCTACACTTAAAGCAGACACCATATCTGTAGTGCTCTGTATCAGCATGAATCCATACAGCTGCTCACTGATCGCCACCTCTCTTTTTAACCCAGCTTCAACAACTCCTTCACACATCTTTATGGCATGCCTCATCAATTTTATCCCCCATTTGCTACACCTCTGCACAAAACCTTTGTTCTTGAATACTGGAACCAATAGACTATTGTATAGTACTCTATTCCTCAGACATCCTCTCACTATAAAGATTATTTTAAACAATCTGGTTAAAAAGTCCACTGCCCTCTCTGTGGGGATTGCAAAAAGCAAAACAAAACACAAACAAAAAAACCCCCACAAAGTTTGCTCAACAAGGTACTTTTTTATTCTTAAGTGTAGCAACTGCTACAAGGTTATTTGCAAAGCTGATGTGAATACAACCATATTCTATATATTTTTAAATAAAGGTAGATGACATTATACTCTAAGGCATGCTATCTTTAGGGGGAGATTTT
This sequence comes from Aulonocara stuartgranti, assembly GCF_965226115.1. Lineage (NCBI taxonomy): Eukaryota > Metazoa > Chordata > Actinopteri > Cichliformes > Cichlidae > Aulonocara > Aulonocara stuartgranti. The sequence goes on along the minus strand of NC_138959.1, from coordinate 8,043,460 downwards.
GGGTGAACCAACCATGTAAACTGGTGTTAGTCAGAGCTTACTCTCTTGAGAGCGTGAGAGTGAGAAAGGGAGCAAAGCGCATATGTGAATCAGAGGCTGATGCAGTCAACTGCAATCTTTTCACGGGTGCTGCGTGATTATATCCATAAACTAAGCAAGAAAACCACAAAACATTCAGGCATTTTAGTAGATGTGGAAGATATGAAGCAGTGCAGGGAAGGGGAGGTGGTGTATTTCCTGTGAGGCAGGAGATATTAATTTATAAGCAGAAAAATCAAAAACAACAAACAGACTAATATTTTGTTAACACACCTCACCTGTTCCTTGTGTTTGTACCTCAAACCACTTCTTTGCCTGAGACAGTTCTCTGCTTCTTTTTTCTCTCTTCCACAAGTTCCACACCTACGTTTTTTACCTTTCTTTTTGCGTTGCAAGCCTTCCTTTGCCAAGGTTGGCACAGCTCTGCTTTACATATTTCTTTTCCATATTGACCATCTGTCTCACACAAACAGCTTTTTGAATGATCTCTCTCTCTCACTAATGAATACTATTGGATTTCTTTTCTTTTACTCCTCTCCATCTGCGAAGATGCCTATGATTAAAGGTTCTTACATAAATTAGAATGACATTTTTTTCAAATATTAGTTGTTTTTAAGAAATGCAATGCAATGTTACCCTTTTTGCCTCCACGTCTTGCCTTGTAAATGTGATAGATAGATATCACAATCTTTGCAGTAATGTACGAATGAAAATTTCACTCAAGGGTAGCAGTTTATTTATTAAGCATAGTGAGCCCAGGATGTCATTATTCTATGAGAACAGTAATTAGACTGCAAGGTTGTTTGACTGCGGTAGGTGGTACATGCATATGAATTTCATCTCTGAACTCATTAAAACATTTATATACTCTGTGTGTGCGTGTGTGTCAAAAAACAAAAAACAAAACCCGACATGCAGTTTGAGTACGACTAAGACTGCTTATAGGCAAGTTCCTAAAGATTCCAAGACTTTAACTGGCCTGAACCTAAATGAACATAATAATTCATCTAAACTATTCTGTTCTCTATATTGTGTTTCTTTGACTGGGGTGGTTCAGATGGTCAGCAGGGCCTTCCTCTGTCAAAGGGACATTTTGACAGATCTTTATTGTAATTGGCCTCACAGGTAATAAGAACCACTCATCACCCCATTGGTCTCCCGCTGTGCTTGCATTCCCATTATCCCCCACTCGTTCCAGTTCATTAAACCTCTAGCAAGACTGGCCAGAGTGGTGCAGGAGAGGATGGAGCTTTCCTTTTGGTTAAGAAAATCCATATTCCTTTGATGCCTATCCAAGCTCTAACTGACAGAGAAATATTAATGGTGTGAGAAATGTTTGATAAATAGTTGTAAACCCTTTAAAGACCTGGATCTGCTGCTCTACTTTTTTTTTTCTTACGTGTCATCATTTTACAAGCTATATTATCCCATACGAAAATGTTGTTGGAGGTTAATGAATCCAGTAGTACTCTCCAGTTATCACTGGGGTTAGTTCTATATCGGTTAGTTCTATATCAGGACAGCAGAGTAGGAAATGTTTGTGTGTGTGTGTGGAGGAGGAGGTGGAGTTCAGGGACCTTTCTGAAGCATTCAAGAGTCTTCCCTCCAGCCTATCTTCCTCTTGGTTTTCTGACCTCTCTCGCTTTCCATCTGGGCATAATAGAAAATTCCTCTGATATCACTTCACTTTTTAAGCTTTTGCTGTGTTTTTTTCCCATCTATATGTAGTCATGCTTTTCAAGTTCTTACCAAATGCAGGTGAAAGTCAGAACTGCCAGTCAGACTTTTGGTCTGAGCAAACAGCAATGTATTTTGTCATTCAAAGATGTCTCTCCATCTCTTTTTTTCTTTTAATGTGTTGCTCTCCTTAAGGCCTCCGAAAAGAGAGGTGGAAATTTTAGCTTAGAGCCTGTCTTTTATTTTGTTGATTGAAATGAAATGAAAAGAGTGGTCAATGCTGCACTTCACACTCAAAGGTTCATTTTGAAATAGGTAACAAAAATGTGCTCTTTGATAAGCTGTGGAGCAAAAGGTGTGAACACATCACCAAAAATAACCCAAAACTTACCATTGGGTTTTTTTTTATGTGTTTTAAAGGCATTTTGCTCCAAATCATGCATTTCATCACTTGAAATAATGTCCAATCATTCTGCAAAACAAAAAATGAATGAAAATCAGTTGTGAGGAACAATGGTAAGACACACACACACACACACACACACACACACACACACACAGAGATACACACACACACACACACACTTGTTTTCATATCTTAGTGAGGACATTGCATTGACATAATGCTTCCCAAGCCGCTTACCCTAACCCTAACCATCAAAAATGAATGCCTTATCGTAACCCTCAGCCTAAACCTAACCATACTTAATTGTAACCCTGAGAGTAAAACCACACTTTGAGCCTCAAAAATGCCTTCTAACTTGTGGAGACAGGCATTTTTCCCCCATAAGTGACTGTTGGTCCCCACAAGTATAGTAGCATGCCAATTTTCTGTCCTCACAAAGCTGTCTAAACATGTACACACACACACACACACACACACACACACACACACACACACACACACACATTTGAGAACTTGCAATGATACCATTTTGGTCATTTAGAGAAAATTGAATGCATTTTCTCCACTTACTTCACATTTTTGATTCTTTTCTAACTCTCTTAACTCCTTTTTTCAAAAATGCCATTTAACTGTGTGTTTTAAACATTGGTATAACTTGAAATTACTGCACGCGACTAACTCTTGATCATCATTACCAGTTGCATGGTTACTACGTGGGCTAGTTAAAAATAACATGTCTCATTCTGAAGTGAGTACAGCTTGCACTAAGCTACTTTAGCACCTGTGATCACAGCTAGCCATTGCTCAACAACACCAGGAGCTAACACCTGGCATTGTTGGCATCTGCAGGGAAAGGAGGGGTGTGGGGTGGACACACACACACACACAAACGCACAAACAAATGGATTACCACTTGTCTGCAGAAAGCTATGGCTCAAAATACTGTGTCCAGGGATTTTCAAAATTACCCTCTTGCTGAGTTCAGTCACAGTAAATACTTGAAAAATCATAACTGGTTTTCTGAGATGCCCTAAGGCTGGCCAGGGAAGCACTCCATCTTGATTTTCATGATGGTAACTCTCCTATTATTAACTTTGTGCAAGGTATCGCATTTTTGAATAAGAAGGAGAAAGCCAAAAGGAAGCTGAAACTCTTGTGCGGAAATAGCAGAAGCTATTATCATGGTGCATTATTTCCAAGCTGCCCTGTGGTGGCTTAGATGGGCCTCGTCATTTGTTAAAACAACAACAAAAACAAACAAACAAAAAAAAAAACATTACAAACACTAAGCACTCCTGTTTTCTCCTGGCAAGGCACTGTCATTTTCAGGACATGAACATTTGCTCAGTCAGGCTCTCTCATTCTCTTCCTTGACTTCCACTTTAGTGATACTGTCATTTTGGAAACATTTGCTCACCAACCACCCTTCTCTGCTCTTCCTCCTTCTGTCTTCCAACGATTCTCTTCTCACAGCCTCCTCCTCCTCCTTGTTTTCCTCCTTCTCCTACACACAGAGAAGATAACGTGCAGCAGTTTCAGTCTTGGCTGTGTAACGACTTAGCACACCCATTTGCGCCTTTTATATTCATGCCATGCACCTCAAATAGCATCGAGAATTACATCCTGTAGCCTCAGCGAAAAAAGGAAAAGAGCAATACAGAAAGTGCTACAAAAACATACCGTATCATAGCTCAAAGTATTAAAATGCAGCCAAAATATAAATCCCTCTAATGATACCACGGGGGATAAAAAGTACTACAAGGTCAGTAAACTCAGACACATTAGCCTATAAATCCCCGCAGAAATATCATAGTGATTTCTCCACAGGCTCCCTAAGAACCACTACATTCTTGGCAGCACAAGCCGGACGCATGCTCCTTAAATCATTTTAACAAAGGACTATATTCATTCCACCTTTGTGTAATGTGGAAAGCAATAAAATCCTCTCCTGAAACCATGTGCTTGGCTGTATTGTAACAGGAGATGTGTTTTTGCGCATGGCCGCATGGTGGCATCATGCGCTGCGCTGCTGCTGAAGCATCAGATCCCAGCGTTACCTCACGAAGAACCCGGGACTCGTCCTCATCCGAGGCACCGGCAACCGGGCTTTCCTCTACGGCACGGCTCCCACTCTCATCCTGTGACTGCATGCAAGTTTCTCTCCCCACCGCCCCCATTCTCCGCTCAGCGAACTGCTGTAGTTCTTCTCCGCTCCTGTCAAAGCAAATTGGCGACCTTGACGGTGCGCTCTGGGGAGGAACTTTACGGGGGGTGTGCTCCATTTGTGGCGCTCCTCTTCAGAAAGGAAAGGATTCGAGGAAAAGTCTGTTCTGTGCTTTGGAGAAGAAGAAAAGAGAAAGAACAAAAACACCTAAGCACTCCGCCGGGGACAAGGCGAAGGAGGAAGTTAAGTAAAGAGAAGAAGACGAAGAAAAAGAACAAACCAGCATCTCAAGGACGCACGACGTGTAAGTGGGGAAAGGTGTTCTATGAGGTGCAGCTTTCCTTCTTACAGGTGCAGCAAGAGACAGACTGTACTTGGACTTAACCTGGATTCATCTAATTGAGTTGCATCCTTCAGATAAACAAACGCGCTCTGTTTCGGTACTCCTACGAAAATATTTTACCATCAACGAGGCTCGTGGAACTGCAGCGAACTTAGACTGTAAAACAAACACACAGTTTGACCGAATTTCTCCGGTCGCCACAGGCTACGGCAGAGGCTTGGTTTTGCGCTCCGAGGTCGGTGCGCTCTGCTCGACTTTAGTGGTCGCAGGTCCTCCTGACAGAGCGAATCAAGCAGCAGGCGAACGGCACCACAGCCACGGCGGGACTCGGCCACTACGGCATGCTTAAAGCTCACCGGGCACTTGTTGTCCAGTCCTCCAGGTTTGGGACCATGTTTGAGGACTCCTTTAACAGATCGATGTGGCGCGTCGCATGGATTTTATTTTTTTCCTTACTCATCCACTGCGCACAACCTCAAGGTAAGAAGAGTGTTGGATCGCTACTGTACCGATGAACCGATCACACCGGCCCATTGGTGTTTGTAGCTACCTGCTGTGTTAGATGTTAACATGGAACCCTTTCCGGTGTGGTGTGGCACCGGAGTTTTGCAGTCTTCATCCTTTTGCACGTAGCCCACAATTTTCTCATTAGGCTTCACATCAGTGAGATGCTGAGCTCTGTTAAATGTGGCACCACTCTCACGTTTAATAAACATTTAAAATAGGCTTAGTTTTCCCCCACACTTAACGTATATCAAACTTCATTGAGTTCATCCACACCGATGTGGGTTAAGTCTAGAATCTAATGAGACACATTTTAAGGTTTCTCAAGTTTTCAAAAAAGACCGTTTTAACGAATACTCTTATTTATTTCTTTTTTTTTTTACTGCTGTTTTTTTGTTTTACAGTTTGAACATGTATAATGAGCCCCTCTGATGTCACGTGCCATTACGAGCCAAGCTGTTAAAACGTTAAGCTGATTAATAAGTACAAAATAATTAATCACTCTTCCCCGCAGGAAACTAAACTTTGCACGGCAAACAAGCGCGGCAAACAAATACATACATATTGAAATGCAACGATTAGAGCGGGCACAGAGAGGTAAAGTATCAAATGTTGAAAATTAATTGGTTTTCTGAGAATTATGCAGCCTGAGCGGAGGGAAGCACCAGCCAAGTGTGGCAGTTCACAGGGAATCGGTGGCGTTTATCTTCTTTTTTTTTATTATCTGTTTTTCATGAGTCAAATTCTCAGCGCAATAATCCCACAAGATCTCCTGTAATATTTCTGTGGAGACTCGGTGCCCAGAAAGGGAGTCTACTGTAACCTCAGGCATTCTTCCTTTCATTTTTATCCACCTATCACAGAGCTGCAGGGTGTTTTATTTTTTATGCTGTTATGCTAAAGTCGGTTGCTTTTTTTTTTTTTTTAACTATTCTAAAAGAAAACCTAGTTGCTCCGGGAGATTAACGTGTACATTACTGTCACTTTGATTCAAACGCACATTTAGTGGGGTCAGGAGTTTGCACCATGGGTCCTTGCTGTTGCTCCAGGGGTTCCTCGCTGAAGTAGAGCCTGGAAAATTGCTAGAAAATGAAAATGGAAACATGATGAACTTGACTGAGGGTTGTCCTCTTTCTTCACACTTCAAAGCTTCATCACACACTGCACAAAGTGGAACTCTTGTACTGTGTCTCTTTGACCTCTCATTCAGGCATGTTCAGAGTATATATGTTCAAACATATGTACTCTGAACATGGATCAGGAGACTGTGACAGTCTCAGGATGACAATCTTCTCATTCTTTGCCTTCCTCTGCTGCACCACCTCCGCTCAGGTTGTTGGGATTCAGGTACTGATGGCTCTATGAAGAGAGAGTATTGCCGCTCAAGATAGACTCTAAGCTCTTGTGGGGCTTACTCAATAATACAATGTAGGAAAGATGAATTTAAAAAAAATGTGCACACACAAACAAACAAGGCAGATATCCATCGTTCACAGGGGCATATCCCCGCGTTTGACATTTACAACAGATTGATAACTCATGTGTCCTAGGGATTAAGAGTCCTGACATTGTTGCTTTCTCGTTTTCTATAACTGCTTCTCTCCTGCTGTTTGTATCTGATTCTAGATGCTTTGCCCCACTCTTCTTTCTTTCCTTCTGAATGCTTATTTAACCAAGCAAGTTAAATAAGAACACATTATTTACAGAGGTGGCCCGGGGAGAATGTTTTGCGAGTTTTTCTGTGGTTATGCACTGATGCATACAGAAATTATGCATGCATGTGACTATGTATGTTGGGGATGAAGGCTTGCAATCACTCTCACTCTCTTTCTGCTCAATCCATCCAGCAGCAGCTCTCAGATTCCATCACATAGTCACTCTTGGGTCAGAAAATGTAGGATTTAATTGGACTCTCTTCAGACCATTCAGAGTGCAGCTCGTTGAAAGTGACCCCAGTGTGGGATGCTCTCTTTCCACCCGATGATTAAAGAACATGATGAGGCAAGTAGCCTGCCTCTGGATGGACATGTCAGCCAGTGCTTGCCATATTTTAATGACCAGTCTGCTAAAACAGCTTTTTAACGATGGGAGAACAGCCTTCATCAGACCAAAGTGCTATGAAGTCTTGCTTTAGGGCTTGGTGAGCAAAGAGGGATCTTCTTCGGTCCTTTTATTTCATACATTGTCACTCATCGTCATTGTGTGGCAGGGAAAAGAGTAAAAAAATGTCTCATTATTAAATGATGTACATCAGGATTAAACTGATGGCAAAAAACTTGCATTTAGTCCATGAGTAGTTCTGATTTATCCAAAATAGGAAAGTATTCCGTGGTTTAAACAAAGACCCTTTAACTTTTAAACACTTTATTTTTGGTTACTGACACATAAGCACACTCTTGTCTTGAAATTGAATAAAAAAGCCTTTCTGCAAACTCAGTCTGGATATTGTGTTTAAAGTGACAGTTATAAGAGCTGTCTGGTCTGTCCCCACTGTTCACTCTCATTCGCTTACTGAGGTCATGCCGAGACAATGCTGGGCTCGCCTGCTGGTTTTGTCATTTCTAACATGTCTATTTTGGAGCTTTGAGCAGCAGGGGAGGACTCTATTGGAATGTCATGTTTGGCACAGACACATCGGCGTCACTCAACGTCTGCAGATTATGTTGACTAGCTACAGCTCAACTCGAGGAGCTTCGCAGGGACTTCAGGATTTCATTCTGTCAGAGGAGTGGCACTCAGATTAACATTAGTAAGCGTGGTTATGACAGGGTGTGTGGCGCTACTAGGACATGGCGCAGGAATCAGCCACAACATTTTTAGAGCTGTGGTGTGTTTGTAGCTTAATGTATTGGACATGAATCTTGACACAATCATAGAAGTGCAGTGCGTCATCTCCATTTTCAATCTTAGAGGAAAGTTGATTGAAATTGTGTGAATGAAAGGAGATGGTTGCCTTTTGGGGAAAGCTCTTGACTTGTTTCGATGAAAGTAAAAGCTGCATTTTCAAGGGAGAAATGTTGAGATAGAGGTTTTTGCATTTTTGTTACCTTGATGTGACTCATCTTTTCCACTAAATGGTCATTGTGTGTTTTATTTGCCCACACTTGAGAAGGTAATTTCCAGCCCCTTTGGAGATAAACCTCCGACTGCAAGTGCCTGAAACACTGTGTATAGTGAGCAAGGGACACTTTAAACCAAGACTATTAATCTATTTCCTGTTACCCTTTACAGTCACCTTTGGTCTTTTGTGTATCACATTTTTTATTAGTAGCAAGTACACATGTTCTTTGTAGGATTACTGAAACTTATTGTTATGGATTTGAACAAAGCTGAAGTAAGTGAATTGAGCTAAGCCAAAAAAAAAAAGAATCAACTGAGATTGGACTGAGAATGATTTGTGGAGACAGAGGGGTTGAGAGAATGTCTCCAGACTACAAATGTCCTGATTTGTCACTCATCTTAATTGACAGACTGGGGATCTCTGTTTCCTTGTAGCAGCTGTGCCCTGTGAAATGATTTTCAAAGGGAAGGAGAGGGAAAAAAAGCGAGGCTGTCGTAGATCCCTGCAGCCAGCACTTTGGCAAAAGGTCACAACATATCGCTTTTAGTATTCAGGGCTGGCAAGAAAACTCATGGACAAAGTCCAGTGATAGATTTCTCAGAGGGATGTCTAGAGTTTCAGTGCGCTACATTCAATAAAACAAAACTACCCACCGAAGGTCTCTAGTAGTGGCAAGTCTAAGAGAGAGGTGTAACTAAAGACCTTCTGTTTTTCTCTCTGGATAGCACTTTCAGAGCTTTTTGAAGTGGGACTTTTATTTATTGATCTTGGCCCAATTTTGCAGTACCATACAGCCAAAAAGGTTAAGAGTGGGACTATGTTATCAAATTGCCACACATAGTCTTTGAAAATTTATGACAGAGCGTACTAATTGCTTAGATATATGTTTAAAAAAAACACTTCAAAGAGAAATATAAAGAAACACTCTCTGCACACTATCAACGTGAGAAGTTTTCTGTAAACTTGTATTGCTCACAAGTGGTGCTTTTGCTTGAGTCGGAGGCTGTTCTTTAAATTGCACAATGAATTATTTAATTAGGATGAACAATTCTTCATGATGTAGAACCAACAGAACATGAACTGTCACTTCCCCGGAGAATCATCGCGGAGGGAGAAGAATAGGAAGAGGAGGAAAATGATCCTGATTATGGTCGTCTGCTGTTTGATCTTTGTGACAAAATAGTGTAAAAATTGATGCGCTTAGATGGGAAAGAAAGGATGAGAGTTTAACGTGAAGAGAGGTGGCATAAATATGGAGCCACCAACAGTGGCTCACTTCCTACAGGGTGCTGCAGAGTAACAATAGCAAGGAATAATCGATACCATTTCACAACTTTCTGTTCTGTGATTGCTTCCCTAAATTCCCCCATTGGCATGCCAGACGCTCTCCCTTTTTTCATTTTTAGTTCATGGAACATTGTAAGAAGTTAAATCCTAAAATTTCAACCAGCTTCTCTCTTGGAAATAGCTATGTAACCTCAAAAAGAGGCATTTTATTGGAAAATTGGAAATTTCAGATTATGCTATTCTAAGTGCTGTGCAGTCCAGACAGTTTGACCAGAACAAACTGAGGCAATGATGTAGTAGCCTAATTCACAAATAGTCTCTTTAAGCCGCTGTCATTTTGCCCACTGCCTGGAACATGGCACAAAGGAGTCTGTTTGCCATGGCTGTCCTATTTGTCTTTGCATGGTTATTAATTTGGCTTCTGGGAATGGGAAAAGAGGCCACCCAGACCAGCTGGGAATTGTCAGTATACACTGAGAGAGAGAAGGGTCATTGCTGAATGACTGAAAGCAATTTGAATATTTTTGTGAATCCAAAAAACAGAGGGTGTACTCTTCTCCCTTTTGGCTTTAGTAGTGATGATGAGTTGGCTTCATTGTTCAGTCATATAGTCTAATTGGGGCAGTGACTATACTGGATTAAACCAGCACTGCTGACTGTCTTTTTTTTCTCTGACATGTTCTTCTTTGATCATTCTGCTTTGCACTTGGCCAAGTTAGAATACCTGCACAGAAATTATTGCTCCATTTGTTCCCCGTGTTTGTGGGTGCACATTTTCATGCACAGCAGAAGTTGAAGGTGGTTTGAAGAATGTATTTGTAAAAGCTGAGCTTGTGCATTTTGTGCACCTTTATTTACAGGTGTTAGTATTTACCCTTTCATGTACGGTGTGGAGAACACTGATAGCTTACATGTTTATTATACTTGGCTTTTCAGAAAGAACACTACAGTGTTTTTTTGGGGTTGGCTTTTTTTTTCCTTTTGAAGCCTGTGCTCCTTTCGATCTACTGTGTGTGAGCTGGAACAATAAAGCCTCGGCATGAACAAGGTTTATGCACTGCGAATGGATTGAAGGATTTACAGTAGGGCATTCCACCTTGTTTTAATATCACTGTGCTGAAAGCATATCCTGTGTTTTTCATATTTGCTGAGGCAAGCCAAGCCACACTTGTGCACTCTCACAGCTTGTTAAATTAGCATCTGGGGGCCTTCTGTACTTCTGTGCCACACACGTGGGATTCCAGTGCACAATACCTTGTAGTGAGCATGATCGGCTCTTGCTTACGTCCTTCAAATTGGACTCCAAAAAGACTTCAACAAAATAATAAGCGGGAGGTATGAATGTGATTACAGACTTGAACTTTTCCCTCACTGTTTAAGTAGGACATTATGCAACCCGCAACAGGCAGGGGGGAGTCACAGTCAAGGCCTGTTTACCATCATCATCCCTCATCTGGCTAGATGGAAATGAGCACAGACCTTAGAGTGACACTAGCTTCAGGAGGCCCCCAAACCCAACGCACTCATGTGGATCCTTGTGTGTTTACAATTGAAATGCACTCAGATTGGCTGGAGGCTTTGGAAACCACCTATGAACCCTGTAATTGCTGTTCCCTGGGGGATGTGTTTTGTGTGAGTGTGTTTGCCGGCGAACTATGAATTTGAATGCATACATTAGCTCTATGGGCTTGTGGGTGTTCATCTGTTTACAAGCGGTGGCCAGTCTAAGCCCACAAACCAGTAAGCAGGCTTAACGATCACATCTCTGGCATGCACACCGGGTTCCCCTGGAGCTACAATAATGTCCCCACTACTAGTTCATGGAGTTCATGAAGGGGAATTAAATTGGAAATGCCCACAGCAATACATATCGTATAATAAAAGGGGCTCGGACTAAACTGTTCCTCCTTTCTGCATAGATTTGCACCACTGGCATTACTCTGTGTTGAAGAAACCGGATGACAAGCAGATCATTTTAAAGACTTGGATAAGGACTGTAGAGGGTCTGATCGATTCTGACAATCACGCCATTTTTAACAGACATCTCATCAAAGGCCCATTCCCTTTTTCGCCATCCCATTACCCGTCTATCCAGCACTCGGATCCACTGCCTATTTACCCATCCCATGCAGGAATAATGGGCCTTCACCCCCAGTTGGATTAATCAGCCATAACCATATGCTACCGTGTGCAATTATGCTGCAATTTTGACCATGGGGAAACAGCTGTTGCCATTTGAAAGGGTGGAATAAGATTGTAATTGCCTTAACTTTGATTTGTAGGGTGCTTTGATTTGATGAGAGAATACATTTTTATGCTTTACATAATAATACTGTGGAATGAAGAGAACTATTAGAACATGAGTCTTTTTCCACTTCCAGATGCATTTGACGGATAACCTTGCTGTTATGAGCTATTACTCACACATTATATACAAAATGAGTGTGTTTATTCATTTGGGTCTGAATGGGCTTTCTATTTTCTAAGGCAGTGTTTTCGATTCAACCATCTAATGACATTTGAATATGTTTGTGTGGGGCTGCTTTAACATTTCGATACAGGAGATTTTTCTTTCTCTCCAGGTATCGCATCCAAACTGGTTTCTTTTTTATGAATAAGCATCTCATGCATTACATCATCTAGGCTTTTCTTTTACAGAGAATTGGCTGCATTTGGTCACAATTGTTGTGTAGGACTGGTCCAGTTGGAGAAACATGCTAAAGAATTTCAGGGAAAATGTGAACAGGTCTGTGTTTATCACTTTTCTCCCAGTACGATTGGTTGAATGTATAAATAAATGGGTACTTGATAACCTTATTGATGTCAGTTTTTCACTAATTTGGATGTCTACCTCCTTGAGAATTTTCTGCTGAACAGCAGCAGAGGGTAGTGCATCCTTCCTTTCTTGTTGGTCTTAAGCTCGAGTGAGAGCTGGCAATGTATAGTCTATACTGCTTTACTGTAGAACAAAGCACCAATGTGGAAGTCAGCATTCTGACAATTTTCACAGCTAATAAGCTATCCCAGCACTCATAAGCTGCACACAAACAAATAGATTTTCTTTAAACCTCACAAATTTATAGCATTTCCTAAGAAAGCAACCAGGACATCAGAGTTTTATATGTCAGATAGTTTATAGAAGATTCTGTATATCGCTTAATTTTCCTGCCTCACTTTTGCCACTTGCCTGTGGCATAGAAAGCACTCCTTTAATTTTTCATATACTTGACAATTACAGCCTTTATTTTCTAAAGCTTTAAAAGAAAAGTATACTGAATGATGCATTGCCTTCTCTGCAGTTGCTAATTTGTTTCCCTGTGTTAATATGTTAACCTTTTAACTGACTGAGAGGTAAAAACCAGAAATGGACTAATGGGATGCGTTTTTAATGCGTTAGCTGTGTGGGATTGAAATTGTCTTCCTTTTTTAATAGTGCAATAAATTACTCCTTCGTGACACTTCTTTGAAAATTGTGTTCAAATTCATGAAACATTGTTCTTATTTTCCGTTTTTTGTTCTGTTTAATGCTTAAGGGCCAGTCTCAAGAGATTTAAGGCATGGACCCCTCAATAATAAATGTCTTACATCTCAGAAAAAGAATGTTCTGGCATTTTTATTTTTGCACTGATCATTGACGCCTCTGATATTGCTTTTGAAGAGTTCCTTTGACTCCTGCCAAGCTTCATGTAAACACCAAGCACTGTTGAAATAATTTTTTTTGCAGCTGTAATTTATAAATGTTGTCTTATGTGAAAAGAAAGATAGTCAAAGATGGAATGAGGCAGAGGGGAAAGGGAGAAAAAAAAAAGGTGATCGCAGCATCGCCAATTAACTGGAAGCTAATCAAAGCCTTTATTTGAAACTTTTGTGAGTCTGTGTGTGACATTTTTGTCCCTTGAAGGCTGACAAGCTCCTGATTGCTTTCTTAGCCAGCTGCTCATCCATCACCACATTCAGCTACCCTGCTGGTATCATCTTAAAGGCTTAGAATCTGATATCACCTTCTAATTGAGATTCCTATTTTATCTGTGACTCTGAAAGGTGGAAGAAAATGTTCCACTTTGAAAGACAGACATACTTTCATAGCTTTTCTGTATACTTTACACTTGAGCACTTTCCTAAATTTAGATGAGATTAGATTAACATCTTGATCATCATTTGCTTGGATAGACTTTACACATGACTAAATTATTTAACACTCTTAGCAGTCAGCTTAATGGGAATAACCCAGTGATAATAGAAGGTGGCAGAGTGAAATGGATGTTTGGACACTGGGCTTTGACCTTGTGCATTACTTGTGCTTGACCTCAACTTAGGGACGCTAATTGCAGCCTTACTGACACCGTGCACACATTCACTGATGCGATACCCAATCACACATTTGTAGACGCACACACATAAAAAACAAAACCCATCCCACAGGTTTGTCACACAGAGTGAATCGCTCTCAGAGCTGATCAGTGCAGGCGGCAGACCCTCCATCCATCTTGATTTGTCAATAGCAACAATTTTAATTACACCTGAGTGCTGTCAGGCTGCCAAACTGGGCGGGGAATATTGATTCAATCCCAGTAATTGATTAATTGCTATGTATAATGGGGCAGTTTTCTATTGAATCCCATCTCTTATTTTGCCATTCACTTCATTTTGTCATTCTATGTATTGTGTTAACAGAGTGAGGTGTTCACCCGAAGACAGAGTATTTTTGTGGAGTGCTTGTAAAGAGGTCCCTCCATATTTTAGTCTAGCAAAAGTGGCATATTAAGGAGAAGGAGCCCTGTTGTTACTGTACAGCAGTAGATAACCATTAAGTACTGGGCAGGCATTGCAGTACATCACTGCAGCCATTATGTGACAGTTAAAGGGGGTGAGAGATTTGGAGCCACAGCTGCCAGGGACCTTTTACTCAAAACTATAGCTTAAATTTGTGTGACTGTTTTTCACAGCACTCCACTGTCTTGTGAAATGGCCTCCTACTTTTATATTGCCATTTGAGAAGACAATACATACTAGTGGTAAAAGAAGTGTGGATGGCCCAGTGTATTGGCCAGCGCCACAGCTCTCTAAATCATTCTTCCTGCCTAGCAGAAATCTTTAAAACTGTTATAACGTGAGAGAAGTAAAGAGCTGCTTTGGATCCCGACCCTACAACCATAACAATACCACTGAGCAGACTAGCTTGAGTTTACATGGAACAGAGTTGCTTACCTTTGTCTTTCATTTAGTACTCCAAGTGTTAGTCAGACCATAAATGTACCGTAAACACTATAAAGTAGTGCAGTTCAGTTTTGATAAACTCCCTGTGAAACAGCTGATTACATTTTAAAAACGAGATAAAAACAGGACTACTAATTATGGGAGTTGTAAAAAGCTTAACTCCCCAGTGACTTCACTGACTATAGTGGTATTTGTGTGGTCACAATTTAGATTCCAGCGTGGTCTTCTGGGTATTTACACTGAGTGTGGGCTTTATTTAAACAAAGAAGTTAACGAGTGTTTTGACAGTGTTCGTTTCTTGTGGCTGTTTTTTGGGGGCTGAGGGTGAGGTGGGTAGTTACAGCAGAAATGATGACTAATGGAAAAACTGAATATGGGCAGGAAATACCAGATGGACCAACCATTCATCATCCTAAGTTTGCATTGTACAGCATATAACAAAGATGAGACAACAAGTCAAGTCATCATCATGCAATTAAACAGAATGCATTTGGGTTTCTTTTTTCTTTTCTAAATAAACATTTCTTAGTTAAAATCAAACAGTCACTGAAAATTCTTAACTTAAATGATTATGTTTGCTAAAGCACACATGATTGGTTTATCCACCCTTCAGTAGTGTCTTACTTTGTTTTCCTTACCCAGAAATCCCATAATGGCCTGCTTAAAGAGAATCTCATGAGAGGGGTGTTCCAGTGTTCATACATGACATGTCATCGCATTTGTTTTTTCTTTTTTGCGTGCATCGCATACGCAGTAGTTAGTTGTATATTGTATGTTCATTTTCTTCAAACAGTAGCTTTAGTGATGGTAATGGTGAGTGAGACATTCTGATCATTGCCTGTTAACCCAGTTTGGTACTTTTGTGTATATACAGTATCTCACAAAAGTGCGTCCACCCGTTTTGTAATTATTTTATTGTATCTTTTCATGGGACAACATTGAAGATATGACACTTTGATGCAATATAAAGTAGTCATTGTACAGTTTGTATAACAGTGTAAATTTGCTCTCACCTTTAAATAACACATATCCATTATTGCCTAAACCGCTGGCAACAAAAGTGAGTACATCCCTAAATGAAAATATCCAAATTGTGCCCAATTAGCCAGAGTCATGTGACTCGTTAGTATTACAAGGTCTCAGGTGCAAATGGAGAACAGGTGTGTTGAATTTGGTGTTATTGCTCTCACACTCTCTCATACTGGTCACTGGAAGTCATGGCAAAGACTTCTCTGAGGATCTGAATAAAAGAACTCTACATAAAGATGGCCTAGACCAGCGGTCCCCAACCCCCGGGCCTCAGACCGGTACCGGTCCGTGAGTCGTTTGGTACCGGGCCGCGAGAGTTGAGGCTCAGGTGTGAAATGCATAGTTTTCAGGGTTTTTATCGGTTTTCAGCGTTATTTTGTTATCGTTTTTATCGTTTACTCGGTTTTCCTGGGTCTTTTCACGTGTGTTATGAATAAATTTTCCTTTTTTCGGTACCGGTACTAGTTTTATTTTGTTGTATTTATCCGCGACACCTTAAGACCAGTCCGTGAAAATATTGTCGGGCATAAACCGGTCCGTGGCGCAAAACAGGTTGGGGACCGCTGGCCTAGACTATAAGAATATTGCCAACACCCTGAAACTGAGCTGCAGCACAGTGGCCAAGACCATACAGCAGTTTAACAGGACAGGTCCCACTCAGAACAGACCTCGCCATGGTCGACCGAAGAAGTTGAGTGCAAGTGCTCAGCGTCATATCCAGAGGTTGTCTTTTGAAAATAGATGTATGAGTGCTGCCAGCATTGTTGCAGAGGTTAAAGGCGTGGAGGGTCAGCCTGTCAGTGCTCAGACCATACGCCACACACTGCATCACATGGCTGCTGTCCCAGAAGGAAGCCTCTTCTAAAGATAATGCATGAGAAAGCCTGCAAACAGTTTGCTGAAGACAAGCAGACTAAGGATGTGCATTACCTGTGGTCTGATGAGGCCAAGATAAACCTATTTGGTTTAGATGGTGTCAAGAGTCTGTGGCGGCAACCAGGTGAGGAGTACAAAGACAAGTGTGTCTTGCCTACAGTCAAGCATGGTGGTGGGATGTCATTGTTTGGGGCTGCATGAGTGCTGCTGGCACTGGGGAGCTACAGTTAATTAAGGGAACCATGAATGCCAACATGTACTGTGGCATACTGAAGCAGACCATGATCCCCTCCCTTCAGAAACTGGTCCACGGGGCAGTATTCCAACATGATAACAACCCCAAACACACCTCCAAAAAGACGAGTGCTTTGCTAAATAAACTGAGGGTAAAGGTACTTGACTGGCCAAGCATGCCTCCAGACTTAAACCCTATTGGGCATCTGTGGGGCATCCTCAAACGGAAGGTCGAGGAGCCCAAGGTTTCTAACATCCACCAGCTCCACGACATGATTAAAATATTTACAAAAACGTGAGGTGTGTAATTACTTTTGGGAGATACTGGATTTGATCACTGTTAGATAAAGCATGTGTTGGTAGAGGAGAGTGGTGTACTCAATGGAAACTACAGGAGGCTAAAAGATGTAATCCTGTCTATGAAAGTTCTGTACATAAAATTGCAGAAAATATGTGAGGTGTCCTCTGTGTTCCTCTTTTTAATGTAGAGTCAGAGAAAAGGTGAAGAGGTCTTTTTCATTGTAATGGCAACACTAAAGAAAATGTTCCTTGTCATGGCCACATAATTTTTCTTTCATTCCTCTTGGAACTTGAACACACCACCTACTCACAGCTTCATTTCCCTCAGCAGCGCACGATGCACACGTAAAAATGCACCACACTGTGTGGAAAATGGCAATTTATATTGTGAAGGTTAATTTGGAAAAACAACCCAAATGCATGATGGCTGCGTGCAATGTACATGTATCGCATAAACAGGTATGAAACTGAACAAGAAAAGTAAAAATGCTGCTGTAGTTTGTTTGAGCGATTTAATTGCTTAATACACCCATGAGAGTAGTGGACCACCCAGAAAATATGATGACAGTCTCACCTACATCTTGTTGCAATTAGCCTGGAGACTGAGGAAGCACTAGGATCATTGTTACATTTTGGAAACTGACACTTAAAGTTTAAAATGTTGAGTAGAGAGGAGCGATATCTTAAAATATTACTAGAGATGATAAATATTTACCCATCAGCTGGAATGATGTGGAGGAATTATTTAGATCTTTTCCTGTAGTAAAAATAGCAATACCCCATGTGAAAACACCTCACTACAAGAAAACTGTTATTAGCAAATTTGTATATGGCATTTTTGGTGTTTAAAGATTAATGCTACTGCTGCATTAACGAGCTTGTGTTGTAGACGAGCTTTTTTTTAGAGTTTATTTCACATTTTTTATGTTGTGTTGGATAATTGTTTTGTCTCCAAAAGAGAGATCAGCATCTCATAAGCTCAGAAATGACGTGTGTCTCTTTAATAGCGGCAAAATAACCACACTCAGATGTGAACTGTGTGAGGAAGTTGAAGAAGTTGCCATCATCTGAATCTTCTCTGTGGAAGCTCTGCTTCACTTCTTTCGTTGGTCATACATCTTGACCAAGGTGATTAGAGATTATAAGAGATTTGAGATTGTAAATCACGGTGCAAAGTGATTATTTTGCTACTGTTTCTAAATGCACATCTGTCCATCACGCTTACATGAGTAAAACATGCACAGATAATGAAAGGTGAGCCCACAGTGGTGTGACACAAGCACACTGGTCTCCTGTCAGTCTCAAAGAGCACAGGTTTACTCATAATGTCCATGCACAGAGTGCCAAAAAGTGCTGCTATGTCTATAAAAATAACAGGGACAGATTTATTGTCTAGTACTCAAGAAAACTTCCATAGGCAACAGTTAATTGTGGCCACAACATGGCAGTGATTTCCAGGATGGATCAAAATGGGGATTGTGAGACGCTTTATAGGACAGCATACTGTTCTGATACTTAAGAGAGGTCGATTTCACGTCGACACTTAATTAACCGTCTGTTTTTACATTTAACTGGTCATGCAATGATTGCCTTGACTGCATGTCACTGTCGCAACAAAGCAATAAAGCAGTCACACATTTTCACTGCTGTCTCAGCTGGTACTGGCTGAGGAGATACTACAGTGTCTGATCTAAATGCTTCTAAAACATGTAAATGAATCTGGAGTTGGGATGCTTTTCTTTCACCTTTAATAGAACCACAGTAGGTTAACCTTTGCCCGATTGCAGCCTTTGTGTAAAGTTACCTTTAAGACATTCCTAACTTACCGTGAAATGAGAAAATATGTGAAGTTGTTATTGATCATCTTGTTTTACGCAGCCTTACACTGCATAGGGGATTCACTGTTTGTTTAGACGACTGTGCAAATTAAATTACAATGCTGCTTTTGAGGAAGTTCAGTATATTTTAAAAATGATTTTCCTGAGCCGCCCCCCCCCCCCCCCTTTAATAATGCTGCTGGCACACTTTGGTCAAACAGCCAAAAACCAATGGACACCTCATGCTCTAGAATATGACTTGTAGACCTGAATATCCTGAATATTTGCTTCAGAGAAATTATTCAGTTTTCTATTTGTACATTCAGTAGGCACTATACGGTGCAGTGTCCTGGTTCCTCACAACTGTCATTCCTTGGCCTCTGCAGCTGCTGCATTGCCCCCTTAGGCGCAGACACACATAGGCCTTAATCTTTTGTCAGGTCCTTCTGAGCGTTTTCAGATCCCCAAAAATAGATCCGTGCCCACAATCCGTCATGGCCAGTGAAGTCAGATGTGCTTGCTAGGCTGGAAGACACCGTCACATCAACGGACATAGTGGTTCACTACAGTTGATGAACAAACTGACAAACACAAACAAGCCGTTTAATCTGGTACAAACAGAGAGCTTATGGGATTCCTGTTTTACTTTGCTACGTCCTTGATTGACATTTTTTTTCCCTGTATGACTGGAGGAATGGGCTTGGAAATTTGATTGACAGCCAGGATCAGAAACTACCTGTCTCGGTATGTTGTGGGAGGAAGCAGACATGTAGGAGGCATAGGGTTAATGTTGGCAGCTATCAGCTGGACTGACAGAGCAGATTGACATGGTGTATTTGTCTCTGGCTCCTCTGAGAGAGAATCTGTTGGACTGCAGCAGCTTCTCCAGCCAAATCCAGCCCTGTTGTTCAGTCAGGGCTTGAGGGGCACCTGTGAGGGCTGTCAACTGTCCATTGTATGCTCTGCAGGTACAGGCAGGCAAAAAGAACGAGTTTGATTTTTTTTTTCTTTGCCGCAAGGTTCACTTCAGTGGTATCCCTCTTTTTCTTGTTTTTAAATGAAGGTTGGCAATTATTCTTCTCTCACTCTTTCTCCCCCCTTATTCCCTTTCTGCTCTGCTCAGCTTCTTTCTTTGCTACAAGCTTTGAGGGATGAGAAGGGAAAGAGGGAAGATCAAAGCGAACCCGCACACTCTGCCCTCCAATATCATTAGGCTATCTCTGATGGCATTATTAGAGTTTCTGCCATGCACATGTGTGTGGTTTTGTGTGCATGTGCAATGCTATCCTTGCTTGTTTTATGCATTCGCATGCCTGTCTCTTTCTTTTTCAGTGTACATGTGTGCGTGCACACTTACGTTTGGATGTACGTGTAGCCACTACGTGCAGTGCTTTCCTCTGGCATGAGGCCCAGTGCTGCCACTGGGCCGCCATGCCATCAGCCCTTGCATATTGAGCAAGACGTCCAAACTCCCCTTCAGCGAAGTGCATGTGGGAGCTGCCCACTGTTTGATGTCACTACTGTTTTGTTGAGCTCTTTCCTAAACAATTCCTTACAGTGCAGTCATACATAGTAGCTGAGAGAATAAAGAAGCAGTGTAACAGAAAAGAAAAAAAGAAGCCCAAAACATCTGGACCATCAGGAATAAATGTTTCAAACCTCAAACCAGGGATAAGGCTGGTGCTGTTTGATCTCTCACTTGACATCAAAATGTCATTAATTAATGAGAATAAATATAGAATCCCCTGTAGCTCGTCACTGATCAATTTAGCTGCCTTTATGTAACAATGGATTTTTAAAATTCTATGAATAATATGAAAGGTTTTGCTTATTCCTCTTAACTCATCAGTTATAAAAGATTGAAAAGCTAAATATGCTGTTTAAAACTCTTGTGAATCATTCTGGGGATTCTACCTCACTGTTTTCATTTCATTTATTTTAAAGCACATATAGTTGATATACAGTATGCTATAGTGTTCTCTTGTTTCTCTTTCTCCATATTCATTTTTAATGGCAACTCCTACTGAATATTTCATTTTTTTGACATCACAGAATCCTAATCTTTTTTCCCATTTGATCAAATGTATGGGTAAAAATGGCCTGTCACTAGAGATATCATCTTACTATGACTGCAAGTGAAATATGTGAATTAAAATGAAAGGCACTTGGGGGCAGCAATTTTGGATGACTTGCTCAAGTACACATCATTTGTGGCATGTGAAATATGCTATGGTAATACTCACAGAACTTGTTGTGGCATAGGCCACCTCCTCATCTCTGATCTCAACTGTCTGTATATGGAGCTCTCCCCAAATCATGTTGAGACCTTTCTGCCTCCCACACATTTCAGAATGTGTTACTTGTGGGTTGTGGGCAAGCTGGGGGAAATCGAGCGGAAGCCATATAAGGCAAATGTTGATGATTTCAGTGAGGCTATCAATTCACACCTGAATATTTGACTTGCCGTTGGAGCTCCATTTTTCTACAAAGTGAGAATCCCTCCTGCATCTAACTTTGCTTTTCAATTCTTCATACATCGTCTTCTCTATTGCTTATTTAGACTGCATTCGGGCTCGACTAACTGAAGACTCATGTGAGTTGTGTGCAATATCTCCTGTTTGTGTGCGTGCACTTGCATCTGTAATGCGCAGTTGGTGCAACCTTGCCAGTACCACAGAGCTCTATTGTATGTGAAGGGGCGAGCAAGCATGTAAGATGGAGGGATTGAAGGATTGGGAGAGACAGGAGGAAAGGGGAGGGGCAGGGAGACGGAGTCTGCACAGTTACTGAATCCATAAAGGATGAAAAGGGCCTTGGCAGGAGTCTTAAGGGACTAATAAAATAAAGTTCTTTCAGATTAGTTAGCTAATAGAGCTGTAACAAAGTGTTCTGTCTTAACGCTGAGGGGAGCATGGCCTCCTCTGTGCTCACTGTAATGTGGGTGGAGTGATGAGGCAAGAGAGGGTGGGTGGGTGTACGGGGTTAGGCACTAACAGAACACCTGCTGTGAAAGAGCCCTCTGGGTCTGGTTATTTAGTCAGAGTTGAGCAAGGAGAGGGAGCTACCTGGCATGAAATTACCCTTCTAGTAGCTTTAGTAGTTACTGGATGAAATCAGGGTATTGACGATGGTAGCTACAAGCTTCCTTTTTTTTCTCTTTTTTGTAAGCTTAAGGAATTTAGAGTTTTCTGTAAAGTATCATAGACAGGTTTTTTGTCTGCACTGCTGGTGCTTGTTTTTCTTAACTGACAAGGACATGAGTAAGAGAAACAGCTTTTGCATCATCATACATGTCTAGGAGTGGACTGAAGTGGCCTCATCTTAACTTTGTTTCAACATTAGATCTCAAATGCAATTCTAAAAATGTGTAAAAACATGTCAGTGGTGTTATAAATGTCTGTTTTCCTGATACATTTTTTTTCAAAAGTGCAAAAAAACAACCAAAAAAATGACTAGAAACTGAAAGAAGTAGTCGGGATAAAAAGGAAAGGATTTTTTTTTTAAGTTTGACAAAGATGTAAACATATACATTGACCACAGAAGATTTAAAGCACTTCAGATTTCACAAGCAGGAGTAGCTTTCGCTGAGGCAAAACTGAAAATCACATTGACACCTTAATGGTAATAAAAATGTTAATTATGGAGGGGGCTGAGAGAGAGAGGAGTCATACAGATGTGAGAGTTTTCCTTTTCATTCAAGCAAAGCCTACAATCAAGTTTTAAAATCTGCAGGGGGAAAAAAGTTTAACATTTAAACAGGTTTTGCAATGCAATTTAGTTTGTAGCTGTAAATGGTCACCGTTCATCTTTTGATATGTTACACTGAAAAGCTGTGATTAATTCTGTCAATGACTGCAAAAATGTAGCCTTTTGAGTTTTCAGATGACAGAAGGTGCAGTTCCTAATTTTTGACACATCCTCTCCAAGGCAAGAGTAACCATGCCTCAGCCTCTATCTTGCTCTGTCTCAGCACTTATTATAGTGAGGTATTGTGGTGACTGCACACTTTATGCATAGTGGATGAATGGAATGTTGTGCAACCACATGGAAGGCCATAAATTAAGATGAACAGTACATTGAGTATGTGCATTCTTTAAACAGGGACTGGACTGATTGTGTTGATAGGATTTGTGTATTTCAGCAAGTATGTGAGGGTCGGCTTGGGTCCAAGTAATCAGTCATCAGAGGGTGAACGCCAGACTCCATACGGACATCTGTGCGCCTTGCAATTTGTTGCAGCAGTCACAACACTACAGGGCATAAACTGTGTATTCCTCCTCCACTGTGGACTCCATGTGGACTAAAAAAATAAAACTAAGAGAAAGAAAAGCACCTATTCACCCGTGGTGTCTGCAGGTGTTCGTGTCCGCAACTGAGAATAATCCCAACTGGCCTTAGTAACTGGAGGAGAGGAAAACACTAGTTTAAGTTTGCCTCGCTCTTCATACAAGAGGGGGAAGAAGAAAAAAAGAGGTCAAGAAGAGGAAAACAGTTCTCTCCAGAAACTGAAGTGGGGCGAAAAGAATCCTAGAGATGACAATAACAGTAAGTGAGGAGCTTCCTCAGTGCTGTCATTATCACTGGAATAGTTAATGAGAGGCCTCTCAGAGTGGAGACTGATTGAGTGTATCATCTTCATTCTCTTCTCACTCAATGTGCCCTTAGTGTGATCCTACCCTTTCTTCTTTCTAGATATCCACTCTAACTGTAATTTGGAAAAAATTCTACTGCTGTCTGTTGCAATGAGTTGTGATGCCTCCCTAGCACTGTTAAAATGGTGGTTATCACCTAAAAAAAGTGTTCCATTCAGATTTATGCACTTGATCTTGTTCATCAAGTAACAAAGAATGAAGTAGGTCTGAGGTAAAAGTGTTTGGATAATGAACAAAGTGCATGAAGTGGTCTACTTCAGCTCTGTTCACATGCACATCCTTTTTGATTGCGCTATTTATGTAGATGTGTATACAGTAATTAAAAAACAACAACGAGCTTTTACTTTTATAAAGGTGTTATATATTAAATGTCTTCATGTTCCTTTATAGTTCTTCAAAATCACATATTGAATGTACTTGTCAGCAGCTTTGCTGGCAAGAGGGATGGGAACCTGAAAAGCACTAAAAGGATGAGTTGAAATTCTAATAGTTCTTTTATGTGCTGTATTGGGACAAACACACAGAGAAGTAAAGAGGAACACCAGCAATTTCAGCTCTTTCCTAGAATCATCTTCCTAAAACGGCTCCAGCTTTTCTATTTTCCACTCATCAATTGTTCTGCTCAGTGAGAGCAAACCTGCTCTAGTTCAGTCCACAGCAAACAGCAAGCAGCTATTTGCAAGTAGCAAATAGAAAATAGCTGTTTGCAAAAACATGTTAACCTTAAAAGGTTGAAAGTGTTTTACCGTAACTTTTTTTGTTATCTGCACATCCTTAATTGTTATATTGTTCAAAAAGAGCTAAAAGGGGAGGAACAACAGCTTATAGGTGAACAAGAGTAAAAAAAATCCCCAAATAAATCAGCTTTTTTTAAATTAAATAATTAATTTTATCAAACTTGGCTGGGCTGCCACGCCCCCCGAGAGACCTAAATTGAAAGAAACACATGTGCAAATCCTAAACAGTGATGAAAATGAAAAAAGGTAGAATTACAGAATCACTTGTAGAAAAACATTTGTTTGGCAGGTGGTGAAGACAGCAATCACTAGTTGTTTAGTACATTCAGCTCTTCTCCCAAGCTTTTGTACCCAGTGTTGATGGCTAAGTGGTGCCAGCTGCACACTGGCTTTGAAGGAGAAAATGGGTGGGAAAAGTACCAGGGCACCCCCACACAAAAACGCAAAGTTGGCCTCCTACAGCCTTAACATCCCCCATCAATACAAAATACAGTTTGTAATACAATTTGTAAAAGTGTCCTGCCCCTCCCCTGGTTAGCTTTTTTGGTAACTTAACCCTAACTTATAAAAAATACATAAATAAAGGGGAAAAAAACCTCCAAGCTCCAAACTGGGCATCAACTTGTCAAAAACAGAAACCCTAATTTAAAAATGTTCGCGGTACTGTACTAAGGCTCACGTTATGATTTTTGAAATCCCCATTCTCCTGAAATCTGTGTCAGTGACAACTTTCCTGCATAATGAATTTGTTAAGCAAATGTATTCCCAAGACTTTTTGCCTATATTTAGCTAATTCTTTATCCAAGAGAAAGAGAGGTATAGGGTTTTACTCTAACAGATTGCTTCATGCTGAATTGGAGGTCTTGGAGCTATTTTGTGCTTATTAAAATTAAATTAATTGTAATGCTATTTTGTTCAGGACTTGCTGTATGAGGGTCATTTACCCCTTTCTGATTTATTCTTGGGGCCACTTGTTTTCCGTCAGTGCCTATCTGGATCTCAGTCCTTGCCATTTTGCAGCACTGCTGCTTACCAGAAACAGAGGGAGTTTAAGTGGGGTACCATTAATAAAGACTAAAGCCATAGGCCACTGGTGTAGCTGATGCTGTAATGATTAATGAGGACCATTCTTTAGCCTCAGTGGTGGTATCTCTGTTGAATTAGGCTCTGATTATTTTGGCTGGGTCACACAGCCCAAGACTAATAGCTCTAATTCTAGCTCTAAGGCTTAATTCATACTTCCTTTAGCTATCTCTGTCTAACACTGGTTATACGAGCTTTCATGCTTTTTTTACATTTATGTATTTACATTAATTGCCACAACATATGTGTCCTACCTATAATTTCATAGCCCCAGTTATGGCTTCTTTGCCCCATGGCACCATTTCTGAATAATTAAGATTTCACCATTAAAATGTGGGATTGTTGTGGCACCTTCTGAACTACAATATATTTCCCCTCCCCTAAGGGCTGCTTTTTTCCATTAGGACTTCATGAAATGGCTTTTTGCTTACTCATTATAATTTGGTTTTCAGAGCTGGATTGTAATTTGTTAGCCTGAGTAGGAGGAAAGAGGCAAGAGATGTTGGCATAACATTGCGTGGGAGATTATTACTATGCCCTCTGCCCTCAAAGACATGCTCAGGAAATTGATTTATGAAATAAAATGCAATGCAAAGGATGGTAAATCTGCAGACTGACACTTAGCTATGCTATGTTTCCACCCATGACATATAATGGGATACAGTGATTCACTACAGTTATCAGTCGCTCTGCTCTTTGACCAAAACTCGATACTGGCCAATATTGGACTTGTGTTCTGTTACTATTGTTCATGTATAAACATTTTGGTTACATTTAGGAAATGCTGGGAGAAACAAACAGTGATTAAGGTTTAATTACTTATATGACTCAACACTTGTTTAAACTTTAGCCTATATGATAGTGGTTAGTAGGAAATGTAATCCTTAAGGTTAGTAAGAGTTCAGGTCCCATCATGGTCTGATGGTCTACTGCATGAAATGGTGTATAATTTCTGCTTTCTCACATTGTGGGCACGCTTCTTACATTCCACTCAATGGTGGCAGTGGGCATAAATTGTGAAATTTGTTTAAATTATAATAACCTATTCGATTTGGCTGCTGCAGTCCAAATTTGACACTTTATTTGCTCAGCTTTGTTCTCCACACTCTTGACTTTTGTCTAAGTTCAGCTAGAGGTGCACATCCAGCAACCTGCCCAGTTCTTCAACTGTTCAGTCATGCCCTCTGACCAGCTCAGCCCACTCTATCACAGCTATGCATCCCTTTGTTAGTCCTGCTGTAATTAAATATCTTTTTTCTAACTATATATTTCCTTGATTTTTAAAAATGCCATTGGTCAAAATGACCCCCCTTGGCGGTTCCAGTGCTAAGCTTTGTCTTTTCTCTGGTGTTGTATTTAGTAGAATCCAAAGGTTTTTAAGGTTAATGCTAATACACAGACACAGGAACAGGAGAAGTGTTTGCTGATCAAGTTTTGATTTATAACAAAAGTAGAAATTAAAATGTTGCAGACATAGCGACATGTATATAGGTATAAAATACATGGACGTTAGTGAGAAATGTTGGTTAATGGGTCAGGTCTTCATGATCCATCACAAACTTGACTTTGTAACTCTTCTACTGAAGCCTTTGTTGAAAAACTGATTTTCTGGGTTATTTTGTCCCACCACAACAAATCGCATTTTTAAGATTTATTCAAAACACCATCTTATTATACTGATATACTCAGCTTATGCCTCTTTTGTTAGGATTTGTTAAGCTATAGTTTCTGCCTCCTGCTTAACTTCCAAACTGGCAGAAAATATTGGTTTCATTACTCAGTGAGCGCCCACTCTCAGGCCTGTTGACTTGTCATTTTGGCTTCAGTAGTCACCATTCTGCTCCATTTCCTTAGCGGCAATCACACTGTCGGTATCTGAGATGGTGTTAAGCTGTGGCTCATTGCACCATGGCTGTGCTTGCTGGGCACGAGCCATGTGGAAACAGCGGGCATGCTTCTCTGGCCAGAGGGAGGCAAGAGCAGCAAGGAAAGAAGCAGTGTGGAGAGCAAGGGAAGTGAAGAGATCCTTTGCAGAACCTAACCTTGTATTTTTCCACTCAGGCAACTTTCTTGTTTACTGCTCAGCAGTGGCAGCATGGTTCTCTACTGGGCTAATTTGTCACCCCATAAAAAACAGGACAGCACCGGTGCACACAGAGCAGGAGTCAGTGAGCTTGTTATGTTCTAGCGAAGATGGGGAAGATGAGAGGAAAGAAAAAGATATAGAAGAAGGAAGGCGAACCCGTGAATAACAGGTTTGTGCAACAGAAAGAAAATATGGGTCAGAAATGCAGACTAAATAATGAAGATAGTATCCATCCCATTTTTCTCCTAACTTACCAGTCTGAGAAGAAGAGATTTAAAAATGGAACATTTATTTGTTTTTGTTTATGTGTGTGTGTGTGTGTGTGTGTGTGTGTGTGTGTGTGCGCGATCGGATGAAGGGGCGGCTCTTCTTTCATATTTTTTTGTGTTGTACTATTCAAGAGTAAGCTTGTTTGTTATTCTGAGGGTCTGCTGCTCATTAGAGGACCCTACAAATTTCTCTAACAGGGTGTGCTCAGCTGACATGGGGACTGCAAAAATATATTGCAGTCACAATGATGAAATCGCCATAACAATGATATACTACTGTGTAACAACAGCAAAATTGTAAATATTTTTTCTTTATTTGTTATCTTTCTTTATTTTTTTTCCCCATTTTTGATCCACAATGTTCATCTGTTATTTGCCCCCTTTCTTCCTCTCTATGTGCTTGGGTCAGTAATGAGCTAGTTTGGTTTCTCTTTCCAGCCACAGGCATATTTTTCCTCCCATCTCCATCATCCTCCCATCTCCCCCTCTCTTATGTGCTGCCTTGTTTTCTCTTTTTTTCCCCCTCTCAATGCCTCTTTGCCCCCAAAGGGCTCTCCGAGTTGCTTTTTCACATTTAAAGAGGTTTAATTCTACTCCCATATGGGAGAATCCAAATCACAACACTACCGTGTGCTGTCTAGAGAAGTTGCTCATGTTCAGCCCATGTGGTCCTCATCTGTCTTACAGGTGTGAAAAATGTATGAGCACGTATCATTGCCCTCAGGCTAGACATAGACAGCATCACCCAAGGCTCTGTGCTAGAATGTTTAAATGAGAGGCATTCTCTCACACTTGGGGTATATCAAGATACCCTGAAATAGAAAGTGGGTGTTCAAGACAGAAACATCTAGAGTTGGAATGATCTAGTACTGAAGATATGTGAATATGTGCGCTTTGCTAATAATTAATACAATTTAAAACGGCACCAAATCCATGCATAAATTGGATCTATGTGATAAAGTGAATTTTAATTTGACACAAACTCCTCTTCAACAAATAAAGAGATGATTGGAACATGGATAAATCAGACTTAATTTCAGAATGAGAACACACTTTATTTCCTGTATTGTCACATGGTTTTTATTGGTTAAAGGATCACTAAGGCACAGTGCATGGCTATCAGTAACAACACATATTGTTCTGAGCACAGTGTATATGGAGCAAGGCTTTAACTGTTATCATTTGACCATGAGGCTGATATACTAAGCTTGGACAGGCCTCTCTTTTAAAGCTATGGGGGAAAGAAAAAACAGACAGATGGAAAATATCCAGGGCACTATAAGAAAAAAAATGACATATGCAAGTCAAAGTTGGAGAGCTGAATGGAAAATCAGGTATTTATCAGATCTTGGAGAAGTTAGGATGAAGTGGTGAGTTGGTGAAGATTTACACAGATGCTATTGCTTAGACCTTCTCCTACTAATTAAAATAAGAGTAATGTAAAGGGTACACAAGGGATAAAGAGCTGCTGCTATAATTCATGCCTCCTCACCCCAATCTAAGTTAAGCTCCACACTTGCTGTCATGCCCCAAAGAGGATCTTCACAAATCCTTTTGTTTTCCCAGCCCAGTTCTAGCACTACTAAAAGTGCATGCCTGAAAAAAGTGTTTGTACAAACAATTAGAACTAGTGTTTTGGAGTTGGTCAGGTACATTTGTCTACACAAAGAAAGTGCCCAGACTATTGGATTGTATTGATAGAGGGGTCAGGTGAGCAAGCGGCTCTTATTCGACATGCACTGCATAGAGGATAAAAGCCCTCACTGATTAACATTGTTATTCATTCATGAGGAGGAGCCCAGTGAAGCAGAGCCATTTATCTTTGATGCATTTAACAAATGCAAACTCGGGCGGGGAAGAAACAGAAATCTTATGAGGAATAGTTGAACAATTATGGCCCCTCAACTGGAAACAGACCAATAGAGTGCTATTGTAAGCACTTTTTGTTTAAGTATAACATTTTACCATCGTGTTGCCAAGTTTTTGTTGTAGTCCATCAACCATTCAGTGTCTAATGACTATACTGAAATTGTCACTTTGATTGAAACAGTTTTGTGTTCATAGCTAAATACTAAGAGAAGGATCTCAGTGCGTTCTCATCAGGATAAGGATTTATTTTGTGTGTGAGACTATAGTCGTATAACAAATTAATTTGTCCTGGGAGTAATTAAGTAACATAGTGCATTACTTTAAGTAAAGTGTTCTGTGTAATATGTGAAATATTTTTTGAGTAATGATCTCAACACTGACGACTGACAACCAAGTGGGGAAATACCTCCAACAGGCACAAACATTACACCACGCAGTATGAAATGTAATGTCTTTGATATGCTGCTTAGCGATGGTGGCAGCTCTCAAAGCGATTGAGAATCAGTAAGAGAATCAATAACAAATCAAACTGATAAGTGATATCAGTAAAGGAATGAGAATCACTAAATACTTATCAGTTTCCATCCCTAGTCAGAAGGATTTTACAGTCTCGGTCCAGTAATGTATTGATTTATATGGAATTTATATTTATAAAAGCATAATATTCTAAATATTAACAAACAGATGTAATATTAGTTGTAAAAAATCTCCTATACTTCTAATTTGAAGATGTACTTCTGCTTTGTAACAAGGTCATATACAAGCCAGTAAACTCTTGTCTTGGGCTCCTATGGTTCTCATTCATGCTTTTATCTTGGATTTATTAATCAGCGAGTAAGAATATGTCACTGGGCTTGGAACTTCATTATATTTTATGTCACTTAACTGTCACCTTGCTTTCAATCCAATCAGACTATTTCAGAAATTCCATAGACATCCTGTTTTGTCTGTAATCCTGGAGTGAAATAAACACTTGACAATAGATGGTCACCATGCCCTCTGTGTTTATGGCTGGTGTGTGCACAGCCTCCTCAGGACGGGGAGGGGAATGGGAAGTCAGACCAGTGAATTTTCTTATGTTTTGTTTGGACTACAGCAGTAATGTTCAGAGTGTTGTTTTCACTAGCTTGAAAGTTCATTTCCCTGCAAAGCAATTCCTTCTTTGTGTAAATTCTTCAGGCTAAAGCGTTATCTTGCTTTCTAATATACTACAATAAAATCCATATTGGTTTCAGGCTGATGCAATAAATATTAAATAAGGATAAATATTCCACCTTATCTTCTATGTCGTCAAGTTCTCCATATTTTCCATACCTGTCAAGGAAAGTGAATAATTTCAAAATTATAATAAATATGTCCTCTAGAATAGTCTCAATAGTAGTGATGCTGAACCATCCAGATTGTAATAATAGCTACTGTAACCTCAGGCCTATTTGGAGTTGGATATTACCCTACTGGGTCAATGAGATGCATTGCCATATATGGCATATTTGGAGAACTTGGCACCTGTCCTGTCTGAGTGTGTTTTGCCCCAGCCAGTCCTCCTTAATGAGAGCAGAGGAACAACAGAAGCAGATGGAATTGCCTGTGGGATTGTGGGAAGACTCAGGAAGGGCTAGGATGGTGGTTTGGGAGGAAGCTGGTGCCATGTGGTGGTGTGCCTACATTGCCCTCTGGTCATATCCGCTACAGTAGTCCTGCTTGGTGGTCATCCAGGCACACACTGGCCTGCCAATTAAAGATGGGCCCACAGTCCACCCTGAAGGTTTCTTGAACCCCACAGGCCTCTCTCTTCCTTCTTATTTTTTCCCCATTTCTTCATATGACTCTCCAGCTAACACCCTGCTGTGAATTCTGCTTTGTTCTTTCCTTTCTAACACAAGGGGACCCAGTGTATAAAACTCATTAGGCCATTTTCTTGCCTTTCATTTTAGGCACATAACTCCCCTCTAGTGAGGTGGCAGGTGCCAGTACTACGATCTGTTCAACTTATATGAGCGCTACATACAGGTACTGCATTATAAGCAGAATTAAGATGCAGATGAGGATGAACTAAGGATGTACTCACTTGCTCCTTAGCATTTTAATCCTGTATGTGTGAGACCTCTGCTTTGGAGAGTAGTTTATCCAGAGTTCTCCACCCTGGGGTTTAAGTAGTCAATGCTGGAGGTCAAAAGTCACCCATCTGGGTGGTTTTGTGCTGATAACTTGTGAGAAAGGCTTAGAAACATAGAGAAAGAAATCAGGGCAGTTTAGTTATAGGCTCTCAGCAGAGCAGCGAAAAGACCTGACTGAGGAAGAATTGGTAGCATCAAAGATAAAAGAGAGGATTGTTAGCGTGTTAGCAAATCCTGTCTGCATTCCACATATATAGAGCACAATTTAGATATAACTCCCGCACCAGTGTATTGTTCCTTTCATCCAAAGCAGGTCCTTATTTTACCTCTCACAATGTCCACAGAGACCTCAGATAGAAAATCTCTAACTTCCAAATGAAGTGGACAGATGTGAGGAACGCATCACGCACTGTCCTCTCTGACCCTTCAGACACCTTGCAGTTCAGTTTTTGATGGAAACATCGACACTCCATATTTCTACAGAGATTTTCACTCTGATGGCACTGTGCCTATTTCTTTTTCTCCCTTAATGGAATTGCTATTGGAGACTGTGGCCTACATTTCTGTTTCCGGCATTCCAGTCTTAATGTTTCACGAAGTAAGACCAAGTGAACAAAATGGTGTGTGCGCATGCTGAATTTTGCAGACAATCAATGCAACACTAAGTACAAAATGCCAAAAGTGCTGCCGTTTAGGGTCAATTATATTGATGTAGGATTTCCTGTTTTCCTTATTATTTATTTATTTGTTTTCACTGTAGGGAATAAAGTATTACTCATATACAGTATTGACCAAAGTATGAAAATAAAAATCTGCTTTAGAAGACTTCACAAAGGCGCTTAGCTAAACAAGTGTTGTTCTCTTCACCATTCAAATTGGACAGCATTTTCATGCATTCTCCCACAGGACTTATTGTTAAACTCAATCATCATCAAACTACTGGCATTTTATTGTAGAGTATGTAGTTAAATCTAAAGTTTTTAAGTTGAGGTTTTTTTTTTGTTGTTGTTGTTTGTATTGAACAGAAAAGATTAAACTGAAGCTTTTGTTTAGAAATGCTCATGTCAGAAAGAAATAAACCTTAATAGAAGCATGACCCAAGCAGGTGGGTGGGACAGATGTATCATGTAGCAGGTGGTATATGTTCACAATTGGAAATATAATTAAATAAATCAGTACAAATTAGTCATTGCGATTTGATCAGTACTGGCTTTGTCTGACTAAATTATTTGATCCATTGGTTGCAGGGGGGGAAAGGGAAAAACAAATAATGTAAAAAAAAAAAAAAGAATACACCCCCCCCCCCTTCTCCCAAAAATAAACAAATTAATTAATTAATTACAACTTACCAGAAGTGGTAAAAGCCAGTGACTCAGTCTGTTTCGAGTACTGTGGTTAATCGACAGCTGCTAAATACATTGACAGGGAACATTTCCAGAGAGTAAAGGATATTCTTAAGATGATGACATGCAACATCTGCAAGTTCATTGATCATTTTTTAGCTTTAAATACTCTGTTATTATATGACACATGCAATTAACCTAATGTGAACACAGATTTATATTCCGTGTACATATTTCTACATCATGAATTACCAGTGTAATCATTATTGTGAAACCTGAACTTTTTTAGCTGAAAAATCCTTTGTCAGGACCACATCATATCACTGTTCATCTGTGTGGCGTTTTGCTCATGAACCCATAAGTGCATAACAACAATCTCTCAAATTAGCTTTATTATTGATTGACCACCACTGTGGAAATGAGAACGATTGATTAAGCTTGACAAAGTGAATGTATGCAATCAGGCTTACAGTATGCCACACTGTCATCGGCTTTCAGTTTGAATAAAATGTAATGATGCCAAAATTCTATTGCTATTCTGGAGTGGTTGCGTCCTCAAACCTGAGCTAATGGGATAAAGTGCTTTGAGTATGACACACGCACACACATGCATGCACGATATTTGGATCCGTTTCAGTAGATCTGGCAACTCTCCTTGTCCTAGCCTTAAACCTACTCTTAAATCTACAACAAAGACTTAACCCTTAAACTTACTTGACGTTCTTAGTATTTAAAATGTCTCTTAACAGTCATAAAAACTGCAAAAAGCACTTAAAGGGTATTATTCAGATTTGTATTTATTTTTTTTGACTAGTGCAAACCTCTATCTATAAAATATTTTGTCAGTCAAACAGTTTTTGAACTGCTAAATTCTGCGATGCTCATATGAGGAGTAAGCTTTCTTTTGTATACTCAAATTCACAAGTAGATCTGTGAAATCATTTGGGAATTCTGTTCATTACCTGCAGTCATGTTTTGAATGCAATGTCGAGCCGTATGTACTTAAGGCTCTTTCTTAACTTCACTTGGGTATAGCATTTGGGAGAAGATGCTACTTTTGAAAGTGAGAAAAGAAAGACATTGCTCTCTGGAGATCACCGAGATTAGGGCTTTGATGTGTTATGCTCCCATTGTGCTTTGCATTCGTGAAGTTTCCCCTCACAAGGCAAAGATGCATCTTAACTGGAGCATGTATTTGTTTATGGATGAGGAGCCCAACATCACAGAGCAGTCTCTTATCCAATCAGAAAACTCCCTGACTTTCCTCGTCTGTCAAAAGTTCCTGTCATCTTAACATCGTGCAGCCTTTTCTCCCGCAGCACAGTTGCTATGGTTAGAACTGCTGTTTTGGTTCTACTGTCAGAGAGAATGACTGATAGATCTTACATTGTCTTAAACACAGTGTGATATCAGCACAAAGCATCTGTGTGCTGATATCACAAAAGCAGCCGAGAATCTCTCATTTGAATGAATGTGACAAAACATTTTGTCACAATCCAAGGTGCCTTGACAAAAAATTAAAATTAATCATTAATCAACATGCTTACAATAATAGGTCTCAAACAAGATTTGGGTCTACGACAAAGGAATCTGCACTTATCTCCTGTGAAACCTGTTTGTCGTAACCATCAACCAGTACAGCAAAATCTGCTGTACTGCTGTTCAAGAGCAGAGAGACAGATTACTGTCCAATGAACATGACGTGAGTAGATTGAAAGCCACACCTGTGCTCTGTCAAAATTTAAAAGCGAGCAGAAGTGTTTGTGGGTGTGGATGTGTGTGAATCAGTAAATGTTCATTATTTGAGAATGCATGTAATATCCTGAATTACGCAAAGATGGTGGAGCAGAGCATTATGTGGCACAACTGAATATCAGAGCTTGTTTTGGCACATAAAATAAAAGGAAATCAATCCAGTCAACTTGTGGGCTTCCTTGGAGCCCTGTGTAGATCTGTGGTAGGTCATGACTTCACATAGGCTGTCATCCAAATAGCTGGCAGACCAGGGGTGTCCAACTTCAGGCCCCGAGGGCCAGTGTCCTGCAGGTTTTAGATGTGTCCTTGATCCAACACAGCTGATTTAAATGGCTAAATTACCTCCTCTACATATCTTGAAGTTCTCCAGAGGCTTGGTAATGAACTATTCATTTGATTCAGGTGTGGTGACCCAGGGTGATATCTAAAACCTGCAGGATGCTGGCCCTTGAAGCCTGGAGTTGGAAACCCCTGCTTTAGACAAAGAGATGCACTACAAAAAGATGGAAGTGTGGTTGGGGTTATTTTCAGGCTGGGCATTATATTGCTCCCTATAAACTGTATAGATGATAGTAGAGGTGTTCAAGCGTATATATCTAATAAATTCATTTAAAATGACTTGTAACATTGGATAGACAAGGTATATCCTTGGCAGCAGATAAGAGTGCTAATGGATAAAATCCTAAAGCATAAATAAAAGAAGACTGGTTCCAGATCTCAGAATTATTGACGCTCAAAATGCTCTTCAAGGCTCTATTTCATTAGTATTTAGTATTTAGTATTTAGTATTTATTTATTTATTGTCATTGTCAAGAACAATGAAATTGCGTTTGGGGCTTCCATACAACCCAAAAAAAAAGAAGAAAATAATAAATACCCCTTAAAACCCAAGTGTACATATTTAACCCAGTGTGACTCCAATGCAATAAGACAATCCTTAGCAATAATGTTCGTAGAAATTCAGACAAAGACCTGAGAAACATGACAAAATACAACAATGCAACCCATTCAATATTATTGTACTGTGAGATATGATATCAGATATGATAGTTATCTATTTAAGAAAGAGGGGGGGGGGCAGGAGGGGGAAGAGAATAAAGATATGATGCACCAATGCAGACCAGTTCATTGCTATTAAGAAGTTGGATATGGTTATTGTCCGTGAGAGGGGGGCAGAGAGTTCAGGAGCCTCACAGCCTGTGGATACAGGCTGTTGGCCAGTCTGGATGTTCTGGCCTGTATAGACCTGTACCTTCTCCCTGAGGGCAGCAGATGGAAAAGGTGGCGCGCAGGGTGATGTTGGTCCCGCAGGATACTGTGCACCCTCCTCAGACAGCGAGTGGGGAAGATATTACTGATCTCTGGCAGACTTGTTCCAATAATTCTGCCAGCTTCTTTCACCACCCGCTGGAGTGCTTGCTGATCGGCCTTAGTGTAAGAAGATAGCCTTGTCACATACACACAATAGTTAATAATGTGATTTATCAGATTTATCTCGCCTTTGCAGGCAATATTGTGGGGATTTGATTTCGATTTTCTTTTTCTGTTGTAATATGTTTTTTACATATTTGTTGAAGAAGTCTAAGCACTATATCCTGGAGATATGAAAAGACAAAAACAATGTGACTGCTGCACATTGTTTGCAATGAAAAATGCACCGAGTTTATCTTGTAGGATTTAAATTTCAAGGTTTTTGTTTTTCAATGGAAGAGTTTTGAAGTTTATGTTCCTCATCAGGCGTGTGCAGTCTGTAAAGTACAGCTACACTGCACAGTTCCCAAGAGTCAGATTCTACACCATATGGATATTATCGCTTCATTTTTGAATTTAGGTGTTATAGTCCCCGTTGCAAAAGTTTGGCTTTTCAAACATTTGTGAAAGAATTTTTCACAAATGTGAAGAAAGAAGATTTGATGCAAGATGGTGGATGCAGCAGATGGTGGTGTAGCAGATCCAGGTCTCGATTGACTGATCTCTATAGCAGGTCTCGATTAAAACCAGCATGACTAACGGCAGGGTAATTGTGGAGGATGAACTACTTAACTTCCTTGTGGTAAAAACGAAACTTTAAGTCAGGATGAAATTGTGTTGTTGGCCACGAACACATTGATCACACAAAAGTTATGTTTAAGCTGTGTCCTGCTACCTAACAGCAGTGTGGACAGCATATGGACATCAGCAATATGACACTTTGCCTTAAGGTGCTGAATGAGTGTGGGGAGAATATCCCTGGATTTGTCTCTCATCATTTGGATGATCTGCTGCCTGTTGCATACTCCAGTTTGGATAGCTGTTGTTTATTACAGCGAATGGACCAGCTGTGTGCCAAGTTGGGTGCTTTGAAACGTGTAGTCAAACTTCAGGTGGATGTTTGTGAACAACTTCGGCCTGGCGCTGTGGAAGTCAACCAATGTGTGACTGTTCTTTGGTGTCAGTCTGACGTGCTGGCTGGGGCTGCTACTCTGAATGCTCAGGGACCGAGGACCGCTTCTCACTTTCCTCTGGGGAATTATTTTGAGGAGCTGCGGGGGAGTCAAAGTAAAGGCGATCTGGCCAGGACGCAGGGAGCTGGAGGCTTGGCAGGATCCAAATGAGTGATAAGTCAGTGTGTTGTCCAGAGATTTTGGTTTGTGGGCAATATCAGGCTCCGATGATAGCCTCTGGTCCTAACATAGAAACTGCTATGACAAAAGATCAACAGCTCTTTACATGTTCTCCAAAATGGAGTAAAGTTGTGAAGAAGGGCCACACCTCGCTGAACGATGGAAAAGGTTGCTTCAGGTTCGGAAATGCATGTTGGCACCACTGGACGCAACGAGGGGCCTGGAACTGCATCTATGATTGGCACTGGAATTGTGAGTACTTTAAAAACTGTAAAGACTAAATTAGTAATTATGAAAAATTTGTGTAAATTTGCCTCAGATGTAGATGCAAAAACGCTTCATCAGTATCTTAAAGACTCAAGAGTCAGCAGAGATGCCAAATTGTCAATATATGGAGCAGGTTCAGCTCTTTGAACATCACTGCTGAATATAATGACGTTAGTGAAATGTATAACCCCGAACTCTGGCCTAAAGGGGCTCTGGTCTGGTATTATCATGAACCACGCAACATAGTGCATACAGCAGGGGGAATAATTGTGTCCCCTGGTGTTGACATATCACCAACCATACAGCAACCTCTTTGGATATTGTCTTACAACTGTGTTGGCCTGCATTTGAGACAGAGTGCAGGGGATAAAGCTAGATGTACTGTTGTGGACAGTTTGCTTGCAGAATGTGACATTTTATGTTTGCTAGAGACATGATTACCTAAACAAGACTTGGGAAAACCTAACTAACCTTGAGCCAATTTTTTTGGTTGTGGGGACAGATCTAAACACAGCTAGTAAGAGACAGACTACAGGCTGTGCTCTGGGACAAAAAACTGATGCTGGATGTACACTGGTGTATTGGTATACAGTATACATAGAATAACAATAGTTTTGTCATCCTTAATGTTTATACCCCCTTTGAAATGTGTGAAAATGAGGAGGAATATCTTAGTAGGCTTGCTCTTATTAATGCATTTGTTCAAGATAACAGTACAGTACAGTATATATGTTGTGGGTGATTTTAATGCTGATCTTTCAGATGGCAGTTCTAGGCTGTTTGCTAACCACTTAATCTATTTTTGTGAAGATGCTTATCTTATTCTGTCAAGCGAAGTGCTACTGCTCAGAGAGCCACACATATATAAGTGAAGCTTGGCATACTACATCATGGCTGGATCATTGCATCAGTACAGCTGGGAATGCAACATTAGAAAAGTATTAAGTATTGGATAGCTGTGTCAGACCATATAAATTTAGCTTTTACTGTAAATGTGGAAGAATTGCCAGAAAAAATGGGAAAGAATCATGTCACTAATAATACTACCAGTGTAAAATTAGACTGGTCAGCCTTTATGAACATGACTTCTTGGCCTGTTATAATAAGACAGATAAATATTTAAACAACATTTATTATAGAGGCAAGGATGTCAAATGTAAGAATCTTGAGCTTAAACGTAAACTTTGTTCCATGTATGACGATATAGTGGCTGCTCTGCATGAAAGTGGTAAATCGTTTGATGTCCAACGTAAGCATAAAAGGAAGCTTATAAACTTTGGGCCATGGCTGTAAGACCTAAGCAAGGCCCAGAGTTTGAACAGAAAAAGCTTGCAAATGCCTGATATAAGTTTGCTGTTCGTTTTATATCTAAAAATAAGTAAGTTATGAGGACAGATTCTATGGCCAGGAAAATGCTGAGAAATAATGTCACAGATTTTTAGAAAGAGGGAAAAGCTCTTAATAATTGCAAACTGCCTCTACCGTGTACGGTTGAAGGTGTATCTGGGGCAGATATTGCAGCATTATGGAAACAGCATTACAGTACATTGTTCAGCTGTTAAAAAGTTAACGATATGTGGATGATTCTGACATCAGTGATGAACCTATAAGTATATTGACACATGAGGTATATGAAGCCATTCATAAATTATTTGATAGTAAAGAGTGATTTGAATCACAATACTGCAGGACATCTAAAATGCTAGTTTAAGGCTAGCTCCTCTTTTAGTTCTTTGTTTCCCTGGTTCTATGACCCATGGCATATTTTGCTAGTCCCAGTTATTAAAAGCTTGGAAAGTGAGCTGTCTGGAAAATTATAGGCTGATTGCACTATCCAGAATTTTATCTAAGATCCTAAAAAGGATCCTGCCTGATAGAGTGAGTGTGCATATCTCTTCTCTGGATAATCAGTTTGGCTTCAAGCAAAAGCATGGTACTAACATGTGTGTATATATACACTTAAAGAAATGATTAACTTGAGTCAAAGATCCATCTGTCGTCATCTGTTTTATTGATGCTTCTAAAGCTTTTGATCGAGAAAACTACTGGAAACTTTTTGGTAAATTAAAATGACAATGAGTTCCTGGGTGTTACGACGCCAGGGATGTAGCTAAGAGTCTGTAACACTGGATGTCTGCTAGGTGAAACACTGATAAACCACAGTAAACCAACCTTACCTTTTCAGCTCAGGTAATGTTGGTTTACAGCAGCTCAATATATGTACTTAATAGGTGTGCAAAATCATATAAAGTACAATGTTAGTAAAAGTGCTATTTTGATATATAGAACCAAGCACGATAAAAGACTAAACTAAACTGCCAGACAATGTTCTTAAAGTTTATAAAAAGGTGAAATACCTTTGCCATTTTATTACTGATCAAACGAATGATGATGATGAATCCTTCTTAAAATACCCAGAAGGGGGAATACCAGTCAGATGTTTGTAAGTGCAGGTGTTTGCACTTTTAAAGCACTATTGAGAAAGTTAATGTTCATTTTTATAATATAATCATTTCAGCACTCACAAATCCTACTGTCAGTTGTTCCCGTTGCTTATCCAGTCTACAAAAGCACTGATTGAAATATTTATGTGGAAACTGGTTTCTTTTAATTCTGCTTTCTTTAATATTATATTTGTATTCATTGTCGATTATATTTATAATATGGTTTTATGTAGTGCTTTTTCTCTATAATCATGAGCTTAAGTCTTGTTTGGTTGATTGAATGGGTCTCTCTCGAGAGCTGTCTTAATTCAAGTGTGGTACTGTAATAAGATTTTCATGGTCAAGCTCCTGTACAGTAGGTGGACTGGTACTTATGCTTCTCTACTTGCTTTGAATGCTGAAAACCCTTTCCTTACTACAAACCTTATTCATCCATTCATTCAAATGTGTTTTCTTTCTATGCCAAAGCACTTAACAACATTCACACGCTTACACTGCAGTAGCGCAACTTGGGGTTTAGTGTCTTGCTTAAGGATACTTCAACATGCAAACTAGAATAGCTGGCCCATATGGAAAAGATATATATAAATCTTATAAAGTTTGTATCTGTCTTGTATGAAACTTTTATGAAAAGCATACAAGAGTGAAAACACATAAGATCCCTTGAAAAATTATATAATGAAACTTGTATGTTTTGGATACTTACTAAAAATATATATATGAAAGTAATGAGAAAGTGGCCACTTTCATGAGTAAATCATATATGTTTTTACTATTTCTTTTCCATATGGGGGGGATTGAACTATTTAATGTTGGCCATCATGTCCACCCAGGTGGCCAGTACTTTTGTCCTAATAGAATATTTGTGATACCTCATAACTGTGGTGTTATTGTATGTTAGGAGGGAATGGCTGCCATTGCTCTTAACAATTGGATACATTTTTAAATCGATTTTTAGAACGTGTCAACGTTAAAAAGAATAAGACATCATTGCCATAATTTCTTGTGCATAGTCATTTTATATAGTGCATTAAATGTTTGTCATTCACATCTTGCAAACTTGGAGTACTTGGAGTAACTTGGAGTTTACTGATAACAAATGATAGTCACAATTTGATAGTGTATTCATAGGCTCTAAAGACAGGTTTCTGCTATTTTGATTTGTTGAAAAATACTAAGAGTTTATGGATTGAATGCACCAGGATGTCTTGCACCTTTTGCCGTAAAATACATTGTAGATTTCGGAATGAGTTATGAAGTATCACTGAATGAATCATGAAGCTCAGCTGTTTATAGAGACTATTGCCCAAACTTTGCAAAGTACTGTAGACACCCAATTGATCTCTGAATGTTTAAGTGGAGATCATGCTATAATGTAGATGATGTGACATGATGTGACTGCAGGGTAAAAGCTCTGAGTGAGCTTGGAGGAGGGTGATTGTGTGCAGTGGGGGAAGAACGAGTCACGGTGCAGGTGCGACTGCATCTGTTTAGGAGTATATCAGAGAGAGTGTGCAAGAGCTGTGTGCATATTTCCAAAAATAGAAAATCAGTGTGCCACAAATAAATGGATATGTGGGTAAAGCTGCAGACTTCCA
The DNA here is from genome assembly GCF_965226115.1 of Aulonocara stuartgranti. Lineage (NCBI taxonomy): Eukaryota > Metazoa > Chordata > Actinopteri > Cichliformes > Cichlidae > Aulonocara > Aulonocara stuartgranti. The sequence continues at coordinate 8,001,683 of NC_138959.1, read as the reverse complement.
AATTGTTGCATGTCATCACATGGTATTTTCTCTATGTTACCATCTATTATGTCCTTACTTTAAACCAAAATCACTGCCCCACCCTTCTTCCCTCCACGAGAGCTAATGTATTTAAATGCCTAAACGTTGACTACAGTTGTGTTGTTGTTGTTGTTGTTTTTTTTGTTTTGTTTTTTTTTTACAATTGTATCATGACATGGCAGCAATATTTACTGCAAACCTATCTGTCACTAAGCAAACTTCATTGTCACAGTTTAAAAAATAAAAATGAAAACATCAACATAACACATGTTAATAACTAATTCCTGGATCTGTTGCCAGAGCCAGCCTTGCATTAAAAAGAAAAAACTTGACTTGAAGGCTTGAGTTTAGGAAACCTCTGTTCAAATGTGCTCATAATATTAATCTTGGTATGGTATGATTCTACTGTAAAATGTGACTTTTTGGGGGGCATAAAATGTCAAAATTAATTATGTGCAAGACCAGGTGTTTATTTGGATGCTTGGTGATTGAGGAACTATTCATTGTTGAGCCCACTCTCTATCTGTATCTTTAAAGAAACTGAAGCAGAGATCAAACTACACGCTGCTCTAAAATGAATGATGATTTTACCTATTTTTTAATTGCTGGTAAGTAAATAAATAAATAAATAAATTAACAAATTAAAAATCAGTACTTGTTAGTCCTTGTTTTTATTGTACTGGGCCATCACAAATAAACCAGCGTGTACACTGGCCTGGTCACCATTTTCATTTAGATACTTGCACAGGCTGTAATTAAAATAGTTAAAATATAACACAGAACCCTGATTTTTAAGGTTAATGTAACAATTTTAGGGGCTCTGTTGTTTCTTTATTAACTATATGAAATGTAGCAAGTTTTTGCTGACTGATTTGATACCTTGGACCAGTGGTCTCTAACACTATTATATTCTTTTTTCTTTGTTCCACTAAACAATTAAACACATAACGGTGTACAAAAGTCTAACATTAAGACTGCTAGTGTATAAAAATATTGCTTATTTTAAGAGGAGTTTGGCAACATTTAATCAGTTTTGTAGCTACGGACAACACTTCTGCAAACAGGCTACAGTGAATAAAGTTGGTTACCTTGCTAAGAAGTTGGATGTGTGCCGCTGCAGTAAGGTTAAAAGTATGGAAATCACTGTGCTCCTCTGTCTTGTTCCATTATTCTTCCTGCAATATTTCTTTGCGGAAATTACTGTTGTCTTATTTAGCAGATGCATTTATTAATTAATGACAGCAGGAAATGTTAAAGCCACTGATGAATGCTTTGCATTTCTTAGTTTTCTTTGGGAAACAGTGTTGTGGTAGTTAGCACAGTTGTCTCACAGCAAGAAGGTCAAGGATTTGACTCAACCATGTTCTGCCTGTGCCTGAGTGGGTTCCCTCTATACTCCAGCTTCTGCCCAAAGATACTACTGATGCTGACCCTACCTGTACCCCTGAATTTGATAAGAGGAAGACAGTGGAAAGCTTTTTTGGTTATCAACTATATTACATAGTTTTCAGTCTGTCTGCTATATAACTACTTAACTATAGACCTATAAATTAGGGTGTGTAGTCTACTTTAGTCATGGTGTTGTTAGGTTGTTGCAGGTGCCCAACTCCAGAGTTTCAAAAAACTCCCCGACATGATGATTCCCACAGCTATCTTTCACTGTAAATTTAAAACACTCTCAAATCATGAGCTCTGCTGTTTGCCTGCCAGGCTCAGGTACTGATATCTCTAAACTGCTGTCATCAGACTGGACTGTTTTCCATTCTCAACCTTGAAAAGCTGGTAGGTGATAGCCCATGCCAAACATTTGGCCCATTCTCCCAAGCTGAGAAGTGGTGTAGATATCACTAATATGCAATGATCTTTAAAAGTACTTTTTAATTGATTGACTTTTATATTCCTTAGTTAGTAAATTATTCTGTGACTATATACTACAAGTGTTATAGACTTTCCTTCTAGCTCTCAGTAGAGTAAGTTTGATACATTGATCATTTAGAGGTTGCCACTTCTGGCTCCCTGATTGTGCTTTAAATACAACAGATCAATTTTCTGCAAATTTTGCGATACACTGCTCCTCATAAATATTCAGTCTAGCCTCCATTTGATCCCAGAAGATCAAATCAACCTGTCTTCTCAGCACACGATTTAATGAAAGGATCTGAGTTAAGAAAATCTCATCTTTCGTACAATGGTCAGTACCACAAACCTAGAATGAATCTAGAAGATGTAAATGTCTTCTTCATACATGTCATCATTTATGTTTTTAAATGTTTCCCTCAATTTTAATGTGTACTGTATAACAATTGATCAAAAAGTTCTGAGAACAGGTTTATGAATTTTGAAATCCTTTCCTGACTTAAATGTGAGACATTTTCAGTGTGATCATTTATATAACCTGACAGTAGACCTCCTTGTTAACAGTTTCAGACTGGGAAACCAGTATTTGCACATTTGCTCTGAATATCCTACTAACCTTAGCCAATTTTTAACCTAATCATGACTTCAAAGAATTAAAGTCTGCATAAAAGTCCAAACAGTAGTATGATATATGGAGACACAGATACGGTACGTAAAGGTAAACCAACTGAATTGCATCCTTCAGAAATGCATCAACAGTTTAGGAAAAGGATAAATAATTTGTTTCTATTTGCATACTATACAGATTGAGCCTTTTGGTTTGGCTCTGACAGCAGATCCTCGATGACACACTGCTGATATCCTATTCTGGAACAGTGTGAGAGCCCATTACTCAAATTGGAGTCACAGACAAAGACCTCGCTGCCCCTGGTCCAGATGTCAAAGGCTTTTATGAAAATCCCTAATGTGATTCAACCTGATCCAACCAACAAAGACCTCTTGTTTTTTGCACAAACACAATAAGAGTCTCTTTGATTGCTGCTGCTGAGTCCCTCATTACTGATAGACAAACAGCAGAGAAAAACAGCTGACTGCAGTGCGATTAGAACAAAATGCCTTGTGATAACCATCACAAAATCTTGCCGTGTAACCAGCGTAGTTGCCAACATGTTTCAGTGAAGTGTAGCTGCTTTCTTTCACATTCACTTTGTCATTTGAATGGGGATCCCAATCATCATTCTATTGTCTTTGTTGGCTGTTCTCTTATTCTGGCTTAAAACTTAAACTGTTTTTCGGTGCAAGCTGGCATAATGGCAACTCATTAAATGGGGACCCGAGAAGCTCTGTTCTCTGGTTACACATATCAATTTCCTCTAACTGTAGTTGCCAGTTTCTCTTAGTGGCTGCAGGTGGACTTACACAGAACACGTATTGCTTATCCTCCAAACACTAGAAAGTGATCTAATCTAATCATATGTAGTGACTCTTGGGTAGGGCAATTTAATAGTGTTTGCCTTTTGTCTTGCCTTCAGTCGCCAGTGATCTCTCCCATTTGTCTCGCAGAAAACAACTTTCCAGCAGTGACTGAGACGAAGACAAACATGTGGGCAGCACTCAGCACAGGAGCAGCTGTGGGCCTAAATGGCTGCCATTTATCATTGTAAACTGATTTAAGGAATTGAATGCATATGCTGACGTGGCTGATCTGCTGATTAGCTCAGTAATACCCAATAACACTAGGGCCCCTTTACTAAATTGTTTTTTATGGTAGACATGCGATTTGGGAGTTTTAATATGATGATTTTTCACATTGAAATTGTTATTATGTCTATTATAAAATCTAAAAAAGTTAGAAGTTACAAAGAAAAGTGTCTGTCTGCGGATAACAAATGTTAGCTGCTAAGTACAGCAGAAAGCATCTTCTTCATTCCTGTTTTTTTTTTTTTTTTTTTTTGTCATTTTGCCTAGTTGCATTGTTCTGCGCTATAATAATCTTGGCTCTGAGGAAGTGGCTTTTTACAAGCTGTTTTAAGGTTTCGGTTGGTTTTGAGGCCTCTCCCCGAAGGCCTTTCAAGGGGGTGAAGGCTCAACCCTGCTATTTAATCTCCATATATAGTCAGGCAGCTAGACCACAAAGTCAGGGCAGACTGCCTGTCTGGCGCTGGACTGGGTGTGGCCTCTCTGTTAGCATACAGTGGCCAGAGAGAGGATGGAGAAAGCTTCAGGCTGCCGCACAACTCTGGCTGCTTTCTCTCTCCACAGGTCTTCCACTGCTTAGAACACATGTCCTACACTCTGCATGTATTAAAATTTGCCCTGTTGAAAATCGCATGTCATTCCATCAAACCCACTTGTGCTTATACTTCACAGCCAGAATATTTACACAGCGGTTGCTGTGCATAGTCATTCATTCGCAAGTCATTCATTCTGTTTTTGGAGTTCCTGGTTGAAGGTATTTAAATGAAGGAATTTACTGTAAGCAGCACGGTGTCAAAGAGAAGTGAGCTCCTTTTTACTGGAAGCAGATCAGGAATGACAGTTGCATTTATTAGGCTATGTTGAAAGGAGTGGGAGAGAGGGCAGAGCACATGCCTGGAGACACGCAGGTCTTTGGGGCAGATGAAATGTTTCTGTACATTTACTATATGCCCATGCATGTATGCAAACATTCCCTTCATTTTTCAGCAATGACTTGGTTATATAAAATCCTAAACAAGCAAAAAATACAGAAACACACACTCTCTTATGCACACATATATAGTTGTACCAGCTGAGTGCGTGAGGGGATCAGGCGCAGGCAAAAAAGGCAAAAGAGAGATAAGGATGGAGGGCACACATAAAGGCAACAGGGCAAAGAAAAAACAGACAAAAAAGAAGTCAGTGAGATTGATGATGCAAAGACAGAATTAAGTAGGCCTCCTCTCAGCATGCTGAGCCTAGAAATTGGTTGACGTACGAACTTCAGGTTCCATCTTTTTTGCCTCACCCCTCTTTGGAGGGCCTCGCCAATGAAAACTGCAGGAAGACGGGCATACACACAGCACCCGGCAGCAAAGACAACTTTTCTACTCTAGTCAGAATTAGTCTGTCAACTTTCCCAATGCTACCTCAGATAAAAGTCCTGTATAAGTTGACTTGTAAATGCCACCCCGTTCCAAAACGGGATTAAAGAATATGCCAAGCATTTTGTGAAGGGAGAGAAAAGAATTGGCAGAGAGCAGTAGACATGTCAGGTGTGTGTGTGTGTGTGAAGGAGTGATCGGCAGAGATAGAGACTGTGTCTGCAGGAGGTTAGTATTGGCTGAAATTGGCTCAGTTATTTTCCCCTCACACTCTTGACATCTAGAGGTGCGCATGAGAGGCATTATGAATTCATAGGCTCCGGGGAACCAAATGAGCTGCCTTCGCCTGGAATTTACACGAGACAGAAATCACTTATTGTCAATGTATTATTTTTCGGTAGCACTTCCACGATAGGTGACAATTTTCCTCTATGCCTCTTCCCTCTCTTCACTTCCCTTCTCCCCATAATCTTCTCCACTGGGCACAATTTCCGTGGCAACTTGGTCACACATTTGATTTAGTATTCTGTTTCCTCAATTTATTCAAAATCCAGTTTTTCTGTGCTGTCCTCTTCCTAAGTAGGTCACCTATCTAACAGTATGACAAGCAAGCTGTTATCTTCCCCATTTAAATACCAATGCCTGTACTGTAATAGAGGGCACTCAAATGACGATGTGTCCAGCAAGGGTGAACCAGACATATGAGAAGCAGTTTGAACACTAGACCTCTGGGGACACGGCTGGCCCACATCAACATCAGGCCTCATGTGGCATCCGGTGACAACTGGGTATTGAGACAGAATGGATGGACTGGGGGAGTTATGGTGCCCTGAGAGACTTACCTCTATCCATGTCTGGCATGTTTTCAGGGGCATCTTGGAGCCCAGAACAGGCTGTGCGTGTTTCTGTTGCAACAGCTGGGGCTTTACCGTGACTCCTTTGTGTCTGATCTTCAAACTCCCCCCATGCAATTTCATGATCACTGCCACAAATGCCTTCTTATTTTACAAACAGTGCATGCCTTCTTTTATAAGCTGAAAATTCAAGACCCAAATTCCTCATTAGAAGCATATATGTTATTCCAATACATCCACAACCCGTAGTCCGCATAAACCCAAACATCCATTCCTCCATTCAGTTTATTCTTCCGTTGTATCCACGCTTTAAATTCCCTACATTCCTTAAGCCCCTCGCACTTCAGTCATTTGATACCCTTGAAGAGGGGTTTCCCTCAGGCCCAAGGTCAAGCTGCTCTCCCTAAGGACCAAAAGTCTCACTACCATCACATGACCCGAAGAGCTACACTGCTGGGCCTGTGACCTCTCGTGTTCCAGAGGTTAGACTCTCGGACGCAGATGATTCCTTTTGGTACATTTGTGTTTTCTCTTCAAACAGAACACATCCTTCAGATGGCTTCTTGTTTGGCTATTTTTTTTTTTCCCTTTTTCATCAAATTTACTCAGGTGTTCCTTCAGTTTGATCATTGACTGCCTCTAATACTCTCAAAATCTTACCTTAACAGGCCACTAGCTTCATGAGGAAATGACAAAGCTGAAGCCCACTTTGAGTGCTTTTTTTTTTTTTAGGTTTTAAGAGTAAAAAATGGTTTAAGGAGATATGGTTTTGAAATGTAAATGCCACCTTGCTACTTTAAGTTCTGTGAAACTTAAAACAGTGCTCAAGAAGTCTTCGCTGTGGTGAGTGTCATAGTCAGTTTGTTAAACCATCAAATTTCATTGTCACTGGAACAAAAATCCTACTGAATTTTGGTGATGGCAGAATAAAATATAGCTGACCAAATTAAGTAACATAAGTTTTGTTTTTTTAAGCTTGATTAGACTTTCTTGTGGTATTGCTTGAAGTAGCTACACTAGTTTGACAGCAGTGTCAATCGCAGTCACTGCAGCAGATGTGCAAACACAACATGTCTTACTGATAAAATATGAATTCCCCCATGTACACTGTGTGATTAATCAAAACACCAGAAAGCAGTTTCTAATTACTTCTAAGTACTTATGAAACTTTATGTCCATAAATAAGCATATTTATTTATACACAGTTTGATTTAATTATTCAGTGTTTATAGTTGATTGTTAATGTGTTTGTTTTGCCTCCGCTGTCCTTGCAGTAATTATATTTCTCATCAACATTTCAATGGGGCTCTTTTTTACTTTTCTCAGGTTACAGGCCTTTCATAATTGATGTGCTTAAGCCTGGATGATGAATCTATTAATATCCTCGTGTAAATTACTCTTGTGTCGAGCAAGCCACATATATTTATCACCCTGACGCTTTTCTAATGAGGGAAGTTAAATTAAAACATATTATCAGACAAAAATTGGGACAACATAGTTTTTATGTGAGCTGTCGCTTGCTGTCATCCCTCTGCCTGGGCTGTGTAAACAGGCAAAGTTTAAAAAAAAGGCAAGAGACAAAGAAATACAGAGAGAAAATTTTGTTTAATCATTTAAAGACTCAGAAAGGAATGAGATGAAATATCTGGGACAAATGAAAAATCAATCAAAAAAGCTGTCGGAGGGGCCGTTTGAATGTTTCTGCAGTCGTTTAAGGGCTTCGTTATCCACTTCAAAGAGAAGACTCTCATCCACTGAGAAGGGTTGGAAACGCATTGTGATCCATTTGGTTAATTTCTACTTGATGTAAATCTTGTAGGAACATTTTTTTGGTTCCAAATACAACCACAAAACCATTGGAGATATTGTGATGAGTGCGAACGAGTTTTATTGTTTTTATACAAAATATCATGCATGAAAGATTGCAAACACGCTTTTAACAAATTGCCAGAGTTGTTGCAGCTTGTGCTACATTTACTGATGTGTTAAAAAAAAGGGAGTTCTCAAAGCAGTTTGGATTTTATCCACAGCTTCTCTTCTTTTTGATCTGTTTCTTACAACCAGTACATCAGTTCATACATGTGGCCAGCTCTCAGTAGCTTAACCTAGACCTTTTATCTGAGATTTCTTTCTTGCCTTTCATTGCATGTAGCAGAGTACATTTGGATAGGAACGTTGCTGCTGTGGCCCTAACCCAATCAATTACCAGGTCATGTTAGAAGATTTCTAGAACCTTTGCGTTGAGCGATTGCAAAACGACCTGCCATTTGGTACATGTCCTTTTTATATACAGATCCAACTCTCTAATATGCTCCCTCAAGATATTGATACAGCCCTGCCATAGACTTACTAGACACATAAGGCCATGTAAATTAGTGTACTTTGATAACAGCGTACAATATGGATTCCATTTAATTTATATGGTTGTCGACGCAGTATAACACACATTGTGCAGCACAGATGGGGCAGCAGAGTTGTTGCTGTGCATCACACACTACATTGGTGCAGACATACTGTTGGTGGTCAGAGGAGAGAGAGAGAGAGGGAGATTTACTTTCAACTATAGACAGTAATGGTAAACCAGCCAGAGAGTCCCAAATCACTTTTAACACAGACAGATGTGTCTATAGTTATTAGACTATAGACATCTCTTTTGTGCATAACTGTGCAGAATATAGTAGTAAAGTTATGACATTTGCTTGGTTCCTTCTTTAGAACATCTTTGTGTATGACGTTTGCAGATGACATTGTCATGTGTAGTTAGAGTATGGAACAGGAAAAAGCCTAGTCATGTGGAGGTATGCACTGGAGAGCAGAGGAATGAAAGTCTGCAGAAGCAAGACAGAATACATGTGCATGAATGAGAGGGAGAGATGAAGATGGAAGGAGCCAAGGTAGTGAAGGTGGATGAGATTAAATACCTTGATATATTAATTGTTAAATTGACAGAAATACAGTTCCTGACAGCTGGCATTTACTGGCTTTGACAGGAGTTCTTGCTTGGTTCGCTTCCCTTCTCCTTCTTACCCTATGGTGGAATATTCAATTATAAAGTATGCTGATGACTCTTCTATATTTATACAGACAATAATATGCTAGAACCCAAATTGCCAGCTGGGCTTAATGGGGATTATGTGTTGACCCATGTAATATTCTGTTCTGTGGAATGATTCACTGGAAACTGCTGAACTAAAAATACTCCTCATTGTCTCACACAAACACAGCCAAGCAATGAACAGTGCAAAAAAAGGTGAAACAGAAAGTGTAGACTAGGTTGAGTGTGTGGAGATTAGTGTCAGAGGTGATTTGTGACACAAGGATGGCAGCAAAAGTGAAGGGAAAGGTTTACAAGACTGCAGTGAGGCCTGCTATGATGTGTGGCTTGGAGATGGTGGGTTTGACAAAATGATAGAAGGCTGAGCCGGAGGTGGCAGAGCTGAAGATGGTAACATTTTTATTGGGAGTGACCAGGATGGACAGGATTAAAATTGAGTATATTAGAAGGCCAGTTCAGTTGAGCAGTTTAGTGACAAAATTAGACAGTCAAGATTAAGATGGTTTGGACAAGAGGAGGATGAGGAGGGATAGTGGATATTTGGACCGGTGATGAAGGTTGAGCCACCAGGGAAGAGGAAAAGGGAAGATTCATGGATGTAGTGAAGCCATACGTGAGGAGGTTTGGTGTGAGAAGAGGACGGTAGTAATAGAAATAAATAGAGGCAGGTGATTCACTGCGTGAACGCTAAAGAGCCCAAGCAGAAAAAGAATAATAAAAAGAAGACTGTACCAGCACAATAGTAGTTTGATAACCTAATAGTCACAGCTTTTATCTTAAAATCATGATGATTTTTTTTAGTCCGCAATGCTTAGTGATAATGGGGAAGATCAGTAACAGAAAGACCAAAAGTACCAGTATGATATTATTGTTCACATGTTGAAATAAATTACCAATCAATCAATCAATCAATCAATCATATATTCCAGAAACACGAATCCAATTTACATGCTACAGATGGACTTTGACATAATGGTGATGTTGATTTAGTTTTTTATGATAGTTTTAGTATTTTTATTAAATTTGTCAGTTATTCAATTTTTTTATGTTTTGAACATTAAAAAAAGCTTTCAAATTGCTCATACTGTGACTTTGGTCACTTATTTGTCAGGGTCACTGTGAAAGAGAATGCAGTTTTAATCGGTAAGTGTGCAACTGGAGACACAGTAATTACTCACCCAGGATGAATTAGGAGAACTCTGGCACGTTAATCACCATAGACAACTTCAAGTGGCGGTCCGGTCTTTCGTATGGCAACACTTTGACTTTTAAGTTATGCACAATGTGATAAATGTGTTGATATGCTAAAAACCTGTATGGTTGATTATGGCCAAGAGAAGCAAGGCAAAACAGAGGGGGACTGTTAAAAATGACATAAAAATCAGTGGGTTTTTACTAGTATGATAGTGAGACTGTTGATAGTTTTGGCATTCTTGGTAGATCTAAAAGTCTCCCCATTAGACATTAGACAGTTATGTAATGCAACTTTGCCCTTACTGTGGCCATATGAAGCAGAGAAAATAAGTTTTGGAAACATTAATAAGCAAATTTTATGCAAACACAACCACTGATTATCAAAAAAGTGTACTTGTTACAGAAAATCAAGCAGATATATGGGTGACAGTGCTAGGAACTGTAAAATAGAAGTCACTCGTTTAATTGTGGAACTACTGAAAGGAGTATAAGGAAAGAGACACCGGTGAAGGATGAAAGAGATAGACAAAGTGAAAAGGACACATCCAAAGAAAAGAATAGCCACTGCAGATCTAAAAGTAGGCCATGGTAGGAGTAAAGGATGGTCAGGGAAGCAGTAAAAGAATTGCTGAAGGCCATGTAGTGGAAACAAGAGCAACAGATATGTTTTAAATTAGCATGGCCTGAGGAATGCAGCCCATAAAAGAGGGCAGAGATGGTGACCCGCGGCCTTGCAACCTGATCCCCTGAGGCACAAGCATCACTTTTGTGGTACAGTGCTTTCTCAGTACCCCTACTCCCGCAACCTCATCACAGTGAGCTTGCTGGCTTACTGCAGACCACTCCAATCATACCAGAATAGTGAGTGGCTGGAATGTGTCTGCCCTTGCTCCCAGAAATGCTCGGTAAAAGCTAGCTCAGCTCCCCAGTGCTCTGCTCTGTGCTCTGTTCACCCTTCATTAGCCTTTGCCTGGCATTCAACTAATGATCACCTTATTCATTTTCTTCCGTTACCTCAAGTGTGGTCACTCTGCTCTTTTGTCTCCGCTAGCTGAGACTGGATGACCATGACATTCAAACTGTGTAGCATACATGCAACATCTCTCTCTTTCACCCCTTGAAACCTTCTGACCTTTTTAACAGAACAGAGAGATTTTCTCATCTTCTATCGCACCTTTTTCTTCTTTCCTGTATGAGCCAATCCTATTCTTCTCCACACATCTCATTTTCTGTTAATCCACCACGTCTTTCTTCTTCACTGTCACACACAGACAACATTCTTCATTAGTCACACTCATGCAGCTGCCCTCTGTCCTTGTAGTTTGCACCTGTTCTGTCCCTGGGGTCCTCTGATTTCCACCATCATGATCTCATCTCCCTAAAGCACTGCGGTTACTTTGCGTGATTCTGTCTCCCTGTCTGTTTGTTGGCTTTTGCTGTCTTGCTACGCATGATTTTTTTTTCTTCTTCTCATGATTAATATTAACTGTGATGAAATTTAAATAGAAGATTTAATCATTTGAATTTTCTGTGTTGTTTTTGTTATCGAGCATTCGAAACATGCAGGAACAGCAACACTGAGGTGTGTTAGATTAGATTTGCTGACACACACACACACACACACACACACACACACACACACACACACACACACACACATTTCTGTGCCTCAGTCAGGTGGCAGAATGTGTGTTGTTGCACACTATTAGCATAATGGTCATTTACATAGGGCAGAACTGTTCCAGGTAATTCAATATATATGTAAAACTCTGTTGGTTAGTGTGGCAGGGGGCCTGTGATGGTTCAGCTGACCCATGCTGCCTGAAGCACCTGTTTTGCCATAATTATAGCCTCTGATCAGACCTAGTCCAGAAACCAAAAGTCAAGACAGCAGTGCCAATGCATTGATAATATGTAATTTCCTGCAATTTTCCTCCTTCCCGATACCTTGGGTTAACTTAGGACACCGGCAAACATCCAGCGCTTTTGCTAATAACTGCCTATGCTGTTATCTGTTTTTCTTTGCAGATCTATTAATGGATTTGGTAAAATCTAGAATTGCATTGGTAAGCTTGGGATTACTTCTTGACCCATGTAACAAGCTATCTAAAGGGAAGACACTGTGCATGACCATAGTGCAGCGGCCAGTTGTCGGTTCGTTACGACACAAACGCAGATATACTGATGCACTCTGTTGAACATGTACACCAGTGTCTTTTCTTTACTTATTGTTTTCCAATTACAGTATCATCTATCAACATTGCGGCGAGGGCTGATCCTTCATGCGTGCACGCCGTCACCGTAATGTCATCGTCATAATAAGCCTCTATTCATCCATGAATGACAGTCAACTCAATTTGAATTGACTGACTCATTCTGATTTGCCAAATTTACTTCCAACAAACAGACGCAACCAGGCCTTTTAGAGAGCAGTTCTTTTTACTCCCTTTATTCCATTTACAGTCCATTGTTTTATTTTCAGCTTTTCTTCTTCGTATTTGCCATTGTCTCCTTCCTTTTTCTCTTCCTCTTGATGAATAATTCATGTAGTCATTCATAATTTAGGGGAAGCAGCCAGAGCTTTACACAGCTCTTTGTGTCACTGAGTTTTGTTTGGTGGCATATTCAATAATTGTTTAATATATCAAATTGACTGGGAGTTAGGAGCTCGGGCCTGTGTGCAGCAGAGCCCGATTTGTCTGATTATGGCAAGGGTGAGTGCCATATACTTTCCTAAAGCAGCATGATCCGCATGACCGCTGGGAGAACTTCCTACTTCCTAACAATTTCCTAATTTCCCTATTGGCTAAAATCCTTCTCGGAATACTTTGTGGCACGAGGTCCACAGTTATGAAATTCAGGGACAGTGTACGCTGATTGACTGTGTCTGGGATTCATACTATTCCTGCTTCAGCTAAGCCCTGCTGTGTGATCTTTGCTATAAATGTGTGTCAGGATGCTGTATTTTTTATTATTTCATCAGATGCATTCATAACAGTGAAGCTGGATTCAAATCTCAGATACTGGTAATAAAAATTCACATCTCACAGATGAACCAGTTTGACATTTGTTGATTCATTCCTATTCTATGAACTGCACACTTTCAATCAAGTTAACTCATCCTTATGGAAGCACAGGTAAGCAGTGGTTATAATGTAACATGCATTTTGTTTCACAAACAAAGCAAAGTAAAATTGGCAACACCTGTTCCTATTTTGTAACCTCATAATGTGAATGGCAAACAGTAATCAAAGGAGAGAGATGGTGTTCATGTATAGCATCTGCTTGGCTGTGTTTGTGTGAGACAATGAGGAGTATTTTTAGTTCAGCAGTTTCCAGTGAATCATTCCACAGAACAGAATATTACATGGGTCAACACATAATCCCCATTAAGCCCAGCTGGCAATTTGGGTTCTAGCATATTATTGTCTGTATAAATATAGAAGAGTCATCAGCATACTTTATAATTGAATATTCCACCATAGGGTAAGAAGGAGAAGGGAAGCGAACCAAGCAAGAACTCCTGTCAAAGCCAGTAAATGCCAGCTGTCAGGAACTGTATTTCTGTCAATTTAACAATTAATATATCACATTTCTACTTCACTGAAGTCTTAGAATACGATGCATAATAACTGTATGTTGTCTGGATCTGTGTACTAGTTGTCACTCATATAAACAAAGGTGTACTAGTTAAAGTGCTTATACAGCTGCATAAATAAATAATAAATAACTAATAGCTGCATTTTCAGAAAACATACAGCAGTGCAATAAAAGTTTGTCCTCCAGCAGCTTATACCTAACATCCAAGCATTCGTTCTTGTACCCCTTGAGTGTGCGTTTATGACTAAAGGGGATGTCTTTGCCAGGTTCTATTTAATGAACTCCTTTCAACTATTTCCCTTGATGCATAAAGCAACTGATCTATTGTGCTTCTGTGTGTTGTTTCTCTTTTGTACATAGGAGTTTATTTTGATTATTCACTAAGGAATTGTAAAAATGATCAGTTTAGGCTGTTTTAAAAAAAAAAAGTTAAACTAGATTATGATATATTTGTCACACCTTTCAGATGGTCTGGTGTATAATCTAAATAGTATATAGTGTATTAGTTTATAATTGTATATAGTAAAACAGTATAGTACTAGTACAGTTTATTGAATCCAGATTCTATAAACCCTGAGCCTGAAGCTCTCACAAACACAAAAACAAACAACAGCCAACAAGTTTTCATGTCTTCGCAGGGGACTAGTGTTCCCTTTTGTCGATTTAAACTTGAATAGTACTTCTATACCCACGATTAAATATTCCATTTGAAACCACCACGAAAAGAACCTTGTACCAGAGTTCTGTGTTAAAGTATGTCAAGCCCATTCTCAGAACAAAGACCAGAGTTCATATCTTCTGCGGCAAGCATTGGCTTGACCCAAAAGTTCTGTCCAAGAGGCCTAGTTTCTAAGAACAACTACTCCTATTAATTGTTTTGATGAAGTGGTATCAAAGCTGATTGATCAGCCAACTTTTATGCAGAAACTGACTATTGAATGAAACACCAAGTATTCTTATTTTGACAGCCTGGGATGAGTTAATTATGACTTGGCTTTTCTCTCATTCATTATTCATATTTTATAAATGATATAAATATGAATAATGTGATATATCAATTCTGCTAGTGATAATTGTAGTTCTTATTTTACTACAAATACTACATTGCACTTGCTAATTACATTGAGATGCATCTGTGACCTTTTAGCCTTTACTGTGGCAGGAAAGCTGGGAAGGAGAGCATGAGTAAAGACACAGCAAATGGCCCAAGGCAGATTTGACCCCAGGCCTCTGCAGTTGCCTAACACCATATGGGTCATTTGCTTAGTGCAAACTTACTGTGAAATCCAGGGGTTAAAAAGAAAATAAAAAAAGAATGAAAAAAAGAAAAGAATCCAACTTCAGATTTGACATAAAGATCACTTCTGAAGAAAATATCACATCGTATGTCACTGTCAGTCACCCTTGATTTTTTTCATCTGGCTTTCTTTCCAAAAGATGTCACTCAGTATCTGCCATTGCAAATCAGAGTGAGAATACTTTGCTACAGGAACAAAGTCTGCAACAAGAAAATCAGCTTTATGAGTTTTTACACAACATTCAGCAAGCCAAAGCAGATGACAGTACTTGGGCTCCAGGGGACACCAGATAAATTGGGCCCTGGATGGAGTGCAAAGCTCTTGGCTGTGGAAACAATTGGACATTTGGAGACTTCGCTTGCATCTTTGCTATGTGAAATTGGCGTAGGAAACTTTTGAAGGAGAGGGACAGGTGGAGGGAAGAAATGTGTGTTCAAGCAGAGCAAACAGCAGGTGTACAACTGTGTAATTAAGGGGGAAAAAAACAGGTGACAGGAAGAGGTGTGATAATGTTGATCTGCATTAATCGCAGTAGAACCAAGAATGCATTTCCATTTCTAATTGATTTGTAACTGATTCCGTTTTTAACTTATCCATAGATGGGTCAATATAACATCAATGTTATTCCACCTTTCAGAAGAAAAATAAAAACAATACTCATCTTTACCTGTTTAAATGGCAGAAGGAACGGAGTCGAATGTGTCAAAATAAATGGGAGAGCAGAGGTAAAACAGAAGAAGGGGGCAGGTCTGAGGAAAGAGATCAAAGGATTGTGAGGGATGTGTCTGCATGCAGAGGTGGAAAGTGCACTGGAGAGTGAGAAGTGATATGTCTGTGACAGCTGCAGCATCATTAGTGCATTAGGATCAATCCTCAAGACTTATGTTTGGACTCTTTGCCCATATAAAAGGCTGAGATCATTTATATGGTTATGTCCTTGCAGCTGCTCCAACAACTTTAGCCTGGCTTATTTTTCTCGTCATATCTGATCTTTCTCCTTTCACCTCTACATTTTACCATCAGTGTTATCACAAGTACTGAACTGATCCAGCCTTATGGGGCGAACCTCTCCCGAGGCTCATTCGGCTTCGGCTTTTCCATGTTGACATGAGAAATACAGAGTTCTTTGTTAGGTTTCCTTAACTCCAACTCTTTCTTTGCTCTGACTTCACCCGGGTGGCTCCGTACCCACTGATGGCTTTAGCTCCCCCATTGTTGTGGCTATTGGTTTATCAATTCAAGTCAGCAGGCAGTAATTTGCCAGGGACTGTGGGTGTGTGATTAAAGATCCCTTACCACCCTGAGCAGGCAGCTGGTACTCTGCGACAGCAAGCATGGTGGCAAAATGAAGGCATACTGACAGATTTACACAAGCCCTAAGACACACAAAAGAACTTGTAGCAGGCTTACTGTTTGTTCCCACATTGTTGCAGATTCTGCATGTTCACATCTCTGCATGACTTTTTTTGTGTGCAGTGATAGGTGGGCATATTTACCACACAGATAAGGTTAATTCCCCCCGAGAGCTCATTTGAAGCCAATTTTATGGGTTGTGTTGAGGCAGTTGTGTATGGTTAATAATAAAGTCCCTGGTTGAGTGATTACTTGTGTCATTATAGCACATGTATGTTTTTTGAGAAATTATTGTGCAAAGGCACCCATGTCTGGTATGCAGACCTTTCTCACTCCACTGAGCACGCCTTCTTTCTAATTCTGGGCTTAAAGTATAATTGGAACACTGTTTGTGTCAAAAGAGACATATCACCTATTGCAGGGGTATATTTTTAATTTACATAGAGAAATTACCTATAATTTTCTCATTAAGTCTCTCGATTAATTTGGGATTCGCCTCTTTGTTTGCATTTCCTCTCTTTAGAGCCAGCTTCATTTTGGTGGCGACGAGGGTTTTGTAGGGTTGCAAACACTGTGTCGCATTAAAAAAAGAGACGAAAGGCTTTGTATGTAATTACTTTGCGCTTACTTTCTTTTAAGGAAGGGAGAGGGGGTAAGAACTAGAGACAGTTGGGGACAATAGCAGAGTCTGCTGTCTCATTTACCAAATTAGACCTTTGGTTGCTTTGTTTAGCTGATATAATGGTACACTGTAGCATGCAGAATCTTATTGATTCCCTTGTTTCGGGAGTAATTTATTATTTAACCTGCTGAACCTAATTATGATACACTAGACTCGTATTATTGCACATGGCAGCAATTCTTTGCCGTTTGAAATGAGTTCTGCGTGGGTGTCCTCTTGTACATATTTTTTATTGTCACTGTATCATCACATATACTTGAGTCTTATTCTGCTGCACATAGAATAAGACTATGTGCAGTATGTTATATGTGGCAATCCATATAACATACACCTTTGTTATATGGATTGCAACATTATCTTGGGTTTTGTGTTTTCCCTCCTGTTACATGTAAGCAGTATTCATTTTTTTTTTCACTACCTAGAACAATGCACTTTAAACACAAAGAAAATCTTCTGTGCCAATCCATATATTAGAAGTAGTAAAGCAAAAGACTTGAATCGTTGGACAAATAGAAACGCTGCTTGTAGGTGACTCATGCAGTTTCCCACGGGCACATCTGAATCATTGTAATGGCTTGAACAGCAGCTGTGTCTGTGTCTGATGTGTGTGCCTGTGCATTTGTATGTGCCGGCAGAAATATGTATGTGTTCGCAAAAAAAAAGAAAAAGAATCCCTGCTTTTCTCATCTCTCTAGCAGACATGTACAACCCGCCATCCGTCTCTAATTGCTTCTACCTCACTCATCATTTCTGTTTGTGCCGTAAAAAGAAACACTGAAACTCCACCACTGGGGATCCATTACCATTTTCCAGCCTATATGCTTTTTATTGCTGTATTTAGAGGCTTCATAAATATAGAGCAAAGCATCAGGGAAAAGAGAACTTCTGAAGAATCACAGCCAAGACACCTGCTGCTATTTCTGTAGATAACCTGACAGACCAATGGAATAGCAGACGATCAGATGGGCCGCTACAGACACACACACAAATGCAAAAATATACACGGGGTAAAAAAAAAAAAAAAATCAAGCAACAACAGCATCATGCAACATTACTCAAAGCACAGACGTTTTCTGAAAATCTGTTTTTTTTTTAAAAATATTTCTCTTCTAATCTTTTTCCTTTCGACTGAACGGCATTTATGACTACTCAGTTTCCATCAACATAGAAGGAACTCAAGGCAGCCAGATTCCGTTTCCTGTGTTTTAGTGTTTCAGTTGATGTTTGCTTTTAACTTTCCTCATCAAACCATATTTTTCTTATTTCTTATATTAGGCTTTTCTTTTAAACAACCACTTTCAATAATCAGTTGCCCTTTACTTTTATTTTGATTTGCTCTTTGCATAGGTTTGGAAAAAGGTCATGGTTTGGGTTAGACTACTGTAGAATCATTCAGATTGTTAAGCTAATGCTACAAGGATACGTTTTTCCATTTTCCTATGTTGCCCTAATATCCCAGGAAAAAATCAGCCAACTTTCTTTTACTGAGTGGAAAAACAAATATGGTTCATATTAGGTAAGAAAACTTTCTATATCTAATGACTCAGTTACAGGACAATAGCAATAGAATAGTAGGGACAAAGGTGCAACACCCTCAGACCACAACAGTGTTGCTCTGACTTGGACACTGCTGTCACTCTCAGAAAGCTTGTTAAATGTTTAAACATAATCACCATCTAATTTCTAAACATACACAGATGACTAATACATGACAATCAGTCAGAATCAGACTGTGCTGATAAGCTCAACAGGTCTATGATGTGTGTGTTTGCAATAGTTGTGTTGACAGCTGCTTGCCAGCTGGTTGCATACTGGTTATAAGCAAGGTTGCCAACCAAATCACCATCCTGCAGCACTCCATTATTATTATTGGAACAAAAGTCTCAGAGGTTCTGCCTGGAATGGCTGGATGTAAATAATGTGAATTTATGTGTTGAAAGGCTACAACAGATTCACGAATAGTTGCTGATTTATCAGAATTAATCTCCATATTATCACAGATTGCATGTAACTGCCAGCTTGACCATATTCAGTCGCAGACTGACTTCATTTTATTGTCATTTTATCGCTGTCTTGATTCACCAGATCTGCTATGAAGACATAGCCAGCGGGCATTTGCCTGGTGGGCCGCTGGCGATTTTTTGTTTTTATGGGCCGATCTTTTTTTTTTTTTTTTTTTTTGGTTTGTTTTTTTTTTTTTGGAAGGGTATAAATAATGAAAGGTGTTGGATTGGCCAATTGGTCATGATCGACTCTGGGCTGGACCAATTACAGCCGAGGAGGTCGGATGCACCCTCCCCCTTGTTTAGCAATCTTATAGACGAACTAAAGAAAATGGAGAACAAAAAAAGGAAAGGAGGTGCAGAAGAAATTAGGGCCAAAAAGAAACAAACCCTTCAGACAAACGCTGCCAAATGTGTAAAAATAACTGAATTGTTTGGCGGTAGCTATGGCATAGCTTCCACAGATTTAGCAACATCAGCAAATGGTGGAGGCCAGCAGGTGGATAAGGGAAAGGGGAGGCAAGAGGAGGAGAGACCCGAGGCGGCCGCCGGTCATAGTGGCAGAGGAACTGAACTTCAGGTAAGAAGTTATGACCTGCTGTCTATCTGTGTCAGATATGAACCAAGTTTAGTTGTAGAATAACTGGTACTGCGTACTAGCTAGCATGACGGAGTTTATATACTGCTGGGCGGGTGCTATGAAGTTACTGATAGTAAATTTTATTTTATGCTTAAGGTTAGTTTCTCAAACTCCTCAAAATCTTAACAAATTGTGCCAATCCTTACATGTTGCACCAGGTTGATTTATCATCAAAAGTGGAGAAGTCTGTGACAGAGGAGACAGAAGAGCAGCAGAGAGAGATGGAGCAAGAGAGAGAAATAAAAGAGCAGGAGAGAGAGATGGAGATGGAGAGATGACTTTATGTCATCCATGAGGGATGCATTTGACATATGTTTCACATATTATAGCCCAACAAGTTACTTATAGCAATTTAAATACGAGCAATCAGTTTTTGGCAAATACCGGAAATCAGTTTTTGGCAGACTATCACTTTTTGGCACAACACCGGCTATTGCAGTTAATAATACAACAGCTTCTTGCCATTTTTTGTGTTTCTTTTTATCGCTGTGTAACTGAGTTCAATTGAAAGCCTGCATGCGCTAGTACCTCTTGCCACAAGTTCCCAGAATCCTTTGCGGTTTTACCCCTGAATGACGTCACATTTTTGGTGGGCCGGTCTCTAGTCAAAATGCCCGGGCCGATTTTTTTTTTTGTCCCAGTCCAGCCCTGTATGAAGATACATACCAGCCCTTTTAAAAAAACAACATTTCAAAGGCAGCAAGATTCATTGCACACATTTGTACTGTGTTCTCCAACCACTACATTCATAATGTGAACGTAGAATAAATAAAATAATTCAATCCAGGTGTGTTCCTGTTTTTACATTCATGTTTTAGAAACTTTGTCATCTGCTGCTCAAACACACCAACATTCTCATGCACACATTCTCCTTGTCGTTGTGCTCCTTAACTTTATCCAGCTCAGCTCAGCTCCAATCCATGCTGATTATGCGCAGCCAGGTTTGTATAGAAACACACAGACATGCACATGCGCGCCCACACACGCACACACACCGAGGAACACACACGCACACACAGGCATACGCCTCCAGATTGTTTAGCATACAGCAGGCATTCGCTCATTGTTCTCCGAGAGTCACAAGGTCAACAAGTTCCATCCCTGATAGACTCAACATGGAGAGGATGGCAGATGAACAAAGCCAGAAATGCATACACACACATCACCCTCAGAAGTATGTAAAGACACAAACACATTTTAGATACTCATGTATGCAGAGGCGCACTCCTACCTCCTGACTGCTTCTGTCCAAACAAAGAGAACATATATTCAAGGCAACTAAATAAGCATTTACAGTACCACTGATTTTGTCCGGCCCAGTGACAAACCATCCAGTAAAATATTTATACACATGCCTGACATGGTGTGCATACTTCACACGCTAAACATTTCAGTGCTCCGTAATGATAACTTGACACGTTTCAGAATATCTTGCATTGCTTATGCTACTCTATCATTTCCATTGTAGTTTTGCTCTGCTTACCTAGTCTTGGAAATATAGCCATGAAGTATAGTCTACTTGTAATACTAATGTACCAGATATAAAATTTATATAACACAGTACTATAAGCAGTAAATGATAGCAATCAGAGGGGTTTTTTTTCAGCCTAAATTGTAAGTTCGGAAAACATGACATTCAGGGGGCCAATCTGCATTCTATTACTGTTGCCTTTAATGGGTAGAAGATACCTTTGCAGCCTCATGCAGTGCCGTGCATGTTTTTATCTCTTTAGATGATTAAAGGTCTCTCCACTTCATGTTCATAGTGTCTTCACTTTTTTTTTCCACTTCGCCAGACGGTAGATCGAACACTGTGAGGAAATATAGAAAGGAGAAGAAAAGAGAGAGAGAGGGTGTGGAAGACAAACAGATGGCTTTTATCATGACTCAATTAGAAGTTTGTTTCTTTTACAGAGAGAAAGATTAGACTGTCTAATGAAGTATTTGCAGGAAGGGAAGCATTGAAGGCTCATCTCCTCTCACTTTTACAGTGAGAGGAGATGAGCCAACCAAAGTTACCCGACAGCACACGTGTCCATGAAAACATTTTTTTTTTCAAAAACATTCACTCTAAAGGACTCTAAAGTGTTTTAATATTAATAAAAAATATGCACAGAAGTTTTCCTTTAGCAAATTCCCTGGCAGAATATCGAGTGATTAACTAATCCTCCACATTCAGTGTGAAATAATGAGCTTAAACTACAACCACCAGCAGGGCCATGAGTTACTGACACCTGTTCTGCTTTTGTCTACTTCTATTTCTTTCTATACTTGTCTTCCAATACTCCCTTTATTTTTCTATTTTCCTATTTCTCTCGTGTGCTCATTGTCTCTCCGTGTCTCTCCTTTTCACTCAATTCCCTCTTCACTATTAATAATTTAAGACAAGAAATGCCATCTTTTATTAATGATGCTGTTAATGAAACAGGGGCTGCTTTTGTCGGTGACAAAAATTTCAACCAATTAATTCCCTGCAATTAAAGTCGAAGAAAAATGCTCTCCCAGAAGAGCGCTTTGCTTAGATTCCCTGGTGTGGTGTCTTGTTTTGTTTTGTTTTTTTTAAGCCATATGCTAAAACGCTGACATCCTTGCAGGGTTTTATGCCTTGAGGCGATAATCTATGAAATGTATGCATTATAGAATAGAATTACGGTTCTCTTTGTATTGGTGTTAGTGTATCCTTAGGCTTAATGATTTAGAGTAACTAAGCAGTGTCTTCCTGTGTTAAGGTTAACACGTCTAGCCATTTTTTCTTTATATGGAAAAAAAAATCAGGCTTTTACATTTGAGTTGTTTTTTTTTTTTTGTTTTTTTTTACTACGGTAAGCTAAGATGCTTTCCCCCTGCTTAGAACAAATTGATAAGCCCACAACATCAATCAGTTTATTGTTCTGTCTGAAGATCAGTGCACACAGGCAGGTAATTCATACTGATGGAAACATTTCCCTCCATCTCCAGCTTCGTTCAATTTCCTCCCTAAACACTCAAGTCAAACATTTCAGGCACTTAAAAAAAGAGCAGGAAATGTTTTTATGTAAACCTTGGCAGTAAAGAAATGCTTTATTTGGAGTCACTTACGAGAAGCTCCTTTTTAAGGACTTATGCAGTTTTTAAATTAAATTTTATGATTATTATTAGCTGGCAGCATTTGTTTTTGTCAAATTGTATTTTTTATTGCTTGGGCAGCATCTTTGCCCAAGTCCAAAAGCAGCATTTACTAATTCCCAAATGTAGATCAGGTATCATCTGATAAAAGGATTAAAACCAATTTTGGGAGACTTAGAGACTAGATGCAGACCTATTTTGATTTATTTTTTCTTTTTCTTTTTCTTTTTTTTAGTCATAGCTTACTGATTTTCAGTAATTTATGTCGGCAGCAAGTGCATCTGCTAGTCCAGTCAGGCAAATTGCATTGTATTTGTTTTTAAGTTAAACTCCCTAAACTCAGCCACCCTAGACAAAAAGTTATGACTCCTTTTCCAGACAGCTTTTCTATACTGTATAGGGCTGCCACGATTAGTCAACTAGTCACGATTACGTCGACGACTAATTTAATAGTCGACGCGTCATTTAAAGCTTTGTAAGATCACAAAAGACGCAGGAATAAGTTGTAGGATTTAAGAGTGCAATAACGGACTGAAACAGAAGATGGCAGCAGTGCATGTACAGGGATGCCAGCTGCCTTTAAACCCCGAAGAAGAAGAAGAAGCTGTGTCCCAGAATTCGTAGCTCGGCCCTGCTCAGTTGTCAACAATGGCGGCAGCTAGTTAGTTTTAATATTACTCTTATTATTCTTTCTGGGTCACAAAATAAACGTTTAACATATTTTCTGGCGAGAATATGTTAAAATATGTTAAAAATATGTCAGCTGTGTAAAATTCAAATATCTGCTCAGTTTATCAAGACACCACATATTTTCAAAACGTGGGTAACAGACGTCTCACCAGCTCGATAGCGAGCCGGGGTTCAAGGCTCACTAGAGCCGGTGAGAACACCGGACTCCCGGCAAATCGTTTTCAAACCCACCGCCGTCTTTTGCTACTCAGGTTAAACATGATATATAAGTCACTTAGATAACTTAAAAATGTTATTGTTTGGCTTTTTTCAGTATTTTATTTGTTCCTGAGTAAATCGGTTTGGCTGAGATTGAAGTTATAGTTTTTACACAGCTGAATAAACG
This sequence comes from Aulonocara stuartgranti, assembly GCF_965226115.1. Classification (NCBI taxonomy): domain Eukaryota; kingdom Metazoa; phylum Chordata; class Actinopteri; order Cichliformes; family Cichlidae; genus Aulonocara; species Aulonocara stuartgranti. The sequence continues at coordinate 7,977,884 of NC_138959.1, read as the reverse complement.
TCAAGCAGACAGCTGATTATCAGAAGTGTGAGATGCTCGAGAATATACTCCGGTGTCCCGTTATATTTTAGATAGCAAGGAGCAGACAGCTGAGTTTATTAAACTCCACCGAAACAATCTGCAAAAGTCATTAAAATTTAATAAACTATCATCTTGTCTTTATTTTTAGTTAGCACATACCTTAAACACTTCAAGCTTTAAGCTAATTATAGTTATATAAGATCAGATTAATGCTTGTGCAATAAGCTGTACGTTTTACGTTCAATGGATGCATGATCTGATTAGTCGACTAATCCCAAAAATAAGACTAGTCGACTAACAAAATAATCGTTTGTGGCAGCCCTAATACAGTACATTGTTTTTATTGTGGCTACAAACACAAATATGGGGTGATCCACTGGACTTATAGATTCACAGGTATTTACAATCCTCCAAGGAACCTAGGAGGATACCCAAGTGTTGGCCCAATTAGCTAGAAAGGCACTGGGCATTAAAGTGTAGTTTGCCTCCCTTGAGTGTTGTGTTATTGACAAAACTGCTTTGTGGCATTTTGTGAATAACTCTTCTTTTCATGTTTAGGTCTGAGTGACTGCGCATTCTTATACTGCACCGTGTCAGGGAAACAAGCCATTAAATTGTGAGTACATACAGGCCACAGACAAAAACAAACACAAGAAAACAAATAGCACTTGTCCACCATCCCTTCTCCACTTTTTTTCATTTGTCTCAGCAGTGTGCCATTCGTGAGTGGCCACTTAATCACCTCACATGGAGAGAGAAGAATGGACAGACCCACAGAGAGTCTAATAACCCTAATTAAAGACCAAAAAATATAATAGAAAATTGAGTTGCTGTGCCAAGTTGGCTTGAGAGTCTGCATGGTGCTCCCTCAGTCTTTGTTTTTAGTCTCGGTGGTAGCTTTTTCAAAGGTAAATAGAGGGTGTTCAGTACATAGGAAAACAATGGAGATATGAGGGAAGGGAAAAAAGCACACATGTGGAAGCACATGTGTGTGTGAGTGTGTTTTATTCTATTATTTTTGCAGTTATACTGATAACTCCTTATATTTATTCATTTTATTGGTCAGTCTTTGAAATGTCAGAACATTCATTCACTCATTAGTAAATGCTTGTCCAGTTCAGGGTTGTGGGGGGTCTGGAGCCTTTCCTTCAAGAGCAAGACTACACCTTGGATAGTCTATTACAGGGTTCCATTACATACTCCCAGAGCTCAAAATGATATTGCCTGTTTTGTCCAATTACCAGGCAAATAGCTAAAACCCTCAATTATAATGCTATGAAACCTGTGAGGTCGACATAATAAATAAGATAGAAGCAGTGCATATTTTAATAAGTTTGCTTGATGATGACTTATCAAACTGTTTTTTTTTTTAATATAAATGTAAATGTATCTGGGACTGGTTTTAATACATTATTAAAATAAGATTGATGAATCATTAGTAAATCCGCAGGGTTTCAGAAAATTGATTGTAAGCGTGGTGGCATACTGAGTAACATCTGGATTTTTTAAAACGTATTGTTTATGTATTTGTTTTAATTATTTTAGGTACATCAGCTTGTTACAGTAAATAAGATACCGCAGCACTGCTACAGTTTAACAGTGGATATCTAATTGCTTCGAAAGATATGAGACAAATAAGGAAAATGAGTGTCGTGGCAAAAATAAAAGAGTAATAAGTACATGAACCATGAACTGCACAATGGGCCATCGGATTCAAACTTTCTGTCTAAACTAATTTGGGAAAAACAAAATTAATAGAGACAACATCAGCAAACAGGGCTGATGATAACTCCCTACTTACCTATTAATTAATAAATGAATTAAAACAACTAACAGATAACAGAGGATAGCAAATGAATGAGGATGAGGCACTTAGTGATTGAGGAAAAAAACGTGTTATCACCAATATAGTTTTCACATGAATAAACTAGAACATCCCTCGGTTGACTAGAACTATAAAGCAAAAATTTAAAGTAACTTCTGTGCTCAGTTATTTATCTTATCTGTCCACTCACATAACTAATCAGGCTACTGCAAGTCATTCATTGACATATGTGAGTCACATTGACACTGTGGTGGTTGAATAGTGCAACCTCATGACGTGTGACATTACTATCTTAGACCAGCTTAGTTGATGTATCCGTATTGTCTTGGAAACCTTGGATCAGCTAAGAGCTACTGTTTTGAAACGCAGGTATGCCATTTTTTTTCGTATCGTGCTTTTGTATTGTGGATATTTTTGTTCATTCATTTCTCCTGTACATACTATCAGTTGTATGTATGTGACAAAGCACAAAGCCGTGCTGCGGAGGATCTGACAGCCTCATTATTTAGCAGCCTCATAGACCCTGATAAGGTTTCTTGTTTGGGGACCAATCAAAGAGGAGGCCCAGGTATGATAGTGTCCACACCTGTGATTCATAGGGCCTGTACTCTGCCTTGCTCTTCATCCTATCCAACATGTAGGAGGCAGATTATAGGGCAGACTAATGAATGTCATTCTAAATGAATGACTGAAGCTGCCAATTGTAATGCTGCCACCACTGCGGGCCCATCTTCTTTCCCTAATGATTAAATACCGTACACTTATTCTGTCTATTCCTCTTCTCATTCCCTTGTGACTGCACTTCTGCCTCACCTTTTCAATTCTTTTAAACTAGCTCATTACTGTCCCAGATGAAAAGAAATACCGGAAACCATGTCCTATCCTCTCTCTGGATGGATGGGTGCTTCTTTTTTTTTTTTATTGTTTGCTTTCGCAGGCATAACACTGCACTGAGAAATAACATAATGGTGTGCTCAGAGGTTTGACAAGGTGGATGTAGCTGCTACATTGTGCTTACTGCTTATTGGGGTGGCAGAGGTAATGTGATTTCTGACTGAAGCGTGGTGAGGGTGGGTTGAAAATTTGATGTCTGCAGACCATTGGGCATTTCTCAGAGTATGTGGGTGATTTTGTGTGTGGAAAGACAAAAGAAAAGAGAATGAGATAGGGTTGCTCATGTGCCAGTTTTTCATGATTGCAATGTATAATGAAAATATGATTGTGTGTGCTGTGTGTCTGAATGTCTGTGTATCTGGGCCTGGATAACACTGCCTTTGTTTTCCTAAAGAATCCATGTCATTCCTTGCCCGTATCACCCCTAAGGCTTGTTTTGATGTGGTGGTATCTGATTTGGCACCCTTCCACACTACCTCATAACCCCCTTGCCCTGCAGGAAACAGAAATTTTACAGCCTCTCCTTTCTGTCTGTACATTACTTTTTCCTTTGGGGTCTTGATCCGGCGGGTGTCCGTCCATCACAATGCCTGAATGAATGTCCGGAGACGGTTCGTTTTACCTCCTCAGGCACCGAGGACTATCTGAAATGATAGGAGACATCTGCAGAACACATACAGCCTGTTTTGAAGGTGTTTATTTTTTTCACAATATTGATGTCAAGTTGGGATCTTCCTCTTTTGTTGCCGTAGAAAAGAAAGTTGTGTTATTCTGATCTTTGATTGCTTGATATCATTTGCTGTGATCTGATATGATAGAGCATGTCACTTCTCCTATCTTATATCTGTGTTTGCCATTTTCTCGTATGTGGTATAATAGACAGTTTTCATTCCCTATCTCAGGGAAAAACCTCTGCTCTGGTCTAATCCTGTTAATGCCGAAATCTGATTACGAGCTGTAGCCTATACCCACAAAGGCAATATGTGTGTATGGTGGAGTGAGGGAGTAGTTGTCATGTAATTGTATGAAATGAGAAAAGAATGACAAGGCTTTTCTCAATTCAATGGTCTACGGAGATGGGATGTTATATGCTGCGCAGACTGCCATTCACAGATTTGTAACATTTTGCCTTATAAATAAACTAGACTCCATCTAAGTTAATTTGACATGTACAATATACAGTTTGAAGAAAAAATTAGCTTGTCCTCTTATACAATGGCAGCTGTTAAGAGGATGCTTTTCTTGTTCTAGGAATGGGCATTAAAAACCAAAAGACTATTCTTAATTCACTAGGAATGAAGAATTCTTCAAAGGTTGATCCCCTGCACATGTACTAGCCAGTCACACAGCTGGAGAATCCTGTCTCTGCACAAAAACAGCCAAGCATAGATGCAATCAAGATAACTGGGCTTTCAAATATTTCCAGTTCTTATTGTAACTCCTTTCTGCCAAAACTGTGTTTGAAAAATTTGGTTTCAAACTGTTTCTGAAGCATAAACTGGAAATCAACAATATGCTGTTTTGGCCCAAATCAGTTAGTCATTCAGTCAGCGAAATCTGCCCCCTTAGTTATGCTGGAGACTTTTCCATCGATGTGTGGACTGGGATCGATTGATGGTTTCTTATAAACCTACCTGATATCTTGCTACAAGTTTTACCATTTATGAACATGTTACTCTTTTTCTATGTGCACAAGTAAACCACAATAATTCAAAGAATGACACCTTCTGACATCATCAAGTTAAAAAACATCATAGAAAATAGTCAAAGGAAGATTATTTAAGTCTTTTTTTACACATTAATCTACGTTTAACATTTAAATAGCCATGGAAAGTAAAAAAAAGTGTTGGGCTCTAGAGCTGTTTTTGCATGATGCACCACTTTTTATCTGTCGTTTGTCAAGTATTTTACATTTTTTTTGAAAATGGACAAAGATTTTAAAAAAATGAAATATGCATACACTGTCTGATTAATTTCAAACATAATTTAAAGACTAGTTGCCCTTCCCTATTTAAATCAGAATTCTTTCCACTGAATCACTTTCAGCATGTTTAGGTAATTACAGCAGCTACATTCCCATTCAGCTGCTGTAATTACACACATACAGTTTCTATGAAGGGAAAGTGTTGACCAGTAACAAAAATCAGCCCACCTCCAGTTTTCCTTGTTCCACTTTTAAACCTAATTAGCTGCTCTGAGTAATATTTAAATAATAAAGTTATTTTTAGAAAAATTTAGCAGTAGCGAATTAGTCCAGTGAATTACTGCATGAGAGATAAAACAGAATTACTGTATTTCTTCTGTTTCTATTCAGTAAGCAGAAGTAATGCATTCAGTGGTCATTTGCAGTCAACATTGTGAATCGCTTATCTTACCTAACTTACACTTTACTAAAACTTTTCCTCCTCGTATGCTGTGGCTCCCATTTTCTAACAATTGTTTGACACCTACGTTAAACTTTAAAATGCCTCTTAAGACCAGTTCTTTGATGTTCGCTTGTCATCCTAGTTATCACGCCGAAACAAAAAGCAGAGTCACACTATGTAATAGAATTGAAACCACCTGCCTCTCAACCAAAGTATATTGTGACGTGTCAGTTGTGTTTTTTCTTTTCATCACAGAGACAGTGACACAAACAGAGAAAATGATGAAACAGCTGGGAGACACTGTATGGATTTAGGCTTTTGTTCTCTTAAAACATGACACATGAAAGGGCTCCAGTGACCCGCGTACCCCTGTGTATATGTGTATGCGAGGGTGTATGTGTTTGTGACTAGTTGATTGGACTGCATACGGCTGCTTCGTGGGCTTTTATCCAAGTGGGAGGTAGCTGAGGAGGAGAATGGATGCGAAGGATAAAATAGATGATCATCTTGGTATAACATCTGTTGCAGTATTCCAAAAGTATGTTATCGTACAACTAGGCATTCTTCTTAATGACGCTAAAACTTCTGAGTTTCTGCTTAAGATATATGCACAAAGCTTACTAGGTAGAGGATCATTTAGCTCTGACAGAGGACCAGGTTGACCCTGGTGCTTTAGATGACAGTATGTCCATAATGATAAGTTACAGGTGAACAGTTCGTGCTGGTGAATTCATCATGACAGTAAAACAGCAGGAGGTTTAAATAATGCTGCCACATTCACATTGGAAACATATTCAGAGATAACACGTTGTGAGCCTACATAATAAGTCGTCTGCAGGGACAGACCATGTCTCCCACCAAGTAATACCCAGCTGCGCATTGAGTGAAAGCGATATTTATTCCAGTTGAAAAATACATCTTTATCATTTGATGCTGCTGTTATTTGGAGATGCCCTGCATCTGTGGCACAGACTGCACCAAGTTGTTCAGTGATTGTGACGAAGCTGGTTGTTTTCAGAAAGTTTCGGGGGAAAAAAGTTTTCCCAATAAACGGTAGCGGTGCAGCTGTTACTCTGCGCTCTGTGAAGTACTGTTGAAGCAGCACTTTTGAAAATCTGTTAATCAAATACTTAAATGCTTACAAGGTTGACTCCCATCAGCAGACGTTTTAAAGTGTGATTATGTGTTTCTTTTGAGTTGAAAGCTAATTTTTGCCGAAATGTTTAAAAACGACGAATATTGGAGAATGGTAAACTGCTCGCTGCGTATTTTTTATGAATTCAGTTGATTCGAAAAACTCACAAAAATAGCATTTTATATATTTAAGGTCATATAATCAATCATCAATGTAGATTTTTTTTTATTTTGCTCAACCTATGAAGGTTTTCTCTTTACGGTTTCTAATTTTTTTACCCCCGTTCTAATATCACGCTCACGTGACATCACCTGAGTTCTTTCCTCATAACCTTTTATACTCCTGAACTAAAGACAATCTTCTTCTTCTTTGTTTAAAAAAAGTTAGCAGTCCTCTGATTACATACCTAAGCTTAAACTTAGCGATGACAGTAGTTTAACATTTATTGAATTAGGCCCCTCAAGTGTAAGACAAGATGAACTTAAAACAGAAACAGAACAGGGCGAGAAGTAGAGAGAGAGAGAGACATCAATTAAACATGAATTCCAACCAGGGTGAGGGTTTCACTCTGTTTGTAATTGTGAATATTTAATAAGGCAAAAGACAACTCACTTAGCGCACAGCCATATGCTAACAATGGGGAAAGGCATGACAGGGCTTCCCCTTAGCTCTGACTAGCAGGTATGCTTGCGTGGCACGCACACACGACACACACATCCAGTTGCAAAGTGCTGTTACTGTATGTCAGTGCAGTTGAGCTTCATCTCTCAAAGTGAAAACAACATCGAGCTGCCATATTACTAGCCACTGGGACAGGACCCCTGCCTGCCCTAGTGCACTCAAGAGGAACCACACATCAGGTCTTTGCATCACTCACACTTCACCTCACTGCCACCTGAAGGGTTGGGCGCCTCTTAATGTCCTTGTTGCAATAATTTTTCTCCTTTTCCTATTTCTGTTTCCTTTTATCTTGTTTTTATTTCTTTCACAATGGTAGTTCTGACTCTAATTTTTAGAAGTAGCAGATCCCACGACCAGCGTAAAAAGCCAGACACCTATGTTGCTCTCAGTAGGGACAGTGTTTAATGGGGGAAACTCTCCAAAAACAATATAATACAGCCTTCCTGTGTTCAGTGTCACTTTTCTCTAATCGGTCTCTAATCGTACTAAGCAACAATTTTATCGTTTCCACACCTCAGCAATTACATGAGCAAGTATACTGTTCCGGTAACTGATAGGTAAATTTTCTAAAATGGGACCTGAGTTGTAATAAACGAGGATTTTCTTTGAACTATTTCCCCCCCACTTATTCCTTTTATGTCATTTTCTCCACCCCTTTGCCTGCAGTTTCATTCCTTTCTCATCCTTCTATTCACTTCTCATGTCTTCTTCTTAGAGTCTATCTTTTTCTATTTCCCACTGGTATTTTTCTTCTCCCTTGCTTCCATTTCTTAAACCACTTCTCACTAATTACTTCTTTCTCATGTCTCCTCCTTGTGACTAAATGACAGTAGATGTCTGGTCTTTCTTCTCCTCCCCAGCATATCCCTCCCAGTTACAGACAACATTGTCTGACATTAAGCCGCTCGCACTTACAAGACACCCAAGTTGAAAGTGTCACTTCATTTAAGGGAAGTCAACTAAGGAGCTCCTTTCACTGACATCCCAACTCCTGCTGTCTGCTTTTTATATGACTCTGTGTAACAGTCATATAAAGTGGGGAAAAAAAAGAAAATAAGAATTAAGCAGACTGGAGAGGGTTGCTGGCGATGAGAATTGTTGGGGCTGGTCATTTAGCAGGCAGCAATAGAACGTCTGAGGTGCCTGCAGATTTTCCTGTGGATTATTGTTTTGTATTCAGAATTGCTTATTTCATGCTTGTCTAAGCGAGGTCTGTTTTAGCCCAGTGTGTGTGCATTTCTTTAATATTACATGTGTGGCAGAAGACGAAAGGAATCACAGGGGAGAGGGGCACAGAGGAGGAGAAGAGAGGAGGGGAATATAACACTAGCAGAAGAGAGGGGAAAAAAGAAGATGGAAGGGAAAATAGAAGTGGAGAATGAAAAGAATTGGATTAAAAAGACTTGAGTGGAAGCGTGTTAAAGAGAGGAGAGCAGAATAGAGGAGATGAGTGAAGAGAAGAGGATAAAAGATGACAAAAGAACAAAACAACAGAGAGGAGGAGAGCGAAGGAAAAGGAGCTGGCAATAAAACAATTGAGCTGGCTTGAAATGAGTTAAAGTGAATTAAACTGCAGAAGGGAAAGAAAAGAAAAAAAAAGAAAGGAGAGGAGAGTCACTGGCCACTGTGTATGCAGTATGAATTTTGATCAGTCGATTTTGCTGGCTTACCTATGAATGCTCAAATGGGCTGCCCTGCTCAGACTGAAGGAGCCTTGTTTATGGAGAAAAGACCAAATCCTCCAATCAAACATGTATGAGGCAGCACACTTGTCGACACACATTTTCTCTTTCTCCCTCTCCCTGACAAATATACAAATACACAATCTCTACACAAACACGGGCTACTCTGGAGACTTCACAGTGACACCATGAAGGAATATACAAACACAGACACTATCTCAATTGCACACACAAGGGGATCCTGATTATTTACTTACAGTACAGTACCTGCATTGTAGGGCCTTTGGGGGGTCTCTGGTGTGCGTAGTTGTCTGCGCAATAACACCACACTCCACCTCTCTGCATCTCCCTGCTATACACAAGGAAAAACTCATGCAAACCAGCTGAGGGATTGTGTATGTCTCAGCAGACGTACACTTTGCTGCATATTCCCACCACTGGCCCATATGGTATTAACAGTAGCAGTCTGCTTTGACGGTGTTCTGCTGTTACCTACCTGAAATGGTCTGTCCCAAATGGTATAAAACAAAAAATCACGAGTTTCCCATATATTTTTTTTAATTAATGGGTTGTGCAGTCATAATAAATGAACAGTTTTTATTTAACTCACAAATCACCTCATGTGGTGACAAAATGGATCCTGATATGTTAATGACAGTTACTCTTAATGTGCGATGCTACTGTGAAGGGTGCATATCATTGCGACTGGACAGAGAGGTTTGGGATAAATTCACTACCAGGGAAAATTCACTGCTAACCCTTTTTTTTTTTCTCATTTTGTTCATTTAAACTACCTTGATCTATAGTAATTTCAAATATTGCCATTGGCAAGAGACACTCAAATAAAGAATACCACACCAGGGGACAGAAATTATCCAGAAATTCATTTTTATTTTTTAAAACTTGGAAGCTAAAAACAGCCTGTCATAATCCAACATTCAGATTTCTCACTAATTAAGTTTTTTTTAGTATATTCTGCACTGAGCACCTTGTCATTTGTTTTTTGCAGCTGGATATTTGACCACTCTTCTTGGCAAAATTTGTAGAACTGATTTACATTGATTAGATCTCTGGTACAGATCCAACCTTTAAGTGTAGTCAACAAACCTTCAAAAGAAATGAGGTCAGGGCTTTGGTAGACCATTTTGACCATGTTAGTCTGCTTTATCCATTTCAAAATGTGTTTGGGATAATTGTCCTGACCCAATTGTGTCACTTTTACAAAGTTTCACATACCTTGTAATTGTGCCAAATAGCTCAGTTTTTGGCTTGTCTAACCATAAAACGTTCCTCCATAAGGCATTCAGCTTGTCCACGTGGACAGTTGCAATTTGCAGTCAGTCTTTTCGGTCCATGGCAAAGTAAAACTTCACCGTGGACGGGGACATTGGCGTTCCAGCAATTTCCACATCCTAACCAATTTCCTCTCATCTGAGGATGACAGACCTTCTTCCAGACCTTGGCAAAGTGTGGTGACACATTAGAGTAACTTGCACTTATGTACAGTTATGAGAACTGTTGATGTTGAAATCTGCAGTTGTTGAGAAATAACCTTTTCAACTTGTATAAATCTCCAATTCTCCTTCTTAGATCTTCTCTGAGTTCTGGTTTTTCCCATTGTCCTGAGTATTGACGAATCCAGTTAATGTTGTTAAACAAAATATTTTAATGCTGGTTAAGAGAGAATGTCAGTTGTAGTTAACTGTGACAACTAACAGGAAGGCCTTGGCCTTATCAAGTTAAAAGACATTGAAGAACCCGTGGAACCATTTATTAAAAGATCTGAGTGTATGTTTATATTTGTAAATACATATGTATACCTGTTTGCATTAATAAATAATTCCACCCTGCAAAAGGAACAGCTCAAAGAAATCATTAAAAGCCTAAACTTATCATGACATTCATTAAAATGCATTTTGCATTCGTATACGCTCAAGAAAATGAAGTTCTTGAAAATAAAAATAAAAAAACAATGAAAATGCTATAAATATAAATGAAATGAAATAAAGTTTTTCCTGGTGGTGCCTTGATTTACACATAAATCTCAACCAGTATGTAATTTCAAGTGTTTTTCTAATTAAAAATTGAAGTGAATGAGTCAAGTTAAAATGAAATATTAACCAACTTTATAAGGTTTGCTTATAATTCTTCCAACCAGAGGGAAGGGACATAACCAGAAAAGCCTTTTTGTTGCTCCTCACTATCAAATGTGAGCACTGTAGTGTGACAGAGTGATATCACAGACTGTCACACAAGCTTTAGCCATAACCAGAAATGACTCTTTGGTCAATTCTGTGTATGGAGATTCACCCCTTTGCATTCATGTATGTGTGAGAACGCGCGCTTCAGGTGGACTCGGGTGGTTTTGGATAGTTTCATCTGAGCACCCTTGTGTATACAGCAGGTGTCAGAAACAGTGACCTCTCTCCACTCTTTCTGTTTTTACTGTCCATCAATACATCAGCCTCAGCCTTTCTGTCCCTCCAAGCATTAGGTCTATTCATCTTCTGTGACTATGCTGTAGAAGATTGACCATCTGTGCAACGGTGCAAAGATTCATCAGGTCTGAACTTCTTTCTTTTAGCAAGTTTGCACAGTATTTTAAATGTGTGTGAGTCCTCACATCTATAAGTTGTACCACTGGCCTACTTGAAACTGTTTCACTCCAGACTGCCAATTAAAAAACAAGCCATTCACTTATTAGTGTTTACTTCCACCCACTCAAATCATATCTCATCTGCATCCCACTACCATCACCATGGTTGTATGTGTGTGTCTATGCACATGAGGGGGTACGCGTGTGTGTGGGGGTGGGGGGCTCTTCTCAATCTGACACTTCGCAGTGTGTGAAATTTAATTAAACACGCTTCATAACCATCCACACAAACACACAGACACATTGTACACACAGAAAATCTCCCTGAAAATAATAAATAGACGGAGCACAAATTTTCCATTATCCTCAACCATGGGCCCTTTTTCTCCTCCGTCTTTGCGTTTTACAGGCAGTTAAAGTGACATTTCCTGTAGAAATACATTATAGGCACACGCTAAGGCTAAAATATGGATTTATGGATCAGTTCTGTTCTGACTTGAGCAGACTGGTGACTTGTGGGCAAAAAAGTACTGGCCCTCATGACCCCCCCAAGTTACCCTTGAGCAAGGTACTTAACCCCCAACTGCTTCAGTGGAGCTGCTCAGCAGCCGATAGATCAGACAGCCAGCAGATTGTCGAGCTGGGCAGCTTCCAGGTGTGAGGCCATTACTGCTCTGAGTTCTTAGTCAACAAATCTCCTTCAAATAAACCAAACAAAGATATGTTTTGGACTGCTGGGTACTTTGTTCCAAACCAGCGGACTCAACATTTGTTGAGACTAACACTAAAGAGTGTTTAGAATATTGTGTTTCTGGGAAATCATTTGACGTACAGATGATCACAGAAAAAATAAGTATGGGAGTTTTTAACCTCTAGATAAATGTAAGGTTTGATAAGTCACTAATGCCTGCATTGAGCGTGTTATTTCTGCTACTGTTATAGGGGTGTTCACAGTGTACTTTATTATTATTAACTTTGTTTGAACTGTGAACTGTAAAACTATACCGATGGCAAGTAGAAACTGGAGCTACAGTACATAGAGCCAGTTGTGGGTCCTTGTAAGGAAAGCTCATGTAGACTTTTAAATGCATGTAATTTCTTTTTTGCCTGTCTATAAAATTTTGAAACAAATGGTAAAAATCAGAAGTGTAAAGTGTAAAGACTTTTCACTTTTAGTTCCATCTGGGCTCCAAATAAAAACTGCCACTACATCAAAAGAAGCTGCTTAATATTGTTTCGGTCTTCAACAATCCTACGTGTCAAAGTAGCGTACAGATGAATGCCAGAAGCCAAGGTTTGCCAGCAGAATATTGTATGCTTCACCAGAAAGGTGTTTTAATACTGAGTTTCATCTAGTGGGATGACAGGTGCAACAAAAGAGACTGTGCAAATCAATTGTTCGCACACCTTTTTTGTGTGTATGTGTGGGGGGAAGTATGCTGAGGGTATGGGTGGTGGTTACTTTGGCAACCTTGTTGTACTTTAGGGATAACATTCAGTGAAAATGAATATAAAAACCTTGGCACACAGTGGTCTGTATTTCTCAAAGTACGGTGATATTTAAAACCAACTCTCTTTGGTTTAGCCACATTTGTCACAAAAAGCTATTCATTAAGTTGTGTTTCATTAGTGCAAGCTGTGTGAACGCCTTATATACCGTACTTGAGTATTTCACCTACTCTAATGAGAGATTTCTCATTAAGTGCTGAGAAATACAGTAATCTTTTAGTAGTACTGATCTATACTGCGTGGGTGTTTATACTTCTAAATTAAGCTGCCATATTTTCTTTCATATTCACCCAAACATAATTTTTTTTTACTGTTATTTTACAGGCATACTGTCACCACCTTAGTCTTTTTACTGAGATTTTTTTTTTTTTAAACACAGATTTTGACATCTGTGTTTGATGTTTTAAACTTCGAGATGACAGGTACCTCACACTGCAGACTCAATCCTTCCCAGTGGAGCATTATTTTAACCTACCACCTTACTAGTCTTTGAGGTTTAGATGTATGTGCAGTCTACACACTGGGATTCTGCAGTATGGCATTGAGGGGAAGATGGGACAAAAGAATGAGGGAAGAATAGAGCGTTCAACTTCGGTTCTATCACTTTGGAAGTTCTGCAAAGCTTGCAGGAGAGGCTGAGTGGTTTGGAGTGATATGGACTTAACCAGCACAGAACTTAAACCCTTAGCCCACTTCTATGAAGAACTGGGTGACCAGTGTTTGAACCGACCATACTTGGTGTCACCTGGAACATTTTTCCACCCACTTCTGTTTCTGCACTGCGTCAGTGTCATAACTGTATTTTTAATGTTTACATTTCTTGCTACGGTCGTTTTTTTCTTCTGTTGTCTTTTCTGATGTCGTAGTTCAGCACACTTTCAGGAGAGTGACACAAAAGTGCTCTTTTCCCACATGCTTTACTTATCTCTTCCACTGCTGTCTTCTCTCTAGTATGGCAGCTATACCAGCCACTCATTCATTACCTACTTGTGCAATTTTTTTCATATCAAGAAGCCAGTTAGATCTGACCCATTCGCTGGGAGTCGACAGCCCTGGCCCATCACAGGAGGATTCTAGATTAGAACCCTTTTAAGGCTTGTAATTTCCTCCGGCATTTTTCCTTAAAATTTCCCTCTTATAGTCACTTCTCACACTTAGTGTCACGAATGGCAGGACAGGCTTTAGGTGGCTTATGTAACAGTCCATTAAGTTTGCCGTAGAAATGGCCTGTATTGCCTGAGAGACTGCAGAAGACACCTAGAGATAAGTAATGTCAGAAACAGACAGCGATACGGATGGGGCCCCTTACATCTTTTATGGAACATTAGACTGAGTGAAGAGATGACCTAATTTGAATTGATTTGGCGTATATTTGTGCTCAGGAGAGCACATACAGAGACACGCAGGCACAAAGAGACACACATGCATTCACTCCCACATACACACACCGAGACACAGACGCACACACTCAATCACAGCTAATCTAGGTGTCTCTGCCTGTACGCTACCCAGCTGTAGCTGCATATCTTTGGCAAAATCTTAGATGTTTTCAGCTGAATAAGCTCCAACTTGATTACACTGCACCCCCCACTCCCTCAGTATGTATTAATGAGGCTGTTCCTTCTTGCTGAAATCTGCTTCCATATTGTTGTTGTGCAGTTCACGGTCCAGTGGCCACTGGCCCGCAGATGTAATTGTTTTAATTTGCTAACTGTACTCTCACTCAATTAGGAGGAAAGCAGAATTCAGTTTTATTTCCTCTTCCCAGTGCAGAATAGTAAAGTAGACATCTTCCAGAAGCAGCACTTACCGTAGCATGGACAGCCAAACACAGATGTGCAGAAACAACCACAGACGTACACAAAAGGACACGAGGAATGTGCTTTTATAGTTCTTTGTTTGTGGTGTTCAAGAATGCACACTGTGTTCATTCCTAACCCCGTCTTTCTTTTCATGAGTATTTTCTGCTCTCTTGCTTTGTCAAGGTTCCTCTGTATACATGCTGTTTAATTAGAATGCTTTGGTTCTGGCCTTTGGCAGTAGGCTTCTTATTACTGCGTCATTTGTATTTGTTTGTGTGTAGCTGTACTTTTTATGGCTCACTCATTTTATTCATCACATTTACTCACTGTATTTTATTTTTTAGACGAGTGGCAGCACACCTTTTTTTCATTTTAGCGTGCATTCAGCTAAAATTCTTTTTATTTCTTTACCAGGATACAAAGACATTTCTTGGGATATGTAGCTTTTATTCTTGAGTGCACTCACCAAGAGTTAGTGGGCTTGTGTCAAAGTTTTGCATTTCTACAATTTCTTTAAAAATGAAACTTTTATTTTTAGAGTTATTTCACAAATGTACAACCAAACCATACAAACTAAACTAAATGAACAAGTATGTGAGCCCTGGCTAGCATGCCATGTTCATATGGTCACCACAGAGCTTACTGTAATATTTTTAAAGAACTTAAATAAGCTAATGTCCCAGTGAGGATTTTCCACCTACGTAATGCAATGTGGGACTAGTGTATTACTAATATCCATCCATCCATACGCTTCCGCTTATCCCTTTCAGGGTCGCGGGGGGCGCTGGAGCCTATCCCAGCTGTCATAGGGCGAGAGTTGGATGAAGAAATTGCCATAATGTCCTACACTGTGTGGAAAAATGAAGGTACTGGACACGAGTACTTTTTCACATCTCATTTCTTTATATCTTGCTTCCAAGGAGCCAGTCTTACTTGTTAAGGTGTTCTTGAGTTGTTGTTCTCCAAGCTTTCTAATGGTATTTCAAAGTCTTTGTTTGAACATTGGCTGCTTTTTCACTCATGTTCACTCAAGTCCTTGTAAAATTTCATTTTCAGAGCAATGGATGTTTTTTAATCCACACTGACCTGCGAAGCATAAAAAAGGCCCCTAATGCAAGGGATGAGCCAGTCTGGTGTCTACTCATTACAGATAACTTAGGCAAGACCAATTTTAAAGAAGGGCCTTGTGCACAAACCCATTTGTTCCAATTTCCTTAGTTGAATATATGAAAAATGCCAAAGAAAACAGTTTGACTGGGTAGTAACTCTTTGAAAATAATGTTCTGAGTGCAAGAATGCTATTTTATGCCAAAAAATGTATCATATCTCAGCAAACTATGTAGTGTGTCCTTAAGAAACTCAGGACGCTAGTGGAAAACGAAAGAAGTGGCAAGCCTAAAAGAACTATCTGCAGCAGATTAACAATACCTGAAAGTCAAAGACCTGACATAAGATTATAAAAATAATACTGAAACAGTGTGGGATCATCTTGATAGAGAATTAATCAAAAGACAGTCAAGATCCAAAGAAGAGCTTTAAAAATTCCTTCAAGAAGCCTGAAAAACAATTCTTAAAGACCACATAGAGAAATTATAAGAAAGCCTGCCTAACTTCCCAACTTTAGGCTATGTTGAGAAATAAAGGTGATCACACCAAATATTGAATTTTAATGCCAATAGAATTCTACAAGCTGTTTTTTGCCTTAACCTCCCAGGACCTGGCGTCCAAAATGTGGACATCACATTTTGGGTTATTTAGACCAAAATACTCAGTTTTGCTCTATAAAGGCCTGATATCTACTTACGAGGACATTATACTGCTACTGTTCTATCGAAATGTTAAACGAATATCCTCATATGTGGCTCTCATTTTTCTTAGAAACAAAAATCAGGTAAAAACGAACAAACTGGTAATTCTTTGTTTTTACATTCATTGGGTCCCAGTCAGCCCAAATATTGTCAGAGTCATCAACTGTAGCAGAGGTTGGACTGAGTTCTTCAAAAAGAAATGCTATTCCAGAAGCTTATAGTTAAGCTGGGTTAATATAGTGCTCTATACCTTTGATGAACTCTACAGGTGTGTTGTTAAGGTGTAGTTGAACAATTGCTTGCTGAAGGAGTTACGGGCAGTAACATTTTAAATGATTTTCCACATAAGTGGGAGAAAAGAATCATATACTTATGTTAGAAATCTTTTGAGTAGTATGCCAACAGGAAAAAAGAGGGCTTCATTTAAATCACAGTCTCAGTGAGAGTTTCAGTGGAAACCGAATCAAAAGACTCAAGAGAGACACAGGCTTTCATCTCAGCTGTTACATCTTGAGTTGGATGGGTGATCTGCCTGTGAATGTTTGACACTTTGTTAACAAAATCTGAGGAAGTCTTGCTTGGCAAAGTCTTACTAAAACCCAGCGTGTGTGTAGCAGCGGTTTTACAAGGATTATGAGGATGTTTTTCAATGAGGTCAGTGAAAAAAGATTCGACTGCAACTTTGTAGAATCGCATTAAATCTTTCCGTGTTTTCCAGTTTGTCTTGAACAGCTTTGCTTTAATTTTTTTTAAAGCAAGAAAGGTTTCGTCAATATTGAAAGCTGCAATTAAAACTGCATGCCATGAACCAACACTGTTAAATGCTTCTGTCATTGAATGAGTATGAAGGAAAAGCCCAGCTCAGTAGCATTAGCAACAACAGCTTCATTTGGAACTATGTGAAAAGGAAATGCTTTACACCACCAAAAGGGAAATGTTTAATGCCTTAAGTAGTGCCTTACACTACAAACACATTACTTCCTTGGCTTTGCTCCCTCCCAATTACCCTCTTGTCTTTGTTACCCTTTGCCCCACCTTTGTACTCTTTCCCCTTCTTCTCCCGTTTCATCTGCCTTTCTCTTTATACTCAGATTAATTGCCCTTGAATGGTTTTATAATTGAGAGACATTTATGATCTCGCTGACTGCGAAGTTGAGGCAATAATAGCCCTTGGATGTCTTGAAAATAAAGGCAGGTGGCAGAGCACCCTTTCAGCTGATGTTAATAGTTGGGGATGTGTATGGGTGTTTGATGAGTGGGCGTGTGTTTTCCCACTCACAAACATGCTGTAATTGCACATGAACTGATGAATGCACGTGGAAACTCTTTATAAGAAATCAGCACAACTTTTGACTCAAATATACTCCTCAACAACCCACCCATTCTGATACACATGGACAAGCAAACACATCAAGTACACTAGTCACTACAGAGGCGTCACATATGGAGACGTCTACTTGAAAATGCATCATCCTCTCATTAAAAGTATTTGTGAACACTCTTCTGTAGGTGTTCAGAAATGAATAATTGATGATTCATTTATGAATATAAGGTTGAAGTTGAAGTTCTTTGGATTCTTGCAGTTGCTGGTTTGTTTGCATATAATTGTTTGCATATAATTATAGGCTTCTTATTTCTTTTAATTCTGGTCACAGTGACACATTTCAACCTTGAGTCTTAGTCAGACTGGAGTGCTACAGTGGGACTCAGTCGCTAATGCAGATTACTTGGGGGTGAGAACAATCAAGAGTCTGAGTTTGGCTGGGTTATGCATAGACCTTTAAGCTTACATGAGATCATCAAGCCCACTCTGGCTGGGTAGAAAAGACCAGCCAAAAATAAAATCCGAGGAAGATAACAGAAATCTGGCAAAAACAAAGTGGAGCGATATTGCTTGGAGCAGTTGCTCAACTCTTTACGAATAGAGAAGGATTCATTTTTCAAATGTATGTAAATGTTAAAGTGCTCATTTCTCCCTCCTTATTTTTTAAAATTGAACTCTACTAGAGTAGCTTTACATGATTGACATTAAAAAAGAATGACTGACCCTCACTCATATTAAGGATATCCCCTCACAATGACATCATGCGGAACCAATATCTAATGTAACTGGAATTTAGTTTGCAACAGTCTGAAACCTAAGAGATTACTTACACATATGGTGTGATGAACTCATTATTTGAAAGTTTGCCCAAAACTGTTTAGCATCTGCCAGCCCAATGGGTCCCCTTTTGTTACCAATTTCTTACTTTGAACAATATTAACAGATTCCTGCCTAACTGCAAAAATTCCAGAGAGTCGGCTGCTTTCTTAAGCTGTTGTTCTCTGTGATAAACACATTCGCACAGACACATAAAGCAAAGCCTTTGAAATAAACCACACTCACCATAGATTGTCTGGCCGTTTTCTTTGTTCAGGCCCTTGTTTCCATGTGTATAAAAAGTTCTTGAGTTCTTGAGTCATATTGAAGCATTTTATAGAGAGAAACCCAGCAGTGTAGGACTGTGCTTTAAGGGGTAATATTTCAGCATGGTGTCTGGGCCCTTGAGACCATCTTTAGTTTGACAGCAGCCTAGTGTTTTGTGTTAAGGACCGAAAATGTGGCGAGACACGCTTCATTTTAATAATTCTTCATTTAATGGAAAACCAAGCTTTTGCAAGGCATCCACGACCTCTTCTGAGTAAGAAGCAGTGGGAGTTAGTTGAATAAAAAAAAGAAAAGTGTTGTATCCACACATATTTTTCATAGCTGTTTTTCAAAAAACCAAGTGGCTTTTATATCAACCCAAAAAAGACAAATCACAAAGATTCGTGTATGTTGCATGAGCAAAATCCTCTTTTTTGTCGAGATTTAGTTGGACATAGAATACATGAACAGCCTTAATAAAAGTAGGAATGATGGGATCAATAAAGCTGGATTGCCACCATGAGGGGAATTGGCAGAGTGCTTCATTGGCTTGGGCTTTAACAGAGAAACTGAGCTAAGTAGAGACTTTCTTTACAGCCCAAGCTGTTCCAATTACTCTCTGATAGACTAGTGCTTCAGTCCCAACTAACTCTTCAGATAAATACAGAAGTTTTTGCTTTGTCCAGTGTACAAAGAAGACAAATTGTTTGCAGAATGATGCATGCAATTTATCGTGGTTTATTTTTGTTTTTTTGTTTTGTAAGATTGTTCACTTATTATCTGAATAGCCATCAATAATGGAACGCAATCACTCTGGCTGACAGCAAAAATTAAAATCTCTCATGGTTGCGTTATGCATAACAAGTACAAAAGCCAGATGTTTTTATTTTACCTGGAATCTTTTGGTTGTTCATTGTTCCTAGTGAAACCTAGACTCCTTTCTAACTGAGAGAAAAAAGTGTGTTTTAATGTATTAAGGTGAAAGCCCTGCATTTTTGAAATAGATATGAATGCACAGGATAATGTGCAAGAACTTGACATTTTATGAAATGCAAGTATAAATGGACACTAATGTGTCAGATACAGTTCCATCTGACACAGGTTTGCTGGAATGGATGAACAGGAAAATATCTGATACCATTTGTCAGTGCAGCTGAATAGAGATTACATATCTAGAGCACAACACAGAGCTCAGTTCTCTCCCTTTTCAGTAGCTGAAAATTGAACAAGTCATATTTAGAGCTATCAGTAGTTTCTAGTCATTTACTTTCTTTTCTGAGATGGTCTCTGTTATTTATCCATTCTCTCGTTTCCCTCACACATCTTTCACACGCCACCGCCCTCATTTCTCCTTTTTTTTGTCACTCTTTAGCTTTTACTTGGTCATACGCTCAAGCCATAGGGGATGATTGTTCAGTAGTATAGACTGCAGTTTGTTCTGTACTCCTTCAGTTTATAGTCTTCTTGAAAGCTCACAAGATGAAAGAACCATCTTCTCTCTTTGTATGCTCTTTAGCTCATCATCTTCTAGTTCTCTCCACCTTTTCAGCCTTCTTTGCTTCTTTTTCATTTTCAGCTATCATCCCTATGATTTTTATTCTCCCTCCCTTTTGCCAACCCCGTCCCTTTTTCTCTCTGCTAATGGAGCTATAATGGAACTGTAAGTCTTGAGAGTTGTTTAGCAAATAACAGTGCATGCTCCAGCCAGTCAAAATGAGTTCAGCAGCCCCATGTTACGTGCAAAATGCTTAACATAGTCATATAATATGCATGAAACCCTTTTATTTTTATCTGTAGTAAATGCTTATAAGACAACTGGATTCTTTTTTTTAGAATTTTATTAACCTTTACTTTAATTTCTGCCACATTATTGGGATTTCATTACAAATGTTAAGGCACACACTGTGCACAGGTTATATTTTCATTATGTTGTCTGAGCAAGTTTGCAGAAAAATTTGCACACTTATGTAATACGTTCAAGTTATCACTGCTAAGTTTAGGCATACAATAAGAAATATACAGCAATGATTCATGCAGGAACACAAGAGTGATTCCTGCTGAATACAATCTAATCTATACAGTCATTGCAACTATTGACCAATGTCACTACAACTGTCACTGCACTATAATATTTTGCTTTGTTGGATGGAGGGATGTAAGTCCCTTAATAAAGCTTAGACATTATTTTTGTGCAGTTTTCTCTTGGTTTTCTTTAATTTTTGGAGTTGTATGTTGTTTATGCAGCTAATGTCATAATCCTTGTATAATGTTTCTGCTAATGATGCTTTTCTATCATTATTATTATTTTTTTATGTCGTGGCTGCCTCATGCTTACATCAAAGCTTGTTATTGTGCTGTAGAGGACGTACCTTGAAGGACGAGCTCGAAAAAGTCCCCTCAAACGGTTCAATAGTTCCTGCTACCATAAAAAAAAAAACAGGATACCTCTTCCAGAAATAAGAAGTTGTGCTCATCCAAAAATGCCTAATCACTCACTGCTGATAGTAAATAGGTCTTGCCAATAATTGCTCATTTGTTCCAATTCATGCTTCTTCTCACTGTATTTATTACAGACATTGCATCTCATCACAGTATTATTAGGCGGCAAGCAGCGGGACATCAGTGTTCCGAACGGGCAGCAGCAAGTCATGGCAAGACTCCCCTGTGGCAGCTTGCAGCGTCTTCTGATTCTATTTGTGACCATATTTGCTGAAGTCTGTCACATACACTAATTCCAATATACTAACAACCAGTGTCAGTTCAATAGATTTGCTACTATATCCACAGACGGTATAAAAGGTGCCACCCTTTTTTAAGGCTCGAGGTGGGCATTTCTGCCATCGCCATCTTGGTTTCAAAAAATGATTTTGATGTGGAAGGGAGGGTCTGATCGTGAAATCGCACACTCATTTGCTAATGACTGGTGGTTGGCAATTCACTAGCCAAAGATTATACAAATCCATACCACAAATATTGCTCTTCTTTAAAACATGGTCAAACTAACATTTATGAAACAGACTCAATTTTTTATTCAGTATGGTCCAAAATGAATGTCTGAGTCTGTAATTTCAGCAGCGGTCAAGTCAGAAAGTTGGTTTACTGTAGACTTCTATGGGACTAGAAGTCTTTTTGCAACCACAGCTATCGCTATCTTGTGGCCTTTAGGTAGAATTCGAATTTTTCGGCACTTCTGCCTTGGCTTTTTACTAACCCGGAAGCTGCATTCATTTATACTGTTTTTATATCATGAAAACTGTTGATAGATGAAAAAAATTCATTTCAAATCATTTCAAAATGTATATTTTTAAAGTTCAATACTCTTTTACTTGCTCAGGTGATATTTACCTGCATTATTCACTGCTGTAAATCAATGAAACTCTTGCTTGCAGTTTTTCTCCTCTATTCTAGGAAATTGGGCAAACCCTGTCTCAAACTCTTTCTCTTACTCTCTCACTGTCTCTCTGCTGCCAGAAACCTTCCAGTATCCCATCAGCCTGACTTCCAGCGTCTTCTTCAATAAATAATTAAGCTAATTGAAAATAAAACAATGAAACTATTTAGTGTCCTGACCATAACATGTTTATCGAACACTATTTGTTCATCATTCATTTTCTGTTTGTTATTAGAACTCCTTGCTAGCTTTGAGCTTACATATACACTTCAGATTCCCATTTTTCTTTCGCTGGGACATAAAGTCATAAAAATAAAAGAAGAAAGCTCTTAGATTTAAGTTTGTTCATTTATGACAATGCCTATTCTAATTGTGCTTTTCTTTTTCCTATTTTTCCTGGTGCTGCTCACTCGGAATGTTTGCAAATAAAGGTAAGAACCCTTTTTTATTATGCATGTATTTTGTGTATTGTGACGCTGAAGCAGAAATTTACAAATGGCTTAGGGGACTTACTAAGACCTCTTTGGATAATTGCTTTAAGAAAGTAATTAGAAAAGTCTTGGATTGGAAAGTAAGTAAACAAACAGTGACATACACAAAGTATGTGGGGAAAAAACTTGAAATTCTTAATAAACAGCTACACACCAGTATTTCTTCCTTGTTTTTGCTGTATAAGTTTTATACCTTGGATGAATTGAGAAGACATTGTATAAGTATATATAAGGGGGGTATTTTCTTATTTGTTGTCATGAAGAATACGTTCTGGTTTGCGGTGAGACCTTGGGGTTGCTGTCAGCAAAAGCATTCCTGACAGCTTTTGTTTGCTGGCTATTCTCCAGCGATATCAGTCCAACACTATTGATGGCAAAGACGGAAGATCAAATCAAGACTGAATTCGGAAAGCAAAAACGCAACTAAGACTGTGGACTCAAATTCAAGGAGTGAATTATTTTCATGGATGAGTTTTGTCTTTTTTTTCTTTTTGGGGGGAGGGTCTGGGAATTTCAGCTGTTGCCATAAGTATTTAATTAATTGATTTTATTGTAGTAACTTTTCTTTGAAGAACTACAGTGTTTTCCCTTGGGTTTATTCTCTTGTACTCTAAACTAGCCCATAGGGATTACATAACACCATTTTAAGATTTAAGCTACCTCCACGGTTGAGCCAAATAACAATGATGTACATCCCAGTGGATGTGAATAGAGAAAGTAGTCACACAGCAGTCACTGCACTCCACTTTCATCCTGGCAAATTCCTTGAACAGCACTTCATTCTAGCCCTTGCCAGCTCTAATAGGCCAGGCCATGATGCCAAGATCAGGTGCTGAGTCCATAATCTCGCACTTTCTTTTGCAGTCATGAATGGAAATTAATGTTGGTGGTTTGAGGCTGATTACAGTACATGGAGACTTGCATTTAGCAGTGAGTCAGTACAGGTTGAGCTTTAATAAAGCCCTGCAAACAAGGTGAGTGGGCGGCCAGGCTTTGTGGATAAACCCCCCCCCCATACAGACAAGGACGACCTGTCGTTGCACTGGCAGAGACAATAAGTCACTCTGGCACAATAGGAGAAGGGTCCCCAGCTCTCGGTGAGGCGTTCCATATGGGATGAATAGCATCTCTAATGATCACCCCTCTGCTTATTACCGCTGTGATTACGAGCCATTTGTTTGCTTTATCAAGGCCTTAAACCCCAGGGGATTTAATGAGAGTTGGGATGTAAAACTGTCTTCCTCAAGGATGGGAAGGTCACAGGAACTGCTTGATGTGGCATGGAGGGTGTTTTTTTTTTTTGTTTTTGTTTTTTTTAACACATTCCTCTTTGTTGTTTGTGAGCTTGCACCCTAAGATGCTGTCAGAATTATTAATGGCTTCTGCTGGAATGACAATGCGAGTTGGGTTTCGTAAAACCAACAGAGAAAAAAACGTGGATGAATATAATTTTTGGATGTCGAAGCATTAGTGATGATTAGGGGCTTTGTAATGTGATTTTAGATGATGAAGAAAACGTGTCTAGGATAAAGAAAAGGGTGATCATACAGAAAAAAGAGTTCTAAAAATGGCAGAATGATTGGTATTGTTGTGGCCGTCGAGGGTATAGTCGTATAATTGTTCTCATTACAGCACCATCATGACTTGTATTGTTATTATGCCTAACTGCATCAGATGCCATTTCCCCTTCATCTTTCGCTGCAGTCTCCCTGGGCTTCATTATCAATAATTAAGAAATGGCAGGCACACCCGAGTCTGCTGCAGCCACCTGACGGGATGCACACACACACACCCACTCAAGCACACATACAAGTACAAGATGTACCAGAGCGATGGCAATAGGTTTGGGCGGCCTTCATATCTCTATGTTCTTCATTAACCTTTCAGTAAGACTCACAAGGCAGCTGGTGATATGCAGTAAATAATGAGTGAGAGCCCAGTCAAGAATCTGTGTATAAGTAATTAATGTTTGTTTGTCGCGCTCGTCTCCCTAGAATCAGCAGATAATTTTCGCTCTTCGTGTTTGCTACCTGCGGGTCACAATATGGCTGACATTTGGGTTGACGTACTCGTCAAACCATCTTTTGAGAGGATTAGGCCACACACTACAGCTCTGCTTGCCAGTATCAAAAATCTATAATGACTTCTTGTTACATATTATGTCCTTTCTTTTGACAGTATGTTGATATAGTAATGGGGGTTAGATGTTCAGTCAGACCCAGAATTTCCCAGAAAGGTTAAATCAAGCCATAATCACAATTAGTAATACTATCTAGTGCACTTTTTTTCTATAAAGTTCATGGTGCACCCGCTACTGTTGCTCCTTGGCCCAGTCATTAAAATTATTAATTGATTATGGGCCAAGACCGCAGCCAGAGAGGCACTGTATCAATTATTAAGCTGCATTAATAGATTAAAAGGGATAAATGTGCAGAGCATTTAACGTCTGTAACCCACAGAAAGTGGAAGCAATTATAGAGTACCTCTTTGACCATTCAAACCAAAAAAAAAAAAAAAAAAAAAAGCTCTCTGTAGTAAAATTGGTGCTGAAGCTGTTCGCCCTAAGTGCTCACAGTCTGACCCTTCTAATGGCATTGAGCATAATTAACAACACAGGTCTACATTTTTTTTTACGTTTTCTTTCTCTTAAGCCACATTTACACAACAAGAACTTTCCACAGGAACTAGGTTCCTTTGGAGGAACTTCAAGCCAGTGTACATTTAACACCCCTTTAAAAAAAATCTCTGCTTGGGGGTGTGGTACTCCATTAAAGTTTGGGAAGGTTGAGCGTGCAAAGCTAAGATTTTCTAATCTAATCAGGTACTCAAAGGTAGAAATCCTTTTACTTTGCTGGAATTTGGGGGAATTTTACTAAGTTAATAAAAAGTTAATCGCAATTACCAGGATGACTCAAATATCATCTGGCGATTTCAGTGTCGTCGCTCATTTTATATGGTATCATCATTGTTCTGTTTAATAACTTTCCCCCATACCTCTTGTTTCTGAACTGGAGTGGGGGAAGATGACATTTGACAAACATTTGAAAACAGTTGTTGCTTTTTTATATAGAAATGATTCTGATTATATAATACTAACTATTCTAATAATCATCTTTTTTCCTATTGACACATTGCTCCCTTCTTGTCTTCTTTCTTTGCCTTGCTTAGACTTTAGTGCCTTCTGTTTTGTTTTTTTTCCTCAATGTTTCAGCACTTTCTTGTCATTGTGATACAATGCCTTTATATAAAGTCCAATATTATGTCATCAGTACATATGAATTTAGAGTAAATGTTGGAAATAGCCACATGTTTAGGAGGTACAGGAAAGCAAACCCACCTTTTATGACAAATGACACATCAGTCAGCTGGGCAGCGAATTGATCGGGCGGCCTCTGGCTGCGATTTATGCCTGCCATTCCTCTCCCATTTGAAGGGGGAGGTGTCAGGAATTGACAGAGTTATGTACAAGTCCTCAGCATGATTGGTGACCCCAAGGTGGGCTCTTTCCCAACCCTCCAGTTTCTCCCCTTGCAAAAACCTACACAGGACGAGGTGGGCTTTGATGTGAAATGATGGAGAGAAGGATACAGCGAGTTGATTTGTATAGCAAAAAACCCCGGCATGTATATAATAACTCTCAACTCTGATTAGGATGAAACTTCTACTTGTCCTGCCACTCCTTGATTAAATTTCACATCTTAAAATGGCTCCTGTGGCATTGCACTTTAGAGTTAAAGTGTGATATGAAAGGTGCCCATTTTTCAGCATAAATTTCTATTAAATTAAATAATCAGCAAGTTTGTTTCATGGTCACCTACAAATTGGAGAGAGAAAAAACTAAAAAGAAAGAAAAGATTAAACACAAAGAAAAAGAGCTACACCACCTGCCATGTCCAATCTGACTGCTCTCCTTCACTTGCTTAACTGACCTGAATAAATCAGGAGATTGAATGCCAATAAATGTTTCATCCTATTGCAGTAATCAGCACTGTTTCCCGTACAAACTATAAATGGACTCTGACTGCTTTTTTCTTTCGGGTTCTCTCTATCCACTTCGTTTCAGGATGTGTAAGCTGGATGGTTTGGCAAAGTGAGAGTAATCAGGATTTAGATGCATTTGGCAGATGTTTCCTGTAATTCAGTGGCTAATGCATAGAGCTGATAACTGAGTTAGTTTTCTGGTTCAGACACTTAGCCCTCTTAGTGGTACCTTGGCATGAGGGCATAGTTCTTTTTGTGCTTTTTGTCACCCCTGCAGCTATGGGGCCACAGGCTACTTTTTGTTTACAGTAATCTAACAAAATGGTACAGTAGACGTGATTACTTTTGATTACTTTTTCCTATTCGTTTACTTACATCAGCAGTGAAAATATGTGAAACGTGAAAATGTCTCAGCCCTACTACATGTTCTGGACCGGAAGTTCTAATGTGAGTGATGCAGTGAATGATAGTCAAGCTAGGGTTGATCTTTTCACTTAGAAGAGTGGCTGCTGCTCTCAATCAGCAAATCATTGCTGTTGCATCAATTGCAAAGCCAACAAACCATGCAGGAAACATTTCTTCAGACATGCTCTTCATGCTTCTAAAGCTTTCGGTGTAGGATGCTACAGACGGCACCACTGGTGCATATGACTAACACTCAGTAAGTGTATACATATAGGAATTTTCTGTGACTATTAGGTTTAGACTGAAAGAGTGTTTGCACTTTAAACTTTTTCTAACTATTTCAAGATGCAGAGCAAAAATCCAGAGGGTGTGGGGGATTCATTTTTAAATGTAAAAAATAAAATAGCAGAGGCAGGAACATATAGATGAACAACTCCATTTCTGAACTAGTCATTTGTCATCAGTGTATTTTTGTTTGTGTTGGCTCTAATAGAGTGGCACCCTGTCCAGGGTGGATCCTGCATCTCGACCTATGACAGCCGTAACCCTGAACTGGACAAGTGCTAAAGAAAATTGATGAATTATTGGGGGGTTATTCCCTATCCGAAAGAGAACTCTGTTTCACCGACTGCAGCGCTATGCATCACGTGCACACACAGACAAACCATACTTTTAATTACAGTATCGAGGTAAACAAGCCTTAAAAAAATATAATGAATCTATAAGGCAAACATTGTTGCATATCTCATGTCTAAAACCTGATTTTCTTGAGGTAATTGCATTTGCAACACAGTCAGTTTAGCCCAAGCACTGATAGTGAATTTAATTCAGAGGAGAAAATTGCATTGCATTAATGATTAGAGATGAGGTAAGTACCAGTTTTAAATAATATAGTCTCCATAAAAACAAGACACGACAGACTGTACACCTTTAGCAGCCCAATCAGGTGTATTTCAGATGTTAAGCTTATTAGCAGCATGTGAGCTTCAGTATTTTACTCTCCCTGCTGCCATTAGTCTTTCTCTAAGTCACTACAAAGACACTTGATGTGTGAGTGTTTGGTCACGTAGCATAAGTGTTCCCTCTCTGCAATGACAAAGGCCTGTCATCGTTGACTGACTTACTGACAGGGTTTAGCCAGTGCACAAAATACTCCTACACACGCAAAAAGCACACAATGTCCTTCATTAGCTTGACTTTATGATCCCAGGTCTTAATGAGACGTGAGCGAGAGAGAGCAAAAAATAAATCCAGTAAGACTTTTTAGGCACACAGAACAAACTAGGTTGTCTCTGCTCCTTTTCACATTTCTCCTCTGCTCTTTCCCATTTTGACTAATGTAATTTATGCAAAAGAAAATTATAAATAGCATATCAATACCGCCACAGTTTTCCAGGCCGGGCATGCAATACCACTCCCGGCTGTCAGAGTAAGTAGGTCGGGTTGTGTGTCTGAAAATGCACATAGTCAATCCCCCCTGTGCTCTATGTGTGCATGCATGTCTTAAGTGAAGATTTAATGACACTACACTCTCGGGCACATCCAAAGAGAGACAAAAGGAGTGCATGCAATGTGGCTTCATAATGCACCAGAAGTTTCATGATCTCACAAAGTTCTGAGAAGAGACTTTCTCTTAGTTTGGTCAGACATTGAATACATTGTATTCATAGCTGGAGAAAGTAAGAGACAAAACACTTCTGATGGATTCTGTCCTCTTTTTAAATGCAGATGCAAAATAATTTCTTTTTTCTGGAATCTAAAAAGGAAAAATATAACTCTTTGAGGGACACAGCCTAAAGCATTGTCGCTTCTCTGATGGCCTCAGAAAAGCAAGGCTCATATCTTCATGCTGGTGATGGTGCAAGTAATATGTGGGTGCGCTTTGCGGCTACCTTTCCACAAGTACTTTGTAAGGACATGCTGCTAATGAGCAAGTGTCCTCTCGCTGGATCTCTTGAACCAGCAAAGCTTGTCGTCCTTCAAATTTGCTTCCATTTAATAATATCGTGTTTTACTTTTCGACATGTTACAGCCACATCGAAACATTATCCCTCTGGTGTTGTGCACTGAATAGCCTGTTCCCTTTTTTTTTTAACCTGATGTGTACTTCTCATATTAATACCTAGATGAATATTAATGCCATGAATATTAATACGGCTGTTGTTTTTACCAGGCTGTGCCACCACCTCTAATCTCTGTGTAATTAGTCAGAGGGTACAGAAAGCCACACGATGTAGTTAAAACAGGAGAGAAGAGTTGGTGTTGCAGAAAGGGGCCAGCAGGAGGTGTGTGTGGTGGTGATGGGGGGTGGGGGGGGGGGGATGTGAGCGTCTCAGGCTTTTCTAATTAAGTGTTTTTCAAAAGGGGATCAGTGATGGAACACAGTGGTGTGTAAATAAGTTTGTATATATGTATGCGAGAAAGACAGGGAAGGAGAAAAAGGAGCAAGTGACTTAGGAGAAACAGATGTAAACAGGCTGCTGTATAAGAGACTAATGTAAATAAATCTGTGTGAGAAAAAGAAGAGCTCGGAGAGTGTTGTATATGTGTGTGTGAGCAAAAGACGTGGAGGGTAAACAGTTGGTTTTCTAACTGGCTCACGCACAGCTGCTGATTGCAGATAGTAGGCGATCCTTTGGGGAGTTTAAGAAAATCGGGTGGCGGTGATGTCTTGACATTATTTTCTTCTATCTACTATCAATCCTTATACACTCTATGTCTCCTGAGAAAAAGTACATGATTTCTTATTTTAATTAGTAACTGCCAGTGAAATTTTAAGAAGCAATTTCAAGATATGATTCGGCATTATGGCCCTGTGATAGATTGGCGACCTGTGTACCACACCTCTTTCCCTATGACAGATGGGATAAACTCCAGCTCATGGATGGATGAATGGGTGGGTGGATGGATGGATGGAAAAGACTTTGCATTAAATATCCATCCTTTTAATTTTCTGGTACACTGAAAAATGCAAAATGCTCAGATTTTACCATTAAGGCAAATTGTGAATATGAACGGTGAATACGAATTTATCACAAATCTATAAGGCACCAAAAAAGATACTGGCAATCGAGTAATTATCTTTAATGGAAAGAAAACAAACCATGCATACACAGTAATTAAACACTAATTGCTATCTAGCTGATGTCTTTCAGCCGAGTCCAGTCACTTGAGCATGGCTGATACCAAAGCAATGACCTGATCAATGATAACGCTGACAATCACTAGCCCTGTTTATACTGTACGTACGTGCTGTATTTGTGTGTTTGTGTGTGTGTGTGTGCTCTTGTATTCAATGGCAGGCTGGATAGATAAAGCAGAGCAACATTGCTTGTCATTGCTGGATGAGTGAGCCCTTTCAGGCTCCCCATGAGAGCAAAGATCAAACCACAGATGGTAGTCAGCACTGTGTGATAGAGGTCGAGGATGTTACAGAGAGCCAGGCCAGTGGGCTGTGGGTGTGGGCTTTTTTCTTTTCTTTTTTTTTTCTTTTTTTTTTTTATTTGTTTCACCCAGGATCTGGAATCTGTCAAGTCAGGACAAATGGTGGCATTTCATAGGGCTAAAAATTGGCTGTGCCAGGCAGCATTGTTATCAACAGCAGGGCTGGGTGAGCTTTAGAGGACACAAGCAGAACTCTGTTTGTGTAAGTATACCCATACGGAAAAGAAATAGTAAAAACTTATATGTGATTACTCATGAAAGTGGCCACTTTCGCATTACTTTCATACATTGTTTTAGTAAGTATCCAAAACATACAAGTTTCATTATATAATTTTTCAAGGGATCTTATATCTGTTTTCACACATATGCTTTTCATACAAGTTTCACACAAGACAGATACAAACTTTATAAGATTTATATATATCTTTTCCATATGGGTACAGCTTCTGATGTCCTTATGGTGATAGCAGTGCTCTCTAACACTTACACTTAGGGCTGTGCGATATGACCAAAATCTCATATCCCGATATAAGAATTCTATCGTCCCGATAACGATATAAATCACAAAAATTTAAAATTTTCTGTAAATTCTGTGAATCTCGGGCAGCTCGACTTGCGTGAAGTGTTTCCAGCTGCACGTCCTTTACCCGGAGTCGAGTGTTTTAACCGATGCATGAAACTATACATTTTTAGACATAAGTTGTAACGGCCGCCGTTTTCTTTGTATTTATTACACGGCGTGCTGCGGGTTGCCTGTTCAAACGTTTCAGTCTAAGGTTTATTTTTTAGCACCTGGCGGCTCTTTTTTACTTCTCATCCATAAATAATCTGCTCTTTCACGTGATTCAGTTTACTTTGAAAAGTCTCAATGGGATCTTGAGCTTTATTGTGAAAGGTTTATGTGGAACATAAACAAGCGGACAGCAATAGAGCAATAGAAAGTTAATAACTCTTCAGTAATTGGGCTTCTTAAGTGATTCACAGCCTTTTCCTTTGACCTAAATTTGCCCTTAATGAATTAAGATGAATCATGTTGAGGTCACTTAGACATTTTCCCGAGTCTGTGGGTTAATTGTGGTTTTGCAGTGCATTATATAGCAAGGTAAATTAATTCAGATACATAACGCTATAATGGCTTGGACTTATTTGCTTTTGGGGAAATGTTGTTATTTTCTTTACATTTTGAGTTAATTATTATCATCATTAACATTTTTGCTTTGTATATAAAAGCACAGAGTTTATTGCTTGTAGGTCACATGCAGGGTATGCACAAACACAGGAAAATGAGCAAAAAGCAGAGGGGAAAAATACATATAATGAAGATCTTTTTTGCAAAAAGGAATTTAACTGTTGCAATATCTGAGTGAAATTAGCCTAAAACATTTGGCAGGACAGCCTCCTGCCAGATTTAAGTTTGTTTTAAAGTCCAGCTTGTGCTCTATGACTTCTAAAACTGAGAAAAATGAAGTGGTTGATTCCCTACTCTCTCAGGTGTCCTTAGAGCCCTATCTGCTAGGGCTCCTGGGAAAAGCTACACCGTGGGTGGGACCATCCTATCTCTATGTACCAGACTCCCTGTTCACTGAGTAACACATTGCTACCTAGAATGGGTGCGTCTCTGTTGCCCCACTCCCTGTTTAGATAGGATCCTGAGGAAAAACTACAAATTACAGTTTAGCTGTGAGCCTCCATCTTTTGCTGGCATTTTACACACTGCTTTTCCCCAATTCCAACTCTAAAGAGAGAGTGGTACTGGAAAGGAGCTATAATAACAGTCCCCTCAGCTGGTGACAGAGAGGGGCTTCTACTCTAAAGTTTATTGCACTGAAATCATCAGGCATCACAGTTCTGGGCTTTCTAATTTGAATATCCACCAGATGTTAGCGAAATCTGAAAAAGAAGGTGCTGAACAAGTTTGGTGTCATCATTGTTTGCTGGATCAACAGAGAAAGACAACATCAGATTTAGGGGATGAAAAGAGTCAGGGGAGAAGAACATGACTGTAGGATCAGTCCTCAGTGATGGCCAATGGGGATCATTGTCAAAACAGACGATATCAATGCTCCCATGCTCAACCCCAATATCAGTCAGCTGAAGTAGCGAACACAGAGCTGACTGAGGGGAGGCGGGATTGTAGCATTGGTGGTAGTGGGGCCAGACAACGGGGCCTAACCTTGTCACAAGGTCTAATATCCTGCAGTCAGTCATTGCTGACCTGGGCCCACCCCTGCAGCCATTGTTATCCCAGACTCTTATCCCTCTAGCCCATCTCAGGAAAGGGAAACAAATGACAGTTAACTGAATACAGTATGATTTTGATATATGGGCCTCTAGTGGGGAAAATGGTGAATAGTAGGTTCATCTGGCCATTAGGGTCATAAGCTTCAGACAGAAGGAAATGGGGTGTGTTTTGGTTGCTTAGACATGCTTGCGGTCCTGTCAGTGACATTTTAAACGCTTAAAAGTTCTCTTTTAAGTCAAGTAAAAAACAGAAGGTTTAGACATTTTAGTCTCCTTTTGACTTGAGGGGATTTATACCATACACTCGTTGGCTTGTTTTAATTCCTGTTGCCCACTGGCTAGACAGCAGTATTAACTGGAGATAGATCCACTTTATCACAAACCCAGCCTACAGTTAAAACACCAGATAATATTTCCTCCCATATACTTTAGTTGGGTCCTGACTATTCATTATTTATGATCTATTCCAAATTACATTATCTTTCACCAGGCCTCAATTACACCCTTCCCCGAGGCTGGAAAAATGACTCACGGTCTGTGCAAAGGACTATACGAGAGAGAGAAGCTGATCAGTTTTGTGCTCACATTCACCATAGTGAAGTAGAACCTAATTTTTTCTCATTCTGAGATGTCTGATCTGACAAGTTAATTGATTGGACATAACAAATGAAACATCTATGCAGCGATGCAAAAATATGATCTTGAAATTGCAATCATTATTGATGATACTACAGCAAAGCGATAACGCACACACACACACATGCACGCAAAAACAACCAGTTGAATTTGTGCTACAGCATCTAAAAATATGAGTAGAGGTGGCAGATGAACTATCATGGATGGCTACACAATATAGGAATGTTACAAATATATAGGGAAGCTCTCAAAATGCAGGTTCATCAAAGAAAATTTGTCTTTTTACTGCACATCCAGTCTGCTGCTTTACACCTTATTTCAGGTGCTAAGGAACAGCAGTTTCACCAAGCCCGAGACTGCTTGGGGTCAGTTAAGAGGTGAGCTACTCTTCCTAGACCAGATATATCAAAAAAGACAGATAAGGATAACATCAACTGTGCTGTGCTTAAAAAAAAAAATGTTATGGCAACTGTAGTTTTAAAATGCTATCAAAATGGTAGTTTGAAAAGTCCATGTATTATAGCGAGTATAACAGTGGATTGGGCAGTGTTGATGTCAGGATCCTCCGATATGATTAGTTCAGATAGCGTCATGCCATGTAAGGTGCCGCAAAGGCCAAAAAGACAGCCTGAAAATTCAAGTAGTCAGAGAAAATCATCACCCTCCTCCAAAAGTGTCCATTTCTTAGAGACTGATAGGCAGAGTGCATAAGTGCGTGACTGAAAAACCAAATGAAGAACTGCCCATTAGTAGCTGCACTCACATCAAATTTGCTTGTAATTCAGCTTGACATGTTTGACTGGAATTTGATCCAGAGCAGAATTTATAATGACATTCTTTGGGTTTTCACAAGATGTGTCTACACAATTAGATTGAAGGTTTGCATATGGTTGAAGAGGTCAAAATCATCGTTGCTTTTAGAATCTATGAAATCACTTGATTTCGCTGAGCTTTGTTCTGTTATTTCCTTTCTATAATCTTCTAACAACTTAGGAAAAAAACATTGCGCTATAAGCCATCTAAGAGATGTAAGGGGAGGGAGTGAGGGCTGATGGTGACTGACAGAGGAGTAGAGCTTGAAAAAGGGGGTAGCAAGAAAGATGGAGAGGGAGAGACAGATACAGAGAGGGAAAGAGAGGAAGGGAGCATGTTGAACATGACATCTAAGTATCTAATTACCTCTGTGGCCATGTCAGCCTCCCCAACTAGGCTGCTGTTTTCACACATACACCCACCCTCCCTCGGTCTCTTAGCCTGCCTCTGTGTCCTCTTGTTTCTTTTATGTGCTGTCTTGAAGCTCACAGTACACTTAATGCGGCATGACAAAAGTGACTACATTTTAATACCAAGTTGGAAAAATTGACATATGCATAAGACATATCAACAAGAGAAGGTAAACATTGTCAGAAAGTTTTGTTTTTTACCCTTCCCAATAGAGCATTATGTCCAATGAGCATAGTCTGTTTAAGGTCATGGAGCGGTATATCATCTATGGGAAGTAAATATTAATATAATTTTTAACTGTCTTACAGCATGTTCTCCAAGAATTCCCAGCTCGCTCACACATACTGCTCTTTAATCACAAAAGAAGCAATATAAATATTTGACTTAATGCAATTGGTATCAGTGGTGCAGTGCTTGCTAAAAAGTGGTCCCATTCCTGTTTCCATCATCTTTTTTCTACCCCATATCCTTTTTTCTGAGCTTATTTGGAGAATGATAAATGAAGGATAAGTATAACCCCATGTTTGAAGATGTGCTGCAGAATGTGCACAGATGATTGCAGTGGAGGACGCCGTCTGTTGGGACAGAGTTCAACAAAGGGAATCGTTAATACACAGCTGACAATTTTATGGATGTGCAGGCTGATGTCTTCTCATATAGTCATGTATAATTCACTCCCGTCTTTAACTTTTTATTAAGTCGAAAGAACGGCATATTGTCCATTGTCATCAACTTTTTTTTTTCCAGGCTCACTCAGTCCTTGTCTTTCCTTTCTTTTCTTCTTCTTTTGCTTGACTGTTCGTTTCTTTCTAAAGGATATATATATATAAAAAAAATCTGAAAGCAGAAAAGTGGCTCCCAGAGAGCCGGTAGTGGTTATTGCTACTAACTGTGAGATTCTGATATTTCATGCGGTGTCCACATTCAGAGATCATACTGTTTCCTTGCAGTTTGCGTGTTGTTTGTCATTGTCAAAGTAGCAGAAGGAATGTTGGGAGAGAATAAAACATGTATTTAATAATAATTAATCAAATGTAAAATGTATATTACATTATTTTCCCAGTGTCCGTGGGTTTATCTCTCTACACCGGTTTCTTATCAGCCTCTGATATTTTTTTTTATTCTATATAATAAACACCACTTTACAATATAGCCTAGGTGCAGTGCTTTCCAGAGTACTGTGCGCCGCATGTTGCCATCCTCTCCTTCCCCGACTTTGTCTCTTCAGCTTTGTTTGTCCTAGTGGAGAAATTTCATGCCTGTCATAGCTACTGTCTCAGTGGTAGGGCAGCTCAGAGGTGTAACTGTTAGCATAGTCACCAGCAGAGTCTATTAAAGGCAAAGTGCTGTAATTCTTCCTTTCTTGCCAAGAGCCTGCCTTCACTTTCAATGACACGCACTGTGATATATGGAGAAAACCCAGTAGCATGTGGCAGCTTCCGATTTACCATGGGTGAAGGTGCCCAATATAGAGCACTCACTTAAGTTGTGTAGTTGCATAGACTCACAGACATGCACACACACACACATATATATCAATCACACCTTTCTTCCTCCTATTTTCATTTCAAAATGTCCAGTGTGTGAGCCTGTGCTCACGTGCTTAAGCGTTCTAGCTTAAAGTCCAAAGGCCCCAGCTGCAAACAAAGAAGCTCCTGTGGATGTTTATTATGTATAGGTTTTTTTCTCCATATACCAGCGATTATATCCTTTGGGGGTACAGCGTGAGTGAGATGGATTGTGGACTGTGCGTATTTGCAGAACAAAGGAGAAGTAGTTTTTTTCTTTTAGGTTTTTTTTGTGTTTTTTTTTCCGGCGCTTCAGCTAGATGCATTGCCTTCATGGGATTGCATTACAATCCCTTTGGCCCCATGTTGTTTCTCTCCTTACGTTATTGCATCACTGAGGTAATGCAGACTAAGGGTTATGAATAAGGCTGAAACATTTCACCCAAGGATATAATACATCTCATTGGCCTTTATGCACCTTAGAAAACCAGCTCTCAAGAAAGACAATAACTTGTTTATGTTTTAGTTTTATTGCATCCTGCTAAGGCTGCCATTGCTGTGGGTGGCACAATGGTTTCTGGGAGTCCTGCTGAGAGAGAAGATTACAGTACAGCTGGAAGCTATTGCTCGGCTATCTGATGATCTTGTATCATAGATGACGTTTATTTTTTCAGAAGAATTGTAGATCGATTCATTATATAGGCCTAATATTTAAAAGTTGCTGCTAATCAATTAGCACCAATAGAGCTTGTGTTTTGTGCCTCTTTCAGTTCTTTCAGTCTCCGAAAGTTCTTAGTTACTTTTTGAACTGCAGCCGATGGCAGCCATTGTTCTGTTCTCCAGCCTTAATGCTGCGGGACATGAATCAGTCCTCCACCTACTTCTGGTTTGATTGTCCCTTCAGCTTGTAGCAAATATCTGACAGAGAATACCTGTCACGACACGAGTCTCACCTCAGAGTCAGTTGAATGACATTGAGCGACTGACACAACAGTCTCTCAATCTCGAAAAACAACCTGGCCAGCCTGCATGTAGGGCAAGCCGATACGTGACGGGTCAGGGCTCCCTGGTGAGAAGCAACTGAAGTTTCACGATTAGACAGAGTACAGATATCACCTTGTAAATAAAAGACAGCGCTGTCAAAACTTTACTACTCTGCAGCAACTAAGCAAACACGTACTTGGCTGTGACACAAATAGTAAACACAAAGCAGCAGGGTGACAGAGAATATTGGTTAGTAGATCAGCATCCTGAAATCACTTCTCACAACTTTCAGAATAAGAAAAACAGGATGCAGAAATGCACGAGTTAAGTTGAATACTATCAATGAATATTATTTCTTCGCTCGTCTGACCTTGTGGTATGACCATTTCTCTCTGTCTTCTACTCTGTGCATTTGTCATTTGCACTGAATTTAGAGATATGTAATATCCATATTTTTCATTCAGTTTTGCTTGTTTCTGCTCTGTTCTGATTTCCGAATTCAGATCACCAAATACTACAATTTCATTGTCAAGTATCTCAGTGAAATCGCATTTATTCTTTGCTGTTGTTTGTATTGTAATTTCTAATGACTTCTGATGTAACCTAGTGATGCACTGATTATGGGCCAATATTGTATCAAATTGCTATAATTCTACCCTTGTTATGCCATGAGAAATCACAGAACTCTGTATAAGAAATACAATTTTAAGTTTTTCAGAACTTCATCACACAATTTTTGAGCACAAAATGAAAGCAATGCAACCGGCAGCTATTGACCAAAATATGCATGCATCCTTATCCTGGTTTTATATGCAGATATTTGAAAGAGAGTATGACGGTCTGTATCCAATTATGGCTCAAGATGGGAATAATCTACTATATAAAATCAGGCTTTTGTACGTGCATACAGTTTTGCAGTGATTGAGCTTATTGACAATAAGAATATTGTGCATGCACACTGTTTTGGTAATGTGCATACAGTCTTTGCATTTGCCAGCTGAATGCTGAGTACTATAGACAATAACTATGTATTTTTCCAAAAGAGTTTACCACACAGTTTTTGTCATCATCTTGTACTGCATGCATTTGCCTTTTAGTTCAACGTGGAAAGCTTTCAGATTCAGCGGTGTGCTCACATTGTCAAGCTCGAGCTTTTTCTCTAATTATGCTCTTAACTCATACCAGTGTGGCTTATGAAAGTGAGAAGGTTGCTTTCGCTTGTATGAGAAATGCAATATTGTTCCCTTTTCTACATTCCTTACAAGCACTTTTATGTTAATTATATATCTATTTCCCCTGTTGCTGCTAGGTAGCATTTTTCAAATTTTGTCTTTCACTTCTAATGCAGTGCAAACTCTGATTTACGCAGGAGTATGAAAGGTGGGAGACTGACACTTGAAAGGGGAATGGGTTTCTTGTTCCTGGGGTGGTGGCAGCAGGTGGGAAAGTAATAAGAGGAGGAGTGTGGGAAGAAGAGAATGGTGATGTACCAGGCTGATGTCCCATGGGAATTTTGTAGCATGTGTGGCTTAAGGTAACAATCTCATGTAGCTTGTGTATATTTTTATCCTTCTGTAAAATATGACTCAAAGTCGGCACACAAGATTTCCCCCCCCTTCTTTGCATGCACACTATATAAAATTGTTGGTATTAAGTCACTTCTCAAACTCGACAGCCATAGAAGCTCATAAAACCTTGCACCTGCGACCACACAAAAGCACTCCCCACTCTTACCCATATTTACACCTGGATCCCAGCAGACTCACAGATCTTTGTAAAAATTCTCACTTTCTGCTACAGTAATGCATTCTGTGTGGTAGTTTAACTACTGAGCCATCAGCAGCTGAAGCAGGCCCAAGTTCCTCTATTTGATAGTAAAACAAGCACAGTTAAGGTCTTCTTTCAGCACAGAATTATTAGCTTATCTGATTAAGTGCTGCTGGACAAGACAGACAATCAATTGAATCCATTTTGTTTTCTTTCCACCGCCTTGTTCTCTGTGTTTCACACCTTAGATTGAACAGGAGGGAGAGGAAGTAAAAAGAATAGCATGAAAGTGTTTCTGTAATTGACTCCAAATTAAACTGTGTGTGCATTTGTGTGTCCATGGATTTGCATATAGCAGCGAAAGATGCACTAAATCAAAGATGAGAGGAGCAAGGAGAATGCGAATTAAAAAAGCATTATAGTACGGTGGAACCTAAAAGAAGAGATGGGGGACCATTAATAATTAATCAACCGTCTCTTATCTTTTAATCAAGTCGATAAATGTGCGGCAGAAAATGAATTAAGAAAAAAAAAAAGAAAGGGGGGGGGGCATCGGTTTAATGAGAATGGTCTCTTGTGGTTTGCTCGTAGTACTGGTGTCTACTGCTTAGGCTGAGGAACGATTAGTCTTCCATAGATGTGATGATAGATGGCATCCTCAAAAAGCTCACTGTTGTAGATGCAGGACATATACAGATGGATCACAGATAATTAACTTAAAAAGCAATTTTCCAGTTGTAATTATTATATATCCGTCTGGATATTCTTACCAGACAAACCTATGTTCTTCCTTATACCAGTTAAACTGATAATCTTGGGCCTTTACATTGCATATCCACAACTGGAATAAACACTTCCCAGTGCCACAGGTAGAATCAGAGCCAGTTTGTATTCTATCTATCTATTTATTTATTTTTGCCTGCAAGGAAACCTACACTTCACAGGTAGGTTTGAAAATGAAGGAAGGAAAGAAATTTTCAACTCTGTCTCTGTTCTGTCACTGCCTGTCTTACAGAATGCAAATATTTGTAATTTTGCCCTTTTGCTTTTAGTTCAACTGGCAGCTGGCATTTCTGAGCATGTATAGAAATGTTTTATGACATATATTCTTGCAAAATTTTCCTTGGAAAAGGTTAAAGATGCATTTGAGGATCAACTGACTGAAAAATACTGTTTAAAATAAGAATGCGTATAACCCTTTTTAACCAACAATTTATGCATCTTATAAATGCAAAGAATGACTAATTTAAATCCATTTCTTGAAAGCACTTACTGTTCACGCCCCTTTGCTTTGAGCTTTGCATCACATTAATTTCTTTAATTTGCTCTTTGGTATCCCACCTGTGATTGCATTTAACCTGTCACAATGTAGGACTGCAACCTAGTCTTTTTAAAAAATTAGTAGTGGTTCCTGGAGAATAGCAACAGACGCTCCTCAATCAAGTTGGCATTAGACTTGGTTAGGATAGGGAACCAGTGGGCATTCTTGAGTTATTAGATTTGGTTTCTAGTGTTAAGTGATTCCAGGCAACTACATCTAAAAGTTGAGGAACAGCCACTTGTCTTCTGAGGAGACTCTATCCATCAATTTTCTTAACTGCTTGTCCAGTTCAGGTCCCAGGGGAGTATAACAACCACAGACTCTCACATCCACATCTACAGCCTATTTGGAAAATTAACCCCACAAGCATAATCTTGGGATGAGGGAGCTGGCCAGAGTACCTGGAAGAA
Organism: Aulonocara stuartgranti; assembly: GCF_965226115.1. NCBI lineage: Eukaryota > Metazoa > Chordata > Actinopteri > Cichliformes > Cichlidae > Aulonocara > Aulonocara stuartgranti. The sequence goes on along the minus strand of NC_138959.1, from coordinate 7,937,355 downwards.
ACCCATACAGAAAGCTGACGAGAAGGCTCAAATCAGGAACCTTCTTGTAATGAGCTGCAGTACCATACAGCCTTCTGTAGATACTCCTTACTCAAAAATCCTGTTCCCATAGAACTAAACTGAATTCTTCATTATATACAACTAAAAAAAAAAGCATGACAAGGCTTGTGGTTTGAGTTACAGTTTGCACGACTTTGTTAAGTTTAGGCACCACAAGGAATAACAAATAACATAGAACAACAAAGCAAAGATGAAACGCACAGAAAATGTCTATTGTGGACTTTTTTTTATTAACTCTTGTCTTTTATTTCCCACTTCAAATAAATTATTTGTATCTTATGACTAGTTTATTTACCATGACATGGGCAATGAAAAGGACCAAAGCAAAAAACAGTAGCCTACATTTTCTGGTCGTTTCCATAGATAGATAGATAGATAGATAGATAGATATGATAGATAGATATATGCTTAATTGGCATGATCATATTACCAACAGACACTGAAATATTTAATCCTCCCAACCACAATTTATTAGGCATGGAAGTGAACCTGACCTGAGATGGAAAAAAACCAAAACATTCACGTGTTCAACACCAATACTTGAGAGTTTAATGGGTTAATGCATGCAGGCAAGCACAATCTGATAAAGGCTACAACTTATGCACTTCCGTAGAAATGGCATGACCCTGCAACCACAAATTCACCAGGGTCTTTTTTTGTGTTTGTACATTTTTTTGTTGTTGTTGTTTTTCTGTTAGTACATATGTCTGATGTTATTCTCGACCTGGATTGTCAGACTTATTAGGTAATAGGATGCCAGTTCACACAGTGATTTATACAGGGTTCACAAAAATTTGAGATTCTTTGAAAATATACAAATTGCTCATATCTGTTTGCCAATATGGTGTGCTACAAATAAGATTCTTATTTTTATTGTTTATGCAAATCTAAAGGAAATGCACAAATATACGATTTAGTGAACACATCATGTCACAAGTAAGTTTTATCCTTCCCAAGTACTTTTTCAGTGGGAAATCAGTGGGTTCTTGTTACTGTGTGAATAGTTTAGAGATCATATCTATGAATAAAGCTGAAAGAAACTGAACTGAATTAAAATGTGTAGGAAAATAAAGGGGCATTTATAAACATGTAGTCATTATTCTGTACTAATGGACAAAATATTAGGTCAGCTGATTAAGCAGGCTGATTAAATAACATTGTGAAATGATCATCAATCTATCCCAAAACTACACAGAAGTTGACATTTACTGCCATACCAAACCGATATCCAAATCCAGAAATCAAATGGCCACAATATAAAGCTATTAAAAAAAATCAGCCACATCCATACTTCTACTTTAAGAAGAGCTGAGAAAATCAAAAAGTGCTTTTTCAGTTAGCAGATCCGGATCTCACTTCTACAAATCATTTTAGAAGTGTTCTAAAAACAGCACAACAAAACCTGTTGAGCCAAAGTAACAAGATGGCTTTAGAGACACTGTCAGATATAGATTAAAAAAATGGAGAAAAAAGGCACGAAAGATTGTTCAGTTAGGAATACAGCAGGTCACATGCGAACCAGTGGCAGTCGTCTAATGATATTATATCAACACCAATTTAAAGAGAATGACAGAATGGAGGGAAACGCTGATGACGCTGCAATCTTCCGGCAGTATTCAGAGCTACTTCCCGACTGTCCAATTTCCTGTAAGCCTCACCAGGACCAGTTAAACCATGTGTGTGTGGGAGTTTGCTGGTCTTTTAGTGCGTGAGCGTGTATGTGTGTGTATCTTTTCAGGAGTGTGGCTTCCCAGCTTTCTCTAATTTCCTTTGTACCTGTGCCAGCCTGAATTGTTTCCTGTATGTGATTGATTTACACTTTCTGGGGACAAGTCTTTCTCTCTCTGGTACTCTTTTCGCTTCTCCATTGCATCCGCCCTTGTGTACACACATAGTATTAGAATTAGAAAATATGATATGATAGGGGAACAAGGTTTGGCACCTCAACTTATCAAAAAAACAATGTTATTACAGAAAGAAATGAACCAGCAGTTAATGGCTATGTTCAGTTCAGCATAAATGAGTCATCAATGGGTCAGAATGAAACTCTGCACCATTAGTCAGGTATTTTTGTCCCTGATCTATGCACGTGTTTTGACATGAATTGTCCCCATCATTTATTGCTGAACTCACTTCCCTTTGACATTGCTCTGTTTTCTTTCAGTCTGTTGCCCAAAATGTATTAAGACTTTTTTTTCTCAAGATTTAGTAAACACATACAAAGAATCCCTGAAAGACTCTCATTGTGTGAATAGGGATGAACATGAAACAAATCAGACACCAGTACATCCATCTATTTTCCTGAATGTTTATCCAGCGAGCTGGAACCTTTCTCACCAGTCATAGGGAGAGAGGCTTTCTATCACCGGGCTAGCATACACTCGCATATCCATCGAATTTTAATCTAAAATTCCAGAATAAATCTAACTAGTATGTTTTCGGTCTGCAGAGAAGAGAGGAGATCTTGGAAGGACCCCAGCTGACCGTGAGATTGAGACTAGGAACCTTGTTGTTGTGAGAGAGCAGTGATAAAAACACAGCATTGTGCTTCCCACACAAAAACTTAAATAATAAAAATATTGCCTATCTACAGGCAAACCGAACTCGGTTGTTCCTTTAAAGTTTCAATTTTTTGTCATTTACATGGCAAGAAAAATGGGCCCAGTTTCAGAGGCATATTGAGAATTGCCAAAACATCCATTTGTCATCGGTATCCCGATGAATTTCTTTCCTTTCCATTAAACAAGTTCCCAGTTCGAGATTAAATGAGTTTATATGCACAGATGTACTAAGAACAAGTTCTAAGGTCATTAACTAAATTTCAGTTACTCCTTGGTACATTTTCTCTTAACAGCAGGCCACACGAGCGTGTTCCAGCAGTTTTCCATCTGCTGCAGGATTTAGTCACTTAAAGGAAGAGGGATCTGGGCTGACACTCAGTGGAACTTCAGTTGAAAGGCTGCACTCTTTCAAAGATATTAGACTTTTACCCCAGAACCAAGGGAGTGGGGGGGTGCTGCTAAACTAGAGTTCCAGCAGGTTTTTGTAGATTTCCCCTACAAAATCTCTTCAAAAATGTATTAGTGCTTTTCCTTTCATTCTGATTGATTCATTCTGTCCCCGTTTTTTTTTCTTTCTGTTTCTCCTGATGTAGAAAGACATCTCCCTGTCCATCCAACCTGACTCTATCACTTTTTTCCCCCCTTATCTTAGTTGCTGGGCAGCCAGAAGTGTGCGCCCCCTTCTCCTTCTTTCTGCTTGTAGCCAGCATAGCCAGTCTCAAAGGACTTCTAAAAGCAGCCTGTAAACAGTATGACGAATCTGTTGCTTGGCGTTGCAGCCGCTGTCACTGACGTATAGTTTGAAAGGTTTGTGAAAAAGACAAGGCAAAAAACAGCAAAGACTCCGGACTCTGTGGGGAGTCAGTGACATCAGAGAAAGCTAGTCACCCCTCCCTGCTCCAGTGTTTGTTCTCTCATCTCTCTCTCTCTGTCACTCCCTTCTTCCCAGTGGCCTTTGAGTTCACCCTTTTTAACTGGCAGGGGCGTTCAGCTCCTGACCTATAAAATATGGAGCCTGTCAACATGTGTTGAAAGACACGAGTGATGGTGATGATGGGATTTACATACTATTAATGATTTGGAAAAGGGAAGAGTGTGCTAGGAAGGGTGAGGGAGAGAGAAAGGAGAAAATGATTGGTTAATGGATCATGTGTGGATGTGTTCCAAATGTCAATGTGCCATTTTAGGACCAAAGAAAAGGTCCATGAATGGAAGGGGAGAAAGAAATTGCCTTGTTGGACAGATCTTGTATGTGTTGGTGTGGGCTGACACGGTTTCTGGACCTTTACCAGGAATGAGGTAGAAAAGAGTCACGGTGCTGAAGGGCTTAAAAAATCAAATCCTCTATTTGACCACTCTGTGGCAGGTGAAACAAACTGTCAACACGTCACTGACACATTAATTGATTATAATTGTATTTACTTTTCTGGCCAGGTGATAATTGTAGGTATAATATCAACTCTGTTTCAGCTCACTTTTTTTTCAGTCACAATTCTTTGAGCCAGGGTTGGCATGTATTACTAGCGCTGTTTTAAGCAATTTTTGACCAAACACATCTGGATGGAGCCACAAAACATATTAGCATGTTTAAACCTATTTTAAAACACAGTAGTTATAAAGCTCTGCAGACTGCTTCGAGTCCTGTCTATTTGTGTGCAAATTGGTGAAATGAAAAGTAGCCTAATAAATGAAACACATCAGCCTAATTGCTTTAACTAGCGCTGGCAGTGAAACCAATCAAGTTTGTCCATAGACTCTTTAACTGGGACTTTCGTTTATTTAGATTTGGGATCCATAGCTGGAGGGACTCAAGAATAGCCATTTGTTTATACATGCCAGCTACTGCTGCTGAGGTTAAGCAATATTAAGACAACAAGCCACTAGGTGATAGATGCAGGCTATGACCTAGTGACGTACATATTAAAACATTAAATTCATTTATTATGATCCATTTAAACCTACCAGGCCCCATGTGAAAGAGTAATTGCCCCTTAAACATAATAACTGGTTGTACCACCCTCAGCAGCAAGAAGTGCAATCAAGTGTTTGCGATAACTCACAATGAGTCTTTCACATCAGTGTGGAGGAATTTCGGCCTAATTTTCTGTGCAGATTTGTTTTAATTCATCCACATTTGAGGGTTTTCCAGTATGAACTTGCCTGACTTGGTCACTCCAAAACCTTAATGTGCCGTTTTTTTGAGCCATTCAGAGGTGGACCTGAATGGTGCTGCTCCTTTGGTATTTTACTAAAAAACAGCATCATTTGTAGTTTCATCAGTTATGCAATGTCTCTCTCCTGGAGTCAAGCAGCGAAGCAGCCCCAGACCATCTCAACACCCACATCATGTTTTACTGTTGGGATGATGTTCTGTGAAATTGTGAAAAATGTGTTAGTCTTATGCCAGATGCAATGAGATGTAAAACCTTCCAAAAAGTTCACTTTTTGTCTTGTTAGTCCACAGAATATTTTCCTAAAAAATCTTGGGGATCGTCAAGATGTTTTCTTGATAAATGTCAAACAATCCTTTTTTGGGGGGGTTGGTGAAACTCTCCTGTGAGGCCATGGATACCTCTTTCTCAATTTCTCATTAACACTGAACTTAACTGAGGGAAGGGAGGCCTGCAGTTCTTTATATAGTTTATATGTTTCACAGGAAACAGATAAGTATGTGGAAGTAAATAGTACGCTGCCAGTCTTTGAATGAAGACTTTAAAGTTAGAGATATAAACACTTGGTTAAGGGAAAGACCGCAGCTTTTCCCTTTACCCGAAAGACTGTGAACTAGCACTGGAAAATGCTGACAGTTTTCCACTGCCTAATCAAAGATTAAAAAAAATATCCCAGAGATGAAAGGGATACTTTTACAGTAAATGTAGTTTATATATGACAGTCATTTATGGCTTGTGTGTTTCCACCGGTGATACATTTGCAGCCAGTCAGCCCAAAATAAGCAACAGATAGTTGTAGAAGCCCATTTTATCCATTTCTTTCTCCTTATCTTTCTCCCTCTTCATCTTGTTTTGTTTCTCATTCTCAATATGACTATGATTGAAGGTTGGAATTGGATGTGATTTCACATGCTGAGTAAGAGATGTGACTACACATCATGACACTGTGACAAATGCTTCTGTACTGGAGCAGGGAAAACTGATGTTTGTTCTATTTAGCAAAGTACATCGCCACCATTATACGTGGAAACCTGTATGAGTACATGTGTGAATTTTAACGAGTCCTGTATGCTCTTGCAGAGTGCAAATGAGGATGTGTGTGTGTTGAAGTGTTTCTTAATGAGTGTCATTATGGATGAAAGTGTCAGGTTTAAGTGTAAGTTATTAGTGTGGGTTAGTGTGTGTGTAAATTCATAGCAGGTTGGTCTTAGAGTCTTCTTCCTTACACTTTTATTCATTTTTTGTATCATATATTTATATCTTTTCTGCATCTGTACACGTGTGACATGATTCTCTTCCTAAGCATGCATGTGTCTGGCTACGTACCTTGAAAGACTAAAAGCTCCTCTCACCTTCTGCTCAGCAGATATTCCCAGTGGAGCAACATGGCCATTTTTCACCTGACTCCCAACATATTATCTCATTTCCCGTGGTAAGGACGCCCCCTCTACCCACTGGCCGTGGTGCTCTGACCTCCAGACCTAACCCACAAAATTATTTTCCATCCACCTCCATCATTCCTTCCAGCTCTTTATCCGCCCTTTTTTTCCCTTCCGGAATCCGTCTGGGGCCAGCAGCTGATGGATGGTCCCTTAGGAGGGGTTGCGAGAAGGGTTAGGTCTGCTTTCTGGAACTTTTCAGAGCTACAGCAAAGATGGAGAGAGACAAATTGAATCAAGATTGGCAGAGATTAGGGCCATGAGAGAAATGAGGGTGAAAAAACATGTTGTGGGCAAAGGCACTGAAGAAAATACTAAAAATTGTCAGCCTGTGCAAACAGTCCCTTCCCAGTGTTACAGCTGTAGTCTCCACCTTTTCCGTTCTTTCCCTTGCCTACCACTACACTATTTTTCATCACCTGTACCTTACCTAGCCCCATTCTGCCTGTGTTGTCTGCTGTCAGTAAAATCAACTGGGGACTGCTGTGTATTCTGGTACATGTGATATGGTTGCTAGAGTACGCTCACTAAGTATTTGTTTGGGCTGTCAGGGTGTCTCCTGAGTGCCTGCTTGCTTTCTGTTGAATATTTATCATTTATTTAATGCTGCCCCCCCCATCCCCAGCCTTAGAGAGTTGGACTATGCTTCTAATACCCCCCACCTTCTTACTTCTTTATCTCACTCTTTTATTCCTGCCGATAAGTCTGTCGCTACCTTTGCTTTTTCATGTTTCTCAGTGGTACATGGAATGCAGTATTCACCCGTACAGGCATATTTTGTCACACTTCGCTTCTGTCACACGTTTGTACTTTACCATCTCGCCATTTTTGTAATAATCAATCATTGTTTCGTTATAACCATCGATGGTTATCCAAAGTTGTAGTTTTGTAACACCGGTAAAGGAAAAGCAGCTGGAATGAGAGAGGAGTTGTACCTGGATCCGAAAGACAAAAGAAAGACCTGGAAAGTGAAATTTCACAGATAAAATCGTCTCCTGTGTGTGTTTATTCTCTGCCTTTCATTTTGCTATTTATTCTCATCACTGACATTGGCCTAAAAGATAGAAGAAAGGGAATGGTGAACAGCAAAAACATGTCTTCCTTTAAGCTGCAATTCAATTGAAAAGAGTTTTATTTTACACAAGAACTGTGCTTCAGTAGCCTCCGTGTTCCTCGCTGGAAATGTCACCTGACAAAGAGTGTTATGGACAATAAAAAAGCATGAAAAGAGGGGAAGAGAAAGTTGGAAAGAGGGTGTAGATGAGACTCTAAAGAACTTGATAAAAGCAGTGAGAGATCACGTTTTCATGTTAGTGAACACGAATTTGCAAGTAGTGCATTTTGATTGGAAATATATTTAATGTCTGAAGCTTGTATTTTTTGTAGCAAATCCAGTGTCACCATGGCAAGTGACATATATGACAACGTATTTAAAAGTCATGCAAATCATCTGTGAAAAACTGATGGGTATGACTACAACTTGGATCTCTAGCATGAAAGATAATTTAATCCTCTACCATCCTCCAGCTTCCAATTTGAGGCTTTTTACTTTCCTTTTAATCAGTATGTACAATGCCCTCCATAATGTTTGGTACAAACATATAATTTGTTTCTACCAAACATTCAATTTGTGATTGAAGTGCAGAGTTTCAGCTTTCATTCAAGGGCTCTTACAAAAATTTAGCATAAGCTGTTTAAGATTTTTCTCTCTCTTTTTTTTTTTGACACTCCTTTGTTTGAATTCAGCCATACTGTAGAGTTTTTGAGTATTAACAGCCTGTTTAATGCCATGCCAAAGTGTCTCAATCAGATTAAATCCAGACTCTGGCTATTCGTAAACCGAGCACGATTAAGTTTCAGGGCACTAACCGATAGCCTGACATTATTCTTCAGGGTTTTCTGGTAGAGAACAGAATGCATGGTTTAATCAGTTACAACAGTCCAGACTACAACCTTCATGTAGTATGATGTTCTTGCCATGGAATGATGTGTTAGTTTTACACAAGATGTATTGAGATGCAAACCTTCCAAAAACTTCAACTTTTTGTGTCATCAGTCCAGAGAATATTTTTCCAAAAGGCTCAGTGATCATCAGGATGTTTCTTTTGGCAAATGTAAGAGGAGCCTTGGTATTCTTATTGGTCAGCAGTGGTTTTCTACTTGGAACCCTCCCATGGATGCCATTTTTGCCCAGTCTCTTTCTTATTGTTGAATCATGAAATCTGACCTTAAATTGGGGGAAGTGAGGTCTGCAGTTCTTTAAATGTTCTGGGGTCTTTTGTTACTTCCTGAATGAGTCATTGACACGTTCTTGGATTAATTTTGGTAGGCCAGGCACTCCTGGGAAGGTTCACCACAGTTCCAAGCTTTCTCCATTTGTGAATTATGCCTCTCACTGTGGTTCGCTGGAGTCCCAAAGCCTTAGAATGGGCTTTGTAACCCATTCCAGACTGATGTCAGTGAATTTATTTATTTATTTTTTCCTTCTGTGTTTTTTCAGATTATGTCATGATGTGTTGCTTTTGCAGTAATCAGGCCTGGGCGAGGCTAGTGAAACGAAATTGAGCTCTTCAAAGAAATTGCGGCTAATCACCAATCTAAGTAATTATTTAACAAGGGAGGCATTTTTCCCCACATAGGGTCAGGTTTAGGTTTAAATAGCAAAAAAATAAAATAAGAAATCATAATAATTTCACAGCACTGTATATGCATATAATTCTGAGATTATTTATTTTTATTATTTTACTGCAAAAACCAATAGTAGTTTTGCCTAGAAAGAAACACTGTTCCGTCATATTGGTACTGTTATAAAGACTCAGTCAGAGCTGTCTCAACAAAACAAAAAGACACCAGAGTGGTATTTTTTTTTATACGTAGAGAATGTAGCTTATTACTTCACATCATTTGCAGAGAGATACCTTGTAGCCAGCTATTTAAAAACTAATTGTAAATGACAGATAGATGGAAGAAACTGAAAAATTGTCCTAGTTTTAAAAAAAAAAAAAAAGCATATAAAAGCTCCTCCTTGAATCGCTACCTTATCGTGGTGGAGGGGTTTGTGTGTCCCAGGGATCCCAGGGGCTATGTTGTCTGGGGGCTTTTGCCCCCTGGTAGGGTCTCCCATGGCAAACCGGTCCTGGGTGAGGGACCAGACAAAGAGCGATTCAGAAGACCCCCATGAAAAGAATATCGAGGGAACAGTTTACCCTGCCCGGGATAGGGTTACCGGGGCCCCGCCCTGGAGCCAGGCCCGGGGAGGGTGCCCGAGGGCGAGCGTCTGGTGGCCGGGCCTTAGTCCATGGGGCCCGGCCGGGCACAGCCCGAAGAGGAGACATGGGCCCATCCTCCCGCAGGCCCACCACCCGCAGGAGGCGCCATAGGGGTCGGGTGCATTGTGAGCCGGGTGGCGGCCAGGAGCGGAGGCCCTGGCGGACCGACCCCCGGCTGCCAAGACTGGCAATAGGGACATGGAATGTCACCTCTCTGGTGGGGAAGGAGCCTGAGTTGGTGCGTGAGGTTGAGAGGTACCGGCTAGATATAGTTGGGCTCACCTCTACGCATTGTCTGGGCTCTGGAACCAGTCTCCTGGAGAGGGGCTGGACTCTGTCTCAGTCTGGAGTTGCCCCTGGTGAGAGGCGGCGGGCTGGGGTGGGTATTCTTATATCCCCTCGGCTTGCTGCCGGTACGTTGGGGTTTTTCCCGGTGGACGAGAGGGTTTGTTCCCTGCGCCTTAGGGTCGGGGAACGGGTCCTGACTGTCATCTGCGCTTATGCGCCGAGTGGCAGTTCGGAGTACCCAGCCTTCTTAGAGTCCCTGGGGGGGGTGCTGGAAGGTGCTCCACCTGGAGACTCTGTTGTCCTGCTGGGAGACTTCAATGCTCACGTGGGTAACGACAGCGAGACCTGGAGGGGCGTGATTGGGAGGAACGGCCTCCCTGATCTGAACCCGAGCGGTGCTTTGTTATTGGACTTCTGTGCTAATCACAGTTTGGCCATAACGAACACCCTGTTCGAACATAAGAGTGTCCATAAGTGCACGTGGCACCAGGATGCTCTAGGCCGTAGGTCGATGATCGATTTTGTAATCGTATCACCAGACCTGCGACCATATGTTCTGGACACTCGGGTAAAGAGAGGGGCTGAGCTGTCAACTGATCACCACCTGGTGGTGAGTTGGATCAGGTGGCGGGGGAGGACGCTGGACAGACCTGGTGCACCTAAACGCGTAGTGAGGGTGTGCTGGGAACGTCTAGCAGAGGCCCCAGTCCGCGAGATCTTCAACGCACACCTCCGGCAGAGCTTCAACAGCATTCCGAGGGAGACTGGGGACATTGAGTCCGAATGGACCATGTTCAGCGTCTCCATTGCCGAAGCTGCTGCATTGAGCTGCGGCCGCAAGGTGGTTGGTGCCTGCCGTGGTGGTAATCCCCGAACCAAATGGTGGACACCAGAGGTGAAGGGAGCCACCAGGCTGAAGAAGGAGGCCTATCGGGCTTGGTTAGCCTGTGGGACTCCGGAGGCAGCCGACAGGTATCGACAGGCCAAGCGGAATGCGGCTCGGGCAGTGGCTGAAGCAAAAACTCGGGTGTGGGAGGAGTTCGGAGAGGCCATGGAAAAAGACTTTCGGACTGCCTCGAAGAGATTCTGGCAAACCGTCAGGCGTCTCAGGAGGGGAAAGCGGTGCTCTACCTGCACTGTGTATAGTGCTGGCGGAGCGCTGTTGACGTCGACTGAGAAAATTGTCGGGCGGTGGAAGGAATACTTCGAGGACCTCCTTAATCCCACTGACACGTCTTCCGGGGAGGAAGCAGAGTCTGGGGATGAGGGGTGTGACCCACCGATTTCCGGGGGCGAGGTCACTGAGGCAGTTAAACAACTCCTTGGTGGCAGAGCCCCTGGTGTCGATGAGGTCCGCCCCGAGTTCCTGAAGGCTCTGGACGTTGTAGGGCTGTCTTGGTTGACACGTCTCTGCAATGTTGCGTGGAGATCAGGGGCAGTACCTGTGGACTGGCAGACCGGGGTGGTGGTCCCCATCTTCAAGAAGGGGGACCGGAGGGTGTGTTCCAACTACAGGGGGATCACACTCCTCAGCCTCCCCGGGAAAGTCTATGCCAGGGTGCTGGAGAGGAGGGTTCGTCCGCTAGTCGAACCTCGGATACAGGAGGAACAATGCGGTTTTCGTCCTGGTCGCGGAACACTGGACCAGCTCTTTGTCCTCTCGAGGATACTTGAGGGTGCATGGGAGTTTGCCCAACCAGTCTACATGTGTTTTGTGGACCTGGAGAAGGCATTCGACCGTGTCCCTCGGGGCGTCCTGTGGGAGGTGTTGCGCGAGTATGGGGTGTCTGGCCCATTGCTACGGGCCATTCAATCCCTATACAACCGTTGCAAGAGCTTGGTTCGCATTGCCGGCAATAAGTCGGACTCGTTCCTGGTGGGTGATGGGCTCCGCCAAGGCTGCCCTTTGTCTCCGGTTCTGTTCATAATTTTTATGGACAGGATTTCTAGGCGCAGCCAAGTGGCGGAGGGCTTTCGCTTTGGTGGCCTCAGAATCTCATCTCTGATTTTTGCGGATGATGTGGTTCTGTTGGCTTCATCGGGTGAGGGCCTCCAGCTCGCACTGGAGCGGTTCGCAGCCGAGTGTAACGCAGCGGGAATGAGGATCAGCACCTCCAAATCTGAGGCCATGGTTCTCAGCCGGAAAAGGGTGGAGTGCCCACTCCGGGTCGGGGATGAGTTCCTGCCCCAAGTGGAGGAGTTCAAGTATCTCGGGGTCTTGTTCGCGAGTGATGGGAGAAGGGAGCTGGAGATCGACAGACGGATTGGGGCTGCGGCTGCAGTAATGCGGACGCTGCACCGGTCAGTCGTGGTGAAGAGGGAGCTGAGTGTAAAAGCGAAGCTCTCAATTTACCGGTCGATCTACGTCCCTACCCTCACCTATGGCCACGAGCTGTGGGTAGTGACCGAAAGAACGAGATCGCGGATACAAGCGGCGGAAATGAGCTTCCTCCGAAGGGTGGCTGGCCTCTCCCTTAGAGATAGGGTGAGAGGTTCGGCCATCCGGGAGGGGCTTAGAGTAGAGCAGCTGCTGCTCCACATCGAAAGGAGCCAGCTGAGGTGGTTCGGGCATCTGGCAAGGATGCCCCCTGGGCGCCTCCTGGGCGAGGTGTTCCAGGCATGTCCCACCGGGAGGAGGCCCCGGGGCAGACCCAGGACACGCTGGAGAGATTATATCTCTCGGCTGGCCTGGGAACGCCTTGGTATTCCCCCGGACAAGCTGGAGGAGGTGGCTGGGGAGAGGGAGGTCTGGACCTCTTTGCTTAGGCTGCTACCCCCGCGACCCGACCTCGGATAAGCGGATGAAGATGGATGGATGGATGGATGGATAACATTTATAATTGTTTCAAGCAGTGCCTCTGAGGCAACTTAACTGTCTTGTCATTTTGTGAATTTATCGCTACCTTAACCTTCAGTGCAAAGCTGTCACATTCATTAGCAAGGAGTCCACACTTTAAATGAATTGTAAGCAGTTTGTCATATTCCCACAATTTTGTATCTATTTAGATGTTTCCAATTAGATATTTCATCTTAAAAAAGGCTCTTGAATAACATTGTATTTAAAACCTAATGTATAATCTGAAGTATGCAAGTATATGCAATTGTCAGCTTTAAATAACTGGTGGCATCTTACAGTCTGGAGTTTTCTATTAGGAAAATGTGTCAAACTTATCTGTAAGATGGGTTAGAAAAACACAATTACATATTCTTCTCAAACCGCTGAGTTTTATTCAGAAAACCACAGCATGGGTAGTATACACTCAAACACTGCCCCCTACTGAGTTTCAGCCCCCCACCAAGCAACCCACCCCCATCATCTGAAGTTCTTTGATTCCCTGCTCCCTCATCAGCTCTATTAGAAGTCAGGACGGTAGCGCTGTCCCCCATATTGAAGCCATTTCATCAGGAAATGGTATAATTCCCTCATCTGGATCCCATTACAGCCAGGCAGACTGCTATTCCTGTGATGTCTGTACAGTGTAATTAAGGGTTTTGTGTCTCACAGCCAGCCACAACTCAGCTTTCTTTCTCTCACTACATCCCAGTATTCGATTTCTTCTCTCCCCATTTAACCCCACTGCCAGAGATTGGCATGCATGCCCACCCACAAATGTATACATATGACCCCACACACATTCATCCATGTTAACATTCATTCACATGGACTACAGAGACAGTGCGGGTAAGCCGATGAGTGTTCTTCACAAAGTGTGTATCAGTTTCGTGTTCAAAAACGTGAACAATCGGCTGAGTCAATGGATCTGCTTCTCTTTGTTTTGAGTTAACATTTTTAATTCCTGAAAATGAGTAAATTGCAGCACAACTTCTTTTTGAGAATATGGATAATTATACACTATATTAACAGAAGTACTGGTCCACCTGCACATGACTCGTATAGGAGCTGCTCAGCAATGGAAATCAATAGCATGAAGCTCCCAGTACACAGTTCATATGCTGATATTACTTCCAGAGATTGTTTGAAACTTTGAAGTTATTGAGTCAGCAGGGCACTGGGAGCTCTTACAACAATATAGTCAGCCCATATATATCTTAAAATATGTCTTTTTAAGTATTTTAACTTAAAATTAAACATTTTCACCTACAACTCGTGTCTCTTTAATGACTTTACTTACACTGAGGTAAACCCATCTCTTTTGTAACTAAAAATGAAACAAAAACATGATTACAGTTAATGTAGTTGTTTACAACAGAGTACATTTATATTTAATCCCACATTGCCTATTCACCAAAGAATGATAAGAAGGAGCCAGTTAAAAACAGACGTCATGGAATCTCATTAAAATACTTCACTGGCTAGACCTCCTCCTCACCACTTCAGCTCTCAGAGCAGAATGAACTCGAGGTTCATTCTTAACGGACCAGATGGCATCATTCCTAAAACTTGTGCTCTTGAAGGGGGTCATTTTATGGACATGACACGTACTGCACTAAAGAGAGCTGCTTTCCAAGAGGCCAAACATGGACTAAAACATGGGGTATTTCAAATAACACAATGTACATAAAATATGTATATATGCATTCATAAACAGAGTATGTATACATTCTCTCACAGCTTGTGTGCACCATGATCTTGAAAACCTGAGTCTGTCATTGGAAAATCAATGTGCCTTGGTTTCTGATCCAATTAATTAGTAACTCGTGGATGGACCGATGGGTGTATGTCTTTGGGGTATGTGTGTAAGTGTGTATTCAACCTATCTATCTTTTTCTATTTATAGAAGGATAATTTGCATATTGTATGAGTATTTACCCTTGCCTTGTTGCCATGTCTCCACAATTACATGGCATTAAGCTGCTGTGTTTACTTTCAACAACATCAACCAGCTGTATTGCAATCCACTGAATACTAGACAGCTTGCGATGATGTCACTAATACCTCTCCAAGCTAGCAGCACTTAAACGACTCTGTGACAAACAATAGTTGTATAACCAGATTAGTCCAAAGCCCTATGTCCTGGAGGCCCACTTCTGGCACCTCCTCTGAGGATGAGTGTAATCCTTCAGGCCTTTATGCACCTGCCTAGTGACAACACAATGCAATGATATGCAATGAAACACTGTGCTGTGGTAGACAACACATAAAAAGAAACCCTGAGAATGCACAATGTCTTTCAAGGCACTGCAGAACCAAACAACACAAGAAAGCATGACATGCAATGCACTGTAACATATTACAGCCACGCACAATGCAGTGCATTCAATTTTTTTAAACAACATAATATAAATCCACGCAATGCTGTGAAATAAAAGACAATAGTACTGCAGAATAGCGAATTGACGCCCACCAAAAGTAATTTTTTCTCTCTCTCCCTACCTTAATGAAGTTTTATATAGGAATTAATTTATAATAAACACAGCACTTATTTGCCATAATCAGTACATACCTTCCATTCTTTAACATGGATATTTCAAGAAGGAAGAATTTCTTGTTTTTTATTAATGTCTGATGATTTCACGCTGCCATCCAGAAAAGTTTTAGCAACCACAAGCTCACCAAAGGAAACCATGCCTTCAAACTGTAGAATAGCTCATGTGCAGTTACAATACACACAGGAGAAAATGTCACCTTCTCACGATTAGTACAGTTCCTACAACATTATCAACAATCTGTACTGTTTCCTGAGAGAGCACCGTTTTAATTTATTTTTTAATCTATTTTATTTTTAGTTTTGAATGGAAGAATGTAGTACCAGTAAAAGTAACATAAGGTAACCGATATTCTGAAACTTAGAGGGCAAATAGATTTAGGTATAATCTCCATCACTTCCACAACATAAAAGCTCTATATCCTGCCTAAGGCATTCATCTTTGACAAGTATCAGCCTGCTTTCAGATTGGAGAGTCACTTAAAATAAATAAGCTGTTTTTACAAACTCGTAGTTCATGGAATTCATAGCTATGCGTATGACCTCGTCTTTAAAGGGTCACCGGTTAGATGTAACCTGTGCTTAAATACTAAGTGGAACCAAATGTAATTAGGTTTATACTAAGGTCAGAATATGTTGGTTTATGGTTGTCTGACTTATGACAACAATGAAAACTTTATGGGCATAGGGCAAGGGAAGGTCACTTTGCTGAAGAATGAATACTGTATGAATGACGAGTGTGCGTTTTACTGAATTCCTCTTCAGGTAACCTTACACATCACCAGCCCCGTCTACTCCTAGGACATATAAAAGCTAGTAAAATGTTACTCTGTTGTTAAAAATGTGCAGTATCTATGTAACATCTCCTTGCATCATCAGTTATTTTTAAGTTGGAGTGCAGTGAATGCAGTTAACCTTTAGGTATTCTGTACTTGGATCATTACAAAATCAAATAAATAAACAAATTACTTGAATATTTTAGATCACATTTAACGTGAATATCCGTCCTCTGAGCATTATTCAGTACTGTGCAAGACTCGAGCCACATCTCATTGTCTTTAAACTTAAAAGAAATATGTGCAGCAATTGATTGAAACATGTGGAAACATACACTGAAATACAGCATATACAAAAAAACAGAGCTGGTAGAATTTGTTGTATAATCATTAAGGTAATTTTGGGGATGACAATGTTTTTTCTTAAACACGCTTGAATTCTCTTAAGCAAATTTATTGTAATTTCTTTAAATAGTACCTCTTCAATGATGTTGAGGGCTCTGTGGAGGTCAGTACATGACTGACAATGTTCCACTGTGGGGGTTTCTTTCTATTTTTTTACTGCACTGTCAGTGTATTTGTGATAAATTAGGCCATTGCCAACCATACACTTTCTACATGGCACTGCATGGTGGCTCAAACTCTGACAGCACTTTTATGTGCTCATAATCCCATCAATTTTGACAATGTCCCCAATGTTACTGGCTGAAATGCAGCCCCAAACCACAACAGAGCCTCTTCTCTGTTTCACAAATGGCTTTAGACACTCACTGTGAAGCTCTCTTCTGATCTTCTCCGTACATATTGACATTGATGTAAACCAAAAATTTAAAATTTGGTTTCATCACACCACAATATTTGTTTATTACAGTTCTTTTATAATTTGGCACACCTCAGGGTTTTTTTTTTCCTTTTCTTACAAATGGCTTCTTGACAGCCAGCTTTCCACTGAGACCATTTCAGATGAAGCTTTGGCAAACAGCAGATGGATCAACTGAAGGGCCAGATGCATCTCTCAGGGCCTTTGTCAGGTCTTTGCTGAATGTTTTTTTTTTTCCTATTTCCTATGGACTGCACACAAGGCCATACATTGTGTGCATATATATCTCTTTGAGAAGGTTTTATCTGTTCAAAGATATGGCTAAATTAATGCAAACCAATTATATTTATTTTAACTTAATTTACTGATTGTCATTTTATTTTTGCATAGGTCTTTTCAAGATACTTCAAATGTTCAGTAGAGACAAGCCTTAATCCTGGAAAGACCAGGATCAAGCAGAGTCCATTTTCCACAGTTGTCTTGAATTTATCTCAGTGCTTATTCATGTCCATGCCCATAATTTTTCTCATCTCCAGTAATGTCATCCTGCTGAAATCCTTTCACTATCTCGCCTGCCAGTTTGTCCTGACCAGTGTTATGATAATGTAAAATTTCAAATCAATTCCACTGCTATCCAGGCTGGTCAGCGGCTGAAATTAATTTGTAATAGCCTCAAATACTAAAGTGTACACATACAGGACAGGTTACACGTGGCTAATGAGTTAAGAAGTTCAAATATTTTTTCTCCATTTGGAAAGACAGTAGGTAAACGAGGATTTTATCCCATGTAAAATACAATTAAGTTGATAATGAGGGAGTAATTGAAAGTTTCATACTCCTTTGAGCAAAATAAAATGCAGGATTTTAAAAAATCTTTGGCATATATATATGACATTTTTTGTCAAAGCAATATTTAATGTATGTTTTTGTCACCAGGTTTTAAACCTTAAGAAAACAGTCAGTTCAGTAAGTGTTTGGACGATAACAAAATTGTTATAAATTCTGTTTTTGTACGACAAAGAAATGGAACCAGTCGACATTGAAATGTGGACTTTTAGCTTTAATTAATTGTGTTTAGTCATTTGGGAATTACAGACAGCTTTTTCACATAGTCCCTCACTTTTCACAGGGTCAGAATTGGGCAAACAAACATATTCATAAGTCCAAGGATTATGTTTAACATTTGGATGCCAATTCTTTGCAGTCAATAACCGCCCAGAGTCTGGGACCCATGGGCATCCCAAAGCAGAGATTTAAATTCCTAATCTCTCGACCACACTTGTTAGTGAAGCTCACATTCATATTCTTTAGTTGCAAACAGATTAGGTCACAGAAAACATGAGCATGTTCAAAGAACATGCTGAGTTAGCATATTCATGCACACCACCTGCTGTCCTGATCAGTTTTGCATCAGTTGATTGTATCTGAGCAGAATGTTTAAGCTCTATGTACTTCAGAATTTCTCTTTCTGCTTCTATCATCAGTCACATCGTCATTAAATACTAGTGACCTAGTTCCACTGGAAGCCACGCATGGCTTTGCCATATACAGTAACTGTATTTAACATGTCTTACAAATGATGCGGCATGCTTTGGATCACAACCCCTTTCTTTCCTTTTCCATATGTGCTTTTCCTATCATTATTGTACAAGTAAGTCTTAAGGCATACTCACAAGAGCAACCCTGCAGAGTAACCCCAAGCCTATTTGACCCCCAAAGTCCAGTTCATTTGACAAGGCTGTGCTCAGGTACAGTTAAGTGCACCATATCCTGATCCACCTGAAGAGGTGGTCCTGGCATGATTCAGTTGGACTCAGTCAAGATACACAGGTAATGTGATTGGTAATCGCCCAGGCACGAAGCTCCTACACTTTCTCCGTGACAGCTGCCTGTGTGACAATCTAGTAAGTAAAAGAAAATAACAAATATGTGGAAAAACAGTGTCTCACCACTTTCCTAATTAATCCACAGGGCACATAAAAACCAGAAACTCATTGTGTTCTGGAAGAGTGCTTTTTAAGAGTTTTTGCGGGTGAAAGAGAGCGTATCTGAGAGAGGAGTTAAGATGCTGAGACAAAGTGCAGCAGAATTAGGCCCACAAGTATAACATGAGTGCCTGCCAGCAGGAGAGTGAATTCGTGGGACAGTAGTGCTCAGGTGCAGTAGAAGGCCTGCCTAGTGTGAATGCACCACTGGATTTATGTGTCCAAAGAATCCTGGTGGACTGTTGTTCTCTCTTAAATATTTTCTGACAAGTCTAACCTGGCCTTTCTTTGATTGTGTTTTAGATATGGATATTAGACTTTGATAATGACAAGCAAACCCTTTGAAAGCACTTTTGACTTTACTTTGACGTTCGTTAAAGGAAGAAAATCTGCCACTTTAGATTTCTCGTGTCATCATCCAGGCCTTTTGGTGTCATTGACCATTGACAATGCCTCTTTGGCGTGCATATTAAGAGCTCCTATGAACAGCTACTGAATCCAACACTAGAATCAATCTTTTAGCGCCTAAATTTGTCAGTACAGATAACGAGAAAATTGGGTGACGAGTGGCTGTGAAGCTGCTTATTGGTGATTTTTTACAGTTTTTACTTAGACTGAGTGAAAAAAGAAAAGAAAAAGTCTCTGTAAAAATAATAATGACATGACTCCTACATAATTTATTGAAATCAAGCTGAATGCAGTCACATCTTGATTTGATCATTTCAAATCCACATTCTGGTGGTGTACAGAGACAAAATGAATTGCCTCCTATGACTTACAGACCTACCCAAATATAGATTGGCAACCTGTCAAGGGTGTACGCAACTCTCCCCCCATGACAGCTGGGATAGGCTCCGCCCCCCTGCAATTCGAAAATTGATAAGCAGCCAGGAAAATGAACTGATGGATGAACTTATCAAGCTACCTTACACTCTAAGTACAGTATAGTCACTACATATTGCAAATGTTCAACCGAACCAGCCCTTTATCAGATTCCCGCTCACCTATTGCTGGAGAAACAATATCAGTCTACTGCTGAAACTGTTTTATAGATTGTTCAAAGCAGAGGTTGTCAGATTTAATTTGTAGGCTTTCAAGTTGTCAAAACTGTCAGTAGAACTTGCTGTGACATTGACACAGTCATTAGTGTTCTCTATCAGTGCAGGACTCCATTTATATCTTCCTGCTTATCTCAGGCCAGAATTTGAAAACTGCAACATTGCAGTCATTACTGATTGTGGTTGGGCACAGAGCATATCCCTGGCCTCATGTTCTACCAAAATGGCATATTAGAGTTTGGAAATCAATGAAAGTCTTGGAATATAGAGCACAGTGTGCACTGTGCCCCATTAATGTGCCCTGGCTAAGTTTGTCATCCTGCTACATGATTGCGGGAAATTTGGTGGTTAGAATTTTACCCTCTTTCTCCCCTCGTCCTCAATTTTTCTCACATATATGACTCCTTGCCAGAACCTACTAAAATTCTTAAGGAAACAGAGTGCACAAATACACCCTTTCTTTGGAACCCAAATATTTGAATGGCTTAAATATCCCCTGCTATCATGTACAAGCAGGAATTTAAAAAGCAGTTTTAAAAACTCTGCTTATCCTGGTCTTCACACTCCTTCAACTTTTTGCTTCTTTTCATTGTCAGCTTTTTCTTTTTGTAACCATGCCACCTCCTCCACTCGCTTTCAGAAGCATCCAAGTGATGCTGCAGTGGCTATCGGAGTCTTGAGGCACCTTTATACTGGTAATTACATTTAATGCATTTACAAAGCTGAAGGTAGTCTTTTTGCTTACACTGTACAATGTGAAAGATTCAGTCCCTGGCCTCTACTGCAACATGTCTTTATCTTATTTATCAGGGTTAATTAATGTATTTATTGAAAATGTTTCTAGCAATTTGTCCTTGACAAGTTAAAATAAACCCAAGCAAAGAACAGGAAGATTTTCATTATCAGTGTTGGTGAATAATAAGGTTGCTTAACTGTAAACATGAGTCAGTACAGATTTAAATCCACTCTCTGGTTGTTAAAACCCAACAGTTAATACTAGATTTAGTTTACAGGTGGAATGCGGTTTATTATAACATGGCAAGCATTCTCTGCTTTGAAGCTCCCTCATACACGTACGTATATCCAGAAATATAGTTAGTTATTCAATCGTTCCCATGAGGAGGACAGAATGGAGTTTGATATTTCAAACTTACAGGGATTTCAATTTCCCTTATCACTTTTAATTGACAGCTAAGCTTTCACCAAGCCCCCACAGTAAGGCATGAACTCTGATTTTGTGTCTTTTATCTGTTCCTCAAAAAATGTATACATAAAAGATTTTTTTTCCATCTCCATGTTAAATATTTTTGCCTGCTCTCCTTTAAGTTCTTTGTTACACATCTTCCACTAGCTAGACTAGAATTCCCACAAGCTATGACTTATAAAAGACCTTTAGTCAGGCTGTCAGTGTTCTGAGCCATGCCTGCCAGACAGCAGCCTTTGATTCAGAGTTTAACACTTGGGAATACCTACAATATGTGGATTTGTGTCTCTCATGGGACTCCCATTTCATTACTTCCTTCAGCCATCATATAGCGTCGAGTTTATTTCCTTCCCCCAGGCAGACTAAATCTGGTCCAGTGCCAGGCAGACTCACCATGGAACATTGCTATAAAATGAAGCCTAATCGTCCCAGCCTTTGTAAGTGGTTTTACCTTTAAGGAGCCATTTTGTACTGAACAGACCTGTTCAGGGACTATAGCCATGGCTGATAGCAGTTTTGCAGTGTCACCAAAAAGCAACAAAAGTCTGTACTGCGAGGGACACACCTCGTGCTTTTGAAGCCATATTTCTCACCCAGCATTGCCTTATAAAATATTAATTGCAAATACATATTTAATAATACAAATTTTCATGGAATGTATCATTTGACTCTTTTAAATTAGGTATACTACTGACATAGGTATACACACATACATACATATACCGTAATTACCGGACTACAAAGCGCACCCGAATATTAGCCGCACAAGCTAAAATCAGGGGAAAATCCTGTTTTGTACATACATTAGCCGCACCTGACTAAAAGCCGCAGGTGTTTCAATGTTGACTTATCATATGTAAGAGAATATGCACAAAGGGAATTGTCAGGAAAGAGATGGCTGTTTGGAGACACATCACTTTTATTAATATTTTGAAAAACAAGTTATGGGTACATATTTGCATAACTTTTTAGGTATACGTACAAGTATCGGTAATTACAAGTACGAAACATGTACTGTGCTTCATAAATGAGTAACAAATGTAGTACATAACAATAACCTACAGCACACCAGAAAAATAGATTCGGACCACCTTTTAGGCTCAGGTGCAGTGACACGGCTTTAACAAGAAGAAAAGTCAGTCATTCACCACCATCTTTCTCTTCTTCCTGCGCACTAAAACCACCAAAGTCCTCTCCTCCAGTGTCGGAAACGAACAGGCTCAGGATGGCTTCGTCATCCACTCTCCGCTTCTCTCCTTCGTTGTCACTTTCAAAACCAAAGAAATCCTCGTTGTCAGTGTCAGAGTCGAACACCCTCAGAAGGGCCGTGGCGGTGTCCTCCTCTCCATCGTGCAGCAGTCCAACCCTTCGAAATCCATTGGTGATCGTGGATGTTTTCACACTTTTCCACGCTATCAAAATCCACTGGTGGCGTTGGGCATAACTTGCTTTTCGCAAGTTTATCGCCGCTCATCATCCACGCCTCCTGCTGAACGCCTAGTGCTACTTTGAAGTTTGTTTTTCGCGCTACTTTGTACGGCACTACGTTGTCTGGCGGACGGACATGTGACAAACATACCACTCTTGAACCCCGATCCTTCCGCCAGGCAACGTAGTGCCGTACAACAGCGGAACAAACAAAACAAATCGTCTTACGATATGACAAAAATCATGGACAATCCATAGAAAAGCCGCACCTGACTAAAAGCCGCAGGGTTCAAAGCTTGTGCAAAAAGTAGCGATTTATAGCCCGACAATTACGGTATACATGCTTATTTACTGCTAGTGCCCCGTCGTTTCACCTTGGCGTTGTGGGCTTAATGAAGTCTGTTAGGAGCCACCCTATGTGTTTCACCTGAATGCCAGTGTTAATTACACCTTTAATGGACTTGCTGTTCCTGTGGTTTTGTCTCTCATGGCAACCTTCACAACATTAATTGAAACTCCCCCACCTTCACGAGAGGAAACGCCTCAATTAACCTCTCCCAGTGGCTATAACTGGTCAATTACTTCACCCCATTCCCCCACCCCTCCCCCTGTGCTGCAGGTCAACAAACACAGTCACAGTTTGCATGGCGTGTCATCTAAAGGCCATACTACTGAAGCCATGTCTTTAATCTAACACTGTAGAGTTGTAGACCGCTGTGTATATTTGTTTGTTTTTTTGCATTTTTCTTATGCCGTCACGTGTATGTTTATTCCTGCAGGGGTGTGTTTCAATTTGAGCAAATGAGACTCTATTCATCTGGATAGCTGAATAGAGTTGTGCCCTTATTAAAGCAGTTTTCATTTCCTATACAGTATGACACTGATCCCGATTGGCATTCTGACATTGAGTGCCAGTCGATTTCAATTCCCTTTGCATCTCTCCCTCTCTTTCCCCCTGTACCCACTTATGCAGCAAAGTTTGATTTGCCTCCAGTTTCTCATATTGAATGAAACCAATTGTCCTTCAGAGGGAGACTAAGGGAGAGACAGAGACGAGAGAAAAGAAAGACAAGAGAGAAGAAAGAAAATTAGAGAGAGGCTAAACAGTAGAAGAGGAGAATCAGACAAGCAGGGTAGATATGGGTCAGTCTTCCGTCCCATTAATCTGTTAGACCTACAGAAAGCAGAGAGGAAAAAAAGATAATGAAGAACAGAAGCCATGTGAGTGATGTCAGCTGTTCCCTTACAGTTATCTCTTTCTTGTCTTTCTTTCTGTGTCAGTCTCCTTTTTTGTCATCTGTTCTTTATTCTTTAGTAGGCCAGGTTTCACAATGAGCTCACCCGAAACTCTGGCTGATTATGACCCACACCCACTTTCACACCTTGGCTCATGTGATTAGGTAGAGGATCATCATGGGGTCCTTTGTCCCTCTTTGGGGGGAAACTCCCACTGGGTTTAAATCTGGGCCTCTCCACCATTTGACCCTTAGAACTGAAGAAGCTTCTTGGATGAGAGGTGAAACGTCTTCAAGCAACTCAAAGAAGTCCAGACGCTTTTCTTTCCAAGCTCCTTAGACTTGTTATCAGTGGAGAGTTGCTACATTCGGCCCTCGTGGCTGCACAGGCAGGATAAACACACACACACAAACATGAAGATACAAGGATCCACATAAAATAGGGGGAAAAAACGTATGCACACAAGCTGGCTGGTTGCCGGACATGGTGTCCTGCCAGAGTCAGGAACATGGGGGGGGAGAAAAAAGCCACCTTATCTAAAGCTGCTCCACTGATAACTCCCAACACCTGCAAATAGTTGGTCTGGTGAGATAATGATGAGTGGGAAACTGTGTGGGTAAAGGCAGCATGTTCTCACTCTCATCTTGTCATAACGATGCTTACGATTTTCCACCATGCAGAGTTTTAAGCAGTTCCTCGACAAAATATGTATGCTGAATGACACCACAGACTTGATGTGCTCGCTCTCATCACTCTTGCAAGATGCACAACTGTGGCAAATAAGAAAATGGTTGAGAAGCTTGTTGCAGATGGGAGAAATTCGCCTTGTAAAATGTGAAATGAAAATGGAAAAATAGCCATCCCAGACAGGACTGAAACACAGTCCACCCCACCTGCTTCACTGTTCAAACTTTTGCTGGTGCTTATCTTTCCTTAAGTAGGAAAATCATATTTTGACGGATGATACTGAACAACACAATATGGTGCTAAAGTGGTAGTAATGTCATTAGAAGGGGGTCCTGACGAAGATTAGATTAGAAAGACAAAACTGAATATCGTAATCCTCTACTTACAAACGGCCTCTAATGTGCATTAGCTAATTCCCTTGATGACACCTTCTTGGTATTTTGATGCGTGACATTTCAAAAAGTTTGACGTTGAGCTTGTAAACATATAGAAAATAGCAAAAGTATTCCTTAGAGAGCATAATCTGTTAATCAGTGTTGCTACCATTAAAACCTACAAATTATATTTTCATTTGTCCTCAGATGATCTCTGTCATTGTAGGATGTTGCCAGCATACAAGGAGTTGAATCTGATATAAGCTTGGTTGCTTCCTGATAGTGCAAGGAGAGAAAGAGAGCTATCAGGGAGAGTTATTTGAGCATGCTGCCTTGGCAGTGTATGTGGGCTGGCTATCTGGAGGACATCTCAGTGATCTATGAAGGGAACAGTTCGACCTGGGAAAGACAATTTTCAGCCATTTTCAACAATGCAGAGCTTCAAGACAAATGTGGTGCAGTGTGACATTCTGTAAAGGAGTTAGATGAACGTTTTTTTGGGGATCTGTAGAGATCAGTGATTACCTAGATAATTTGTGACACCTTCTGATTCACTGAGAGAGGTGGTGGTGGGGGGGGGGACAATAAGGCAGGTACAGGGAGAAAATACTTCACAAAGAGACGGAGAGAAATGCAGCAGGAACAACGAATTGCTGTCGGTTTTCTTTTTAGATTACCACCTCCGTGTTTTCAAATCAGGGAAAGCAGCATTCAAAACTTAACTTGAAATTTCCTTACTTGGGTACTTGGTGATTGTTATTCACAGTATGAGGTTCCAAGGTATTGAGGTAGGGGTGGGTGATATAAACGATATACGATAGAAACGATATAAATTTGCCCAACAATAGAGATTTTGACTATACCGCTCTATCGCGATAGCGCATGTTAATGATGGATGTCATCAAACTGCGCCTGTTTTGGTCGAAAGCATCGCAGTGGCTGCAACAATTATTATCTGCAAATTATGCCGAGAGTCATAGCAAAGAGATGAAGCACTTTTGAAATATGGGAAAAGCCAAAAACTGCGCTTCCTCCACTTCCGTAACATTGATTCATTAATGTTGAATCCTCTCGCAGCTGCTCTATGTTGCAGTATATTAATGACTAACCTCGTATTGTGGATGAATGATCTCAGTTGTTCTCCTGACTGAAGTTTGGCCCGTGTATAGCATCCTGCTATGCGATTGCATTTGTCCCTGACCACCAGAAACCCTCACGTTAACTTTTATCGAGTGGAAAAAAAGTTGGCGTTCATCCTCCAGCTTCACTGTGCTAATGTTATGCTAACATAGTTGTGTTGCTAGCAATCACGTAGCACAACATTATATACCAGGTAGTCCAACTTCAGTAACCCTGCAAACGCCACTGCTGTTTAGTTTTCTGTCTTCATTATTTTGGAAGTGGTAGCAGAGCTGTACGTTTTAATTAGTTTTAAAAAAATCTCTCAGTCAGAACATGGTATGTCATGTTTAGGTGGAAACTAGGGTCAAAAATGTTTCAACCCAGTTTGTTTTGCAGATTCTGTACAGCAGCTTTAGTATAGGGAGAACACAAATTCCAGATTGTGTGAGTAAAATCAGTTTTTTTTCTCTTTGTCAGTTTAACAGTTTCTGTTGTGCCTGTCACTGTTCCCTGTCTGTTTTCTTACATGGTTCTTCCTGACCTTGTACTTTCTCCTCACATTCCCTTCTTTCCTCTCTCCCTCTTTGGACTGACAATCATACACAAATAGATTCAATTAGATGAAAAATTACATTAATATGAAAAAAAATACTATTAAGATCACTAACAAAAAGTCCTCTCTCAGTGTACTTTCAACCAAAAGGCAAATAACCAAATCACATGAACATCTAATAAAAGATATAAATATTGAAACACTGATCCAACATTATTCTTGATTGACGGATCATTTGATTTTACACTTTTACCTGAATGTGGCTCCTTTTTTTGAAAAAAACTTCCTTATATCCATTATGAACCTGGCTGTCGCTCTGTGTACACACACACACACACACACACACACACACACACACACACACACACACACACACACACACAGTTATAAGGTTACCATTTCAAACAGGACAGTGGTAACAACAGCAGGTTACGGACAATTTTAAGTTTTAGATTTTAAATAGGCTGTATACATTTCAATGGGAGCAACAGGACAGTCAGATGTTGCTGATTTTACTACAGAGCAGGACGAATTGTAGGGTAGCAAACATCGACAGAAAGGTTTTCAACGCTGCAGGTTACCTGGGTGTAATGTTTTTCAGCTAAAAAGAAACATGGTCTGACTCCTCCCTAACTATATAAAGAGTAACTAGGGTTGCCACGATTAGTCGACTATCAAAATCGTCGACGACTAATTTAATAGTCGATGCGTCATTTGAAGCTTTATAAGATCCCAAAAGACGCAGGAATAAGTAGTAGGATTTAAGAGTGTAATAACGGACTGAAACAGAAGATGGCAGCACTGGATGTACAAGGATGCCAGCTGCCGTTAAAACCTGAAGAAGAAGAAGCTGTGTCCCAGAATTCATAGCACGGCCCTGCTCAATTTCCAACAATGGCAGCAGCTAGTTAGTTTTAAGATTATTCTTATTATTCTTTCTGGGTCACAAGATAAACGTTTAACATGTTTTTAGGCGAGAATGTAGCTGTGTAAACCTCAAATATCTGCTCAGTTTATCAAGACACCACATATTTTCAAAAGCGCCGTTTTCGGAGACGTCTGTTACCCACTAGCTCAATAGCGAGCCGGGTTCAAGGCTCACTAGAGCCGCTGAGAACACCGGACTCCCGTCAAATCGTCTTCAAACCTACCGCTATCCTGCTACTCAGGATAAGCATGTAATATAAGTCACTTAGATAACTTAAAAATGTTATTGTTTGGCTTTTTTCAATATTTTATTTGTTCCTGTGTAAATCGGTTTGGCTGAGATTATAGTTTTTACACAGCTGAATAAACGTCAAGCAGACAACTGATTATCAGAAGTGTGAGATGCTCGAGAATATACTCCGGTGTCCCGTTATATTTTAGATAGCAAGGAGCAGACGGCTGAGTTTATTAAACTCCACCGAAACAATCTGCAAATTTCATTAAAATTTAATAAACCATCATCTTGTCTTTATTTTTAGTTAGCACTAGAGATGGCACGATACCACTTTTTTATGTCCGATACCGATACCGATATCATAAATTTGGATATCTGCCGATACCGATATGAATCCGATATAGTGTTTTTTAATCAACAAAACTGTTTTTTAAATATCTTGCTGCATTTTGTATAAGTTCATACTCAAGTTTAAAACAACAACTACACTAAAGCTATTCTGTTATACCTGTATGCAAAAAAAAATATTTCATAGTTCAGCAATACTGATCAATCTAATAAACTTAAACCTACACCATCCTCCCTATTCTGGTATTTTAAAGAGTACTTAGCATAAATATTAAGCAACCTAACTAATAGGGTTCCAACTCCCAGCAACAACAAAAATAAATAAATAAAAAATAGGGAACCACCCCCCACCCTCCACCTCATGATGCTTAATCGACGTAATCAACCTTAATTTGATGCAGTGTGAAAAAAAATACACAGAAATCAATTATTTTTCAAGAAATATTAAATAGATTCAACATCTTTCTTCAACAAAATTGCAGACTGCACAGATGGTACCTTCCCAAAGGAAAAAGTACTATAGCTTACTAGGGTATATTAGACTTAACAGTTACTATATACAATAATGGACTTCTATACATTTTACATCAGATTAAAACTTTGGGTGTAAGATTCAGATAAATATTAAATAATTAAAAGCTAGACATTTTAAATGAGAATAAGAAAGAAAAGTATGTCTTTGTGCCCTCTTTTCCCTGTTAATGCCCTATCGGCCCCCCTGGCTAAACTTTGCTAGATCCGCCCCTGCACAGTTACCAGCCGTCAGCTACGTAGAAAAAGATCCTCGAGTAGAAAGTAATAATAAATAAATTCTAACAACAGCTGATCAAGCTTAAACGTGCTGCTGTTGTTCAGCCGCTGGTTTCCTCTGTCTGGTGCAAAGTGGGCCAAAAGCAAACAAGAGACACGGACTCGCGACAGAAAAGCCGATCAGCTGATCATTAAGCAGTTTCATGATTGAAGTAGCAGCCGGAGAGCGAGAGGCAGTCGCTTGTTAAGCTTAACGCAGGAATGCTTTACAAACATTCAGAGATGGACTTACACACTTGCTTTACTTCTCTCGGGGATAACTTTGTCGGAGATGAAATGCGGGGTTGCTAAGCGAAGCTCCACATGCTATCCAGACCACCGACAGGTCCCGCATGCCACAGCCGCTCTATCACGTGATGCATACTGCTCCGACGTGCTAATGTTCTGAGGTGAGTTACAGCGTGTTGCAAGTTTTGTGAGGTGCTTTCGTGATATTTAATGGATCGGATTACATTTATTATTTTTCTCCGATATCCGATCCAGTAATTTAGGTCAGTATCGGACCGATACCGATACATAATATCAGATCGGTCCATCTCTAGTTAGCACATACCTTAAACACTTCAAGCTGTAAGCTAATGATAATTATATAAGAGCAGATGCATGCTGGTGCATTAAGCTGTACGTTGTACGTCCAATGGATGCATGATCTGATTAGTCGACTAATCGCAAAAATAATCGGTGACTAGTCGACTATCAAAATAATCGTTTGTGGCAGCCCTATACATAAGGCACACTCTGGATTTTTGAGAAAATTAACGGATTTTAGTTGTGCCTTATAGTGTGGAAAATACGTTATACAGAAGAAAAGAATATATCGCGATATATATCGTTACCGCACATGCGTCAAATTATATCGCGATATGAATTTTAGGCCATATCGCCCAGCCCTATATTGAGGTTTGTACATGATAGGCTGTTTTAGACTTTGTTGGCCTAGATCACAGTGGGTGGCTTTTGGAATATCAATATCTTCCAGTACAACCAGAGACAGCTCTGCTGTCTTTAATTGAATGACAGAAACGAAACACTTAAGATTACTTGTGCTGTCACAGCATTCCTAAAATAAGGACATACAAGTTATATGTGTATACAGTCATGAAAAAAAAGGATTTTGCACAGAGTCCTATGAAAACTATGTACACCCCATGACCACCTTTAGTAGCAGTACCTTGAAGTAATCATTTTCTGTATAACATAATCGGCCTCTCAAATCGTTATGGGGGAATTTTGGTTTGCTAGCAGTCATTCATGCACAGATTTCTAAAAATCCTTGAAATCTGTGGTTTGACTGGGTCATTGCAGCATTTTGATTCTTTTTTTTAGCCATTCTGTTGTGGATTTGCATGTGTGCTTGGGATTATTTTGCTATTGGATAACGCATTTTGGCCAAGCTTTAGCTGTTGGACAAATAGCCTGATATTTAAGTTAATGGTCACCTCAATGATTGTAAAGTGCCAAGGTCTTGTGGCTGTAAAACAAGCCCAAAACATCACTCCTCTACTACTATGCTTGACAGTTGGTATGAGGTGTTATATTGATATGCTATGTTTGATTTTGTCCAAACATGGTGCTCTGCATCATGGCCAAACATCTTCACTTCTTGTCTGTCCAAAGGACATTATTCCAGAAGTCTTGTCTTTTCTTCAGATCCATATAAAACAAAGCTGTGCTACCATGTCCGTTTAAGAGAAAAGAGGCTTTCTCCCGGCAACTCTTGCAGAAAGAGTTGCCTTGTCATGAACTTTAACTTGCAACATGATAGTTATTCATCATATAGTCGTCTGAGGTGATTTTCATTTCATCCATAAATTGTTTGCTCAGGTTCAGGTTGTGCAATATTTAGAGCATTTTCTTTGTTGTCTTGTATTGTTTTTATTATTATTATTATTATTATTAAAATGTATATTATATTAATATAGGTATTTATTATTTTCTTCTTTTTTTTGGGTTGTATGGAAGCCCCAAACGCAATTTCATTGTTCTTGACAATGACAATAAATAAATAAATACTAATACTAATACTTCTTAATGGTCAACTGGGAACAGGAAAGGACATTTTATTTTACGTATTCTGGCCTTATTCGTGTATCTGTTAATGAAAAGATCTTACACAGACCTCAGTTCATTCTCTGGCTAGCTGCTAGTACTACAATGCAAGCTTCTAGCATTTGTATGATATTCTGTTTCCCAGAAATTAAAGCACAGCTGGCTACAGAAGAGGTTTAACTTAAGTCGGATCACGCTTCCACCACAAAAAAAATAAAAACTGCTCTAGAGTTTGTTTGGGTCTCAACTGAGACCGCTGCTTCTAAAGGGTCTCTACTCTCGTGGTTTTGGTTTGCACCTGAGTGTCTGTTCACACCTTGTTGAACAAATCACACCAAGGGGGACCAAAGAAGATAAGACATATCACTGAGATTTGTTGGCAGAAAACTTAAAAGATGAAGTCAGCTCAGAACTATAGCCTCAAACTGCTGCCTATGAATCACAAGTTCTGAGACTTTACAGACCGTAATTATTCCAACTTTGAAATATGAATTTATTTTTATTCCAATGTATCAGACTGTTTCTTGCCACTCATTATACCAGCATTATCGCAATGAACCAGTAGTGGACTCACACTGAGATAAAACGCTGCAAAACAGAGGCTTAGTGAGGGAGATAGAAAGGGAAAAAATAGTCCAGGTATTTTTTTCTTTCTTTTTTCTTTTGTGGTTGTGGTGATGTACACAATTACATTTTAAAATGTTTTAAAACTTAATCTTACAGAATTATTGCAGTTAGTAGAATATTGTTATTGCTGCTATTCTTATAATAGGTAGGTGTGTTTTGATTTTTCTAACTTTTTTGCCTCTTTTCCCCTTTTTTCTCTTTCTGCTGCTGTTTCCTACTGATGGGCACACGAAAAGGTAATAAATACATTTTATTATTTTCTGTCTGATTTACGCTCTAATTTCTGTTACTATCTTTGAATGCTGAATCAACTACCTTAAGGCACTGGTACTTGTTGCAATATCTATTTTTTTTAGAAGCAATAACAGATGCCTTATTACTTATGCCTGCATTGTTCATACTCCAGGCCTCCCACACCTGCAGATATACACGCAGAGAAATACACAATATGACTAATGACTGGAATGGTAATGAATATTTGCTATTTAGCAATTAGAGCCAGCAGTTTAACAGCTAAGGCACACAAATAGCAAGCAGTTATCAAAGCTTTTGACCTCTGCCTCTTGTTTCCTGTTTCAGTTTCATCTCCTACGCTTTTCTCTCTCCTCCCACTGAGGTGTTAGCTCAACCCTCTATCAAGGTCACTTCAACCCTATCATTTGTTCTCTGTGCTCTCTGACCACAACAGTATTGCCCCTGACTCCTTACTCTTTAACAGAGTGCTCAAAGGTACTGCTGTGCAGACATGAAGATGTTTTAGAGGGAGCATGTCTCTTTGCATGTGTCCCCCATGTTTATTTATTTTTAAAAAGTCCTCAGTCAAACTGAGGCGATATACAGCATTTGGCTTAGTCAGCCATCTTGACTTGATCATCTTGTAAAACATCTACAGATCACATAAAAGCATCCTGAGCCTGATGGTGATAAAATGCCAGCTCAGCAATTTGCAAACTTCACCATGAATGCAAAAACTGTGAAGCGACACACCTTTTCCCATAGAGCATGAATTTTTGAAACCTTCATCAGAAGTACAGCGCCATAACTGCAGACGTGAAAGGAGCTATACCCTCTCGGATCCAATCATATAATAATCTGTTGTGGCTCTGTGTTCATGTTCCTTTATAATGTTGTTTGGTTGTTGTTGCTGAAGCAAACACTTAAAACAAAACAATGTGATGAAATATGCACTGTGAGTTGCTGGTTCCATATTATATGAACAAATATTAAAGTTAGTTAAAGAAGCGTTTGAAATAAGGGGCATGAAGAATTTATGTTGCTACTGGCTCAACAATTTCTGATCCTAATGTGCACAAAGACATAATGATTTGGGTTATATTGGTGGTGCTTCCTCGAATCATCAAAAATCTTTTGGGGCTTTGATATGGGACGTCTTAAGGTGTCTTGTGATCTATGGCCTCATAATGTCGGTAGTTGTTTCATTGGATCTTGTTTTTACCATGCTATTTGTTTCAGCATTTTGATGTACTTTTTTCAAAACAGCAATACTAAATCTAAAGTATTTAATCTATAATCTAAATGAAATCTAAGTAAGCTGATGCTGGAGTAAATGACTGACTCGGAGCTCAACCTTTAGTGTAACTGCCACTCATAGTTCAGACTTCTTGTACCTAGTATTGTGTATGGTTGATGTTCACTACACTAAACAACACTTTCAACAACATTCAACAAGTATTGAACAGTTACTTTATCATAAATGTCAACCTGGCCGGCACTCACGTTAACATCTGCCTTTTAACTATCAGCAATTATCCAACAGATACAAACCCGGCCTCAGGGGGTAACGAGCCTGGATAAATTAGAGGGTTGAGTAGGATGGGCACCAAGTGTAAAATTTGTGCCAAATCAAACATTCACATCCATCCTCTGTGGCGACCCTTTGGGAACTAAGAGAGCAAATGAAAGTACATTTATCCAGTTGCTGCATTAGTTGGCTGTTAAATAATGACTTTCTCTTAAAGTCCCAGATTAAAGCTGAAAAAATCTACCAGCAACTAGACAAAAACGTGGCAGCCTTACCAACTCCATTTGATCAGTAACTAAAATATGAAGCCAAATCACCAGAAGCACAGTGCTCATCAGGAATTCTAAAAATGTATTATTTTTGTTTTACTATTATGAGAGACACATTTTCACACCCGTTTTCACACCTTGGCTCGTGTGATTAGGTAGAAGATCAAAAGGGTGTCCATGACCTTCTTGGGGACACTCCCATAGGTCTTAAAATCTGGAACTCTCCACCAATTGCTCTTAGAACTAAAGAAGCTTCTCGGATAAGAGGTGAAACATCTTCGAGAAACATAAAGACATCCAGATGATTTTCTTTCCAAGCTCTTTAGATTTGTCAAATTAGTTAACATTGATGATTTTAATGTCTCAGAAAACTTTGCGTTAGCTCTGTGATGTGCACTCTTTCGTGACAGAGATGTTCATAAAGTATATCCTGAGTTCAAAGGCAATTTCAAGTACTAATAATTACGTCATTCTCAAGAGGAGGAAAGAGCTCAACTGGCCCACACTTCAGTTCTCTCAATCAAGTGTAGTAACAGGTTTGACAGAGAATGAAAGGGAACAAGATAGAAAGAAAGACCTGCAAAGCAATGTCACCCACATTGTGCCTTTAGCCTCTCACTAATTGTTCAGACAAAGAACATGAGTAGCATTGTTGTGTTGTGTCATACTTGTATTCAGTGAGCTATATATAGAAGACAGTGATATGTCAGACTTCACACAGGGTCAAGTACCAGAAATGCCACAGTGATAACAAGCTGATAAGAACTATATGTAAAGGTGATAACGAGGATACTAAAAATATGAAACGTTCTAAAGTTTTTCTCTGTTAGCATAATTTCCTTAGAGATTAATGAAGTGTTCTGATTCTGATTTCCCTCTGCTACACAAAAGAAATAGATTTTATCTTTTCAGCTTGTTTACATAAATCACTGTATCAGTCAATTATCCGTTATTGTATAAGTTTCAAATAAAAAAAAAAAGAAAACCTAAACCCAGACTAAAAGTGAAAATGTAGAATTATTAGGCGAGGGATTTTTGGTACTTAACTTTCTGGTTTCTGCTCTCTGTTGAGTTGAAGTCTGAGTTCTGCTGGCCAGTGACATTTGACTAGAGTTTGCACAGTTCAGTTTTCTTTTTTTTAATGTCTCTGCATTTATTAAAGACAGTTGGTGTAGGGAAAAGAAATAATATCAGAGTAGTTGATGGGTTCCTACATTACTCAGTACTATTCTTACTGCCAAGTGCCAGTATGATTCAAAGATTAAAATTAGGCTTGCTTGACAACAGACTTCATCCACTCCAATGAATTCATTGGGCATCATGACATTACAACAAGATTTCACAGTTGAAAAACTAAAACAAATATATAAATAAATACAGTCCTTTGAGTGCTGTGTTGACAAGCTCTATGCTGTCATGGAGATATACTTAACTACCAATGCTTGGGAGTTTTCGGTACCTTCTTGGGATAATATGGCTACACAACAAGCCGTCTCTGGTCTGACATCCTCAACGTCAGAATGAAGATAGAAACTGAGTGTAACGAGTTGACAATTCAGTCAGTCTACAGCTGTTTTGAGAAAAAATGATTTCCTGGAATCTTGCCTGGCAACTTCACAGTGGTGACTCTTGGAGTAGAAGTATAAAGTATAAGTAAATTTACAGTTTATTGCTTTAATTAATCAATTCCTGCCTGAGTCATTTCTTCAAATTAGGGTTTGCAGTATTTAGTAAGAAGATGTGGCGTGAATTGGGGATATTTTAATCGCACAAAGAAGGTGGAAGCAGTGACTCCACTAAGTTTCTGCATATGACGTTATTGGGGCAGATTACTTCTGGTCCTCTCTTCGCTCCAGTGCAGAGTTTCAACCTTTTCCAATTTGTAAGCACAACTGTAATGCCTCAGATCTCATTATTGCAGTGGCCTCATTGATGCCTTTCTGGCTGTGTCATGTGTTTATTGTTGGTGAGGTTGTTGCTTTTGTAGAGGAGGCAGATGAACTTTGGTTTGTGTCCCCTGGTGGCAGGCTCCTGTTTGCATCCAACACAGCAGAGTTTGCTCAACAGTGTTTTCACAGCAGAGTAACACTATATTTTCTACAGTGTGGTATAATCTTTCTCTTCTCCTTGCCCTACTCGGTCTGTCCAATGGGTATCAGCATAGATTTTTGTAGGGTAATGTGGTCTAACTCCTTGCACTGTTTCATCTCAAATCCCTTATAGCTTAAATATCTACTGTAACAAAGGAAGCTGACTGCTGCGGGGAGGTTAGGTGGCTTATGACAGCCAGTAGTAGAGAAGGAAGAGAAGCGGAAGACTGCCACAAAGAGAGACAGTGGAGGTAAGGTGTAAGAAGGTGGAAAAATGATAAGCTTTAGCACTCGCTTTGCATTCACTGGGTCTGCAGACAGATGCAGATTGAAACTCTCACACAGTCACTTGTGGGAACTCAGCCATATAAGAGGGGAAATTACAACCAGCCTAAATCTGGAGAAGCTGGGAGTGAAATAGAATAACAGCCATTATTCAAAGGGGATTATTTGTTGGCCGAGTGGCCTTTTGCACACTGTGATGCCTGACCATGCTCCTACATCTTCAGTATTTTGTATTTTGAAGTTGGGACCTTAGAAAAAGAACCACTTTGTTTTTCCAAGGCTTTTTAGAAATGCTTTACCTCCTACATCATCCTGTCTTCCACCACATTTCAATCAGATTACAATAAGACTTGATGACTGGACATATAGCTGTAACAGTTCCCCTTCTGTGTGGACTTATTAAGGAGAGAGTGGAGTAATCCCCCATTTTTCATCTGCTCCTCTCTGTCAAACCTATAAGGATCTGAAGCAGCATCAGATTTCTGTCCCCTCTTTTATCTGATGAAATGGATTTGCAACAGCCACAACCTGGAGCAAAGACTCAGACTGATCAGCTTTCTAGGGGAAGATGGGGGAGCCTGAGAAAAGTGTAGGAGTAAGGAAGAGAATATTAGGAGTATTAAAAGACCAAGACGAATGATGGCGAGATAAACCGTGGACTGTACAACTCTGTTTATAGTACTGTAGTTTTGCATAGCAGAGTGGCAAAAAAATCAGGTCAGCCTTGCGGCTGTAATTATGAAGAGAAGTAAGAAATTTCTGGCTTTCTCACAGTTGGCAACATAAGAACACAAGTAGCCATAAACTGTTGCCAAAGTATGAGCAAGCATTGATGTTGTTAAAAATAACCTACCCAGTTCTAGCAGCAGTGCATTAAATGAACTCAGAAAGGAGATTTTTAACAAACTGCTTAAAATACACCTCAAATTACATTGATTATTTAACTGCTATCTGGATGTTTCACTGTTCTTTCATCTTTGCCAGGACTAGATTATCTTCAGCTTATCATTGTCATCTCTAAATTTCTAAAATTCAGGTGTAGAATAACTCAAACTCAAAGGGATTAGCTACTTTGCAGTTCAATGTAGAACTGAGGAGATGGTGACTAGTAAGCGGCGGGTGTAATTACAGAAGGTCTTTTTGTTTGTCCATTCCCAGCTACTGGGTAGCCTCAAAATTATAACATATATTTCAAGAGTTTTTACAACACTGATATTTCTGACAATATAATAAAAAAATAAAGTAGCTTTTACTGATTCTTGCAGCTTCCAGGCACTTTTTGAATGGAATTTAAAAAAGGGCATTTTCCAGCCTTCCTTTCCAATGAATTACTGTCATTGATGACACACTTCGCAATTTGAAGTGTGAGTTGACTGAAACAAGGTGCCAGAAGCAGCACTACCATTATAGTGCAATAGTAATGACACTGCATTAAACATCTTGCAGTGTTCAGCGTAAGTCAATTGCAACCAAAAGAAAGTAGCCGATATAGTGTTTTCTCTGGTCATGTGAAGTAAAAGTATAAAAGAACTGCTTAATACTTTATTTTAGCAATAACTAATGTAACTTCACCTTGTACCTCTTCAGGAGCTGCACAATTATGTCACACAACAAAACTGGAAAATATTTTCTATCTAGGATGCTTTTTTTCTTGACTTGATGTTTGTAAACCAGCTGCTTAAAGCGGTGTTTTTCCATAGTGCAACCACATCAGTAATTTCCGTCCAACATTTCCTATAATACGGAAAACAACTAGATAGTGCTACAGCGATAATCGGTTTACATTTGAGATGCATTAAACCAGCCACTACTATACCCTCTTCTGTAGCCTGGCTGTGCTTGATTGTATGTTGTTGCCTCAAGTGAGAAACAAGTGTGTTGTTTCCATATTAATGGGAACTGTTTTCTTGCAAAGTAATGTAATTTGTTGGAAGTTGTTGAAGTAGCTCTCTTTATATGCACTAAATCATCAGTGAAGGCTGACACAAGGTAATGCTCTTGCTGGGGTTCGTCTCATTGTTGCACGCACTAGGGAATGTAAATGGATAAAGCTGCTATTGCAATAATGCAGTTTTATATATCGTAACAGTATTACTGAAGACAATGTGATAGGAGAGAGCAAAACTAAATATGCAAAACACTGCCCTTCTCGTTTATTTATTCACATTTTCTGTACTG
This sequence comes from Aulonocara stuartgranti, assembly GCF_965226115.1. Lineage (NCBI taxonomy): Eukaryota > Metazoa > Chordata > Actinopteri > Cichliformes > Cichlidae > Aulonocara > Aulonocara stuartgranti. The sequence continues at coordinate 7,899,357 of NC_138959.1, read as the reverse complement.
TCATTCAAAATAGTTCCACAGTGAGTTGACCTTGCAGCAAGTACTCGAGCTCTCGCCTGGTGAGCTCCGTTTGAGCAGCAGTTAGCCCAGATGTGTATCAGTTTCATCTGTTGGCGAGGTGCCGGAAGTCTAAAAAACATACACTTTGCTAACCTCCCTGTAGTTACTTTAAATAGCCCTCTTTCTCTCTTTTTCTCTGTGTAATTATTCTTTGGTGGCTTTGTGTCGTTATTTATCATTGCACTCTTCTTTCATCTGTGGTCTTATCTTCTGAGCCAGCTCCCCTTGCCAGCTTTACCAGGACTATGGCCAGCTACATAAACATTTTACTGACAAGGACGGTCAACTGTTTACTGACAAAGCAGAAATCTTACTGGCAACAGACACAATGTGGGTGTGTATGTGATCTTGTGCATAAGAGAAAGAAAGAGTGTGTGTCTGTGCGATCGTCTGAAAGACACAGAGAGGGAAAGAGACACAGCCCCTAATGTACAGCCGCTTTCGGTTTAAACACCTACAGGTTTCTCTGCAGGGACCCATTTGTCGAATGCACTTAATGCTGACTCCAACCTTTGATTCTATGGTATGTCTGAGCACTGCAAAGTATAGAGCAAAGGGGATAAGGAGGACTCTACTGCTCTTACACTCAATTTTTATACATATCTGTGTGTGTATTCTACACCTTCCTCTCCTGCACCCTTCGATGTCTATTTCTCAACTCGTATCATTTCTCTGCTATTTTTTATTTTTAATCTTCCCTGTTATTAATGCCACTGGTAACGATGCATCAGTCTTTACAGCGTCAATGAGATACTTCTCAAAGACAGTTTTGACATGCTGATTTGTAGCATGTAATTAGAAACTTAACAGATTGACACATGTTTAGTGGTGGAGATGTTTAGTCATAAAGTCATCATAATCATCCGAATTCATAGTCAGCAGGTCATAAATATCAATCCGATAATTCTGTAAATACCTTCACTACGATAAAAAAAAGCTGAATATATTGCTACTGGAAGCATAACCACTTTGCAAAACTGGAGATTTGAACTTCAAATTTAGTCTCTGAGAACATTTTTTGCCCTTAATCTATGAATTTGCTATGCAGTGCACCAAAAAAAAACAACATTATAAGATATATATTTTTTTATATCAATCAAAAACTATACACTGCAAATACAAGTAAGGACTAGTACTGACAGCATGGCAGGGAAGGTCAGTGAAGTAGTAACCCCATATTTATGTTTGACCCATTCATTTGGTTGCAGCCAACCAGGCCAGTCCTTATTTCACTTTAATACAGAAGTCAATCGTTGAAGACTTCCCAGAGTTGAATGAATTGCTCCATTCTACATCACCCACTTCACTGGAAGAGGAGGTGGAGTTGGGGCAGAAAGCAAGGATATTACTTTGAAAAATCGCTGAGTTGTAAAGCTGAGTGCTGTAGCCCTGTGGGCAAATGGAATATACTGTATGCCCTGGTTGAACGCTGAAAGGACTGCTGTTTTATTGTTCTTTTATTGTCTGTGATGTCTTTGATTAAGTTTGGCACAGTGGTTGTTTGAGACTCGTTGAAGACCAATGTTTCTCAGCCCGCAGTGTTTTGCTGACTACCGCAAAGAATGGAAAGTATTAATGTGCCAGACGCCAGCCCCTTCCTGGGCTTCATATTGTTGTACAGGTGTGCTTTGGAGAGATGGGAAATTGGTATAAGGACAACAGCTGCTGGCATTTTCAAGCTCAAAGCCTTGCCCACACATTGACACACGATATAACATGGTTGTCCATTGCCAGTGGCTCTGCAGGTGCCAGATGCCTGTGTCACTTGGAGTATTCAGGCCAGTTATCTGCTGGCTGCTATGTGCAGCCAGACGCAGCCCAGTACCTCTGAACTATGAACATGCCAAGGTCAAGCCATGGCTTGTAACACATGCTGTCATACTGTATGAACATTCATACACAAATATTTCAGGAGGAATACTGACACAGTGTAAAGTGGATTTTAGTTGGAATGTTCAGTCTTAAACCTTGCGTGTGTTACTCCAGTTTACGTGTACATCCAACTGTTACAGATTGTAACAATAAGAGCTTTACAGGTGCAAAAGAAGAGCAGAAGAATCCAGGCTTTCTAAGCAGGATATTTATCCTCGCACCCCTGTGTCTACACCAAAACAAATACACTCTTAGGTATTAAAAAGGTTATTTTGTGGTTCAAGCCACAAACAGTTAATGTTCAGGACTAGGGATGGGTATCGTTTAGGTTTTATCCGATACCGGTGCCAAATCGGTACTTTTGAAACGGTGCCGGTGCTTAAACGGTGCTCAAACCGGTGCTTAAAGAATGGAGAACACAAAATTGGTCCAAAAACCTCTCATGTTCAGCTGGTTTTTGTAAAAAGATAACAATGTTAGCCTTTTCTGCAGCTATGGGGCATATATGGTATCACTCTTGGCTGGAAGCAGTGCTTAAACAATGGAAAAAACACAAACTTTATCCAAAAACCTCTCATGTTTAGCAGTTTCCCTCTTTTTCTTTGGTCATTTTAGCCTTTTTGGCCAGGGTGAAGGGAGTACCTGCCATCAAACAAGAAGACAGCCGCATGTAGCTATGATGATGTTTGCTAGTTCACCTTACCTGCATTAATGTAATAACGTGGTTAGCCTACTCAACGTAAATTACACACGAACAACATTAAGCTACTCACGCAGAGAAGAACGGCTGCTGCTGCATCATCATCCGTCATCATTTCTGCCACACTGGCAGGGCTAGGGACCAGGAGTGTCCTCTTCGGGTTTTTGGGGATGTTGCTAACTCCGGGTATGATAACAGGCACCACACCCGCAGTAGATGCGCTCGGTGTGAGGTCTCGCAGCAAGCTATCAAATACAGCGCATTTCTTGGCTTTTAAAAAAAAAAAGCTATGCGTCGCCAGGTGTTTCATCGGATTTGAGGTGTTACCTCCTTTGACAGTATCACAGTATCAACTTAAAGCACTTGTTGCAGGCTGCTGAGTTTGCATATTTTGCTTTGAAGTACAGCCAGACTTTTGACCGCTTCGCCTTGGGCATTTTTAATCTGTAGCTCTGCTCTAAAAGAACGTACGTACCTGGACCCGCCTACTATCCTCGGAAACGTAAAATGATTGGCTAGAAGTGTATCACAGCTCAGGAAAAGCACCGAAATAAAGCACCGAAATGTGCGCTGCTTTTCAGTCTGGTTACTACCGTTTATGTCAGAACCGGTGCCATCATGGCACCGGACACCGGTACCCATCCCTATTCAGGACTGTGACATTTTGAATTAAAAACCCATGACCAGTGACAATCCTTGTGCTGCTCACTGGCAACTCTCAGTGAGCCAAACTAATTGTGAAAGATCATTTAGTAACTATGGCAACGCCTCACACACGGACATGAGTGTGTGTGACCAGTATACATAATATGGTAAACTTCTATTTAAAGCTACTAGTTACAATAGATTAACATACACGAGATATCTTACACTGATACACATTCACTCTGCACATCCTCAGCCACCTACACACATGACGTGCAAGCACACACACACCAACGCTGTCCACTCGCTTACATGACTCATACAATACTGCCCCCTCATTCATCAATAGTGCCAGAACAACTGGGCCAGGGGTCAGCGTGCCATTGCAGCATGCAGGCAGACAGTAGAGGTAGAGACGATTTAACAGCAGGCACCGTGCCCTAAAGAAACAGCTCCTGCCTCCCCGCCTGCCTTCCTGCAGGATTAACACTCCATTCCATCACTAGTCTGGAAATGCAGCACCAAGTGTGTCGGACTTTGATATGCCTGTCAGGTGACACCAGACCACATGGCATCGCACCCGGCCAGACAGTCTTAGCACTGTGTTGGTATGTGTATTTTGGAAAAATTACAAGGAAGATGCTACTTTTACTACTGATCCAATCTGTTCATGATAACTGGGTGCCCACAGTGTGGATATTTGTGTGTATTTGTATCTTTTTCTAGTGCTGGATGCCTTTCAGGTATGATACTAGTATATTTAACGTGCCCACCAAACCGTGCTGGTGGACGATCTGTACGTATATGTGCATGTGTGGTCTGTGCATGTGTGAATCCATCTGGTACTGACTCAAAGTTGACTGGGCCAGTTGGCATTGTGCAACGGTGCCATTTCCAAGTCAGTGTGTTGACTTTTTTTTCTCCCCCAAACACTCACTCACTTCTATCACACACACAGACACACCGCCACAGACAGACACAGCTGTGAGGGGATAGTAAAATCCATAGAACCCCTTCTGCGCGTTACTGGTGCTTTCCCCTCTGTGTAGCAGGATAATTGCAAACCCTCAAAAGCACACTACAGCCATCCAGAATAAATGCCACCCACATCCTGAGGTACACCAGAGGTCTTTGTTCTGCTTTTAAAGGAATCTGTTATATTTTTTTGGAAGCTAGTGCCTGTGTGAATTCTTTTTTTTTTTTTCATCGTGTGAGTCCAAGGATGTAATATTATCACCAATCCCGTCAATCTGTGTTGGAAAATAAAATAAAATGATCAGATAGTTTGCTTCCTAAAAGCAGTTAATTAATTTCTCACATGATCAAATCTTTTAATATTCGATATTAAAATACAAAATCACAGAATTTAATATAGAGTTATGTTTTCTAAAGAAGAGTGAATGTTATTACTTTTTAAATTTAAAATCTCCGGTCAATCTAGAGTCATAGCTTCTTCTTTTTTTGCAGTTCTCTAACGTTCTAACTAAACTTTTAAAACTGTGTACATCGTGTCAGTATACATGAGATATCAGGACAGATGTTGTTGCTGGAAAGAGGGTGCTTTATTCCATGCACTCACACTTGAACTCGTCAAGCTGCAGTTTCAAACACCATTGCCCATTGGCATTTATCGATACCAAACTTTGTGAACAGTTTATTTCACTTTCACCTTTGTCAAGCCACAGAATAAAACTGTTACTGCAGGCAAAAGAGACACACAGAAGCACCAAGAGTTTGGTACGCTAGGCATTCCACTATCCATACTCACAGAGTCACGGACTGAGACATGATTCCTCTAAGACCCTTAGAGCTTAGGCAGGGTCTTGAGCCACTTTGTGCACACTTTCTCTAAGTTGAAAGTTCTGCAGACTTTACCCAGGGGAGTTACTTTGTGACATTAAATATGGGATAACCACAGGATGCCTAAAAGCCATTCCTTAAAAAAAACAAACACCTAAAAAAGAAGTCGCAGTTATTACTGAGAAGTTGGAGGAGGCTATGTCCTTACCAAAGCCAGCTACCTTTTTTCCAAAGAGTATTTGGTGGTGGGAAATGAGAAAGCTATTACCCACTGGATGGACTACAGACTTGACTGAGCACATGGATGTAGCTTCAGGGTCAGAAAAATGAAGAAATTGTTGCTAAGTTCACACTTCAGGTCTTAATGCTCAATTACGATTTCTTGATCAAATCTGATATTTTTTGTCTGGTTGTTCACACTACAAATAAAATGTGACAGCAAATGTGCTCTAGTGTGAACGGTTCATGGCCCTCAAAGCGTGAAAGAAGATGTCACACACAATGCGCTCTGTTTATGTAAAAATGGCGGCTACAGAGCTAGTAGGTGTTGTTGCAGCAGTCTATCAATTTTTGCACAGTCGTAACTTGAATAGAATTGTCTCCCCATATGCTAATCAAGTCCAAAACCTCAGTTTCTGTCCTCGCTCCGTCTCCAGTTTCCGCCACCATGCTTTCTCGTTTGTCTTCTCCGGCGCTGATAATTGGCGTCTGTCTTGTGTCAGTGACGTAAAAGACGGATTTAATGCGACATGACCATTCACGCAGCAGTCGCTTTCTAAAACATCAGATATGTATCGGATTCAGTACCACATACGAAAGTGACCTAGGTCGGATTTGAAAATATCGGATTTGTGCTGTTCACACTGTCATACCATGATCTGATGATATGAGTCGCATAGGGTCAGAAAAGTCAGATTTGATTCACTTTTGTCTGCAGTGTGAACGTAGCCTTAGAGTACTAATCCGGTGGAACCAGATAATCTTCCACGGCACACCTAAACATTTCTCACGGCACACCTATGTGCCGCGGCACAGTGGTTGGGAACCACTGGTTTATGTATTAGTCTCACCATGCTAATGCTTTATCGACATCAGGGGACAGTTGGATCTAAATTTTCCTAATTTTAGTGAGAACATGACAGAAGTCATGTTGTCAAGCTCAGTGGCACCAACTGTATTGCCTGTGTCAACATTTCCCCACTGGTCCACATATATAGATTCCATTATTACAAATTTAGGTGTGAAAATGGATCCTGCTCTAAAGCTCGATACTTGAGTAAAAGCAGTGCTAAATTCCTGCTTTTTTCAGTTTGCTGTCAAAAGTCAAGAATGTTCTGTCCAAATCAACTTTGAAATGGCGATATATGCTTTTATAACATCTCATCTCTTACTGCACTGCACTTCTTATTGGAATTAGGCCTCTATTGCTCGCCTACAGCATGCGCAAAAATGCCTGATTTTTATCTGGTGCAAGCAATTGAGAGCACATCCCTCCAATTTTATCTTCTTTTCACTGGCTTCCATTTTGTTTACAAATCATCTTTAAAGTCCTTTAATTTGTTTTCAAGTCTCTCAAACGTTCTTCCTAACAGAACTGCTGCACCCATATGTCCTGTGTCATTCCTCTGGTCAACACACCAGATGCTTTTTAGTGGTTCAGAGGATGCAACACAAACTCGGAGGTGATAGGGCTTTTGCAGTTGTAGTTGTGTTTAAATATTTTCTTTACTTGTATGAATTTCTCACGTTTTTTTAAGAAGAGCTCCTCATTTATATGTATTTATGTCAGAGAAACAATTCAGCTAATTCACTGCAATTATTGATACAAGAGAAAGCAATACAACTTGACTATTGTCCCCACTGCTGCGCCTGATAGTACTGTTTGTCACTCTCAAAAGTGAGTTGGGAATTTTCAATGTTTTAAAACCCCCACACAGCTTTCCCGCTTTGTATAGCCACTACAGCAGGTACAAAGTAGTAAATTAATAGTATTATTTTTTAGCGCATTATTTTAATCTCAAAAGTCTATTGATTTTGACAGCATTAATTATCTCCAGTTTTCTGTGAACTACAGGTCAGCAACCAATTACTCGTTTTTTTGATCTAGAATCTGTGGAAGACAGTGAAAAAATTCCATCATCATTTCCCAGAGTCGAAGATCTTCTTTTAAATGTCGAATTTTGTCTCAGCAGCCCACAAATGATTAATGTACATTACAATATATACATGAATTGCAATATTTTCCCAGTTTTTTCATGCTTTATTTTAGGTTTTGTTTTCTTCAGTTTCCTCCAGTAAATAGGAGAAATTATAATGCATTAACATGTATTTCACAGCTGAGATGGGGTTCCAGCGTGCTGAACACAGGTTTGGCTGTGTTCCTGAAGCTGTGGGGATTTAACAACCTAAATCTGAAATTTTATAACTCCCCAAGGAAGAAATGCTGGAAGGATGGATGGATGAATGGGTGTGTAAACACGTGAAACCTGAGAAATGCATGTTGGGTTTTCTTTTCTTCTGTTTTTTTTTTGGATCGATATAGGCCGGTAAATATCGAGTGTATTGTTATCTGAGAGCTGCAAAGTCTAACAGAATCAAGCAAGCCTGGGTGTGTGCGTCTATTTTTAGCTAAAGTATAGACCTCAGAGGTGGTAGAGAGTAGAGTGTGTTTGTTGGCTTCCTCTAGATAACTGACATACTGAGGGAAGTGGGTCAGCACAGATTTTCTTTGAGGGGTGCATTTCATTCAGCCAGAGGCGATGAACTTCCTGTTGGATTTAATAGAACTGCTCATGGAAACGGATAAAACAAAGTACATTAGAATGTATCCTCTCCACTTAGTCTAATTAAGCAAGTTCTATATACTTTACCTTTGTGTATATTTGAACATTGGTTCCATCCAGAAGCCCTTTTGCCAGGTTTCTTTTTTCCTCCTTTTCCCTCGCTTCTATTTCTCTCTCTTCCGTTCTCATTCGAGCTTGAGTCCCCCTTCCCTCGGCAGTCTGCATCTACATTGCTAACAGCAGTGACATTGTGTCTAAGCTATCTCTCCCTGGCAGACCTCGGCACTGTGGAATCACTTTGTCTGGCCAAGCCCCGTGTCATCTGCATGTCCTGAGAATGAGAGAGAAAGAAGTAGATAGAGGGGGGAAGATAGGAAGGAAAAAAAGATGGAAAACCAGGGAGGCAGGAACATATACACACAAATATAGGATGTCCATAGAATAAAAAGACATGGAGAGATGAAAGAAGAGTACATAGTGGATTATGTATTTTTAGTTCAGTTCTGTGAGCATTACATTGTTTATTTTATTTTCACTTACTGAATACGGGACAGACTTGACTGGGGGAAAGAAGGGGAGAAAGAAAGAGGGAAAGAGAAACAGCTGAGAAGAGGGACGGGGGAGAAGGGCAAAAGACAAAAACCAACAGAACGGGCAGAGAAAAAAAAATGCATATATCAATCACCTGGGTCACCTGCTGAGAAAGAAAAAAGAAAGCAAGCAGAAGAGAACAAGAGTAATAGAATAAACAACATCACAATGATATATGGGAATATGACAGTAAATACTAAATGTTAAACATTATTGTGCAGCACATAAGATCAACAGAACACAGTGTGCTTTGAGGTAGGAGCCAAAAAGGGTGTAGTTTGTGGGTGTGATCACCCGTGTGTACACCTGTGAGCATGGACGCGCTTGTTTTTTGTTTTTTAAAAGGTTCCTTCATGTAATAATCTGCTAGAGGGTGTGGGGGGGCCACAGCCCCCTCCTCCCTTCACCCCACCAGTAAGGAATATACTTTTTTCTCACATGTCCATCACTCCTACTCTCGTCTGGATTATTTTTTGGTCAGCAGCTCACTGCTGAACGACATTTCAGACACTGAGATTCACCCTATAGCTGTCAGCGATCATGGTCCTGTATCTTTAACACTAATGCACAAGAATAATACTACGCCAAGAAAAAAACTGGAGATTTAATATATCACTACTTAAAGATGAAGACTTTATTAAATATTTTAAAAAAGAGTGGACTTCATATTTGAACTATAATGACACTCCTGAAACATCAGCTTCTGTTCTATGGGAAGCAGGGAAAGCTGTGATGAGAGGTAAAATAATTTCTTTCTCATCACATAAAAAGAAAAAAGAAAACAAAAATATTCAGGAATTAGAAAAAAACATCAAATCACTAGAAGAAGCCTACGCGTCCCACCAAGATCAGGAAACATTGAACAAAATACGCAAAACAAAACTAGAATTAAATGAGATAATTGATAAAAAAAACAAAATTCTTAGTACAAAGACTACGCCTACAAAATTATGAACATGGTAATAAATCCGGTCAATTTCTAGCAAACCAGCTAAAAATAAATAAAGAAAAAACAACTATATGTGCTGTTCAAGATTCATCTGGGAACACATTATATGAACCGATACAAATAAACAACATTTTCAGGGATTTCTTTAAAACGTTGTATTCACCACAAATAAACCCATCTAAAAAAGAAATTGATCAGTTTTTGGACAACATAACTCTTCCAAAATTATTGGACACTCAAGCAATGGCACTGGATTCACCACTGACACCAGGTGAACTCCAGGAAGCCCTGATAAGTATGCACAATAATAAGGCTCCAGGTCCAGATGGCTTTCCTGCAGAATTCTACAAAGAATTCTGGTCGATTCTAGCACCAGTTTTCTACAGAACGTTGTTGGAAATTAAAGAAAAGGGCAGACTTCCATCAAATATGAATTCTGCAAACATTAATCTCCTGCTAAAACCAGGCAAAGACCCTGTATATCCCTCAAGCTATCGTCCAATATCCCTTATAAATGTAGACCTTAAAATAATCTGCAAAGCTCTCTCAAAGAGACTGGAGAAAATAACCCCCCTCTTAATTCATCCTGACCAAACTGGTTTCATAAAAGGTAGGCACTCATCAACAAATACACGTAGATTACTTAATTTGATAGACTACTCATACAGTAAAAACCTAGAAACTACAATATTCTCTTTAGACGCAGAAAAAGCATTTGACAGAGTTAACTGGAAATTTCTATTTGCAACTTTACACAAATTTGGTTTTGGATCCTCTTTCATAAACTGGTTAAAAATATTATATAATTCCCCAACAGCTTGTGTTAGAACAAATGACCAGACATCCTCCAGCTTCTGTCTCTTGAGGGGCACCAGGCAGGGATGCCCACTCTCCCCTTCACTATTTGCAATTTTTATTGAACCACTAGCAGCAGCAATTAGACAGAATTCAGTAATTAAGGGCATAAAATGCAAGAACGTGGAACATAAAATCAGCCTTTATGCGGATGATGTGTTACTCTTTCTCCAAAATTCACAAACCAATATCTCTGGGGTGATTGAATTGATAAACTCTTTTGCAAGAATATCAGATTACTCAATTAACTGGTCAAAATCTACAGTCCTACCGATTAATTGCTCCTTCCATAATTCCTCTTCTACACCACTGCAATCGGGAAATATAAAATATTTAGGTATTAATGTTTCTCCCAAGCTTGCAGATCTAACTAAATTAAACCATATCCCACTTTTAAAGAAGGTAGAAGATGATCTGGCTAGATGGAAATGTCTACCCATATCACTCATGGGAAGGGTTGCCGCTATAAAAATGATGGTCTTACCAAAAATAAATTATTTATTCTCAATGATCCCAACTAAACCCCCACAAGATTGGTTCAGATCTCTAGATTCATGTATGTCCAAATTCCTTTGGAAAAATAAACCCCCACGTATAAGCTTAAAAACACTACAAAAGACCAAGGATAAAGGAGGACTAGAACTGCCTAACTTTCAGCACTACTTCTTAGCCAACAGGCTTCAGTTTATCTCAGGATGGCTAAAACACACCCTCTTAGATGAACCTTGGCTAGATGTAGAACAAGCACTCTGCAATAATCTAGAGATCTCAGACCTACCATTTATCAGCTCAAACATCCAACGACATGAATGCTTTAAAAGCATCAACATCAGCTCTTCTCTGACAGCATGGTGGGAGTTTCTAAAATTGACGGCGTCTTCATTAATCCCATGCAAACGTACACCTATCTGGAACAACCCTGACATATTACAAAACAATAATATGATAAACTTTTCAGATTGGAGTGATAAAGGAATCAAATATTTAGAACATATACTAGAAGGAACAGAATTTATTTCATTTGACGGACTAGTTACACAATATGGGATCAACAAGAAAAGATTTTTAGAATATCAACAAATTAAATCCATAGTAAAAAAGAAATTTAAACCGGGTCAAGTTGAACTACAAACACCACCAAGTGTGGTTCAATTTCTTACTCTTAAACCCCCCAAATTACTATCCAAAATATACAGAATGCTTTCTAAAACAGATGAATCAATATCACTTCCTATTGCAAAATGGGAAGTGGATTTATCAGTTAACTTAGACCTAAACTTCTGGTCTCAGATTTGCTTAAAAACCTTTCATCTAATTAGAAATCCCAGTCTTCAATTAATTCAATACAAAATATTACATAGAGTGCACTATACAGGTCATCGGATGTTCAAGATGGGCTTTACGTCTTCCAACAACTGCTCACACTGTCAAGGCAATACACCAGACAATTACATCCACGCTCTTTGGTTCTGTCCACCAGTTCAGAAGTTTTGGCGCGAGATATGTGAAGACTTATCGAAGTGTCTGAAATGTAACATTCCAACTTCCCCCTTAGTGTGTTTGTTGGGCAGCTTAGATAATGTCACTTCAGAAAAGAATATAGCCCATATGGTTTTCACTGCCCTATGCATAGCCAAGAAAACAGTCCTCATGAACTGGAAAAATAAAAATAATCTTAATTCTAACCAATATAGAAATTATCTATTAGATTACATTAGTCTTGATACAGCCTCTGCCACCACATCAGATCAATTGCTCTGGGCTCCTTTGATCAGCTCCATCACCTAGTGGGGGTGGGGGGTCATAGTTTGGTCCCGCCTTCACTGTTGTGATTGGTGTGGGGGTAGGGACAGGCTTAGGGCGTCGGGGGGTTCCCCGGAGGCATCTTCCTTGGGGGGCTCAACCCGGGGTAGCGGTCATGTCCGGTTAGGGGCTCTGTTGGCTCTCAGGTGACTGTTTCCTCGCGGCTGCGTGCAGCGGGGCTAGGGGAGGGTCTGGGCTGACGGACGTGGGTTACTGACCTGGTAGCCTGGCTGCCCCTGGGTGGGTCCGGGATGGGCGTGAGGTTCTGGGGGCGCTCCGTCTCTGGGCTGGGACCCGGACCGGGCCTCGGGGGCTTGGGTCCTGGTTGGTGTGTTGCCGGGGTTGTGGGCGGGTGGGTGCATGGGGGCCCAGCCCTTGAGCAGGGTGCCGCCGGTGCATCGAGTGCTCTTCAACTGGTGGGGGAGATTGTCACATCTTGCAGGAGCTTTCCTCTCCTCAGGAGCTCCCTCTGCAGGAGGGGGAGATACAGGAGAGGTGGAGGAAGATCTCAGCCTGGGTGTTTATTGTCTTATGTAGTCTGGAAGATGAGTGGATGGTGGGGTGGGTGCAGTTTTCTCTGTGGTGGGGTTGGGTGGACTGTCCCGGGCTCTGTGGGGCCGGGCGGCGCTGCTGCACTGGGCCCCGGTCTGGATGGGCCTGGGCCCCCTTTCCCTGGCGGGTCGCGGAGTGTGGGGGTGCCTACTGGGGTCAGCGGGGGAGCTGGCCCCAGGGAGGGGTCACTTGCCCCTCCCTTCCTTCCCTCCCCATCTCCAGCTGCCTCCCTCTTCCCGCTCCACCACAACCACCCACACATGCAGGGCCTTGGAGTAGGGGTATGTCACCAGGGTGCAGAGGAGGCTATCCCCCCCCCCTGTCCCCTTCTGGCTGCCTCTGCCTCAATTTTATCCCACAACTTAGACATTCACATTACTCACACTCTCATTACACATACATATAGGATCTTGGGGGTGGGCACGATACACGGAGTCCAAAGTACCATCAGGGTGTACACCCCACCCCTGGCATCGTTGCCCACCTCTCAATTTTAAATACACATAGACATTGAGGGCTAGCAGGAGGGACCATGCGCTTACCTGCTGCTCTCTGGCAGGTAGCTCCAAGCCCTCCTGGGTTTTAAATGCACCTTAAAACACACATGCATCAACACTACAATGAGCGGGTGGAGGGAGGTTTGGAGTCTTCTCTCACCCCCATTCTCTGCGACCTGCTGGAGCAGGGGGGCTAGGAGGAGGAGTTGGCCGTCCGACTGCGGTCTGGAGTGTGGAGCCTTCCTGCTGCTGCGGAGTCGGGGCGGTCTGCCTCCCCCCACCGCAGGGAAAAGGGAAACACCACCTGGGTCTGGGTGCAGTTCCCCCCTCCAGGGGCGGGGGCACCTAGACCCGGTTTGTAGAGTACGCTTGGGGAGTGTGATCGTGTGTACAACGTCTCTTTATGTCTGTCTCCACGTTGGTTGAGTGTGGAGTAAGTGCATATGAGAGCATGAGGGTGGGAATGGATGTTTGTATCTGTGTGTGCCTGTATGTCTGTGTCTATATGTCAGGTTGGGTGTCAGGCGCCACCTCTCTGGGGACATCTCAGGCCCTCCAAGGTTTGGAGGCCTATCTCCCCCTACCACCACTTCCCCTGCCAGTGGCGGACCCCCTCAGACATCGGTGCGTTGGTGGTTCTTTGTGTCCGGGGATGGGCGTCCAGGTACACACCGGCTCACTCCTTGGCGGCCGCTTATCGGGGCCTGGAGCCTGGGGCTCGCTCGGGCCACTTCGGAGGTGGGGTGCCCCCGGCCTCTCGGCCTGGGGCTCGGTCACTCAGGCGCAGCTGGCTGCCGGCGGAGCTCACGGGCGCGTCACTGCAACCCCCCCTGGCTTCTGCTCCGCGGCTGCTGAGTGAGCCCTCATCTGGGACTCTCCTCAGCTCTTTCCGGGACAGTGGCGCAGCTGCCCCTCTGTTGGTCTTCCTTGGTCTCTTGTGTTCTGGGGGCCTCTGGATGTCTGGAGTTTTGATCTCCTCCACACCTGCTTCATGCTCTGTGAGCATTACAAAAAAAGATTTACCTCCAGTGTACTGGGCTGAAAATAAAAAAAAGAAAGAAAGAAACACTATCTATATATGGCAAGATACTACTGGTAAAGACTAAGATTAGATTTAGATTAACTTAGACATTCCCAGGGAGTAAGTGCCCCATTCTGTAGCCTAACAGAAAACAGCAGGAAGGTTATCTTTTAGAGCGTAATGTATATTCCGAGTTATATTCCCGATTTACATTCAAGTAATTCATCACGGGACCTTGACACAGGAAGAGACGAGCAGCAATGTGGTGACCATAGACCATGGAATTTCAGTGAAATTTTTTTGACTCTGAGGTAATTTATTTAAACATTGAGGCAACCAAATCCAACCAAAGCAGTTAAATTAAATTTAGTTTTATTGCAACAGATTAGCAACCTGTCCCAGGTGTATGTACTCTGCCTAAGTCCTCCCCCCGACCCTCAACTCTTACTTTGATAAGTGGAAGAGGATGGATGGTAATTTATAACAACAGTCACCTCAAAATGGAACTAGCACTGGCAGCTCACATGCAACTGAATGGTAACTATGTTGGTTCAACAGCTGGGAATGTGCAGCAAGTTAATTGCTTTATATCTGGACAGAGCTTGATGCTGCATTATCATTCTTCGAAGTGCATGGGATTATATATATATATATATATATATATATATATATATATATATATATATATATAATTATTATTATTATTTATTTATTTATTTATTTTTTTTTTTTTTGGCCTGTCCCGTTTGGCTCTTTTGCCATCAGAATTGTTGTCTAAAGGCAAAGAAAGATTCCCAACGGATTTACTTTACCAAACTGACCATCCCAGCCTTGCCGTAATGGTCCATTTGATTCACCTTTTATTGTTTATTTTATTTTCACTTACTGAATACGGGACAGACTTGACTGGGGGAAAGAAGGGGAGAAAGAAAGAGGGAAAGAGAAACAGCTGAGAAGAGGGACGGGGGAGAAGGGCAAAAGACAAAAACCAACAGAACGGGCAGAGAAAAAAAAAATGCATATATCAATCACCTGGATCACCTGCTGAGAAAGAAAAAAGAAAGCAAGCAGAAGAGAACAAGAGTAATAGAATAAACAACATCACAATGATATATGGGAATATGACAGTAAATACTAAATGTTAAACATTATTGTGCAGCACATAAGATCAACAGAACACAGTGTGCTTTGAGGTAGGAGCCAAAAAGGGTGTAGTTTGTGGGTGTGATCACCCGTGTGTACACCTGTGAGCATGGACGCGCTTGTTTTTTGTTTTTTTAAAAGGTTCCTTCATGTAATAATCTGCTAGAGGGTGTGGGGGGGCCACAGCCCCGTCCTCCAGGGCGTGAAGCAGGTGTGGAGGAGATCAAAACTCCAGACATCCAGAGGCCCCCAGAACACAAGTGCATGGGATTATAAAATGTAAAAGGCAGGACTGGTAAAGTGAGGTGGTGCTGATGATTCGAGTAGCCTGTGGATTTTATTATTTTAATGAAACAATGATTTTCTGTTACATGCAGCCATGCTGTTTAGTTAAAAATGCCACATTCAGATAGATTAAACTGACACAGCAAATTGTGGTCACATTTTGATTTTTTTTAAAGATGAAATTTCAAATTCTAGTTTTGACATTATTTAAACTGATCTAACTGTTCTTTTGAAGTGCTACAAATAGTGCTTGAAGAGCCCCTGGTCCCATTTTCAGAGTGCTCCTCTCTGGTGCTTGTTCTTTCCTGTTTACAAACACTACGTCCTCCAAAGTTTTCGGCTTCACCCTTATTCCCAGTGTTGATATCGCAAGTCGTGCCACTTCTTAATTCTGATTGGCTGGTGAAAGACTTGTTTTTTTTGACCAGCACAGCACTTTTTCAGAAGTAGAACTATTTTCAAATGAGAGCAGATTTGATTGAAGTAGTGAAAACAAAAACAACTAAATTGCACCGAGGTTGTTTTTGTGCCAAGGACTCTGAACACTGTCAACACTGATTTTTATACAATTTGTACAGAGAATAGATGCTTCTAGCATAAGTAAAATACTGCCTATGGAAATATACTACATGGGAGGGGCGAGCCCATCCCTGAGCCCATTTCTTCCTGTTAAAAGGGAGTTTTTCCTTCCCACTGTCACCAAGGTCTCATAGGGGGTCTTATGATTGTTGGGTTAGGGTTGGGTAGGGTCTACCTTACAATATAAAGCACCTTGAGGCGACTGTTGTTGCGATTTGGCGCTATATAAATAGAATTGAATTGAATGGACAAAAGTACACAAGATGTTAATGCCAGAGCCAGTTTGGAACTCTGCAGTTATCAACTCAGGCATGGGTAGATGCTTGGTTTTATACACCTCTGGTAATGGGGGTGAATTAAAAAATGATGCGACTGTGTGGCCAAATACTTTTGTCCTTATAGTGTAGCCCCTAGAAAATCCCATCCCTCCTTTAGAAAAAAGGAAAAATCTGTAGAATAAATGCAGAAGGCCAACACCCCACTAAGACCCTCTCGGCTGGTTTTTCTATTAATTTGTCACCTATCTGTAGATATATTAAAAGGGTAGGACACACTCCCTATAAAGAAGAGGCTCTCACTCACTCTTATCACCTTCTATCATTTACCAGGTACTACATTTGCAATGAGGATAAAATCACATCAGCAAGACGCCACACACAGAAATCACATTTGCTTTTGATGGCATGGGACCACATAAATTTAAGATGCAGCCAATTTCCCTTGGCACAGATGTAAACATGAGCAAACATCTTTTTGACATTTTAGCGTTTTGATTCAAGTGCTATGTGCCACTCTGGGTACTGGAGTCAAATTTTAGAAGCAATACAGAATTGCTCATTTTCTGGATGTCATCGTGCTGCCATCTTCAGACTGCATCTTCAGACAAAATAGGCAACATATACTTCTCTGTTAAGCACAGCCTGTCTTTTAACCCCTGCCTTAGCGGGCCTCATGTGGGTTTAAAGCGGCTCCCAGTAATAGCAATGTCTTTCTGGTTTCCACTTTGGACACAAATCAGTCTGGCTCTCAAAGCCAGACCTCAGCTCTGTTGTCAGTAAAGAGAAATGGATAGCAAAAGAGACTGAAGGCCTTATATGAGGGTAGTTGCATGTCCCTTTTGATTAATTTTTTTTGTTTTAATTCTTGTACAGATCCATTTTGTCTGGTTTTGCAGCTGCAGGCTCTGTGTCTCCAGAGGCTTGCCTTCAGAAGCAGCCACAATTCACTCTCTTCTGTCTCTCTCAGTGCTATCGTTTTTATCCTGTTTCTGATGTTGATTTTGTGTTTGGTTCTCTTATCCTTGTCTTTGCATGCTTGTAGTCATAATGCTGATAGAAGGGGTAATACCAAAGGCAGAGGAAATTGAGGAGCTGAATTGAAGATCAGTAGCCATGGACAAAAAAAACAACATTTTTTTATTGTTCTTCCCTCAGGCTGTGTATGTAAGAACGTTTCAGTTGGAAAACAAGATTCACTGTCATTTACTTCTACTTTCTCTTTTCTTTGGCAGCCTTGTTGTAAGAGAAGTTGCTCGTTCTGTTAAATTGCCTTTTACCAAACTCTAAAGAGGGATTGAACAAAATTGTGCTGTATATATTTTTTCTGTACAGCTGAATCAGTCAAGCAAGTCAGTACAGTTGTGTCTGTGGCACTTAGAGTCGATCACCCTCTGATCCATTGGTCCTGACCTGTAGACAGGAATGTTAGCCCTGCTTCAGTCACTGAAAGTCTTCAAGATCAGAAGAACAGCTGTGATATAGTTAGTATTGATCACTAATTAATGGTTTTGGGTCTTTGTCGTTTTATTTTGTGCTGTGCAAAGGTTCTTCATACCGTGGACCTTTTGTCATTGACAAGCTTCTGCAGACATGCCCTCGCACTCCTTCAAAATAGCAGTATTCTCTATTGAAAAAATGTCTGACCTGTCACACAGGAGCAAGATAGATTCGTTTTAATCTAAAAATGCTTAAACCGCTGGCGATTGAACAAGACCCAGACAATAAATAAATGAATAAATAGATAAAAATAAGCTAGACTTAATGTCTTTAAAAGCAGTGATCATGCTAATTTCCTGCATTAGAGTAAATGCATCCCTTGCTTATAACATCTGCACTGAGACCCACGGGACTTTGTTGAAGCCCTCTCATTTACATTTTGCTAATAATTACTAAAAACAGCTACTCTGCCGAGGTGAATTCTGCAAAGAAAAATTAAATGCTTTAGAACTCAAAAGCTCGCTTTTAAATTTGTGATTATAGTTCTTAAAGGAAGTGCTTTGTAGCTTTGAAAAGCCAAAGAGCCGTTGCACAGCAAAGGAAAGCCTCAGCCTACCTACGTTCCCTTCCAGCAAGTTTCCCAAAATAAGTACGTGAAGCATGATGTTTTAGCCTGGAATGGAAACGGCTGTTAAAAATGTAGACAGAACATGTAGCTTTACTCTGAAATACATTTTTGTGCTACAAAAGATGCGGTCTAGCCAGTGTGTCGCTGGAATTTCTTTTGAGCCAATGTACCACCAGGAACACGCATTGTACACAGTGTACTTTGAAGTTAAATCAACAGATGTCAGCAGTAATGCTGAGCTTAGAGTGAAGTAGCGCCATGTTAGACTGAGAATTTATTACAATGAGACAATTTATTGTGTTTGTTTATTAGTGTTTCGCATTTTATTAAGTTGAAACGATTATAGATTTTTTCCTAATCAACATAAAAATGTCAGCCAACGTGATAGGGTTTTTCAGTTCCCTTCTCAGCAAACTCATACCAGTGAAGCACCAAGACCTATTGGAATATTGATGTTTATTTCTGAGAGAAATCCTCAACAAAAGTAAACCGTTCTAAATCAGTTCTGAAATAAGACGGCTTAAGATGAAGCTTATTTGCTGTGCAGCACCTCGGACAGTGCCCGTGACGGCGTGATCTCAGCTTCAACCCAAGTTATTTTTGGACTACTTACATCCTCACTCTTTCTGTGTCTACATGTTGTGTGATCCAATCCTATCAAATGCTATCTTTGCAAGTATCATTTCAAATATTTAGTAATGCCCCCAAACCCCAGTGCTTTCCCCTTTTCTTACATTCCTGTCCTGTTTTGCCTCTGGCTCTCTCATCATAGCGTGTTCCAGTAGTGTCTCTCCCTCCAGCAGCATATCAATCAAATGAGAAGTAAAGAGGGAGGGGAGGAGGCTGTGGCTAGAGGAGGTGTCCTGTGTTCTCGCCTGTCTCATTTTTCGTTTTTAGCTGCAGAACAACAGTAGAAGAGAAGGAACAAGACAGATGGACGAACTGTGATGTCAGCCCCTCTGACAGGGCTTTTCAGCAAGACGTAGGCGCAGAGATAGACAGGAGCAGTACATCAGTGAAGCATGAGGGGCATGCAAGCATGCTTTCTTTATTATGACAAGTGTAAAGATAAAAGAATGGCAAAAGTGCAGTCCAGACTTCTATCCCTCAAAGTCATATATATTCAAATATTTGACTTGATTTTACTAAAGTGTTATTTTCACACAACCTGGGTTTTGTTAAAGTAGCAACCTCTGGTACTAAAAAATAAAACCAGTACGCAAGTGCCTGAAAGTAAGTAGCCTTTTATTAATAACCTATTTACAGTATTGTGCAAAAGTCCAGGAGTTATCAAGGTCTTTCAAAGTTTTTCTTTGCACATTGGCTGCTTTTTAAACTTATTTTAAGCCTGTTCTTGTACTTAATTTTCAGAGTAATGTTTCTTTGTTAACCCACTTAACACTGACCTATAAGTCATTCAGGCATAAAGGCTCATAACTCAAGGTGTGAACCAGTTTGTTACAAGCAGCTTGCTACAAAAACACATCATTTGTGTGAATTTCTTTAAATCAAATCAAATCACTTTTTATTGTCACATCACATGTGCAGGCACACTGGCACAGCACATGCGAGTGAAATTCTTGTGTGCGAGCCCCACAAGCAACAGAGATGTGCAAACACAACAACACAAACGAGCAAAATACAAGAATGGCCAACCTGAAACTAATAAATATATGTACAATATATAATAGTGTATGCATTTCTGGATGTGTATACTAAATATTTTCCTACGTGTGTGTGTGTGTGTGTGTGTGTGTGTGTATACACATTTTTACAAATTAAATAGTAAAAAAAAAAAATAATAATAATAATAAAATATATAAAATATACAGAGTTGAATATGTGCAAAACAAGTGGCATTTATATACAGTGTGGAGTGCATAATGTTGAAGTTCCAGTAGTGAAGCTGAGGTGTCTATGACGTGTTCAGCAGTCTGATGGCCTGATGGAAGAAGCTGTCTCTCAGTCTGCTGGTTCGGGACCGGATGCTGCAGAACCTCCTTCCTGATGGAAGCAGTCTGAACAGTTTATGGCTGGGGTGACTGGAGTCCTTGATGATCCTCCCCGCTTTCCTCAGGCACCGCTTCCTGTAGATGTCTTGGAGGGAGGGAAGCTCACCTCCAATTATCCGTTCAGAGCACCGCACTACTCGCTGGAGAGCTTTGCAGTTGTAGGCGGTGCTGTTGCCATACCAGGTGGTGATGCATCCAGTGAGGATGCTCTCAATGGCACAGCGATAGAAGGTCCTGAGGATGCGGGGGCTCATGCCGAATCTTTTCAGTCTCCTGAGAAAGAAGAGGCGCTGCTGCGCCTTCTTCACTGTTTTGTTTGTGTGTACTGACCACGTAAGATCCTCAGCCAGGTGTACGCCAAGGAACCGGAAGCTGCTCACTCTCTCCACAGCAGCGCCGTTGATGGTGATGGGGGTGTGTACTTCTCTGCACCTCCGGAAGTCCACTATCAACTCCTTTGTCTTTGCGACGTTGAGGGTGAGATGGTTGTCTTGACACCAGTGGGTCAGGGCGCTGACCTCCTCCCTGTAAGCCGTCTCATCACCGTTGGTGATAAGACCCACCACTGTAGTGTCGTCCGCAAACTTCACAATGATGTTGGAGCTGTTAGTGGCTGTGCAGTCGTAGGTGTAGAGTGAGTACAGGAGAGGGCTCAGTACACACCCCTGTGGAGCACCAGTGTTCAGTGTGATGGGGGATGAGGTGATGCTGCCCAGTCTGACCACCTGGCGTCTGTCAGACAGGAAGCTAAGGATCCAGCTGCAGAGGGAGCTGCTCAGTCCTAGATCCTGCAGTTTCCTGTCCAGCTTCGAGGGAACGATGGTATTGAATGCTGAGCTGTAATCTACAAACAGCATCCTCACATACGTGTCTCTCTTCTCCAGGTGTGACAGGGCAGTGTGTAGTGTCAGGGCTATGGCATCATCAGTGGACCTGTTGTGGCGGTATGCAAACTGTAGAGGGTCCAGTGAGTCGGGTAGTGCAGAGCAGATGAAGTCCCTGACCAGCTTCTCGAAGCATTTGCTTACGATGGGGGTCAGGGCTACAGGTCGCCAGTCGTTCAATGAGGAGATGGTGGAGGATTTGGGTACAGGGACGATGGTGGCCATTTTGAAGCAGGCTGGGACTACAGACAGAGAGAGGGAAAGGTTGAAGATGTGCGTGAACACTCCAGCCAGCTGAGCCGCGCATGACCTGAGGACGCGGCCGGGAATCCCGTCCGGACCAGTAGCTTTGCGTGCGTTCACCTTCCTGAAGCACTTCCGCACATCCTCCTCAGACACAGTGTGCGCACTGACGTCAACCGCGGTGCGCACACTGTCCGGTCTCATGGTGTTCGCTGTGTCGAATCTAGCGTAGAATATGTTTAGATCCTCACACAGAGAGGCCGTGGTCTGCGGTGTGCTGGTTTTCCCTCTAAAGTCTGTGATCGTGTTTAGTCCCTGCCACATACTCCGAGGGTTGTCAAACTGTTGTTCCACCCTGTCCCTGTACTCACGTTTGGCTGCTTTGATCGTCTTCCGGAGTTGGTAATGTGCGTGTTTGTAGTCCGATGTGTTCGCGGAGGCAAAGGCGGTGTTCCGTGCCGCGCGAACATCTCCGTTAATCCAGGGTTTTTGATTTGGGAAGGATTTGACTGTTCTGGATGGGACGACATCTTCCACGCATTTCCTGATAAATCCACAGACTGAGTCTGTATATTCATCAATGTCTCTGGCGGCCACGTGAAACATTTCCCAGTCCGCGTGATCAAAACAGTCCCGCAGCGCAGACTCCGATTGGTCCGTCCAACAGTGCACCGCCCTCCGGGTTGGAGCTTCCTGTTTCAGCTTCTGCCTGTAGGCGGGCAGGAGCAGGATGGAGCAGTGATCTGATTGGCCGAATGGGGCGCGGGGGAGGGCTTTGTACGCATCCCGGAAAGAGGTGTAACAGTGGTCGAGTTGCCGGTTTCCACGTGTGTTGAAAAGGATGTGTTGATGGAGTTTTGGTGAGACTTTCTTCAGGTTTCCCTTATTAAAGTCTCCGGCTGTGATAAACGCTGCCTCTGGGTGTGCGGTTTCCTCGCTGCTGATCGCGCTGTACAGTTCCCTGAGTGCACGGTCAGTGTCGGCTTGTGGGGGAATGTAAACGGCCGTAATAATCACTGCTGTAAATTCCCTCGGTAGCCAGAATGGCCGGCACTTAATCATCAGGTACTCCAGGTCCGGTGAGCAGAAGGATTTGACCGGGTGCACGTTCGCATAATCACACCAGCTGTTGTTGATCATGAAACACACACCACCGCCTCTGCTTTTCCCAGTAAGATCCTGTGACCTGTCCGCGCGGTGCACAGAGAACCCCGGCAGTTGTATTGCGGAGTCCGGTACTTTGTCCGATAGCCAGGTTTCTGTGAGGCAGATCACGCAGCAGTCCCGCATCTCTCGCTGGAATGAGATCCGTGCCCGAAGCTCGCACAGCTTGTTCTCCAGAGACTGCATATTAGCCAGTAATAAACTGGGTAACGGTGGTCTGTAAGTGCGCCGTCTCAGTCGAACCAGAACGCCAGATCTTCTCCCTCTGCGTCGGCGTTTGCGGCCTCCAGGGCCAGAGAACAAAGGCGTCTCAGGTGAGATGAATGGGGGGTCTGCAAACGGAGCGTCCGTGTTGCAAAACTTGAACTCCGGAAAGTTATAAGAAAGACCGTCTTTTATGTCCAGTAAGGTTTGTCGGTCGTACACAAGGAGACAAGTGCTGCTCGTGAAAAAATAAAGGAAAAGTAAAATTAAACACAGAAGAAAGCCGTTGCTTGGGGGAGCTCGCGACGAGGCTGCCATACTCGGCGCCATCTTGATCACTCTCAATCTTTAGTTGGATTGATGAAAAATGCCAAAGATAACACCGTTTGAGAGGCATAAAAAAGTATTTTTGAACCAACAAGGTGATTTCCAAAGATGTCTGATTGGCAAGAGCTTCATTTTTCAGCATGACACTGCAGATGCGGTTAGCAGCATACCGGGAATAGAAAAACACACAATGGAACATTATCAGTCATGGATTGTCCTCTCTGGAGCCCAGACCTCAGGAACATCAAAGCAATGTGGGATTATCGTGACCGAGAGAAAAGAGAACAGAACAACAGGCAGGCAGCATCCAAAGCAGAGCTGAGAATATCCTTTAAAACGCCTGGATAACTATTCCTGAGGAATGCTTAAAGAAATTAAAGGAACGCTTGCCTAAGAAAATGTTGGCTGTATCGTGTTTTAAAAAAATAAATCACTGCAGATTTCAGATTTTTCAAATAAATAAATAAATAAATAAATAAAGAATAAGGGGTGCTTTGAAACTTTTGCACAGTTCAGTATCTCAACTTTATTAAAGCTTAAAGTTGGAAGCTGTAGCAGCTAGCAGTTTGCTAGGCTTTGGTAATACAAGTCACCAAACTAATCAAATTAACCATGTTTGTGGTGTTTGTGTCTTTTGGAGCGTTTTAATTCAATTATCTGACAAGTAAAGATTAGTTTGTATTGAATTATACTAAAGCCCATCCAATAACTCTATATCTCAGCTTTTGTGAGTGAAATTCTAATTTCACTGCTTTATATAGCTACGTTATTAGATGTTTCTCTGGAATTCATCTTCACCATGAAAGCTTTATAGAACTTATTATTCCATTTCCTTGTTCAAACACTGTCACTCTTGCCACCAAAAAACAATATGATGACAACCAAAAGGCCAAATGTGAGGCTTCAAAATCAGTCAGTCAGTGACATTACATTCCTTTGTCTGTTCCATTTAATTTTATAATGAAAGAGGAGGTTGTTGTTTTTAATTAATGGTGCCATTCATGTCCACCCTATTGGGAAAGGTAAGTCTGCACTTAAGAAATATACATATGTGATGTCGATTTTTCAGACTTCCATCAATTCAGTGTAATATTTGTGTTCCCCTTAATGATATCAGAGATGGCCGTGCTGGTTTTAACTCGATATAAAGTGGAAGCTAATTTGACCAATAAATAAATCATTGCACTTTGGTAGTTTAGCATTTCTGGTTGTAAATCCAAAGCTATTGGAGTAGAGCAGGTTGTTTGCTAATTGGTTAGCAAATGTTCCACTCCTCTAGTCTGCATGTCAAGTGTCCTTGGGCAGGATACTGAATCCCAAATTGTCTGCAAAGCATTTTGGAAGGTCATTCCAGAAGCTTTGAAGAATGCCTTTTGATGTGTGTTTGGAATCATTGTCCTGCTGTTTTGTCTCATATGACCAAACAACCCAGAAGGCATTTGTCTTTTCCATGCGGGAAGCTGAAAATTTCAGTTGTGCTTGAAGGTGTTGATTTTAGACCAACTGCTTCTTTCTTGGTCGTGACCCTCTTGGTCCAAAACGATGTAAAACCTAACTCACTGTGGACAGTGATCATGATGTTCCAGTTTGATTTAATTTATTTTTAGTATTTGTTGTTTATTGTTTGTTACTAAAACCGTCTGTATAATTTTTTATGACACTCTATTAAGGCGTTAAACAGAAAATGCTGACTCTTGGCATCCTGGAACCCACATAAACAAGTCTGGCTGTGACCTACTTTAATTCCTCACCTGCGATTCAAGCTGCACTACACTATACTGCAACAGCTGAATAATTTGGTGTTTTCTGTAGCA
Organism: Aulonocara stuartgranti; assembly: GCF_965226115.1. Classification (NCBI taxonomy): domain Eukaryota; kingdom Metazoa; phylum Chordata; class Actinopteri; order Cichliformes; family Cichlidae; genus Aulonocara; species Aulonocara stuartgranti. Next base: position 7,874,231 of record NC_138959.1, on the reverse strand, counting down.
CAAATGATAAGGGATAAAATATTACTTTATTGCATTTTATATCAAAACAGAAGTTGCAGGCATGCAGACATCTGGAGGATGGTTTCTTAAAATCACACTGTGTTCAAATTGCCAGGGAAATTAGCCATCCAAACAAGTATGCTGCCTTCATGGTTACACAGCACCTTTGGCAGAAAACGTCTCCAGTATTATTCATTATTGAACCTTCAGCCCCCTTAACTTTGATTGCCTAGTGAAGCCAAAGTGTTGATTTTTTTTTTTAATATTAATAGCGCTTCTCTGTCAGAATAAATCGATGAAAGTTTCCTAACTCATACACACATACACGTATGTTTTGACAGGATTTTCCTTCTTGCCTTTTGATAATAAATACAGAAGCTCAAGTGTACATTCAGCTTAGAAGCTATTCTCCCTCAATTTCACTGAATTTTCTATCTTTTCATGAGATCTCTGATGTCTAAAGGCAGATGACAAATAACACATGATACCAAACTTTGTTCTTTAAGCTCTTACAACAGTTGTTCAGCACAAGGTGGCAAAGCATAGTATCAGCAAGTATTCCATGACCTTCTCTGAGTAAAGTTGTTTTGCCCTTACTAAAGCTATCCACTGAATCCGTGCCCCTTTCCTGAGGGGGTCGATGCTGGTCCAGTGCCTGGTCATTTAGCTCTCACTGAACCTCATCCCCTCTTTTCAATGTCTCTCTTCCTGTTACTAAGTTGCTCTGTACCTTTGCCAACTAAGCAAGGTGTCACAGAGGACAACAGGAAAGCAAGGAACAAGGCAAATAAATAAAAAGGAAGCCTTTGGCGAATATTATTTCATTGTTTCATATATCACTAGTTATTTTGGGGGGGCTTTAGTGATTTCTTATGGGTTAAATTGTTCTTTTACATTAGAGGCCATCGATTGTAACATGTAATGGAAAAGAGAATTATTTTAATATGAAAAATGACCTTCAGTTTTTAAATATGCAGCCACCTTAACATGTATCTGCTCTTTATGTCTGCAACTGCATTCATGTTTTTAGAGGCAGTTACACGTAAGGCCAATTTGGGACGGCGCTGGTTTCATCTATCTGTTACCACGATAGTTATTTTGGTGCTCAAACATATTCTTTGTTACACTGACTCTGTTCAAACATGACGGAAGCATTATGGAGACCTGCATTAAGTGAGAGCTGCACTTCTAGTTTCCTTCCTCTCTGAGACAGGAGCACAGCTGGAGAAAAGCAAGGTGCTGGAAAATATTATCAAGGCAGAGGAGTATTTGCAACTGCCTTCATGATGAAATCCAAACTGTATTTCAGCACTGACTCTTTGGGTCTAACCCCTGCCTATGTAACACAACAAGTAAGTCACCTAATACATTTTTTCATGACTTTAATAATTGATTTCTCCTGTCTTTTTTTTTTTTTTTTTTTTTTTTTTTTTACAATGCCTGACTAAATATACATCCATACAGCAAGGCTTTAAAATTGATAAATTCCTTGAGTAAGGTTTTGTCTTTATCTCTGATCCTAAAAATTGCTTGCATAAATTAAGTACACAACTTCTAAACTTACAGTTGGCTTTACTCAATGGCATTGCCTCTCCCGCATGGTTTTGTTACGTCCTTTTTGTACATTACTGGCACTGTATTTGCAACCGTAGTGTGTGCTGGGTATTGGTCTGCATTTGGTGTTTGATCTGTGGAGAATTTGTTTTATTTTATTTTGAAAGTCGACGTGGTGCCCTATGCACTCTTGTGTTCTCCTTGCCAGCTTCGGTGAAAAATAGACTCCTCACATCTTCTTAGCAAGGCTCAAAATCACTTCTAAAGCATTGTTTTGAGCAGCTGTGATCATCTGAATTAAGCGGAGCCGCAGCCGTGCACCATGGATTCAGACATTACACTGCATCCTCTAGACACCAGTAATTGATCAACACTGGTCTTTTAATTATGCTTGATGTGTGCAAACTGTTCTGTGTTCAGCGGTTATTACTGACAAGGGATCTCGCTGTTGTTTAACTTGAGTCAAAAATAGTAGAAGCTGAAGGCGTGACAAATTAGTGAGGTCATTTTGTGGCAAATTTGAATTGCATATGTGTTTTGGGTTTTAAAACAAACAAGGCGAATACACCTCAGATAATCCCTGGCTGAGTTATAACAAACTTCAGGTTCATATAACACTGTCTGAAATTTCATTTGCATCTTGGAAACAGCAGATGGAAAATTCCTCTCAATATGAGTTACAGAAGGGTAGCAAATTAAAGGTGAAATCCTATGATTCATACTGTGATTCATACTCTGTTATTCTGTTAATGGCATTTTAGCTGGCATGGTGTGGGTCCACTTACCCCGGGGTCACTCCCTTGATACTCTGGGGTGGGATTGTTTGGTGGCACATGAACTGCCGGGGGAAATGTAAATAGTAAAACTCAAGAGTCTGGTTTTTGCATGGAAAATAAACAGGATTAACCAACAAAACATGCTGACCTATGTCTGTGAAGGTGCTGACCTATATACAAACAAAATGCTACTTGGATGCTGTTTAAAAAATAATTTTAATTAATAATTAAAGTTTTGGGGTTTGGAACATGAACTTTTTTTTGGCTTTCTGAAGTGAGGCATGCCAGGATAGGTTTTGCAACCATTGCCTTAGAGGGAAGGGTGACTGAAAATCAATGCAAAGTTGTTCTCAGTGATCTCTTTTATCCTATGATGAAACATTTTTATGCAGATGGCAATGATCTCTTCAATAAAAATGCCTCTATCCATAGGGCACACGGGTTTACTAAATTCTTTGAAAAATATGCACATGATGTAAGTCAGAGGCTAAGACCTTTACAGTCAGCAGAGCTTAAACCCACTATGTGTAGCTGTTGCTGTTCTGTGAGTCTATTGTGCAAGTGGTGTGATATGCCCATGTAGAAGGAAGGCACTGCAACGCTGGACTTGCCCTTACTCTGGGCTCCCTCTTTATTCTGGCAACTGGTACAAAGAAAACAGCACACAGTCTTCATCAACAGTGTGCAAAGCAACTGCAACATTCAGTTCACCAGCTTGGGACTTTTTTTTTCCCTTTTTCTTTCCAAACATAACACTTAACAAATGACTAAGATATATTTATACAACACAACATCAACAAAGTCTTTCTTTTAAAAGTTCTAGCTGAAACCAAACCTGTGATCGTATAGTAGCAGTATTATTTATTTATTTTTCTCCTTGTGGTAAATGAGTGATAAGTAGGGATGGGTACCGGTGTCGGTTCTGACATAAACGGTAGTAACCAGACCGAAAAGCAGCGCACATTTCGGTGCTTTATTTCGGTGCTTTTTTTTCCTGAGCTGTGATACAATTCTAGCCAATCATTTTACGTTTCCGAGGATAGTAGGCGGGCCCAGGTACGTACGTTCTTTTAGAGCAGAGCTACAGATTAAAAATGCCCAAGGCGAAGCGGTCAAAAGTCTGGCTGTACTTCACAGCAAAATATGCAAACTCAGCAGCCTGCAACAAGTGCTTTAAGCTGATACTGTGATACTGTCAAAGGAGGTAACACCTCAAATCCGATGAAACACCTGGCGACGCATAGCGGTTTTTTTTAAAAGCCAAGAAATGCGCCGTATTTGATAGCTTGCTGCGAGACCTCACACCGTGCACATCCACTGCGGGTGGGTTGCCTGTTATGCAACATCCCCCAAAAACACGAAGAGGAGAGTCCTGGCCCCTAGCCCTGCCAGTGTAGCAGAAATGATGACGGATGATGATGCAGCAGCAGCTGTTCTTCTCTGCGTGAGTAGCTTAATGTTGTTCGTGTGTAATTTACATTGAGTAGGCTAACCACGTTATTACATTAATGCATGTAAGGTGAACTAGCAAACATCATCATAGCTACATGTGGCTGTCTTCTTGTTTTAATGGCAGATACTCCCTTCACCCTGGCCAAAAAAGCTAAAATGACCAAAGAAAAAGTGGAAAACAGTTAAACATGAGAGGTTTAGGACAAAGTTTGTGTTTTTTCCATTGTTTAAGCACTGCTTCCAGCCAAGAGTGATACCATATATGCCCCATAGCTGCAGAAAAGGCTAACATTGTTATGTCTGTGAAGGTTCTCCGTCATCCAGGTCATCGTAGTCAAAGGAGCTTGCAAAGAAAAGCGTCTGGACTTCTTTAAGTTGCTTGAAGACGTTTCACCTCTCATCCGAGAAGCTTCTTCAGTTCTAAGGTCAAATGGTGGAGAGTCCCAGATGTAAACCTAGTGGGAGTATCCCCCCACAGAGGGACAAAAGGACCTCCTGATGATCCTCTAATCGCCTGAGCCAAGGTGTGAAACTGGGTGTGGGTCCCAATCAGCCAGAGTTTCGGGTGTGTTCATTGTGAAACCTGGCCCCACCTTATCATGCGAATTCCTGAGGTCAGATGGCCCAGGATGTGAGTGGGCGTTAAGGCGTATGGGAAGGGATCTCAAAACTGGATTATAGATGGCAGAGAGTTGGTGTCGTAAACCCCCGCCTCTGTTCAAAATGGTCGCTCACAGTGGACATAGATGGCTTCTTTCACTCCTCTTTCAAACCATCTGTCCTCTCTGTCCAAGGGCTTCGTAGGTATTGTTGTCACTGAGGAGAGTAGTGATCTTTGTATGGTAATCTGTAGTGTTTAGCACCACGGTGCATCTTCTCTTATCAGCTGGTAAAACAGTGATGTTGTGGTCTTTGCTCAGGGAAGTGACGGCCTTCTTTTCCTGTATTGTGAGGTTGGATGGAGGGACTTTGGCACTGGAGAGCGTGGCTGAGACTTTCATCCTGATTTGCTCTGCTTCTGTCTGTGATAATTTATTAATCCGTATGGCAGATTCTGTGGCTGTGATGAGGTCCACTATGCGCTTGTCCACTTCACAAGCGCATGGCACAACACAGAAGAGCCACCTCCACAGGACAAGACTCAGCAGTCCATCTGCATCTTAAGGATAAAGGACACTCTTTCGAGGATGCCAATGTTCACATTTTGGACAGAGAGGACAGATGGTTTGAAAGAGGAGTGAAAGAAGCCATCTATGTCCACTGTGAGCGACCATCTTTGAACAGAGGCGGGGGTTTACGACACCAACTCTCTGCCATCTATAATCCAGTTTTGAGATCCCTCCCCAGACGCCTTAACGCCCACTCACATCCTGGGCCATCTGACCTCAGGAATTCGCATGATAAGGTGGGGCCAGGTTTCACAATGAACACACCCGAAACTCTGGCTGATTGGGACCCACACCCAGTTTCACACCTTGGCTCAGGCGATTAGAGGATCATCAGGGGGTCCTTTTGTCCCTCTGTGGGGGGATACTCCCACTAGGTTTATTTCTGGGACTCTCCACCATTTGACCTTAGAACTGAAGAAGCTTCTCGGATGAGAGGTGAAACGTCTTCAAGCAACTTAAAGAAGTCCAGACGCTTTTCTTTGCAAGCTCCTTTGACTAACATTGTTATCTTTTTACAAAAAACAGCTGAACATGAGAGGTTTTTGGACCAATTTTGTGTTCTCCATTCTTTAAGCACCGGTTTGAGCACCATTTGAGCACCGGCACCGTTTCAAAAGTACCGATTTGGCACCGGTATCGGATAAAACCTAAACGATACCCATCCCTAGTGATAAGAGACATTATATCTCCTTTTTCCTAACCAACAACAATAACATATAAAAACAGCTTTTCTATTATAAAACAATCATCATTGTTCATCATTTTTTTTCCCTATACAACAGCATCAATTAAAAGTTATACTTAACAGCGCCTACCTGGTACAAAGAAAACAGCACACAGTCTTCATTAACAGTGTGCAAAGCAACTACAACATTCAGTTCTGTTAAAAAGAATTATAACAATTACAATCTCATAGAGAAACATTAGAGCAAGTCAAAAAGCACCAGATTAGCTAACGAGTATTAGCTTAGCATGCTAACTAAAAATGCTACTCGTGAATAAAGTTACTACCCATGCATCAAAATGCCTGTAACTTTCAGGATACATGCTAGTACTGCTTACAATCAAAATACATGTTGACAATTACCACTATAAGAATGTTTTCATTAATACACATACAAAATTGACAACAGTATCGCTCACAAGCACCTACCACCAGCTTGGGAGTTTTTTTTTCCTTTGCTGAGCCATGCGCAGTGCAGCAATTTGGAACCTTAACAGTTGCAGTAGCTGTGTTTGTCCACCAGGTGGCTCCAACTATTCACAAAGCACATCAATTTTGAGGAAATTCATTAAGCTATTTTCTAACTCTGTTACATCCACCCCCGCAGAATTTCACTCAAAATTATAGATGCACAACCCACAGCATCCACCAAAATCAACAAACTAAAAGAGACCCAAAAGAAAACAGACCCGACATGGTTATATAGACACACCAACTCAAGAAGTATCCCCAAAAGGATGAAGCAGAGTGAGTGGCGCCAACTCACTACAGCTCCTGGATGCAGGATGCTGTCTACACCCCACACAAACCATGTCCCACAGAAAAAGAAATGTCCCCGCATCGGGACCGAAGTTCAAACATGGTGGTGCAATGGAAAACCAGAATGGAACAAAGAATACACCAAACTGGAAACCACAATGTAGAAGAAAACCCTTACTGAAAAACCTGAAGTATTGACTTGGAGACTTTGCCAATTATCTGACTGGCATCATTAACGACCTCTTGAATGGACATTACATGGAGCAACCGATTGACTGGTTTGACAATGCGTCCAAAACGAGATCTGACTGGTTGTACATCGCCAGGACCAGATTGGTTGGAAGGCGTGAGTTGTCTGTTCCCTCCCTGAATGATGGTCGAAGGGGCCGATAAGCAGGCTCGTACAGAGGTCACTGAACTGGCCTGATGGTGCAAAACAAAAATGAACATGTTTATTGAGCAGTTTGATTATTTTACTATTCTGCAAGATTTCACCTTTGATTGCTATGCTAATAGCATTTATTAGGACAATACAGTCCGAGTGTGCACACTTATTATTGCAAGTAATGCGGTTTTCTTGTGCTTTCATTCTTTGTTGCATGAAGCCAAACCTGCCAGGTGTGCTGAAAAGAACACACAATCTGTATTTGTCCTTGTGTTTCTACAAAAGCTCACAGATGATCAGATGTTCATATTTTAGTAACCAGTTTTTTAAGCCAGAATGTGACTGCATTTCCAATGCACATTTTTTATTGATTTTTGATCTCACCAACTTTGAAATTATCATTTTGTTTTCCTTTTATGCTGGAAATCTTTTTAATATTAATCAACTGGAACTCGCTTCTCTCCTATATAAAAGCAAACTTTAAGATCACTTTCCAAAAGCTTGTTCTTGCTAGCCTAATGACAACATTCATCGACGTGAGAGCACCAGTAGAAAGAAAATGGAAATGGACAAATCCCCACAGACGTACCCTTGGCTGAACTAAACGGCGTGCCAAAGGAATAGTGTATCTGCAGGGAGACCTCATTGTTGGGGGTTGTCAGTTCCACTTATCCAGACAAACCCTTAGCTTAGTCTAGGGACTGATAGTGGTTAGATCTGAGCTGGAACCTCAGGCTTTTAAAGGGCTCAGCAAAATGGCGTCTCACTCCCTAGAGGTCATAATCTTTAGGCATTAGTCCCTCATCTACCTCTCCGGCTTCATCTCCAGATGTCACCATGAAGCCATTACCTCATCCCCACACCTTCAGAGAGATGCAGAGGGATCATCGTCAGGCTCTCAGTAGCCCTGCCCTGTCACTATTAATATCTCTCCTCTTTCCATCTCTCTCTTTGTAACTCACAGCACCTTTTCCTCTCTTCCCACTCATTCTCAGCTCATTTTGAAAATCTAGTTGACAGAACACAGAGGAAGGAGACAGAGAAATGAGTCAAGGAAGAGCATTTCCTAGGACTATCTCACCTTGGAGTGTCCCCAGATGGAACGAAAAATGTGAGTAGGGGCCAAGTCAGTGTTTGCAGAGGTGACATCCATTCCAGACTTATTTAGATTACATTAGTTGTCAAAAAAGAAACAGATGGGCTTTTAAAGAGTGTGATGTGACGCTCGTTTAGAAGATCTCACTCACGTAATTGTGCATATGTCCACACATATTTGAGTTGTGCATGTATCAACTTGTAAATGTTGGGCCAGAGAGAAAGAAAAACCAAAGAAAAAGCAAAGGAGAATGACAGCATAGGAGAATAGCAGATCTATGCTGTGCTTCCACTAACAAGTCACTGCTCTCTGGAGAAAATAGTTTGAAAGAGCTGGGATGTCAAGTTTGTAACTGCAAGTCCAGACAGAAGTCTTTGCTGCATTTAACCTTCTGGACTATGACTTCAGTGTGCCATAAAACACTTATCATCTCAGGGTCAACTTGCTGATCGTTTAGTCAAGGATGCTCTCATCCAATTAAACTCTGACAGATCAGACAGTTCTTGGTCTTACTTATGTAATGTCAAAAACAGGAACCAGCTATTAGGAAAACCATGTCAAACAATGTGAATGTGGCTTCATTGGTCATTGCACGTGGATAAAATTTGAGTGGAAGCTCTCAGAAATTTGCATATCACAGCTATAACTAACTTGTTTATGTGTTCTGTCAAATTTGTGAACCTATCAGAAGTTAATTAATTAGTGGTCCAGACCAAATCTGTATTTAATGTGTTGTTGTTCCACAAAACAAAATAAAGAATTGCTGTGATTGACCGTAGCCAATACGCCAAGGCAATACAATGTTACTCCTTGTGATGAATTTAAAAGCCTTGATGTTTGCTTGATTGCTTATTTTAAAATTGTACAAAATTATCCACATTACACCAAGAAAAATTCCTTCTTTAATCTTCAGGAGCGATTGACTTTTTTCAATCTAAAACCTCTTTTGCATGTAAAATTATTTGAATGTGGAAGCTAAAAGGAAATTTGTCAACAGTGCTGCTGGTATCTTGATTCTGTCTGCTCTTTTTGTTACTCGTTTATGGATCCTTGCTGGTCGTTCATCAATCCAAGAAAGGATTTGTATTATTCACAAAGAGTCTGCCAACAACGACTTTTGAAAATCTGGGCGATTATTCACAAAAATAAGACCTGAATGATGTGGGCACAAAAACATTCTCTCTCACACACACACACACACACACACACACACACACACACACACACACACACACACACACACACACACACACACACACACACACACACACACACACACACACTAGCACTCGGTCCTTACATTGCAGAAGGCATATTGCAAATGTTTAATTCAGTCCCAGGAAAACTCACATCTAACAGAGCAGTTTTAATATTTGTAAAATACAAGTAAATGTTGCAAAGGAGAATACTAGACAAACAAAATATTTGACTACTTCTTTTTTTCTCCTCCCCTTTGTGAGTGTGGACGCTTCATCTCTTTGCTCTTGAATGCTTTGCTTCTTATATTGATTTTTATTGATTTTTATGCTGATTTTTTCCCTTTTTTCCGTGTGAGCTTACCTGCGATTACTTCTGGACACTTGTAGATCATTAGGACTAGAGTGTTCTTAACAGAAACAGCAACATTTTATGGTTACCTTGTCCTCAGCGCTCCGTGTGTCTGTGGCCTAGACACAGCTGAAGCCTGATTACAGCGTCTGGGCACCGAGCAGCCTCAATAGCCTGGAAAGGTGCTAACCGCTAGGCTTCTTAACCTGATATAGATGCTTGTAGACTGATTCAGTTTCATTAGACAGAGCATTTATGAGGTTGCTTTGTCGTGTGTCCCTTTTTCTGTTTGATGGAAGACACCAGGACCAAAGCTGGTCCATACTCTCTTTCTTTACACAATAGTAAGAGATAAGAGAAGAGATTAAAAGTGAATCTATGGGCCTTGCAAGAATAGAAAGGGGGATAAGAAGGATGCTGACCTTTTAGTGATTTTCTTTCTCTCTTGTTCTTTTAATTCTTTCTGTCTTATTCTCTCTTTCTCTCTCTCCCTCTCACACACACACACACACACACATGGTGGCACATATATACTCCTATCTATATATATATATATATATCTCAAGACTTTTTTTTACACTTTGACAAACACGTGGGATTGCTTTTGTGAAAATTTTATAACTCCAGGCAAGCCTCTAGCATGGCCTGAGGGGAGTAATGGGTCGTATATACCATTGAAGTCAAGCGCATCAAACCACTTCCACTATTCAATTAAATCCCTGGCCTAAGTGGCAGGGTTGAATCACGTGAGAAAACAGCACACACAAATATACAAGGAGTGCAAATATGCACGCAAACACACATGAAAAAAAAAAAAAACCACAGGCTAGTGCTCACCTACTCACCTCACCTGAATTTATATCTAGAATATGGTCCCAAACATCCATGGAAGTGCACATGCACTCACACACATACTTTTGGCCTTTGTTTTTGGAACAACAGAGGCTATCTACAGGAATACAATACACAGTGGATTGCTAGGAGAGAAGAAATTGAAGCCATTAGAAGCCTTATTACTTTTTTATCAGAAAGTGGAGGATAAGCTTGTAGAATATAGATGGGAAAAGAAGCACTAAGACAAAAGGAGATCTAAAAATGGGAGGGGGTGGATGGGGTAATAAAAAGAGAGCAGAGTAACGCCAGACTGATATAAGTGAAAAGGGAGAAAATGGTGCGCAAGAAACAAATAGGAAGTTGCTGATGAAAAGTGAATGAGGAGGAGACTGGGAGGAAATAATCAAATTCTTGCACATCTCAGCTCAGTTCTGTCAGAAAAAAAAAAAAAAAGAGCGTGAGCCATGGGTGCCAGTCATCTGCTTGGCAAGAAACTGCAGAGAAGCTCTGTGTCCTCTGCTCCTTTACTATCCTCCTTCAGCCCATTTACTTGGCTCGCATAGAGAGAGCCGCAGAGTAATTGTTAGGACAGTAAACGTGTGCGTGTGCGCGCACCCGTGTGTGGGTGGGGGGTGTTAATACTGATGAATGAGGCAATGAATGACTCCTGGGAGAACGTGTAGATGCTTGTGTGGAGTGTGTTTTTATGTGCCTAAGTCTAGTTTATGTATTAAGGTGTGTGTGTGTCTGTAATTTGCATTTGGTACACATTTGCATTTTTCCCTACCTGTGTTATTTGTGTCCAGTGTTGTGTCAGTATTATGTACAGCCAAACCCTGCACCTGATTTGCACTTTATAGTCTGTTGGCCCACAGTGTTGACTGAGAAGCCGAAGCCACATTTTTATAGAAGGGTCAGGGTTGAGGTTAACATTGCACTTCAAAGCTTTTGCTGCAGTGGAGGAATACTGCATATTAAGCTTGCTTACCTCAACCTTCTAGCATAAGCTGTGTTTCTCGACCCTCTCGCTCACTCCCTCTCTCGCTCCTTGACACTCACCCAGGCTTCAGGGAATGTATCATCTTCAAATGAGGAGACATCTCATAGGAGACCAGGGAAACAGAGTGGAATGCTAATTGTAGTGTGCAACTGCTGGAAAAAGCAATAAAATATTAAATCAGTCCATAGACATGCACGGAAAAACACATGTACAATGTGCAACACAAAAACATTTGGATGGTGTGCGCGCTAATGGTTTTCATAGTTAGTGTGCGCTCTTGGTGTCTATAGAATAGCAGCAATAACACTCTTGAAGAGTCTGCAAGGGCTGTACAAAGACTCACATAAATATAGCTGCAAGCATTGATGAAGGGGGGGGGGGGGGGGGGTGTTAAGCAGGGGACAGTAACCATGGTAACTTCATTTGATGACTTTTAACCCTTCATATGTCATGCCTTTCTATATGGTCCATTTTGACCCAGGCTTTCACAATAACTGTCTGTACCAAATACTGACCCGCAGATTCTTATGTACAAATAGGCAGTTTCCCATAAAAAAAAGGATGAATAATCCTTGAATAATGTTTAAGAGAGAAAGGAAAGTTTGTTTTTAATAGGTTGTAAAACACAAATTTTTGAGGAAAGGAATCTCAAATTGGGTGGAAACACAATCTGTTCTCATGACAGTGTGAAAGTCCTCCTTGAACTATCACCACTGTCACATAAAAAGCATGTACAGTTTCACAGTTTCAAGATTCCCTAAAACAGCCATTGCCTTTGTTTTTACCCAAAATCCATCTGGGTAGATAGATATAAAATATAAAAAAAACGAAGTCATCAAAGTTCAGTTTAAATTATTGACTAATGACAAGTAGAGTATTAAACTCCAAAGTGTTTTATTTTGTAAGCTTCCTCAAACACAGACCAGGCACTACTTTTGATTTGGATTAAACAAAGTCTTCCTCGAATGTTATTTTAATAGTTCAAATTGCAATATGCGTTGATGTTGTTGTTTCCTGTACTAACTCACATCCAAAAATGACACACTAGTGTCACTAGATTAGTTGCGACAGAGACAGTGAACATGTGAAAAGAATTGGGAGACCGTGCGAGTCTGCTAAGACAATGCACAGCACCAGAAAAGTTACAGACACTGTGGGGGTCTATGCATTGCTCAATTGCACCTGATAGACATGCTGTACCACACATAGTAAACACGCTCATGCGCGTTTCTATATGAATGTGTGTCCTACATGAATACACCAGAATCCTTTGATCTATTCTGTAATACCCTTGCTCCATCAAACGTTGTGTTAGTTTTCACTGCTGAGTTAGAGAAGCTGATGATACCATAATGATACTAAAACCCACGTCTGTGTGTGTGTGCACGCTCGCGTTGGAGAGAGAAGGGGGGGGCTCATTATCTGTGACTTAGAGCACATAGCCAGCTCTGATGGGCCCTATGGTAAGTTCCTGTAATAAAGGTCTAAAGTGTTTGGGGCAAGCCTGAAGCTCAGAGACCATTTTCTGCGAGGAAAGAAAAAAAAAAGGCAGCTCAGGGTATCCCTCTGCCTCAGCATCAATTCTTTATATGGAAATGATTCAGTCAGAGATAACTTGAATCTCCCTCTCATTGAATTGGAAGAAGGATTAGAGAGGCATAGATTCGTAAAATGTAAATAGCTGCCTGGAGGAGACTTACTTATGATGGGATACGATTAAACGTGGAAATTAAAGATGATGGGAGCTGACATAGCGCAAAGGTGAATACTTCTCATCCTATTTAGTTAACACTTTGTGTGATCTCCTGTGCATTTATCAATTATCTAGGAGTGTGAAATGTAAAGTAAATAGGTGTGAAACATGTGAATTTGTTACATACCTAGAGCGCATTTGCATAAAATGATGGCGCATACCCCAAATCTGAGACGAATGTGCTGCTCAAACCCATTAATATTGTTATTCAGCCGTACTTCTCATCCAGACAAGTTTAATCTGCACAAAACCCACATAAGCTTCACCTTTGTAGCTATGGAGTTTAGAAACAGAGGTCTTAAAGTGGTAATTAGATACAGTGCTATGCAGGGCAAATCTCTTCCAGACATTTTTCAGTATTTTCATTTAGCCTCTTATCCTAGTGTGTTAATTCGACTGTTACACTATGGGGCACTCCCTGGTGTTTGGATAAGGTGGAGAGGTCTGGCATATTACAGTCGATATTATTTTTGGCAAAGCGTATCCGTCAGGCCAAATGGAAAGAGGAGCGGTTGTCGGTTCATGTGTTGCGTCTGTAATGCCAGCATCCCTTTTTTGGGCTTGCCAAAGCTTCAGCAGCGTGGGATGGAGGAACTGTGAGGTTATTGGCCCTCACTAACAAGGACTCTGAAAAGAGGTCAAGTCTTTCTTTTTTTCCTTTTTGGTTACTCTTTTACCTTCCCTATCCCTTTATTTTCTCCTAATGGTGCCTGTATCCATTTCATACATTCCCAAGTGGCAAAGGATTTAAACTTGTATTACAGCCTGTATTCCAATCCTTTCTTTGTATTAATCTTTAAACGGAACAGGCTCGTGTTTTGCATGTAAATGCCCTTGAGGCCTAGAAATCAGACATGTATGAGAATAGAAGAACTTCGTGTACTGACCACAGGGATTATTATGTGGTTTTAAGAATAAATTGCCTTAAGGTTATTTAGCGCATCTTCTGCACCGTTTTATATAGGTTTTTCCAGGGCTGAGTTTTATATTTTCCACTCCAAAAAAATAAAGAGTCTCCTTAATAGCCAGCAGAATGGAACAGCCTTCTCATTATTTTTGAGAAGGGCTGTTTGAACCACCTGCATCTTTACATGCGTGAAATCACTGCCCAAAGGAAAAGGAAAATAATCACACGCTGATGTATATACATGCTCTCTGAGAGTTTAGAATTTGAAATCCATCACCATGCCAGCCAGATAAATGAATGAATAATACTCCACAATGGCGTAGTCGCGCTTTCTAACCTACAATGGCAGCAGGTCTGTAATGGGCATATTGAATTTTGTTTAAAGTTTCAGTGGCCTATGAGTTTTGTGTTATCGTCTAAAGTAGATTCAGTCTCATTCTGTGTCTGGACAGGAATGAAGCAGCAGAAAGATGTAACAAAATTGGGCTTTATTATTGAAAACAGTATACAAATGGAGGCCATCTCTGTTACATACCAGCCTATTGGATAGAGTAAATAAACTCGGAGCTAGAAGTTAATGTCCTTGCATGTTCTGAGTTTTGCCGTGGAACAGCAAAGCCAAATAAGAAGCGGATTAAAAAGAATGTGTGTTTCTGACGGGTTCTTAGTCAGTGTCGGGGCTTTAAGCTAGGCCTGCGGACAGTGTAGAGTGAAGGGGGGATTTTCAGGACATTCGCTTTGTTAAAGTGAAACAGACTGAAATTGGCTGTAAGCTTACCAAAGCTCCCCAAAAACAGAGTGAGCTTACCGTCAATGAAGATGAGAGCACACATTCTGTCATCTTTCTTCTTCTTCAACATGTTTTGTCTTCAGTGGCTGCATTTTGTTTTGTTTAAATATTACAATTTTGTAATTATATATCCACATACAATTGCTCAATGCCATGCAATGCTGGCATTAGCTGAACTGTTTGTATGTTGTGAAATCTGCTTAGTCCAGTCAACTGTGTGTGCAGCGGTTTGTCCTTACAGTGTTTCTCTTGACAAAAGCAGTCCTTGGCCCAACTCTTACTCCACAAAACAGCCCATTCTCTACAATCTACCAAGCACAATGAGAGTTAATCAAGAACTGGCCAAGAGAAGAAGAACGAGAAGTTCATTGAATTTGTTAATTTCTTAAATCAGCTTAACCTACTACTGGGTTATGGGAATATATTAAGATTGTGTGAAATGGAGTTAGTCTGTCTTTCTAGCAATAAGTGCAGATGATGGGACTGAGACTGCGTTTGTCTGACTGTTTCTTCCAGTTTTAGTTTCAGTTAACTCGGCTGAGCTGGTAGTTTAAGACAAACTGTCAGCTCTAGTCTTGTGGTCAGCATGTACAACAGTAAACACATTCACACATTGCTCCTTATGTTACTTAGCAAGAACTCAAGGAAGCATGTTTCTCACAGTGCATTTTTTAAAATAGTTTTCTAATGTTGGCGAATTGATCGATTAAACTAGCCATTATATGATGTAGTGAAAGTATGTTAAATGTTTGCAGAACTGCTTTATCGTCCATCTCATCAACGGCTGTCAGGCTTAGATGGGTTTTAAATGAAAAGACCTTGGAGAGACCTTGAACAAAACATTCGTTTCTCTAGCATACCGCCTCCCTCCCTCACTTCATTCCTCTCTAAACCACTTTCCCTCCAACTTCATACCCACAGTCTATAAAAGGGCCCAGAAAGACTGAATCATTGTGCTGCTGGTTTTGGAGCCTGGGGTTCAGATAAACAGTAAAACAAAAGCCTGGCCCAGAAAGTTGTCGCTGGAGATAAACATAGTAGGAGACGGAGATATGGTATGCCCAAACAAGACAGGCTTCCATTCTGTGTGTGTGTGTGTGTGTGTGTGTGTGTGTGTGTGTGTGTGTTGTGGTTGAAGGGATGGGTCATTGTGGTTTGCAAAGTGTTTCCATCTGGAATCACTCTATTTTGGTCAGCTTTTTTTTTTTTTAACTTGGGATGTGTAGCTTATCTAAATAGTCACATAAGACAAAGAGACAGGGAGTCACACGCACACACATTCATACAAACACAAAGACCCACACGTACTCACTGAGACATACTGTACACACAGACAGATTTTGTTTCCATTTGCCGTCTGGAGGACCTACAGACGGACAGCGTGATCGAACAGAGAAGCTCGCCTCTTAAAATAGAAGCTCTGAAAAAGAGTCAGGAGGGCCGCAGGAGACAAGACATCTGTAGATAAGAGACATAAAGGAGAGAGGGAGATGGAACAACGAGCACGCAGTCAAGTCCATTTTACCTGGGAGCTCAGTAGGAGCCCTGTTATACCGGCTTTTGAAAGTAGTTGAGCGAAGTGAGGTGTTGTTTCTGGGCTGTGTGTGGATATGTGTGATTGTGGTAGTAACCTATGGTAGAAGCAAAGAGCGCGGGTTAAAAGGTATGGCAGTAAAATTGATGATCCGGTTATCTACCACACTGTGCCTTTTCCCCCTCATGGACACTAATATAAAATGCTTCTCTTTTTACATGGACACATACTGTAGCAGTGAAAAGCAACTGCACAAACATTAATTATGTATGTATTAATTCATAGACTGTGCTTAAATCCTTCCACCATTATCACCCATGGGGCTGTCTGACATTGCTGTATGAAAAGGGATGCATTTTTAACAGATTTTTGTTTTTTACTTTTTGTTTTTGGCATCTCTAAAAGTGTCACTTGTGTAACTTTGTGATTAAATTTCTTTTTTTGTTTGTTTGTTTTGTTATATTTGCAAGTAGGCACAAACAGACCCATTTTTTTTCTAAATCTGATAAGATGCCATTTGGAATAGACTTGGAATTATTCTCTTATGTGCAAAGCAACATTGGCTCAACCCTGACTTTGACAGCTTTGTAAAAACAAACAAACAAACACCAAAATATGACCAACAAAATAAACTGAACACACTGTTTTTTTAAAAGAACACACAACAAGAGGACTACAATTTGGGGAAAATAAAATATATCTATTTTAACTAATTTAATTGCACTGGTTTCGTTTCAGCTCACTGTCATTTCTACTTTTCCTGCACACTCGCTCTAAGTGCATCTTCTGCCACACTCCTGGTGAATGTAGCTGACAGGAGACTGATGAAGTGAAGCAATAATTAAGGAAGATGGCGACAGTATGTTTGGCACTGTAAGGACAGATATAGCTTCCCGGCAAGTTACAGTAAACCTAACAAGAGTGAGAGTGAGTGAACAAATACCAGTTGGGGGGGCTGAGAGAAAAGAGAAGAGAGAAAAAGTCAATGGAGACAAACAACAATAGTTAATGACATGCAGTAGTGCTCTGTGCATCATGGGAAGTCCCCCAGCAGCCTGAGCCTATAGCAGCATAACTAACCAATGATTCTGGGGCACCTGAGTAGTTTTAGTCCTAATCTTAAAAGTAGTAACGGTGCCTGTTTCCCAAATCCAAACTTAATCCAACCTGGGAACTGGTTCCACAGGAAAGAAACCTGATAGCTTAAGGCTCCCATTCTACTTTTGAAAACTGTAGGAACGACGATTAAGCCAGCACTCTGAGAGCAAAATGCTCTATTGGGAAAAATAGAGCATTTTCATTACGTTATAACAGAGCCTGATCATTCAGAAATTTGGCTGTTTAAGGAGAAGGATTTTAAGTTCTTCTCCAACCCATTTTTATTATGCTGATAATTTGGCACTCCAAATATGGTCACTTCTGGAGACCTATACCCCTCTTGCTCTGTAACAGCTGGAATTCTGTTACAGAGCAAGAGAGAATTCACCAGCGATGTGAAGGCACCTGAGAGAGCAACACATACATAAGGATAGCTTAGTTAAATAAGTAGACAAGCACATTACCATATGGATGTCTTGGGTTCTGACACATTGTCATGCGTGTATGAACACGAGACACTGGCAGCAGTGTAGAAACAACATATAATTTACTGTTGCATCTGCTCTTATGTGTCTTATATTTTGCACATATGTTCACTATACTGTAACACAAACGAACAGAGGAGCATTTTGCAGTTAGTGTGTAGTTTAAGTAACTTTACTGACAGGAAAAAACAATCATGCTCTCTGTGCAACCAGCTTAAAAGTGACAATGGGTCTCACAGAACCTGCTCACCTTGAACATCCAACATCTTTCATAAAGCACTGATATACACAGGCACTAATATCCTTAATATCCTCACTCCGGCATTCTGCAACAGTCCTTTAAACGGGTTTTAATTCCACCTCCCGTGAAAACTTCAGCTAACCTCCGCTCATCGGCTTTGGTCTGCAAATCAGAGATCAGAGATACATGACTTACATTGATTCATCTCTGTTTTTGTTTCAGATCTGTAGGTTAGAAATAAAATATCATTGATTTTAGGACCAAAGCCTCCAAACACCCACTAATAACTTCTATCCCCCCACCCAGCATGACTCATTCCTTTATAATGTCAGCGATTGTTCTACACAGTGGACAGCATCTAATTTATTGAAATTTGTATGGCTATTAAACTTATGTTTAGAGGTAATATTTTAATTAGGCCCTAGAAGCAAACTCCAGTTTGTGATTATTGATCTACAGAGTGTGTCAGCAACTATGTTTCAAATTGGGAAGAAATTTACTGTGAGGCAGGGTCCCATTAACATGACTGCTGTCCTTGGCTGGCAGACATAATTGACCTGGCGTTTTCTGCTTATTTTACCTTTCAACATTGTACTTCAGTAAGGTACAGCATGAAAAGACTTGGGTAACAGAATTATAAAAGCATTTATTCATTGTAGTGTGTGGGGACATAGATGTTCAAGTTCAGCAGAATTGAACAAACTTGAGATTTGTGTTAAAAGTGTGGGCAACCTTGGTTAGCATGGCACATCCATAGACTGAATAGGTGCTTTGTGGAACCCTATTAGCCGGAGACAGCTGGATTTGTCAGATAGTTGCATACGTCAAAAGGTACCAACAGCAAAAAAAAACAAAAACAAAAAAAAAACTAGGGCAGCATGGCTAGTTCAACTTAATGAAGAGCAGAATTTGTTTTTTTAGTTTGGAGGAAATAAACTGTTTATCTCTGTTCCACAATTGGACAATTTCGCACGAGTGTCTATGGGAATTGACTAATTTTGGGTGCCAGCTTCATGTGGCTGGAGTTTCTAGCATTGTTTTTCAACTTTGGTTACTGCTAGGCTCTGAAGAAAGTTTGTGTAATAGCATCATTACTGCAATTTGCACCGTATCTTTCAGATTGTACCAGTTCAGCTGCCAGTCGGTAAAAATAAATTGATTTGACATTGAGAAACAGGAAAACGAAAAAGCTGCTTTTATTTTAGACTTTAAAAATGTTACTCTAATTATATTTAAAAAAAAACAGCGAAATATTGAAGTTCATTCACTGAAGTAGTCGAGCATTTTTTCAGTTTTTGTTTCTTTTTGCACCACAAAATAAGGATTAGATGTTTAAAGAGTAATTGCTGTGAAAATATTAAAACATCATTAGGTTTTGCAGAGTACTTGATGACCTTTTTATTTTATTTATTACCAGAGCAGCAAAAAGAATTCAAAAGCAAAACCTCTCACCAACAAAACCCTGTCGACCTTTTCTTTCTATTTGCTCCTCGTCTTTATATCTCAGATCGGGATAAAAGGTTGTCTTCTCTGACATGCAAAACACAATGCAGCATTAAAAGAGCACACAGGGAGGCACTGAATCAGGGAAAAATTGTAGTGTTCTGAGCAGTGAACTCCCAGTTGTGGGTGTTTTCCTGTCTCGATAAGCATCAGAATAATTTGACCTTTTTTTATTTTCTTTGGTTACATGTATTAAACACAAATACATTACTTTCAATTGATTGCTGACCAGTAGAGGGTGGAGGCTTTTTTTCCTCTTTCTCTCTGCCTGGTTGGACCTTAGTTAGCATTTCTGTAAAATATACATGTGTATATATATGTATATGTATATCATTATCAAATAAATGCATAAAGACTGTAGAGAAGTATGATAGAAGAGGACAGAGGCAGTGTATGCAGTGTTTATTTTTTAACAGTGATCCTTTTGATCTAGCAAAAACATAGATATTGATCTTCTTCCCAGTCCAAGTCCAAAAGAGATCACGGAGGCCAATAACACGTTTGAACTGCGAACAGCGCTGGCTAAGGCCTCTAGGGGGCCCCAGGCAAGATTTTATTCCTAACTCCTGTGCAAAATTACTTCTTTTACATTTGACACAAGTAAGACTCTGTGCCTTGGACTGTAATGAGGAAATGATGAGTGGAATTGGATTTTTATTTATTAATTTATTTTTGTCTTTGTGAAACATGTTTCAAAAATTTAAGAAAATAAAAAAATGTACATTATTACTGATTTTACAAAATTCATCATCTTATTGTTCTCAGTGTTCAAGCCTCTTACCAACAATGGGGGGGGGGGGGGGGGGGGGGGCGGGCTGTGTTATCATCTGCCATCTGCCATGGATTTATACTTTGTGGACGATAAATTCCATTACTCGAGATGAGTGATTAGTGTGGAATCAATTCCCTTTATGCGACATGGCAGTGTCATACGGTGTGGTGTTTTGCTGACTTTATTGCACTAAACCCCTAGGTTTGGATTCCCCGTTCTGCAGTAAACAGCGCTCTACGCATCTACATCATGCAGTGATGGCCAAGTGTTGTGATAATGGGAAGTAGAGCCTTCACATAAAGCTGAAAATTTCCAAAGAAATCAATATTGAAGTGTAGCATTTCTTATGTATGTTGGTTGTTTTATGGGATTTTTTTCTTTTCTCAAAGATCTGCTGTCACAAATAATCGTATCACCATCTGACAGACAGCTGTTTTTTCCACATAAAAGTATTAAACAGAAAGCACCCTGTCGTAAAGGGTCACAGCTTGAGCTGTTTGATAGAAAAGAACAAGCTCTCTTGCCACATCTGTCACTTTAGACCCGAGGTTACGCCTTTTTCATCCGTTACAACACACCTACATTTTAATCAATCCCCAGCATCGACGTACACCTTCTTCTCAGCTCCAGCTCTTCCATGCCCATGGCTGTCACATCTTATGTCTTACAAAGGAAAAGGAGCTAACATCCCTGTCTTCAAGTGTTCATACGGCCCCGGGCTACACTTCAGATATGCTAGCAAATACCAAACACCACAGAGGCTCTGGGTCTCTGATTCCCGTTTGGTCCTTATTGTGTAAAACAAAGATGTTTTTTTTCTGTGTGTGTGTGTGTGTGTGTGTGTGTGTGTGTGTGTGTGTGTGTGTGTGTGTGTGTTTAACAATTGATTTAGAGGCTTGTTGGCATAGTGCACAGTTGGATCTGGTTGAATTTGCTCAGACATACAGCAGCAAGGAAACTAACAACACAACCTCTGACCTGATCCTAGGGAATCTCTTATGTCTGAATATTTTTAAAGAACAGAACAGCATAGGTTTAATGTTATACTAAAGTGGTTTTCAAGCACAGGTCACGCTATTTGTGACCATTAGCTTTACCTCGGGGCTCAGATGTATACCCTTAACCAGCCTGAGTTACTCTTCATGTTACAACTGCTTACCAGGAAACATAATATCCTTTGTGAAGTCATTCACAACACTTGTGGATTATTGTACAGCACAGGATTAGGGCCATCTCCCTCCACAACATCTGTTTTACTCTAACGGCTTGTGGAGATTATAGAAGAAAGTGTTTGCTCTGTTACAAACACATGGGCACAGGATATAATCTCATCAAGTGATTAGAATATACAAACTGAAGACAAAAACAAAGGCGTTGCAAGAGAGGGAAATTATGAAAGAGACGGTGCTTAGGAAGGACAGTAGCTGTTGTGGTTTCTTTGAATTTGAGGGCCAGACTTTTGCTTTTTTTTTTTTTTTTTTTTTTAATTAAAATGCCAGTAAATACACTGTGTTATCTTTACACAGAGAACACCTTCAAGGACAGTGAAAGAGAATGCCATAAAAATGTCATTTTGCCAAAATCTTGAAAAACAGACTACCACCACGCAGACCTACTATTAATTTTACATTCACGGGGTCTCACTGGTGCTAAAATCTGGAAAAGAATTGTGTCTTTTATCTAAACTAAAGAAAGGAGAAGAGAAATAACAATTTATTATAAATCAGTGAAACACACCGGGGCCTGATCCACCCCAGCAGGGCTTCCTTGGGTGAGGGTGTCTAGTGATAATGGCCGAAACACTCGATGAATCCAAGGTCCACTACTGACGATGTGTTAGATTTTAATATGATAACCTAGATCAGATCTCTAATCCCTAAACCTAACCAAGGAAGAAATGATGGCTGATTACCTTGGGTAAAAGACCGAACGATGTGTGCCGCTGGTAAAGTTTCTGGGCTGCCTTTCCTCATAACTTCCTATCCTTCAAGATTTAAAGCAATGCATTATCAGGGATTGTAACATCTAGTTCTTTTACTGAATCTGCATTTAAAAGTTTTTATGTAAAATAAGGATAGAAAAGAGTTAGCTTCTTATTTTTTAACTCATACCCTGAATTTGTTTGATTTGGAAGCTGTTTTGATTCTGCTGTTCTCAATGAACCCAAAAAACTCATTAATATCAAAGCTGATTGTTTTTGGAAGTAGTTTTTAGTTTGATTTTAGTTTTAGCTATTTTAGGGGGATATCTGTGTGTGCAGGTGACTATTACTGTGCATAATTATTAGGCAACTTAACAAAAAACAAATATATACCCATTTCAATTATTTATTTTTACCAGTGAAACCAATATAACATCTCCACATTCACAAATATACATTTCTGACATTCAAAAACAAAACAAAAACAAATCAGCGACCAATATAGCCACCTTTCTTTGCAAGGACACTCAAAAGCCTGCCATCCATGGATTCTGTCAGTGTTTTTGTCACACAGCGGAAATTTGTGTTTTTATGTTTTATCAATCTGTGTATTGGTACATAGTGTTGATTTTATTTGCATGATTTTATAGTGATATTTATATTGCATGTTTGTTTATTGATATTTATACTGCATGGTTTTATCCTCATATTTATATTTGTGTTAATGTTGTACCATGTTCCTTTAACCCACTGTGGACTAAACAGATAATTGTAGGCACCTGTGAGGTGGGGGCGTTCCCCAAGGTGGCCTATCAGCCGCCAGGTTGACCTGTTAAAGGGGATGGTGAGCGCAGAGACAAAAGGAGAGAGGAGTGACGCACGAAGGGAGAGGAGGCGAAAAAGGAACGCGTGCAACCCCGCACGTGTATGGAACGAACTGCTGCCTGACTGTGGGGCGCCGCGAGTTGTTCGGCGATCCAGTCCTAACGGCAGGAACGGCAACAGTGGGTGGCGATGGCTGCAATGCACGACAGGGCAGGGATGCCCCTCTGCTTGCATCTGACGGTGAGACGAGGGAGGCCGTGTTCAGGTGTGGAGTGGGGCGGGACTGTGCGGCGACGCGCTGTCAAGAGGAGACAGGTCTGCGATAGGAGCCCCCTCCCTGGTCTGTTGCTGACGAGTTTTACCATACTGGAAGAGAAGTTCCTCTCCTGTCTCTTTCATATAAGGACCATTCGCCCATGTGTGGCTGGACTGTGGGATTATGGGACTATGGGAGAGTAATTTTAGTATATGGAAAACATGTTTTAGCCTTGTTTTAATAGTGTATAGTTATTTCTGCCGGCAGGGTTTTTAGCGGGTTTCAACACTATTTTTATTGTATACGGGGATTTTAGCTTGTATTTGTGACTCTGGCTGTGTTTTTTTATTATGGAAATAAATGGTGTTTGAAGCCAGCTTAGTTTCTGTGCCCTGAGCGCTGACCCACCCACTCCCCTTTTTCGCTTGTATGTATAAAGAGGTGGTGGTGAAGATTTAGGTCCACCAGTTTAGCGGCTACATTTTGATCTGTTCACCATCAACATTGCGTGCAGCAGCAACCACAGCCTCCCAGACACTGTTCAGAGAGGTGTACTGTTTTCCCTCCTTGTAAATCTCACATTTGATGATGGACCACAGGTTCTCAATGGGGTTCAGATCAGGTGAACAAGGTGGCCATGTCATTAGTTTTTCTTCTTTTATACCCTTTCTTGCCAGCCACGCTGTGGAGTACTTGGACGCGTGTGATGGAGCATTGTCCTGCATGGAAATCATGTTTTTCTTGAAGGATGCAGACTTCTTCCTGTACCACTGCTTGAAGAAGGTGTCTTCCAGAAACTGGCAGTAGGACTGGGAGTTGAGCTTGACTCCATCCTCAACCCGAAAAGGCCCCACAAGCTCATCTTTGATGATACCAGCCCAAACCAGTGCTCCACCTCCACCTTGCTGGCGTCTGAGTCGGACTGGAGCTCTCTGCCCTTTACCAATCCAGCCACGGGCCCATCCATCTGGCCCATCAAGACTCACTCTCATTTCATCAGTCCATAAAACCTTAGAAAAACCAGTCTTGAGATATTTCTTGGCCCAGTCTTGACGTTTCAGCTTGTGTGTCTTGTTCAGTGGTGGTCGTCTTTCAGCCTTTCTTACCTTGGCCATGTCTCTGAGTATTGCACACCTTGTGCTTTTGGGCACTCCAGTGATGTTGCAGCTCTGAAATATGGCCAAACTGGTGGCAAGTGGCATCTTGGCAGCTGCACGCTTGACTTTTCTCAGTTCATGGGCAGTTATTTTGCGCCTTGGTTTTTCCACACGCTTCTTGCGACCCTGTTGACTATTTTGAATGAAACGCTTGATTGTTCGATGATCACGCTTCAGAAGCTTTGCAATTTTGAGACTGCTGCATCCCTCTGCAAGATATCTCACTATTTTTGACTTTTCTGAGCCTGTCAAGTCCTTCTTTTGACCCATTTTGCCAAAGGAAAGGACGTTGCCTAATAATTATGCACACCTGATATAGGGTGTTGATGTCATTAGACCACACCCCTTCTCATTACAGAGATGCACATCACCTAATATGCTTAATTGGTAGTAGGCTTTCGAGCCTATACAGCTTGGAGTAAGACAACATGCATGAAGAGGATGATGTGGACAAAATACTCATTTGCCTAATAATTCTGCACTCCCTGTAATTTGTTATTCCAATTAACTTTCTGTAAAGTGTGTTTTATTTATTTATTTATGTTTTATTATTATGTGTGACAAAACCCATAATAGGTTCAATAGGTAGTCTGATTGTTTGTTTGTTTTTTTTGTTCCTGTTACTATTTGCATAAAATACTATTTTGATACTGTTTTCTATTATTTCCTTACTGTAGCTTGATTTCATATAAAATATATAAAGCAACCTCTCTCTGTTTCTCCACCCCCCCCCACTCCCTCCATCCCTACAGCAAACCCTTAATTGCTCAAGTCAACCTGCCTTTCTTAATAACAATCATATGTTTACTGAAAACAAACACACACATGCCATCTCTTAAACACACAAAAACATGTACGCACTTATACACATGCAGACAGAACATATACTCCCCACCATCAACTACTAATTAAGAGCTAATTATCTAGGCAAGTGTAAACAATCTCAGCAGATGGCAAAACCATGGCATTAGCACTAATGACCTTGAGCAGTGTGAGACCACAGTCCTCAATTCAGGAACAGCCTTTCTCGTTATGATATGCTGCATTCATTAAAATGCCACACACACACACACACACACACACACACACACACACACAAACATGCACACCGACAACCCAGGTTTCTATTAAACCAATTTTCATTCATTAAAAAGTGTCTTTGTTGTTCTTTACATACAAAGATTCACTAAACTGTATTCTCGTTGTGTTGCGGTCATTAGTTATATTTCATATTAATTATAAGCTTGTGAGGGAACTACGAAATGTAGTTAGGTGCATGTATTACTTGTATTTTATAATGGATGTGTGGTTATTCTGTCTTAGTTGCCTGCTGTTTACAGGTGTCATACGATGATTTTGCATGTATAAATCCTGCACTTATTTATGACTGAACAATCCTGGTCAAATCACTGAAACTGGACTAACTCTTCATAGCTTGTGTAACCTACAGATACATGGATATAGATGGGGCGACCGTGGCTCAGGGGGTTGGGAATTGCATCTGTAACCGGAAGGTCGCCGGTTCGATCCCTGGGCTCTCTGTCCTGGTCGTTGTGTCCTTGGGCAAGACACTTTACCCTACTTGCCTACTGGTGTTGGCCAGAGGGGCCGATGGCGCGATATGGCAGCCTCGCTTCTGTCAGTCTGCCCCAGGGCAGCTGTGGCTACAACTGTAGCTTGCCTCCACCAGTATATGAATGTGAGAGTGAATGAATAGTGGTATTGTAAAGTGCTTTGGGTGCCTTGAAAAGCGCTATATAAATCCAATCCATTATTATTATTATTATATGTTTTACTCTACAGTTCTATATTAACTCTATTAACACACATACATTCAGGTATATTTAGTTTGTTTTAAAAAGAGTTGCAAGCACAGCACAGAAGGAAATGGAAATTTAAACTAGCAACAGTGAGGGTGACCATCATCATCTCTGAAGTGCTGTTAGCATAGTCCAGTTTAGTTTCTCATCATCGTCCTCTTTTCCTCCTGCCTGGCAGCTCCATTTCCAAACATCTCAACCTTGTCTTTGTCACCAAACTGCTCCCCCTGAGCTCTCCCTCTCCCTCCCTCTACTAATTTCTAATCTTTTCCATCTCTGTCACTCCCAATGAAAACAATATCTTCTGCTTCAGCTCTGCCTCCTGTCTTTTTGTCAGTGAGCCACAGGTGATTAACCTGTGATATAAATGACAGGTGATTAACAATAAGCAATGAAGTGCCCCTGAATGTCCCATTCGATATATAGATATTTTTCCCATTTATTCCATAGGAAAATACAAAGAACAAACCTTAATGGGAAGCATTTACTGTAACCGAGTCTTTGAGGATATTGCATTTCTCCTGGCATAAGTCTCCTTGTAGACCTGAGACTAATAATGAATGCTTCCTCTCCATTTGGATCGCTACCTCGGAGCAGCAGTAGACACTTATTCAAATTGGCTTCAGAAGTGCCTGTCTTGTGCCTTGCCTCATGTTTATCAGTGTTAAGTATAAGTTGACATTCCCTGCCACGATTGTTGAAATACTTCTGGCATAACAAACACTCAAGCTCATTCTGACAATCAAAACAGCATTGTGACATTGTTTTTCTCAGATGATTAACTTCAATGAGAGGGAGGAGCGGCCTTGCTGATTGGCCACAGACCTGTTCGGTGTGGTGTTTTGTTTTGTTTTTGTACCCTTTTTTTGCTTCTATTCCTCCTCCTTGACAGTTGCAACACTTCCAAAAATGTGTTTAATTAATTTTAAGTCTTTACCAATGATGCCCTCCTGCTTTTTTTCTTACTTAAGTGAGTCAGAGTGAGATAACTGAACCGTGGAAGTTGGTCATAAATAACAAAATTAGTGACAGGGTGAGGAGTTTGGCCATTCAGGAGGGACTCTGATTACAGCCAGTGCTCGTCCACATGGAAAGGATCCAGTCAAGGCTGTTATGGCATCTATCTAGGAAGCCTCATGGATGCCTAAGTGTGGTATTTTGGGCATTGTCCTACCTGGAGTAATCCCGAGTTAGAACTAGGACTTCCTGAAGAGATAATTAATATCTATCAGTGTGCTTGGGAACCACTCAATGTCCCCTCCTGATGAGCTTGAAGTGGCTGGAATAAGGAAAGTATGGGCTTCTCTGCTCTGACTGGATAACCCGGATAAGCAGTGGAAATTGGATGAATGAATGGATAGTGTTTGTTTGTTTTTATAAAACACACCATAAATAACACTTTATATGCCTGAAATGTATGTTTATTAAAATAAGAAGAATGAAGAAGAAAAAGTAAATCTATTTTTTGAAGGATACACAGACTGTGGATATAGTAAATCAGACAGTTCCAGTAATTCCAGTAAATATATTTGAAAAGTAGCTGAATAAGCCAGGGTTGTACATTTCACTCAGTTATTATAACACTGAGGTTTGCCTCATTGTTGAGCAGGTTTGTGTCTGCTGCTACATTTAGAGACTTTCCAGATCCCTTTAGATATTTTTAATAGCAGCTAGTGAAATATCTATGGACAGCACTGCTTTACAAACAAAGGTCATGCTCTCCCACTGCCAGCATTGTTATCTCTCCTCTTGCTCCTTTTAGCAAATTAGTGGGTAACATGTGGCTTGTACATTTTGAGAGCATTCTCTGGATCTCAGTGTTTTATGCAATATCTCTTAATTAGATTTTATTCTTTTGAATCATTTGCATGATCAGCTTGCAACCATCTCGTTTCAGTCACTTTGTCGCATACAATGTTATCATAGACGTAACACCCAAGTTGTCATGAATCTGAATTATCATGAAGCAGCAATGATATAGTGTATGACTCTGACATGAATTTAGTGTCTCCGCAGTAAAAATGATATGACCCATATTATTGTAAAGGCAGTGCATTATCTTTAGCAGAGGTTTAAACACAGTTATACACTGCCAGTACTCCAACTTCAGCTGCTGTTAGACTCAAGGACTCGGATATTCTCCTGGCACTTCAGTGTTCCTTCAAGCACCCACTTTGTATTCATCTTTCTCTCACCGCACAACAACAACAAAAGAAAGGAAAAACGCCTGTTTCTGAAGCTACAGTTGTAATGACATAATGCTGTGTCACTGATAGTTCATCCGCACATTATAATGAATACAAATAGGGCAATACGGAGCAACTGCAGGATGGCTACACAAAGAACACTTTCACAAAACTCCTAAAAGGAGACATTATTCTTCATGGCAGCCAGACAAGGATGTTCTGCTGTGATGCAATTCTGAATGCATGCTGGTCTGCACCTAATCATCTGTCTGCAAAGGTGGAAGAGAAACGGAGTTCATCTTGTCAGGGCTGCGTGACGAAATGGTGACACTGAATGCAAAGCCATCTGATACATGTCAGTGAGGCGGGATAGGCAGGGTGTCTTTGTGTGCGGCGAGGTGAGGGAAGAAAGGGAGCGCCCGCAAGCGTAGGGAGTGCTTTCATGTTTGGCGCGGCACTTCGCTGATAGTGTTTGAGCGTTCAAATATGCTTTTGCGGAGCGCAAGAACAACTGTCCGTGTTCAACTGAGTTCACACATGTAAAACACCAGCTGATGGGATGTCAATCGCAGGTGCTGCGCCTGTCATAGTGATGCTGCTGGCAGCGTAGTAAGTGATGGCTCTGACCTTCAGCGGTGACAAGAGAGCGAGGCAGCACAATTAAACTACGCTTCTGCATTTTTCCCCACTCTCCCTCTCTCTTCCTTTCTGTTGCTATTCTGTAATGACAGGTCACACTCACTCCCTTCCAATAACCAAAGTCCAATGCCTGCTGATGACTGCAAGAAATCTTTTCCCAAACAAAAGTCTATGCAAGATTTATAAAAAAAGGGAATGAAATTTGAGGAAATGAAGGGGGGGGGAAGTATAGTTGTACTGTACAAACATTCCACAAAGTGCCTCTAAAGGCCTTAATGGGAAATGGATGCTCACTTTTAGTTGATGGCTATTGAGACAACGTTTTTTTTTATCAGCCTAATTTCTGAGTTAACAGTAAGAAGCGTGAGGATTGGGTCCAAAATAGCTGATGGTTATTTTAAAAGTGAAACACGAGTGAAAGTGATAAGTGATATTATTCAGTGAAGATGTTTAAAAAATCAGTTGTGCAACAAAAAAAGGACAGAAAAGCAAACAAGTGAAGGGACAGAATAAAGAAACTGAAAGAGGTCACTGACTCAAAAACAAAAAAGAGAGATTGAGTTAGGGATGTGTAAAGGACACGTGAAGCCCCACAATGCATGATGGAGATGTGATCTTCCCATAGACAGTGATGAGCGTAGGATGATGATGACGATGATGATGATGATGGATGACGGATGTTCCAACCTTGGCCCTCTTTGCAGTGTCATTAGGCAGCAAGGTTTGGGGAACCTGTCTGAATGCAGCATGCTGTGCGCTACCTATTTATCACTGCTGTGACTGCTGAAATCACAAAGAATGAATGGTTCCAGTGGTGTCTGTGTTACGGAGCTTTGGTAAGTGAGGATTTTGACAAGTAAAATCTATGAGCTATAACCTCCTACAGCAGTCTTTAATTTTACTGCGGCATATCTGCTAGAAAGCTTTTAGATGAAATGAAATCAAAATGCAGTTGTGGCTTACTTCCTTTTCTAGTCGCGTGTCGATGTGCGTGTTATCCGATTGGAAATTTTAAAACCGTGACACAAACTGAAGACTTTTACTTCGATTTAGTTGCACTGCTACAGAGCAAAGTGTAAAACAAATTTTCCGAAGCTAACAGCTTCAAACTGCACAGTAAATACAGACGTGTGCCTCACGTTAGAGATGGGTTTTTTTCTTTTTTCCGTTTGTTTGATCAGCATTAATCTTCAAAGCTGTATTGTATTATAGGATTATGAAAGATTAGAATTCTGACTTATAGTTTTTTCTTGGTTGTTTGTTTTTCATTTTTTCTGGACAGTGCAAAAAATATATCAGGGACTACAGATAAAAATTAGCCTTTTCTATACTGGAAGCAATATATGTGTTGTGCATTCTTCCTAATAAACTAAAACCGTGATTTCATTCAAGCTATATTTACAGATGTTGTTGCCAAATCACCATATTGGTAGATCCAGTATGTATCAAGTTTCCTCGGGATTGTTGGGAGACTATGCAGTGTGATTGAAAACGGGCACCGTATGCCTGAGAGCACCTTACATAAAATGAATGGATTTTTTTACCCCTATAAAGTGAGAGACCAGAGTGGCTCACTAAGAGCAGTGGAGGGGCTGAGTGTGTGTTTTGAGTGCCCACTTCTGGACACATACTCATCAAACAATGGGAGACATGGTTACGGGGGTGGGAGGCATATCTGTCAGTCAAAGCGCAGCCAATACACTTCCATTTGAGGAAGCTGTCAGTCACCCAAGAGTGCAGTAATGGTATGGTTGTCACCAGAGTAGGAGGCTGGAGTAAAGGGAGGAAGACAAACTCATTTGGTAAACTGGAGGGAGAAAAGCTGCCACTTCCCTGAGACACCACCTGTAATCGCTACCTACAGATTTGACATAGTCAGTGTGAGGATAAAAGGATTGTGACTGAATTAGTTAGCTATCAGGGGCTATTTATGCTAGGATTATTTTTTCATGTAAAATAAAAACAAAACAGTTTGACACAATTTAAATTTTTTATCGTGGCACATTATCTCGCTGGAAGCACACAGTCAACATCTTTTATTTTATTTTTTGGTCTGCTCATAGCAGTCTGGCCATTCTCCTCTGACTTCTGGCACGAACAAGGCATTTTTGCCCAGAGAACAGCTGCTTACTGTATATTTTGTCTGTTTCGGACCATTCTCCATAAACCTCAGTAGCAGTTATGTGGCAAAATCCCAGTAGTTCAGCAGTTTCTGAAATACTCATGCAAGCCATTCTGGTGACCTAAATGACCTTTCCTCCCTATTCTATTGCTCACTTTGAACTTAACCAGGTCATCTTGAGCATGACTATGTGCCTAAATAAGTTGGTAGTATGTAATTGACTGATTAGATATTTGGTGTACCTAATAAAGTGATCTGTAAATATATTTATTAACAAGAATACGCTTGTTTGGGTAGATTTTCAACATCTTTCAATCCTGTTCATTCTTCCCTGTTCACAAAATATATATAAAAAAGCTTTGTAAGCTTTCCCTGTACCCTTTTGACATTTTCCTCTTTCAGTTTTTAAAGAGGTTTGTTTACTACAAACACTCCCTAGCACACCTGTATTGAAAAAGATGCTCTACTTCAACCTCCAACCACTGAAAGAAGAGTGGGAAAAAAAGAGAATCCGATAATAAATATTTTTTTACATTCACTTTAAAATGCTTTCTGAACATGGGAAGAAAGTTTTGTAGTTAAACTTGTGACTAAACTTTTGACTCCTCCGAATAATGAATGAAAGCACATTATCAGTTATCGCCTAACCTCTTCTATGCTTTCTAAATGTCAGCAGCACACAGCTTTGGATACATCATGCTATGTCATCGTAGCCAATCATCTTATTCTTTTGTCATGTATTCTTGTTATAGCTTGCAAGCGTTCACACGACTGTTACACAATGCCACTTTTCTCAGAAAAATCAAAAAGACTGAAGTATGCTTCTTCATGGAAACTTCCCGTGCACCCCATGCATCCCACTTACCAGCAGCTTCTCTGATGTATTTTTCTTTTTTGTAGCATCACCAGACCTAATTTTAAGCTCTGACTTCCTCCTGCCAACCTTAAGATTTGCAGCACCTCTACCTGAACAGTCAGTGGCTGATTTGTCAGCTGTGGCAATTGGTTGGTGATACTTCTCTATTGTGTTTCCTGGTAGTTAGGCAGAGAACAGGGATGAGTTCTGCATATTTAGTCATTTTCTTCTCAATCTCTCCTCCTTGAGTCAGCTGCAGCACTTTTATTGTTGGAGCCAACAGTCTGGTCACAGAATCAAGTTGCAAATCTCCCTTGTATAACAGAGCCTCCTCTCCAAGTCCGCCTACAGTTTTCCCCTCGTATCAGAGGTTTTGATGCTGGCATCTTGCTGGTGGTACCAGCCACCTCCTTCTCCCTCAGGAACTGGATCTGATTCTGGCACCCTGCTGGGTTCTCGTGGCTGCCTCTTTATCTCTACGACTTCTGAGCGTTTTTTTTTTTTTTTTTTTTGAACTGCTTTATTGTTTCTCCACTTGAACCAAACAAGTTTTGTAGTATAGTTTTTCAGCATGGGTGGAGGTTTTTGGTATCTATGGCACACTGCCATGCCCGTGGCAGCTTGCAGACATTTGATGTCTGATGAATCAGCACGCTTCCTTCTGCACTGTCTCAACCATCCATTTTCTTTTTCTTGTGCATTTCTCTCTCAGATTGTGTAATTTTTTTAAAACCTCTATATTTTTCAGTTTTGTTTTGTTTGTTTTTTTCATTTTTTGGGTGGGTTTTTTTGTCCATAAACAAGTGGTGTATGTCCTAAAAGATACAGTAAATACGCTTGTAATTATTCTTCAAAATGAGAGACTTTTTTCATTGCAGAGATTCTTGGTCCACACTGCTCTGAATCTGTAGAAAATGAGCAGTATGTGAGTTTTAAATTGTCAGCTCAGGCTTTCGTGCTTGGCTTTTTTTCATCTGCACTCCTCAAGACGTAAAAGTTTGACATCTTTGAAAGGTGTGAGCTTCATATTTAATGTGAGAGTCATTGCATATTCTGTGTTAAGACAGCACTCACACACACGTGTTTAATAATAACAGAAATAACTGTTATTGTCTTCCATTGTTTCTGGTTACTTTGTTTTCTCACACTCTTCTACTTCTCTTCTATGACCAGTTTCATCACATTTACAAGAACCATATTAAAATGACAAAAAAAAAAAAAAAAAACAGAACAAAATTTGAAGCAACATTTTTCTCTTTGGTGCTTGTTTGCAAAATCTAGAAGTCTGTAGGACATAATTTGACAGTAAACTCATTCTGCACAATATATAGAAGCCTCAGTGCCCACTGCCTGCAGCCCCCTTTGCAATAAAATATCAAGTCCTAATACTCACCCAAGGCTTCTGGCTTAAGAGGTTCTGTGTGCACTGATGTAAATAAAACCCTTGTTTTCCCCCATAACCTAATCCTTGGACTTTATTATACACTTTAGAGGATGTTTTTGTACCTCCAGCCTTATAATCAGCGCTGCTCCAACCCACTTTCATCTTTTCATCCTCCTCTTTTATGGTTTATCCACTTTCCCTCATTCTTTCCTCTGACCTGGCTGTACTGGCATAATATAGTGTGGCTTGATCACAAATAATACTCAAAACTCATTAATGAAAGATTACGGTTTCTCTGAATAGCCACGGTGAGCTTTCATTTGGTGCCCATATAGGCTGTGGTACAAAGAGCCAAACACAAAAGGAACAAACATTGACCCCTGCAGGAGCATGAACGACCTTAGCCAGCCTTTTGTGCTGTGATTTGAAGACGTACCCTTGACAAAAAGTAAAGACCCCACTACTAATAAGCAAAAAAGAGGAAATGTTTAAATGAGAAAAATCATGGAAAAAATAAAGAAAAGCTAAACCTGGCTTGTTGTGTTCTCGCATTAAACTAATGCACATGTGTGCCTTCTTGCTGTTTTGGTTCACCAAACACTTGCATTTATAGCCGGTACAATCAGCAAGAGGAAAGGAAAATAGCGACTAAGCTAACCATCCTTGCTATGAGAAAACATAGCATGAGGTCAAAGAAGAATGTATGGTATAAGGTAAGAAGAGCTAATTGGCTTGCTGAGAAATGAAACCAGCACCATCTATTCAGTTGGCTTTATATAGACTTGCCCTTCGTTAGGTGAGTACAGAGAGGACAGAGCAATGATCATGATGTTTATTGAGGGGAGGTGGAGTAGCGACTCACGGCGTGAATGTTTGTGCATGTATTTTTGCTTGTGTTGGGAGAGGACAGAGGGTGGTCTCCTTGTTTATATGTATATGCCTTTGTCTCAGTGTGAGCATCAGAGGATGAGTGCGAAGTTGCCAACAGAGACGGGGATGAGATGGATGAGGTGGGCGATGTGTGTGTGCATGCAGCTCTGCTTGTGTCAAGAGCCCAGTGGCATGCCTCACATTGTATGTACTGAGGGGAAAAAGTCACCAGTGAGTATTTGCCTGCTGCTTGCATTAAATCACACAGATGTGCATCTTTGCACCAAAAAAATCAGCAGGCAAGAGTAGAAATATGAAGAAAAACAAGCAGTCTACATTGTGCATCTTTTTATATGAAAGATGTGAATCTAAAAGTTCAAAAAGGAGAAATGAATAATAAAAAAAACAAAATAAAAAGATTATCATAGAGAAACTCGTGTTAACATGACATTTATTTAGGCATCTTCTTTTTTTTTATTTTTTTATCCTTCCAACAAATAACTAGTGCGTGGCAATAACAGAGGCTGACTAAAAAGCCAATTGTAGTGCATTAAAAGCCTTCTAACAAGGCCATGAAGTGGAATTGTTTCCTGCCACACTCCAAAGTGAACAAGTGTTGAATTGGGCGAGAAGCTGGATAATGGCCTCTCCTTCAAACTACCTCAGCTATCAAATGCTCTCCGTATTGACCTGCACTAATCATCTTCACAAAGTGGCAATTTAGACAATTATCCCCCCAAATTTCTCTTTTGAAATAAGTATTTTATCAAATGAATCCAGCACACTGTGCCCACTCATCTTAAGAAGATTTTAAAAGGCTTAAAGGTCAAATTTGTAACTTTTTTTTGACCGTTTTCATTACAGGTTTTAAAAGTTAAAACAATGCTACTTGGGTGTTTTTCAACTGATGCCAGTTGAAGATTGAGACCAGGTTTATCTCTTGTCTTTCCAAAGCATGATCAAATTAGAAATTAGAGTAAAAGTAAATTTTTGGTGTTTGGAACCCATTGGTCAAAGAAAAAATAACAAATTAGGGTCTGCCTACACGTCTCATATTTACCTGTTATCATTTTCACTTTATTTCAGAGGCCGTATGATGTCTTGTTGTCAGTAAACTCCTTTAACAGTGGACCAGTGGACCTTTGCAATAGTTGTTTTTAAATTGCATCAATTGTGGTACCAATTTATGTGCCCAAAAGTCATAAAAAAGACAACTTTCCCACTTTTTTCATACTTATTTTAACATTTTAACACCTGAAAATTCTGTTTAAGCTTAGGAGAAAATATCTTTTCTACACTGAGTAATATGTAGTGGAATTGATTTGTGCAGATTACTCACAGTTAATAGTCTGTTCAGATAAAAATAAATTCATTCCACAAGATTTGGCAGGCTGAAATGTTACGATGGTGGCCAAGACCAGTGTGAAATGTGTTATTTTGTGGATGGCTCGTCGTCATCGCAGTTCATTCACACACTGAACTATAAATTTGGCTCGTTAACAACAACGCATGCATGTTAGGTTTAAGTTCAAGTTGTAGTTTGGCAACGTTTTGGTGTGTGTGTGCGCGCGAGCTTGCTTCCACGTTCACTTACTTCATAGCGGCTGTAGCATGCAGAGGAAGTGAGCGATAGGAGTATGGTCCTCTCTTTTCTCCCTTTGTCTAGCCTTCCCCTGCTGCAACCCATCCATACATTATTAAGTAGTAAAGAACATTGTTCCACAGCGTTAATTTTTCAGCAGGCCAGGGGTGGACTGCAGATACATCCCATCCTTAAGCCATGGGTTACTCAGGTTGCTGATGCATACTGTCTCGTATAGAGTTCTGTGCATATCAACAGTGTGTGTTCATTATTTCCCCTGACTGCACTTTTTCATCATACAGCTCAAGTGGTGAGCGTTTTTTTGTCTTCCCTCTTAATGTTTTAGAATGACCTAATTCTTTACCTGATATAAAGAAGTCTTCACTGACGTATAAATCAACATGAAGTCTTCCTGTACAGTACTTCAGTTTGGAGCATGCAAGGTCATTTAAGA
Organism: Aulonocara stuartgranti; assembly: GCF_965226115.1. NCBI lineage: Eukaryota > Metazoa > Chordata > Actinopteri > Cichliformes > Cichlidae > Aulonocara > Aulonocara stuartgranti. Next base: position 7,837,779 of record NC_138959.1, on the reverse strand, counting down.
TGTTTCATGCAGCCATATGATACTGATGCATGAGATGCTTTTCAGCTTTATTGTGTCCCATAATACAGCAATTGATTTGGCTCCATAAACATCATAGCTTAATATGCTCAGTGTACTGCGCCCCGCACACCACCACTAAGGAGATTTTTCTTTCTAGATCTATTGGGAAATTAAACCAGCTTGTTCCTAAGTAAGCACATACAGGCACACCAATACACATACATACATTTTTTTGTTTTGTTTTTTTGTAGAAAAAGGAAATTACACAATGGTGACATGCAATAGAGTGGCATTTATTGGCACACAACCAATCACATGTTCCTTTCATTTCTTGTACATAACCTGTTTTTTTTTTTTAAATTTATGTAGCTCTGTTTCTTAGCGTTACCTGCTTAGTCTAGATTTGCAAGTCATTATTGACACTTGCGAAGGATTGCTGCAGGTTAAGTGATAAAAGTAAGCATACAAGCTGACAGCTTAGCCTGTCGTTGCTAAAGGTTAACTCATAGATTTATGAATGCCACCTCTCTTTGCTGAGGCCGTTTAAAGAAGTAGACATTTTTGATATTTTAGTTGCTGTGATTTATTGCTATCCCTTCCCCATATTGGGTGGCATGAGAACTGAGAAAAGAACAGTGAGTGATGCTAGTTTTCACAATTTTTAAATATTCATGTGTTTAAAAAAAAAAAGAGCTCTTTGGCTTTTCACAGCAATGTATTGTGTTATTGTTTTCAATATCCCGCACCAGTGTTTTCCTGCCTTTGCAGATTGTCAGCCATTTGAAACCAAGTGAGAGGTACTTGCAGCACATCATAACGTTGCAGCTTTTTTTTCTCCATTCACTGAGAAAGCGAAGATATCTCACAGAAAACACGTGGAAGGAAAAAATTGATATAAATTAGAATTAATGTGCTGTCTTGTAGCGTCTTACATAGCGCCTTCTTACCACTATGTATGTAAATGGAAATGACATAAACATAATAACATCAAATCTGAAGAGTGCTGGATGTAAATAGCATGCGGACATCTACAAAGAAGAATATTTAAACCTACAATAAAAAAGGGGTAAAAAAAGAATTGCTTCTGATTGGAACCGGGCGTCTTCTCTTGTCCACTGAGAGTCTGTCTCCTGGACAGTGCAGGGGTCTTTTGCAGTGGTGGAGGGCTTCCAGTTGAACTAAAACTGTGAGCGGAGAGCAGACCAGCAAGAGTAGAGATTATTGGCTGGCAGGGTGGTCTCCTGGGAAATGCAGTTCTACAGGCAAAGAGGAGGAGGCGTCACTGAACCATGAATGAAACAAAAAGGGAGCCAACAATAAAATAGTGAAGCTTTGTGCTAAAGTAAGATGTGTCTCCTTTATGTAGTATGGACATGCTATGTATGTGCATATGAACAGAACAGTGAGCTGCTCACTGGCTTTGTATTGTGAATTTGTGTACAGTATGTATAACTGTGTGGACACAGGCTAGTGGAAACCAGCAGCTGGACTGGATTTGAGTGTCCCTCAGGGATGAGCAAAATATCAGTCAGCACAACCACACACGCCTGCCAAATCTTCCTTTCGTTCTCTCTCTGTGTCTCTCACGCACACACATACACGCACATACACACACAGACACACACACATTCAAAATATGCAGTTTCGTACAGACATACATTCACTGGCACAATCTGGATCATTTCCCTTCCAGAGTGCACACGGACACACACACACACACACACACACACACACACACACACACACACACACACACACACACACTGAGCAAGAGGGCCAGAGCAGTGTGCTAAATAAAATTAGACAGTAGAACAGATTTTCACACCCAGCGGGACCATTAGCAGCTCAGTTAGACCACCAGCAAACTTCCATCCTCATCAGCATCACAAACACATTTTGACACCTGCCATGAAAGAATGGCATGCACACACGGTGGGACACACACACACACACACACACACACACACACACACACACACACACAAAAACACACGCACCTACACATGCACACATCATTTAGAAACAAACAAATCACATGTGGACAGATACATACGAACGCTAGACACCTCCAAACTCACATTCGTTCCACATTATAAATCAACATGTAGCAGTAGGTTTATGAAAATGGACTGTAAAAGCTATAATCAAGCACCTGTGCGTGAGTGCATGAGTTTGTCTCTATGTGTGGGGCCCCCAGGCTGCAGCTGAAATATGTATGCTGTGTCCGGCAGCGTTGAGCCCCTGAGGATTGAGCTAGGAGGGAGGTTGCTACTCATGGCTGCCACTGCAGCACCACAGCCTTCTGGGAGCTGGAAAGTACTTCGTTATCTGTGGAAATTCACTGCTCCGTTTTGCACTGGCCACAAAAAATCTGAAAAAATAAATGTCATCTGTAAAGCCGCTGAGCTGTATTGACACGGACTTGCATCTATTCAAATGATGTGCTTTCACGAGGATATTTTTCCTTGAAAATGGACACAGGTACCTGCTTTACCTTTATTTCTGTGTGTATTTCACAGCCATTTGAAATAATAATAATAATAATAATGATCCAGAAAGAACTCTGCCTATGGATGTCATGGACACATTATGCTGAAGGCGAGTGCGTCAGTGATCTGAAAAAAAGAAATCACATTGCCAGAAAGCAACAGTGAGCAGATAAAGTTTAAAAGTTGCAGACTTGTGCAGAAAGAATATGTTTGTGTCACAATTACAACCTTCAGAATATTTTCATACATGTTATGCATTATGTATAAGTAAAGTATAAGTATTTTATATGTGTGGCATTAGCACCTACAGACTGCTCTTTAAAAAATTAGATGTTACATGTGCAGCATCAAATTCACAAAATCATATTTTCTGATGTAATCAGATGGTCGATGGTCTTATTAATTCATTTACTTCTTATTTATGTCCGTTTAAATCATGTCCTGTATTTCACATTGCTCCACAAAGCACCTTTATTTTATGTGTCTTATAAATAAACCGACTTAAAATGGTGTTTTGACCTTTTTAAGCTAGCCAAAGGTATTTGGAGTGAAATAGGAGAAATATTCCTGACTATAGGTCTTGTTTTTAAAATTTAATAATATGAGTTCTCCTAAATTATGAATTCTCACCCCAGGGCAGGCATTTGTACCTGGCACCGTTTTCATTAATGAGAGAGCCGATTTAATTGACTGTGCTGCAGACTCTGTTTTGAGTCTGCATTTGACACACTACCCTTCACCTTTGCATGCACACACAATTATACACACACACACACACACACACACACACACACACAGTGCTTTGAGCTGGCATGGCCCCAGGGAGCATCTCCTGGCATGGACTTTGCTGTATGCAAACGAGGGGGTCTCTAACACCCAGTAATCCTTTGTATTTTACAGGAAGCATGCAGCCGAATAGTGGAAACTTAAGTTGGGTCTAGTCTGTCTGCGAGTTCATTTGTAGCACTGTTCACACTAATTGGAAGAGCTTACTGGTGGCATGAGACAGACCATCCAATGTGTTTTCTAAGCCTTTTTAATAGCTGTGTACAGTATGAACTGTAATAGCAAGATCTCAAGTGGGTGGTGTGTCATTAAAATCTCGATACTTCAGGTCTCATCTTTGTCTCACAAAGTGATAGCAACATGCTGCACATTTATACTTCCTGTAGTTGTGTGAAAATCATTTCCTCTGAGAAAAAGCATTGATTATTTGTTTAAAAAGCATCATTAAATCCTGTCACATGTATGTGTTTACAATATTAAAGTGTCAGGAAATTGTTGCTATAGTTACTCCATGTTGCTAAAGTGCTGTCAACATAAAGAATGTATAACCAGCCATGTGCACAGGAAGCACAGATTCCCATATGGGTTAATTGTGCATCAATCTGTTGGTAATGCTACGGGTCACCGGTAGGGGAGGACTGCATTCCTGCTTTCCACTCAAAAAGATATGAGCCGTGTATTGCTTATTACATTATTCCCCTCGTGATCCCACTTTTGTTGTAATTATTATGCAGAAAGCACAATTAAAACACGTTTCATATTCATATGAGAAAGATATGCATTTTAAGACAGGACTGTTTTTATTATAGATGGCAACATTTGTGTGTTTTATTGAGAAATACAATTGACCTTTATTTGCGTTCTACATTTAAGCCTGGAGACCCACCAAAACACCAGTTCAGATAAAACTCAGAGTTCTTATTAACATAAAACATTTTATTTGTTGATTTTTTTTTTACATGGGGTCATGTTGTATGCAATGTTTTGATCACTAATTGTTAACAAAAAAATATTAATTACTTCTGGGCCTAAGTTATTATACTCCTAGAGTGCTTATACTGGCACTGCATGTGCTGATTTTACTGTTAGATAACACTGATGAGCTCTTATGGACGTCCTAATGAGAGGAGCTACTGGAGATATCATCAGTGATCAGTGTTTTCTTTGGCCTCACACTGCCCTGTGCTTGAATGGATATGTGTTTCTGCGTGATACAGTGGTTGCCTTTCATTTGCATGTGCCCCCCACCCCCTTTCTTCCCTCTTTTTGACGGCATTGCTTCCTCTTGTCTCTTTCCCTGCTTCCTCTCACCTCATGCTCTTTTTATCTGTCCCTCGAAGATAAAACCAAAGCGTGCATCGCGAGGGAACGATTAGTCTCGGCCATCTCAAATAACTATTGTATGTCTCAATCACCCTCATTCTCAAACTATCTCCTCCAGTGCCAGGCATAGCATTAACCCTCACTGGAGAGGCCCTGGCACTCCAACTCTAAAGGCAGCTTAGAGTCTTATTTTACATTTTATCTCTTTTTTTTTTTTTTGCATCTGTTAAGCCCTCTGTCTGCCATCCTCATCGCTTATAGATCATTCACTCATTTTTTTGTCTTATATCACTTAACCTAAGTGTTCATTTTTCTTTTCGTTCATTGTGTATTCTGTCTTTACACTGACAAAGACTTCCCACTGTGACTTTCTGTTAGCTGTGTCTATGGTTTGACTGAACTTTATGTGCCCCTGCTGTATGGTGGCTTTCTTCGTGTTTGACTAGATTAAGGGATCAGATTTTAACAGAACGGAAAAGGCTCACTTCTGAAAATGCTCAGTGGTGATGTGAGCTGAATTTAGCAGATAAATGCTGTGTGTTAGCTTGCTGAGTCTCCTATGTCTTCTTATATGTGTTATAAATATTTATGCATGTCAGCCTAGCACAATACTCAGGTTATCAAGTGAGAAGTCAAACCAAAAGCTGTTGATAAATATGCATCAAGAATTTATGAATATTCATTATTGAATCACTGAAGTGTGTTTTTGCACTTTTGAACTTCCAACAACTACCATTCATTCCCTTATCATTTTTCTTGATGTTCTTCGTTATGTAACTTTGTATCTGCCTCAGTCTATCACCTTGGTTCTTGACGACAGAGGTATTTCAGAAAGTTCTTCAACATAATTTAACATAGTAATTAAATCTGCTTTATATTTCTCTGGAATGACATGATTAGTCATCTGGCTCTTTCGTAACTTGTCTGGAGAATACACGTGGCTGCGCATTCACGAGCTCCTCAGCTAAAATGCAGTAAAATAAATAAGGTGCTTATTTGACTCTCTGATATTTTTAGGATATGCAAACCTGTTGGGAGACTGTGTGCTTAATAAAAAGTGGAACGTAATCATTAATTAAGTTGTAAATTAATTAAATGTTGTGTCGGGTAGTTTAAAGACAACAGTATCAGATGTTTCAAACTTGTGAAATTTCTCATTTTGAATTCTGATGTGATCTACGTGTTTAAAAAAAATTAAGAACCTTGAAAAACAAAGAAAAACCTTGAAGGTCTGGAAATCTATTTATGATGAGTAAAATAAGCAGGGTTTTTTTGTGAAGGACAATAAATTGCTAATCCAGATTCTACATGTATCACAGCAGCTTTGGTCTGTAGTCTGGATTTCAGGCTATACTGCACTGCCTGAAGTCTTGATCTTGTGGACAGAAGTTTGTTTTTAGCAGCGCTGCTCATCTGTGTTGCATTTTACTGTAAGGGCTTCTGTAAGGGTCCCACTCAACTTCTATCTGTGAATATAGGAACAAAAAAAAAACTAGATGCAAATGCAAACTATATTATGTCCGTCCATGATCAGCTACTGTAACATACATACATTTAGTGTAAAGAAGAATCTTTAGTATTTAATCCAAGTCTGTAATTTTAAATGAAATGCCTGTAAATCATCTTTAGGCTTCCACTGTTTGACTTTCATCCCCTATTTTTCTCACCATTCCTTCACTCTTATCAGTCTACCTCCAGTGGATTTGTTGAGCCAGAATAGAGGAACAAAATATCAGCACTATAGATCATTTTGACAGTTTAATTTCAATGCCTGATTATCAGTCAATTTGATAATTATATTATCCAACCATCCAATTAATGTGTTCTATATTTACAATGATCATCAAGTAAGCGGTCCATTTTTGCATCATTTATTAAGGGTGAGATATTAGAGCCACGAGAGACCTTGACAGTTTTGCTGTGCAGCTTCTTGATTGAGATATAAAAATCACTGTGTGTCTATTGCGACGTTCACTATAGGCACCACCCTACAGAGAGCTTCTCGCCGGTCTTCCTCAATCCATTCCGTCACACTCAACAGAGCGTGTTCAGGAAACACAGAAGGAGCGAAAAACAGAGCGATACAGAGTGGAGGCGAACAAATGATGAAAGGATTTCATGCCTCCTCCTTGGCTTTACTCCTCTCCTGTCTGCTCTGTCTAGCTCGGAGGAAGGTACTGCACTGTGCCAATGAGCTACTGACACACAAGTGCATAGAGCAGGAGATGCAGGATCAATCCTTCATGACTTGATGCTTTTGCTTCCTCTTCGCGGTTAGTCAGACTTCTCTGAGACATTAAGAGCAAGTCAAAATCACCCACAGCAGACAACAGTGCATCGTATCAGATTAGGTAGCTCCGAATGGGACACATTCACAGAGGGTTTTCCATCTGGAGTGTGTTTAGATACCAGTGATAAATAAATGCAACACAGTTTACTTTGTCTTAAATGAAATCCCAGCATCTGACCATAGACAATCCGTAACAGTCAGAGAGATGTAAGCATCAGTTACATTTGGCTCCCTGTTTAAGTGTATTTGAAAAGTTTCCGAGGACTCTGTGCTTGCTTCTTGTCTGTGCTTACATTATCAAAGTTAATGTGATTCCTTCTATCTTATCTGAAGAACTCCGTTTTCCTGACATTCTTTTGTCCCTGTATTTGTGTGTGTGTGACATTTAAGAGTTTGCATTGTTCACTGTTTGTTTCCCATTAACTGGTTTTAGGAGGAAAATGTCTCATTAGGAAATTGAAAGACTTTAATTCCAAACATTTGTCTTTACAGATGACGTGCCTCCCTACTTCAAGACAGAGCCAGTGCGTAGCCAGCTCCATCTGGAACGTAACAGGCTGGTGCTGACCTGCATGGCGGAGGGAAGCTGGCCACTAGAGTTTAAATGGATCCACAATAGCACAGAATTAACACGCTTTTCACTGGAGTACAGGTGAGCACAGGCTGATGAACTGTAACTAACTAGTCATGTGTATATTTGGTGAAATTAGGATTAGTATTTACCTTTTTGCCATTAGCTACAGGCCTACTGTAAGAGATAAAACTATGAAAGTCCCATTCAGTCAGGAGCAGAGATTAGTCATTGACCCCTGGTAGCCACTGGTCGCTAATTCACGCTAGCGTGAAATTGATTGGAAAGAGGTGCACGGTGTTGCACTGAAAACCTCCTTTGAGGTTTTGAGTTTGAGTACACACCAAGAGGAAGTGAAACTGTGAAAAATTGTGACATAACCTGGAAATGGAGTCTGTTTGCACTAAAAGTAAAATGTGCTGGTTGCAGCAGTCAGGCACAACTTTTCAAAAGGTTGTAACTTTTACTGTGAAAGCAAACAATGTCCACTTCCAGTTTGCAGTGAACTTTTCACAGTTTCACTATAGCTCAGAGTATAAATGGCAAGTGTTTGCAGACAAGTTGGCATCTTCCATGAAAACTACAGGTGAGTACAGGAAGGTTTTTGGTGCAACACCCTCTTTACAAACTCGTTTCACCTCTGACAGCCAGCTCCAACTGGCTGGTAAATACAAAGGTTGTCGATCGTCCTCTAGGTCAGTGTGACTGAGACCTTACTCTTTTAACGTACATGACACATGTGATATTTTGATTTGAATCTATCTATCAATCTATCGTTTTCTGGTAATCCGAAGTCAGTTCACAGTGTCAGCACGTTAAGCAGGTTATTCCAGATGTCCTTCTCCCGAGACAAACTTTGTAGCTCCTCCTTGGGGGATCCCAGAGTGTTCCCAGGCTAGATGAGATCTCTCCATTGTGGTCTGGGTCTACCCTGTGTTCTCCTGCCAGCCGGGCGTACCCACAGGACACACAGGAGTAGCAGCTCTACTCCAAGATCTGGATTTCAACCACTAGTTTTTCAGTTGTTACCCATTTTTCATGAGCATAGGTGAGAACCGGGATGCAGATGGACTGGTAAATCAAAAGCTGCACCTTTCAGCTCTGCTCTCTCCTCACCACGACAGTCCGGTACAATGCCTGCATTATCGCTGACGCCACACTAATCTCCCAGTCAAGCTCACGTTCCGTCTTCCCACCACTCGTGAATAAAATCCCACAATACTTGAACTCTCTTGCTTGAGGGATGGTTTGAATTTGACCTAAAAAAAATCCTTCAAAGGGACCTGGTCTTGTAGCCACAGGTAGCCTTACTTGATTATTCTGATGCTACAGAGAAGAAGCATGGGCTATGTAAGAACATCTTCTGCACCCTATTCCAGTTAGATAGGTGTTTAATGCTTGTTTGATGAAAATATTTTTTAAAATCAAACTTATTTTAAATTTAAATTGAATCAGTGTAATATTATGGCTCTAAAAGCACATCTTTATTTCATTTCCAACACTGCTGTGGTAATTCTCAAATTCAGTAGGGCAGTGTGGTACTCTGCATATGCATTTTTAATTAATCCTGGTCATAATCCATCAAACATTAGTGCATTATAAATAAAGAAATGGCTTATTCTTGCTTCTTTTCTTTTATTGCCTCTAACCCCCCCCCCTCTCCCTCGTGCCTCCGTGACCTCCATCACTCTCTGTCTCTCCCTCTGGAGAGGCTGCAAACAAGCGAAAGACGTGAATGAGGGTTAGTGCAGGAGATAAACCGTCTTTAATGGTAACTGGAAGATCCCAATCACGAGGCAAACATTGCTCTTATCTCAGAGAGCAGTGTGCCTCCACCGAGCGTTTCCGTGTACATGTATGTGTGCAGACAGCAGTACAAATGAAGCGCCGGACGATTGATAGAAAGCTTGCTGACGCGCAGCAGATCTTAGCTGAACTGTTGTGTTCACGTGTGAAAAAGAGAACGAATGTGAAAACAACAGTGGCTGAACATAGAAGCAACATCAGGGTTGTTGATGGAAACGCTTTCTTGGTATAATCTCTGGAGACAGATGAGACCAGAGTGAGAACAGCAGAGCAGGAAGGGCAGAAGTGAGACACACAGCTGCTGGAGGAATTGATGAGAATGGACTGTACCTGAGAAAACCACTGCTGTTGGAAGCTTTGGGCCACTTTGACTGTGTTATTGGGAGAGTGATTGAGTGACGCTATGGGTGATTAAACAAGTACTCAGGCACAAGGCTGGACAAGGTTATGTCTATGTCAGTGTGTATATCATATAAAAGGACTGTTAAAGCCATGCAATTATCCCATTCAGGATTGTTTGGCTTTACAAATAGATATAAAAAAGAGACTAATCAAAAATACCCTCAAATTGCTGTCATGCGCTTAGACCATCTGTGCTTTACCAACGTCCTGCTAGTAATAAAATAAAGTACACTGCGAAAAAGAACGTGAATCTTGCATAGGCTAAATGCAACATGCAAACAAATAATAAAAGGACCTTTATAAGGATCTAGAGTCCATATGAGTAGCTGAGTACTTAAAAAATCTAAATACCATTTTAACTGAAGACCGAGTGCCCTGCTATATACTTTCAAGAGTTTGTGGATGTTAGTTTTAAGTACGCATGCCTTTTTCTTGAGGTTTTGTGTCCATTGTATAATTTCTTCATATATATCAGCACCTCTCTTAATGCAAAACCGTGGCGCTCGTGTTGTTTATATGTCGGTACGCACTCCTCCTTATTCCTCAAGTCGGCCTTTCTTTCCGCCAGCAGAGTATTTCAGCAGAACAGACCCCCATATTAATGAGGTTATGGCAGAGGTCCCCAGTGCTGGGCCCTGCTTTAAATATTGACACCATGTGACTTGACCTTGTGTCCTCTGGCAACCAATCAATGCTGAAAACTCTGCGTGAGCATTATAATTCAACATGTAGGTGTGTGCGTGGAAGAGTTAAGCAAGTGGCTGACTTTTAGAGAGACCAGGATCAGCACTGACAAATGCCACATGACGGAAACTTCATCTATACAATATCCAATTGCCACACGCAGATATTCACACATTCTGGCTTGCGTGCTGCTTTCTTTGTTCCTAAAAAAAATCATTTAATAGCCTTATCACCAGATTACAATTGAACTTAGGAAGGATGAAGATTATATCCAATACAATTAAGAATTTTTGATCCTATTAGGCAGATAAGTCTCCTGCACACAATGCTTCAGCAAATCAATAGATCTATAAATACACAGAATAGCACCACAGCTTCCTGTCACGTGACCAAAACCTCAGGGGTGATTACCTGGCACTCCACCAGTCTTTTTGCTGCCAATTAACCTAGAAACTTAATTAAGAGAGTTAATTATTAATCGGCCCTCAAGAGGCATTTTTGTTTGTCAATTGGTTCTTGGCTGGGTTGGTGGAGTGTGGCCTCTGCTTCCGAGAATAGTAAACTTTTGCTTCTTACTCTAATTAGATTGAAAGACAAAAGTAAATAAATAAGTCTTAAAGGGTTTTACAAAGGCAGAAGGGAATATAGTAGTTGTTTGTTTCAGTTATAATAATTTGAAAATAGCATTCCAGAGAGGATACGTTTTTTTCTGAAAGATCAGGCAAATGGTTAAAAACTTTAAGAATGACATTTCAAATTACAACTGCATCAGTAAATGAGCAGAGAAATCTGTGAATCCAAAGGAAAAGGCAGAAAACTAAGAGTAAATGACTGTAATCTTCAACCACAGATCTCCAGGAGAAACCTCTGTACGGGCACAAACGGGGGTATGGATATGTCTAATCAAGACTCCCTCACCACAAAATATGAAACAAATAAATACATAAAAAATGGTACAAAAGACATCGCAGTCGCAGCGTGACGAGTTCGTGTTGATTGACTTTTCATCTCTATGATCTTCTGCATAATAGGTGCTTTGCTCTTCAAATCTGGCATTTCACAATCAGGAAAGAAAAGAATAAATAGAAAATGAGATTAGCGTTTGACAGCTAGCTTGATAGAATGTCACTTCACTCTTTGCAATAATGATTCATCTTTGTAAAATGTGGGTGCGCCTTCAGAAATGGGACGGTAATATTGTATATCCGTGTTTTTGGCAAATCAAGAATGTGCCGGAAGCTAGATGTAGACAGATATGTGCAGATTTTTAAACACTGCATGTACGTATTTCCTAAAAACTCAACCCTCACCCAGACGCCCCTCTTCACACTTCACACTGGGCTCTCCTGCATTCCCTTTGTTCGTCTTGTCTTACTTTAATCCATACATAGATGAAATACCACTAAGCATCCACATTTTTTCTCTTTTAAGCAGATATCATTTCATGTTAGCTCTGAACAAATTAAAACAAGTTCAGTACAATGTTTTTCAATGTCTGGGGGAAAAGCGAGAAGAGATGACAAGCATGCCAACTGGATGAAGATGAAGGAAAAGCTGGTGGAAAAAACTGCCTTTTCTTCACACACCAACAAATATTTAGAGGAAGCCACAAACATCATTGTGCCTAAGATTAGTTATTGAGTTATTAAATAAATTATATCCAAACTTAAGACCAGATAAAGTGTGTCAGTTTACTGTCCTGTTGGGAAAGTGCCATCTGTCTCCAGCTACAGTGACCACCACCCAATGAGAGGTTCATACGACAGCTGCCCTAAATTAACAGCGGTGGTAATTATGAAAATTGTTTTTATTTGTTTCTGTAATGAGTACATATATAACAGACACAAGAGTAGGATCCAAGTCATGGTTTGTGTGTGCTCTGCCTTTTTACTGTCATTAAACAGCAATTTATCGCACGAAATGTGAAAAAACCCTGTTGAAAATCAGACAAATTGAAGATTCCTTTTGTTCCCGTCTCCATGTGCCAAAACAAATGTGAATGCATGTAGAACAGGAGGTGGGTCAAAGTGTGCATGTGGAAAATGAAATTGCATGAGGAATAAAGCACAGCAGCAAATAATAAGACCTTGAGATTCAAATTTGCCCATTCACTCACTGTCATTTTCATTTCCCATTTCCCCAGTGTGTTGTTTTCTTTGACACATCCCACATATCCTTGCTCCTTCTACTGTCGCTCTTTCCAATTGTCACACACAATTGTTCTAGCGAGTCACATCAGATCTAAATAAATAGTTTTTATTTAGCGGATCCGTGGCACTCTCTACTTAATCTGTATGCGTTTCTTTTATATGCTTGGATTTCTGTGCTTTAAGGCCCTGTGAATAAAAGACATCAAATAAAAGCAAAACAACAAAACAGAAAATCCAAAGCTACTTCACTGGATTAAATGAAAGTATCCTTTCATGTAACAATAACAATAAGAAAAAGAAGAATTAGTATGCAGACTTGACCAGCGTGAGACATAACTGAATTTTTCAATATACAGGTCAAATAAATCCACATGTATTATTAAGCTGATTGGTTGAACGCATTGTTATCCTTGTTTATTTGCTAATGTTCGGCTAACCTTTATCCGTGCTAAGGAGAAAGAGTTGCAGTACCTTAGGTCAGTACTTGAATCCCATCATGTTAGGGATGGGCACGCCTTGAATACAGTCAGCCAGGCAGCATCTCTCTCTGGATGACCTTAATGGATTTCTGGCTATAACTAGAAATGTCCATTTTCTATCTCTCTGGCATTCTCAGCCACAGCCCCTAGATACAATAGATTGTACCTTTCTCTCTCCTCCCTTGCACGCACTCACTTCTTGTTTTCTTTGGCTGAGCAGAGTGAGTGAGTCTCAAGTGCAAGTGAGACAACAGGAGAAGAAGACACTGTTTTATTTTGCACAATATCCAGCATTTGTTCATGCGTGTGTGTCACTGTGCTGCTGGCTGGTATGGCTGCTTCTCTACTGTAGAAGCACATCCATACTGTACTGTATGGATGTGCAAGGCCATCACGTTATACGAATAATTACACTGAATCTCCAAATTAAACAGGAAGTAGCCTCACTTTATCATGTTTATATAGTTTACAAAGTATTTTTACTATTGTAGTCTTTTAAGTTCTGATATAAATAGTTCTTAATTCAAGAATGTTTCAGTATCCTTTACCAATTTCATCCTTTGTACAAGTATGCAGGCTTTTGTTTGTCGTATATTTGCAACATAATATGTTCTGGCCTTCGCGACTATTTCACAGCTTTGATGAATGCATAGAAAAGGAAACTGGCTTTTTCAGACATTATAGGGCGGAAATTGTAAGATAAAATGATCTTAAAATAGTATTAGTTTGAGTATACTGTCTCCTTTGGACACTTATCCCTCTGCGTCATCCTAAAGAATAGAAGAAGCTATCCTCTGTGGACCTCTAAAGAATCTATTTATTTCCAGTAGCTTAAATGAGAAGTCCCAGTTACCTGTGATGTAGTGGATGTGTTAGGAATTAAGAAGAAACTGAGAAACATTTAACCAAGAAAACATTTCTTATATGATCCAGTGCATCTTTAAATGGAATGTCCTTAAAAATATATAGTTGATCTCAAAGAGTATTGATCTCTTTTCAGAGACATTACGCATGCAGTGGAGCATTTCAGAGCTATAAACAAGTATCTTTGATTTTCTGTCAATGTTGCTTTCACGTGTCGCTTTCTGTGATGGATATTTCAAGCACACGGTAAACACACTATAAGCATATAATCATCCTATTAGAATAATGACACACATCAGTCCATCATGATCCCCTGAATAAATAAGTAATTAGGCTGTCAAAGCTAATAATTATCCACTGCAACTGCTTTTGTTTGTATGCTACCCTTTTGAATATACAAGCTGTTGAAGTATGCCCTGTTGCTGTTAAGTGAACTCGTTAAGAAAAGTAAAGTGACATCAAACTGTTATATGAGGTTGAAGACCTTTCTGTTAGCTGTAAATGTAACATGAGGGGGGAGATCATTATAAGTGAGCGGTCACACATCGTGCTTCGTTTCGTTTTTTAGTCAAATCTGATCTTTGCATCACGTGACACAGCATCAACAACACACACACTTTCAGATCTGGTTTCTAATTAATTGCAGTGTTTAGTAGAGAAAAATGTTGGTGTCATTACCAGCTCATAATAAATTTATGATGCTTTATAATTTATTATGATTTACTTTTATGATAAGATAGGCTGTAATTACAGTGTCCTTGCAGTGTGTGAATGAGGTTTTATAATGCTAGTGTTTAACTAGCAATTAAAGTCGAATGTTATTGGAGCTAACCTTGGTGAAGGTATGATGTTATTATGGGAACGCTCTAAAAAAGAGTGCACTGCAGCCACCTACAATCAAAGATGATAGTTTCTCCAGTTATCCGCTGCCATCTCTTCATCTTTTCCCCCTCTCTCGCTAACCTGTTTTCATTCTTCCATCCCTTCTGTTCTCTCTGCCTTCCTCCATCTCCAACCCACTTTATGCCAAGTCCTCCCCTTTTTCTCATGTCCCTCTATCCGTCTCCCTGCCACTCCTCCAACTAATCATTTCTCCTGAGTGGGGCTAATTAAAGGGGATCTGACGGAGTGTGCTGACCACAGGAACATCAATCAATCTCTGTCCAACACAGCGAGCCCCCGCTGACTCCCCCAACCTGCTGCCAACGTGCACAACTCTGCAAAGGTTAATTGTATTCATTATATAAGGGACAGAGTGAAAGAGGGAGAAAGAGAGGGAGAGAAAGTGAAAGAATACTAACTAAAGTCACCCTGAAGGTTCTGGCTCTAGGGTGAATTCTCTCTAGGCCTCAGTGAGGTTAAACTTGGAGCAACGACACCACCTGTCAGATATTTCTCGCTCGATATCTGCTTCTTCTTCTCCAAACCACTGAGCGAGCTCACTTTTTTTGTAACAGTCTTCCTTTGCTGGCATCCCATTATCTATTCACCTCCTCTCCCTTCCATTTATGCATAGCATATATACGTAATTGTATTCATTTAGTTGATGGAACATATGAAAGGAGTCACACATCATTAATAGAGCCTACTGATTAGTTGATTAAGCCTTAACAGACTTTGGGCTAAAACTCATTTAGTCCTTCGGGCCCAAGTGGCGCTGCTGGTAATGAGGTTTGATACCACTTCATTTTTTTGTTATAGATATTAAAAGCCTTCCAGCACATCCAGCCATTTGTTGTTACGGCACTATATCAATTTCAAAAGCACTACATTTAAAGAATAGAGTCGGCTTTCTGGACCTTTTCAAGCTATCGGGATAATTCAAAGAGCAAACTAGACAGTGAGTGGTTAGTGAAACTTCAAAAAGTGAGACACAAACTGGAAATGAAGAACTTTCATCTTCAAAGTAAAAACTGCATCTTTTGAATTGTGTTGGTTGTAGTTGCAAGGCGCTGCTTTTATTTTGAAGGGGTAAGTTTTCCATTTGCAGTTTAGGTTGCACTGCAAACTCAGTTTCATGTTTCGTTCCATGCAGACCTCTAGCTATCGCAACAATCTGCCATCAACCAACACAAACAAGCGCCATATACCGCATGCTTGGGACGGCCAGCAACCTGCAGCAGTCGCTCCCCAACCAGTCGCAGAATACATAGTCTTTCCTAGCAAACGATCGTTACCAGGGGGTCATTGACCAGTTTCTAATCAATGACCCCCTGTTACTTTGACACAGCAATCACTCACAATCAGTGGAGAAATGCACATTTTTATATTGTGACTAATGATTACCAAGTGGTTGCTGACAGATCTCTACTCTGTCCGATGGAGGACTTAAGAAGATTCCTTGTCCAACAGGATAATGGCATCCTCGTTTTTTTGAAATTCACATGCAGAGATTTGAATGCAGAGTTTTTTTTATCCAACTAGCAGAAACCAGAATCCTGAGCACAGCACCATGCTCTTCTAGATATGCGCACTATGAATTAATTCTTCCTTTTCGTTTCTACTTTAAAGTCTGATTGTCAGCATGATCAAAATCACCAAATTTAAAAAATATATTCTAGCCTACTTCTATGTGGAAACTTTTTAAATATATTTATGTGCGTGTAATGCAGGAGGGTATGTTTTTGGTTAGCTTGCTTTAAAAACACTATTAGAAAATAGATATTTCTTTTTTCTTCTCTTGAGCCTTGAGCTCTCTGCAGTGCTTTTGAATCTCTTGATGCATTTTTAGTCAACTACAGAAGAGACCAGATGAGTGCTTTTCAGATATTTAGGTACCATTAGGCATATGTAACAGAGCATTTTTAGGGGAATAATTATTTTGATGGCCTCTAAAATACAACTGCTTTGTTTGCAGTTATAGTTTTGCTTCTGCAAGCATCCAACTTCACTGCAAACAGCTTGTTGAATGCACTTCTGAACTATGAAATTGCTCTTTTTTTAACAAATAGTCTCACTTATGTTCTCGCCAAACACTGATTCATGACAAAAAAGCCCTGTGTAAACAAAAGGTTAAATCACAAAAAAACTTTTCAAACAAACTGCATGTGGTTACTATAGAAACCAGTACATACAATTACTAAAGGTTACTCTCAAACAATCTGCCTGGCAGTGCTCTAAGCATTTCTGAGCACATATCATGCAGGAATGTGACAGCTTTGCTGTCACACATGCTCCTAGTGGGAACTGTTTCACCTCCTACAAGTATGTATTTTGACAAGAGTGTGCTGTGCTAGAGTGACTTTCAAATTAAACATGTGCAACTGGCTGTAGGCTAACTTGCAACTTCTGCATGTTGTGCTGCTATGTAACATGCCATTAGAGACTGTCCGTGCAACCACTTTAACAGCCGGCCGCTCCTTGTAGCTCCCTCAGTGCAGTCATTTCTTTTAGTTATTGGAAGGTTTTAGGACGTTGACACCTGCCGTTTTGAGGTGTGCCTGATCTCTAAAATGAATTGCCCTAATCCATTTCGTATCCTGGTGCTATTGAAGTTTTCTCTCACAGACGTAGCCAGGTGTTTTCCAGATATTGAAAAGACACAAGCACACAATCAAGTATCACTTTGCAAGTAATGAAAAGGGTTTTTTTTGGCTGCTCCCTTATTTTCCCAAGGGGCTGCCATGGTAGATGGATCCCCAAATTTGATTTGGCACAGTTTTTTATTTTATGCCAGTTGCCCTTCCTATCTGAACCTTCTCATTTGTCTGGCAGAAAGAGTACACTGTCTTCTCATCTTTTGAGGGTGGATTTGTGTCTCCTCCTAGTCTCAAACTGGGGATGCCCACCACTATACCACATATTCACCTATTAGCTTTCAGGTAATCAACTTGGTAAACAATTGATACCCTAACAACTCAATTTAAAAGCTTTTTGTTCTACAGAACACAATTAGAAGTTCAATGTGCTTGAAACTTTTTAAAAGCAAAGGTCTATACCTGCATTGAATAAACAGAAAGTCATTGTTTTCTCTTTATGGCTTCATCAAACTGCCCATTCTCACTCCCAGCTTGTCATAAATCAATGCTTTCAAAGGACCTTTTGGCTTTATATTTAAACGCATTGGTTATGCGGCATTTTTCAGCCTGCAGGGTTAATGTTAGGATGTGATCTAACTTGTAAATGAATTTGAAAATAAAAAATTAGTACACAAACCATCATCTCCTCACTAGCCTTTTCTGAACGAACTTCCAGATGCGTACTTTGTTCCTCATTAAAAGAGGAGCATTATCTGTTGGCTTCAGAAATTACAGCAGGTGGTGAGTCAAGGCACTGATGCCAAAAGAGCCCTTACGACACTAGCGGAGTCTGACAGAATGACAGCATTTCACACTATTTAAGTCATTTTTAGGTGTGTCTTTGCAGTCTAATTGCAACAAAACAGGGACTGTTTTAATGCAGTCCTTTCTCAAGCCAAAACCTTAGACACCTTAGCAAGACAGTGCTAAGTGTACACTTCTATCCTTGCAAAAAGTACATGTCACTCTGCCGCCACCTGGCACTGAGGCAGTACTGCTATCACAGCTGGACACCGAAGTCAAGGTCATCGTGAGAATGTCAGCTGCTGAAGACATGAGGCTTCAACCTTTGTCCCAGGGGGGTGTTCTGTTTGTCTGTGTGTGTGTGTGTATGTGTATGTGTGTGTATGTTTGCATAAAAGACATTTTAATGCAGGTGTTTGCTGTCTGAGCTTAGTGCCTGTGTCTAAGTAAGTGTGTGAGGGATGGCTTCACTGTGATGGCTGGGTTAGCCTCTCAAGTATCATTATCGGTGGAATAAACAACAGCTAAGCTGCGATGTCCTCAATGCCCTTGTTCTTCTATTAGATAGTCTTAAGTTTGTGTATTTAATGTGTGTGCGCACTCAAATGCTTTTCAGCTTGTTCGTGCCTATAAATTAAAAAACTTCTTTGAATTCTACTTTTGTCTTAATTAGTTTTTTTTTTAGTTTATTAAGAGTTAAAAGTATTTAAATCTTTTTCTCGTGTGTTTCTGTGCTTGTTAAAAGGTACCTAATCCCTTCACTGGACCGCTCCCATGCTGGCTTTTACCGCTGCATTGTGAGAAATCGGGTGGGAGCCCTTCTGCAGAGGCGCACAGAAGTACAAGTGGCCTGTAAGTATTAACACAGGACGCAGCTGAAGCACAGATCCAACGAATGAATAAACGGCTGTCTAATAGACACATGCTGATTTAAGCGAGAGAAAGCGTGTGCGCTTAACTGCAGCAGTTTAGTACACAGTAGGCCCACGCTATCTTTGGGTGCCTTTGTATCAAGGACTGACTAGGGAGGGACAGATGCTGGCAGGGTGAAAGATCTACCTGCATCTCATTCAGAGTGTTATCATCCCAGACAGCTGTTCCACTCAGCATTCTCATTAGATTGATATTGTTGCCATGGTTCTTTTTAACTTTGCTTCATTTCAATATGACCGCTGCTTTTTTCATTCTCTCTCCTTTGTCAACAACATCTGTTGTTTCTTTGGCAAAAATAGAGCTCCCGTGCACAGTGTTTCTGCAAATTTTCACATTCGTTTTCAGGCCACTCAGCTCCCTCGTCTTGTTAACGAGCTATTAGACGTGCCACTGAGGTGTCTGGAGTGTTGTCACATCAAATCCACCCCCCCTTCCCATATACACAACTTGTCCATTATCGTGCTTTACTAGGGTATGCCTGGTTCACTTGCTTCCCTGTGTTCCAGCCGCATTTGAATGGATGTAACGTACAGCTGTACCTGTCGATGCACTCAACCAGCCACTAAAGAGAAAGAAATGGGAGGGTCATAGGAAATTGAGTCCCACGGGTCGACTTCTCTCGTATTCGGCAAACACACTGTTGCCGAAGCCTCTCCTCCAGGAGACAGACTTTTTGTGGCGTCCATCACTGGTTCTGTTTGTTGTTTCGGCTTCCTCCCTCTCTTGACTTTGTCATCTGGCCACCACTGCTTTCTATTTATTTCTTGGCCTCCACCCTGCTGTTATTTCAGTTCCTATTTATTCCAAACACTTCCCATTTCCATAATTCTCTTCTTCCCTCTCAGTTGCTCATGAAGTGGTATGGATGGTGACGCAGAGTAAAAAAGGAGAATTAAGGACACCTGCAAAAGGAATGGATGAGCTGGACAAGGGAGGGAGAGGGAGAAGAAGAAAGAAGGAAGGATAGATGGAGAGATTTCTTCTAGAAACTATTCTATTGAGGCAGCACAATTAGAATTGCAGAGACACACCTCAGAGAAAGGGAAACATGCCGAGGCATTAGAGATTAGGGAAGAAGGGGAGGAGGACATCACATCACTGAAACTGCAGATCAAAGTCGGGGGATTTGCACACTTCCCAGATTTTCATTTAAGCTAAGCACCACAGCTGCAGCGTAAAGCCAGATTACCTTTTTTTATTCTCTTGAAAGAGAGTGAGGAAAAATAAGTCTGCCATCGATTCACAACCACCGCAGCATCCTTGGTTCAGACTCCCTCACCTTCATCCCTGAATGTTCCCGAGATATTATCTCCAAAATGTGTGTCATAATTGGGTTTTCAATGTAACATTTTATTTATTTCTGCCTATTGTTCCCCTTTAAATCACGGAGGCAAATATATGATCTTTGGAGAAAAATAATGCTGTGACTGTGTTTCAGACTGTGCTGGAGGAGGAAAACATAAAGTCTACTTGTTACTGTTGTCCTGTAAAGGTTTACAATCAGCATCTGCTAATGTAACAGCATAGGGGAATTTCACAACCCACAACAGATGAATTTACAGCTAGTTGATAAATTCCCATTAGAAATCGGGAGTGGAAAGGGGGGGGGGGAGGTGGTAATATTAGTCCAGCGTTTTGTCAGCTTTTAAGATATAATGAGGCAAGGGATGAATAAAAATACTCTAACAAATGAAATATATTATGAGATAATAGAGAAGCGGCATAGCTGGTCATCTACTATGTTGCGCAATGCACAAATTTAGTGGGTGATCAAGATTGATTGCCTTTGATGCATCCACACAGGAGATACGGGATATGAATATTAGTCAATTTAGCGTCCCTCGATGTCCCTCTGTGAGTCGTTACGTGCCGGTTCCTTCTAGCCTTGCTTGATGTACCATGGAAACCATGGCAACAACACTTTGCTGTCCATCAAATAGCTATAGTGTGAAATTTCACAATAGACAGCAGATGACAAAAGCTCTGTGGTTACCAAAAGTCAAAGAAGAAGAAAGCAAGAGTAATTTGTTCCTGCGACTGTCAGTCTCACTCTCTTGTTCTCTCTTGCTTCCCTTGTTTTTGTCTGTGTATTGTGTGTTTTCCTTTAGTTATGGGAAGTTTTGAGGAAGGCGAACGTACGCAGTCAGTCTCTCAGGGAGAGGGTGCTGTGATTCCAGCACCACGCATTCGCAGCTTCCCTCAGCCACAAGTCACCTGGTTCAGAGATGGGCGCAAGATTCCACCCAGCAGCCGCATGTGAGTTTTCTTCTCTTGTTGTTTTTCTGTTTTTTTGTTCGTTGGGCCTTTTGTGTCTTATTTGGCTTTTCTGTTTGACTCTAGAAATATTTTTTGGGTTTGTTTTTTTTTTCCTTTTTTTTTCCTTTGTCCCTGAAGGTGTTTGAGGGCTTTAGTTTGAGAGCAGCTGTTCCTATCTGTTGTTTGTTTTTCATCTTGCTAGATTTTGTGCTGAAGGACAGCTTGAATTTCTTCTACAGAACAAGGGCTGAAGACAAAACGGTTTCAGCACTCTGTGTGCAATGGGATATCTCTCGTCTTACACATTTTTTTTCAATTTTGTAAGAAAACCCTTTTCTATTTCCTTATCTATGTCTTTTTCTTAATGTTGCCCATTGTCTGTCTTTATTTTGTTGTTTTTGCTTGCCAACCAACAGCAAAATCATGGTCTGACAGGGCTATGGAGCACTGGGCCTCCTGACAGCCTATTTGTATTGCTGTCTCATTCTGGTCACTTAAAAAGGTAGAATGCAAATATGAAGGTAGATTTTTTTAAAGTGCTTTCTTCACTTTAACGTGCTATGTGGCCCAAGAAAGAAGCAGATACAAACTTTGTTATTTTATTACTAATTGAAAATGTACTGCATCTGTACACTGTCAGCACAACCTGACAACTACATTTCCCAAAATGCAACTTGACTGTTTGGTTTGGGCATTTGCATGTATTATGTTAGTTTTGCCTAAAATATCTGAGTTACTTTAGAATATTTGTCCATAAATATACTTGCCTATACTTGTGCTCCAAGCACATTTGACAGATTAATTAAGATTATGTTCCCCGTGATGCTACACAGGCTACACCTCCACACGGTAGGGTTTTAACTTTATCTTTCAGTGACTGACATTGTACTGAGGTTACTCACATCTTTGTGGGGGGGATATTTGTGTGTACCAGCGTGTGCGTTAAAAAGTCACTTATCCCGTCTCATCACATCTGCATTTCTTCACAGTGGGAGGTGACCTTGCCCTTAGTTAGAGTGAATCTTTCTTATCATCTTCTCATCATCAGTAATCATCCCCTGACCTAGAATCACAATGAGACAAATGCCCAGGCGTACTGAGAAGATGAAGGTTGCTGGCCACCGGTAGCCTGCTCTGTCTGTGTTTTTAAAGAATAGTTTTTTTAATAAGAAGGATCTACAAAATAAGTTGAACTTCTTATTTCTCTCAAGCTGATGCGGTTGTGTTCTCTGACATCGTTACAGATGGTTCCTTATTTCTCAGGTTTTTTGTAACCTGGTGTGCGCTGTGCAGATAGAACAAAATGGGCAAGCTGAAGGCATGAGCGAGCCCGTCTTTACGAGCATCTCTATAATCCATCAGTGTGGGAGTATAGGAATTCCCAGATGGCATTGAACTGTGTTGGAAGATTGGTGCTTCAGCTAGAAATGATGAGACGTTCTGTGGAAAGTTATTGAAAAACAGCATTGTATTTGTCTTTGAATTATGTACTTCCTCTTTCTGTGGCGCAGACTGTAGTTTTCTCAGCAGTATGCTGTTCTTTTAGAAGATCTTCAGCAAATCAGTGAACCTCATGCACGACTATAAAAGGTTATGCTTCTCTGTTGACGTCACAAGTGGTATGTGCAGTGACCAGTGTGTCAGGCATAATAGCGGCTTCATTTGCCGTTCTGTCGCTGTCTCCCTCCTCTATCTCGCTCCCTTCTTTTGTCTCCATTATGGGCCACCCGCTGTGTGTACTTTGCTGCTCTTCATCCTCACTTCCTACCCCGCAGCTCTGAGAATGCTAATACCACATGCACTACCAAGGTCACAGTGTGCAAATGAGCACTGTTGATAACAGGCAGCCTTTTTTATTGAAAATCATTTAATTGAATTTGATTCATGCCACTAGCGTTTACTCTGTAGAGGCATCAAAGTCTCGCTAGTGGAGGAGAGAATGAGGGAGTGCGACTGAGTGAGTCGCACCAAACCACAAGTGTTGCCGTCATGAAGGCTCTATCTCTCTAAATCTGTCACATCGTTATGCATTTCTTCAGACGTTCTCTTGTTGTAAGACCACCTGGAAGATCTCGGTGTGCCATGTGTTACAAGAGTTATATAGTGGAACAAGCTAAAGTGGAATGGCGGTGAAGGAGAACGAGGACTGACAAAAACATGCCATGGATTAGAACCAGGGTGACCATTTCCCCTAATTGTCTCCTGCTCTTGCTAGCCATCCTAAGGTGTCATAAGTTTAATTTACAGGCTCCTCAGGGGTCTGTCTTGCTGCTTGTCTGTGCTCTTTTTAATCACGCCCCTACAAAAGAGAAAAGAGCAAAAACAATCAGATCGCTCAAAAAATGTCGAGGCTCTCATCCAACCAATCTAATACTTAATATAATTCACACTCGCTCTGGAGGCTGCTGTACGACCAATTTCTTTTCTTTCTTTTTTTTGCATTGTGCTTTCATTTAGTTGAAATTCTGGGAGTTTCCTCAAACTGTATCGTGTAGTTCGAGAGTTCTTGTGTGATATTTTTTGTACGTGGTAGAAAGGTGAGAGAAGCTGAGAAATCACTCAAGGATGACACTTGTTGATTGCAAGGAGGTGCTCTAGGTCTCAGGTTGGGTACACATATAAAAATACACATCTCAGGAGAACAAGTACATACCTCAAAATGTTTGTATTTATAGCTGTATAAATCTTTATCTGGCTGCAGAATTGAATCCATGATTCAAATGCAAATCTTTCGAATACATAGGGAGGATGTCTGGAGAATAGAGAGTAATCCTCTATATACAGGATTACTGAATATAAGATTCAGTAATATAGATTATAGGCAAGATTCAGATATCTAAGTATTGATTAATCAAAAAACTGGTGGAGCATACAGCTGCTGTACAGAACATGGTGCAAAGTGTGTACTAAATTTCCACTTACTAAGCTGTTTGGCTCCTAGGCATCAATTTTCAATAAGTGATGTTGAATGTTTTTAGACCACTTTTCTCAGTACACACAACACCCACATCATCACATGCTTAGCTATGAAGCTTACAGAACTTGCAGTTCAGTCCTCAGGTCTTTATACCTCACTGTTCACAATAAGGAATTGCTCAGATTGGATCATGTCCTCACCTCATCTTGTTGTCCATAACACCCCACACCACAGTCCCGTCCTGATTCGCCTCGTGTTTCCTATTTTGGCTTAAACTGCGGATGTCTGTGGCATTTTTATGTCCTTTGGCCACCCACAGCTGGGAACTGAATTTACTCTTCAGAAAGAGTAAATATGATCTAGTGGATGTGTGCAGAGAGGAATGGATTTTGGGTGCAAATCAAGTTCATTTCAAAAAAAAAAAAAGAGAGAGAGAGAGAGAGAGAGAGAAAGAAAAGGCTAGCTCACAGTCAGCATTCGATATTGGAATGCTGCTGACAGCATAAAATGCCCCCTTCAGTTTATCAGGGACTAGGGCAGTGACTGTTCAAAACATGCCTGTTCAAAATAGCCTGATTGCTTGGCTTCCAGTCTTGCTATTTGCAGCTTTCTCAAGATCATAGACCAAGCGTTCACCCAAACTCCTTCAGAGTCGGCACTGGCTTTGTAGATTAGCAAATATTAATATTCACACTTTAAGAGGCTGACGTCTCATTAGGTATGACCAGCACTGTTCAAAGAGAGAATTAACCCTGGGTATAATATGGCTGTAACGAATAGAACGTGTTTACTTTCTTACGCGGGGTCAATGATGAAATATTTAGGAAATCCATTTGAAGGAGCTGAAAGATGCTTCTTTGAATAACTGAAATCGTATTGAGTGGTTTGTTTTAATACCAGAGCGTACCATGTCCATTCAAAACATGTAAAACAAATAATAGAATTACAATCCTGGATCCCGTTCTGGCTGATCTGGCACCGATTATTTCAGAATAATTGCATGATTATTTCAAAATGTGGTTTGAGTAAAGCACACTTCAGCACTCCAAATTCTGATTGTGATTACTGGTTTGACAGTCATTTCACAACTCTGGTTCTGTATAAAACCTCTCAAAGACATTTTTGGGATTCTTATACAACTTGACGGTCCCGACTGTCCATTACGGGTCAAATTCGAATTTGTTATATATTTTGGTTTATGCCATCTAAAGATGGTAATGGGGAAATATGTGATACCAGCTGAACATCATTATGTTAGTATGAACACACCACCCAGGCCTTGAATGTGTAAACTTAATGAATGCTGCATTTTTGCTTCCCTGCTGCCAATATTCCCCTTGGCAAGGCTGCGTCTTACTGTGGCACAGTGACTGCTCACTTTCTGCAATGTGACTCGTGCAGCTGCTGGCCTCGGCGTGGGCAGAGACTCCTTTGCTCTCTAACAGTACGCCCATAAGCTCACGGAATCACTTATTGATGCGTTTGTCTCTTACAGTCTTTGCTGTGCTCATGTTGTGTACTGCCCAGGTTCAAAGCACATGTCCTTGTTTGACTGTAAGCTGAAATGTGCAACCAGACATTGATCTAGCTTTGCTTTAATGAATCAGTTCAGTCAGGGTCTTTTTGTTACAATATATGAAACAGGATGCAAGGAGAAAAAGAACTTTCTAATGGCTGACATTCTTCTCTCGGTGAATGGAAATGTAGTCGAGAGGATCTTCTCCATTCAGCTGCTGTGATTTGTTATGCTATTTTGGAGACTTAATGTCGTGTGTAATCAGAGCCTCTTTTAGTTAAATGCATTTGCCAGGAATTGTGTGGCTCCTGGCTGAAAGGTGAGTCTGTCGTTAGATATAGCGCTGGATTCTGTCCTCACTTTTTCACATCTGACAACAACTCACTACCCACTACCTGTTGTTTTTCTCCCAGAAACTTTCTATTGACATTTTGGCATGGATTTACACCGAAACAACCTTGTAGAGGTGTCTGTTAAGACAGAACACAGAGGAGCCTGACCTGGAGGAGTCAGTGGGAGGACATCGTTGAGACACATACACACACACTGCAGTTCGCTTGAGTAATTTGCTGTAGCTACTGATCAATTAATGGGCCTTGCCTGGGATGCTCAGGTCCTGTCAGCGTGCTATGGATTCTCCATTAGTCACGAGGACCAGTGAATAGCCATGCCCTTCCTTTGCATTTGCCTACAACTGCCCAGCATTAGTCATGAACCTGACGATCTTCAGGTCAAGAGAGAATAGACGACAAGGAGAAGCAAGAATAACATAAAAAAAATCACAATTTACATAGATTCCTAAATGAATGAATGGATGTATCTAGTCCTACAAGAAATGACTTACTATTCTTAAATATTTCTTGGTCCTCACTACTTGCAAGAGACCAAGAAATCTACTTTTTTTTCTTCCTTTGTCCAAAATTGACTGTTCATCAACTAGATTATTAGAAGTTTGAACAACAGCTGAAGCTATTGTGTGTTTAATTAAGACAAGATATATTTTAAGATAATATCCATCTGTTGTCTTTCTCTGAAGTTGGGTTGCAGTGGTAGCAGGCTATGTAGGGTATTCTAGATTTCCTTCTTCCCAATAATACTCTGTAGTTCCTCCTGGAGGACCACAAGGTGTCCAGTCCCAGGCCAGTGGAGGTATATAATCTCTCAAGCTCTACCCTAGGGTCTCCTTCCACTAACAATTTCCATTTCTGGAAAACCTCCAAATGGAGGTGAGGCATCTTAATGAGATACCCAAACAGCCTCATCTGGCTTCATTTTACATGCAGGAGCAGTGGCTCTACTCTGAGATCCTCCTGGATGTCTGAACTCCTCACCCTATCTCTATGTCTAAGCCTAGCCACCCTAGAGGGAAAACCAATTTTAGACAACTGTATTCACGACCTTACTCTTTTGGTCATTACCCATATTTCGGATTGAGACGTAGATTGATCGGTAAATCGAAAGCTTCACCTTTTTGCCCACACTCTGCTCACCATGACAGTTCAATGCAATGTCCGCATAACTGCTGACGCCACACCAATCTGTCAGTCCAGCTAACACTCCGCATTTCCATCATTCATGAATAAGAGCCCAAGATACTTGGAACTTGTTTGCTTGAGGCAAGGAAGCCTCGAGCCTCCCTCCCCAATCCACAGGGAGCATTCCAACATTTTCCATCAGAGAACCAGGGCCTAAGACTTGGAGGTGCATGAGCAAGGTCATGCTTCAATGAAGCCAAAATTATATCTACCTAATGATTAATCCTGAAAGTGTACACTTAAAAACTTTTTAAAAAAGTTTCCTTGTATTCCTTTCAGTTCTGTGCTGTATGTTGACGTCTGTTTATACAAGGACAGTGAAAGTAGAAAAAGAAACTCCAGGGAAATCAAAAGATCTGTGAAGCAGCAATCAAGAGGTTTTTATTGTTGTTTTGGGCTCTTGCCAATATTGGTAGATCTCTAGGTTCCACTGAGCCAGACTTTCTTCCTTTATTTATTTATTTTTAATAAGTCTTTAGCTCTCCAAGCCTTCTAAAGATCTTTCAACATTTTTCTTCAGACATTGGCTGTTTTTTCACTGATTTTCAGTCCTTGTTACCATTTTCAGATGATTTTTTAGTTAACTTATTAAGCCATTTAACAGTGACCTATACAGTAAATCATTCAGGCATAAAATAGGCCAACTCAAACGATCAACGAATGTTGTACCTTAGCAAAGAACCAGTTTTAAATTGTATCTATAGGGTCCTGTTGCAAAAACACATCATTTATTGCCATTGTGTTAGTTAGCTTTGTTCAAATCTTCGTCACTTTGTACGCAGGAGGTTATGAAAGAGGTACAAGAGTGAGTGTCTCCAGTGTTCTGTAAAGCATGGTGGAGACTGTCATGATTTGGGGCTGCCTTTCAGTCAGTGGTGTTGAGGATCTTGTCAAAATTGATGTTATGAAGTTATGAGTTATGAAGGCAGCAAAGTCCAGATTTTCATCCACCGTGTAGTACCACATGGAAAGCATCCGATTGGCAACAGTTTCATTTTGTTATCATTCATTTTCAGCAGGGTTGGGGTGATTCCAAACAGTAAAAGCATGCCTGGGTAGAAAAACACACAGTGGAATACTAAAAGTGTTGGATTGGATGTCACAACATTATTAAGGTAGTATAGGATCGTCTCAACAGCGAAGGGAACAAAAGGCAGCTAACATCCAAAGAAGAGCTTTAGACTTCCTTCAAGCCCGGAGAACTATTTTTGAAGAAAAAAATCAAGAAAGCTACCTTAGAGAGTTCAGGCTCTGTTTAAGAATAAAAGTGGTCATTTATTTTACGTTTTGTTGCCTTACATACTCTTTTTCCGTTTGTGTTTGCACCTGTTTCAATAAATCACGGCATCTGCTTCCCATTTTCCACTGATGCATTAGCTCTTGCATATCTGTAAAGTCACAATTACCGTTGAATGATATGTACAAGGTTTTTCTAGTGACATATTGTATGCTGATATCCAGACAACGTTTTTAAGGAAAGCCTTGCTTAGTTCAGCAATAGTATGACAAACCATATGCTGCACATATTACAGCAGCATAGCTCCATATAAGAGTGCTTAACCTGACACTTAAAATTTTAATGGCAATAGCAGTGCATTATGAAATGAAAAATATGACAAAAAAGCCTCAAATTGAAAAGCTAAAATCATGTAAAAAGCAAGAATTGTAGCACACTAGCCTTTTAAAAAATTACAGCATTTGGTCTCATTAGTTTCCAAACTCTTGTGGTGTTGGTCAAAGATGTGATGCAATACAGATGTAAACATGCCCATGCATGTTTGAATTGTGTGGCTGGCATCAAACTCAAAATGAGCACATTTTTCCCCCCAAAAAAATATGTAGAATTTCCCAGCTTTAACATTTGATATATTGTACTGTTTTCAATTAAATATAAAGTTTCAGTGATTTGAAAACCATTGCAATGTGTTGCAGCATCCCAGTGTTTTAACAATGGGTCACAGTAGAGCGATCCAATCTAGCTAAACCACGCTGTGAATGGGATCGAGAGTCGCCACGGAGACTCACAATAAGAAATGATTGATTATTAAAAACACTTTCCTATTGAACGACTAATGAATTAATTATTTTTAATCTTAATGCAGGTTGATTTTTATGTAAGAATTCAGTTGATGGTTGAAGAATTTAGGGGTGTCCTGTTATGGTAAGACAATCGAGTTACTCCGCTAATGAAGGCTTGTCTTAAATGGCTTTGAGTTCATTTAGATGTCACTATTTGAGCATTATTGGGGACATCCTTATATTGGTTTGAACACTCAATGAACCACAAGTGAAAGGGAAGCAGAAAGCGAACAGTAAGGCACAAACCTTCAGTCCATACACCCAGTGAGAAAACAAGTGCCTGTTTTCATGACCAACACTCCCTCACCTCCTCTCATTTCTCTCACTTCTTCATCCCTCCATCCCCAGGAGCTGTGGCTTTTTCATCACAACTCTGTTGAGCGGTAGGGCTTGTAGCCTGTTGCTTGCTTTCACTCTAGCTTTCTTTTTCCTTCATCTGTCTACTGCCTGTGGTTTGACTTATACCTTAGCCAGCGATGTGAGCCATTTGATCCTGCTGACCCCCCTCTCTCTCTCTCCTGGGGGGTGGCCATCAGCCAACTGGGGCCATTTGTCTGCATGTAATGGAGGTCTGAGGCTGTGGAGCGAGGTTAGGCCCCTCACGGCCCAGTGGAGAAGGACAGCCACGACAGATGCCAAAACACTAGAGAGTGTGTGTGTTTGTATGTGATAGAGCAGGACCAGCACTGTCAGACTGTGTCAGTGCTGGATTAACAAAATAAGATATGTATACAAGCTGACAAAGTCGGTGGTTGAACTCTCTGGAGATGCACTGTGAAGCCACTATTCCAGCGCTGGGACCACATGTTTTTAACTAAAGGGAGCAACCGTGATCATTGTATATTTAATTTTGCTGTAATATAATTTATTTTTAATAATGGAAATTAGAGACGGGAAGCAGCTAGTGGCAAATAAAACATTTATAGTTATATCTATTTCAATCAAACATAAATCCTCATCATCATTATTGATGAAAGTGCTACAGAATCATTATAAGGCTGGCATTCATTGAAAAAGCGCCCTTGATTCTTTACATAAAAAATTGATCCACAAGAAAGTAATTGCATATGGGAGTAATACTGCTTATTGCTGCAAGCAAAATTAGGGTTGCGTAAAAGCTGCACAGTTGGCCAAGATGTTTCTGGGCAGCTGTCCTGCCTACCAGGCTCTCTTGTAGACCATGGCTTTTTCTGAAGAATAATAATGGAAAAGGAAATTGGGTTGGAATAAAAAAGAGAAAGCATTCTAAGATGTGGGAATAAACATTAAAACTAGACAGAGACAGAGGCATGTTCACACATATCTGATTTATCCAAATTTCTCAGCCTTGTGGCTTGATAAATCCCTGCACCGTGCCGGATACGTGCTAAGCCATCGTTATAAGCAAGCCTCCGACAGCTGCTCACAACACCGCTGAGAGATGGGGATTTGAATAAGAGTGACCAAAATCAGACAGACAACGATAAAAGAGAAAAAAATAATGAACATGTTAAAGCGGAACTTCAAGAAGCTTGTAAAACATTAACTGCTCTTTTAAGCGAAATTCTTATCTTTCCCTTCTTGCTCCCTTGATATACATGCAAAGCCATTCAGGATAATTGGCTTACTTTTAATTTCTTCCAGCGTCATGTGGTCTTTGATCCCTGAGGCCCAGCACACACTGGGAGTGGTTAGATGTGCTGAACAAGCTGTGTAACCAAGTTTTGTGTGACCCCCACTGCACCAGCCCTGATTACAGGCTGGGGGGAGTGAATGCTCAGCATGGGAGCACATTAAAATCAACTAGCAGGGGGAAAATGCCTCCTGCTCCTAGAAACTGATGAAATCTGGTTTTGCTCTGGATAATATTAGTTTGAACTCAGTTTGGCAGGTGCTTTGACATGCTCCTGAATGATCTTTGAGGGAAACTAAAGAACTTCAAAGATCACCTGATACGTTGCATTATCACAGAGAGAATGGGCTGCGTCGTCGAGGTCATTGGAAAGCTGTGGTTAGCAGTGCTAGCTTGTATATTTTGGTCTTTCATAAGTGGCAGGTAAAGAAGTTAAGCCCTGGATTGTGTCCCCGTTTTGGAAAGGTCCTGGGAAGCCACCCGGGATTCATTCGGTGCTTTGGACACTTCCGTTCTACCCGCATCCCTGAAGAGATCCATAATTCATGGCTGTGTGTCCAGGATGTCACCGCTCCAGCGAGCTAGCATTAAATATTTACCTCAGATCATAAGCCACAGCCATTGAGGCCTGCTTGTCCCTTTAGGAAGAGTGTTTTCAGTCTCAGCATGCATGAAGAATCCCAGATGAGCCCAGCGACTGGAGCTGCTTTAAGATGTTTGAAAATCAATCAGCTCCAAGATGCATCTCATAAGTCATCACGCTCTAAATGCTAACAGCACAGGTACCTCTATGCCACATGCACAGCATATTGCTCTCTCTGCTGTGTCAGATGGTTTTCCTGCCTCTGTGAAGCTTTTTCTTTTCTTTTTTTATGGGCGTGCACAGTTCTATATATTTTCTGTATTTGCTTGTGAGCACCATACTGTTGGCATCTTTTTTTGCTTGCTTTCTCATCAGCTCTCTTGCTCCCCTGATCATGCACAGCAGGTATTCCGATCCCCTACTGATGAGATGAAGGTGGGGATGGAGGAAAAAGTGGAAGGAGAAGTGGAGTGGGTTTGATTGGAGGAGGAGAAAAAGAGGAAATCATCAGCTGTGAAACAGAAATGTGTCTGAAACTTACACGACAGGGGTTGTAGTTTTGTTTTTTGTTTTTACACTTGTTTTTTATAACAAACAGCAAAAATTACACTATTTCTAGAATACATGATCAATGACTTGGGGAATAGTTTTTGTTTTTGTTTTTTATTGATAACTGAGATTACAGTTAGAGGACAGTTTTAGCACTGCTAATAGCCTGAAAAGTTTGAAGAGGACTCCAAAAGGACTATTTTCCGAAAGTGTTACTTGTTTGTTCTTTGGGCTTTTTTGTAACAAATATACCGATTTTTATGTGTATTGTGTTTTCAGCTCAAACTTTAGAATTTATAGCTTATTTGTAGTTTAGAAGTTTATCTATAAACAGCACAAGAACTACTTCTGGTGGGATGGAAAGAGAAAAAGAGAGATGAGGAATAGAAAAGTAAGTAGATGGATACATGAAATCAGAGTAAATGCGATATCTGGAGGAAGGCACCTAGTTGGAAATCTGTGTCAAGACTGAAGACGGGCACACATCACAGGAAGGTGGGGGTGGGCTCTCTCACTGGTGGCTATAGTGACGAAGAAAGGGAGGACTTGATAAAGCCAACATGACACCAGGTATTAGCGCCTATAGGCCTCCTGCTGAAAAATGGATCAGTGTTTATTTATTCAGGCATTACTAAAACAGGCAATAAGAAAGATGCTGTTGATCCCCGCCAAAAGCAGTTTGCTGCCAAAATGCTGGCCACATGAAGCAGAGTGGTATAAATAGCTAATTAAAAGCTTTGGGTTATTAAAAGCAAGGCTATCATATTTGTGAAGCGACTGCACAGAAGTTAAGACAGGAGAGAATGTCAATATTTCCGCTTTGCTCAGTCAGCGCTTACACATTGTTTACACATTGTAAATCGATATACCTAATGCTGCTTGAACAGTGTAATTAAAATGTTAAAATGTTTAATGCCTTCCTCAGCCACGAGATAAGGTGTGGACACAAAAGCAAATGTCAGACATGTTTAGTTTTAATTAGGCAGAGGGAGACGGCCTGAAAGTTTCTCTGTTTTTCTTTTTATAGAAGCTTTCTATGAACGGCTCACTTTTTTCTTATGTATATATCAAAGTTTTATTCCTCCTCCTCATTGAATGAGCAGAGTGATTTTATATCTCTTTTCTTTTCCTGTTCAGTGCCATTACTTTGGACAACACACTGGTTATCTTGTCTACCGTGGCACCCGATGCCGGACGCTACTATGTGCA
Source organism: Aulonocara stuartgranti (assembly GCF_965226115.1). Classification (NCBI taxonomy): domain Eukaryota; kingdom Metazoa; phylum Chordata; class Actinopteri; order Cichliformes; family Cichlidae; genus Aulonocara; species Aulonocara stuartgranti. The sequence continues at coordinate 7,804,484 of NC_138959.1, read as the reverse complement.
AGCTGTAAACGACAAGAATGGAGAGAACAAGACCAGCCAGCCCATCACCTTGTCAGTAGAAAGTGAGTAACCCCATATACGTACGCTAATCAAGGCTTAATTGGAAACGCATTTAGGCGTACTTTTACTTTTATTATCATGTCCAAGCCTTTTAAGTTTTTGAAGGAAATATTAAACATTCACTTGACATCATGAGCCTTTACATACCAGGCTCACAGTTTGATATATTGGCTTGAAAAATGTGTGATTACTAACTGTTTTTAGTAAGCCCCGGTGCAAAAACAGTATTTAAAATGGCAAAAGGAGAAAAATGTCAAATTCGGTGTCCATCAGAACCAACTTTCAACTGTCTTGATGAGAGCTAGATGTATGAGTTATGACCCAGAGATCAAACAGTAGTCTTCAGGAGAAAAGCCCAAAGGCACCTCTTCAGGTCAGGAGTGTGACCTGGTGCGCCTTCCTGACCTGATGCGCTCATTCAACATTCATCCTCCAGGCAGAACATTGTGTGCACACTGAAAGCACGTTGAAAAGAGAGAAGTTCTTTGGTCACGCCATTAGTCTGTGTTGACCAGCTGACCCTCTTGACAGTTTAGGTTCCCCTTTTAGTTCTTCCTCTTGACTAAAATGAAATTCAAGTTGAAGGCCTGCTTTAGAGACGATCCAGCGCATAAGTAAATTGCCGGCTTTAAGCAAGCGTTTTAACCCTCTCAAGACAGGCGTTGCAGATTTGCAACAGTTAAAAGCTAACAACCTGATTACCCCACATACATATTTTATGAGGTTGTTTTTACTCAGAAGTACCACTGCAGGTATTCTTTTGTGCATTAGCAACAAAAGCTTAATTTGAGCCTGAGAGGGTTAAAATACAGCAGTACTGGGAGTGTTCCAGAGATGCATAAAGAGACGACCTCAAAGGAATATAGACAGAATTTGTCAGGTACATTTTTTAATTGTACCTGATTATGTTTCCCATCACTGTGGGAGATTTAAGCTTAACTACCTGAGTCTGTACCAATACTCGCACGTTGCAACATACATAAACACACACACCCACACACGAATACATGCACAAAGTAAGAGGAAGCTGTACGGACAGAGGCACAGGTAGATTGTTCTTCTGCCAAGTTAGTTAATATTCACAAGCATCCTTAGCTTGCATGACAAAAAAAACCAAAAAAACACAGAATACACAAATCAAACCAATTCGGTCGGCTTCAGCTCAGCAGAGTGAGATATAAGAGGAAACCTAACAGACAGCATCTTATGACATGGTAGACTGGAGTTCATTATGGAAGTGAATGAGGAGGGTGAGGGTAAGATATTATAGTTGACAACACAAGGGAGCAAAAATAGCCTGTGGCACATGTTGAGAACAATGGCAGAGTTGATTATACAAGTGCTAGAACACACACACACACACACACGCACGGGTTCAGGCTATACAGAGCACGTAGCAGGAGGTCTCGACTCAGCAGGTGTAATGGGAATACACGATTTATACGAATGCTCCTCACATATGCACACACATGTGCGCATGCATACACGCATACAAGCAATCAGATGCAGTCTGTTATGAAAGCCGGTATTTGGAGTTTGTGCATGTGTTTGACAGAGCGCTTGAATTTTGCATGTATGCATCACTTATTTGCTGCGGCAGCTGTTGCTGCAGTGATGCCTCTGACACTGTGAGCTTACCTGGGTCCGGCAGTAGTTGCCTAAGATTTGGCAAGGCCAAAGGACAAGGAAAGGTGGAGAGCAGGAGTCATGCTCAATTTACAATTTATATACTCGGGATGAAGTTTTAAAAATTCATTATAATTTCAGCAAGGCTCCTCCTGTGTTTTTGTTCTTCTCTTAAAAAAAAAAAAAGATTTCTTTTCTCTGCAAGATAGTAGTTTGATATGGACATCATATCTTGTGATGTGTGTGTTTGTGTCTGTGCATGCATCTTAACACCCAAGACTGGTTAGATTGAGTCATGACAGTCCCTGTAGCTACATCTGACATGTGCGCCCACAAGCACACTTCCAGGGCATGATGGGATTGACGGATCAGTGTGAGTTTATCGCAGACGTGACACATCTCAAGCAGCACACACACACACACACACACTGGGGTTTCCTTGCCATGAGCTGTGCCATAATGAACACACACACACACACTCAGACAAACTCATACAGAAATAAACAAGGATGAGCATGAAGTGTTGAAAATGTGGGCTCAGGCACATGCGGACACACGCGCACAACAGCCTCTTCGCTTCTTAAGCCTCATGTTAGTCAAACAGTATTTTTCTATCGCTGCTTCTGGTTCTCCGGCATATATCTTGTTATACACAGTGAGTGCACTGTCTCATCGTATCTGACCAATCTCTCTGTCAGAACTCAGGTACAGTGCGTGCACTGGTCAGTTTCAATATTTCATGTCGATGAGCACCCACTGGGTGGAAATGAAATTTATAGGTCACTACAATCCAAAGAACCCAATGAAATCTCATCAGATTGTGCCTCTGTTAATTATATCCTATTCCCATCTATCAGGTTCATTGATCTTTGCTTAACATCTCCATGTTTTGTTGACATGTTTGTGTGGCGACCTGACTTTGTGTCTAGATGTTGGAGGTCCAGCAGATCCCATTGCCCCCACCATTATCATCCCTCCCAGGAACACCAGTGTGGTCACAGGCACATCAGAGGTCACGATGGAGTGTGTGGCCAATGCCAGGTAAAAATTCCTGGAAGTGCAGGGTTTCAAATGATTCAGTACAGTCCAAAATAGAGGATTTTATGGGGCTATTTTTCACAGTTGAAAAGAAAAATAGTCCCAGTGAAATGACCGTTGGTGATATATTGCTGCATGTCAGTGGCAAAACTCAGAGAACTGGGCAAATAGAACCAAAAACATCTACGGTGCTAGATTCTAATGGTAAAGAGTCAGAAGCTAAATGTACTTCAGCTGTATAATTATAATTTGCTTATGTCTGCTTATGTGACGTGTCACACTGTGAGGCTTTATGGGCTAGCACAAAACGAGCATCCTCACAGGGACATGGATGTTACAAACACATCTCACATCCTTCTTTCCTCTCACTAGACCTCTTATCAAGCTGAGTATCACATGGCGTAAGAACGGCGTGTTGGTGAACAGCGGTTTGAGTGACTTCAACCGCAGACTGACCATCCTGAGTCCTGTGGTGAGCGACGCCGGCTACTACGAGTGCGAGGCCATTCTGCGCAGCAGCAGCGTGCCTTCAGTCAGTGCTGGAGCTTATCTGCATGTCCTTGGTAAGAGCTAAAGGCTAAAATATGTTCCTGGCAGGGTCTTGTGTCTATTATTTTTGGGTATTAATATCACTTAGTACTTTTAGCTGTAATTTTTCCCAATACTTGCACACTTCCAGGTGACAATATCTATTTATGAAACTCATTACCTCATAGTTTCACACCAGTTCACACATTTTTTTTCTTAGAGGACAAAAGCAATAAAAAAAACCATTCCTAGAATTTCATGTGAATGTCTGACTATTATAATGGTTCACAAAGTTTATATGACTGAGTGCCACTTAGGAACCCAGCAAATGATGGAAGGCCATATATAAAAATGCATATCAACCACTTTTAGGCTTCTTTTTTTTTAAACAGATGCATTTGTCAGGTTTAGTTTGCAATGATCTGCTTAAAATTGAATAGAAACCCCGGTCTCGTCGAGCGCTACTTTGTCATAGCATAACACGAAGTGCGGAGAAACTAAACCCACAGTCGTGAATTCTTTCCTTTTCACACCCGCTGGCCACATAAAATATTTCCATGGGGCACCACTGGCCCGCAGGTAGCACTTTGAGAGCTCATGATCGATTACCTTGTAGGTTTACTCAGACACTGCATCACAAATACTATTTGAGTTTTTAGTGTTCAGTGCTGCCTGAGGACAGAAACACATTCGAGTGAAAGCACAGGAATTAAGGAATTGCTCTCTCCTTGCTGCTTCAAAGTCAAGATAAGTTTGTCATTCTTCTCTCTCGTGCTTTGTTTGTTATTTGATATCAGTGTCTTTGCTTTTGCATTTTATACAACTTCAGTATTTGGAGCACATTACCATAATGTTTGTATTTCTATTCTTTGCCTGTTGGCCTTAAGGTTTAACATAGTTTTTAGGTGTTTATAACCTTTTTTTATTATGGTCAAGTTAAAGAACAGACTAATATTTTCAGTTTTGGTAGGTAGTTGTATGTACCTTCATATCAGCGTCTACGTGTAGCGACCCACATGCGTCACATATGTAGAAGTAAACTTTAACAGACAAGAGTGACTGTGCGAGCTTGATGCAAATATTTAGTCTCACTACATAAATGTGGTAAAAGCATGACTGTGAAGTTGTGAGGCAGTAAGGGGGAAGTGTTATTGATTTAAAAGGGAGAAAACTAATGGTTGGCCTCAAGAAATGGTTTAATAGCATTGCTTGAGTCACATTTATTCCATCTGACTGAAACACTTTGATGTTTTCAGGGTTATGATGTGATTCAAAGCACAACGTGGAAGGGGGGGGGGGGGCTTTTTCCACGATACTGCTAACTGAGCCTTTTCTCTACCCCCCCCCCCCCTATAAGTTTGAAGGATAGCCTAACCATTACAGAATACCAATTACTCACTTCTATAATCAAACTAGTCTCACCGTGTTCTGCTGCGTTATCTTATATTTGGCCCAAAATTCAATACGTTTAAAAGCAGAAATAACTTCTGCTTTAATCTCGCGTTGTTGTTTTTGTGTTTCACTAATGTGTCTGCTGTTTCAGAGCCACCACAGTTTATAAAGGAACCGGAGAAACACATCACAGCTGAGATGGAGAAGGTGGTTGACATTCCCTGTCAGGCACGGGGTGAGAGCTCGCTGGTATTACAATAAGAGAATGTAAAGTAAACCCTATCAGAGGAGAAATGTTTGAACTGAACCCCAAACTCTCACTCGCCCACCCTCTGCAGGAGTGCCCCAGCCAGACATTGTGTGGTACAAGGATGCTTTGCCTATCGACCCAGTGAGAACACCCAGGTACAGGGTGTTGGTGGGCGGCAGCCTCCAGGTCAACGGCCTACTGCCTGATGACACCGGCATGTTCCAGTGCTTTGCTCGAAATTTAGCCGGAGAAGTTCAGACCAACACATACCTGGCTGTTACAAGTAAGTGCTCCAGCAGCTTTTCAAGGAATTACTTCACCCAGATAATTGCTACTATTAAACATGTTGTAAAGTGCTGAATTTGAGCTAAACATTCACTTTTTCTTTTACTGAAATGTGTTAAATATTCATGCAGCTCTGCTAAGCTTCAGCTTTAGAAATGTCAAAGCGTAGTATTTTAAAAATGGAATCATTTCAGAATACTGAAAGCAGGTTGACTCTTGCATAGAATGGTTATAAATGGATGTATGGATTTACTCTCTGCAATTCAAGTAAAAAAGCTAAATTTGTTCTTATAAAGACAAGTTAAGTCTTTATTTTCATTTAAAAAAGAAAATAACATCATGGTACCAAACAAAGCAGTGACCTGTGTATGACTGGGCTAGTAATGGCCAATCTCCCAGGACAAATGCGAAAAGTGAAGTAGGGTTTTGCTGTAAATGAGCGTGTGAGCTCAAGGGCCCTACGCTGAGTGAATAAAAGTCCAAATAAAAATAAAAAAGTGACAGTCTGTTAAACAAACTGCTGCACTCTTGGTTCTCTGCCTTTGGAAAACAAACTAATTCTCATCATACAAGAACCTGACTTACTGTAAACACTGCAAGAAACACTCAACTTGGGACATGAAATATAGATGAAAACCACAAACAAAACTTTGGTTACAGGAAAAAAAAACACAGAGATGCATCTTTTTTTTCTGTAGTAGTGGCATTTTTGTCTCGTACTAAGAAATCCGATACCTAGGCAGTGAAGAAAAACACTTTAGATGTGCACTACGTCTGACAGCAGAGTTGTGATTGCGGCGTCGCTGTCAGTTGACAATATTGCAGAAGGGAAGCTTCCCTATATAAACTAACAATTAGGCCAACAACGATTAAGTTTACATTACTGTGGAAAGGCGAAACATTAATCACGTTTGCTGCTAAACTGTAATCACCTAAATGATGGGAATTTAGAAGTCTTTTTTTTCCCCTGCGCTTCTGCCACTGTTGGTATTTGAAAATAACTGCTAATTTTGCTCTCACTGTGCATCTGTTTGGCAAGTTTCTGACATCTAATTTTCTTCACTTTGTCTCAGTTCCTGCTGCCTTCGCTCCACGCCGTGCCGCGTTATCAGAATTCATAATATTCCGTCTTGCTAAATCACCCCTTCCATCCCTGTTTTTCTCTCCTCTTCTTCTCTCCCCCCTCCTTCTATGATCTCATCTTATCGTCTTCCTTTTTGTCAACACAATCATGTTTGTACTTCTCCTTCAGCCCTACTCCCTGTGTCCTGAGATTAGCAGCGCACCTATGACAACTCCCTACTCCTCCTTTCCTCCGGGAGTGATACAGTTTTCTGTCATCCTATAAAAGCTTTGATTTATTGCATATCATAAATACGGATTTTAGTTATCTACAAATTGCCTTCTTTTTCTGTCTATACTTCTTCTCCATTCATTTTCTTTTCCTTCCTTTCATATCCGCTATCTCTGCGGGTGCAAAAAATAGACCGGCAGCAGACAGTTATGGCACCGAGGTGAAGCCTGTGTCAATCCGTTTGGAATTAGGGGGACAAAGCATCGACTAAACACTGCAGCTGGCTGCTGCTTACAAGAAATACGTTTGAAGTGGGGCTTTGCCTCAGACAGTTATTCTCTCACCTCTATAACCCTCTTACCCTCTCTCGTTACTGTACTGAGCTTCCTTTATTCAGTGTGTGTTTGTCTACCCTCAGGCATTGCCCCGAATATCACAGCTGGACCCTCTGATAGCACTGTGATCGACGGGATGTCAGTCATTCTGCACTGTGAGACCTCTGGAGCTCCAAGACCAGCTATCACCTGGCAAAAAGGTCTCTTTTACACGCATACTCACACCACGAGAGATTGTGATGTCTGTTATCTGTAAAACATTGGGACCACAGTTTGCTGTGGCTTAACAAATAAAGCCTGATTTGATTCCTTTACTGGGATTTACCTTTTGCCATGTTTTTGTGTTTGCATTCCAATAGCAGATCAGGGAAGCAGCATCCTTGTTTTTGACAATCTGCTTTTCTCATTTTTTTCCCTTCTGTTCTGTGTGACCCTTTTCTCTCTGCCTACCACTTCTGCTGTCCGTTCCCATATGCCAGGTGAGCGCGTGTTAGCCAGCGGTTCAGTCCAGCTGCCCCGGTTCACCCTGCTCGAATCAGGCAGCTTGCTCATCTCGCCTTCACACATCTCTGATGCCGGGACCTACACTTGCATGGCAAGCAACTCCAGGGGCATTGACGAGGCATCTGCTGACCTTGTTGTTTGGGGTAAGTGGGCTTTTAAAAACACATATACCTGATGTAATGTGTTGAAAAAGTCCTAACTTTGTGATAAAAACAGAAAATGAAAGAGTAGTGCAGTTTTACTGAGAGACGTGTTTATCAGGAAACAAGGTTGTGCTGTATAATAACAAAGGAATGCTCAATTTCTAAAAACAAAAGCATTCTTCTGTGCAAGCCTGGATTCATCATTTTGGTGTTTTCTTCAAGAAGCCATCAAAAGACAAAAGACAAACCAGGAGCAAGTCATTTCGACTGAAATGAGTTTCCTGAAATTCATTTTTTTTGACATTTTGTAGACCGTTTTCCCCTCTCTCACTTCCTTCATCTTTTTCTCCGTCTATCTCTTTCTTTTCTTCTTTATTTTGTGTCCACAGCTCGCACTCGGATTACCACCCCCCCACAGGACCAGAGCGTTATCAAAGGAACTAAAGCCATTATGAACTGTGGAGTCACACACGACCCAAGTGTGACAGTCAGGTAAGGGTCCATTTAGAAACACAGATTAATTAAGGCACAATGCATATTTATATACAACAGTTTCTACAGGCTGTTAGTAAAACTGATGTCACCTGAAAGCAGTAGATGCTGTTACTCAAAAAAGGAGGCCAACATAAAATAGGCAGGTTAAAAGGGAGTCATTCCCTTTTTTTCTTTTTCTTTTGTTTTTAATGAAAAAGGGCAAAATACAGCAAATCCAAAAGCGAAAAGTCAAACACTGAAAGCAAGCAAGCACTGGGAAGGAGCTAATGCATGCAAACAAGCAGGAGAAAAAGTGAAGAGAAGCAAAGTAAGTCGTGCGGTTTGTCTTCCTGATTAACCCGTCCCACGAAAGGTGAATAAGTTTTACCCAAGCTAAGCTGTCATGTCTTATATCTGTGAGAGATACGGATTCATTCCTTGATTCATTTTTTTTTCCTCCTGGCAGAAAACTATTTCAAAGCCAGTTCAGTGTACTGTAGGCATTTGTATAGGGACCTTACTCTAAGACGTTACCTTGTAGGCAAGGTTTGAATTATTTCTATTTTCTCTTTATTTGCTCCTGAAACAATTATACACGCTGTCAGGTTTGCAGCTGAGAGAAAATACCTGAAATTGTCTCAGCTGGCACAAGAATACATCTAAGCAGCCCACTAATTTAATTAAAGTAAAATTTACCTGTGCCTTAATGATGCGGCGTTGATTGGTAACCCTATTAATTTACACACTCACAGTTTGCAGCCAGCGTTTCCTTCAGACTTTAGCTGCCACAATTGTGTTTCTTTTAGCCATTGTTATATTTCTTTAATCTTCATTCCTTTTATGGTGGCTATAATAGTTTTCCTTGTGATCTCTAGACCTATATGTGTGTACAAATGTTCATCTGGGGCATGTCAGTGTGTGTCACAGATGCATTCTTCATTGTTTGGGGCAAAATTTTAAAAAACTTACTTATTTAGTAGGATATAACATTTTGGAAGAAACTTTTTTTTTAAATTAAAAACAACAACAACAAATCTGAAACTTTGCCAGCCCTATCATCTAAATGTGCCAATGCCCACGGTGTCCACAGATCAAAAAACCGAGTTTCAAATGTAGGAGTCACATCCTCAAAAGCTGCAGAATCTTTTATAGTTCACGCCAGGAGAAAGATTCGACCAACACATACTGATCAGAAGACCCCAGAGACCCCAGAGACCTTTACTAATGAATGTGGGTGCCTGACCGTGCAGAGGAATCTTAACTTGACTTCTCAATTTGATGGCGATTTAGCATAAAAAAAAAATCAAGGCTAGTTAAAAGGACCTGTTTAGAAGCTTTGCACCACTATCTGGATCACTTCTAAGGGACTCAGCCGTGCCTTCCTGGTGAAGAGAAGATTAAAATAGATTAACTCATCCTGAAACTCATCCTAACCTATTTTTATGTATTTCTTACATGTTTAATACCTAATAAATCTCTGCAGCTGAGCTTTTTGTTTTTAGATTGGCTAATAAAGACGCTTCATCCTCAGCTTGGTTGTGTATGTCATTTAATACCCTTATTATCTTATTTTCACCACTACAATTCTGCTATAGGGAAGGGTTAAGGGTCGCACAAAAATAAATAAATACATGCACTGAATTGCTGTTACTACAGAGAGGAAACCTGTGACCTAGACATACACCTACGCCTGTTAACCATGTTTGTCAGCCACCAGCATATACATATTTCTTTACATAAAGAGTCCCTCGCACAATATTTTACAGCTGCTGCCCAAACCAGCGCAACAAACAACCCTTCCACAGAAAATGTAGTGAACTCCGAGCATGTAGCTGACATCAGTAGTGATCAATAGTCCCTTTCTACTCGGAGGAGAAAGCTGCATTTGAAGCCACGTTTGCGCCGCGCAGTTTTGATGAGTGTGAATCGGTCGTTTGATATGCACCCGTCAGCCGCGATGATATGCGGGGCACCTGTGATGGTGAGTTTGAAGAGACAGGGGAGAGGAAGATGAAAAACCACACTAATGACATGTTTTTCTTAGATTGTGGTCGAATAAAAGAAAACCAAAACCTCAGTTTACTCTTTGCTTTACTGTCAAAAAGAGTTAACCTGCAATCTGAAGGTGACATACATATATATGTACCTGATAAGTTCCACTCTACAGCGGGTGGCAATTAAATTATCCAGCGTTAGCTTCTGGAAGTATGCTAGAAACGACTTTTGACAGATAATTTCATGGATTTAATTGAGCAATAAAGTGTAAAGAATGTGCTTAACATGCAGTATGAGTGTGTGCGATTGGCGTGCAGGTGGTGAGTAATGCTATATTGTGACTAATTGTAATAATGGAAAAAACACAGAGGCTGGTGAATATCGCAGTTTCCTTTTTTTAAAAATGTGTTTAAATTGATTGACTGATGCAGTGGAAGGAATGGATGCAGCAGATGATGATGACGTTGATGACATTTAACAAGCCAGCTGACTGAAGTCTTTGTATTCCAGGCATGTCTGGGAAAAAGAGGGCTCAGTGATAAATGTTCAGTCCATCCCCCGCATGCGGTTAGATGCAGATGGTACGCTTCACATCTCCCAAACCTGGTCAGGTGACATAGGCACCTACACATGCAGAGTGACCTCTGTTGGAGGCAACGACTCCCGCAGCGCGCACCTCCGTGTCAGGTAACAAGCCCTCCTCCCATCATTCACCATCACCATCGTGCGACTTTCTATTTACCGACCTTCCTTTTTCCTCTCACCCTTTTGATTCTCCAATATTCTCCAGTGTAAAAACACAGGAAGCAACATGTTCTTTGTAGAGACACAACACACACACGCACAGACATTTACATGCATACGCATGTGCGAGCGCCAGACACATGAGTGCTTACCACCACTGCTATTCTGTCTGTTCCTATTGACACCGCTGACTCATTTTCACTTAAGTCCTCCCCTGTCCTCATTCTCACCTGACACACTTCCAGCCCCAGGGGACCTCCGCCTCCATTCTCCATTTCCGATACTACACATGCATGCACGAGCGCTTCTGTTTTTATTCTCAAATCCCTCGCTTCCACATAACTTTGCCTGCTACGGTTATACTTTGGCACACAGAGAGCCACAGCATCGAGAGTGAATTGAATATGAATGTGACATCAAACTTTCTGTTTGCCAGACTGACTGACTGATTGTTTCTGTCTTTGTTTATCGTGCTATCGGCCGTCTCGTTGGCTGCCTGCCTTTTGACTGAGTTACCGTCTATATCAATTCATTGCTATAAGGTTTATCTATCAATCTGTCTGTGCTTATCTGAATTTATGGCTGAATGAATTAATGATCCTCTGCTTTGGCCTCATTTATTCATGTCTCCCTGTGCATTTTCTTTCTGTCTGTCTCCTTATGCCTTTCAATCCCTTTCCTCCCTCCAGTGATATCCATCTCGTTTTGTTTGCCTGTGTGTCCATCTTGACAAGGAACCATCTTTGCTGTCTCGTCTCGCCACATTTCATCACCTGTCTAACTGATCTCTCTCTTACAAAAGATTTTTGCCTTACTTTAGATCTGTACAAGCGATCTTCAGAGAAAAACGAAACGTTCGCTAACTCCCTTGGCTCCGCGGCTTGTTTGCTGTAATAGAGAGATTCTTTTATTTATCGCTCTTGTCCTGCTGTTCCCTGCAGACAGTTGCCCCATGCCCCAGAGAACCCTACGGCCGTGCTGAGCAAATCTGAAAAAAGAGCCATCGACCTGGCTTGGGCCAAGCCTTTTGATGGCAACAGTCCCCTCATACGCTATATCCTGGAGGTTTCTGAGAACAGTAAGTCATAAAATGTCCTGTCTGTTCCAGTCATGCATCCTTCTCCTGCATCCTTCTCTACCTTCTATTTGATGAGTTAGGTTTGGGGAACTCAGCTCATGGGATTAACAGTGCAGCAGTGAGTTAAAAAGAGGCTGGTTTAGACTCCTGTGTTCACAGTGTTTTTCCCAAGGAGCTTAAATGTAAACAAATACAGCAAAAAATTACAAGAAGATTAAATAGAATTTGAGATCAGGATCAATATCACTAATTAGAAATGTCCATCATTGCCTTTAGGCTCAGCATGGATTTGTAACTATAGCGCAGTCGCTCTGTCCAATTTGCATTGCTGAATTAAATGCACTGAAACGAGGGGCTTGTCACTGTCGGGTTATAACACTCATAAAAGTTTCATTATGACATGATTACCATTGAAAAGTAACCCGATGCAGAACAAATGCCGGTATAAGCAATTTGTTCGACTGGCATAACATCAGCGTAACACCTCTTTGGAACACTTTCATATAGCCTACAGGCCTTCTTTTGCATATAGCGAGTAGACACCGGTAGCATCTCCTCTGTCATATTACTAGCGCCAAGCTTCTTAATTTTCCTCTGACTTGCTGCTTTAGCCGAACTAAAAACTAGCCGCTGTCGTTTCAGAGCTGTTGCACCAGCATCATTTCCCTCCTCCGTGGGCCACCAGCGTTGTGGAGCGTCTGTGCTAATCTTGCAGGTGTCCGTTATTAAATTTGAAGTAGAACTCTGTGCAGCTGACACTTATTATCACCCAGGCACGCAATTAGAGTTTCACTGTTGTGTCTTTCGTCTTCAAAATAAAGTAAATACTTCCACAGCTTCTCTCTTTTCTGCCATCTTGTAAGCTGAGCTACACGAGCAGACTGGTATTTGTCAGTGTCACGGAGTAAGAGGGAAACGGAAACAATGCTTTTGGGACTTTTGCTTTGTATTGTTTTGTAGAATCAAAGAGAACAGGAAGGTGAGGTAAACAGTATTAACATTAATGGTTTGCCAATTTGGAAGAAGTCCCTGAATAACTGAGGATCCAGGTTTTCCTGCCATCAAAAAACATGCTAGGCTGATTCTGCTGTTGTTGTCCCCTTGATAAATGCACTGGCTTAAATCTGGAGTTGGTCTCAGGGTGCTGTATGTCAGCTGCTCTCTGCTCCTAATACTTAAATGCAGAGACCAAGTTTCCCTGTGGGTACCAATACTGTTATTGCTCTTCTATTTTGGGTTTGTTTGTTTTTTTCAACCATTGCTTGGTTTGTTTCATTAAATTGAATTTTAAAACCTTCTAAGACAAAATGACTGGAAGGCATTAAATTGAAAATCCCTTTTGATATTGGTGAAATTCCTTGGAATGTAGCACTCCTTCCTGAATGGAACAATAGCAATAACTCAGGTGTGTATTTGTGTGGATGCGCATGTAGGAAAAAAGGTGTAAAAGTTGATTTTCTGTCTTGTAGATGCTCCCTGGGCCATCCTGCTGGCCAATATTGAACCAGAGTCCACAGCAGTGACGGTCAACGGCTTGATCCCAGCTCGCTCCTATCAGTTCCGCCTCTGTGCTGTTAATGATGTGGGAAAGGGACAGTTTAGCAAGGAGACAGACCGGTGAGCTAAAGACACTTTTTATATCTCACATCAACATTTTAAAAGCTTTTTTGTCCCTTTCAGCACACCATTTAATTGGCAGTAGCAGTGAGAAACCTAAGCAATGTCAAAAAACAAGAGTCAAAACAGGACTTTGTTGGTTGTTAGTAAACAGTACATTGTGTATATGAGATCTGTTTCCTAGACAACCGGATTGACTGATCCCTTCAGTCAAGAGTCGAGAGAAGAGGGATATACATGTAAGCCTCCCGAGGAGAATACACATACAAACGTGCGCAATTGCATGTAAACACGCATTTTCAAACACACAAACACCTACTGACTCTGAAAGCCACAGGGAGGATTTAGGTTTGAGGCGAGACCGCTGTTGGCTTCTCTGTGGCCTCACACAACTTCAAGCACTGATTGTTCTCCCTATCCCTTCTTGCCTCCATTCTTTTCCTCCACCAGTCTGTCACGCTGCCTCCTGCTGGGAGCTCCCAAGCCATAGGAGAGCCATAGGGAGCTTCATTTGTGTGTCACGGGGGGTGCAGCACAGAACTCTCCACGAGACCATTTGGGACAGTTAGTGCCAGTGATCTCGCTCCCATCTCTCATACACATTTTCTCCCCAGACACACGGGGTGTTTTATTACAGTAGAAATATAGCTTTTAGGTAGCCTAGGTACCCTTTCAGTTCCTCAGAGGTGATTTCAAGGTGGTGAGTATTGCACGTATTTCGGAGAGCAAAAGCAAACAAGAAACGGTGACAGTTTTTTCACAAACAAAAGGATATGGAAGGACACAGTTATGAGACAGAAGATATTGTACGGGGAAATGCTTCAGCTGGAATTTCTTCATTTTTTAAACTTCTGCATCGAGTAGCTGGAGCATTAAAACTAAAATCCTGCCTGCCTAATAACTCATTGGTCTCCCTTGAAACAAGCTCTGACCTATTAAGGTATAGACATGAGATCTCTGGGGTTGCTTTAGACCTTTGTGAGTGGGACCTCTGTGGACTGAACCTGTTGCAGTGCATCCCACCGGATTCCTATTCCTTTAGCTATTCCTGAAAGGGTTTTTGTGGGGCAAGATTTTATGCTGAGAAAAGGACTGTATGTGTGCGCTGGGTCTATAGAAATGTTTACGTGGCTGGTACATGACTGCCAGGACCCAAAGCCCCCCATCTCACATGCTTAGAGACCAGCAACGACCCTTTGCCAATTCAAAATCCTTGCAAACTTTACTGAGGCTTAAGATAGCAGAAAGCAGACAGCAGAAATAGATGTTTGGTGTTACACACGAGTTATCACATGTTAGTGGTTTTAATATAATGTCTTATCAGTGCAATATTTGTGTGTGTGTTCTGCAGGGTCTCTCTCCCAGAGGAGTCCCCCAGTGCTCCTCCTCAAAATGTCATTGCTAGTGGTCGGACCAACCAATCTATCATGATCCAGTGGCAGCCTCCACCGGAAAGCCACCAGAACGGCATCCTCAGAGGCTACATCGTTCGGTAAAATCTCCACAGACACCTCCCTGTCGCTTACATTTATGTGAATGGTTAGAATTTACACAGTGTTGATGGTCCATGTTTTAAAATGAGGGACTCCAAGTACTTTCTCAAGTCAGTGTAATAGAAATTTGATCATATTTTATATTTAAAGGAAGCTACAAAGTGGTGTGCACATCTATTGTGCTTCCTTTGTCAGTGTTCTTACGTGATGATGGATTTCGTTTTTGATTTGTGACCTTCATATTTTGCATTTGCACTTTCTTTCTGAACAGACAGAAGTCTAAATGCTTTTCTACAGCGTTTTGTAAAGTGTAAAATATTCTTCTAACTTTATTACCAGTGCATATATTATTGATCCATCTATTTTAATTTATGTCTTTGGTTTTGGAGTGGAAAACTACTAGGAGCAGCTCACTTGGAGTATGTTTTACATCCCTTACCGCTGTATTTAAAGATATACATGCATATCTTGTCTGTGAGGAAAAAAAACAAAACAAAATTTAATGGCTGATTTGACTTAAAAAAAACTTCAGCAAGTCTATTAGGTAAAGTCAGCAATATGCCAAACTGACTGTAAATCCTGTAGGCATGTAATTAGTTTGGTTTTCTGTCAGGCTTTTTATTCATTACATCCAAATAAAACAGCAGGTGTTTTCCAGACAACAGTCAGTGCTGTCAGTTTTTAATTGCTTGTTGGCTAGTGCTTTGTCTCCCCCTAGCAGGGATTCTAATGCACTGCTGGGCTCAGGTAAAATAGTAATGTCTTTGTCAGTGAAACAACTAAACTGTCAGAGATAAGGTACAAAATCTGCAAACACATGGACTCTCATCCAGAACAGGTGTCCAATCTTCTGAATAGTCCAACAAGTTTATACATGTCTATCACAGGTATCGTCTCACTGGGCTGCCTGTGGACTACCAAATCAAGAACATTTCCAGCCCAGATATGACCACACTGCTGCTGGAAGACCTCATCATCTGGACCAATTATGAGATTGAGGTGGCTGCCTACAATGGGGCAGGTTTGGGCACTTTCAGCCATAAGGTTACTGAGTGGACCCTGCAAGGAGGTAAGCACTCAATAGCTCTTTCCTTCTTATTTAATGTCCCATTATTCAGTGAGCATGCATGTATATTATTTTTTACTAAATTCAGTCAAGCTTATCTTTAAGATGTGTCAATCAAGCATTCAGTATCTTACAAATACAGTGTAAATCTTTCATTTTATTTTATTTCTGCATATATATTACTGAAATCAGCTCTAAAAGCTAGTGCTAACTGTTATCTTCTTTGTAAGAAACACAATGATGTGACTCTAAAACCCATAAATAGGTCACACCACTGCAAACAAACCCACAAAGAGTTCTGGTGTAAGGTTTAAGTACCAGAGAGAGAGTAATGGTGGTATCTGCTCTGACCTACGCAGCAGCAATCAATACTGACATCTAAACAGATGCAGACAGATTTCCAACAGCGAATTGAAAGGCATTGTCACACCCTTGCTTTTTGCCTTCTGTTCTTCTTTTATTTTTTCTTCCGCTCTGTCTCACTTTTTCTTCCTCTCCTCATCCATCCCAGTGCCCACCATAGCTCCAGGCAACGTGCAGGCCGAGTCGGTCAACTCAACAACTATCCGTTTTACGTGGACAGCCCCTAACCCCCAGTTCATCAACGGCATTAACCAGGGCTACAAGGTCAGTAGACGCCGCAGTGTCAACACCACCAGTCATCACATCCACTTGGCAGACCTGTCACAGTTGAGCATGTAGTATTACATGTAGCACAGGGGATTGAAAAGCCAGGGGGGTTAACGACATTTGGTGCCAGTGTGAACAATGGATTCTGTTCACCGATTTGTCAGTCTGAGGTCATTCTCTTTATCCTCACGACCATTTCTCATATGTAACTTTGTAAGGCTGCGTGCCCATAATGATAAATGTCTTCATTATTTTGTCAGACGCTCTCAAATGTAGGCTATCTCTGCCCCTCTTGTGTGCACCTTGAATAAATGTAGCCCACAGGGATTCTCAAAACTGCATCCATGGTGCAGTTGTACTTTTCTGCTGACTCCACTGAGACTTAATTATGTTTTTGGGTTTTTCTTCTCTCTCTTTTTGTCTGTCTGTTGAATGACAGTCCACAAGTCTTAGTCAGCTTGGTGGAAGGGTCATACTGTAAAGACCCAATCTGAATTTTAAATACCAGGATTTTCTCCCGGGAAAGAGACTTAAGAAGCAATGAGAAAAGGGGAGGTAGATAGTGTGGGCGGTGATAGAAAGTGTGTCAAAAGCAGAACGGAGAGCTGGAAAATGAAGGCGGACAATCAAGCATTTATCCCGCTGACATCCTCTAGCCATTCTTTACTTCCCTGGAAGCTCGCTCACTCTGAAAACTGGAAACAACCCAATAGACAACCATTGGGACTCATTACCAAGCAGCTAATTGGTCAATCCAGACCCCATTTGTAGATGCTATATGGTGTGCAATGATGGGATGCTATCATGTCTCTCTTGAGCCTACATTGGCGGAGTTATTCAGTCACTCTCCCCCAGTCAAAACCTCTTTAGGGCATTTTTCTAAATATATTTGGGAGAGCTATGATGCCAAATCTCTCCTCGGAGTGGCTTAGGACCACCACAGAGAGACACTACTGTTAGTTTTGTGAGAATTATTACAGAAGAAAAAGGATTAGTCGCTTTATTTTCAACCGTGTGGGTAATTTCCTTTCTTTTTTTCTATTTTTTTCTTTTGTTTTTACATTGTTTTCCCCCCACTTTAGTTGCTGGCCTGGGAACCTGGAAAGGATGACGAAGTTGCCATGGTAACAGTACGACCGAACTTCCAGGACAGCGTCCATGTGGGATATGTGACAGGTCTGAAGAAGTTCACCGAGTATTACACCTCTGTGCTGTGCTTCACCACACCCGGAGACGGCCCCCGCAGCCCGCCTAAAGCATTGAGGACGCACGAGGACAGTAAGTGACTTTTCTTCCACACTTTTGCCTCTCCCACGGTGGCATGGGGACACATGCATCTCACAGTAACACATCCTTTGGGCAAGATCTATTATTCATGTAGTAAGGAGTTGTAGAAAAGTGCTAATGAATGAGTATATTCGGCATCATCATAATTGGGATATAGTTCTTTACAGAATATTTGCGAAGTGGTAAAAATTCCCAGTGTACCCCGGCTCATATTCACGGGTTTTTCTTTCTTCGTTTTTTTCAAATTTTAAAATCCAAACTCTTAAGATGTCAGCAATGAGTGGCTATTTCCAGATCCTAGTCAATCACCTGTACAGCTGTGGCTCAAAGCCTCTTAGGCGTGCTCATTATTCTTATTTGTTCCTATTCAGCCCCCGGTGCAGTGGGTCATCTGAGTTTCACCGAGATCTTGGACACTTCACTCAAAGTCAGCTGGAGTGAGCCCAGCGAGAAGAATGGAGTTCTCACAGGTACATTCACATAACTCCCAAATTATACTTGTAGCCAGAGGCAGAAAAGGTGAGAAATAGCACCTTTTTTTTTTCCAAGGTGGTATTTGTCAGAGTTGGGTTGACAGACACCAGTCGCATGAGGCAGTGCTCAGGTTGAACTGAGACCGGAGGATTTGGTTTTATATTGCAGCTGCTTGAACTCATTTACTGAAGCCAGCCCAGGAGAGGTTCTTTATCGTTAGTTGTTGTTTTTCTTTGTTTTTTGTGGGGGTTCATGCACATAGTGCTTCCCAAGCCACAGACAGAATATACCAGCAATAAGACAACACTTGAGAAAATAAAAAAAAAAGAAAGAAAGAGAAGAATATTTGAAAAATGACATTTTTCAGCCAACATTGTCTCCTCTCCCAAGCTCTCCATATGAAATATCTCTCAATAAGGCTCCCTTCGAGAGGCATTGCTCAAGTCTTTTGCAATCGTAGAAGAAATATACAGAAATGTGACCATTTTAGTATGAAACAGTATAGTAATAAAAGGGCAAAAAGTCCTTAAATTATCAGACATAATAAAGACCAATAAAACATCACATTGACTGATGAGATAGATCATTAAAGTGAATCTTTCAGTGGTAAGAGTGCAGAAATGGTTATTTGGCTTTTCTTAAAATTACATTCCCTACTACTCAGTGATTTTTCTATAATACTGGCCAATATATTGTTTCTATTATTTTTCATGCAACCACGCCATCGACTTATCAGTCGCTTAATGTGCAGTAAATCTTTCATTCCATCGACTCACATGCAGAATGTTTTTTCTTGAGTATTACGTTAAAGAATCTAGCTAACAAATTGTTAAATGTTTGCACAGCTTGATATTTAGCAGCATGTTGTAAAGTATTTTCCAACATTTCAATGTGTTGCACGCTCCCAGGAGACAAACACTGACATGCCATGTGAAATTATTGATTTGGCAAGAAATGCTGCTTAATGCTTTGTGCAATCACATGAAAAGAGCTGCTGGCCAAGGAGCAAATTGCATTAACTTTGAGCGGGTGAGCATGTGTGTCTGTATGTGTGTATGGGAGTGGGCGGAGGATGCGTGAGTGCAGGGAGGTATAATCACAGGCTTATTTAATTTGCTATATTCAATTTTTGATGAAGTTAATTTAATATTTCTGTTAGCTTGCCCTGTAGCACGCAAGCCTGGAGTTGCTATTGTAGTAAAACTGCTGTCAGATTTTCCCTTGGAGGATTTTCTGTCCGTGTCCACTCATCACTGCCTCTCCTTAGGTTACCGCATTTCTTGGGAGGAGTACAACCGAACAAACACCAGAGTCACCCACTACCTGCCCAATGTCACCTTAGAGTACAGGGTCACCGGGCTCACTGCTCTCACCACCTACACTATTGAAGTGGGAGGAATGACCTCCAAGGGCCAGGGCGTGCTGTCCTCCTCCACCATTTCCTCTGGTGTTCCACCAGGTTAGTAACCAAGCATTCACTACAGATACATGAGAGCCTGTGTGCCCAAAATTTTTTATTCCAGATGATATGAAAGAGTAATTAAAAAAAAAAAAAAAAAAGCAGCTTTTAGACATGAACTGCAGCACTGAACTTTTCCAAACATCACCAGGCAGAGGTGCACATGACAACACAAATTACTGCAGTATATTGAATGTTAAATAGTCTTTAACCTCCTAGCTCATACTACAAGCCTGTGTGGTGTCATCTTGCATCAATTCTTGCGAGTATGAGAAAAGCACTGAAAGTTCAGTGACTTCACAGCTTGTGAGTGGTCAGCTCCTCCGGCAGAACGCTTTCCCCCAAAAAACAAAAGACAATTTTCCAGATTTTTCTGACACTGTCTAAAGTTCATGTGTGAGAATGGATACACACTAGATTCTACATTTCTCACATTGCAGTTGCATCTTTAATTGTGCCCGCCCACTTAAGTCCCTCTCCAAAATGTCAGTTTGTATTGGCAGCTCCTGTTTCGATGTTCATTCAGTCTCATTGTAGACATCGTCAGCATTCATTTTTTCCGTACTTGGAGAGCGCCCTCTGGAACAGAAGACGTTACACAATTGTGTTGAGGCTAAGTATCACTCATCCTTGGTTGAGTGCTCTTTGAAGAAATAGTCCCTGTAAAATCTGTTAACGGTTCATGTCTATGGCATGTTGTGAAAGTGAATGAAAGCACGCTTTTACATGATACCTGCAAAAAGCAAGTGTTAGAAAAATTGATTGACATTACAAGTGCCATAGCATTTTTTTTTTTACATACTCGGACAATATCTACCTTTATCCGCATGCCTTCATTCTCAGGCAGTGTGCAGTTCCAATTAACAATCATAAAACCTTTCCAAGCTCAATTAATTCTCAAGTCAAAATTGTGTCTTTATTCAAATTAATGAGCAACTGGGGACCTTTACTGAACCTTCCCTTCCCGTAGATTTACTGTCACGCATTGAACTCTGTGCGCACACTCAATGTTGTCTGGCGCCAGACACAATGAAATCTGACCCCGGTCACCTCATCTAGGACAGAAGCAAAAAAAACCCAAAAACCTGCACATGCACGTATCTCCCCGACATTCGTGAAATAATAGCTCCCTCGATAGCATTAAGGACGATTACAGTGTTTAATGATTTCATATTTGCAAAACGGTGCAACAGAAACACAATGCCCACGTCAATTACTGGAGCTACATTTAGAGGCTGTACATCTGTGAAACCTGTGAAATGACAGGCTGTTTTATTGAGAACAGGCCTCAGTGTAGCACTTACGTTCAGAATAGCAATTACTCCCATTGTATAGGTATAAAGAAAACGCTGATGTGCCTGCAACTGTACTGTAATGACCCAGCTAAAAGCAGCCTTAGTAATCAGTCATGCAAATAATTTAGAGGTGGTCATTTTACAGCGACACATAATCTGCGTTTCATTATGATTGAATATATTCACATTTAAGCAATCTTGGAAAAAACAGTTTAGTATCCCCATGTGGCAATGATGATATCTTTTTTTCAAAAAATACTGGGTCATACCGATGGGCTATGGTTTGGATTAATGTCTTCAACTAGAATTTATGTTAACTATATTGCGCTTTGGGAAGAGGGGATTGCCTAGTAGGTTTAATATTTTAAAAAGTATGAGGTAAAAAATGATGAATAATGAATCCGTTTTTGCACTCGCATAAATTATCCAATCCTACCTAGACAAGCACAAAAAGTGTTGATATTCATATACGCAAAAATGCTTTCTTGCTGTTCTTTGAATTCACCATTTTCAGATTTGCCCCCCCCTTCTCCAGGATTACCAGTGAATAATCCATTCTTATTGTTTATTTAGCTCAAGTGTAAACAAGTAGGATATCAGATTGAATCATATATCCAGATAACTGCAGTGTAATTGACATTCATGGCATTGTCTCTATCTGTGTACTGTGTGTAAGCATCTTTTCCAAATCTAATCTTCTTTTTTGGTGTCTTGGCTGAAGGTGGGAGCACTCTGGAGAGAATAGGATGAGATAGCAGAGAAATATATGTGTGCAGTATCTGTTCTGCCACAAGAGGGTGCTGTGGTTGATGGATTTTCCTATGTAGTCCACAGACTCAACAACTTGCCCTGTGGAAGAGGCAGCAAGAGAAAAATATCCATATCTTAGTGCACATTCTCCAGTGACATAGTAATATCAGCCCAGTTATTGCTTTATGTGACTCTTTTAATTGTTTTGTGTGTTTGTTTTTTGCTTCCTCACAGAGCTTCCTGGCCCTCCTACCAACATGGCAATTTCCAATATTGGCCCACGCTCCATCAACCTGCAGTTCAAACCTGGCTATGATGGCAAAACTTCCATTTCCCGCTGGCTAGTGGAGGCCCAGGTGAGCCAGATTTTAACTGGAACTAATAATTTATTTGTTTTTTAGTTATATTTAAAAAGTTCAGTAAAAATTCACTACTTTCCTCGGTTCCTCAGAAAGAGAGGTGCAGTATTTGACTCATCTGTTGTCTTATTCCCAGGTGGGTGCAGTAGGAGAAAATGAGGATTGGTTGATGGTCCACCAGGTGTTCAACGAACCTGAGGCTCGCTCCTTAGAGGTGCCAGGTCTCAACCCATATACCTCATACAGGTAATTACTGGAAACTTGTTTCTGTGAATCTTTACTGTGTACCTGAGTTCCAAAATTATTAAATACAAAGTACTTCTGCAGACATACTACACATTCACCTCAGTACACATTCTCCTGTGGCAGAACACATGCTGAAAAGAACAAATAAAAACTGATCTGCTGCACTGTACTTTTGTACAGACACACAAAGTCACATCAGTATTAGTGTTAACAACTTAACAATGCCAGTTTTAATTGAAAGTAATCATGTGCCATTTGTGTATGTGCACTTTCATTTCAGCATGTCCCAGCAGCTTATCTTATTATGTTTTCCTTTAATTTGAATTCAAGATTATTTTAAAAGTTTTTTTTAAGTGTATGCCTGATCTTTATCTTGGCTTGTTTTTCACGATCGCATTCAATATAAGCAATTAGCATTTCACTGAGCCAATCCCTAAAGGCTCACAACAGCTATAGTTCTCATCATTCCAACATCAGCGCTGCCACTTTTCATTTCAATATAGTTAAATGCAAAAAAATTGCTGTTTTGCATATTCAGGCCACAACGCAAATAAGCCCCCCACAGCATATTCATGCTTTATTCATATTCAGCGCTCTGATCTTGTTCAAATGCAATAAGCCTCATGTAAGAGGATGCAAGTGCGACTATAATGCTGATCATTGCAGGTTCATTTTAAGCTGCCAGATTCCCAGTTTCAGGACTACAGCTGAAATCAAGTAAGTGTTTTCTCAAGCGAGATTCATGTTATGATGTTCAAATCCATATACCAGGTTTCGGATGCGTCAGGTGAACATAGTGGGTACCAGTCCTCCCAGTCAGCCCTCCAGAAAAATTCAGACCCTACCAGCTCCTCCCGACATGGCCCCTGCCAACGTCACCCTGCGCACCGCTAGTGAAACAAGCCTCTGGTTACGATGGATGGTAAGGAGAAATCTTTTTCTAAAATGCCAGTTTTTGTTAGTGATGTCACACTGTAAGAAAAACCTGTTAGTCAGTCCAATCTCTCTCAATGTGAACACCATCTCCTTCCCCTCAGCCTTTGCCTGAATGGGAATATAATGGGAATGCAGAGCAGGTGGGCTACAGGGTTCAGTACTCCCGTGCAGGCTCACAGGGCCATCCACTCACCCATGTTATTACCGACCGTCTGGAGAGAGAGTTTACTATTGAGGACCTGGAGGAGTGGACAGAATATGAGGTCAGGGTCCAGGCTGTAAACGGCATTGGAGTGGGACCCTGGAGCCAACCGGTCAGAGGCAGGACACGGGAGTCTGGTGAGTTCCACGCTGTGGAAAAACGCTATTTTGTTTGGAAAAGTAATGCACAAACTTCATTAGATTAGTCAAATCTTCTTTTTTCTGTTAAAGGTCAAATTCCTAAATTGCCTCACACATATTTGTGTGAACATCAAACACATTTTCACAACCCAGAAATAAAAACACGCTGATTACTTCTGTGATACTGTATTTGCAGCATCTGTGCTGAATATCTTTATTATTAGTCATATTAGAGGTGTCAAACAAACACTTAACACTTTGCCATATGGTAAATCCATGAGCAGATTGTTTCCTGCTCAGATGCCCTGCTAGAGTATTTTTAATAGCCTCTTTAATATAAGCAAAGACACTGCTTTTCCATTCTTGCGTCTGCTTTCACGCTTTCACCAGGCATTGGACAGAAAGACATGGAAGGAGCTAAGAATGGAGTCTGAGGAAATTGAGAACACATGGACTTAAATGTGGAATTCCTGCGCTCTTTTTTTCCCCATACTCCAGCAAATTATTAGGAATCAGGCATGCTGTCCAAGGATGAGTGCCAAGGAGGAGAAGAGCCCTATTCTTGAGGGTTTTTTCCACCAAGCCAAAATAATAGAAGCTTCTGTGTGCATACGCAAACACAAATAATAAATCCTTCTCTATTTTAGATCCGTATGTACAGTAATTGCCCTCATACACAGCATATATGACAGACTTTTTGGAATATGTGGCAAACACTAGACTATCCAGCCCTCTAATCTCTTTATTGTTCCCAGTTCCCTCCAGTGGTCCCACCAACGTCTCTGCCTTTGCAACTACTTCAAGCAGCATCCTGGTGCGCTGGTTTGAAGTCCCAGAGCCGGACAGGAATGGGCTCATTCTGGGCTACAAGGTCTATTTCTGCTTTTTATATTTGGCAGCTATACACCTTTTATTTACTGAGCTTTCCGAGGCATCTAATTAGTTTGGAAAAAACTTGAGCTTCTTTTAAGCTGTGAAATACACAGCATGGTTGCGGTTTTTGAGGCTATTTGTCCTACTTAATTTCCACATTCACTTTTCCCAACCTCTTTCTCCTGTCTCCTCACCGAGTCAGGTGGTTTATAAAGAAAAAGACTCGGACAGTCCAGTCCACTTCTGGACAGTAGAGGGGAATGCCACTCACAGTGTCCAGCTGACTGGTCTGGGGAAATATGTGCTCTATGAGATCCAAGTTCTGGCATTCACACGGATTGGAGATGGACGGCCGAGCTCTCCACCTATTCTTGAAAGGACCCTGGATGATGGTAGGAACACAGGATAGAGCAAGATTGAGCATTCCAATTATGTAAAAATAAATAGCAATTGATATTGTGCTGAATACTTTGGTAAGAGAATTAAGAAAAGGGAGGGGCTACTTATATGTTATGTCTAAAAAAACTTTAAATCTTTGTGTGGTCTTCACAGTCCCAGGACCTCCAGTGGGTATCCTGTTCCCTGAAGTCCGGACCACCTCAGTCCGCCTTATTTGGCAGTCCCCTGCCCAGCCGAATGGCATTATACTTGGTTAGTACATACAAAATGTTTTTTATTAAGATTTGGCCCCTAATTCTACTCTAGAAATCAATGGCAACAGTTTTTGCTCCCAATCATTGTAAACATACTTTTGCAAACTTTGATTTGGGTTTTTTTCCCCAACTAAGTGGATTAGACCGTATTCGTTGGGGGAAATCAAGTCTTGTTATTTTCCGGTTTGCAATAAAGGGACTGGGATTCTCTTGTTGGCTTACTGGGGATTTCCTTGTGAGTATTTATTCCATTAAACATCTGTTGGATAATTTAGTTTAAACTGTCCAGTGTGACAGACCTACAAAGTAGCATAGAGGAGCAGATGCTAATGAAATCCTGTCAGAAGGAACACAGCTGTCTGCAGCGCAGCTTGATTTCCCTTTTATTAACAGTATAAACAACTGTTTCTTCAGATACCACTGAAATACATGTTTCATTCTAACCCAGAGCATCTTTGACAGCTTTATTAAGACCATTTGTCTCTTCTCCAGCTTACCAGATCACGTACCACCTCAACTCTACCAATAGCAACACAGCCACAGTGGATGTGCTGAACCCTAGCGCCCGCCAGTACATGGTGACTAACCTCAAGCCAGAAACTGTCTATGTGTTTCGCATCACGGCACAGACAAGGAAAGGCTGGGGTGAGGCGGCCGAGGCGCTCGTGGTTACCACGGAGAAAAGAGGTAACTCGATGTGGATTTTAATACTGACATATTCGAGCGCTGGATATGTGGGGGAGTCATAAAAACAACAATTTAATTGAGAATATGAATAAAATGTTTCATCTGATGCTGATGAAGTGGTGTTTGGAAGCGTAGTAGCAACATAATTTGTATTTCTCTAACAATGCAGGAAATATAGTAACAGTTGTATAAATGGTGCTGAGACCTGAGAACAGACACATGTGTATGATCTCCGTAATGGCATAACATGCAGAGAGCTGCACTAAGCCTTTGTTGCACTTAGTTCATTTCCAGTCAACAGTTCAGCGAGCAGATGTGTTTTCTAGAGGAGTGTCTGTGCCCTGTGGGTATTTATTGAAGCACTCTGATGTCATTGTGAGAATGCATCAGTCCATCTGCTTCCCTCAAGGCATGTTGTGGATCGTGTACTATGCTACTTTAGTTTCTCAGCTACTTTTCATTCCAGCACCAGAATCACACTTTCTTCTTTCTTGTCAGCTCTACATAGCTCATGCAAATATGAGTAAATGGAAAACAAGAAGTATATTTTAAAAAAACTGTTTCTAATGGCTCCAATTTTTTCCCCCGCACATCTGCAACTTCTCCAAACACTCAGTTTGTCCCAATTCATGTGTCACATGCGCACACAGCAGTCGTCCTTGTATTCCGTTGCCCGTTTCTCTTTCCCTTACTTGCCTCTGTTTTTGCTCCAGCTCGTCCTCAGCCTACCAGCCGCCCCCTGGTTCCTCAAAAACACGTTCAGGCTCGCCAGGTGTTGCTTTCATGGGAGCCTGGTAGTGACGGCCTGTCCCCCGTGCGCTACTATACGGTCCAGCTAAGAGAGCTTCCTGAAAGCAACTGGACGGTCCACTCAGCATCTGTCAGCCACGAGGCCACAACCTACATAGTATCCAGGTAGAGTATCATCAAGTAACGACATCTGGTTACGTTAAGGTGTAAATTTTCACATTCCCTTTATTAGAACAAATGTGTTCTCACACTTCTTGCTGACGCTTCCTCTTTAATATTCCCCTACCTTTTGAATAGCTGGCATAAGAAATGTGTTCTTTTAAAGAATAATGTTTCCAGAGGATTGCAGTTTGGAACGTAAACGATGGAAATGCATTTGGCAAGTACAAATGTGAAACTGTATTTGCCATTAAGGTTCCAGTTTGGTTTAAAGTATGCCTAATAGTTTGCTTCTAAACCTCGCAGTGAGACTCTCTTTTTGATGTATGGAGTTTAAAAAGTTTGAAGTTTCAATGCTGCAGTTTGTGATAAAGATTGATGTGCTTTTCTGTGCTTTCATCCCTAAGGCTGAAACCCTTCACATCTTACCAGTTCAGAATAAAAGCCACCAATGACATAGGGGACAGCGAGTACAGTCAGGAAAGTGAAGCAATCACAACTCTACAGGATGGTAAGAGTAACACGATGAGCAAAAATCTTTATTCTCATCGTTTACAGCATAAAAATCTGATGACATGATGCATCGTTTACCTTGATCAGAAAGAAGTGGGTCTATTTTTGATTGCTGTTAACTAAGGTAAGACTAAAAGAGTCCAAGTTCAAGTCAAAACGTGCTTGTTTGGAGACAGGTTTCCTGTGACCAGCCAACTTGTGCAATCACCTTGCACTTAAACATGGCCCAGAGGTTGAGGGTGTTACATGCTTAACGTCTGGACAACCAATTGGTTACCACAACTGCTTGGCAACAAAGTGGTTTGGGACAACTTGGCTGCCGACTGCAAGTTATTCAAAAATAAACTTTTTTGAACATCTATTTTTGCTCTTGTGTGACTCATCCTTAAGCACAAACTTGGTATAAAGCTGGAAATGTCTTGTCTGGCTTGCTCTGTAGCTAATAAGAAGTGCCTCTAAAGCTTACTCGTATGTAATTTTTTGAATGTATGCATGTCATATTGATGTATGACACATTTATGGTGTGTTGTGCAAGACACTTTCTTGGTGAATGTGGTCATTTTCATTTAGTGACACTCTCAAGCTGTCAGCCAGTGTGAACACTAGTGTTCATTTTCACAAAACAAGCTATTCCTTTGTGACATCTTTTATATGTTAGTGTATAGTATCAAGTTGTTATTTAAAATGTAGGTTAAGTTTAAACACAAAAAGTCAGAGGTATGACTTTGATCTGTATCATAGTGAAAACAGTTTTATGTCTGCATCAATTTGCCTTTTGCTGTGATTTGGACATTACTGGCAAAGACAACAACAACTGCACCATCATGAGACAAAAGAGCAACTTTATAAAAGAAAACAAAAGTTTGCCCAGTGGTGCTTATCCAAATCAAGAAACTCTGCTGATCTTTCCCTCAGCTATTTCTGACTCATCAATGGTTCTTCTGTTGTGGCTGTTGTGTATTTATGCTCCATGAATGCCACTGCACATGGATAGGTTAAACATCTTGAATTGTGCAGATTTTCAGGTCAATTTAGCTCATTTATTTCACTTTTATTACCCCAGTGCCTGACGAAGCGCCCTCGATTCTCTCTGTCACGCCATACACAACAACGTCAGTGCTGATCCGCTGGCAGGTAAGAACAAACAAAACAACTTTATATATATGTTTTCAAACTTCGTGATCTGTTCGAGTGTGGGAAAGTGGCTTCTAAGAGAGCTTGATAGCAAACAGCAAGGCCTATACTTACAGTATAGACTGATAAACACACTGCCACACTGTCTGCGTAATAAAAAGCACCCTCACCCGCATTCCCACCTGAATTAACAGGTCATAAAAAGAAAAACAGGAGGCTCTGAGACACAATTTTAGTTTTATGGAGAACACTTGTAGACTTTATGAGGATCGAGAGTTGCTTGTGCTTTTTTTCTTTCTTCTGTGGGTTTGTTCCTCTCATTGTTTAATCAAAGGGGATTTTTCTTCAGCTTGGTGTGACATGGCATGATTTTGTTTTTTCTGTCTGTGTATAACAGTTACTCTAAATCTTCTTAGTTGATGGTAAGTTAATGACAAATGTCAGTAATAACTGGGGGGGTTTTGGCGGTTTTTTAGCAGTGAAGAAAAAAACTTGTTAAAAGGAGTTGGATCACTTGGATCGCATGTAGTCTTCCAGGCTATCTGTAGGTATCAGATGTACAGTGATGTGCTACATTAGACTAACAGTAAGTCTGCATTTTTCTCCTCAGCCCCCCTCAGAGGAGAAGATAAATGGTATCTTACTGGGCTTTCGCATTCGATACCGCGAGCTGCTGTATGACCGTCTCCGCAGTTATATTCACACAGTCAACAGTGCATCCACCTGGGCTGAGCTCTCTGGTGAGAAATAACTGCTACCAACAAAATACATTTTATTATGCCACCACCTACACTATAGGATCCTAAGAAAAATGAATTGTGTACTATAACAAGTGGTATATTGCATTAACTGGAACTCTCCGGTGTGCGATTTGAAATGTGACATTATGAATTTAAAGACCATAAAGAAATAACCGAGGTTAGAAATTACACATCAAGAAATACAGTCCTGCGCTTTACTTCAGTAACACATAATTATAAGTCTCTGTTATGGTTGATTATTCACATGCTGTCTTTATGCGTCAGCAGCCCCTTTTCCATTAGAGGAAAATTCTCACAAAGGCCTATACTGTTGCCAAGATTTCCCCACTGGTCTTGACACTTCACAGCAAAACATTTCATCTTGTGATCAGTGGTTATCAGCTGCAGGCTATTATTAGGTTTACTCTGGAGCCCTCTCTCTTTCTGCTGCTTTGTGAAACTTGGCCTATAATTTTCCTCTTGTTGACTCACTCTGTTGCTCATTCAGAGCTATGATCACCATCATTGGGTTGTTTTTTCTTATAATAATGTTGCTGCCCTCATTAACAGCAGCAAATTTTTGACTTTGAACCCTACTACCTTTGTCTCTCCACTTAACAGCTCTTATTTTGACTTTTTTTTTATCCCTTTTTTTTGTGCAGCTCCCTACAGCCTCCGAAATCTGAGTGATTCAACGCTCACCCAGTATGAGTTAGACAGTAAGTTTCGTTATCTCTCTGCCTCTCGAAAGCACACATATAAACACAATAATTCAATCTGCAAACAAATTAGGTTGAAAAAACAAAACCAAAACTATTTTCCTTTTGAATCTCAATTTTTTTCTCAAGTGCCCGGCTTCCTAGAATAGAGAACTCAGAGTGTTAAGCAAATGAACACAACATTTGGCTGCTTATAATCACATTGCTCGGTACAAACACTTCTACTGAGGCCAGTGGAGCGCTTTGTACATAGAAATTCTTGAACACTGAATACACAAGCGTGCCTGGTCCAGCATGCTCTTTGGTTTGCACATGTCAGCTTATTTGGATGAGCACTGCAAAAGCAGATGGTCACATATTTCTCCTGTACCCCCACAATGCACAATTCGACAGACTCATAATTACAGTGTCACTCTGTGAATTTGTAATTGAAATAGAAATGTCTTCCGAGGGCAGCAGTGTAAAATTCCGTGTAGTGTTGTTGTGTGGGTGGGTGTGAAACCATTCAGGGATCATATCCTATTTATTACGTTTTCTACTTCAACTAATTGTTTGGAGCACCAGGAGGGGGGGGGGGGGGGGGGTGTAGGGATGCAGACATGGATCCACAGGAGGTCAGCAGACCTCTTTACAGTTAACTGCAGAGCAATGGTGACTTTCATAAATGGGAAGATATTCCCATGTAGGGATTTTGCATACATGTCACAGATTGGTGTTTGATATAATTCCTAACCTTATATTCCAAACTGTTTACTTCTACTGCAGAGCTAAGTAAACACAAGCGTTATGAGATACGCATGAGTGTGTACAACGCCGTGGGTGAGGGGCCAACCAGCCCTCCACAGGAGGTGTTTGTTGGAGAAGCAGGTATGCACACTTCCTCTTATGGGCAAATAGATTTTGGGGGGTCATTTATCTTTCTTAAATGCCAAGTCTGTTCAGTTTTAACTGAATAGTTTCTCCTTGAGGCTGTCATTTTCCTAGTAAACGCAATGAGCATAGTAATGAAAACAAATATTAAAATCGAAAAACGTCATCGTTAAATGCGATATATCTGAACGGCTGTCACAGTGCCGACGGCCCCGCCCCAGAATGTGGCTATTCAGTCCGCAACAGCCACCCAGCTGGA
Source organism: Aulonocara stuartgranti (assembly GCF_965226115.1). Taxonomy (NCBI): domain Eukaryota; kingdom Metazoa; phylum Chordata; class Actinopteri; order Cichliformes; family Cichlidae; genus Aulonocara; species Aulonocara stuartgranti. The sequence continues at coordinate 7,773,427 of NC_138959.1, read as the reverse complement.
TGTGACGTGGGACCCTCCACCTGTGGATGCACAGAATGGAGACATCCAGGGATACAAGGTCAGAGTCTCTGCAAAGTGCCGCGTCTGGCACAGGCTCAACATGCCTTACTGGCTCACTTTTAGAGTGCAGCGTAACAATACAACAGTGTTCTGTTTTTATCATTAAATATTTACATTTTAGTGGTTCACATGAGATTACATCCATCTGTTGTTAATCACTATTAAATTGATAATTTTACACTTTTAGCGAACAGCGTTTTCCAGAGGGGGTTTCAGTAAAAGGTTCCGTCTGCTGCTCAAGAAAACATTTGCAGGGAATAAAATATAATTGTGTATTTCCCATAGGGGAGTTTGAAATGGGACTGAGTTTCATAGAAGCAGAAATTGCTGCATTCCCTGAACAGTATCTGTAGATATTTATTTATGTCTGTGCTATTCCATGTAGATTTACTTTTGGGAATTCCAGCGTAAGAATGAGACTGAGCGGATGCGGACTCTGTTTATGCCTGAAGGAGGGGTGAAGCTGAAGAATTTGACTGGTTACACCACCTATATGATCAGTGTGGCTCCATTCAACGCCGCTGGGGATGGACCCCGAAGCCCACCAACGAGGGGACGCACTCAGCAAGCAGGTAAATGTGACAATTAGACGCCAGACGTGGCTATACAAAATCGTTTATCAGTATGAAAGAGCACAACAGTCGGGATCAAGCAGTGTAGTAAAACAAATATTTCTGTATATAACGCACGCACACATGATGGAGATGTTTTCTAAAAGAAAAGACAAGCTTAAGACAAATGTGGTAACATCGTGACAAGACTAAAGCAGATAAATTAGAGCGTGTACAGCCGTGTTTATTCATTTGTCATATTTATGTGCTGGTGGCAGCACCGATGTTAGTTTAGAGAACCCTGAGAGTTTTCTCAAAGTGGATGAGTCAGCCATGGGGAAAGAATTTGATTTGACGATGATGCTAATCGTTGTTGTCAGCAGCATGCCAAACGATGTTAGCGGAGCCACACACGGAGCATAAGTTTCTAATCAGCTAACCCTTTCTAAACTTACTTGCTGAATTTCATCTTTTGTCTGATGCTATGAAAATTTTGTCAGCGAGCTTTGAGTCTCCAGGCATGCTTTATCAAAAAGGACCCCGTGCGTTGCCCCCTTTCTTTGTTCTTCTTCTTCTTTCTGTGACTCGTGGGACTTTCTACCTCCGTGCCCATCTGCAAATGTGTCAAAACAATATTTATCTTCCAAAAAGCCATTTTTGATGCGTTTTACTACTGTGTCCCAGACTAGTAAAAAGGGGAAAAAGGAAGGTGTGCACAGATCCTCTGTTTTCCCCAGTGCTTGCTGTTTTGAGAGGAGGAAACAGATGACAAGCTGGGAAGGGGGTGGCATGCATTAGGAGGATAGTTATCCCTTTTTATTTTTTAAACAAAGAGGCTTTGTCTATTGCAAGCGTCTCACCCCCTGCTCAAGAAGCTTAAAGGCAGCAGAGGAAAATGTGTTTCTCAGCACAGTGGTTTCAAGAGTTCAGCCTGTTATAATGGGGTCTCGAGGCAAAGAGTGTTCATTGTGATTATGAATTGCTCTGCCCAAGGTCAAACAAGTATACGTAAGCAATGCAGAACCTTTAAATCTGTATGTAGTTTAACAAAAAGTTTTTTTTATATAATCAGTGGAGTTCTGCTCATGCGCGGAGACTCAGACTTGCAGCAGTGGTTCTGGACCTCCAGAAGAGTTCTACTATAGAAACAAGAAACAGCACCAGTGGAGAATTGTGATATTTCCACGTTTATCTATATTTTGTTGTTAGCCTCAAGAATTCCCTTAACAAGGCTTTTTGTTCAGATGAGAAAACTGAATTAGAGATGTATGCCTCTGTTTGAGGCCTTTGATGTAACCATGGGAAGGACCACTGTATTGATCAGACAGAAGAAATATATGTCATGACATTAAAATGGCTCGTGCAAAAATTTACTTGGTATTTCATGAGAGAAGTTCAACTGAAGGCTAGTGAAGCAAGGGTTGTTTTTTTGTTCAATCCACTCATCTGGTTGTTTTTTATTATTTGACAGAGTCATTCTACAAAAATTTTAGATGTTTTTGACATCTGTATGTTTCAGCTCCCAGTGCTCCCAGCTTCATTCACTTCAGTGAACTGACCACAACCTCCGTCAATGTGTCCTGGGGCGAGCCCACCTTCCCTAACGGCATCATTGAGGGCTACCGTCTGGTCTATGAACCCTCCACACCTGTAGATGGTAACAAATTCTTAACAATGTCAGTTTTCTCTGCACTAAATGGCTGCTGGCTATAAAAGCTTAATGCACACTACAAGATCTGAAGTTTTAGAGTCAACGCTTTTGCGTGTCAGTCGACCTTCTTGCAATCTTGTGATGTGCATTTCTTGAGCTACGCTAACCATTACATAAACAGCTCATTATTCATTGCAACCTTATACATATCTACTACTATCATCTTAAATAATACACTGCATCGGTGCCAAAATGCAAACATGTTTCTAATTCCATTACTTTCTGTGTGCATTTGCGTATGTTGGGTGTGCTTGCACATTGCCTGGCCTGTGTAAGACCTGCTTTAAATGTGGTGTGTTTGTCTAGAGTCTTCAGTGGCCTGTGCCGACTGTCTCCACTCCCCCTCCCCCCCAGGCGTCAGTAAGACAGTGACGGTGGATGTGAAGGGGACCGGCCCTCTGTGGTTGAAGATCAGAGACCTGGCAGATGGCGTCACGTACAACTTCCGCATCCGGGCCAAGACCTTCATCTACGGGCCTGAGGTGGAAGCAAATATCACCACAGGACCAGGGGAAGGTAGTTGCAGTGATGTTTTGGAAAGCTGACATTTTGTCACTAGCCCTTTAAACACTTATTACTATGTTATTCTTTCTCAGGTGCCCCAGGACCCCCTGGAGAGCCATTTATTACGCGCTACAGTTCGGGCCTCACCATTCACTGGACCCCTGGAGACCCAGGACGTTCTCCCATAACACGCTATGTAATTGAGGCCAGACCCTCAGGTAGGGGATTTAGTACAGTGGTTTTGAAAGTGGGGTCTTGGGGAATCAGAGGGGTCAGCCATCCATAGCCAAGGGGACTGTAAAATACATTTTGCTGTAATCTTAGAAATTAATATCTAAATATTAAGAATAAATATCCAATCTATATCCCAATTTGATATGGTTGTGAGACATGAGATTCCATCTAAGAGTGCAAATGGAAGCAAGCATGTTTTTGAAAGACGTTTGGAGACTCCATGCTCTACAGGATCGCCCCATCACTGGCCTTATGTTACCTTCTGTGAGATTTTGATTAAGGAAAGTGGTGTAAAGTGTCAACATCTGCTGCCCTGGAGTCAGTGTCCCTGGCATTTTAATGGGTTATTGATTCAGGCGCTACATTCAAGACAATTGGCATCCTGTTTCAACTGTGATTGACAAGTCCTGGCATGGCAATGAGGGTGATGGATGGTAGGTGACTCACAGGCAGAGATGTGTTTCACTGCTCCTGAGTGAGAATCGGAAAGGCTATCTAGTCCTACATTTTAAAGGTTTCAAGGACTGATAGGTATTTTATGGCAGTATAGATTAAATGGAGGGGGGGGGGTCCCATATCCCATATCCCCCTTATCCATATGCCGGTGGTGAAAAGTTTCTATAGTATCCAATTACTTGAAAAGTTATTTTTGCCTTTAGATCAAATTACGCTGTTTTTTTTAAAAATGTTTGTCAAAGTTCAGCAACATAAAAAATTTATATCCATACTTGGTTATATTTGTGTACCCTATCAAGGAGTCATAGCTACACATTTATTTACAAGCAGCAGGGTGTAATAAATGATCTCTGGCATGATTTCCATAGCAAGCAGCAAGACATCTAACGCTGCTTCATTTGAAATATGGCTGCTCCGCTATTTATGTTGTAGAATTTGTTGGTTGTAAATTTTTACGAGAGCAGTGAAATTGATGGATTGTGTAATATTTTTAAGAATTATCAATTACCCTCGGAGCTGCCAGCCAGGCCGGAGCCTTGTATCAAACAAACAAACAGCCTGTTAACAATGACATATTGACACTGTTTAAATATTTTTTGCTTGCTTAACGAATATCGTCAGCCTCCTCCGACCCAATTTTTCCATTAAAATTCCATTACAGATGAGGGTTTGTGGGATATCTTAATCAAGGACATCTCCAAGGATGCAACATCGCACACATTTAACATGGACATCCTGAAACAAGGTGTCAGTTATGACTTTCGGGTCATTGGAGTGAACGACTACGGCTATGGCTCTCCGAGTCTACCTTCTCCCTCCATATCTGGTGAGCTTTCTTGTAATTGTTAATAGAATTGAATGAACTGAATTACATTAACTTTCGGGGTTAATTAAATCCCCTTAGGTCATTCAGACTTCACAGGAATGTGGCTACATGTTTTTAACAAGCATGAATTTCAATTTTCTGGGTTTTTTTTCTTATCTAGCCCAAAAAGTGGCTCCTTTCTATGAGGAATGGTGGTTCCTGGTCGTGGTGGCTCTAGTGGGACTCATCTTCATTCTGCTGCTAGTTTTCATCCTCATTATCAGAGGACAGAGCAAGAAGTATGCAAAAAAGTCTGAATCAGGTAAGTACACACAGTTGTGCAGCTAAGTGGAACATTTAACTATCATGGAAGCTTGTATTTCGCTTCCAGCCTGGTGGCATGGAGGGAATCTGATAACTTGCCTTTTTTAAATAAAACAGTAAAACTTATTACAGGGATTTTATTATTATTTTATTACTTTTGAAATACTGAGCAGAGAAATTGAGTTAACTTTGTTTTGTAGGGGGGTGAATTCTGCTTTTGAATGAATCAGGTCACTGACTGGGTTGCAGGGGAATAAAAAGCAGAGAAAGAGAGAAAGGAAGCAGGAACGGGGGGCATACTTGTCCATTCAGAGCAGCTCTGACATCAGCGGGTATTTCCCTCAGCTCAGCACTTTTGCCAGGGCTGTTTAACTGCCAGGCAGGGGAGGGGTGGGGTCCCTGTGGGTCACTGCCCATCTTTCTGACTGATGGAGAGAAAACAAGAGGTTCCTTCTCATTCCAGCACAAAGACACTCTCAAAGCCTCCATATCCTCCTCTAGGAATCTGGCCCAGGCCACTGGACCGACCGAATGCTATTTCTTTTTCTCTGTGTTGGCATAACCACCAATTGACCTTTAGTACCCTCGAGCAACCATGCAGGTCCTGGCCTGGCTGTGGCCACCTGTAGGATGACTGAAAGTGTTTCTAACCTATAACATGGTGAGAAATAGTCTCGAAAAATTAATCTTATATAGAAACCATCCTGTTCATATTGTTTAATATAGTAAAATCATGACACTTAAAGTCAAAGTTAAACATTTATGTCAATTGTGAGTTTAGCCCAGTCATTGGTTATAGATTATGAATGTGCTTCTTTATATACAGAATTAACAATAATGCTGCGGCTGACCTAAATTTATAGTATTGGTAAATACCAAAATCTTTTTAATGCTTTTTTTAACAGTTAAACCATCATTATCTGCAAGGTCTTTAACTAAAATGATATTTAATTTAATGCGAAAATATAATTATTGTTGTTATCCATGAATTTTCAAGTGTAATGTTTTACAACAGAGCTGGAAATATAGTAAAGCACATTATTAATTTTTGATTCAGATGCCAAATTGCATTTTTTTTACTTGCATTCCTGAACAGAAAAAATTTTTTTGGTTTTTGAATCTTATGCTTGATTAATTTCTGACTTATTGGAGAGGTGCAGAGCCTGGCGCTCAAGTTTAGGTATAAAAACATACAATTTTTGACAGATGTCTAAAATATTTATGTTTCTCTGTTTTTATGATAGGTGGTTTAATAAATATGTTAAGCCCTGTCTATGTAATTTATACTAAATTTGTGTTGCTATATTCTAAGGGAATTTCCACTGACATGCCCTGCAAACCTGCCGAATTTCTCATTTTCATTCACATGTTTTTTGGACACTTGAAAATCTACATCGCTTGACTTGACGCTTATTAGGAAAAAGTTTACTTTACTGTTGAGGATTAGTTTGTAAGAATTATTACAGCTCTTGGAGCTTTCTGTTTAATAAAAAGCTAGAGTCTAAAATGGTTGGAATACCTAACAAAGACTGGAAACAGGGAATCAGCTAGCTGTATGAGGGAAAACACAATCCAACAACTAGCACTTCTGAACCTCACTAATTAACATCCCAAGCTAGCTAATCCCAGGGTATCTAAGTTAATCAGCTCTTGGCTCCAGTTACATATTTTGTTTTATTGATCTTTTCTTCTTACGCTTGGCTAGAAAGTGAAGAAGTGTATTTTTTTACAAATTGTGAGTTATTGCTGCAAGTCATAAATATGAATACTACTACAGTGGGGGAAATAATTATCTGATCCTTGCTGAATTTGTATGTTTGCTCACTTACAAAGAAATGGACGATCTCTATTTCTTTGTTTGATTTTAATGGAGTGACAAAAACCCATAAAAAAACATATCATAAAAATTATACATTGATTTAGATGTATGTGTGAAATCAGTATTTGGTTATCAAGGAAAACACAACTTGGTGGAGAAACCCAAGCAGTAAGTAAGATATCTTTTTTGGAGATGGTCACTGGGTTTGAACACGTTTCAGGAGGGACTTTGGCCTACTTCGCTATACTCAAACTCTCTAAATCCCGTCGTTTTCTTGGCTGCTACTTGGCTTCAGCAACAGATTTTCAAGAGGATTGAGATCTGGAGACTGTTCCTCTGTTTGGTCTTGGCCATGGTGGTGGAGAGGTTGGAAGGGAAGAAAATATTCTCTGGACAGGCGTGCTTTACACACATAACAAGTTGAGATCAGTATCTATAATTGATTGATTATAATCTGTGTGCCACACGAGCACACAGGCAGTTTGTCCCCTAGGGATCATATACTTAATTCACTCAATCACAAATCAGTTTATAACTGTTATGTAGAGTTTTTTCTGGATTTCTGGCTGATATTCTGTTTCTCGCTAAAATTAGAGACTGTATGTTTCTTTGTAAGTGAACAAACTTACAAATTCAGTAGGGAATCAAATAATAGCTCCCCCCGCTGTATTTACTTCAACAATTTGAACCTTTAAAATAAACACAATGACATCTGACGGCATGACTGATGAAGTAAAAGCCTATGTAATAAAAAGTGTAGACAGCTTTGGGAATAAAATGTTATTTCAGTATTGAGAATTTAAAGGGGAAAAAAAGATCACGTAGTTCCATCAGTTTTCCCAGACACTAACCTGCCTGTCCATCTGGCCTGTGGTCACACAGTGTCTCTGTACGTGTGTCCAGGTAACAACTCCAACTGTAACGCTCTCACCCACGGAGATATGGTCAGCCTGGATGAAGGACGTTTCCCAGCTCTGGAACTTAACAATCGACGGCTGTCTGTAAAAAACTCTTTCTGCCGGAAGAACGGCGTCTACACCAGGTGAGTGAGCAACACATTTCCAAGAAAATTCATGTTCCGATAATATTTAAAAGAAAAGCTTAATTTAATGTCCAAATGAAACAGCCATACGGTAAAAATAATTGGGTAATCTGTGGAAGCTATACCTCATGCCTGAAAACACTTTCAGCTCTGTTGAAAAAAAAAATACTCTTGACAACTCAAATGCACTTCTTCCGCTATCTAAAAGCAGCATATAAAGAGACTCACTGCAGCCTCTCTTAATGAGCTTCTGTATTTCTGTGAATTCCCAGCAATACTGGTTTTGAGGCCATGGCCTTGTTTTAAAAACCAATCACTGTGACTGACACCTGTGCTGAGAATACTGCACGAACTAAGTCATAACTCCAGGTTTAGATGTGACTGCACACTTTGTGTTAGCTCATTAAAACCTGTTTATTCTGCATATAAGATGTGGATTTATAGACAGCTGCTTTCATGTTGTTTTTGGACAGACTGTCAGTTATGTCATGTGGATATTACTATCCTTTGAGTGAAAAGAATGCAAATGAGACAAATGCATTCTCTGACTGTTTCTATATACCGGTAAGTAACAGTAAGCTGGAGAAATATGTTTGGTTGTGTCTTTCTATGAGTATATGTGTGTGTGTAACCTTGAGGACAGATCAAAGCAGGCACAGGTCTTTGAGATGCTTCCAGGCAGCTTCCTACTACTGTGTCTCTGACTTGAAGGGGGAGGCTCAGAGGGAAAGAATGCACAGATGTACAGTCAGCATTCTTTGAACTCAGCCCATAGCGAAGGAAACCAAATCCCAACACCTGAGTCTCCGATTATAGATTAATGCCACATCTTGATCTCTGGTCTCTGAATACCAAAGACAGGATGAAGTTCTTTTGCGTTATACCAGGATCAGAAATCAAACACGTTCCTAATCCTCCTGTATTCATTTTAATTCAGAACTGTGTCAGACAGCAAATGCCATTTGAAGCTGATCCTCACAGAGATTTTCTCTATGTGGAGATTATTTGTTCAGAGTTTAATACAAGGGCCAATATGTCTGGTGGAGAATCTCAACGCACAGGGATTTCAGTACCGTTGGACACCGATGACTTAATCTGCCCCGCTTAAACTTTAAGTGTACCTTTTTCCTGTAAGGAGATCAAAATAGATAAACACATCAATCTGGTAAAATATAAAGAATTTAGATAAAGTGTGGTCTCATAAACATATATATATATATATATATGGCAGTAGTAATGAGTGCACACTAATAGCACATAAACGGCATGCTATCAAACCAAAGAACTCTAAATGCGTCTCAGGTTTGGCATTCAAATTCTTCTATGATCAAGAGGGAAGGATTAAGAGTGCAATCCCTTCTTGGCTTTGTAGTAGCGTCTTTTTGTTTTTTGAAACCAACTTTGACACTGGTTGTGGGTTTAAAGAGGTCTCGGCGAGGTAATTCAGTGTAGATTAACATGGTTTTAAACACTCTTGAGTGACAAAGCTTCCGAACACTTCAGGCGTGTTAATGAGTCCCTTCAGGCGATTGTAGCAAGAGAGCCTGGTAATGAGTAAAGACCAGGGGGCAGATTTGATTTCACCCTCTGGTTCTCATTCCTTACCTGACGTGCTGCTGACTGAATTTTGCTGTGAGAGGATTAAGTGGACCCTTCTCCGTCCAAATGAGAGCGCTGATAAATAATTTACGCCTCATTCAACAGTGTATGCGAGTCAAGGAGAAGGGGGTGAAAGTGGGCTGAGATTCCTCAGTGTTTTAAAACGGGCAGTTTATCATAATATCCCAGTAGGCTCGCAATAGCTGTTCTTCACTTTGGCTCGATTCTTTGTTTGGCTGTGTTAGGAGGGGGCTTGCTAAGAGGACTACAGAGGAATGCAAGTTGCTGAAGGTTACTTTGTGGAGTCCTTCTGGGGATAAGTGCAGATAAAAATTCAGACCTGTGATTATGGAAAAATTATACTCCTGGGGGAAATTTCCTCTGTCATTAACTTAAAAATCCAGTAACATTTACACTGATGCAAAGCTTTGTTGTTAAACGGATCACTAAAGGATGCTGGAGAATTGGGGAAAAAAGATAGCTTGTTATTGCATTATTTATACTTCTGTATTGGTGATACTCAGTTTAATTTTTTTTATATAAGATATAAAAGAACGCATAAAAAACACAACAACATACTAAGAGGGGTAGTAGAAGTAGGTCGATTGCATTTACATTAATAGGTAAAAACAGTAGACATGCTGTGTACAAATGTAGCGACCCTCCTCCAAGGGCGCTCCTCCAATACTCAAATGTATATAAATGAATATACATGTGCATAGAAAAAAAGAAGAAGAAAAGAATTATTCAATATGGCAGCCCTGGCAGAGTCCAACTCCCACCAGGAATGGGTCTTGCTGCAGTTGCACAAGGACTGGATGATCTGTACAACTGCACCAGTGGGCCAGTCGCCCCATCCTCCTGAAGCACCTCCTACAGGATGTCCCAGGAGACATGGTCAAATCCCTTCTCCAGGTCCACAAAACACATGCAGACTGTTTGGGCAAACCTCCCCTCAAATTACCTCAAGAGGGTAAATATCAAGAGGATAAATAACTGATCCAATTCCTTTAGCCAGATTCACCAGCTTAGGATCAAACTGCAGGGACCTCTGCCCTTTACTGCTGCCTGATCCACAAGCTTAATAAACTAATTGAAACTCAAGGGAAAAACAAGGGCGAGAGAGTACGTTTTCACTTGGGATTTGAAGACTGTTCGTGAGGTAGATGATGTAAATTTAGGAGGGAGGCGGAAATGTGACTGGTTTGATCTTTGAGTCAAATTTAAGAAAGGAATAAAAGATGACACCAAGATTGTCAATCTAAGATTCTCAGTCATGTAGAAAGAGCACACGAATTAGAAAAACTTGAGCTCATTGTATAGGAGCACTCCATTGTACATGTTTCAATTTTCTAAAGTTAAGTGAATTAACTTTAGTTTAACTCTCAGAGTGTAATTGAGTTAGAGCTTGCTTTGTGATTTCCCAGTGGAGTTTTCCATTTCGTCCACACTGCACTCAAAGTACCAGCCCTGTGAAAACTGCTGGAATTTACCCACATTTTTGAAATGCTCTCCAAATATATTTATATGGAAAATGCTTATGCAAATGCACTTTCAATGTGTGGAGCGGCTGTGTGTGCACTCCAGCAGCTCCACTGGCAGCGACTGCCGGCTGACGCTGTGGCCTGGAAAGTCAACAGGAGTCAGTATGTCCAAGTAGTCTCCGCCAAACCAGCACCAATCAGCAGAAACAGATGGGTGTTTATTTAGGAGGACTAGGAACAGTGGAAAATGTGGAGGAGATTAGGAACCAAGAGCTTTTTTATTACTCTCATATTTACTGAAAACACCCCTGACAGAAGCGCACCATTTTAGGGAATGCTTTTTTCCAACTATTTCACGTTTTTCCCATTCCATCTTTCTTTCAGTTTTCAGGTTCATTGAACACCTTGTCCCTATCCTCCCTTCCCCCACACTTTAATGATCCTCCCTTTCCTCGGCCACCTCTCTTTAAGCTTCTATCTGAATTCCAAATGTGATAACCTAAGTATGCGCACTGACACATTAATCCATGCCATCATTTTGTGTAGTGTGCAATAACATTTACCCGAGCAAAGCCTGAGGCTGCAATTTGTTTGATGACCCCTTGAGTTCAGTTTATAATTTAGTCACAAGAGCCTAGTGGTTTGACATTCCACAGCCCACAGTGAGGACTGAATCAAGGAAATTATTCACTGCAGAAGAGACAGGCTGTAAGCAGCCATCTCATGAGTGTCCCATGATTCTCATCTAGTTGCCCTCCTACACACACTGAAAGAGAGAACACATGTGAGCTTGACAGGAAGCCCTAACTGTAGTGTCTCAGACGTTAGAGAGAACATCTAGAGTCACGGCATTTGCTTGTTTATCAAAAACTGTATTGACTACAATTTCTAATTTTAAAGGAACAAATCTATACAAAGAATAAGTAATAAGACAGTTAACCCAGGTTTTAATAGACTGGGAGTATTCTTTAAGTTTCTTTTTACTATTTATTGGAATAGAGCAGCAGAGAGATGACATGAAAGCTGGAAGAAAACAGTCTTGTGGTCGATTTGAAACTGGGCCTCTCCATTAGCCTGCTCAACCCAGTGAGATGTACTGGCATTTAAAATACAACCTGATTTATTCCAAAAGGTTTTGTTTTTGAAAAGCCAGGGTTTCTTTTGTTAAGCTTGACAACCAGTTTGAATCAAACTAATTGTGTGCATTTACTCTTTGATCAGGTCTCCTCCCAGGCCCAGCCCAGGCAGTCTTCACTATTCGGACGAGGATGTCAGCACCAAGTACAACGACTTGATCCCTGCAGAGAGCAGCAGCCTGACTGAAAAACCCTCGGAAATCTCAGACTCACAGGTGCAATAGCATTATATTGTTTTATACTGCATCTTCCCTAAGTAGTATTTCAGTCCTGTTTGTACCTGTGTACGTGTACCCACCGTCATCTCCTCAAATTCCTCAGGAATTCAGCTTTGCATTGTCAGCTGTTCTGTGGTTTTTTGCCTGTTCATGCTGGTGTCCTTTCTGTGTCACCCATCTCAATGTGTTTGGCCTGCAGAGGTCATAAGATACAGCTACAGTAATGCACATGGCGAGATGAGAGATTAATGACTCTGCTTACTGGTGGCAAAGCAGTTTTTAGACCAGGCAGTAACCTGTGGAGAATGTCACTCTACAAACATCCACCTGAGATCTAGGTCACTGCACTCAGCCACAGCACTCATTATGTAAGGCAGCGAGAGGGCATGCACTCTGCAAAATTTATTTTCCAGCTAGCTACGTAGTAAAAATTGCCTCTCCAGACAGATAGTTTATCCAATATTCCTTTTCAGCAAGTCAGATCAGAGTTAGTTAAATTGATCTCTATGGAAAAAAAGAGCACTGTATTGGATCTTGATAGTTAAAACGCGATCATAATTTTGAGTTTGTTTGAAGTTTTAAAGTCTTCTGTTCGGACTGATAGATTATTAAAAACTGATGTCAGAATGTCTGACTTGTGGCCTTTGTGCTGAGCCAAACTGCTTTTACCCAGCGAGTGTGATCAATAAATTGTGCCCTTCTGTCTGTCTGCATCTGTCTTTCTATTGATCAGCGTGTGCCATCTTGGCTTTTGTCTGTTCTCATTCTCACGCTTTTAACCAAATTAAATTTCTTCTGTCTGGTCTTATGTGCGTATACACTATGCTGTTTCTGTTTTCGTTTATATCACATCCTCTCTGTGGTTTTTGTGATTCATCTTGCAATCTGCAGTCTGGTTTGGAGCCTTGCAAGATAAAAGCATCAGGGGAAAGTAGTCTGGAATTCCCTTGCTATCAGGCTTCCTTCAGTTTTTTTCTTTCACCTGGGAATTCTTTGCTCTCTGTATTTTCCCAAATTATCTTGGAAAATCTTTCAGATAAATAAGTCTGTAGTGTGAATTCCAAAAGCCAGAAATCTCTCCCCACCTCGCTTTATCGGGACCTAAGTCATGCTTCCAGATCAAATAGAAATCTCTCTACAATGAAGTGCTACAGACAGGACCTTTCACAGCACCATAACATCCCCTCAAATGAAGCATTTCAACATTTCAACGCCTGTCTGACATATCTACCATTCACACTTGTGTATTGTCAAGCATGGCCCTAATGCAGTTACTGCCCCCCTTGGATGACGACACTTGTCTGCTGCCACTCTGCACATTCGAGGGGTCGATGTTGGCTTTGATGGAGTGAAATGCACAGAGCCTTTCTGTTAGCCCAAGGCTCCCCTGCCATGCTCCTGACAGACCACCATATCAGCACCAGTGGTGCTCAAAAAATCTAGGAATGTTCTTTGAAGTTTTATTGAGCGGATAACTCATAGCTATCAGTATGACATTGTGCTGTCTGTCCTCCTTAATCCCCGCGGCCTCCCCCAGCAGGTATAAGTTCACTATTGTGCTCCTCGTGAAGAGGGGATTTGGAGAAAGCCAACATTGACTTGGCAAGGCAACAGGGTCACCATTACTGTTCTGCTCCCCTGCAGGTAGAGACCTATTGACTTCCCTTTTTCCTTTAGAGTGTAGGTTTTCTCGCTTTCCAAGGTTGTCTCTGTGGCAATGTCTTTGTGTGTAATTTAAAGCCGAAACCAGTTAAAGGCAAATGACCTCATCTCTGAGTCATATTAAAGATTATGTTTATTCTGCAGAGTGGCATTCCAAGGGAGAGAGATGAAAATGTCGGCTTTCTCTCACATACTTTTTCTTTCAGACTTTGCCGCTCTCTTTCTCCATCCTAATACTCGCTGCCTCTGTGGTTACTGCAGCTTTTTTTTGGCTGAGACTCAACCGACAATATTATCTGTAATGTTTGGATTGTCACTAATGACAACACACTAATTTTGACCAGCCACGTTTAAAGTTTCATGTCATAACCCAGAATAAAGTTCAGTTGCGACCGCAAATAAATAAGAGTTGATATTAATAGCTTTTTGGCTTGTGTACAAAACAGAGGTTATTGGAAAGACGCAGACATTTATATTGGCTGGATGGGATGAAGCGCATGTAAAACGAGCATTAAACTGACATGCTTCCTTAAACTAGGCATCACTTCTAAAGGGAAAAATCTGAATAAATGCACATGCTTCCATTATGCATTTCATCTTTCTGGGGCAGCTCTAATGATCAATAAGATTTTAAATTTCTCTGAATATAATTGTTCTGATTAAGCAATATGAAATTTACTAGTTGGAGACTGGAACTACAAAGGAGGCTTAGGCCTTGCCTTGATGGTGGCAGTATGCTACTTTGCTTTGATAAAGCTGGTATTTTAGCGCTAGCAAAAGTGTCCCATCTTCTCCTTTCCAATTTCCTGCACAGCTTTTGCTAAAAGCTCATAATGATATATGTGCTGTGAATGTGCAGGGATTTCAAGTCCCCTCCAGCCCCATATACACTGCCATTGTCTTTATCTCAAAGGACCCCTGCTGTGTTCACTTCATCAATAAGAGTGACTTAGACAGCATCCCCTTTCTCCCCCTCCTCTTTGCAATAATCCATAACAAGAGGACAAAGGGCCGACTGTTGGGGTATGCATCAATTTTGGGGGGGATGGGGTTGGGACCTTGCTTACCAGAGAATTTATTTACAAAGTGCAGTAATTAATTCAAAGCGCTTTTAACATGACTGTAAGTCTATGTCATTTCTGGAGCAACACATCCAAATAAAAAGGGGAATAATTCAGACGGTGGCAAACACAGAGATGACAGCAAGCTCATTTTCAGCAAGCCGATGTCAAATCTCAAATAGATTGTCTGAACGCCTACATGGTTTGTTGATGATGACCAATTTATCTCCAAGAAACTGTAATTCTGACCCATGATTGATGCACATCTTTGTCATGTTTTTTCTCAATTTTATTTCCTCCTCTCCTTTGTTGTTTTCCCTCTTCTTTGCTAGCAACTGTAAACAGGATCACAAGGCAACTTTATTATGCCGATGATAAAATAAAGTACTGTCAAGAGGTTTCGCTAGTTAATTGGATAGATGTCTTAATCTCTTTCACCGCCTAATTTAACATCAAAATGATGAAAAAATGCTTAATAATTGACGCAGGCAGGCTGGTATGTGTCTGTCTTACACATATCCTTGCATAAATGAGACGGTTATTCCCTTGAGGCTGAGGTGCAATGCTGCATTTCATGCCTAAAGTCTGTTTCTGTCACACCATTCAGCTCTAGTAATTAGCTTGTAATGAGTTGAAATAAGGAGCTGTATCATGGGCTGCGCGGCCCCAGAGGCAAATTGTTAAGCATCTTTACTTTAGGTTACTCAATTGCATCCGTGTGTTATTTCTGTTAAATATTGGTGATAAACCAAAAGCAAAGGCAGACAGATTGGAGCGCTGTACTTGTAAGCAGAACAATTTAACAGTCACAACATCTGTTGCACACACTCGAAAATTGTGTCGGAGCAGGCAGGAGGATGCAATTCCCTGTGTCAACACTTGGTCTACAGTCACGCTTTCCCGTTGCCACACACGGCTAGAGTGGTTTTTCATCTCTCAATGCTGGCTTAATTCTTTTAGAGTGAAGTAATGCCACTTGAAGTGCCTCAGTGTGTCTTGCTGGTCCACTGTGAATGGATGTTTTTGTGTTGCTGTGCTGCTAAATAGACTGGTATGAATAGAATGCTTCTCAGACCTAAGTGTTTTAAGTGTTTACAACTGGGTGACAATATTGCAAACAAAAACACAAATACTGAGCCATCCCACACTCTGGCTCTCCTTTATTGAGAGGAAAAACGATATAGAAGAAAGGGGGGAAAAAAGGAGGTATGTTAAGGGGAACGTGGCTTGTGCAGTATCTGCCTTTGATTAATTCGTGAGGGAAAAAAACAGGATACTTTCTTTTAAAGAGAATCAAAATGTAGGATCGTTTTTCCTATAATTCAGCACACAAAAGTTTCTGTTTGGACTTTTATAAACTCTGCTGACATGGAGAAAACAAAAGCTTTTATATAGGGGTTTGACATAGGCATGAACCAGGAGGCACAGGGAAATCTGAGACAACTGCCATATGTATGACATATGTGCTGTGCAATATCCAGCGAGAGATCTGTTCTTTGAGTGTGCGCCAACAGCAATGTTTCTGTACATGATTATGAAAGGCCCGAGAGAGCAAGAAATTTCTGAAACGCTCACGATTATCAGCACCCTCTCGGTGGTATACCACTTTGAAGAGAACAGGCTTTTGTTATGCACCTATTGCATGCTTATAAGAGCGTCTTTGGGAAATTATCCAGTGACATTTTTGGCACAGTCAACTGTGCATATGTTCATTGTGGCAAGGTGATTAATCAGACGCTGCCTGGCCGATTGGCAGTTTGCTTTCATGGCAATTAGATTACCATGAGCAGTCCCTGCTGAGCATTCAGTGATCACGTTCCTTTTTGTTTGGTGCATGGAATGTTTCTTGACATGAATACAATAGTGCTTCTAGCTCAACCTGCAGCAAGGTGGAAGGTCACTGGTGAGAATGTGCTGAGAACTATTATTTCTTTACACATAGCAAGAATGGAATTCAGACTGAGTTAAAATGTGAAGCAAAATAACTTTAACAATGCTTCAGTGCTCTCAATATACTCTTAAAGTTGATGGTAGTGTTGGAAAATGCACTGCACAATACAAAACTGTGTTTTTATTTCATCCTTTTACCTTTTCATACCATTCGCACAGAATGGCACAAAGGCTGTATTTATGCATTTATTTATACATATTGTGGCATTATCACCATCATGACTCGGCCATTTGAATCATTCTGTTATGGTGATGTACTGTAAAACCCATTGTTTTGTTCACCCATAGGAGGCGCTGGTGTTTTCATATGGAACAGGTGGCCTACATACACTTCCACTGCATTTGGTGAGGTTCCTGTGGCTGCCTGCTTTGAATGTTATATAGCCCTATAGGCGACTGGTTCCAATTGGTAGCCCCTATCCAATCCTTTCCCTCAGATTCCTCTTACATGTTAGGTTTTATATGCCACACTGTGTAACACAACACCAACCCCTGTCTTGCTGACGTGGTGTGGTCAAGGTCTTAGATCCTGAACATATAGATCTGCTTATTGGTTAAAGTCCCGAAGACAAATTGACCTTTGCCATCTCGTGTTGACGGTTTTCTTGTGCACGTTTCAGTAGCAAGTCATCCTTCATGCTTTGACCATCTTTGACCATTTTGTCCGTCTGTACTTGTGCTGTGTTGTAAATGTAAGTGTTTGCATGTGTTTGCTTTTTAGACAGCTGTGGCTGTAAATTGATGCCTTAGAATAACACAATAACTTCATGTTCATTTTCATTCTAGCCTCAACATCTTTAACTGCTACACATGGAAACACTACAGAGTCACACCATACTCACAACATAAACCGCTGTCTCTTCTTTTTTTGGCTTCTCAGGGCAGCGACAGTGAGTATGAGGTGGACCCTAACCGTCAGAAGACCCACTCCTTCGTCAACCACTACATAAGTGATCCTACCTACTACAACTCCTGGCGTCGCCAACAGAAAGGCATATCCCGGGCGCAGGCCTACAGCTACACAGAGTCAGAGTCAGGAGAGCCGGATCACTGCGCCCCACCACCGCTGCCCCCTCTACCTCCACTGCCCCCCCAGCTGAGTTCACCAAGCCCTCAGCCTCAGCAGGCTCAGGGCCAGCCCCAGGGCCAAGGCAGCCTCTTTAGACCCAAAGGTAGCCGGACTCCCACCCCCTCCCAGCAGAGCTCCAACCCTCCGAGCCAGCACAGCACCTTGTACAGGCCCCCCAGCAGTCTAGCCCCTGGCTCACGGGCCCCTATTGCTGGCTTTTCCTCTTTTGTGTGAAAAATACTGAGGACATAGAAACTTCTGAAAATACCTACCCAACTTGTGTTGAAGAAGAACATAGCATTGCAGTCAGCCCAAACAAGTCGCTCATTCTTTATTTTCATCATCAATTTATTTTTCATAACTTACATGTTTTTTTTTTTTTGTGAGCTTGGATGTATCAAAACATTATGATACTTTTTGAGGCGTTTTTTTGTCTAATGTGTGAAAATGTGCCAGTGTAAACTTTGGTTTCGCTCACCAGCTGATAAAAACAAAAAAAAGGTCTCTGCAACATCTATTCACTTTTATTTTGTTAGTTGAAATACTTGCATGGCTTTATCATTTATTTCCTTCTTTTTACTTTTTTAAACTCATTCAGTGGTAATATCTGATTCTGTACAAAGTCACTAGAATCTTTGAAAACACACACACACACACACACACACACACACACACATATAAATATATATATATATACATATATATAAATATTCTATAGTAGACATGCCTAGAAGACAAAATCAAGTCATTGCTGACTCTACTTTGACGAAGACTGATATGACAATATGATGGAGCCATATTGTGGAAGTTAAAGAACAATTATTTGTTTGGACTGGATGTAAAAACAAAAAGCTGCCAGCGTAAAGGTGGAATTTATGCCAAATCGAAGACATTTAATGTGCTGGTTGTGAGAGTTTTAAAATGACATTGAAGAAGCAATCATGGATTAAAATGGAAAAACTCTCTGGCCTATAACATACACATACATAAAAAAAAAAGTCAGACAGCATTTGGCCATAGTAGTAGGTCAAATGTCAGTGACTGCGGCGTGCCTGAAGGATCCTGCAGATATATGAAAAGAGTGTATATCTGTTTAAGTGGAAGTGTTTAAGTCTGTTTTTTGTGAGTGTGTTACAGTGGATCGAAGATGCCTTGATAGAGAAACACATATTTATGATCTCTGGCACCAATTGTGAATGGACTGTTGATGGTGCCCCGAGACTTTGGCATCGTGTTGCCTCATGTGGGCCGGGAATCAGTTTGCATACAAAACCCATATCTCATATTTCACTTTTTGCTGGCTCAGATAAACACTCACGAGTCCGATTCTACTGAAATGCTTTGGAATCCAATTAAGAGGTGAAGTCTCAAAACTGTCATCAGGAACTGTTATAAGGGAGCACAGCTGCTAGTTCTACAGTGTGATTTTGATAAGAGACCAAGAGGATTCCCACCACCCCCCTGTTTTCTTCCCTGCTGAGATAACTTTTCGCTGTCACTGATCACTATCGCTGGGCAGCGCCGAGCCTGCACCAAGAGATGATGTCATTGAATTGCCTCACCTCTTTTCCTTTTATGTAAACAACCACTCTGTAATATTCAGGTGTGACTGTATTGTCCCAGATGCAATTACGTGTGTGCGCGTGTGCATGTGTGTGTGCGTGGTCACTCTTCTCGTGTGTAAGCTTACAGATCATTCATTTTATGTCTGTTTATAAAGAGATTGTTCTGCAGCAACTGTAAACCTGCCCGGAGTAACGCCACAGAGGGCTGACGTGGTCCAACCACCTGCCAGGCGCACTCATAACGCTATAGTGAAGACTCAGTGGTGTGTTCTTAGTTTTCATAGTTCAAAAAGCAGAAAAAAAATGTCATCTACTTTTTTTTTTTTCAATTATTTGTGGGGTGATTTCATTGTACGCAACAAAAGCTTATCATGCAGAATCTGAATGAATATATGATCACAGTACATTTCTGAAATAAATTATTTTTCAATGTTAACCATTCTGGTATTGAATTGTGAAATGTAAAGGGGAGATGGGAGGAAGGGAAACATGCAAACAGTGGTGTTAAAGGGACTTTTTCAGACTAGGCAGAAAAAAAGGCCTTCGTTTAGAAGCAGTAACTCCAACTTTTGCCACAAACCATGACCACATGACCTCTGTAGCTGTGCCACAGTAATCAGCAGATTTCCATTTTCAGTAGCACCCATCTAATCTATTTCCTCTGTAAACCTTCTCAGGCACTCTAGCACAGTAAATAACATACATGGTGATCACAGTAATCTCTTATTCATTCTTATTCAGCTCTAAGTGTGTGCATAATCAACTGATTTCAACATTATTGAGGACCTATGTGCAAATCGTACCACACCCATTGATCACTATCTACTCCATTCCTCTTGTGTGTCTGTTTAAATCTTTCACAATGCCAGTCGTTTAGTTGTTGGCTTACTTCCCAGATCCAGTTAATTGGTTGGTAAACTCTGAATATGCCAGAATATGTGGTAAACACACCAAAACAGCAAATGTTTGAAGACTTTACGTTAACTTTCCAATCTTTGTAGCTTTTAGAATAAAGAAAAAGACTGGACTGATAGACCTCTGAAGCTTCCCTGAGTATCACGCGATGTTGGGCCACATGCTACGTCTAGACATGGTTTCTTCAAACTGGGCATCATGGTTCGTGGAATCACCTGAGTAGTTTTTCTTCAGACACAGAAAGTAGTCCCTTGCTTTCTATTGAAAAAAAATGGCCATTGTGCCTCTAAACATGACACAAAAATTTCTGCAAAGTGCAGCGAATACTATTTACTGTAACATGTGATAAAAACCTTAAAAGAAAACAGAGTGCACAACGCCAGAAGCAGTCTGTTTACAAATGAGTTCTGTAAGCACTTGGGATCTGTCCATGGCTAATTATTTAATTAAATCACATCTAACCTTGTGTTACTCAGGGTAGAAATAAATTGGATCATTGAAGATTCTTTGAAATGCTGTTATCTGGTTACAAAGTCCCATCCTGACTTCTTCAGCTTTCTCCTGGTTTCCAGATAACCACAAGTGAGATAACTCAGTCGGGCCTTTGACCCCTGTGACTATACATTAAGTGATACCAATATCTACTCAGGACATAGGTGATGCACTGAAAATATATGTGCAAACATTATATGCAGTAATACAGAAGCACATGTACAGTGTCAGATGGTGTTAGATGCTAA
Organism: Aulonocara stuartgranti; assembly: GCF_965226115.1. NCBI lineage: Eukaryota > Metazoa > Chordata > Actinopteri > Cichliformes > Cichlidae > Aulonocara > Aulonocara stuartgranti. The sequence goes on along the minus strand of NC_138959.1, from coordinate 7,752,522 downwards.
TTGTATCACAGTCAGTCACTTGATCCAATGCTAACCTACTAACCACATAGGCATGAGAAGAGAGGAGATTAGATGGGATAGGATTGGACAGGGAATTGGAACAAGAGCGTCCAGAGCACTAATCCCTTTTTTGAAAACACATGGGAAATTTCCCTCCAACAGAAGAATCACAGACCGGAGGTTTTTCACTTGTTGAAATGTTCATTTCCTTCTGTCTCTCTCTTTCTTCTACCCCTCAGGAAATGACTGACAGATAAGAGTGAGTTGGTGGTCCCTTTTTAAAAAGGGAGCCCAAGGTGCTAAATAGCCCTGATGAGTTTGAGAACCCTCAGTTGGAATATTAAAGGATTCAGACAGAAGGTGTAGTTCAAAGGAGTTTGAAACCCTGAATTTAATTGCCTCATTTGTGAGCTTCACTGAGTGTGGCTTGGGGATTTGAAGAGGATATACTGACAGTTGGAGAAAGGATACTAATTTGAGAAATAGGATGTTTCCTCTGTGCTGTTCATAAATGCCTTCCTAATGTATTCTTTGTATCAAGCTTAAATTGTTTTCTGACTTAGTGTACATTATAGGCAAGAGCAGAAAAATGGCCTCAGTCATTTCTGAAAGACCCTTTGCCCCAGAGAACCCCACTGTTCTCGCAGTTTGAAAAGACGCTAACTTTCCACAGTATGTGGGGAAAGTAAGACTTGGGAATGTGAGGCAGCTAAAAAATTGTGACATAAATTGTTTTCAGGACTCATAGTAGGTCACAATTATTTATATCTCAGTTGAGAGGCTTTTTATGAGAAAAGAGAATACCTTTTGTCCCCATTTACTGTAGTCATTTAGGCTGTGTGCAGTATATAACAAAGAACACAGAGCCACACAAGGAAGCAATAAATGAATAAGGGGCCTGCTTCAGGGAAACCTGCCATCAAAGTGTCATGTTCCTGCCTACCCTCGCTGAAGTTCTGACAGACTTAAACAGAGTATGCCGTAAAACAATACACCACTAATTGGCTCATCATGTTGAAATATAAGCCCTAATGATATTTACAGGTGGGAAAATTAGGCTTTGACAGACAGGTGGGCGTCAGTGGAGAATTAAAGTTCACACCTGAGGCCCAGCTTACTATTGTAACCACACCCACGCACACACACATGCTCATTTGTATGTGGCCTGGATGATTTACACATCAGACATTGTAAATTTGCTTTGTGGGTGTGAAATTAAAGGCCATTTTTAATGTAATCTGGAAATTGTCAGGAATAATTGGAGAAAAGGGCACTATGTCTAACCTAATTACCTCCATGGCTATTATGAGATAGTGATCATATAAATCAATGTGCCTGGACCTTTAATTATAGTAATAGGCTACTTTTCAGTGCATTTGTTCTAATACTACAAATTAGAAAAGAGAAGAACATTAACTCCTGTTGTAATTGTGTGCTCTTGCACTAAGTGCACATTTCTGAAATTTAGCATGTTTGAAACCAATAGCAGTCATTTATGTGGTGCTAAAAGGCTAACGTGAGAAAACATACTGATTTAACCATATTAGCATGACCTTTAGTGCATTGTTATTCACCTTCTTCACAAGTTAGATAATACATTGATTCAGTGTATGTATATGATATATGAAGTTCTGTCCACTTTTAACTACTAGTCTATATACAAGCATTTGTAAACGCGAATTTTATCTACATATATATAACAAATAAATGAGTCTAATACGTTTTTTTTTTTTTTTTAAAGCTGTTATTTTATGGAGCTAAATATGGGTGCAACATTACAGAACAGCAGATTTCCTTGTTTCATAACAGCAAGCAAGATTTTATTATTTTTATCTGTGTTTAGATCATGGTTTAGATGTGCCAGTAGGCAAATTCTGTTGCATTTGGGCATAGCAGAGTTTGGCTATAACCAGTTTCCCCTGCCAGCCTCATTTCTAAGGTAGCCCGTGCGGTACAAAAAGCCAGACGGTGGTTGCTTCTCCCTTAAGTGTTCAAATGTTTTACTTCGCAGCAACTAGTCCCTGTCAGCTAGCTTGGGGAACAGCCTTTACCACTCACTGGGTCAGGCTTGGGATACTCAAGTTGAAGTCCCAGCTATTGTTAGGCGTTGTGGATAAATGGCGCTCTGGCCCTTTAAACCGCAGCAGGAGGTGGTGCTCTCCAGCGCGGGAGGGGAGGGGAGGGGGGGGAGGAGGAGGAGGAGGGCCGCTTTGTGAGCCACACAGATGCAAAGTAAACGAACGTTGGGAGCACCAGAACAGGGACCGTCCTGCCACAATTCTCTTGCTTCTCTTTCTACGGACTCATAACTAAGTTTGTGCTAACTCACCCTTCGCGGTGTTTACGGAAAGTTGAGAGGGATATAGTCTGAAACTTCGCCACCGCGTGGACCTTAAAGAAAAAGGTAACGTTTCTTCGCGGTAACCTGAGGAGTGATGTTTTGTTGTATTACACGTATCCAGGAGCTGTTCTGATGACGAGCGACGACTTTTAGTCATCTTTGGGTTGTAGCCAGTGTGTTGAGTGTAGTTTCCAGAATACTCTGTGGGGTCAGAGGAAGAGGCGTAGGTTGAAGTAAAGCCAACGGAGTGAAATCTGCATCTCATTTGAATGTCATCTGCTTCTGGACAATCAGAGCCTGGCAGTTTCATCGAGCTCCTCGGTGTCCCATATGGAGCCAAAACAATGAGCTCTCTCGCGTCCTCTGTGTCCTCCATCAGCCTGAGGAAGACTGGGAAGTACAGGGTCAAAAAAGATACAATAAAAGTAACCACCTGAGTTTAAAACATATTCAAGAGCCAACACGTTAATCTAAAGGGTGCTTTTTTAAAATTACAAATATCCTGCCTGATATGGAACCATTTTCTTGACCTATGCCACTATAGACTTTGCTGTGCTTTCAGTTTGAATAATGGCCAAAAAGCTGTGCTGAGCTAATAACTTTCGTTAAAAGTCATGGGATCTCCTGAGGTTTTTTTTTCTTTTTCAAATCCAGTTTTGTATGACTTATTAAAGTTGGATATTTTTCTTGTTTTGGGCCCAAAAACTACTCAAGAAAGGAATTAGCTGGGTTTACCATTGCAGAGAGTGACGTATTTCACATTTGGGATCCTCTGTGGTAATGTGCCCACAAACTCTGGCCTTTCATATTGTAAATAAGAGCAACTAACTCAATGAAGCAGCAGATATCCCAGAGTTAAAACTAGGTTGCAAAGTCTAAGAAAAGTGTCCCAAATAACTATATTTGGCTACAGGACGGGTCATGATTTAATCAGAGCAAGGGGCAGATGGTTGCATGAGCATCAGTTCTCTTCAGTGAGAATTACGTAACATTAATACCGCTGCTGTTGGATCTCAGTGAAATCTCTGGGAATCTAGCAAGAGCTCTACAATCTAAACAGCTATTTTCACCCCATCTTTGGCAGGCATATTTGTCCACCTCCCTGGATCATTAGGGAGTTTTTTCCTGTTTGTGGTTAAAGACTTGGCACTTACCTCTTATGGTCATCATCCCGCCTGATGAACTGAGTAATTTGCTGTAAGAGTTGCCACAGTGGCTGTATACGTGCCCGGCCTCATTCATCATGCTCTAAATGAAGGCTGTATAGTGTGTGCCCGACTTTAACTACACTGTCCATAAAGTCTGCAGGTCCGTTTTATAACATTCTGTTTCATTATTCCTCACTCATCGTCAGCTCTTCACGCTTGTTAAGCTGTCGGTCTGGACAATAGTGAAAGGACGCGTTGACTGATGAGTTCAGGTCTGGTGTTGACTTTGTGTGACTATTGCCCTTGTCCTACACACAAACACAGAGCAGTAGTTAACAAGAGCCCAAAGGTTGGTCTGTTCTTGTCATTTTGCTCGATGAATCATTTACGTACTCTGCACTGATAACTCTAAATCAAAGAACTTAGACGAGTGCAAAAAACTAGACTAGACTAGAGAAATCTTGTCTTAACTCCGACACTGACTTGTCACCATCCTGCCAGCGCTGCCACTCTTTTTTTCCTGGCATCCTCTTGCGTCTCTCTGTCTTCTTTCCAGTGACAACAGTGCTGCATTACTGCACACACTTCAGGCCTTTCAGCTCCTTAGTGGATGTCTTCTCCAGGGCTGCCAGGCAGATATCTCACCATCGAGATCTATTGTGTCCACTGCACAGCCAGTAGGGGAGGGAGAGTATGTGTCATCTCTGACTGTGCTTTTTTTTTTTTTTTTTTTTTTTTTTTTTGCTATGGAGGCTCTTTGAGTTTCCTCTGGAGGATACTCCTGCTGCGTTTTGAGGAAGCTGGCTACTTTCCCAACTCTTGGCTGTGGTGAGGTCATTACAGTTTTATATTAGAAAGAGGGTGTGCAGTAGTAGAGGTTGTGGACGTGCATTTAGACTCATGTACATGAAAACATTTACTTCAGGCAGTTTTTGTGTAGTTAGTAAAAACTGAGGGCACCTCATTTCCTTATAGACTTTCTGTTTTATTTGTGTGTCTGGGTTTCATACTACGTGACGGTTTAATGTAAGAGCAGAAACATTTTTCTTTTTGTTTTTATTAGGCGATAAATATAAATTGGTTAACCGGAGTCAGATGTGACAACTTGGAGTAATATTCCCATGCCTTAGGAAATGGCCTTGTAAATTGTTTGCTCATCTACCTTTATTCCAAGCTCCATGGGAGACTGACAGGTAATGATGAGAGAATGTCTTGACATTTGGCTCAAAGAGGGCAATTTGCAGCAAGCAAAAGGTCATTATTGAGTTATTCGTGTGAATTAATACCTTTTGGATTTACATTGAAAAAAAGCCCTCCAGAGCTTTGAAACTATGGAGGCCTGATCATTTCTGCAAAGTCTGAATCATTTCACGAGTGACGCATGTGCACATTTTTTAAGCTGTTCTTTCTGGTTATGTTGAACTCCCCAAGGAAAGTTGCTTTGTCTCAGACAATTACAGGATTCACCCCACCTGCAAAGAAAGCAATGAGGTCTTTGAAGAGCAGTCATGCTGAGGATGTTTGACTTAACCTTTGAACAGACTTGATATGAAAAGCAACAGTTTAATATTTTATCAGTGTCTTCAGGTTTTTGCAAATTATAGTTAACTCTGAATGTCAGAAAAGAAAAAACAAATTCATCAGAGACCATCATTGTCTTATTTGATGGCAAATTAGAGGGAAAAAGTACGAAATTGTTCACATAGAAACTTGGACATGTAGACATATTTTGTAGCATCAATGTTCTAGAAATAATTGCATAAACATTTAGCAACTTGAACTAACCTGAAACAGTGATACAACAGTTTTGTTTTTTTTGTCATTTCATTTCACATGACATATCTTTTCTCAGAAGAAGAGTGTGCTCTCTTTTCTTTCGAAACAGCCCCTATGCACCTGACACCCCATCACCATGCCTATGCCTTTTTTTGGTTATCAATGTAACCTAACCAGTTCAACGGGAAAAACGTTTTACTTTGCGTTGCTAAACACTAAAGTCATTTTGTCCTCTCCCAACAACAGGCTGACAGCATAGAGTAGATTTCAAAATCTGTCACGCAGTAGTACTGTATGTTTTGGCACAGTATGATCTCGTTTTTGCATCACCTGTCACTGTTGATGTCTTAAACTCAATTGTTTAAACTGTGAAACCAGTCTGGAAAATTGGCACGCGTGACGCAAGGCATTTCAAAACTGCTGAATGTGGCCGGCTTGACTCGATCCCATGTTGCAAAGTTTCAGAACACCCTCTTTGGTTTCAGTTATGTTGAAGAAGATAACAAAACAATACCCAACATCAGGGTGATTGGCGTGTCCAAATCACATAATCCAAAATCCTGTTGTTGGACCAGTGTGGTTACACAAATCTACTTTGCAAGATGTGTTGCAGCAACTTTTAAACAAGGTAATTATTTTTCTTCCAGTTACACACTGGTATGGGTACCTTGGCTGCCAATACAGGGTACTGATCCAGCACCAGTGTTAGATTAATAAAGCTTTTCCTTACTGAGAGGAAAGGACTGGGAGTTTTCCTTTATGTCTAAGACAGCATGAGGGTCAATTGAAAGATTACTTTCCTAACTTCAAATTTAAATTTAAAATGTAGCAAAAATGTTTTTTTAATGGTCTTTTTTTTTTAAATCTATCAACAGGACCTAGACCATAAATGGAATGATTATTTAGCTAATTTATTTGCTTTTGTCATAGTTCCGCTCAAAATAAAAGTCTTTACTGCATCTTTCTGTAATTCATGGTCTCTGTTTCACATTGAGTATACCTTCTCAAATGGATGAAGTAACAGATAAGAAGTCTTATCAGATGGTGGTTCAGTGGTTAGCTCTGTCCCTTACAACAAATGGGTCCTAGGTTCATACGGAGGTTGGATATTCTCCCTGTGTTTGCACAGGTTTTCCATGAGAGCTCCTCTTTCTCATGCCATTGTAAAAACAAAACAAAAAAACACCCTCTGTTATCACTGTCCATGTCGGCTGACGGACTGTTGACATAGGCTTGGATCATATACTAAACTACCAACCTGTTGGCTCCTGTTAGCTTCCTCCATGCTTTGTTAGCTCTTTCAGTAGCAACCAGTGCACTGCTGCTGACACATAGTTTAATATATATAGAACTCCCCAGAATTGCATTGTTACTGGGGCCTGTTGAGTTTTGCTGATCCAGGATTAAAGCTCATGATGAGGACCTCCTCATCAGAGTTGGTGATCAGGACCTGGTAGTATGCTAGTAACAGGCATAGAGTTGAATAGAAATGTGTGTAAACTACATCAGCTCTTTCAGCTGTACTGGCAACAGTGGAAGCTTTCATGCAATACAGAGTTGATCATTAAACAGTTATGATTGTATTACGTCCTTTTACTTACCCTTAATTACTGACACAGTATTGCAATTAATAGGATGTATTTCTGCACCATATGTGCCGACTCTTGTAGACTTGGATAATATAGTGTAGAAAAACAAACCAAAAATAAAAACACAGTAACTGGTGGTGTGCAGCTGGCAGTTTTTGTCATTGGCCTTTTTTACACTCCAATGAGCCATCATTGTTTTCCAGCATTGAGTGACCACAGAAACAGGTGGTTTTGGCCTTAAGCATACTAAAAGGACAAAGGAAGTATGTTGGTCACCACTGTGACTACCAGATGACAAAGTCATGCAAGGAAACCAGTTCAGGAGATGGGAACAGTCACATGAGTTGTTGTGGGTTCTTGTCATGCATATCTGATAATCCTGTGAGAATCACACATTTCCTGCCTGAGCTTATAGAGGTCCTTTTCTAGGTCAGCAGTTCTGTGTTGTGAATGGACTAGGGTGAAGTTGCAATACCTAAATTGATAAGGATCGAAGTTCCTTTGTCTCTTTGTTTTAACTGAATGTGTTTCAGTGTCGTTTACATGAATCAGCTTTGAGGCCCGTCCTGTGTGAGCTTACCTGCATTAGTCTGTTTCCCTTTATAGGTATGTGCGTGTGGTTTTGGGTGTGCCAGAAGGGTTTGGTTCGCGCCTTCCTCTCTGTTGTTTTGTTTTCCATTGTGCTTTGTGTGTCTTTGCTGGCTTCTCAGTTACAAATACAGTTTGTCTAAATCCAAACTGGGAGCTAGTGAGATGTGTGTATATACTTGGGTTTTTGGGGGGTGGGGGTTGTATGTGGATGTGTGAGACTCTTGAACACATTTGTGTTAGTTCACACTTAGTGGCTGATGGACTTTAAACTTATTGTTCACACCCACAGCAGGTTGAGTGTATGCACTCTACTAATTAAGACTTTATGCTGCCAGTTTCCAGGGAATCAAAGTTGTTATTTGAGTGCCAAATCAAAGTAGTATGCCAAATGTCTTTAAGAAAACCAAATCAAAGAAAGACGAACTGCAGTAAGATGACACCGATGATACTTGAAAGGTTTTTACTGAGAAAATCAGGTGGTGATGCATGAAAGCTCTTAGGTTTTGGCTCTTCTCTCGTCTGGCTCATAGATAAACAGAATTTATTGTTACGATTTTTTTCCTAAATTGTTAAACTTGAATCTCAAGTTCGTTCTGACCCAACTCCCAATTATATTTAATTAGATTATTGCACTGACTAATCATTTATCTCAGTTACCTTACCAATAAACAGTGTTGGGTAAGTTACTTTAAAATAGTAACTTAGTTACATTACTAGTTACTTCTCTCAAAAGTAACTCAGTTACTTCAAGTTACTCGTTACTTTCAAAGTAACTAGTTACTAGGGAAAGTAACTTTGGTTTTACTCAGAATTCTCTTGTTAATGTGTTTCTTCCATAACTTTGCCTGTCTTCTAGCTTGCTTACTTGCCACAAGTGCACTGTGCCACCTACCAATAGAAAGGAAAAGATAATGTGCATATTTCCACGAGAGAAATCCCACGCCTGGACCGTTGTTGACCGCCGCCATGATTCTAGCCTACGTCACAGCGTCATGTGCGCCTTTTACATCCAACACAAAAACTGCAGTCGTGGTGCTTTCGATTGTACTCAGAACTCGGAAATTCTGCCTTCTGAATAGGAAGATGTAGGCAACACCAGACTGCAGATGAGCTGCATACAGAGCTGGACTGGAACAGAAAAATCATCCCGGGCATTTTGACTAGAGACTGGCCGCCATTATAGCAAAAATCATAAAGCCTTTGAATGAAAACAAACACTGTTGTGACAGTGATGTTCACTGTTTTGATGGTATATATGTATCAATCTATCAATCGTTTGTTGTAAGATTCAGATAATTATTTTTTAAAAGCGAGACATTTTAAATGAGAATAAGAAAGAAAAGTATTTCTTTGTGCCCCCCTTTCCCTATTAATGCCCTACATGCCCCCCTGGCCACACTTTGCTAGACCTGCCCCTGCACAGTTACCAGCTGTCAGCTGCTTAGAAAAGGATCCTGGGGTTATTTGTCTCTCAGAAACAGTTCATAACTTCCCTTCAACTCATTCATGTCACCTAAAAGGTAAACCTGTTTCTCCATCACCTGTTCAGCTCTGATGATCCAGTAAGGACATCTCCTGGTTTCATCTTCATGTTTCCCTCTTACCAGATAACCAAACCGACATCCTGACCAGCAGCTTTTTTGCAGCTGTGGCTCCAGCAAACATCAGCTGATACTAGAAATTAATATTAAATAAATTCTAACAGCAGCTGATCAAGCTTAAACGTGCTGCTGTTGTTTAGCGCGACATCCGCTGGTTTCCTCTTTCTGCGCAAAGTGAGCGATAAACAAACAAGAGAGCCGATCAGCTGATCATTGATCAGTTTCATGATTGAAGTAGAAACGGGAGAGGGAGGGGAGAGGATGAAAGGAGAAGAGGCAGCTGTGCAGCAAAGACACAGAGTAACTCCAGCTTTGTGTCTTTTTCATTGTAGCTGAATTACGGGACAAACTGTTCCTTTTCACCTCAATAAGAAACGCGTAATATTTTCTCTGAATACCAGACGGGAAGGTTGGCAACTCTAATAACTTATGAACAAAATAAAGTTAAACATCATTAACTTCATAGCACCCACCCAGCTGTATAGAAACTCCGTCATGCTAGCTAGCACGCAGTACGGAAAAAGTCAGAATAACGAAAATAAACTCCACCTAAACTTGGTTCATATCTGACCCAGAGAGACTGCAGGTCATAACTTCTTACCTGAAGTGCAGTTCACACTTGGACCGGCGGCCGCCTCGGGTCTCTTTTCCTTCTGCGTCCCCTTTCCCTCATCCACCTGCTGGCCTCCACCACTTGCTAATGTTACTGAATCTGTGGAAGCTCCGCGATAGCCACCACACGAAGTAACGAGTAACGACCCTATCTAAATCCCAGTAACGAGTAACGCGTTCCTGATTTTGGCATAATAACTAGTTACCGTGCTCGTTACCACAATAATAACGTAGTTACTGTAACGCGTTATTAAATAACAAGTTAGTCCCAACACTGCCAATAAATGACCTTGATGCATTATTTAGCTCTTTATTTATATTGGCAGTCACGTAGGATGATGATAGGGCGCTTTGGCTATGACGATTGCCCAACCCTTGAGGAGCAACTGAGATGTAATTTATCCTTGTGTGCTAGTTGGACATTCCTGAAGAGTCACTCTGGTAAGAACTTAAACACATGCTCACTCACAGCAAGCACAACATCTACACACAGCACTAACAAAATCACAGTGGATGCAGGTAAATCAAGGAAGGGTGCAATTAAGCTTACAATATGCTTCAGGAGTGCAGTAGCTGTGTACCGTGTTCCAGTTTTTATCTCTGTTGTCTTGTTATGGCATTTTTCAGCTTCTCAGCTGTTGTGAATTGCTATTATCTGGTTGAAGTGACTATGTTTGCGGGCTTGGGTGTTCTCTTTGGTCAGCGAGTGTTTAGCCTGCTGCAGTCGGTGTCATTAAAGTGAACACCATGGGGGTTTATTAACTCATCTTGTTTGTCAGGGCTCTCTGCTTAAGGTCTTTATAGTCAGTTTGGGTATTTGAGTTTAGCAAGGAGGCTGCTGATTTAAAAAAAAACAAAAAAAAAAAGTAACAAAAAAAAGCCACAAGCTGCTGATAAGTTGACGCAGAGCAGAAAACGGTCACTTATCTTTCAGTCCCATTGAGAGGCCTACTGCTGCTTTTACCAGAGAGTGTGTGCGGATATATGCGTTGAGCTTGGCTGTCTGGCACTAGATTATCTTTTTTAATATAGTGCCAATTTTTTTTATTTTTGTTGGGGTTTTCCCCAAGGTCTCATTTTTAAAACAACCAGCCAATACGGCATGTAAGCTGTTTAAACTTTCTAAGTATAGTGTAAGCCAAATGTTACAACAAAGCATTACTTTCCCTCTTTGTCATCTACAAAACAATCCTCAGTTGAAATTCTGCATCGTTTCACGATCCAGCAGCTATTGGACAGTTAATTCAACCACTTGGCTCAGATCCTGTCCTCTGGTACCAGGCGTGAATGCTGTCTATTTGTTAGAGACTGATGGGGAGGATTTTGGCGATTAATTAGACATGTATGCTCACGTGCGCATACACACACACGCACACAGAGTATAGTTCAAGCCATCCACAGTAGGCATAATGAGGGCTTGGGTACATTTCATGCAGGACACGGTGAAAGAACGTCTGTCACTGCGCTGGCATGACTGAGTGAATCCAATGTGGTGACACCCTCCGCCGCCCTTTGAGGATGTGTTTCTCTTCAGTGAATCCATCTGTGCCTTCCCTTTTTTGCACAAGTCCCTGAGGTAATATTGCTTTACATGGGAAAGGCTTTACTCCCTCTAATTTTTACTCTAGATATTATTCATACACCAAGAGGGGGGTGTATATATATATATATTTTTTTCCCCCTCAAAACAAACTCTCGGTAGACTTGTTTGGGCAGAGGCTTATTTTTTAATCAAGGAGCATGTTCATTATCTATCTGTTTGATTATGAGCCAGCCTTTTTCTCTTCTCTCTTTGGCTGGGGCACAGCATGGCAGCCCACCCAGTATTTGCTGCTTTGTCCAGCCATGCAGGAATAACAGATTTATAAAAGGCCAGTTTGACTGGAAACACAAAGAATCATTTGGAAGTTTGTCCTGTGCTTCTGGATATCAGGATTTGTAAAGACTGAAAATAAATTCATTTGGTGTTTGTGTCACAGGAAGTGTTGGGGTCGTAACTGGAGGTTGTGCCATACACCCTAAGGAACTGTCGCAGTGCAGAGGGCTAGTCCAGACATGCTGGTTTTATTCGCTCACGCTGAAAAGGCTGCTCTTAATCCTCTTGTGTTTTTGTTTTTGCCTGGGTGGCAGTGGGGCCCTGGAGGCTGATACTCCACAGTTTCCACACACACAGGTGGTGGTACTTTGGCAACAGTCATGCGGATGTAGGTATGTCTTTGTGTCCTGGTTGTTTGAACTCCTGAAGGCTTTTTACATGAAGCACTCAGCATTTCAGGAGTGACCTGAACAACTCATCTTTGACCTCTGTGTAAGCCCATTGTCTGCTTGTTTCAGGTTTCAAGTATCTTTAAGCTGTTGTGTTGCTTAAATCTCAAGTTCAGATTGCACAAACCATATTTGTATTTTGATACTGGCACAATTGCTTTCTTTTAGGCTTCTGGTAAATCTTGACCAAACTATACCTCATATCAATTTCTGCTTCTGTTCTCTTATTACAGCTTAACAAGGTTGCTGTGTATATCATGACAAAACCTAGCACCCCCTATATTATATGACCCTTTAAAATAAAAACAAAGGTATTCTTTAGGACTTTCTTTGTTCTGTAATTTGTTACAGTACAGTAGAAATGCATTACGTAAGCATAACCCATTGAAGCACATACAGCATTTTGCTAATCAATGCATTAGAAACGGCACAGAAGAGCTGTTATTGAAAAAAGGCTTTGTTAGTATTAAGTGATTTATGACCATTGTATGGATTTTGGGCCAAATAAACAGCATTTCCTAATTCAAAGACAGTCTTTCAACAGCACAAGTCTGTCTGGCTGGAATTTGATGAAACTATACATCAATGATTGTTTGAAACTGTGGTTGTCAAACTTTTTCCACCACACGCCATATGGCATGGAATAAATACACAACTCAAAACGTATAAAAATATAAGTTAAGTGAAAACAGGTCAGCATAATAGCATCAGTAAACTCTTGGTTATGTTTCCTTCCCTGCATAAATCGTATTAATTCAACTTAAGTAATTTTCCCAAATGCAGTCTGGACCTGAACTTTCTAAGACATTGCCCATCGGAGATACGTGTGGGAATACAAATATTCAGTAAAGTCAGAAGGGTCTTAAACCTTCAAGCTCTGGATGTCCAGTAGCAGGCATGTGACACTGACACATTCCAGTGAATTCACAGCGAGTACGCTGGTGTCATACAGTGCGTCCTGCCGTCTGCATGCTCTACCCACGCAGCACAAATGTCTAAACCCTACAAAGTATTTCCTCTAGTGACGGGGTGTCTCAAGTGGACCTTCTCCTTACTTCAGACTAGGGCTGCCACAAACGATTATTTTGATAGTCGACTAGTCACTGATTATTTTTGCGATTAGTTGACTAATCAGATCATCATCCATTGGACGTAAAACTACAGCTTATTGCACCAGCAGCATCTGCTCTTATATAACTATCATTAGCTTACAGCTTGTAAGTGTTTAAGATATGTGCTAACTAAAAATAAAGACAAGATGATAGTTTATTAAACTTTAATGAAATTTACAGATTGTTTCGGTGAAGTTTAATAAACTCCTTGCTATCTAAAATATAACAGGACACCGGAGTATATTCTCGAGCATCTCACACTTCTGATAATCAGTTTTCTGCTTGACGTTTATTCAGCTGTGTAAAAACTATAATTTAATCTCAGCCAAACCGATTTACTCAGGAACAAATAAAACACTGAAAAAAGCCAAACAATAACATTTTGAAGTTATCTAAGTGACTTATATATGTTTAACCTGAGTAGCGAAAGACGGCGGTGGGTTTGAAAACGATTTGCCGGGAGTCCAGTGTTCTCAGTGAGCCTTGACCCCGGCTCGCTATCGAGCTAGTGGGTAACAGATGTCTCCGAAAACGTCGGAGCGCTTTTGAAAATATGTGATGTCTTGATAAACTGAGCAGATATTTGAGGTTTACACAGCTACATTCTCGCCTGAAAATATGTTAAACGTTTATTTTGTGACCCAAAAAGAATAATAAGAGTTAATATTAAAACTAACTAGCTGCCGCCATTGTTGGAAACTGAGCTGGGCTGTGCTATGAATTCTGGGACAAAGCTTCTTCTTCTTCGGGGTTTAACGGCAGCTGGCATCCTTGTACATGCAGTGCTGCCATCTTCTGTTTCAGTCCATTATTACACTCTTAAATCCTACTACTTATTCCTGCGTCTTTTGTGATCTTACAAAGCTTCAAACGATGCGTCGACTATTAAATCAGTCGTCAACGATTTTGATAGTCGACTTAATCGTGACAGCCCTACTTCAGACATTGTCCTGAAGTGATTCTCTCAACTTTTCTTGGAGTTCATGTGAAAAAAACTGCTTTATTTTCACTTCATATCCCTTGGGATCAGTAAAGCATAGCTCTGTGGCTACACCGAAAAAAGATTATGGGAATTCAACCAGCGCAGAGACTACAGAGACATTTGCTTGTATTTATCTAAAAATCTCAATAGCGTGTCACCCTGCAATGGTGATGCTGTGTTTCACTTTAATGTTTTTAACACTTATCAGTCTGTTTTACTTCAATGCAAAGACTTTTTGTATATTCTAACTTTTGTCTTTTCATCAGCCGAGAGAACACTTAGTGATCAACAAGAATAGCTTATGTTACAAATTTACTAGTGACAACTTGCAGACGTGCGTCTGCACAGCTCTGCCTAGAACCTGCGTGTTAGAAGTGGAATGCCATTGCAGACTCTTCAGTAAAAAAGAACTGGCTGGATAAATTTGACTCTCATTGCTTCCCTGTTTTCTCTCTGAAAAATGCAGTGAGACTTGCAAATAAGCGGGTAGAGCGTGTTCTAGACGTGCTTATATTAGTGGGATCCATTCACCATGTAATCATACTTTGTACAAGTCAGTTTCACCTGTGTTAAGTATGTATATCCTTTACTGTTGAGAGGTGAGGCCATTAGTGTCATAACATTCTGCATGTTTCTGCTCAGGATACTTTTGCTGTTTATCATGCAAGGCTTGCCTTAGAGCTAGGTAACTATAAATGAAGTTAAACAGGAAGAACAGGTTCCTTATGTGTCAGGCAGTAACAAATAAGCAAAGAAGCAAATGATAGTTTATTGTTTTTATTTGTCTGTAGCAGAGCATGCAATTGTAGAAAATCACGTCAAAAGTCTTTCATTACTGTCTTATGGTGTTAGTCAGATGTTGTGTTTTTTTTATTTTATTTATTTATTTATTTTTTTAGATGCAGTTCTGATTTAGTTTTTGGGTGCTGTTTGCAGGCGGAGCAAGCCAAGCAAGGCCAAAACAAACGGCATATTTATATTTATTATTTATTATCTGTGTGGTGAGTTAAGGCAAGTAAGTAGATTTGCTTGGAGGAAACTTTGAGGCACATGAAAAAGCACCGTGAAGTCAGAGGGAGGCTTTGCTAATGAGCTGCAGTTACATGATGTGAGTCGAAATCAGACTCATACATAGTTCATGAGTTCTCCTAATCCTTTAGTTTTTGCACCATATTTAATAGTATTTTTATTTCTCTTACATGTTACAAAAACATTTTTGAACATAACCACAGAACTCACATCAATACAAATTCAAATTGCTGTAAAATAAGATAAATAATTGAATGTATTATTTTTAACTCCTTCAGCAATGTGATCTGTTTCACCTTTCAACAGTCGTTCTTCTCTCTATAACTTTTTGCTATTTCAGTGCTTTTTTTTTTTTTTTTTTACCCCCACGCGCCCCCCACCCGTGGGAATCATCTTCACCCGTGGGAATCAGATGTTTGGTGTGAAGGTTAGAGCCTGCCAGAATAAGTGCTAATGAAATTTCCCAATCTTCTTTGTCACTTTGAGTTAAGAACGTTCCATTGTTATGCAGCTCCATTGATTAACTGATTAGCAGTGTCATAGATGGCGTTGGCTAACTTGAATATTCATTTGCATATCAATGACACTGACAGTGGGAATGAACTATAGAGACGACTCTGGGTAGTTCAAGGTTAAAACAAGCAGAAGTTTTCTTATTGCAGAGACAGCTTAGGCAGTGCATTATGTGCTTAAATATATGCTCGTTATTCTAGTATTAAAAATAACAAGGTTTGAATTTACCCTTCACCTGACTCTTTGTAATATTTGCATGAAGGCCGCCTCCACCTCGTGAAAAAAGGATAGACTGTTTCTCCATCTCACTTTAAAAAATTTAAATGGAGCCAAAGATAAAAACAGAAACTCTTATATAGTCTGCATGCCGGTTGGTTTAACATGACAGTAGCCAAGTTGTTATTGGATGAGCAGCCAAAGCCTCTTTCCCCTCTTTGTTGAGTGGAAGGAGAGAAAGTGACACAGGATAGCCGAGGACTGCAGGACGCCTGTGATCCTAAGGATTACAAGCGTTACGCTGAGCGCTGATGAGCATGTTGGCTGTTGTGATGTCATTCTGCCCACATCACATTCTGCTGGCGACATAAAATGCTCTTAATCATTCATGGCCCTGTCACCACTTGTCTCAGTTCAAGCTAGTGCCATGTGGGACTCCATTACATAAAGGCTTTGTCACTGACTGGCACAAAAAACAAAAACCGATTCTCAACTGAAGCAAACTAACAATATCTTCATATTTTTAGGCACACTGAGTGCTCTGACACAAAGTTGTATAAGCCTTCTTTGTGTTGCATCAGTAGCTATCCAATAGGAATATGATCTTCTGTGTGAAAAAGAGCTAAAATGGAATTTTGCCCCCAGCTGGGCTGGGAGTGTCAAGTGTCAGGTCAAACTGGAATCACTGATCAACCAATTCCTTTTCAACACAATGTATGAGTAAATGCTCGGGTTTAACAGCGTTTTTGTGTTTAAATTATTTTCTATTTAGATGTCTAGACGGAGTTGTAGTTAAGCCCCATACTTCCATTTCTTTCATCTAGCTAGTAACAGTAATAAAATGAGAAGAACAAAGGGTCACCTAGAAACAGAAAACCAAACAATAAGATACTCCCGCTCGCCTATTGTGCAATGAAATCTATCTAAAAGGTCACCATTTCCTCTTCAAATACACTCTACTGATGTGAATGAAAATGAGTCCTTGAATCTGTTTGCTTTTCCAAAATAACTTTTTATAGTGCTGATAGTCATGCTGCCAATGACTTTAACAATCTAAGCATTAAATGTACATATAACTGATGACAGCATGGACAAATTTCCCCTGAGAACTAAAAAAACAAAGAAGAAACATCCCTTTTCTGTGTAAAAGAACATTTAACACTGTCACCGTTTCATATGGAGAGCATTGAACCATTCTGGAGTGTTATTTTGAAACTGAATGGTGAAAATGACTGTGTCATTTCTCATAATGTATTTTTTTTACAAAGTACTGAAAGGCTAAAACTGAATATGACAGGACTCCAGGCAGGTCATGCTTCATTTTTTTTGTCACAGCCACAATAATGGGGTCTTGATGACCCTGCGGGGTTTTGAAACTATTCCTCATCAAAGACCAAGGGGCTCCCCAAGGCATAAAATGGGCCATTTCCTAGAATGACTTAAGGTGTGAGGTTTGCACCTTTTGATATTCGAGAACTCAGTGACATCTTTTATGCTGAGGTTGAATGTCTTCGAGTCACATGGCACATCAAAAGCTTCCGCCCCTCAGCTATTGCACTGTGAACTTTGTCTTATTGCCTGGCATGTGGTCACCGGGAAGGGTTAATCCATCTGAATGAGTTGATCTCTCCATGTAGGGGATAAAATCTTTCTCGCCGTTTCTGGTCAGCTTAGAGACAGGAAGCCCACTTAGTAGCCAGCGCTCAGCTCTGACGTTGCCATAGAGAAATACAAAACTTTGTGCACCAGGGAGGAACATGTAAGATGATGAGTTGTCTTTAGCGGTCACCCACACATTCAGCAATCTTTTGTGCAGCAGATACTAATGGGGCAACTGCACAATGCATGAAATAATAAAGGGTTTACCCAATGATGGATCATACTGCAGTAATTTAACAACAGTGCCTCCGCTCCGGAGGATATTGGTGGTGTTTGTTTGCTTTAAGCTATAATCTTGTAATTTGGCACCCAGTTGTGGCGTAAATAGCTTTAGTAACAGTAAGCTCTTTCCAGTTGTCACGTATATGGGTGTGAGCTTGAACTCAAATAGCTTTTTCAACAGAACAAGAAAATAAGCCTTTGGAGTACTATCCTTATTACATTTGGTCTTTGTTCAACCACTGTGAGAACAATGTGTCTCTTCCATTAGCACCAGAACTACTGAAGAAATCTTGAATGAAGGTGGTGAATATGGAAGATAAAAATGTGGCAGTGGATAGAATTTAGTACTCTTTGGGGATGATCTGTCTTTTGAAAGAAGAGCAAAAAAAAAAAAGAAGAGCACTAGCTTTTATCATTTATCAAGCCCCCCTCTGTTCCCTCTAGTGCATCAGTTCCCTTTCCAATTGAATGGGTTCTTGTCAGAGATGCAAATGTTTTCATGGGTGACGTTTCTTTGGAATATTGTTGAGTGAAGCCCCCTTTCATTCATGGGGGATACGCATGCAGCCCTAGAGCGTGGGCTTCAGCGTGAGTTTGAAAACACTGAGAGTAATGGTATTTCTGTCTGGCTTAAACAATTGAAGCCATTGTTAATGTCAGAAACACATGGAGCTAGTAGACTGTAGCTAGCACATAAGTGGGTGTTTAAACCTCTTTTCCACTGCATTTCTGTTCTAAGATCATGTTTCAAGGTTTAAGTGGTTTAAGGTCAGTTTGGTCTAAGGATTAAAATTAGTTGTATAGTCATTTGGCATGGAAAAGATCAAACTGACCTGTGAAAGAATCATTCTGCTTTCCAAAGGGGGTTTCAAAACCTTTTAATCTGCTACTTTTCACCAAAGCTTTATAGACAAATGTAATAGAAGTTGCTGATATATGTTATATGAAAAACAGATTAATACGGAACAAAGTACACTGCGTGAAGTGTTCAAGTGTTGCCTACGGGGTTTAAAAAGACAAATTCCACCCAAAAAGAGAATAACATAAAAAGCAGTTTTTGGAAACTATTTATCTCTTGAAGACAGGGGAGGGTGAGAGCAAAATGTAGTCGGTCTGGAGTTTTCTGAGCTGTGCTGTAAGTCGATCCATGCTGAAGAGATGTTGTTCCTCTTCAGTCTTTTTTTTTTTCTTTTTTTTTCTTCTTTCTTTTATTTCTGCCAGCTTCAACTGCTCTAGCTCACAGTATCCTGTGTCTTGCTGGTTATGTAACAGGCAGGGGCCTAAATGGGAACTAAAGCACAGCAGTGATGGCAGGCACTGCAGCCCATGAAAAACGGATCACAACAGCAGCCCTAGACTTTTAGAAAAAGCTCAAAAATGTATCAGATGAATCGAACTAATTTGAATAGGAATGAAGTTTACCATGGTAGAACTTCACAGGGGCTATTGTGACTGGGTTGGAGTAAGGTGAGGGTGCTTTGAACTTTGTACAAGAGAGCCTTTTCACGATTGCATAACACCCTTACAGTCTTCTGCACAGAAAACCTTTTAGAGTTTAGAACCACTCAAGTGAGCCTTCATTTTGAAGCCCTGGCTACCAAACTTTCCATGCTTGATGGAGATCAGAAAAGAGCGTTTTATGCAATAGTGAGTAATGAGAAATGAATAGAAAGAATTCTTCAAAGCAGAATGTTACATTTTTATCTCAGTTTAATGGAATCTATTTTTTTTTTTATTACTTGTTTTCACTTTGCCTGCCATGTTGCAGAGCTACATTTAGTTTACAGAACTACTGATGTGGTTTTAATGCTCTGTATTCTCCTTCTTCTTCTTCACCACAGGCTTTTTCAACCAAGGACCAGAATGGCTCTACTCAAACACCTGAAGTTATATGTGCTTTGACAACATCCCTTACAATTGCTAAAAACTTTGAAAGGAACTCTCCTGACCACCTTCAGATCCTAATTTAAATTTTACCTGTGGATCGTTACTAAAAGACTGCCATCATGCCCATTCTTAAGCAACTGGTCAGCAACTCCAATCAGTCAAAGCGGAGGTCTCGGGCTGACCTGACCGCAGAGATGATCAGTGCTCCGTTGGGGGACTTCCGTCACACCATGCACGTGGGCCGAGGGGGCGATGCCTTTGGGGACACCTCATTTCTCAGCACCCGTTCAGGAGAACCTCCCAGGGAGCCAGACAAAAAGCAAGGCTCACCAAGTTCCAAGCCCGGGCTTCTGTCCCGTACCTTCAGAAACAGCAAGCGATCTCAGTCTGTAAATCGGGCGGACAAGTGTGAGTACAATACGATGGCACCTTCTGCCGGCTCCTCTCAGTTTGTGAAGACTGCCATATCCCTGCCGTACCTGAACGACGAGGGTACTAACAGAGGTATCCAACTGCCAAAGAGCGTTTCCTCAAGCCCAATGAAGAAGGTGAATGAGATCGAAAGCAAGCCGTTAAATGGAGCAGCAGCTATGGCAGCCCTTGATCCAGAGCTTGAGGAACGGGATTTTGGCGAACCTACAGATTTGCCTCCATCCCTGCCTAAGGGAGGTGGGATGAAGCACGCAGAGTCTATAATGTCCTTCCACATTGACCTGGGCCCTTCGATGCTCGGGGACATCTTGAGCGTGATGGAAAAGAAAGGTTGGGAGGAGGATGACCTTGGCTACGAGGAAGGCAAGGGAAGCGAGGGCCATGCTTCGCCGTCCCTCATTCCCCACATAGATGATGACGATGCAGAAGAGCAAGCCCCTGCAAGGCCTCCTCGCAGCATGTACCAGCAAAAAGCCATGGTGGATCCCTACACCCCTGAGCTACAAACCAAGAACAACCACCACAATATGGATAGCTGCTCTGTGTCCAGCTCTGGTTCTGAGGAGAAACCTAACTACCGCCTCCATGACGGTGACACGGACAGTGCAAAGTACAGTTCCCCACGTGGGGGAGAAGGAGAGAGAGATTTCACCTTCATGGACGAGGATGATGACGATGAGATTAGAGTTTAGACTTTAGCTGCCAAGAACAGTTGAAAAGGACTGTAAACATGATAAATAAGGCTTTTTCACCATGCTGTAGCTAGGGTGGGCTAAATGCACGCTACAGTGCAGACTGACTGGCTCACAAAGTGGCCCTTTTTGAAGTGTTTGGATTTACTCATATTACTGGTAAAGTCTCAGTTTTCCCAAAAAAGTATTGTTTACCACATTTAAACCCTTAACCAAGAAGAAGCAATTGCAAACCATTAGTAAATAATATCACAGACATATCATTTTAAGAAGAGAGAAGAGATGACAGTGAGATTGGGTAATGTGGATGTGTGGTATGGATTCTGTGGAAGGATGTAGGGAAAGGATGAGGAGTGAAACCAAGATGGCGTTAGAATCCCAGTGTGTGTGAGTGAATATGGGGTTTTATTTGCCAATGACACTATTTTGGCATAGACACTAAACAGAAAAAGTTATGCCTTTTTAAGAGTTTAACAGTTGATTTATGCTATTTTCTACTTTATTGTATCTGCAGTATCTGGGAGTTAGTATACAGCAGCCTGCTGCTGTTTTGAGTTGGGTAGATTATTATTTTGTTTCCATTTTTCATTGGGAATATCTGCATTCTTTAAATTCACAGACAGCTGTAATATTTATTAATTTGTTGTCATAAGGGATGGATCATTCTTAATGTGCACTCCTTAGTCTTAAAATTGTGTTGTTGTTTTTTCCAGATATCATAATTTCTTATGGGTACTAAAGACAGAACCATCTTCTTTGTTAGAGGTTGGCTGAATTGCACTTAAATACTGGCCTTAAGTAGGCAATAAATTGTCTTAAATCACTCCTGATCCCATGTTCATTACAGGGAAATGTCTTTTACAAAATCAGAGTTGGTGAAAGATTTTTTTTTTTAATACAGAAAAACTGTGAATTGTCAAAAAGAGGCCTTTTGTAAGTGTTATGTGTCTTGTACTTTAAAAAAAAAAAAAAAAAGCAAGACAGGTTTGTGATTGTGGTAAAATATGTGTGTCTGTCATGCCTCTCATTCCGCTTCTTAGCTGAAGTAGGATTAGCAGGTCAGTGGAAAGATGTAAGACATTTGTGAAGGGAGTTGCCACCATATAATTACATTTAAGCATTTATGCTTCTGTCAAAAGCATTCCCTCTCTCTGTACATGTGTCCAGGCTTGTCTCTGAGAGCAGAGAAAGGATGTAGCATGTTTAAAGTGTTATTAGAGGACTGCTACTTAACAGATGGGCATCAGGTATGTCTCTGAGCAATGAGAAGGATATTTACTTCCCAAAGTGGACCCAAAGGTGATAATACTCAACTCCTTTACCCAACCAGAATCACATAGTAGGAACAGATGATTAAATCAACCAATCATCTGGCTTCTCCCAGTCTACTCATTAAATGTGCGAGAATATTGGCCCCCGACCAGCTGGAACTGCTCCAGAAACAGATAGGTGGGCTGTTTCCCTTTGGCTTTTTTTGTGTTTAGTTGGTTTCACTCGGTAGGCTACTCCAGATTACTTTCAGCTAGAGCTGGGCGATAGAACGATAACGATATGTATCGCGATATAACTTTTACTCGATAGAGAAATTAAGCTATCGCGATAGACCTCGCCGCTCTTGTCCTCTTAAAAAAAAAAAAAAAAAAAGGTCAGCCAATCCAAATTAAGTAGCGCAGAGCCGAACCAATCACAGCCGCAGCGTCACGTCGCGTGACTTGTTACGTACAGAACAAGTGCCAGGCCGCACGTGTGTTTGTTTGGGAAGCAGCCAGCGGGTAATGGAGCCAGCGCGTAATGGAGGAAATGAGTGTGCCGACTAGAAAAATCAACCGAGCGTGACCGAAGAGAAAACAGATGATGGTTCCAATGCCGGAGAGATTGTCGAACGGAAGAGCCATAGAAGTTCCGTAGTGTGAAGGTATTTCGGCTATTTCAAGTCTGACAAAAAACAGAGTAGCGTGCACTGTAAATTGTGCCGAAAGCAAGTCTGGAAATACAATAAACTGGTGCATGCGTCACACTGTGCGCCACGTTATTGTTTCGGTGAAATGAATTTCTACAATACTGTTAATTCTACTCTCTGCAGTGTTTAAATGCTTACATATACACACAGTTACTGTCCGTCCACACATACGACTCTGTTCTGCTTCTATGCCCCAGCTTTGTTTACTTTTTCCCACCGAGGCTTCTAGACTTCTGATTGGCCAACATTTCTGCACGGTTAGGAATCTAGCGCCACCTGCTGCTTTGGCATGTTCATAGCAGCGTTTTCTTTCATTTCTCCCTTTATGTGTGGACGGGATTATTTTTTAAAACGGAAACGGAAAATCTCCGTTTTCAAAAATACCCGTGTACGTGTGGACGTAGCCTCAGTCTCTGACTGGAAGCGCTAATTCATCATTTGGCTTTTGTCAGACTAAAGTAACTGTTAAAACTGTTTGAAAAGCTCAGCTATACAACAAGGAGAGATTGAGAATTTCCTTTTAGTTCTCAGTTTATTTGATATTGACAAAAGTTAGTCAGTTTTGTCTGTTCTTCTGTAAAACAAACTAAGATTTATTTTTAGAATTAATATTTTGTTTCTAAGTGGAATTGACAATTTAGTCTGTTTCGTTTGTTCTATTTTGAAACTTAAACGCTTTAGCGGCTGCCTTTTGTGTAGTTTGCAATATTTGCCTTTATCTATCTGAAAAAGTCTCATGTTCCTTAAGTACATCTACCCTGTTGAACTTATTATGGGAAATAAATATTTAAATAAAAACAAGCTGCTGATTATTTCACATTTTACTTGTGAGCAACGGCACATTTAAATCTTACAAATATAGTTATTTGTCTTATATCGTGATAGATATCGTTATCGCCTGAAATGAAAAAAAAAAACATATCGTGATATGAAAAAAATCTCATATCGCCCAGCTCTACTTTCAGCTATAAATTACACAGAAAGAGTGCGTACTTTACTTTCTTGTATCCATGATTAATGTCTGACCTTCTTCTATTATTTCGTGTTTTTAAAAAAAACTAATTGCCACATTTGACAAATGTTAGCTTGGAATTTCCTGTTGTGGCACTGATGCAGGGTTGTGTATATAGAATCAGGATGCTGTGCCATTCTGTTCTGGGTTGTTGTAATGTTTTGGAACACTATGTGCCCGTATAGATTGCAAGACGTTCTGAAACTGAAGGCGATCCTGAGGAAATTGCCAAGTATGTTAACTATATTGTTGGATAAGGTATAGAAGTCCTGAGTGGGGAAAAAAAGTGGGTGTCTGTTTTTCTTTTTTTTAATGCATGATCCAAAATGTTTTCTTATGCCAGGGTATTTTAAATTTATTTTGTAGGAAGTTTGTTTTTGGGTTTCTAACATATTTTCACTCAGTCGATTGGGGTGGAAATAAATTGGAAACATTTAATTGTAATTTTTCACTTTGATTTTCATTTTTCTGTTACATTCTGGTTGTAATTGGTTGGTTTTTCAGCATCAAAACTACTGGTTAGTTAAATGAAAGAAATGTGGCCCTGGCAGAACTTTTCTTTTTCCTTACTTTAGTGGAAACCTTTCTCTTCACCTGTCTCACAGATGTGGGGGGAAAAAATCACTCTGAAAGATTACACAGACAACACCTTAATTTTCAACTCCTCACTTGCCTCTCAGGGCTTCTGTAGTAATGTTAGCAGCACATTGGATTTAGTTTTTTTCTACTTCTGTATAGATATGCATTATAGACCTCTTTTTATATTTCAGTGTATATGGGCCAAATCTTAGGATGTCTTCTGTTGATCAGTTTTGTAACATGTAGTGTTTGGGGTGATGCAATCCCTTTTGTTCATCTCCAAGACGTTTGCTGTTATCTTTTGATAAAATAATGTACATATAGGTAGTGCCATCAGCGATTACAGTAAACAAGCTTTGTTACCAGCAGTGTGACTATGAGATCCTACTAAGCAAACAGACAAATATTGGATTTAACATGATATGGTACATATGTGGTCAGATTGTGTTTGCATTGCGACATTTTCACAGCTGTCTGCAACACCAGACAGTATATTGCTGTAGATTTTGGAAGACATAAATAGAAAATTGTGGAAAAGTACACAAAATTATGCTAAAATACTTAATGTATTTTAGCATAATGATCTTAACTTTCGGGCATTTGTTGTGTTTCTCTGTGGGAAACTCCTAAGTAGGCCAGAATAAACCATGTAAAAGAATTTGCAAACACACTCTGCCCCAGGTCTGCTTAGAAGTTTTTCATTCCCTGACAGCAATGGTGTGGGGAGTGAAAAAAAAAAAAGAGAGAGAGAGATAAGAACTGCATAAGACAGCTGGCTCAAAGTTCAGCTAAAGAATGTTTCCTTTTTTCCCCCACTGGCTTTAGTGATATGCCAAGTATGTACTGTTTTCTTTCCCTGTTCCATATTCTGGTTTTACAGTATATTAATATATTTATCTTCACTTTTCTTTCTTTGAAATAACTTCTATATTTTTCAATAAAAGAGAAAGCTGATAATCTTTTACTGTGATCAACTTTCTTTTGTTTCATATTTGCAAATCTGTCATCGCAGGCTGCGTAATTTTCAAACTTTTTAAATGTGTAACATTGGGCACAAAACAGGCAGAAAGCTCAGTATAAACTGTGCCGTCTACTGCAAGGTCAGATTTCAATGAGGGAACTGCAGAAAGAGCCAAATCCACAGTTTAACAAACACACTCTCGCAGTGGATTATTCTATGCAAATAACCCTGAAATGAAAGATAAAACCCCGTGTTAACAGTTTTCACATCCCATCATGGCAAGTGGAGTCCTGTGAGCTAATTAGGATCCTTCAGCCACACTGCTTTTGATAGGCTTTACAGCCTCGTTAATACAACAGAGCAGTCCTTAAAACGTGCACTGTCTCATCACGGTTCATGAACCTTACAAACGAGAGTCAAAAAGGCAAGAAAACATGCATTTATGGCGTGTTAATGATTGATAAGAAGAGTAGTACAGAAATGTACAGATGGAATAAATCTGTTTGTTTTTGCTTTTTTAAACCTTAAATGGTTTCTGCTATTAAAAACCATCTGGATATGCGATAATATGTACATTAGCTTTACTGTTACCAGATTTAACTTGCATGTCTGGGTTCAGTGCAGCTAGTCAAAGGGTTATGAAGAGGATTGTGATCCTAGGTCCAAAAACAGCAGCTTTCTTGTTGAAATACAAGCTTTAAATAGAGACCTGGATCATTTCTGAAGCAATTTTTCAAATACATCTGGACAGATTAAATTGGCTTCATTTGGCATAACCATGGAAAATCACTGGAAAATATAACAGGACATTTATTCAGGGATGCACTAAAACAAACAGTTTTAGGTTGTTAAATATACATTTGTGAGGGAATACTTCATATCTGACTAAAATGTATTTTATTTGTTTCTTTTCTTAAATCCTCCATCCATATTCTTCTGCTTATCCACATCAGGGTTGCTGGAAGGGCTGTCATAGGTGTGGCACACCACAGGCAGCAAAAAGGAGTCTAACATAGCACTTATACATTTTTAACCCCTTTTTTTTATTATACCACTTCTTCTTACTGTTATTAAAAATGTCAGCGATGAAATTATTCAGCAGTAACACTTCTCTACTCTACTTCGCAGCACTAGTCACTATGACACTTCTCATGAATAATAAACACATTTACATTTTATGGCTGTTCACTTATGTAAGATTTTAAAAACTTGATTTACTATTGGAATTTTTTTTTCCAATGTTAAATAATTTGCTTTTTTTCTTTTTTCCCCACCACGGTTGAAAAAGTGCCTTGAGTCCAGTGGCAAATTCAGAGCAGTTTAATTAAAAAGGATAGTTTTCTTTTTCTGCTTGGCAGCTCTCCGTAAAGCCGTCTATACACACCAGGAAAAAAAAAAAAAAGTGGTGCTTAAGTGTGAATTTCAATAGTTTGAATGAAAAAAATTACTTGTGGATAGGCTCATTTAAAGATATGCTACTATTGCCCTCTAGTGTTATTTTCATGCAAATACAACTTGAAAATGGATGGATGACAATAAGTTGGAGTGAAAGAGACCAAGTCTGTGGCAGCGTCTGCATTGCAAATAATTATTTATGTTTGTTTTTACTATTCCCCCCCCCCCCCCCCCCCCCCCAATGTGCTAACCAGTGCAGTGCCGTGCCAGCCTTAACCAATATCAGAAGAGCAAAAGACAGTCAATGGGTTATAAATATATCTACACATCGGAAATCTAAATACAGTATGTGAGCTTATTTCAAATCTCTTTCATTTACACTGGTTTATATCAGGTTATTATGGTGTTGGGGGAAAAAAAGGATATTCTGCAAATACCAAAAGCTCAAGCAGATTTCTCAGACTGGTCTGAAGAAAAAAAATATATTCATAGGTTTTCCATCCTTATTCTCCGACATCTTCTCCACAGTGGGAAAGAGTTTGGGGAGATTTAAAATGTCCTCTCTGTTCTTTATACAAATACACCAGGAGTGTGTAAATTTGCTGGAGAAAGCCAGCTCAAATTCCCATTTTCATTAAATCATCTCAACCACAAGCTGACCTTTCTTGTGACCCAGTTTCTGTTTCTCATCCAAAATGTATTAACATAAAAAAGTACTTAATATGCATCATTTCAATATAGAATTAATGTACCCTTTTTGGTCAGAATGCAAAATTCCCAAGCAAGTGAATTTGCTTTTCAAATTGCCAGGAATAAGAATATACATCTTCCAACTGAACCCACCGAAGGTAATTGCCAGTATGACTAATATTGCACCTTTTTGTTTGTCGTTTTCACGATGCAACAAAGGGAGAACAAAATGTATTTTCATGGGCAGCTAAGAGGATTTTTAAATTATGCTTTCAGTAATGCATCTGGTTTGTGTCTCTCTGTGTCTGGAGGAGTACAAATAGTCGGATCACAGTGGTGACTCACTGAAGCAGTCATGTGGAAGTGCCAGTAAGATGAAATCCTGCTAAAAACAGTCCAGGCATTTACCCCAATTTCACACCTCTGTGATGATTAGAACCTTTTCATATCCAGTTGATTCACTCATTTATTCATTTATTTATTTATTTAAATCAAGAGTGTTTCTAGTATATATATTCATGCCTGTGTTCATTTCATTATTTCCCTCTAGGAAAGATTGATTTGATATTTTACTTTAATATTATGTAAACATAGACATCAGGAAATATTAGAAAACAGCTATGCCAAATTCTATATCTGTAATATTCCAGAAGAAAATTTTATTTATTCTCCTGATTAAGTTTTTGCATTAAAATTAGAAAAGGGGTTGAATGGATAACCACTAGATGGAGCTAGTGGCTCTAAGTGACGCTTGAACAAGGGTTTTTCTTCTTCTGAGACCCCAGTGTTTCAGTGTCTTTATTGTTTTATGTTTTTTTTAATCTATATTTTTATTAATTTCACCACTAGTTTTAGTCTTTAAACATTATTTAGGGCATATGCCAAGAGGGAAGATTTAGGAAAATCTATATAGGTGTAACTTTTTGGAGGCAGTTGACCCACAGTCTTGTAGACTTCCACATTCTCAGTGAACATGTTAAAGTGTCATTTGGTAAGTTAAGATAATAAATTTGACAAATGAACAA
This sequence comes from Aulonocara stuartgranti, assembly GCF_965226115.1. Lineage (NCBI taxonomy): Eukaryota > Metazoa > Chordata > Actinopteri > Cichliformes > Cichlidae > Aulonocara > Aulonocara stuartgranti. The sequence goes on along the minus strand of NC_138959.1, from coordinate 7,724,233 downwards.
ATACTACAGCTAAGGAAATTTCCTCCATGTTTTTCAAACTTTTTCAATTTAAAAATTTGGCACAAAATATCTGTAATCTAACAAAATTGTTACATTTTTTTAAAATGAAAATTTTATTTTTGATTTTGCTAGTTTTTTCCACAATAACAATAATAAATAATTTTTAAAAATAACATCCTCTTTTAGGTTTTTTGTTTGATTTTAGTCACCTATGATAACCTTTGTTTCGACGGTCATCATATTTCTCACAGGTTAGTGTTACCCTGTTTTTTCTTGTGTTGTCCTTTCTAACGTTATTTTCTCATTTTTGGAGCAGAAACGTTGACTTGCACATCTTCCCCTTTTACATTATTATAAACAGTTGCAGAATGAGGTCAACATCATCTTTGTTGATTAAGGTTTTTAAAAAATATGTTATAATGGCATTTTCACCTTATCTCCCTTTGGTAAATCCAATGCAAACAGTTTGGTATTTATTTTCACATAAGCAGTGATGACACATGGATGATCTCGAGCCTGTGGGAATGACTTAATGGAATGCAAACGATGAGCTGGAAATCTCTAATGCTGTGAAATGCTGGGTTCAAATTTTATTAATCATATAGCAGAATCCAGACTGGCAGCCTTTCCAAGTTACGCCTCACCTTTTACGCCTGTGATAGGCTCCAGATCCTGTGTATGGATGGTTGAATACAACATTATTTCAAATTAAAATAATGACTAATATATTCAAAGTGCTTTACATCATCTTTATAATTGTGTATATGGGAGTGATTTATATCAATAAAAAATATTTGCATATTATTGACCCTTTTTCTCTCAACATATATTTGGCAAAGACTGAATTTAATCATAATTTGGCTCTTTTTAACCCTCTGATGCATAGTGGTCACTGGAGTGGACAGCTACTAAAACGTACATATCTCTTTAATGCATTGGTTTCTATGGTGGAACTGCATATTAGCCTCTAGAGTGCTCTCTGCTGCCATGCTCCATTGAGGTCAATTCAGTGTTCAGTTAGTGCAACTGCAAGTAAATTTCCTCTGAATCAAAGATGGCAGACAAACTGTCACCCCTGCCGACCACTGCTGGCATATCCTGTCAATCCTTCTATGCTAAAAGAGCCCAACAGGTAAAAAAAAATATGATGATATGCAGTAACATCTAGGGAAGGATATTATCTGTTTGGAATAAGAAATTGTTATGTCTAATATGTAGAAAACTACAATTAACCATGTGTCCACTGTAGTGGACATCATGCATTACCCACTATATTTTTTTAACATAAGTCATAAATTGTCTCACTGTTTTTTGGGACTGTTTTGGTTATAATTAAGCATATAATTGTTACATTTATAAGCTACTCATTTAAAATATATATTTCTGTGCAGATCAGCTGTAGTTTGAGTTACTATAATAATTATTTTATCATATTTTGTAGACTTCAAATGCAGCAAAGAATAAGGCAGCGTACAGAATAGTCCAGGAAATTCCATCCAGCTCCAGTGATGATGATTTCATTGATGAGTGCAGTGATGAGGAGTTCAGTGATAAGTCCAGTGATGATAAGAGTGGCTGCCAGAGCAGAACAGAGACATAGGAACTACGGATGATGAAGACACAGACAGTCAGGATGCAGAAAGTGAGAACGATGAGGGGCAGGATGAAGAGGAAGGTCAGTATGATCAGGGAGCTGTGGGAGATGGGTACATGGCACCTGACCATACTCAAGCCCGCAAAAATATTTGGAAAGTCCAAGACAATGACTTGGTTGGAGACTTGCCTCCTTTTCTAGGAGAGTGGAAATTGAATGTGGAGGGGAAGGATCCCATAGATTTCTTCAGACATCTGTTTCCAGCAGATCTAATTGATAATATAACATACAACTGGTGGTGGTCAGAGGGCCCGGTGGCACCAGTGTCCGGCAGCCTCGCCTCTGTCAGTGCGCCCCAGGGTGGCTGTGGCTACATTGTAGCTTGCCATCACCAGTGTGTGAATGTGTGTGTGTGAATGGGTGGATGACAGGTTGTGTAAAGCGCTTTGGGGTCCTTAGGGACTAGAAAAGCGCTATACAAATACCGGCCATTTACCATTTACAACACCAACTTGTATGGGAAAGAACTGTCAGTAACAAGAGAAGAGATTCTCCCTCCAGCAATGCAAAAGAGGAAGACCCAGTGGGACCCCACAACCCGTGAAGTGGAGAGCAGTCACCAAAGTAGCCTGTGAGGTCAGGTTTGCCACAGGATATCACTGGCCCCAACTGACCGAGGTGAAAAATGCAAACAGGTGCCATGATGTTGTGTGCACACGGAAGACCAAATACATCTGCATGCAATGCTGTGTGCCATTGTGCCCTGGATGCGTTGCAAACTTTCGCACAGCCTAGGTGTGATGAACATAGAACTGTTTGGAGATGCAGAGACTAAGATGTCAGTTTGGGTTTTCTTCCAGCATGCTACTAAGGGCTTGGTAATACTGTCCTGCATCGTTATAGAACTGTGTAGACTCAAAAATGTTTCTCTTGTTGGAGATAGTTTGCCATATTCAGGTGTAGGATTCATAGCTAGGACTGTTGATTGGTTTTGTTATTTACGTCTAAACATTGGGGCCTTATGAGTTGAAAGTTCCAAAAAAATTGCTGAGATGTTTTTCAAAGGATACAAGCAAACAAGTGTTTGTATATTTACAATAGAACACAAGGTAATTAATTTTTACAGTAAATTCACAGTATTTCATGCTAAGTGCTCAGGCGCATGTAGTCCACTGGAGTGGACAAGTTTATAACTTTATAAAAAAAACATATTTTTGAAAAAAAAAGAGTTAAACATTTTTTTTCATGTCCTGAGAAGAATAAAAGCACTTAAGAAAAAAATCTTGACCAAGGCTTTCATAATTCATGCATCAGAGGGATAAAGCACAATTTTGAGAGTTAAGATTACAGTTCATGTGTTTCTAGAATAATTGTTGAGGAGAACCTCTTATGCTGAGTCCTTTAATGCAGCATCACTTAAATGTACCTTTAAACAAACATTGAAAATCTCTTCCAGACTTACCATCAGTCCTTTCTTTCTTTGTTTAGTCTGAGCAGATGTGTTTTTCTCCTTTAATCCACCATTTTATCCTGTAATAAGATACAATTGTATTCACAAGAAAGCAGGGCAGTGCACTGTGTATTCATGTGCACACAAAGCAGTATAAAAGAAGAAAAATACATACAATTTAATACACTAACCCCAATGACTGAACTTGATTTTGTCTACCAGCTCCATGTAATGTAGTAATGAACATGTGTATTTGTTAAAAAAAAGATTTTTAATATGTGAATGCTGAGAAAAAACAACCAGGTTAAAGTATACCCCTTTACTAAGAGGTATAAGTGAATCACATGCAGCTTAAACACTTAAATATTTAGTTTTAGTTGTGCTGAGCCAGCAACTCAATCTTTTCAAATGAGACCACGGTTAAACAAACCAATGTGGCTGTATAATGAAACTAGAAGCTAGCACCTTGATGTGTCTAACTGTGTATATAGCTGTGATTGAGTTTACAACAAAAGGCATGCAATGACTTGTGTTGTTATTGCAGTGGAGAATACATACATAGCCTGGTTGTGTTCTTTGCTTTCCTAAATATTACAAAACTGATTCAGTTAAATGCATATGTCGATTGTGAAAGCTGTTTAAAATGATCCATCAACTCAAGGACCAAGGTCTGGCGCTCATAAATTAAAACTAATGAGGTTGGCAGGTGACTTTTTTCATGGACATATGCAATTTTCAGCCGAGCAAAGCACATTTAAGTGAAGGTGTAACAGCCGGACACTAACAGCTTTCACTAGAGTGGTCTGGAATAACAGGACTCTGGAAAAGGCCCCCACCTGCAGGACTGGGTGCTTGCATGAACCCTTTTTTCAAGTGTGGTTCTTCTAAGCCAAGCTTCAAACCCTCAAACCAAAGAGAAACCAGGACAGGATATTTTAGTGCAAGTTTTTTCAGGTGGTGCATTTAAATGGACAAATTTTATTTTTCCTTCATTCCTTTAATAGATTTTAGCTGATGCTAAGCATTTCAGCATAGCTCCATATTTCGAATCATCAGCAGAAAAACAAAAACAACTTGTCAGGTTCTCATTAATCATGATATTAATCATGCTAAATGGATTGAAAAGGGACCAATGTGAGAAGTGCGTGATGGAGGTTAGCAGAGGTGGAGGTTACAGAAACACATTCTAAAGATATTACCATATTAACATTTCTAAATTCTTTTAATGATTAATCCTTTGAAGTTATTGTACTAATATAAGTTATTTTATCAAATGAAAATACATTATTTTGAAGTATCTCTAATGTAACATTTGGAAAAGTTAGTAACAATGTCATTTAATAATTAATTAAAACTAATGAGGTTGGGTCTAGCACTTTATATAGCCTCTGTAGAAACTATCTACACCCTCACTTATCTTAACTGCACTACTGTATAGCTCTGTGTAAATAATCATTCTGTACATTCAATAAGCTTTAATCCTACAACTGTTTACAACTTGCATAGTTCCCATTTCTGTATAGCTGTATATCTCAGATTTCTGTAAAGTTATTTATTTCATATTCTGTATAGTTTTTCATATTTATATCCTGTTCATAGCCTGTACATAGCTTGTACTCACTACAGCCTTTACATACTTAGTTATAGAATATTCACAACATACTTCATACCGTGTACATTATAACATACCATAATAGACCCATTTCTGTAGTATACTCACATATCTATATTATTGCTAATATATATTGTAATATATCTATATCACTAAAGCACTTCTGGATGGATGCAAACTGCATTTCGTTGCCCTGTACCTGTGCATGTGCAATGACAATAAAGTTGAATTCTATTCTATTCTATTTTTTGAAATGTGGCAACATGCTAACTGGACGCTAACAACTAGCAATATTCAACTAGCTGTGGCAAAAAACTTTACATTCACCAGTGTAAGGTACACCTTGCTGATACTTGGATGGACCCCCTTTTGACTTCAATACTAACTTCATTTTTTGTGACATAGATTCAATGAAGTTGTGAATCTCCCATCCCTAAACATATCTATGGCAGTGTTGCCAACTTAGCGACTTTGTCGCTATATTTAGCGAGTTTTCAGACCCCTTAGCGACTTTTTTTTTCTAAATAAAGTCGCTAAAAAAAGACGTGAAAGCACGTATCGCTTTTACTCTCAACAAGCAGCGGGTGCTGTAACGCAGTCAGTTCTTCTTTTACTCTTATGCTGTTTTGTGGATCACAAGGTTTAAAACTACTTATAAACACACACACACAAAGTAACTCCACCAGAGTGCCTATTTCGGGTCACTTTTGCCGGTCCAAGCCCGGGTAAAGGAGCAGGGTTGGAATTGTGACATTAAAAAAAACAATAATTGCTAAAAGAAATTTAATTTGTAGTTCTAAATAAACTCTAAATGCATTTAGGACGTTTTTTTTACTCACTTTATGTCTCTTCCACGATGTTATTTCTCTCTCCAACAATGTAGGTTACAATTAGATTAGCATGACCAATTATGCAAATTAGACGATGACGTCATTTAGCGACTTCTAGCGACTTTTAGGACAACCAATAGCAATTTTCCTTACTGAGGAGTTGGCAACACTGATCTATGGTACTCTATTGGAAATCTGGTGACTCTGGAGGCTATTTGAGTACAGCACACTTAATGTTCAAAAGAAGACGTTTCAGATGACTAGAGAACTAATGGCATGGTGTGTTATCCTGTTTGAAGCTGAAGATGTGGCACACTCTGATCATGGACATGGTCAGCAACAATACTCAGGTAAGCTGTGGTGTTTAAATTATGCTAGGTTGGTGCTAAAAGAATGTTACAGCAGCAGTCTGAAGTTAATAAAGGGCATGGTGGATTCATACCTTCATGCTGAATGCACCTTGCCTTCATCTCAATGTTATAGCAAATTTTAAGACCTGGCCTTTTTTCCAAAACGCTTTCTGTTGTACAATATTGGTGAGCCCATGCAAATTGTAGCCTCAGTTTCCTGTTCTTAGCAGATACGAGTGACACATATATGCTGCTGTAGCTCTTCTGCTTGTTTGATGTGTTGCACATTTATAGAAACTCTTCTGCATCTTTGGTTGTAATGAGTTACTGTTGCCCTTCTGTTAGCTCGCAGCAGTCTGGCCATTCTCCTATGACCTCTGGTAGCAGCAAGGGTTTGTGTAGAGCTCTTTGTATTTAACACGTTTAGGCAGCATTGGCAGCTCTAAGAGGAAATACTTTAGTGTGCTTAGCTGAATTAATTGTTCTTAGCTATAAGTGTTTTCTTATTTGGAGTATTTTTTTCTTTTTTGGGAGGATTTAACCGTTAGATTAGGTATTTGATAAAATACACATTAAATGCCAATGAAGATCCATCCATCCATGCATAAACACTTATACAAAACAGGGATTATTGGTATGAAATTATATGAAATTATAGTACACTGGATGTTGTCACCTATCACAGTAAGCTGGCAAAGTCTTCACATGCCATAGCTTCACATTGCCTCTCTGACATTATACATCCTGTCTGTTACTACTGGAAAACGGACAAACAATCCCTTTCAGTTTCCTCTTAGCGTTTCCTGCTGTCAGCTGAGGGGTCCAGGCAACACCCTTTTCTTCACCCCTCTTGGATTTAACCTCAGCAGGGTGGACCGAGTCAGCTTCCTTCCCCATAAAGTGGCTTTTAGGAGGAAGGGCTGTGGTGGTGTTGGAGAGGGGGTTGGGTTGGAAAGGCATATTTATGTTTTCATCTTCACCCTGGAAAGAGAGGAAAGGAGCCATTGCATGCATATTCCCTCTTGCTCACTCTTTCTCTCTGAATGAAAATCCTGGGGTGGGGTTGCGAATGATTTTGCAACAAAATGCAGGGGAGGAAATGAACTGGACGGTACTTTACTACTATATCATGTGCACCTCCCTTTCCCCTCTAGTGTTTATTTTTTTGGAAGATGTTTTGTGTATTTGTGTGTGTGTGGTTAAAGATATCCCGAGGAAGGGTTTCTAGTTTGTGGTCATAGCTCCAGGATTTGGGGGTTATATTCCTGAAACCCTTCATAAAATTTGTCCAACACAGACAAGCTCAATATCCAGCAGGAAATGACCTCACTGTTGCCAGCTCCCATCCTACATCCAGTATGGCTGATGTGTTAATTGTCACTGAGTCATGACTGCCAAATACTTCAGAAATTTCCTGTGTCGATAAAGCTGATTCATTTTTGTGGTACGATATTGTACAATAAAAAGCAAGATCGTAAGATAGTTAGTCACTCTTGTACAAATATATGACAGAATAAAAGGATACAAGCTCATATGACGCCAAAGTAAGGAATTAATTGAAAGGTCAAGAAGTGTCTCCACTATATCAAATTCCTACAATGAATAAAGGCCACCATCTCTACTTCTGTAATCTTAAATATTGATATCCTACATGAACTGGCATTTCGAAACTCCCGAGGCTTACCGATCTTTTTTTCACATATTACATTTTGGAGCTTTGCTTGAGAATTTGGGCCATAATGCTAGTAGAGATTTCCTGTCGGATGCAGAAAATGAAAAATGAGTACTTCTGACTATTTAAAGGTCTGATTCACAACAACATTTACTTTACAAACCAAGCAAGCCTCATGTTGACTGGCAGTGGTTATAGCCACCAGCACAATAATGAGCCATTAAGCCAGCCATTCACAAACCTCAGTCACTATAGCCATGCATCACCAGCAGACTGTTAGTTTTCTTTTTACTTTTTTTGCACAATTTGTCCTTGAAGCGGAGAAATGCGCAGCCATTAAGTGTACAAGTTTTAGACACTGGAAAGTTGGTGCAGAGCATTAAATCTTTCAGACTTGCCCTGTTTTTCATTAACCTGACAGCACCCTGATTACTTTTTAATAGTCTCAACACAGGATAAGTGTGTTTGTACAAAACTGCATAAAAATACAGACATTTACATGATTACCACATACTGATGTCAGAAAGAAACAACTATAAAAGAAACCTTGGACTTGTGTAGCCTTTTGCTCGACATAGAAACTTGGAAATGACAAATGGAGTATGAGGACAGAGTATGCAGACTGGCAAGGGAGTATGAGAGGCAAGAAGAGGCCATTCAGATGGTGGAAAGACATGCAGGAAGCTCAGAATATCTCCTTTAGAGAATATTTGATGGGGGTGTGGCTTCCACCACCACCTCCACCACTGGAGGTGGTGGTGGAAGCCACACACCTAATAGGCAGCTAAGAGGCAGCTCCTTCATACCGTCAATAGTCAGTCCTAACAACACATTACACATCAATCGATTTAAACACTCTATTGTAAGTAGGCCTACTGTCCAGTCTTGAAAACATCAGGTGGACCCTGGCTCGCCATTAATCCTGAATGTTGGAATAAAGCTCTCAATATTAATGTCAGACTAACCTCCAAGTTGCTGATGAAGACAGGAATGTTTCATATTCCATGTTGAAAGTGGTTTAAGTTTAGCATTTAAGTGAATTTAAATGTAATTTAATTGTAGCAACACTTATGGATGTCAATATTTCGCTGCTTAACTATAATATTTGACAGCATAGAGAATGTTTCAGAAGGCCGCTAAACCACAAAGAGATTCAGAGAGTGACGATCAACTTCCTTCCTCGTATCCAGGAATTTTCTGTCGAGCATGCAAATGGCCAAGAAGTTTTCACAAGGACCACACACAGTGTAATACAGCACCTCCTTTTTAGGTAACGGGTTTATTTACATGGGCACTATATGTATCAACCACCTCAAAAAAGGAAAAACCAAATACATGTGCAAATAATTACTTTCATATGCTTGCAAACTATTTAAATTGTTGAGGCGTTTTGTCTGTGAAGACTATGAAGCATTTCTAGAAAAACAGGCAAACAATCCCTCCTCATAGATTGCACGAGGATTCAGCTCAGAACCTCAGTAACAGAAATTCACTTTCTCCCGTGCTGTTTCCCACCTGCTTCTAAAACATCTGACGTCATCCCAGAACTGTCAGATGTAAAGAGTATGTGAGTGATGCAGAAAAACAGCATGACTCTGCCCATTTTTCACCCTGTGCTTTACGCTGTGCACACAGAGAAAAACAGAGATACTAAAATAACACATGCAGAACTTACACAAACTTATAGTGATCACTAAACCCTCCTGCTCGTATAGTATTGCATATCAAAAAACATATTTACTTTTTTTTGGCGTGTTTTACATTGACTTAAAATCCAGATTAATTCATGTAGCTCATGTAGGACTTACTAATTGTAACTCAGCAAATAGGAATTAAATTGATATGATGAAATTCCACCTTCTGTAAAGTTCTGTTGTTCTGTAAGCTTAAAAGGTTTAAAAGATGGTAAAAACAATAGTAGTGAGTGGATGTGTAAATGTTTTTCCGGACCAACTCCAATCCACTTTGTTGAAGGAGGGACTTGTCATCTCACTTCACCTTCATAAGCATGCACAATTATTTATTCAGCCTCTCTTTTGCAACACTGAAACAATGTTTACCTTTAACTAACTTTAAAAGAGTTACCAGTAGCTGTATTTATGCATCCTATCCATACAAACGGAATATTTTGGAATGATCCTTCTGTTAACTGGACTACAAAGCTTCAGTTCTTGCCTTTTCTTGGAACACACAAAGACAGAACTGTGTTTGACCTTGATTTAGCCGAGTCAGCAACTTGATTTAGCTAACTAAGAGAAAGTATGATATCAGCTTTTGCTAAACTTGCAGACTGATTTTGCCCCACATCCTCCACAGTGTTGTCTTGCTATTAAGGTCAGTTTTCAAAACCAGTGGAGACATGAGGAATGACAAAGTTGAATATTAACTTTTTAAATTATCTCATAAAACGTCTGGCAGTTCGTATCTCGCTCAGGCCGCTTATTGAAGCAAAACAAGGATAATGTGTCCTTTACTTCCATCAATATTATCTTTAGGCTAATAGAAACTTTGATATCATTGTGGCCTATCACATCGCCCGTGTACCCCTAGACAAACTGATTCAGTTGTTTTAAGTGTAGGTGTAGATATGACCCTTGACTTCAAAAACACATCTTGCGCAGCAACCGAATGATGTGTCTACATGTGAGGCATACTTACATAAACCCAGGATAGCCTTTCAGCGGCTGTAAATACACAACCATGCAAGTGTAAATCATGGTGTATCTTACTGTAGCAGTGACCCGTCTGATATCTTGTTGAACGGTTGCCTTGACACATGCACATGCAAGCACACGATAAATGCAAATACACATGGATAGACATGGCTATGGAGCTTGTGGCTGTGCAAACCACACAGTGAACTTTAGACATGTTTTGAGGGGTGTATTTATAAATGGCGAGCCCACCCAGCCTGGCATGCTTCAGATGCTTTGGGTGTTACCAGAACTGGCACCAATAAAGGACAGCAGCATTCCTGAAGCTCTCAACACTGGAGGCAAAAGGGCCAACTATAGCAATATTTGGGGTTCTTTATGGTCTGATACACAAGGTTTCACACACTAGTTGGAGGAATTTGTCATCCTATTCAAATCAACACTTTTTGTTGGAAAAGGTCACTCGGGGCATTTTAAGTGACTGGGCGTGTCTGCAGCGTTGACTGATCTGAGTGTATGTCAGGTCACAAGGGCAGGATCATCCTATTTAGCATGTCCAGAAAATAGCTGCTCTCTCTCATGCGCAGCCCTCTCTGTTCTAACACAAACACACACTAAGCAGACTTGGGTGGAAGTCTCCAAACCCTAACCCCGTGCAAACTTTCCATTCTCCAATCTGTGGTTTAAAATAAAAAAACATCTACTAGCTTGTTTTTGGTACGCGACACTACATCAAATAACACACAAATAAATTACAACAGCTTTAAGATTAACAATTTGAAACCACATATGAGAACGTGAGAGCAGAAACTGAAATGTTGTGGCTTGTGATTGCCTGAGCTGTGAGTCATAAGGACTTTTTTCTTTTTAAGGTCAAATTAAGTTTTTCTTCTGTTCTAAATCAGATTATGCTACCAGATCAATCCTAATAACAATAATCATAATCAGATATTAATATTTAAAAAAAATCACATTTCATCTACATCATTATGCATATATCCAAACTAAGCTATGGATCTACCTTCATATTTATGAGCGAGAGTTATAATATTGATCTTCTCATTAAACTCTTGGCAGGAACATGGATAATGTAAAAATATATTTCTCCAATTATTTTGAACTAATTGTCAAAATTACATCTCAGTGCAAAACTGAAACCCCTTCTGTGTCAGTAGGGCACAGACCATTCAGACCAAAACATGGCAGCACATTACAGTAAGTGCCGCCATTTAACCTTAATTACTTTATCACAGACACTGAAAATGTAAATGAGTATATTAAAGTCCGTCCGAATACTCTGCAGGTGATGTTGTAATTGGTGTTGTAAAACCTAAGGGGAAATAATTTTGCTTTATAGGCTGAGAGAAGATGCCTTAAGTCAAAAGAGTGCAGCAAAGAAAAGCAAACGGTGGATCTCAGAGTACAAATGCCCACAGAGAGTTGCGGTGGCCAACAAAAAAGGAAGAAAAAGAAAGATGGAGGTAGCAAAGATCATCACAAACCCCTCAATGTGAGACAGACTAGTGAATGTGATTCTGATTCTGTCTACAAAGGGAATCATACTTGAGAGCCTTATTTATTATTTTTGCGTCTGTACATATAGAAACCTATCCAGTTTAAATGATGATACAAACCCTTGCATTAACGTCATTTCAGATTAACGCTGACAGCACTAGTGGGAACACAATGAATATGACTGCACATTTACGCCGACATCATCCTAGTGCAAAGACAAGTGGAAGCAGACAAAAACAACAAGCACGCATGCTACAAACTTTACCCGAGTCATTTAGACAGCCGTTAGCACGTGATTCTCCTTATGAGAGTATACCCCAGAAAAAGCGTATAGTATAGCTTTTATTTTGGAAAGAGCCATTTCTCTGTAATAAACTCTTTTCTAAAGATGAGTGATTTCTCGATCAACTAGATTAATTATTTTATCCCTTTGTTGTTTCAGCAACATTAAATTTAAAAACTGTACGTTTGAGTTAAAATATATATTTATAATTTTAATAAATGACAAATTAAAAAAGCATGAACATTTATTGTATCGAAAAAATATCGAACCGTGACACCAAAGTATCGAACCGAACCGAACCGTGAATTTTGTGTACCGTTGCACCCCTAGTAGACAGTATGATTTACAAGTTCATTTCAATTCATATAGTGCCAACTCACAATAACAGTTGCCACTATATGGCACTTCATTTTGTAAGTTTGGCGGGTTTTTTTTGTTTTGTTTTTTGTCTACAGTAATAGAAAGAAAGCATCAACAATCAGACGACCCCTATGATCAACCATCTGGAAAGCACAAGTTGGATTAAACTCCCTTTTAACAGGTAAGTCTCCAACAGAACCAGGATCAAGAAGTGGTTCCAATTTGCTGTGACCAGTTGGGTTCCTTCAAATGTATCATTTATCAGTCAGTTAGCTACACACATTTCTACAGAACCAAAAGGAAAAACCAGAAAAACACACAAAACAGCCAAAAGGAAAAATTTCTCTGTAAAAAGAATAGAGCCAACAGATTTTGGTTGTTATGAAGACTTGGAGTTTTAATTGTTGTTATCAAGCCAATTAAAGTACTTTAAGGAGCTTTGAAACCATGTGGTTATGCTTTGACTAAAAACCTAGAACTATATTTGTAGCTTTCTCACTTCAGGAACACAATGCTTATATTAAAAGTGAATGTGTAAATATGTGAGTAGTCAAGGATATGGCCCATTTTGAAATTATATTCTGTATGCAGAGTCTAGGCTCAGGAAATTAGATTTTAGGAAGCAGATACTCTTTATTCTTTTTTCTTGAACTTGTCCAGAAGAGCGTCAGCAAGTTCAGGTCACAAGTAATAGAATAGAATAGAATTAGAATAGAATTCAACTTTATTGTCATTGCACATGCACAGGTACAGGGCAACGAAATGCAGTTTGCATCCATCCAGAAGTGCTTTAGTGATATAGATATATTACAATATATATTAGCAATAATATAGATATGTGAGTATATTACAGAAATGGGTCTATTATGGTATGTTATAATGTACACGGTATGAAGTATGTTGTGAATATTCTATAACTATAAGTATGTAGTGAGTACAAGCTATGTACAGGATATGAACAGGATATAAATATGAAAAACTATACAGAATATGAAATAAATAACTTTACAGAATCTGGGATATACAGCTATACAGAAATGGGAACTATGCAAGTTGTAAACAGTTGTAGGATTAAAAATTATCGAATGTACAGAATGATTATTTACACAGAGCTATACAGTAGTGCAGTTAAGATAAGTGAGGGTGTAGATAGTTTCTACAGAGGCTATATAAAGTGCTAGTGGTTGTGAGTGGTGGTTCAGTCCGTGTTATTATTGTGTTTGAGGGTACAGTTGTCCATTGTGGGTGTGTGTATGTTCAGTCCATGAGTTTAACGTGGGTCAGATGTCAGGAGGCAGAGTTCAGGAGTCTGACAGCTGTGGGGAAGAAGCTGTTCCGGTACCTGGTGGTCTTAGTCCGGAGGCTCCTGTGGCGCCTCCCAGAGGGCAGGAGGGTGAAGAGTCCATGTGATGGGTGACTGGGGTCTTTGATGATTTTCCCAGCCCTTTTCAGACACCGCTTCCTGTAGATGTCTTTTATGGCAGGAAGTGGTGCTCCGGCGATGCGCTGGGCAGTTTTCACGACCCTCTGCAACGCCTTCCGGTCCGAGGCAGAGCAGTTCCCGTACCAGACTGTTATACAGTTGGTCAGGATGCTCTCGATGGTGCAGCGATAGAAGTTCACCAGGATGTCTGAGGACAGGTGGTTCTTCCTCAGAGTCCTCAAGAAGAAGAGGCGCTGGTGAGCCTTCTTGACCAGCTTGGAGCAGTTGGTCGTCCAGGTGAGATCCTCGGAGATGTGGACTCCCAGGAACTTGAAGCTGCTCACACGCTCCACAGCCGTCCCCTTAATGTGGATGGGTGGATGTGGCTCAGCATTCCTCCTGTAGTCCACGATGAGCTCCTTGGTCTTCTCGGTGTTAAGCAGCAGGTTGTTTCTGTCGCACCACTCAGCCAGACGATCCACCTCCTCCCTGTAGGCGGCCTCATCGTTGTCACTGATGAGGCCAATCACCGTGGTGTCATCTGCAAACTTAATGATGGTGTTGGAACCATCAGCAGGTCTGCAGTCGTGGGTGAAGAGGGAGTAGAGGAAAGGGCTCATCACACAGCCTTGTGGTACACCGGTGTTCATCGTGATTGTAGATGAGCAGCGGTTATCCAGCCGGACATGTTGGGGGCGGTTGGTCAGGAAGTCCAGTAACCATTTGCAGATGAGGGAACTGATACCCAGGTCTGTCAGTTTCCTGATGAGTTGTGAGGGGTGCATCATAATAAGCTCATTTATAATATAGATGCAACCAGACTCTACTGCAGGAGAATGCATGAGTAGACGAGGATAGGAAGCACTAACCTGTGCAAAAACCATAATCACTAACTATAATCAGGTGAAGAATGGGTGCTACTCTCTTGTGGGTTTCTAAAAATGAAGAGAAACCACTTCATTACAGTGAAGGAAGGGAGAAAATTTATATTTTAACTACTTGGAACTTTGAAATTGTGTTAGCCTTTGTGGGAAAGTTGCATTCTTTGTAGCGGTGAGCTGCTGCCCTGTCTGCTCCTCATTACTGCTTTAATGATAGGCCAGGTAACTGAAGCAGAACCAGCTTCAAAAATTCAACTTCTGTGTTTGCTTTTCTATATTTGCCGTCTTCCTTATTCCCTTCCACTCTCTCCATTTTACTGCTTTTTTATTTATCAAGTAATTTTTTCTCCATTTCCTTCCATTTACCACGCCTGTTATTAACATCTTTTGGCATAAAGCCTCAAGACAAAAATTTCAGACAGCGCCATTCTTATCGGAAACAGCTTGTTAGGTGTGAAGCCCCTTTGCTGTGTGCCACACACCTAGTTACAGCCTGCCTACATAACGTAAAATATTTGGATGAAACTGCTGGAAACTGCGGCATCAAACAAAGCCTACACTGTTCTGCTCACACAGACACAAGGGTGGCGACAAAGAGCACCAAACATAGCGTGTGATGGGATGCAGTGTATGGACATTCGCTTGAATCCTCTTATTTCTCCCTCCACAGTTTACTACGTGCATTCTCTCAGTTAAGGAAAATGTCCTTGTTTTACCATGTCTCCTCCTCACTCTTGGACATTTCCTCTGTTTCTCCTTTCTCTACTTGCCTTATAGTGTTCTTTCAGCCTCTTATGCTGAATCATTTTCATATTGGCTTTCAAATTTTTTATATGCCCTTCTGCTAAATTCACAAGCTCATCAACCCTCTTCAAGACAGACAGATGCCCTCCATTTAGCCTCCCTCGTTCTGCAGTTTCTCCGGAGAGCAATTTTCTAAAAAGCTCTTAAAGGTTCTTCCTGTCTGTAAAGCTCACAGCAGCCACTCCCACAGGATGGATTCTGGTCTGCGGATGAAGAAGAAATGTTTGTAAATATACCTTACATCACAGTTGCTTCATGCTGAAATGTCATTAATTCTCACTGATATAACTTGTTAATAACCAGAGTGGGAGGGCGGTATGATATCATTTTGGACGGTGGGGGATTATTGATTGCGCTCATCTATTTCTTTCATCACTGCAGGCAGGTAGTGAAAATTTCACAGTTTGTCACACGTAACAGGTCTTTGTTTGTCTTTGCAGACAGCAGGCATTGAGCTGCAAAAAACCCTACACCTAATAAACAGTAAAGTAGCACTTCTGTCATGCAGGCATTCACTTATGCAACAGTTCCCTGTCTGCAGACCTTCTAAGGACAAGAGGAGACAATGCAATTTATTTCCTTTGCTGGTGCTGTTATTATGATTATGTTTCTGTGCACAGATCCAGTTCTCACTAGGATTGCTGAGCTCTAAGATTTCACAGCTGTACTGTCTGGTTGTGAGCAGTTGTAAGCTGAGGGAAACAGTATGACGGAAACACATCTGAATGTGTGCATGTCTAAATATATACATGTGGTAAATGAAAATAGTCCAGTTCCCACTGGCTTAGAAATCCTGAAGATAACCAATATTATATTTACAGAAAATTCTCTGTGCACACTATATGTACCATTGAAAAAAAATCTGTTTACTTTATCATTATGCATGAAAACCAAAATTCATAATTGTAGATATGCATTATATAGGTTATATAATCTATATAATGCATATCTGTGTAAAACCTTTATATCGGCTTCTTTCTCTCCGATCTTTTAGGAGATAAATGAAAAAGAGCTGAGTGCACAAAACATTAAAACTTTGCATATCATTTGTTTGACCCTGAATACTTTGCATGCTTCTGAAAACATGCAGGACTAGTTTTTGATGATGCTTCAGTGATTATACACCTGGTCAGCCAGACAGTTGATCGGATGGAGCTGGCAGAGGTCCGACTTCTCACAAAGTAAGGGACATCACCTTATATTACCCCACCATACTCTCCTACACAGTGAAACAATTGCAAACATCACAGTGATGAAGCTTATGCTCTTTCATATGCAGCTGTCCAGGGGACAGTACGATGAGGTTTTCCACTGCAGGATCAGTGAAATCCCATCCCTAGTGCAGCTGTGCCCTGCTGTCCTCAGTGGCCAGGATCAACAACATAGGCACGTGATGCCCATTCTGGGTAAATGAGAGGAGAGAGAGAGGGAAGGAGGCACTAAAACACTGAAGGTCTTCCTCTGCTTCTCATGCTGGCTGGGAGCAGCACGCAGTGTGGTAAGAGGTTTTGGGTGGTCACCTTAAACAGTGAGTGAAAAAAACTGCGTTAGATAAGTGCAAGTTCACCGCAGCAGCTTGTTTTACACACAGAACCAGAGCGGGAGAGATGATAGCACTCGTACAGAGAATTAGAGGCATATGGAACTGAAAGAGATACATTTGATTGCTACATCTGGTAAATATGTTTAAATATATCAAATTCTTAACTGTTCAGGTCTGACTTGGTGTAATTGTTTTGGTGCACTACTGAATAAAATTGGTGATCTAAAGTTCGAAAGGTTAAAACAAAAAACAGTAAGTATAGTCGACAGAACAATCCACAAAAAGAAGAGTTAAATACAAAAGGCCTACTAAGAAATCTTATCAGTTACAGACCTTACTTTTGCTGACTTTGTCTCCTACTGAGGTAATTGTGCATTCCCAGCTGCTGCATGCTATCCTCTGTACACACAAGATGAGGGCATATAATTGCCACAGATCCACGAGAGCCAGCAGAGGGCTAACTCACAGCTCTGGGTACTCCTCACATGGCACATACACCTGACATGGCATCATGTGATGTACACATACTAAAAGAACATCATAATCAAAGTAAGAATGGACTCTAATGGTAGGGGCTAAATATGATACTCAGGGATTTGACAGAGGCTGAAGAAGTGTCCACTTGGAATTCCACTGAGACATTTTTACAGTTCAGCTCTGTATGCGCTGCCAGAATTGAGAACCATATGGCCATAATTTTCACATGCCTACGCCACTTATAATATCTTGACACCTCTACTGAATGACTGTCATACCAGTGACCCACAGTTTGTCTCTGACACAACCTACAGCGCATCCCAGGGCCCCGAACAAGGTGGGAAAGGCAAAATCTTGTCTAGCAAAATGAAAAGTTCCCACTGCCTCTATTTATGAGACCGTTACGCTGCCAGAAAAGATAAATGAAATTCTCTCAAGTTTGCTGAACATGTTAACAATAGCGGCATTCTACTTCAGTCCAAATTTGGGAAAGAGAGAACAATTTGAAAGCTTGTGAGGAGCTGTCAACCACATGCCTTCGGCATTTTAGACAGAGGGGGAGGGCGCAGAGGTTGGAAAATGCCTCTGAACAAAAAAGCCATGGTTTTAAATGCCTTTCTCCGCCTTGTACTGGTAAATCTGAATCTTCCTTGGCCTTTTGTTTGGCCAGTGTAAGCTGTTAGAAAAGAATTCAGACAGGGTTTGTGCAAAAAAACCCAGTAATCTATGGTCAAGCGTGTGATGCTGGCATGGTTGCATGGTGCTTGAATTGATACTGGCACTATAGTGTGCTCAAGTGAGTAGAACTGATTAAAAAGACCACTTGTCAGGTAAATTTCCATGAAGTACACAGTTTAGAAACAACAGAACAGCTGATTACAATATGAACCATGCTTCTGCTCTAATTCTGATTAGACAATCTAAATGCTACCAAAGATGCGTTACAGTACTGTGTGCACCTCACATGAAAACATGCCTTTGAAATCAATCTGATATCTTGCTGGATGCACTTTGACCTTTGGCAGCACTCAAAGACAATGTAAGACAAGGGGGAGTCGGGGCTTTGTACGTGCTGGATGTGTGTGTTTTACATACCTCATATCTCTACTGTTTACGGTACACATACTTGCAAGATTAAAACTGAGTCACTGGAGCATCTTTTTATTAGGTAATGAAAAGGCTGCAGTTTAAAGAGGATGTTTAAAGGAATGAATAAGCTTAGGGGAGTGTTTTAAAAACCATGTGGATGAGAAGGAATTCCAAAGTTTGTTTCAGTAAAGCTATAAACTGTTTCACCTGTTTCAGCTCTCATACTGTGCTTGCGTTTGTAAATTCTGAACTTTATAGAAGAAAAGAAGAAAAGAGCAAAAGCTTAAGGAGGACATGTATGGCCAAGAAGAATATGGGGTCAGTCTGTCTTCAGTTCCACTTGTACAGGTATCTCCTCTTGGAGACAACGGTGTCTGTAAGGCGGCAGATTGTACAACAGAAATGACACAGTCACAGAGTCCATCTGGACTCTGGACCCAGTCGCTCTTCCAACTCTTGTTCTCATGCTGCCAAGGCACAGTGCACAAGTCTCCCATATGCAATGACAGACACCTCTTTGTGTGAGACGACAGACTTTGAGTGATTATAAAAAAGGATAGCTCGAGAACTGCGATAAATGGAACATTTATTATGAGGGATGAATGGAAAAAGGGAGGCAGTGTGACACGGCAGAGGAAAATAATCTAAATGCAACTGGAATTATACTTCCTAAATTCCCTTTTCCCTTTCCTAGCTTTTGGTATTGAATACAGTTTACACATCAGTTAGCCACATGCCTCATTTCACACCTACGCCCCTAAATGGCACCAGCCCGTGGAATGCAGGGTTCTTTGTTCATGATTAAGGTCTACATATTGCTATGACCATTACGTGCATGATAATGAGTCACTGTGTAACCATCTCAAGTTTCTATCATTCATTTTTTCTTCCTGTCTTGCCAAGCTGCAGTTTCCCTAATTTGGGGTAGAGGGCTGAGTGTGAGATTAAAACACACACGCCCAGTCTGAATAATTCAACTCCTGAGTCAGCATGGAAACATTAGACTTCATTCCTCTTCTTAACCATGTAACCAAAAAAACAACTAGAATTACAACCACCAGTCTAACTGTAACCTTATAGAACAGTGGTGACCAATTCACAGAGTGCTGAACTGCTTAAAAAACATATCACCAGTAAAGGTGCATTGCTGTCCTGCAGGTAATGAAAAGTCAAGGAGCTTCACATAAGAAAATCTTAAAGACTGGCTTTGTGTTTTAAAAAGTACACATAAACAGTGCAAAGACTTTAGCATCTACAGCATTAGCACTAAGCTAAAAATACTTCCTCTACATAAATGGCACAGATCTTAATGTTTTGATGTGACAGACAGAGAGGCTGCTTAGTGTTTCCTCTCCAGGCCTCCCCTCGTCTGTCCTGTCCTGCCCTGGCCTGCCCTCTCCTCCGCTCTGCTGAATGCCACACAGTGGCTCCAGTGGAATGTGATGACCACGGATTGAACAAAGCCCTCCATTCATGGCCCCTCGTCCCACTCTGGAAGTTTGCAACTGGGAGCCTTGATCACAGAGTGGGGGATGGCTAGAGTCCATCCACCCCTTGCCCATCCTGTCAGACACACATTGCCCTTCCCTGTACCACCATATGATAGCCAGCCACCACGCAAACCAAATCCATCCATTGCATTTAATTTTCTTTATTTGCAACATTAATTAAAGTAGATAGATATCACTCACAATGAAAACGCTCAAATGCATACTAGGGTACATGTAACAGTTAAAAACAAAAGCAGCTTGCAACGTTTCTGCTACAAGTGTTTTATGTGATGTCCTTTTATGACAATGAATAATTATCTGTGCACTTTGGAAAGAAAGCAGATGGCAACAAGTGCAATTCATTTTGTGCCAACCACTAACAGCCATAATGCCTAATGATGATAGATCAGTATTTCCCATCTTAGAATGGGTTGGGTATAAAATAATGTCAACTTTAATGCTTTTTTTTTTTGTTACCCAGGACACAAAAATATCTGTTGCCTGGATGTCTGTGCATCTCTGCTTCCTCTGTCTGAGTATCTAATACAATATCCATCTGCCTGCTTTATGGCGAGGACATAGAATGCTCTTTGCTTCAGACAGTTGCAGACATCAGACTGCAGATACAGTAGAAAGTTGCCATGCAACTCCACACAAACATGCACATGGCAAAGAAGCATCTTAATAGGTTTGCATTGCTATGCAACATTTAGCGTACTGAATAAGCTTCACAGATATAGTACAAAATGTACAATAGTATACACAATAGGCATAAATGACACCCTGTCAATATAATATAGAGCACCGTTATTTAGTGTAAAGAATAAAAAAAAAACAATTCACAAGCTTCAGTAACAACCTTCTATAATACTGTAATAAGATCACGTTCATATTTTATAAGTACATAATACACAAACAGACACACACACTGCAAAATTATATCACCATCTTTGTACTTTGACAAGATAAAAACAACATGAAACATGCAAAAACTTCAAAACACGATAAGTGGAATAAAAAAAATAAAACTTAATACACTTACATCTAACATACATCTAAATAATACTGACCAAATAATACTGACCACTTGGCAGCATCACATAAAAAAGGGACTATCAAATCTACTAAAAGCCAACTTGAACTCTGTTTTAAGAAGGCCTAGAAATTTTGTTAATATCACTGAAGATATTGGAGACAGGGTGTATTTTCAGGTTTTCAGATTGCAACCATGATTTTTTACATTTATTTGGGTTATATTTGTATAGAATAGTCACAGTAATGATTATCTTGGGGTGCTGAGATGAAAGAATAGCATAGAAACTAAATTAAATTGCAATCAGAGGATGGATTTCATCTATAGATTTAAAAATTTGTTACATTTTTGACCCACCACTACAAGGAACTGCTTTGACCCCTCAGGTTATAAGAGCCTAAATAATCAACTTCACTCAACATCATGATACCACTGTTACCAAAGAAGACAAACTGGAGGACTCACAATATAGAAGTACAAGGATGATTGTGTATTATGGCTATTAGAAGAAATCATTAGAACACACAGAAACACTTCCTTGGGTGACTACTGACAATCTGTGATAAGCTCAGGAGGCTCCTGTGATTTTCCCACCTGGATGCTCCATTACCACAGTGGGGGATCTCTAATATTGTCATTAGATTTAATGGTTCATTACATCTTCTGTATTGTTCTCCAGGTGTGGCCGCCCTCGTCGTAGAAGGATCCATCTAGAATTCATGAGAGGAAACTGATGCCAGTATAATGGCCTGCATAGTCGGGCATAAAGACAGCTACAAGTCTAGTTTATCTGTTTGACCCAGCAGTCAGGAGTGTAAGCAAATCACAGGAAAGCACCTCATATCAATCTTGCCAATAGAGGAAGCTGTGGTACAACCAGAGGCTTGGACAATTGCCAGGTTGACATCAAAATAGGTGTGGTTTGAAGAAGTGAAAGCACTAGGGGCCCAGGGAGGGAACAGGGAACCTGTTTTTTTTTTGTTTTTTGTTTTTTTTTACTAATTAGGAATGTTTAGAAAACACACCTGACCTCCTCACGTCGTCTATTCTTACCCAATCAAGAGAAGGTCAGTGGTGGAAAGGAAAGGACACGACCTTAAGGGATTGTGTGTGGTGAAAGGGGTGTGTTGCTACATATAGTAAGAAAATAAGAGAACTATCACCAAGTTTGTTTGTTTGATATTTCTCTGTGCAAAGTTTAAAAAGTGCCGCAATTATCCGCTCTGGTTGTGAACAGATTATAACAATGCTACAGCATCCTAACTTTGCAGGACATAGTTACAAAATGTCTCAGATGTGCAGTTGGTTGTGGTTGTCCACACTCAAGCAGAAGGATCAAGTTCTTATTTTGTATCTCCAGCTATTTTGGTTGTCGGGTGTTTGAAGGAGGACACTGGTATCTGCACAGCTTATTAAAACCGATCTCTGAATTCGGAGCACCGGAGCATTGTATGTCTTCCAGTATTAATGTTGCAAAAGAAATAATATCAAAGTACATGTCTACATGTGTGAAGCAGTGAACGCTGACTGCAGGTTCAGTGTATTTTTCTACCTGTCCAGTCCAATTTGACAATTCACTGCCACTTTCATTGCAGCCAAAATGAGAAAAATTCAAGGCTTGGACACCTCTGCCAAACCACAGAACATAAATTTAAAAAATTATGACACTATAATTTTCCTGCTTGTCATTTTTTCCCCACAGCAATATAGCTTGACTGCTAAATGGCTACTACTATATACCACATAAGAAAAGGAAACTATTTCTTAAAACTTCATACTATGACTCAATTTAGAAGCTCTGTTTTATTAATGGTTTTATACTGCTGAAGATTACAGCCTTCAGTTCTGTATCACTGTACTCTAAGCGGAGTAGACAGCACACTTGCTCCCTCAGACATTTCTACTGTGCAGTAATTAACAACATGCTCTCATGGGCCACATGGCAGGAGTATATATAGGCCCCTCTTACATTGCCTTCATGTTCAGAGGCCAGTGGGGAGCTTCACTAGGAATCGCTTTTCCAGGGGACACTTGCAGTTCTATCCAGGGGAGGAATTTCAAACGCAGGCGCGCTTTTCGTGCTTTTCTGGGGTGTATTTATAGTGGATGAGGTCAGGGCAGTAGAAGCGTGTGGGATGGCCTTCTTCAACCTAGCCATGTTAAGTGATGCCGCAGGCTGCAGGGGTGGAGCAATGGTGCGCCATTCCATTCTAAATCTAAACCTGTATGTTTATGACAATAGTAGCTGAGCACGGGCTGCAAAACTGCACGTGGTGGCCACCAAGACCTTTCCAGTTATAAAGTGGGCAGGTCTTGGAGGAGGTTCCAGGGCAGGACATATAAACCTGCAAGCCAATCACAAATTCTTCATTAATGAGTTTGAGATTTCATTATGTGATCTCTAAAGTGGGGTTTGATGGATTTGTTTGTTTTTTTTACTTAAAGAAAAACATGTCAAAAAAAATTTGTTCCCAAAAAACAAATATTAATTAAGCTTGTCAGTACAGTACACCTTAAATACCTGAGTACATAGATCAAATTCAGACTGGACCCTACTTGGGGAGTTACACTAATTTACTTCCAGATTGTAAGGGTACTAACTTCTTTCATGTAATGAGGATAAGCTAACTAAATGATTGCTGCTACAACAGTATTTAACACAGCATTCATACATAAAGGGACAGCAATATAGATGTTATTCTCTACAAACATGGAGTTAGAAAACATTCTGTGCTTGAGTCCTACATTATGAGTGTGTAAGTGTCAGTAAGATGGAAAGCTGATCTCACTGAAAGTTGCTGGTTAAGTATTATCATACAGCCAGGGAGGATGAGAAAGCTCTCTTTACCCGCCATAAACTCTGCCAAGTAAAGTTTTAAAATTATTACAACATTAAATAATTAGCAGTAGATTAAATAACATGGTGGTTGGAAAGACCCCAAAATAATCTCATTCAAAGATTTTGTTCAGATCACACTTCTATTGTTAAGACAGAGCTAAATAAATCCTGGTTACACCTTTCCTTGTCCCTGTGGAAACCAGGCTATCATCTGTCCAGCCCTACCCCCTCAGAACAGATTAATGTAAACGATACTCATTTCCAATGGTAGGTAACACAACACAGATTATTATTCTGTGCTACAGGGGTTTGTGTGGACTCTTCCTGCGGCATGAATCATTAAACAAGTAACTGCAATCAATACAGACAGCTTGGTTCTCAGGGTGACGGTGAGCTAATGTGTGCATGCATGGAGACCAACTGAAGTTGACTGCTTTAAAAACAAAGCTCCGATTGCTTCCCTTCTATCGAGGATTTTAATGACAAATGGCTTGATTAAGCTACAGAAAGTAATCGATCATCCGTAAATAAATTCTTTAAAAACTGATTGGGGTGTATTTTGAATGTTTATCTTGTTTAATGAAGAAAGAAGAGAACAGGCAGAATGTGGAGAGCTGTAAGTTATCAGTGAATTAAAAAAAAAATCACAGTTCATGGTGCTGAGGGTTTATAATATAGGCATCTATTTGCTGTGTTGTTTTCACTGCATTTTACTTTTCCACTTTAACTGTGTTCCTGATAAGCTGTGCCTGTATTGGTTGAAAAGTGGACTGGAACTTTGTAAAGTCACAGGAGGTCAGTAGGATTTTATAAAGAAATCTAATAAGAAGAAACATTACAAACACCAAAGTTACATCTGTCCTGTGGACACATTTTGTAACACTGGTGCATTTACTAGTCCAAAGAAAAGCACCTGGTCACTATTAATCTGAAAATCCTTGGCACAGTGTTGCAGTAACCCATGGCAACTGCTTCTGTGTCAACAGAAATCTTGAACAAGGCCAGCTGCTGCTGTCCAGGACTGTGCAACACCATTGGTTGGCTGAATGAATGACTTGCTAACTTTTCTATTATGCATGCCAGTTTACCTTTAGTGCGTTCTTGAGCTCATTCTCAGGTAAACAGAGCTGAGAGGCAGCTGGTCACAAGACACTGTCGAGCAACTGACAAGCGTTCATCTTGGTAAGGCAGTTCTTTGTCTACTTTGATGCTTCACCTTAGTTCTGATTTTATTTTCCACCTTCTTACTCTAATGAGCCATCTAAACACGTTTTCTTTGTATACTTAACCAACCTACAGAGTTTGTAAACTGCTTTAAATGTCTGATCCAGGTAGCTAATATGAATATGTAAAATATTCAAATCAGTTTGAGAACTTTTTTCTTTACTTTGACTCAGGACCAGTAGTACCACTTTGAACCCTTGCAGGCTTCGAAAAATGGAGTTGATTGGATCCACTCTGACAGCAACATACGCTCGGCCAAAAAGCAGCCACTTTCTCCCTGCCATCTCCACTATGGCATCCAGCTATCGAAACCCCCAGGCAGCCCTGGTCATGAATCCCAATGCCAGTCTGTGGAGGACAAACAGCTATTACAAGAGCAACAGCACTATCCCATCCCCTTCCATACAACGAGAGAATTTAGATTTGGTTCGTGCCAAGACGGTGTTGTACCCATCCAGCAGGAGTGCGCTGACCACCCGCTACACTCCAGATGACTGGTACAAGTCCAACCACAACAACTACAGGGAATCTGAGTCTTCCCGGAAAAGCGCAGAGAGACTAAGAAGAGACACCATCAGGCTGATGCAGGATAAAGAGCAACTTACCAGACGAACCCAGGAGAATACCAGCAAGAACATAGGAGAAAGGCTCAATGACATTGTCTTTTGGAAGTCTGAGCTGAGCCATGAGATCGACAACATGGTGACAGAGATAGCAGCTCTTAATGAGGTCAAAAGGAGGCTAGAGAGAGCCTTGGCAGAGACTGAAGGGCCCCTTCAGGTGAGGCTGGAAGGAATATGTTTCAATGAGCTACTTTGAATTTTTTTTTCACGGATGCACACTAATTTTGAGTGATATTATTTGAACATTTAGCTTGATATTTTTTATTTGTTTGAGAGAAAACATGACATAACACTGGTCATACTAAGACTGAGTGCACGCATATTATCAATCATCCATATTATGCCAGTTTTAAAGCAGTCGTCTGTTTGGTTGTAGAGACAGTTTTTGCATGATCCCTTGCAACCCTTCAAAATGACGGTGCTTTCACTGGGTCAGTCCCATAAATAGGTCATCCTAGTGCCCTGTTCGAATGACCATAGTCCCCCTGAGAGAGTTAACTTGATCTGGCTTTATATCTGATGACAGGGACACCTTTCTAGACCAATATCATGTAGCATGAGACTTTCTTAGAGACTTCTCCAGGTGACTGAAATTGGAGTATGATCCAAACATGTTGCAGAACTTAGTATATGCACACCTTGATATTGATATAAATTGTGTTTTTCTTTACAATCATATTATATCCCCATCTTTTGGAGTGTCACAATCACTGTTAAATAAAGAAAATGTTCTTTATGGATTTACCATTGCATCTTGCTTTAGTCAAAATAAAATTTTGCTAACAGGTGTCTCAAGAGTGTCTGTACCACAGAGAGCGGCGGATGTCCATTGACCTGGTACACGATGACGTAGAGAAAGACCTCATAAAGGTAAAATGAAAGATCAGTGTGGTTATATATATATATTTGGGACTCATGAGACCAATATTACTGCAGAAATAAGAAAGTTGTTATATTCTTTCTACCTGTGCTAAAAAAGGAGGTAGAAGTTATAAAGTCATGTCAGGAAAGGATGAGGCGACATCTGGACAGAGCCATTGCTCAGCTAGCGTAAGTCTGACAATCTGACTAAGACTGCAGTTTGACATGTGCTCAATTTATAAAAGTTTTCATTTCTGTTTTACGTTATGTGATTCATTAGGTCAAACCGAGCAGCTCAACATGAGTTGGAACGAGATCTGAGTGACAAACTGACAGCGCAGAGGATAGATCAAAGGTGTCACCATTTAAGGAACACATCGGATGGTATTGGCTATTACAGAGGAATTGACAGACTAGACCCTTCGTGAGTATAATTATATATTTGAATATCTGAACAATTCAATTATATTCGATGAAATACTCGTTATTGCTGTCCAGAATTTGTTTACGCTTGCATGAAATGATAAATTGTTGTGTCCAGATAAATATATAAAAATGTTAAGCAGTCTTGAAGCATTACTGTATATTGGTGATTTGTTGCAAGTGAGATGTAAATATTTTATCAGGCGATTAAAAGTTAATAGTAATGCCAGGAACATAGTGAAGCTGCACTTACGCACACCAGGGCTACGATATACACTCACTGGTTACTTTATATGGTGCACCTTGCTTTTGCCTTCCAAACTACCTTAATTTGTAGTGCTATTGATTCAACGTGGTGCTTCCAACACACTGAGATCATATTGGATTGACATCTGGTGAGTCTGGAGGCCATTGTTGTGTTCAAGAAACTAGGCTGAGGTGATCGGAGTTTTGTGACATGTGTTATACTGCTGGCAGTATAGACTGACACTCTGTGGACACGGCCAGCAACAATGCTCAGGTAGGCGGTGGTGTTTAACTCAGTTGGTATTAAAGGGCCTCAAAGTGTGGCAAGAAACCAAAACACCATCACCATCAAACTGTTGATATAAGGTAGAAAGGATAAATGCTTTCATATTTTCAAATTCTCACCGTACCATCATGCAGGAGAAGCCAGTTTTCCAGTCTTCTATTGCCCACTTTCAGTGAGACTCTGAGAATGGTAGCCTCAGGTTCCTGTTATTAGCTAACAGGATGGCACCCAGTGTGGTCTTTTGCTGCTGTGGCCCATCTGCTTCAAGGTTCCACATGTCAAGTATTCAGAGATGCTCTTCTGCACACTGTGGTTATAATGCATTATTATTTGAATGAACTTCCTATCAACTTGATGCAGTCTGGCCATTATTCGTGGACCACTGACACTAACAAGGCATTTTCATCTACAAAACTGCCGCTCGCTGGATATTTTCTCTTTCACATGTAATTCTCTGGAATTTCTAGAGTTGGTTGTGCGGAAACATCCGAGTAGATCAGCCCATCCGGCACCAACAACCACACCATGTTCAAAGTCACTTAAATCACCTTTGTTTTCCATTTTGATGCTCGGTTTAAACTTTAGCAGATCATCTTGAAAATGTCTACATTCCTAAATGTACTGAGTTCCCACCATGTGATTGGCTGATTAGTTTTTTGTAACCAGCAATTGAGCAGCACCTAGTAAAGTGGCCAGTGAGTGTAAATGATGACTATAAGTGTCAGCTTTACCATGTTCACCATCTCCCGTTTGAATACTAGCAATTGCTAAAACAAACAAACAAAAACTTTATACAATTTTCCATAATTGTCATTCCCAATAAACATTTAAGTAACCACAACTATTGCAACCTAACAGGGACATGAATGCATGTACCTAAGACTTCAGGGTAAATCTAATGTCTAACTGTACAGTTATACTACAAAAAACCCAAACCATCATATTGTGTTCTTTATACTAGCTCACTTCATTTTTGTACCAGTTTTCATGCATTTTAAGCATTTAGGTTGAAAAGTTTTTCACTAAGAATGGTACCTGAAAGTTTACTAATCATAGTAATTCTTTGTAATAGACTTACTATATAATCTGGTTTATTATGATGGGCCCTTGAAGGTTTTCGTTTGCTAACAAGCCCCTGCCTCTCAAAAGTTTAAGAACAATAACAATGAAATTTGGCTAAAATAGCTTTAGCCAAATTTGTGATATCTGAAAAACTCTTTTCCAAATGCATCATGTTCAAAACCAGTGGGAGTGTTGGAACATACTGTAAATGCATCTAACTGTTTCTCTGTCAGAATCTCTCTGCCTGACTCGTGGTCCAAGTTTACAGATGACAACATCCTGCATTCCCAAAGCGAGCGAGCTGCCTCCCACAAGCTCAGGGATGAGATAGAAATCCTGCTGAACGCCACTTCCAATGAAATGTGGAACCAGTTCAACAATGTCAATGTAGCCTTCACCAACCGCATATCAGAAACCGGTGATACCAAGAACAGCTTGCAAACACACCTGGCTAAGGTCATCACCTTTTCTGCATGGTTTATTTCATAAAAGACAATAATATCTTGATAAGGTTATGTAACGGGGACATTTTTTTTATCACTGTATTTTAATCGTAGTGTAATGAATTACAGCCTGTTCCTAATTTTATTCTTATGTTGGACTTCATTCTTGATTATTTCACAATGTGAAATAGATTATTAAGAAAAGTGGTTTCAGAGGCAATCACATGGTTTTATTTGAGGAAAAAAAAGAAAAAAATCCATTCCTTTTTTCTTATTGAGTATTTAACTACATTTGCCACTTATTAGGAAGAGATCATGTGTCTGTACAATCCTTTTCCCTGCTTCTTTCTAAAACTCTCTATCTCCATCAGCTGTGCAGATTTGCCCTCTATGGTGGATTATATGGATTATATTTGCAAAACATCCCTGTCAAAGGAGAGGAGCTGTAGTAGTTTGTTCATTGCTTGTGTCACATTCTGCACTTTATCCCATTGATTTCAGGTTGCCATCGAGAGCTGCTGGATAGTTCGAACACTGACAGGAGTGATATGAAGCACAAGGTCTTCAATAAACCGCACTCACTGTTAGCTGTAAAAAGTAGCGATTGGCTGAAATGAAATTATTTCAGATGAGGTTAGACAGAGCAGGCCACTGTGCATGTGTGTGCCTGTGTTCAGCTGACTCAAAGTCTGCAGCTTTGTACATGATCCTTTTTATTGAGATTCTCACATTTTCCCCTCTTTTGGCTTCGGGTCAGCCTTTCCCTTAATTTCCATGCCTAACTCAGCTATGCTTACATGACTGGAACTCTCAGCGGCTGCATCACAATTTGTTGTCTTTTGTCTTTTCATGCAGACTCTACAAGAGATCTTTCAGACTGAGATGCTAATTGAGTCAATAAAGAAGGCTCTCAGAGATAAAGAGTCCCCATTAAAAGTGGCCCAAACGAGGCTGGAGGAGAGGATCCGCAGACCCAACATAGAGCTCTGCAGGGACAATCCACACCACAGGTAGTTTGTTCCACATTTCCAAATCAGATGTGATTTCAGATGTTATTAGATTGTTCCTCCAGACAAAAAGGTTTTGAGTTTCAGTTACTTGCACTAAGGGTGAATAGAGAAAGAAAATCACCAAACCTTCTACATTTGTGCTACAATCAGCAGACACCAGCTGGTCATGGTGAAGGACAAAAAGCTGTCTGGTTTTAGGAGTCAGGAATGGTAAATGGACGGGTTCCCATATGGCGTTTTTCTACTCTGAGTACTCAGAACGCTTTATACACGTTGCCGCATTCACCCATTCACTCCGATTTATACAAGCACTTTTTTCTATGTAAGCACTGTCTGTCTAAGGCTACGTTCACACTGCAGGCAAAAGCACATCAAATCCGACTTTTTTGACCCTATGTATGACAGTTTGAACAGCACAAATCCGATATTTTCAAATCCGACCTGGGTCACTTTCGTATGTGGTGCTGAATCCGATACATATCTGATGTTTTAGAAAGCGACTGCTGTTTGAATGGTCATGTCGCATTAAATCCGTCTTTTACGTCACTGACACAAGACAGACGCCAATTATCAGCGCCGGAGAAGACATTGTGAACGCTTTCTGGCCATCCAGTGTAGATGTCAGTGAAACTATTGGGAAGACAACGTTGGAGAAACGTGAGCATTTTATTTGTACTGTATAATCTGCAGATTCTTACAGAAATCTGCAACTATCCTTTGAAGCACTGCTCCTCTCTAAAACAGCAATAAGGATAATTATTAGGCCATATGTAAATAACAAAATAACTTTATAACTTAAAGCAAAATTGGGAAACGTAAAGTCCGAAACAAGTCTTTATATTAAGGGCCATCAGTCAAACAATACTGTTTGGTCTGGGTCTAAACAGAGCGCGTTGTGTATGACGTCGTCTTTTGCACATGCGGGCCGCTTTGAGGGGTCACACTAGAGCGCGTTTGCTGTCACATTTTATTTGTAGTCTGAACAAGCAGACAAAAAAAATCGGATTTGATCAAAAAATCGGAATTGAGCATTAAGACCTGCAGTGTGAACGTAACCTAAGATTCACACACATTCATACTCCAATGGACGTAGGTGACCTGCCTTACCTCCTGAGCCAGAACCACACCTAAGAAGGAAAACTGCTTTCTGGTGGTTGATATAACTAGTAATTATGTGGTAACGCATCTCAGGCTATTTTGCAATGTAGTGTGTGCCTTTTATATGTTACAAATTACTTCAAGGAGTGAAGAAAATTATGCAAATATACTATTTCTCAATCAAGAATCAAATCATTGACAAAGAATGCACTGATTTCCCTGATTTTACCCGGCTGCTATTTGTACTTTTAACTTAATTTTTAACGTCACTTTTAGTTAATCAACCTCATTGAGTGACAAAGTGTAATACCAGTGAATTACTGCCAAAAATGTTTTTTAACTTTGTCATTTGATACATTTTAGAGGGGTTTGGCCTCTCTGTGGTTTAAATGAACAATAATATAAATTATTACCTTTAATTGCAAATCTCACAATGTCATACTTTGGAAAGTTTCCTTAACTTCTTTCCCTATGCTGCAGATTTGACAGTAAGCAGTCTTTCTCTCTCTAATTATTCAGACTTGTGAGTGAGGTGAGAGAGATCGAGGACACTATTCGGAAACTTCAAGAGAGGCTGATGGAGGCCGAGAACACTCTGCAGACTTTGGTGAAGACCAAAGTATCCCTGGAACATGACCTATCTGTCAAAGCCAATTCACTTTTCCTGGACCAGGAGAAGTGCATGAGTATGCGCAAGAGCTTTCCTAGCATGCCCCGTCTGGTGGGCTACACCTAAAACCAAGTCTTAAAAGGAGGACCATTGGAAGACCAATGGAGTTATTGTTTCTGTAGGTTTGGAGTGGTTTAAATGAAGGTGTGGATGACCTAAATGTAAACACGATGACTTTAAAAGCAGATATGCAGCAGTTTATAAAAAGAAATAAGCAAAAGAATCATATGCAAAGGCAAAAACTTGATATCTACAGTTAAATACAATTACACATATGTTATGCTACTAATGTACTAAATGGCAGAAACTTGTGTTCACACTTGCAACCTATATATTAAAACCTTTAACAGAACTATTTACTGTTTCACACTGACATAGAGATTCTTTATGTTGTATATTAACTGGTCATCTTAAAGGAGCCCTGTTTTAACTATGAATAGATTATGCTGATTTTGTTTGTGACTGTGATAGCACCTGAGGAAAAAAAAGGTACTTATACACTACCAATTGGAGCAAGGTATCTTTATGTATTTAAACACTACCTTAGCGACATGCCTTGAGCCAGTGAAGCACAAACAAGGGCATTAGTAGCACGTGACGACAAACCCCAAACAAAAAGCAGAGAGTTATTTGCACAACACAGTGAGTGACCTAACTGTTATCTTGGACGTGGCATGTACGAAACACTTACTTAAGTAAGTCTGGCACTGAGACTGTAAACATACACCTGTAGTTTGGTTAGCTCTCCTGTAGGACCTGAGCCTCATAACGTCTCATCAGTCTCTTTCTGTCACCCGTGTTCGCTGTCCCTCTTGTGCCAGTGTCGGCCTGCTCCTGTGCAAAGATGCTGCCATTTGTATTTGTATCGAGTATCAGTTTCATTTCATTTTGTTGGTATAGCGAATAGCTTTCTGAGCCTAAGCAAACTTTGGACACACAAGATACAAATGCATGCACTGTAAACACTACTATCACAGTCCCTGACTCAACCCTTTGTGCTACTCCACTTCCTGTATAACCTTTGGCCCTACTGAGGAATATAAATGTCGCTTGAATTACCAGTAGTGTAAGAGTTTAACCATTGTTTGTATAGTAGTCACCTACTGTAGAAAACATACCACCAAACCACCTGAGCATGCCAACTGTCTTTGCATCCTCATCATCGTATTACACTTGTCTATGAAGCAGATATGTCTCGAAATCAAAATATGTCTCATTTTAAACGAGTGCCTGCAGACAAAGTAAGTGGAATCTGGAGCCAGACGCTAACTGGATTTGCATACTGGGATGAAACAGAATCAATGTGAAGGCTAAGCCGTAAAGTTAAAAAGTCTATCTCAGATCTAACTGGGTCTATAAAATCTTTTTAGTGGCTACACCATTAAAGAAAAAAGCACGAAAACATCTGTTTTTTAAGTGGAGAGCAATTTCACCATAAAGATTCCTGGCTGGGAGGGCGGAGTGATTATAAAGCTCAGCCACCTACTGTATGTGTGCGTAACTTGCACTTTGATTGGGTGTAATCAATCTCAGGGCGATGAGTTGGTTTCCCTTTAGTGCAAACAGGACAATGCTCAGGAGCAATTCAATAGCAAAAAGATCTCTGATGTGGTTTCATACATGTATGTGTGTTTAATGGGTGTGTGCAAGCCTGCCTGTGGGCCATCTCCTAAGGCACCGTAGTGCAAAAGAAAGGGACCTTGTTGTCTAGTGCACATCAAAAGACTCCCTGTTTCACCACCTTGCCATTAAATTTATATTGACAGATAGCAAAAAATGAGCACCACCTCCTCCTCTCCTGGATTCTGTCCTTACTACTCTTGCTTTATTCTTCAGAAATACATAATAGTGGCAAAAAGTGGAATGTACATTCACTCTTATGCTGACTTTGAGGTTATGGATCCCTGTCTGTGTGGGACACAAATAGGTCTTTCCATTTGACCTGATCTACCACCCCCACATACCACATTTGGGGAATGTACTCTGGAATTCTTCCTGCAGTCCAAACATATTGGCAGTTTATTTTTAACAGCAGTTCTTGTTATAGATGCCCTATGCCCCATGTTATTATATGTTTCTTACATACCGTCATACCATGCTAAAGAGCTGATCATAGAACACTTGAGACTGTCACTGAGCGTGTTTTACTCCACTGTAATTACAGACCTGGACTGAGAAAGCATCGCTGAAGAAGACAAGTTGACGCCACTAGGAGCTATTTTTTGATATTATGTTATATGTAAAGTAAAAAATAGCTAATTAATACCACATTAGGTCATAAACATGCCATAGGTGCCTTATAAACATTATTACTAACATCCATTAATTTTCTTCTGCTTATCTAATTCAGGGTCATGTTTGGGCTGGAGCCTATCCCACCCCGTTCAGGTCACCGCTCTATCACAAGGCTAACACAGAGAGACAGACAACCATTCACCTTCACGGCCAATTTAGAGTCACCAATTAACTTAACATGCATATCTGTGGAGTGTGAAAGGAAGCCAGAGTACCCAAAGAGAACCTATATAGACATGAAGAGAACATGCAAACGCCACACAGAAAGGCCTCAGCTGGCTGGTGGACCTGAACCCAGAGCCTTCTTGCTGTGCGGTGATGATAAACATTCTGTTTTATCTAGTCTAACAGGTCTTTGTTGTACACCTTGACACATAGCCGAACATTTTAAAACACATCTCTCTCTTTGGTAAGTTGCCAAGGTTCCCCTTGCATTAAAAAACAAAGGAAAACCATTCAAAATCATCATATATGATAAGTGGGAAAATACATGCTACCTTTGTTGTCAAAAGTGGAATGGGCCTAAAAAGACAATGTAGTTTTTAAGTTGAAAAAACTGTCAACTATAGATATTTCAGAGTCATAACTATTGGAGAATTTAAAGCTAATGTTGTTAGGAGGTTGTGTTTTTTGCTGATGCAGCTATGCTGTTAGAAATAACAAATTTCTCACTTCATTTTCATTCATCTCAAACTGCTGGAGAGCGAGTTTGAACTGACAGCTAAACATTCATGGGAACCAGCTCTTCCTGCGGCTTTTGGATCTGTGCCTAAACAATGAGTTTACCCAAGAGGTTATTTGGAAACTCCATTTTGGGGCTGTAAACTTTGTCTTTCAATATAGGCTCAGTCAAAAATGTTATAGTCAGACCGTTCCATTGTTCCATTTGGAACCAGTTTAGGTGTTGTTTAGCTCTCCAAACAGCTTTAAAGACAACCCAAATGCTCATAATTCATAGTCCAACACCTCTGCTAGAATCATTTAAAGACCCATAGATTAACAACACCTTTGTATCTTTACAGCAGATAACGGAAAAGTTTAATCTATCTATAAAAACCCTTTTTTGGTGCCCACAAATTTATAGTCTTATTAATAGAACTAGGAATAAGACCAGCAAAGATCTAACACAGGATCCTTCCTCAAGAAAGCTGAAGAACCGTTCCTAAAGAGTTCTCTTACGAGAAAGCTTGCCTAAGATAGTTCAGACCATATTAAAAAATAATGGCAGTCACTCCAAATATTTACTTTCAAGCTCCTCAGAACTGTACAAATTTTGCCTAACACGCTGTATTTACATGTATGTCTGCACCTGTTTCAGTAAATCATGTGCAAATAGTAAAATATAAGGAGCTGAGAGGTGTCTCAAGAATTTTACACAGTACTGTGCGTAAGTTCAAATTCACTCCCTGCACTTAGACTCCTTAAATTCCATCAAATCAGTTTAGGGAGGTGGATCTGAGAGAAGAAATGTCTCAGGAACTCCGGGAAGCTGCATTAAGTAATACACGTAAGTTCTTCATCTGTGCGATAGCATCATACAGATACTGCTCTCACGTCACAAAGGTTAGGCTCTCTATAATCTATTAATGTGGACCCAACATGTGACAGATGTCACCAGTGTACACATGCTTTGGTCTTGTCACACTTCCCAACCCTACTGGGAGGAAATGTATCGATCATTATCAAAGGTCAGGAAAATTGATTAACTTTAACTGTATAACTGCATTATTTGGTGTAATTCCAGCCTCTTTCTTCTTCCCTGTTGGTGGCTTTTGTAGCCTTGGTACCCTTCCCTCCAAATGGCTGATATTGTTTAAGTTGGTGGCTTTATCTCTTCTGCACTGCCCACACCATTGTTCATTATTACTGGCTTGATCAGATTGTATTGCTGTATTCATATGTTTTTCTCTTTAGTTTATTTTTTTATTTTTTGGAAAATGCTGGAAAATATTAATAAACAGATTTTAGACACACATAAAAAGGTAGATATAAATTTATTGAATAATTGATTACTGTTGGCAGCTGAAGGAAGCTGGAGACACACTGATAAGACATGTAATGTATGTGGTTTTTCATCCCAACTGCCAACTCTCTCAAAACCACAGAGGCACAGTCCTAAACTTTTGAACTTTCAGTCAACGTTATCTTCCCCCAGCATTTTGCAAGTAACCGGCTACAAGGAGGGAAGCACGATAAGATAGACGAGTGCAGCGACTAACCGAAGTTCAGGAATTGAGCAGAAAGAACAGTACTCTTTAATGTGGAGGAGACAAGAGTCTCATGGGTCATTTGTGCTATTGACTAGCTACCATAACAATTCATAGCATAGATCTGTGAATCCAATACTTTGCATTCTCAATAGACAGCAGAATGGGTGGCTAATAGAGAGATGCAGAGGTCGAGAAACAATACTGCAGTCTTTCCTGCTGAATCACAGTGGGCTGATGATGACTGGGAGTTACAGTATGCAGTTTCGTCTGTCTTAAAGCCACACTTATTAGATTTCTGTTTTATTTATTTATATATCTGGCAACAAAGGAACAAGGTTCAGCTTCTCACAGCATATGAGTCAAGCTTCTGTTTGAATTTATACAAATACAAACTATGACCCTAAAACTTCCCATTTACAAACCAGAGTGATGAAAGACACCACGTGAATCAGGACCATATGATTTTGGACATGTCAGCTGACACATGCCTTTGAGAGATTTTAATATAGACATGAGATTGATTAAGAGTTTCCTTTTATGAGCAATGAAATAATGAAATTTCTGCAAACAGTGCGATTTTAGGGGATTTTGCAACTTGGCAAAAGGTTAGTATGCCATATGATGGCAACGATAAAGCTACTTTGGGATGATTTTAATTAAACCACCCACTTATAATTATCATTAACTGGTTCATTTAAACCTGACCATGTTGTGTGTTTATTGTGGGTTTTCCTTTATGTGATAGAGCAGTTTGCTCCTTAGCTGTCATCTCCCATGTATAGTTTAATTAAAGTGTGATGACAACTCAGGGGTTGAGACTAGGTTACAATTTATCAGCACACAAACAGACGGACTGTATTTGCCTCTCATCACTCTTTCTGCTTCCTGTTTCCTGCATTTGTGTTCCTACCATCCTCCTGTTCCATCTTTACTTAGATTGTCTGTCAGTTCTTCACTCACACGTGACCTGCATGGCTCTATTTTATGGGTATGATAGTTACTAGATCATATGTGATCTTTTAAATTTAATAACTGTTAACATCTGGGCAGACTGGGGGTAGAAGAGCTGGATGGTCCAACAACAATATTGCTGCAGCAGGAAGAGAGCTATTAAACTGCAGCGACTAATAGTGACACTTCACATGCTGATTACACAAACGAGGCACTTTTGGCCAACAGCTGCCACAACCTGAAACACAAGGCAGGAGGCCTGTTCCCAAGTGACTCAACAGTGACGCAGATAGGCCCCCCCGACCCTTAAGGAGCATCAGCTGTATCCACTGTCTCACAGAAAATCTGAAAGATGTCTGCTGTGAGTATAAGCCATGTATTCATTCCAGTTAATGCTTGAGTCAAGATAAGTGAAAGAAAGCAGCCTCTTAGACTAACTTACCGTCGTCAAGAAGAAGATTGCTGTGGGTCAAAGCTCGCCTTCTGTTTTGCACTTTTTAGGATCTATTATGGTAGAACAAAAAATTTCTTTGCTGCCATCTGGATGGAGTTACTGTAACTCAATCATGTCTAGTTTCTAGATCCATGTCCTTGGGCTGATGTCCTATCTATGGTTTTGGTATGTGCTAACGTGAAGCTATGCGAAGCCATGTTAGTGACAGAGATGAAATGTTAGGAGCTGATTCCAAATGTAACATTATTCAGTATCTCACTCTGAATGTTTGCTATGTGGCTCTTCCCAGAGTGCTTGGCTTCAACCCCAGCAAACGGAGTAAACTTAACACTCCCGTGTCCTTTCAGCCCACTGATTGTCAGTCTTTTACAAACATTGACATATAAGGGATGGGAATGAGGAGGGCCTACACGGCTGCGCTACGGTTTTAACGAGACCTCTCCTCTGAATGTCACTGTAAACCATTATTGTTGACCATTTCACAGCTCATACAATCAGAGTTCAGGCCTGATAACCAGAGCTACTCTGGGTTAAATACACAGCAGATATCAGTGACACATACCAAAACAATCACAACATGCAAAGAGGTACTTGATGCAACTCAGGCTAATCATGTCAAAAACTTGGATTCAAGGAGTCCCAAAGCTCTGACTAAGAGCAGCACTTGATCTGCTCCTCTAACTGTCCCACCTCATTTTCATGTGAGTGTGAGGAACAAATATAGCAGAATCCAGGAAGTGCAAGCTAAGTGTTGAAGAATAGAAAGTGGACACTGACAGGGGGTTATGGGAGGTCAGTTACACCCTAAGCTACTCCACCAACCTGCTAATGTGAGGAAAGTTTGATAAGTTTGTGCTGCTCAGCCAAGAAGCTAGTGCAAACGTCTTTTAATGTTTGGAAGAGGAATTTTATTAGAAATGATGCTTTTAACATGTACAACGAAGGGCAGAATCAATCAAAAAGAATTGCCTTTCTAAATGATCGTAGTATTTACTGGTTACCTTGTATCTCTGTAATTCTGCCCTGAACACGATCCAGAGGGAGAAAGAGATAAGGCCATCAATTTATACTGTATAATATTTTCATGGTTAACTCCCTGAATATATTTCTTTGAATTACGCTCGTTACAACACACACGTTTATAGAACTGACCAAAGTGCATACTTTTAACATCAGGGGTCCTTGTTCAGGGTGGAACACCATCACACTCCCACTGGATATGAGTCACGTCAAACAGAGGAGAGCCCCAGATGCTATCTCTCACTTGTGGTGTGCTGAGCATGCCCATCCACACTTTCATGCACGCAGTGAGTCACAGCGCGTAGTTCATGACTACCAGAGGGAGAAGGCCCACGCTACATCACATTACAAAACATTACAACCGAGTCTGTCACTCTGACTCCCGTGGTTTCCAAGGAAACGTTGCTTTTCATTGCCTTACAGTGTTGTACCACAAACACATAAGCTATTACATACGATATATGACCAGAAAAAGGTCTTTATTTATTTATCATTTGTTTAGATTCCTTGTATAAACAAGAAATGAACGTAAATTAAGAAAAAAACAACAACTAATGTCTTGCAATTCTTGGACAATTGTGCTTGATTTTCAAATAAATCCCCTTATTATTTAATGATATAAACTATAAATATGCCAAAAAAGAAAGTTTCAGATGTCTTATTACATTACTTATAAATATCTACAATATGGAACGCCAAATTAATTTCCTAATACCTAATACAACAAAAGATGAAAGAGAAACCTCGAAATCACATAGTTGCTGTTAGTTACCACGACAGCCAAACAATTACTACCAGGTTACTACACACAGTAAGTTAGTAACTAAGGCAACCCATGGCATTACGCATAGCGCGTCTATATTGGGAACACTGGCTGTGAACCAGAGGGTCACTCCATGACGCAGCGACGCACGCAGGGCGTTGTTCTTCCATAATGAGACTTTATAACAGAACGTCAGTCCTGGCATCAATCTAGTCTGAGAGCGACTTTTAGAACAGAGGACTACCGCTGTCGGACTCTTTTTCGGGCAAACTTGCTTTTGCTTCTCTTTTTGTGGACGTACAAGCTCTACGCTCGAAGTAAGTGGACTTTGCTTTTTTCTAAACTTAGTTACGTTCAGGCGCACTCAGGCAGTTCCGGCGGATTAAAGGGAGAAACGAGATTTTCCCCGCGCAGACTGCTTCATTGTGCGTACACACAGACACGGGGGAATTGAGCTGTCACCGCAAATAAACTGGCATTAAGTTTAGCATATTAATTTCAACTATAGACAGAATTAATAAGCCTTTGTCTAATCGTGTTTCCTTCGCTTTGTTTTAACAAGTCATTTTGCTACCCGAAAAAAACCGAATATAACTGAAATAAATGCAGTTTTGTAAATGATATATGGCGGATGGATTTAAGGAGTTTCAAAGAAAAAAAAAGACGTATTATTTATTTATTTATTTATTTATTTATTTATTTTTGCTTAAAAAAGCCAAGATTTTGTGTTGTTTGGAACAAGTTAAAGCAAAAAGGGTCCCTCCTGAGATAATCTTTAAAGTTTAATCATATTGACAAACTTGCTGTTACACTGGCTGTGACTCAAAGGCACCATACCTCTGACTATATGAAGAATATCGTTAATTATTTACCGTCTTTTGAAACTGATGTTATGGAAGGATCCTGTCATCTCAAACAGACAGGCTGAGATAAAATTTCTTAAAAGGCTGTCCGCGTTGAACGTGCTGCAGCGACACACCCATATCCCACCAATCTGACATCCACACAAATACACACACACGTACATTGACCGTCTGATTGTCTCCTCTACTCACTGCTTTCCAGATCATCTGTAAAGATGCTGCTCCTGCTACTTGGAATCATCTTCCTGCACCTCGCTGCTCTGGTTCTCCTCTTTGTGTCAACAATTGTCAGCGTGAGTGAAAATGACATGTTTACCCATGTCTCTGTTTGTTCAGATGTCATAGTGAGCATGCACACAGAGCAGGAGCAATTAGAAAGGCATGCATGTGCACTCAGTATCCTGAAGATATAAGATATCGTGGAGGATTACATGCAAACTGACTCTCTTGGAGCCGTTATGGATGTTTTACCTCCATCACTAAACATAAAATAATTATTATTCAACTTATTTATGTGTGTCTTAGGAATAGAACTATGCCAATGAGATCTATTTCTCTTATTGACTGAGTTGTATGTTGTTGCCACCAGGTATGGACAACAGGTGAATCTACCACATCAGACCTATGGATAAACTGTACTACCTCTGGATGTATCCCAGCATCAACTGGAGGTCAGATACCAGCCTCACTTATATTTTGCTGTTTGCCTTTAAACTGTTTGTTGACAATACAGTGGCTGGGGAATTTACTGGGAATTTACATGCTGCTCTGTTCTCTCTGAAGCTCAGTTTTAAACTTGCTTTACTTTAAAAATCCATCATTTACCTACCCTATGGTGTGGGTGTGTCACAGTTACTCTGGAACTGTGGTGCCATCTAGGGCAGAGAATGTGGCAGTGCTGTTTTGAAGTGCTAGCTGATAGGCTGCCACTGTATAAATAGTCGTGGTGCGATGTCCATATTCAGGTCTCGTGTTGGGAGTCCATAGTAACAGAGCTGTGGAGAATCAGGGTGGGGCTGCAAAGAGTATTTAAAGTTTTAAATCTATGTGCGTGTGTGTTTGAAACCAGGGAAACCTTGGACCACCGTGAGCAGAACATAGCATGCTGATAGTGGGTCACGCCCAGAGTAAGATCTTAGTGTCCCGTGTTAGCTTGCAGGGATCATTAGGACAATTTAAGGCAGCAGGTGCAGCGTTAGGAGATTTATGTACACAAAGTCAGACACTGGATGCTTTAATTAGAAATACTGATATTCATATTGATAGTAGACACTAAATACAAATATTTTACAATGTCAAAACAGTCAAAGAGTGATATATTTTCCTCTTCATGAATGTTCACTCTGCATCAGCTGTATGTTTTGCTACTAAAAGTGCCGTCATAGTGCTGCAAGAGCTGCTGGCTGTAGCTGGCTGATGTCATTTGTCTAGTATGAGCTGCGTTCAGCCAGTGTGTATTTTGTCAGGGGCAGCAGTGGTTGCACACTCTGCCAGGTAGTTTGATGGTGCAGTCAGTTTGTTTGACTTGCTTTCACTGGTGCACTGACGCA
This sequence comes from Aulonocara stuartgranti, assembly GCF_965226115.1. Taxonomy (NCBI): domain Eukaryota; kingdom Metazoa; phylum Chordata; class Actinopteri; order Cichliformes; family Cichlidae; genus Aulonocara; species Aulonocara stuartgranti. The sequence continues at coordinate 7,682,282 of NC_138959.1, read as the reverse complement.
GAGTGTTTATTTAACAAGGCGCGTGTGCCGTTCCCAGGTCTTTGCTTTGGCTTTGAGAGATGGAAGATAGTGGTCTGCTCGCACGTTGGGGCCAAGCCTTCGTTCAAAAGAGCTTTTGGAAGCTTTGCTGAGCAATCAACTTTCCTCTGAACCAAATCATAATCATGGGCATCACAGTTATTTTTAGGGAATTTCTAAACCTTCAGTGTTGCCATGAAAAAAAGAAAAGAAAAACACACACACACACACACTGTGTGATGCCACAGTTATCAAATGCTGAGTGAGTTAAACATCACGTGCTTGCAGCCAGGAAAATTACTTCACAAAATTTACTTGCTCTAAATTTAGCGGTCGAGGAATGTCTGCTGCCCCAGCACAGACCTACACCACATAAACAAGTGAGGGAATACTACAGCAGTTTTATTTTTGCTGTTTACTGTTTTGGGAAAAGCTTCAACAGTTACTTTCCTGTTTTGAATTTCAGCAGAATCCTTTAGTTGCTCTTCCTGGAAGTTATTTCCGTAATAATAATGAACCCAGACCCAGTTTATGTTCATTTTTGAATGCGAGTCCCTCTTGGGTTTCTGTGTTATTTTGAACCGTGAAGCACGCCTCATGCCGGGAAATGCGCGATGTCACTGTTTCCTACTACTGGTCGGGAAAGAAGGAAGGAAGGAGGGCTGGAGGGCTGTTTATTAGAAATCAGTGTACTGTCGCTGCATTCACAAAATGTTATCACAGATTTATATATAACATTTGAAAACACGGTTATCATAGTGGAATCTAATTGTTGCGTGGGTGTGGTATCAAGCTGGCGACATTTTATGGATGGAGATTTGCAATGTGTCATGTTTCTTCCCATATCTCATCTATGAGCCAGTGGTCCTCGGGACATTCTCTGCTGCTGCCATTGTAGGAAACCTGACTCCGAGCTGGTAACTCTATGTAGTCATCATGCAGTTTCACCAGAAAAACTGTGATTGTTTTTTAAACGGCCACAGAATAAAATGCATGAAATGTGTTACAGGGTAATGAATTGTTGTAATGCTGAGTTAAAATGCGGTCAGTTAAAGTGAAAAACATCACACAAAGTAAGCTGTTTTATTGCTTAATCATCCTTGTTGTTCTTGAGAACGAGCACTAATAAATTATGCACTGTGCCTTTTTTCACTTTGTAAGTGCGCCTCCATTAAAACCGCAATATGCCTCTTATTTAAAAAAAAGTAAGAGAATCAATAAATCACAGATGTATGAGAATTTTGAAGTAGACAAATCCATATATTTCAATGTCAAACCTTCGCAGAGGCATGCATACAGATTGAGTTATATTAAAGAAATACATATTTTAAAGACTTATCTGGAGTACTTGCAGGCGTCAGGACTGGACAGCAGCTAGTGAGTGGCATTTGCAACTTATGCCAATACACACAGATCTAGGGAGATAAGAGCACAAAAATAGAAATAGTAAATGTGACTAAAGCGAAAGACTAAATAAGTATATAGAGGAAGGGAAAGCGCGAGTGCTTCAGGAAACCTGTGGGGCAGGAAGTGAGGTAAGGTGAGAAACCTGATAGGGCCTGATGGGGTAGGAAGTAAGCATGGAAAACCATCAGTCAAGAAATAGACACTGCTTGGAAGTCCAATGATTCCTGGAATGGCAGCACGAGTAAAACGCAAAAACACACAACCATACATGGAGATTGAGCACCAGTAGAGTAGATGGTGCATGGTGGACTCTGTCAATACAGGTGTCTAATGGGTTAATAGCTTCTAGAAGCCTGGCCTTGGAGGAAAAATCAATATGGCACATTTAGTCATAGGTCCTACTGTGAGGGGCTCACAGAGCTTTTAGAAATAAGATACCTAGGTTTCATTGTTAAGGATCCATTATAGATTCCCAGAAGTCAACAATGCCAGGGCTTCCTCATTATGTTTTATTTGTGAGGATGCTTAAATTCAGCAGGGGCACAGTACAACAGTACACTTTGGGTTTGGATTTTTTTCATTTCTGTCTTCTCATCCTGTTATGTGTTCATTAAGTCAATCAAACATCTATTATGCTCTGGTTCATGATGACTGGCGTGCTGTTGCTGACAGGACTCTCTCTCTCTTTTCAACTCCCCTCTCTCCCCTGCAGAGTGGATTCAGTCGGTCCAGGCTGTCATGATCCTATCCATCATCTTCAGCTGCCTGTCTCTCGTCCTCTTCTTCTGCCAGCTCTTCACTTTGCAGAAGGGTGGACGCTTCTTCCTCACTGGAACCTTCCAGATCCTTGCCAGTGAGTTCATCACCCTTAACACATTCACATAATTTTTATATTACGTGAGTAAATATAATAAAAATGTATTTAAAAAATTAGGCATTTCATTGATAACAGTAGCAACCAAATAAATCAGCTTTTTTTTTTCAATTTTGAGAAGCTGAAAAATTGAAATCTTCTTTATTTTCCCAAGAATGACTAATATACATGGTCACTGAAATGTTTTAGAACACCGCAGTTCTTTTTTTTAAATTGAAATTTAAACAGCTCTCATCAAATGTGTCCCAACTTTCATTGACTACTTATAACCTCATCGATCCACGTGTAGGGTAGCATGAGTATTGTACTGCAAAAAGATGTGTGTTGCTATAAAAATTGCAAGTAAAAGGCAAATAACAAAGGAAGAGAGACAGAAGATCATAATGCTTGAAAGTGTAGGTTGTTCCTGTCAGAGAAATGGTGAAGAAACTCAATGTGTCAGTGAGTACAGTCACCTTCACCATTAAAAGGCACTCAGAAACTTGGAGAAACTCTGACAGGAAGTTGAGTCATCAGGTTGTGTGACAGCCAATTCACAAGACCACAGCTTTAAATGTTCAGTTCAAGAGTAATCGTGGTAAGCAAGTCTCATTTTTGACTGTAAAGAGAAGGCTTTAAGTTGAAGGTTTGACGGGTTGAGCTGCAGCAAGAAAGCCATTGCTAAGATGCCAGAATAAGAAAAAAAGGGCTTGCCTGATCCATGAAACACAGCCAATGGACTACTGAAGACTGGAAGAAGGTGTCATGGACTGATGAATCAAGATTTGAAATCTTTGGTTGATCAGCCAAGATTTTCTTTACACCGTCACGTAAGCAAAAGGATGGTTCCCCAACATGTGACATCAAATGTCAAACATGAAGGAGGAAGCGTGATGGTCTGGGGCTGTTTTGCTGGATCCAGAGTCAGTGACTTGCATAGAGTAACCAAAATGGCTACCATAGCATTCTGCCATGCAGTGCCCTCTGGGAAGTGCATGCAAACTTTTGACTGGTAGTCTAGCTTCCGCACTACTCTGACCTGCATTAATAACACAGCAACACCTGGGTAGTCTCAAAAGGTGCTACTCATACAGTACAAATCCACCACCACCACCAAGAAACCGTTAGTGGATGCTCACTTTCCATGTTCTATTTGAGAGAATCAGATTTAGGTATGAGCCAGTTACTAATGGTTTTTATACTCCCCTTGTTCATTGTACTCCATGCCCTTTGGCCAGAGAGCATCTCTACTGCAAGTCCATTGTGTTCTCTCTTGGCAGCCCTTTACAAAATCCCAGGTTTTCTCTCCACGGTGCCAGCACATTGCCTGGCACCCAGTTGCCCACTCAACCAAACAGGAATGACACTGGGAACACTGCCAGCCGCGCAGTGTTCAAATGTCAGTAAGGCTGGCGGTGGGAGGTGTGGCGTGGGAGGATGGGGGGGGTCTGACAAACAGATCGTGCCATGTCAGACAAGGTTGGTCGGTGGGCAGAGCTGGAAAAGCTTACATAGGCCACAATGGGGTTCAACAAGCATGAAAAAGTGTGATGTAATGCGGGGGAATGCCTTCTGGGAAACTGACCTGCTCGTTACTGCCGCCAAGCAGGGTTCAGCCCCTTACACAAGACACACAGAAACCTGATCTAACACTAAGATGATTATGGCCAGTATTATTAAAAAGTCACCTTTTCCCCCTTGCAGGTTTGTTTGTGATGAGCGGAGCCATCATCTACACGGTGATGAGCCCAGAATGGGTGCCGGAGGGAAATTCATTTGGCTACTCCTACATCCTGGCGTGGGTGGCCTTCCCCTTGGCGCTGATCAGCGGACTCATCTATGTCATCTTGAGGAAGCGAGAATGAGCCGTCACTCCATCCCACTGTTCCCAGTAACACCCCCCCCACCCCCCCCGCCCCCCCCCCCCCCCGCCCAACTGCAAGTGCTATCAGTACCCCTCTGAAGTATAACTCGTGACGCCCAACTACCAGGCCAAAACACCAAGTTCACAGAAGGGGGGATTAATACCAAAAATCAAACCAAAACACGAAAACACCAATACTGTCTCAGTTTAAAGATGTATATAGTATCTATGGTTTAAAACATATTTATAACACTTTTTACATATATGTACATAGTTTTTGTGTTGCTCTGTCAATGGATACTATGAGCTTTATTTTAGCTGATTAAGTGCCTCAGTCTTTGTTTGTAATGATGAAATAATTATAGACTATTTTTGTTGTGGGATTCTTTTTTTTTTTTTTTGCCTTTTTTGTTTTGGTAATTGCCAAGTAATAAGTAAGAGAGAAAAAAAAGTGTTTCTTGAAGTATACTAACCAAAGTGCATGTATAGAAATAGAGAGGTTAATTAAGCATTTTCGACGGGGTTGCTTTACAAAAGAGAGTGGTAACATCCATGGATGTAGCATAGCCATGAATATGGATTTGGTCCTTTTCTATTTGTGAATTTGCAAGTTTAAGTGTATTTGTTTTCAGTCTTTTTTCCATTTCTTACTTTCAACAAAAGATGGTGCTATGTATTTATCATTCCTATTACTGATAGCAATCATTTACAGCAGAGTTGCTTTGTTATTGTTTAGAGTCAAACAGCTTGCCATTAATTAAAGTGAGACTCAGCCAGCGGTGCACTTCTACATCTAGTGCCGGGCTGCTTCTTTAGGGAACACAGCCGATTTCACTTTGCAGTGTCTGATTATTTTTTTTCCCCCTTTTATCAGCTACTGTAAACGGCGGATAAACACGGTTGGGGTGGTGCACTAATGTAATCGAAAGTCATTTAGAATGGAATGTCAGTATTATTCTGCGAGTTTATAGTCTGATCACAGAGAAAGAACTTTAAATAAGCTTTTATTTTTATTCTTGCCTTAATTTTCCATCATTCTGATGTTTGTGTTCGCCTCGCGCGTATGGCTGTTCAATTCTCAAGAAGTCTTTGTAGAAAAGTATCAGAAAGAGCATAATCACTGTGGGGCATTATACCGAAAGGAAGAAGTTATACATTTAACGCTACTAGAATAAATGCCACCAAGTTGAAGCCATATAAAATATGAGATGATAGGAAAAACATGACTGAAATATTAACTCTATTAAGTGATAAAAGGACAGAGAGGTTTGCAGTAATGATACAACTGTCTGTTTCACATACTTGAAGTTTGACATGCTGCAGTCTCTGCCCACTGACGTTTAGATGGTTTTTTGTCTACTGTATAAAACCTTTACTGTTTATATGTTGTGCATAACAAATGTTTATGACAATCTAGCCTAAAACACTCACTTACTAAATAAAACTACTTTCACATTATCTAATATTGTGTATTCCACTGTTACAAGGGACTGTAACACTCTATGCATGTAAAGTAAACCGTTACATTTTGCAGAAGTCATTTTGCTGTTTGCCCGTAAACTTTGAGACACACTTTTCTGAGCTCCAAAAGCTTAATGTGGAAAATGATGATTACTACCCATGTGTCGTGGCATATTTGCTATTACTGACGTGTGTGAAAACGTTTGAGATCAGTCGAAGACATCGGCAACTGAAACGCAGCCTGTAAATGTCTGTGTGCAATTTAGCCAGTCAAACCTAGGTTAGTGCGTGTGGTTGCAAATGCTGTATGCGACTTGTGTCACCCACACGGCGCACGATGCCAGCTATTCAAAACACGCAGATAGCGTTTCAGTGTATACTGTGTCTCTCGTGACATCAGACATAAGAGGACTGGGAGCATGTTCTGAACACTAATGAGAAAGCATCTGTCCTCCACTTGATGGCATCTCCTCTGAGATCCTCTCCCCTTCCAAAAAAGAACTACACTGTGTTGGATTCAAGTATTTCATTCTGAGCTTACACTAGATAATAGTCTGCTATGGTTTTTCAGCATGATGCTCTTCATTGGGTCCAGTTAGAAGAGACTGCCTCTAATGACAACTGCCTTCTTGATTATTTTGTGTAAAGCTGCCACTTTCAGCTGTGCTATGTTTACACCAAAACCAAATGCTCTTGATATTACCAAAAGCTACTTTGAATTTAACCATTAAAGGATGATTCTTGCCACCTTAATGGAGCTTACTGTGTCTTTCAGTCGCAGTGCACACATCTATAACATATCTAATCAATCTGAAGAACACTCAGCCGTTCTGACTAATGGAGTCTGAATATTCTGTTTCTATAACAGTCACTCCTCAGCTAGCACTTTTGCACTGAGCTGATGATGCGTCTAAATCTCCAGCAGTGAAAGAGTACACTCTAAAGAAAGATTCTTGTTGCAGGCTCAGGCGGTCACAGTCTCCTACTACTGCCCCCTCTGACATTCTAGCACTGGGTAAAATGGGAACACTGCATTCTGGTCTGCGAGCGTGTGGGTGTGTGTTGTTGTTGTTGTTTACAGACTGGGGAAGTCTCTGTGTGTGCAGATGTGCATACCACATTATACCATTCCAATGTATGATGTCATCATGGTGTACCCGGGCACATTTCAATTTCCTTAGGTCAATGTACATAGTTACAGGCTTAAAAATTTTGCATGTCCTGTGCAATACTGCCATCCAGTGGAAGCACACAGTAGCAAAGCCAACATTTACTATATGTCTCATACTAGATTAGCAAACACTGCCGCTGTGTGGTACAATTGGAGTACTGCACGTCATTTCACCATCTACCATTGAACCGAGAAGGGAGACCGACCGAAATAGCCTCTGGTGGGTGTGGCAGATCATATTCTTTTCTTAATGAAGTGTGTCAAACCTCGTTAACGCCTTATATGATGATTAAGGTTTGTCTGGAACTCAGCTTGTTTGTGACGGTACATCACTGCCATTAGTATGCATGTATGAGGTAGAGGGGGGTGATTCTGCCAACTAGTCTACTTTAGTCAGACTGATAAATGTGCCTCCTCCAAAGCCATTATGAAGCTTCTTCTGCACAAGACATCATCAGACGTAAAGGGAGAAGACAGATTACTCTTCTCCATTTGATAAAGTATTATTACCATTATTAATAATACAACAAAGCCAGATTCAAAAAAGAAATAGAGAGACTACAGACTGCAATTTAAATTCCTAAGCTCACAACAGAACTGACCAGTACTTCTTTACAAAAGAGATCTTTATTTTAAGGGACAGAGTTAAATGAAAATTTAAGTTAAAAAAGAAGAAGACAAAAACAAAGTAAAAAACAAACTAACAAAATCAAGTCAAGTCAAATGAGCAGACAGTGAAGAAATTGAAAATGGGCAACAGGTTACAGTTACAACTATATTGAGTATACTGTCACTTTTTACCAGTCTGCCATTGTAAATTCCAGCAAAGATTTCTGGCACAAGTTCACCTACTTCCAAGGTGCATGGAGAGGATGAAAAAAATCCCAATGCAGGAACTCCAACAACACTTAAAGGGAAGAGGAACAACTTTATCATCTGACCAACGCTTTTCAGCTTGTGGCCTTCATCAGGGTCATCCATGCTATTGTAAATTACAATTTCTCTAAATTTGCCTGGTTAAATGAAGGTTATGTACTGACTAGCTGCACCATCTTTTGGTACAAATCAGTATTACATAAGGGCAGCTAGCCTCGTTTCTGCTTCACTGCTCAGTGATCATGTTGAACATAAAATAATAAGTTGTCAAGTTAAGATTAAAAATAGTCTAAAACCTTCCAAACACAAGAATTTACAACAAGTAGCTTTTATAATGCTGTTTGGCATCATCTGTATACACTTCAATGGGCCTAGATGGTTCCCATCATTAATTCTGAAGATATTTCCTTTCCATTTCTGCGATGTCTAACACAAAATTACCCAAAGGTGCTTACCTAGGTTTAAGATTTAAAACGATTCACACAATTTATATGGTCATCAAACCATTCCATGAAATTGCCTTACAGATTATGCTTATTCATTCATTTATTCAGAGGTTTTGCATTAATTTGTTGCCTGTCTGTATCCGACTAGCTGGTAAAATGTCAGGATTTTGTTTTACCATTTATGTTGTGGTAATCCCCTTCTATTTTAACACAGAGAAATAATCCTAAATTGCCCCAATGTCCAATATTACTGGGATAAATATAAACATGTGCAATGCATTAGAGCATGGAACAAAATATCAATTTGTACTTTCTTCTTTCTGATTGTGCTGACTAGTTTTAAGCCACGCATTGTTTTCTATAATCTAAATATCCCTTTTCTTTAAACTGTAAACTTGAAACTCTGTCTGCTCATATGGCCCACGACACAACAACACAACCGCAAATGCGTTAAAGGACAAAGCAGACAGACACCAGACCAGACTGGTCTGAAAATTAATTGATGATGACTAGTCATAGTTTGTCATTTGACTTTCTTTCTGGTTATTGTAGCATTATTTGGCAAACATCATAAACTCTAAGCATTTTTATTCAGTATTTCTGTAAATTCTCATACTGATGCATGTTTTGGAATAGCAGGGTAAAAAGAAATGAAAAAAAAAAAGCCTTAAAAAGAGCACAAAATCATTGTTTTGTGCCCATCAACTGTTAACTGATATGCATTATTAACTCAGTGCTTTATAGGTGTCTGGGGATTCCATGCGTCATTGTTTTCCCGTCACAGGGTCAAGGACTAGCTTTTATAATAATCACTTTCCCCATTAATACCTTAAAAATTTTCCCCGCCTTTTCCTATCACACCCAATGTCACTATCAAATCCTGCACTCCAGCCTCCAACCCCCCAACAGCCATCCCTTTTTTGACTTTGACTCGGCTGGGAGATAATATTTTCTAATTTCTGAAACACAATGAAGGGGATACAAACAGAAGGCCTACCTTAATCTATCACAGCTTCTTCAAGGGTGCAGGGGTGCACAGTGACAGGCACAAAATCGCAGAGCCGGTGGGGAGGAGGGCAACAGACGCAATTAAGGCTCATGAAATGCAAATGGTGCTTTATGTAAGGAGATGGGGATGGGGAGAAAAGATGGGTCTCTCTTAGCTTTGCTGCCATCTGCTTGCTATCACCACGAGTGGAAGAACCTCTGGGTCTTGGTAATTTGTAGCTTTAATAATGTGTCCCTCAGCTGGAGAAGAAAGAAGCAGATGAGGCTGAAAGGGCTGAAGGCATGCAGCTGGCTAAGATTAGATTTGCATTAGCTGGTCAGATCACACAGAGATCTCACCTCTTACACTTTATAACAGTCATAAACATGCAGGTCTGTGTGCAAAAGACTCACATGTGTAGACACATTCAGGACTACTCTTGCTTCAACTCCTGCACAATACTTGACTATACTCCAAGCCTGACCCTAATCCAAGGTGTACTTCTAGTCCAGTGGTTCCATAAATCCCCGAGGATGTCTGGAGGTTATTTAGGAACATGATCCCTAGCCTCCGGAGGCTACATTATAACCCTAAAAGCAGATTCAGGCCCCAACTCTCCCTGGAGCGCTGTTTGAAGGGGTCAAAGTGGACACAATGTCTTTTTTTCCCTTTCCACCCCTATGAGACAGCCATTCATTTATCATGTGAATACCCAGAACCGTATTGAGGTTACAGACCTAGTACTTTCTAATACTGACCATACCGACCCATTGCCAGTGTCAAGACTGGGTCAAGGTCATCACTACACATAGGTGACCTCTGATCCTGTGGGTGTCCATCATGGTCAGGAAAGAAAGCAAAGATTGGCAGCTAATGTAGTCAAAGACTAAATCAAGCTCAGCTTCTGCCATACATCAAAATCATTTACGCCAACATGCACTCACACTGAGGGCCTAATCATTTTATCAACAATAAGAGAGCAAAGAGGATGAAGCGATGTGCTGCGTGATGCACCAAAGCTTTGTGGTGGATTTAGAGCATGCAGCAATGTGGAATTGCGTCTCTTAGTGCGCAGTAATGGTTAGACAATGACTTTAATGTTAGTGAAAGTACATTTAGCATCTGGGAAGTATTGCTGAAGAGAAGAAAAGGGTTCAATGTCACCGTTGTGAAACTAAAGTGGGGCCTGTAACACTTGATAGTTATAGGGAAGTCAACCCACACACAAATTTGCATGAAGACGATGTCTTAAAAGGTGTCACTTTACTACAGCATGGACATGTGCACCATAACATAAATTAAAGACAGACACATGCCACAAAGGATGTGCCCGCACAAGATTTTTATATGAGTACGCCCATCTTTGAAAGAGGCATGAGAGGAATCTCGCAGCTCTAAATGGAGCAAATAGCATCAGCAATGTCACTGTAATTATACAAAATAATACAGACGCTCAACACATCGACAAAGTCCCACAGGAAAAGCTGCAAAACTTTAACTGAGAGAAGACAAAAACTTTAGCAAGAAAGTTTCAGAGCGAACAAGGCCGCTTTTAATCTCAGCAGACAGACAGACACACAGATGGCTCTCATGAGGTCCGCTGAAGCTTCATAGCTTCAAACTGATCAGATGGACGGCAGTAAAGGGTCTATGAATGGTGTCAATGAAGCCTCATAAATTCCCCGAGCAGTAACTGGGCCTCCTAAGGGAATGGAACAGTCAGCGGAAAGTTATTTGTAGCTGTCTGCTTTTTAAACAGGCACATTTAAGAATCCTATTCATCGGGGTTTATGTAGATAACTTTTTTGTGTGTTTGTACATAAAACAAAACATTGGAATTAACATCAGACTGCAGCATGTGTTCAGCCTATCATTGAGGGCAACAGGCTTGAAATCAGCCGGATGGAAGAATTCAAAGATGAAACTCCTCTCTGTGTGTGTTTTTCCAGCACAATGCCAAGTAAGATTTGGCCTAAAATTGAGCAAAACAATTTGTGCCTTTAAATCAAGCACTAGAAATAATATTATGTCTCATCAAGCAGCAATTGTGGTACTTCTAAGGTCGGCCGCAGCCTTTGTAGGCCGTCTCTGTTTTTTTTATACTAATACTTCTATTGATATTACTAAAATAAATGAATAATATTGTTATAATCATTAGGTGATAAGTGTTTTAGTGCCAGTCACGAGTTTTGCTGCCAATACCGTGTATGTGACAGCAGCAAATGTCCCTTTTGTGGCAAAAATGTATCAGCATCTCAATAAAACATGTCCTAGAACTCTTAAAGGGCAACATCCGATGAATACTAAAATGATTTATTTACAGCTCTACAACTAAATACAACTCCTAATTATGAAATCAATCTCCTCCTTGAAAAGAAAAGACTCTGAAAACACACACACACACAAAAAAGAAATTATTTCTTTAGATTAATAAACCTAATTAGTCAGTGACTTTCCAATTTTGTATATCCCAAAATCATGATTCATGTACAAGGAATACAGACAGGGTGATTAGTAGAACAAAGACGAATGCTGTAATCTTCTCTCAATGGAGTGTCTGCCATGGTCCATGTGGAGATAGCAGGCCTGGGCTGATAGCGAGGGGACTGTCAACCTGGTATGTGCCCATGTAGCTGGGAAGCTGTGGAATCCCAGGACAAAGGAGCAGAGCTAAAGGAAGATAAGACAGGACACAGTGGCATGCATGGGAAATGCCATAATGCATTATGCATGAATGGAAAAAAGAACAAAGAGAAAATATCCAGTATGCTATATGCACGCAGTACACAAAATCCAATACAGCTACCACTCATACAACCACTGCTTTATATTACATTCCCACTAATCAAGAAAATGTTTCCTGCTGCACAAAGACACTATTCGCCACAGTTCAAACAAGTTAAGTTGAGAACTTATTGGCTTACCTATTTCCTAATTTTGGAAATGGACAATATAAGAGATGATGCAAAAAGTTGATATATTTCTTATAAGCTTGAAAATCAATATCCTGTATGATCCCCTTTATTCTTCACCATTGCCTTAACGCCCACACTGTTTTAACAACTTTGAGGTTCGGGCTATTTAGTGTTTTTCTATCCAGCTTTTACTGCACTGCCTGTGTGTTTGGGGATCATTGTCATGCTGAGGCAATGAAGCAGGAGTCAATGACACCCTTTCCAAATGGTATTGCATTGTGGATTGAAATCTGATGCCATTTTTCAGCTTCATAATTGCATCATTTTTCACGGGATCCCCAACACCACTAGCTGAAACGCAGCCCCAAGCAATGACAGGGCCTCCACCATGTTTTACAGATGGCTGTAGGCACTCTGTACACACCTCTTTCATAAATACTGATTATTATTTAAACCAAAACTTTCAAATTTGATTGATCACTGTGTCAGACCTTCTTAAGGACTTCTGCTGTAGATAGTTGTTTTTTGTTGTTGTTTTTTAAGGCCTGCCACTTCTTATTCTTCCTCCCCTTGTCCAGTTTCCTCAATTTTTTAAGGACACACTGCACACAATCCCGAGATATGCCAGGATTTTAGCCAATCACCTTGTTGGTGCAAAAAAACTATGTTATACCTGTAAAAAAACGTATTAGCTTTCGCATTTTTTAACTAACAAAAAATAGGAATAAATTACATGTTTTTGTGACAAGTAACAAAGTGCTGCCATCTTCTTCTTTAGACGTTGCCACAGCAGATCACCTGCATCCATTTCACCCTGTCCATAGCATTCTCTTCTGCCACACTAACCCGCTACATGTCCTCCTTTCCTACATCATGAATTTTCTCTGTGCTCTTTCTCTTTGTCCCATGTCTATGCTGGCCTCTCTAATTCTGTCTCTAAACCACTCAACCTGAGCTGTACCTATGATATGCTCATTTCTAATCTTGTCCATCCTAGTAGTCTCTTCTGTCACTCCCAGCTCCGCCTTGTGTCTTATAGTTAGTGCCACTGTCTCTAAACCACACATAGCAAGTCTTCCTTTTTACTTTTTCTGTTATCCTTCTGTCACAAATCACTCCTGACACTTGTTTCCATCCACTCCACCCTGCCTGCACTCTCTTCTTATATGCTTTTGTGGCAAGCTGCTAGTAGCAAAGTGGCTAAAGATACAATTTAAAACTGGTACTTTGCTAAGTTCTATATCAGGGGTGTCCAACTCCAGGCCTCAAATGCCGGCTTCCTGCAGGTTTTAGGTATCACCCTGGGTCAACATACCTTAATCAAATGATTAGTTCTTACCAGGCATCTGGACAACTTCAAGACATGTTGAGGAAATAATTTACCTCAAGGACACATCTAAAACCTGCAGGACACCGGCCCTTAAGGCCTGGAGTTGGACACTCCTGTTATGTGTAGATACAGCATGAGTTTGTCCCTTTAGTTAGGTGGCTTTTCTATACTTGAATGATTCATAGGTCAGTATTAAGTAGCTTAACAGACAAGGAGTACAAGGATGAACTGGAGATGAGTGAAAAAGCAGCAAACGTCCAAAGAAAACCTCGACAGACATTAGGAAAGTCTTGAAAACTACAGCTCAAGAAAAAAAGAAATTAAGAAATTAAAAAAATAAAGAAATAAGGGGTGACTTAAGACTTTTGCACAGCACAGTATAATAGATACTGAAACCAAAAAATACTGATACACCTCTGTGAAATACAGTACATGTCAAGACTCTATGGATTTGTGCAAGGTGTGAATGGCTGTGCACGAGCGTATGGTTTGTGTAACCTTCTGCTGGCCTGACCCTCAGGGCCTGCAGCAAAACCTGTCAGCCGCCATCCCCAGAAACACTGTTGCACTTGCAGTCAAGTGCTGTAAATTACAAGTACTTGCACACATACAAAAATATAAGTATGTCTGGTTAATGTTCATGCTGTCACCACTTGCAGAGGACAATTCTGCACAATTTTGAGGACATACCTCTCAGAACACACGCGCACAAACTACACAGCCCCTTTACGCCTTCTTGCTTTCTCCTTCCATTTCTCCCGCTAACAATCAAAGGCCATATGGCAAACATACTCCTATGGTTCATTGGCTTTTATGGCTATTGCTTAAAGAATGGGCCGTGGCTTGGTTTAGGGGGGTTTCAGGGGCCAGTTTGAAGGGCAAAATAATATAGTCTGCCCTCAGTCCATTAGACAGCCTTTATTTCTATTAGTCCACTCACTAGGCACTCTGGGGGCCATTGAAACAACCCTGGTTAATTATAAAAGAAAACATAAACAGATGAGGTGAGCAAAGTAGACGGTACTCTGCTGCTAATTTCTTCTGCGCTTGTGCACCCTCTCCCTGGGCATCAATCCATTTATTTGTCATTTGGTCACTTCACTGAACCTAATTGCGCTTCACTAGGAGAGTCATCAAATAGCCAAACAAAAAACTGATTAGATTCTGCTTGAAGTGTCTCAATCATATATGAAAGTGACTTTGGGCTTATGCTTAAGCTTGAATAAAGTTAATCGGCGTCACTTCAAAAGTTAATGGCCCACGATATTTGTCACAACGACAGCAATGCTGAAATACACTGGAAGGGTAACACTGGGAAATGTGCAGGAATGTTTTTCTTATTGCTGTGGAGCAGTAACTCAGTAACATTTGGAAACCATAACTTGCCACTTAAAGCTTTCCACTGATCTACAACAGAACCTCTGGTGACAAGCCCGAAGTGTCAACGTTTTCAAAAACGAGCTGCCACAACATTAGACCGAAAGCTAAACACAATAACAAGCAAGTCAATCTCTGAGGCATTTCATGCTTATTTGGCTCATTCTGCAAGGTGGAGTTTAGAGTTTAACCCCTCTCCGTTCTTTCCATAGTGGCTTTTTTACAGCATGCTGTAAGTCACTTGGACGGCATCCTGCACCCCACCACTGACCTGCATCTGGACAGCATCTGGGGTCACCAGAGTCACCCTGACAAGTGCTAAACCATCTGAAAACTTCCTGCTTCACCACTTTGAGAGGTCAGCTTGAGGAGGGGCGACGTAGGGGATTGCCACGATGGAGGAATGCAACACAGTGGCAACTTGAGAAGCTGAACTAGGCTGAAAAATAAGCCACAAAGTGCTTAGCTGACAAAACTGAGAAGTGATGATCACTGTGCAGTGCAGTTCAGCTGTACAAAAGATTAAATACTCAGTCAAAAACCACTTGTCACTCTATTAAGAAATTCTATGGTCTATTTGATACTTCTGGAAGATGGAAATGATTAGATGTCATTAGTTATTTTTCTCTAGGGGCAATAAGTCCTCAAACATCCTCCCATTCCTTTTGAAATGAAAATATTTTGTCTGTCTCTCAGCTGACTTGGTCCACTTGAAAGGGGTTTTCTGTATTCAGATACGCAAACAGCTTCTGGTAAAGGGTCAAGAGTCAAGACAAACATTCCTCACCAAATAGAAAACAAGTGCTCTTGAAAGAACACGATATTCTCTTTGCCAAAGACTGAGAAAAAATGGGGTAATAGTGAACAGACCAAAGAAAGAAAGAATGACTAAAAAAACAAAAGGAGCTACTTGGAATATTCAAGTTTCCTGCATACCCCTGAGGTCGACTCTGTACTTTGGATGAAGGATCTTGGGGCAGGAAGACAACAGTGTGAAATGTTTTAGAGTCAAAGGATGAATTAGGAGTTAAAGTAAAAAAAGATTTTAGTTTTAATTAAGTAATGAGGAAACTGTGGCAGTGCAATATAATGGAAGATGGGAAAGTGATAGGAAGATGGTGGGATGGAGAGGAAGAAAGGAGAAGGATAATTGTAAGAAGGACAATTGATAACAGATTACAGAGTTGTTAGTCTCATGTGCAAGCTGCAGGACACACCAGGATGTTGTATCCAGAGCTAATTGCACCATGGGAGGTGGAGTCACCAAGGGCTATTGCTAAGTAGCTACTTTCCCAATCATTAAGTCGTCAGTTGCATCGAGGCAGATTAAAAATGGCATCAGCTAGTAGATACTGTGTCACTGGTCAAAGTCAGCCAAAACACTAGTCTTGAATGGGAACTCGCTCTTACACAGATAGCATGCATACTGGCACCAGTCTATTGCAGGCTGCAGAGGTCTCTCAGCCATCAGCAAATCCCTACTTGCAAGAAGAAAAATAGAATCAATATGGCAAGGTTTTCCTTCTCAGGGAAACAGAGGGAGACAGCGGATTCAAGTGGTACCATGTATTACTATGTAATAGCTTAAACTGCCTCTGGGACCACAGATGTTCTGAATTCCCTGTATTACAACATAACTTTCTTCCTTGTAGAAGTCACTTTGTATTGGAGTTTTTTTTCCTGTTGCATGTAACATAATCAAAATAATGCTCCAGCTTTGATATTTAATATGAAGAACAGGGGAATAAGTTCTTCAGCTGCTATTGATAAGTCCTCTTTACAATCACAGAGGATCATTACTGACAGAATTAGGTATTGTTAATGCTCATTCTCTGGAATCAATGAGAGCTCATTCACTGCTGAGCTAATAGTAAATGCAAAGGGCCACTGGGAAGTGCTTCTCATTAACCGAAAGTAGCTTTTAATGATGTCCTGTTTCATTAAGACTGATGATAAGAATTGATCCTTCTTGTGCCCCCTTGTCCAACTGTTTGACCTTTGAACCTTACGTTACAGTTGTTAAACTGTAAGCCTTGCAGTGTAATCTCGTATAAGGTCACTGTAGCCCACACATGGTGCAGGAGGAGAAGAAGGTGGTGGAGGTTGAAAACAAGGAGGAAAGAAACAGGCAACGGGATAATGATGAGAGGTTAAGCTTGAAGGTGCAAAGGACAATGGGTAAAGTAATTGTGCTGATGCTGCTGAAGTTGCACTCTTCATCCTCTCTTAAAACTGGGATAATCCCAAAGGTGCTGTCTATGCCTTTAGGACACTGTTCTAACTTCCCCAGTGAATCACCATTGCCTGAAGGTAGTACTGACACGTGACTGACAGAGCAAGCATGTTGGTGTCTGAATTCAGGGACACTGTCAATTTGCTCAGTGGTCATTATACAGGACCAGGGGCACTGCAGGGAACACCCCAGATGACTTTTCTCTGTGCCCTCAGTTCACCTCTTTATATGCTAATGACTCTATGAAGCTACCCTATGTGCTAATTTGTAACAGCTTGGCCAATCAGTGGGAACTCTTTGGTTGTCATGGTGCCACTCAGCAGGAGTTCTCTGGTACCAGGGTGAGTTGAAAAGGCAGCAGGTGGACCGCAGTGCTATTTGGATCCCGTCCCGTCACCTCAGCTTCTTCATCTGGCTGTAGGCACCAGCTGTGTCTCATGACCCCATGATAACCACCACAGAAAGGTCATTTCAGCAGGTTTAGACTTGCAGGCTTCCTCTCCACTGTAGAAAATCCCAAATGTGGTGTCAAGCGAGGACATCTGTAATGCAGTGTAGAAATGTACCCTTCTGTTCTCTGTTTTGTGCTCCTTTTATATCTCTTTACCTTCATTTTTCATCTTTTTGTGCCAATTTGTTTCTTATTGTAGTCAATTTGTCTATCTGTGGGATGGTTTTAATCTCTTTTTGGTCATTTTGTGTTTCTTTCTGACACTTTTGTGTCTCTTTGTAGTCTTCATTAGTTTACTGAAATAAAATGATTTATTCAGTTACAACAAATATATATGAAATTTTGACTTCAAAATTAGTCCCATGCTTACATTATATATATATATATATATATATATATATATATATATCTTGCAAGAAATTAGCATAATAGCCTAATGCAACAGCCTAATGGGAAAGCACCAATGCTTAAAGACTATCCTCCATAAATATGCATAAAATATGGAGTTTAAAGGGTGTGCATGTTTTTGTATGCATGTTGGGTACAATGTATGTCTGTGATTGTGAGGTAATGGGGTCATTTGGGGATAAAAGCATTAGCTGTTAATGAATAGCAGGTCATGATTTGACATCTTAGTGATGGATAGAATAATCTTTTAAACAGGGTGCACTGATGTGTACAAAAGCACACCCTTAAAATAATGAAAGGTATTGTGATTACGCACACAAGCCTAAAGGAATATCAGCTGTATGTGTAAATAATGACACATCAAGTCTTTATAACCCTTCAAAAGAGACGCCACTAAAAGCCTATACTCATTTTTTTTTTTTTACTCATATCTGTTTTTTTTATTTCAAATTATTGTAGAAGAGCAAATGTCTGTTTGCTTCTATATGGAGATGCACACGCTTGTTGTGTTGTAGTAAAGAGTAACCACAAGTCAAATTCAAATTACAGTTTATTTCTTTGGAGAAATCCAGTAAATCACTTGAGAGGACATTTGGGACATTTGGATGCTAATGCGAGTAAGCAGAATGAAAGAGGTTATCCCCCACTTTGAAAGGCCACAAGTGCCGTAATCCACAACAATTACTTCAAAATAAACCAACTTTCCACTGGAGACAGTATCCTTACAATGAGACTAAGCTTCCTTTTAAAGTCCCATCAAATCAGTCATTCTGTCATTAATGAGCTGTTGTAAAAACACATTGTCTTTGCCAGTGGGAATGAGGAGTGTGTGTCTGTGTGTGTGGGTGGGTGTGGGGTAATGTGGGATAGAAAACCTTATTGACAGGAAACTTTTACTGTAAAGACGTCTTCCCTCCTCCTCGTCTTCAGGTCTGTGCTTGCACTGCCATCTAAACCTGCATGGGCTCCAATTAGACCATCGGAGGAGGAAAATAATTGGGCTGTTTGCCTATTAAGCGTGAAACATGGGACCTGCTGGCAAGTTTAGCAAATCTTATGGGTTCTTTTCAGGGCAGATGGAATGGCAGTAGGAGCAGGAAGACAATAGCATTAAGTATAAGCTCCGAGACAGACCTACCCCTTTGCTGAATAAATTGCCACAAAAAAGGGGACACTTGCAGAACGATTATGCCTTAATGACTACTTCTTTAACCAACACCATTTGCAAATATTTTTCCGACTATTTTCCTTTTTTTTCTTTGCTATCTATGTGAACTGGAAAATGCTTTTAAAAGCATTAAATCAAACAATGTCAGCCATATTACCCAAGACCTATAATTTGCTCAGCAGCTCACAATACACTTGTGTTTCTACTGGCACTTCACCAACAATTATTGTTTAAAAGTGAGCATTACTTTCCACTAAAGTTGAAGTTACATAAATTAAAATGTATATAAAAAATGTCTACGGTTGAAAGGCGATGGATTGTGAATGCTTGTCATCTTTACCTCAACCCGCAGTCAGACTTACATTAGGAGACTTTGTTTAGATTCATATGCTGAGTCAGTGGGTTTAGAGGCCCATCAATCTTTGTGTGTCAAAACGCTGAGAACTTGGCATGGCCATAAAGTAGCACAAACTATTTGCACTTATCAGAAATTAAAGGGCATAGCTCAAGACGTCATGGAATGTCAGCAAGCCTGTGGTTGATGGGGACATTAAAAACCAAATGAGGATCATTAACTGGAAATAAAACTCCTGCGAGTATGTGCATGCAGTACAAAGCGGCATTTCTTCAGGTCTGTTTGTCTGACATGTTGCTTTTTGCTCCAGATGAGAGGATGACAGTTTATAACATACTTTGCTGGAGGGACTAGGATGCACCAGACAAAACACCCTCAAGTTTTCAGCTGCATCTTCACTTAAAACGTGTAACTAATCAATCTACCCACTGTCACTCCACATATATATTTGGCAAATTGGGGCCCAATTAGAGGTAACGGGCCTTGTTGTGTAAAATTTATTACCGTGGGGATTCGATTAAGTACTGCAAAGACAGCACACTGACTGTTATTTTGAAAGAAAGGCAACAATACCACTCTGTTTTAAACCATTAATGCCTGGCAGTACAAAGCTGCTATGTAAAATGATGGGCAATATTAAAAAAGAGAGAGAGAATGATGCTTTTGTCGAGTTTGAATCTAATGATGAAGTGCTAATGATGCTAATGAATTGTTTCATCATCACCTCAATGTCTGAAGATAATTTTGATTCTGGATTTTTATTGAAAACCTCAGCGGGTAAAGCCAAAGAGTAGGCATGATGAGATTTGTCAACCCCTCGTGTGAACCGTAGTGAATACAGACAGAGAAGTGTGATCCACCATCAGAGTTCAGCTGTGTCTGGTGTTCACAGTGCACAGGTTAAAGATTGATGAATGCCTTAATCCCCACCTCCTCCCACATGCGCACTCACTTTCTCTTCCTTTGTCCCCGAGTGCATTGAAGAGACCTGGAGTGCCAGCATACCCCACTGCACATGAAAAACTGAGGTAAGCTCTGAACTTTGAGGTCCTCATTGTCCCGGTGCACTTTGTCACAAGCGAACAAAGGAAGCCCTATCTCCAGATATAAAACAAGCTCAGAAGAAGGGGCAAGAAACCATTCAACCAATCATTAACCCTTGAGCCTCGCTCTGAAAACCAGAGAATGGGGTAGTTCCACCGTAACACCTCACACACCGCCTTCCCCAACACACCAACTACCCTCCAGCAGTACAGCCCCCTTTTGTCCTTGTGCGCCATGAGTGATGGATTCTGGCGGCTGGGAAGAAAATGAGGGCCACAGAGAGTTTCATAGCCTTGATTGGCAACTTCAGATATGCAAACTGTCAACGGGGAAGGCAGAAATAGCTAGGGTACACCTAAATGGGCTGGTCCCAAAAGGAGAGAGGGCAAGGGGCATGGTGTTGACACATAATCATAATGATAAAGAAAGAAATCCCTGAAGAGAAACATTATGTGCAGCTTGGCTTTTTCTCTAGTGAGTTAACCTGATCTCTTTTGAATGCTGATGGAGAATCATGCAGTTATTTTTGTGGGGGAGAGAGGCCTGACAGTGTTTTACGGAGGCCTCTTTTCAAGCAGAGGGGCATTAGAAATGCTAAATACCAAACTGGACCCAGCTGATCACCATAGCCTGCGGCAATCAATAAGTGAATGGAGACCAGGTGGTGATGGCGCCATTCAAAAAGAAAGTAGGAGGACTCAAATTTTACCACGTGGGACACGAGTGAATGCACAATGGAGGCTAAAAATGGGAGATCATAGAATTGATCAGACAGTCTTGCACAGATCAGTGGCAAAGCTTTGATTACACCCAAGCCAAGACGGAGTCAGATCAATACATGTGTGCAGGATCTCAAAGCCCCGAGGGTGGACAAAAGTATAGGGCTCTAGAAGAAACACTGAGTAATGTTATAGGTATTTCTTTAAGATCGTGGCATTTATAAAGATCATGACACTTTTTTGGCTAATTCTGAATAGGCCTTTTCACTGAATATATTTTGACTTGTCATAGCAAGAAAAACACTGGGTGAAATATCATTACCAGCGAGTTCCAGTAAACTATAACGGCGGGCCAACATTTGGACGCTGGAACTAGCTCATCCAAATGGAATTTCTCTTAATGTTACCAATTACACCTATATGTTCTTTGCACTGCTATGCCAAAATATCCGCTTTGGTTTTTGACTGCTTTAAAAAGGCCCATTATAATCAAAGATCAAACGAAAACTTGACGTCAGTTTAAGCAAGTCTAATTTTTAACAAATGTATGGTGTTTAACGTTTGAGTTGAGACAATGCGACAGCATAGGCCAGTGTGTTTCATCACTGACCTAATGGCAAGATTCCAACCGGGTGGGCCAGTGATTCTTTCTCTTATTGGCAAAGAATAATACCAACTTGCCAAGAGCCTATTAACCAGACAATTACAGCCATTGGGTAAGTTAATTACTTAATAATTAACTGCTGATATAATTTGCTGTCGGTGGTGTTTATAATTTCCAGCAACTATAATCACCAACAAAAAATTAGAAGCCTGTATAAAAAAGAGGGATAAGAATAATAAATATCTGGAAAGATTTAAAATTCTAGCAAATATAGGTCCTACTTAATTTAATTTTTTGGTTTGATTTTTTGTTAATTCTAACCAAATCCTTATATTCTTAATTATTAATTATGTTTCTAATTGCAATATCTGCCATATTCCACCTGTTCTCCCAACAGTCAAATACATTAATGACTCTGCTTGCTACATCGTGTGATCCCAGCTGCTTTGCCATGTCTAATGTGATCCAGGTATGGGTTTATCCTTCTCTTAACTCTAATCCTTGCACACTTGATACTCTCGTATGTGCGACAGTAATGCAAACAACATGCAGAGGCTTTCAGAGCTGCTTAATGTGATTGCAAAATGGAGGGGGAGGCAAACATTAAAAGATAAGCTTTGCTCAAAAACCGTTACACATTAATATGGATCAGGTGAAATCTCTTTTCTTCTCTCTGGACTGAATCCCTTGAAAAGAGGGAAGCAAGAGGATTTAACTTCCATGCTGATTCAGGAACAATAAGCAACAATAAAGCCAAGTGTTTCTTATTTACCGTTTCGGTTTAATGTGTTTTTAAGTGTGCTAGTTGACTTACAGAGAGCTGTGCCATATGCCGGGGAGCCTTTTTCTAGTTATTCAAACGATAAATCACCAATACAGAACAGTTGCTGTTTGCTAGGACCACAACTGCACTCATCTGGATTAACTTGAAAAATAGAAAGACTCAAAAAAGGCAGAATCACACACATATGCAAGAAAAAAGACACTGATTGTGTACAGCTGTCCATCAGGACGAGTACTGTATCAAACCCTTTGGGTTTAACACCAGTTTTCTCGACATGAATCAATCTATAAATTTTGATCCTGATAATACACCGAGCTATAACCATTTTCATGTGCTGAGCCATAACTGCCACCATTGCCTTATTTCATTTGCATTTGCAATATCGCTCCATATTGATATTCCCATTGGATTACATGGTTTTTAATGAACTCAGTGTGAATAATCATGGTCGTTTTCATCTACTAAATGTTAATCATATATTCCTTCTCTAGCTTTAATTACTGTCACGCTGCAAGCTGTTCCATTCGTTAATGTAATTAATTAGTGATATATTTTGAATAACACCGGGATTTTCTCAGCTGAGGTTAGCACTGCTGCAGCAAAAAAAAAAGTGTTAACAGAGTGATTAAAGTGTTGATTGGGAGCGTGTAACTCGGGAATCAATATTGTCCCGAGTTCATTAAGTGGTTTTGTTCATGCAGAATGAAAAATGATAAATTATATTCTGCTGTGAGATCTTCTAGTTTACAATTAATGGCCACTGTGGATTTGACCATTGTGATTCTTGAAAGCATCAACATGCTAGCGTTATTCCGTTTTATTTACATTAACACTTCTCAGCCACACAAAAAGACAGGATGCTTCATATATATATATATATATATATATATATATATATATATATATATACACATACTAGGGGTGCAACGATACACAAAATTCACGGTTCGGTTCGGTTCGATACTTTGGTGTCACGGTTCGATATTTTTTCGATACAAAAAAATGTTCATGCATTTTTAATTTGTCATTTATTAAAATTATAAATATATATTTTAACTCAAAAGTACAGTTTTTAAATTTAACCCTAACCCTTGTGCGTGTTTTTTTATTTTGACAGCGAATGCGCACCTGCGGACCACTTATGTGCAGCCCTGGTTATTTAGCTCATCATATTGCAGCCACAGAAATTCTTTTGTCCATGAAACCATAAAGCTGCACTTTCTTTTTGCCTTATAGTCTGATTTGTCATAACTTCTCCGTTTTGTGGTAAGCTTTTCTTTGGCTGTCACTTCTTCACCCTGACCTGTCTTATTTGGCTCAGCAGAACTGAAATGCTTTTACACACTCACTCACATAAGCTCAGCGATTCTCTGCGCGATCAACCTCTCACATGTTTAAGCTGCGGGAGATTTCACTTGT
Source organism: Aulonocara stuartgranti (assembly GCF_965226115.1). Classification (NCBI taxonomy): domain Eukaryota; kingdom Metazoa; phylum Chordata; class Actinopteri; order Cichliformes; family Cichlidae; genus Aulonocara; species Aulonocara stuartgranti. The sequence goes on along the minus strand of NC_138959.1, from coordinate 7,658,391 downwards.
CATGTTTGCATAGTAAGCTAACGATTGATAAGACGATGTCAGAGGAATTGGTGCACAAATTATCATCACTCACCAATCAGTACTGTCGCTCTCTATACACAGTTCGCACGATTGCAAAGTGAAAGCAAAAAAACAAGCGCAAATTCAAAAATTGATAAAATAAATTACAAATGTTGTATTGTTCGATACATATGCGTACCGAACCGAAAGCACTGTATCGAACGGTTCAATATCGATACGAATATCGTTGCACCCCTAATATATATATATATATATATATATATATATATATATATACACATACAAACAGGATGCAGTCATTTGCAAATAATGCACAAGTATATTTATTTTATGTACTTGTGCATTTTTTTGTTAAAATACATACTCATTTTGAGTTTCAAAACAGCAGGTTTAAAAGAATGTAAAGATGTGTAATGCCATAACTCATAAGCTAATTAGATTCATTAGTAACTTGACTGAGAAGAAGAAGACGGTCTCAAAGGGCCAGAAACTTCATGATATATATATGTAGAGTAGTTAGTAAATATCTAAGAGTGAAGATCCTCATTTTAAAATGGCAAAGAATTTATGCTTTTAATGACCTGCAGTTTATAATATTAGTAAACAATTCAGAGAATTTGGAGAAATCTCTGTATTAAATCAGCAGGCCTGAGAACCAGTATGAACGGCTATGCTCCTCAGTTCTCAAGCAGCACTGGTGTTACAACAGAAGCAATGGAAAGCATGTGTTTAGGCACACTTAGAAAAATGTTATCACTAAACACAACCTGCTTTTGCATCCATTGATGCAAAAAAAAAATCATGCTTTTTGGGTAAAATAGAAGAGGGGACAGCATCTAGGTACTTACCAAAACTAGATGTCATCTAGTTTTAAATGCTATGAGATTACATATATGTTGCAGTAGTGCAGACCTTCCCAAAGTGTGGGGCCCGCCCCCTGTGGGGGGGGCACAGAGCCATTGCAGGGGGGGCACGGTATGAAAAGGGGAAAAAAAACAAAACACAAAAACAACGCTTGGACACTGCTAGCACAGGGCGCCCACACAAACGCAAAGCAGGAGATGAAGCATCGCTGAATATGTTTCCAAACCAACTTCATTCTAAGCCAAAGACGAGAAAATATGGTGAAGCACATCTTCCCTTTGGTTTCACCTGCACAAGTGCCAAGGTAGGTCTCCCCTGCAGAATTGGTTTTCCCTTTGTCGGGAGCACCGCTGGGCTCTTCAAATCAATCAACCAGTATCCCATATTCTTGATTTTTACTTTACAAACACTTGTTGTAATGACTAACTGCTCCTGACATTTTCGAGATGTTAGCTCTTTATACAGTAAGGTTACAGTGGGATACAAATAACATCAGGCCATTCCTGCCACGATTTGTTCCCTCGGTTCAAATCACGGACAAACAGTATCCCACAGTTGTTTATGTTTTTAAACCCATTTTGCACAGAGAGGCATTTTTTTGAAAAATGTATTGATAGCAATGTTGAATATTATTACACAGGAAAAAAACAACTACATGTAAAATAATTACACCGTGACGCCTCTGCCTTTCTAAATGGAGGGACAGTAACTGCGTGTATATATGTAAGCGTGTAAAACCTGAAGATAGAGACAAAATACTGTTAATCTGAATATCTGCCATTCTGCAATTCATCTCATGTAAACAATAATGTGGCGCACAGCGTGACGTGAAAAAAAGGCACATACCTTTAACGTTGCGTGACGAACTCTGTGTTCCTCGTCCACACGTAAACGCAAAAAATGAGTTTTAAAAAATCTCGTTTTCGGTGATTCCAAACGCCGTTTATGTGTGGACGAAACAGCTGCGTTTTCAAAAATACCCGTGTAGGTACGGGTGTAGTGTACAAGGGTTAGTAGTTTATTTTCTTGCTACCAGTAATTTATTGCAGATTACTTGTATTTGCTTAACTGTTTACTAAATATTTGAGGTGTGAAATAAACCGCAATGGAGCAAAATATGGGTGTGTGTGGTTGGAGGATGTGTTTGTGCGTGCGGGGGGGGGGGACGCAAACATTTTTCTTGTAAACCAAAGGAGGCCTAGCAAAAAAAGTTTGGGAGCCACTGCAGTTTTGAAACGTGGCTGTAAACTTTTTTAGAATGACTTTGCATAGCCGAAGGGGACTGAAAAGTCATTTACTTACACGCAGGATTTATCCTTTTATTAACCTGGTCCAAGGATCATTTCGCTTTAAACCTCAGAGTGGTGGCTGCTGATGAGCCAAGGCTCCCCCAGTGAGAGCGTAATTACAATGTTCCCATATTTTTAACCTCTTCTCTGTGAGTTATGAGCTGGAATTTAAATAATCTATCATTTAGATACCTGGAGAAGACTGTGCTTTGTTCTCATTTAATATCCCAATTCTTTCACATCAGCACAGAAGAAAAGGTGCCTGCTGATTGTAAGAGGCCTCGCGTTGCCACACATTGTCTCATTTCCTTAGTAGAGAACATTCCTGCCATTACTGAATTGATATGAAACATGCAGAAATAAGTGCACATAAGTTACCCATTCCTCCATCTTTTTACTCGCAAGCATTCGCAGATGTTTTAAAGCCCTCCGTTTTATTTTCAAACACAGATTTAAAGACAGTGATCATAAAGATGGCACAAAGTGAAGACTAAACACAGACAACTTGAATGCTGAGAATTGGCATAGCTCCTCAAACAGATGTGGTCTGTTCTTCACTCAGAAGACTTCAAAAGATGTTTTGCAAAGAAAGTCTTAATTTCTATGTAGTTGTGTTATGCTTGGCAGTAAATGATATTTATGCTTTGTTATTCTGGACACATTCAATACTTTTTAAAACAGAACCTGCGTGAATGTCAGTGTAAACAAGCTCTTGGTTTGTGACTTTAACCCAAGTGGTTGTTCACCTCTGTAATCAGCACAGACAGGGACACTGGAAGAGAATGATAAGGTTTGTCTCGCTGTAAAACTGTTAACGCTGCACTTTTACTGTACTGGCACAGGGCAGCAAGGCAGCACCGAACATCCCCAAAGCTTTGTGATGAGTTTGGGGAAACGGAGAGTTCGGCTTGTAGAGAATGAGAGATAAAGACACAAAGTCACGACTTGACCACATATCTCAGCTTCCTTATGCACTGCTCCCCCCCCTCCCTTGCTCACACCTTTCTACTTTCTGTCATTTACTCAGCATAGGAACTTAACAGGAACTCTTGACAGCACTTCATAGTCGCTGAGGTAGAAAGTTGATTCATGTGTTTAACACAACACAATCGTTTGTAAGAAGTATATTTTTACAATTACGTTTCAAGTATAAATCACGCAGTCCTTAGGATGTCAGTTCTGTTATTGTATCAGGGTGGGTGGAGCCTATTCTAGCTGTCACTGTGTGGGAGAAAGATGCAAATTCTTCGTTTCCTTCAGTTTTGAGTCAGAGCTATATGAATTTCAAAGGAAATGCTATAAATATTTAAAAAATACTGCTATTCCCCAGTTATTTTTTGGCCCAGAAAAAAAGGAGTGATTCTCACACGTGTACTAATTTTAAATCAATAATAGAGAGTCATAAAAATAGAAAAGAAAAAGATAAATAAACAAAAAATGTGTGAATGTGGCTGCACTTTACAGCAAAGTTTTATTCTTTCTTGCCACTAACAATTTATCCCTCCCTCCAGTGAGTCATGAGAATCCTCTTCTTTATCTGTTGAATGTTTGCTTCATTTGCCCGCTCAGCCCTGCCTTGTTTGAGGGGATTTGAGGGATGAGATTGCTAATCCCAACTTTGAACATGAATCAGCATCCAGGGGGAAGGCCTCCTGGATTCTCAGCCTCTTTCTTATGATAATGGTCCAATCAGTATGGCCAGAATGATGAAAATGCCAGCCAGCTTATCTCAGTGGGACAGCTTGGCGGAGGTAACGGAGGCCTGTCAGAAAAACAACAAGAACCTGTTTTGAAATAAGGGGGCCTGAGCTCTTATTTCAGCTAGCTGGTTATAGAGACAGCTTTGTACACGTGCACACATATAGGTTGAGGTAGACTGCATGCAAAGCCTGCTTCGGTCTGATGGCAAAGCGTTTTCATTACCATGAATGCACATTAGGGAAACAAGTGCAAATTCTGTGTGTTTTATGCCAGGCTCACATTTCTGAAATTGTGAACTTCTGACCGTCACCTCTTCCTGTGCTGATCTGTTCTTGAGTCTGATTTCATGATAGGAGTGAACTTTGTGCATGTTTGTCACCAGCCGTGCCAGTCTCACGGGAATGACAACAGGTGCCTTTGGACATCGTCAGCTAGCAGCGCGAGGGTTTATTCATATTGTGGATATGTTCGTCTATGGGAGGTATTACGGTATTTGGCATGGGTGAAATGTGTTAACTACCAGTAAGGTGGAAGGTCTTGCCAGCTGGTGGGGAGTAGAAGATGGGACTCGATGGGAATTGGCTATGTGTCCCTCCCTGTACATGAGAGCTTGAGTTACAGTGAAGGCATTATGCCAGATTATGGGGCTAAGCAGGGGGCACTGTCTGTCTCTCTGCCGGTACTTGGACTGGACTCGGGCTGGACTGGACACACAGCTGTTCCTGTTCCCTCTGCACTAGACACTTGGGCGTCCAGTAAAACTGCAGGCGGGGGTGGCTGTGTGTTTTTTTTTGTTAATATTTGTTACATTGGACTGCCTGTTCCTGTTTAGGTCGCCCATTTGCTCATGTGCAATTATGAAAAAGGCCCCCTCGTCACCCACTTTTCTACTGTGTGATGAGGGATAGCCTTCTGTGATGTGGTGACTGGAGCTGGTAACAAAGTCTCCCCAGGGCTGTAGCTCTGTAATGAGAGGCTATTATCACTCTAGAATATACTGCACAGGAGATAAGAGAAGCCCTGCCTGCAGCAGCGTTCACTGCTGCTAACCAGGAATAGCCACATGATGCTTGTATCTCCAAATTAAATTCTCATTTGCTTCCTTCTCTCTCACTACCCATTACCTCAAATGTTCCTGGCCAGGCTTTACTTCTCTCTTTTTCCTGTTTGTCTTTATTGCTGTAAAGCATTTTTGCCCAAACAGCTCTTTCTCTCTCTCTAATGCCTCAGGAATGGTGGGGTCCAGGTGGGATTGTGCTTGTCACTGGTGGCAGTGGGAGAGGATAACAAGGATAACAAGCAGAGTGGCACAGTGATTATGAGCCCATCTTCCTGAAATAAAGTTCGCTCCATCAGAGGATAGGAATGGCATGCGCAGTGTGCCAGCGGAGCTCCGAGCCATGAGCTCATTTTGTGTGCGACTGTGGAGCAGAGATGGACACAGTATCCTAAGAAGTGGTGCGTGTGTTGTGTTTGTGACCTTGGGGCCTGCTTGAGTTACATTATGTGTGAAATTTCACTGTGACATCATGTACATAATCATTAGCACAAGGTTGTAATTGAATACAGATATGACATTGTTGTGAAAACTAGCAGTACACTCTAGTTTTATGGACACATACCTATAATAAACCCAAATTGATATCCAAAAGCAGTAAAAGTCTGGTCTGAAAAGTAAACGGAACAAACTTTAAAAGTATTTTCTCTGAATTGTTTTCAAAAAATTAATATCCCTCTTCATTTATAGGCACCAAGAGCAGGAGAATTGCTTCTGTTGACCTGCTGGACAGTATTTGCATATGAGGATATCCCCACTACCAACCGACAGCAGCAATAGTTTTTATTTTATTCAATAAAAAAACCTTAGTAAGTGGATACGCAGGAGGGGAACTCTTTGCACAAGTGCAATGAGCTCAAGTCCTTCATATTCTGTGTGCTTATCAGCTCTGCGCACAAAGCCGGGCCTCAACACTCTGAACTGAAGCGAGGACCCGTGCGGTTATAGAGAAATGAGCAAAAGAAGCAGGAGGAAATGCAGATACACATGCATGCATGCTGTAAATAATACACGCGCATTCTGACAATGGGCTGGATTCACAGTTGGTTAGCCACTTAAATACCAAAGTTAAGTTTCCGGGGAAAGTTACTTGAATTCAGATTTACACTGTGCAGGTGCTTAACTCAGGCTGGCACATTTGGATTATTTAAATTAGCTGCCTGTCCACATCTGTGAGGCTGCCAGGGTTTTTCTGAACTAAGCTTTCCTCTTTCCCATCCTTCTAGTTTATCCCTTGTTAAATAAGCTTGTGTGGATGGATTCGAATGAATTACAAATAAAGACCAAAAGCAAGCTGTATGGTAGTGAAATTAAATGAGTTACAGCAAGAATAAATATAAGCAATAGAATAATGTGAAAACAGAAGCAAGATATGTAATAAAAGTCTGAGTTTTAATGATAAAGGAGTTAAATATGAATACAGTAACAAGACGAAAGAAGACTTGCATTCACATCTCTGCACAATGAGAAATAGCAGATTATGATGAGATGTCTATATGAATATAGCGCAACACGAAAGAATATGACTCCAGTACATTTTACTACATTGTGGTTAGCATCTGGTTAATGAATCCTGGTTCACTGGGTTCATATTGGTGATTCATTGTGTTGGCCCTCATCTGTGCCAAACCTGTAAAAAAATAAAATGCTGTCTCACAGCTTCCTGATTAGAGTTTATATAACTTAATATCGGTGGCTGACACATCATAAGAGCTGCCTTAGCGAAGCAGAAAACGCAGGTGCCCCTCTGGCAAGACATACGCCCACACACACATTATGTGTGTGTAATACTGAGAGAGAAGTCCCAAATGGTAATCTGTCACACTCTGCCATGCCCGTCTATATTCAACTAAATGTTGATCAGTGTTCGTCGTGTCAGCTGAGCACATAGATGCTGTGAACATAGATATTCATGCACGCACACACGCACTACTGGTTGTACAGTTACAGTTTGGCCAAAAGTCACTTAAAGCACCCGTTGTCACTTTCATAGCATTTGCGGCCACCTACCACACACGCTGCTGTTGACAAGTTACTGAGACCAAATGGCCCAGCACGACCAGTGCGACCAGTGCGACCACTGCTTGTCATTTAAAGCACTGACCCCACATTCAGCTGGAGACACCTGGAGGTCTCCCCTCACCAAACCAGAAGAAGACCTGAGACTTTCAGCTTTGTCCAAATTCCAACCAAAATATACAAAAGTAACATTGTGTTTGTCACTGTTTTAGCAATACAGGAGATCATCAATCATCGATTAGCTCGCATTTTTATTTGTCATGTCAAACAAACATTTGAATTTGCTCTGTTGCACTTCCAAGCTTCCCTTTCTTCCGCCCCTATTAAGAGTCGATTCTCCATGGTGCCACCCTGTTTTGCCACGCTACAGATTGCGCAGTTTGAAGGAAAAGAAAACACTGTGGCTCAGAGCGCCGCAAACAGGTGTAAAAACAAGCAAATGGCAAGGAGGTGGGACAAAAAAACAAAACAAAAATAAAGCTGGCAAGGAGGAAAGGAGGACCAAAGAAAGAGGAAGAGGTAAGGTATGCTATGCTCCAGTTAGGCTGTAGAGTTTTAGTCCGTGGCTCCTACATGTGGCAGAGGCCCCATTAATCATTACTGTTCACTGACAGGACCTCTGCAACTCGCACACACAAGCATGAGCACTCACACGCCCATGCCTCCGCCCCTGCTGACACACGCACACACGGGAATATGCCCTAATTTTACTAAAACATGCCCAATGATCATCTCCACCCACGCGCACATTCATCTCATCAAACTGTCAAGTCATCCGTCTTATACAAAACTCTATCAATCCATCTCTCCATATTTCTACTCCGATAATTGCTGACAACCACTCGTGATTCATCAAATTGGCTTTTTTTCCCCCACTTTGAGAGCTTTTTCAAAAGTACACATTGTCAACATCACACCAAAGAAAATACACTGAGGGTGAAATGCTATATAAACAGTAAGAAATATGCCGGATTACTCAGAACGCACTGTCACAGACCACTGTAACTCATGACGGCTTAAAATAAATCTGACTATAAACCTGAATGCCCTGCAAGAGACTCCTTTAATGGACAAAAGCCTGTTTTATTAGCAATACGTCACACTTTACTCTGACCTGAGCTGTGTCAGGTTTTTTAAAACAGATTTTTTTTTTAGTTCCATATCGCTTATGAAAGAAAAATCTTTATAAATGAATAACTTGTCAGGTTTGTCGGTGAATCCACAAATTTTAATTAAAGACACACAATATTACAGTTTATATTGCAAGTAATAGTTTTATCCTCAAGTCTTATGTTTCTTTTTCTAAATATTTCCCACTTATGAATAAAATAAAATAACTATAAAATCAAATCAAATATAGAGCTACTTTTTCAAACTGCAATATAACCCCAAGCTATTCATTTTGCCAAAGTGCAATTACTGAAGTCACCGCTAGGGGCTATCTACTCCACAGGTTTCCTCTCGTGAAAACAGAAACTCCCCACTCCTTCAGTCAGTACACAGTTCTCATGACAAAAGATTAGACACTGAACACATCGCAGACTGTGTATTAAACCAGCAGTATGCATTAATGGAACAATCAAAGTTTCTGACTCAATGAAAGAATGAAATTTGACAATCATTTTGAAATCTAAGCAAAGCCAACGCATTGATTTTAAATGAATCCATCATGTGCATTTCATCTGCTTTGTATTTCTGCAATCCTTTCACGAGACAAGTCCAACTCTGCAAAAAGTCAAATATGATCAGAACAATTAAGATTAACAAGCTGTGCACACTTTAAGTAGAAGTGCTGAAACATTCACACGGTGTTTGCTGTGGAGATGTGTCACAACTGTAGCAGTGAATGTAAATAATCAAGTTTCGGATGCATGTGAAACAGGTGTGACATATGAAAAACAGAACGTGTATAGCTTTGTTGGTCACAATGTCAGCAAGGAGTGCTGCGTGAATGCATAATAGACTTCAAAGATAACTGCCACTGGCCTGAAAACGGGGAGATAGGAGAGAAAGCCACATAGAAATAATAAAATCAAATAGATCAAAGCGGCGAGTGTAAGCACTTATTGGCAAAAGAAAGGTAGGACAAAAGAGGAAAGGCGTCACAGAAAGTGCATTAGTGCGTCTGGATACTAAAATAAACACACTTAAGATGAGTGTTTCTTTTGGTTTTTTCTGTGGCAGGATGATGTCAGAGAGGAGGGAAAGCCAGGGCGATGATCATGGCCATTTTTGAAGAACAGAGACATAAAGAGGCAGAGTAATGTTCCTCTGTTTCCACCTTGCTGTGGCAGAAATTAGAGGTAAGGATTAAAAGAAATAACTGGTTCCTGATTCCTACTGTCATCTGCCCCTTCAAAGAGGTCTCAGTGAGAGGAGAAGTAAGCGCTGGGGGGGAGAGGAACTAGAAAATGCCTTGAAGGGATGTCAGTGCTAATTGTTTCCTACTTAGCCAAATCAAATAAGTTACATCTTTGTGGGTTGTTAGATATGAAAGGAACCTGATTAAAGCCTCTTAAGAGCCCGTAGGGGTCACTGGATGCCAGACTACATTTTTTTTTTAACTTTAAGAATTACCAGATGTTTTAATGGCAAATCCCTCTTTGCCTGGCGCTGAAAAGAAATACAGGTATTAATTGATAAATTATAAAAACTTATTAAAACATGAATTTTAGCAGTCAAACATGATGCATGTTTCAGTAATAACTTTATTTTGGTTAGGTTTGTATCAAATGAAAATCCCAAGAGATGATATCAGCAGCATGCATACTACAAGTATGATAGGGTGAAAAATATCAGTTGTGACATGATTATTAATGCAAAGTGTTATCAGGGACTAAAATAGCACTGGCTTTGACTCTGTTTTTATAAATATGATTATTACTGTGACAACAGACGGAGGAAAAAAAAAAAGCAGTGCTTAAAAGCGATCTCTCTTTTTGCCAGTGTTATTACATGTGCAAAAGTCACCATCAAACTGGATTAGGGGAATAGGATTGCGATGCTCGCCTTTGATCTGCCAGATTACAGTAAATCTTCCACGGCACAGAATGAAAAGTCAGCGAGAGAGAGTGAAAAAGAGATGGGAGGAGGAGGAGGGGATTCTGCAGGGGCCCCGATATCCATCCCGTCTCTCGGCTAAGCCGAATTCTTCTTCCTTTGCCTCGTGCTTCCAGGAGATTTGGTGTGGCTGTGATGTCTGAGTCCAAGGAGACACAATCAGGACAGTTGCTAATATGGCAGCCGAGGAGAAAAAAAAAGAAGAAGGGAAGAAAGAAAGTGACAAAGACACTTTTGAATAATGACATCTCTGTTTTTTCAACCTCTATTTTAGATCCATGCAGCCAAACATGCACATGAAGACAGATCACATGCTTCTATGAGCTGATAGCTCGTACTAAAGCAGTCAGCAAAATGACACACTGGCACCACTCCTCCTAAACTCTTTAATCTATGATGTGCTCATTTGATGTAGGGTGGGTGCAACCATTTGCAGTGCTAGCTAACAAATCTAATATATTAGATCCCCAGACTACGTCAGAGCGCAGTTAGATTAGAGCTGCTGTCTGTTTATCCGTGCGGATGAACAAAGCTTGATAATAGCTCTGCTAATTAACTCCAGACTACGTAGAAGGAGTTGAGAGCTGTTTCCTGGCTAATCACAAAACAAATATACCCGTTCTCTACAGCATCATCGCCACCTCTATCCTGCTCTTCTCCTCGCCCTGCCATCTAGACAGCATGTTTACTTAGTCAGGATGGTATCTTTTACCAAAGGAGGACGAGACCTTTAGCTCGATCGGCTAATATCTGCTCATCTGTTGAAAACCCCAAGATTCTTCAACAATTGTGGTAATAAATCTCTCTCCGGGGCCAGCTGGGAATCAATCTGAAAGTGTGCAAGTAAGAAGACAGGAAGACAGATAGTGAGAGTGAGGAGGTGAGCATAGAAGAGGAGAATTAGGAAGTTCTAAAGGCGTGAATGACAAAACATTTTATTTTTTATGTTTTTATTGGCAAACAAAGTAAGGACAACCTGGAGACTCTGTTAGTAACTCCTAAATCCTGTGATTGCCAGGCTCCCCTTATTACACATGAGTCAGATGGTCCAATTACAAGCTGCTGAAATTCTGGCGTCACTCTGTTCTCTGAGTAACTACAAAGTACTGGATCACTATCAATGATATTTTGAACATTAGTCATCAAGTCCGGGGAAGTCAGAATGACTGCAGTGTCCATCTTAATAAAAACAGATGCTTTCCCACATCCTTCTGTTAAATTTCCCTCCTTCTTTTACAGCTTTTTATTTAATTTCATTTTAATTTCATTTTGTTTTTGCAACTATCATCTTTATACTTCTTTCCACTTTTTACATGTTGACGTTTCTTCCCCTTTCCCTCTGTTCCTTGTGAGAGTGTGTGCCCAGTGCTCAGGCTCTGGGGTAAATAGCTGGAAAACATTCAGACATTAATCAGACTGTCGCCAGACAGAGCTGACATCACAGGCCTAGCAGGATAAACACCCGCATGCATGGACACAACCGTGTAAACATATAGGACACATACAGACACGGGTAATTTTTTTTTCCTTTCAAGTACAGCCCGACCTTTTTTCTTAGTTTGATAAACAGTCTGGAGTGGGACACTAATTGGCGCACACACTGTACCAGGCAAGTACACAGAGGTGTACACATATACACGTTAGCTAGGATGAATTCACTGCTTGGAGGGGGATAGTAAACAGAGGTGAGCCCATGCTTATGACCTAACAGAGTTTCTAAAAGGAAAACATGAAGCTGGCTGGTTTTGGGATTTATTGCAAATTTGGGCATTTTTGGTTTTACGGATCACTATGTTTTTTCAGTCACCAACTGTAACATTTTGCGGCATCATACTCTAACCTTCCACTTTTTTAGTCACAATGAGGTGGCAGGTCAACTCCAGAGTATATGGTGGACCATAGGCAGCACCTCTCCAAGAGACACATCGTCAGTTGACAAAGTGAAGCATGTGGATTTTAAGAAGCGTGTACAAATAACATCTTCTTCTATATTAATAATTTTTACAGTGACAGTGCAATTTTGTTCTATTGTCTTTATCCAAAGTTTAAATGAGCCCAACGGTTGTGTTAAGACAAACAGGCTTTAATGATTTTTATTTTATCTTTTATGATCGCTGTCTAACTGATCCAGGCAACTTAAAGCTACAGAAAACACCTGAAACTGAAAATGTTTACCCTTCAGCTAATGCCAGCTTAACAATTAACCAGGTAATATATAATGTCTTTATTTAATTTAACAGTAATTTAAGAGTAAAGTACCTATGTTTCTTGAAAAATTGCACTGATCATTGATCTTTGGATGTTGGCTGCCTCTTTTTCCTTGCTCTGTCAAGATAAAGCTGCTTCAGCAGTGTTGAGCTACAGACTTTGGGGAGGTCAATCCATGAGTGACAGTGTGTTTATACATGTATCCAGGTATACTATTACTGTAATGTGTTTTGATCATGTTGAAAAATGAAGTCGCCAATCAGACACTTTCCAGAACTGCTGACTGAAAGCAGCCCCAAACCATGACAGAGCTTCCACCGTGTTTTACTTGACCACTTCTGTACGCAGACAACTATTTGAATTTGGATTCATGACTCCATAAGTTCAGTGTCATCAGCCTTTCTTTCTCTTTCTTAAGAAGGACTTCTTGGCAGCTGCTTTTGCATTGAGACCATTTCTCATGAGGCTTTAGCAAACAGTAGACGACTCATTTGAAGGGCCAGATGCATCTGTCAGCTAGATGTCCATCCCCATTTCTTGAGAAAATGACTGCCAGACACTGTTCACCTGCTGCAGATATATTTTAAACTGCCACTGCTTCTATTATTGTCCACTTCTCCAGTTTCCTATTTTTTTAAGGAAAAGATGGACACCATGCTGTGATATGTCAAGTTTTTGACTAATAGCTTTTTGAGAGTCACGGTGTTTGTGCAAAAATACAGTTTCCTGCCTGCCAAACTGTGTTATCATTATGCATTTTATGCTACAAGCTGCAAGTGACAAAGTCCCTAAAGATAACATTCACCAAGTTTAAATAGTAAGTGCCTGAAAATCGTCAGGTACAAGAAATGGACTGAAAATGAATAAAAGTGTCCAATGTCCAAAGAAAAACTTTAAAAGACCGCTTAAAAAACTTACAAGAAAATCTGGCCTTTTTGAAGCGAAATATAAAGAAATAAGAAGTGGCCCAAGACTTTTGCACATTGTTTTATAAATCATGTATTAGATTCCATTAACTATGGGAGTGCCTGATGATCTGCTCTGCAGTCCATTGGTGACTCTAGTTAAATTTTGTATAACTCAAAAGTTATTGTTTTTACACAAACATTAAAAAAAATCGCTTGGCTAAACTTTTACCACCAGTCTCTACATCTTAATCATTCAAAGATCAAAACGTGTTGGCAACCAACAGGTAAAAATACGTTTTTATTTAAAAATTACTGCATGACATCCAAATTTGGATCTCTCTAAATTCTCTAGAATAAACACACATCTGTGACTGAAAGGGAGACCAAAACAGAGATACCCAGACACACAGATGTTATAACAGAGGGTGTCAGACGGTTGATTTTTGTTAAAGGCAGCACTGAACAAAGAAGATTTCGTTGAACCCCCTCCTCCCCGACACATACGTCGAGCTTGGGGATTATTACATATCAGTTATAGAACGGAAGATTGAGGGAGCAGACATGCACCTCGCCTCGCACCTCCCAATCCCCAGCGGATGCAAGATGAGGGGTCCCGCTCTGGAGACAAGGAGCGCTACAGAGCTACAAAGGTTTTGCTATATCCACCCCCCCAGTTCTTTATACACCTATCCAGGCACAAAAACACACAAATACCCCAAGTAAGAACACCAGAATCTAGTATAGCAAACATGAGCTAGTATAAATGCAAAAAAGGTAAAATTCCAGGTAGAGGTAATTCTCTTATTTGTTGGCAATCTGCATAAAATATATAGTTCAGGGTTTAGACATTCAGGTCTGAGAATGTGTAGCTTTGTGTGTGAGAGAACGTGACTGAGGGTGCCGTGTAATGTCTTAAAAGCAGCCTTAAGAAACTGACATAGAGTTAAATATATGCATACTGTAGTGTGTATCATACAGAGGCATGCTAAATGAAGACGACATGTAGACATTTGTAATTCTCCAGCAGTGTGCCAAACTAAGGAGCGGAAACCACAAAAGCCCTTTCAGTGAGGTGATACACATTTTAGAGTATAATTGCTGAGATACCCGGTACACGGTCCCTAGCTGTAGCTCTCATTCTCAGTGTGTGTTTTCAGATCTGCAATCATTTACTTAGCAGAACAGACATGTCAATTACATGGGAAATACCTTCGGTATGAGAGTACTATCACGTAGTGGATTTGTGGGAATCAAACGTTTTTATTCAATTTGGGTCAATTTTCACCTATTTAAAAAGTAAAATTGCTGTCGTTTCATTTGCTAACTTGTATCCAAATGCTCTACTGAATAGACATTGTACATTACAGTTTATGTTGATATAGGAAATGTATAGAGTTATAGAACTGAAGCATTTTAAATTTTAAAAATAAAACAATCTGGAGTCAAAACTCTAAAAATGTCAGACTTGGTTGATTTGGTTTCATTGTGTGGTAACCGTGTGTGCATTTTGATAACAGCAGTCCTGAGAGGATTTATTTTGTCAGATTACTTCACCTAAGAAAAAAGAAATCTAAAGACAAACTATACAAGCCAACGGTTGGACGCTGATCTCAATATTACTCCTTTGAATTTTGTGGAACAATAAAAGCTTTCACTGTTCTTCCACAAAAGTAGTGACACAGTGAAAGATGCAGAAAAAATATAAAACAGAAATTTGGCAAATTCTCGTTCGGATTATTTCGTATTAAACTGTGATATTTTTACTTGCCATATTATCAAAGTTGAAGGCACATGGAGTATGCATTTCAACAAATATGTTTTCTGTTGACACTGTTTTGGTTTCTCATCAATATTTGTCAATTCTGTTTGACTTCATTACAACTAGCAATCCCTATAATTTCAACCATACCTGTCAATAAAATATATTCATTACAGCACCTTCGATAAGTGCACGAATTATACAGTTTCAAGGAGAACATGATGAAGTGGTTGCTTGTTCTCTGGGAGTGAGTGATAAAATAGGACATAGATATATTGTGTTGGCAGCCTTTGGGTTTGGGGTTTTAATCCAATGCAGGCGGAACAGCCAGGTCCTCATAAGGGTTCTTTTCATGGAACTGGGAGGCCTAGTGCTTTTCGGGGCCTGGGGTGCAGGGACAAGCCACCCATCCCCCCCTCCCCTTCCTCCTTATACCCCCATCCAGACCCTAGTCATCCTCCTTCCACCCCTTTGTGGGGCTTTTCCACTTTGATTTCATGTTTGCCCATCTCATGGATCTGAGAAGGGGCGAGGAGAGGCATTCCACAAAAGACCCCATGAGACGCTGCCCCCTCCACTTCCTGCACACTCGCTGCACATATACATAATAACCAACATACTCAAACACGCAGTGTCTTATCTATATACGTATAGATAAATATGTGAATGAGCATGCATCACCAGAAATTCATTCGCTTTGCTTTCCACTTCCATCCAATGAGAGAAAAGTTTGTGCCAACTTACTACAAAAGGAGACTTCATTTGGCTTTGTTTTTAGTTTAAATGGTGCTTTGAATGATTGCACTCACGTGCAACTTACTGCTGCACATCTTCAAAAAAAAAAAAAATGAAGAACCCTATAACCTCAAACCCGTCACAACTCCCTGGGAGATAATGAACCCAACAGACTACCAAACCAAGCAGGGGTCCCCCCAGCTGTTTCTCTCCCTAGCAGACTGCGAACTAGTCCCTGACTGGAGGTCTCAGGGTGTTCCCCTGGGGAGCCCCAGAGTTCTGGGTGTTAGTGTTGCCACTGGGGTTTTATAGACTCCCTACTGAGAGCATCTCCTCAGAACTGACAATGGCAGGCATTTATCCCCAGGGTGACCGTGCTGACCCCCTAAACTCACTCCCCTAAATCCGCTGGCCATGGACTGGCGGCTCCTTTCAGGGAGGCTTTCACAAGGTCGAACAAAGCATCCTGGCCTATAAGCAAGCCTCCTCAGTAATGCATCACTTGCAAACATTGAGTTTAAATACTTGCCTGGAAATAGGTAAGCATGTGTCCTGACATAAATGCAGTAAAACTACCAATCAAGAGATTTAATGATATTTATTAAGTGCCATCGTTGTTACAGAAGTGATGATATAATGACTCTCTAAAATGAGAAAACCTGAGTGGAACAGTCAGCTGTGAGCTACAGTGAATTTGCAAAGACAACAAAAACACCTGCAGTCAATAGAAAACTGCACCGACACATGTGCACAAGGGAATAAATCTCTCAAAGACGGAATAAAAACATTTTCTATTTTCAGCCTCTGCTGCCTTTTCTCATCCTCTCTGCTCTTTTAATTCCTTCACCTTGTTCTCTCCTTTCAAACACATTCCCTCTTTTCAGCCTCACTTCCTTTCCCAGTTTGTATTGTTGTGGTTGTTTCTTCCCCTCATTCCTCCTCTCTCTTTCACTCAGCACTTTTAATTCCACCCCCTATTTTCTCCTATAGAGGTGCCATTTCAATTGGGGGATGTGTTTGTGTGTGTGTTTGTGTGTACGAAATCGTGTGTGTCGGAGTCTGCATTTGTGAAAGCGTCTGTGCGAGATGAGGGAGGGGCCAGAAAGAAAGAGGTTAATATATGTGTGTGTGCATATGCAAGAAACAGAGTGAGCGAGACTAAGATGTTTTTTTGCATGCGTGCCTCAGAGTGTATGTCAGCGCATGCACGCCTTTGTGCATGTGATGGAGATGCAGTAAAGAGGTTTAACCCTCTATTTTAGTTTATGCGCGTATCCTTTTGGGGACCCCTGCCTCAAGGAAGAAGCTTCCTTTTATTCTCTCTTTTTTTTCGCATTCCAATACATCCTATAGACCCTGTTAAATGTGAACAAAATAGGTTGAGTGCTCGACGTGAGTGATAGACGTCTCTGTTATTCAGCTTTTGCATTTGTTACTAAACGCTCCTAATGACTGACATGTTTCAGCTTTCAAAAAGAGAAGCAAATCCATTAGAGAAAAGAACATATAGAGGAAAAAAATCTAACGAATTTGATAATGTCGGCAATATTATAAAAGAAAAGACGTCAAGATACCATTCCGCATAACTTGATATAGTTTCATTGTGGAGTGTTTTAAATTTCAGAAACCTGATTTCCATTGCTACAAAAAAACAAAAGCCTAGTATTAATAAAAATCAGCAATTGTTAGAATAAAATACCCCGGGGCAGCTTATGTGATTCAAAGCTGTGCGAAAGACAGAACTAAGCAGCTCTCGGATCAGCTATGTGATTTCACACACACACACCAGGTGTATTTCAGTGGTTAGTCATAGATTTGACCTTTAACCTTTAGCATTAGTGCACTGTGACAAGCTAAAAGGAATTTCATTGCAATAAAAAGTTGCACAACAAGGGACATTTGGCTTTTATACTAAAGTAACAGGGAGTAGAGATCAGATCTGGTTTGTTTCAAAAGAGAGAGTCTTCCATTTTTTTCCCACTACTGGTTTCAGAAAGGTTGTTGAGACATAATATGCGGTTAGGTCAGACAAACCACAGTACATGCTACTCTAAACAACACACCACCAGGAAAACTAGCTTCCATATTACACATGACAGTAGGCACATGAGTGGTTGTAAGCAGAAGAATATGGCCCCAAAATGCAGATTTTTGACTGTGGGATGAATAAATTTTACATCCTTGGCAATTTTTTTTGTATTATAATGGCATCAAGATCTATTGCTACTTTGAAATTAGCCATAAACAAACAATGCATATGAAAAATATAGTCTTTATTGACAAAAGCCCTTTCAGGTGTGCAACTGCCCAGATCTAAGCTCTAGGAGTGTCCTGTTTATTGTCCATATGCACTGCTGTGGTTCTGTGCTCTAACCTGACCTGCAATAATGGATACACAAGGGGTCAGCTGTGCATGGAGTGTAGAATATGTGGAGCAGGTTGTTGAGTGAAGTCTCATTGGGTGCTGTAGGACAGAAGGTCTGTGGAGAGTCAAAGGGTTAAATTGGAACAGGTTGGCAAAAAGTGCACACATGCATGTGCCACAGTTGGTACTGAATTGCAGGAGCACAAAGTCAAAAGTGTCGGTCAATACTGACTAAGCATGTGTGGCTGGGTATTACCGCATGGCAAAAGGTCAGGGTTAAAAAGACTTGGCGGTTTAAACCCTGTGAAATCAAAAGTTTGCCTTTAAGGTTTAATCCAGGTTTCCTGCACATGCAAGCATGTGTCTCATATGGCCACAGAGGGTATAGCACGTGTACTATTCCATCAACCCATTTCAAGCATGCCTGTATTTGTGTGGGGAAGTTGAAGAATTTTAATGTTTGAGAAAAAAAGAGGAACCTGGTGGGTAGAGGGAATAGTTCAGCAAATGCACCACAAGGACATGCTGAGCATACAACAAAATGAATTATTTTCATCATTTAAATCAGTAGTGACAGTCGTTTTTTCCCCTCTATGGTCCAAACACGCGTTGATGCAGCAGGCCTCACACAATGGCCCGTGCTGCAGCACATATATCATCAAGTACCTGTTAACAGTGGCCTGGAATCTCACAGAGCTCCTGAGTGGAATTTTTGCATTTACAGTAATTTTCCACATTTCTCTCAACTGCACCACATGTTTCTAACAGAATCCCCAAGATGCTCAAGGTATTCTTATAAAACCATCCACCCTTCATGCCATTGACATTTCACACTAACCAGAAGCACAGAGGGTTGGCTCAAATGAGTTCTGAGCCAGTGCCTTTCTGTGCAAAGCTTTCAGTCTTGAGATGTGAGCCAACTTTTGAAAGAACATGTGGGAATGGGTGGAGGATCGTTTGTTTCTATTTCAGTGTCAATCTTCTTAATCTCATGTAAGAGCAGAGTCTTCCACCTCTGACTTTTGTGTTTGAAAATGCACAATAATGAGGACCAGTTTCACAAGTGCCAATAAAATGATTATGAAGCTACCTGGACTCTAAAATCTTATCTCATAACATTGTTGATTCTTTAGAGCCTCAAATGGCCACAACAAATCATTTGCAAGCTATAGGCCAAAGCTATTTATTCTAATTAATCCTGTAAAGTATCAGGCTCGACACAGTTGAGATTTATACACAGATTCTGTAGAAGATTCCCATTAGTATGCCTAGCGAGTGTAGTGTTGCAGAGACCTGTCAATGCATGGTTGATGTTAACTAAAGTAAAACAAAGCACCGGTGTGAAAACTTATATTCTGTGTCCAGCGTTTTTGAGCTAATTTTTCAGGCTTTTTCTTGGAGACCATGCTTGATAAGATAGCTGCATATTGGTGATTTGTTTGCATCCTAAAGGGTTCACATCCAGATTAAACAGAGGAACATATATTATCCTGATCTGTTTGTTCATTTAGAGACTTTATTAAAACACATTATTTCAGTGCCTCATCCTGCTTTTGGTGTTGATTTGGTATTCCAGCAAATGTGCAGGCAATCAGATGACTGGAACAACGGCACAAGTTCTAAAACGTTTAGATATCACCCAACCAAACTGAACAACAGTAAATCAGTTTTCCCATCGTGCACTCCCATTTTAACCAAAGGACATCTCTTAGTGAGGTTTCTAACCATTATATCAGTTTTCTCATTGTTACTGTTAGCAGGGCTCATCCTGGGCCCAGTAGGCCTCAGGGCAATAATCTGGAAGAAACCCTGGCATGCATGAATCACTGACAGCTGTCATTTAATAGCCACTGATTTTGGTTATTTTGTGTGGAAATATTGCAAAAACACAATGCATGACTGATGCATGACACTCCTCTATCCTTGAAGTTGGATGGATGGGAATGTAAGTAAACTTCACTCTTGTCCCCTTGTGAATTCACATTTTCCCTGTGGCAATGGCACCCATGCGCATGCACACAGAATTAGACAGTCACTCTCTCTCTCTCACACACACACACACACCATGAAGGTTAGGGACTTTTTTTAGACATACTAATAACAGACTAACACTCTACACTCTGATCTTCAAAGCAGCTGAAGAGCAGAAGAGAATGCGGCCACTGAAAAGCCCACTGAGGGAGATTTTGGCACATTCGAACTCACTTAGCCTGTAAATGAACACTTTAATATTAACAATTCACAGTAAAGCTGCATGCAGTGTTAGGCTACAGCCAAATGACTTTGGCAAACATGAAGTCTGAGTGAGGGGAGTGAATTTACAAGCAAAGAACGCAATAAATAAAAACAGCTTTTACTGTGTCTTTTTAAAAGCTCATAAAAAAGAAGTTTCCTTTCCTAATTTTGAAGTGTGAACTTAATAGATTTACAGCTTTTGAAACCGTACTGGATGCTTTATTGCTTATCTTAAAGTGGTTTGCAGACTAATTTTCAAAAACATGGATCTGAAAACAAATTTCAAACAGTGGAGTGAGTGTTTCATGGTTTACTGTTGCTGCCAAGCAGAAAAATTGCAATCCTTTCAGAAACTACTCTGTAGCATTCCTGGATGTTAACAAAACTTCATTGCCAGTTTATTCAGCTATGGGGAATGGTAGTACTCATTTAGCCTGAACCGAGCTCCAGATTGTTTACAACTGACATTATAAAGCTGTCTTCAATGTCAGTCTCACATTTCATATGCCATAGCAGATGATATAAATGCAACTGGAGCATCCCAAGTATTTTGGCAAGGCTGTATTTCCTTCAGGAAACAATGTCCGAACGAGCCCAGCTGCCACTCATGTGCCTGGGGTTTCCAGCGGGCCTGAAGGGGCAAAATCACTCAGAATACAAGAGCTTGATATGGGAGGATATACAGGAAATTATATAACATCATCAAATCTTTGACATTGTTCTAGATAAGTGCTTTAGACAGAAACAAAAATATATGACAGACTTGAAATGGTAAGACTTGAAAGACGGAAGGTCACAGAAGCAATGCCTAAAACTTCTGGATGGTGACTGAATCCATGCAAGTTGATTTATATGGATCAGTTCTCTCAGATACAAAATCATTATTATAAAATGTGTGCTTGTCACTTACCATGGTGGAGGTTATTCTTGCAGGATGAGCTGTTGGGTTTTTGGTTATGACACCCAACTCCACTGGCTTCCCATCCACTCCAGATATATATTTCAGGTTCTTGGTTCTCACTTAAAGTTCTCTGAATGGTCGAGCATCAGCATGCATCAAATAACTTTTGTTCTGTATGTCCCTAGCAGGTCCCGAAGGTCCTGTGACCAAGGCCTGTTGGCTGTGCACTGTACATCGCTGAAAACTAAAGGTGACAGAGCCTTCTCAACAGTAGCACCAGAACTCTGGAACTCTCTCCCCTTTAGTTTGAGGTCTGCAGACTCTGTTGAGCCGAATACTTACCTTTTTACAATTGCTTTCAATGAACTATTTTAATGTGCTGATGTGAAATGATATTTTTTGACTTATTTTGTTCAGCACAGTTTTATAATGTAAGTAAAAGTGCTTTGAAATTTGTAATCTACAAGAAATCCATCATCTCATGTCTCAGTTACGCAGGCCTATAGACTCATCAGTGACCCTTTGACAACCGCCGGTTGCTAGAGAAAAATGTGTATTCCCTGACTGGATGGTTGAGTAGTTACTGGTGCTGACATTAGGTTAAAGTGTCGCACAAGTTTGCAAAGTTGGCATGAAAAATATAAATTTGTTTGCAAACACTTGCTAACTGCCGCCAAGACAGTGGAACTATAAAAAGTGTGATACACTTTCCCCTATGAAGTCAAAGTTATACTTTTGAAATGTGTTGGCTGCAGAAATAAGACACATCTTTTATACTGAAGGTGAACCCATTTCACCCGATGACAGTCAGCAACCACTCACCAACCAGTCAGGGAGTACAGCAACCTGTGGAAACCCGCCTGTGAGACTGAAGCTTTAATTGGCTGTCATATTGCTTAATAGTAGTGGTGCAACGGATTGCGGTTGATCCGTAATCCGAACCGATCCCACTCCACGGTTCGGGACGCATGTTATCCGAAGATTCGAAAAAGAAGGAAAAAAAGTATGTGTATGGTGCGCAATGTCAGTCTGTCAAGCGATAGTTATGGCCAGCGCTGGCGGTCCAAGTGGAGGAACAGAGAAGTTTGCTGCATTTAAGCAGCCCTTTGCTGCCCAATCCAACCGGGCTAAAGCTATTACAAAAGCTACTGGTAGATACAAAGCCCTGTACTGCCCTATATTGCACCTTAATTTGTTTTTATATAATTACGTGGAATGAGTCTTGAGTTGAATGTTTTAAGAGGCAAAAAATACCTAAATAAGTTCACAAGTAAATGTTAAAATTTTGTCTTTTTTTCTTCTTTTGCTGATCTGAAAATTGATCCGATCCGTGACTTAAAGCCGTGATCTGATCTGAACCGTGAGATTTTTGATCCGTTGCACCATTACTTAATAGCCACTGCTTGGACAAAAAAGTTGCTGATGAGAGCACACACACGTGGGCACAAAGGCATTAGGTTGCCATTAAGTAAAGTAATGAGTCGTGCAGTTCTGGCAAATGCCTTTAAATCTGGATCAGGGTGAGTGTCCACTACAGCTTCAGTCATGTCTGTTCCTGAATACCTCACTGCATCAACACTAAAATAAAAAAATAAATAAAAATCACAAACACAGCCTGTTTCCCAGAGGCAAAACAACCCATGCATTAACCACGGCTTAATTTCCCCTGCAACATTTATCGAGGAAACATGTGGGCCTAACAGAGATCTAGTTCGTTGATTACAGATTATTTCAGCGAACAACATCCTTCGATTCCAAGAGAAAGAATCTGTGAGTCATAAAAGGTGATAAAAGGCAAACAATAACAACCGGTGCCTGAAAACACAAACAATACATGGGAAGCTCTTTGTTCCCTGCAGGTTCCCTGTGCTAATGCAATAAAGTGCTCATTCGAGGCGAGCCATTTTGGAATCCTAACAGATTGGGATGTCAATAATGACTTTCAGCTTAATTTTGAGGCAGATCAAGTGAAACTGCTGAATCTGATTTCTGGGTGAGAATTTGATAGGAGGGCTAGCTGGGAGCATAAAACCACACTGGGTTTTAACCGCAGGCAGCTTTCAAGGAGCAAAACAGCAGAAGACACACAGCCTCAAAAGAAATCCTTGAGTACCAGCATCAATTACCACTATTAATGCACACATTACCCAGGCCCTCATTCTTTTTCTATGTGTGCTTCCTTGCACTCATACTAGTCGGGTGCACCCCAGGCTACACAGGAGAGTGTGTGTGTGTCTGTGCATGTGTGAGGAGAGAGAATATGCGTTTACTCCTGTATACTCGTGCCCATTTGTGTGTGTGTGTTGCTGGGTAATATATCATCTCAGCCTGAATAGACCCCCAAGCCAGAAGTTAATGAAGTGAAATGAGACTTATTAGCCAAAAACCTTTAAAGTCACTGACAGGCAACGTGGAGACATAAAGACAGCCTGAAATTATTAATGACAGTTGAAACATAGGTGCGTGAAGGGACTGAGAACAGAGGGGTAGCCCACAAAATTTGCATTCTGTTGAAGGAAAAACAGATTAAAAAAATTAAGAAACCCAAACTTGAATGTGTCATTCCCTTAAAATTTTGCTCTCTTGCCAGGAAAAATATAAAAGTTCCAACATTTAATAATGCTCGTGAGTGTACCTCCATGATTTTAAAGCAAAGATTTACACTTGACCCTTATATGCTCTGCAGTGGATTCACAGAGCAGTTGAAACCATGTGATCCACAGGGTGCACAGTTCTCAATGGCTTTATTTTTTAGGTGAATGCGCGGCCTGGGCAAGCCAAGTCAGGTAATGATCAGTCTAATTGGACAGGAATGACTACCTATCAGGCTGATTACTGCCACTACTCATCATGCAATAGCAGCTCAGCAGGGGACCAGCTCTGTCTGACATGCAGCACATGACTACAGCTGTTGAAGGGGCGGCAGCGCCTGCTGCCAGGGGCTGTTCTGAGGTCAGCCAGCGAACAGGGGTGCATTTCTCATCACTGTCAGAGATTTGGAAACGGTCCTCACACTTTGGGCGAGGAAGCCCCTTGACCAAGAAACCAATGTGCCAGACTTGTGACAGTCTGTCGATCAAAATGACTGGAGAGATGTTTGTGTAATTTATGTTCTCTTGTTAGAGACTTTGAAGGCTCACATGTAGCACAAGTGTTTCTGCTGTTGCCCCACTCGCTGAAGGCTAACAACAGATAGCAACAGATGTAGTTAAATTAAAAGATTGGGTTTCGCCTCCACTTCTCCACATATGCCACGATAGATCCAGTTCTTCAAAGATGCTTTGAAGCCTGATACATGTAGATGCCTTTGAAAGATCACAAAAAAGCAAAAGTGGTCACATTGGATCGTGATAACCCAACACTGTTTGTTGCTCCCTCTTTAGTTGTGACCTTGGGTTGACCCCACTGGTGTTTACTTAAGAAGCCATGAAGACTGAGTCACTTGTTTTGCTGAAGGCCAAAGACCTGAAGACCCAAAAGTACCTGGCAGCACCATATGCTAGTTAGCGTATGTTAACACTGTTGGTCGTGGTTTGCTTCATGAAGTCATGAATTGCTCAAATGGAAATTAAACTTGACAGCATCGTGCTTCTGATCAGAGGGGACACTGACGTAATGACCCATTCTAAACAAAGACAACTGTGTCAGAGAATTACAAAGTTTGGATTAGCTATGAGCTGCATCAGTTACGGTTAGCCTTTAAGAGAACAACATTCAGTTTAGCAATTAAGAGGTAGGATGGCCTTGATTTGGATTTGCTGGATGTAGCATTTTTCTCACCCTTTCACTTTATATAAATCAGAAAACATGTTTAGTAATTGAATAAAGACTTTATGGCCTGTTATTTCTATTAAATGCAGGGAATGCATTAAAGATTGTGTGCAATATTTCCCTGCTCCATCTCTTCACATCTGCAGCTCTCTCAGACAGTAAAACCTACATTTTTGCACACAGCCTATTACAATAAATGATTCAGCTGCACTCACAACTAACTTCCTTAGATGCAAAATTTTGACTGAGATCTGACCTAGATTCAGGTCAGTCCTTCATTCTCCATTTCCCTCTCAAAATCTTCAGGAAGTAGAAGGGGCGATGTAAGCTAGGTGAAATGCAGTGTTTGTCGACTCACAAAACTACACGAGGCGAAGTGAAGAGTTGCCAGGAGGTAAGAATTGTATGATCAGAGCTGAATGGGAATATATGGATGGTGTGGTTCATCTGCTGGTCAGACTTAGCCCACAGTCATAAAAGCTTCTCTTTGATCATCTCACATTGTGGACTTAACTCTAAATCAGAGCTCTGGGACGCTTTGCCAGTGGTTAAAAACATCCAAATAGTTATTTTCTGTGTTCAGTTCCAGCTGTACTTTGTACTTGGGTATTATTCGACCTACTAGCATGCTGGAAGACTTTTGGTGTGATTTATCTTTATACAATTTGCAGTTATATCACAACATCAGAGCAGTTAGAAGGAAGAAACAATTAAGTGGTGTTGCTGATACCTATCCTTTAATCAGCAAGCCACCTATCTAAATTTCATTGAAGCTTTGTTGGTTTTTGCTACTCGGTTATAAACTGACAGTAACGACTAATCTTAAAACTTTAAAAGTTATGCTGAATCGACTTGGACAACTTTTTAATGCTACAAAGCAAACATGACAGTCTCTGCTATCTTCAGCCTGCAAGGTCAGCAGTGCTGCTTCCAAACAGAAGATGGTTTCACACAATCACACCTTCCTCTAATGCTTGCCACTGCAAACTGTCTTACACTTATCAGAGAAGGCAGAAAGCAACAGAAGAAAGGACCTTTCAATGTCCGGTTGCGGGTCCATTTTTATGACTGTGTCGTCTCCGTCTCTCAGGCTTACTGCTGTCTACAGAGCAAATAGTGTGGTTGTCTGGATTTGGGTGGCAAAGGATTTGCTGTGGATGTGTGTGCTTGCTGGAAATGCGTGATAACTCATATAATTAAGGTTAATTCCAGTGCACTGGTTAATTAACAAGAGAAGGAACAGATTACTTTACTGATGCTGAAACAATCAATGGACAACGCAATCGAAAGTAAATTAATCAACAATGTTTTAGTAACACTTAACTCATTAAAGTCATTTATAAAGCAAATAGTGCATGCTCAAAGCTCTTTGGATCCAGCTTTAAAAAATATAATGAATATAATGAAATGACTCTATTAGTTGTTGAAAAACAAATGAGCACGCTGGAAAAAAAAACCACACATTTAGGTTATTGAGCTGATTCATCAAAACAAGAGATTTTTTTTTTTTACTTTTAAAGCCTAACAAAACTGTGACTGTGGTGATGTTCTTGAGTTTTCAAGGGCAGGATTAGAAAGTAAAAACAAAAACAGTTAAATGTCAAAATGCCCTTGCAGACATGGGACGAATGAATAGTGGAGTCTGTTTCGGTCAGTGCATGCTTATGGGAGCATAGAAAAGGAAAAATGGTTGGTAGTCTGAAGACCTCTGGGACCAGGGACGCTGGAGATAAGCCACCTAGTATCAGCACCCGTAAGTCTGTCTGAGCGTCTTCATGTCAAACCACTAGGGTCCCCTGTACTGATAACCCCTAACAGGAAAAGAGCCTTTTATGTTGCCTGACTGAGCCTTTTACTATACCACACACACTCACACACACAGAGGGAGAGAGACAGACACACACACGCACGTGTTCATGCCATTTTATCCAAGAATAGAGGAAATTCACACCATGAATTCAATCACCACTGATTACTATTCCTAGAAGACACACAGGCTGACTGGATGAATTTGTAAAGAAAAAGAGCATACAAATAGGCAAGAGTATCTCAGTGGTGTGAAACAGCAGCTTTGAGGGATTGTGGCCCTGAGGCTGCAGGTCAAAGTTCTCCTGAGGTCAGCTGCAGCAAAATTGACTAGCGACAGAGAAAGGGAGGGAGAGCAGGAATCAGGGGCGATTGAGAATGATCGAGAGAGACAGGGAGACAAGCTCCAGAGCCACTGATACAGCTCCCAGGTCTCTTTGATCTATTACAGCGAGCTTCCTGAAGTAAACACAGGCTAATTGTCTGGGTCAGGTTGAGATGCTTATCTGCCTTTGCGTGTCTGTTACCTGCAGTGATCCGATACGTTTCTTCAGCAATCCAGAAGAGGCCAAGATTGTCAGACCAAATCAGATTCCTGGTGGTACTAATGGAAACACCCAACATTTCACTGCTTCAATCCACCATTCACCATTAAATGCATCAGCAAGTCTAGGCCAGCTTTGACCCTACACGTATCCATCGACCTTTTAATCCATCAAGCGTGCCTCAGAATTAATACAAAACTGATAAAGAACAAGTTAGAGAGGCTTTTAAAGCTCTTTGTAAGTCTGCCGGTAACTTATCTTTTAATTGTCTGGTTACTTTGTTTATTAAAGTGTGCTTTGTTCCTGAAGTTTTAATTTCACTTTAGAATCAAGCTTTTCTTCCACTGTGCTAGTACTTCTGCTTTTCAGGGCTATCCAATTTTGTTTAAACGTGTTTTATATGTATGTCCTATCCATCAGTGGGATGGTGCATCTTGGTCCACATGAGGTCTTTTGCCAATAGTGAACAGAGAAGAAAAGGACCACGAAAATGAAGACAGATAGAAAATTAAGGCAGAAAGAGGAAGGCATGCATTTTCAGAGCTTTGAAGTTGACCTTTTGGTAGACAGGCAGTGGAGACAGGAAGCTAGGGATGACAATATCCTCCTTTTGAACTTCCTAGTATAAATATTGGTGGTGATGTTCTAATGTTGCTTTCCTTGTGATCCCATTCTAATACAGACCTTTCAGAAAGCCCTTTATGTGGATTCTGCTTCCTTTCTCTGCACCCTGAACCCACAGTTCAGACAACAGGGGTCTCAAGGGGGAAATAGCTCATCCAGTGATGACGCTACTCATTGCAAGCCTGATTGGGTTTAGTGATGCCTGGGGGGCCTATGGGCAGATAGTAAAGATATATAAATACACCATGGTTACTGAGGCTACTGGAGACACACATCAATGAACTGATGTTGGAAGGTCTGTTTTCATGCAGATGGATATAAGAATTTAGGGGAAGATTTTTTTTTCTTAAACAGTGTCTGAGATGTTTTCCTCGTCACTATATAATGCTTTTGTAAACCTATAGCATCTACCTTACCTGCTTCCATACACTCCATTCAATTCTGAATGAGGCAAAGGCAACAGCCCTGCACTGGGGGTGGGGTATGGGCAATAAAGAGCAATGGAAAAATCCAATGCAATTTAGGCAGACAAATTTATGTTTTGATGTGGTGTGTCTAAATCTGATTGATCTAAAATCCAATTGCACAGCCTTTATAAAAGCTTCTTTTATATAGATCTTTTTTTAAAAGAATCACACATGAAATCCTATTTACAACATCGCCATATTCCCAGCAGCCTATAGCAGAGCCAGTAAAAATACGTTAATAATATTTTGTCTTTAAAATTGCTCTGTAGCTGCCACCCTGAAAGGAAGAAATCTGTTTTATGCAAAGATCACAAAGTGCAACAAAAACACGTTGGTGGTCTGTTTGCAGATACACGTGTTTGTGTGCAAGAAGTGGTTTCATTTAAAAGCAATGCTTTGTATGCATGTATGTGAAACAGAGATACAGCCACCGCTGCTGGGCCGGTCTTCTATCTGGTAGCTGCATCACTCCACCTCAGGCGCAGGGCTCCACTCTGTCACTCAGGGTGACACATGGAGAAGCAGCCCCTTGCCCGTGGCGTACAGAAGGGATCGCCGTCCTGTCAATGTCTGTCACTCTGGCTTTGTCCCCTGTCATACCCTGACGCTGGCAGGTTAAGAAAAAAGGGGGGGGGGGGGGCCATCAGGGGACAGTGATAGATTGACAGGTGACAGGTGAAGCCAGGGCTACAGAGATCCAGACAGTCATACATAACCCAGTGTGGTTCAATATGTTTGACTATGTGCTCGCATATACAACACAGCTGGAGCCAGCTTAATATACAAGGTAGAAACACACAAGTGGCATCAATGGCATTATTCCTAGCATCCTCCTCTGTCACACCGGAGCTCCTCTTTCATCTGTGAATCCTCTCTAAGGTCTTGCTCTTTTTCTTCCTGCCTGACACCTCCATCTTCAACATCTTTTGTTCAGTATATTCACTATCCCGCCACTGCACATATCCACTCCATCCCAAACTTCCCTCTCTGACTTTGTCTCCATATACAATTTATATACACAGTTAAAGAAAACAAAAAACAGCATGCAGGCATATCTTTTTTTGATCAAGTGTACCCAGCTGGGCTTCACATGTACCAACTGTAGTGATGCTGCCGATAGATCTAAGCAAGAACTGAAAGTGTGTGTATAGAGGGGTGTAGGCTTGGGATTATGTTACATTTTTCATGCAAGAAAAGGCAAACACTCCAAGACAGAAAGATTTATTTTTTTTTGCCTTTTTGCTGGCAGAATTACAGATGGATGTCTCTATTCTAAAATCAGTTTTATGAGACAAGTAATGTTATTAAATAATTGCTGAGAAAATACACGGAGACATCAAATCATCTGAGTGCAACCGAATTGCAGCCAACATATGTGAACGTCCTAATATGGGACTGAATTTACAGCTCTCCTTGTTGCTCGATGGTCTTTTAACGGCCATTATGGCTGCAGCCTTTGCTCCCAAACCGAACATTAGTCCGTCACTGCAGCTCGAGTCTAAAGCTGATGCCAGAGGTTGCACCCAAATCATTGTATGTGACCTGAATCTCCCATTCCATTACCCAACACTCCCTGTGGAGACAGTAGAGGTCCCTCAACACCTGAACTCCGACCCCAGCCCTATCAACAGGAAGAGGATTTATAGGCACCCACACAGGCATTTGAACTGTCTCACCTTGTGTCTCATAGACGACATAGAGTCATGATGATGCCATAGTTTTGAGGTTTTTCTCTGAAATGTGATCTAATTCTTCATATCTGCAGTATTTCAAGAGGCAGTATTAGTCAGGGGGATGTTTGAAAAGCTCTCTTTCGTTTAAACATTTTAACCATCACCTCTCCCCCTCATGCTATATATAGATATATATATAGATATATAGATATATATATAGATATATATAGATATATATATAGATATATATAGATATATATATAGATAGATAGATAGATAGATAGATAGATAGATATTACACATAACATAACAGACAACTTGGAAAATAACCCATTTTTGATTGCGGTCCCCACCGGTCCGTGAGTCGCTTGGTACAACGAGAGTTCAGGCTTGGGTGAAATTCATGGTTTTCAGGGTTTTTATTGTTAACTTGGTTTCCCTGGGTCTTTTCCCGTGTTGTAGTTGTGTGTCTTATTTTGAAAAAAATATTTACGCATAGCGACCAGAGCATTAAGGGGCAGAGAGGAGGACGTTACTCTCAATGTTGTTTGTGCATTTCAGGAGGACGCGGCTAATAAAGCTACACAATTACCCAGTGAATTCATGTTTATTGTTATTATTATATTTACAAAATACCACAGTTTTTGTCTCGGTCGAATCATTTTATTTTGTTGTATTTACCCGCGACACCTTAAAGGCCGCTCCGTGAAAACATTGACATTAAACCGGTCCGTGGCGCAAAAAAGGTTGGGGACAGCTGTCTTAGGACACTTTAGGTATTCCGTGTTATTATTGTTATATATTTTCCAAAAGTGACTGCCTACAACCATGTGTAAAATACAGCGTAGGTTCTGTCATGATACGGAGCTAGATTTCAATCAGGAGTGTTGGGGATCTTGTCCAAATTGGTGAAAATGCAATACCTGAATGGCAACGGTTTCATTTTTTCAGCGTGACAATGATCCCAAACATACTGAGAATGCAGTAGAACCATACCTGGATAGAAAAAACAGCATGCAACACATGTTGTCATGAAACAATGGGATTGTCATGTATGTCAAAACTGACATGTAATAAGTAAAAACTCTAACCCGAGTAAGAGTACTTGGACTATGTAGTGTACGCAGTGGAAGTGTACCAAAGAAAGAAACAGGACTAAGAGAGAGTGAAAGAGAAGCAGACAGTGGTTCACGCAGTAGGATAATGAGGTCAGTTAGTGCACTATTCATCTTCATTTGTCAAAGCAACATTGTGTATGCATCGCTGTATTTAACTGGTGTTCTGACAATGCACTCAAACCTCCAGTCTCTTGCTCTAATACAACCATCACTTTTTCAAACATACTTTCCAAACAACAACTCAACTTAGTGTATTTGCCAGAATTATCGTCAGCCCTGTAAGTGTCAAGAAATACTCCCATGTTTTGTGTATTTATATTATGGGGTAGATTTGATTAACAGAAACAAATCCAAGACTCGAGGAGGAGAGCCCACAGATGTCTCAAGGAGCGGTGGCTCAGCCAGACTGACAGGATGAATACCTCTGCTGATCCACAGTTTGGGATTCTTTGGACCCACGCTCATACTGTGACACAAATATCTGGCAGGCAATAATATTCCTAAAAATTGGTGTAGGAAAAGAGGAATGGAAAACTAGATTGCAAAAGTAACTGACACAAGCACATTTAGACAGCTAGAGATATACAAGACGGCACGTACTTCCAACATATTTATGCACAATCACACATTATGTGAGTTTTTAATAAGTAAAAAAGGAATGAGTACGTACGTTTTTAGTACTGTAGCTGGTATGAGGAAACAAGAAAAACATTAAAGAAGAGAGAGACGAGGAAATACATGTACATTTTTACCGTTCACAGAGTCCTGGGAAGCCTGTGAGACATGGAGAGATTGGTGGGGATATGTGAGGAGCAGCACTTGAAAGCCCATCCAGGAGTTTAAGATGTTCAGAGGGAGTTACTGGTCATCTGCTCTCTCTCCCCCCTTCCCTCCTCTGCTTTCCTGAGTCTTTTCAAGCTCTGGGCCCACAGACCCTTTCTTCTTTTCTCATCCCTTAGAGAGCCCTGACATGGATGACAGGTACAAGAGAAAAGAAAGACTGTAGATGTGTAAATAGAGGAAATGGAAGGTAGTGGATGAAGTGAGGGACTCCAGACAATGGAGGGAATGAAAGAAAGTAAGAGAGAAGGTGAGAAGTGAATGTAAAACAGGATATACTGTATAATCCTTTAATATTATTTGGCTGACTTTCTGCCTTAAAGTTTAGTTCAAAGAACAGTCTCAGAGAAACTTGGTACCGTGATAAAAAAAAAGAAAAAATCCAAAAGACATAAAAACAAATATGGTTGCCATGAAGGCATGAGTAGGCAGGTCAAGTTCATTTCACACTTAAATTATCTTTGGGCCTAACTGTGTGATCATAAGCATAATGTGGAAATTAGAATGTTTTCCCCAAATGGCTAAAAGCATAGATCTATCCTGGTTTATCTCAATAATTCAAGCTGCTGGTGGTGTTGTAATGTGTGGGGATATTTTCCTGGAACTCTCTGGGCTCCTCAGTACCATTTCAGAATCATCTAAAAGCCACAGCCTCACTGAGCTCTGCTGCTGACCAAGTCCTTCCCTTTACGACCACAGTGTACCCATCTTGTCGTGGTTGCTTCCAGCAGGGTAACACGCCATGTCACAAAACTCAAATTAAACTGGTTTCCTGAAAATCAACTCACTATGTTGAAATGACGACTGCAGCCACCAAATCATAGTCAAATAGAATTAGAGTTAAACAGTTTGATGGCGTGTGGGACAAAGGAGTTTTTAAGTCTGTTAGTTCTTGTCTTGGGGAGAAGCAACCTGTCACTGAACAGACTCTTCTGATTGTTAATGGCCGTGTGCAGAGGATGCCCAGCATTGTTCATTGAAATTCAAATGAACCCTAACAAGATGTTTACTGATGTAATTCTTGGAAGATACGATTAAAGAGATTATGAAATGCATTGTTCAATGTAAAATATGACTCCATATGTATTAGGCAGAGTGAAATGCAGGTTAAAAGTATCTATTTTCATTCTTTTATCCTTAGACATCCTCTTATAACCCTATTCAAATTTACTGGCTTCTCTGAAAAGGGTTTATCTCAAAACGTGATGTCATATTTATCCCCACCAACCACAGTTGCAGTAACAATGAAGTACAGGTGTATACTGCAAGGGGAGCCACATGAGTGCTGTTTTAAGTTTGTAGGGATGAGTTATTGTTCCCATTTTTTAGCCGTATAACAATGATTTGCATGACAGGCCCGTCGGTCGATGAGGTCACTGGAAAAGGGTTTAAAGCAAGGGTGCTTATGGTTAAAGATAATAAATACTGCTCTGACAAGATGAGTAGAAATGGCAGATGGTAAGAGGTATTTTTTTTCCCTTCTCAATGCCATGTGTGTCTATCATATTCTCATTCTTTGAAAGGATTATTGTAGAAAGTAAAGCGGTCCAACTCTGACTCAGAGAAGAAAAAAGGATTTTAAAAAGTTCAGCTCTTTTTCTCACTGGGCTCTTTCATAACCATTAACTGTGTGATGACACCAGCGGATATTCAGATTGATTTACCATCGTCTGGGGATCACTTGGCCTGCACAGAAGTCACCCATACCAAAGATTCATTTGGGTCTTTAATGAAAAGCTTCCTGCCCCAATGTTTCTTCAAACCCAAATCCACCTATTTCATACTTTACTTTGATTGCTGTAATGGCCTTATTTATGAGGTCACCAGTGAAACGTGTATCTCACTTGTAGTTCTTAAGCTGCAGAGTGGGGAGGAAATTAATCTAAAAATCTCCAGATACAACCCTCATTTTTCAAAAAATGTTGTGGTACCTGAAAAAAAATCAATGCACGGGTTAAAGGAAATTCTTAACTTTGAGATTAAGAGCAATCTCTCTGGAAAGTGTTGGCAAAAACCCAATGTAATATAACAGAATAACAAATTCAACAGATTGCAAACAAGAAAGTAAATTAAAACTACAAAGTTAGACCACTTATACTATCGGGACTCTGTAGTTAGCAATTACTGCCACATAATGCCTTTACCAACCCTGACAGCTTCACCCTGTGGAGTTACCTGTGAGGTAACATCAAAGAAGTCATCAACGGTGACCTTGACCAGGCCTGGAGAGGAGGCATCAGAGCCAATGAAGTGCTGTGTGTTTTAAGTAAGTCCACAACACTGCCCTGATTAACGTGTCACAGGAAGACGGGGGGCCTCTATAATCAGCCTGTACAGATGAATGGACCACCAAAGTCTGCACTTTCCTACTGCTGAGGGTATGAGGGGTAGCCAGAGTCTGAGTCCAAGAAACAGGTCATTTAGCTGTCCTTGCCAAATGGATGTGGACATGATGTGACAGTGAAGCATGAGGTTATGGTTTCTAATCACAGCTAGAGAGGAAGGTGATGGGCACGGACTGAGTGGATGAGAGTGAATGGAGAGTAGGGGTCATTTTAGCAGAAATCACTGGGTCCCCTGGTTTGTTTCACCTTTGACTCAGGGGGAATATTGACCAGAATTTCCCAGTGGTGATTCATTTCCTATAACCAACCAAAAACATTTTACTCTAAAATTACCTTCTGTATACAAAACATATGCCTGTAGCTATGGAGATAGCCATGGGTTTCGAGGGAGGAGGCCTTGGAGGATGATCATTAGCTATCAGGGCAAGTGCTATGAAGAGTGAGGCAGATATTTAACACAAAGTATAAAGATGATAAATGCAATTGAAATCTCTACGGAATGGGTAAGACAGACAGGTTAATACTTGCCCCAATAACGGAGAATGGCCTTGAGGTGCAATTTAATGGAGCACAATACAGCATGAATGGGAAAAAAATAAATCATATATATGATCTATATCATATATATGTTCTGGATGGATGGATGGATGGATTTATTCGTCTGTATCAAATATAAATATATATATATATATATATATATATATGCACACACACACATATATACATATATCTTTCCTTTGTTCTTTGTAGTATACAGTACTTTTCCAGTGTAAATTTTAACACATACAATTGACACATACAATTTCAAGCACTGTGTTCATGAAACTACCTGGTTAACTGATGTTATTGCCTGTCTGTTTGCATAACTGTTGTAGTACACTTTTGTATGTGTCACCTCTACACCATGATTTAAATATGGCAATATCAGAGAACAAAGTATATGAAGTGATGATTCAGTAGATGCTCTGCTTTTCTCAGGACTGAAATGGCTCTGGATCATTTTTGATTCTACATGCTTTGAGGTTTTCTTTTCCTAACTTCATATAATTTTGTGGTCTAACATCACACCAAGAAATGTAATTTGATATGTTCTCTCTCCTTTTTTTGTTTTTATATGATTAAATATCACATTTACGTCCATGTTTGTCCTAGAATTTCCAAATATCATAATTTTAGTTTTGCATAAATTCACTGATAATTTGTTTTTATTAAACCATCCTTTTTTAGTCAGTTCTTGAGATAACCTCCAAAAACATCTGCAAAATGTCTTCATGGCAAAGACTATTTTGATCATCTGCATAGAAAACCGCAACACTACATGTGTCATTTATGTAAAAGATTAAAGGCGTTTTGGACCCAATACTGACCCCTGTGGGACACCATGAGCAATGTTCAAACTTTTTGATCGATATCCCATCTTCATAAATTGCTGCCTGCCGTTTAAATAATGTATCACCCAGTCTAATGATCTACACACCAACCAGTGCAAAAAATTTAAACCTATAAACTGAAAAATGACACACACCAGTGTGTTCAACTGTGTCAAGGGTACCTTTGAAAGATTTCCAGATTTCTTGGTGTTTCACAGCATTGCTGCCAAAGAACACCTTGTGCTCATCTTTGAAAAC
Organism: Aulonocara stuartgranti; assembly: GCF_965226115.1. Taxonomy (NCBI): domain Eukaryota; kingdom Metazoa; phylum Chordata; class Actinopteri; order Cichliformes; family Cichlidae; genus Aulonocara; species Aulonocara stuartgranti. The sequence goes on along the minus strand of NC_138959.1, from coordinate 7,622,452 downwards.
CTACAGTATTTGATTCCCTTGGATAAACAGGGTGGTTTTATAACTAGCCTTTTAACATCACACATTAAACCATCAAGTTGCTCAACTGAAGAACTTTGTCCTATCAGTTGAAAAAAAAGAGAGACTTGCTCATGAAAACTTAACTTCGACATAGAGTCTTTTTTGAAACATTTATTCAGTTGTTACATTCTTGAGTTGATGAACATCAATTTAATCTCCATGTGGGGCCAAACTCCAAATAATGAGTTATCCATTAATGAGGTTTCCATTCCAGCTACATTCAGGACCAGATATTCTCAAGGCCATGCACTGGGACTCTGGGTGAGGAATGGCTGCCTGGTCAAGCCCTCAGAATTACAATAAAGAGCCAAATTAATCCCCTCACCATCATTCTAGACGTGCATTATCCTCCACTGTCATAAACTTGGCTGTGGACAAGATTTGCAGCTGCCTTCAGCTTTCTCTCTCCCATGGCTTTCTTTCCTAATTGTGTGCATTGCCAAGACCTTGACCAGAGCTTTTCTCATTTGAAGAATCTGAGATCTTCAGATTGATTGCCAACGAAGGCTAGTAATAACACAAACTCTTCATTCTTGGTTTACGGAAGGAAGACAAAACTATACTCCTGATGGCAGATTTGCAGGAAAGCCAAAGTAATTAGGTGATTTTCCACTGAATTAAGATCTTTGTTGTGGAGCAAATGTTGAACTAAAGTTAAGCAACCTGGGATTAACATAGAATCTACTGTTATTAGACTGCCAAATTTATACAGAATAATTTCTTTTCCAGAGATAGTCACAAAGACTCTTTCACACTGTTCAATCTTACAAACAGAAATTAAATCTAAACAAGAATTCGCACAAAGGGCTCTTAACATTATACTCTTATGCCAAACAATATGGCGTCATTTGAACAGAATATAGTAGATACTTTGTCTCCGAGTGATTTTGTGTTTGTTGTTTTAACGTTTTATTCACTGCTGCTGCTACCACAGCACATAGATCATATAATGTAAAAGTCCTGCTTTGCAACAATTTCGTTAGTGGGAAGCAGCAGCGGATGTGAGCCAAGGTTATAAACCGGAGGACATCATCCCTTCTGATAAAGCTCTGCTGTTGCGTGTCCTTGGCCAAGTCCTGCTCCACCATCAAGGCTATAACTGAGTACAATGACCTAGGTTAACATCGTCATGGTTGAAACACTGCACCAAAAGAATAGAGAGACTAAGAAAAGCAATCAAAGAAAAAGCTTACAAAGTTTTTTTTTCCAGAAAGACAGTACTGTTTTGCAACGAGTCATTAAACAGAAAGACAGCAGACACAGCTATTGCTTTGGAAAAGATTTTATTTCCACCTTTTTATTCTGAACGGTTCAATGAAATTTCATTTTGATTCAGAAATAATGAAAAGCGGGTGAGAGCTAGAACTGTAGAGAGAGGACAAGGAGATTGGCTTCTCGAGTGGCAGGTGATTTAAGTCTGAAGCTCACCACTCATCTTTTCACTATAATGTTGATGGGATTTATTTATTTAACTACAATCAGTTATACTTCATAATTACTATGACGGCAGTGAATTTAATTTCAGAACATTTGGATTTAATGATTGATTACAGCAGGGAGAAGTCTGTAATGGATTACACTGAAGAGACATCTTTTCAACCAAAACACTCCTGGACGACTCGAGCTCAGGTGTTACAAGACAGGAGCCAAAACAAAACAGACAGACCTTTTTTAACAATGAGACAACAGCACGCTCTCAATGCCTGATTTGGTGCCATTAAGTCATGTTTCCCAGCAAAGAAGAAAAAAACTTCCCCTAAGGCAGAGCATTCTGCTGCAATTTGGCTGATTAGATGATCTAAGCTGGTATTTATGGGGGGATTTTGTTTGAACTGTTGGCTTCTATACATAAGGATGGTGGGGAAAGGAGAAAAGCGGGCAGGGGAAAGGCACAGACATCTGCAAAGAAAGCGCATAAGTGAAGAGGAATAAATTAAAAGATGGGGTAGCAACCATTATCCATTATCAGACATGAAGAGAGGGAGAACGAGGAAGGGGAAACAGCTGAAGAGAGCAAATGTAAAGGAAATAAGTGTCCAAATGGAAGAAGAATGAAGGTGGAGTAGGTAGAAGAGCACAGACTTCATTACAAGTCATGACAACTGCAGCTCCTGTTACGGTTTTACCATGTGTCTGATTGCATGTTTATACAGAGACACTACACCCCCATCCGCATCACTCCCGTCTTCTCCAAATCTGTGTACCTTTCACTGTTTTCATACTTTGTATTCCTTGTGTCCCTCACTGACCCTGCTTTAGCTTCTTCCTTATGCCTTTTCTCCTCCATCTCACCTCAGTTCCTGAACTTTTTGACTTTTAAAATGCTATTCTGTTATAGTAGGACAGAATCCAGGATATCGATATGACGTTACGATTCATTTGCAATCCGACATCTTTGCTTTTTCCAGCTCTGCTTTCCTGCGGATAGAACATATTTCCATACCTCCCGCTCTGTGAGACCACTAGCTCTGGTGGTCTCATCAGTGTGTGTCAACTCTGCACAACCACCTCCCTGCCTGGACCAGTCCAAGTAAAACCGCAGCCTTTTTATCACAGACCCATACTGTGCTTTGCACCCCTAGTCCCTCTAGACAACATTTTGTTTCCACCTTCACAGCAGCAGAGACCTTGCATAAAACAGCACGCTGTTAAAATGCTAGACACTGGATAAAAACACGCTTCTAATATTGCCCCCGCTAGCCATTTATGATGTATAAATAAGCTGCAAAACACCATTAATTAAACATGGAGTTTACAGCAGCAGCTCAGTTCTGCTGCAGGGTAATAGTTTAAGGGAAGGAGGCTGTTAAAACAGAGCCACCAACAGAGAAGACCCAAGACACAAAGGGGGCCCACACAGGCTGCAAGTTGTCTCCATGTCTGCCCCAAGGACAGCGAATCCCATCGCTAAGCAGGATTGTTTACATGCATTCCAGAATGGGATGCATCTATTTCACTGCTGGGGCAACTAGTGGGAATGAGCAAGTAAAATTCATTTTCTACTCCCTGCTACCTTACTACACCCCACAGGCTGTGATATAATTCTCAGAATTCTTTATTTAATGTTTGGCAATACAGTTCATTTTATTTCATAAAAAATGTAACAAACACAGGTACAGTTACTAGGGCTTTTCACACATACACTGCAGTTTTGAACCTTTCTAGACACCTGTGCACACCATTGCAATTTCTCTTGTATAAAGTCTTTATCATTTTTGAATGAAATTTAATTCATAGCTAACAATCACCCTGTGCCCTGCTTTTTCTCCTCACCTGCCACCCTTGCATATACCATATGATAGTTCTCGTGGTGAGAATGTGAGAATATTCCAGAGTTCATGCGTAAAAACATCTTAGGACAGCACACAGGAGAGCTAAGCAAAATTCAGAATGAGAGACTGGATTAGTATGCGTAATGTAATTACTGTATTTGGATTTGTAATCCCTTACATTTTTCCATCTACCAATACCACCCTTCTCTCTCCTCCTTTCTCACACACACCAACTATTGAAAAAAACAAAACCAAAACATCTGCACTGCGACTCATCTGGTTTGCAGGTTTGTCAGATTGTTGAGGGACATAACACTTATCTCTACTCCACATCTAAAGCTTGGTTAGCGGTGAGTCCCTGTTCATGTCCAAAATAGCTTCCAACAGGGCCGAGCTTAGAAGAGAAAGGATACCAGCCTGGCCACAACTAATCATCATGTGATGAATCATTTGAGTCGAAGCCCTTAGCTGTGGCTAAAGGATCACAGATTGCAGCTGTCATCTCTTAAGGATGCAGCATCTTCTTGATTTATATGTATTCTGAGTAAAGACTTTGCTCTTTGATCTGCTGTGCCATGTTTCCAAATGCATATGTGGACAGAAGTAAAGAAAATAATGCAGTTTATCAGATAAATGCAATACTGTGCAAAACTGGACAGGTTATTTCTTTAAGTAGCCTTCATGAAAAGTTCTCCAAGCTTCACGAAGGAAATTCAAAGATCCTGTTTGGATGCATTTTGTTCTCGTCTCTGTCAACATGTTCCCACACTGCTTCAATAATACTGAGGTCTGAGCTCTGGAGAGGCCAGTTCATGGCTGATATTGTTCCATTGTGTGTTTTTGTGTCCAGGTATGTTTTTGCTGCATTGGCAGCGTGTTTGGGTTCATTGTCCTGCTGAAAAATGAGGCTGTTGCGAAACAGATGCTTTCCAGATGACACTGCATGTTGGATTAAAATCTGATTTACATTATTGCCTTCATAATTCCATCAATTTTAACAAGATTCACAATGCCAACGGCTGAAATGCTGCTTCAAACCATGACAGAGACGAGAACACATTTTACAAAACTTTTAAATGTCTTTTTTTATGCATGAAGGATTCACAGCTCAATGTGAAGTGGCACAGCAAACAAACAAAAACATTTTTGGCTAGGTACAAACCTTGGGCTGAAAATGAGTGGAAACAGCAGAAAAATCTGAAAACCTTCAGAAAGCCTGGACAGCTATTGTTCATGACCACTTGAAAATGTGAAGACAATCTGGCTCCTTGGAAGCAAAATATAAGGATTTCTACTGTACTGTGATTGAAAAAAAAAAACAAGTTACATTTGTCTTTTTCTTCTTTTTTTCTTCTTACACATCTGACCGTCATCAGGCAGTTTGGTACAATATGTCCTTTCATACCAACTAAAACGATGTTTGATTTCCAAAACACTACAAATTCACATTGTCGTTGCATAAATAGTTGTGGTGTGATTAAAAAAATGAGTTTAAAATACATTCTTTCTACAACACTCACATTTCTTGAAGTTCTTTCATAAAATAAATTTCTCCCATTAGGTGCTATGTTCACCAGGAAAGTACAGGTTTAAACTCTGTCAATGTCATTTGCAATGCACTTTTCTCTGTTAATGATTTAGGGACACCGTGATACATGCACACCTAACCATTAATTCGTAAATGAGGTAATGTGGCATGACAAGGTAAATAGCTACTCAACACATGCTTACGCAAAACCTCTGTCTTAAGAAGCTCTGGCTACGAACCAGCCTTTGCTGCCGTACCTTTAGTCCGTACCAGCTGCAAGATGGTAGCATTGACGGAACTGAATTCTACGAACCACTAAGTGGTAAGGTGATGCTGTGCCGCTAGCTGAAATGGAAACTGTGTGCAGGGTAAACATTTACACAGGCTTGATGAAACTTCTAGCATCCGGCACACTGCCTGAGCAATATATTCCAATCACATGCTCCACGCCTGCATGCTCCCACATGCTGTGTGCTGACACCCACTTTGGCTCAGTGTACCCCATTTATTTAACTGCAAATGGAGCAAAACCGTTCAATTGTAGCTTTGGCCATACTTTGGATGTGACAGGCCCCACAGTAAAACAAAATCTAGACTGTTCATTGCCTGAAGAGAAAAATGAACTAAGATAGAGCCGAAGCAATGGAAGAATCCAAACTTTAAATGCATGCTCATGTGCATGCACGATGAAGGCTAAAACTGTCATAATTGTTTAATTGCATGGGGAGTGAAGCTCAGAGGGATCTGGCAACCACAGACAGGTGTGTATAGGCGTGTGGCAGATTGACAAAAACAGACTTTGCAGAAACTTGTGAGCCATATTTATCACCCTTAGGCTTTTTGAAAGATTAATTATAAAGATAAGCTTCTTACAATCCAGATCATATTTGTCAGTTTATGTTAGTTGTTGGTTTGCTCTTCCCACTGATGAGAGGAGTCGAACAATGAAAACAAAACCAAATGAGAATTCAATCTTTTTCACTCTTTCCCAACGGGTTTTAAAGACAAGAAAAAAAGATCTAAATTAAAAAGAGTTATTTTCCATCTGTAGCTTGGTGTCTTGAAAATGAGAAAAAGAAACAGTGCAGAGGTTGTGCCTTATTTGATTGATTATTTTCAACATGCAGTGTCTGCTGTATCCTTTATGTGGATTCCCATCATCATTTTCTGACCTCTGAAATACAGAGACCAAACCACATTAGTAGATTTAATTAGGGACGCAGAAAGTTGGACAGCCACCTCACATCTTTCCTCCCTGAAGTAAGACAGCAAAACACATAATCATTGTTTTAAAAAAAGCAATAAAGTCTCTGCCATCAAATTGAATATTAAAGAGGACAGACTAGACTGCTAGTTCTTCCCAAGAAGCAGAAAGTCTTACAGAACCTTGCACCAGCCAAAGCCCCTTTTACTTTCACTTTTTTTGGTAAATTCACAATGACAATCTTATTAGAATGGGTGGTATAACATTCTTGTATCACTTTCAACACAGCATGGAAAGTCTGAACTGAAAGCATTCAAATGAACTGACTAGCGCACACAAGTTTGCAACCTCCTCCCACCAAAGGAACGACCAAGAAAAAAGTCCATGCATCAATGAACTCCAAAAGACCTGCACAGGCTCTCTTTAACGAAGAAGAGGATATGTGGATCCTGTACCAGAGGGTATATGAGGACATGATTTGCAACGAGCCAAACAGACATCCACATGGCAATGTGGAAGTGGAAACAGTAGGCCTAGAACAATGTCTTCTCAAGTCTTGAGTCTCTTTTCACTCCATTTCTGCTAATGCATTCCCTCTTTTAGCCTCCGTGAGTATTTACCTGTAAGCAAACAAAGCCTGATCACATATGATTGGTCAACAAAGGTCTGACTACAGTGGGCTATAAATGGAAATCCAAAAGCTTCCAATATGAATACTTTGTTCATATTTTATGGACTATTTATAAAGACTGGCACAGCATAAAGTCCAGTTCACTCATGAGCAACTGTCACTGTTGTGGGTATGTGTGAATAAAGCCATAAATAACATTACAAAAATGGGATAATTTCCTTAGGAATTAATAAAGTATTCTGATTCTGAAACTTCCGTTGTAATAAATAAAACTACAACTGATATCTGTGAAATAGCTACAAGTCTCCAGTGGATTCAAAAAGTAAATTTATGAGAGACGGGCTCCAGCAGCTTACTGGAGCGGACATTAAATCAGAGAGTATCTTGATACTCGTATTGGCTGCTGTTGAAAATATACTGCAATTCAATGCAAAAAGCATGAGAAATGTCTTTGTTCTGCACAATGAGCTCTTTACTCACTATCTGACGACCAAGCACTGGACCAAGCTTTTATTGGCAGGCAAGACACCGAAGAGCATGCAAATTGAGGCACACTGAAAAAGGAAGTCTGGGAGAGCTAATCTGTCATAGAGCTACAGCACACTGAACAGTATAGCAGTATATTATGAGGAACAGATTGCATTGGTGTTCTATTAGAGCCATGATTGTAACCATAACTGTCATGCAAAGCTTGAGTAGATGAGAGTATCAGAGGAAATGAGATAAGTGGATTTGTGCTGGAGCAAGCACACGTGTGCATGTTTGGTTATATGCATGGGTGTGCATGAGTCATGTGTTTATACATCCCTCACTTTTGTGAGTTTGAACACAAATACCTGGATAAATGTTAACATTCTAATTAATGAATAGTAAGTATATTTAAGAAGTCGCTGTTAAGTGAGTACATTAACTTTCCAGATTTTTCAACAGGACTATCAGTATGTGTTTGCCACCAGGTTGAAAGCTCAGGAACTCCTCAATGAGTCTTAGTGGATCGGGCAGATTTATAGCACAGGTCCATGATGGAGGTGCTTTGCTATAACCGTGTTAAACCTGGGTAGCAAGAGAAAAAGAGGGGGTTGGGCGCAATCTGATACAGGGCTTCCTCTAATCAGCCAGAGGCTTCACACTACCTCAGGCAAACAGGATGTATAAAGTCCTAAAAATCACTCTATATACAATTGGAAAAAGAAGAGGGAAAAGGTTAGAGACAGAGCACAAGAGGGTGATGGAGAGAGTGTGGAGAGAGGTGGTGGGGGGTGGTTAGACAGCCAGCGGCATCTAAATAAACACAAACCAGATGCAGAATATGTACAACATGTGTGTGAACAAGGCACTGGAGTGTGTAGATAGGTGCTTTTAGTAAAATGTTTAACTGCACAAGGGGTTGACACATCTGATGTTGTATGTATGTGTGCATGTGTGTGTGTGTGTGTGTTTATGAAGCCCAAGTTTGCTTTTTTTTTTTTTCACTGGGTTGAGTTGCTTTTTGAGCTAAGGTTAGAACTGGGTTAAGGCTAATGTTAGGTAGGGCTGCTCAATTAATCAAATTTTAATCTCGATTACGATCTGGGCTTTCAACGATCATTAAAAATGACTGAGCCGATTATTAGCCCCTCCCTCGTGCTTTACTCTCGCGCCGCTCCGTGTGGCAAATCGAGCGCACCTCTCTGCATTTCGAACACGTGTCACAACAATTAAGAGCAGCGGTCCCCAACCTTTTTTGCGCCACGGACCGGTTTATGCCCGACAATATTTTCATGGACCGGCCTTTAAGGTGTCGCGGATAAATACAACAAAATAAAATTTATGCATAACACACGTGAAAAGACCAAGGAAAACCGAGTAAACAATAAAAACGATAACAAAATAACGCTGAAAACCGATAAAAACCCTTAAAACTATACATTTCACACCTGAGCCTCAACTCTCGCGGCCCGGTACCAAACAACTCACGGACCGGTACCGGTCCGAGGCCCGGTGGTTGGGGACCGCTGATTAACTCATTCACTGCCAGGGTTTTTGAGCATTTTTACTCATTTTTGAAGAGCCACAGAAAACTGTGTGTTATGATCATATAAACGCTGAACCTACCAAAATGAAGAACAGACTCTCTTCTTCCATCCAAAAAAAAAAAGCTTGTTTCTACCATTTTCCATTCTTTAGTAATCAGCTGTAGAAGAGAGGTGGGTTCCACCAAAAATGCCTGTTTTGACCACAAAAAGGGAGAAAACGAGCTTTTTGTGAAAAATACATTTCAAGCAGTCTGATGTTCACTGACAAGCTGCCCGAGGTTGTATTCTAGCCCCTCCCATTGAAAAACGTAATTGACGTCTATAGACGTCAATGGCAGTCAACGTAAGTTTTTCAATTGACGTCTATAGACGTCAATGGCAGTGAATGAGTTAAGAGGACCCGAGGGAAGCTCGGAAAGCTAAGCAGAAGTTATTTGGAGAGGAAAGTGACTGCTGTTGGTTGAAAAGATTGGTAAAAAAAAAACTTCAGTGGTGTGGAAACATTATGGGTTCGTAGAGCTGGGCGATATATCGAGTTTTTAAAAAATATCGATATATTTTTATACGAGATATAAGATCTGACAATATCGTTTATATCGATATAGTCTATGTTACGTTATAATTATACTTGTGGAGCCGCAAGTTTGCCTCTCTTTCGTCCACTTTCATCTTTACGTTACTCGGCCTCGCCTCTCCTTCACTGAACACAACTCCCCCTCCTCCCCCATTGCTTCACCTGCAGGAAGCAACAAGATGGACACGGCAAATCTCCTTTAATGAGTTACTGCGCATACCGTGCATGGGGCTGGACGGCGTCAATGTGTTAGCTAGCTAACCACGCTAACGAGCTAACCACGCTAACGCCATGCAGCCCAGAGGTGCTGCACGGACTAAAATCCTTTCATTTTCTCAAAAGTTGACAGCGCGCCTTATGTATGAATTCTGGTTGTGCTTGATGGCCGCGAACCGATTTTATGTGGAACACAGCGCTCAGCAATCTGTCAAAAAATGTTTTAGTACGACTTTGGTAAGCTACGGAGCTGCAGCGCTTGATGGATTGTCGGAGCATTACGGCTGAGCCTCGCGGAGTTATACGTACTGTGCTTCAACGTAATATTACCCTACTGTGTATAAGGACCATAAATGGCACCTGTTAAGAGACGTGGTTGCGAAGTGGATTTCAAACTCCAGGCTGTCAGTCACGCAGTACAAGTTGGGAACAGAGCAGCTGTGAAATCTGTCTTTGTTATTGTGCTCAGCGTCTTTTAGTTTACATTTTGACTGCACAATTGTGAGCTTTTTGTTATGCACAAAAACAACATTGTTTTCTTTTATTTATGGAGCATTATTATTTAATAAATGCTCATAATTTATTTTTGAGTAAATTTTATGTACATCTGCTCTATGTTAATAAAAGTGCCTGTGTGACATCTGGGACACAGCTTTGACTAAGAACTCTCTTTTTGTTCTTACTTTATGGCTTTAAAAAAATATATCGAGATATATATCTTATATCGCCATCCAGCAAAAAAATATCGAGATATGAATTTTGGGTCATATCGCCCAGCCCTATGGGTTCGCGGAGTCAGTCGTGGATCAAGTAGACATAGTGTGTAAACTTTGCTACAGTGACGTAGCTGCACCACAGAGCAACACTGCAAAGTTCACTAAACATAGATGTTTACATTTTTCATTTATTTTTTATATTGCAAACATTTGCTCTGTTATCAGTATTTGCACACCATTTTATATTATTTTTTGACAATCTTTAAAGTCATTATTCAATACATTGTTATTGTTAAATAAATATCGTCAAATAATCGAGATCTCAATTTCAGTGAAAATAATTGTGATTATCATTTTTGCCATAATCGAGCAGCCCTAATGTTAGGGTAATATTTGTGGCATGCAACTATGATGGTTAGGTGGTTGGCGAGTGCATAATCTTATGGCACTGCTCAAAAATACAGAACTACAAGTGTGTGCTTAACAAGCATGAAAGAAAGCTGAAGGAGTAAATTAACAGGAGTATATTAAATGCTTTTCCACAGGTTGCCTTCCATTACCCTCCATGACTGTTTACCTATAATCAAGCAAAACCTGCTAATATATGATTAGTCAACAAAGGTCTGAATACAGTGGACTACAAATACATATAAATACTATAAATACAATCACTATATTGAATTGAAAGGTGCGATCCTTGGTCAAAGCGAGATGTCAATGCCAGTTGCACGTTCTTCCTCAGGTACTGATGTGCTGTGCCCTTTTTTCCCTTTTAGTATCTGTGTGCTAAACTGGTTTCTTCAGTGTGTAAGGATTTAGAAATAAATGTGTGATCAGTGACTCATAAATAACAATATCACAAAGTGCAACAGCTAGGTCAAATGTTGAAATTGTGATTTCTGGTTAAGTGTAACAATAAATTATGGATGGATGATCGGAAAGTAACAGTAACTCAAAAAAACACTAATTGCAACTAACATATGCGGAAGAGCATCTCACAACTTGAAGGAGATGGGGCACGGCAGCAGAAGACCACACTGGGTGCCACTCCTATCACTTAGAACAGAAAACTGAGGATAGATTTTGCATGGCTCCTGAAAATTCAGTCATAGATTGTAAAAAAGTTGCCTGGTTTGATGAATGACAGTCAGATGATAGTTTATGTAAATAGCAGGAACCGTCCTCCCTATTTATGATGCTGAAATAACGGGTTGGTGGATCTTGGCATGCATGTGGGCCCTTAGTACCAACTGAGCATCATTTAAGTGCCACAGTCCACCTGAATATTGTTGCTTTATGACCCCATTGTGTTTACATCTTTTGATGGCTGCTTCCACCAGGATAACACACCATGTCACAAAGCTCACATTATCTCAAACTAGTTTCTTGAACATAACAATGAGTTCACTGTACTCAAATAGTGTCAAGGTCACCCGATCTGTAGCTTAAGGAAACAGATTTTTTCTTTAAATCCAGATACTTAAACAGTTTAATAGTGAGAGTTAAGAAAATAACATTAACTTATTAACATTTTGGGCTCTAGCAGGGAGGACCAGTCAGCTTATTTTAATGTAAAAGCCTCATCCTGCCTTCCCTTTGATGTGTGACTTTAAGAAACTCTGCTTAGAGGTCTAATGCAGGAATAGAGACAATCAAAGAAATGTCTATAACGTCAGTCCTTGTTGTGGTTCTTGAAGCTGAACCAGAGACGATCTAAGGCCGGGTGAGAGACGGATGATGTCACTTTTTTTTCCTCCTTGGTTTTTCTGTTTTTCATTTTCTCAGATACAACTACTGGTGAATCTTCTGTTCTTGTTCTAATTGATTTAAGTGGAACATTTGATTTAGTAGACGATATAATTTTGATTGGGAGACTGCAGCACTGGGTTGGTGGATCTGCTGTGACTTAAGTTAGACCTGACCAATGTGGCAAAAATATTTTTTCTAAATTGTGGAGTTCACCAAGGTCTATGCTAGGACCTATCCCTTTTTTTCATTATATACACTTTATTTTATGCAGGGGGAAAGCATTTCAATCTATTCCTATACCAGTGAAACAAATCTCACAGTACAAGTCTTTGATTCAATAAACCTTATAAACTGGCTAACTAATATTAAAAAATGGATGTGTGTAATTAAATAAATAGCTGGGGTGTAGAGGTGGACTGTTCTCTGTGTCTCTCCCATCTGCATGGGTTCTCTCCGGGTTCTCCGTCTTCCTCCTATAGTCCAAATAAATGTAGACGAAGGTTTGGTCAACTGGTGATTCAAAATTAGCCCCAAGTGTGAATGTGAGTCTCTGTGTTAGCCTTACAAAGATTGGGGATGTGTCCAGGCTTACCCCGCCTCTTGCCTTATGACACCTAGTATAGGTTCCAGCCCAATCATGACCCTAAACTGGATAAGTGGAATAAAATAGATGGAAAGCAATTACTGATGTCACTGTGAAAGTAATAACTGCTGAGGAGTTAAGGACAAATCTCCTGATGAGTGCTGCAACAATTACAGAGTCACAGCACTATGAGCAGAGGGTGTGGTGTGTGTGTTTTGTGGCACATGTGTTCAACCAACCAATAAGCCAAGCAACATGCTGGCCCCACCCTTTACCCCTCCTAAGAGGCCCATGGTAATGGCCCTCAAAAGTGTTTGAAATAGTTGGAAGGATGACACAAAGCAGCATGAAATAAACTGGCTTTGAGGAGAGACAGAGAGCAGAGAGCAATTTGTTTTCCCTTCTGTGAATTACAGGCCGGAGCCAGCCACTGTCTCTAAATGGGAACCAGCTTGGTTCTGCCCAGACACCACTATTTGGGCATAGTAAGTGTTCTGAGTAGAGAAAAACACCATCCAAAACCCCACGTCTCCTTTGGGCTATGAAGCCTGACTGAAAATTCTTGGGTGTTCCTTTTAAAACAATCTTTGAAAAAGGCTTACATAAGTGTACAGTGGAAATATCTAATATGGTGTCAGACCTCTTTGGCATCTGCTTTGTTTTATCAGTATCGTGTTTGCATAATGAGCCACGTGTAATCCCGGGGTACTTTTGCTCTGTCAGACCAAAAGAGGCAGAGAGATACTTTTTTCCTGGCCATTTCTCTTTAGCATAAAAGTCTGTAAATTAATTATTATTGTCTCTCCATTAATTCACATGAATAATAATGATCTTCTCAGATGGGAGAAGAACATTCCAGTGTGGTAAATAAACTTAAGGACTTAGACGTAGATTTAGAACTATCCAGTTAAATCCTTTCATTAGCTGAGCCTTCTTTCTCAAGATATTTTTAATGCACTGAGTCGCACGGAAAGCCACGTGAGTATGAAGAAGTGCACATTTGTGAGATTTCACCATTAGTGTAATGACTGCTGCACAATTTCAGCGTTCAGCGAGTCCACTCATTCAAATAATCCAATAAAAAACTTAAAGCAATTGTTTCCACTTAGGGTCAAATTCTGCTGTTGAAATCATACAAAAGTTCCTATCAGAGAACTTGATGATGTTAGGAACTTAAAAAAACATTTTCCTTGAGCAAAGCTGGTCATGGATTCGAATTAGGCATTGGCAGGTAGCTAAGGGGATGTGCACAGAAAAAATATAACCATTTTTAGAAGGGGAAGTAGGGGTAGATAGAACAAAAAAAAAAAACACTAAATTGAATGTTTAATCAGCAGAAAGAAGCTAAAAGTGTGTCTAAAAATATAAAATATTAATACCATACCAAAAGTGCTAATCTGCAAGCATTTTAATTGCCAAGCAGCCCGTTTTGTGGCAAAATAAAGAATAGAGCAATGTAATCAATCTATATAGTCCCTCATCCTGCTGACGGACTCCACCTCCACAGTCTCGGACTGCAGCTGGCAACAATAGCTCTACTTCTGTTCTGTAGCTTCAGTGAGCCTGGCATAACAGCACGTGGCCTCCTGCTCACAGGAGATCTCCAGAGCAGAACTAGGACTAAGGTCGCCAGCTGCAGTATAAGACAGCAGACTGGATTCCATCCAGCAACGGACGAGAGAATCAATGGGGAGGCAGCTAAATTATATCAACACAACAGTGACTGGTCAGCCTGAAAAGAGGACATGAGAAGGGCAAGGGCAAACTGGTAAGCAATGACTGAACTTACAAAATAAGAGCTGGGAGAATAAAAGTAAATTGATCCTGAATGCCATCTTGGATATTGGTGTATTATAGCCCTGTAGACTTAACCTCTAATCCTTCCCTGTTCTGAATATAGGCAAAGTAAAAACTCACTTGCATTATGAACTGCATTTTTTTTCAGTTAAATACTCGTCATAACTCCAAACCTGACTATTCAAAACATTTTAAGATCTACGAATAGCAACAACAGCAGTAGCAATGGTTCCTATTATAATAAAATGAACACACAATAAGTGGTAGCTTATCTTATTTGTAGGTTATAAAGATGCATGCCTTGTGAATCACTATATTCAGCATGCTGTTTTCATCTGCATGCAAGTCTAAGGCTACGTCTAATCCGGATAAATTTGAAAACGGTGTTTTCGTCTAAAAACGCTCCACGTCCACATTTTCAATCGTTTCCGAACAATTGTTCATCCACACTGAAATGACTGAAAACGCTAAGACGATTCAACCTGCCTCATTTCTGTCTGCCATTTATTTCCTTTCCGGCTCTTTGAAACGTCATGGCAAAATGTTGAGTTTTTTTAAATGGACTAGAGAATTTGAAGAGAAGCTATCTGGAACATGTACAGACTGATATTAATCTTTAATAGGGCTGTCAAAATTGAGAGCAAACAAAACAATTGCTGTGTAATGCCCTCCGCTATCTTAGTTTAATTGGTCACATGACTGCATCATATGACTAAAATGCCTCATCATTTTAAAAAGTCTCCATTTACACTGCACCGTGAAAATGGCGTTTTCAAATGTATCACTTTGGAGAGCGTTTTCAGAAAGCTCCATTATCCTTGACCAAAAACACTGTCTCAGTGTAGATGGAAGGCCAAAACGGAGAGAAAAAGATGCATTTTCAAACGAAAACGTATTACTGTGGACGTGGTCTAAGTTACAATGGTGTTTCGCGGAGTTTTTTCCTCACAGCTAATGCTATTACCGGTAAATTTGAATTCATGCAAGGATGGCAAATGCAAATGGTCTGCATTTTGTCTCTAAGGTTAAAACCTTCATTACATAAAAGAACAATAATTTGGCCTATGACTTTGATATATGTTAGACACTGTTGTGTCATTTCCCACATGCATTACGAAATGTGTTTGCTGTGGCTACTGGGATATGAGTATTAGATGAGTCATCGCCTGGACAGACCCACTGAACTCCAGTTCTGCTGAGTGGGCAAATCGGTCATAGATTCTGCAAACACAAACAAATCATTTAATAAAGCTTGATCAAATGCACGCCAACCAATCATGGGTGCTTTTGTCTAGACCATCATGAGAAAAATGTCCTGTGATTAAAAAGAAAAAAAATATGCGCAGTCTTTGGTCACTGATGTCAACAAGCACAAACCACAGCAATAAAATCAAAGATATTAAAACGACTCTCTACATGCTTTTCTTTTAAATGTGCATCTTTTGCTTTTTTCTTGCCAGCGTTTCTACTTTAGGCTGTGCCATACATTATTTCAGCCTGTGACAGCCAGTTGGTTCAGTCTTCTACTCACATCTTGTACCCCTATGGCCACTTAGCTCATCTTGTCCTGTGGAAAAAGATACTTATTCAAATGGATTAATCACCAGAGGGGTCCACTTTGAAGAAGTGCACAGAGACTAAATGAAGAGGGTAGAAAGACGATTGGAGGAAAGTAGATGTGAGGGGAAGAGATGCTATGTCGTAGCCAAGGCAGTGGGGAGGATTTCAATAGCAAGCTCTTGGCACAACTACATGGCTTAAGATTCCTGGCATTGCCTACATGTCTTCAGGGGGCCATCTTTGCGTGCCCAACATGTTAAGGTGGGCCAAGACCCCTCAGAATTCGGTCCATATGCTCCCCCCATTCCCTACCCAACAACATCCTGTGCCTCCGCCAAAGCGCACAATCTGTCCTGATAACCAAGCTACCCCTTCATCTTTGATACTGGCCTCATCTAAAATATGTATGCATCTGTCTGTCCCTACACTATAATAAGTCAGCTGCACTACAAATCACACAGACCCCAAGTGTCTTTCCCTATGCCTTTCTCCACCTATGAAAAATTACAGCAAACATGCCCAGGTGATGGCTATGATGTTAGTAGAGGGATCAACAAAGTCACCTTGTGGTGTTGCATTTTAAAAATCAGATTTACAAAAAATGAAAAATGTCGTCACAGAGCTTTTATAGGACACTACCACATTCTAAACGGTCTTCCCATGCCCTTGCTTTTCAAAAAAGGCGTCAATGTGGGCCAGCTTTGCAACTATCAATCAGTAGGAGCGTGACATCAGAGCCCTTCCCCACCCTTGGCCACTCAGTTCCTTCCCACACCAAAGCCAGGATGAGGCAGACTTTAGCTGCTGTTTTCATGCTGCTTACCAGCTATACTGGACATTCCTGGCTTGGTGATAGGTTAAGTGCAGCTGCAGATGATCCAGTCCACAGCATGCTTCTCATGGCTTTCTATTCAGTCAGAGTGCCCTGCTAATGGTCTGCCACATGTTACCAGGAAGAGCCAGAAACACACTGCGGTGGACACATGGTAGACACACGTCTTTGATAATAATCACTGACAGTCAAATGTGCATTCTCGTTATGTACTGGGCCATTCCAACCAGTCTCTGTTTCATTAAAATGCAAAGAACCAGAGGAAATCTTAAAATTTTAGCATTTATCATTAACAATGACATTTGACAGCCACATACATTCACACATTTTATTTTAAGACACCAAGGTACACAAAAGTAGAAACACAAGGACATAAAAAAATCCTTAAAACATACAAAAGTAATAGGAAATAAATGGCCTTATTGATTGTAATTCAAAGCAATATATAAGAAAACTCCCCACCTAAGAACCTCTGGTGACAAGTTTGTTATTTTCATAATTAAATTCTATTCCACTGCACATTTCAGTGTGCCAAAGTAATATAAAAGCAAAGTATGACAAATATACCTTGTCAAAAACAAGGCTAATACCAGTTCTCTGCTCGTGTCTGCAAACTTGTTTACTCCAACCGAACATAGCAACGAGAGAAATGTTTGTCTTGCTTTGGAGATGATAATAGTGGCCTAACAGACTGCAAGGACAACAAACAGTCAGACAAAAGCAAGTTCAAATGGGCTAATGAGTAACTACAAGTCAAACATTTGTGAAATGCACAGGCCTGGACAGGGCAGTGTGTCATGTTTTTGAGTTTGAATGCAACCACCCGGTCCTTGCTCTTTGCGTGTGCTGTGCCATGTTGACATACTTCCTTGCTTTTACATGCTTTTATTAAGCACTGAGTGGTCATTAATCACAGAAGCGCTGTTAGAAAAGCTTCAAGGAAACAGAGCATGAGGCCAAATGATGGTTTCTAACAAGCAGACACCCAGAAATATTACAAAAGAAGTAGGCCTTGTTAAAGGCACTGCTTATAAACTATCATGTGATCTTCATCCAAGTCATATTGATATGCAGCACAGATTCAATAACTACAGCACAAATGAAAACATTTGTATTTTTCATGTCTTTACTGAACAAAGTAGTACGAATAATCAGTTTCTGTGCAGGCTGTAAAGAGTAATCAAACTCTTGATTGTAATTCATAGATCCTCCTTTACAAGTAAAACCTCCATGAAATGTTTTTCTTTGACTTACTGAGACTTTCCCAATGATAATGTGGATTTTTTATTAATTCGTTAATTTTTAATCTATAAATGTATTAAAATATTGTCATCAATATTGTCACGCCACAACATCTCCAGTGTTTTAAGGTCAGTACTCTAACTTTTCTTTATTAGTGGTATTCTTCCAATAAAGGTCTTCTTACTCAGTGCTTTTCATATAGTGAACAAACAATAAGTAAAGATTTGCGCAACTCGTAGAAATATGTGCAGACGTTTTATCCTTTTTCACCTCTTTTAGAATTGCATTTTGTGCTCATTGTGCTGTGTTTTTAAGAGGAAGTAACATAGAGCGGCAACATCCGATCTTCATCTAAGACTGTAAGTGTGGAACTTCCAGTTGTAGACATTTTGGCTTGTTGTGGATTAATGAAGTACTACTAGGTTATCAGAAGTGCTTTTGCAGGCTACGTGCACTTCTATAATGCTTATTCTAAGGTCATGTGAAAGTTGTAATTTATGATATTTCACGCAGTCTTTCTTGAGAAGATCAGACTTTATCAGTAACCACTTGTGGAAAAGTCCTCACCCATAAGTTCACAGATTTTTTTCCTCCCACTATCTGTTATTATCCAGTGTGTTTGATAACGAAATGAAAAGCTCAACTCTTTTTATGTATTATTAATTTACTCGGATAACTTCTGTCTATCGTTGTGTTTTAAAAGAAGATCAGACCACATTTTATCAGTTGTGTTAAACCCCAAGGGTTCACAAAGGTTTTTCTTGCAACTGCATACAGCCAATCATCTGCTGGATTATATCACATAGGCCAAAACGATATGAGTAGTGATGCAGAAAAGAAAAATGGGGAAAATACACGTCAAAGGAAAAATATGAATACTTCTGACACAGATTTAACCAGAATCGCTGAAATGACAGGTTCAGATTTAATTCTCCTTGGGGAAACTATGAAAGGTACCATTCAATGAGATGTAATCAGTCTTGACACAAGCAAGACAAAAATATAGTTTTCCTGGCCAGCCGGAGAAATTGCTAAACTTTTAAATCTTTTTAGGGAAAGAATAGAAAATGAGCTTGTCTGTTTCATTGCCAAAGCAGTCTGAACTCACACTGACGCGACAAACCATTTCAATTTGAGTGTAGACTGATTGTCAGTCAGTATGACATCACCAGTGACCAAACTTCTTATGGGCCAAAAGCGATGAAGGTTGCCTTCTTCCTTTTTGTTTCATAGCAACTAAACTGTTATTCAGTGGAATATTTAATATTGAATTGTCAATTAAACTTTTATTCCCTGCTGCCAGGGAAAACCACAAATCTTGAGTTCTTTCTATTATCCATCTGGCCTAGTTTGTGAGATACATAAAGACTTGTGATATACAGCATCTCTAATCTATCCATTCATCACTCAAGCCATATTTTCTAACAGTCTGCAGTAATATCTTAATATCCACTGATTGGATGACCTCTTTTAAGCAGAGGTGCTACCTTAAGGTCACTACTACTTATATGTGTGTGGGTGTGTGGGTGAGTTGTCTCTCTGAGAGTGTTGCTCTGAAATGAAACATAACTAGTTAGGGATCCAGAGATAAAAAGTTGGAGATGATCCAAAAAAAAAAAAATCCCATACTGGTTTCAGGAGTCACACCACATCAATTCAGAGCAAAAGTCTGTTTCAAAGCTGATACCTCACAGCTCATTTACCTCCACACTCATTTATCATTCAAGAAATAGATGACAGTCAGTGAGGCACAGGCACGATACTAACCCACAGATGGACACCCTTTGGCATTGAAGGCATCAAACTATATTCTTTTTCCTAACATTGAATAGCATTCGGCTGTCACCCCTTCATAATTTGACCCTGAACAGTGATACTGAAATATGTGTACACAGTCATGTAAGAAACTGAGCATTTGTGTGGAAAGATTTTCAGTCTGTTAAACCTCTTGAAAATGAAAACACATTCACAACTGTGGAAGGGATATTTTCAAAAAAAGAAACAGAAGTTTGTTCATACTTATTGGCACAGTAGGCCACAGGAAACAGAAACAGAGAAGTTCACATTCCCGTTTGGAATTCACCCCAAAGCCCATATCCATCCTTTATATTCCCCAGCCATTAAAAATCAGACTGGGAAATAAAATCCAGAAGCAGTTTTTGGGGTGGAATTTGAGAGCAAAGCTGGAAAAAAAAAAAGTTCAATTTTAATCATTTCTACCCTCCTGTGACAGGAAAATAAAAACTTTATCACATTTTAATAGAATAACACACACATGCACGGTATTGTAGGATGATGGTTAGGACCTCAGGGAGCTTCTATCACATTTCAACCTGTGCAGAATGACGAGAAAAAATACAAATCTGTCTACATTTAGCATATAGAACACTGGTCAAAATGAGTATGTGGCAATGCTCCTCAGACTCTGTACATTTTGGATATCGGATGACGTTTCCAATCAAAAAACAGTAAAAATAAAGCGATTTTCCAGAACAAAAGAAAAAAATACGTTCTGCTTTCTGGCACGGTCATGTGTGGCAAATTCGATACTCAAACAGGTTGAAGCAAATCCACGAATTGTCTGCAAATACCATTTTCCTCGGCTAGAACTCATGCCTATATAGCACATTAGTGAAATATCTCCACTGGGATAGATCAAAAGTAATCCATAAACATCATGGCTCATATTAAGTGCAAGGTGCATTAAATTGTCTTTTTTTACTATGCTTACACACACGCACACACTAC
Source organism: Aulonocara stuartgranti (assembly GCF_965226115.1). Classification (NCBI taxonomy): domain Eukaryota; kingdom Metazoa; phylum Chordata; class Actinopteri; order Cichliformes; family Cichlidae; genus Aulonocara; species Aulonocara stuartgranti. The sequence goes on along the minus strand of NC_138959.1, from coordinate 7,601,725 downwards.
AGTTACAGTGTAGTGTGTGCGCGTTGTCTTGTGTCAGTTGGGAGAAAGGGCTCCTTGGACCCTTTGCACGGCCATGACATTTCTTACTCTGAAACTTCAGGCTATATATCACTGGCACAGCTAAAACCTGCACCGTAACTCAAGAGATGGTCCAACTGCATTACATCCTGGCCACCCAGCACAAATACCCCCTTTTACGATGGAAATGGAAGAAAGGAAAAGAATGATCAAACTGCCATTGGGTTTTAGAGCATGCAGCGCCTTTGATACAGGCCAGTCGACTGCAGCACAGACTGAAAGATCCCATTTTGCTCTAAGGAGAAAATAATGCAATCCAGCCACAGAAAGAAGGGAGGGATGGGAGTTTCACATAAGAGTATGGAGATCTGCCACAGTGGAGAGACCCTTCCATGCTTCAGTGTGATGAAGACATGGAGATGTGGCATGGAATCTGGCAAGCGTCAGTGATGACGTGGAGGGGATGTCACGTAATTAATCTCCATTAACTCCTGTTCACCTCTCCTTTGAACTGTCACTTGACTTGAATAGAGCACGTGCGTATGCTGTGAAAGCACCGTGGATCTGTTTATACATATATTCTGTGTGTGTGTGTGTGTGTGTGTGTGTGTGTGTGTGTGTGTGTGTGTGTGTGTGTGTGTGTGTGTGTGTGTATATGTGTGTGTGTGAGAAAGAGTGTGTAAGTGTAAGTGAGAGATAGTATTTGAATTTAATTACAAGATGAATGCATCTTCCATAGAAGACAGATCCTGTTTGAGATCCTGTTTGAATTTTAAAGGTTATACAAGACCATCAATAAAATATAATTTTGGCTAATATTTGGAAAATAATGCAGTTTAAACAACAAAAAAAAAAACCCCCACACATTCTCAATGAAAACTGTACATTGTAGCTGGTTACACTAAATTATAACAATCCACTACCTGTAGTCTAGGAAATTTAAGCTCATCCAAGTTTCCTTCATGAGTAAAATGCAAACCTGAAATGCACCCTAATGCTTTTGTTGGACCTGAAGTGAGAGCGAATGATGGTTCCTGTGAACCCTAATGGCTTCCTTTTCCCCCAGGACCCAGTGAACAGGAGCCTAATGATCTCTGAGACCAGATGAGGCACATCAGGCGCAGTCCTCCTCTTTTAGATCACGCAAATGCGCACATCAGCATACACATAAGCAAAACAACCTATTAGATGCATTTGCACATGAGAATACAACAAAAACTGCATTTAAGCATTGAGACAGAGTATTTAGACATAGGTTATAACCTAACCTGTAAAACTCAATTTATACACGACTATCTAACACCCAGTTGTCCTGTAACTTATCTGAAATGATCAGGCATTTTAAGGGTCTAGTGGGTAGTGCCTCATCTCCAGACATCTACTGTCAGACTGCTCATCCACTTTCCTGACTGTCACTCCATTCATCATCCTACTGCACGCAACACAGCTCCGCTTAGCTGCATTCTTCAGTTACAATACAGGTTTCATACTCATCCTCTGATGACTAAGCCAGACATCAGAACAGACATTAGCTCCTCAGTTGTCTCAAGATTTGAGGAGATAGATACCTTATCCTGTATGCAACTGCCAACCTATACATGTAAAACTATGTGTGATTAGGCATTTATCTATGAAATTAATGCTAGTGTGAACAAGTTTTACCGAATCAACGGCCCTGACCTGTGAATAAACATTTTTGATTGTCTATTATCCTAGCTGACAAAAAAGTATATAAATGACTCAACAGAGAAGTTGGTTAGTTTCGGACCTGAGAAAATCTCACATAACAAATAACACTTTCAAATTCTATACAATTAATGCTATCCAGTCTTTAAGTCTGACGTCATTAGCCGTTTCCGTGTCCAAACTCCGCTTCTGGTCCCAAAGTCAAACAAACACTGTGGCTTAACTGAGAGTTATAAACCGTCTAAATTCTTTCATCTTTCATCTAGATTGATCCGTTTGGCTGCTCTACCAGGTGCTCTACAATTAAGTTTAACATCCAGGTATCCATGACAACAGAATTTATGAAGTTTTACGTAGTTCGAAGTTAGCAGGGAGTTAGCTCGCTAGTTTCCAGCGAACGATGATATAGCATGTTCTGACTGAGGGATTTCTGAAAAAATTAAAATATACAGCTCTACTATCACTTCCAACATAAATGAAAACAGAAAACTAAACAGTGACGTTTGTAGGGTTACTGAAGTTGGACTAGCTGGTGTATAATGATGTGCTACATGGTGGCTAGCTACACAGCTATGGTTAATATAATATAAACACATTAGCACAGTGAAGCTGGAGGATGAACATCAACTTTTTCCACTCAATAAATGTTAACATGAGGGTTCCCGATGGTTAGGGACAAATGAAATCACATGGCAGCATGCTGTAAACGAATCAAGCTTCAGCCAGAAGAACGACTGAGATAATCCATCCACAATACGAGGTTAGGCATTAGTATACTGCTGCATGGGCTGGGCTGTAGTTACATCGTAAGGTTTTAAAAATGAGCTTTAAAATGAATAGCGATAATAAAAAATGAAAGAGGCCGACAGTGATCACAGCCTTTTTTTAGGGGCTTGTTCAGATTAAACAGAACAAGATACAAAGCATTAAAACATGTTAAAATCACAACAGCCTTAATAAACGCAGAATAGCTTGGACCCGGAAGCAGGGTTGGGGCGATCGTGGCTCAAGAGTTGGGAGTTCGCTTTGTAATCGGAAGGTTGCCGGTTCGAGCCCCGGCTTGGACAGTCTCGGTCGTTGTGTCCTTGGGCAAGACACTTCACCCGTTGCCCACTGGTGGTGGTCAGAGGGCTCGGTGGCACCAGTTTCCGGCAGCCTCGCCTCTGTCAGTGCACCCCAGGGCGGCTGTGGCTACAATGTAGCTTGCCATCACCAGTGTGTGAATGGGTGGATGACTGGTTGTGTAAAGCGCTTTGGGGTCTTTAGGGACTAGTAAAGCGCTATACAAATACAGGCCATTTACCATTTTTACCATACATCATCCCTTAACAACTAGATAGATGGATGTCTACTCAACTCTGGAGATGTATTTATTCATATATATATATGTAGAGATGCATTTATTATTTTAACTCAAAGATGGAAGGATGGCTGTTAGTGTAATCTCTTTATCGCATCCTCTGTTGAAAGTTTTTATATTTAACAAATGCATACATAAGTAATTTTTTGTTGTTGTAACACACAACAGTTAAACAGCTGGCATTTGGCAAAGGTCATGCTAGTGCTCAGTCATTCCATCGATCAAAAACATGCATGTCAAATCTGATAGCTAACTGAGCTACAGACATGTTGTCAAGAAATCAGGACAGGAATGATGTAGTTTGGTGGAAGAAGTGCCAGGAAACACATTAACCATGAGATAAAGATGACTATCAGCACTGGTCGTTTAATAGCTGCCACTGATCTGAAAGACACTCAACCCTGGTAGCTATAAAATAGAAAACCTTAGTAGTCAAAACACTTCTTTGGATACATCTCTGTAAAAATATGTCATCTAAAAATTATTGTAAGAGCATTATAATGATAGTGTATGTAAGAAAATCCTTTGATGAAATACCTGCTATGGCTCTTTCTTTTTTCACACAGTAAATGGAGATGGAAAGCTAAATCCCTTACTTGTCATATTTAGGATCCTCACAGATCTGAGAATGTGTTTTTCAGAAGGCGATTTAAAGTTACAGAAGCAAAGAGCCTCCTGCAGACAAACCCAAACAAGAAGATGATTTACAGATACCCCATAGTTACGGTGAAGTTTCACATGTGGGAGAGAATAAAGAGCCTGGAGAGGAGATCGTTTCTCTCAATGCCGCTCCAAAGATTAGAGAAAAAGGACTGGTTTTGAAGCCACATGCATTTAGGCCCAACCTCATCAGAGCAGTCTTCAGAGAAATATCTATGTTGGATCACCAGAAAGCAAACAAGTGTAAGTTCTGACTTCTTTAACGTTGCACCCGTCGTATAATAACTATAACTACAGAAGCACAAGCAGATAAAGACGTCCTCAGCAGGTCACTGTATCCCCTTAAGTATACATTTTACATAGCAACATTTTCTTCCAATTCTTATTTTACCAAAACGAATCATACGTAAGACTTCAATAGTTGGGAGGTGTGTACAGGGAGTTGGGTATGAGATGAAAAACAAGAGCTGAAATGGCTGAGGGGAATCATTACCAGCTTTGACTTTAGAGGGGGGAAAAGGGAAACCCACAAAAGAATTCTGAGGAGTTTGCTAAAGGGGCTTATTTGTAATTAAATAATTTGAAGAATATTTTTTCAAGACCAAAGGAAGCCACCTTTTAGTTCACCCCCCCATCCCTCACCCTATTCCCTCCTACACTTTTTCCCTTATTGCCACTAATCATAGCTATAATCCCTCAAGTGAAGAGAGGTTTACTTCACTTAGGGAATTGCTAATATCACCATGTGAGAATCTTAAAATCTGAAAATATTTTGGCTTTTAAGGTAGTTCAGCATATCAGCAACAGCATGCGGTTTGTATGTTGTTGGAAGCCTAACCCTATATAAAGATTTTTTTAATGTCACAAAATGTATATCAGTAAATACACCTGCTTCTGTTTATCCGAAGCAAGTCAAATAGAACGAGAGAGATCATACAGTACATACAGTTTATGTAACATTTTCAAATGCAAAGAAATGTCCACTAAGTAAGCGTGCAGTAGGTGTTAACAGTGGAAAGCACTTAGTCTTCATTGTCATACAGGTGCACCAGAGTAATATCTGCTGACATCCCAGTCCAAACAGAGCAACAATAATAGAACAGACTTGCATTTCAAATTGAATACAGACTGCCATTTCAGCTCATCTCATCGGCCACTTTCACTTGAAGTATGGCTCACCTGTTTCACTTTTACTTCCTCCACATGTCTGGTAATTCCCAAGTCCAACTTCCTTTTATCATTACCATTTCTCTTCGCTCCTACTTGTCTGGCATTGGGGAAAATGTATCTGGCTCCAATTCCAAATGTCAGAAAAGTGAATGAATGGTGTATGAAAGTGATGTTAACTCCATGACAACTTCTAATATCATGATTTATTGCAGCTAAACATATGTCTGGGGTACAGTCATGTGCTAGTGCCCTGGCTTTGAGTCTGTGTCAGCTTCATTTACTATATCCATTTCATGATGAAAAAAAGATCTCATACCTTATCAATTGTATTGGTGGGCACATCCACAGAGAAAATGACTTGTCTGAAAGTCTACATTAGACAAAATCCATCAATCACTTGAGGAAAATCCTAAATTATCTGTGGGTTTGGCTGTTCCAAGCTAGTGGAACCCCCAAAATCATAATAGACACATTTAAACTTGCTCTGACAGACAAGGCAGAGCACTGTTCCTTCTTTCTAAGAATTTTCACCATTTTTTTTAAAGAGAAGCCATCCAGAATGCCAAAATGTACCCATTTTGGGTTTGTTATTCTCCCTTTTGTGCCAGGAAAAATAAACGTTAAATAAAGAAGTCACTTTTAATATATATATATAGTTCTGGGAACACTGATATTTGGAATATTTGGGGTACTTTTGACCACTGTGGGATTATTAAATGTCAAGAATTCCTCAGTGCAATAGAGCTGTGATCATCCCAGATAGAGTCACAGATTTTGCAGGTATGTAGCTGGCATTCAAATGAAGGGTAAGTATAAAGATGGATATAGCTACAGTTATCCTTTTCAGTTGAGTTGCTACATGACCTCCAGCTTAATGTGACTTTTTAAGTTTGTGTGTTACATAAAATAACTATCCTCCTCTGATAATTCCTCCTGTCTTTTCAACATATGCACTTTCTGACAAGCCTGATCACACAAGCCTTCTTAGTCCCGTTGACCTTCTCTCTTCTAATGTTCATTTAGGTCCTGGAGCAATTGGCTCCTGTTTGGGCTTATCAGGCCGATAAGAACCTCTGCCTCCTTCCAGGAAGCTCTGAAACTCTCAGGGCCTAAGGGCTCTGGAGAGGATAAAGACTGCCTCTCAGGGCTTATCTCCCCTTCACCCAGAGGTACAGAGAAGGAGCCAAGGCTAGCCAGGTGGGCATCCCTGTAAGGCATGTCAGTATTATGCCAACCAGACCACAGCCCTCAGTCTCTATCCTCTAGGCTCCTTGCCTCTTTCCCTTCCATCACTATCTGCACTTGGCAGCTGTGGGTCATCACCAAACATGAAGCGGATATTAGTGATAAGTTAAAGTTGCCTGGCAAGCCATGACTGCTCAACACTTACTCTTTGTCTGTTTTCAGCACTGCTAATAATTAAGCTATTGTTATTATAGTTCATTTGTTTGTTTGTTATTTACTGACAATTTTATTTTAATTTTCTCCATTTCTCCACACAATAAATGTGAATGGAACTTCACTGGTTCCAGCACTGAAAGGGAAAGTGGATGATGACTGAATGGATGGATAGACAAACAAGAACTACAGTTCAAACTTTACAGTCCTCAGTTAGCATGATAAATTACAAAGGTCATAGCAATATTCAGTGGAAAACAAAACAAAACCAAAAAACCCCACTGTATGGCTTATTTGGAATGGTTGCCAGGCGAAAACATCTTGTCTCTGAAAATAATATAGCAGCATGGCTTAGGGTTGTAAAGCTGCTTCTGAACAAACCACAAGATTCTGCAACAGAAGACCAAAGTCTGGCCAGAATACACAGTGCCACGTTTGGTAAAAACCAAACATAGCACATCAGCACAAACACCTCATACCAAATGTCAAGAGCAGTGGTGGAGGGATGATGATTTGGGTTTGATTTGAAACCACGGGACCTGGGCACCTTGCAGTCATTGAGTTGACCACAAACTCCTTTCTATACCAAAGTATTTTAGAGTCAAATATGAGGGTCTTTGTCTGACAGATAAAGCTTGGTGCAAACTGGGTCATGCAACTGGACAATGATCCCAAACACACCTTCAAATATGCAACAGAATGGCTCAAAAGGAAAATAATCAAGTTGTTCCAAAGGTCAAAGTCCAGGCCTTAACATGATTGAATTACTGTGGCATGAACTTAAAAGAGCTGTACATGAACAAATGCTTGCAGACTTCAATGATTTAGAGCAATGTCATTAAGAAGAGCAAGCCAAAATTCCTCCACAATGGTGTGAGAGACTGATAAAACAATTACTTGTTGTGAAGACTTTTTTTTTTTTACATGACTGTACATCAAAACAACACCCTATTCAGTCCTTTGAGCAAGTCCAGTTTCTGTTGCACACTACTGTCTTTGCACATTTCCTGGATCCTTGCAAGTGAGTGAAATGGATAATTGCACTTTGACTTGAAACCTGAAAACACACAGCGATGTTTGGCGTAGCAACAACAAAAGGAAAACCAGTGCTCCTCAGAAGTAGATGAAGGTGTAGCAATTTCACTTTGGCTGCAAAGTCAGCAAAGCTCACTTCCAGGTTGAAACGGTCTTACTTTTGCTTTTGGGCTACTTCTCTGTCTTCTTTAATTCTACAGAATTTCTTTCCTGCAAGCTTAGCCCTAATCAGATAATGTGCTGAATATCAGATTTTACTGTATAGTGAATGTTTACACATGAGGTATCACCGATTGGTCCCCTGGAGTGACTATTTATGATTAGGAATGAAAAAGGTTCATTAGTGATCATAACCAATTGTTAGTCTTTAGGGCATGAGATGTTTTTGCACTGTTGTCGACTCAGCAGATCGACAAAGGTAACCATGGGGCGCAAATTCATAAAATATGAAATGTATGTTTTGGGTTTCCTGAATGATACACGAGCTCTCCCTCTCTAAGAAAGTTTTAATATAAAACAGATCCAAGCACATCAGTGAAATAGAGTTTCCAAACTTTGGCAGCAACCGTACTAAAAATTTTTATTCTAATTTTTTTTATTACACTGCAAATGTGCATGCGCTTGTGTGTGCACTGTGTGAAAATACCTGCTTATTGCAAAGCAATAAAGAAAAAAGTCATGACTCAAAAGTGCGTTACAATGAAAATCATCACCGATGTCATTCTAGAAGACAAAGTGTATTAGACATGTGTAAACATTTTTATGCTGCTTTGTTTTGTGCTTTTCTATAATAAATACTAAATTGTTTTGTTAATTACATTACAAATATGACTGATACCTTTAATAATTTCTACTTTTGTCTGATCAAAAGTCCAAAACATAGCAGAGATCAGTGATCAGCTGCAGAAAAACCAAGAAAATAAGCAGATTCTTACATGTAAAAAGAAGAAAGAATCATACTTTTATTGATCCCCGTGGGGAAATTCCTCTCTGCATTTAACCCATTCACTCAGTGAAGCAGTGGGCAGCCATTGGGCGCCCGGAGAGCGGTGTGTAGGGACGGTACCTTGCTCAGGGGTACCTCAGGGTAGCTGTTCAGGGAAATCGAACCCCTGACCTTCCAATCATGGGGCCACCACTCTACCTACTGAGCTATCCCTGGATCGAGTAAATCTAGGTAATATTTGCCAAAACTAAATGTAGTCTAAATAACATTTTCAGATATTTAACTCATTTATTTTCCATTATGAGAACTAGAAATGATTAGGTTTGTGAATGTCACCCCAACTGGTCACAGTAGATGGCCGTCCCTCCCTGAGCCTGGTTCTGCCAGAGGCTTCTTCCTGTTAAAAGGGACTTTTTCCTTCCCACTGTCGCCAAAGTGGGTGCTCATAGGGGGTCATATGACTGTTGGGTTTTTCTCTGTATGTATTATTGTAGGGTTTACCTTACAATGTAAGGTGCCTTGAGGCGACTGTTGCTGTGATTTGTTGCTGTGTAAATAGAATTGAATTGAATGTTAAAGGATAAATTGAAATTTAAACAGCCTTGTCAAAGTGCTTTACTCTGAAATTAACATTCACCATTATATGCACAAATTCATACTATGCTTTCACTGTAGAGGCCATCAATACCACATGTTAACTATCACACAGACTTATCACCGACACATTTGGGGCACTGAAAGACACTTTAGCTGACTCAAGGGGTTTAGGATCAAAACATCAACCTGCCAATTAGGTGATGACTCAGCCTACCTGTTGGGCCACAGCTGCCTGCTTTTCCACTCTCATCATTTGTTGCATGGTTTTCACATTCTGCAATACCCATTATTTGAAACAGAGCACAAATACGAGGCAAAGAGCTGATCGCGTGCCTCTTGGAAAGTCAGAATATCTTGAAATTGGTATTAATGTGATTATTTAGGGAATATCATTCATGTATTTCTGGATGACATACCCAAAATTAACACCATCTGTCTTCATATGCTCCACGAGGCATATGGGGGACACAAAACCTCACATGCAAGCAGGCAAAAATGACCACTACACAACTCTCTGTGCCCGTGCAGCTGAATACTTGCAATGTGCTACTAAACATAATGTAAAGTCAGGCAGAAAGCAATCCACTGCTGTTTCAACCTGCGTTTACTTTGCTGCCAATCATGTTTTCACTCTGCGGTTTATCGAAACCACATAAACCTGAGAAACAGCTCAGGAGACATAATAGATCATAGTGAAGTGGCCTTCTGGTTTGCATATTTCAAGGTTGGCAATGTGTATCAAACAAACTTTCTGTTCTTACTGTACATACAAGCTATAAATATATATTCAGTTCATTTGGTTTGATTTACTTAGTAACATACATACACGCTTGGAATGACATGTGAGTGCAATAAAAAACATACATTTTCAGTATTTTCATTGTAAAGCTTGAACAACTTAAACTCCCTGCCAAGTTCAAAAGAATTACTTAAGACAGTTATACTTATAAAGGAGTGAGTTTCAAACAAATGAACGTTTTGGCTGTTTTTCCCACCCTATCTCCATACCCATTCAGGCTCTGTTGTTTGTTTACTACAAGTGCTGCCAGGCTCTTTACATGCGTCTAACCAATGACCTTTTTTTAAAAAAAAAAAAAAGACTTATAAACAACTGGAGGTAAAATGACATTTTTATGGTTTGTGTTTTTGTGCTACAACAAAAAAGGAAAAAATAAAAATGAAAAAAGGCAGAAAAGAAAAAAACACTTTTCATTTGCATTCAATGGAATTTTTAGGACAAGCCTGCAGGGTAGCATCAAAGCACAGTAACCAATGAAAAAACAACCACATTATTGTACTGGGACAGAGCTCAAGAGAATGAAATCACTCGGGAATCAACCCCTGCCTTATCCATCCTTTTTATGCATGTTTTTATTCATCTATCACTTTGGACTTCCCAAAAGAAAGCACAGAAAACATGACGGGTTATCAGAGAGTGTGTCACAAAATATCTGACCTCCTCACATGTGTGAGTCTTTCAGGTTCCACATTGAGGTTACGGTGAAGGTATATCAGAATTATATGAAGGGTGGCGAGAGGGGGTGGTGTTAATGTGAAGGCCGGGCTGCGCACAATGTGACACTTCAGGGATTTTGACTGACAGGTGCAGACAGGAAATGTGGCAACAAGTGGAATGCAGTTACCTCAGCTGCACTGTGGAAGGCGCAGGGGGGAGGAGGCCGAAAACAACCTCAGCTGTGACGAATCTATGTGCGTTTGGAGTTCAAAGGCACCGACTCGTAACGGGTGGGGGCAGTCTGTGTGTGGGTTGTATTTGTGTTTCGGCAGGTGTTCAGAAAAAATGTGGGACTGATAGCGATCTATGAAGGAAATCTCAACACTTTGTGTAGAACTCATTAATGCAGATAAATTAAAACTGAGCTAATCCACCAAGATCAATGCACTATCAAGACCTATTTTCTTCAAAAAAATCCAATCTGGTCTCAACATATATACTCAGCTTTACCCCATTTGCACTACATTTGCAAACGTTAATATACTGTGATGTTTTACTGGGGTTTTTTCCCCACAATGTCTTTCAAACAAGAGGTTATAAATTTAATTAAATTATCAATATCACGTATATCAGCATACGCACCCAATTTCCCCTGATATGATCAAAAGAAAAGCACGCCAACTCCCGCCCCCTGATAAATCGCACCGCATAGTTCTCTGACACAGTAGTTAACTGATACGGGGGAAAAAAACATCAAAAAATGCTTGAAAGAAATGAGAATTTGAATTATCTGCTCAGACAGTAAATTTGGATTAGGGTTTTTCCCTTTGTTTTGGTTGGCCCGTGACTTTTGATCCTGTTACAAAACCGCAAATACCACTCCACGTTCCAGCAAGGAGCAAACCATCGATGGGGGGGGGGGGGGGGGGGGGGGGGAGAGCCAAAACCCCCAAAGGAGAGACACCTGAGCAGGGGAGGTGTGTGCCCTGGAGATCTCTCCAGTTCCAGCTAAAACACAGACTGTTTAAGACGGAATAATAAAAATGCCTAACCTTGTTAAGAATAAGGGCAAGCATGCTCGTAACATTCACATATAGAGGCATTGGGGAATTCAGTCATTGGCTTGGTTAAGGTTGAGTTCGCATCACAACGATTGCATTCTCCACATGCAGTGCCTGCAGCTACACTGGATTGCCTTTCGTAAGTCCTCCAAATAATATAGGCTAGACAGTGTGAAATGGCAAGAATGTTCCAATCTGATTTGACATAAGGGGCAGATTGTTTCATTTCAATCGCTCTTTCTTGCCCCTCCCATCTTTCTGTCACACATGCATAAAGATGGACATGGTGCTTGTCCTTTGAGACAGGCAGTAAAAACGGCTGGCAGTTGTTTCATTTTTTTTTCTTTCTTTTTTCTGTCGTTGGTTTGGAGAGTTGTGTGGCATGTAATTGGCAACTCTGGCCTCAGGATCTTTGAGCAGATAATAACTGTCTAAGAGGGATGTCTCAGACCAAATGTGTTAAATTCATTACCTGGGACCATTATTCAATAACTCCACTATTAGGACATCAATTATTCGCAGTAGCGCTGCACTTTTGCCAAGACAAAGATGGGCACCCAGCACATGCAGAGAATCTGTCTTCCATAAGGACCGAAGACAGATTAGGCCATGTGAATATCTAATAAGGTCTGACAGAGACAAAAGGTTAAAAATGCAGATTTTTTTCCAAGTAAAAGTCACATTTTTACAAAAGTGATGGTGAAATGGCTACAGCTGCACCACATAAGGCTGTTAGAGGAAATCACAAATGAGACCAAACCACAACTTGTCACACCATAACAATCAAATAAACTTAACTACACAAACGGGTAAATGAAGGGTTCCTGGAAAAAGACACAAAAATGCTGAAAACCAGATGAAAAAAGGAATGTGTACCACCGTGAAAAATACAAACGCTTTCTGTGTAGGGAGAGGAAAAAAAACAAGTGTCTTTTTTAAAACAAATTGTATGATGCGTAGACGTTTATTTATCTACAATTAGAAACAGAATATGAAGAAATAAGCGATCTGACATTACAGTATGTCAAAAATGTCTCTGTATTGTGCTGTTGCAATTTCTACTTAAGTTCACATGCTATCCAGCAAAATAGAGTATGTGACTGCAGTGTCCAGTCTGATCTTGATCCAACATAGGAAGATGTTGTAGCTTAGTATTGTGAGTATAGCTGACAATACAGGGTATGATTCTAAACCCTTGTCAATCACAATCTATAAGGCACTAGTTTACAACGACAGATAACTTCAGATGTGTACTTTAAGATTAAAACACACAGAGAGAAGCCCAAGTGTCATAAGATCCTGCATGAGTAATCAGTGGGGAGTAAGTACTCCCGTTTGACAGGAGTAGTCCTCCAGCAGAACCAGTAAGGGAGAGCCACGACTGGAGTGAGACGGAAAAAAAAAATCACGCACAAACTATGCAAGAAAGCTTAATGTCATGTGACTTATAAATGCATGGGGAGTGAAAAAAGGGGCGAGGAGGTGAGACAACCTGAGCCTATAGCCACCAGCAAGAGAGGACACTGGGGATGGAGTGGCTGGTTCCAGAAGCAAAATGAGACCAAGCGGATGATCATCTCAGATGGTCTCCTAGGACTAGACACGACAGTGAGAAATGCCTCAGACATTTCTATTTCTTTAGCATTTTTGGAGGTTTTTTTGCTCCCAACCAATGAATCGTCTCTGGCAAACACGAATATCCCTGCCACATACACACAGAGTTGGGTGCTGTGATCTCAGTCAGTGGCTGAAAAGCCTCTCCTCTGGTGCCGTCCTCATGCAGGCAGGTTGATTACAATGGGGATGCCAGAAGGAAAAAAGCGGGAGGCGGTCCAATATTTGGACATTTTTTTTCCAACATGTTTGAAAAGCATGTATGGTGTGAGTCACTGCTTTCCACTTTTTGAAGTGTTGTTGCTGGTTTGCTACCTACTGGTAAGATAATGATGCCTGCCCTTTCTATTTTCAGTGAGAATCAATAACATAGCTGATATGTGCATGACCTCCAAAAATCCTAAACGATACATAATAAAGAGTGACACGTTTAAAGTGTGCAGGACTTTTTGCGGAACGTTTTTTTAACATCAGCAGAAATAAGCACATAATGCATACCAATGATCAAATGTGACAGAGCAAGAGGCAGGCTACAACCTGGACAAGTTGCCGGTCTGTTGCACGGGTAACACAGAGACCGGCAACCACTCACACTCGCATTCACTCTTAGAATGACCACTTAACCTAACCCCACTAACTACATGTCTTTGGACTGTGGAAGGAAGCCGAATATCTGGAAAGAACCCAATTAGATACAGGGAAAACATGTAAATGCCATACGGAAAGGCTCTGGCCAGATGGTGGAGTGGAACCTGGCACCTTCTTGTTGTGAGGTAATGGTGCTAGCCACTGCACCAAATGGGTAGTAGAGAATGAAGACTACACCTTTTCTTTTACAATCTAATTTACCTTTGAGTAGCAAAATTCTTCTTCGTACGTAAACTAAACTACTTAAAAGTTTAGTATTTAAACTAAACTACACTTTGTTAAGAAAATGTATTAATTAGTAATTCAATGAGTAAAATTAGATCTGTTTTATGTTAATTCAGCAATTTGACAGAAAGCCTAACTTTTATGAGTCACTGCCCATTTGTTTACATCATTCAGTTTACCCACACAGTTAATGCCAAAAAACATGATTGCACAAAGAATCAACCACAGTAGAATCACCTAAAGATGGGTGTAAGAAAATGTAGAATTCTGTTTGAATAACTTCCACATTAACTTAAGTCCTTCTTTAAACAAAAGAAAAGAAATCCCACTAATGTATCTTTCAGAGACCCACAGCCATGTAATGGACATGGACTGTAGCCAGGTGTGTGTTTAAACTAGTTGGCAGTAATAATATAAGCAACCAAATTGAAGCAAAAAGCTGAGCAAAGCCATCCCACTGTCATAGAGCCCCAGTGGACTGCAGGAAAGAAGGCTGAAGGTGGGAGGGGGGCAGATGGTCCCAGTGGTGAAGGAGCCACACAATTTCATGGCGTATTTTCTGCAGATGTGTCTGTGGTAACTCATGCGAGGTTGCAGTTTGGCCACTGACAGGGGTGATGGATAGACCCCCGAGTCCCACTGTGACAAACAAAAATACTTTGCTCTTCATGCTCACTACCAGGGTTTAGTAGGGAAATACTTTCTATGAGAACAAAACAAAAAAACAGTAAGCCCATCTTTTAATGTTCTGTCATCAAAAAGTGGCAGTAAGTCCAAAATAGTTTTGGGAAGAACGAACTTGAGACTATGAGGATTAAAGAATAAGACAGTGGAATGAAGACCAGCACCATAACAATGCAGGCACAGCTGCCCAGGAAAATGTTTCACTCAGCCTCAGCTGGAGGACTTGTGGACATGCTCAATTGCCTAATGAGTACATTGATCACGTTCTAAAGCAGGCCTAAATTAGATGCAGGCAACTCACTAAATAATCCATAAAGACTGATGTAAAACCGGGAAACTTGGTGGATTTACACAAAAGCCTTTACAAGATGAATGCAGTAATGTTTGTTGTGGGAACACACAAAGTCAAGTAGGTGTATGAAAAGAAAATTCCTGTTCTTTGTTTCCCAATATGAATTTTTATAAAATGCAACTAGCCGTTACTGTTTTAAAAAGATGTCCAAGCTCATCGCCTTTAAAAAAATTAAGTAAAAGAAGCTGTTTACTCTGAATTTACATTACTTTAATTATGTAGTACTTCTAGAAAGTTACGTACTGACTCGTTACACAAACCCTGCTTTAATTAACACTGAAATAGCAACCCTGAAGAGTTAAGTTGCAGTCCATGTGACACGTTGCCAGCCAAGGCACCAGTCACACGGGCCTGGAGACCAGTTGATGACCCCCTGCCAACTAACAGTTGCCAGGGAAAAATGCATATCAACCAGCCATTTGGAAAGTGGTTGCTGAAGGTTGTCACTGGGAGAAACTGGTCACAAGTAAGTTGGTGCTCCCAAAAAAGCTTGTTGTGATTGCTCTTGTCGCTAGGCAGGTTGCTTCAGTCAGCCTGTAGTTTGCGGGGAAGATAAGGGTTTACCTCACCAAACAGTAGCATCATCCATGCAAACTATTCGAGTGGCTATGGCAATCTGAAACACAATTACAAGGTTTTTGGTGCAGCACATTTTTTGTGATGAGTTAAAACTGGTGACAACTAACAACCACCGTGCAACTGGCTGGAGAATACATACTTTTCCCTAGAAACAAGTGGTTACCAGGTGGTCACTAGGCTAGTGCCTATGCCTGTGTGACTGAGGCCTAAACCTTAATTATCCACCAAGCAGATAATAAAAAAACCCCACAAACACACACAATCGAATAATCAAATTAATCAATAATCGAAGTTAAAACACAACATAGTTGAATGATCACAGCTTATTTTTTACACATTTTTTTTATATCCGCTGAGTTTTGTCTGATCCAAAACAACTTAAATATTGTAAATCAAACATTTAAAATATAATTAAAATATGTTTGCAAAAACTAAAGAAAAATGAATAAGAAAAGATTCAAAGACTATGGATTGAGTAAAAAATGATAATAATAATAATTTAAGTTAGCACATTGTAATTACACTGATAAAGTTGGCTCCACAAGTTTGAAAAACTAATTAGGTAATCAGGAATAAAGGTACAGATGAATGATTTCCTCGTTCACCTGAAAGTACTCTGCAGTTTCCCTTGAATAGAAGGAATTTCCCTTAGGATGAGCCAATAACATGCTTGTGATGCGTGATGGATGTGATTCAACGGCTGATGAAAATGAAGCAGATGTTTTGAAACTGAAACATTCATCTTGTGTCAGGCCTTTACAACATGCCAACTTTCATCCAGTTCACTTGGAAAGACCAAACAAAGAGAACTGTTTTGAAAGGCTGATGAAATTACATCATGTAACATGTGAAGGTAATTGCTCCCCAGAAAAGGGTGAACACACTTTATCAAATCAGACACCAGCCCTGCTAATTTGATTAATGGTCACACTGAGGGTTTTAACAGGTCTGCAGGGAGCTGTTCATGCAATTCATTTTCTGATTAACTTGTGGAAATATATACGCAAGGCAATGTGACACAGATTTACATCCCCTTGTATGCAAAATCCAGAACTAAAGTTTAGAAGCACAAATGGCTGTTTTAGATTTTTTTGTTTTGTTTTGTTTTACATTGTAAACTCACTTATTTTATCATACTCCTACCAGCTGCATTATCTATGGCACTTCTGTCTAACTTGTATTGCCAGGTGTGGTGCTTTACAGTACCACCTGTAGAAGCCCTCAGAATCCCCTTCATACCAAAAACAATCTCTGGGATTCCCCAGATTCCCATAACTAGCCCTTTTACCGGTGACTATAATTCCCTAGGCAAAAGAGGGGCAATCATCCTACATGGCCTAATGATACCAAACAGAATTAATGGCCATCTTTCTTCTGGGAGCTCAAAATTCTTCTGATTCACATGTGCAGCAGTACACAACTTCACAAATTTAAGCTCAAAAAACTAGGAAAAAGTTTACCACAGGCCTTATGTATTAAAATCGATCTCTCGATTATCTATCTATCTATCTATCTATCTATCTATCTATCTATCTATCTATCTATCTATCTGTCTAGAGAGAGAGAGAGAGATGGAGACACATATTTAAAAAAAATATCTCTAAGGATTGCTAAACTTTAAATCAGAAAAACACATATTTTTAGTTTAACACACATAGCAAACAGTCCGAGGAGACATCTAATAAATGTCAGGCAGATTAAAATTAAAATTAGTTTCTAGAGCCTCGGTTATGTACATCAGCCTGTACCTCTTTTTCATCCAGTACCTGTCTCTCATGACACTCTTCTCCAACTCAGTTACCTGACTAACATTCTCTCTGATTTTGGCTTCCAGTCTTATTGTCCATGGGGAGGTTTCCTCTACTTGCATCCTTGATCCAAGTGCTTCTAGGATTACTGTGGCAGTGGGGTATATAAGCTCAGCCACTTCAGTTACACTGGTTCGAGGGATGGTGCAAAGGGCAGTGTTCACATCGATGGGACTCGCTGAGTTGGGGGAGTCGTGCTCTTGGTTGGGTGTCTACCCTGAGTTTGTCCACAATCTTCATCCACTGCATCTGTCACTGCAGGTGGCTGGGTATCATCTAGTTCAGTTCCCCTGCTCTTTTCTAGCAATGTTGGCTCAATATTTCCATCCTGTATCTCTAACTCGGCAGATGTTATTGCACTGAACTAAAAGGTGTTTCTTGGTCAGTGTGGAGACTTCTTGAACAAACTATTTGTTCAGTCAAAACACCCCTCTGTCTTCAGAAGTTTCATTGTAAATACTACTGCTACCACCACCTTATAATTTTGTATATCATAAAGCTGTGATTTTTTTTTAAACAAACTAACAAAATCTGCTCTGAACTTTCCATAACATAGTTTCTCCACATCAATAAGACTGGATAGCCCACAATTAAAGTGACCCATTAAACCCACACCCCTGCTCCAGCAGGGGTCTAATAAGGCCAGCCAGGAGAGCTGAGGTAAGAGTCTTGGGCTGTGGGGGTAAGAAGATGGGTCGAAAGGAGGAGACAGCCAGACAGGAGACAGAGACATGCTGTAATCACCAAGAGAAGGCAATGACGATTGTTTCCTCCATTGAGTCTGAAATGATGCAAGAGAAGGAGGGGGAGGATTAAGATGGGAGAATGACAAAGTTTGCTCATGACTTTGGTTGACAGATAAGAGGAGTGACTCAGTAGAACAAGAAGGAAGGGGAAATGTGCTGAAAAGGAAGACTTACTAATGCTAATCAGTGGTCAAAAGGTTCTGTGCAAGAAAGCCAAACTTCCTCAAAGGTTTATCTCAATGCCAGGATTTAAAGTTCAGGGACTGGGAAGAGCAAAGACTTTGAGGAGTTCATAAAAGGACAGTCTGGGAAGATTAGGTGGATCAAAAAAGTCTGTGTTGCTACCTTACATAACTCTTAAAATGCAAAGTAAGTTTAAATGATACTGAGTTTATGCTTATTTTCTGAAATCAAACTGTTTTCAAAATGTGAAAAAGGAAAACTTCAAAAACAAAGAAAGCATACCCATTTCCACTTATCCAACAGCAGAAGGAATGTGAGAGGATTACTGATACAGATTTAACATTAAAAAGAGCTTGTAGTGTTCCATTTAATTCTGTAGCTGTTGGCTCACAGATTGCACTACATGGCTAAATGTGCGGGGGGCAAAGATTAGCCAGTGTCCCTCTGCTTTTCCATCTGCACCGTGTTACTTCCTACATGTGCTGGCAGGTTGGCATTTGAACCTGTTTACCCTCAGTGAGTTTCGTTATCCATATTCTTTGTTCACATTAAATAATTGAATAATCAAAAGAGGGAGAACACTGATAATTACAGATAACGTGCTCTGGTTATTATTTCAGAAGATGTCTCATTATGTTAATCTTCATTAATATAAAAATGGAATTGTTTATTTGAAACACATTTTGAGCCTCTGGCCATTTTTGATCTGTATACAGGCAAGTATGCTTATTTTAATTTGAGTGTAAATGATCCAAGGATAAAACACCAGTGCAGGTTAAATTTGCAGGTTAAAGTAAAAAAAATATCTAATGATTTGTTAGGAGTCTGTTGCTAGGCAAAAAGAAAACAAGTTGAAGTTGCCATTATGTTCTCTGGAGTGAGTAAATAAGTATATTTTGGTCCAGTAAGCCCATAGGTGCCTGCAGGCCTGGCCAGATGGCTGTCCACCTTTCAGTAATCTCAGCTTGTGACAGGAAATACTTGCCTGTAGCCAGGTTGTGATCAGTGTCAGTGCGCAGGCCTAACCAGCTGCTCATCACACAGCTGCCTGTCAGGAAACGCCTGACCAATGAGCTGGATATGTTCTGTTACACCCCACTCTTTTTATTGTTTTGTTTTTTTGGTCAGTTTGGAAGTTTCTCTGTTTTTTCCTTCCTCTTCCCTCTGTTTGTGTCTCATGATTCGCCAACAGGGATCAATGAACTAATGTTGGAAGTTAGAAAAACAAACCTATTAAGTTTAAATAAGGATGCTGGACACTTAAGAAAGCTGCAAAAAAGTAAATTCCTATTAAATAATGTGTGAGAATGTACATTAAAGCTAGAAAATAGTCTATGATTTGTTACTTATCATTATCAGTAATGGTCATTTTATGTGAGGAACACAAATACTAAAGTGCTGCATTCACACGAAATGATGTAGGCGAGTTTATTTATTTATTTTGCTTTAAAACTAACAATTGTCAAACACCATATATAGCAGCACGGTGGCTCAGTGGTTAGCAGTCCTGCTTTACAGCAGTATACTGTTGGGTTTCAAAGTGGGCTGGGCCATTCTGTGCGGAGGTGTTTTCACTGTGCTTGCACATGTTTTTCCTCTTGGAGTGCCAGTGTCTCCCAGAAAATTTGAACATGTCAGTTTAAAATGTCCTATTTTTAGTTAGAAATAATTTATGCATATTTAATGATTATGTGACTGTTTCATGAGATGTATCAACACAATCAGGGACAGGATTTATTGCAGTATGCTAATCTTGGACAAGTGTATATATGTATGTGTATACTATCATCTGCAATCTTATTAAAGGCGATACTTTCTGCAGTTGCCTCTTGTTTGCTTTTGTTTGATTTGATAAAGGGAATACATGAGAGGCAAAGTGTAAGAACCAGGCCTACTTTAATTAATGAAATTGACTTGCCTCCAGTGAATAATAACATAAAAACAGCTTTATCTAAAAGGAACGGGAAACATGTTAATGGGAAATGCTTTAACTGGCCCTTAAATCAAGAGGATTAGCAGCCATATGCGAGGTTCTCTAATCTCATTTGGAAGGGCCCTAGGCCCACTCTGCTGGTATGCCTTACATTAGCCTCCTCAAATGCTTTCTGCCAACAAAATGACGTACAGGTTTTGGCTTAGCAGATACTCAGCGTGCTTCTTTTAGCCTAAATGTCAAAGAAGTTCAAATGAGAAACTCCTTACGCAGACAGAGAGAAAAGAGCTTCCTACTCCATGTTAGGCTTACATCACCTGCCCCCAGTGTCAGACACAACTGAGAGAAGCATTTAAATATTCATAGTATACACATATTAATAGGCAATGTATTTTCTGCTCAAATTAACTGCAACTCATCTTGAAGGGTCCGCTCATGCAGAAGTAACAGCATGCTCTATATAAATATTTCAGCGAGCCTCACTTTCTCTTCAACTTCAAACTTTGCATGGAAATTTACAGAGAAGCCAACAAATTTCACTGACAGGTCTGAATGCAGATGAGGCAATGATGCATCAAAGTAAAGGATGGTATAAGGATACATTTCACACACTCATCAGAACCTTCAAAACAAGGATGGTAATCATTAGTATTTAACTGATGGTGATACTCAAATGTTCTGTGGATACATCTTGCTCATTTTTTGTGTAACATTTAATTCAATTCAATTCAATTTTATTTATATAGCGCCAAATCACAACAACAGTCACCTCAAGGCATGAAGACATCAACCTTGATATGGCTATGGCTACTTTCACAGTGGCAAGCTCATTTTAATGCTAAGCAGGTGATAGAGTGTTTGATAATATTCCTCTTGGATAAATGGTCTTATAGTTAAAAAAAAATATTACCATGTGCTTAGACTAAAGGGACATAAAGGGAAGTGATTTTCAGCAAAGTTGTTACCATGAAAGTCAATGACAGTAGGTGACTTCAAACAGTGGATGGGTCCTGAGTTAAACTGAAGTGACTGAAGCAACAACTTTGTCACTTCCTGGATGACCATCAGTTAGTAGTTGTTGCTGCTGTTATATACAGTGTTTCACCCTCCACTGAGAGTTTTGAAATCAGCATACCAGGAGGAGGCTGTTCTTGGCAGGTATCATGAGCTCCAACTGCCCGGTCAGCTGATAGCTGGTAAGACAAGCTGGCTAATGAGACCTGAAATCTCTAAAAACACTGGAGCACTTTTGCAAATAGGTTGTATTTTGACACATCAAGACTGTGCCACTACATTCTCAGCTAAAAATTAATGATAAATATTTAAGTCAATAGGTATTTAATTATTTTTTACATTTTAATTAATTATGACACATTCAATTACTTATTTCATGATCTATTTGCTTATTTAATTTTGGCACTTTTGGCCCTCCACATAATACGAAGACCTAAAGAAATGTTACAAAGCAAAGCCAACTTTGTCTCATGCGATCAACCACAGAATTCTTACCTTGGTTTGAGGTCAGTTCAGTCACATTTTCTTCAAACACCTTTCATGTTGGAGTTCTGAGGCTGCACTGAAGAGGTCATAATACTACTTGAGTAAAGCGATCTGACAATTTAGAACAGTCTGCACCGCTAGCCATGACCAGAGTGTACACAGATACACAACATCGAGTGCCATCACCTCACACAGTCAGCCTCCTTGTTATTAGAAGGTCAGAAATGTGAAAGAAATTAGTTTTAACAAATTAATCTTGTGTAAATACCAGCAGAAGCACCTCTTCATCGAGGCTTGTATTCATTCTTAGGTATGGTCGAGTCTACAGCTGGTAACAATTCAACACAATTTAGACACTAATGCCAACTTATAAAGAACTAAACTAATTTTATGCTGAACTCTAAAAAGGTTGAAAGCTGCATTTTTGCATTCTTGCCTAGAAGAAGATAATGTGATGTATTCTAGCAGCTACAAAACCAATTACACTAGTAGCAAGTACATTTAGGAATTTAGCCTGACAGGTGTATGGCTTTCTCATCCAGATGCATTTTACAGCTGTTTGGAGGCTGACTAGTAATTGGAAGCATGCATTATATTCTACTGATGAGAAAAATGCATTAGTAAAATGCAAGGCATCATTAATGCAATCAGCTCAAAGGGAACAAGTTAAGGGTCAGAGTTGAGCTCTTAAAGCTAAATACCAGCACTCTTCCTTTTTCATACGACAATAAGCTCATGAACGGATTTGAAGAAAACTTAAAAGCCACAGAGCAATGAGCTCTTCAGTAAGGAACTGATTAGCATTAAGTTCTGTCTATCAACACTCAAATAAATCTAAATGTATTCCCCCTTGAACATGAACTGCTTACTCTATTAGTTCCAAGATGTTAAATGAGGTGGAAAATCAGAACCATGCAAATATTTGGGGTTTCCTTTCTTTCTTTTCTTACTCATGATAATTTAGCTAAAGGCAGTCAGAAATGACCAGTTAATTCCAACGTCTGCAATGGCAAAGTAATTTGTATATGGAAAATCACAGCGTAGCTAATTCCAATCACCATAAAATAACTTTTTGTGCAACTCTTAGTGATCCATCACACAGCCAGATAGTAATGAGCCACATGAAAGTCGCCTTAACATATAATGACTGATCTGATTTTAGCTGCCGAAAACACTGTAAAGTGACTATGTTTGAAGATGGGCCACATTTTGAGATGGTTTCCTGCTTCTGGCTTCAGATTGCTCTAATAGATGAGATTAGATATTTCACCCCACTGCAATGATGCTTGCAAGGGGGAGATAGCAGAAAAGAACCGGATAAAGCTAAAGCAGAGAAAGCAACTAAAGATGAGCCATGATAAATGCAATGAAAGAAAACTAAAGATAATCCAGAAATTATTCAAATAACACAACGTTGCCATCGTAAGGTCTTTTTAACTCATAGGTTTTGCCATCTTTCCAGCAAGAGAAAGAAATTGTGAAGAAAATAACTTGTTTAAAGACAATGTCATGCAAAGGTCTTGAGCTACACCTCACTTCCTTATATTTTTCAACTAAAATGAGAAATAATTGCAGTGATATACTGAAATCTGCAATTATACACAGCATAAAAGGCAAAAAAGCATGAAGATCACAAAGTGGTGTCACCACCTTTATCCTACATCATTGCTTTAACTCTCTGAGACTCTCCGAGTTCTTTAAGTCGTCGTCAGGAATAGTTCTCCAAGTTCTTTAAGTACATTCCAAAGCCTTTCTTTGGATTCTGGCTGTCTTTGGTTCCATTTTCTGTGTAAATGATTCCACATTGCATCAATCCCGAGGTCCTGGCTCTGGGGAGGCCAATCCATGATTAACAGTATTTGCGTGATTTTCTATCCTGGTATACTTTTACCACAATAGCACTGTGTTTGGAGTCAAGGTATTGTAATGTGGATAGAAAGATTTTTAGCTGAATAGCAGCCCCAAACCATGACAGAGCCTCCACCATATGTTTCCAGATGACTGTAAACACTCCGTGGTATCCTTCACTTCTGACCTCCTTTGTTAAACCATTTAAGGCAAACATTTCAAATTTGGATTTATCACTCCATGAAACCTGTTGTTATTGACTTTCAGTTCAGTTCTTATGCAATATGGCATACCTCAGCCTTTTCTCCCTCTTTCCCTTCCTTAAAAATAGCTTCTTGACAGCTATTCTTCCCTGAGGCAATTTTTGATAAGGCTTTGGTGAACAATAAATGGATCAACTGAAGAGCCAGATGCATCTTGGGTCCTGTGTCAGATCTTTGCCGTATTCTTTTTTTCTATTTCTTAAGGCCAAGATCTGTCAACTTTTCAGCTAACACCTCTTTGGGAATCATCTTGTTGGTGCAATAATACTTTATGCCTCTCAAACTGTGTTATTCTTGGTGGGGGGTTTTTTCAACTAAAGAAATAAGAAAAGAAATCAACCATTTTCACAACATCTTTGAATCTTTAGTAACAAAGTGCCTAAAGCTGCGATTTCAAAATTGGTTCTTTGCAAAGTTATATGTTATGCATAGACACAAAACGTATTCATCCCTTGAGTTAGGTGTCCTATTATGTTTGAATGATTCAAAGGTCAGTCTTGTGTAGTTTAGCAAACAAAAGAAAGGAGAACATTTTCTGACAATGGTCAGGTGCAAGGACTGGACTGAAAATGAGTGAAAAAGCAGCCAAGCCTGTCCAAGCCTAGAATACGTGAGAGATGGCTCAAGATTTTTGCACAGCACTTTCATTCACCTTTACACTGTGATAGTGAATACTCCTTTTTTAGACTTAAGATGTCTTAAAATCTGCTTAACTTGTAACTTACACAAGGCTGAGGAACAAGAACATGAGGAAAAGCATTTAAAAATAAATAAATAAATGTAAAGCATTGTCTGCATGACATACAGAGGATGTTAAAGTTTGACAAAACAGGAAACACTGTTTAAGGAATTCACAGAATACAAAGAGGGTACAGTGAAACACTGGGCCGGGACTTAAATCTCTGAGCCCCGGGGGAGCACGAATCAGGAAGGGGGGTTCATCAGGTGTTTTATCCATTATGAGAGCTGGAAGACTGGAAAGGTGAAACGGCAGGAATTATAGCATGACTTGCAAATCGGTTGGTATTCCCATCAGGAGTGACGGACATAGTGTGGGAGAAAATCCAGTGGGGCTGAGTGGATCTTTTGTGTTCACATGCAATCGCTTAAACATGGAATCCAAATAGAAAGTCCCTGCATTTAAAAATGTTACTTAATGTTTCCTGTTTCCAGTATAATACCAATCATAATATTATGTTACCGACCAAACGAGGGAGTGATAGTATTGTGAAATACTAAGTCAACTGGTTTTTGAACTTTAGAGTATTTTTACTGATTCTGCACAAACCTACATGGCTTGATAGGTGCTAACATTTCATAAACGATTCATCACAGGCAACATTTATTAAGACTACTCTTTATTTCAAATTAAGTGTTTTTAAGTGTTTTTCAAGGAAAAACAGGAAGAAATATTTTGATGATGAGTCATTTCATGATATTCTATCGTGCATTTCTGGGTTTCAATGTTTAATCTCATTCTGTGTAGCTTCTCTAAGACAGGATGTGAAATGATGGTAATTTTATGAACAAAGGGGAAAACAGCCAGTTTATGGTGTTGAAGGTACACTTGGACACTTGTATAGATTAGAAAAAAAAAAAAGAGTTCCCACACACATACAACAATGTTTAAAATAAAAATCCTTCATTCATTGAGAAACAAACCATCATGACCAAGATCATCTCCAATACTAAATCTGTTCCCAAAACCCCCCACATCACTGACCACTGTCCATTTTGTTGCATACCAATAAAGAGTAGGTCACTGATGGCCACTGTCCATTCAAGACACTCCGACCCCACCCCACCCCCCATTGGCTCCACTGGCCAGGACAAGGCTGACCACAGCCTATTGTGAACCCATTGTAATGGTCTCCAGAGAGGCATGAGATCTGTGTGGCCAACTCTCAGTGATTGATGCTGGCCTGACCTCAGCAGTGGCCTGTCCAAGATGTTCTGGGGGACAATATCCTCAATTTGTCCCTTTAGCTATCCTTATCTCCCACCACCATAGGCCACAGACTGAATAGTGAACGTTCAATCATCTCCAAGTTTTGGGCTGTATTTTTGCTGTCTTCTTCCTTCTTTCATTTCCATTTTGCCCTTTTTCTTCACGTCCCCTTTCATAGTTGTTTCTCCTGTTTTCTGTTCATCTTCCTTCATCATATTCTTTTCCCTGGGTTTTATAATTCATTCTTCCCTTTCTGCTCTTCTTTTCCTCGTGTTCTTTGATCTATCGTGTTAGGGCTTTTATTTCTTCCTCCTCTCCTTTATCGTTACATCTTTTGCTTTGTGCTTTTTCATCCTCTCCTGCCAACTTCCCTCAATCCCAATCTCTTCCCTTCTTTGCCCTTTCCATTTTTGTCATATTCTGTTATTCATTGTTCGCATTTCTCAATTCTTCTTTTCCTTAACCTTATTTCTTTTGAACTTACTTCTTCTTCCTGTCTTTTTCCTTCTGCTCATTGTCCATGTTGCTTTTCATCACCTTGTATCTTCCATCTTTTTTTCTTGTTCTTTAGCCTCATCTTCTTTTTATTAATCGGACTGCAGTGTTATTTTGCTTTTGTATCACCTTTGTGTCATTATTCCTTTTCCTCCCCTTCTAAATCACATATTCCCACCATCCTTTCACTGTTCTCGTGTTCCTATAAATCCACTTAATATCCATTGTCCTATCAGTTGGAGTGATACATTGCATCCTTTTACCAAAGAGATCTTCTTCCTCCAGGGCTTTTTTTTTTGGTAATATGTAATTTCCTTGTAATTTCTAAGACTCTTAACCTCTACACCCCCCACCTGAGGAAGTCCTTAAGGAGAAGCTTCCATCACCTCCTATCTGCTCTGTCTCCTGTCCTGGAGAGAACTGTCACCACTCTTCCCCTTCAGCCACTAATGCCTTTTTCTCTGCGTGCTTAAAGGGGTGACAACACCTCTCCCAGGTCCTGTCATCGGGGCTACTCTACAGAGTACTTCACGGCTCCTTTCTAACTCCATACATGGCTGCAAAGTGATGGAGAACCCCCCGGGCTGTCAACCAGCTTGTAGTTTACTTCTCCCCCATTTCTCTTTGCATCCTCGTTTTCTCACTCCATCTCTCTCTTGCACCCTGTCATACACTCTAGCACCTTTATCAAGGGACACTTCAAAAAATAAACACGAGCTCTTTCCCTTGCCCTCATCGTGTTTCTCTGCGCGTGAAAGAAAGAACTTACTAAAGCCACTGAGGGTATTCTGGATGGGTTGTGTAAGGGTTTGAGTGGGGGGGAAAGTAAAAACATCCAACAAAAAGATACAGCTCTAATCTTTACACATTGAAGTGAATCAATTTGGGGGGTTTTCTGCAATAAAAAAGCAGCATATATATTCATAAATCTATTTTCAGCCAGTCATTTATTACAATGTATTATTTTTTATCTTTTCTGTTTTGCCTTTGTCCTTTTGTTCTGCTAACAGAAAGGAGTAGAAAGCCTTCATGTTGGGCCTGTATAACATCAATATCCATCAAAAATCAAGTGGGAGCTCAGGTTTGACATGACAGATTGAACCACTGACACACAAAGCATCGACTGTGTTTCCTCACTTGACCTTCTATTGGACAAAGGTCTGAGCAACGCCACTCAGGCAAGTCTCTATGGGTCACACAAGCCCACTGACATCACAGATCACACATGGCACAGCAAGCTGAGCCCAAATACTTTTTTTATATACATATATTATTTTGTGTTTAGCTTTCCTACAGCTTTTTGGTTGATCATTTCACACATATACACAATATATGTGACAATAACAAGGTAATGTGATTGGATGTGTGCAAGGTGTTTTTTGAAGGGAAGAGAGCAATCTAGTGGATGGTGTTCTCTTTCATCAGCTTCCTTTCTGTGTCTCACATCAGACCTCTGTGGTCAGGGTGTCACCCAGTTTGTCACAAGGGGCAAAAGATAAAGATTTATTCAGCATGTCCTGCAGCTTGTTGAGCCCCTTCCTTCCTTCTATCTCCCAGCAACTGTCTTGGTTTGTTTATAACCTGGAGTAGGAAGCATTCTTGGCTTCTACCAGTGGCCTCATGTCTTTGCTATCCAACGTAATTGATGCACTAAAAACAAGACTTAAAGAATTGTACCTTTTATATAAATATAGAGGAATTATAGCTTTTGAAAAATATTGGTTCAAGACAAAAAATGACTCAATTTGCTTCACCCCTCTCATTCTGCACTATAGGTTCTGTCCCCTATGCAAATATAGCTGTATATTGATTAGATATGTATCTTTCAAGCTGTTAGGAGTCCAGGCTGAAGCTTGCCCCTTGAGGCAGGCCCCCATCCCTTAGGTCAGAGATTGAATCTCTGGTATCTGAAGATGCAAATACAAGCGCACACATTCACAAGCCTGTTGATCGTCAAGATACTGCTGATAAGCAAATATACCATGGTCCATATGTTATTTAAACTCATTACTGAGCAAGTGTTGTAGTAATTTTTGACACTCTATAAACTTTTGAGAATTTGATACAGATTCAGACTGTTGCACATCTAAGATGTACATTTGGGGTGTGGTGTTACAGCTTTGAGAGGGAGGCTGGCTCAGTGAACACATGTAGAGAAGTATTAAAAAGCGAGCACATCCTTAAATGAGGCAACCGAGGGGCCTCGACTGCGCTATGGAGATGCAAATGACCCACGAGACAAAGGTACGCTCAATAAAACAAAGTGTAAAATTGAATAAATATGCAAGTGTGTTGCGTGTGAGACAATACACAGGGATGGGCATCATCTGACCTTTCATGCCGAGTCACATGGGAGGAAGCCCTGTGGTCTTTCGACACAACCCCGGCATCTTTAGGGGATTCCTTTGCTGAGTAAAAATAATCAACTCGCCTGCAAATCCTCCGATCTCATATCTACCCACGAAATTATGTCCGGAAGACAACAAAGGGGTAACCGAGTTGGGGAGACGTACAAAGAGGGGCACATGCATCTTCAAGTCCCAACTCAGTGTGACATCCTTTCTAATGATCAGCATGGCAGATGGCACGAGATAGACACATATGTGCCCGTGCGTCTCAGGCTTGTGTCACCCGCTGCACCAGCGCTCTGTCTTGGCTTCCGAAATTATCCACAGGATTACCCCCCATTAAGTCTTTTACTGTCCTATCATATCTTGCAATCTAGCCTAGACTTTAAACGCCTCTAGTGTCATTAAGCCATGAATGACAGCTGGCAAGGCTATGTATCTCGGGGCCTTGGAAATTATAAACCAACTATAGAAAATGGCAGAAATTCAATGCATGAAACCAACTGAAAAAATAATTGTGTTTAATAGATTAATCAGACAATTAATCAACAATTTTGGATAATATACCAATCCATCATTTATCAAGCAACTGGCTGTTTCTGTTAAATGTCATCACAATAGGAATATACTTGTGTTTGGAACTGTTGCCTAGAAGAAATAAGCAACTGGAAGACATCACTTTAGGTTTTGAGTAATTGTAATGAGTTTTTAATACGCTTTAACCTGAAGTAGACATGTTTTGCTTTATGTTGAAATGTAGTAGCTGTAACCAATTAAAAAACCCTTACTTCTTCCTGTGTTTGGCAGATCTCATCTGTCCAGGTCCTCCTTATGTTGTCCTCCCTGTTGATTTATTGGTATGTGCTTAGAGTTGGCTGATAAACAAGTGATCTTACATTTGCCTGAATTCTGCGAACTATATAAACATCAAAATGGATCCATTTAAAGCCAGTGCATGACTATTTAATCTTCAATGACCATTACAATAAGTATGAACTCTTTAAAGAAGAATAACAAAAATGTTTTGGCAGAACAAAAATGGGTTACTTGTACAGCGTTGCACAAAAGGTCTTGAGCCTCCCCTCGTTTCTTTATATTTTTCAAAGAAAATGGGAAATAGGTGAGATGAGTTATTGATATGTGTGCAAACATACATGGAAACATAGCACATAAGGCAAAAGCAAAGTTTAGACATTTCTAATGAGCTCAAAAATAAAAAAATGTTATGATCATCTTTACTCTTTAACACAACATGAACCGTTTTAGGCCAGTTTTCTTGTAAGTTCTTTAAGTAGTCCTAAGGAATAGTTGCCCAGGCTTCTTGAAAGAAGTTCCATGTTTTGTCTTAACGATCCCACTATAATGTTGATTTCTGGACTCTGGAGAAGCCAGTTGACTCACAATGTTCCTTTTACTGTAATGGCAGTCAGTTTGGGATCACTGTCATGCTAATTACCAATCAAATACTTTCAAAATGGTACAGCATCTTTTTTTTAAACAGTTGACTGCGGACTGTTGTACCTCATGCCCGACCTCCTCCGTACAAACTGCTGACAATTTGGGACCATAAGACCTGTTGTCATTGATTTTCAGTCCAGTTCATGTGTAATTTGGCATGTCTCTGTTTTTTCTCCCCGTTTCACTTCCTTTAGAATGGCTTCTTGGCAGGAACCCTTCTACTGAAACCATCTCTGATGAGGTTTTGTTGAACAGTAGATGGATCAACCTAAAGGCCAGTGAAAATACATCGTTCAGGTCCCGTGTCAGGTTTTTGTGAATTTTCTTTCCGATTTCCAAAGGACACGGCTTTCAGATACTATTCGTAGGCCTGTCACTTCTCCTTTTGTCTTCCACACGTCCAGTTTTCTCTGTTTATTTAAGGACACATTTCTCAGCACACCATACTGAGGTAAGTTTTTGGCTAACAGCTCTCAGGGAATCACTTTGTTGTTGGAAAAATACTCTTTTGTACCACCAAATTTTGTTATCTTTGGTATTTTTCAGAGATTCGACTTAAAGCGAGGAGAACAAATATATGTTTTTGCAAAAGGACAAGTTGTTTGATATGTGCAGACTCATCACTTTTCCATCCCATGAATTAGAGGCTTTCTTATACTTGAACGATTCATGTCATTGTTAAGTGGCTTAACAAAACAACCCAAATTAAAAACATTTCAGTGAAAATTCTCAAGACTACAAGGATACAAGGATTGAAAATAAATTGAACAGAGCCTATGTCCAAAGAAAATTTTTCAAAAACCTACAAAAGCTGCAATAACAGAAAAAAGTATTAATTAATTATAGATTTGAAGAAGGTGAATTTGAACCTAGAGCTGCAAATAAGTATAAAGTATAGAGGTGAACTGTTTGCTTTCTGTGTACTCTAGGTCGCACAAAAGCAGGCAGACAGTAGAAATGGCAAGGGATTGAGTTATTTTATATTTTTATGATGCTGCTTCATTCTTTTTATTTCTTCAAAGTTAAATCCAGTAAAAAAAGAAGGAGTAAGTAAAGGAAGGATTTCATGTCAGGAGTAGATGTAAATGTGGAATGAGTAAAAGGAATGTTTTCAATACAGTGTGTGAGAAAGAATACGTTACAGTATAGGGACAGTGGATACACCAAACCAAGAGCCAGACCCTGCACCTGTCCCTTCTCCGCTGGGGTCCCTCTGCCACCAAGGAAAAGCAGACGGTTCCTATGAAGCATGAGGCTAAAGCCTGCCAAACCCCCGCAAAAATCCCACCCCCCCATCCCACATACACACTCACACTGACTGAGTGGCAGCTCCGTCTGGGTCAACAGTGCACCCCTTGACATTCCAACAGTGAGAGAGATACGGGGGTGTCATCTCACCTGGTTTTGGCTGTGTGGCATAGCGAAGGACAGTAGGGGAGCAGTGCGGCTGTCCACAATATTTGTTTAGCTGTTCCCGGTGTCAGCGATGTCTTCATTTACCCCAATGTTTTGCAAAATGTTTTGCCAGGCCACTGCTAACGCTGGGACACTGAAATATGAAGGATTATTTTTCTTGTCTTTGGCCTAGCATTTCTGAAAACCACAGTTTACCCTAGAAGGACACTCCATCAAAGACGTCCTTGCAATTGTAAAGAAAGCGATACGGAAAATTTAAGAGGATTTTCTGTTTCATGAAGTTTCACAAAATTCAGCCTCATAGTTTTTGGATGATCTTGCTCCCAAAAGGACAAACAAACACCACTGAAAACAATATGTTGTTATTCAGGGATTTATTTTTATACCCATTAACTTGTAAGAATGCAATGTAAAAAGCCCACAATGCTTCTTCCAGATACAAAGAACTTCTTTCCAAAGTGCATACCAAGAAGAAATTATTTAAAACAGTAAAGCTGATATAGCCACATGATACATGACAGTTTGATGTAATTGAGACATGATTTTCAGGTCACTTACTCCTAGCTTAAAGCACTGTGAGCCATGGTATATACAAGCAAGTAGCATTTCAAAATGACCATGCTGTAATTGTCTGCCTCTGCTAGCCAGTCGAGTTACAGTCTACATTTTAATTCAATTCAGTTTAGTTCAATTTTATTTATACAGCAATGAATCACAACAACAGGCACCTCAAGGCACTTTATATAGTAAGTTAGACCCTATAATAATATGACAGAGAAAACCCCAACAATCATATGAGCCCCTGTGAGCAAGCGCTTTGGCAACAGTGGGACAGAAGAAACCTCCGGCAGAACCAGGCTCAGGGAGTGGCGCAGCTGCTTGTGGTGAGGGGAGGAAAACCTCACAATCTTCCCCTCTGTTCCTAAATTATGGCTGTCAACAATTGTAAGAAAAGTAAAGCAAAACTTTTATCACTTCCTACTTGAATCCTAATCCACATTTGCGTGAACTTTTATCAGAATTAGCAAAAGATGTTTGTGATATGGCCAAATTCTGTTCTCACCATCCTGATGAATTACATTTGTGTCTGTTTATTTTATATTTTATTTCACTTTACCCTTCTTTTTTGATAAGCACCACTACAAAATCTTGTTATACTGTATCAAGCCAGTGTATCATAAGCATAATGCAAGAGACAGGTGCCAACAAATATATATTTCTTTTATCACCATATAAATCTTGCCTATCGCTTCCTTCACATTGGAAAACAGTGAGTATACCTACACAGTAGAATGTTGGTTTAGCTCTATGTTATGTATCGTCATTAAGGCATTCAGTTCTGTCATGGCACTTTCCCAATATTAGCATAAATCACTTGGTTGAGCTAATTTTCATATAATTGATGCTTGTCATGGTATAACACTGATTTTTATTTTTATGACACAGCTTTTCGTATAAGATCTCTCTGCCAGCCCCCTCCCCCCAAATTGTAGGCATGAGCCCTACCAAGTTCCTCATCTTGTCACACTGAGCTTTCACTCTGAAAGCTGAGCAGACACAGAAAGGCACTGACGTGCGAAAGCCCGAGTTTATACCCAACACCATACCCCTAAGTGACCCCCACGAAGGCGCTGTCCAGGTTTAATGCCAACTGACTTTTAATTCGCCTTTGCATGTATTGATCTATTTATTTATTTACTTCCAACTCGTTTCCTCTTCTCGCCTTCTTCCTTCGCTCTCATCTCATCTGCTCCACGTCCAAGCACCCAGGGATCTCTCTCCCGGTTTAATAATTCATGAATGTTCGGGCTGCTGCCGTAATCCTGACTGACACTAAAAGTCTGTCTAGATTTAGTGTCATGAAAATTTCATCCGCAAATGTACATTCGAGCTCTGTCTTTCGCCTACTTCTCCTCTCTTCCAATGGACCACTCTTGCTTTTACTGTCTCTCTACTGTCTCTCTTTCTGCTGGCAAGTTTGCAAAACTAGCCTCATTCTCTCACTCACATGCACACTTGTAGGAGCATAAACATATACCGGGATGCACAAAGTGACTGGTAACACACAAACAAACAAAAAGTCAGCCAGAGAAAGCGCACACACTGACAGGCCACTCTGCTCCATCTTGATGGGGCTATTTACTGCGTTACATCTGGACTCATTTGTTCACCTCGCTAGCAGCTGAGGAGAGGCGTGGGCCCCACGAGTACAAAGTGACTTAGAACCTTGAGTGGATATTTCAGTGTCAACATTCCCAGTGGAAATCAACATCCTAACTGTCGGTGTCATGTTTAAGCCAGTGAGCGACACTGAAACACAATCCTATCATGCCTGACTCATAAATTACCAGCCCTGTCTGTTCACCAGCATACACTGACAAAGCTTGATGTGATACAGGGAATTTTTAATATCACACTCTTGGTTTTAAATACCTTCTATCATAACAAGCTGGGTCCTGCATTGCGTCCCGAAATCATTTATATTTAGCTGTATTCCTTCTCTATCGCTTCAAAAAGGGTCGATTCTGTGTTATTCTCCAAGGCAGCAGGTTAGAGTCACAGTTTCTGTTCATTTTTGGAGGTTTTGAGAAGGCATTTTAGCTTTTACTTTAGTCACGGTAGAAGTGGAGCATAATTTTTGCATGAAATACATCAGAGTTACCATATTAGGATGTTCAGTGGTGTCTTTCAACAAAAAAAATATTGTTTGAGGGATTAAAAGTTAAACTAAGACTAGCACATATACTGAAGGATAATATATTGGTTTGCTGGACACTAGAAAGAATGCAGGTTAAAAGACCTTCACACTGACTTTACTTTTCAACCCTGGAGACTGGCCATTCTTTATACACAATCTATGGCTGACATAAGAACCCAGCAAAATCCTTAAGAACAGGACCAGCGGGGCAACAATCACTCACTCAGGCAGGTTAGAAATAAATCTCATTCCTGGATAGTTAACCTTAAGAAAAACTAAACTGAGCTTCAAAATTATGATCCAAACTGCAAAAACTGCTCACCAACATGAATATTTTTCATCTCAAACTCAACCCAAATGTTGTGTTTCAGTTTATTTATGCAGGTCTATCTACTTGATTTTTAAATTACTATGATAAGATGGAGAGCACATACATAACACAGGCTTGTATGTTGTAATGTTTCACATTTTGCCTTCACCTCAGAATAAGGCATTTAGCCAAAGCCAGATAAATGTATGTATGCATGTATGTATTAGATTACGTTTGACTTATCTGAATTTTCATTCCCTGCACTCCAGCAGCTGAGTAAGTCATCATAACCAAAAGACACAATGACAGTAACGAATGAATAAAAGTAGGCCTCATATTGTATAATACTTCCCCTTAAAATGGAGATGAAATGCTGATTGCTGAAGCTGCAAGTATTCTGTTTAAATTGTATAAGGAGGTATAATTATAATAAGGCCTTATACAGTTATAGTGCCAGCACAGTCTGGTGGACGTGTCAGCACTAGGAATTATTGAACTGCGATTGTGTGGAGTGGCCTTTGTACTTTAGTGTTGTGCAAACGTCTTGAGCCACACTTTGAAGCATCTACAAAAATAAATGAAAATACAGTATAAAAGGAAAAAGTATTGTTTTTTTGGTCAAATCTAACAAGCTTAAAAGTCAATCATTTGGTTTGACCACCTTTATTCTTGAACTCTTAGGCAAGCTTTCTTGGAATTTCGATAAGTACTTCTTGAAGGACATCCCAAAGCCTCTCCCTTGAAAGTTGTCTGCATTTTGTTGTCTGTAAAGATAAACCCAATAAAGTTGAGGGCTATGCTCTGGGGAGGCCAATCCATGACTGATAAGGGTTCTGTATCAGGTCTTTTCTTAATCACATGACTTTCAGATACTGCCTATCCACAAAAGTTTTTTAGACATGACACTTCTTCCTAATTTTTAAGGACACACTACACATCAGTCTGAGATATGTCAAGTCTGTACAAAAAAAACACTATGTTATGCCACTTGGACTGTGTTACCATTGTCATTTTGTATAGATCCAACTAAAGAAATGGGAACAAATTATATGTTTTTCCCCAACAGACTGCCTGTTTTGTGTAGTCACAACACTGGTTCATCCCTCGAGTTAGGCGCCTTTGTTTGTATGGTTGAATGATTTATAGCTTGGTGTTAAGGGGTTCAAAAAAAAAAAAAAAAAAAAAAAAAAAAACATCCGTCAGGTACAATCACTGGACTGAAAATTAGTGAAAAAGCTCAAGAGCGTTTTTTTTAAATTACAAGAAAGTCTGGCTCTTTGGAAGAAAAATATGAAGATATGACAGGGTGCTCAAGACTTTTACCCAGTATTGCAACATGAGGTGCTGTTAACTGTACGGATAGACTGCCAAAGGATTCTGTGGTCACAGTTTTTTATTAGGCATTTAGACTGATGTTAGAAAGAGATACTTGCTAAGTAGTACTATTTAAGGCAGCCATGCTGTCTAAGTACACTCTAGCAATACATGATGACTAAGCACCCCCCTCTCTTATAATCGCTTCTAGCTCCAAAATAAAGTCATCTTCTGGATTCAGCATGGTGATGGCAAAAATGCTCAAAAACAGAAGTCCACATGACACTGACATTACAGCGGTTCTGTCCATCTTTTCAGGATTTGTGCCAAGGTCACCAGAATTTCCACAGACTACCCACATAGCAGACAGGTCTGGCCCGGTTCTGGTATCAAGCCGGCATTGCTGGCTGACTTCTGGCATGGTAAGTGGTATGTCATTCAGATATGGGCCATGCCTGGCATAGATGGCACTATTTATATGATGGCATGCCACATCTGGCCCAATTGTGGTTTGGTGTATGTGGCCCAGGCTCATAGAAAACAGGTCTTCCCTGGATCGGCATCAAGCTGGCACTTCTGAGTGACTGGTGTCATGGCAGAGTGTATGTCAACCAGATGTGGGCCAGGTCCGGCAATGATGGTGCTATTTATTTTCCTATTTTAGTTAGAAGACCCAAATGCCATGTTGGAATACTATACTGCTATGGTAGCCAATGTTTCAAATGCAGGTTTGACAGGTTTGTGAGTGTACACGTTATCCAAACCAAGTGATGGTTTACTCATGTTTGCCAGCGGGTAGCTGTAGCTCAGGAGGCTATCATGTTCCGGCACATGTTGTTATTACATGGCTTGATTAAGGTACACATTAGGCTGACATCAGGGCCAGCACAGGGCCAGCAGTGTGTCTGCAACTCGCCTTGTGCTGGCCCATGTGTGGGCCACCTCTGGCAAACCAGATCCGGGCCACCAAAGGGCCGATAGTCTTTGCGGTATGCGGGCCATGTGTAAGCCCATTGTGTGGGCCAGATCTGGGCCATACCAATTTTGCTATGTGGGTACTTGTGCCTGAAATGCATCAGTAAGCAAACAAACAAAACTTAGTTTTACGATTAAGTGTTTCACCTAATTACAGTTATATACTAGGGGAATTTTAAATAAAGTCTACAAAATCAAAGAAAATATGTTTAAAGTCACCATGTCTGTCAAACACAATATGAGCAATATTACTTTTCTTTATTGTGCCGGTAGGATTTGGCATGTACCCAGTTCTTGTGGAGCTATACACTCTCCTACACACCCTTCCTCTTTGGCACAGACCAAACCAGGGAAAAGTGTTTGAGAAAAAAAGAAGTCTTCAAGGAGGCAGTGTGTTGAAAAATCCTGTCCATTCCTGGAGGGAGGGAAAATCCTTCACAAAAGTACATAGTCACACACACAGTGCCTCAAACCAGCTATTTGAACGAGAGATGAGATTAAAAAAACCTCAACACGGTTGTTATAATTTATGACTGAGCTTTTACACTGTTCGCCCGGAGCTATTTTTATATTTCACAGAAGAATCAACTCTTTCCTCTTTTTCCAATGAAAATATACTTGATGGTTTTAGAGTAATCAGCTGATAAGATGCCGGGAGCTTAGCCCCTTGTGGTATCAGTTAATTCTCTCTTTTTACTAAGAAAGAGTTTGAGCCCACGGACGAGTCGATAAACTTTCTGTGCTCATCAACAGCCATTCATCGCCGGTTAAGTGTCAACTATTGCTGCAATATTAATAGCCCTCTTATCAGAGAGACAGGAAGGGCCCTTTAATTGGCTGCCAGTGTAATTTTGCTTCGTAACACTCGCAAGAATGAACAAGAAAAAAAAATAACAGAAGAGCAGAAAAGATGGACAGATAACCCTGCCATGACAGTAATGTTTGTAATTACCACCCACCTCTGCATCAATTGCTTCTATCTTCCTCTCCACCTGATGCCTACCCCCCATCCTCCCCAATCTCACATGCTTCAAGAGGGATAAGTCAACCTGAAGAGTGCAGTAACCAGCGTGGAAAAGCACCACTCACACTAATGGACAGAATATGGTACCAAGGAGGGAAAATGTTCTGAAGAGTCTCTCCTCTAAACCCCATTTCCCATTCCTCCTCTTTTTACTAATGTCCTCACTTTCTTCCAGAGTGATTTTTGCCAACACTCTGGATGAAAAGAAGAAAAAAAAAAAAAAGCACAAGGCACCTCTACAGTGTCTTCTCACCACTTACACCCTTGTAAGCCGTATGCACTCTCTAGCAGCTGTAAAATATGCATGGCAACATATATTTGCTCGTTGGTTGGGTTTCCAGGGTTTCTTTGATGCACATTACAATTGCACCATGTGACACCTATAAAAACATAAAAAGAAAGAGGAAAAAAAACACCCCCACCCTTTATCTACCCTTCACCTTTTTAGCCTTGCTGAAGGACAATTGAATGGAAGGCATTATATCACCAGTCTGACTGTTTGATTTTATTGGCACTTATTAAAAAGCACATGAACTTTAGCAGCGTTGAGGTTAGCATGGTCTCCCTTGTGTCCTTTCCAAGTTTGCTCCCAGACTCTCACTTGTCACTTTCATTTTTATATCATGTATATATAGACTGTGTAATTCCATTTTTTTTCCTTATTTACATGATTTCTGAGATCTTCAAAAAGCACATTAAAATTTTATCAGGCTACTAAAAATGTGACTAGGACCTCCGCATTTATACCACATGACCTGCATTCCATTGGGAAAAGCTCATGCTTCTTGCTGCTGGTTTCGTAACATCACTTATAACTGTAATGCTGAAGGCATCAAAAAGTAGTGGTTGAAATATGCCAAAGTGTTTTCCAGCAAAGCCATAGAGCAGATTTTTGGGTCTCATTCATGTATTGTTTTTGTTTTTCATTATTAGAATTTGAATGAATTCTCTATTTAAAATACATATTAGAGACGAGATAGGCAAGCAAAGGCCAAACAGGTTGTGAACATACTGATAACATAAATAGCATACAAACTCATCTGTCGCTTTCTTAGATACCCTTTGCTGGTGCCCCTTTTCCTTCAGAAGTGCCTTAATTCTGCAGGGATGTGCAGTGCCAACTAGTGCTGGGCGATATATCGATTTTTTTAAAAATATCGATATATTTTTATACAAGACATAAGCTGTGACAATATCGTTTATATCGATATAGTCTATGTTGCGTTATAATTACACTTGTGGAGCCGCTATTTTGCCTCTCTCTCGTCTGGGTTTGTTTGCCCCGCCTCTCACCCTCACTGAACACAAACCCCCTCCCCCATCGCTAAACCTGCAGTTGGCAACAAGATGGACACAGGAGCTAGCGAAGAGGAGCTCGTCGGAAAAAAGAAAACCAATGGCTCAATTATTTGGAGATGGTTCGGGTTCAAAGTGTCAGATGAGCAGCAGAATAATGTATTCTGTAGAGAATGTCGAAAAAGCGTCGCAACGAAAGGTTCGAGCACCACTAATCTTTACCACCATTTACAACTGCGCCATAAAGTGCAGTATGAAGAGTGTGTGAAATTGCGTGCTGTAGCCCAGACCGCAAAGTCTTCCAAGGTTCCTGCCGTGAAACAGACCACCTTACAACACTCATATACTCGTGCTGTGCCATATGATACAAAAAGTGAGAAGTGGGGGGAAATTACTAAAGCAGTGGCCTATCATATTGCTAAAGACATGGTCCCCATCTCAACTGTGGAACAAGAGGGCTTTATACAGCTGCTAAAAACTCTTGACCGAAGATACCAGTTACCTAGCCGGAAATACTTCACCAGAGAAGCACTGCCAAAAATGTATACTGATGTTAGACAGAGTCTCGCTGCCCAGCTCACCAAAGTGTCTCACTTCGCACTGACAACCGACATGTGGTCCAGCAGGACATGCGAGCCATATATGAGTGTGACTATACATTTCATGGAAGACTGGGAACTGAAAACTGCCTGTCTCCAGACCAGCTACTTTCCTCAAGACCACACCGGAGAGCATATAGCTGAAGCCCTGCAGGATGTGCTCAAAACCTGGAAGCTCAACCCGACGGGACTGGTTGCTATAACAACTGACAACGGGGCTAATATTGTCAAGGCGGTTCAACTGAACAAGTGGTCGAGGATCCAGTGTTTTGGTCACAGGCTTCATCTGGCCATTGGTAAGTGCAATACTGAATTTTTTGATTTGGAAAAAAAAACGCTAATAAATGAAAAGTGTATAGAGTCTCTTGTAGAGCTAAACATGCCTATGGACCACAAGACAAATATTTTTATAAGTCATAGCCAGCATATACATCTATCACTTAGAAATCGAAAGTTAGTTGAACAAATAAATAAACTATCCCTATTAAATCCAATAAACGTATTGGGGTGTATTTGTCTTTGTATTAGATTGAGTTGTGACACTAAATGAGGACCACAGCTGAGACAAGACAGGGATACATTTTTAAATACATAGTGAGATTAAAAGGTGTAAAAAAAACGAAAAAACACATGTTCTAATCATTTGGTGATCTGGTGATTTTACCAAGATAGTTTAACTAGAACCATTTCTAGGTTATACAATACACGACACATTTTGCAAATATTGTTAAGTCTTATGCATCACATTCTATACAACTGAGATGGATGTTAATTTGCCTTTGAGTGATTTGCATCTTAACATAACAATTAAAGTGATTTTAAAAGTTTGTATTTTGTGTGTCACAGGACATGCTATGGATGATGCCCGCATTACCCGGGCTATTTCTCTGTGTAAGAAAGTCGTCAGCAGCTTCTCCTACAGCTGGAGGAAGAGAAGAGAGCTGGCTGAAGTGCAAATACAGCTGGGTCTTCCAAGTCACCAGCTACTCACAGAGGCAACAACTCGCTGGGGATCAAGGCTTCTCATGATAGAGAGAGTTCTGGAGCAGGAAAGAGCACTTTCTAAAGTCCTCTCTGTCGACATGAAAACCAGACCTCTAGTCCCTACTTGGCAGGACATAGAGGTCCTGGAAGCAGTTCAGAAAGCTCTCAAACCCTGTCAGGACTTCACTGATGCACTTTCAGGAGAGAAGTATGTGACCCTGTCCTATGTCAGACCTGTGCTACACCTGTTTAACACTAGTCTCCTGGCACCTGGAGAGGAGGATAGTGAGCTGTGTAAATCCATCAAGACCCGCATTGTGGATTACCTCAACAATAAATATGCAGATCCATCCACCAGTGACCTGTTGGACATGGCTTCTTTTGTGGATCCACGGTTCAGGGCGAAATACATCCCTAGTGAGAAGATTAATGCACTAAAACATAAACTCATCTTGGAGGCAGAGTCTCTGCTCAGCTATCAGGGTACGTGTTTGTCTGAGCTGACTGATCCAGCCGTGCCTGAGTCTGCAGACCAAGAAGAAGCAGCAGTAGGACACACAGCTAAAAAAAAGAGATCACTGGCAAGCTTCTTCCAGCACAGCACAGCCACCAACACTGGTTTCACAAAAAGGGAAGCAATCGAAAATGAATTTTCTAGCTACCTGTTGTCAGTTTGTGTAGAGAGTGATGCTGACCCTCTCAAATGGTGGAAGGAACATGAAGTTGCCTTTCCAGCACTGAGCCTCCTGGCCAAGAAATATCTTTGTGCGCCAGCTACCAGCTCCCCTTCTGAAAGGATTTTTAGTTGCAGTGGAAACATTGTAACCTGCCACAGGGCATCGTTGAAGCCTGATAATGTTGACAGATTAGTTTTCCTGGCACAAAATCTGTAAGCTGTACAGTTGTTGGCCTTGCTTGTTTGTGTTCTTTCTATATTGTTATTGTCATTGGAGATTTGCACAAAGACCCACTGACCAAAGAATGTAATTTTGTTAATTTCATTCAATCTGTTTACATGTTTGGTTTTTTGCACAAAGTACCAGATGATTGTTCAGCAATACACACAAAGAAGCACTTTAGAAAACTTTAATTCAGTGTAAGCACTTTTTAAAGAGCAAGATGCCTTTGTTATTTTAGATCTGCATCTTTTTAGTTTACATTTTACATTTAGTTTACAATTTTTAGCTTTTTGTTATGTATGAAAAGAAAAAAAATGGAGCATTATTATTTAATAAATGCTGACAATTTATTTTTGACAATTTTTTCGTGTACATCTACAGTTGTATCTTAATAAAAGTTACATGTGTGACATCTGGGACAAGTACCTTTGACCAAGAACTCTCTTTTTGTTCTTACTTTATGGGATTAAAAAAATATCGAGATATATATCTTATATCGCCATCCAGCTAAAAAATATCGAGATATGAATTTTGGTCCATATCGCCCAGCTCTAGTGCCAACTGCACATCCCTGACGTGACTCTCTCATTCCACCACATACCAAAGATGCTACGTTGGATTGAGATCTGGTAACTGTGGAGGCCATTTGAGTGCAGATTAATCATTCTCATGTTCAAGAAACCAGTTTAAGATGAGCGTTGTGACTGTCACTGTCATCATAAAGGGATGGCCATGGTCTGCAACAATATTCAGGTTTTTTTAAGGGGTTCAAAGTGTGCCAAAAAAAATATCCCCCACATCAACAGCCAGCCAGAAAGGTTTCTATAAGGCAAATATATCCTGCCGTTTTAAAATTAACAATGCTCCAGATTTGAAATTGGTTGCAGTGGCTAACATTACAAAAATGCTTAAGTTAGCATGTTGTAATTAACATTATACCTCGCAGTAGCCTTACTAGACTACTCAGCAACCATCATAACCATTTTAGTCCTTGCATTTTTCCAACATTTTTCCAGTCTTCTGTAATTTTGCTGCGCTTGTGTGAATTGTAGCCTCAGTTTCCTGTTCTTAGCTGACAGCAGAGGCACCTGGTACGGTCTTCTGCTGCTGTAGCCAACTGCTTCAAGGTGAATTACTGTTACTTTATAAACCTGAAGAGTTTTGGCAATTCTCTCCTGACTTCTGACATCAAAAGGGCATTTCTACCCAGAGAACTGCCACTTACTAGATGTTTTCTTTTTGTCAGACCAAATCCTAGAGATGGATCACCAAAACAGAACAGTGCCACATTCAAAGTGACTTAAATCCCCTGTCTTTCTTATTCTGATGCTCTGTGTGAACGTCAGCACATCATCACACAATAAATGTGTATAACATTGACTTTAATACATTTATTGGCCTGATTCATTGGCTGTTATCATTAAATCCAATAGAAACCAAGAGAATACAAAATACATTTGTAATAAAGGTCATTTTTGACCAAAAAAATTATGTGTTAAAGACCTTAAGATGGGGTTTAATATGTTCTATGCTATTCCACATGAAAATTGTCTCAAAAAACTTTTTGAAAAGAGCACAAACTTTTTTTCCTATTTTATAATAAAAAATAAAATAATTTTATTTATTTA
The DNA here is from genome assembly GCF_965226115.1 of Aulonocara stuartgranti. NCBI lineage: Eukaryota > Metazoa > Chordata > Actinopteri > Cichliformes > Cichlidae > Aulonocara > Aulonocara stuartgranti. The sequence continues at coordinate 7,558,563 of NC_138959.1, read as the reverse complement.
TTTAAAAAGGTTAAATGCTTCCAGCCTCATTTTTTTTTTTTTACTTTAGCTAGACAGGAGCTTGCGAACCACGTGTGAAAAAAACGAGGGTAAGAACTCCCCATTTCCTTCTCCTACTAAGTGTTTATGTTTTATGTACAAGTCTTACAAGACATTTATTTCTGCTATGATTTACATAGGAAAGTGTGCCCTTTTTTCTCATGCAGCATAATTATAAGAATTATACATAAATCAAGTAAACATTATGTTGCAAGAGAAAAATGTGAAAGGAACCACACTCCTGTGTAAATCACAGTATGAGACATAAATCTTTGAGACATGCAGTATGTATAAAACATAAACACTGACTGCGAGCTTTGTTTCAGCTTCTTTTCCATATGGAAACTTTCAAAGTTATAAAACTGTAACAAACTTTAACATCACCGCAATAGTTAAATATTAATACAGCAAATGCTAGCAGACATGTCTGACTCTGAATGCAGCGTTACCGCTAACCAGTATCGGTTTCTTTTCTCCTTAAGATGTTACACTTTTGCTGGTTTCCTTTTGCATATCAGCTGTCGCACTTACACATGCACAATGACATGATTTGATTCTCTGTGATGAAGATACAATCAAACGCATAATCCTCATTCCGTTTCTGTGTGTATATGCGTCTGCGTGTATGTCTTTGAACAACCATGAAGAACTTATTGCCTAGAGGACAAAAAACTGAAATGTTTGAACATGGGTTCAAAACTGGAGTAGGTAAATTTAGTCTGGCGAACTATCCATGACCCTTGCAGTTTGATCAGAATGGTAACTAATGATATAGGGGGATGAAGAATTGCCTTTTATCTGTGCACTTCACATATAGCCTACAAGTGTCTGCTCAGAAATGCTGCTTGCAGTTTCAATGCAATTATAATGGCAGGAAGAAGCAGTGGAAAGATGGGGGATGGAAAAAAGAAGAAATACAGTCTAGCATGTAATGAAGTGATTGCATGTTTCAAATTACTTGTTGATGTCAAGTAACGTGTGTGTGATGGAGCAAAAAATGTATTAGAATTCAGTACCATGGGAAGAATCAGTGGGCACATGTGTGAACAAGGCGCTACACACAGGTACGACTGCTTATGGGTGGGAGACTGCTCAATGACTTGAGCTAATGTGTTCATTTCATTTCCGTGTTCCTGGTGCATTGATGGCATGTAGCCAAAAATTACACCCCGAGTATATGTGTTGTTTGGAGACACAATGACAGGCACACAGACACACACACTCCGGGTCTCTGACCCCCATTTGTGCGAGATGATGCTCAGTGGGCAATCTCTGCAGACCGATGTCAGCGCCTTATTAAAGAGGATGCCCACCAGCCCCCGGGGCTGAGAGACAGCTATGAATAAATTTATTACACTAATGTAGCGACCCTAAAACTGTAAGTGACGTTCAAACGGTGATGCAGGCAATTGTTGTAATAGCCATTAAGGAAAGGTTGAATATATGCAGGAAAAATTGCTCGTGATACGTCTCCATTCTTCTCTCACTGGGCATCTTACCACACACGCTTGCACTGCGTCTGCTTTGTCCGCACGTCTCCGAAGGAAAACCTCAAATGGGGCCCATTTCCATGCCAGGATTGGGAACGCATGGCGGCAAAGGAGTTTCCACCACCTCCATCACCAGCTAACCACCTCAAACAGCCCCTTCTGCCATGTAGAAAAGCTGGGCGGTAGGCTGGGCCACTCATCAGGGCTTGATTAGGGCTGTGAGTGGGCTGTTGGTCATGGACCGGCAGAAGGAAGTGGAAAGCCAATGGCTTCCAGACTAAAGAGTGGTAGCTATTCACTTTGCTTTTGTGGAAGTACCACCATTGAAGTCTGAATGTGACATCACCTAAACAAAGATGAAATGCTCTCCTTGAGGCAGAGGTTGTGGTGATGCCATTGCAGCCACATGTGAAAACGATATTGTGCACACATGCACGTGCCCACACAGCTATGCCCACATTTTTCCTCTGTTCTTTGATGCACACACATACCCAACGTTGCAACTGCAGTCGGCTTTGACAAAGAAGAGAAATATCTTTCATAAGATATAAATCAGCCACGATTTCCACTTCCAAAATCTCCTTTCATATTATTTCCATTTTCTTTGACACTTGACAAACTGAGTAATTCCTGATGACAGAATGATAACCATTAGATATAAGAGCCACTGAAGCTTAAGTGATGTCCTGATCGCTTTCGATTTTCTTTGCTCTAAACACAAACAAATCAACACCACACTTCTGACTTTGTCTCTTCGCCTCCCCACTTTCACAGCATCCTTCTCTCCCATACATTATCATGCTAACAGCTGGGCTAGGACCCCTAGTGATAAACTTTGAGGTATTGCCTCATCTGTCAGCAAATGCTTTAACCATTACAAGGACCCATTTTCCCCCTAATGTTAATAATCATGTATTAGATGGAATGATGATACTCATTCATAGACTTCAGCCAGTCTAGTCTGGCAATGAAAGTTTTTTTTTTCCTACTTTTCTCCCTCATCAGATAGAAAATTGAAGCCATCCGTCTGTTGAGATGGAGGCTTCCAGCAGGGACAGACCAATAGTCCCTGATGATAACATGGGTTGCTGGATCCTCCCTCCATGTGCATTATTGATGGCCATCAGTCGGCGTGTGTCTGACCACATTTAAGTGTCTCAGCAGGGGGGTGGTGCAGTAATCAAAATACACATACACACAGCACTGTCTCCTGCTTGATAACACCCTCTCACGTAGTTCATCATGTAGTGTGCACAACGGATTGGAACTGGCACTTGCAAGTGATGTGTTCATGCAAACAAATACACACGAGGGATGCGCTGCACTGGCGTGTACCGTAGACTGGTAAACAGCCTCATTGCTTTGGATGGTAACCTATTTTTCTTTACTTTCTGCATCTTATAATCTCAGCAAATCTCACCAAAAAAGATCATGTGTCCCCGTGAACCATCACTCAATCATATGCTAGAGAATGTGACAAGACTACATAATTAATGCGAGACTTCTTATGGCATTTAATTAGCACGTCCCACTTAAAATGGCTTTTGTTTTAATTAATTAATGTATTTTTCTCATGTAATCCACATCTACCCTGTGGTGTTTTTAATCAGAAGCTCGATGATGCAAAGGGCGAGGTGAAACGCAACAAGCAAAACCATGTGGAGGACATATGTATACCCCCACCCCAGACACGCCAGGCATGTTAAACAGAGGAGCAGCATGACATTAAGCGGGAAAAGAGGCAGGCACAACAATGTCAAGATGTATTAGAGTAGTCTGTTATATCTGCTGTCACTGCATATTACACAAAGCCCAAAGATATTCAATTTGCAATGATCTAAAATAGAAAAGCAGCACTTTGAGAAAATTAAACAGCAAATGTTTCTCTTTTTTGCACAATGGCTGAAAGAATTATCTAAATCTCTGCAGGTCTGTCAATCCTATAATCAAGTAATGCTTTCAACTGAAATCACTCAACAAACTCAACTCTTCTAAAGTCAGTCATTTGTCTTCAATACACTAAATTTTTTATTTCAGTTTAAAATCCACTAGGTAACTAGGGAATAATGTCTACACCCGACTGGTTAGTCTGTGGGTGCTGAAGGTTGCCAGCTGTCTATAGCCAAAGATGCATACAGTGCTGCACCAAAAACCAAACTGCAAATGTTCTTGTCCGATGTCAGCTTTTCTCCCATCCACACTCACCAGCTAATCACAAATTGCAACTGTTTTCTCCAAACATAAAAGTTGCACCCTTTAAAATGGATTGATTTGTATTCCAAGGCGAATGACCTGTTTGTAAAAAACTTCTTCAGGTTTCACCACTGCTCAGTGAGTAGTTGGTGAACTAGAGCTCCTGGCATTCATGTATAAAGTCTGCCAAATTCATAAACATATGTTTAGGATTTACAAGTTGTAAAATGTGTTTTGTTTCATATATTCCTTATTTTTTTCATTTGGGTACCATTTACTCACACACAGGCTACAGACACGAAAGAAAATTCAGATGAAGTGCTTTTGTTTATTTGTTTTTTAGGATCACATTATACAGATACAGAAAGCAGCACCAACTACTGCATAGGCAGCAAGCCTGCATCATGTATAAATCTACAACCTAACATAAAAACAGCATTACTTATGGACTTGAGTGGTATGCTAGAGCTAACATGGGGTAATGGCTATAAAGTGTTTAAAAGGTAACAAAGCAAAAGCAGCTTTCTGCGCTTTGCAGCCGACTCTGAGGAGGAGTCAGAATGGACCGCAAAAGACTGTAAAAAATCAAATACAATCAGAAAATCCAGATGCCATGAAAAAAAATAAGAAAAACACTAGCAGTACTGATCGCTGGTACTGAGGCAGCTCTCACAGGTGTATCAGCACCAGTCAAAACATCTGTCTTACATACAGTTGTTTTATTCATTCTCTTTAATCAGTGGAACCCACCTGCCTTCTACTCTGCCTTTACCTTTCCTAATTCAAAAAAAGAGGGGAAAAAAAAAGAAATAACCCCCCTCTTGGCAATCTTGAGACAGACAGGTGCGTGAGGCAGCTTGCTGCTTTCTGCGTCTGCTGGCAATAGAGATACATCTATAGAGCCAGCAGGGGATTAATGTGACCTGAAGGGTGGGTTTAAACTTGTATAGCATACTGTTCTTTGTTACATGATAGAACAAAGATGAACCTGCATTCATAAATGAGTGCGGTAGAAAACACAAATCCATAATGCTATCCATCCCAATCTCTTACTCTTCAGTCACTGTATTTTGATTACTTTTGCAAAATTCTGCATTTCATTTGTCGTGATTCTAGAGTTTCCAGTGAGTCAATATCCAACTTCACTGTATTGGTTATGAAAAAGAGTATAAGCCAAAGCCAAAAATCTGATTGTGGCTTTAAGGTCAATATAGGTAAAGGATAACTGACTAATATGAGAAAATCGATCCCGAAAAGCATAGGAGCCCAATCCAACCACCTTTTTTTTTTTTTTTTTTTTTAAACGGTCATTACCTGCATGTAAACTAGCACTGACTTCTGTCCAAGGGCTAATCTCCCTTCATACCTGTGATATACCTCTTCATCCCTCAGTTTCCTCTCACTGTAACATCTCTGGGACTGAGCCTGTTGCAGCATGTCTGACATCTGTCAGACAGAGGAAGCAGTGGACGAGGAGGAGGGGCGCTAGGTGAGGGGAGGAAAGCCTTGATCATCGGCGGCCTCAGATGCAGCACTGTATTTGGCATTTTGCAGACCTTATATCCAATTGAAATCCACTCTGTTTTCTGAAAGAGTTAATAAACCATCAGATGTCATTATGAGTAAAATCGAGATTGAAGCTCAGTATCCAGCACAGAAAAGAAAAATTAATAAAATAAATGACTGCAAAATCCCAGTGAAAACTGAGTGAAGTATATTTTTCAGTAGGTCACTTTTGATCTCTACTGCGGTTTTGTAGACTGTGGGGAATTCCACTGAGACAGTGCAGCCTTTTTAGATGTAAGCACACTCTTTTTTATCTTCTTCTCCTGCTTAATTCCACTGACACGTGTGGATGTGTGTCTAAATTTACTGTATGCTATTTCTATTTTTATTGCTCAATGTCACTCATTCTAGTTTCCAACTCAATATAATATTTACTATAAAAAGCTAAATTAATTCAGGCTGTGCAACATCACAGTCAGTTATAACCGTATAGCCAAAACTGGTAAACAGCAGCATGGTAACAATAGAGGAATATATCAGCAATTTAAAATGCAGGATCATTAAAGGTTTTCCACAGTCCGTTAAAACTGGATCCAGGTCTAGTGTTTGTATTAATGGTACAATAGCTTAAAACATTAAAACAACCTGAAATCGTCTTTATTATATGCGGAATAAATAGCAGTCAATAGAGGTTAGCATGCTAACCGGCAAGCCCCCAGCCTACTTTGTACCTCAAATGGGCTAGTCGGCTAGTGTAATGTCCAGTTTATCCTTGGGCCACCATGAAAGAAACTGTATAACGAACAGTAGCTCAAGCTATTGGCAAGAGACCATTGCAAAACAGAATTAGCAGGGCAACTGACTGCCTAAAGACTTAGCCTAGCTTCCCACACCCATGCTTCCCCGCACAACACAAGATGGCGCGGCCACATCCAGACGCCTTCCTGACCGCTCTGCTCTGACTATGTACCTTTTTAGATTTTTTACTCATTTTTTGCCCCCCCCCTTTTTGCACAAGTCGAGGAGCGTGTCAGGTTACATTTCACTGTGTGTTATACCTGTATAACTATGCATGTGATGAATAAAGAACCTTGAACAACACTTATCCACTGGCATCAGAAAAGGCAGATGACCAGAAGCCTGGTCTGTGCAGATTGCCAAAATAAGGCCACTTTTTCAGCGTTATTCGGGTTTGTTGGCTTTGGCTTCTGATTTTTACACAAACCTTTAAAAACTCAATTATCCCCACACAGGATGTAAAACAAGGTCTGATACTGAAATACAGCCTCTCAGTGGTTGGCACTGTTAAATTGGCACTATTAAATGTCAAAAAATATGAGGGTGTTACCCAGCTCAACTCAAGTTCTGGCTTTGGTCACTGATAAAGGAAACCTGTGGAGACCTGCCACTGGATTCATATTTCTGGAAAGCTAAATATAATTCTACACGTGGACCAGTGTCTCAAGGCGTTAGTTAAGAAAACCCTCCAAATATCCAAATAGTCATACAGGGAGTGCAGAATTATTAGGCAAATGAGTATTTTGTCCACATCATCCTCTTCATGCATGTTGTCTTACTCCAAGCTGTATAGGCTCGAAAGCCTACTACCAATTAAGCATATTAGGTGATGTGCATCTCTGTAATGAGAAGGGGTGTGGTCTAATGACATCAACACCCTATATCAGGTGTGCATAATTATTAGGCAACGTCCTTTCCTTTGGCAAAATGGGTCAAAAGAAGGACTTGACAGGCTCAGAAAAGTCAAAAATAGTGAGATATCTTGCAGAGGGATGCAGCAGTCTCAAAATTGCAAAGCTTCTGAAGCGTGATCATCGAACAATCAAGCGTTTCATTCAAAATAGTCAACAGGGTCGCAAGAAGCGTGTGGAAAAACCAAGGCGCAAAATAACTGCCCATGAACTGAGAAAAGTCAAGCGTGCAGCTGCCAAGATGCCACTTGCCACCAGTTTGGCCATATTTCAGAGCTGCAACATCACTGGAGTGCCCAAAAGCACAAGGTGTGCAATACTCAGAGACATGGCCAAGGTAAGAAAGGCTGAAAGACGACCACCACTGAACAAGACACACAAGCTGAAACGTCAAGACTGGGCCAAGAAATATCTCAAGACTGGTTTTTCTAAGGTTTTATGGACTGATGAAATGAGAGTGAGTCTTGATGGGCCAGATGGATGGGCCCGTGGCTGGATTGGTAAAGGGCAGAGAGCTCCAGTCCGACTCAGACGCCAGCAAGGTGGAGGTGGAGCACTGGTTTGGGCTGGTATCATCAAAGATGAGCTTGTGGGGCCTTTTCAGGTTGAGGATGGAGTCAAGCTCAACTCCCAGTCCTACTGCCAGTTTCTGGAAGACACCTTCTTCAAGCAGTGGTACAGGAAGAAGTCTGCATCCTTCAAGAAAAACATGATTTCCATGCAGGACAATGCTCCGTCACACGCGTCCAAGTACTCCACAGCGTGGCTGGCAAGAAAGGGTATAAAAGAAGAAAAACTAATGACATGGCCACCTTGTTCACCTGATCTGAACCCCATTGAGAACCTGTGGTCCATCATCAAATGTGAGATTTACAAGGAGGGAAAACAGTACACCTCTCTGAACAGTGTCTGGGAGGCTGTGGTTGCTGCTGCATGCAATGTTGATGGTGAACAGATCAAAACACTGACAGAATCCATGGATGGCAGGCTTTTGAGTGTCCTTGCAAAGAAAGGTGGCTATATTGGTCACTGATTTGTTTTTGTTTTGTTTTTGAATGTCAGAGATGTATATTTGTGAATGTGGAGATGTTATATTGGTGTCACTGGTAAAAAGAAATAATTGAAATGGGTATATATTTGTTTTTTGTTAAGTTGCCTAATAATTATGCACAGTAATAGTCACCTGCACACACAGATATCCCCCTAAAATAGCTAAAACTAAAAACAAACTAAAAACTACTTCCAAAAACATTCAGCTTTGATATTAATGAGTTTTTTGGGTTCATTGAGAACATGGTTGTTGTTCAATAATAAAATTATTCCTCAAAAATACAACTTGCCTAATAATTCTGCACTCCCTGTATCTCAGTAGAGCTAAGTGACAAAAACAGTTTTCTCACAGTAAATAGCTATCTTGGGTGAGTCGAAACCCGAATTAAATATCAGGATGCAGGCCTATGATAAGGTACGGCAAAAGACAATGTCTAAGATCCACCAAGTTTCCATTTCCTTTCTTTTCCAAAGGGCTGCTCCATGCTGCGAGCAAGGCAGACAACTAAATTTTTAATACCCCCCACCCAGCTCCTCTGCCATTCTGACAAGGTTGTTTGGATATTGTGCATTTGTTTTGCAGCAGCTTGAAGCTAATATGATCAAACACACCACATAGTAAACTGCTTTGGAGGTATAGTGTCAAGGGACATGAAGGGTGGGGGGAAGGGGGAGTTGAATCTAGAGGAGGTGATGAATGGGAAGAGTCAACAGGGGTTCGCGTGTCTAGTGCTGCCAGGTGTCTGTTCCCATCCCAAAACCCAAAGCAGCAGCAGCCTGTACCCATAACAGCCCAGGAGGCACCCTCGATGACAATAAGAGATCATCTGCAAACTCAACAATTACCCCCTGTCATTCTGCTGAGCTTCTCCGTTAATTACACAAACCATTTCCTTCAAGATGGCTCGCTTGGCTGCTAGCCCAGAAATCTATCATTCTTGTATCTGCATCAGTCGGATCCATGAACAGGTTAATCAGGTTAGTTGCGAGTTAATACAGGTGGCTTAGATTCAGGGGACAACCTGGGTGTACGCCAAAAATACATGCTCCACTTAAACCTGCCCGACTGGGGCTTTTTCAAAGTATTTTTTTCTGTCACTCACACCACATCCTGTTTGCCTTCCTCTCTAGCATGTCTTTCAGTGCTCCAGCTGAGCAATTACCCAGCTCCAGACTTGTAAATATCAACGATGATTTTCTGATGAGAAGCAAGTCACTACCTGCTTCAGGACAGGGAAATGGGCTTGGTATGAAAACCACATGCTGCTTAGCTTCAATTGCTTACTGATGGCTCTGTTTGTACTCCATCATATGACATGGACTTCTGTTTACTTGATGTGATACGTTTTCCATTGAGGTTGGGTGGCTTAATAGAAGCGCAATGCCAGAAGCATACACCACTCCCACAGTGGTATTAGCTGATATTTATGACTAATAATGTCTGAGTCACATCTTTACCATTGGTTGGACACCATCACGCTGCCATACATTAATGTCAGTTCAGCCACCGCAAATATTTTTTTTATCTGTGGATGAGTCTTCATATATAACCCAACTAATACAAGGCCTCACTTGTCTTACTGAAAGCCAAGTTTTTATACACTGAAGTAATGCAGAACCGCCCACGATACACATTTTTATATCCGTCTTTATCGTCCCAAGAGGATGTCTGTGACTGACAGGAAAGAGACACTGCTTGCCCACCTTTTTATTTGCCACTACATCACAGCGAGCATTCGGCAGGGATTTCTGCTATGTTCCACTCATTACAGCCCACGTGTTCCTCGGGGGACTGGAAATCATGACGAGGCCCATTTGGTGTGTTCAGCAAATACAAATTGGTATGGGAAGTGTAATTGCATTGAAAAATGTTCTTTTCCATCTGAGGCTGTACCAGTGGAACGAATTCAGACTTAAGATTTACTGTTGCTTTTTGGTAAATTTACTGAAATATTTCCAAGTATTAACGCTCCTATATTTGAATAAGTAGTGTTTTTAATTGTGTTGCAGCAGGGGTCCTTTGTTGCGCTGAGCAACCAAACTGGAACACAACAAATAACAGGATGTGTCAGTCATATATGGAGCATCTATACCCCTGATACCACAAAGAGAAAACAATGATTCACACCTAATTTTAACTTTAAAAATGTAGTGGTAAAATAAAGCTAAATATCTCAGATTTGGCCACAAAGCCGGAGAATCTTTTTTATCAATTTAACTTGCAAAGCCATTTAAATTCCTTGTTTATTTTCTTACATATTTTGGTCAATGCTAAAAGTAACTGGTTTAATTTGTTTTAAACTAAAACAGTATTTTGCAGAGGTATAATCTTCAATTTCATATTACTTGCTAATAACGTCAATTTAAATACGTGCTTACCTATATAAGGTAATTTATAGATGTGTTGTTGGATCAACAACACATCTAAAACCTTCAGGACACCGGCTTTCGAGGCTGGGATTTCCCTACCCCTGCTTTAGGGAAATTTTGTCTTCCATGACTACTACTCACTAGTTCATATTTTTTTTAAGTTTCTAATGGGTTAACTGCAATAAGGCTGACTGTCTGTGACACAGACAGCTATAGTTGGTAGCTATCTAGGCATCACCACATCTGTGCGGATGCACTTTGGAGATTTTTCGTTACGATTGCCTTATAAATAACATGGTTTGCTGTGTGGTTAATTGGAACTGAAAATCCATCCATTAAGTCTGCATTCCAGGCGCTAATTAGCGGGCATCCAAGCTTGCTACTGTTACTGACAATTTACCCTTTTCTTTTCTCTCCAAAAAAGTGATGGTCCAAAAGTCTTAAGATAATGGCCTCACAAACCGCTTGGTGATGGCACAATTTGCTTTGCTTGCACTATATGGTCGGAAAATATAGAGGCTTATACATTGTGAAAATTTTGGAAGACCAAGTAAATTCAGTAACAGTTTGCCACAGATGCCACATTCCTTTCCTCTGGACAGGTATGTAAATACATCACCTCTGATATTGTGAATGAGAGCCCTGTTGATACAAGGAGGTACTTCACAGCCTTGTAAATAAACTGCCCTGGAGGTATATCTCATTATGAGCCGTGAGGAAACACTGCCTGCTTTTACAGGGAGTGAGGGTGTGGGTAGGGAGAAAGGGCATTTCCGATAAGGCAAGCAGACCCACCGCTACCAGCAGCCAAACCTCCCACACAGCTATGGGTCACATGAAACCACACATGCCCCCCACTTCTATAACCACAGCACCACGCTGAGAAGGAAACAGAAAAAGAAAGAATTTGCCAGGATGCCCCACTTTCCCACCCCTTTCACAGAAAATCATCCTACAACACTGTGTCTCACACCAAATGCAATCAGTGAATTTGATAAGTCCTTATTTCAGTTTTTGTGTGTTTTATAGGAAGAGTAAATAAGAATTAAAAGGCACTAAGAAACAGCCCTTGCCCATGCTGTGCACTGAAATGTAACTAGGATTTTGATGTACTTTGTACTCCTATTAGGCTTAAATTCATATTTTAACATGGGCGATTAAGTAAATAAAATTATAAAGTAATTGATATATGAATACACAGAACAAAAAATACAAAGCAAGCACACAGCAGAGAATGAAGACAGTTATAAGCTCCCTGACAAAACTAGTTTGAATACAGAATCTACTGAAAGCATTAGGGGTATGTACTGTGGTACAGATGTTTTCCTGCCTTCATATCTGATGCGTGAGAGAAAGTTAGTGGTTAAATCTGTAACCTCTGCACGTGCAATAGTGTTTTTGGCCTAGACACCTCACCCCAAGTAGCTCCTGATTGCAGGGCAGCACCTTTTTTTGCACGTGTGTAAATGAGTGAATGAAAAACATTACAGAGAGCTTGGCAGGTTAGAAGGTACAGAACTGTAAAAGTGCAGGTAATTTACCATCTACTTTATCTCTTAATCATAAGGCTTGCCATCACCAAAACACTGGAATATGATATGTATTCCACATAGACAGGCGGACCTTCCATTCTATGAAGTATAAGAGCAGCAGCAGTTTTTCTGTATTTTACATTCATAAGTATAATTGTCTGAAGCAAACAAAGTGCTGATAAGAAGTAGAGGACAAGCCCAGAGTTTACAATTAAGCATCTAACACGAATGAAGAATAATAAAGTAATGCCACTGGAGTTTAACACTATTTGTGTTACGTTTAGTTTATATCTACCATGCACGGGACAAGATAAAGTGAGTTTCTCATCAAACGTTTACATTTCGGTAAAATGCCAAAGAGCTGAGTGCAATTGTAGACGTCTATTCTGTTTAGTCTATTTAAAACGACATTGCCGTAAGCTAAAAAGAATCCACAAACAACATCCACGCATTGCATCCATGCGGTAGCGAAACTCGTTCAACTAGAAACATGCATGAATGACCTACCTAAGAGACGTGAAGCATCGGTCTTTGACTTTTCAGCAAATTACGCATTTTTGCATCCTGATCCAAAGCTGCAATATTATGACCGGACAACAGCTACTTCCGGTCCAAAGCCGATCTATATGGAAGCCCAAGAAAGCCAGTAACTAACAAATGCGCTCATTCCTTCCACAAACTCTCCATGAAGCGGCATAATTGAACTGTTAGGGGAATAGCTTGATAATAAAGTCCTGCATTATTAAAAGTGTGTTTCATATACTTTTTAGAAAATGGCCACCTGATGTCTGCTGGCAGTTGTTGTGGGGTACCAAAACTCAAAGTGGCGCCATTAAATTAAAGGGTCAGTTCACAGAAACTGCAAATATGAAATATCTCCTTTCACCACATAAAGTAAAGCTGAACAGATGTGAATATTCTTTTAAAAATCTGGTATGTGTGGTTACTCTAAATATGCACTACAGACTTTATTTTGAAGAATTTGAAGAATATAAAGTAGGAGTCACACCAGGAGGCTTGTCCTCACTACATCTTAAAATGCCTGGATTTATCCCCGCGCAGTTTGTTTAAAATATTCTCAAGAACATCTTACACAAAGAACTGAAGAGCATCTGCAGGTTGTTTACATTGCTGTATAGTAATAGCAGGCAGTGTGTTGTGTTTGCGGCTGTACAGGAAATAACTTCTTATGAATGCCATCACATAGTCAGGCCATTCTAAACAAAGAAACCATTTCATTTATACTCTGTATTTCTATACAAAGAATTGCAGTAATGAATGTAACTTTGAGCATGCCTGTACACCTCCAATTTTTATACATAGACAGCAATAATTTAATAAAGAGGCTTTAATATATTTTGTGTAATTCATATTCATGTGTTGATCTCTTATAGCTATACCTCATATTCTTGCAGTGCTCTGTTTTCTTATTTTTTTATTCGTTCTAGTTGCACATGGAAACGACATTACAATCCTGTGTAAGTTACATATTACAGAACTGACAACAAAGTTGACTTTGAGTTTTCACAAGTGTAGCTAGCTAAGCCATATACTTAGAACATATCATGACTGGCTGAAGCTGACTCGTGAAAAAGAAACTGTAAAAATAAAGCAGTTAAACTTTAAAAGGACATTTAACCATAAAATCTGTTTTAGTGTACCTACTATGCCTTTTTTGATGCTGTTTTCCTAATTTCTTTTCCACTTTGCTTGTCTTGTCTGACCTCATGCCACTGAAAATACTAAACAAATAACATAGCTTGGTGAATTACTCTATTTAAAACTATATACACAGATAAAACCACTTGATGGAAAAGATGTAGTATGTAATAGAATATGCAGTATTCATGAGAGTACTGTATGCAGATGGTGTAGTCCTCGAATAGAATCAAGGATACAAGTCAAGCACCAGAAGATTTGGTAAAATATATATTTTTTTATTTATTTCTTCATACAAAGAAATATTATGAATGTTCAGTATTTAATCATCTAGAAACATCTGCTCCATGTTGCTCTTGCATTGTGTAAAATTAATTCCTTTGATGTACATACCACAAAATACTTGATTTACATGTCTTTTTCATTTTTGTACATACAGATCTGCTAGACTAAATACATATAATATGTGGATAAGACAAACATTTCTAACATTTTTAGATCTGAAAACAGGCTGAATAAAACTCAACCATAACAGATGCAGCAACATGGGAGTAAACCCATGGGTGCAAGGGTTTTATTTTATTTTTTTCTTGTTTCTTTTTTTTTTCAGATATCCCCTCAGTAAAAATGAACAGAAGTCAAATGCAGTACTCCCATCAGCTTACAGGAAAATGTCCGACTTTTCTTCAACAACGTGACAGCTTGCTGAAAGAGGTCACCATAAATGCTTTTAATAATCAAACATTGCACTAAGGAGAGAAGAGGCGATGAAGGCTTTCTTCAAACACGTTCTCACTAGGAGTACCATCGCTCAGGCAGAATAAAAGCAAGCCTCAATCACCCCTGCTAGCAACCATTGGTTTGAGGTGAAACCAGGTAGCTGGTTTCAAATGGAAAATAAGAGAAATAGCAGAATAAGTGGTTGCCTGTTTTAACGCAAGCAGGCTAACTGTGTTGGATCCAACAGTTGAAGAGGCACAACATTTTCTTATTTTAATAAGGACAATCAGATTTGACTTTTCACTAAATGGCAGTCTGACTTGAATGAGTTTTCTTGTGTGGATAGGTTGTCTACATTCAGTCTGAGCTCTGCATAAACGCATTAAAACCCTTCTCTGGGCGCTAATAATTCATTTCCATCATGCCTGCATTTTCATAACTGATGCCACACCGAGCATGCATAGCTTAGTATAGCACAGCGTAGCGTAGCATAGCGTGAAAGCAGCCCCGTGCCCTTATGATGGTGCACCATCCGCTGCAAAGACATCACTTCAAAGATGATCACCACACATTTTCTCACTCTTGCATATCAAGAATTCAAGTAGAAAGACAAAAACTAAGAAGCAATGCCGGGGACAAAAGCAGATCGCGACTAAGCCGTGTGAAACATGATATCGACATGAAGTTTTTTTTGGCAACGAGTGTTAAGATTGAAGAGATGAGACTTGAGAAGAGTGAATAAGGCATAAAGTATAACGGCCATGGATGATGGCACATGAGGTTTTCTGATGACACAAGAGGTTAGACACCGAAACCCTGCCTGAGGCAATTCTTGCTGTGCTATGAGTGCTTCACAAAAACCTTTCCTGTTCCTTTGATCTGTTTAGTCTGGGATCTAAGATGGGGCCTGGTGGACTTCTGTTTGAAGAAGTGCCATTTCAGTGAGGCGAAACCTTGCCGTCGTCTCTCTGTCATCTTTTCTATCTTTATGCTCGATTTCAGGCAGATATGCCTCTGCTACCTCACGCAAAGAAGAAGAAAAGAAAATAGGACGCGCTGTCCCTGTGACCCGCTGTGCACCAACTCCTCTTTTCCTCAACAAATCAAATGCCTCTCAAGGAAATTTGATTGAGACTTTGTGTGACCTTTGAACTGAGTAGATAGGGCAAAAGCCTGGCTACCAGCCAACACTACTTCAAATGTGGAGCTAGAGAGCAGAGGCTCGATCGATCTGCCAGTTACCTTTACTTGATTAGCATAACGTTAACATGGGCCCTTATGTGGTCCGGGATAGGATTTAACATTTGATGGATGGGCCATTCATTAGAGCAGGCAGCAGGAGCACTGAGAATGAAAGGGCAGCTGTATACTTTAAGCATGAGTGACACGATGAGTATCAATTAGGTCTATTGATCTACCTGTTATTGAGTGGAATGGGACAAGAGATGTGCTGCTTAGGGTCAATGACAGAGCAGGAAAATTGCACCATGAAAAACCTAGAAGGATGTGAAACACCTTAAAAAAGAATGGCTTTGAGAAAGGGTATGAAGAGGATGAAGGTAAAGTGTGTGATGTAAGTATACATGAAGATTCTCCACTTCTCTGTGAGCACTCTGTACCCGTAATATGGTGCCTCTACACTTTCCGCCCTAGTTTCTGCTTCAATCTTCGCTGATTATCTGCATTATGAAGCACCAGTAAATCCACTGAGTTTACAGGACCACAAGGGAGGAGCATGAGAATTCAAAATAAAAACGAGGAATGTTAAAAACAACACGTGGGTCAGATGTTATGTACAAATATGGTTAGGCAGCTTAGTGAATTAATTGCTTAGAAATAAAAATAAATTATTATAAAATAGATTTTCTGTACATTTTACATATACATAACAATATCTCCACATCTTGCCTTTGAATTACAGAGGAAAAAAGACAACTTCTCAAAAAATTAAAAAAAAAAAGTCATTTTCACATCAATCCCAGCCAAAGTTATGTCCTGTCATCTGGTAGAACTTCATGTTGAAGGGCCTGTAGAAGTCTCGTAGTCTCTGCACCACCTCAGGGTCAATGTTTGGATGGGTTCGCCCTTTGGTTTTTCCAAGGCAGTGGGGCTTGCTGCTGCCTTCTGCTTTCTTCAGGCACGGGAATCCCTTGGTCTGGTTGAAATAAAAATGTTTGTCTGTGATGATCCTCTTGAGCCCGAGAAAGTCTTGCACACGGCCCAGCTCTCCAGCTGGGTCGCTGATCAAACGCTCGCCGCTCACAAACAGGATCTGCTCCATGGGGAAGTACTGCAGCCAGTTGTCCAGGTGCTTGGCGTAGATGCCAATCTGGATGGCGCTCCATGACGTGTCAATGAGCCCTGTAGTCCTGTTTTTAAAGGTGAGGCTCTCAAACGAGGGAATGTCAGGCTTCTTAGACAGTGTCTGTGTGTAGTCGGAGATAGCTCTAGTGACAGGATCCCTCACTACGACGATCAGCTTGGTGTTCCGGGACATGGCGGAGATTCGGGCAGGAGCTTCCCTGGTCACAAAGTAGCTGGGAGTTTTCTCCATTGTGATTTGGCCCTCCAGGGTCTTGGGCATCAGCTCCCTGCAGAGAAAAAAGAAAGCAGGCCCAAAAAGAAGGTTAGGAGAAGGGTAAGATGCAGTAAGTTCTTGCATAATGTAATCAAGTTGATGGAGTGTACTGTGCTCTGCAATCAATGACTCACTAAGCCTGTAAAGCCTTATTATAGGGCTTGAAAACCTATTAGTGCAGGCAGCTCTCCAACATCAACAAGCTCACTCACTCATGAGATATCTCACTTCTGAGAAAAAACAGAAAACCTTTATTTACTCCAGAATCAAACAACTAGAGGAATTTCTAAATGTGACCAATCCTCTCGTTAACCATATTAGGTTTTCTAAGCCTTGCACAGACTTGCATGGTTGAGAAGACAAATGCAACACCCAGATCACCTAGAAGGGGCAAGATTTCATTTCATTTCATTGTGAATAATTCTGATGAGCCTTACAGTGTATTTTCTTTCCAAATTAACTCACAGCATGTGCAGATTCCATTATCTGATGTGTCTTCCCTGAGTTGCTTTTCCCCAAACCTCACTGCTGGATATGTTTCAAAGTGGTCACATTTAATCAAAATCTCTTGATATGCCCAATGGAGCAAACAGGCACAAAAAATTTGCCTTGCTGATTCAGGTATAGATGGCCACGGTTCTCTACCACCCTACTGGACCCCCAGTAAATGCAGCACCACAGAAAGATGATGATGTTTGTTTCAGAAAAGTTTTTTTTGACAAGAATGGCTTTGGTTTTGTGCGAAAACTGGCAAATGGGCTTTAAACATATATGTTACATGCAGACATATAATCAAGAGGTACATGGGAACAACTGGTTTTGAAGGAAAAGTGAACGCACTCTGCTCTCTCCGCATCGGATTTCAGAACTAGTGGCCAAACTCAGAGTCTAGATTATGGTGGAGGCGATAAGAGCGGTTTGACTGACATTGGGATGTGGATCGCTTTTCGCTGTTTGGCCCCCAGACCGGGAGAAAAAGTAGCCTGTGTAATGTACGTGAGATCAAATATGTTTCTGTTTTTTGCTGGATGGAAAGGATTCAAAGGACTGTTACACACACACAAAATGGGCTGAAATTCAAGACATAAAACATCCCAACAAAGAATGAAGAAAAAGCAGTTGAAATCATTCAAAGGAAGGGAGAGATAACTGAGGGCATTGATCTATCAGGGAAAACACTCTCACAGATAAGGTTCCTGTTAGGCTGTTGTAGCCTGAAGCTCGCCTTTGTTGTTAAGGCCAGAACACTAATAGCCCATTGTGTAGACAGTACTATGGTAGCAGATCCCATTCAAACACTTTGTAATCCTACACAATATGTTTACAGGTGACAAAGGCTGAAGACATTCTGTACATTTAGATATTTGTAATGCTTGATTCGTTCCCAGACCTCCATCTGCTCCTCAGGAATATACTCTAAAGGCTGGAATCTAGTTCATGTCCATTTAGCTCGTGGTTAATTCATGTAACATCAGCTCTCTGTCGTCAATGCACATATCAGTGCGCACGAGGTTGAAAAGTGGGGAGGGGATAAAAAATACCCAGGGTAATGTTGGGTAATCACTAAAATGTCTCATGGAAATGTTGTTGGCATTTGTGTAATCTTAATGCAGTGCTTGTGATCTAATTATGATGATATCATCTTGATTACTGACACATCAGTCGAGTGAACGGAGCAAACGAGAGGGAAAAGCGAGCTTATTTCCAAACATTAATAGCCTGTTGAAATCAGAACGTGCACGCCAGCAAGCCATTTCTGGATGTATAAATGCAAACAGCACATGAACACACGCTACGTTTTTGAAAAGCACCTCTTGAATCTCCTCAAGGAGTATAAACCAAACATGCTTGAGTCAAACTGCATGCCATTCTTCATTCTCTCGATGCACAATGGTGATACTGCCTGCAAGCTTTTTGTCATTCCTTGTGCTAACATACAAAAAGAGTTCAGAGCCAAACAGAAGAGGCAAATGGCTCCCGAGCTAATCCGATTTCAACACGACAATGTGGCATGGAGATAGGGAGGAGGCCTGAGTTACAATGTGCATAGTGATAGATTATGCTGATCCAAGCTCAGGGAATCCTAAAAAAAAATCAAGTGTTGGGGGTTGAAGGAGCATAAAACTAGGGGATGGTCAGAAAGTGGCGAGGAAACCCCTAAAAGGCGCCAAATCCACAAGAAGAGGGCCCCCCTAATAAAAAATCTCCACCTCAGACTTTGCCCACTCTCTCTGCCAAAGAAGCCGGAGGGGAAAAGGCAGGAAAGGAGAAAAGAGAGAAAAGGAGGGGAATTTAAGTGGGACAAGTAGCTCTTGGAAAAACAATGCCTATTATGCTCTCTTTTGATTTATGAGGTGCTGCTTTTAAAGATTCCGTCAGCAAACAGGCAATTCTGTGACACCGGGCTCCTCTTTTTTCCTCCTTTTCTTTGAAAGTGAGCCTTTGTCCCTGAGCGGAGGGGTGAGCAGGGCAGTGGTCAGGGCACAGGGGCGGGGATGGGGGCAGGGTAGAGAGGGGGCAGAAAGTGGAGGGTGGGTGCTTACTGGGGCCTGAGTGGAGCACTTCGCCATCCTTCTCAACCTCAAGAGAAGCTGTTTGGAGAGCTCTTAAGTGAAACGTGTGCCAAAATTGCCCTGCAAACATCACCCTGTCCCCTTTAGATAAAAGCAACTCTTGTCTTTTATAGGAAACAATAACACTCCAAATAACTTATTGGACCTCATATAGTATATCACAAAGAATTCTTTGCTTGGTGGCACTTTTGAAATTGTTATATACATATATATATACTTATGTGTGTGTGTGTGGACATTGTTTTCCATTAAGAATAATTCCAAGTTGACAGGTAAGCTAAAAACAGTGATAAGACAGAAAGCAGAAGCCGCTGTCACATGACAGCATCAAAGAAGGGCCAGCGGAGCGGCCCTTTGGCCTGCGCTTTAAAGAGCCCTCATCCCATCAGAGCTCAGAATGAGGGTTATTTCGATCTGATGTTTCTGCCTCCCTCCTGTCACATTTGATTCAATGATAACGGGCTGCCACTGAGCTGTCTGTTTCACAGCATCCCTGACAAAATGACTGGTTTGCTCAAAGACAAAAGGAAAAAAGCTATTTGGCGTGCGTCTGTCGATTTTATATTTGATACAAAAGGTTTTCAATTATCTCACATGTCTGGATGTTGAAAGCATTTGAATCTCAAATTAGGGTTTGTTTATTTGAATACAGACAAATCGGAGGGCATTCTGTATCGACCATAAAAAGGGAGGGTGTGGCTTTACTCGCGTGGGCATTTAAAGCTAATGCACTCTGATTTCTATGGCTTGAATACCCTGGAGTGAGTATTACCGTCCCATGGGAGGTAACAACACCCACAACAACAGTATACAACAGTATACACTGTACAGTGCTCTAAGCATGTTTATGTACAGGCTCAATTAACCTGTCAGCATACACTAGTGTAAGAAAATCAAACAAATCGGGCACTTCAGAGGAATCAAGCACTTAACTTTGTGCTGAGTTTTCTTTACATTCACTCCGGTCTCTTTTCCAGTGATCTAAGAAGGTTCACTCGACCCTTGGCAATCAGGCCTTGAAGTCCGATAGCAAAGTGACACTTCACGAGTATAAAGCAGGAGAGGGAGGAAATGAGGGAAGAGGTACTGAAAGGCTCCCTTTCTTTTCCAAGGGCCTCCTTCCGAGACCCTCTCATGAACCAATGCGCTGAACGTACAAGCATTTTCAGGAAATACAAAGACACATCTTTATTCCTTACTTGATGATAAGGATCTCGAAAGCCATTTGTTCATTCACAGTCCAAAGTGTTCCTATTTCCATCTTTTCAACCCAGGAGACAACAAGCATTTGAGCCTGATTTGGAAATGCAGGACATTTCATGTGCATCACGAACGCATATGAAAGAATTCATGGATGAGGGTTTTGTTCATAGTAGCCTGCTTGCTATGAAACAGCAGTAAGCAACATGTTTACACGACATGCGCACTACAGATGCTACTGAGGGAGGCAAGCATGCACGGCTCTGCTGGTTCACGGAATATTTTCAAAGTAGCATTTAAGTACATACAGAAGCCAGACATTTTGAAATACGCTCCACAGTGCCTGGAGTCTGACATTATATTTACCACAGAGCATGGCTTTGGCTGTAAATTAAAAGAATAAAGAAGATGGTTTATGGCCACTCCAATGCAGAGAGGGAGGAGTGCTCTGAATGGAGTCGCAGAAGCTTCATCTGGTCTCTCTTTCAAGCACTCGAAGAGGAGTCCAGGTGTTAGTATGTGGTCACTTAGAGCTTTTTGACAGCTCATTTCCTGGCTGAGAAGAGCCAGACACCCCTGCTTAAAGATGAGATCTTGCAGGAGTATAGGCTGAAAGGTGTCTGTGTGCATCTTTATCTTACAGTTTGATGGTGATATATCTTTGGGAACCCCAAAAACTATACATTCCTTTGGCCATACTATTGAGTAAGTCTCCATATGTGCATGTACATTTCACACACACCAAAGTCATGCTACAGCCTCAAATTAACAGCCTGGCTTCAGTGCATAATGGTTTCACTGTAAAGAGAAGGTGGCTGAGTGGAAGCCCCTCCAAATCTTCTGTCTGCTAAAGGGATTAATAATGCAGGCTAGCCTAGTATCACACACTCAGACCTTGAGAGCAGGACCCTGCATGGGATGGGGCATATCTTGCAGCTAAAAGGAGGAGTGCTGCTTGAAAGCAAAATTCCTCCTCCGAATTGCTGGGAATGCTGTTGTCAAGAGTGCCTGTCAGTATTAATGGAGTTACTGCAGACCACTTCCCACCCCCATCTCTGTTCCTCTACTAAAAAGCGATTCTGTTTAGAAAGTCCCACCGTCTCACCAACAATAGTACCCATGGTCTTGACTCAAGGTCATACCTAGAACATTTATCACAGCATTTCTGCTAACAAGGTCTTATCAAGAACGGAAGGAAGGACAAAAAGGAAATCTAAAAGGTCTAAAAGGTCAGGGTGTAATTATTCGCTAGCATTTTAATCTTTCTCAGAGCAGCACAGATTGCAGAGGACAAACTGGTCAGAGCTCTGTGACACTTTGACACAGAAATTCTGGGCTTGAAGTCCTGATTTGGTTGATAAATGTAACTCCTAGGCCCTGAACTCCATCAAGACATTGCGCTATGTCAAAGCAGCCTGGGAATATCCTGACCCTCCAAGTAAACAAAACAGTTAACCCAACCGTCGCAACCCGTCCATCCATCATTTTAAGCTGAAGTCAGGGAGTTGCACTTCACTGATGTGGAGCTTTTTTTTTTCCTCTTCATTTTAGCGCCTCTTACAGAAGGAATGTGTGTGTAAAACAGTGTGTAGGAGTGGGAGCATGAATGACAGAGACAATGTGAATCGACAAGAGAGGGAAAGACAGAAAGTGGGAAAGAAGGGGAGTCAGGCCTTGCGGTTTGCAGACCATGCACACTCGTTTGGGCTCATACCCAGCCTGGTTTTGGAGGCAACATCAGACACAAGTAAAGCAGAATAAATAAATAGAGAACAAACCACCACATATAATGCCATGGGCTTCATGTTTACCCCCCTCTGTAATGTCCTGAAAATACTTAAGTGAGGTTGAGACATTCTTCTCTGATGCTGTCGTGGTTACCTTATGATGGGTAGCGCTGCAGAGGCGTGACAAGCACAAATTATTCAATTTTAAAACTAACTATAAGTTTTCCTATTCGGAAAATCTGTTTTCAAGTGCATTTGTTGCTATCTGGCACCTTCGGAAAACAACACTGGAATGTGTGGAGCCGCAGAGATTATTCAGGCCTGGAACCACACCGGCCTGTGGCCATAGGCGGCTGCCTAGAATTACTGAGTGTTAATAACCCTGCAGCGAAGCGAGGGAGCCCACCATGTGGCATAAATAAAACAGAGGAGTTGGTGAAAGGCATGGCGGGGAGAAGAAAGTAGCAGTAACTCCTCCCGTTTTGAATGTGCAACTCTTCGCAAGTGCTGTCCTATTTTTCCTCCTTCGGGCTTTTAAAAGCATCGGCCAAGAAGAAAAAAAGTAAAAAGCTTTAATTGGCCAACCTTAAAGAAGTGAAAGATCCCATCATCTAAGCATAACTTAAGACTACATCTCATCACTTTGTTTGACATGTGATACAAGATGATTCACCTGACACCACCACAGCGATCAAGCTACTCGCTGCGTGTGCGTCAGCCATCAGATGGACACGCTGTGAAAGCCTCCACTTTGTGATACTAGCCAAAATTTGTTTAGCACTAGTAATCCTCTTTAATTAATGTGTTTGCTTGGGGTGTTTGCTGAAGGTGTTACCCCGGAGCTAGCCACGCATTCCACCACTCCATCAGTATCAGGGTGCGACTGGATGACAGCTGGGATGAAATAAACCAGTGAACCGTAACAGAAAAAACAACGGGGCAAACAACAACGGGGAGCTGCAGGTGAAGACTCGGTTTGTGTATAGGAGCAAGTGTTTGCCTACTCTGTGTGTGTCTAAGCATATCTGGGTGTTGATGTGTGGGTGTGCAGTCAGAATCAGCCATTCTGACTGCTTTCCTGACGCTTGACATGCACCAAGAGGCACATGACTCCTTGATCTAGCTACAGCAGAGATGAATAAAAGATGAAACAGACTCAAGAAGAACTTACATGCCACCACCCCCACTCCCTAGGCGCACACTCAGTCACACACAGAGAGACAGAGGGAGCGAGCAAGCTACTTTGCATCCTGTTTGAATTGGCTGTCATCCGTAACTGCCTGCACACCTTTTTGAAGACAGGTGAACTACAAAGTGTGTGTGCAAGAAAGAGGGGATTTCCTCTCTACTGTATGTCACTCACCAAGCCCAAAACCATCTCTGCGTGTGTTTGGGCTCTATCATTTTGCTTCTATTACTCACACTGCAGCTGTTGCTGCAGGTTAATGGTTTACAAATTCCTAAAGACAGCCTGCCTCCCAAGCAAACATATAATTAGCTATACTGAGTAGGGATAGCATGACAATTAACCTACTCCTTTCCGAGATGGAAACAGTGGCAGAAGCAGTTTTTATCCTTTAATCTCTCTCTTTTCCTTGGTCTGAAAGGATAGATTTTTTTATATAAATATACAATAACATCTCCAAGCAATAACTCTGTCTTCAGCTTTATAGAACTAAGTTATGTTTTGCTGCATTGTTTGCTATAAATTCCATTCAGAGGCATTTTTCGCTAAGGAGGTGGGCAAACAGAGCTCTCAGTACACAGAAGAGCAGGGTTTCCATCCAGATTCCAACTGGTGGTTATGTGTTATGCTTTGCTAGGGTTAGAGAAATACCGTGGTTTTAGTAAATAAACATGTTACATGTCAAGTCACCTTCCTGAATTCTGCAAGTGCTTCCAGTGCTGCCAGGGTCTAAAAATAGCAACGCAATTAATAATTTTGCAGTATTTAGGAGGAAAAAAAAGAATGTTGCGATTAAACACATTCGTGATAAGCTCACTTTGATGTATTTCTGGCTTCCAAATGCCAGCGCACATCCATAATTTAACAGACATGCCAAAACACAGAATGCTCTAAATTTTCCGATTTGGAAACTATCTTTAGTCTTATTTCGATGGCACTCTTCACACAAAGATAGAAATCATCAGGCATCTTTTTTTCAGCAAATAAAATTTAGTCCACCTTTCATAAATAAACTTCACTAAGATCTTAATATCTGACTTCCTGTTGGGGTGTTTTGGTGTTAAATTAGCACATAACCACTACAGTAATATTAATATAACTTACAGATAATGGAGGAGTAGTTTTTGCTTCTAAAGTAACTGAGTGCAGTTTTCAGCTTTAGATCAGTTAAACAAGGAAGAGAAAAACTGCACGTGGTGGAAAAATAATTGGCATTGAGTAGAGTTTGGCCAGGTTGTCTTAGAGGTGAGCTGAAGTGTTCTTACAGCTCTTACGAGAGCCCAACAGCACTGGGAGTACATCTAAATGGAGAGAGTGACTAGTGTCGAGCAGCCAAGGTGGAGGGAGACAGCTCGAGGTTTCTAATGAGCTCTGCTCTTTTACTGCCAGGCTAATGGAAACCTCGAGAGACCTTCCTTGCATTCTCTTTCTGTGTGTGTTATATGTGTGTGTGTGTGTGTGTGTGTGTGTGTGTGTGTGTGTGTGTGTGTGTGTGTGTGTGTGTGTGTGTGTGTGTGTGTGTGTGTGTGTGAGTGAGTGTAAGAGAGAAAGCGTGTCCTCCTTTCTCCCACAGGCAGGCTCGCTCTCCAACACCCTAATGGCTACCTCTGGGACTTAATACCTGGGACAAGTGAAGCTGTAAAGGTCTACCGTCATCAGTTTTTTTCCGTTCCTCCCACTCCTAAATTACTTTTCCTTTCCTTTGGAAAGGACATAAGACTCACCTGATTAACCTACCTTTAGAAGAGTAACAGTAAATAATTAACAAAATGGTATACGGGTGTCTGTCTCCAGCAGCCTCCAGGGGAACCTTTTTAATGTGCCAGAAAGTGTTTATTTAGCAGCAATGACTGACCATTAACTCTGGAGGGAGGATGTCTGGTTCTGTTCTGACATGTAAAACAACATCCAAATTATCACCTCGTTAAAAAGGGTCTAATTCACACGTAACACAGAGGGAGGGTTTGTATACCGCTTTCTCCATCCTAAGCTTCCTTTCTCCTTGCTCCAAGACCACTTCATTTGAATTCTTTGCATTTTATTGTTGGTGGGCTTGAATTACTTTGGCATTATAAACAGAAAGATTTTACATCAATGCCATTCAAGCCTCTTTTTATGATGCCATTGTTTATTTACACTGACACAAGCCAGTGTAATGCCGCCCCGGTGTGTGATTTTGCATAGCACGCTGGCATTGTGTAACCAGAGGAGTTTGACATCTAACAAAGCAGCGCCAGTCCTGACTTACACAGATGTTACTACATGCACTGCAATCCCTAAGTCACTCCAACATAGCCCCCAATCCAACCTTCCTTTTATACAGAACTGCAAAAAAAAAAACATGCCACAAAATGTGTCTTTTAAAAATGTGTTTGTGTGGGTTTATTTGTGTTTGTTTGAATGACTTTGTCTTCTTATTCTTTGCATCATCCATTTGAGTCAAATGTTGACAGCAACTTCCTGTCAGCCTCCTCTTTTATCCTCTGATTCAGCAGGAGGTTGCTGTCTGTTGCAGCTATATTGTCTTCACTGGTGTGGCTAGTGTTCTCTGCACACCAACAGGAGAAGGATGGGGGATGCAAACCACCACGGCACAGCGCTGCCACTCCCTTCTCCACAGGTCTCCCCTTTCACTATTAACCGGTTGTAATTTGGGGATAAAAGCTGCCTTTTTTCCCTGCTTCTCCACCTCCCCCAAGGTCACTCTGTATTCTTGACCGGGCTACGCCAGCTTAGGCAAAGAGGAGAGGGCTTCCCTCGCCCCTCTACACTGACCAAAGCCTTCTCTGGTAGTGGGTCACAGCTGGTCATCGAGGCCTGCAGTGAGCCCCACCCAGAAATGTAAAAACCAAGTATGACATGTGACACCATTCTTGCACATCAGCAACACAAGTGCGCAGCTGGAAAACTGGAAAAGAAGGAAGAGATTTGAGGATGATGTTTGGGGGAAGAACTGGGAGGCACCGATGAGAAACAGGGTGCCACTGACGAATAATCCACCCATATGGGAACTGAAGGTGGAAGTTTAGTCAACACGGAGGTAGGGCTGAACGATATATCGCATTTGCGATAATATCGCGACATGATCAAGTGCAATTTTCTAACCGCAAAGGCTGCGATTATACTCTGGACATGTCCAAATTCATGGGCTGCATCCTCCTGAGGCCGCATTTGTAGACCGATTACGTCACAGCGACGTGCCGAAGGCTGTCCAAATTACTACCATATCCCAGAATTCATAGCGCGGCCCAGCCAAACTCCAGTTTCCAGCAATGGCGGCCGCTACTAAGTTTTAAAATTACTCATACTAATCTTTCTGGGTCACAAAATAAACTTTTAACATATTTTCAGGCGAGAAAGTAGTTGTGTAAACATCAAATATCTGCTCGGTTTATCAAGATATCCCATATTAATGTTTACACCAGGGTTCCTTGTCAGCACTTTATGCTCAGATGTTTGTAAGCTAAAAATAAACTATTGTGTATGTTCAAATATACTGTTGTGATTGAAGAAGTTAAATAAAAATGTCAGTCATCAATTCATGCATCACCTCATGTCATCATAACAGAGGTCTGTCTTCCAGGAAAGAACAGTTTAAAATTAATGTAATATAGTATTGGCCATACTATATGATGTATTGCTTGTCTTTGTTTAATAATACAGAAGACAAAGACCTTAAAAAATAATCGCATATCGCATCGCAATCGCAATATTGGGGCAAAAAAATCGCAATTAGATTATTTTCCATAATCGTTCAGCCCTACACGGAGGCACAGTTTCAAACTGCTTGTTTTCACGTTGGCCACTGCTATTGAGGATTTGAGCAGAGGATGTGAACCTGCTGTCAGCTGTACGGTTGGCTGGCCGGGCGCTCATTCCCAGAGGAACTGTGGAGTTCCAGGAATCAGGAAACAATCAGAGGGCCAAAGTATCTAATCATGAATCTGGCATTGTCTTTACTGCAGCTCCATCTGAATGAGAGCCACTTAAACTTTCAGTACTTGATTTTTATCAAACACAGTTTAAAAATAATGTTTTTTTTAAGTCTTCCTGTACATAACTCAGTAGGTTTTCTGCTGTCGTGCGATTGTTTATGAAGCGTTGTAAGATCCCCTGTGGGGCTTGTAGCTTCCAGCAGCTTTCTGTAGCTCTGCAGATGGTCAACACACAGACCCTGTCAGCAAGCAGACGTGGGTCTGACCTCAGTCAAAGGCTCTTAACCCACCTCTACACATTACCTCCAATCAAGCCTGACCAATCAATACTGGCTATCCCAGAGGGGTCAGGCCATGGAGACATTTGTGTATGATGTCTGACAGTTTCAGTCTTCTGTGACATCAACTGAAGATTATTTGTGGTTTCACAGCTGAGCCTATTACAATAACGCTGTATGTATTGAATGAACAACACTTCCACGTACCCACTGACTTTCCTTAAAACATCCCGTGTATGCAAACATTAGCACTCGATGTTTTGTTGGTCAAACGATGCTCTATAGAACCAGGTGGCCCTTTTGGCCATTCAGAGGAAGAAAGGAGGGTGAGGTCAGTGGCAACAGAAAGTGGATGGGTCACCTACATGGAAATAGGAGCTCCCCTGTGGCGAGCAGATAAAGGACGTGCACCCATCCAGAACCGTCTCTGACATGGTCAAGAGATGCAGTCTGACTCCACCTCAAGAACTAGCAGTGGGGGTAGAGATAAATAACGGCTTTCAAACAGTGCAGACTTCCGCAAGCATCCTAAGTCTGATAGAGGAACTTGGTTTCTTTTCATTTTTTTTAAAGGAAGTTCCCCTTTCAACAATGCTCCACTTGTCCTTTTGTGGTGCTGTAAGTAGCTTTTACTGACACTGCTTTTTAAGTCCGTTTACCTCCACGGTGTTTTATCACAGACTCGATACAAAGGTTGACCAGCGAGACATCCTGCTCAGGGAAGGCACCCATTCAGACAGAACAATCTCTACAGAACTGGAATCACCTTTGATTGCAAATCACATGAAGTGTGCGATCCAACTGTTATATTACTTTACTTCGACACACCACTTCTTTAAACTCACAACCAGAAGCAAACCTTTTTAAAAATTCTCATGCGGAGAACAAACAGCTGACAGCCTCTGATAGGTTCTAATTAAAACGAGCTTAGTAATAGCACAAGTTAACACCACAATATGAAAACCTATGACACATACCTCTATATGGCCGTAAACTATGTTACTGCACCCTGCCCGACATGTGTACAGCTTCTCGTTTAATGCTAAAGCCACTCCGAGGGAGGAGCGACAGCGTCAACAGTGCCTGGGCCTGACAGTGAGCTAAGACCAGAGCCCGCGACACGACAGCAAAACCACAGCACAGTAATTACATATCAAAGCCCCTTCATAGCAAATACGGCTAAATGGGATATGAAGAGAGCAATATGCACCACAGACTGACAGGGCGGGATGAGGACTGTAGTCAACAAGAGTTAGGAATAAATAAAATACTGCAAGTTGAAGAAAACAAAGTCGGTGTGGAAGGAGAGAGGCCTTCAGCTAATGTGCATGAGTTAAAGCATGTTTCAAGGTGACATACAAGATCATACAAACTGAGGGAAAAAACTGATTTAAGCTATTCGCAGTTTCTTAAAAACTTCAATACAAACTTCTATAAACTCTCAAAAAAGCCAAACCACTCCAACTTTTTATGAGCGTTCCTGTCACTTCTCTCTGATTGTTTTATTCCATCAAGTGAAACACAGTTACAAACGTTTGCTTGCTAATTATCTTTGTTCTACACCAGTCTGTGAAAAATCACACAAAAATGAAAGTGGTTAATTTAAAAAAAAGCACTTGCACTGTTTTCCCTGTGCTTATTCTTTGGGAGCTATTAGTTTTTTATTTTATGAATGACCTTACTGCAATTATGCCATTAATGTGTGTGCTATAGAGAAGCATACATGTTTTTAAAATTATTATCAGATAACACCGGTTTCGCTTACACTACTCCAGGGAACAGGTGCAAATAGAAAATAAAGAACCAATGTTCCTCTTCACATTCAGTCACAGTGGCCTGCTTAATTCTGAGTCACTCTTTCTGTGTGTGTGTGCGTGTGTGTTCGTCGGGGCTAGTTCATGCATGACCTCACTGCGAAAATGTGTACCTCCTGATACAAGGACCCCTCGGTCAAAAGCATGAATCATGTGTTTGTCTTTGGCACAACTAAAAACTGTCAAAGAACATCAGAAATCCACAAAAGGACTTGTTATCTCCACCTCCTTTCATTTTGAAACTTCTCTTCCCGCTGCCTGCCCGAGTCTTTTCTGCTCTCTCTATCTCTCTCTGCGGCTGCATTTACTTGGTGGAATTCCAACGCTAAATGCGTGCCCATTGGGGGAGGCGAGGATGGTGCAAGCTAGTTACAATGGTGCATGACAGGGAGATTGTGCAAATCAACAAACAATGAGAGGTACGTTACACAACTCAGACACAAACACACACACATAACTGTCTCCATAAATGACCATGATCTCTGATCACATTCCCAGAGAAAATATTTCAATGCCACACAATTTTGCTTCTGTCTGGAAAATGTCAGTATTCCCCTCCCAAATTGCCAAATCGTCTCCAGTATTTTATTCTAATGGGACAGTGAGGGGGATCAGCAATGAATTAAGTATAATTTCCCTTCTCTGTCCATCCTCACCCTCGAAAAAGAAACCCTTTTTTTCACTACAGGGACTGCTTACACCAGCTGTTTCACTGTAATGTTCACTCCTCACTGCAGTTCTTTAACAGAAGTATTTCATAACAGGTTTTGCTGTTACCAATCTGAATGAACTTGAACAAAAAGTTCATGGATTTTTGTTTAACATAAGCGCTGTTTAGATGTGCCTCCAAAGCATAAAACGCCTTTATCACAAAAAATAATGTGGAGTGTACACTGCTCCAGTGCTGTCGAATAGCTTGTGTTTCCAATGCAAAATAATCAACAAATAATAAAATTCTATCACAAAACCTTGAGTCCTGATTTCTTTACATGGTTTTGAAAAAGTATTGAATTTCATAGTCTAAAAGCTGACTGTACTTTTTCACATTTCCCCATACAAGAAAAGTTGGGCATGCAGTCGCTGGAAGTCAGTTAAATAACCGCCTTCCCAAACCAGTTAATCTGGCTGCAATAAATCAATGATTCTATCAAAGCGAGCACATGAAAAACAAATCACAAAGACGTGATCACAATTTAAAGTGTAAAATCTTTTGATGAACTTTGCTTTTTTTTATATTCATACAAAACTTAAATACAAAAAATAAATAAATAAAGATGGTAATTAACCACATTGGGTAAATGTTTTTGAAAGCGTGATTATAACGTAAACAATAACATTGTATCTGTAGGTGTCATTTTATCAATTAGTAAATGATAATAAATCAATAAAATCAGTTGACCATTGGTAAATGAACAGCTGGAACTTTACCTGCATTTTAAAAATAGCTTAAAAAAATACCTGAGCACTGATAAAAATAAGATAAGTAAAATATAACTAAAACGAAACAAAATATGTGTAAAACTAGTATTAGAATATATTTTTAAGTCTGTCTGTGCTGTGACCTGCCAAGTATGGTCATTAAGCTCAATAGTCCCTCAGCTCCTTATATTAACACTTAAGTGACCAGGATAATCTCAGACTGGACCTCTGAAGATGGTAAATGGCTTTTGTTCTATAAAGAATCCTTTCATTGTCTTTTACATGCCATTTACTTGCATTAAGCCCATTGACATAACAATAGCTGAACCCCTTTCAGAGCAACAAACACTATTAGGTAAAATATTTCACGGGACAAACATGTAATAATATTGAGATTTTTTAATTTTCCAAACCTGATCTAACAAATCAACTGATTTTTTACCTTTTTCTTAACTGGGTCTTAACACAGTGAGGTTGGTCAGATTTTCTTGAATTGCGCTTCAAGACTCTTTTCATAAGGCGTTGTAGCTGAGTAGTCTGAAATTTGTCCGTATTTGCTCACTATAAGCGAAGGAGAAAGGTCGGTCAGGACCTGACTGTAGCCCGTACAAACGTAATAAATGAGAAATAATTTAATTAAAACCTCTCCTTGGTCGTAAAATAACACGACTCAATCAAAGAAACTGGAAAAGTAGGTTTGAATCTGACATACAAGCCTGAGTACGCATCCCCGTGGAGGTGCAATATTGCACTGTGTCCAACAGAGATCACTGCACATCGCAGAAACACGCCAATCTCACCGTAATCTCTATCAGGCTACATAATGCGCTTTCAATTCTTCGATTCTTTCAAAACAAAATTACGCACGCGATGGAAGGGGAAAAAAGCAAGCCATTAATCGTCAAAATTAACAGTTAATTAAAAATGCCTAATCTGTGCTGCCGACATCCAAAAGGACGTAAACATACAGAACAAAGCGGAGGTAACAACCCGTGTGTTTATTTAAAGGTTTAAGTTGTGAAATAAACTCAAAACCTGTTGGATAATTGTTAGAATTTGGTGTGCTTTGATGGGCTCCAAATGAGTGACATATAAATCAATTTATGAGTAAATAGATTAAGCTGTGTTTAAAAAAGAAAAATGACTTAAATGTTGTTGGATTGAAAAATGAACAAGCTTACAAAAAATTGTGTGCAACCTCTAAATCTGACGCACAAATCTACAGCCTTTCCGACCCTTGTTTGTCTGGCTTACTAAATAAATTCAGCATCGCTGTTCTGCACTGCATTGCAAATTCTTTCGTACAGTTTCTTCCCCCGGAAAAGTGTATTCGCCCTGCATCCAGATAAACAAACGCCCGGTGATTAGTTTTACCTGTACCACTCCAGCCCGTTGTCATAGTTGCGGTCGAAGAAGTGAGGCTCCGCTCCCACGGCTCTGATGTCAGGATGGACCCGGAGAAACTCCAGCAGAGCCCGGGTCCCTCCTTTCTTCACACCGATGATGATCGCCTGCGGCAGCTTCTTGCTCCCGGAGCCGTTGGAGAAGCTGGACATGGCGCTGGGCTCCGGGGCTCTTTGGTGCTCCCCGTGCATCTCGTCCCAGTCTTCGGCTCTGTCAGAGTCCAGCTCGTTATTGAGCAGGTCTCTGGACGCAGCGGTCCTGATGGACGGCTCCTCATAGTCACTCTCTATATCCTCCCAGGGCTGCGGTTTGGCCAGCAGTCTGGACACCAGGTCCGTCCTGCTGCTCTCTGTCCTCTTGCCCACCGCAGAACCAGTCTCCTTGCCCCGGTAACTCTCCACGACCAAACTTGGCATGGTGGAACAGTAGCCCACGCATGAGTACAGCATGTATACCCAGATTAAAAACATGATGCTGAGCAGTATTAGTTTCTTCTTCACGGGGCTGGACCAGAAGGCATACAGGTTGTGGAAAATCAGGCTATATTCCATAAGCCTTTCGGTTGAAAACCATATCCCAGCGGCGCATATTGCCTAACTCACTCCCGGTGGCACCTTTGCAATCCTTGCAAAATTAAGCACATGCTCATGAAAAAAAACTAAAAATAAATAAACCCTACAAATAAAACAAACAAATAAACTAGCCTAAATAAAAGCGGATGGATCGGTGCATCCAGGAATGAGAAGGCATGGAGGAAACGATAATCACAAGGGTGCTTAAATTTGGGGAAAGTGTTGAGTTGCGACAGGCGCAGCACAGCCCCGCGTGAGCCTCATCTCAGGTTTGCACGAGCTCCTGGGTGAGCGCGAGACCTTATACAGAGACGCGCGCGAGAATGACGGCGGCAACGGCCAATAGCCGCGAGGGAGATAAATATGCAAGGCTTATGTTGATACAAGCGGGCCAATCAGGTGGGAGCATGGGCGAGTCCGGCCGTGGGATCCTGGGTATGGAAATGAGGCGTGTGTGCGGGACTCTGCTGAGAGTTTGGAAAACTTTCACACCGGGCAAAGAGTTCAATTAGCTGAAGTTTTAAATGTTTCACTCATCGTTCACACAGTTTTTTCCCCCATCTATTTTCAAAATGGTTTTTTTTTCAACTACGAATTCCAAAGCTAATGTTGTCAGAAATATGAAAAAATGGTGGTGAAAAAATGTCTATAGGCTACATAAACAGTGCAAAAATAATCTCAGTTCACAAACCACATAATTTGAATGACACAGACTGTGAGTGAATGCGAAGAAATGAGGAGGGCACAGTGCTGGCGGTTAGAACTGGAAACAGGAAGCGTTACTTCATTATTTAGTTGATATTTTGTACATATTATCAAAAATTTCAATCCTCCCCCCCCCCCATAAAGAGCAATAGAACCTATTAACAATGACATACTAAATAATAACAACAACAACAACAACAACAATAATAATAATAATACTAATAATAATAATAATAATAATAATAATAATAATAATAGTTAGCCTATAACTCCCAGGTATATTTCCTTTGTATTAAACGTGTGTCTTAATTGGATTTTTTTTCGCGCATTACAATAACTTTGCTTAGTTCTCCAACTTAGTTTTGCAGTTTTTTCAGTACTCAGCACGTTAATTAACGATGCAAAGCAGGAAACAATACTTCGATAATCCAACATGAGTGCTCTCCCGGGCTTTGTTATTCTAATATCCTGCTTCTGACAAAAGCTTGAGAAGCAGAAAATCACGATTTTAATCTGCATTTATTAATCTTTTTTTCGTGTGTTTATTTATTTATTTTACTTTTAAAGAAAGTATGCCATGAAGGTGTCTTTATTAATTTATTCTTGAAAAAAAGTATCCCTCGCATTAATGTAGGCAAACTTTTAAAATATAGTTTGTTTGGAGAGGTTTTTTGGTCATAGTTCAGCCATCTTCCAAACCAAGGCATGCTTTTTATTTTATTTATTTATTTTTTATTATGATTTTGTTTTTTTATCTGAGAACTTCCAAAGCTCAGCAAACTCAGAAAATAAAACGCATCGAGTATCGGAAACATGCATTAAATTTTCATTTTAGAGAAAAAGAGAGGAGAACAGGGACACCGAGTGCTTTTCGATTGGAGATGACTCAAAACAGATCGATGATTTAAACCTCGCGGTATTTTAGCCCCTTTTATGAAACAGCCAACCCACTGATAAACTATTGTGGGTTTTTTTTTTAATGATTTGTGCAGCCTTCTTTTTCATGCGTGTTATTACACACGAACAAGCACGATTCATTTCCCCCCTAAAGTTTTGACTGCAAGAGTCAAAGCCACGTCGCAACAACGGCCTGAATTGTAATAAGAACTGAAGATAATATAATCATCCCGAGCCCGCAACGTGACGCACAAACAGAGCATTTCTAAGAGCAGATCTATTTTTTTTAAATATATAAATATGAGTAATTTTCCTGGTGGAAAAAAATATGGCATTGCAGTAAAAGGACCTGTTGCTTGTGTTGATGCTCCACGGCGAGTTTATCGTAGCCTACTGAATATTTTCTCCCCATGGCATCAGAGTCACTTTTTACTCTAATAGCATATTCCTGCGGGGACTTTTTGGATGTAGTTTTACTGCGCTGGATGTATAGTTTCACTCTAAATATTTCTTTAGGATTAATGCAGCTATTTGGATTCTGTTTTGTAACAACCAACCTTTGAAAAGAGGCCAGAGGTCATCCTTCATCCTGAGATTTCTGCGCTTGAAGAGTATGAAGAGTCCTGGAATCCGAGCTGTTGCACAGCGTTTCCCTCCTCCTCTGATCCGAGTCTCAGTCTGGATATGAAAGCTTTCTGCACCGGGCTGGACTGCAGATTGCTGCTCAGGGAGTCTCCCCTGTTTACAGATGCATATTTCGCTCTTCACTTTGTTGACTCTGGCATGAAAGCTCCCACTCGCGCTGAACTGGCAAATCACATGAATGATTTAATGGCTGATATCAGCAATGGGGAAGAAGAGAGACCTCCATGTTTTTATGCATGGAGAGGAGTGAAATAAGGGAGAAGAGTACTCATAAAATATTGTTGACTTATAAAATAATAATAGACACAGCCTTTTTGAAGTTTTTCTTCATTCTACATTTGAGTAAATGTGATAAATCTAAAGTTTAAAATGCCCCGTAACATAGGAGTCAGCTTTTATGTACTCTATTATGTAATATAGGAGTCAGCTTTTATGTAAAGTATTATTACTAACAGAAGCTTGTGGTGTCCTTGGAAATCAAATACTTAAAGAGCTGCTCTAGCTTCGCTTTAGACATCTTAATTCTCCTGCTTTGAACAGTCTTTTCTTTTTTTATGTCTACTGTAAGTTTTACCACAATAAAGTCTCCTTAAAACCACCCTCCATTAAAGCTACAGCAATTAAACCCTACAGAACTTACATTATTGGATACAATCAAATATTTGAAATTATATTTAAGGTGACACACAGGAATGAAAAAAAAAAAGACTCGGGCACATATATAATTTTGCTGAGAAACCAATAAAGTTCTTTTAAAATCTAGCTAGTAGGTTTATTTTAATTTTCTGCAATTTTAAATAGCTTCTATACATTTCCTCCTGAGAATGAACTTTCCCTAGATTTTCAGTGGTAATTACTATGATTTAAACAAAACATTTTTCTTTTCCTTTTACCTTAAATCTGAAGAGAAACTCAAAAACTGTTCTATACTCGGAGCAACGGCTGGACATAATAACACAAAAAGCAATAAGACTTCAACTATCTTGCCTGATGGTACAAGGCGAGGTTCACCACTCGATCTCTATATGAACACGTGTAAACCACAACAGGCCATCACTTTGAGCCGTGAGGTTTGGTAAAGACATTCAATCTCCACACAGGTTGTGTGCCCCCTCACCCCACCCCAACTGTAGCAGCTGGCTCAATCGCTCTCCTTCAGCCCTCTGATATGAAACTCTGTATCCGGTCAGGCGCTTTACGAGGATGTCGAGCCGTTTCAGGTCTCTCGGCCACGGCTAAATCCTACAGCCCCCTTTTATGGCAGGAGGATGGCAGCGAGAGGAAGGGGGCACTTGTTTCACCGACTGCGGTGATGGAAATGTAACCAAATACCAAAACTAGGGGTAAAAGGCGGAAGGGGAGCACATGCTGACTGACAGGTGCAGAGGTGGTCTGCTAAATGGAGCTCATTGGAGGGATGGCGATTTGTTCTGAAAGTGAGCATACCCACTAAGGCTTTAATTGAAACCTAAATCCACACATCATGCAGGCAGCAACACCTAACGAGGTGTGCTAGCAGTTCGTGTGTGTTCTTTAAATATGTATAGAGAAACCAACTGCATGCACAGTTATTAACACACAGTAAATGATGACACAAAAGACAGAATCACGATCATGGCGTATTTATTGTCAGAGAGCATTTGCCCTTGTTCCTTACAGGGGTGAAAGCCTTCCCTTTGTTTTGGTGCAGGCAAACCATGTGGAATTAAAGCATCGTGTTAACGAATCGAGACCCATCAGTGTAAAAGCAAAACGCAACAAGGCCTATTAACCGTCAAGTATCAGGGATCAAGTGAAAGTCGAGCAAAAATCGACATAACTGCTATGCTGCAGCTGCCGGATAAACTTTGATTCGTCCTGTTTTTATACACACTGACTGAAAATAAAACATTTCGTTTGATGATTTGATTTTTGCATTTGTACAATTTATACTCTACAGTATGTCAACATCAGTCATGTAAAAGAGAGATCAACTAGTGGGCCCCGTTATAAATAAATACAGAATATATATATAAAGTACACACACATTCAAATGATTACAACCTGATGTAATAATTCAGTGTGTTTTCTGTAATTCAGCTACCGCTTCCAGCTCATGTCCTGATATGAAGTCAGCACCGATCACATTCCCATCCAACTGAAGTAAGACACTAAAGGAGTATTGTGGTTAAAATGAGGGTCCCACAGCTGTCTTTGATGTCATGGGTTATCTATGAAATTAGCTGGCTGGAAATGTGAGGGGTAAAAAGGCCCGAGGTAGAGCGGCGCCCTCCTGATTACTGCTATACTTTTTACAAGTGAGTGCCAGCAGCAGCAGCATGGGCAGGTGCCAGAGGCTGCAAAAGAACAGCTTTCGGGCGCTGCTGCGGTCTCCCTTGTGGTAGAACCGGAAGGCCAGGTAGCTGATGTACAGGTTGATGGGTAAGGAGATGACGGGGAAGGTCCAGGTGGTGACATCCAGCACGGGCGCTAAAGTTGACAGACCGATCAGACCGAGGCTGTGCCGTAGGGCCACCCGCTTGCACATGGCAGGGTGGGTGACGGACATCATTCGATAGCCACCACGGGAGTAGTCTTCCCTCAAGTTCCAGCTGAGGGCGTTGAAGTGGGGAAACTGCCAGCTGTACAGGAAACCACCCAGCAACAAAGCACCTAGACGGAGTGATGGGGGGGGGGGGGGGGGGGGGGGTGAGAGAGACATGAATGTTTAACTGATGCGGTGCTTATTTAATTCACACTCAGATTACTCAATTGTGGTCAAGGTGTAAAATAAAACCACCTATTTTTAATCTTAAAAAAGCAATAAGAGACAGTACTTCCATGCACTTTATTAGGTACACCTAAATGTACTTCCAAAACACCGGGTGCTACTCCTGTCAGCTAAGAACCGGAAACTGAGACTACAGTTCAAACGGGCTCATCAAAACTGGACATCAGAAGACCGGAAAATGTTGCCTGGTCTGATGAGTCCCAATTACTGTTGTGACATTTAGATGATTGGGTCACAATTTGGAATGAAAGCATAAATCCGCCCTTATTTCAGCTAGACTGGTGGTGGTGGTGGTGTCATGGTGTGGGGATATTTGCTTGGC
This sequence comes from Aulonocara stuartgranti, assembly GCF_965226115.1. NCBI lineage: Eukaryota > Metazoa > Chordata > Actinopteri > Cichliformes > Cichlidae > Aulonocara > Aulonocara stuartgranti. The sequence continues at coordinate 7,520,270 of NC_138959.1, read as the reverse complement.
ACACTTTGAACCCCTTTACTACTAAGTGAGAATAGTTTAAATGCTATGGCCTACCTTAGTATTATTGCTGAGCATGTCTAAAGGCCTAAAAGCAAAAATGGGTCCAAACCAGTACTGTATTATTTTTTAATGGCTTTTGCTTAAAATATATAAATAAATAAATACAATTCTCATTTACAAGAAAACAAACATTCAGGCCTACGTCTAAAACAGAAACGAAGCTAACGGTTAATAAAAGAGAAAAAAAGTGGTTTCTTTTTCTGCTTAGAGGCAGCTTTTCTCATAAGTATTATTCCATTTCGTCATAATTAGTGAGTCAAACCAGAAGAAGAAGTGCACAAACTGACAGGAAGGGAAAATACTTGATCTAATTCCCTCGCCACAAGACTTTGTTTTAGCGGCAGTGGCTTGTATTTTACATCCTGCACAAGTGTTTAAAAAAATAAAAATAAAAACATAAAAAAACAGACCTGTGGGTCTTTGTGCTTTCTCAGCACAAAACACAGTACAATACAAATTCTCTCTATGAGGTTAAGTCCCGTGATAAAAGAGAGCAACACACCTTTGGTATGACTATGAACGGAAATGAGTGCACTTTACTTTGAGAGGTCACGTAACCCCTTAAATAACTCTGGCCTATTTATTACTTCATGATGAATTACTTCAAACTAAAAGTAAAAAGACAGAAAAAACCCCCAATAAGTAGAACAAATGTGAAGACGAACATTTCTAAGACAACAGAGCAGCAACATAACACCACATCTCACAAAGATGTCATAACCGAACACTTGATGTGTCACCAAACATGCTGAATAACCTGCTCGGGTTCCATCTTTCCAACATCTTCATTTAATACCGAATTCATTTGACACTTTGCATTTAAACTCCACACGAACAAAAGCACTAATAATGCTACAGGGGCCCTGGGCATTATGTAAATCGAGCTTTATGTGCTTTAAAATCAGGCCCGGTCTCACACTAAAATAAGTTAGCACAAGAGCACAGCCACATGATCAAATTACCTACTGCAACAAATAATTATTTTCATCAAGATTTATGTAGTTCATGTAATGTTATTAGTATTATGAAGGAAAACTAGCAAAAAGCTATATTTCAGAAGCTCAAATCTGTTGTTTTGGGGCATTCTGGTTTAAATGGATGTAAGTGAAGCTATAATTTTGTCACGACTAAAAAACTTAGAAGACGGCAGTCCGGGAAGCCATGTCTGTGTACTGTATATGCAGCCTTTTTTCCTACAGACTGGCTGAAGACACGAAACAGCACGCGCCTTTAGTTTGGAATAACATGCTGGGTTTGTATCGCATCACAGTTTGGCACGAGTGAAAAGTGAACAGTGACGTTATGACAGTAATACTGAGGCGCAGTATGGGTTTCATTGTGCAGTAAGCCTGCAATTAATCTTTTAATAATTCCTCGATTAATTATTTAGTTATATCAAATGTCCCATAATTGGGGGGCGGCATTATACTTGAGATGTTTTCAAGTGACTTGTTCCATCCTGTTCAGCTGTCTAAAACCAGAACATATTTGATTTACAATGATATAGAGCAGAGATCTGCAGTAAATCGAAATCACATTTGAAGAGCTGTGTGTGCAGCAGATATTTGGCATCTGTGTTTGATAAATCTATTCAAGCTGCAGGTTTTCCTACAACTAACTTTAAAATGTCTACACTAGTATCAAAAATATAGATGCGACCTTTGACCTCGACTAAGTGACGGGATCAGAAGACTCGCTTATGCTGTTAGAGCATGTCGGACGACAAATCAATACGTGATGAAATATCTGCAGAGAGGAGTGGTCTCTACCAGGCTTGCAACGCGTCCCTTCATTCGGGGACATAACAGTGTAATTTTGAATATTACAACTATGTGAATCATATTTTCTGGGCTTCTTCTGGAGTCTCCAGATTTCACCCCAACTGAACACCTATGGGAAAGGTTGTAATAACAGCACCTTAAAAATGATAATATGGGTGTTATTTAAGAAGGGTAAATATGTAAGAAGCTCAGAACAGTACAATGCTACATGCATACCTGGCTCCAGACAACCTGTGGCCGCAGTCCAGCCCATCACAGGAGGTATCGCCCCCACAACGGCACCCACCCACGTGTTGGTGATGCTGAGTCTCTTGAGCGGTGTGTAGCAACAGGTGTAGAGAAAGATGTTGAGGGCGCCCAGGAAGCCTGTCAAGGGGTTTACTGCCAGCGTGAGCAGAGCGACTCCTGGCACTCCACAGGCCAGAGCAAAGGACACTGCGTGGAGGGGGCTGATATAAGGAAGGGAGACAAACAGAGAGGGAGTCAGCTATATCGACTATACAAAGCTCAGGTGAAAGCATGGGAACAGTGTGCTGATAATGTTTCCTAAGTCTTTCTAACAGACACCAGATAAGACAATAATAGCTTCAAATGTTCAGTACAGACACACGCAGACCCGTGGGGGCCAGCAGTCAGCAGCCGAGCATGGCTGAGTCTCAAAACAGGAGGCATGGAGGACACTCATCTGATAAGAGTTTGTCAGGGATAAAAGTAGCGCCGCAAGATGAAGAGCATGTGCACGCACCAGAGATCAAAACTAGCTGAAGGAAACCACTGTGGCTCAGGCTTTTAGCTGGATGAAGGCTTCCTCCTCCTCTTCCTTCACCCCTCATCTTTAACTGAAAGCAGCGATGGCAACGTCTGGTTCAAATTCACCAGTAAATGCTTCATAAATTAAAGAGGGAGGAGATTAAAATCTTGACCAAACGCAGGCCTTTTTCTTCAGAAAGCAAACGGGGCTTTTATTTTGGTGGTGTGGCCATACAGGGGGATTGGAGCATTAATGTGATTAGTGGTGTTATGTCTTTTTTATGTGGGCTGAGATGGGGCCGTGCAGGCTGGCTTTGGGCAGCTGACAGCCTGGCTCTGGGCTGGCTCAGTGGGGGTCAGGGAAGGGAGTGCGTCACATGGCCTGAGGTGGGTTTAGTGTCCTTTGCTTACAGCTCGACACAGCCGCAGTCATAACGTCAGGCTCTTAATGTCAATACAGAAAGCCCAACAGGTTTCCTTTTGGTTAGACCACAATCAAGGTCATGGATCCAAATGTAAAACACCCATAAGGTTGAAGAAACAAGATGAATCTACTTAAAGCCCTGTAATCTGTGAAGCACTCAAACGGTCAGAGAGCGCAAAGTAAACTGTGGAAAGCAAACCTTCTCTATTCAAGCCTGACCAGAAATAAAGCGGCTTGAGGGGCTGGTGTAAAACTGGAAACTGAATACAGATTTATGGAACCTTCTAAGACTCAACACCACTCACATATTACTAAAAACAGCCTACTGATCCACTGACATGAAATCTGCCACAAAAATCTCAAGAAAACATTCAAAACCTGTTTTTCTTACTCGTTTTGTTGAAATTTACACACAAAAACTGAATATTTAGTTGAAAAAGCACTGAGGGTGACTACGCTTCAGTTACCTTGCATTTTACTAGCATTTAAATAAATGTAATACTGTATACTGTTCTGTAAATATGATTAAATTACTCAAAGTTTAGTTCACGTTACTGAAATAGTTGTTTGATAAAATCTGTTGGTAAAACTGAGATGCATTGATGGCTTTATAAAAGCTAGTAAGTATTGTTTGACGTCCTGGTCACTTGCTTGTCCAACAACACTTAAAACTATTGAAAACATTTATAAAAGAAGTTTAAAAATACTTGACAAAAAACAGACTTCCCACCACCACTGTCATGTGTTAAAAAAACATAAATTACTGAACTTCAATAACTTAGTGAAACTTAAAAGAGTGTGTTTAATATATAAAGTTTTACACTCCCTTGCTCCACCACCACTAAAGCAGTTCATTAGGCATAAAGAAAGCTCAGACAGGACCACTCGAGCTTCAATCCGAGGAGACTTGTTTATACCCCACAGACGGACAGCATTTGGGCAGAACGTCCTCTCTGTTAAGGGAGGCCATCTGTGGAACAGTCTTCCTCAACCCATTAGAGAATGCTCTACACTCAATTTGTTTAAGGCAAAGGTTAAAAACTGGTTATGGACAAATCAAGTGTGTGATCATGTATGAGTTGTATAGTTTTAATGTTTTATTTGGGAACAGAATGGTGTGTATGTGTAAGTTTGGTGATGGAGTTTTTATTATGAATGAATGATGAATTTTTATGAATTATTATGTCTATTTTTTATGCTTAAGGACAACAGATGGAAATTAGCCCTTGGCTATAATCTGGTATCTTTGCATTCATGTAATTTTTTTTTACATTTATGTTCATTAACATGCACTGTCCTAAATAAATAAATAAATAAATAAGTAGTCTCAGATCCATTAAAACTTTGAACTTTGAAACTCTGAAATCCCACTCTGACTTAAGTATGTGCTGATTTCCACACTGTAACCAACTCTGGTTGTAACAGTTGCAATCTGAATTGCTCTCCTTAGAGATACTCAAAATGATCTACTGCCTCACCACATCTGGAAGCCTCAAATTTGACAAGACCACAACTAAGAGAGGGTGACTGTCATTCACATTTCCAAAAAGAAAAAAAAAAGGTGGGAAAGATGATATACTAGTATTGTCCTGATGTAACACAACAAACTACATCCAACACTGACATCACACTAGGCGGAGCAGGTTTTGCAGTAAGGACAAACAAAGCTGGGTAACACAATTTAACTCATACAAAGCGCTTTCCTAAAGGCAACACAGAGATGTGTAAAATGTGGCTTCCTGATGGCTTGTTTGACAGGACAGTCCGGCCTGCAATCTGCTCTCTGTCTCCACACGAGATTGTATGTGTGAATGAGGAGAAGGGAGACGTGCTAGAAACAATGAGCAAGAGATGCAGCTATTTTGTGAATCTCAGAGACAGACGTACACCTCCTCTTGTCAAACGAAGGCTAAAAGCCAGAGAAGAGAGGCTGTGTTTAGACAGAGGGAGAGCACTTCCAATAACCACCTCAGCAGCACCAGTACACTTTTAAACAGCATGTCAATGGAGAATTCCTTAAACTGGGATGAGATAGCTGTGGTGTGGGTGAAGAACCAGTCATGGTACTAACAGAATCTTTAGTTAAACAAAAAAAAAAGATCGTGTGGACATTCAGTCTATATTTAGAGAGCTGCACATCAACAGGTTGCTTTATTTCTCGGGGAGCTGTTCATCCTGTAAGAATGAACGGCAAATGAGGCAATTTCCTGGCAATGATAATGGTTGAAGAAGACCTGTAGTCTGTTTGGGTTTATGCATCAGTGAAAATCCATGTGTTTGCCTGCTGCTTAAAGGTGCTAGTCTTTCAAAAGGGGCAAGCAGAGACCAGCATATCCAGTCACTGAGTAAGATTTGTAGGAGCGTGGCAATCCACATAGTTCACTGAGCACCAAAACAGAGGTTATCTGACATCTAAAGAGCAGAGGTAGCACAGTGAGGGTGGTTAGGTAACCTACACCTCATCTCAACCTCATCACCCTCCTTTCCAACCTGCTGACAAGTTCAAATTACACCTGACAGGTGGAGAGCAGAGGCTCATCAGTGCTGGCATGCATTTCTCTTCCTGGCAGCTAAGGTCCCTCTACATAACAGCTATTGCTCTGGTTCAACACCACAATAACTCAAAAAGGAAAGCTGGAACTGAAAGGTGTAAATTAATATGTGCTACTGTTTTATTTAAGCAGTAATCATCATATCGCCTGCAAGTGCGCAGAGGCTCTGACATCACAAGCTGCTAGATCACGTTTCACCCCAGGAAAAGTATCCAGCTAAGGCACAAGGTAAGGATCAGGTCAGTGAGCAAGAAAACAGTAACACACTTTGTCTTTCACCCAGTGAGATGTACAAGAGTTAGTCAGGGTGGCTGAGCAGCTGTCACACAGTGTCGCTGCACTAAACTCAACCCAAACTCGTGGTGAAGCTGGTGCACTTCACTCCTCATGTGCATTCTCTGGCAATTTGTTTTACAGTCTTTCTAAAAGGATAAAACGTACCGATGGTAGTTCTATACCAAATCAATCATACAGTGTTTAATATGCAGGAAGGAAAATATTACCTGATCTGTCCTCTGACGAGCGGACGGTTCTTTGTTCTGTTCATGTTGGAGTCAAAGGGCACCTCGAAGTACTGTGGAGACAGAAGAACAAGTGGGTTAGTGCAGGAAAGTGACAGTCAAGTTCCAGATACAAGACACCAGACAAGAAGAAACAAGGAGGAGCTGTCCTGTGAGACATTATCTTCTGTACGGCATGCAGCGGAGAATATTTATCAGTCTATGAAATGAGAACTTTTGCAAAATGTTTAAGGTAAATTCTTGCACACTTTCTACACTGCAATTCAAAAGATGCAGTTTGTCAAATTAAAATGAGTTTTCAATATATTGTTGAGATGCAAAGGTTGGGCTGAGACCCAGACAAACATGTTTTTATTTGTTTTTTAATTCAAACATTATGCAGATGCAAAAAGGAGAAAAAAAAAAAGCCTAAACCCCATACTGGTTAAGCTTTCACAGAAATGTACATAATATAGTGTGCCTCATAGAGCAAACATGGGAGACTTTCACTGTTACTGCCAATGTCAGCCTTTCTACTGCAGCATAGGAACAGAACCGATATGATGGGACACGCTTTATGTACGGTCATAGCAACTCTCTGAATCGAAAGCTCACACTGCATTTTAAGAGTAAATGGACTGGAGGTGGAAGGTGGAGGCAGTGAGCTAGCTGTTGGGTGGGAGGTGGTAGTGGTGGGAGTGTTCTGGGATACAACTATGTGAAAAACTACTTATACTCCCGTTTTATGATCTGCTCTGGAGGAGTAAGCTTCAAAGTGCTCCCATGAGATTGGCAATGTGTGACTAAAACGCAAACATATGGGGTGCTTAAATGCAGGAACTGGCTAATCTGTGTGTGCGCGTATCTGTGTGCAAGTGAGAAAATGAACATACGTGTGTGTTTCTTGTCTGATAAAGCATCTGACTAACGAAAAAAGCAGATAAAGCATGTGAACTATGGAATATCGACGTCCATCTCTCCTGATATATGTTTCACATAAAATATCTAATAAACAGATAATCCACTTTTCTCATCTTAAACCCCAGTTACCAAATTTACTGCAGTCATTAAAATCATATCATAAAAAACATTGGAGGAATGTGCCACCCTTGGTATCATATAGATTTTCTTTTCTAATATCATTAGTGAGTGGGCCACACCATCAATCTCTGATACAGAAGATCTCTCATAATAGACGACTGTAATTTGGAGTAAAAAACACTGATGGAAAGATCAAACATCTTTGTGGTCCCCTTACATCAGTTTGCACTATGTTTGGTGTTGGGAGGCACACTAAGCCATTCAGATGAGGGCTGCGAAATGCTACACACATGTCAAATAGTACAATATAATACAAGTACTTAATTTCGCCTGTTTGCACATGATACAGCTATTCTTTAGTCACAATTTTACATCCCATCTCAAGATAAAAGAACAAAACTGGAACTGAGGGTAAAGTTTAGCTCCTTATTTGGATGCAGTTACTGCTAAAATTGCAATGCAATAAAACTGTCCAATAAAAACGTTTAACAGTCAAGAACAAGTTTCTTACACTTGGATTAGGCCTAGTCTGAAACTCAAAAAAAAGGGACTTGGACTATGCTTAATCCATGTCTGGGAAACTGAGCCTATAATTAATAATAATCCATCTTCATGCACTCAAAAGAAAACTTCTGTCTTCTGTTTTCCATCTTTGTTTCAGCTTTACTGGTCTGCTTGGTTTTGGACTGTACTAGGCTATGGCACAGCTGCGTATGCTGCTGTAGGACCCGAAGGCCCAGGCCAAGGTGTTAATTCTATTTCCTGGGTCAGGAAATGCGTCAGGTCAGGGGCCGCATGAGAGAGAAATGCACTTTGCGGCCAGGCTAGAACATAACAGGACTGAAGCTGGCCTCAGGCAGGCCCAGGGCCAAGCTCACTGCAACACTGCTCACATAAAAAGGACCCACTTAGTTTCCAATAACATCATCCCACTTGGTTTAAAAAAAAGAAAAAAAAGCACAAATTCTGTGCACAACAGGACTGTCTTTTGTTCAGCCACAGGCGTAACAACACACCTGTACTGTACATATGAAGTGAAGTAAATTATCTCTCTCCCGTTGCTTGGATCATGCTGTCGTGCGCATTTGCAGAGACTGATACGTAAATGTCACGCGGCCGATCCTGTTCCGTGAGCCGTGTTGTCATTTCACAGTTTGTCCAGTCCTGCTCGTGTTCCTCCCTCTCTGCCTTTTAAGTCGAATTGCCTCATCTGGTTCGCATTAGCGGCCTTCACAACCCATGTCATTATTTCCGCCCAACATCGCCATGTGTTACAGTGGTGGCATTAAAATAACTGGGCCAGTTGTGTTTTGTGTGTGTGCGCGTGTGCTGCTACAGGTAGGTCCCGAGTTTGTAATGATTTGTAATTGTTGACAGGTCTTCAACTACACCGAGACCTTGATTGTGTAATTAACTGACTGTGGATGACGGTTATAGCATTTAGAAACCGTTTCAAACTCCACTTTAAGACCAGAGTAGGGTTTATATTTAAAAATAAAAATGTGTTTAGTGGCGAGATATATAAAAATACCCTGCTTTGAATAAAAATGTATGCCCCCCAGATTAAAAAAAAAAAAAAAAGTGAAAAGAAGAGTGTTGATTGTTGTGACAAGGTTTGGAAAGGACTTTGACAGCCTCTTTTTATTTTTGGTATGAGCAATATGCTAATGCATAAAGTACATTTTGAGCTGTGATGCATGTGGACAAAGCCTCAGAAGAAGATATAAACAGATCTTTGAGTTTTTGGGGGATTTTTTTGTTTGTTTTTAACCTCATGCAGCTCTGATCACATCACTCACTGATACACTATGACGTCTAATTGAAACGGATGGTTTCTGTTTATTTTAAGAGCGCCACTGTTCACTCATCATTCATTTCCTGACAATGCTGAACAGTGTAGGAAAATAGGCCATTTATAATAATCTGCGTAGCTGCAACAAACAAACTGCATCTTTAGCTCCAGCTAAAGAAATGACTAAACTGACAACATTTCCAACCCTATGGATCAGCTTAGGGATATACAATAAAAGACTGGTGTAGGACCGGAAGCTATGGACATGAGTGCTGCTTTCAATTATGAACGCACACGCACACACAAAACCCCTAACTGTAGGGACAATTATCTGCCAGACGATGAGGATGGAGAGCAGGAGAGACCAAAGAGAAAAAAGGCAAAGGAGAGGGGGTGTTCAGCTGCCAGATCCTTTGAGCTATCAAAGACAGAACGTGATCCACCGCCAACCACCAGGGCTCAATTGATAACAGGCTTGGGGGAGGCATTTCCTATTCTTGTGCAGAAGTGTATCTGTTTGATGACTGTAATTTAAACACTCAGGCAGCATAATTTAAGGCCATATTTTAACAAAATGTGCAAAAAAAAATCCTTTCATGAAGTTGGCCTGTAAAACAATTAAGAAGAATGAACAACAGAAGACAAATTTAGATGTTAACTGACCGCTTACACATCTCTGATCTGAAAGCAAAAACAACAATAGGAAGTGCAGCGATGGTTAAGAGAGGAGTGCTACAGTAAGTACACTCTGTTTACTCCGGAGGCAAAAGTGTGCCTAAACACAGACACAGGGCGAAAAGACACAACTAAGCAGCTGTATGGCTTTGGCTCACAGAAACATCAGCTGGCCATCAACAGCGTCTCCCTCTCTTGTTCTGGCGAAAAAAACCCAGGTGCACGGGTAAGCCCAACAATCGCAAGTCATCACTTATCAAGACTGTCACCTGTTTGCGCACTGCAGTTGAATAGCAGAGTCAAACATCCACAGGGGTGGGTGGTGCTCCGCTGCATGCGAGCCAAGTCTACTTTTAAAAAAAAAGAAGAGAAAAGCATCAGAGCTTTTAAAAGCCCTTTCAGCACCAACTGTGAACTGTCTCTGATCAGCCACTTGACAAACAAGCAGCCAAAGATTTACATAGATTAAGCTTTCCTCAGAAGTCAATTCAATGTTTCTGGCAGACGTTCGTGATGTTTGGAAGTCAAATGAAAGAAAAGAAAAAAAGCAGACAGGGCATGCGACCTGACTAGTCACAACACTAAACAATGGTATGGAAGATCAAGGTTATTTCAAGGGGTTTCCACTTCTAGCGAATGAGCTGTGCTGTCACAAAAAATGCAACTGAGAGGCAAATAAAGTGGCTTGGAACTATTTGAGTAATGCTCTAATTTTACACTGCTTCCCTGAAAAACCTGTTATACACTGCCAAAGTACTTATTAGTACTGCAAAGATGAGCCTTTTGTGAATGTCTGTGAGGACAGCAAAGCCTCGATACAGATGGGTTGTTGGTGGTTTATAAGTGGTTGGAAAAAAAAGGTAAATGAAATGATTCCTCTATATAGCACTTTTCTACTCTACTTGAGCACTCCAAGTGCTTTATACAACATGCCATTCACCATTCACACAAGCACTTCTATCTAAGCGCTTTCTTTCCAACATTCACACACATTCATACTTGGAGTTCAGTGTCTTGCCCAAGGATACTTTATGCATGCAGACTGCATCAGCCAAAGATCAAACCACCAACCTTCCGATTAGTAGATAACCTGCTCTACTTCCTGAGCCACAGCCCGAGGTGGCAAAGGAGACACACCACAAGAGACAACTGTCCTAATATGAATTCAGCTACACATGTTCAGCTAGAGAAAAGATTTGTTTCCAGAAAATGTAAATGCAGGATTTTCTTTAATGCTAAAAAAAAAAAAAAAAAAACTGCTTGAGAAGCGCAGCACTTTTAATATTTGCGTCACCTTAGGGCATCTCCCTTACTCCATTTCTGTATATAGCAGTATTTAGATCACACTATCTGCAGTGAAAGGGAAAGATAAAAATGTCTTCCGGAGTCTGGAATGCTGCATATGAACAGCTGGCAGATGTGTCTGAGGCTCTTCATGTGATCAATGGCGCTAGACGAGCTTGTCTGATTAAAAACAAAAAGCTCTGATTGCTTTCCCTCGTTACACGTATGTGTTCAGAATTAGACTATTAGCTTTAGCCTTCTAACAGCATGCAACTACCTGAAATGAAACATCCCATAATTCTTAGCTTTCTGAAATCCAGCCGCACTCAGTGCTGCTGTATAGCGTAGTCTCTTCCCACGCACCACTTTAAAGACTGCAGTACTCTGTCTGGCCAAAGCGTGGATCACGTCTCCCTTTCAGCTGTGTGCTGAACCCACACCTCTTCCAGCTCTCTTTATAGTGGTCTGTGTGGAGCTGTTGGCAGCGGTTCAGCTGGCACAGCATCCCTCTTGATTAATGGGCCGAGTGTGGGACAGTGAAGCGCTAAACTGTCCCCATGTTAATCAGCCAATTAATGCCGGGCAGAGCTGCATTACCTCTGCCCTGCCGATAATCAGTCCCGTTGCCTGTGAAGATATGGGCAGGATCTGGGAAATCTTACTGCAGGGCAGAGGCATGCTGTACTCAGTGCCTGGAGCATGAAGAAGGATGGAGTGCTGCAACTTTAACAAAAAGAAAGAAAGAAAGGAAATGCAGGGGATTTTTCATACATGTTTTTCTTCTAATTCATTTGATCAAAGGAGGGTTTGACAGCTGCTGCTTTGCCTCCAGAAGGAAAGTTTTTGCTGCACAACTAAAGATGAATGAGTTATCCATTTCTGTTGTGCGCAGGAGACCGGTTTAAGCTGCTAGGACCCAGCATTGTGGGAATATGGGTTTAGAAGTGATGCCATAGTTCATCTTACTTTCCCTGCGTGTCATAAACTATCAATATTTTCATCTTTTACACTGTATTATGACTAGGCCACAGTGCCTCCTAGTGTGAAGGAGGGCTCAGATTACAAGACTGACTCTTGCGGGGAGACGTTGAAGAGGAGAAAACCTTTGGGATTAAAGCATCCACTCTCACAAACAGATTTCAGAAAGAGTGCATAGCACCCAAGATCAGTAAACTTGCGATTTTAGTGATACGTTCAGATCATTAAAATATTATACAATGTAAAATCCTTAAACTTGGACTTACGGCTCTATCCTTTGATGAATTTCCCAGTAGTTTTCCAAGTAGAAAAGTAGGAAGGGGTCGGTATAATTTCTCACAGAACTAGATATTGACCACGCTGGGTGAGATCCTTACTTTCACTCTACAGTACACACACCTATGCAAACAAGGGGAATGCCTTTGGAAAGCTGGCCAGCCATATCGCTAGTCTCAGCTTGATAAGTTAACATTCTTACTAATGAGGGTATTTCAGTCCAGTTTCTGATTACCATTAACTTTGGGCACACTTGACTGCTTTCTATTCAGTCTCACAAAGTGTGGGAAAATAAAATAGTGAAAGCTGAATTCATAGAACTGGGCTGTGTGTGTGTGTGTGTGTGTGTGTGTGTGTGTGTGTGTGTGTGTGTGTGGGGGGGGGGGGGGGGGGGGGGGGGGTCTTGTTTAAAAAGAAATAAACAGTCCTTTCCGCCATCAGTGTGCATTTGGAAGTAACTGTGAGGGTGTGACTGACATGACATGCAGTTTGAAAGCCTCTCAACAGTTTGGGTGCAGTTGAAAAAGAGACATGTGCATGACCATGTGTATGTTTGAGAGAATGTGAGTGTTTAGATTTTTCGTCCGCAGCTGTGTCTGACCACAGGAAGACTGGAATGAGTGTGAATGGGTGTTCGTTCGTGTGTGTGTGTGTGCGTGCCTGCTTCAATATGGCTCAGATACGGCTCGATCTGGAAGAAATACATGCTAGGAAAATAGAATAGGGAACGGACACATATGAAAGCGCCTCTGATAGATTTGTATTTGTGGCAGTGACCTGTGGTAAAATCCATTCTTCATCTCTAGACAGGCTCATTCAACAAGCCTTTCAAATCAAAATGAGGACGAGAAGAAGACAAGGCTGACCTTTATTTACAGCCGTACTTCCCTATTTACCCATAGCACTGTGGGTGGAAGATGATACGGGTTTTAAAGAAAAACTTAAAACTGGTCACATTTGTGAAGAAAAGGCAGGATGTATATATATATTTTTAGTCTTTTATACATTTCTTTTTATCTTTGTTGGAATAGAACTTTGGAAAGAGGACAAGAAAGGTGAGAGGAAGAGCAGGGGAAAGACAGGGCCGGGCTGGAACCCAGGCCTCTACATTCACCTTACAGCGTATAGGTTGACAGCTATACCTAGTTAGCCATACCAGCGTCAATATGTTTAGCATAACTCAACTGCTACATACGTGCTTATAAACCACAAAAAGTTGTGGTTGTCAGTCTTAGATAACATCTGGCAGCCCCCCCTTTTCAGTTTGACATTTCTAAAGCGACAGGAAACACAATAGGAAAAAGCTGAACTATGTGTATTTGGAGGCAGAACATATGCAGATACACGCAATGCAAGGGATCTGACAGTAAACAGTGGCAAGAAGCAGCGGGACTAAATTATTTATCCGTGAGTGACAATCTTGTTTGCTGGAGCAAATAGGAGGAGAGCGTGTAAACAGGGTAACAAAGTTCCTGTCAGAGTCTGTCCTCCTCCACTGCCAGAGCTTTACCCCCGAGACCCATCCCTTCTCACTGTGTCTCTCTATCTGTGCCTCCTCATCTCCCTCACTATCCTCTCAAGTGGAAAAGCAACCAGTTAGCATCTTGATGGGTTAGAAGTGAGCTGTCAACTATCTGTCCTGTGAAAGCAACAAATATTCTTCCTGTCAGGATGTGGCACAACACAACTTGTAGAGTCTATGAGCCCTAGCACAGGTTCTCAAGGAGAAGTTAAAATCATGACTGCAAAAATGTGTCTAATTGTCTAACTGTCATCGAATTATCAGCAAATGTCAATTTACAGGCTTTAATTTTTTACTAGGAAAGGGGGTTTAACATGTCAACTGGTACACAATATAAAGAAACCCTAGAATGAATGCTGCATAAACACTTGGCTGCAACAACTACAAAGCTGGTTAACCAAACAGACAGTATATCTGCTCATCAGCATTCAATTTTAGTCTTTTAAACTAATTTAAATGCTGTTTTTTTCCCAAAAAATCTGTCAGTATGTCCACGTGAGACAACCAGTCACTAATTAGGTGTCATACAGTAAAAGGCCAGATATGAAACTACTGTGCCTGACTCAACAATTGATTTGAATTTGAAAAAAAAAAAACACAATAGCATTAAAGAGCACAGAGTATGGATAATAAATTAAGCTGTGTTCAACATAAACACCTTTTTTTCCAACTCTGCTCCAAGCTATCTCAATGACCATATAGTTCATCTACAGACTAACTTAGTTAAGCTACTTGTTAAATTAGTTCTGCGATCATTGTGTGAAACAACTGAGGCATGAATGGGATCAGCTAAAACACTTGCTAATCTTCTCATTTAAACCATGGGTGGTATATTGAAGTATTTTAGTGATACTTTAATGTAAAAACACTGTCTCTCAAAATTACTTGCTATTCAAGGTTAACTTACTTCAAAGGTGAACTGATAAATGGAAACTCCATCACTATCTGAGGGCCAGCAGATGGCCAATCAATTTGCCAAGTATTCCTTTTTTACTAGCCCTGGGCCACTAAACCAATGGTTAAGTTAAAAACTGTAAGTCAATACCTATCATTAAAACCATAATGTTGAATAATAGTATTAATAAAATCCCAATGACACATTTAAAAAAGTGCCATTATGATTGTATGCTGGTGAAAATCAGACCCATATTTCCCCTACTCACCCTGTCTCATGGTAAGCAATTATTACCCCTATTACCGGGTATCATTAGTACCAATTCCAGCCTATAGATGTTAAATGTTTAATTCACTGGATCTGATACATTTTGCATGTAATGCACACACACATATAGGGTATAACCACCTAAGGGTACTTTTTTAGATGTCTATCATTCTGAAACTCATTACAGTTGAGTGGGTGTAAAATGAATGGGAACACAGCAGCTGCTACGTCCTTCTGCTTGAATGAGTCGCTACAAGGTTATATTAATGGTGCAGCCTTTACAGTTAAAAGCCCTTTTTTATGCATTCACATCTTTTGCTTTGGAAGCATGTAGGCACGCATAATCAGACACAGATAGACTCTTTGCTGAATTAAATCTGAACAATCAAGTGAGCTCTCTTATAACACAAACCGCCATGAGCATTAATTTAGGGGAACGTCTATGACAACAAAGCCTTAATTACAGAAGCCCCTTCAAAGCAGAGTTATGTTATGGGGGCTACATTGAGCGATTACACCAGTTTTGTTTGTGGGATGAAAAAGTGATGCTTACGGGCGAGACTAGAAAGAGAGAAAATGGTTATTGCGATGTACAGCAACACGCAATCAAGTGATATTATAGTGTAGAGATGATAAAAAAGCAAGTTTGATTTCACCATCCCTTTGTGATTCCCAGGTGAGGGGAAAACAAAAAGTGTTACCTCATATAAGGTGTTGAAAGAAATGAATGGAGACGTCAAAGCCTGAGCAAATATGTACGTATACACCCAGGGACGCACACTTTGAACTGTATTGTAAGCAGTAATCAGCAGTTACTACATGACAGAGTCTGCTAGGCTGCCGTGTCATCAAATGCCCAAAGATCCTTTTAACTATCACACACCCAACACAGAATAATAGCTTCCTCGGGTGAGAGGAATGACGGGTGGAGGATAAAGAGGTGAACTGACGCGTCTCTAAAATGTCATATCCGAGCACAAGCATGACAGACTTACTAAGTCTTGTGTCTGCCCTTGCAGTGCTACCACCCACATAAATCGTAGCATTTGCTGCGTGGCACTAGATACATGCCCAAAAAAAGCCACTTCAACTGCTTGTTAATGCAAACATCTAACCAACTTAATGTATTTAGTCATGTAGACATAGTTTAGACAACCGTATGAAGGTCAAACGGAGCATTTTGTCCCTCGCAAACACGCTCAAGGTGTGCAGACCATTGTCAGTAAAAACGTGAAAATGCATTGTGGATGCCAGAGCTCAGAGGAGATTGGCCAAACTGTTTCAAGCTGATAGGAAGGCAACAGACACTCAAACAACCACTTGTTTCCTTGGAGCAGATCGGCTACAGCAGCAGAAGACCACAGTAGGCACCACCCCTGCCAGCGAAGAACAGGAAATTGAGGCCACGATTTGCACGGCTTACCAGAACTGAAAAATAGGAAAGCACTGCCTGGTCTGATGACTTCTGCGGTGACATTCAGACGTCAGGGTGAGAATTTGATGTAAACAACATGAAAGCATGGACCCATCTAGCTTTTATCAATGGTTCAGGCTGGTGTTGGAGGTTTAATGGCATGTGGGATATTTTCCTTAAACGCTTTAAGCTCCTTAGTACCAGCTGAGTAGCATTTAAACACCATAGTATTGTTACTGATCGCGTCCATCCCTTTACGATCACAGCATACGTACTGGAATAACAGTCTCCAGCAGGATAATGCACCAAGCTCAAATCATGTCAAACTGGTTTCTTGAACATGACGAGTTCACTGTACTCAAATGACCCCCAGAGCCACCAGATCTCAATCGAACTTTGGGATGCAGTGGAACAGGAGATCTGTGCATCCAAAACATCTGTAGCAACTGCGGGATGCCATCATATCAATAGGAACACAATTCTCTGGAGAAAGTTTGCTGCACCTTGTTGGGTCTGTGCTAAAATTAAGACAGTTTCAAGGCAAAAGTAGCTCCATCCCAGCAGTAAGTAAGCAAGAAGTGGTAAGTGATTGTATAACATTGTCAATATCCATGGATTTAAAAGTATACACAAGCGCTAATGAAGTTTATGTACTCAAAGGCTTTCCTAATTATCAGATCTTTTTCTCTTTTGTTTCTTGCCCCATATTTTGTTAAGTTTTAGCATGGTAATAACTGTAATGACAAAGTAGACCTGGAGGATATTTCTGCTTTTAAATGAGACCATTATGAGCAAAACTAAAAGGGCAACCACGATCACATAAAACAACCTTTTTATATGCAAAATATCAGCTGTGGCATTTTTCAGCTGTTCAGTTTATCCTTTGTGATTACATAATGAAGTACTGAAGACTTTGGGTGAATATGGCCAGAATAACAGTCATTGTAGACCGGGCATGAGACCTTTTTAAATTTCAAATATGTGCAGGAGCTGAAAGCACACAAAACAATTATTCAAACTAAGCTAATCTATATCTGGGGTTCCTGATAATAATGCGACGTCTTCATAATGCTTAGCAGACAGAGTGCACTATGCAACAGCAAAGCAAAATGATCTCTGAGGACTTTTCTCCAATAGATGCAATAGTTTCTCTGCCGACAGTGAGAAGCAGAGCAACAGCTGTATAGGAAACGGTCCAACGTGGCTCAACTCAGGGTTTTGTAGACCCTGTCTGAGATGACTTGGCTATCTTTCGGTGTCAATCTGCATGGCACAGCTTCGTTTATCTTAAGATTAAATATAATAAATGTCTCTTTGTGAAAATGGCTGGAAATTGAACCCTCCGTGTGGCATTTAAAAAGGAAAAAAATTGCACTCTTCATCGCATTTAGAGAAAAATGCAAAAAAGCTGGAGAATGTAAGACAACACCATAAGCATAGGGGAAAATCTTGGTGCATGTTGGGAACCATTTTGTTTTCCAGCAACGATGCCCTTGCCCCAAAAGCTTCTCGGTTTGAATCAAATTAGCATGCAGTGTTGGCTCACGGGCACGCCATAAACAGGGCTGCTTTTGTTAATTATCCATGGATCTCAGCATTACAAAGAGTGTTCCTACTTGCCTTTGGCTAAGTTACATTCAAATAGAGAGGGAAAACTTGCATTTAAAGGTGAAAAAATAGAACACACAAATACATAAATGTGATGTATTAAGAAAACAGATACTCTAAATATGCATTTCCCAGACTCCTTACTTTAATTAGCCTTCCAAAACAACAATTCTTTTTTTCTTAGCTGTAAAACCAGAAACAATCATGCACAAAGCAGTTTTTTAAAGAATTATTTCTCTGCCTTATGTCTAAATAAGACCAAAAGCCTGTAACATATTAATATAAAGAGCATAAATATCAGTGAGCTTTGGAGTTGTCTTTATATCCACATGTTCAATTATCCCTCCAGCAACTAAACACAGTAAGGAAAAGAAAGAAGAACAAAAACCCAACTGAAAACAGCAGGTCATTCCATCAAATTTATTATTCACTTCTCTGTCACAGTTTTGAAAGTGCTGCAGTACATATCACCACACAGTATGTTCTCATCTGACTAACATTAGCCTCACAAAAGACGTTCCACATCATTGCAAAGCCATTGCTTTTTCTGTCATGATACTTTCACTTGGTTCATGCCAGAATGGGTAATTTTGAGCTCAGCTTAACAAAAAACACTTGGGCTGGGGATAGTTGTCTCCGAGTGACATTACATTCAATAAATAGGCATGCAACTCTCTGGCCTCCAACTTGCAAATGTTCAGCAATGCAGAGAGGGTCATTTCTAAAAATGAGGAGCCCGCCAGGACTGTCTTCAATCTATTTCAGTGTGGTGAAACAGAGGAATGGTCTCGTATAGCAGACATATGAGACCTCTACAAATCAGGTGTGGTTTTTGATTTTTATGAATGCACATGACACTATCTGTAGTAGCACCGACACAATAAACAGATCTCAAGGGCTTCTTTTAGTTTCTTCTTTTCAGATACCACAGATACTACGATCTGCAAAAAAAAAAAAAAAAACCCTCTCTCAACTGCAAGCATTAATAGCAACTGAGAAATTAAACACAACAGATGGAGTGTTACAGTTGGTGTTAAAAATATTTACTCTCGTGTTAGGTCTGTCACTGCTAAATGAATCCAAAAGTATGTGTGTGTGCGTGAGGAGTGGAAAAAGGCTCATTGGTGCCAGACGGTGTTGAGGTGTGTGTTTGCGTGTGGGTCTGTCTGTGTCGGCATCTTGCCATGTTGGTCATTGAAGCCCATAATCACAGTGTTTTGTTCAAAACTAAAGGATAATCAGGAAGGTGGAGAGGAGGTGCTCCACCTGCCCATCAGTTATCCCGTGGAGTGAAGTCAACTATTGTGGAGACGTGTGTTTAAACTAACAGGCTGTGGCACTGAAAGCTCTTCAGACGTGAGTGTTTGTGCATCACCCAAGTGTGATCTGGACAAAAGGCCAGATCACACTTGTTGTCGCGTCTGCTAAGAATCTTTTTCTTTCATAGGTTGTTCACAAGAAGAAGTGAAGAAGTGAAATACATTATATATCAGTGTATGTTTGTAAGTTTTACTCTGAAGTTTAACTGTGATGTAGAAACTCATGAGAATTAAACCCACTAAGAAGTCATTTAACTAAAATTTGATCAATACTCTGGGCAGAGAAATTCTTGTGAAAATGGAAAAGTGCCCATAAAATGACATAAAATTAACTATTGACTTGTGAATTGTTTAAGGATGGATGAAAAATGCCTGACCAATGTGTAAACTCACCGGTCTGTCAACCAGATAAATGTAAAGTTTTGGTTTTTAATACTGAATTAAGTCGTATTTGATTCAAGCATGAAAACAAAACAAAACAGACAACTTGAAGAAACCTGATACCAACAAAGAGATTTCTTTAGCTGCCTTCAGTACTTCTTTAAATTCACTCTTGCACTGATCTTCTTTAATGAGGCAGCTTTCAACTGACTCAAAAATGTAGTTTTTTAGGGATTCACATCAATAGAAAAGCACCTAAGATTAACACCCCACAAGTGCTTCATTAGAGTAAGGCTGTTGCCTGCCAAAGCCCTTATAAATGAACCTTTCCTACAGTTCATTTACTTCATTAAGTTTGGTTTGCCTACTTACCAATTAATTCTCTCTACAGCAGATGAAAGATACACAAGAAGAACAGAAAATGTAACAGCCACATCATAAATAACTTACATTTTTAAAGCTTCAGGCTAAATGTAACTTTAAAATGAGAAACACGGAGTATATTAGGCTTTTGTAATAACACAGACAACTTCTTGGCCACACGCACACAACGCAGTCAAGTTAAGCTTTTGAATAAAGGTACTGTTGGATCTGCAACGCTGGCAAATTCTTCTAAAAGAAAGGAACAAACTCACAAACAAACCGTGGACATTAGACACTAGAATTTTATCAATCCTTGTATCTAAGCTTAACAAATACTTAGCCTGGCAGCAGTATATGCTGGTGCCTGATCTCGTTCATTATCTCTGGGGCATATAATAGATGGATTTAGCCTTCGTGACTTTATCAGAGGATAGCATCTGTTTCCCATCTGAGGCTACAAGAGATCCATTTGTACAGTTTGAAATGGACTGGCACCCCACAGTTGACAAAGACAAAAGGCTTTAAAGAAATTAACTATTAAACAGGGCTGTCTAGTTAAATATTCATTTTAATCCAGCGCTAACAGAGAGATACCCATCTAGTCCTTTTGGTCCCATCTTGCTAGGCAATTAAAAAGGAATTTTCATTCTTTCTCTCGGGCTGAATTAACAGCTTGGAGGGGACCGTCGAAAGGAAAAGCCAAAAAGTATGTATGTCAAAGATCAGCTTTCTCTTTTGTCTTAAATGCACTGGTGGAAAACAAGATCTTACGAATGGCAGCTGTGGTTTATCTGCGGGGGGTGTCTTTCCACTCTTGTTAAAATGCACACTTAGCAAAAGCCTCAATGCATTTGACCTCTACCTTAGTAAAAGCAGTCAACAAAATGTTACAAACTAAATCATTTGACAGACAATAAATGAACATTCAGCCCATACAATAAATACAATGAAGCTACAACTGCAGTAACTATTGTATAACTATTATCGTTGTTGTTTTTAGCAGATGACGATATAAACACAGAGTCACAATTCTGAACTGATGCAGAAAAGGATGACAACTCATCACAGGATGAGAGAGATTAAGGCTCCTCTTCACCTGTATTGCCAAAGCTATCAAGCAGATCTAATGACCGTCAGCTGAGTGTGTCACTGTTTCAGTCATACTGTCAACAGAGGAAAGATCCTTTGGTCTATCCACCCATCATAAAACCTGCTACATGGCACAGACAGGAGAGCAATGCTTTTTCTGTGTCGACACAGCAAAACTAATAAAGGTTATACCAAGTGGAGTCCACTGAACCACAGTTGCATGTTTACATATATGGATAAATGTTTAGGCCTCTTGTAATTAACAAAAATAAATGGACAGAAATCAGTTTAACAACCGAGGGTAACCCTGGGAAAAAACAGGTTCGGCTGCTTTCTATTTCCAATCCTCGAAACTGGAGGGATGGAACAACAATCCTTGCAATTTCACCCGACGTGCTACACTGTGTTTTAGGAGTATTCCACTTGCAGCTACACATTCTGTCTTCTTAAAAATAGGAGACTTTTGCCTTTCTTTTCTTCTTTTAAATACGTGTCACATCTTGCTGCACAGGGCAAATTAGGAAGACAGGAAGTCAGACACAGAAGCACAATAAAACAAAAAAAAGAATCTGGTCAACTTTCAAAATAAAAGACCACCTGCAGACTATATGCTTTGCTTGAGCAATGCTCACTGTGTGATTTTGAGATATTTTTATATATTTAAGTATAGCCCATGGCAAGAGTAGTCTGATAACATGTCTAGCAAATATCTTAAAATTACATTTAAAAAAATTCCCCAATCATTATACCCAGCAGGCAGTTGGACAATGTATCAGCTGAAATCCTGGTATTACAACCCTTCTGACACACAGACTTAGCATTCAGTTATGTTGGCTACAGCGATCCTTCCAAAGAAAATGCAAGAATGTACTGGGACATAAAGGACAAGAGGACAACTTTAGTTTGTTCTAAAGTTTAGAACTGCCCGATAGTTTTTATTTAGGGACTCAAATCTACTGATTTTACATAACTACAGTAATTTGTCTGACTGCTTTCTGAACACTACAATAGCTGGACTATGCACAGAAAAGAGCTACATGCTCTGCAAAATACTTCCAAGATGGATGTAATTATAGATTAGGAGCCAGCATTTTAAACTTACCCACTGAGTGAATACACTGTATTAAATGCATTTTTTTATGCTGAGGTTATCTGAATTTAACTAAGTGCAATTTCAGGACTTTAATCAGGACCAGCTTGAAAATATTAAATCAGAGTAGTTCAAAAACTCAGATTACATTATGGATTACATTAGATATACCACAAAGCAAGACCTAATATGTATAAAGCAAGGGAAATTCCTGGTTTGATTCAGATCACATTACAGGTGACAGCATACCAATCTGACATCCAAAGCTTTTGATAAACATGATTAAAAAGATGACTGCCACTTCAAACAAAACACAGATGCTAGCTACAGAATAAGACTGCATGTAAGAACGCGTTTGAAATAGAGGGCTGCGTTGGAGTTCTTTCATTGTTAAAAGCATGTGCTTCTGCTTGTTACGGAGGGTTAAAATGACGACGCTTCATTGTGTAAACAGATCATTTAGAATCAATTCCTGTTATTCTGCTGATTAAAAGGTACATTTAGAAACGTGAAAAGGATCAGAATAAGCTCTCACCACTGTCATATTACCCATTTCTTTATATTTTGATAGTAAAACAGGAAATAGGTGCAGCCATTTCTTAAAACGTCTGAAAACTTGCGTGGAAATACATATAACAGTTTAAACTCTCATAATTTCTTTAAGCAGCCTTCAGGAACAGTTCTTTAGACTTCTTGAAGGACATTCAAAGCTCTTCTTTGGATGATGGCTGCCTTTAATTCCATAATGAGAGGTCTGGCATAGGTGGAGGCCAATCCACGACTGATGGTGTTTTTATATCCGGTTCAATTTTTACTGCACTGGCAGTGAGACTGCCATGCTGAAGCTGTTGTCAGGCAGACACTTTCCAGATGGTACTGCACAGCGGATCAAAATGATTGTACTTTTCTGCACTCAGAATTCCATCAATTTTGACAAAATTTCCAACACCACTGCATTGAAGCTGCAAACCATGACAGAGCCTCTACTATGTGTTACAGATGGCTACTGTGCCTCTACATACCTCTTTTGTAGATGTAGATGACAATTTGAAACAAAAATCTCAAATTTGGAATAATCACTTCATAAGTTTCATCAGTTGCCACTGATTTTCAAGCCAGTTCTGGTGTAACGGATCAAACTGACGGGACAGATTCATCTCTCAGGTCCCCTGTCAGGATTTCTTCTTTCAAAGGCAGTTCATCTAGTGCCCTGGGAATCACCTTGTTTGTGCAAAAAAATACTATTTTATGCTGGTCAGACTGTGTTATCCTCTAAAATTGGTCAGGTACAAGGATGGACTAAAATGAGCAGCAAAGAAAATTTCTGGAAGAACTTCAGAAAGACAACAACGACAAATGCCAAGAAAGTCTGGCTCCTTGGAATGAAAATATAAAGAAATGACTCAAGTGGCTCAAAACCTTTAACCAGTATTGTATTTTAAAATTTTTAGGAAAAAGCAAACCAAACACACCGCTACACGGAAATGGAAATAGACTGGAATTTATATAGTTTTCTTTTAGCCTTTCTGACCAACTCAAAGTGATTTAGACCGTATTTAACCACATATTCATACACAGCTGTATTATATACACTGGTAACACATGATTCTCTGCACAGCCTGTGCGTGTGTTCAGTCATGCACCAATCTACTCTAAAAGGGCTGGCCAAGATGCATCGAGAAGGAAGCATGCTGCGAGGGTAAATAATGCATGCCTACACAGGACATGAGAGAAGGATGTAGCTTCAAGTGTGTGGAGTGCATGGGCAGGGGGCTTGTGGGGGCTCGCTTGTGCGTGCCAGCCTCAGACAGCTCACCACAGAGCAGACGCGCAGAAACGAAAACTCTGTGCCTTCTTAACAAAGACAGAAATGACACCAGTCAGCCGCAGAGAAAGCCAGCTTGAATTTTCATCAAAACAAACACACAAAGTGACGATGCTGCCAAAATAGCTGAGCAGTAATTATTTGACAGTAAAAGGCCATATCGGGTTATATTATTTACACTGCCGGGGACTTCAGACCACCCCTCGGTATTTTAGGCTCTAGCCTCAAACTCTCATCTGACCCAATTATCCAATTAGCTGAAGTAGTGGCCAGACTAGAAGCCGATGACAGCTGGAACACCTGCAGTTGCTGCTCTCGGTGTGGGGTCCAGGAGTTACGTGACCCCGGCAATAAGCATATTTTAACTAATCTGAGCTACAGTGTAAACACCACAGACACTCTGCTCAAGAGGAAGCTGCAAACCTCTGAGGTAGTCATTCCTTACAGAGTATAGTCTGTGTGAAGCATTCCTCATTTTCAGACTTCATTGGAAATCTAAGCTACTTTAACTGGAAGGTCAAATAATTACATCCCTTTGCTCTTGGACCACACTGTATGACAGACATGACAGCATTAAGCCTTTTGACTGTGGCAGGAAACTCTAGACGACAAAACGCCATTGTTACGTGACTTCCAGCGCTTACACCCTTCCGTCAGTTTCCTAAATAGAGTAACATCTTAAAAAGAAACCACAACATTGCAGTTTGCCCTACGGGCACTTCCAAGTGGGACAAAACCCAGCCTTGCTTTTGATAGCTCAACTCAAGCTCTCTCTGCCAAAGCATTTCTTTCTCCCTCGGGGCACTTTCCTCCTTCCCTCAAGGTGGTTCAACAACTCTGTGGTCATACTGCTGTGCCTCTTCAGATGCTGAACATTAAGGGATTAGGGCGGAGCGGCAGAATCCATCGGAAGTGATCTTCACAAGAGTTTCTATCTGCTTTGATTTGTCTGTCAAGCTTTTGTTTGATTTACTTTTTGTATATTAAAAAAGTTCTTTGATCACAGCTAACCACACTATTAGTGAAGTCCCAGTATTTTTAAGATGAAAAGAATTTTTTTAAAGACAGGAGATCAGAAGATGGGATGTTTGTCTTCTCCATTCCTTGATTTTCTGGATTATCAATAACAAATGCATAACCAAGGTGTTGAGCTCAGCTGCAGCCAGGTGAGGTTACATCTTAGAAAGAGGTGTAAAGTATGACGGCAGTGACAGTGCAGCTGGCAATTATATAACAAACAACATCCCAGCTGCTTCTGTGCATATAATTACATTCTCCTCCAAACAAAGCAAAACAAACAACAACTGTTGGATTGTCTGTAGAAGGCCACATACTTTTTATACCAGCCGAGCCGAGGAAAACGAACACAAACCACACTAAACAGGTTTGCTTTTCTGACAGTGTTTCTTCTTTTAAATCACCTTTTAAGGTTTCCGCTTGCATGACTTTCAACCTACTTCAAAGTCAACTTCCCTTAAAGACAGGTGGTTAATTTGTCTGAAAAAATAAGCTCATCGCAAACTCCTTCCAGTTAAGACTATGATGACATGCAAAATGTGCCCACAGAGAACAAGGGATAAAGAAGGAGAATGAATCCAACTTGTGTGGGGGATCCGGCTCACATACCCAGCATCTAGCCACAAAAAGGGATGTCTTGGGCTCAAAGTAAACACTGATGGATTTCAGGCTTAAATACTCAAGGCCATTTGTGAAAACAGAGAGGAGTAATATTGCCACCGGGATCTCCTTACACGACATTGTGTATTTATCTTCAAAAACCATGTGAAGCATTCCTAAAATACTATACGTTCTTCCATGTGACACTTTTTCCCACATTAATAAGGCAAAATGAACTGGGAGATGTGTTACGACATTTATATCAGCCTCTTTCAAATTCACAATTAAGGAGTTATCATTTTAAATCAACAATTAGTTTGTGTTTTTGTAAGGGTATGCTGCAGGAAAAATAGACTAATAGAAATTGACTATCTGGCCAATTAGATTGATGGGTAGGAATTCAGCTTTCTATTGGGAGATCAGTTTATCATAAGGCAGTCAGAAGCAGTGTTTTCCATTCAAAATAAAGGACAAAAAGGGATTGCCTGCTATGTGTTGCGGAAGTAAATACAAGGAATGCACATTCAAGGTCATGCTGAAACAGCTGAAAGCCACAATAAAAGCAATTACCTGGAATGCATGACACTTCTGAGACCGTTTTATCCTTCCATGCAGAGATATACACCCCACATACCTCTCATCTATCAGTCAGAAGCCACTCAGTAGGGAATCCTAGGAAGAAAAGACTGCAGCCACCTGAACCTGTGCAGCCATCAAGCTTACAAGGGGTATTCTTGCTCCACTCACTGAACATAGTGCTTGACAATTTTCCCTGTCATCCTTGAATGCATCTCTACACCCTCTACATCTCTGCAAACCTGTAGTAATGGGAGTAAGGACTGTAACATTATGCAGGGAAATCAACGATCTCACTCAAGCAGTGGCACACAAAGACAGAGGGATCAACTACAGTGATGCCACTGTTTTTGATCATCAGGTTCTTGTGTGAAGTTAACCAGACAAAGTCCCTGAGCCACCTTTGAATATACATGAATAGTAAGTCAGAGGTTCTTTAAAGTCAAAGGAGCTCAAAAGGAGATTGAAAACAGAATGAACTCTGAACTTGAAAAGCATTTTCATGGTGTGAATAATGAATAGGCCTGAATGTTTAATGTACGCTAACTGGTAGCTTCATTAGTGGCCTGTTCATCTGCTTGTTAACGTAAATATGTAATCAGCCAATTCCACGGTAGCAACCCAATGCCTTTAGTTCAAGCTAAGCATCAGAACGAAGGAGATGAGGGACTTTGAAAGTGGTATAGTTGTTGGTGCACAGATACAGTAACAGTAACTCAAATAACCCCTGTCACAAGCAATATATGCATAAGAGCAGCAAGGAGAAGAGGAGAGGCTACAGGAGGAGAATATCGCAAAGGGTGCTACGTCAATAATCAGTAAGTCAATAAGAAAAAGAAAACTGAAGCTACAATTGCCACAAGCTCAGCAGAAGTAAGGAAAAACTTCACCTGATCTGATGAGCCTTTCTGCTACAATATTCAGTGGTTCATACTGGCAGTGTATAGTGCATATTTATATTTTCTTGGCACACAAATGAGGATTGTGTAAATGCCATCGCCTGCCAGACTATTGCTGGTGACCATGTCCTTCCCTTTATCTTCTGATGGCAGTTTCCAGCAGTATGATATGTCATGTCACAAAGCTCAAATCATCCCAGCTGACAAATCTGCAGCAGCTGTGTGATGCTATCATGTCAACAGGCGTCCAAATCTCTGGGAAAAGTTTCCAGCACCTTGTTGATTCTGTGCCACAAAGAATTCAGGGAGTTCTGAATGCAAAAGACTAAGTGCCTTGAGGTCCTACCTGAACATTAAGCCAACCAGAGTAACACCTGTGGTGTCAACGTAGAATGAGAAAAAAGTGACTCATTCATTAAAAGTAAATGACTGATTTTGGGGGCGTGATGTGGATCCAACTGCATTTTCTCAGGTCTAGGGTTCAAAAATGACAATACTAGGCTGCTCCTCAAAATTGTGATTTTTATTCTTTGCTTTTCCATTTTTTTTTTTTTTTTTACAATAGAAACCTTAATTCTATGTATTTTCAGGTCTTAACACACATTTACTCAATTTGCAAGTAGATCGAGGCACTAAAGGGAAATACCGCAGTTTCAGTGAAATATGAAGCCAAGTTGTAGCCTAACCTCAGGCCGAGTTAGTGGAATAAATGAAGATTGACAGGACGGATGTCAAGGAGGGCAAACAAATACAGGGACTCGCGTGGCACGAACAGTGGCTGCCGCCTCTTGCATCACTCAACGCTATGAATGTCTAGGAGTGCAGGCCTGGGCTCAACTATTTGGCGTGGAAAGAGGGAGACATTTTTCAAATACCTCAAGGATATTTACACACCTGCTTAGTGTGAGGTGTACCGAGGAGTCAGTTCTGTTTCACAGACAATATGATTTTAACCCTAGCAATGGACTGATTGACTCTATTCAGGCCCTAGTCCCAGCAACAAAACCGTGTAAACATCTGCACCTAAATGGCACAATGCAAGTTTACGTTCAAGATGATCAGTGTTATTACAAACTCATTGACTTCCTGGCATTTCACTGTTGCAAAACAGTGAACACATGACTGAATCACACTGCTAGGAAGCCAGGGTGGGGGTAGGGGAGTCTGTTTCAAGGCCATGAACCTGCAGGGTAATCAAGGTCTTTGTCAAATTATAGGCCAAGAACACCACTAACCACAGTTCAATCCAGGGCTGAAGAAGAGGTCACCCATTATGTGAATATTATTAAGTCAGAGAGAATTCCGATGTACAACATCAACATTAGAGAGCAAGAGAAGGCCCTACTTTAGGCATTCTAAGTGTCTAAGTACACTAGCTCCCCTTTGTTTAAACCTTCAAAAAAGCTTTCAGCATGGAACTAATAATAGCATTACAGTTAGCTCAATGCATTTTTGAGATGCGTAGCTAAAGAGGAATGTAGGCTGGGTAAATAAGGGGATGTGCTGGTCCGTTTAGCGTTTTTTGGAACATCTCTTAAAACAACTTAAAAAGAAAACTGTGGATGTGGGTCTCGGTCAACAGGCACGTTCATGTTGTCATAATATGTCTACAAAAAAACTATATAACACAACTTCAAGGCCAACAAATATCAGGCCAGTTCTGTGACGGGTCACTTTTGTTCCAAAAGGAAATTGGTACTAAAAATCAAAGTGATTCAAGACCACAAACATCTGCAATGTTTACTGCGATTCTTGAAGCAGTTAAAACAGCCCATGTATTTAATATTTCTTGCTTTCTGGGACTTCTGTATTTGCAGGAAATTTAGCTGAGATTAACACAGGAGTAACTGCTGCTTGTTAAACTGCATACTCAATGACAATTTATTGACGAGTTGTTGGTTAAAATTCACTGCCAAACTATGAAAGCTGATACAATGTTTGTTTAAGCTCAAATGATTTTAATGCATATATGATGACTAGAATTTCTTAGTTTGTGTAAAAACCACATGCTAATATGTACAAAGGTGTGTATATATATATATATATATATATGTTTGAAAGAAGAAAACAAACCTGGTTAATTGAATTGGCAGCACAAGAGGCAAGGCCTGTTCCCAAAGATGACACGAAAAACATGACTGGATCAAAGGGCACCGGAGCCATTGCAAAGCCGGCAGCTGCAGTTGTAACCACCAGAGCTGAAATAACGAAGGTGATAAAAAGAAAAGAAACAACATAATCCATTATAGTTTCTCAGAGTATTATCTCTCCAAAATAATATGTAAAACATTTAACATCCCTAGAAGGTTGATTCAGTGTAAACAAAGGAAAAGCACATAGTAGGACAAGACAAACTGCAACACATTAGATTTCAGCTTAGGCCCCTTTCCATGCACTTTATCTAAAAACTAATAGAATGACTTTAAGTTCTTGTATTAAAACTACTGAATTCCAATTGCTCCAAAGCTCCACTTAAATATGTAAAGTGACGGATTTCTTGTTATAACCCATTCCGATACAGAGGGAAATGAATTATAGTGAATCTCATGAAGACGATCAGTCCCACTGACTCACTCACTGAATGACTGGCACGAATCCCTGTTTATTATATTACTAAGCACAACAACATAGTCATGTCTATGTGCACATTTAACCCATCCACAGTAATCTTGTACATTTTTCTATTTATTTGACTGGTGTTCTCTACTTACTCAATTTTTACACAATGTCAGTGATTCTGTTTGCATGTCGGGTAAGTGTTTGCATGTTATTTCCTTTAGTTCATCATCACTTCTAGCTTTGCACAATTCACAGTAAATAATCCCTTTATCTTCTTATACTGGGCCTTGGTGGAGCCAGTCAAGCCATTTTAGTTCAGCTTTCTCCCGATTGGCTGCCCCTATCAAACAGAAGGTCTCAAAACCAGATAGGTGAGTTTGCTGTGCTCAAAACCAGAGTTGTGTGCCTGAGATGACAACATAAACATCCCTCCTCCCTAATATGAATCCAACAGTAGGAAAAGCTTTTTAAAGTATTTAGAACAGCCTGAATATTGAGTCAACTAATATTGTAATAATAAACTATATAAGTAAGTGTTGAATACTCTACCTGTTAGTTTAATTTTTGAAAGTCTTGCATAGATATCCGGTAAGTCAGCCCTATCAACCTTCAGCTGCTTCCACTGTCTATCTAGACGTGCCTGTTTTTCTTCTTCAGTCTCAACCTGGACATGTGGAGGCTCATCTGGAGTTCCAGTCATATGGGAAACGGAAACATTCTGCGCTGCTGCATTTTCTGCAGTGTGCTTCAAGACGGAGAGTTTATCTTGAGGCTTATGGGTTGCATCCTCTGCCTGTGGACCAGCATCTGTAGCTGCAGGATTGATGGTTGGTACTCGCTCCACTTGTCTTTCAACGCTGTCATCTCTCTCATCCACAATAGTCAGGACGGGTGCTTGTTTGGGGATGGCTCGCTGGTGAAGCTCACTCGTGTTCTTTGAAACATACTGGGGGGAAAAAACAAAAGCAAGGAGACTTATTGGGTAAATATTTTCTAATGGCAAAAAAGAGGCAAAAGAAGAAACTCTGCTAGCCTCAGAATACTGGGATAAATCAGCATTAACGATGAGCAAAAATGTTTAATAAACTGATTTTACGAGATACAATACGTTCGAAGACGACAAGATGATACCTGACGTTTGAGGAAGTTAAAATGTTGATACGTCAGCCAGTTTGAAGGATCTCTTCTGTGCAACTGAATAAGGCTGCGAGCAATCTGGTTGCATCGAGGAACATTTCGAGCTAGTTTCTGTTTCACACTTACACCAACAAAACCTACAAGAAACGCAAGACATAAAATTATTAAAAGTGACAGTTTGGTTAGATTTTCTTGGTCATTAAAAACTAAAACATGCTTTAATCAAAATTTTTCCTACATTTGTTGCCCAGATACATTTTGCTGCTCATTTCAGCATCCAAGAGAACACCACAGTCAATTTACTACTGCACAATCCCATTGCTCTTATTTGAAAATTTAACCAGCTAGCTCATCCCACCTCATGTGTCTTTCTCTGGCAAGGTAACCTGCTCAGTGCGGTGGTGATCTTTGTCATTCAGCTACGTGTGGTCATATTCGCTTGTCTGGTGGCTGTAAAGATCAGAAGGTTTGCTGCAAGCTCTAAGACCACTAAATTGCATTTGCAGCAGGTGGAGACTTGGTTTATATGTTTAACCAAGGCTGCAGAGCAGAAAACAACCTTGTTGCTACATGCAGTTCAAAAAGGATTTGGAGATTAGCAGGGAAACTGCTTAATTGCTACTTGTTTTTTTACTATTTGTTTTAAAAAGCATGGGTGTTCATCTTTTTGTGCTCACACCCTACTGCCACAAATACTGTGAGAAATACTAGAAACCATGAGGAAAAAGCACATTTACTCTATGGACAGGGGGGGAAATGACCAAATAAAATGAATGGATGGACAGACAGATAAAATAAAACACAATCAGCAGCCTTTGACGTGGTTTTCATACCACTGATGCAATGCCACAACTCAGAGATATATATTTCGTTATGCTACTAGCCTTCCTAAAACTTAATCCGACCCACCAAACTTACTTTCACATTAGTGGTAACACTTTCACTGTTATTTTCATTAAATACGATAGCTCGAACACAGCAAATCCTACTGTGGATAAAACGTTATCCTAAATTGCTGTTGACAGTGTCCTTAGACCGACTGGCGAAGCATCGAAGTTATGTCCAATATTGACTCTTCTTAAGGGTAAACGTTCGGTATTTTGACACCGCAGGTGCAATAATAGCCACAGTCGCTATATAGCCTTTTTTCCCCTTTGTAGATGCGACCGACTTCTGCTTGGGGCGCATACCCTCTATAAACAAGGTCAATGCTAGCCTATTGCCTACAGCTCAGTTGCATCTAGTTAGCTAAATGCTAAGCTAGTGAGCTAGCTTATGCCTTAGCATCAAGAGCTGATTTAAGCCGCCGCAGATTAAAATTGCGCTGAAAATAACGTCCCTTTGAACCAGATACAAATTTTATTGCATGTTACCTGACAGCCTGCTACATGGTGTTTTATACATGATCTCGAATCATAAAACCGGTTCCCGTTACGACCCCTTCACATGCAGCGAGTCGCCATTTTGACCTCCTTAGATAAAAACAAGTACTTCCGGGGGACGAGATGTTAAACAGGGAAGTGAGATTGGACGAACCGCAGGCACGTAAGAGGTTAGTATTAAGACACCAACAATCTCACCTAAAACTGGTGCAGTTATTATAACAAATAATATTTAACATATATTACTTGTAACATATTTTTAAACTCAGGCTAATATATATATATATATATATATATATATATATATATATATATATATATATATATATATATATATATATATATACATATATATATATATATATATATACATATATATATACATATATATATATATATATATAAGATAGAACTTTATTAATCCCTCGGGTGGGTTCCTCTGGGAAATTCGATACGTATATATATATATATATATATATATATATATATATATATATATATATATATATATACACGTATATATATACAAGGCACGTATATATACGTATATATATACAAGGCACGTATATATACGTATATATATATATATATATATGTATATATACGTATATATATATATATATATATATATATATATATATATATATATATATATATATATATATATATATATATATATATATATATATATATATATATGAATAAAGAGAGCGAAACATCCCATTGATATTCTGACACTCTGACACTTGCATTACTTAAGCAAGTAAGGTTTCAGGCTCAGGCTCAGCTCCCAGACATAATGTCATGCATGCAGTGCCTTGTAATCAATATCAATAAAATATTCTGCTTGCAAATGTTATCAACTCTTTTCAATGTTACCCTCAACTAAGGCAACCTAATTAGTTGGATGACCTCTTTTAGTGTCTAAGAATAATTCAGAATGAATAATCAGACGTTTCAATCTAATCTCCATGTTTTATGGTGGAGCCTTTGGTTATCAATCCTGCAAAGGCTCAGTCATTAAAGAAGTATAAAGAAAGAACTATTTAGAAAAAACAGATCAGATAAGAAACATGCACATTATTTCAGTCTCTTAATCACATAGAGGCAGTCCACCAAATCATCAAGCACATAAAAAGTAGCTTTATTCATTACAGACGCTAGAAAATCACCCTGCCACTCCATAAATCTGTACACAAAGCAAACCAGTAATAGAGTTTTTTCATATTGAAGTTTTTGCATTCATACACACCCTCTTTTTATTATGCAGACTCAGCACAGAGCATCATGTACCCCAATTTCACTAGTGGATAATAGATTTGTAGTTGTTACATTGCCTAATCCTACATAAAGTGACAAAGAGAAAGGCATGTTATCCAAAAACTTAGCATAATGAGCTGTGGAAACTGAAATAGGAAGAATAGACCGAGGTATGCTAGGTCTTACAAAGTAATGAAACCAGATCTGAAACTTGAGGTACCATCAGATTTTGAATCCCGATGAACAACACCATGTGGCAAGTGTCTGACTGGCAATTACTTCTTTTTTGTCAGCATGATATTGATTCCAAACTCACTGCCAATGCAGTAAAACCATATCTGGAAACACACTGGGGAATACTATCACTCATGGATAGGCCTCCCAAGTACCCAGATCTAAGTGGAATCATCATGACAGAAAACTGAACAAAAAAGCTTTAAAAAACTTTAAAAATTGCCAGATGCACTCTTCACTGCCCTTATTTTTCAGATTGGCTTTAGTCAATACTTTTTAATAAAACAGTTTTAATCACAGAGGAGGACACCGATTGGTCAGTGGATTGTAGAGCTCATATTCAATGTAAAGAAAAAACATTCATTGTTGCTTAACAGTTTTGCACTATAAGCAGTTGTGAACTATACAAGACCAGGTCATTATCTGGAGTACATCGACTCATCTGACAAGCATGTTTTCTGTTATGAATGGCCTTGATGCGAGTATTCTTTGCAGTTGTTATATTGTTGAAGGACTGAAATCGTACTGCAATCCAAGCTAAGCATCCAATTCTCCTGATTCATCCCAATCATTTCACTGTACGGCCAACTCCTCTTTCCCTCCTAAGATTATACAGTGTAATCTTCATGCACCATCAAGATGCAATGGCTGATAAATGCCAATAATACACAAGGCCATTCACGTACCAGCATGAGAGCACCTTTATTACAGGATATAACCGTTATGTTCTGTTCTTCAATATTTCCCTCCACAATGACCCATCCTACAGCTTTACATTTGGTTTCGTTGTGAGGGGTGAAGACGAGGTTATTGCTTGATATTATGGCCTATAATTTACATCTAGGTACAGTTATACAACTCTAGTTTTCCATGCCCGCTTTATAAGAACACAGATGCTTTAGGTATAGAGCTACCGAGTTTATGGCAAAGCAGGGCACTGCATCCAAATTCAATCTTTGGAGCAGCAATGTCACAGATGCCACCAGTGAATAGCGTTATTAATAGAATATAAGGGACTAATATTAACAAATAGGCAAGCAAGACAAACTGCTCTTCTGGACTGGAACTGAATAATATTTTTCATTGCACCTGAGAATATTAAAGATCTATCAGTGAGTACAAACTCACAGATACAGGGGAGTAACTGCCAAGGAGCCAGCTCGCATAGCCTTCTGCCTAATCATTAGTCTGGCAGCTAAATTTGGCATTTCTTAAAGGTAAATACAGGCTTTGTGTTAAGATACTGAAAAACAAGACTGATAAGGTTTTATAAAACTTTGGATGTTGTTCTCTTAAAGGCAGAAAGGCAGGAAGCTTCACTTGTTTAGATAATTGCACGGTGCACTCCAGTGGGTAAAGACAAAGCTAATCATGCTTTTAACTCCTTCTGTCCATAAGGCAGACCAAAAGACAGGATCTTAAGAACAGATGGGCAAAGTGGAGTAGAATAGTTTTGAAACAATAGGTTTCTAAGGGTTTTTTCAACCTACTGGGGACTTTCAAAGGATTTTCTACTGTTATTCTAGCCCTGATGGTGGTCTCAGTATGAGGGCTTTTGTCATGATGCTTTCACTGCTTTTTGAAAAAAAAGAATGAAGTGGCTGTAAACATCTTCTCCAGGGAGAAACAAGAAAACAAAAGGAGTCAAGGCTTGCATTGTCAGAGTGACATAGTTTGTCAGAGAGCAGGCTGATGTCAGCCAGAGAACATTAGGCTTCAAAGAAAGTACTACACCCACTGCAACGGGGTTTAGTCCTGCAATGCTATGCAGACTATAATTCCTGATTGAATCAGCTGCAATTACAGCTTTTAGGCTCTGACCTTTTAAGCCAGGGATAGAGTACAATTCCACGTACATGGAAGGAAAACAATTTGGAGTCATCTATTAACTTTGTTTGGCTGGTGTCTGATCATCAGCAACCAGAAACATTAAAAATGCTATGGTGGTTGGACTACTGTAAGGGTAAAGAACACAGGATATGCTTTCAATACTCACAAACATGAAAATTGACAGATTAATTGGAAAAAAGAAAATTAATAGACATTACTAACAAAGGGCCAGTTGCTCCTTACAAATAGGCCTGCTGGGAAAAAAAAAGTGGCCCTGGTTGAACATGTTTCACACTGGCGCACGAACTGACCACATATAATGAAACACTCTCCTTCCAAGCCTCAATAAATGGCCTAGTCCAATAACAGACGTCTCACAGACCTGTCATCAGCTCAGTTCATCTGCTTGGATTTATAAGCACTGTCCCAGAGGTTTTAGTGCCATCACTAATCCCACAGGAATAGCCATCTGAATGACTGTGAAGTCAGACCTTCTAAAAAAAATGAAAAAGGCAGACAGTGCTACATAACTCCAAGCAGAAACAGATGCAGAGACGCTTTTGTGTTTATAATTGATTTTCAAGGGCAACATTTTGTTGTCATAGTTGGTCTAACAAGCTCCTGGCTGGCGCCCAGTTGCTCGTCAACCACACAGTGTAAGACGTACCAGCCATTCATTGCCCTACCCCCAGTGGGATGGCACCATGCTGGAATACTGACATCAGCCATGGAATTTCCCTTTGGGACAGACACTTGTTCCATTTTAAAATACACGGTGACTCGGTCTGAGTTGGTGAAGCATCCAAAACCTCCTCAGATGAACCGGTATTCATCCTCAGCTGCCTCCCGGATGCCTGCCCTCTTTCCATCAACAACAGGTATTCTCAAGCCCTATGGCCACCAGTGTTTACGTTTGAAATCGCGGGTGTCTTTGTGGGCCTCCACAGTTAAGCTTCTAATTGGCCATGGCTCATCAATCACACAGCGCAACCCCGTTCACCCAAAATCTCATCCAAACAGCTAAGAGGAATGAGACCCATGGAATGGACTCTATGTCTCCCAAAGGCCTAAAAGTAGGCTTAGGGAGGGGCAAGTGGTTTATGAGAA
The DNA here is from genome assembly GCF_965226115.1 of Aulonocara stuartgranti. Lineage (NCBI taxonomy): Eukaryota > Metazoa > Chordata > Actinopteri > Cichliformes > Cichlidae > Aulonocara > Aulonocara stuartgranti. Next base: position 7,483,783 of record NC_138959.1, on the reverse strand, counting down.
AACCACGCTTTTTCCAAGCTCATGTCAAGCAATGTATGTGTCTGTCCTTTGTCTTTCCTGACATGCACACATTCCTTCCCCAACAATAAACTAAATCTTATTGTATATTTACATTTGATTTCAATCAAAACAGATGGGGATGTCTGTGGCTTTACTTTTTCTTCCTTGCTATCTTCTATTGAACTTGGGCTGAATTGTTAACCAGGTGTTGACCAAAGAACTTTGTTTTTTCACCTAATTATTTAGGAATAGCAGTGCTTGAAAAGTTAAAAGCCCAGTAACGGAGCATCCAACTACTTGATGCTTGGTAGTTTAGCGGTTCATCATGTCTGGGACCACAGTTCATAAGCACACTCCAGACAGGGTCAAATGGGTCATCTCCCTAGTCAATGTGCAGCAGTTATTTGGTTTGGCTGAACTCTCAAAGTCCATGATTTGGCCACAGTGTAATGCAGAGCCCACAAATTTGTCAAGAGGGGAAAAAAAGGCCTACAGTGTATGCGGTTTATGGGGTCACAGCAGAGCCTCCACATTTCTTCACAACCACAGACAACATGCGCAACACTCAGTGTGTTTTTTCCATTAGTCCTGGTGTGTTATTTATTTATTCCTCCATTTCCCTTTTCCTTTTTCCCCCACTAATACTTTTCATTCATTCATTCACCACAACAAGCTGTCTTTCCTAATGTTCGTCCCTGGGAACAGATGAAGGTCATGGTGATTTGCTGAAGATCAAGTCTGATAAGGACTGCAAACAAATCTGTGGTTCCCCTTGCCCTTTTAAAAAACACAAACATACTAAACACCCCTGTAGCTGGTCCATGTCCAATTCTCTTCAGTAACCAAGAGTAATCAGCCGTGTCATCCTTGTCGTAAATCTCCGGGCAGTAGCGGCTCCCAGCCCAGACGGGAATAGGCCTTGTTCAGTCGCACTTGCCTTCGCATCATAAATCCATGCCCGTCTTTGCGGGATCAGTTTCCTGCTTTGTGTGTATCTCCCAGCAGAGGAGTATATGGGGGAAGCGAGGATATTTCAAGACCACCGTCACCTGAAGGAGTCAATTTGCAAAATGGACTGTCTCTTCCTCCCTGCTGATATAATGCAGGGTTTTAAATGCTACTTTTTAACATCAGATGAAGATTTGAATCTTAGTCCTAGACTTGAATCCATTTCTGAAGTATAATTATTAAAAACAAGGAATACCATAAAAATATACCTAAAGCATATTTTATATATTCAGGACTGTGAAAAAGTATTTGTTCCCCTCTTCTTTCCCTTTCATTTTTTTGCATATCTGTCACTTAAATGTTTCATCAAACTAAATTTAGCATTTAACAATGATAACCCAAGCCAATGCAAAATGTAGTTTTTAGATGATTTCATTTATTAAAGGAACAAAGCTATCCAAACCTATCTGGCTCTATGTGGAAAAAGTTAACTAAACCTAATAACTGGTTGTGCGAGCCTTGCAAGTAAGAACTGGAATCAAGTGTTTGTGATAGTTTGCAATGGGTCTTTCAAATCACTGTGGAGGAATTTTGGGCTGCTTTCTTGTGCAAAATTGTTGTCATTCTCCCTCCCACATTCTTCCCTTACAGAATGCCTATCTGAATTAAAATCTTGGTTCATCTCTAATTTTCCAAAGCTCAATGAGGATAAAACTGAAATCCTCCTTATTGGCAGTAAATCCAACCTAATGAAGACAAATCATTTCTCACTCACTATTGATAACTCCACAGTTTTCCCTTGAGCCTTGGTGTCATCCTAGACAGTTCACTATCCTTTAAATCTCACATCAATAATCTCATCCGTTCTGCCTATTTCCATTTACGCAACATTAACAGATTACCTCCTTCTCTTTCTGCCCAGTCTACATCCATTCTTGTCCACAGTCTCGTTACCTCCCACCTTGACTATTGTAATTCTGTCTTGCACTGTCTCCCCCAAAAATCCCTCCATAAGCTTCAACTGGTTCAAAACTACCAGAATCCCCTCCTACCAGCATATCAACCCTGTTCTTCAGGAACTTCACTGGTTCCCATTGAAATTCCGGATAATATACCGACTTCTTCTGCTCACCTTCAAGGCCATTCATAAGCTTGCACCTCCTTACCTTTCTGACCTGTTAAGCACTATCTTTTCTGCCCGCTCACTTCAATCCTCTTCTTCTATCCAGCTTGCTGTGCCTTCTTTCCGCCTCACCACCACGGGAAGCAGAGCTTTTAGCTGCTCACTCTCTACACCCAGATATAAGAAACATTGGTTCTCTCCCCTAGTTTAAATCTCAACTCAAAATCTATCTGTTCAAATCTGCATGTTCACTGTGAACCCACTGTTTGTTAATTTTATCTTGTGCTTTTGTTTTATTGTTCTTCATTTTGTCATTGTTCTATTATGTGTTTCGTTCTATTGTTAAGTGTCCTTGGGTGTCTTGAAAGGCGCTTTATTTTATAAATAAAATGTATTATCATTATTATTATTATTATTATTATTATTATTATTATTATTAATTCAGCCTCATTAAAGGGTTTTTAAGCATGAATCGTCTGGTTAAGGTCATCTCAAAGCATCTCAATCTGATTTAAGTCTGGACATTGAGCCAATTGAAAGATGGACTTGTTGGTGTATTTTGTCCTCCTGCATAACCCACAAGCACTTTAGCTTCTGGGCACAAACTGATGGCCGGACATTTGCTGTACCATCATTTGCGGCAAATCATCCAAGTTCTTAAGCAATCAAGCAGCCAAAGTCCATCACATTACAACTATTTACTTTTTCACCTAGGGCAGCTAAGTTTGGATATTTTTTCCCTTCATAAATGAAATCATTATTTGAAAATTGCATTTTGTATTTACTTGGTTATATTTATCTAATATTAACATTTATTTGATGATCTGAAACATGAAAGTGTGACATGCAAAAATCACGAGAAGTAAGAAGGGGACAAATACTTCTTCACACCACTGTATCATTCAGCATATTCCTTCTGAATTGTTCAAAACGGTCATGCTCGTCTCTTCATTTTCTCTCTCTCTCTCTTTTCAGATCATGTAAAGTGGCTTTATCACAATCTCTCTGCCATAAAATGGCTTAAACTTTCAGTGTTTAACCTTTCGTTTGTCTTTTTCATACACTTTCTGTAATGACTATCACCCACTCTTATTCTCCGAGAAAACGTTCTTTTCTCAGTGGAGACGAGCTAGTTTTACACACACTGTGTGATGGCCTCAAGGCCAAAGAAGGACCTTCCTTTCTGCAGGTCAGCGTGCATGGCTGGGTGTATGACAGAGTCTTGGCAGCTGTGGTCTAAGTGGTTTTGTAAGGCAGAGAAATACTGAACATCCCTGGATGCCTTTCTTATCTTGTGGGGACAAAGTTGTTTCACACATTACACTTTCCCTCTCAGCTACTCTGGTGGTGGTCTAAATGTCACTCACCCAACCCCTAACATTATCCTTACATGAATATAGCATTTGATTGGATTGGATTATACTCTTAATTGCAGTCATCGTAATAAAATGCAATATTATTAAAATTACCCAATTAAATCCTAATTATAACTCTCTAATGTGTTGAACTGAAGCCTCGGTTAAGATGTCTTGTGATCTGCCTGCACTGCAAACATAGCGTTAGAGCTCTTGTATTAGATTCCAATCGGGATTACGGTCCACTGCAATATTCTATTACTATTATTTGTAAGTAATTTGAACAACAATAGAAGGGCGATTCTCTTTCCATAGCTGCTTTCATTACTAACATACCCTCCAACATGACTCCCCCTCCCTTTTTCGGAAAGTGCCACAATGACAAAGTGCATAAGAAAAGCATGGTGGCAGAAAACGAGGGAATCCTATCAGTGCATGAATTTAATTACCACTCAGATGGCGCCACATAATGAGGAAAAGGTGGATGTGCGAGAGACTTGCATAATTCATTTCGCCTTTCTCATTTCAACCTGCCCTAGCCTCCTCGCCCCTCCTCTGTATTTCCTACACGGTGCCACATTTCTCTGATCGATGATCAATAATTTCTTTTCACCCAAAAAGATTTGCATAGAGGGAATTATCTGTTCTCTGTGTACCATTGGGGGAAAACTTGCACGGCACTTTGGAATACAGGTGGCTGAAATCAGCTTCAGTGTTATGCCCTCTCTCCCCCACTTGGCCTAATTTGTCATCTGCTGTTGAAATAAATGGCAGAGGAGCACCACAGCCTGCCCACCAGAGCCCAGATTACAGTGGACTACCTTTACAACAGAGTGCAATAGCAGACAGAAAGCCATTTTACAATTGCACAGAACTGACAGACCTTAGCCAGACATTTCTTCCACTCAACCATGTCTGGTTCTTGACCCTTAGGGAGATTCTGTAAGTTGAATGCTTGTTTTTTAATCCAAACCAGTTTGGATGGAGATGAAAGCAAAATGGAAGCCTCAAAATAGCAATCACAGAAAGGATTCGAACTCGTATGTCTTGACATGAGATTCATTTAGTCTGTGCATCAATTTTCTACTGTAAATGTGCAATCGGAAGAAAACTGGAGATATTAGCCACTGCTGTGGTGTCAGATGCCGATACGGAGAGAGAGAGAGAGGAATGTTCTAGCCACCAAAAACAGACACATTGTCAATAGACCACTCAAGTAAGTGAGCACCAAGCTTGAGTAGTGTCCCTGGACTATAAGTATGCAGTTTTTGGATTTGCAAACAACACATTCCCAGAACAGCTAATGTTTTTATACTGTCAAGCTTTAACACTATAGTCGTCTCTCTCCTTAACTTCCTGTTCTTTCGAAAGCTCAGTGGGTTCATCTAATTTACAGACTTTTAAAGAGTGTTTACAATCGCCTGATATTAAGAGGTACATGTCTCCAGCCTAAAGACATTTTACACATGGTGTCCAGTGGAGTATATTTTGTGTGAGCCTGTTTGACTGTGCATCTTAAAGGGAAATGTGTGTATTCACAAGGGTGTGTGTGTGTGTGTTTGAGTGTGTAGAAAGACGGGGATGGTTGTTTGAAACTTGATCTGAGGGCCAGTTGGATTCATGAAGGGTCTCTTTTATGTCCCCTTCCCATCCGGTGTCTTGACTTGAATCACCCTGCCTGAATCAAGTGCTTCCTTATGCCAAACGCTTGCTCTGCTACTTAAAAACAAATGGGCGGAAAAAAATGATGTGCATGTATGTGTCACAGTGTCAGTCAAACACTTTAGACGCTCTGTTTTGTTTTTACTCCTTCCTTCCTAAATCTCCCCCATCTGACAGTCACCAGTCGCAGATGTAGATTTAAGAGAAATCCATATGAAATTGCTTAATACCTTTAGATTCTGTATCAGCATCGGCATAACGAATCACACTGATTTATTTTTTCATTCCCAACTTGATTCTGCTCCTTTTTAGACCATTTGTGCCAGGTGGAATAGTCATTATATAGTTACTTGGGCGGAAGGAAGACAAGAGGATTAGATGGACATTCCGTACTCAGGAATCCCAGGAAACTTTATAGGACTTGAGAGCTGTTGCGATAGGTCTGCTGTGCTGTAAATAAATGTTAAACCATCAGCATTCCTGAAAAAACAATGCCCAGAAAACGAGTTGTGAGTTATGTAAGGAAAAGAAAAGAACGGCTGTGAATCCAAATGGTTTTCAGCTTTATCCAGAATTCTGTAACCCGACAAATCACAAGAGGTGACGTAGACAGCACACATTCATGTAAGCTGCATTTTTCTTATGTAAATGTGCCCAGGAAAGTCATTGCATGCTCCATTTTATGTCTGTGCGCAGTTAAAAATGTCTGTTATCCAGATTCAGGTGTACGCACACTTTGAAGGGCCTATAAATACTGTCGGACTAATTTGATTTAAACTAAAATGGAAAACATGTTTTGACCCCTCAATGAAAACCATGTGTGTGCTCGATGTGGTAGCCAGGTTGAGAAGCAATCTTTTTGTGTGTGTTTTTATTCGAATGCCTCCAGTGGCACTTCATTTCCATACATTTTTAGCACAATACAGACACTTTTGATAATCTCGGCTTTCTCCTGGTTATAAAAACTTAAAGAATTGCCAGTCGGTTCAGAATACACGCACATATCCAGGTATGCCGCTCCTATGTTAATGAATAAAAATGGAGCTGTGATTTATACTTCTCCATGTGACGTTGCTGTTTTACAGTCTGTATCCTTTAAATCTGAGAAAAGACGAGCGTTCAAACATTTGTCATAATCTTCCCCCTTAAAACAAGAAGAATGATGAGCTGCTGATAAGTATGCAAAGACGAACCCAATGTCACGCTTGTACTGTCTGGAACTGGAGACATGAATCTACTGCATGCACTGTTAAATCTCCCAACAACCTCCCAAATAACTGCAAAATGATGTGAATCCACTGAAGCATTTACATAAGCCAATCTAACTAACTTGCTTCATGCCTGATATTGCCTATTGATTTTAATTCTAATCTAAAACCTTCCACAAAATTAAATTTGCTGATAAAATCCTGAATCCACCATGGCCATTTAACACGATAAATTAGATTTATCCATGTCCAGATATTAAGATGAGAGAACGTGTGTATTTATTCTCCCTCCAACTGCAGGCCATGCGGGACATTATGCCCTTATGGGACCTTTACTGGCCTGTAAACAAGTCATCAGTGATGGGACGCACAAGCCACAATCATTCATATTTTGTTAAGATTTGTTTTGACCTTGCTGCTAAGCGAGAGTAATGTCAGTCATTCCCTCGGTGACAAGTGTTGCTAATCACACGCAGACCATCGCTGTTTCTCAGCCACAGATGTATGGGAACACATTGATTTCCTTTTCCCATGGGTCATGTTTTTCTCTGAAACTGGAAAGACAAGATGATGCTTTTATTATCTTGCATTATCTCTGGAACATTTGTATACCTAATAAAAAACATTTGTGCTATTTGTAGCTAGTCATATCGAAGTCCAAAACCATACTTTATTTTTCAACAGTTTTACTGTATAAACATTTACTCACTAAGTGGTTCTCATTGCTACACTCATCTAAGAGTATTTCCATAACCAAAACTATTTATTGGAAGAATTTCAAGTGTAAAAGAAAAGAAAAAACATCCCAAGGTCACACCTCAGGCTGGAGAACAAAGCAGGGTGTGATTACATGCGGCATCTTCACAGATGCAAAATTAAAATAAGTAAATACATACAGTTTCTACAGGGTTTTTGGATGGAGAGAAATGAAAAAGACAAGGTTCAACCAAGGGCAAGCTTGTTTGTAAATGGGTATTACTGGATCAGTTTAGCCTGTTTAATTGGGCAATACTGCAGCTGGAATTCCAGCTTGTTATGGACTCGCCCGTCATTAGGTGCTGGATGAATCTCTGCCAGTGGTTTGTATCACTTTCAAAAGGGAGGACTACAGAGGTCTGGACAAGGAAATGAAGATTTTAGTTGATGGTTATGTTTAAAGTAGAAACAACAGAGTGGTAAAGAGCTGTCTGCTATATAACCTTCCTCCCATGCTGACACCTGGCTTGTGTAAAGTTTTGCTAGAAAGTTGGGGTTAAAACTGGCAACACCAAAACTGCTTTTGGGAGCTACGGTCGTACCTTCGGATAAGCAACATTATTAATAATAATAATAATTGCAACATACTACACCACCTCCAATATTTCCAGTATGTCTTCAAACAGAATTCTTTAATTTTGATTAATTTTTATTCCCTAAATATACATTCGTTTAATTTTTGATATGAAAAATACTTTCATGAAAACGTTTGTGGTGCATTTTAGCCTCTTTGAGGTTCTTGTGTTGGTTTTCTGCCCCACATTTCTGTTTAATTCTTAATTGTCACGGTAATTTTGGGCTTTTAATGATTTCTTTCAATTGTTCCATGGCGGTATGAATGTACAGCATACGTCTTTAATTACTTAAGAAAACAACAATTGGGTGCACAACTTTGAATTTATTTTGGATTTTTTCCGATCCATAAAGGGTCAAAAGTATACACACAGGTTCAAATATGTACATACACTCACTTAAATCTTTTAATAATTGGTGCAGAAGGTTTTTTTTTTACTTTTACCTTGACACAGCCTGGGTCTATTAACGTTTCATTAGTGATTATGATTGACTACAGCTTGTTCATTCCCTTTGCCTGAAAAGGATTTGTTTGACAGCACTCACTGGACTGATGAATACTCAGATCAGTGGGATAGTCCAGAACTCAGACATGATGTAAGAATTGAGAATTGCGAATTTAAATTTTTGACCACAAATGTGCATGAGGCATTTTTTTTTTATCCAAAATCCAATGATAAATCCACTGTATGCTATCTGCTTAAATTCAAATTGAAATTGAAATTTTATTTGTCACGTACACAGTACGATATGCAGTGAAATGCTTAGACAACTGCTCGTGACCTAAAAAAAAAGAAAAAAGAAAAGGCTATGAATAAGATAGGAAATAAATATGAAAATTAAAAAGGGTAAATTTAACTAGGAAGGAATAAAATAAAATATAAAAATTAAAGTTAAAAATGAAATAACTGTACAACGCAAATTAGACTGAAGGGTAAATTTAACTGGGAAAGAATAAGATAAAATATATAAATTAAAGTTGAAAATAAAATAACTGTACAACAAAATACACAATACACAGTATAGAAATATATAAGAATGTATGAAGAAATATAAATATTATATACACAATAACAGCAGCTGTACAAGTATTATTACATAACAACAGACATAAAGTCAGAGATTAACTGTTGAACACTTTCCTCAGGAGTTTAAAGAAATAAGGAGGTGATGGAGAACAAACAGAGCTGCAAGTGGACAGAATTTTGGACTTAAATTCATCCAGTGGCCAGAAATGTGTGTGAGCATTGATGTTTCTGTGAGCTACATAGGTAAATGGGCTGTGTTATTTCTAGTAAGTCATGAAATCTTTACATTATTGTATCCATATTTTAATATTGTATTTGTTGCTTGATTTGCTGCCTCCAAAATTAAAAGACAAAACAGCAACAATTACTAAATTATTACTCTTCTCATCTCAGGGCATTAAATACAACTGTTACTGTCAGAGTAAATCACAAGACTGTCTAACAGTAGAGTAGAGTTAATGTTACGTTTTTGAGCTGTTTGTTTTGCACAATTTTTCTTTTTCACTTTTTTTTTCAGTTAGTATTAAGTTTAGACACCAAAAGTAGGGTTCAGAAAAAAGTTTATAGCTTGCTTAAAAACCATGGTTCCAAGAGGCCATGACCAAGTCCATATGTCAAAATATTGTGTGTGTATCTAAGATCAGGACATGGTGCTACCAATTGTCAATCAGTAAATGGCAAAACTAAGCGAAAACTTAAATCATCTCTCTCATCTGTGAAAAAGTATCAGCATCAGTAGTGGCCCGCTAGAGGTCATTTTGTAGCTCTGGCAGTGCTCACCCTGTTCCTCTTTGCAAGGTTACAGATACAGGTCCTTGTGATGGGTTAAGGACCTTCTACAGCCCTGTCCAACTGTATTAGAGTAACTGCCTGCCTCCTGGAATCTCCTCCATGCTCTTGAGACTGTGCTGGCAGACACAGCAATTCCTTCTGGCAGTGGCATGTATTGATGTGCCATCCTGGAAGAGTTGGGCTACATGTACAACCTCAGCAGGGTCCAGGGATCGCCTCACCATTCCAGTAGTGACGCTAACACTAGCCAAATGCAAAACTAGTGAACAAACAGTCAGAAAAAGTAAAGAAGGAAAAAGCGTTAGTGGCCTCCACCTTTTAAATCTTTCCTGTTTTAGGGGCTGTCTCATTGGTGCACCTGTTTACCTTCCTTAACACCAAAGCAGCTGAAACTGAGTTGCAACAGCCCCTCTGCTGTTTAACTGACCAGATCAATATCTTAGACGTTTAATTGACTTGATGCTACACTCTGTTTAGAAAGGGTTCCAGTTTTTAAAAATATATGTACATATATAGTAAGAAACTCAAATTTTTTTACAGACAAATAAGAGCAACATTTGTAATTTCACAAGAGTTCCTTCTATGTATTCAATATTTGCACATCTGCACTAGTGCTCACTGGGCCAGATATCGATTATGCTCTAAGAGCAGCACTTGCATGCTAAACGCTCAGCACATCCTCATGACGGTGAGTCTTCAGCCTTCTGGTTGTTCCCCCCTGGTTCATGAATAACTCAGCCAGTCTTCTCATGTTTAATTCAATCTCCGAAAAGTTGTTGACCCACACTTTATGCCAACTGTCTGTTACTTTTATTACCCCTTTATCACCCATTTAAGACACACTTTGTTTTTGCTTCAAGTTTCGCTGCATGTTCAAAGTGGGACCATTAACAAAGAGCTTTGTCAGCAATGAGAATTAGTGCCTGTAATTTCTGCCCCTGCTTGCTGATTGGAATCACGTTATGTTAAACATATGTAAAGTAGCTTTCAGGTCTGTTTTCACATTTTCCATAATTACAGACACAAGTCCTTGTAAAATCCAGGCATTTTCCTGTTTACCGTGTTAACACTGTTAACATTTGACTGCATGAGTGTATGTATGTGTGAAGCTGCAGCCGTGAAGACCCAGCTAATGTATAGATATTGTTCTGCCTGGGTGGGCCAAGGACTGCAAGGTAATCTCTGTCACGCAGCTGCCACCAGCAGCAGATAAACTAGCGATGGTTGAACCCCAGTGTGGGAGATTTGTTTCTGGCACAGGTGTCATATTTAATATGCCCATATATTAATACTTGGCTGGAAAAGAACAGGCAGGAGTCATACATGCAGAACAGGCTCAGACAGATCCCTAGAGATAATTGTCTGCACATTTAAGTCCTTTTTCTATCTCTTAGTTCATTCTCTTTGGGCAACTAATAAAATAACCAATATTAATCAGTATCACATGGCGCAGGTGTAATTCTTTAGACATTAAGTCAGTGTAACTGTTTATTATTCTTCTGCAAAGATTATATTCAAGACGAAGTTCTTTTAAAAGGCTGACATATTTAGACATGATTCAGTGGCAGGTATTAAAAACAAAACAGCCCACAAACCAAATGTATGAATTTCTTAGCTTTTCATCAATAATGACCTCAAAATGTCCACTGGAGGTTGGGATTAAAGCCTCAGGTCGACTATGCAGAAAGGAGATCCCCTTGTGTCAGTTGTCTCTTGACCAGATAACGAATGAATTTAACAGCATGTAACAGCAATATCTTCCCAAAATGCATGCTGGACTTGCAGTGTTCCCGGGTTGGACGCTACTTCGCTATCACTCAGAGACTAATTACACTGTCGATTCCCCTTCCACCTCTCCTCCTCCTCACAGATTTCTTTTTTCTAAACGCACATCTATCTCTCCCACGGGCGGTTAAATGCATGAGTCCACACACACACGCACACACACACACACACACACACACACACACACACACACACACACACACACACACAGTCTTATTTTTCTTATCTGCCTTCTAAGCTGAAGGGACTGCACCTCCCCAGCCACACTTGCAGTCAGATGTGTGGCAGCCTCAGTCGCTTACTGCTATTTCTCTCACTAATTTAAAGCTACTGTATTGATTCCTTCAATGTCCTCGGGCAGCTTTCCTTCTTCTCGCTCTCCCCAATCAATCAATCACTGCTAATTGCTCAATTACTCTGGTGAAAAACTAAGGAAGGACAGGACTTTTTTCCCCCCCTCCAGCTTGGATTGCTTATTCTCCTTTGGTAAACAGACACAGACTGGAGTGATAAAGTGTGTCCTCCTAAAGGACGCCAAGGGATGAGATTCCCTAATTAATCCAAACATTAGGTAAGCGGAGGCTTTCCACATGCAAGACACTCTCAGTATTGCATGGAACTGCTCTACTTATCAGCAGAATACAGCACACTGTGATATATTTTCAAAGTTAACTTGACTTCAGTGCAGAAAGAGCAATGTTAAGTAAATGAGAAGTGACTTAAACTCTGATTTTACTGATAAAGTGGTTTAATTTCTCTTCTTAACATCTAAACGTTCTACTCAGCATCAGGCTGAAGTGATTAGTGTACCAAGACAGAGCTGACCTACGGTTTTTTAAAGGCTTACATTAAATATATGTTATGGCTGCCCCAGTGGTGGTAATCAGCCTCCTTCACTTTTCCTCTTCACTCCATTTTCCCCTCATTTGTCTCCTGAGTGAAACTGCCCATTTGGGACATGACTAAGAAAATCCTTCCATCTGTGGACGAAGGTCTCACCTCTTGCTCTCAAGTCGGTCACATCTCCTGCAAATTAAATGAAAAAATTCACGACTCTGCTGCTTCTCACCTGCCTGTTCACTCTCCACTCCTCTTGCTCGTTGGATTCTCTCAGCCTGTCAAATTCCACCTGTGCCAGCTGCAAAGGAAATACAAGTAGGAATTCAAAATATCTGCATAAGAAAAATATTCTGACTACTCTTCCTGCATGTCATTAACCTGTTTTTTCCTGTCTGGCAGTCCCCTTAACATTTCCAGTCCCACTTCTGGAAACACTTATCTGTTCACCAGAGAAGTTCACCAACTACCAAGTTCTGACTTTACTGATTTTGTTGTAAAAAGGGAATATTTAAACTGGCCATTGGTCTCTGGGTATATGCAGTATCGACAGGTTTTCAAATCAAAGTTCAGGTAATATATATGAGCTGAAAGCTCAGGTTTCAGACTGTTCTAAACACTTGGTTGACAACAGTTTTTTCTCAGTTTTTTCTGTATGATGAAAGAGAGGGGATATCTCTAACACGTCATGCTGGGAAAATAATTCAGATCCAAACACTGACTTCTCAATGCTTCTCTTTGGGAGAGACAGCCAGTTTGAAAAAAAAAGAAGCTTTGCTTAAAAGGAATGGTGCTAAATACCTCGTTACATACAGTGGATGAACTGAGGGACTGTACCAAGGTCCAGTCAAAGAACAGCTAAATAAAGATTCTTTTGAACTAAATCATCCAGTTCACAAACAAAGATTCAAAACTCAGATCTTAATTAATCAGTTTGAAGTCACATGGGACTTGTATTAGCTCGGAACTCTTAGAAATTTCTAAAAATTGCAAAGTTCATCTGTATTCTTTATCTGATTTATCATTTGTAAAGCAGATTTTCTACCATGTTTCACCAAACTCAGTGGCAATTATCCTAAGAGTTTAGAGCACTCTCATTGATAATTCAGAACATTCAGGTTGCTAAGTAGCATGTAAACATATTTATGGAAAAAATAAACTCTAAAGAACAGAATATCAGAAGATGACCATCTGGATTATATTTATGGAAACATGCATCAAGGAACATTCTGCTGTCTTTTATCATTTGTGTATTTATAGTAGGCTCAGGTTAGGTTTATAGATAGCAACTGCACGCTCAATATTTTTCATCACATCTGAGGATAATGTGGATAACTTCAAGTTAATAACAGACTCTATTTCTCCCATGTAACTGTACAACATGAAACAAAAATATATCATCATCCCCTGGTAATGCTAATCACATGTAAACAGGGCTTCATCATCTCTAAAGCTCAAAAATGCTTTCTAATGACGACTAACTGGCACACTGCATTTTGGTTGGTCTGTAATCCAAGCACACAAATAGAAAAGTTAATAGTAAAGTTTTTCTTTCACTGTGACGTCAGTAGATCCAGACTAAATGGCCTTTTTAAAATTTTTCATCTCACCAATGGAGAGTCAAATAAATGACTGCATTTTTAGGGTTGCAGTTGTGCCGTGCTTCTCGCCATCCGGCTGTCATCCTGAATAACCTCTGGGCAGTTATGTTGAAGCCCGTATCTAAATTAAAATGAAAGAAGCCTCAACTTAAACAGACTGGGGCATAAAAATTACATTTATAGAAAAAATAACCAGGCAAATAAGTGTGCCTTGCATACTTAGTCATACTTCTACTAGCTTGCTCAAAGCTACAGAGCTGGGGCCTGTTCTTCGTACCTCGCTAAGTAAGTTAGCTGGATTAGATTGTTGACGATTTCGCGTGATCCTGGATCGTTCGGTTCCCCGAAGCTCATCCGGGACTTGCTGTCATAGCAACAGAGCCGTAAGCGTAAACCTGCTCGGGAGCAGGTTTACTTTATGTAAACAGGATTAGATCGCGGCCACGCAGGTATGTCCGCTTCATTTATACGAAAGCAACAGCGATATTTTACCACTGTTGTACCATAAATAAATAACATCAATGTAACTAAAGATAATGCAGCACTTGATCCTTTTATTGATGTCACACAGATACATACAGGTCATTTCCTAAAAAAGGGAAATGTACTATTAACATTCTATTACATGTATGTGATTATTACAGATGTAATTCATATTTCAGAGTAGTAATTGTAAATTACTTCGTGTAATCAAGATGAGAGACCACGGCTATAAAAGCGAAGGTGGATTTGGGAAGCCTGTCGCAGCCATGTCCTGTCCGTATACGCGAGCCACCCATTGCGGAAGGTGCAAGATTGATAAGGAGAGTCCTCAGAATTCAGCGTATATTGCGGGATAGACAGAATCCTTTAGCTCAGCGCGACAGTGTGCTCATAGAGAGATATCGATATTCCCGTGAGGATATTATTTACTTAACCAACTTGTTGACGAGGGGGTGCAGGACCACCACCTGTCTTTTTTTCCTCTGCCCTTTTCTTGGTTGCTGTTATGAACAAACTAACAGAGTATTACAGGCCAGTATTACCTTGCCAAGAGACGAAAAGCAATCTAAGAGATAAATATTACCATTCTGTAGAATACTCCTGTATTCCACTTTTACTTGTTCCCATGTTCTTGTGGGTCCTGTTGTGGCTCTAATGTGAAAGGGGATATAATATAACATATTATAATATAATATAATGCCATATGATATTGGACAATATAGTGTCATATGATAGATCTACCCTACCGCCTACTGGTGTTGGCCAGAGGGGCCGATGGCGCGATATGGCAGCCTGGCTACAACCGTAGCTGCCTCCACCAGTGTGTGAATGTGGGAGTGAATGAATAGTGGTATCGTAAAGCGCTTTGGGTGCCTTGGAAAGCGCTATATGAACCCAATCCATTATTATTAGTATTATTATTAAATTACCTACGAGTTTGATTTGTCAGCAACTTTCTGCCAGCCCTCTCTCCTTGCTTCTGCAGCCTTTGCAGTTTTCTCTTGCGTTTTAATTAAACTCTGAAACTCCTGAAATCCCTCACTCATGAGTTCTTGCTCTGCTGCCGGAAAATACCGAGCACGCCCCTTCGACATTTTCGCCGACCAATCAGCGGGTTGCCGATCAATGTTTCTACTATCGATGCGTAGCCCCTTTTACGACACCCAGTGATGTCACATTACTGCGTCCAGCTGTACTAATCGTCAACAGCAGGCGTGTTCGGGGAACCGGATTAGCGAGCTTACGGTTAGCGCGATGGTTTGGTCTTGGATGTGTCATTTGATCTTGGATGTAGTAAGCGACGTACGAAGAACAGGCCCCAGGTCAGCCACTAATCAGAAGGTCGGTGGTTCGATCCCAGGCTGCCTCCTGGCTGCATGCCAAATATCCTTGGGCAAGATACTAACTCCGTGTTTGCCTACTGGTGGTGGTCAGAGGGCCCGGTGGCGCCAGTGTCCGGCAGCCTCGCCTCTGTCAGTGCGCCCCAGGGCAGCTGTGGCTACAATGTAGCTTGCTATCGCCAGTGTGTGAATGTGTGTGTGAATGGGTGAATGACTGAATGTAGTGTAAAGCGCTTTGGGGTCCTATGGACTAGAAAAGCGCTATACAAATGCAGGCCATTTACCATTTACACAATGCTATGGCTTCATCAGCAACTCATATTCAGTCTCAACAGAGGACTTGAACAAATGCTAAGCGCTATTTTGCTATGGATACAATTAGCCACGAAAAACTTTACTGGTACACGTACCTATAGATTTACTATTATAACAAGCAAAGACACAGAGAATGAGTTTTAACATACAGTCAGAACAACAATTTTCTTCTCTCGTGTTTATGGGTTAAAATAAAAAACATACATCTATGAGGGCGAAATGTCTGTAAACTGAAACTTGATAGTGCTGCATTATGGGTAGTGCAGTTTTGGTTACTTTCCGACTGTCATCAAAGACAAATGTTGTCGCAGAAGAGACTGAGTCAAGGAGGCAGCTGGGCTTCTGCCTGAGTGGAGACGTCATTACGGCCGTTAGCATGCCGTGTCAGGCCCGAGTCCTCCTGCAGTTTGATGACCCTGTTAGTTCTTTTGCAAGGCTGCCAACTGAGCTGGCAGTGGTACTCTGAGTCTAATGAGACACTGGCACTTGCCTTTATTAATGGCAGCATCCCTTCTCTCATAAAAATGACACTTCCAAGATAAGCATCCCTGGTGTCAGCGAGGTCATTCAGCTCATCAGCGACAACGTGTGGCTACGTTAGCCTGTTTGTCTCTCTGTTATGTTAAGCTGTTATATATTACGGTGTGTTACACAACACTTTGCTTCGCTTATTTAATTGCTAATTTTCACGCAACACTCTCATTTGTCATTTACCCATTAAAAAGCAGCACAAGCTTTTTCCCAACAGATGAACATCAGTGAGTAAACCTAAGGCATTGTGCGTGTCCTTGTCTGTTGCTCTCATCGAGACCCATATTAATCCGTTGGGTGATATGATTTATCTCCTGTCCGTCCTTCACTCTACAGTAAGTGAACAACCCATTGGACTGAGGGTAGGATTTAAGCAGCCCTTCTTTCCTCGCACGACCTTCTTTTTGAGTCCCTCGGTTCAGCACCAGTTCTCCTGGGCGAAGGAAAAAGCGGTGCATATTGGATTGGAGAGGTGACAGAAGACAGAGGAGATGAGGCATTTGAGTGATTGAACGTGTCAAGTGAAAATGGCTGGATGGGGAAAATCAACACTGATTGTCGGATTGGGGTGGGAGGGTCTGTGAAAATATCTTGGTACATTTTGAACCATAACACGGAAAAGCATACAATGCCCAAAAGTACAAGCAGAGTATAATTCTTGTCTGTTTAGAAACAAATTAAGAGGCTTGGATGGCATTCAGGAGTCTTCCTGCACTGTGCGATTGCAGCACTTACTAATTGATTTTCAGCCAGGCACAACGTTAAGGAAACATTACGCAACAGGATTAGGGCCAACGAGAGGCCTGGGGGCACTTGCGGTTGTAGGTGGGGAGACCTCCAATTAAATCTCTCCTCAGCAAAATGGAGTTTGGCGGCCAGTGTTAATAATATTCTGCCTTTCATATGCGTCACTGGTGCACTCAGGAGGATGTTAGAAGAGTTTATGTCTTTGCAGGTTTACTCCCCTTCCTCGTCTAAGCTTATTCAACTACACTGCTTTTACAAGAGGCAAATCTTCCGGAGCAATTGGTGCATCCTACTGACACGCAAAACACGTCAAGTGTTTAAAGAAGAATGTGAAATTGAGAAGAGGATGAGCTATGTGGTGTCTGTAGTCTCGCTACTACCATCATCATCTCTTCTGTGGTCATTACCGCCTTGGGAGTCTGCTGTCTGGATCACGCCGCTGATTGAGGGGGCCAGTGGAGCAGCTGCACACAAAGCTCATCCCACTTCTGCAAGCTGTCACTTCGCAACGGCAAGACGAAGAAGAGGATTTTCAAAGGGGAGAAGAAAAAAAAATCCCAGGAAATGAAGGGGGAAAGTGTAAAAGAGAATGGGTTAACCAATCACACCTACATAAGCTGTCGGCGCTAACATAAATGGGAGGACAAGGAGGAGGGCGGTAAAATTAAAGAGTCAAAACTTAGCAGTGAGGAAAGAGAAACTACGAGAGGGAAAGTGAGAACGAGGACCTGCGAGGAAGAAAATTACATGAGGGGATGGCTCCATTGTGTTTGCACTGAACACACCTACGCAAGCTTTTAGTAATCAGCGAGAGGAAGAGCTGCTGGAGCAGAGTGGGGGAGAGAAGAGCAAATTAAAGGTGGAGAAAGAAGGCTGAGGAGGGCAAATTGTCTGTGGTACTGTTGTGTTTAGCTCAGTGGTCCTTGTTTTTATAGTCACTTGATCCTTGTGACTGTCCAGCTTGCCGTTGACAGCATGACTACAAGATGAAAGAAAACCAAGAGCTTCAAAATGCTCTCTCGAATGCAAATGAAACCAAAACACTGTGATGAAAATCTTCTAGTATTCGTGACACAAATGCCTCGCACGAACTGCACAGGGCTGTCAAAGTCGGCCCCGTTCATTTGTCTTCATAATGAAAATGTCAGAATGTCATAATGTTGTTGGGTTGGACTATACAAGGAGGCAGGCAGAGGAAGTAATTAAGTTAGAAAAGGGAGAAATTATGTGATTTACATGACCTTTTTAAGCACTCAAAGAATGGCACTCTCACAGAGCGCCATGCAGTTTATCAGAAGCAGCTGATATCACAGATTTATGAATCTGCTGGTATTAATTCTCTCTGCTTGGACAGTAGATTGTGGCAAAAAAACCCCAAAAACCTAAATAAACCAGGCACAATTTCATTATTCCCTTCTTTTTACTCTGCTCCTATTGGTAAATTTATGGAAAAGCTGAGGACAGTTGTTCAAAGTGCAGCGCCTGGAATCTTGCAGGCGCCACAGCATCTCAACAAGTTCAGCAACTTTCATGTATTTCCAAGACATACACTTCTGAGTTGTTTCCTCTCTACACGCTGGAGGAAAATCTAAGAAAAATAGCTTGGATTCTACTATAAAATAGAGTGTTGATGTTGGCAGTGTTCACTTATGTGGTACTTTGTCTCTCTTTCCCTTTCTGTCTGCCGTTTCCCTTTCCCCACTAATCTTGTTCAGTGTGCAATAAGTTCTCCATCTTCCAGATTAGGTTTCACTGTAAGACGATAAGTTGGCCCGTTGTTTCACTGGTCTGACTACTCATCCACAGCAGACTAGCAACATTTATTTCCTCACCTTTCTGGCGTCTTTAAGGACCATTTCCTTGTGGTGTTGCTTATTAACAAAATGTGTTCATATATAAAACACCTTGTTATGTCCTGGAGGCCTGACAAATGTGCTAAAATGTATTTTCTTTACAGTTACAAAACCGAACTTGCATTGTTTAACTTTGTGAACACACACAACTAATTTCACCTGTCCCATTACTACCAATAACTGTCAGCTAACCAAGCATCATTTTGAGGTTCGTCACTCAGTCCTCGTTTCATTTGATAGCTGAGGTTGCTGGGGCTCATGAGGTAGAGTGGGTGAGCCCATTAATCAGAATATTGGCAGTTTAATCCCGACTCCTCCAGTTTGCCTGGCAAAATGTCCTCGGGCAAGATCCAGAAGCTCGGATTGTGTGTGTGTGTGTGTGTGTGTGTCAGTCCATCACTCAAGAACATTATTTCTTTATTTTTGACTTTTGAATATGATATTTTCCTAGAAGACCAAGAAAGAAGGAAAAAATAAGTCATTTTAATTGTTAAAAAGTAATGGATTCAGAAACAAATTCTAAATCTACAACAACTTGTGGTAGCAGGTGCTAATTCAACACACGAATGGCCTGAGGATAAAAACTCCTCTTGAGCCTCTCTGTTTTTGTTCAGATGGTGCGGAACCTTCTGCCTGATTTCAGAAGCTGGAACAGTTCGCTACTGGGATGTGACGAGTCCTTCAAAATCTGAGTTGCTCTAGTCCAGCACCTCCTCATGTAAATGTCCTGTAGGGAAGTGAGAGCAGTCCTGCAGCAGCATTCTGCCATACGGATCACTCTCTGAAGACCTTTTGTATCCTTGACACAGCTGTTTCCATACCAGGATGTGATGTTCTGTGTGAGGATGCTCTCCACAGTGCCTGTATAGAAAGTCCTGAGGATCACTGGAGAGACCCTGAACTTCCTCAGTTGTTGTAGGTGGTACAGGCGCTGCCTAGCCTTTACAGTATTAAAAAACATATTTGTAGCCTGGGACCAAGAACCCTTTTTGGACTTTATGGATTGCTGCCTCCTAAATAAAAACTCTCAGGAAGGGAATTTTGTTTTTGTTTTTTTTAAATATAACCCATCCATCTGGGTACTGGAGTTAGGGGTGTGACTGCTTTAATTGACAGGGATCCTGACACAGGCAGCTAGCTGCCTGCTAGCCTGCTAGGCCTCACCTCTACTATTCAAATCATTAAAAGTGACTTATCCACTGTGTTTGTGCTGTTGGAACCTTCTGAAGCAGTTTTAATGGAATTACTATCTAATGAATATAATAGCTTATAGTGTGATAGAGACTAGCTGCATCAGTTTTAGTGAGTTGCATCAGTCTTTTAAATGTAGAGCCAATTCAGTGGGTGATATCACATGCCTATATCCATATTTAATATGGTCTTTGGTAACAACCCCTTTAATAAAAAGAGTCTAGTAACTGATGAGATGTTTTCAGCCAGATTAGGTCGTACTAAAAAAGCAATCGAATTTACAACTCAAATTTGCATCATGCACTTGAATGTACAGGAAAACCAAATATATTCTTCACGACCCCAGTAGTGGTTAAAAACTCAGCACGATGTCTTCGATTATCATCAGCTTTCTAAACTAGAATGATCGTCAATTACCTGTAACTCAAGTGATAACAGATGCCGATTTTTCTGAGTGTTAACTAACTAACACCGGCACACTGCTGATGTGTGTATTCCCCAGTCAGTGCCATAATGTTCACAGACAGTGTGTAATAAAGGACTTTATGGGAAAACCTTGAAATAGCAAAACAATTCTGACACATTCAGCTGAAATACAGTTAAGCGCCCCGGAGTTCCTAAAGCACCGCCATGAACAATTCTGCATCATTTTCCTCAGACTAATGCCTTATTACACGGGTTTGTGTGGGGCAGCCACCATTGCCCTCAGTTTATTTTTACCTTCGCTATGGATTTTTTTCCCCCACTGGTAAATGCAAGGCGATTGTGTGTGTGTGTGTGTGTGTGTGTGTGTGTGTGTGTGTGTGTGTGTGTGTGTGTTTTAATGTAACAGCTGACATTGCATGTGCACCATAATATACAGTATTTGAAAAGGCCCTCAGCTTTTTGTAGTAAACATTTTTATAAATGCTGGGAATGTTTTCATTATTTCTGCATGAATTATTTTTTTTTATTATTATGCTGAGATGAGTTTTAAGGTAAGAAATGCCTGACTTTTTAACCTTTTTGTGGCCTGTATTTTCCCATGAAGAAAAACACAATTTATCTGGTATTACAAGTTGTCGTAAACAACGTCTAAAAATGCAATTTGATTTGAGTTTAGAGTCCATATGTTTTGCTGATGTTTTTGTCCCACCAAATCAGAGCATCTCTGTCAATTTCCATTCACTGGGTGGCATCAGCTGGTGAGTTGCATAAAGCCAATGGACATGAGCACAATGTTGGTACAACGCCGCGGTCCTCAGGCAAAACAGTGTGGCATCGAGCCTAATAGAGACATCGCGGAGGCCTATTAGCACAGATGGTTGTCATATGTATGCAAATAAGGAGCAAAGTGAATCACGTAGCCCATCAGCACCACCTGTCTGCCTCACACACCGACACCAAAATCCCCCCTTCGACACACAAATACACACTTATGTGCACACGTTCTACCTTCCAAATCCCTTTGGAGGCATGAGTCTGTTCTTTTCAGTCCGCAGCTGTATATTAATTAGAGTAAAGACATTAATCATCATTTTGGTCTTTTTCAACAGCAGACAGGAGAAGGAGGGTCTGGTAGAGCATGGCGATAAACAGATATGAGCACAGTGGCCAGGGAAAGGGCAGATCAGTTGTTCTTTGTCTTTGTTGAGATTGTGTAGTGGGTGTGCTTAGCAGGGGTGAAGCGTCAATTGTGGGTTTCGTGGTCAAGGCGCAAAACACCCAAGGGAGTTGGCGTGTTGCCAGTTTCTTCTATTTGTAGGCGTTTTAGGAGGAACTGGATGTAATTAGACCCTCCTATAGGTGCAGTGTGGCATAAACAACTGAAGGTGTGCTAATATTTTACATCTCCCAGCCAAGTAGAAGAAAGTTCGAACAGTGTGTTTGGGTGTTGTGAAATTAGCATGTTAGCATACTGATAACAAAGGTATTAATATTCAGATAATTGGGATAATTGGGGATAAGCACTATAACAAAGAAAAGGTGAAAGAACACAACAGAATGTTGATGGATAACTTCAGACAAGGGCAGATGGAGTTGCACTAGGTGGATTTAGCATGTTCAGTATATGATAGGGTGCCGAGAAAGGAACTGGTAGAGAAGTGTGTGATACGTGTGTGAATAAGGGGGAGACTGCTGTAACAGTGAAGGTGCAAGAAGCAGAAGTAGTGATGGTAGATGAGTTGAAATGCATGGGACCAACCATCCAACTCCAACAGTGCACAAAAGAGATGAAGAAGAGAGTGCAGGTAGCTTGGAGGGGATAGAGACAAATGACAGAAGGTTGAGCATTTTGGAGACAAAGGTAAGCAAGGCTGAGATGATTTGAACACGTGCAGAGTAGGGATATACTGGACAAAGGATGTTGAATATGGAACTTTCAGGCAGGAGGAAAACAGGAAGACTAATTAAATGAAATTCAGTTTTGTTTATATAGTGCTAAATCACAACAATGGTAAAGACCCTACAATAATACAAGGAAAACCCAATACGGAAAGTTTCAAAGCTAATCTTAAAAGTAGAGAGTGTCTTTCTCCCGAATCCAAACTGGGAACAGGTACCAAAGAAGAGGCGCCTCAAAGCTGAAGGCTCTGCCTCCTGTTGTACTTTTAGTTATCCTAGGAACCACAAGTTAGCCCGTAGTCTCAGAGTGCTCTATTGGAGTGATATGGTACTATGAGGATGGGATGATGAGACAGAGTACCGGGCTGTGGTCGACTCCTTTGTCACGTGGTGTGAGCAGAATCATCTGCAGCTCAACGTGGCAAAGACCAAGGAACTGATCGTGGACTTCAGGAAGACCAGGAAACACTTGACCCCTGTTTCAATCCAGGGGGTCAGTGTTGACATTGTGGAGGACTATAAATACCTTGGAGTACACATTGACAATAAACTGGAATGGGCTAAAAACACCACAGCACTTTACAGGAAGGGCCAGAGTCGTCTCTATTTTTTGAGGCGACTGAGGTCCTTCAACATCTGTCAGAAAATGCTGAGGATTTTCTATGAGTCTGTTGTGGCCAGTGCGATCCTCTATGCTGTTGCATGCTGGGGGAGCAGGCTGAGGGTCGCAGATGCCAACAGACTTAATAAACTGATCCGTAAGGCCAGCAATGTTGTGGGGATGGAGCTGGACTCCCTCAAGGTGGTGTCGGAGAGGCAGATGGTGTCCAAGATAAAGACAATGTTGGATAACACCTCCCACCCACTCCATGACATGTTGGTCAGTCACAGGAGCTCGTTCAGTGAGAGACTGAGATTACCGAAAAGCACCACTGAACCACACAGGAAATCATTCCTGCCTGTGGCCATCTCCCTGTACAACGCATCCACTTAACACACTGTTTGCTGCTACAGCTACACATGTTTCTTTTCCAACTATTTATTTATAAGTGACTTATGTATGTATGTATGTATATATATGTATATATTGTCTGTCTTGTCTTAATGTTGGTTTAAAATGGAGCACTGTAACAAAAAATAATTTCCCCCAGGGATCAATAAAATATTCTGATTCTGATTCTGATTCTGATGATTAAAGATAAGATGGGACCTGATTATTGAAGACCTTGTATGTGAGGAGAAGGATTTTACATTGGATTCTGAATTTAACAGGGAGCCAATAAAGAGAAGCCAGTATGCGCTCTCTTTCTAGTCTGGTCTTTCTGGATCCCTCATTGCAGCATTTTAGTTCAACACAAGGATTTTCAGGGAGCTTTTAGGATATCCTGATAATAATGAATTACAGTAGTCCACCCTAGAAGTAATGAATGCATGAGCTAGTTTTTCAGTATCACTCTGAGACAGGATGTTTCTAATTTTAGAGATTTAGTGCACATGCAAAAAAGCAGACCTACATTTTGGTTTAGTATGCTCACCTTAAGGACACATCCTGGTCAAAAATGACTCCAAGATTCCTCACAGTGTAACTGGAGGCCAAGATGATGCCATCCAGAGTAAGCATCTGGTTAGACAGCATGTTTTTAAGATTTTTAGGGCCGAGTACAATAACTTTAGTTTTATCTGAATTTAGAAGCAAGAAATTAGAGATCAACCAGGTCTTTGTGTCTTTAAGACACTGCTGTAGTTTAATTGATCTGTGTTGTACCACAGAGAAGATTCATGTATGTTTTAATGACCTGATCATCAACATGACTGCCTTCATGATTTCACCCACTGGTTTGTTAACGCCTAAAGTTCAGCCTTATTTGCTGTCACCATCTTTGATTTCTTTGGAGCTGGAAGATATCTAGATGCAAGAGTGGAGTGCTAAGCTATCAGTTAAGGATTACCAGTTTGCTTACCAGCATTCGTAGACTATGGGTGCATCACCCAGACACAAATACCTGCTGATAAGATACTAATGAAGTCCTGGAATTACACTACCCAACAATGGAGCATAGACTTCTTGGATGTGTTGTTAGCATAATAAACCACACAGCAAGCCATGTTGTTTGTCAGTTCAGTGACTCAAATTAGCTGAGGCGATGCCTAGCAGACAGGGGTTGTGTCAGCACAAGTCTGTTACTCTAAGCAGGCATGTAAAACTGAGATACAGGCGAGATAGCTATTAATAAAAAGGTTTTCAGCACTTATGCACTAGTTTCAGGCTTTAGGGCACTTGTTAGGACCAACTGACTGAGGCATTTTGCAAACATGCTAGTGACATGTTTAAAGACTTAATAATGTTCAACGGTTTTCCCTGTCCCGCCTGTCTGTGGGGTATTAATAATGAGTGGGCATAATCCCGTGAGAACTCCGTTGTGATAACACCATTTTGCTGGAATTTCTGACTGAATGCCAAGGCAGAATTGCTTTAGCATAATATTTAAACTGTGGTTTCCCATAATCCACTACACACAGTAGAATTTAAGATGGCATTTTACACCAAACTGCATATATATATTTTTGCCAGTTCTTTCACATTCCTTCCATTCTCAGTGTTGTTTTGGAAGTAATTTTGCAAGAGTTTGAGCTGAGCATTTTTCTAATTCCCTGTATTTTCAAAACAATCGACATTGCAGTCTTCCGTAACAGTCAATAAATAAAGAAAGAAAAGAAATGAATAAATTGCTGAAGATTAAAAACAGCTTCTTCCTCAGAACAAAGCCACTGCCATGTCAGCGTTTTCAGAAGAAAAAAGCTGGACAAAAATAGAAAAAGTATGCTGTTTATTTTAGACAACGGATCTGAGTGAGAAAAGGAAAGGAAAAAAAAAAGGTAATGTCCAGCATTGCTTATCATTATTACTTAAAGCATAAGTAAACTTTGTAATCCCGTGGGTTCAGCAGCTACACGCTCACTTTAATCCCATGTTATGCTAACAAAGAACTTGTTCTCCTGACGCTCCAAAAGCACAAACTAAGCAAGGATTAGAGCAGAGAATGAGAAGGATTTAAACACTGTTAATGTAGATTAGATTTGTAGGTTTAGATTTTTTTAAGTTGTGTATTCAACCTTAAAAACTGCATTTAGGTACAATATCTGCCTAAGTGTGCAATGATGTCACTGACATCCTTCTACGGAAGTGCCCTTCAGTCTAGATAGTGTAAATGCTTCAGTTTGTCTTTTTCTCACTCCAAGAAATGCCTCCCATGGGTCCTTTTCATTTCCTTTCACAAAACACACCAAGCACTAAATGCTCTTTCTAGAAGATGATTGAGCATACCCATCTGGCCCAGTGGATATCCGATTAGCTATACTGGTATTAGATTTTAAATATCTCCTTAAAACATACCTTTTTTGGCCTATACTTAGGCAATTCCTGGTCTCTCTTCTTGAAAATTAAAAGTTTAAAATTAAAGTATATATAATGGTTGAAACTGCGTGTGTGTGGCTGGGTTTTAAACAACTTCTAGTGAAAGCAGTTTGCATGTGATGAGCCTCAGGAAGCCCCTTTACGCCTCCTATCCAACCATCAAACCCTTCACAGAGTCACAAATTCTTTTTTTCCCTGTTATTTTACAGCCTAAGTGGATCCCCGACCGTGCCGCTAAACCCAGCTGTCCCCGGTGATTTCATTTCACACGGCCATTGCAATGAGATTTTAGTGCCACCAGTGGCTCAAACATGTGGGTTACTACTCGTAATAATTATGGCAGTGGGATGGGCCACACACTGATGAGTCACAGCCTCCACTGCATTATATACTGTAGCATGGAGGGTTCCACCACCACTGGGCAGGTACAGCTGGACATGACATCAATGGGGCGTTAGGAGAATGGAGTCACCATATGCTTACATTAGAATTCAGTTATGGAGTACTTTGAGTTATTTATGCCGGTTTGTTCTCTCTTTCTCACATAGCATTGGATTTTCTAAGGTTTAAATTCAAACCACCTTTCCTGTCCATGCTTTGACATAGTCACCGTTTCATTTTTATTTCTGAAGACTTAATAAGATCTGTTCTATCACACCAAACTGATTAGACAATGTCATTTCATTGTGAATTTAAATGAGAAAGTATACACACAATATTTACTATCTGTGCAGTAATTGGATTCATTTTACAAGTGTTTGTTTTTAAACCAAATTATTTAAAAAATTTATAATGATATGTCAGCTTTCACCAATTAAAGTAATTACACCTAATCCGGGAATACACAGGCTGTATATAAAAGATGGACTTGTAGAAAGATGACTGTATCGTCACCCACTGAATAGAGGACTACAGTTCTGCAGTCTTCGGTATGTGATTTGTTGATTTCTTTGTGGGGTTTTTTTTTTTGGGGGTGGGGGGGGGTTAAAACTGAAATTTCCTAATTGTGTAGCGATACCTAGCTAGCTAGCTTGCTATAAATTATGTTGCATTATCATTAGGTAAGTGTGTTCCACTGGGGTCAGAATTTGAAGCAAACAACATGAGGGAAAAGATTCATTTTGCTTTGCTTCTGGCTGCTGTTGATATAATGGTGTGGCGCAGACCCCCCGGGCCATGGACCGGTACCAGCCCGTGAGTAGTTTTGTGCCGGGCCGTAAGAGTTGAGGCTCGGGTGTGAAATTTATGGTTTTCAGGGATTTTATCATTATTTTTTAATCATTTTTATCATTAACTCTGTTTCCCTGGGTCTTTTTCCATGTGTAATGAATAAATCTTCCTTTTTTCGGTATTGGTACTGATTTATTTTGTCCGTGGCGCAAAAAAAGGTTGAGGACCGCTGGTGTGGAGGACATCTTCTTGGCACAATCTGGGCTGCCCTTAGTGCTTCTTGTGCATTCTTTAGATCCTACAACGGTACAGCCTACTCGAATATTGCTGCTGACCATGTCCATCCCTCAATGACCTCAGTGTCCTGCCTTGCGTTTACTTGCCTGGACTACATCCCCTGGAAGCTTGTTCCTTTTAAAGTGCTAAACAATAAATAAATAAATCTTTTCAGAAAAACACTGTGGCGGTTGTATTAACATTACCTGAGATTATACATAGCAACACATACTATATGGCCAAAAAACATTAATTATACTGAGAATTGTGCAAAATCCACCTTAAAATCCTTGTGTAAAAGCTGAGAAGGTTGAGGTGGTATATTAACAATCTAAGTAAGCTGGTATGCAAGAAGATGAACATTTGTTCAGTGCACTCACTGAGTGATATAGTAAATTAATTCTATTTTGTCTACTTGTGCTGTTGCGTCTTTACTTGAAAATACACCATTTTTTTATTTAGAAAGACAAAATCAGATATTATGACAACATAGACACAGTAAAGCATGTCTATGCTGTCTATGCTATATTTTAATATAAATTTCCTCAATATACTTTGGTTGTGATTACACATTCCTGTATTCATGTGGCCTCAATCGTCTGTTCTTTGTGTTTATTTGAACCAGTTTTAGCGATACAAAGCTCAAATCTGACGAGTGCCTTCCAGTGGTAAGTTATTCATCAAAGGTAGAATGAAATATAAATATTTTGATTAAAAAAACCTTTGTTTTCAGAATCCCCAAAAATGATGCAAGCTTTAGAAATGCTCAGCATAAATATAAAAATTTTAGTCAGCTCCTCCATAAAGATCATTGTTGATGCTCACGTCTCTGCACAGCTGCAGTGGAGTTATTCACACAGTATTTGCCTTTTAAAAGCCAAGCATTCATTGTTAATGGTCACACTCTCGCTCTCTAAGGTAGGATTCCTGGGTTTACTTTGTGGAAAAATATTCCAAAGTGGCAGCTGAAAAAACAAATCCTGTCTGATAAATTGAGTGCCTTACAGGTGTTAGACAGCACCGGAGTTGCAAAGCATACAAAATATCTTCAGGGTGGTTTATCATACGTATTCAATGGTGTGAATTCGGTGCCTGACAGTCTTGGAGAATCAGTTCTCTTTGAGAGAGATCCATCATTTAATTCTTACCTAAAGAGTGACCTTATTTTCACTCTGTATCCATATCGGTCTCCTTCACTGGAGACAAAGTAGCACATTGTTGAGATACCTGTGTAATCATGAGTCTTTGATGCCTTTTGACCCTGGTTATATCATCAACTCCGCTCCTTTGTTTAATCCTAAGGGTAGCCTTAGAAGAACTGTCAGGCTGATCTGGTGAACACTGTAGCTAACTGAGAAGCATGACATAATGACCATTTAAAACTGACCTAAGCAGGGAATTCCTTTCTTAACACGCAAAACCTGCACTAGAAAGACACATCATTTAGTATGTGAGGTCATTTTCAGCAGGAGTACAAAACTATGATGCGTGGCAGGCCGTTATATATAAGTAACTACCATTTCTAATTTTTCTTTCTGCTGTCCTGCACAGAGATACAGCAAAAATTTCTCATGTGGACATTTCAAGGCTGTGTCCTTTTTTGTTAAAGAGTTTTGGCAGTTGTTTGGCACTGGGAGTTGAGCTGAAGTCTGATTAGTCTCATACCTTCCCCCTGTAACGCCTCCAACTTTACAGCGTGAGCTGCACAGAGTTAATAAAGGAGCTGGGAGCGTTCATGTAAAGCAGCTCTGTGGATGAACAACCTCTCACCGCAGTATAATGGTTCCTTTGTGAGGCTGCGGCAGTAATATGGAACTTCATCGTTCTGACGTGTCTGCTGGGGCCAAATTAACTCTGACATCCAGTCTTTGAAAGGTGCTCACAACATTTTTCACTTAGCAGTATCAAGTATGTATGCCAGAATTGCTGGATGGATATTGGTGTTTCAGGAATGATATTTTTATTGTTTGCATGACTCAGAGACAGTATAACCCTTGTGACAATATTCAATATTTATTCATTAGTTTGGGGACTCACTTTTTGAAACCTCATCTTTATATGCCTAACACCATCTTGTGTTTTGAAGGTAACATATGAATAAAATTTGAGAATTTCATTCACCAAAACTGGAGCAAATACATTTTGGATAGGTTGTTATTATAATTTCAGCTTGGTGAAAAAACATTTTTACACTTTATTCCGTCCTCTGGAAAAAGTAATTGTTTTCTGTTTGGCTTTATCATTGCCTCCCTTCATTTACAGCTTAGCTTTAGGTCGTTAAGGTTTGCCGGTATGTTTATGCACAGCTCTCTTAAGGTCATCTTTTAAACTCTAAGCCAACAGTCCCTAACCCCCGGGCCACGGACAATTTGTTTGATACCGGGCCGCGAGAGTTGAGGCTCGGGTGTGACATTTTTTTGTTTTTTTTTAATGGTTTTAACTCAGTTTCCCTGGGTGTTTTTTTCCCATGTGTTATGAATAAATCTTCTTTTTTTTAATACTGGTACTGATTTTATTTTGTTGTATTTATCTGCGACGCCTTAAAGGCCGGTTTGTGAAAATATTGTCGGACATAAACCGGTCTGTGGCGCAAAAAAGGTTGAACCAGTCTCTAGTGGCCACCAGAGAAATTGCAGCTTTTGACTCTGGCTCTGATGTACTTCTTCAGTCCCAGAGGTTGCTGCATGGTATGACAGTCTGTTTTCTTCTTCAGAGGCAGACCAGCTGATGTAAAGAGAGTAGAATCACATTCATTTATTCAGCTCATCTAAAACCACACTGAGAATCCCCCTGATGTTTTCCCTCTCTGCTGAGCTTTCCAGTCGATACAAACAGTTTACAAATTTGTTCAACAAGTGTCTCGTTTTGCCAGATGTTTAACCACGAGTCCAACGATAAGTTAATCAGCAGAGAGTGTGACTCTTATCTATATCATTTTATCTTCTTTTCTTCTGCATTCCAGTAAAAGGTAAATAAGTCTACAATTGCAATTCACAGGTTCATTTTCTTCCCACACTACCTTCCATTTTTATCTTCCATCCCGTTGCCTCAACGCATCAACGCAGCTGCAGGCAGTTATTGATAAGTCATTAACACATATTTCTCTCACAAAGTTGACAGGCTGTTGTGGTTTGTTGTCTTTGTAATGAAAAATGACAACTGTGCACATCCCTTTGATTGATTAGCACGTGCAATTACTGTCTGGGGCACAGAGCTGCATGAAAAACAGCTCTGTGGCGGCTCACATCCACTACTCTGTGTGACATTTTAATCTAGCAGCAGATTAATGGGACACTAGTAGAGTGGAGAATATTCCACTATTGATTTTTTTTTATTTTTCTGATGAATCAAATCCCTCCATTTTAGTGACAGGTTTAGTATATATCTAGTCAGGTATGCCACTTTGTGTATGTGTGTGTGTTTGTGTGTGAGAAAGCGACATATTTAAAGAGGAAGAGATGGAAGCTACAGTGCGAATGAGTGATTACACGACTTGGTGAGCGAGTGTGCCTGTGGGTGTCCGTGCATGTGTGTTGGCATTCCACACAAAGATAGGACACCCACAGTGCCGTCTCTGCTCAGTAAACACTCTGTAGAGGTCCCTTGCTCTCTGCTTTATTTCTGCTAAAGTGGACCTGTTCCCATAATGGTTTGTGGCTCAAGGGAGTCCTAAATTTTGTAAGAGGTGCCCACTGAGAGGCAGAAAAAAGAAAAAGAAGAAGAAAGAAAGTTCCCTGGTCCCGTTGATTTATTGCTCAACTTTAATTGGATTGTAAAATCAAATCCAGAGTTGTTTCAGGAATGCCAAAATGTGATTCCCCAGTTTGTTTACAGGAGGAGCCCAGCAGTCAAGGACACTGAGAGATAGTAGTGAGCACAGGAAAAGTTAAGGGAGGAGGAGGAAAAGCGATAGTGGGAAAGCAGGGAAGATAAAGGGCTTGTTAGAAGAGAGCAGAGCAAAAAAAATGGAGACAGATGGGAGGAAAAGGAGCTAACTTTTGCCCATCATTTATAGGCTTTCCCTGTGCTGCTTCACTCTGATTAAAAGCAACTGTGATTTATTTCATCTGATGCGCCTTACCATGAACAAAATCAGCAGTTCTGATGTGTGAGGCCTGCGTAGAAACCAGCAAGGCAGCATGCAGCCAGGGTCCAAACCCTGCTGCAGGATGTGCACACATGTAGCACAGCATACACACAGTCGGCTACAAGAGCCAATGTTGAACTTGGAATTAACAGCATAGAGAGGAGAGTTTACAACCCAAACGTTGTGGGCCTTTAACACATCCACAAACACAAACACTGCATATTTTCCTCCAGCGCAGTGAAAATAAATGACGACGGTGAGGCAGAGTTTTCCAGCAGCGCTCACTCGAGCCTTGTTCGAGGCTGGACGGGGCAATCGAAGCCAAGGGGATTTGAGGATTTTATCGGCGACAAGGGGCTAATTTGCAGATGATTAAGAAAACACACAGTGTAAAGTCTCTCAGCGATGCGAGAGATTCAGAGGGGAGTCCATATGTGGGAGAGGCTGACAGTGAAAATGAATGGGGGAAGGAGAACTCGGGCAGACATGGAGACAGCAAAACTGCACCGAGAAGACCGGAGCGCCTCAGCGCAGCTGTTATTTACATTCATTAGAGTGATGGAGACACTGACAGACACTCTGCAAATCTTTGACATTTGTGTCTGATTTCTGTTAATGGGGATAAACAGATTAGGAGAAATATTTGTCTTCATCCAATCCTGGAATCATTAAAATGTCATTAGACAAGAATACAATATTGAAAATCAATAGTGAAGACATTGTTCATGTGGAATGGCAGTTGCAGTATAAGCACACAGACATTTTTATTTTCTAATGCCCCCGCTGAACTCCTGAACCCTCATTAGCCATTTCCACTCACTCCACAATATCGTTCTTCCCTTGATCATTTACATAAGCATCAGACTGTTATTATTCCCATTATGATTACGAGACCCTTGCCTCACATCTGATCCAAAGAGCACTTAGGGGTGATTAGGTGTAAAGCTTTGCAGAAATTAATGCCATATATGGAGTGATTCCCATTTGACTCAGGATTACACGTGGTTGCATATTAGTGCGGTTTTCTCCCCGCCTGTCCTCATCGTTTTCTGTGTCTGTCTCTCTGCCGTGTCTCGCACTTCCCTTCTTCTTTCTCAGTCATCGAGAAACAACAATGTGTTTCATCGTGTGTGCTGATTTAACCAACCACCGGGGAGTTTGTTTTAATACCCCTCTCTAGTATATGCGGGCTCTGAGATATGAGTGAGGACGAGGAGGAGGAAACAGGATGAGGGGCTGAAACAAAAGACATGGAGGAAATGGGGGAGAAATAAAAATTGCCACTGCAAGTTTTAAAAAGAGCAAATGTTTCTCTCTGAAGGCTGAATAAAGCTGCAGAAATCTGTCTGTGAGGGCTCGTAATCACCCTTTGTAGCTAGATGGAGAGTAAAATGGCCTAATCTACTGTACACTACTAATCCCCACTTAATTCAGCACAAACATAGCCAAATAAACCTATAAGGGACTCTTTACTGTAAAAGTAGGCCAGGCGTAAGTTCTCCAAACTCACAGTTACAAGGAAAAAACCCACCAGAGGAAGCCTGAGCTGACACTGAGGTTTGGTGATGAGCTGCAAAATAGTTTACATTAGAAACATCGTGTTTCATTTAGCCAGATAAGCTCAGTTCAGAGGTCTTTGCATGGGGCTCAGCCTCCCTTTGCTGTCAGTACAAAGCCAGGCTCAGTGGAGGAGGAGGAGGAGGAGGAGAAGGAGGAGAAGAGGGGAAGAGAGAGAGAGAGAGAGAAAAAAAAAGGGTAAGACAGCATCTAATTAGCTATGCAAATCCCGTGCACTGGCGGATTGAGTTTTGAAATGAAATTGGTCCTTTGGATCTTCCCGGCTTTTTTTTAATCTCTTCCAATGTGACCAGTTAAGCAGGGGAAGCTTGAAATGGTGAACAGAGCAGATGGAGAGGTTTCTTATTAGAATCGGTCCTCCCCAGCCTGACTATAAGACCCTAGTGAGCAGTTATCCATACACTTGCTACAGGCACACACACACACTCGCCCCTCCTTTACACAACACAATGCCTAAACACTGGGCTGTCAGGGAATGGCGGTTTCATCAGTTTTCTGTCCATTACAGCTCAGTGTTCCCATGGGGCTCCTAACCAGAGGTCTGAAACTGTTGCTGCTTGCTTCTGCAGAAAAACACAAACACATTAAGGTGTGTTTGGCACAGATCTCATGGTCTGCTGAAACAATTTAAGCATCATATATATAGGTAGCAGATATAGTGTTTAATATTTTATGCATATACTAATATGCTAAAAAGCTAACTTTAAAAAGCTAAGCTGCCCTTGCCGCCAAAAATTCGAAACCTCAAAACCTCGAGCTGATTTTCGAGCTAACCAACGTATAATCTCAGTTATAGTACAACACAAAGCATAATTCCGTTATGCAGGATGCATCTAACAACTTAATTTCACAGTCTGAGCTGTTCTCTTTTGCCAAGACATCATTAACCTCAAACAGCATGGCTGAAATCCTACCAGTGGCTGTGGTGGGTTTTTAGGGTCCACTGGGGCCAGGGGTTAAAGCATGTAACAAGCCAAAATGTGGCTGTACATTAATAAAAAAGTGGCCAACTCAATTTTCCCCCTTAAAGTCTAATCCTTAATACTTTAGGGTGCTGTCTGAGAAACAAGCCTCACATTGTAATAAAAGGGCTTAAATCCTGTTGGTTTTGAAAGAGCACGTTGTTGCCCTCTCATAAAAGCTTGAGTGTAATTGGACCAGTGCGTGTACTAACCTCAACAGATCAAAGGTTAGCAAAGCAGGTAGTCATTTAGCATGTCGGGGATTAGCTAGCTCAATACACTGGTTTGTCAGGGAAAGTGTCTGGATCAAAGTAATGTCCTAATATGTGACTTGTAATTAGGTTCTTGATAGGAGAGAAGAGGAGCAGAGAGGCATTTTGGCTTGACATTGATGAGTTAGAGCTGTGCATGACCCAAGGCAGCCCCAGTCGAAAGCCTTCAGGTTTGTTTAGGGAGAACTGACATCTCTAGAAGTTGCCATTTTGCAGCAGTTGGAGACGTTCCATCTGCCTCCACCAAAGCGCACTCATTTAGTAATAAGGATCTGAGCCTACTATAAAGACTGTTATAAGGAGAGGGCACAATGTAAACATGAGCTAATACACAGTGTACATAGCACATCCGTAATAGCACACAAATGTGCACTAAAACATAACCTTGGCTTTCACAGATGTCGATCCCCCTACACGCTTTTAATAAAATAGAGGCAAGACGCATCATAAAAGAGCCTCACTTTTTATCATATGTAAGCGCTAAAAAGAAAAAAAGGCATGCTTTTCCTTTGTGCAATCAGCTTTCACATCTAAAAAATAAGTCAATGTGTTTGTTATAGAATTATCACACCATCTGAGATTGACTGACTATAAACCCTGCATTCACTATGGAGTTCTGCATGCCAAAAGGTATGAAATCTCAGGAGAAAATAAAGGCTCAACGGCACAGAACAGGGTGAAGACATTGCTTCTTTTATTCAGTGCTAAACAGTGGTGGCAGTGATGTCACTATATTAGATTTCTACTGCACAACTATTACAAACTACAAAAACATTTATGATAGGATTGTTATGTTTACTAGAAACCTAAAAAAAACCCTCAAAAATAATTACTATCAGTCAGAACCATCCATTCACATTAACTTCATTAATTCAGTACATGCAGTCTTTACCTGCTTACAATGCAATACAATGGAATTGAAACAGCAAACAACCCAAGATCATCACACTACCACCACCGTGTTTCACTGTTGCTATGATGTTCTTATTATGAAATGCTTTGTTACTTTCACAACAGACATAACAGGATGCAAACCTTCCAAAAATGTTTACTTTTGTTTCATTAGTCCACACATTATTTCCCCAAAAGTCTAGTTGATCTTTTTTTGGCAAACATGAGCCTTTGAGTTCTTTGGTCAGCAGTGGTTTGTACCTACTAAATTCTTTTTGAACTTTTGTGTTGCATTATGTCCTTCCACATATGTTTGTCTGCATATTTGCAACAAAACTAATCCAGAGAAATTTAGTAACTTTTAGTTACTTGCATAAATGTACCATACTCTGGACTAAGCATATAGTATGCACTCATCAGACACTTACATCTTATTAGTTCTGGGATGGACTTCCTTTTGCCTTCAAAACTGCCTTAATTCTTAATCTGTGAACAGACGTGGAAAGATGGGTACACAGTCATAAAGGGATGGAACTGTTGATACAGGGCAGGAAGACTCCACGCTTTTTTCATTTTATACACCAAATTCTGAACCTACCATCCAACTGTCATAACAGCAAATGAGACTCGGACCAGGTAATGTTTTTCCAGTCTTCTATTGTTCGATTTTTGTTAGTTCGTGCAAATTGTAGCCTCTGTTTTCCGTTCTCTGCTTCCTGTTGCTGTTGCCTTCCTATCAGCTTGAAGCAGTCTGGGCATTCTCCTCTGACCTCCGGCATCAACAAGGCATTTTTGTACAGAAAACTGCCGCACACTGGATATTTTCAGACCATTCTCTGTAAACCCAAGAGATGGTTGGGTTTTATAGTTTCCACTTCCACTTGTGGACGAGAAAACCACTTTAACTGATCCTGTGTATGTCACTCAGTCTAATTGGCAAGTGAGTCTCCTGGTATTGTTCCCACAGCAGCAGGAAAGTGTGCCCCGTTAGCCATGAAGTGTGTAGAAAAGCTTAGACTGCAACATAGTAGCTGAAAGTCTAAAGTCTTAGAAAGCCATAATAGTACTCATACTGGACAATTTATGACATCCTTATATGCATAATTAATGATGATATCGTTCATGGTTATGTTAAATACCAACACTGGATATCACGACTTCCCTGGAGGCAGCTTTCCTCAAGATGTAACAAAACAACAGTTAATTGTAACCATGTACTAGGGCATACAGTTAAGATTGAATCATGATCTTGGATTCTATTTATATCAAACTTGATTAAATCTCACAATGTTTAGGTGCTTTTAGGAAAGGACATCAGATCACAAAACACACTATATGGACAAAAATACTGGGCCACATACACATCACGCATACCAGAGATTATCAGCCATGGAAACCCATCACATGAAGCTCCCGGTGCACAGTTCTTCTGCTGATGTTGTGGTTTGGAACTCTGTAGTTATTGAGTGTTGGAGACTTTTATGCATCATGTGCCTCGGCACTCTGCATCCCTGGTCTGTAACTTTACATAGTCTGCCACTTAGTGTTTCCTAAACGCTTCCATGTTGCAATAATGTGACTTACAGTTGCTCGTGGAATAGCTAGGCGGGAAGAAATTTAACAAAGTGACTTATTGTAGCGGTGGCATCTAATTACCGAACAAATGCTCGAATTCAGTGAGCTCTTAGAAACCTTCACAAATGTTTGCAAAGGCAGATTGCACGGCAAGGGAACTGAACATATGTGAGGTGTGCCCCAAGACTTCTGTACATGAAGTGAATGTTGAAATGCAGCAGCGGGAAGCCAGTTGCTAAGATATTACACTGGATATGTGACTGTTTACACCAAAGTCATTAGGGTTCATGCTTTGGGTGCGATTGATATCAACAAAACATTTCATGGTTGTTTTGAATTCATACAAACACCACCAATCAAATGACTGACAAGAAAATAATATGAGGCCCTGCAACCCCACAATAGTGTCGGTGAATATATTGTCACAGCTTGTTATAATCAAAGCATCGCCAAAGTGGTGCCATCACAGACTAGAAGTCTGGCATCGAATTTCAAATTAATATATGCTTCTCTGTATTGAACAACAGTGTAGTAAACAGCACAGGACAGATACTGTACACTTCCAGGTGAATCCATCATGAAGTAATTAGATGTTAGAGTGAATCAACCAGCACTGTTAAAAGTTATTTTTACTGTCTGAGGTGATACACGACCATCCTAAAATAAAAGTCTTATCCTTCCTTTGCCTTGCTCGGTAAGTATATGGCTGTCCACATTTTCAAAGGCAAGATGGTAAATCAGCTGTGAAGACTGTGACAGCTGAGGATGTTGTGTGCGTCTCTTTATGTGTGTACATTTATGCACTGTACACATGTGCTCAAAGGTCCATATTTGCTTGTGTGTGTTTGAACTTGGCGTGGCGTCTAAGACCTGCAGACGAGACGGGGATTCATCCTGTCTGACTGCAGCTTATCACCGGATTGGCTGTCACTTAATGAGATATCAGCAACCCAGCATTTAAAATGTGGAGGACAGAAAATACATGCATACACAAACTGACTGTGGACTAACCAGTGATGTGTTTAGACAAGTTCAAAGTGTCTCAGTTAACAATGTTTTGGTCGAGACTGTCTAACATTGTTCCGCTGCTGATTCGCAGCTGTACCGAGTAAAGGAAAAAACAGATGGGCTATTCTATTCTGTTCTGCCTTACTTGCTTAAGACATGTTTTTATTTTCACTGTTTGCAGGATGAATTTGAGATCCATCATGCTGAGGTTCCTCTGAGCTCACTCTGACTTTTGTCATTACAAAGGGAAGAAGCAGGACAACAAATGGTTGTAGTTCAATGAGCCATGTAGTCCAATGATCTTTCTAATAGCAAAGAATGCCCAAGCCACAGTGACAGCGGGTGACAGTCCACATTCAGAGGCTCATCCCCATTAACCCTCACTCTGCCTGTATACTCCATTCCTCTGTAGGCTGGGTGTCAAGCCTATGTGAAATGTGATGTATTAGGTGCCAGCAGGTAAGCATAGGCTCTCCAAAATGTTATTAGGGCTCACTGCAGCAGGATTTAATGGGGGATCCAAGTAAAGAATAAAAGCTAGGCATGCTGGAGTTGGTGGATTACTGTGGAAGGACATTCTTTCCAAAGAATAAGCAACTAAAAGAAGGATGCTGACAACTGCTGCGAGATCCCAGTTGATGCAAAAGGCCCTAAAGAGTGAAGAGAGCTAAAGGCTTTGTTTGAAGAATGGAAAAATGCATGTGTGTGTTTGTAAAGCTGATGTTTTTCCAGCCCATGTGGAGCCGTCATAGTCCTGTCTGTGACCTCTGTCGTGAAGCAAGTGACTGCCTGCAAAATTGATGCAATGCCAGGAGACAGCAGATGTTTGACTGACAAGGGGGACTGGTAGCTGTAGAATAGAATAACAGCGGTTAGATTTTGGTTTGAGATTGCTCAGGGTTTATGGAATAGATTCTCAAATATTCCAGTAATTTTCCACAAGGGTCAGACAGATATGAAATACTTCTGGTATATGTTAAGACTAATGTTAGTTTTGCACAAATACTCAAATTTGCTCAGTTTATGTAAATGCAAAATTATATTTGTTCAACCTTTGCTGTTATTAATGACCATAGCTGACAAATCAGACAGCCTTGTTACCCTTTAAATTCCACATGGCCACCCATCATCCTCATGAATCATAGCTAACAAACTCTAAGCTGTCCTAAATGCACTGGACATGTAAGACACCCATGAAAAGCCACATCCAAACACACACTGACATAAAGTCCCAGGTGCCTGTGCAGAATGACATCACATTGCCTGAACACAATGAGGACTTTCAGAGGTGCCGGTGGGTGAGAACCGTCAGCAAAACAAGCTCCGAACCATACATCAGAAATAAAGAAAGGAGAAAAAAAAAGGTCCCTTCTAAATAGTATGGAAAGTGGAGATGAGAGCCAAAGCAGTTCACAAGCAGCTGAATCCAGTTAACGCCTGGAAAAAATTATAGAAACATTTGACGGGAGAGGAGGGGGCACCAGTGTCTGACAATTTGGAGAGGTGTGTGTGTGTGTGTGTGTGTGTGTGTGTGTGTGTGTGTGTGTGTGTGTGCTGACAGCTGAGGGGGGTATACATATTCAAAGAAACAACATTCTTTCTCACAACGTGACTCTGTGTAGACACGGACTTCTGGCCTTGTCTATTTTTTGATTCAGAGTCTCTGGAAACAACCGGGTGTTTGTGTGCGAGCCATAAGCTGTCAGCTTTACCTTATTAAAATGTCATTGACTCTTAAACTGCAAATTTATGCAGTGTTAACCAGCGCCTGATGGCAGAGCTCACATATAGTTTCGTTCTGGCGGGCAGGCTGAGTCAGACAGACTGTGTCAACCAGAGATAAGCTTTATTACACAATGTATGCACAGGGCCCGTTTGATTGATGCTTCTCCATTATTATTATGTTCTGGCAAGGTAATGTATTCCAGACTTCCATAAAAGACCAGCTTTAAATTAGTTGTGTCAAATTGTGGCGGCAGAGGTGTTGGCCCTATCTCTCCCATCTGTACTTCGAAATGAGGTTGTGCTGACATTGTGGTGGGGGGCAGAGGTGATGTTCGATGCAGTTCAGGAGCGGGAGATTCAGCTATCCTGGATTTCTTTCCCATTAAATGATAGCCCCCCGCCCTACCCGTCTCTATGTAAAGTAGTCTTTCACTCCTTACAATTTTTGGGTATCAATTAAAAAAAAAAAAAAAAAGAGCATGTACTTGTTAGCTTCCTCTGAGTGCTTGCTGATATGCTAAGGCTAATAGGAAAGATAGGTAAGGTACATTTCAAACACTAAAACATCCAGTTTTGCTTATTCTTTCCTGGGCATCACAAGCATCTGAATTATCCCACTAATTAGCAATGCGACTGATTCCTTTCACCCATCTGGATTCCCCCATGCTCATTACAAATGATGGGTAGCTGACACAACCTTGGCCAGACTTTGATTTTATCTCTCCCTGTCATCTTACCAGCAGTAATAATGATCGGAAAGGCTGTGTTACAAGACTATATTTTATTCTCATTTCACCCCTTTGGCAACTCATCAAGGTTAGAATGGATCTAAGATACTGTGTATGTGTGGAATGTAACAGTTTTGCCAGATTGAGAAATGGAAGAAAACTGAGATTCCCCCAGTACCCAAATGCACAGATATACACAACGCATTGTTGTACCATTGTAGTCTGTGTGAGTGGACATTTGGGTTGTTGAGGTGAATGCCACTGGGAAACCTCCACATACCTAACTTTTAGCCCAGATGTGCTCGAGTTGTCAGAGTGATCACATCTGTCTTGATGTGTGGGTGTTTAAATGTGTCTAACTTTGTATAAATATGTCTCTGTGTTAGTTTCCCAACATATGTGGCTGTCTATATGTTTGTCTGAGAGTATACTATTTGTCCCCAGTCTCATTGCTGCTGATGGATCTCAGTTAATGTTTAGCAGCAAAGGGACTCATCTGTTAATAGCCTTAGCAGTTTCACCACTTTAAGTGTCTAGCCTTTAGAGGGGTGATTACAGTTCGGCTGAGCAATATTTAATGCTTTAATGCATTTACTTACTCAGCAGTGATTAACTTTAACTGACTTTGTTGTAAAGGTAGGCATTTAAAGACGCTATTCCGCTTTCTGAACCACTGGATGAAATGCTGAAGCATAAGCACTGCGTCTCCCCACTCTCTTCCCATTGCATTTATAACTAGCAAGGTGCTGCACATGAGTACCAAAGACAAAAAACAAACAAACAAAAAAACCCACAAAAAGAAAAATAGTTCAGTCTATGTAGACAATGTAAAAATGCTTCAAATGGTTGTGATGTGCATTACGCCATGTGCCAAATCTGCAGTTCTTCCCCTTTCTTGTTGATTCACTGTTTGTATCTCTGCCCTGCAAGCCCTAAACCTGCTGTAATATAAACTCTTATCTTAAAAACATCCCAAAATGTAAAAATGTGGACCCAAAAGCAGACTTAATACTCAAAGTAAAGCAAAGAGAAACAATCCAGCAGTACAAGACTGCAAACAAACTAACAGAACCCAGGAACTTGCTCAGGGACACAATAAAGAGAACAACATATGACCTCATGAAGACAGGACTACTTACACAGAAGGGGCAGATTGTGGATGTGGGGACAGCTGGAAGAACGACACACAGGTGCAGAAAATCAAGACAATCAGAAGTGGCATGTAAAACTCAAAGCAGCTCACAAAGAACAGCTAACTTTCAAAATAAAACAGGAAACAACCCCAAATATAACTACTAAACCCAGTAACAAATAACTCACAACAAGATGAAGTGATAGGAAAGGAGAGGATGCTGGGATTTAAACTTGAGACGGAATTTAAGCAACACAGTAGTTTGTAACATAATCATGACCTCTATCAATTTGTGTTTCTTGACATGGATTTCCCTGTGTTTCCCAAGATTAATTTCATCCCCTTAAATAAGATTTTCCATCTGTCTCATATATACTGACTCATGTCCATATAAAATTATGCTCCACATTGAAAACACAAAAAGGTCCATATTTGGAAGCTGGAGGGATCAGTGGTGGAGTGATTAATTTTGCCACTTACAGCATTGTTGAAGTGATGTCACTCTGATTTAAGTGATATGTATGTTTATGTCGGGGGGAAGAAAAGGGGATTTAAATTATTTTGAATGTGGCACGGTTGTTGGCGCCAGTTGGGCTACTTTTGAGCATTTCTGAAACTTCTGATCTTTTGGGATTTTCCCACACAACCATGTCCAAGGTTTCCAGTGAATGTTCCAAAAAAGAAAAAAAAAACAGCAAACAGTTCCCTGTCTGAAATGCCTTGTTGATGACAGAGGT
The DNA here is from genome assembly GCF_965226115.1 of Aulonocara stuartgranti. Lineage (NCBI taxonomy): Eukaryota > Metazoa > Chordata > Actinopteri > Cichliformes > Cichlidae > Aulonocara > Aulonocara stuartgranti. The sequence continues at coordinate 7,441,774 of NC_138959.1, read as the reverse complement.
CAGACGAGAATGACCAGACTGCTATGAGCTGATAGAAAGGCAACAGTAACTCTAATAACTACTTGTTATAACCATAGATACAGAAGAGCATCTTTGAACACATCATACCTTAAAGCAGAGGGGCTACAGAAGCAGCAGAAGAGCACACCGGCTCCCACTCGTGCCAGTTAAGAAACGGAAACTGAGACTACAAATCACACAGACTCACCAAAGACTTTATTTCAAACCAGTTTTTAGGTTAGTCATCAATTATTTAGTTTTTACATACAACATAACTGGAGGTCTGATATTTTAGTGGCTATTGTACGCAGCAACTCTAATAGGATGTGACACTCAATAAAAAAGCAATAATTTTTAATCCAAAAGTATCATTTTCAAGCGGTGACGCTAAATAGATAATAAAAAATGATTATGCACAAAGCTAACAGGGTGTTTTTCATGCTGCAACGAGTCATTCAAGGCAGAAATTTAATTAGACTTTTGAGGTACCTGGGGGGAAAAAAGACGTCATTTAATAGCAAAAGCCTGAGATCATCTTAGGAGGCACCACCAGGCCAGCTACTGACACTAACAAAGTAGATTTCATTCCAAGATCTTCTTTGATGTATATATTGCCAGTGTTGGGTTAGAGGTTACCTCTTCACCTACGCATGAAGTATGAAAAAAAAAAAAGCACAGCCCTATGAGCAGTGGGAAGTTTATTGTTCAACTGACAAAGAAAAATCACCTCGGAACAGATTTCCTCCTCATCAACCCTCCTAAGTAATTTAATTTAAAATGGGAGTTTGTGGTTATATGAAATATTTAGTCATACTTACCTCCTTTGACTTTATCTAATGTGACATATAATCTGATAGCTGCCTCGCAGATACCGTTTTAATCATTGCCAATAAACTTTTTAATAAATTTAAGATGTTCTGTATAAGTCTTCAACAGGCCCACCCAGGACATCTGGTGGCGACATCAGAAGTAAGCTGATCTCTTTAAACGTCACCCCAAAACATACTCACGGACACGCTCTCACTGCCAGTCATCCCAGTTCTCATGACCTCGCTGACGAGGAGTACCAAACTCAGGTGTTTTCAGAGTGTGTGGTTTCCAGCCGGGCTGCTGCTCAGATGAAGAAAAAAAAATGTCTTCTATATAACAGCTTTAAAACGTTTACTTTAATATATGAGCACATCTCACAGATGGCTTAGGAAAAGATGGAATATTTGTGGAGTAAAATGTTAAGAGATAAATATCTTTCCAGTTACTTCAGCCGTCCATTTGTCATTAGCAACTGAGCTCTCTCTAGAGGTAAGGCAATATCCACCATATCCAGTACTGCAGGCTTGTCTGTTGATGCATCTCCATTCATAAACTCTTTAGAGTGCTCATTAATGGGACGGCGGGTGGGCTACGATCTCCAAACCAGTCTTTTTCCATACATCAAGCTGCACACCTTCAGGTTTTCTGCCATGACAGCAGCCTGTCACCCTCTGCTTTGCTTTCACAAAGAATTAATTTAACTATGCACAATAATCACACAACCTGACGTCTTGTTTGTTTTGGATGTTGTTCTGACTCTCGGATGTCCATTCGGGGAAAGGCTGGGTTACACTCACATATCATGTGGGTTGAGGACCACACAAAACCGAGCTGATTCATAAACAGAAGTGTCAAGACTGATTGATATCACTTCCAAGGAAAAACAGGTGAGAGGGAACAAGAACAGGCACAAGATGATATTGCTAGTGATTTGTATCTACTGTGCAACTCTGAGAATTGCTTAAAATGGGTGTGATTGCTATGACATCATCAAAAACATGAATTAAGTCCCAGTTGTGGTTGCACAACATGCCTTAAAACCACAACATTGCATATTCACTCCTGGTGCTAATATAATTTCCATATGTTCCGTGATACTGTATTTTGTCAATTACTTGACATGAATCATGGTTGAGTGCCAACAAAAAGACAGATTCTGCTCTGCATATATTGCAAATACATCAGGTCAGAGATATTCGGTGGGACACGAAAAAAAAAAATAGAAAAGTCATACCATTGTTGCACCCATGCAGAAAAACACCTGATTCAACAAATGGTTTCTTTAATTCTTTTTCTTGGGTTCCATCATGGCGTTAAGACAGAAAACAGCATGAAGATATTTTGGCCAGATTGTAGGCCCTAACCTCATATTCCACACAATTTCAAGCTCAGTTAGCAACATGGTTAATTCGTACTCACAGTTGGTAGAGCTATGCTTTGTGATTACACTGCCCTGTGGAGGCTAAAACAACCCACAGCTTAGCTGTCGTCTTTGAATGTATGAGCAGATACTAATCTGCAGGAAATGGCAGATCAGACTTTCACATATTGCTTTTTAATGAACACAGCATGTTGTCCAATGATGCTCTAATGGGCTCATGTGATGCATCATCAGTGCTGGTCATTTGGACACCAATATCAATCCCATATTACCCAGCACCATCTCCACATTTTGGCCTCATCCCAGGAACTAAGCAGTGTCAGGACATCAACAGAGTAAGACTTTGTGAGTCTTTTCTATATCGATGTTGTCCACCAGAATGGTTGTAAATGGTCATGCTGAATGAAAAAGAATAAAAGACACCTAAAGTGTCAGGGAACACTTTAAGAAATAAATATCACAAAGTGCTTCAGAACAGAAATACTCCAAAAAACAAAAGAAAGAGTTAGTAAAAAGTAAGCAAGTTTCAAAAGATGTCATTTTAGCTGCTTTTTAAAAGAGATCAAAGAGTCCAAAGATCTCGGGCTCATAGCGAGCGAGTTCTAGAGTCTCGGGGCCATTGTTGCAAAAGCTCTGTCTTCTTTAGTTCACAGCCTTCCATGATGCACAGCAAGCAGGCCCTGATCACATGACCTCAGGGACCTGCTGGGGTTGTATGGATGTAAAAGTTCACCGAATGTGCTGGTGCTTGTAAGTCAAAACCAAAATCTTAAGTTAAGTAGACTCTGAAGTTAATGGAGAGCCAGTGCAGCTAAATGTATGAAGTGATGTGCAAATACGATCCGAGATCATGCTAAATACACTCATCTCTGTCACTTAGAACAGCTTTGGTCATTCCAGGTTAATTCCTTTATTTGTGTTTAGATTCTTGCTTGTCTGGCTGGTTTCAAGTGAAATCTACTCAGTTAATAAACTATAAGACTGCATACTTCTTTGTGTATAGTAAACTGAATTTGATGTGATTTGTTGGAGTTATTTACTTAGTTGCAGGCCGACTGCCACATCTGCAGAACCTTCATCTGACCCCAGCATGCTTCAGTTTTTGATTGTTGCTCAGTATTCAGTGTTATAGATAAATACTGGAGATTACAAACCAAGTCTTCAGGGGCTTTAAGTACTGAGAATACACCTCATGTTGAAACAGTGGAGAGTTTAATCCCTGCTACAAATTTCCCATGTGGAGCATTTCTAGGTTATATTTCATACTCAGTGCACTGACATGCCTTGACCATGATTTTATTTTCCAACTGAGCAAAGATTATTCTGGACAGTTGTTCTGGACAATTAACCTTGTTTTACCCACACCAGCCTGATTACCGAAAGTCAAGAGATCTGGACACGCAGCCACGCAACTGTCTGACCCTGTCAGTCCCCTCCCCTCCCCTCCCCTCCCCATCCTGCCTGCCTCTCTCATAATCAGTTGCATCCTGCTGCCTCTTGGAGGAAGGAATGTGACACAGAATGAAGCGCTCCATACACAAACTCCAGGATGAGTTATTTCAGTTAGAGTGCACGTCGTTAAGTTTGAATTTATCACCTCCCATTGCCCAAATGTTTGTTTGGCTTTGTTTTAAAATATAAATGACGATAGTTTTGTAGGATATTTAAAAACCTGAGTTTTACAATATTCCCTTTAAAATAATGCTAACATCTATAAATCAAAATGCATTTTTACTGTACGTGTGATGTCCTCCTTTTCTGCTGCTGCTGCTCCAAACATTATCAAACAAAGCTCTGACAATAATGCTTTGATGAGTGGAGAGTAATTACTCGTGTGCTTTATTCAAATTGGATGTATGTTGACATTTTGAGTCTGTTCAGAGAAATAACCCACTTCAGATGAGCATTAATCTGATTAAGAGCACAATTTATTTGGGTTTCCGTGCTCAATAGAAACCCTTCCTGCGCTGCTCACGGCCTGCCAATAGACCAGAAGAGCCCAACCACTATGAATGGCCAACAGCTGTGTATATAGAGGGAGCACATTTCCCCTCGCGCTGAGGAAATAAAACACCCTTTTTCAGGTAAACACTGAGTCAGAGCTCACACAGCATACACATATGTGCAAGGACAGCATTTTAAATTTGCATGCATTATGTAATATTAAAAATGTGTTGCTTATGAGAATTGGTGAATGTCGCTATATTTGAATATATACAATAGGTTGTCATTATATTTACAGTCTGTATGTTTTATGTTTCTACTAATTTATCTAATTGAGCCCCTAAGTGGGTAATGCCACTTCAGTTTCTCTCAAAATGAGATGGTTTTAGGGGACAAACATTTGGTGCCAAGGCGCTTTGCTTGTGTGGAAACTTTTTAACACCGGTTGCAGTTCAAGCACGTCATAAATTATCTCCATACAATTTCCACTTGTAAAACATTTTTACTCACTGCATCTGCTTGTAGCCGTGTTTGCCTGGTGAAACATTATACTTTTGTGACAATATTTCAATATCTATCTCACTCTCTTATCCATTAAAAGAAGACTTCTAATTCCAGTCTAAAAAGAAATATTGTACTGTGAATTCAAAATTAATTAAAAAAAAAAGAATTTTATCACCACAGGTTTCAGGTCAAAAAAATGTAAAGCTGTAATACTGGCAGTAAAGATGTCTCCTCTAAACTGGCAGCCCCCAAACCTCAATTCATAAACCTGTCTTGAGATTATGTGTATGGTTGAGACACACAGTCTAACTACTTGGCCAGCTAAGCAATGGAAACAGTTCCTGCATGAGTATATTCTCACCGTTGATGGTGCATTTGAGAGAGCTAATGCACTAGCCTCGGTATGGTTAATACATTTCTATGAAACAACAATCAGAAACACATAGCCCCGCCATTCCTTATTTGGTTTGTCCCCTGGCGCATGCTAGCTTTCTCACAGCATTTCTTGGGAGTTTATCCATTATGCAAAGTAAAAATGCAAGAATATATTCAAAGCATAACAAACAGTTTGTGTTTGTGCTCCCTTTTTAAACTTGAAACCCTAAAATCTACATCCAAGATTCCACAAAGGCTGCGTCAGTGCAACCATAGTGGTGCAATTTGGATAAATGGTGAAGATGAAAGCAGAATTACGTTTTTACATGCCTTCCAGACTGCTTGCACATTTTTCTAAAAGCACCAATGTCTGGGTGTGTAATTACACACCAAATGCTGTTTTTTGGGGTTTTTTTTGGCTTTTTGTTTTTTTTAATGGAAGTATGTGTCGGCACACAAACATTAGTCCCGACTCAAAGTAGGCACAGGATACGCCCATGAAAGAGCTCTTGCTCAGGAGCTGCTGATGACAACAGCAGTATCAGAATAATCAACGACTTTGAATTAGTGATTCCTAGCTTAGTTGGTTTAATGAAACATGATATGCCTTATGAAATGTATTTCCCCTTGTCACAAGTTTAATATGTGTGATGTATTGAGCTAATATGAGCTCCCTTCCTCAAACTGTGTAGTAACTTAAAACACATAAAACCTTGGAAAAAGACATTTTTAAGAACTGCCTTGACTGTTTTTGTTCCTTTTATTCTTCTCCCTTGTCTACCTCCATTAAAGCTGATATAAGAGAACATCAAATAGTCATCTTTTAAGAGCCCATTAAAACCAAATAATCAAAATTATCGTGTCAATTCAATTCTATCGTATTCCATAAATAAATTATTATTCCAAAAAATAGTTAATTATTACTTAAGTAAATGTGTTCAAATTGTATCTATGGTACCTTTAAGGGACACATTCACATACATTAGTTACATGAGTTTTTCTGTTTTATGCCATTATTTTTGCCACATTTCAGCAGGAAGTATAGACTTTACTCTATTGATTTCACAATGATCCAAAAAAAAAAAAAAGAAAAGAAAAAAATACAAATATTAAACCATTTGATTGTTTAAGGATTAACTGCCCAATATTAGATGAAAATATATTTTTAAAAATAACACTAAAATATATATTTTTTACACATTAATGAATCAGTGCGAAGCTGCTATTATATATATATATATATATATATATATATATATATATATATATATATATATATATATATATATATATATATATATATATATATATATATATATATATAATTATTCCAAGGGGACATTCTGCTGTATTTTGAGAAAGCAAATTATTACTTTGCTAGTAGTACTTTTACACTTTGTGTTTCACTCAAACACTAAGTAATGTTTTGAATGTAAGATTTTAGTTATAACAATGTTTTCTAACATATGATTATTTTTTTACTACGATTATGGATTGTCTAACTGCTGCATAAAACTGCTGGACTAAAAGTGTGAGACTACAGATTTTATAAGCACTGCTTTGTGTGGACATGTATTTTGGATTATCTATTTTCCCATTAATCATGTGTGACCCCTCGGATTTATCTTGTGACCTCTGGTCTTGGAGCAATTTTGGGGAGGTGTGTAAATAAATAAATCTAAAAACTTTGAGCATTTTGATTGTCCTGAGACCATTCTCTATTTGAGCATCATTATTTTAACAGTGTCCGTCTATGATAAACAGAAATGTGAAGCCATTTGACCCCTGCTAGGGAATGCTGGGAGTCATAATGGTTGGTTTGAAGGGGTTGGACATCCCTCCAATGTCAGAGAGACAGAGAAAAGACACGGGGTGTGGTTGGTTAAATGCGAGACACCCCCTTTGTACTGTTTCAACAACATGGGGGGACATCTGGCACTGGCAATACTGCCCAGTGTTGAGGTCTCCATCGGCTTTCTCAAGCAGTGAGCTGTGCAGCATTGAAGCACTGCCTGCACATTCTCATGCTAATACCCAAAAGGCAGGAGCAGATGTGAAACATTTGGTTCTGTTCTTGTTCACTTGTAAAGAAATAATGTGTCCCGTTATCATTATTTCACTTTTTTTGTTCTTCTATGTGTTATAAAAAGGAGTTCATGGCGGAGGCCATCTTCTTTGGTGGCCCCACTTAGGTTGCATGTCTCCCTCTCACTGGCAGAAAAAAGTGAGTGTCTTGGGGATTTGAGGAGTGATTTTGTCATCTGGGTAGATGCTGCCACAGTAATTTTAGAGGGAATGGTGCACTTAACATTTGCAAAATTGCTCCTGCAAGCATGACAGACGAAGTAGTGTGTGTTTAGCTTAATGTGTGTTTCAAACCTTCAAGAGTTTATTATTATGCATTATAATGTTTTGAGAATTTGACTGTATTTTACTAGTTATAGTGTATATGATCATTCTTTTAAAACTCAGAAAATGACCTTAAGGAGGTTAGGCTTATTTAAGCCTAACCTCCTTAAGGTCCTTTCGCGAATCTCTTTGTACTTTTTTCTACCGTGTATTTTAGTGTGTAGCATTCCCCCTGTCGGATAATTTTAACTTTAATTTGCACATGCAGATGCCATCTAATTTCGCAGAGTGGCTGCGCAACAGTGTCCCCGCCCCCACCTGGAATATCATTGGCTCCTATCTGCTTCTCTCTTGATATTATTGGCCAGAGAGGTGCCTCTCAAGAAACTTGACGTGCGAGACAAGTTTACAACTCTATACACGTGCTGCTGGTATGTCAGGGAGAGATGTGGTAGCATCCTTTACAGAGCAAGGATAGCACAGACTTTATTACCTGTGTGTATGATTCGCTGTACGCTCACCTTTCAGGGGATACTGTGGAACAGTTATTGGGGCAAGTTCTTAACACCTGTTCACAGCAGGCATCCATCATTTGGCACTTTTGGAGGAGATTGAGGTGTTATCCACAGCTTACTGTGGATGTAGACACTTTAGTTCCTTCATGGCAAGAAGACTCAGTGATGTGCGCCTAGCATGGCTGTGGCTCCTGCACCGACCACCAAGGGACCGGTATGGCTTTTAGCCGCATCACTAAACTGGACCCCCCGTCCCGAGGCATCTTCAGGAAAGCGGTGGTCATGCTGTGCTCCCTCCTCGCCTCTTTTTTCCTCCTGCACCTCCTCACCGAAAGCTGCACCACCACCACCGGCAACTCACCGCCCAGAGGCTCCTCTAGTCGGACTGCTGGTCTTTTCGAGGACCTGAGTTCGCTGAGGACCAAGAGACTGGTATATGAATGGACTGGCGGATCGGAGTTGAACCGCTACGGGACCGCCGCGCGCACCTCACAGGTCCTCGCGGATGAGCGCGCGACGCAGGATTCGGAGCTGCCCGAAGAGGCTCTCGTGCTGCCACCTCCGGATTTAGTAGTTTCCAGGAGAGTGTCGCCCAGGTTCGCAGGTAAAGTCAGTCCGCTCGGGGAGGGGAGCAAGAAGCTACCTCAGGCTCTCATCATCGGGGTAAAGAAAGGAGGGACCCGGGCTCTGCTTGAGTTTCTTCGGGTTCATCCTGACATCAGAGCCGTGGGAGCCGAGCCGCACTTCTTCGACCGAAACTACCACAACGGGATGGAGTGGTACAGGTGAATATTTAATAAAGTAAAATTTTTTTATAAAGAGAGAGAGAAAACACACACTCACACACACAATTTAAACACTTCAGTTAATATTACGCCTGAACATTCCCCAACTTTATTATCAGTCTCATTGAAATCTGTGCAATGTTTTCGGTCATTAAATTGCCACGATGATAGATTGTGTTTTTCCAGCATTTTATTTCCCCCCACAACCACATCACTGATAAAGGCTGTTCCTCATAACCCAGAAATCTTTATTTAACATCTCAGCTTTTATAGAGGTAGCCTAATTGCAGCTGGAATAAGCACTGAGGACAGTCTGTTGATTTATGAAAGCTACATTAGGCCTGTTTTCATTAGATGTTATCGGGCTGCTCATTTTGTTTCACATTTTGGGGTTGACTGCCTTTTAAGTTGCTTTGGTTCGAGCCATAGTGGAGTCAGAGTTTAAGGCTTCATTAGGCTGGGAAATAAGACAAGGGTAAATCAAAGTATTTTAAAAAAATCAGAGTGTTGAGGAGTAATTTTCTCTTAGCGCTTAAAATCAATTTCTTTCACCTTTAATAATTTAGTAGTGAATACTTTAATGTATGTGGTAAGTTCAGCGAAGACCTTAAAGTTAATTATTTATCAAGGGGATTTAAAAAACAAAAAACTCAGACATGAGGCTTTATCCAAGATTGTCAGTCTCATGTGCTTTTATAAAAACCCAGAGAAAGTGAAAAACTCTTCATCAACAAAAGCTGAAACAAAAACAATTTACTGAAGAAAAATTACAGCAGTGAAGGTTTTTGACTGTGTTTTTGTGGCATCAGGACAAAGTTTGTCCGTGTGTGTAATAAAAAATAAATAACTTTGAATGTTAAAAAAAAACAAAGACAAAAAATAAACAAATAAAAACCCACAACTTCCTTGCCTTGCCGACGTTTTCTTTCTTTTTCTCAACACGCAGCATTACTTGAGTGTTAATTCTGATCACTTTAAATCTTGTCTGGCAAAAGTGGAAGTCTAAACACCGATCCCGCATAAACACACTACCCTCCTTCAATGTCTCAATTTCCCAGTGACGGAGTGCGATGCGTTTTTCTCACTCAAGTCAAATTTGTGATTGATTTCATCTGTCAGTGCGAGTGTGTGTGAGTGAGTGTTTTGTGTTCACATTTCCACAGGCCTGTGGGGAATAATGGCTCTTCCTCTCAGTGGTTCTCTGTGTAATGGGGCATTGCCGACATTGCGGCTCTGTTATTAAGAAGGATTAGGGCCATAATGAAAGGTTACCTGAGTGTCTCAGGAGGTATAATTCACCTTTTGATTGAGTTAGCACTACACGCAGCACCCTCTAAAAGCCTGGAGACAAAACTTTAACTCTCACCAACAACTCCCTCCAGACCCTTCTCCTTTTCACCCTCCCACCCTTCCTCCCCCAAACACTCTGGCTTTCTCCCATCTCCCACTCACACACCTCCCTCTTTGTGCCTCTCTGAGAGTGAACATTCTCTTTTTGCCATCACTCTTTCACACCCTTCTGTTTACCTATTCATCCATTGTGAGGTTTTATATCCATAAGGGTCCCATCTATCCCGAGGAGTTGCCAAGATTCTCTGGAATTTGGACCGTGCCTCCAAGGACAGACCTTAGTGCCGGTTCGCCTTAATGCTGCCCATTTAAAACAGAAAGACCCTTGAAATGAAAGAGGCATAAATAACTGTTACAACAGCATGGCCCACTCTACGGGAGTTCATCTTGTCAGCTCTCCTCTACAGTCTGAGAATCTTCCTGTTTTGTGGGTTTTTGGAAGCGTTTGATTGAGCTGAATCCATTTGAAGTTGCTGGCCCGAGGTCATCTGAAGGTGTTTTTGTGCACTTCGGAAGCACTTGTTGAAACAGGGGAATCGATTTGATTGCTAAAGTCTGCCATCCCCTCTTGAAAATCGGTGCAGCCTCTGTGCCTCGGAGCTACTGTCATTTTACTAATGGTTATAAGATTTCAACGCTGTGGGAATGTTTAAAACATGTCTGACATGCGATAGGCTGAAATCTTTGTGCCAGGACTACACTGCTTGGTGGACAACCCCCCCCCCACACACACACACACACACACCCCAAAAACTGTTGGTGTTTGTAGAAAACAGGACTTGATTTGTGTGACTAATCACTGTGTCCAATTTCTTGAATTATGTGATTCTTTTCATTAGCAACAGTGAATACTTAAAACACTGGGGCTTCCATTTTAGAAGACTTTGTTTATTGTCAAGGACGCCATGTGTCTTCAGTGTGAATCCCTCGTCTCTGTCTCCTAAGGGAATGCGTGGAACGTATTTTAACACCTCTAAGCTCTTAATGTGACATGGCAACATCTCTGGCATCCTTTTCCAGCTTTCCCAGAATTATACTTGTCTGGCTTGTTCTTGGAATTTCCTTCTACTGCCCTAAAAAGTTGGTTCCGCACCAAAAGATATGATGCAAAAATCTGTCTACCAGGAAAGATAAAAGTTTTAGTATTGACACCACAGCTGTACGAGCATGAAACATGGGGGGGGGTTTAAACTTGTAACTTCACCGCATTTCCAAAAAACTGAGTATTTTTGCAAAATTATGACTCACCATCTCCACTTGTTTAGATTCTGGTTGGGTGTTTTTGGGTGTTCCCAGCTAGCATATCCAACTTGTTGACCTTACCTCAGTTAAAATGAAATGGAATAGATTTTAATAATAGATTTAAAGCAAAAACATATTTTCTTTAGCTTTTTTAATAAATAAAATATCTGGTTTTTCATGCACCGCTCGTCCACGGGAGCATTTCAGATGTCTCAGCTGTGTCCTCGTGTTAGATTTGGGTCTTTTGTTGTACAAGAAACTAACACCCAGCCCAATTGCACAGCCAGTCAGTGTTACATTTCACTACACATTACTCTGAATAACCACACACAACCTATTAGGCTTTTGTTGTGGAAATGGACACTCAGAGTGAACAAGGAGGTCAAGCACAAGTACTCTGAAGTAAAGCAGAGGTCCGCGCTACAGAGTAGTCACTATTATGTTTTTGCCCTACTTAGGTTACTGAACACCCAAGCTTTCACCTGTCTAGACCCTGCCATTGCAGTTTTTTGTTTGATGTCCACAGACCGGTTGGATTAGGCTTCACCTGATCCCTTAATGGGTTAATTACCCTTCCTACAAACATGTGTGACCACAAGGGCATGGGTAAACACAAGGGCAATGTGCCGCCAGCTCTGCTGCACATATATTCATATTACAAAGGTATTCAGTGGAGAAATGCAGGATTTCGTCTTTAAAGCACTAACACGGACACACAGGGCCAAAAACTGGCAGCTTATGTATCAGCAAATTTTTGAAGTCTCCGTCTATGATTTTTCTCATACGTGTAATACTTAAAGCCACGAGAAAGCAAATGAAAACATTATGCTCGGATTAAAAAAAAAAAGCAAAGCTAAAAAGAAACACATTAAATTAGGGGGTTTCCCCGTTCATAAAACTGGCCATATTTGAAAGGAAGTTCTGTAATGGCTATAAAACAGGTTTTAATCATAAAAGCAGTGACCCAGCGGGGACTTCTGTTAGAAACGAGCCGTGTTTTGTAGCCTGATATGTGTTTCTTTGCCGTACGGCGGTCACAGTAGAGACGGGAATGAACATGGAACAAGTAAAATATTCTCGTTCTGTTTTGAATACACTTAAAGGTCCAGATGTAAATGTGTGTCGTGATAACATGCGTCCTTTCTACATTTTAATCCCCTGAATGCAATGGACTTTATTAGTTTTTAAAATTGATTACAATTTTCTGTATTAGGTTACTCATCTTGAAACTCCATTTGTTAAAATAAAATTTAAAAAGTGAAGTCTGATGGTGAAAAACTAGTAAATTCCCAGGAATTGAAATGAGGCCAACTTCCAACTTTGTTCTTTCCAGTGTGTTTACAGTGGGTTTCAGTGAGTTGTGTGGCAGAGTTTAAACTACAGTCCTGTTTGCTGCTGCCTGATATTCCCTCTTTCCCTCTGAGAGTGAAGCAGCTTGGGGGAACTAGTGGAAAGAATGACACGGCTCAAAAAGGGAGAGGTTAGCTGTTAATAATAAAAAAAAAAACTGTCTGTCAGCATCTTTAGCCTGTCACAAATTCATACAATTTAGCAAGTATAAAAAATGGAAATTGGATAAAAAAAAAAAAAAAACATAAAACTTGCAAACATTTTGTTTTGTGCCTGGATCAGCTGGAAGATGAGGAAAAACATGTGTGAGAGTGTGTATACATTTATATTTATGTGCAACTTTAAATACTTTTAAGTGTATCCCGGTCAGGAATGACATGTTCGTCCAAGTCGTAAATAAATCTGCTCACTTGAAAATAATTCGGTTCATGCCACCCACTAGCTTTGCACCTCTGTGTATACCGATTCTACTTCACTTGCCTATCTGGAATTTTGCAATATGATCGGATTTGAAATGTCCTAGACCGTTTGTCTGGCCTTATTAGTCTCTGTGTGCGACATTTAAAAATATATCAATATGGTCTCTTTATAGATGCTTTGAAAGTAGCAATTTGTTGTATCTATTCTCCAAGGCACTGTGAAGATTTTAAAAACAGATTTCAACCATTTCCTCAAATGGAATTCCTGTTTGATTTATCTTGTTTTGACGCCACATTGGAAAATACTAAGCAGTTATAAGTTACCTTGTTAAAGGGCTGTGGAAATTACTGATTTTCTGATGTGGTTAGACATTTTTCGTCATAATTAGACATAATTAGACGTAAGAGTGGAACTTAGTTTGGTAGGGAACGTTTTTTTCCTGCCCAACATAGAAAAATTATACATAAAACTGCTTTACAGTTGGTTTAGCTTGTGAGTTTAAATTTAAATATTTTATTTTATATTATTTTTATTATTTTATATTATATTTTAAGGACTGAATGATTGTAATTTCAGCATAAATCTTCACAAAAGCGTGTTTTAAGGGTTTGTTTTTCCTAGAGCAGAAGTACATTTGCAACATAAAGGCAGGTTTGCCAGAGGCAGGTGGAGTGGAGGGGACGCACAGAGGTGGAGGGGTCATGGCTGAGGTTGTAGAGGGCACACACTCCCACATAGTGGACGTAACATGATCACCAGAGACCTGAGTATGAGCTCTGAGCTGCCTTTGGATTGTGAAAGTGATTATCGTGTGGTATAATTGTAAAACTGGGACGGTCACCTCCTCCCGAAGGCATGCAGCGCACATTGACAGTCCCCCCCTCATCCCCCTCTCGCCAACTTCTTGACCTCCGCCACCCCCTCTAACATCTTTACTTGGCCTTAGCAGCTGACCCTATGGGGCCCCGTGAAGGGGAGGTAGATAGAAGCAAGGGAAATATCCAAAGTAGTGCCTGTCAGCAGCTGCCCTGTGGCATCCTGGGAATCTGCCCTCCAATGGGTGGGTGAGGACAGGCAGCAGGTGCAGGGTGCTCAGCAGACACCACCTGGAGCTCCACTAGGCACTCGCACCTGATGTATTCACCTGACGCACCTAAAATAAGTTGCGTTTGCCGTCTTCTTGAAAGCTAGCAAAGATGAAGGAAGCTTGGAAGTTTCTTTGTTTTAAATATTTCAGGTGTCACAGACCTCTTAGAGCTTTAATGAGCATGTGCGGAAAGGGAGGGTGATTGATCGCAGTCAGGAAGGTCAGCCTCAGAATGTGCCACCCTCAGAGTTCATAAAGCCAACAGATGGTAATGTAACACTGGAGTCAGATTACATTGTTTCTAGGATTCTGTTGTTTATTCACATTTGGGTTTATGTGTACACAAGTCAGCAACCTGTTTGACCCTGTTGTATCTCAGGCCTGTTCAGCTTAGCAGCTGTTGGCCTTTTTACGAGGTATTCAACCGTACATTAGACAATTATTCTGGGATTCAGATTTCAAAAGGAATACTTGTGTCGTTTTTTTTTTATCGTGCTTGACTGTACTAATATACGTTGCACTGTAAACCTGTGAAGCTCTGTAATCACTTCTATCGCTGTATTGTACAGTTGAGATGGTTGACCTTTTCAAAGCATTTTGTTTTAACTCTGAAGGCCGCTGTTCTATTTTCAGCTAATATACCTGAAGCCCTTTGCCGGTTTAATGCTTTAACAGCAATGCCCATGAATGTCAGTGATGTTTATTTTCCTTCAACTCCATGGAAACCTGCCAGGTAATGTTTTCTAACATCGCAGCAGTTTTGCCTCCAGGCACTCTGCTGAGCAGTATGACTGAAAGGATGGGGAAAAAAGTCATGTTTGCAATTTTCTTTCTGTACTACATTTGTGTTTTTTTCTTTTTCCTTCTTCATGGCACTTCAAGGTTGATGGAAGTTAAGAGTTATCCTTCCTTGAACAAAGAAAGACTGTAACCCTATCATTTGGCGCTGAAGAGTCAAGGGGTTTTAGAGTAGACCGTCAGCTCTCTTCATAGAAACGAGGTAAACAAACCACAAAACAACCTCCAGAATTCATGCATATTAAGATTTTTAGAGGATTTGCCAGAGTGCTTTAGGATTTTAGAAACGTGCAGCCAAAACCGTGTTATTTGGGCACAGAAGGGCTTGGGAAATGATGCATGGATTGAGCATGTACGTGTTACAGCCCTCAGTAGTGCGGATTGGCAGGGTAAACCAACGCCTCTGTGATGGATCTCTCTTTCCCATCTCGCAGGCTACAGATTTATCACAGGACAGGGAGCCTTCTATATTGTCCGCTAGAGAGAACAAGACAGACAGACAGAAAGAGAGGGGGAACCACCGCTATGGAAAGCCTGGGAACCAATAAAAAGAAGGAAGCCCTCTCCTCCTGGGTCCTCCATTTTACGTTCCAACTGTAGCGTTTTTTCTGCCATTTTCTGGCAAAAATCTCAGACTGGTATTTGAAGTCCATGTAAATTAAAATAAATCCCTACAAATTCTAAGTGTTTATAGTGCTTGCATTCAAGGACGTTGGATGTTCATCTTTCCACCCTTTTGCTTGTGTTCGCTTAGCAGGAAAGCCTTTTTGTATTTTCAAGTGTCTTATTTTAAGCTTGCTGGCTCACTTGGAATCGTTTCCCTTTCTGCCTCTGTGCTTAAAGGCATTGACTTTGTCACACTTGCCATGTGTGCTATCTGCAGCTGCTTGTGTGGTGATAGGATGGCACCAAACAACCTTTTCCCCCTCTCCATCGGGGGCTTGGCCAGTGCCAGTCGCTTTGGCAGAGTTTGCCTTGCAGACATGCAGGGGCAATGCCAGACGGCACCTCCGGCACAACTTTAGTTTGACTGCCCAACCTCTGCCTCCATGCAGAACATTGAATTACACTGTCAGTATACTTAATGCGCACATGTGTGCTTGTCTGGGTGTTTGAGCCGTCTAAAATGAGGGATTGGCATTTTTTTGGCATAGCCAGTTAAGAGGCCAACACATCATTTACTTCAGATGTTATTTTCAGGCTTTCAGCACTTCTGTATCCAGTGTATTTGGTATATTCCTGCTAGATATTGAACAAAGAAGTGTATGGTAGTGATGAGTGAAATAAAACATGCAGAAGATTAGGGTTTGGCAGTACTATAGACCAGGACCAGAAATCCTGCACAATTTTTAAAATAGCTAATAATGGAGGTGCTGAATGGAGAGAGAATGGCAGCCTGGCATATAATCTGACTTGAGAGCTACTTTATTCAGACAGAAGCACCCCAGATCCATTGCATGTGCGGTTTTGAGAAATCTACCTGGTTTCTCAAGGAGGAATCCAGCTGTTCAAACAAACGCTTTACGTGAAATCTTTTGTATTTCAATTTTAAAAGGTTGCATGTCACAAAAGAGCCATTCATTATATAATGCAGCGGGATTTGTCTTTACAAATCATCGAATAAAATGTATCACAAATGTTCTATGACCTCATACAGAGCCTAGGCTTCAACTCTCAAGTCAAACAAGAGTCATTATAATCGCAGGTATACCGTTTTTAAATTTGCTCATTTAGAGAAAAGATGGCACACAGGCTTTTGCTAACTATCGGCCCGATGTCTGGCAGCTTGATTAAGGAGAGGAATGTGTTAGAAAATGAGTTTGCCAGCCAAGACCCGTTTATTGATAGATGGAGTGCAACAGCACAACCTGCGTCTTTTTACATAAAGATGGAAGAGGGTGATAAAGGGTCTGTGTAGCGCAGAGCCCGTGATTGATGTGCCCACAGGGGAGTGCAGAGAAGCCACACAGTAATTCAATTAATCTTAACCTGAACACTAGTAATTGCTACTGTAACTAGGTCTGACTGTACATTAGACAGGAGGAAGATTGCTGTCAAAGAAACATGTTTAGCTAATAGAAGTAGGAAGGAACATTCCCATTGCTCCCATTGCTTTAAAAAAGAGCTTTTTAAAAAAAAATGGAGTGGAGTTTAATAAACTCAGCTGTCTGCTCCTTGCTATCTTAAATATAACAGGACACCGGAGTATATTCTCGAGCATCTCACACTTCTGATAATAAGTTGTCTGCTTGACGTTTATTCAGCTGTGTAAAAACTATAACTTTAATCTCAGCCAAACCGATTCACTCAGGAACAAATAAAATACTAAAAAAAAAGCCAAATAATAACATTTTGAAGTTATCTAAGTGACTTATATATGTTTAACCTGAGTAGCAAAAGACTGCAGTGGGTTTGAAAACGATTTGCCGGGAGTCCGGTGTTCTCACCGGCTCTAGTGAGCCTTTTCCCCGGCTAACTATTGAGCTAGTGGGTAATAGACGTCTCTGAAAACGTCGGAGCGCTTTTGAAAATATGTGGTGTCTTGATAAACTGAGCAGATATTTGAGGTTTACACAGCTACGTTCTCGCCTGAAAATATGTTAAACATTTATTTTGTGACCCAGAAAGAATGATAAGAGTAATATTAACACTAACTAGCTGCCGCCATTGTTGGAAACTGAGCTGGGCCGCGCTATGAATTCTGGGACAAAGCTTCTTCTTCTTCGGGGTTTAACGGCAGCTGGCATCCTTGTACATGCAGTGCTGCCATCTCCTGTTTCAGTCCATTATTACACTCTTAAATCCTACTACTTATTCCTGCGTCTTTTGGGATCTAACAAAGCTTCAAATGACGCGTCGACTATTAAATTAGTCGTCGACGAATAGTCGACATAATCGTGGCAGCCCTAGTTGTGGACAATAAGTAAGAGATGAAACGTGGCAGGGAAAATGAGGATTCAAATTTTAGTAGAAGCTTTACATTACATCAGTTACCTATAAAGAAAATGTCCTTTTGAGAAGCTGTCAATTCAGTTTCAATTCAACTCAGTTTTATTTATACGGAAATGCAAATCACTGTTGTATTTCTGCTGTTGTGAGATAAAGTACAGCATTTGTCACCTCAAGCTGCTTTATATTGTAAGGTAAGTAACCTATAATAATAAACCCCAACAATTAAATGACCCCCTATGAGCAAGCAAGCACTTGGCGACAGTGGGAAAGAACAACTCCCTTTCAACAGGAAGAAACCTCTGGCAGAACCAGGCTCAGGGAGGGGCAGCCATCTGCCGCCCTGTTGGGACTGATGGGAGGAAGACAGGGCAAAAGACACTGTAAAAGACATCCAGAGATTAATCATCACACATTTAAACTTCTGCTCCACATCGAAATTAGGCAGTTGAGGTGCTTCTGTAATATTGTGAAGTTCCTTGAGGACATCAGTGTTTTAAGTTCTGGCTATTTCAATTAAAAGCATTTTTTTTCTCCTAATGTCTTATATCCATTAAATACATGTATTGAGATTTAATGAAGTGACTTTTCCACAGAGCCAGGTTACCTGCGTCTTCCTGTTTTGGCTAACACACAACTTAACAGACGAGCGTGACAGCCGTATTGATTTTCTCTGCTGAAACACCGACAAACCACAGCAGAAGGCCCCATTTTCAAATCCTCGGCTTCATGTTGTGCCTTTCTGCTCGTCATCAGATAAACAAAAAGTGTAGTGTTTTATATTCTTTTGTGATCAAATCAGTGTATTGTTTTTCTTTTCTCTTGTGACTACCCCCTATTGAGCTCTACACCAAAGGTTTTTGGATTGTCAGAAATCTTTTGAGATGCACCCTGAGATATTGACCCTATTATTTCCTGTAGGAGCAGAGCAGTACTTTGAAGGTGTTGATCCATAAAGACAGAAAGACAAGACTTCTTTATGGGCTGGTTTTATGCATTCTCTGGAAACTGGATAGCTCGCGAACAGCAAGATAAATCAAGTTAACAGTAAAATCTATTTTTCTTACCCTCCTATGTCCCATTCCTTTGCCAGACCTATTTCTTTTGTTCAGTACGCCTCTGAAGAGCATTAGTCCTCGTCACTTAATTCGAAGCGAGGGGGTCACCGAGCTCCAGATACAATGCTAAGCATTTGTAAAAACTGACCGTGTTAAATCAATAGCTTATGTTTCATTTCTGCGTTATTGCAGTCATTTTTATTTACGCAGCTGGCTAGAGCTGGGTCAACCACGGTCAGTTTGGACTAAGGGTGTAACAACATTGTAGAGCCTGTGGGACTTGTCATGAGCCCAAGTCATTTTAACCGTCAAACATGTGGTTGGGCTGGGGCTCATTATATCATTATGTTGTCAGGGTGATTGTTTATCCTGACATCTTCGTCTCACATAGACACATCCTACCATACAGTCGTATCATCAATAGGCGGAGCAAGCCACCAACATAGACAGATGTACAAGATATACCATGCAGTGTCTTCTCTAATAAGATGGTAGCTGTTCTTTATCCACTGCAGTTCGTACTGCTGCTCCTCAAACAGGCTACCATCAATTATTAATCCAGCCAATTAGCAAGTCTGCATTATTCACCAGGAACCTGTGATCACATCCATTAACTTCACTGTCTCCCCTATTGTGGCTCTCCCAAATGGCAGTCACACATTCCACAGTTCCTCCTACCCAGCTGACGTACTGTAGTGTATTTGTATTTATGCTGTATTACTTTCTTCACCTCTTCTTATTACACGTCACACTCTGCACATACTCAGTAATCCCAAAGTAGTGTAACTTTTGTTTTGTTGGGCCAATCAAATAAAGAAACACCCTTTTAATGCTTCCTTTTAAGGTGTTCTAAGCCTTGGTAAAGACTTATTTGTAGTGGTATTACTGTGCTAAATTCACAAATAAAAAAGGAAAGATATTGGAAATGTAGGATGAATAAACATATTACAATTCATTAAAGTGTTATTACAATATACACGTAACTGATAAAAATTTATAGACAATCGATACGTCTGACTAAACTGTGTGCATCATTAGCACAGAATGTAAAGTTAACATGATGTTTTTTTTGCACAGACTTTCAACTGTTCACACAAGAGGATCAGTTCAGAATATCTTTGCTTTCTCACATGTAGCATGCAGCAGGGGTTCACTTCAGAGGCATTCGCACTACAGGAAATTTAGGCAAGGGAGCTGCCTGGGTAGAATGTGCATGAATGTAGCATGCACGATGCACACACACTAGTAGCAAATGCCTGCGCTACTCTCACATCAGCACAGTCCAACATTACATGGACGTTTTACCAATGTCCCATACTGACTGCAAGTGAAAACAGTTCTACTGTGTGGTAAAGTATAGTATAGTATATAGTAGTGCATCAAGTAAGTAAGTGAGCCTTACTTTATTATGTATAAGTAAAACCTTTAAAAAAATGTAGGTCTCTTTTATTCTTATAGATAGATAATATAATCTTGAGTTTATAGATTATTCATTAATGATGATAATAATGATAATAATAATAATAATAAGACTCCTAAGAGCTAGTAGTGTGACAATCACTATCTTTGCTGTTATGGAATTCTACCATAGATTTCCCATAATGCATAGTGCAATGTCCCTGTCATGTAAAAAGCAGAGTTGGTGACAGCTGGACCTTTAATGAGAATAAAGCAAAAGTATGCAAAGCTCACCAATTAATTTTTGCTGATTAAAACAAGACGAATAAAGTAAATCAGGGGCAAAAATTAATACCCGCTGTCACAAAAAGAAAACAAAAACACATAACTCCTATCCAACTCCATTTGTATTTTCTTCTGAAAAGGAAGTCATGCATTTTCATGTCCGTCCGCTATTTCCCTGAGCTCTATAAACAAAGAGGCAACACTGCTTGTCACTGGGATTTATGGACCCTCAAATCGCAGAACAAAATCACTTCCCGTTTTTCCTGTGTTTACCGGACACACAAGCAGGCGGCTGCACATTTGATAAAAAAGTGATTTATTTTCATTTTGCTTATCTGCTTAATTGATGTCCGCCAGGCCTCCCTGACAGTCATAATTTCATTATACAAACAATTTAGAGAAGTTTGATTAACACAAATGAGAGTTCAGGGGCACTGCCGGTTTCCATGTTACCCTACACATGCTTTTCTTCACACTGACTCCGTCTGGCTCGGCCCGCATACTTGAGTTATAAATAACAACTCCTTATCACAATAAACAGGAGGAACAAAATAAATCTGCACTCACGATGAAATGTCGCTGTGCCACTTTAAATCCTCTTGCTGGAGCCACACGTTTATATGGTGAGAATGTGTGTCGCCATGCTGTAATTTTACACATGTTTCGCACCCAGCTGAGATTTAGTTCACTCAAAGGAGCCCATATGTGGCTGCTTCAAAATCTTCAACAAGCTTCTCATTGAGACACAACTGCATTGATTTTCTTGTTCGGGATTCACCACAGCTATTGATTTAGGGCTCTTCTGAGACAACAGCGTGATTAGGCCTATATTGTGAAGGGTTCGCCCCACTATTGCCTCATTGATAGGCCTGTGCTTTTTTTTTTTTTAGCCCCACCAAGTGTTACACAAGCACTAATGGAGAGACCTAAACACACGTACACTGCGCATATATATGCACAGACTCAGCGGCTATTGTGGGCAGGTCTGTTTCTGACATCCCATTTATTACATCATATTATTTTCCACTCAGCCCAGCAGCAGTGGATATTCTTTTTCACCACCCTGTTTTTGCTCGTATGGGTTTTTTTCCCCCCCCCTCCTCTTTCTTGTATCCAACTAGCTTTAAAACAGGGTCGGCTCTGGCAAGGCGTAAATCCAGCTAAAGGGTTTTCCCCCTCGCCCATAAAGCTTTTACTTCAGGCAGTCGAGTGATTCTAGCTCTCCCCAATGAACTCCTGAATGCACATTGTAGCAAAAGTGGGTTTTTGGAAGAGATTTTTTGAGTCTCTAGGTGAATGTGTAAAACATGCACTTGCAGACGGTTGCTTTAAATGTAATAGGTTCGCATTCACATGAGCAGATAAACTTAAAATTTACACTTTAACAAATATGGTTAAATACTGCGAGCTACAATCTAAAACTTATATTTCTGCAGAGCAAAAAGTCTCACGGAAATGCTAATTTCTTTTTTGTTTTAAATCGTTACTTTAAAGATGCTGTGATGGTTAAGTTGTTTTAAATGTGTGATGTGGTTTAAGCCTTTGTGTTCCTGAAAACTTGAATTTATGTTTAGCAAGGATTTGCGCCTCCATGTCTGTGACTTTTATAACAATTAATCTCATCTGCCAGTGTTATTCAGTTGTTAAACTACAACAATAGCAGCATTCCTGCCTCGGAACAATGCAGAGAATAATGGAATTGCTACTAAGCTGATTTAAAAGTTTAGTTTAAGAAAGACAAGAAAATGATTTTGTGGTACGTGGCAAGAAATATAGCCAAATGTGTTTGTGGTGATTATAGTAAGAACACTAAAATAACAGCATAATTGCAACTAAACAACTAACAGTATTAAAGCTTGTATTCCTTACATCACCCTAATGTAACATTTTTTTTATTGCAAAGAACTCCTGTTGTAATTTATAGCAGGTCCACTGTAAAATAGCAGTTTAATGCTAGCTGTCAATAATCTTATAGTGGATTTGATGCAGTGTTTAGATACAGTTACACAGGTTTTTTTAAAGGAAGCATTCACTGTCATTAAGTCTTTTATTGAAGTCCTGTTGTTTGCACCACATTTTATTTATGCCACAATTTATTCTATGGGTATACAACTGAACTACAGGCCTGTAATGTAAATGCAAATGTGATTGAAAGGGGTTCATAATAACTCCCATTTCAACTGTCATGAATATGAATTGCATTAATGTGCATTTAGTTTTGGTTTGCTTCTTTTTGTATGTGAATGTGGACTCTTGAACGATCGTACACGCCCAGCCCCTCCTCGTTATTGTCTTACACCCAATTTATTTATTTTCTTATTGCGCTGCGGACAGGCTATATTTATTCGTGGCGCAGCCTCTATCTGCATGTGAGGCGCATCAGTCATTCAAGGCTGGAAGAGTTTGACTCAATAACAGTGCAAATATCCAGCCATTATCTCTCTGCGGAGTACTCCCTCAATGTTAATGTGTTTTTAGGACGATTACATCAATGTGAAATATTGAAAAATAACCAGATTGATAACATGAATCATCAAGCCTGTGTCTCCGCCCCCTTAAACACCTCATTTAGCATCTCCATGGCAACATGCCGGTAATTGCCTACATGGGCATTGCAACATCCCTCATGGAGTTAACTGTTAATCTATAGCTGCTCAAGTGTATGAGCCTCAGGCTTCCAGGTCAGCTTCAAGACTCATGTATTTAAACAGGAGATATGCAGTGCTTAACAAATGTATTAGACCAATGTCACAACTGCCCTAATTTAAAAGTATTGATAATTGGCAAATCATTTTATTTTTAATGCTAAAACAGAATTAAAAACAGAAAAAAACAACAGTAAAGCACATTATTATTTTTTAAATGACGATGCCAAATTACAGTTACTTACAGATGTGTATTAAAAGAATTCAGTTGTTATGATTGATTCATTTCTGACTTCTCAGAGAAGTACAGTGTGTCACTTCAAGGTCAGTTCAATTTTATTTATACAGCACCAAATCACAACAATCATCTGAAGGCGCTTTATATTATATTAAAGAAAGTGTACTTTATTGATCCCTGTGGGGAAATTCCTCTCTGCATTTAACCCATTCACTCAGTGAAGCAGTCATTAGGCGCCCGGGGAGCAGTGTGTAAGGACGGTACCTTGCTCAGGGGTACCTCAGGATAGCTGTTCAGGGGAATCGAACCCCCGACCTTCCAATCATGGGGCCACCACTCTACCTATTGAGCTATCCCTGCAATAATGCATACAGAGAAAAAAAAACCAACAATCATATGACCCCCTAGGAGCAAGTTTGGTGACAGTGGGAAGGAAAAACTCCCTTTTAATAGGCAGAAACTTTAAGGAGAACTCTGCTCACGGAGGGGCGGCCATCTTCCGCAACTGGTTGGGGTGAGAGAAGGAAGACAGGGCAAATGAAATGCTGTGGAAGAGAACCAGAGATTAACAACAAGTAGTGATTAAATGCAGAGAGGTCCATTAAGACATAGTGAGTGAGAAAGGTGACTGAAGAAGAAATACTCAATGCATCATGGGAATCTCCCAGCAGCCTATGCCTATTACAGCATAACTAAGGGAGGATTCAGGGTCACCTGATCCAGCCCTAACTATATGCTTTATCGAAAAGGAAAGTTTTAAGCCTAATCTTAAAAGTAGCGTGTCCATTTCCCGAATCCAAACTGGAAGCTGGTTCCATAGAAAAGGGCCTGAAAACTGAAGGCTCTCCCTCCCAGTCTACTTTTAAAAACTCTAGGAATAACAAGTAAGCTTTCTGTGTGAGAGTGAAGTGCTCTAATGAAGTGATATGGTACCATAAGGTCATTAAGATAAATTGGGGCCTGATTATTCAAGACCTTGTATGTGAAGAGCAGGATTTTGAATTTAATTCAGACGTAGCTATAAAAACATGAATTAATTTTTTGCCAACATTGCTTTTAGTCTTTAACAAGTTTTAAATGTTTTATAAAATATTTGTGTTTTTATGACAGGTGGTCTAATCTAATAAATTTGTCAAGCACTATATTCTGGGTTCACTCTTCATCCCTGCCACTATAATTGCACTTATTTACTTAAAGATTTGACCAAACCATTAAACTGTATGGGGAGTCTCTTAGCAGTGCAATATCCCTGATGCTAGATAATATAATCTAGACTTCAAACATTTTTATTATTATTTAATAATAATAATAATACTAATAATAATAATAAATCATCGTCATCATCATTATTAATTCAGTTAACCTAATATTCAAGTGACTACTAAAGTAATAGGTCATTTTAATGAACTAGTTCACAGACCAATTCGCCACATTAGCAGGATCATTCTCAGAAAGAAATACCAAGTGTGGCATTGCTTTGTAAAGTACTGTTACGTCCCTCTGCAGCTTCTAATCGTCTCAGTGTTTTCAGCTGGTGCTAATTGGCCACACCTAGTCAGGTGTGGATAAAAGCATACCTGAAGCAAGCTTTCCGGCAGTGCACTAGTCTTTGCCTTGGTGGCACCAGCCATTTTAGCCAACCTGGTTTTCCATTTTAGGATGAAACCTCTTCTCACCCACACTCTGTTGTTCATCTCCTTTTTTTTTTTTATGTTGTGGCTTTTGAGCCGGGTCGTAACATAAGTGGTGGCACGTCCGGGATCTTTGGACATTTTAGTGGAGACTGAATATCAGTCTTTTGTTTTGCTTTTAAGTGGGTGAGTGATGGTGTTCACTGTAATTGAGCAAACTCCCTTTAGTAAGTGTGTTTCAGCTGGGTGGCTGTGCTGCCCTTCCATCGAAGCACTTGTTTGTTGTTTTGCTTTATTGTTTTAGTTTATTGTGTTTGGTGGCTATCCTGGGTGGGGGTACGCTTCAGAGTTTGGTAGGAGACTATATATCTGGTCTGCTGCCTGCTCTCGAGTTCGCGTTTAAAGTTGCCTCGAGCCTGGTACACCACTGAAGACTAGGGTAGGAAAAGTAAGGGTCTACAGCAAGCTGCCACCCTGGCAGATGAGTTTAGGCTGACTCACAAAGCAAGTGCTGTAGGACAGGATATCCCTCTACACTATAGCGCATCCTGGACAGGTGAGAGTGGGCCAGCTAAGAAGGAAAACGCAGTTATGGTGTTAAGACCTAGGCCCAAACTGTGTTTTTTCTGTCACAAGCCTGGCCATGTGGTTGCCAATTGTGTCAAACTGGCACTCAAACAGAAAGCCCACTCAACACAAAAGGGACCTGTTTTGAGAAAAGTCAGTCGTGGCTCTCAAACTGACAAGCTTGCCAGGCCTACGGAAAGGCTAAACCTGGAGCACAATTGCTCGGTAGCACCCCGTAATCAGTGTACGAGGCCAACTAACCCTGAGCTGCCGCTGGTTGATCCTTTCTCCGGTTCATGTTCAAAACCACCCTTCAGATCTGCACCCCTTGCTAACAAGTATGTCTGTGTTTCAGCGAAGCCCGCTAGCTGCCTGCTGGGTTCTCCACACGTGATAGTTCGAAGCCCTGGCTATCCCATGGGACACTGTTTCGAGGGTTTGCGGCCACTCTCTGGGAATGTTGTGAACCCACTGAGATGGGATTGGCAGTTTCCGCAGGCAATGCCTAACCGGTGCTATGGGGTTTGGTAGGTGGAAAGCCTGCAAAATTCGTCATGAAACGGTTATGGACTCATTTTTGGTTATGGTAATTTGACAAACCATGGGTTTGCATTTATGGGAGGGGGTGTTACGGCCCTAGCAGGGCCTCTCTCTCTCCTGAGGGTGCCTGTGTGGGCGTGTCCCACTACCTCCTGCCTGAGGTGCCACCTTTCCCTCCTGTACAGCTGACTCCCATCAGCAATTAAGGGTATTTAAGCCCAGAGCAGGGTGAGCTCTGGGCCAGAGTGCCATTTGTGTGGTTTCCAGCTAGTGAGCGGCGTTTTCCTTTTGACTTTATGCTTTATTGACCAACGCCTGAGTTTTGTTTGTGTTACTTTTATGGTGATAGCGGCTTGTCCGTCTCTTTTAGTTTAATTACTTCAATAAAACTGTTTTATTTAACTGTTTCGCCTCTTGACTCCTTTTTCTGACCCGGTCACTTTTGTTACTTCCCCCTCCCCGCCTAGACCCCCCAGGGGAACGTAACAAGTACCTTTGGTATCTTGTTGTCATGAATTTCAAAAAATGTCTAGACAAAACGCAATGCGGAGTGTAACCTTGTGCAAATGCAGTCACTGAAGTGTGCCAACCCTAAATATTCGTCAATGAAATACCTGCTTCTTGGAGTGGCTGTAGCTTAGGAGGTAGAGCAGGTCAGCTGCTTATTGGAAGGTTGGCGGTTTGATCCCTGGCTCCCCCAGTTTGCATGTCAAACATCCTTAGGCAAGATACTAACCCCGACTGTTATCTATGCTTTCAGGAAGCACTGAAAGCATAGATAACAGTGCTTGTGTGAATGGATGTGTATGGCTGAATGCGGAGTGTTGTATAGAGCGCTTTGAATATTCCAGGAGTGTAGAAAAGCACTATATAAGAATCTGTACATTTACCGTTATACCATTCCAAGAGTAACCAGTAGCTGGGACAGAAATATGTGTTCAGAAATTTTCAAAGCCCTAAAAATTTGCTTACTTTTCTCCAAATTTTCCCCCTGTCTATATATATAAAAGCAAATTTGAATTATGCCCCCCCAACTCCCCATTTCTGATCGTCAGTGGTGTCAGGAGAGTTCAAAGTTTCACGACACAGTGTCTAGCAAAAGTAACTGTTTTGCATTTGTATTCCTTCGCATTGTTGCATAAACTTTGTTTGTAACTGCTCTGGGAAAACAATTTGCTTCACTGAGAGATCACATTATCCTGCACCAGCAGTTCATTGGTTCGTCTGCACACCTATATTAAATATGGAGGGGATCAAAACAAACTCTCTCATTAGGCCTCTTGGCAATAAAATATTCACCTTTTACTTTCTGGTATGAAAAATGCATAAGTAAAAGACTTTTTTGGAAATAGGGAAATAAAACAGGGAAAAAATTAAATATAGACCTCTTACTTAATTTTAAAAAAGGTACATCATTCAGGTTGCTTTGTGTCACTTTTGTCTCTTTACTCAAAATCACTTTCAACCGATTGGCCTTGTTAGCAGTGAGAAAAAATAAACCTCCACTACAGCATAGGCATTGTTCTAACCCCGACAACGAGGTTCTGCCCTGTAATTACATTCTATTTCTAAAACCATCCGTCTTTGCTCACAGAGAGCTGACAGGCTAAAACATTAGCACGTTGTCGGCGTCTCCTCAGTTCTCTGTTACACTTCATATTATCTTGTACCCTCAACTCAGCTTCCCAGATGGAGTTACCTCTCGGCAGTCTGGGGGGGAAAAAAGGAGGTGTTTTCATGTTACACAGTCAGTTTAACTTAGCCACAATGGAGCCTCCCGTTTTCTCACTGGGGGTCTGTGGAATTCTGGGTCACAGCCCAGCCTCAGGCAACCACTGGCTCCACTTTAGCCATTCTGTGTCGTTTTAGCTCCTGTGACATTCCACAATGGGTCATTTTTCACCTTTTCTTTCAGCGACAACCTGTTCTCCATCCCGCCCCACCTCACTAGCACCGCTTACAATCACCATCAGCGTGTGCAACTGTTGCTGATAGCATACCAGCCTCGCACATCTCAGCATCACCTATTCGTTATGCACGGCACTGCTGCCTCAACAGAAAGGAGTGGCGCAAAGTTCCATTTTCTCCAGGCTATTTATTTAATGGATAATGCAAGGGACGTAAAATGGAAATCACGCATTCGACCATGGCTTTAACACTGGCTCCTCCCTGCCTGCCTTCCTGAACTGCATTCATTCTCACACCAGATGAACATAAATCATTTTGGTAACTTGCTATTACCAAGCTCATTATTTATTCTCCTGGATGTTTAAGGGGAAGAATAAAAAAATATATAAAATATTTAAAGCTCCTAGATGTGAGGAAGGGAACATAACCTTCATCTGCTGCTGTCTGTGTCGGTCTGGCACTAAAATTAAGAGGAAAAAAACGAAAAGATTGTGTGAGCATGTACATGTCAAAAGAAGTGATAAGGGAGAGCATTCATATATGCTAATCCCTGCCCCTCTCTGCTTCTTCTGTGGTGGCAGTGCAACGCAGAGGGTGCAAGCTGTGCTGGTGTGCTCTCCTTGTGGTTTGGCACAGCGATGAGGAGAGCAATGTGATGTGCCAGGCGCTTTGTATTCTAAGCCTGGGAGTAGAGGGATGGAGGCAGGAAGAAGGGGGGGAGGAGGGAGAAAATGAAATAGGAAGAGGAGACAGGGAGGAAGAGAGCACAGAGACAGTGTAATCACTTTTACACCCCCCGATACTGCTGTCCGCCTGACACTTGACTCTTACCCCAAGCCTTTTCTGCACTCCCCTCTACAATATCTCACACTGTCTGTGTGCCTTTCCCTTTTTACTCAGTCTAAACAGAAACTTGAGCTCACACGTTTTGGAAGTATTGCTTTTGTCCAGGTCTGTTTTGCTATCTTGTAACTTTTTTTGTTAATTTAGGTAAGCTTAGTTTCCATGTGCTTCCAGAGCTTTTTAAAGTGAACTCAAATATTTGGGTTTCATTATGTTCAAACTATCAAATTTCATATGGAAATTATGTTTTACTGCCTTTTGCCCCCTCCTGCGTATAGGTCCTGAGACAAAGCAGTGTAAGAAAATGAATGCGGTTCTGTACGATGGCATCTGAAACCAACACCGGCTCTCTGCTGTGAGGTAGTCCTAAATGTCTGAGAGAAAAATACAATGATGTTCTGAGTTCACAGCGAAACAATCTGCTAGCCTGTCTACTCCAGCTCTGTTGGCTGAGATTCTACCTGACTAATTTTGGCTTCTCTATATGCTTGCATTTGAACAGAACAATGACTCCTTTTCAGAAGTTGTTCTATTTTAGAAAATCCCAGGTGGTTTACAGTCAGAGTTCTCAGAAGTATGCCAACAAGACTCAGACTTGGGTTTTCAACCTGTCAAGTTCTTACTTTAATTGTGGATGTGGTACAGTATGATGTTGAGTTCAGTTATCCCGCTGTATTATCGTCTGTGCATCGATGTGCTTACCTGTGCAGTGGGCATGAGATGAAAATGCTGTTAAAGATTAAAGCAGACTCGCTTAAGAGTTTTCAGGATGCATGAGACATCTTCACAAGCTTTTCATCTTGAGTGGTTAAAGTGAGCAAACTGTCTAATGCAGAACCAACAACACACATGCACACTTAACCACAGTCCTGGCCACACCCAGCTCTTCCTCATTTCTTCCCTTTCTCTTGCCCCTTGATTAAATCTCTTTTTCCCCTAAAGTTCAAGTCTTGTCTGTACAACTAAAACCTAATTTTATCCCTCTATAGTTTTCTAAAAACTGATCAAAAGAACTGATCAGCACTAACTCACATATTCTTCCATGATGAGGTACATGCCTTTTTTTTTTTTTTAAATCAAACCCTCATATACTAATTGTGTATTCATCTGTGGCTGAAGGTAGTGCCTAACTAATGCATTTTGCAAGGAAAAAAAAAAAAAAGAGTGCAGAGCTACTTTACTTAGATATTAAAGGACTTTGGGCTGAGAGCCACAGAGTCGGAAAGCTGGTAACTGATGAGAGATAAAAGCATTGTTACATTGGCAGATGTATCCTCAAATTTGAATGATAAACAGCCACACAGCCTTCTTAAATGCTCTATAGGCAACCATGACACTAATCATTCATATGCAAGATCCCCGCTGGGTGTTAGTGGACTGTTCTGGTGAAACATAAGCCAAATCAAGACATACTACCATGTGTATTACAGTATAATGGGAAACAGATGTGGGGCAAAACTTAAAAGGATTAAAAGTAGCTCAGAAGTTTTAATTGTTCAACTGCCAGAGTTTGAAATAAGCTCCAGTTTATCAAGCCCCAACTGTCCCTAGACATTTATGCTAGAAAAAGTGTTAGGTAAGGGTTACAATACACACTGACAAAAGTTATGATAATTAATATGAGAATAGACATACAGTACACATACAAAAAAATAGTATTAGCAATGAAAAGACAGTATCAGTGCAGAAGAAGCATTTTCTAGTGTAGGCCAAATAAGCTTTTAAGTTCCTCAGTGTTTAGGGGGACTACCCGGTAGGTGGACTGATATACACTGCTCATAAAAATAAAGGGAACACTTAAACAACACAATGTAACTTCAAGTCAAACTTTTGTGAAATCAAACTGTCCACCTAAGAAGCAACACTGATTGACAATCAATTTCACATGCTGTTGTGCAAATGGAATAGACAACAGGCATGCAAGACATCCCCAATAAAGGAGTGTTTCTGCAGGTGGTGACCACAGGACCTATGCTTTCTGACTGATGTTTTGGTCACTTTTGAGTGCTGGTGGCGATTTCACTCTAGTATGTGATGGAGTCTACAACCCACACAAGTGGCTCAGGTAGTGCAGCTCATCCAGGATGGCACATCAATGCAAACTGTGGCAAGAAGGTTTGCTGTGTCTCTCAACGTTGTGTCCAGAGGATGGAGGCACTACCAGAAGACAGGCCAGTACATCAGGAGATGTGGAGGAGGCCGTAGGAGGGCAACAACCCCCTAGCATGACCGCTACCTCCGCCTTTGTGCAAGGAGGAACCGGAGGAGCACTGCCAGAGGGGTGGCATGAGGGCCCGAGGTCCACAGGTGGGAGTTGTGCTTACGGCCCAACACCGTGCAGGACGTTTGGCATTTGCCAGAGAACACCAAGACTGGCAACTTCGCCACTGGCACCCTCTGCTCTTCACAGATGAAAGCAGGTTCACACTGAGCACATATGACAGACGTGACAGTCTGGAGACGCCGTGGAGAACGTTCTGCTGCCTGCAACGTCCTCCAGCATGACCTGTTTGGCAGTGAGTCAGTAATGGTGTGGGGTGGCATTTCTTCGGAGGGGCTGCACAGCCCTCCATGTGCTCGCCTGCGGTAGCCTGACTGCCATTCGGTACTCACATTTGAGAAAGGAAAGGGTTGCTGTTATGGCAACTCCCCCAAAAGTCTTGGTGGAACCTCAGGAGCCTCCTACTTTAGCTTGTTTTTAACCCGTGTCGCGAGACTTCAGTGAATCTAGTGGTAATGCCAGACTTAAGGTTCATCTAGCTCGCCTCCGGCTGGAAGCACGGGAAGGGCAGCCAGTGCGTAAAGCAGAGTTTGATCTCAAACTCCAGATTTGCCAGTTGGAGATAGAAGCTGGAGAAGGAAGTCAAGCAGCTTCACATCACAATCAAAGATTTCGAAAGTTTGGTTACCAGTCAGCAGTCTGAGAAGACAAAATGAAATAACAAGGCCATCAAGCTGAAATTGAGGACACCCTTATAAAAGGGAATTCACCTGTGGCTAGAGGCAGTTCTCTCCTCCTCCTCCTTGCTAAAGATCATTTGCCACATGCGTTGAGCTGCCCCGGAGCATTTCATTTGTTTGTGTAAAGTTTGTGGTGGGAGTTAGAGGACTAGGTAAGTCTGGGGGACCCTGTACATTTCCTCACGTAGGATGTTTTCTGTTAAACACACTAGGTAAGTAGGTTGGTGCCACCCATGTAATGTTTGAGCAGGGACGTGCAGAGAGGTTTAAAGGGGCGGGTGCTCAAAGTTAAAAAGGGGCACATTGAACCAGGCTGAATAACAACAACACACATTCATCAAGAATCTAATATGGGAAGGGCGGGGCTGTGTTGATCTGAGACTGTAGACATTAAAAAGTCCACAGGAGAGATGGTAGCTGATTAAACAAGTGTCATGAGATAATAACAAAATGCAAAGATTGGTGACAGCGCTTGGAACCATAAGGCAACAAAAAACTGTGACATAAACTCGGCTCTGCCTGTGAATCACTCTTTGCTTCTCTTCTTCCTTCCTTCCCATCATTTCATATATCACTCTCCACTTGCTGTCCATCTGAGAACAAGGCACAACTTGCTATTGCAATAAACTATAATCTAATTATCCACACCTAACAACTCTTGCACTTAATCTATAATAAAATGATGACAGAAAAATGTTATAGCACTGCCTTTAGTAGCCTCATACAGCGCCTACTGTTTCCTCCTCATGTCCTTACCAGCCATGTCTGCACAATGTTATATCATGAGTAATATTTTTTTAAATCCAGCTAAATAAAACACACACATGCACACACAGTGACATTTTAGACCTTCTTCAGAATACTGTATATACTATGGGCATCATGGTGCTGATCCAGAATCCTTACATTATTATTCATTACTAGAGCTACAATAATAAAGCAATGAGGAGGGGGAAGTAATAAATATGAAATAATGTATTTATGATGATTCCATTTGTTTCACTATCCACTCTGTGCAGGGCAAAGCTTATTACATGTTTAAACTGTAGAGATACAATCATTTTACTGCTGTAAAATCCAACTTTTGTCTTATTTAAAATATAAATCTAATATAATCTGCTTCTTAATGTATGTTTTTTAAAATACAGCTTGTGTTTTTTAATATATTATAATTATAATAATTATTATGTGGACATGCATATTAGATCGTTTTTTAGTGAAATATAATCCCTCCAGAAAGGCAGGAAATGCCCAGAAACTTACTTTAAAACTAAATATGTTCTAAATACTTTAAAACTAAATATGTTCCCTAAAACGGTGACAGAGCTACAGACCCATGACAGCCTTACACAGGTAGCCAGCAGCTATGACCAGCACTACTTGTGCAGTTAATAAAAGGACAGGTAATGTTTGTCGCGCTGTTGCACACACAGCACGCTCGTTTGTTTCAGTTCGTCAGTTGCAACAAGACAACTTACCAACGTGTACGTAATAAGCTAATACTCCTGTGTGCTACACACTACAGTGTACGCTGTACACCTACTTACTGGTTGTGTCGCATCAGTCTGTGTCTCTGAGTTAACTTGTGTTTCTCCTACAGCTCCGGACCGCAAAAAATGCGCGTGCTCTTTGTGAGCTCGTTCCCGGCTCGTAACCAGCGCGTTCTGCCGTCGAGGGCGATCATTGGTTAATAGTGATCATGTGACTGATGCAAGCCAGATCCTTTTATTTAGCAAAACTGTGATTAATAGTTAAATATTATTGTTGAGGGGCACAGACAGGACTCCGCACGCACACACACGTAAAAAAATAAATAAAAATTTTTTAAAAGTTGCCTCAACAAAAGGGCACTTTGGGCACTCATCAGGAAAGGGGCGGGTGCTCAAGCCCCTCTAGCCCCCCCCTCTGCACGTCCCTGTGTTTGAGCTTATTTTGTGAGTTGAGGATTAGGGCTTTGTTTCTTTTGTTTCTCTCTTAAAGTAAAGCTCAGCTTTCTGGGTTTGTCTTTTTGGTGTTTTTCTTCGGCACAACCAAACGCTCCCTTTCTCCCCCACATTGTTGTATGGCTTTGAGACTTTTTTTTGTTGAGAAATTAACCATTAAAACTCTTTTGCTACAACAGTTGTACTGACCTATTGAAGTTGTTGTGTTACCCCCTCCTGCCAACGAGAAGGCATACCACAAGATTGTCATATCTCTGTTAAGACTCAGAACTTGGTCAGCCTATTTTTTCCCCCTTTTATTTTAGAAATATCAGTATCTATATTAGTCTTATCCCATTTCGGCTCTACTACACAGGTCTATAAACAGCTGCCAAAACATATTTGGTGACTGATTTTAGAATTTTTTTTTATTTTAATTGTATTTTTTTTAAGCACATCTAGCTAAAGGGCCAGTGACCTCATGCCATCGTAAAAAGTCGGTCTGTCGATCGAGAAGTAATACTGCTCAGAGTATTGGAAGAGTATTGGTGAAACTTGCAGGGATCACCTAATGGGTCTATACCCAAATTGTGGTCAACAATCGCTAAATCCCAACTGTGTCATTGATGTTCTGCTTATCTTTATCTAGCATGGGGGTCCTCCCAGAAGGCTGACCAGTTACAGCATCAATTCAGATTTTAAGACAGTCTCAAGCCCTGCTGTCTGTTTTGGGATGCAGTTTGTTCACTGTAATCTGGAGTCTCAGTCCAACTAGTGCTTGCAGCAAGTTTATATGCAAGCTCACCAAGACTGCAGAGCAGAACAAGGATGACTGTTGCCAGCTGCAGTCCAGAAGGATGGCGGTGGGGTCTGTCTGTAGGACTCACTGGGGAAGCGCCTGAATATTTTACTCAGATTTTTTAATTTGTCACAAAATGCTCAGCATTGAAATGTTGGCACAAAACTTCCTTATATAGTATTCATTAATAATTCATCTAAGAAAGCATCAGTGTGTCTTCTCAGACGCATGAACACACCTTTACATCTGCCACAACTTGAATCTAGTTCTTTGGGAAACACTACACAATGATCAGAGTTTGATGACCAAGTGGTGTTCCTGTACGCGAAACATCTTAATGTCACGTTTCCTTACAATGGTAACTATAATGAAACTGTCATCTCTCGTTACAAGGCTGTTTTTTGATGATAAAGAAAGGGCCATGCCCAAAAGGAGTAAGGTATATAGAGAAGAGAATAAGAGAAAATGAATTTATAGAGCCGTTTCTCGATTGTAGGCCGCAAATTAAAAACCTTTTACAAATGTAAATTTTTGAGTGAGCTCCAGAAATGCTCAGGAAATTTAGCATTGTTGTATCTATGCCTTCGCAAACAGAAAGGATTCTTTTTGCCAATCCAATGTATTTGTCGTTGTGTTCATAGAAGGGTCTGTAGTTATCAGAGTTTAGCCTTTATATGTTCAAATCACAAGCCTTTGTCTGTTTTCTGTGTCGTAATATCTGAACTAATTTTTTCTGCAAGAGCAGCATGGAGGCATGCAGGCGGGATCTCTGCCAGCAAAGATGTGGCTTGTAACAGCTCTCTTTTTAGTGACAGTCTATGGCATATTCAGCATCCTCAAATGTTTATATTGAATGTTTCAGAAGCTTGAAAATCACCATGGCAATGGTTCCAAAGACAAAAGCCCTAGCCTTTTGTCATGGGTAATTATCACAGAGTAGGCCCCTTAAAGCCTTCCATTTGGCTCTGAACAAATTCACATTTAATTTTGCTCTCATGCATTTGACACAGGGCTTTTTTGTATTCAAATCAGGCTTAGATGTAGAATTTAAATATTGACTGAAATGAGTTCTGTTTGACGCAAGTAGTTCTTTCTGCTTTTTCTTTCTCCAGATTATTTCGATATTTGGAACCATGGAGAAGGGATAAGAAGGGCTATAGAAAGGCCACTTGAAATTTCCTAACGAAGCCACCTTCCCCATATAAGTGAACATTCGAAAACACAATACCTTGAAAATGAGCTTTGGTATTAAACCCAAGTTTAGGTGTCTTATCTCCCACTAGCTGCTGAGTCTCTAAAAGCTGACTTAGCAGAATGAAGAATAACTGCGAGCTTTTGCCAAAGCCGATCCCACTGAAGTGTCATTTCCACACGCTCTGTTTTAAACTCCATGTAACTTCAAATAAGTAGGTCAGAGAAATATGAAAAAAAGTGCTGTGGGGGAATCGACTCAGAGCTACATACAATGTGATGACATTATGTACAATATAGAGATACATCTTAGGTTATATTTAATGGTTAGGTTCTCCAGCAATTTGGTTTAATTGAACATGAATCACTAAATGCAAAATTAAGCCCCATGTCTGTTGGCTGCTCTCAGTTTGTGTTGGTTTTTCAGGCTCTCAAAGCAATAATCAGAATTGGTTCCACATCACCCAGCTGCTTCGGACGCAAACTTTAATTTTACAAACCAAAAATTTCTTGTTATAGGAAAAAGGTTGTGGTTTGGATTAAAATATACCCCTTCATAGCATTGATCATTAACTTACCCGGTGTGTTTAATTGTGACATTGGGGGGTCTTTTTATAAACTTCTATGTGATGATTGGAAATGAGACCCATTTCAGAATGGCCTTTATCCAGTACATGACATCACCACAGGGCACATGCGCATCTGCCAGGAGAAGTAGAATGACTGGCTAGAACCATGAGGAGACATGTAAAGTTTTGTCTTAATGTTATAAAATTATAAAGAGAAATTACACTATTTGTATATAAAGTGTAAACTAATTAAAGAGTGAGAAATCTTTACGTGCATTAACCTTTGTTTTTATTTTCATTTCATCACAATGTTCAACCTTTTTGCTTAACCTGGACTAGCAGCACAACAGAAATAAATTTGACAAGTTAATTCAACCTTGTCTTTGATTCAGATTGTAATAGCTCAACAATTAGAATATGCATATAAAGATATACAAGCATTTGAAAAAGGAAAATCAAGTATATCTCATGATTCAAAAGCTTAAAGAAAACATTGGCAACAATAACTTGAAGAAATCATTTATGTTTCGAGTTTCCAGGAATTTTTATGCAGATCTCTTTTAAGGTCCGGCCGCAGCAGGTTTGAGGTCTGGGCCATTTCCACACGTTGATTCTTCTCTTTTTTTAGCCATTCTGTTGTAGAGTTATCAGTGTACTTGAGATCATTGTCCTGCCTTTTACCCTGTTTCAGCCCAGCTTTAGCGGCCTCTTAGATTGCCTCACGTTTAACTCTAAAGTACTTTGGTATACAGGAGTTCATGTAGGCGTGTGAGTGTGACTGCAAAACAAGAACAAATAATCATTCCTCGACCACTGTGATTGACATTTGGTATTATATTTGTGAAGTGTGTTTTGATATGCTGTGTTTGGTTTTTGCAAAACATAGTGCTGTGCATTATGTTTAGATATCGCTACATTGGTCTCATCTGTCCAAAAGACAGACAAAAGTCTTCTGGTTTGGTCAGATGCAAACCAAAGCTGTGCTACCTTGCTCTTTTGCTCCTTGCTCAAGAGGCTTTTCTCCTGTCAGCAGTTCTAAAAAAAGCCGTACCTGTTAACTCTTTCTCTAATTACATTGTCATGCTAACTGCGGCCTGTGGAGTCTGAGATGTAGCTCTTGGTCTTATTGCGATTTTTCTAAGCATTGCTTGAGTTGACTTTGCTAGGGTGTTCAGCCCTGTTAAGATTTTGGCATTGTTTTAACATACACACCTGAGTTCTCTGAATAAGTAAACTGCCCAAACCTCTGCTTTTATAGGTGCTCACACATGCTGAGGATCAGTTAATCAAGTGCATTTGATTACGAGCACCTGGCTGCAATTTATTCTCTTAATCTCTATAGACGCTGCAACAGTTTATGTAGTTTTTTTTAGAGGTCTGCACATAGTCCTGTCAAACCTTTGTTTTTCACCTTACTGTATAGAAGAATAAAACACTAGCAGACAGATTATAAGTCAGCATGTGGATAAGCCATCCTACCTAAATGAGTTTATATGGCAATAAAGCAAAAGTGAGTGATCTTCTGTCCTTCATCACCCTGACGCTCATTCATTTCCTTACCTCACCTCCTCTCTGCTCATGTGCAATCTGGATGTTGAAGCCTCTGCTGATGTCTGAAATGTTTCAGACATCAGCAGAGGCTTGAATGCCTCCTGCAACCTCTTTGCCTCCCTCAGTAACTCTTCCAAACGCCGTTAGAAAGGTTCAATAATTCACAAGCTAGTTGCCATAAGGATAAAGCTTATTTTTTCCCCCCATATGCAATAAACTGGAGGACACTCAGCACCAGCGAAAAAAAGAGAGAAGGATTCTGTTAAAAATACTGCTGACAAATTTATAAGAACATATTGCAAAGCTGAGCCTATAAATTTTTTACTAAATCGTATGGTGGTTGTTGTATGGAAAGAAAAAAAAAAGGAGGAAAACCTCACGGCTCAGTAGTAGGGCGAGTGTCCAGCAGAGAGATTTATTTACACAAGATTATATGAAAAAAGAAAAGTTTTTACTACAGTGCATGATACAATATTATTCTTGTAGTCTATTTATAATCAGGTTCACTCAGTAACAACTTGCAGTGGTCTGATTTTTTTTCTTTACAGGCATTATTTATGAGGTCTCTAATATTTAAATGTGTATAACATTTTCCAAGTTCAGCCTGACATTATATGAATTGCAATGGAAATAGGCCAGCATATATTTTTTCAGATTTTATGTATGAGAGTAGAAAAAAAATGTGTTCAAGTGCTTTAACCAGTCTATTTATAGCCAGCGTGACTGGATCTTAAGTTTTTTTGCTTTATTGTTTCCCTCACCATCTCCGTTAAGGAGCGGCTGAAAGTTTTATTCTTCAGTTTTTTCAGTGAGAAGTTATTAACAACAAATATTTTTATAGACCTCTTTGATATTAACCAATATTTTTATATTTTAATATTTCAACCTAATTTCCTGCTTTCTTCTCCCCAACAGAGCCACTACATGACTGTTCATATCCCTTTCATCTACTAATTTTCAAGCAGACAGTACATTTCCTATTTTTTAAAAGTTGCCATTTTACTTAATTCATTTAAACTTTTCTTCTTTCCACCATGACGCTGTTATCTTGTGCGTCCCCAGTGTCCTGCAGAGTTTCTTTCCTTTCCGACTTACTCTTTATCAAAACCTTGTCATTTCCCAGCAGAGAATAGTTGACTATGTCCTCCCATTTGTTTTTCCAAGAATAGACTATGCTGTTATCTGGAAATTGTATGTCTCTCAGAATTACTTCCTGCGTCTTACGGTTCCCATGGATCACTTTGGTGTAGCTCTTTATTTATTAGACAGGTGGATAATTTTGATGTAGTCTGTGCTTTTACAAATCATAATCCCAATTGTGTTTTTTCCCTCTTTTTTTTTTTAGTTGAAATCAGTGTAACCAGCTTCATTATATGAACGTATTTTGGTCAAGAGATTTACTCAAGGATATTTGTGACTGCAGTAAAGAAAAAAAAAAACACAAAAGAAGGTTAGAAATGATGAAAAATAACTTTTTATTTAAATTAGGAAACTGTCTTTATGTTGAGGGGATGCACACTATAGCATGAATCCCCTGTCTATGACAGGGGTGGGTAACTCCAGGCCTCATGAGTGGTGTGCTGCAGCTTTTAGACATCACCCTGGGTCAACACACCTGAATCAAATGATTAGTTCATTACCAGGCCTCTGGAGAACTTCAAGACATGTTGAGGAGGCAATTTAGCCATTTAAATCAGCTGTGTTGGATCAAGGTCACATCTAAAACCTGCAGGACACCAGCCCTTGAGGCCTGGAGTTGGACACTCCTGGTCTATGAGAAACACAAAACCAGAAATACACACATACACAAAAGTTAACACCTGACCCCCTACTCACACTCGCCCTCTGTTGCCATGGTGAAACAAAGTGAGGTCTTAAAACTGTAAGTGCAGGGAGCCAGGCAAAAGTGACATTATATGGGATTATTCTAAATCCAATAGAGGGGGGAAAAAGGATCAGGTAGATCCTTCAGGACCTGGGATTTAAAAGGACAATAATTCTGACTGGGACTTGCTGGGAGGATAACACCTGTAATCTCTCCACGATAAGTAGTTGTATTTCTTACACCAAACCTTCTGGAGCTGAAAAATTAGGGCAAATGCAGAAATTCTAAAACTGTATTTCCTCAAACAGCCACTAGAGACTGGCTTCAGAACCAGGTTTACTACCAGTTATGATAGAGCTTCAGTTTAAAATTCTCAAATTTAGAATAGTAGTAAACATATTAATGCCTTGTCATGAACAAGTCTGCACCTTTTTTAAGTGAATGACATTCTAATATTGTTTCATGTGTATGCTAGCAGGTATCAACTGAGCTAGTTAATATCAAATTAAAGCTAGCTAAACTTGACTTAAACTTCATCCTCTTGAACAAAAGTGTTTGCTTATGGCTCCGTAAAACACTTGTTCTTTAACTCTGTACAGAACTGGTGCTATATGAATAAAATAAATTAATTTAAGATATGATATCATGTGGGTACTCCCATCCTTTATATACAGTTCTTGATTAGCCTCCACTTAGTAAAGTCTGAAACATTTTACTTCACACTACTACCATTAAACATTTCATTAATACTAAGGGAGGTGATCCGGAGTTTAAAGAAAACATTATTTTGCCATTCATTGTTTTTCCTATGGGATCTTAGAGAAATTTGCACAACAACATCCCGCCTCACGAGTTTCCTCTCGGATGCCTTTATGTTGTCAGCCTTGCCAGCGATTACAGCCCGCAGGGCAGGTAAAGGGCTGTGTTGTTGCAGAAGGTTGACAGAGAAGAAAAGCTCTGGGCTCAAAGGAATGGGCCTTCCCCTCACCGCACAGCAGCCATTACTCTAAATCACCCCCCTTTTTCCTCCTCCTCCTTCTTTATCCCTGACCTCCGTTAGAATTCACTGACCTGGAAAATATCTGGTGAGTCCAAGCCACCAAGAGCGGCACTGGCCCTAGCGTCGCCTGCAAACAGCAGAAATATTGAGCCAATTACAAGATTATTATCTGGTGGTAGTGGCAGGGGAACACAGTGGGAGTGTATTTATGCCTGCCAGTGCTCCCTGCTGAAAGAGGAAAAATGAATCAGAGGCTTTTGGGAGAGAAGTGGACAGTACTCATTCCCACTTGCCTTTATTTCTTTACAACTCCCGTTTATTAACAGACTTTGGCTCCCATCCAAGCCCCTTTCTAAAAGGTCAAAGATAACACCAGGAAATGGCCCTTTTGGAGCTGATAGTTTGTTAGTATTTTCACCTGGCTAATTCATATGCCGTGCTGTCATATTGTGTGTGCACCTGATTTACAGTAAATATGACCTATGACACATTCAGACTTTTTTTCACCATTTATTTAAGAGACATGAGTCACAGCCTGGATATGAGGGCAGAGCTGAGTTGGTTTGCAAGTGTAATTTGTTCAGCAGGGAAGGGAAAGCATTGATGCATCAGGCCCTTTATTCCAAAGTGGTTGCTTTATAGACAAGCTTACAAAGGGCACATTTAGTGATCTACTGCCTGTTACTGTGTACATTGGATTTGGTTTTTTAATAGGGAATAGAGTTTCCTGAAAGAATCCTGGCCTCTCTTTCCAGCTAGTTAGTTCCATATGAGAGGAATGACGTACATTTACAACTTGTATCATGTTCTGTCATGTCTACAAACTGTTTGTTTGTCATCTTCTAAACATTGTAGTCAGCCTTTGTATTTTTTCTTGTTTTGTCTTCTGTACTCAAACGTATGCCAAAGCATTGAATTTGATTTAAAGAGAAGCCTGGGTTTGCGTGCTCCGTTTCGTATTTCATTTTGGGTCTGCATCTTGTTTCACAAGTCGATCCCACTGCCTGCGTTTCATGCGTCAGTATGCTTAGGGAGTCGTTTTTTAGCAGTGTGATGAAGACATCAAAGCAGAATCTGGAACTGCAGTAAATCTCAAGCACT
Source organism: Aulonocara stuartgranti (assembly GCF_965226115.1). NCBI lineage: Eukaryota > Metazoa > Chordata > Actinopteri > Cichliformes > Cichlidae > Aulonocara > Aulonocara stuartgranti. The sequence goes on along the minus strand of NC_138959.1, from coordinate 7,399,883 downwards.
TGGACGGTTTGTCATCTGTTACATCACCTACCACTGCCAGTAAAGTTTCATTAGAAAGCGCTGCATGCTTCTTCTCTAGAATGGAAAGAAATGTCCTACTACAGTTCCCCTACTGTAAAAAAAAATTATTTCCCCAAGTAAAACTTTAATGTTGAGAATTAAAGTTCTTCTCTTTATATAACTTTACTGTGTATTAGTCACATTATTGGTTAGACCTTTGACAGCTTTGAGGATTTGTTTTGGAGGTCATCACAAGTACAAAATCTGTGACACCACTCCAAGATACACCAGATGAGCATGGATTTTCTTAATGATCTCTGCAAGCACAAAAACATGCCTGATCTACTCGAGTTGCATTGTGGGTAATATAGACAAAAAGAGAATTGGTTGGAATTAAAGTAACAGAAACTGGCTCTGCTGCATCATTTCATATAGATGCAAATCTGGCTGCAGCCTACTGCTTATCCAGAGTTGGGTCACAGTGGCAACAGTCCTTCTCCTCAGTAATGCCCACAAAGCCATGAGATGGATAAACATTTAACTGAGTTCTGGGTTTAGCCTGGGCGTCTGACCTACTAATTGTGCCCTCTAGACTCCCAGGAGAAGTTGCAAAAAGGTAACAAGCGATGGCTTGGTTTCAAACTGCCTCTGCATATTTAGACTTGTTACCTTTACTTGACTCTTTAAAAGTAATTAATTTTAGCCACTTGTAACCACAGTTGCATTCAGTTGGTCGGTACTCAGAGCTCTGAGAGGCACATAAACAAGAACCCATGATAAGTAAAATCCTTTGCTTAGAGTAAATGGTGTAGCTGTGTAAGTTAGCCAAAGCTAAATTTGGGAAAACCTGGAATAAGTGTTCAAATTTCATTTTTCAAACAGAAACAAATATGCTGTTTAATCAGTATTGCATTTTTCAGGTGACTATAAAATTTATATCACTCTGACTACTACTTTATGACGTCTCTATTTTAACTTCCAAACATGGCTGTCTTCATGTAATCTACATTACACCATGCCACATCCCTCCCTGTCTCCGAAAATTCCCCCCACTGTTTCGAGTGGCCTCGCAGCACCACACCACTGCTGTTAGCGCATCGACCACAGGACCAGCTCAACGCACACCATGAAATATGGATGCTTCCTTTAGTACAGACTCATTTCTTTTTCATAACGCAGTAATGTTCTCTTTTGCGTCGGAAACCTGTGAGGACTGCTTTGGAAGGTTGGTGGTTCCCAAATCAGCATGTTCCCGATGTAGGCAGGAAGACATTCTGAGTGTCTGCCTGCATGCCAGCGTCTGGAAGTCCTCTTTTATCAATAAATAGTCTCAATGTTCTCCATCAGTGACTTGTCAGCTCTGCAGCCTTTGTAATCCCTGATGGCATTGATTTTGTTTCAAAGTACTATTATACTGCCTCGCTCTGGACTCTCGGTGCGATGGGGCAGAGCTAATGCGAGAGGAAAGGAGCCTTGTCCGGGATCCTCTTTACACAGCTGTAGGAGAGGTCGCAGTTACTGAGAGGACTCCGGAGGTCAGCTGACGGTCAGTGTTGCAGGAAGATGTCGAGACATCGGTGCACCTGTGTTGACGCTGTTGCTCTTATCGACCACATCCTGCTTGTCCCCACTGTGCTGACCTCGTGAATCGTCCCTCAAAGAGGGGATTCACTCAGGATACTGGATGTGTTTTGACATTGGCCTGAAGGTATTGACTTGTAGCTCTTAGATCCATTTCACCTCACACACTGAGATCAGCCAGCAGCTGTTTTAAAACCTGAGACAACCATAAAGAAAACTGACAATGCCATTCTTGTTCTGTCATTTCGGTGATCCAACCTGCAGCAGCTTTACTCACAAAAACAGTACATTCAGCAGCTTTACCTAGTTTACTGTTTTCATTATGCTTATAGTATGTTTTCTTTTACAACTATTGCTGCAGATTATAAAAAATCTATTCGAAAAGTTTGAGCGTGCACACATTTATTCCAATTTCCATGCACTTTCCTGTACCTGTGCAGATGGCAGATTAATCTAAATCTGAATCTTCAGGCCGTAACAGCGACAGATCCGACAGATCTTTAATGTCTGCACCTGTTATCTGTTCGTTGTCAACCCACCAGTTAGAGCATTTGATCAGAAAGAGCTTGTATTTGTCATTATAAAGAGTAATTGCAAACAGCCCCGAGCAAAAACAGCCATCACGTTCATCTCGGCTAGTGTCTTTTAGAAATGCACTCTGTTTGTTTAGCGCTCCGTCTCGGCAAACATGCCCTCTGTCTTATTTCATACTGTGCATGCTAAACGGAGCATGATTGTATACCAGTGTCTTAGCAAGGATGAAAAACGGTGCCTGTCACATCAGAAATTAAAACGTGCCTACTGTCAGGCAGAAGCTGCACTGTGATTGTATATGTTACTATGTATTTTACTACATGGTATTACACGCAACAGATTCAGTTGTCGAGCACTCTCCAGAAATTTATGAGGACCACCCTCTTTGATGGTCTTCTGTCACAGGTGGGAAACTTCATCTACCTTGGGAACAGGCCGGGCCACTTAGTCGGTGCCAGTCCTTGCTTTACGCAGCAGCCAAGCAGATGAATAATTGACACTTGCATTCTGTACTTTGGTGAATTTTAAAGCTGTATTCTGCAGAGACTCTAAATGGTAGAGGGAGGGTGCGTTAATCATTCATGGGCTGCTTTTACCCACTTTTGCTTAAGGTCGCTGTCCTGAAGGCGGCTGGACAGAAGGAGAGTGGAGGTAGAGAGATGTGAAAGAAAATGGTGAAAAGATGCCATTTATAACTACGACCAAATATTATAATTTCAGGGATTGCTCTAGCTGAACTTTATCACCAGGATTTCATTTCATTTAGGATCAGTATGTGGCTATGCATTGTGTTCAGATTGCTCAAGTGGAACCATTTATATGAGAAATTTTCCAAATTATGCTTGAAATAAACATAATGTTGAACCATATGTGAACCTTGTGAGGAGGAAAAAAAGTCTCCCTATCCACTTGAATGGATTTTTTGGATACTTTTTTTTCCCATTTGTTGAAAAAGAATGGCAAGAAGGTGATCATACTGCGAGGGCATTGAGTATTAATATTTTATAACTGGCATTACCATAGTAGAGGTATAGAGATTGACATTCTCTCTTTTTTGCTCTGGACAAGAGTGAGGAATACCCCCTTTCAAATGCACCCAAGGGAGAGCCCCCTCTTTTATAACCACACCACATCTCTTTACATCCAGAGGCGTTCCTGAAAGCGGAGCTGCGGCAAACCTGCCAATCAACATTTGGTCACGCATGAGAGAAATCCAATAAATAAACTTCTGCAACCAAACTGTTACTAGTGTTATTCTTGATTGATTGGATTCAATGTTTTTGATGACTTAGCTGGAGTTCGTCCAGTTTTAATGTTTATTGTTGTAAGAGCGGTTGTGTAACTGCGACAGTTGCTTAGTAGGTTTCGGTGAAGAGTGCAGGTCAAATAAATATTTCACTTCCTTTTTTCTCTCTCACTATTTTCTCTTCTCAGAGAGCTGATGCCCAAGACCCTGGAGGGTCAAATCACAATGGAGAAAACTCCTAGCTACTTTGTGACCAGGGAAGCTCCTGCCCGAATCTCCGCCATGTCCCGGAACACCAAGCTGATCGTCGTAGTGAGGGATCCTGTCACTAGAGCTATCTCCGACTACACACAGACACTGTCTAAGAAGCCTGACATTCCCTCGTTTGAGAGCCTCACCTTTAAAAACAGGACTACAGGGCTCATTGACACATCATGGAGCGCCATCCAGATTGGCATCTACGCCAAGCACCTGGACAACTGGCTGCAGTACTTCCCCATGGAGCAGATCCTGTTTGTGAGCGGCGAGCGTTTGATCAGCGACCCAGCTGGAGAGCTGGGCCGTGTGCAAGACTTTCTCGGGCTCAAGAGGATCATCACAGACAAACATTTTTATTTCAACCAGACCAAGGGATTCCCGTGCCTGAAGAAAGCAGAAGGCAGCAGCAAGCCCCACTGCCTTGGAAAAACCAAAGGGCGAACCCATCCAAACATTGACCCTGAGGTGGTGCAGAGACTACGAGACTTCTACAGGCCCTTCAACATGAAGTTCTACCAGATGACAGGAAGATTTTTTGGTTGGGATGACTGAATGTTTAGTTTAGTTTTGGTTTTTTCTCGTGAAGTTGAGAACTATCAGACTGCAAAGGATCACAACTGACAGAAAATCAATATAAGATTCTGAGAATAAAGTTTTAATTACAATAACATAGTTATTGGGGAAAAAAGGCTACTTTGGCAAAAAAAAAAAAGTCATGGATAATTCCAAACATATATAATTATCATATTAAATTTAGTTTATTAAAAAAATTATATAGAAATATTTATATTTTAAAAAATATTTTATGACATAAAAACGATTAATTAATTTTTAATAATACTTAATTATTTGAGATATATTTGATTGATAGTACTTTTATTTATAGCAGTCAACCCCCTGCCAAAAACAGGTCACTTGGGAAAAATGTGTGTTCTGCAACTGGTTGGTGAGTGGTTGCCGGAGGTTGCTGGATGTTACCAAGTAAAATCTGGCCACAGATGTGAGGGTGTACCAAAAACCTTCTTGATTGTTTCAGAGGCTAACAGATTGCAGCGTTGCCTGTGGAAGACCCCAGCTTATCTCTAAACACTCACCAAACATTTACTGAGAAGAAAACATTCTGCTTCAAAGCATCTTCATTACAAACTGCATGAGATGGCTGCCACTCGCTAGCGACCTAAGCAGTTGCAACACATGGCTGTGAACTGAGCCTGGTTAGAAGGAAACAATATACTGATTTAAAAGAAGTGATAGCTTTTATTAGTTAACTTGCATATGCATCATCTGGTATTTGTTTTTTACGAGTACCTTACTGAGGGTGATACAAAATGGTATAAGAAAAAAAACAAACTTTTTTTCTGCTACTTTTGTTCAAAAACCATGGAGATTCCTTACACTTTCTCTAAATATTATTTCCCTAGTGGTTTTTAACCCCTTATAAATGGCATAGCTTTATGCTAATTTTGTATTTTTCTCAAATTAGTGCAAATTAATATTCAAAATTAAAAAAACTATATACGTAAAATTATTATAATAATTATTATTATATTATCAATATTAGTATTGCCACTTTTAATGCCTAATTTTGTTTTTTTGCCGAGATATGACATTTTTTCCTAATAGGTTTGAAGAATATTTACACTTTTTCAAAGAACCAGTACTTTTATTCACTCGTTTGCTTACCGTTCTCTTAGATTCCCAAATCTGTTCTCAAAGTCTTGTATTTTTTTTTTCCAAACAGTGTTTCCACCACTCCATCCTCAGCATTAATACACTAGCAGCAATACAGGGCTGTTAAAAAAGATCAAGATGCCCTATCTCACCTCAGTGGCAGTTTTGATATGCAATATTTCTCTGCTACATTTTCCATCCTCAGAACTCGTTGTGATCCACGCTCATGGAGATGTTTTCTTCAAAAAAAAAAAAAAAAAAAAAGAGTGAGTTGTTGGAAGATTTGCATCATATCTGCCTGCATTATCTGGGGAAACTTTTTTTCTTTCACGTTGCAAGTCCTCGGCTGTGAAATGGAAATTATTGTGTGCTGTGCTTCCACAAGAGGATGGGTAAAATCCCATAGTGTCCAGGAGCTTCTGATAAAAACTAATGCCATATATTAAACATGACTGCTTTAAAATGTTCACATTTTTTCTAGCAAAAGTAATATGAAAAGATAAAACATAGTTATTTTTTGAAATGTATTTATTCGAGAGGTACACGAGAAGCAAGTATGCATTTTGAGCAACTCCTCGGTGAGTGTGTCCTCATTTATTATTATGTTTTCCATGCTTTTAGAGTTTTGTTTGTTTTATACTGTGTGCGCTAAAAAATTGTTATCCTCGTTTTAATTTCAGGTCGTTCATTTCATTATGTATTTACTATACATGGATGAATGTGGTGTTGGAACACTTTCAGTTCCAGAGTTGTGAGTTTGTTATTTCAAGGGTCGTTTACCCACCTTCAGTTAATGAAGCTGCAAGCAAAGATAGCACTCACTGTTATTCAAGAGACATAGACTCCGATGGAGGAAAAGGGCCTTCCCAAACTGTGACTCAGATTTCCTCAACATGCCTCCTTGTGTATTGAATACACTTAATGTCACTGGCCTTCCTTGCCTTGAGGCAGTGTGTGTGTGTGTGTGTGTGTGTGTGTGTGTGTGTGTGTGTGTGTGTGTGTGTGTGTGTGTGTGTGTGTGGACACTGTGCTGAACCCAGGGAGCATGAGAACAATGACTGAGTTGTGTTCCTTCTTTGTCCACTTGTATTGTGAGCTACTTTCTGAAAGCAGATGTGCCTCAAAAGATAACGCAATCAACAATGTTATTTTCTGTGTGTGTGTGTGTTTGTGCGTGGTTGTGCAAGAGAGCTTCAGAGAAGAACCTTATATAGACTTTGGGGAGATTATGTAACAAATCTAACTTTATTGTTGCGACTGTTTCTTTCTTAAAGTGTTGAGGTTTTTTTTCGCACCCGTTGAATAAAAGATGTTATATGTAAATATTTTGTGTATCTGAACCTCTCTCTCTTTTTTTTTTTTGGGGGGGGGGTGTCATGGCTGTAACTTCATTGCAAAAATCCAGGCATAAGGTGTATATCCACACTCATAAGGATGAGCCACTAAAGCTCAGCCTTCTACGGATTGATAACACCCATTGGTTCCTGCTTTCCCATCTCCTCTGTTACACCTTCCCATATTGTCTCAGCTTATCTCTGCCCAGCCTCCATGGAAGAGTGTCAAAAGGAATTATTGGGGATTTTACAAGATGGTTAAAGTCTGACATCCTTTTTGGTGTGGGGAGCATTTTGAAAACTTAGGTACAAGCTTTTTTTTTGGAATAAAGCCCAGGAAGTTGAAGTAGTACCTGTGGGGTCCTTGGGTTGGAAAATGCATTTAGTTTGCATATGAAAAACAGAGCAAATAAACACCTGCACTACCTGGACACTTATTTTTTCTTTTAGTTTGCACATCCATAACTGTAAAACAAATATTGTGTGCTATGCTTCTTAAAGTGGTTTGGTGAAATCACATAGTGTCCAGGGGGTTTTGAAAAAACGCTAATGCCATGTATTAAACATAACTGCTTTACTTTTTTTTTTTGCATTTTTCTAGCAAAAGTAATATAAAAAGATATTTTTCACATGTATTTATTCGAGAAGTACACGAACAGTAAGTATGCATTTTGAGCAGCTCCTTGGTGAGTTCTTCCTCTTTTATATTCTAGTGTGTTGGCAGCATCTTGAAGACTCAAGAAAAGGCTTATTGTAGAATAAAGTCCAGGAAGTTGAAGTAATTTTGGGGGGCTCTTTGGGTTGGAAACTGCATTTGCTTGCATTTGATGAATAAGGCTAAATGTGTTGCAATTTTGTTAATCCACAACAAACTTTGTTCGTCCGTTCTGCATGTCAGAAATATCGCAGGTAAGGTTCTCGGCTCTGGTGCTTGCACAGAAACACTAAAGTTGGCCAGAAAAGAGAAAGACATCATTACTTGGATCAAGTCTGCTTTCACCAGGATACATGAAGAAGAAAATGCTGAATGTGGAGATTGTGAACCATGTTCAAAATCTGATAAATGCATTTAGCACGCTATTGTAACCTAAGCTTGCACCTCCCGAAGCTTATCCATTGTGCATGCCAACTTTTTAGGCATCTGGGTTAATACACACATCACTGATGGCCGGTTAAACTTGTGACACACCCAACAAATAAAAGCAAAGGTTCTTCGATCTACTGTGCCTACTGTTTCAAAGAAGCCTGCTGTGCGAAACATTGCTTTAACCCTTGTTTCGATGTTCTGCAAAACAGGTGAGCTTTCATCTTATAGGAGTCTGAAACAAGTACAGTACCCTTATAACCTCTAAATTACAGGAGCACACAGTGCTTGTCGACTCTTGTTCTTTTGCATTTTGCTGGCATGCATTGTTTGACAGCTAGTACAGATTAAAGGATGTCAGACTTTCTCTAAGATCTCATGACTGTGGCACCAATGCACAAATAACAGAGTGACAATAAACAGAATGCTGAGTTTTAAAAAGCTTCTGTAACAAGCCTTCCCCTGGTTTAAACCCAAGAACTTCCAAGCCAGTACCCAACCATTTGGACTGCTTTTAACTCGGGGAAAGTGCCAAGTGTGGTAAGGCAGAAAGAGATGTGTGGTATATGTTGGAGAATATGCTGATTCTGAGCGTCATGTTTAATATTTTAATTAATGCTTTTCCAGAGTTGACTTGTTAAAATGTATCTAATGAGTGACAGTTTAAACAACATTATAACTTAACTGTGTAAGTAATTATTCTTTCATATTGCGAAAGTGGAGAAGAGGAATCAGCATCTGTACTGCCAGTGGGAGAGTAATGTGTTGCAGCCCACTGCGGAGTTGTTTTCTTCGTTGTCATCTTTAATTTTAGTTTTTCATTTTAAAGTTAGACTTTCATAGTATATGTTTCATGTTTAGCCATTTTTTATTCCTTTTCTTAGACTTGAGGTTTTCTTCAGTTTTTACCCATTTCTGTAAAGAAAAGAGAAACAAAAAATCACTGCTGTTTCTACTGAAACAATGTCATATTTCAAAGTGGACCATCCAATAAAAATGTGCTTCATCTGTTCCAGATACATGTCCATCACGTTATGGAGTGTGATTATTTTGTGCAAATGAACCCCAAAAAAGTGTTCTATCTGTACATTGACTGCACGGCTTTAATAAAAGCCATAACAAACATCCATAAAGCATCCATTTATCCAGTCAGAGAGGCAGGGTGCACCTATCTGTCACATGGCTAACACCTCTTTTTGAAAAAAGACAGAGGTGACTGAAAAGCTTCTAAAGAATAAAGAATTGAATTCACTGTAGTGCTAACTTTTGGGAAACACATGTCAAGCCTATTTTCAGCCTGACAAATAACCCCTTTTGGCCTCTGACAGCAATAGGGACTGGTTTCTGCTGTTCTTTGTGATGGTTTTAAGGTAAAACTGAAGGCTTGAAATGGCCAACATGCTTCTGTCTAGCTACAGAGTAACAGTAGACTGAATGTATAAACAGTGTATCAGTCAGAGCCCGTGCCTGAAGGGACAGTCTCCCTTTTTCTTCCACACCTCTGTCTTTTCTTTCCTCTTCTACTGCACCTGCATATTTTTCTTTGCTCTTGGCCTTTTCCTCCCACAGTCTGCTGATTGATTTGGAGAAATTGCACTCTCAAGCATTTATGAACCGTGATGAGAGGAGGAAACCTGTTGAAAGTCTCTGAAAATCTCTGAAGGAGATTGTCAGTGTGCTGAAAATGATGTTGTGACTTCGACGACCTGCGCAGTGTCACGGGAGCAAGGGGGAAGCGGAGGCTGATGTCCATTTGTTGACTCGTTCAATTTGCTTGTTATTCCTTCCTGAGTGGGTCAGCAGGTCCTCCTTAGTGACGGTTCCTCACAGTAATAAACAGAGACAGTTTTCATCCATCAGCTCAATTCTCCAAAGCTTAGTATGAAAGACGCCGACATCTGCTGTGGGACAACATACAGACCACCCTTGCCAGAGTGTATTCAGCTCGATATCAATGGCACGATTCTGGAGGGAACTTTAAGTCTGTCTTTTGAAAAACAGCTGACCGCATGTGGTGAGATTTTTTTTGTTTTTTTGAGGGTGCGGCAGGCTGCTGCAGAAAGACAGGCATTTCTGGTAGCGTTGCAAATCTCTTTGATCGTCTTTTTCTTTCTTCTTATATTTCATCCTTTATGGTTATTATCCTCATTCCATCATAATAGCATTACGTGCCTCACAAACACACGCAGGAGCACCTGCGTGGAGTCACCTGCGCACAATTAGCTCGCAGCCCACTCGACTTAAAGTAAGCCACCTAAACCTTCTTTCATCCAGATCCCTCTGTCCACACACTCAAATCTGAGCCTGCTTTTGCACACAACAGACGGTACAGAAGCACAGCTAAAGATGGCTGGACTGAGTGTGCTTGTGTGCTTGCATGTTAAGTGCCCTAAGCATCATATAGGCCATGTAAAATGTTGAAGTAAAGGGATCAGAGAGATTACTTTGAAGAGGAAGGCAGCAGTGGGAGAATTTGCACACACCCAGGATCGTTTCTACAACTTCCCGTCAATCACATGCACATATATGCAGATGTGGCTTCACTCTGTGCCGTAAACGTATGAAATCACTCACGCATACATACACACTGACCTATTGATTTCCACACTTGAGCACAGTCACCACCCACTTCTGCCCTGCGGTGAGACATGGAGGGGATCAGATCTGTTTTCTTTGGTTCCCAGAAGAGAAGCCCTTAATCCCTGGCCTAGTCTGGGCAAATATATCCACCAGGCACGCTCCACACACAGTCTTAATCAAAACAGCCGGGGGGCAATAGAGTTGTCTTTTCAGTTTCAAGTTTGCTTTATCTATCATAGACTGAAAAGGATATCCAAATTTCAAAAAAGGACTTTCTCACGTGGTCTATTACTCTCAGATTGAACGAATATACCTGTGTTTTATACTAACTTCCCAGGAGTGCAGGTGATCATGTGATTTATAGTTATGACGGATAATAACCATCAATATTTTCTCTGGAGATGAAAGTGCTTCACGACTTTCTTTTTCATATCCTCCAAGCTGTCATTACTTTATTTTATTTTGACCCTCACTGAAGTTTTTCATTGTGACAGAACAGAGAGACTGTGGCCTGCAAAAGACATACAGAAAGAAATGTTTAGCTATGCTGCAGCAAAATTGCTGGCTTTATGTTTAAAGACATTCTCATGAAAATGACCAATTGTTTGTTCGTGATGAAAAGGCATTTTTACCAATGGTTTGCATGCTAGTAATAAAGCAAGGCACTGCTCTTTGAACTGTCACTTCTGTGCCCACAGTACAGCAGACAACTCACAAAATTAGCAATTAAGATTGTCTGGGAGCAGGACTCTTTCCAGACATGTGTGTTTTGACTTCGAAGTTTTCACGCATCCCTCCTTAAGAGAACCTCCTTCAAAAGGGTTGCTGCTTTTCAAAGGGTGATAATTGATCTTGACACGTGGTTAAAGATGTGCTCATGTTAAGCTCAAATTTTCCTTCCTTTGAAAGAAAAGCAGGGTGACAGAACTCTAAACAAGATGACCAGATTGTCTTAGGGGTAAAGCCAAAATGTTGTTCTGTGAGCCGTGCCACCGCACTGGAACCTTTTTCTTATAGAAGCATGAAGTGCATTTGCATGAATGCTACATTAAGGTCAGAGTTCTGTAGTTTTGGGATAATCCTTTTGAGTGTTTTGCAAATGTAAATGTGGAAGCAGTTTCTAAAAGCCAAATAGACTCGGTGGGTTAATCAGGGAACAAAGGGGGCAGCATCTGAAAACCTCTGGGGTTATTTTTTGGGACTTGTGATGTAGCCAACAGATACCTTCATGTTGCAGGTGGTAAATATTGCATATGTGTGGAAGAAACAAAAAAGCTTGTCATCAGATGATAGTCAGTGATTCCAAGGTTTAGGATTTCCCCACTCTCACACCCACATGAACTCAATTTAGGCCTGTGTAAGCTTTTATCAACGTCTCATTCTCTTTTTCATGCACACACACGCTTCAGTAAAAGCTCTGAGAACTTGAGGGGTTCGTGATTTTTATGCATTTTATAGCTTAACTGGGTTGGTTCTTGGAAGCTGGGACACACTGCTTTCTTCTTATTATAAATACTGGAAGTTGGGTCTATGCAAAGTTTAAAAATGCTCCTATAATATGCTCCTTGAAGCTCACTTGCTATGATAAAGCGAGTATAACAGTGGCTATGTCCATCTTTTATACAACTTATGTTGTTCTCAACAGACACTTTTCCTCTTCATTTATATTTTCTTTTTGGACCTCTTTCGTGACTTCTTGACCCTTTTTGCACAAGTTATTCCTGTTTATGCTTGTGTTAAACTGTAAAAGCAATTGCACAAAAGTACAAATTGTTCTGTTTGTTCTTTTGAGATAGTAAAAAGGAGGTACATACCCAGAGACAGTGGGGGCAGAGTTGGATAAAGACCACTAGTTGTTTTAGAAGGAAATTAGCCTGTGTGGCCTGAAACAAATAGCTCTAAATAAATCATCACACACTTATTCCCATTCAGTGCACATCCTCTGTTTGCCTTATGAATAAATAAGAACTCGGTCCTGTTTACCTCCCACTCATTACAGACACTGGCCCATCACACTTGGAGGCCCTTACACAAACACACATACGGGCTGTATTATTGCCGAAAAACACGTCCTCTGAGGCTCTTTGAGCTCCTTATTGTTCTCGTTCAAAAAAAAGAAAGCTCCCAAAATTGTCCCCTTGTCTACTTCATACACACAACAAACTAACAATCAGTCAGCCAGTGCTTACCCTTGCAGTCTAAAGTTCGTCTTTTCTGCCTTTTTTTTTTCAACACAGAAAAAATCGAAACACACCGAGAGTACACACCAAAGCAAAAGGAGCTTGTTAATAATTGAAGTTGTCAGAGTGCCACAGTGCTGAGTGAAGGGACAGCATGCAAACACCACAGAAGAAAAGTCAAGGTTCCACTAAGTAATTATTTATCACCCAAGGCTATAGCTGTGGAGACAAAGTGTTACTGGAGAGTGCCAACATGATGAACTATCCTACAGGAGACCCTTATGAGGTGTTACAGACAGATTCAATATTACCTTTCAGACTGTATATTTTGGTGGAGAAGGTCATACTTAGGGTTGATGTCAAGATAAAGAACAAGCAATGGGAAATTTGAACAGTTGGTCCTCCACCGCCATGAAAGAGGCTCATTTGTCTCCATGAACAACTAAATTAAGTTTAGCCCATTGACTTTTTTTTGTGTTAGATTAGTGATAGCATGCAATCTGCGGCATATAAAACTTTGTGTGTTTTTGCCGGACCACTCCCTGTTCTGTCACTGAACCCACTGATTTCTCCACCCGTTTATTCAAATGGGAGTGCCAAAGGGGTCAGTGCATGAAGTACGCACCAGCTCTGCTACGAGCAGAGGCCCTTGGACTCACAAATATGACAGGTATGGCAGTTTGTTACCCTTTTCTAAAGAACTGTGTTGCCATTGAGGTTTAGGTGTGCACAGGTGATGGATCTGTTTCTGGGGATGCCATAGTAATCAGCGAGGTTGCATAGAGGATCATTTACACATGCTGTCAAATATTTCCCCAAACACTGACCGTTTTAAGGTGCATTTAAGTGTGATGTATTGCTACACATAATGCCGCCTGGCCCTTAAAAAACAGTCATAAACCGTGTTGACATTCCTTCACATGGTGCTTTTTTTTCTTAGCACGCTTTGTGGTCACGCTGATACATGGTGTGTAACCTTTATTTAACTTGGGGAAACCTCAATGAGATGATAAATAATATTGTTTAAAGACTCTCCTGGTCACAGAGTGAAGGTATTTTGCAAGTACCGGCCAAAGAAGAATTAGCATCTTATAAAATTTCAGAAGTTAAACCAACTTGTGTCCACATTTCAAAGTCATGGGGTTCAAACCTAATAGTGGTATTACCTTCTGCAAAAAAAAAAAAAGAAGAAGAAGCTAAAAGTGAAGAGAGCACAACAGTGCCAAAGACAGAAGTTTCTCTAATGGCCACTTTAAAATCAATCCTCAAAGGCTCCCATGAGAAAGTGCATAACTTTACAGCTGAAATAAATATGCGCACTGCGTGCTATGAAGCAGTTTTTGTCTCTATAGCTTTATTTCCTACCCTTCATTTGAATAATGGGGTGGCAATCAGATGCCAAGTCACTGCAATCTATAGGCAGCTGCTGGTTTATAAATGTTTGTAATTTCAGCCTGATAAAAAATCTTAGTTGCCAAATACATTATGACAAATGATGGCGCTATACTGTCAGCTGCTTCTCCAATGAATCTCTAATTCTCTGAAAAGGCTCTTTCTCCACTTTTTCGGACTGTTCCGCAGCTTCAGTCAATTCAGTGCAGAAGCACACAAGTGTAGAAACACCTCCAGTTTGCAGAAGGTCTAGAGAGAAAAAAAAGACACTAATGTGCACTGGTATGGTCCAAGATGGTGGAGTTAGTATCCATGCAACTGTGGAACAGAACCCCAAAGAAGGAACTGGGTGAGTTGCAGACAGTTGTAGCAAGCTAGCAAGCCAGAAGGTAAGGACTAGGCCTGATCTTTCAAAATAAGAGAGGTTTATTTTTATTTTTCATTCAACCTTTATGTATACAGGAAGTACCACTGAGACTCAATGTCTCATTTACAAGAGAAACCTCATAAAATTGTCTATTAGTAAAGTGACCACCAGTTCAATTTTACCAATGAAACCACATTAAAGAGAGCTAAAGGTATAAAATACATTTACTGTCATGAGCTACACACCTCTTTGGAAACAGAGAAGAAACAGACAATTGAAGATAAACCCTGGTGAAGCAACATTACCTTCAAAACCAACGTCAAGATGCTGTAATTGTATGTTTGTCCAGTTCATTTATTGCAAGATACAGCCTGTTTTATGCAGCTACATAATGAGATTACAAAAGGTACATAGCAAATTAATATAATGTATGGTTCAAGGCACCAGCTACTTGCAGCACAATACTTGCACTCTGCTGCTGCCCATTTAAAATGCAAACATTGCCAAGCAGGTGGGTAACATGGACCTCTATTGCCTTATGACTTTTGGTGAAACTGAGCACTGGCAGGTGAAAAGAAACACCTGCCAATACCATGTGCAGCTAGAAAATGGCCCAGGCAACCACCCCTAGGCCAGCAGCAGAATGAAACAGGTTGCGGTGAATAGAAAACTGGCCAGATCACACTGAGAGAACTCGCACACAAAGACAGTTCAACCCTAAAACCACCTTGAACACAGCCTAATCTAAAGCCCCATAGCGCTGCCACACAACTGAGACTGCATTCAGTTTCTACAGCAATGTATGGTCTCCGACAGAGAGCCCTGTGTGCATGAGTAGACTGTAGTATGAGTCCGAATAGGATACTGTTGGCATTTGCATCTGTATCTACACACGTGTGCAACACTGACTGAGTGTTTGTGTGCGTCAGGTAAGTTATCCAGGTGGATGGCAGCAGAGGGGCTCGGGTGTCCTGTTTCAGGCAGCAGCTGGTGAGCGAAGCCTGGCCGAGGTCACCCTCGGGGACCCTGCCCCCTCGTCACCTACTCCCTCTCCACATTCACCCTGTCATAGTCATCTGATCTCATTTCTGCATGCATGGGAACAGCAGCTTTCCTGCACGACAATAGAGCTCCTTTAATTATCACGGACAGTGCCCTCGCTCAAGTGATGACAGCTAAAATGTACGGCCCAGTCATGAGACGAGCAGTTCAGGCATGTAGCTTCAGAGGCATGGTGATAACTGATCACGTTGTAGAACTGTGTACGCAATACAAAGGCCATGCAGGTCCTTAGTGTTACTTTTAGCCCTGATTACCACGCTGTCAAAGCCTCATACAGTGGGAATATTGCAAATGAATACAGATATATCTGGGTGTCAGTGGGGCTTTATCCATTTCTGGCAAATCCTTTGTGTCTTTGATCATTTTTGGATCATCTAACTAACTTCTTCAACCTCGTAGACTAGGGCATGTACCCTAAAAAGGGGGGATATGTGTAGGGAGCATACTGGAGTTCTTAATGTGAAACAGGGTTAATTTGTTCAGCCTCATTTCCTTTGCTGACAATTTGTCCACATTAAGATAACAACATAAAGACAGGATGACACAGAAGCATGGAAGAATGCAGAGTGTGTTATTATAATAATGACATAAGTCAAAGCTTTAAAAAGAGCTGGCTGCCACGAGTTCCTCAGCTCATGCAGTCAGGTCTATCCATACCAAAGGGAGAGGTTCAGGAGGATGCTGTATGTGGGACAAATTAAACAGGCTTTATACTCTGGGTTTTAAAGCATGGCCTCTTCAGCTCACCAAGGAAATTGAGTTTGTGACCGAAAAAATGCACTTTCCTCTTAACCCCCTGACCAACCGTCACAGACACACAAACTTTCTCTTTGAAGGCTAAACGGGCAGAAACGAGGGAGGATTGGCTGTTCTGGGGAGTTATGGAGGCCCTGATCCTATTACCCGCCCCCCTGAAAAATGTGTGTGCAGGCCCCAGGAGCTTTTAACCTTTCGCTGCTCTGCGCTTTGATTCATGGGGGCGGTGGTGCTCTCTGTGAGTGTTTTTGTCAGTAGTGCACTGGCCACTGGAAAATGTGGAGCCAGTGGTTTTTGGCCACAAAGTAAGTCTGACTCTGTCTTGTCTATGAGTCGAGGGATTCCCGGTGTCCAGAGAAAAGAAGGAGAAGGGAATCAGGAAGGCCCACTTAATCCTGCTGACAAACAGACACGAACAGCACTGATCGGCTTTCAGCTTATTTAAAGGGAAAAAAGGCTTTAATGAAGCAGATCTCATGCTGCAAAATATGGTTGATAGTCTCAGTTTGGAGTGTCATCACAGAGCTACGTTTTTACATTGGAGAAACTTGCAAGTCAATGGCTGGCATGTAGTCAAAGAGGAGACAAAGAGACTAACATTCTAACATTAAAGAGCAATGCTGTAATAAAATGAGAGAGACACACACAGATATATGAAGAAAACTGCCTCCTGACAAACATGTTTATTTGATAAGAATCCTGAATGATTCATTTCAGTCAGGACTTGAGAGAGAGCGCAGGTTTGTTTCCAAACAAAGATGTCTCATCAGTCAGTCAGGAAATTGGGACACAGTCATTGGAAATGAAGTGTATTTGTCATAGGATTTGGTTGAGAGTGTAAACTGCACAAGAAAATAAAGGCAGATGAAGAAGCTAAAAAAGGATATGAAGGAATTAATATGGGCACTACATATCTATGAATAAATACAACTGATGATGCTGTTATGTTTGCAGAATATATGCAAGGGACTTGACTTCCTATTACATTTTGCTGTTTGGTAAATGGAATTTATTGATCCCATTTGCGATTCTTAGCTATAACTGAATTAATTCTGTTTAATACCAAGAGCCAAGAACTTAAAAAAAAAAAAAAAAGCTGACATAAGAAGGTATGGCATCTCCCAAAACTTGAAGGCACGCTTTTTTGTTGCCAGCCAACAAAGAAGAGCCTTTAAGCAGAGCCAATATTTCATGACAATCACACATTCGTTGTCCTCAGCGATATCTACGTGTGTGGCAGTTCTTAAGTCCCCGTGCACCTCAGCTAACGTGTTGGTTCAAATACCGCAGCGAAGCTCTGAAAACAGGCATTAAAGTAGCCTAAATCCCCCAAGTAGCTGTGTGCTTAGCGTGGTCTCTGAAAGGTATCCAGCCGTTTATGTGAAACCCAAGCACTTCTTGATCAAAGGTTTTCAGAAGACTGTGAGGTGAATGAGGAACCTTGTAGAAATCTCAGTTGATTACGTTGGTTTTTTTTTTTTTCAGTCAGCACTAGAGATGGAGAGTATGTGTGAGTTTAGTGTCTCTAAAGACAGGAATCTTTCACCAGGGAGAACAGATTAACACATCAGATCCAGCCTTTCAATCAGCTGGGAGTTAATGGAGCGATAGAAAACGTCTGTGCACTGGCTGCCCTCGCACGAGCAGTCTCTTTTGCACAATCCCATAGACACACTGTAGGCCAGTTTGACAAAATAAGACAAAGCTTGAATTTATTATTTTATTCACAAATAATAAAGCAGAGACAGATTATGTTTCATTAAAAAGAAAACAAGAAAATCAGTAGGACTGACTGAAGTTCATATAAAAGATGAAATGTTATGTGAACCATCCATCAACAATCCAGCCATCCATCTTCTTGTCCCATATAATCTTAGCAGACTGTTAAAATGCAAGGCTAATACTTCTCAGTTATGCTGACCGAAGAACTGAAGTCTGCAAAGCTCTTGACAGTAGTTGCAGCAGAGTGAGTTTGTGTTTGCACAAACTTGAACTTTGACCTCTTCCAGCGGGCTCATGACCCCTCTCACTGACCCATCAACAAACTAATTTGTCAACAGTGACCTTCCAAGTCTGAACCAGACACTATGACCTGCCTGTTCCAGCCAACAGAGATTGTTTTTCCTCACAATCAATAAGAGAACTTTACTTAAATGAGAAAAAGACTCTAAAGCACTAAACCATGACACTTTTTTATGCACATACCTGCTTTTTTTGTACACATTGCATCAGCACACACTCGTTTTAAAAAGCTTTAAGCACTGATTTGTATACTTTTACTTTTGTATTTGTATTTTAATGTTTCCATGGCAGCAGGAATTTAGCTTTAAGGTACTGTAGTATAAAAGTCATACCCAAGGTGGCGATACTTTAAAACACTGCAGCAAAACACCGCCTGTTGGTTTGTTTACATCAAAGTATTTATCAGTTATCATTATAAACAGCATAAAAAATTACAGTGCCTTTATTTATTTCTAACAATATATCACAAATTTGGTGCATTTGTTCTGTGAATCACTTGTAAGTGATATAATTAATTCATTTTTATTTATGCACCACCAGTTAACAACATGTTTTATACAGGACTAGAGAAAAGGCCATGAATCCAATGATGGGCAACAGTGAGAAGGAAGAACTCTATTTTAACAGGAAGAGACGTCAACAAAACCAAGATCAGGGAGGAGCAAATATCTGTTATAAGCAGCTGGGAGGAGGAGGAAGCGCAAAGAGACTCCAAATGTTAAACGGGGCAAAACACAAACTTCAAATTATCAATAATCAATATTTCAAATGATATTGCTAAAAAAAAGAAAAGAAAAAAAAACTGTCTGGATTTAATCAAACCACATTGATAAAATCCTTCCACTGGATGATATCAGTAGTGTGCTTCAGCTGGCAGCATGTTATTTAACCCCAACTGATGCTCATTTCTTAAACAACCATGCCAGAAAACATATCTGAAACAATATTACTCCATCTCAGAACGGTGAACTTGTTGGCCTGTATCAAGTAAAGAAAACATCTAAGGAAACTGATTAAAAAGGGGAGAGAGGGTGGGGCACGTAAATGAGAACGAACAACTTGTAGAACTGGAGGAAAAAATATATAGATGAGAACCGGAAGGAGCGTGTTTGGAGGCGTGGTCCCACTCCTGAAATTCAGATGCTTAATCTCCAGTTGGTGAAATCAAAAATCATAAATTCAATAGGGAAAATAAGAGCATTTTTACATGTTGTGCAGGCTTAAGAAACTCAGTTATTGAGGCTAACTGAAACAACAACAACAAAAAGCTTAGGTTTGCTAGTGATAGTAATAAAGATCGGACACTAGGGCAATGGAAAAAGGTCATGTGGTCTAATGAGTCCAGATTTACGAGAGAGATTGATGTATTACAGTTAGAAGAGAGGCAGATGAATGCATCCACCATACCTTGTGCCTACCGCACACGCCTATGCAGGGCAATGTTATAATCTGGGGTGTCTTCAGTTGATCAGGTATAGGTTCAGAAAAATTATGTGCCCAGAAGAATTAAGTCAGCTGACTACCTTAACACTCTGAATAACCAGGTTTATCCATGGATGGATTCGATGTTTCCTTTCCTAATGGCGTATTCCAATGTAATGCCAGAATTCATCAGCTTATAGTTGTGAAGAAGTGGTTCAGAAAGCTTGAGATCTTAAGGTGGTCCAACAAAATATTAGACTGTTCATGAATAAATACCTCAGTTTATGCACCAACAAAGTTAGCTACTTTCAGTTGCTCTCTTGTCACAAGGGGTCGCAGAAAGCGTTAGCGCCACATGTTTGATTTGGCAGTTTTACACTGGATGCCATTCCTGGCACAAGCACAACGGGGATCTGTGAACCGGGTAAGAGAGACTTCATAAATCACTGTTGAATATAATAAGAGTTACAAATTGTGTGCTGCCTTACAAAAGTGTTGAGGTGATTAAAGTATATTAGTAGTAATGCTAAATAATGCTTTGATTACGCTGTTTATCTTGTGAAGCCTTTTGTTTAATATTTGGTAAGATCACACATGTGGAAAACAGGGGGATACTTGAAGCTTTGTGGAAAATAGAAGCAGAAATGGGTGCAAGAGATAAAAACTGCTTATGGCATCTAGGAGGAAGTCGAATCTATGTGGAGTTACAGCCACCCTGGACCTTGGACTTACTGGTGCAGCTACAAACCAGCTTGCTTGAGGCCAGCTGTGGAAACACTACTGTGACCTGAAATATCACCGATACCCTCTTTATGAATTTATGTTATGCAAGAGAATTAAATCTAAGAAAAATTGATAGTATATTAACAGAGTAATAAATGTTCCTTTTCTTTGTTCATCCTCGCCACTCGTGCACAATTTCTCTTTCTGTTTTCATCCTCAGCTTCCATCCCCCTGCTGCCTTGCTGACAGAATATTGCCAATAAAATGACAAACCTATTAACCTAGCTGCTCTTACCGTTCCTTAATCTCAAACACCACAGGGGCTAATGGCATCATTAATGGGTAGTAAGCTCAATGACAAGTGTAAAATGTTGAAAACAGGACATGCAGGAAGGTGCGCAATGTCTCAAGTCCACTGCAGCTCACCCCGGTTGGTTGGAAACGGTGCTTTGCAGCCGTCACTTACTGCTGCTCTAAGCTAATGACCTGAAGCCTGTGATTTAGTCTGTTGTTCCTGGAGCTGGACATGATTGCACTAAGCAGCACAGTGGTGTTAGCTCTTATCAAGCATAAAATGTACCTACATGGGTGTATGCACACACACACGCACACATACACATACTCAGATATATGCAACTTGTGGTGTAGAAGGTTAGTTGTGCGGTGCCAGTGCCTCCTTGGCATGTGTCAGTGTTCAACAACAGATGGAGACCGCCTGCATTAACGCTGATGGTAGAGTGACTCTCTGAGGACTCGTTCCACTCATTCTCTTGTTTTAAGCGCTACAGAATAAAAAAAGAAGCAGTATTTCAAAATTGTCAAAGCTGCAGAGGGGACTGTGTGAAAATGTGATAAGACAAAACAACTGCACTAAGCACCAGGGCACAAAGGAGATTCTGGAAGGTATAAAGACAGACCTCTCTGTGTTTGAGTCCTGACAGATTTTGTTTGCGAGTGATGTCAGGAAATAAACTGGACAGAAATACTGAGGGCAGGATGCAATTTAGAAGTTTAACAAAACAGAGTCCTTTAACCAATCCCTACAATTTTGGAGATGTATAAAATTGTTGGGCGTTGAGGGAAGTCTGGCCTTTGATTTTGCACTTTACTGCAAATCAAACATAATTTTTTTTAATTAATTTGAGACAATAAGTTATTGCTTTTTTTAAATAAAGTATTTTCACTTCACTTTTTGCATTAGCTCTGTGATCTTGCCATAAAGGAGACAACCAATGAAAAAAAACATAGCGCTGTGCCCCCACATGGCTTGTGGCAAACTGCAAACGGGACTTCTTATGGTTTTCTGTTAACAATGGCTTTCTTCTTGCCACTCTTCCGTAAAGGCCCACTTTGTGCAGTGCACGACTAATAGTTGTCCTATGGACAGATTCCCCCACCTGAGCTGTAGATCTCTGCAGCTCGCTCAGAGTCACCATGGGCCTCTTGGCTGCATTTCTGATCAGCGCTCTCCTTGTTCGGCCTGTGAGTTTAGGTGGACGGCCTTGTCTTGGTAGGTTTACAGTTGTGCCATACTCTTTCCATTTCTGAATGATCGCTTGAACAGTGCTCCGTGGGATTTCAAGGCTTGGGGAATCTTTTTGTAGCCTAAGCCTGCTTTAAATTTCTGAATAACTTTATCCCTGACCTGTCTGGTGTGTTCTTTGGACTTCATGGTGTTGTTGCTCCCAGTATTCTCTTAGACAACATCTACGGTCATCGCAGAGCAGCTGTATTTGTACTGACATTAGATTACACACAGGTGCACTCTATTTAGTCATTAGCACTCATCAAGCAATGTCTATGGGCAACTGACTGCACTGCAGAGACATACCCTAAAAGACTGGCAGCTGTAATTGTTGGTCTTTCACGTGGAATTCCAATAAAATTGATTCATGTTTGTGGCTGTAATGTGACAAAATGTGGGAAAGTTCAAGGGGGCAGAATACTTTTGCAAGCCACTGTATATGAAATATGAGTGAAAGCCAAAATGCACGTGCAAACTTCACACAGAAAGTCCACTGCTGGAATTTGAAAGGGGAAACGTTCTTAATGTGAGGTGACACTGTTAACCACTGCAAAATCATGCCACCTGAGCTATGTGCATCCCAGGCATACAGCTAAAACTGCGAGAAGAACGATAGCAGCAAGAGTGAAAGGAAAGGTTTAGGAGATGGTAGTGATGGTGGGGCTGAAGATGTTAAAATTTTCATTGAGTGTGACCAGAATTGACATCATTAGAAATGAATTTATCAGAGGGACACCTTGGGTTGAGTGATTTAGAGGCAGGGTTAGAGAGGCAAGGCTGAGAGGGTTTGGACATGTGCGAAAAAGGGATAGCAAAATATACTGGACAAAGGATGTTGCTGCTGTTATGCAGGAGAAAAAAGAGGAAGACCAAAGAGAAGATTCATGAATGTAGTGAAGTAGAACATGCAGAGGATTGGTGTGACAGAGGAGAATGTTAGGGACTGGATGAGATAAGCTAGTCAGATAATCTGCTGTGGCAACTCCCTAAAGGGACCAGCTGAAAGAAGAAGAAGAAAAAGAAGAAGCAGGTATTTGTCACTTGAGAGAGAAAAAATCCAGTGTTCTGTTGACAATTTCCTACATCTCAGCCTCCTTATTGCCTCTTATCAGCCTGTCATTTTGGGCAATGCTTAAAAAGCTGATGCTACTGTTTATACTAGCAGAATACTCAGCAGGTTTTCACTGGTATATTGCTGCATGTCAGGCCTGCATTTGACTAAAGCTGAACATGAACTTTAAAGGAAGGACTTGTTACAGAACAGGACACTACCTGCATATCAGCTAATGGCCAGAGAACAGCTAAACTGCTCAAAAGTTGTCAAAGTGAACATATGGATGTAGAGGTCAAGGGGAAGCATGAACATTAATAGGCATTAAAAGGTGCAGTTTTGAATGTGTACGGGGAAGGAGGAGAGTCGGAGCAGGCTGAGAGGCAGGGCCCTGGCACCAGCACACAATCCATTTGTTCATGGCACAGGCCTTAATGGTTGAGCAGCTCTGAGCCAAAAACCATAAGGGAGCGCTTTAATCAAAACTCGCATACATTACCTCGCAGAATCTCAGCAAACATTTGCAGAGGGGCAGGAGGTGAGCAAATTCCAGTTTGGCCTCTTAAACTAGTGGATGAAGGGGTGTAACATGTCGAGGGGGGAAATGAGGAGCGTGTGCAGTATCAGAATGGTGTCGGGCAATGGAGGTTTGAACACGGAGGTAGGATTAGGGCTGTCAATAGACCACAGTGTGGCTGATCCTGTCAGAGCTGTGGCTGGGGTTAAAGACCAGGAAATCACTCTCAGAAAGCACACACACACACGCACACTGACTTAATGCTGTGAGAGTGCAGGCTCTTGCTGACTTTCCTCTGGTGGCTGATGAGGTGTCCTAGCTGATTAATGCCACACAGAACTTTGGAGGTCATTTCCAGGACTTTAATTAGGCCAGGCACTAACTAAATCACACTTAGACAATTGAGTTCGCAGTTGAGTATCTTCAATTAGGCTCAGCTGAAGGCCAGGAAACCTGATTATTGTGTTTACTTGAGGAGTAGTCCCAAATTTAAAGGTCAAGGGGGAATAATGGGATACCTACCGTAGATACTGGACATTCAGACAAAATAAAAAGTTATGCAGGGTCTTTATATTAGTTATACATGCAGCAGTTGTTTGGGAGACTCATGTTAAGGTCAGACACACCCAAATCAGATTTACAAGCCAAATTTAAGTAATTTAACAAACCCTGTGGAGAGGTTGATCTCATTACAACACTGACCCATCCTCTCTGAAGCCTTCAGGAACTTGCTTTTTATAGTCTCTAATTAACTGACCATCAAACCTACCCACCAGCACATCTGTGACAAGTTATCTTATTTCCTGATTCATGGTTCATCCTGTTTGCAGAGCTCTCTTCAAATAAACTCGGTTTTGTGTCCAATTACAGTACAGAGCAGAGGTGAGGGAACTGTCATGCTCGAGGCAAGTTTAAGCAGTTTAAAGTTAGTGAAGTGGCTTTTTTTTGTCATCCTTAATTTACTGTATCTATGTTAAAGCTGCACAAACTATCTTTTTTTTTTCTACAATAACAAAGATTTATTTGATTGTGTGTTATAAGACAGTAATTCTTGTTTTGGTTTCATGGCCCAGAACGTAACTGTTTTGGTTCTCCCTCACTGCTCTCATCAAGCAGCAGCTGCAGGTAGATGTTTTCAGCTGGAAATCCATGACTGAACAAACTGTACACAACCTGCCCTGCCCACTATGAAACAGCAGACATTTAGTTACCATGTGGCGAACATCAAAAGCAATTTTGAGGTATAAGGAAAAAAAAAACAAAGCTAAAAGACAGCACTGGACTTACAACTCATTAAACGTAAAGGAGAATGGGTTGTAATGGGGTGAGGATGAGGTCTCTGTGGGTGGCCTTCTACTGAAATACAACTTATATATTTCTACTGATATTTCTACTAATAATACTGTGAGGTCTTCAGGACCTTTCAGTAGTGTTGCTGCAGTATTTTTTGATCAACTGAAGGCTTTCGGGGAGCTTTTAGAACAACCTGATAATAATGAATTACACTAATCCAGCCTGGAGGTAATTAATTCATAAACTAATTTTTTCAGCATCACTCTGTCACAGGATGTTTCTAGTTTTAGAGATTTTGTGCAAAAGCAAGAAAGCAGTCCTACATATTTGTTTAATATGGCATAAAAGGGCATATCCTGATCAAATATTACTCCAAGATTCCTCACAGTGTTCCTGTAAACCAAGGTAAGTATATGGTTAGACACAATGTTTCATGATTTTTAATGTCAGGTACAATAACCTCAGTTTTATGTGAATTTAGAAGCAGGAAATTAGAGGTCATCCTCTCCTTTACTCTTATAAGAGATTCCTGCTGTTTGACTAATTAGTGATATCTGACCTTATAGGTAGATAAAGCTGGGGATCATCTGCATCGCAATGAAAATGCATGCTGTGTCTTCTAATTATTCTTCCTAAGGGAATCAGGTTTAATGTAAATATAATTGGTCTCGGCACAAAACCCTGTGGAACAAAATTAACCATTAATGTGTGAGGAAGATCTCTCATTTATATAGACAAACTGGAGTCTATTAGAAATATATGACTCAAACCAAATAATACTGCTCCTTGGTATCCCAGCAAAAATGTGCTGGGGCCTTTCTCTGTGGAATTTGCATTTTCTCCCTGTGCTGTTATGAGTTGTCTGGGCATTCAGGCTTTCTTCCACAGTCCAATCACATGTATGTAAGTTCGAGTCATAATTCCAAAGGTGTGAGTGTGAGCTTGCTTCCATGTGTTAGCCTTGCCACTGACTGTTAGCCTGCCTAGGATGGATGAATAGATGGATTTTAGTGGCTTGTTCAGCCTCAGTGCCGTTATGTTATTTTGTCTTTGTGCCACTGCAGCTGAAAATGGGAACATACTTCTGACAGTGTGGTGGGTCACAGAACAATGCTTATTTTGCCAATATAACATGTGTAACGTGAGGGTTCTCAAGGTAGCTTGGAATCTCTCTGAAGGACTAGAAACAGCAAGATTGAGACGGATAGCTTTCTTAGCAGCCTCTGTACTCTCAGCACACAGCAACAACAACCAAACACTTCCTTGTACTGCCCTCATGAATAATCCACTGGCCTCTCAGAAGCCAGGGAATCTTGTACTCAGATCAATGCAGGGAAACCAACTAGGTAGATATAACACATACTTATTACTGCTTTCAACATGCATGTGTAAACACATAACCACCAAATGGGTACATAACTAGCTCTATAACCCTTGTAAACACCTCTTTGTGTATCAAATTACATTTAAATTTACTTCTACACTTTACACATGCTTGGAATTAACTTTAGTGATTTCACTGCTGCACTGAAACAAAGAAACATGAATGTCTTTATGTTTTTCAGTTTACATGTTCACAGAAAATAAACTTGAAAAAGTGATGCCACAGTATAAACCGAGCTTTTCTTGGAGTCCATGTCATTATTTATATATGTTTCAGGATAATTACTTTCTCCGGCACTCAGGATATGAGATTGGTGCAAATGAGACTGAATTAGGATTTATTCCTGTACCACAGAGCCGGAACAACACTAATGCAATAAACCTAACAGGGGGAAATAGATGGTACAGCATGGTGGGGTAGTGATCCTGGATTAAAATCCACCAGTTGGCCCGTCCATGTAGAGCGTGCATGTTCTCTCTCTCTCTCTCTCTCTCACTCACACACACACACACACACACACACACACACACACACACACACACACACACACACACACACACACTTAACATGGAGTAGGATAGGTGGTTAGGAAAATAGATGGGGAAAATAAACCCAAATTTACACTGATGAGTAGTTAGAGTATATTAAATATTGTCTAGCACCAACACTTGCACGGATGTCTGTCAGTGCAAATGGCTTTGGGTAAAATAATTATGGAGCTGTTAAAAAGGTTGACAGGTTGTGTGTAATAATTTGCACTAAGTGAGGAAAGAAGCTTATGGTCTAACGGACAAGACATATTTTATGTTGCCACTGAAAAATCATTCACTATGTCCAACTTCAAAAGACTAAGAGCCTAAAAGGACCAAATGTCCCACTAAATGCAGCCGTGCTCGGCTACAGATCTTCAGTTGTCAGTTTGTCTACTAAATTTGGGAGGAAGTATGCCAGAATGTAAGCAAGTTGGAACAATTTTTGTTGCTGAAATTTTAAATTACTGATGGATTTAAAAAGAAATTCCTGGGAGACAAAGTGTTGGCATCGTAATACTTTGTTTGCTCATTTCTGTGACTTTAGCCGAGCTGTTCTAACAATGCAGGTGTGTTGATGTGTTGAATTCCCACTGCTCGAACCTACCGAAATAAACCTACTTAGAAGTTGTGACCACTTTTGATCAAACTTAATCTATCTGGAAACATGTCACATTATAGAGAGTAATGACATCTCAGCTGCAATTTCTTCCTGACTTCTGCTATTTGCAGCCGTTGAAAAGGACTGTTAATATAAGACTGCTCTAACTGAATGAACGCTAATCAGAATCTGGAATGAATAAAAAGAAACTTTAAATCAAGTATTGCAGAGACTGTTTCGCTGTTGTCGGCTGCTGTTGATGGGGTGTGTAGTGAGCGCAGCTAAGAGTTGAATGATGAAGGAAAACTGCCGCCAAGCAACACATCAGATTAAACCATGTGGGTGATGAATTTGGCCAAAGTCCTTGTGGTGCCTACTTCTCGCTGCCTCTCTGTCTCTGTTTCAGTCCCACGCCCACACAGCAAAGTTCATCAAGTCCTATCAAAGCGTTGTGCGGTCAGAGGGAACATGTTTTCTTTCCTGGATTCACCATTTTATGAGCGACGGCAATGTATTTCCCATATCTAATCCCTCTTTTTGTCATTCCTCCCTGCCTCCTTTTTCCTGTTTTCCTTCTTGAATACATCCTCCTCTGTCACTGAAGGCATAACGCTCCAAGTGTCTGGCTAATGTTTTAAATGTTCAGTTAAATACTCATACTCTGGTTAAAGTAGGTGCACTCAGGGACAAGGCATTCATTATTTACACAAGAGAAGAGACTTGGGAGGAGAATAGAGGGGAGAGGGCGCAGCAGACAACAACACATTAGTCTGATCACAGTGGGCTATTCCATCTTGTTGAGAAGCAGTGTTTCATAATGCGCCATGGTGGAATGTTTTAACAGAGCTCAGAGGAAAATGTATTGGGAATGGTTTGTGTATTTCAGGAGGTGGGCGGTTTGTGATGGATAAAGGTGAGAAGGAAATAAACACTGCAGACTTTCAAAGAAATCCCCACATTGGCTCAGACTTACAAAGCTTTTCAGAATAATAATTTCATGGATAGGATGCATATTGCATGGAGGAAACCCACTTGAAATAAATATTATGCTACAGCAGCATCACGGGTTAGGAGGTCAAAGCACAACTTCCGAAAAGTTGCAAAACTGTGCAAAGAAGTGCTAACTTTGTTGAATAAAAAATAAAAGCCTATATAAAGAAGATAGCACATGGTACACATTAACTGTTAAAATGCTGTACATACTTTTAACTTTAATGTCAGCATCATGTTGGGATAGGGGCAAGAAAAGACTGGAAAATTGTGTTATGGAAGCGAATAAACCACCCGATGTTTGGTTAGTAACACACCTGGGTATTTAATAAAAGAGACTTTCAGCTCTAGGTAAAATTGCTAAAAAGCTCATTTAGAGAATCTAGAAAAATTGCAGGCCTACACCATGTTAAAACTCAAAACTCTCCAGTGTGCTCGAGGCACAGTCAACACTGTTCAGTGCATAAAAATATAGATAAAATTCTGTCATGCAAAAGAAAAATCATAAACAAATTCCAGTTGCAGAACTTATTTAAGTCACCATCTAGCTAAGCAGGATCCTGTCATGTGATGAATCAAAATGTGAAATTCTTTTTGGAAATCTCTTCAGTATTTGTCACTTCATTCACTACTTTTCCATGACATAATCCTGTTGACATGATGATTCAATTTTTCCCCTGAAGGAAGGTTTCCCACTGAATGATCTACAAATAGCCTGCTAACCCACTGACTGAGCTTTGTGATATGGAGTTGCACGTCTTGTGATCCCCCAGAAAGAGGGAAGGGTGACAAAAGACAGTAATGGAAGCATAAACTTAAAGCAGATGAGGTATCTGAATAAGTCACAATAAGGTTGTGACTGAGAAAAAAGGCAAACACGATGGCAAACACTTGCAACATTCTGCTTGTAAAACTGTTTTTCTGCTCCTTATAGTGAGAGGTTAACGGCCACATGCTTGTCCTCCACTTGTTTTCCAGACAAGTCTTGGAATTCCAATAAAAGTCATCAGATTTTTGTCTGTTCTCAGTATCCTGTGTTTGGACAGAGAAGGAGAGAACCTGCTGAGATCTCTTTCACTAACAGATGGGAACTTGTGGGTCCATTAGGCTGAGAAGCATGCTTCAGCAGGTTCAGTCAAGAATGCTGCAAAAACTATTGATTCTCTGGTGAAAAGAAAATTACAATCCAGACATGTAGTTTACAATTCTTAGGAGCTTGCCGGAAAAGACATCCTATTAATGCGATAGCATTTTGCTGAGAACTTTTACTCATTGGCAGATACTAGGCTTGAGAGATGAAAAATGATGGATGTGTTGCACATTCACCTGTGCATCCACAAACACAACAACAATGAAGTGTTTCAGATTAAGACATACACAGTTAGGTTCCCTGGCATTTTCTTTCCAGTTTTGGATGTACTTCCAGTTTGACATCCTGTACAAGACCCCAGAAGGCTTGGGTCAACCTCATGCACCAGCGCCCCTCCTTTTGGGGGATTTGGGGGTAATGAGGCAGAAACTGAGAGACTGCCTGGTAGGTAAAGGGAAAGACACAGCTGTGCAGATGACTCGCAAAGGTTGAGTATGCTTTAAACATTTAGTTTATGTTAAATATCAGAATAAATCTAAAAAGCAAACGTGATTTTATGAGCAAACCTGGACTAGACTGCAAGAACTTGCAAGGCCAAGTTCATCAGGAGGTTAAAATTAATATAAATTCATCAGCTCACACCCAAGTCTCTATAAAAACAGGCAAAAATGAAGTCTCAAAGTCAGATAAAGTTCCAATAAATGGAAAGGAGACTGACAGAACACAAAGAAAAAAACAAGATTGTCGAAAGACAAAACCTGTCGAACAGAGTTAAATTTAAGGATGATGGTGAAACTTATCCCACCTTGCAGGAAAGAAACAAAGTCAGGAAATGAAACCACAACGCAAAGAGTAAGGTTGCATTTTCTGAACCCCTGACACCAAGACACATCAAAGTCTCTCAATTGTGCTACAAAAAAATCCAAATATAATAGAGTACTGATCAAAAGTCTCCATTCACCCGTCATTTCTTTACATTTTGCTGAGAAGTGGGAAATGAGTGTAATGGTTTTTTGAAACATGCAAATACAAATAGAAATACACTATAAAATGAGTTTGAAAGTTAATATTTGGTATGACCACCTTTGCTCTTCAACTGCCTGAAATCTCTTTTACAAGCTCACTTGTAATTTCTTTTAGTAATCTTCAGGAATAGTTCTCCATGCTTACTGAGGAGCATCTGAAGAATGGCTCTTATTTGGATTTACCAGCTTTGTTTCAATCTCTGCCAGGATAATGCCATACTGCTTGAGTAATGTTGAGGTCTGGGGTCTGCCAAGGTCAATCCATGACTGATAGTATTCACTGTGTGTTTTTTCAATCTCCGTTTCTATGCTTTTACTACAGCGTCAGTGTGTTTGGGATCATTGTCCTGCTGAAAAATGAACCTGTTCCCAATCAGATGCTGTAAACCAAATCTAAAGCTGATTCAGTTGACTAAAATGTAAAGTGGATTTTGCCGTTGAAAGAATATATTTCTCTGAAGTTGGTCAGGTATAAGGATTGGACTCAAAGTGAGTAAAAAAAAATCCAGTGACCAAAGAAAAATGAAAGGCCTTCATAAAGTCTGGTGAGGTAATGGCTATCCTACCAAAGAATATGAAGATTAATGTTAAAGTTACTTCTGTAGAGCTTTTTACAGTATAAAAACATGAAGAATGCATTGCTGTAATGCTGCACAGCCAGTTAATTGCTTGAAAATGTGGGTTTGATTGTTAGTTTTTCGAGATAAAGTGGAGCTTTTTTTTATCCCTTTAACTATTGATCCCTTTAACTTTAAGGACTTTCACTGAACACATTATGTTTCAGCTTTTTTTTTTAATTTCTCCCAAAAAATTGTGCGTTAGTAGATCAACAAATAAATAAATGATCCAGTAAGCAGCAGTTTTTCTAGATGACCTTGTTGATGAGTGAGATCACATTAGAGTACCAACATTTATTCCCACAAATATATGCAAATTACAACTCAGTATGTTGTGATATGCAGGTGTGCATCTCAAAGTGCATGTAACCTTGCCATCTGTCAGCTAACAATAAGAGGATGAGACTGCATTGGGCACATGTTGACCAAAACTGGATAAGTGGAGTGGAAAAGACGGAGTCCTACAGAACATCAGTTTGCATTGCAGTTTGCTGAAGGCAGGGTCACAATTTGGCAGAAACAACTTGAATTCTGGAAACCATTCTGCCTGAGGCTGACAGTAAAGTATAAGCCTTTGCTGCTGCTGGGGTTGTTTAAATATTTCATAACATATTTTAGAACTTTTGGTAAAAGCTGTTGTATGCAACTGCTTTTAAATATGACAGTATTGACCAGATATCCGGTATTATGCCTTTTTCAGATCAGTATGTTCATTAGAATAACAGATCGTTTAAAGGAGGCATCGTCTCATCACTGTGAAATTAAATGGCTTCTCCCGCACAGTCCTCAGATGTCTTCCTGGCATTGCTGCTGGAAGCCACCTGAGCTGAACTTTCATATCATTTTGTTGTCTTAGTGAAAACTTCGACACAGTCTAACTGCAATTTGTGAAATACTCACAAAATTTATTCTATTGATTTCTCTTCCTGGACACAATTTTTTTTCTCTTTTTTCATTTAAATGAACAACGTTTTTCATCAGCATGGTCTCGTATCTATTGATTAGTGTCCTTGTAAGCAAAGTTTTTCCAGCTTTAAAGTTCAAAAAGAAACCTGCATTTGAAAGTTCAAGGATCTCACACCAAAGACTGCATTTCGCTCACACGTATGTTGCATTTTCATGACTTGTTTCATAGGCAACAAAAGCTGCTCATGGCTTGGGTCAAAATGCAACAGTAGACACATTTGCAAAGCTGTTTTCCTGGTTTTCAGGGTGACCAGTTCCCTCAGAGGTATCTTGAGAACATACTTGATGTAGACAGGTAACTTGTTTCCAATGGTTTTGGAACTATTGGAAACATTAGTTTCAAAGTTTTTTGTCTGTAGCAACAACAGGACAATTCACCTCTATGAAACAGATGTACAAATACACTGCCATTATGTTGGGACATCACACTGCAGAGTAAAGTGAATTTTAAACTGTAGGCAAACTTGTTCTAAACATCGACCATATGGGCATTGGCTGCAACTGCAGGTCAAATAAGGCCTCATGTCTGGACAAATTCCTTCAATTCAGAAGCACTTCAAGCTACCTTGTTCTGTAATTTCTTTTGAAGAAAACAAAAACTTTGTCTGGCTAAAGCAGGATATGTCTTGCAAGACATGCTGATGCAGTACCCTAGAAAAACAGTTTGAGTTAAAATGCCCACAAGGAAAAACTCTAAAAACCACTATAGTGGAAATGTTTGACAGTAGCAAAAGCAGCAACTAGGTACTGGGTAACAATCTGAGTGTACAGCAGCTTGTTTGAGAATCCCTATCTTCTGTTGAAGCTCCTGCATGAGCTGCTGCTGTGAGAGAGATAATAGGTTTGTCCCTCCTCCAGGGTCCGTCTGCCTCTGGTAAAGCAGACTTGCCCATTTATGAGACAGAAGGGGGGACTGACGGGATGGAGGGATGGATGAAAAGATTGTAAAGGGGGATGCTGAAATTCTGGCCTTAGGCAATGAACAATGTCATACTGCCTTGATTCATATGCTGGCAGTCAGGAGGCAGTATTTCGTGCCTTTTTTGTGGTGGAGGTAGCAGAAATGTTGCATAAACCTGTTTAGGTTGATCGTGTGTGTGCCAACTCAGTCTAGGTTACTATAGGGTGAAGCAATTATAAACCAACATGTCTGTCTCATCATAGCTCACCTATTGCTTGTCAGTCTCAGGTGCTTGTGGTTGCACGTCAGCAGTAAAAATAACAAACAAGGCCAGCAGAATTTGATTTAATGTGGTTCAGCGTGGGAAACGTGGACCAAAGTGACTTGCAAGAGCAGCACTGGGATAATTAGAGGCGTTTGATGAAGACAGACTATGAGAAGCAGAAACAGCAGTTTAGGAGGCCAAAACCAAGCTGCAACCTGTGGGGCTGAAAAATGAAGCCAGTGCAGTTTGGAACAAAAACTAGTATGTGTTATTTAGTATGCTATAGTAGCTGTACAGGATATAAGACTTTTTTCTAATATCTCACCCTTTTAAATCCATGCATGAAGGACATTTTTGGGCACTTGGCCCAGGACAATAGTTTCGTCTTGGGCATTTGCAGACACTAAACTGGATCGCCTGAATATGTTTCTGTTCCTTCACTGGGCTGGTTTCAGTCATTATGCAAATGAACTGTTTCTAAGATTGTGGAAACCTGCAGTCAGCTGAGACTGAAGAAGTCACTTGGATGAGTGACGAAACGTTTCTCCCACAAAACGCTACATCCAGATGAACAGAATCAACTTTTGGAGATTTACTTACCTGGATAATAATAATAATAATGGATTGGATTTATATAGCGCTTTTCAAGGCAACTATTCATTCACTCTCGCATTCACAGACAGGTGGATGATTGAGCATGCAGCAAGACGTTTCTGTCTTTTGTGATATTTTTAATCAAATTAAGGGAAATTTGATATGGTTACTTGGACCAATAGATGGTCCAAGAAGTTTAGACTCCAATTTTGGTGAACAAAAGTGAATTTATTAGGACATTACCACTGTTGTGTGTAATACATTCCAAAGTTACTGCAATCACAATACACTTTTCTGTAATACAGTAATATAATTCATTACTATACTAAATTTAATTATTACTACTTATAATAAAACAATTATGTACAGCATTTACTTGTATTACATGACTTATCTGATTATCTACACGGTAGGCAGAAAAAAATAAAGATGATCAGACACGCTGGTTTTTTCTGCTCTTGAGCTTTTATTACTATATCTATAACATTTATTAAAGTATCTATTACTTTATGTCTTTGATGACTATTTTGCAGTTCATTAACAGTTACTTTTCAACCAGTGAAAATGGACCATGTGTATGAAAATGGTTTTCTATTTTTTTATTTTAATTGACTCCCTATGAGCAATCTGCGAAAGAGGATTGGGGCCACTGGAAAAAGGGGAAAAAAGTGGGCATGTCTTTTTTTTTCTTTTCCTGTCTTCTGAGATCAAAGTCAGAATTCTCAGAAAAAAGTCAGAATTCCAACTTTAATCTCAGAATTCTGACTTTTTCCCTCAGAATTCCAACTTTAATCTCTAATCTGACTTCTGAGATTAAAGTTGGAATTCTGAGGGAAAAAGTCGTAATTCTGAGAAAAACATCAGAATTCTGACTTTTTCTTCAGAATTCCAAATTTAATCTCACAAGCAGATTAGAGATTAAAGTCAGAATTCCGAGATTGAAGTTGGAATTCTCAGAGAAAAATCAGAATTCAAACTTTAATTTTAGAATTACAACCTTAATCTCAGAATTCTGACTTTAATCTCAGAAGTCAGATTAGAGATTAAAGTTGTAATTCTGAGAAAAAAGTCAGAATTCTGAAAAAAGAGAAGTGCCCACTTTTTTTTCCAGTGGCCCTAATCCTCTTCCGTAGCAATCACTTGGTGAGAGTGGGAAGGGAAAACTTCTTTTTTAACGGGGATAATCGTCCTGCAGAACCAGGGTCAGGGAGGGGGAAAAATCTCCTGCAACTGGTTGTGGGTGAGGGGAGGGAAACAGGACAAAAGACACCCTGTGGAAGAGGGGCAAAGATGAATAATAACTAATGATTCTATGCAAAGTGGTGTATAAACACATATGGTCTAATTAACCCTGTCAGGCTCAGATTAAGTTTTTGTTGCTAATGCACAAAAGAATACCTGCAGTGGTACTTCTGAGTAACAAAAACTTATAAAATATGTATGTGGGATAATCAGGTTGTTAGCTTTCAACTGTTGCAAATCTGCAACGCCTGCCTTGAGAGGGTTAAAAACTTATGAAGTTAATTATCTGTTCAGTTCAGATTCAAAAAAGTATCATGGCAGTGGCCAAAATACTCAAACTGAGGCATCAAAACTTTACAAACTAATAGACGACATCACAGCGGTTAGGTCTGTCTGGGGAAAACTATCAAAAGTGGCAAATGGTTTGATTGGTTATTAATAAAAAAAACAAATTGTTGAAAGAAAAGCTCAACTGCCTTTTTACTTGATTAAAAGTAAGATGTAATAATCTTTATATTTGAATTTAATAGCAGGCAATCAATTTGTCATTAAAGACACTTGGAACACAACTATTACGTATTCAGGGTCACTTATGTAAGTTACTTACAGCAGTGTGTTTCTGTCATATCCTTCAGAACTGACGCAAGTTTTTACTGGGTGTGTAGTAGAACTGCAGAGTAGCCAGCAAACAGCATACCTGCGGTGTTTCTTCTCACTGAAAAGTACAGGGTGGTGCAGCTGCTCCAAAACACAGAGGTTAGAGCAGGCTGGAGTCCAAAGTTGAGGCTAACTCTCACTCTGGCACCAAGCTTTGGCTTTCTAGTACAGCATGTGGAAGTGCTTTTGGCTTGGAGGAGATCTAGCTGTTAACAAAAAAATAAAAAATAAAAAATAGGAAGAAGAAAGGAAAAAAATGGGCAGTGGCAAAAGCGGCCTCTGCACGAGGATAAGGAGCCGGGACAAAGCACATTACTCTTCATTTTTGTCACATCCAACATGCCAGCATCCATACGATGGAAAAACAACAAGGCAGAGAATTATGATGAATGCAGTTGAAAGGCAGAAGCGGCAGCTAGCTCATAACAAACAGCTCACATATAATCCTTACATTTAGTTTAATTCAAGGAAGAAAAGCATTTCATGTGAAATTACTGCTGTTGCTAAGTAAATCTAATACCCTGCCAGATTACCTCACATTGTTCTTCTCATTTGCGATCCTGAGAGTCACATACTTTATTTTTGCTTTTTAGTCAAATTCTTAACAATAGTTATCCTTTATACGGCTGCCCCCTCTGACTTCTCAGGCAAAATGAAGCCTTTCGGCAGTGCTCGGGGATATCATCAAGTCCACCAGTCTCAAGGCTAATATCAATGTCTCAAGGGTGTGCAGATAACCATCATTTTCCTCCATCTAAACCCTCCTGTTAGTCTCCAGAGTGGAGGTTCAGCTGTCTCCTGAAGCTTGTTTTTACTTCACCCCTTTGCTGTTGTCACAACATTTTCATTACATAGCAACTTAAGCTCTTAATGACCCCCTTCGAAGACTAAACACGAGGTCAAACAGGGTGTTGCCTGGACAAAAAGGAGAAGAGGTGACAACAGATTCTGTTCATAGTCACCTTTGTCTCTGCCTGCTTAAAAAAAGAGGTAATACCGTACATATTAAAAAATGTCTGAGATATAAGTTTATTATAATACAGAAAATTGTTCAGATTTACAGCTCCGTTAAAAAATTGTTAAAATGAGTTAAAGTCCTCATTTATGAGGAACTCCATGTACCACTTACACTCACTCATACTTGCTACCACTCCACTAGTCCTCCATTGTCATTCATTTATTTTGCTAGGAGAATTGGAAATAAGTGTAGGGATTTACTTAAATCTGTGCAATTATCCCAGGAAATACAGTTTGTAAGGCAAAAATGGATTCTCAAACTTGAAAGTCAATATTTAGTAAGACCATGTTTGTTCTTTAGTACAGCCTGAACTCTCTTAGACAAGCTTTCATGTAATTTCTTTAAGTAGGCCTCAGGAATAGTTCACTGGGCTTCTTGAAGGATATTCCAAAGCTCTGTTTTGGAGGTTGTTTGCCTTTTGTTCTGTTCTCTATCTAAATGATCCCACACTTCACACAGTCCTGGTTCTGAAGAGGCCAAACGGACTGCAACTTAAGAAAAGCACACAAAACACAACGGAAACAGAAAACAGAAATAAGAAATAAGAAAAAACAGATTTCCAAAAGCACAAGGGAAGTGTTTCTGGGGAGACAATAACCTGATGGACCAGTTGCAGGAACCCAAAACATGCTAGTGTGTTCTATCATGATTCATATAATACTGATGATGGATTTTTTGGCTAATAGTTAGGCTAACACACGTACCTCTCATCTTTTCTTTCCTCACAAAACCAATAGATCCTCCACTTCTTTTAACTGTCTCCCAGCGCAATTCTTAGCATATTTTGGTTCCTGCAACTGGTCCGTTGGGTTATTGTCTCCCCAGAAACACTTCCCTTGTGCTTTTGGAAATCTGTTTTTTCCTATTTCTGTTTTCGTTTTTTTTTTCTATTTTCATTGTGTTGCGGTCCATTTGGCCTCTCAGGGCCACCGTACATTAGCCATCAAATATACTGAAAGTTAATTTTGGGGAATAATGTGTCAATTACCTCGAACTTTTGATCTTAAAAGTAGCATAAAGTATTGTCATGGTAACCTCAGTGGCTCCACAGGTAACTTTTTAATAGAAAGTCATACTGTCATACTGAAATTACTTAGTTTAAAAAACATCAGGATAAAAATGTAAGAACTATTATCAGGGCAGTACTACTGCTGTTTGACAGCGCAAGTCAAAATAAAACATTCCTCTGCCATGATCACAGGAGATCTTATTTGTGGAGATGGAGACTTGAATTGGACTTTTGGCATGTAAAACAGGTTCTGCATTGGACTGATTTCTCTGTAGAAAGTTGCGGTAAATAGCAAGCATTTTTCCATTTAAGAAAAATAACCAAATTTGAAAACATCTTTCAACTATTGTTATCATTTATGCTCAACTATTGTCTGACAACTATTTGAATTCTGGGCAAGAGCCATACAGATAAATCTAGTAGAAACAATACACAACTAAAGGGGGAAATCCAAGCCTTCAACCTTTATGAAGCCTCAGTAATGACATGTAATAAATAAATAAAATGTCTTTTCTGGTCATAGCAAAGTGTATAGACAGTGACATATAGCTAAATTTAGTCTTACCACCTAGGAGCTAGATAATTATCCCTGTAAATTCTTGACATCACTGCTCAAGTTGCTCCTGCTGCCTTGTTGCCTGTGGTGGGAAGTCATTTGGTTGGCTGCTGTCGAACTCAGTCTCCAATTGTTTCAATTTATCTTTTGGGTCGGGTATATATGGCTGCCGGTTGTCTCCTCTCCAGCTCTGTGGTGCTGAGTTCAGCAGAGATTTGAGCAAACTAAGCCCACAGTTGGGTGTGATTTTTGTATTTGTTTGGATGGTTTTCCACCAAAGTCCCAATGAAATGATTAATGGCTGTGAAGGCCGGGCATAGGGCCGTGGCTTGTTTTGCAGCCCACAGGCTTCTGAGTCTGATTAAGTTGTTTACGCAGACATAACGGGAATGGGTGTAGGCGGATGGAGAGACGTGGAGTTTGGATGGAGAATAAGACTGACAGAAAGTGTCTTTATTAGCATGGATTCCAATCCCTTGGAATAGAACGCATTTGGAAAAAAAAAGAGGAACATTTTTTTATTCTAGAAAGAAGCATCTAGGGTTTTCAAGCCATCCATAGTGTTTACTTTAATGGTTCCCATGGAAAATCTGCCAAACAATGCAAACAATAAGAGGGACAGTTATATTTTGTTGTGGTCAGCTGTATGTAAAACATCCAATCTTAATGATGATATCTAGCTTTTGTTGTAAGCTGTTTGTGTGCCAAATATAAGGTTCTTCATACAAAGCACTGTCTTGTGGTTTTCAGGTTTACAGATGACATAAACCAAAGCTCGCACCACCGCCCGCAAAATACGCTTCAAAGCTGCCAGTCACATTTTCTGTCAGTGTGACGCCATTGTTCTTCTCTCATTTTATAGACAATTTGCAAATCTAATTATAACATTGGACTAACACTGAACAGGGCAAAACATCTTGCTACACTGAACCTATCACGTATGTATCCCTGGTTTTTGTATGGCCGAGTAGCTCAGTGTTATAGCACACATTAATAGAGTCACTTGAACAGCTTCAAAACTACTTGCAATGTTCTAAGTACTTCTTTTTATTGTGATCTTTATGGCACTCCATCTCAGTGAGCTTTTAAAACAGCAGAGTTCTAGTATTTCCTTTACTCAACTCAAATATAACTCCTTGGAGATTTATCGCAATACCCTTGAGCATTTCTTTGTGCTGATAAGAATTCTTCTCTGGCATAAGGAAGATAAGAAATACCTTAGGGCACCTGCACTCAGGGGAAAAAAACCTCTCTTGTTTGTAAGTTTCTGAATAGCTTTTCGTACCTGTTAACATTACACTCCCTCCAACCCGTCCTCAACCGCAATTAGCTCACCTTTCAGTATACGAGTCCTTTTTGGCCGGCTGGCCAAGGCAGCAGATGTCGCATTGGCCTGTTCATGCAGACATGCTTGATCCAAGATGATTGGCCATAATTATAGGCTGTAAGCTGATAGTGGAGGGGATAGGGAGCCTATTGAGATGTCAGTCCTCCCAGTGTTTATGAATGCATTCAGGCACTGCCGTGGCTGTAGCCTCAATAGCATGTGGATTGATAGACTGCAGGGACGTAGCTGTGATTTTAATAGGAACACCTGGAGAGGTGTACTGGGTTAAACACTGGAAGGTTTGTAATTGTGTGATAGTGTGGGTATGTGTTGCAAGGGGACAATGTTTTAGCTGTTATATGTTAGAAAACATGTTCTGTAGATTTCAGAATGGGGTTGAGCAATATGTTTAAATGTTTTCCAAATAGCTGGTGGCCTTCTGACAACTAACAGCAGAGATACATTCAGGAAGATGAAGGGGGCACTAAGAGACAGTAAGAGGGCCACTGCACACCATTTTTGTTTAAAACACACAGAAAAGTCACCTATTTGACTTTATTTTTGATAATTTATGTTGTGAAATAAAGAAACATCTAGGGTGTATATCTATGATTAGATGATGAAAAGACAAGCTGAAACTTGTGGTATTAGTGGAGACCTAGCAATGGAAAGCTAGCTTAGTAAGCACAGGCTAGGAGGTATTCATACTGGTGCTTTGTTCTGCAGCACTGAACACTAGCTTTACAATGTCAGGTCTCCACACAACTACATTCTATTCATATTGTGCAGTGTAAAGCACAAGTACGGCGAAGTAAAAGTAGAGAGCCCCATGAACAAGATATTCAAATGGGGACATCACCAGAAGCTATATGGTACCCTTCGATTACAAAATTCTGAACTCTTGTTTTGTTTTTTGCTTTTTTGTTTTTCATTTTTTTAGTCCTCATACACACATGTATTGAATATGTACTGAGCAAGGCTGTTAAAAAATAACAATATCATACTTTTAGTATAAGTATACTAACTTATACTAAAAGTTACTTACTAAAAGATACTTGCATCGGTACAGATAGCAATAGTGTAATCTTCCACATGATAGACTTGCAACACTACTACAGAAAGATTAGTGCACAGCCCTTCCCCTCAAAGTTGAATAGGTGAACAGTAGCACAATAAACATCTTAAGCCACATTAGCTGTCTTTGAAGGCTGTGGCTAAAGATGTGTTAACACTGGAAGCAATGTTGCAACCAGGCACCATAGTAGGCCAGTCAGGAATAAACTTTTCTGAACTTCCACGCAAGTAACTGATGCAACTACCAATGAGAGTGATTGACATATATTGGCTTCATTAGAGGGTTATCAAAGCAACCAGAGTCTTAAATGTGCACAAGTGACCAGCCATTAGTTTAAAGCAAATCTCTTCTATTGTGAGATTAAAAAATAATCTTAATGTGGGAGCTGCGCACCAGCGTCATCAGTCCTGTCTGTCTGCAATGTTAATAGACAGCATTAATTTAACAGAATAATATAATTATTTGTGTCTAAGAAGTGTTTTGTTTCTCTGATTAAAGCTGAGAAAAGTCTACCATCAACCAAACTGAAGCAATGCCAGCTTATCTTACCAAGTCTGTTTGATCAGCAGTGAAATATGATGCCAAGTCACCAGAAGCACAGGAAATAAAGACTGACAACCTCCCGTTAATATGGCCTAAATACAGCTGCCATTTCCTATTAACACACTTAGATGAACGTTAAAAGTTAATTATTTTCTGCATAAACAGACCACTAAAGCAGCTACATATAACAAAAAATAGGCTAAAAATGTTGTCAAAAGTCACCACAAAAATACCAGCTGTATACAGACTGAAGTCATTCCACTGGAATATATATATATAAATCATAAACAACAAAAATAATTCCAAGCTGAAATCAAGGTCAACATGATAAAAACAGAGCAGAGTACTATTATTTATTAATTTCCCTGCAAAGAATTATATTTATTATGGCTAGTTTCACTCCATATCCTCCCAAACCTCCCAACCCTGTCATTGACACCCCACCTGCAGTGGCTCGATGCTCCACTAGCGGGGCCCACTCGGCAGTTTGAGAACAAGTGGATTAAACAAATAAGGTAGAACGTGTTAGGTAATGAGCATTGTAAGTCCTTGCAGAGAGTTTTTTAAGGTTTAGACAGACCCAGACTGTTCCTTCTGCTTCCACAAAAATCAGACTGATGTCAATTTTCTCACTAGAAAAGGAAAAATGGAAGTGCAGTGCCCTTAAATTTTAAACTTTTCCTTTATCCTGTCTATTGAGCCCTACTGCGCAAATTTAACTTGAGTAAATTGTTAAACTATAACTCTGTCTTCCATCTGGTGTGTCACCACATGACCAGAAATGTAATTTATTTTAATGAGCTTTGGTCCCAGTAGTAAAAAAAAAAGTTTCAAACCTGCTGCAGGGAGCAATCAAGTGTTTGCCATCAGCTCGCTGAATGAACCACTGGCTTGTTGCATTGTGTCTCACCAAAATAAATTTTAACAAATGACTTAAGAAACTTTGTCCTTGCGTAAGCAGAAGAGAAGCTAGGGAGAACAAGAAGGGGGAAAAAGCACAGCAGAGGAGAGGAGAAAATCAGAGAGGCCTGAATGCTGGGAGGCACCTAATTGTCTACTGCAGCATGTAATGACAAGCTTACTTCGCATCAATCTTTCATTATTAAGAGCTATTTCTGTCTTGATGCAGAAGGCAAACAGATTCATCCTCAGGATGGCGCTGAATTAAGAGGGAGACGCTGGTCTGTCCGCTGAATGAACAGGATTAAAGGAGGACGATAAAAGTCGATTAATCTAAACTTTTTCTGGCTTTTGTGGGAATTCTCGTTTCTCTCTCTGTGTAAGATTCTATCTCCTCAAATAATATTTTGCAGAATTTTTGCCTAAATAGCTTCACAAATGTCAGTTGCTCTCATTTTATAATCATGTTGTAGACAAATGGATGATTTCAAAATTAGCACTTGTAGAATTTGTACTAACCCTACTACATATTTAAACACACTGAGTTATATGAATTATATTTCATAAATAAATGTCACCATAATAGCATTTATTTTAATAGTCACCCACAATTTAAATAATAACTATTAATGTTTTTAGGACTGTTTCTTGTGGCAGTTTTCCTTTGAGAACACTGCCCCCTATCTTTGAAAACGATATGTCTGTTTAAGCCTCACAGAAATCTTCTCACTAAACAAATGTGACAGATGACAGAAGAAAGAGGCTTTAGTGAAACTTTTAATTAAAACCAATCGCTTCGATTTGTATGTGCTGCACATTGCGTTGGCCCATTCATCAGCTATTAGCGTGAATCAGTGAAACACTGAAATTGCCGTAAAATGTTGAGAATGAGTGAGCCGGGCACTGTGCCAAAAGCAGGTCGGATGTGGAGATGAGGAGGAGAGAGGATCAAGAGTGGGTAAATACAGAGAAAGAGAGAGAGGAGGAGGAGGAAAGGCGTGTGTGTGTGTGTGTGTGTGTGTGTGTGTGTGTGTGTGTGTGTGTGTGTGTGTGTGTGTGTGTGTGTGTGTGTGTGTGTGGATTTGAGACAACTCCATCCCCCTAATAACCCCACTGGATAAAATATGCTTTGAGTGGAGATGATTACCTCTTTATCACTGTTCTCTATATATTTATCCCCCCCACTCTCTTCCTCTCTGCAGCTTGTAGTTCCTCTCTCTCCATCTCTCTGTCTGTCCCCCCCCCCATTTCTGTGCTCGAGGAAATAAGCCTCAGTCTCAGTGATGCTTTTCAGTTCTCCAAAGTCCTGAAGGGATTAGCACTTTGAACTTGTGTGGCTTCATTTAAACTTCGCCACTTTGTTAACTGTTGGAGGTAAAGTACATCAGATGACACAAAAGTTTGCTTCAAAGAGCAAGAAACTTGTGTGCAAGCTACTAAAGACACCCAAAGAGAAACTATCACTTAAACATAAACCTGCTCAATATAATATAATAGGTCAATACCTCCCAAATATGGCTCTTTTATCAGAAGCTGCTCTGGTAAAGAGATATGCACTAGAGACGGGCAATATTACCTTGAAGTTATATTAAAAAAAATTTCAAGAATTTTGCAATAACAATTTTTCTAACACTATGCAAAAAAGGATTGAACAACATTTTATTGATAAATACTGGCAGTGTAATTAAATGAAGGTCATGTTTTATCCTTCTTTTTCAATTTTTCCATTGAGCTACTGTCACTGATGACATCTCCTAATTTGAAATGTGACTCTACAGATGTAAGGTGCCAGCAGCAGCCTTATAGAGCAATCGCAGTGATGCAGCATTATTTCAAATGTAAGCACAAAAGTAGAGGCAGTGCTTTCCCTGAAAATGTTAAGCTGAAGTATAAAACAACAGCTTACCTCTTTAGTTTAGCAATAACTAAAACAATTTAACCTTGTAACTCTTCAGGAGCTCTGCTCTAAATCTGAGGATGACAACATTCCTGGGCTTGTCTCATAGTTGCACATACTAGGGAGAGTAAATATATGGTGTTGCTATAGCATTGATATCGTGATATAATTTTTAGCATATGCTATAATGAAAAGTAACACATTTTTCAGTAACTGTACTGTAATTGAACCACAGTAACAATTATTTCATTACTTGCATTAAAAGGTTCTTCATTTAT
This sequence comes from Aulonocara stuartgranti, assembly GCF_965226115.1. Lineage (NCBI taxonomy): Eukaryota > Metazoa > Chordata > Actinopteri > Cichliformes > Cichlidae > Aulonocara > Aulonocara stuartgranti. The sequence goes on along the minus strand of NC_138959.1, from coordinate 7,355,820 downwards.
CTGCACACAGGGTGAATGGAAAGAAAAAAATAAGTGTATTAGTGCACTTGTGCTACATTAGTGTTTATGTAGAGCAGTCTACAGAAAAGATAGACTGACAAGACTTTTTTATTGCACAAAAGGGCCAGAGCACTATAGTAAAATGCAAACTGTGTCCAGCACAGAAACAACCATATTATATTGCTAATACAACTTCAACTCTCTGCAAACATCTGCACAGATAGCATGCTAACACAAAGCTAGCCAAAAACCCAGAGTGACAATAAAGCTGAGTGTATGCTGACTTTTCTTTGTGTTGTCGACTTTCTGTTCATACGTAACGCTAAAAGAAACTAATATGTGTGTGCCGTCATTAAGCCATATATTTCTGCTGGTGTGTTGAACCAACACAAAGGTTTATATTGTTAAATGGTAATAATGAGACAATCAGGTCATTTCAAGTCATTTTAGGTAACAATAGGAAAGTCCGGGAGGGCCCGGTGGCGCCTGTGTCCGGCAGCCTCGCCTCTGTCAGTGCGCCCCAGGGCAGCTGTGGCTACAATGTAGCTTGCTATCGCCAGTGTGTGAATGTGTGTGTGAATGGGTGAATGACTGAATGTAGTGTAAAGCGCTTTGGGGTCCTTAAGGACTAGAAAAGCGCTATACAAATGCAGGCCATTTAATATAATACTATAATTTAAGTAATATAAGACTAGTTGTAACAAATTACTTTTTTCGATGAATCATTTGGTAACATACTGCAGTGAGAACACTCCCACTGCACTGACGCTAAAATACACCTTCAGCATATCTTGAGACAGCAGCTGCTTTGACAAGGCCACAGCATTTGATGCCCTGGAATGAGAATAGGCCGTTACATCTGTTTTCAGTCCGGCACATCCTGGGTTTGATAAGTATTCATAATAACTTGCAACTTTACAAAAAAAAAAAAAAGTATTATATGCAGACATTAAACCAAGTGTAAATTAGTGAGTTACATATTTTAGCAGTGGATTTCACCCTGCATCATCTGCAGCAATGTCAACCTATAACCAAGCAGAATTTTCCAGAAACATTACCAGCTTCAGAATAAGGTAAAGTCAGTCATACGGTTAAAGATGGTTGTAACAACATCAAGAAACACTCTGCAACAGCAGTCACAGCTGGAAGGTTGGAGAGATTACATTTGTAAAGAGCTGTGGAGAACATGGGCAAGAAAGAAACAAGCTTCATGATAACAAGTTGGATACAATACAGTGAAAGCTGAAGTGTTTCTGTAGTGCTGTCTTCACATTCTGATAGCAAGAGCACCAATGTGGGAACACGTTTCATATTAAAAAGGCTGGGTGGGATGTCATTTCAAAAGATATGGCTAGATCCAATAGAACTTCCAGAGATCGTTTTTTTCAGTGGTCTAAACAACATTTAGCCACAACACTTTTGCACGGGCATGGGCTTTTCTGTGGATGAGCAATTGTGGCCTGAGATCCCCATTGTATGTGCAGATCTTTGGGCAGAGACTGTTTTCCCAGCTGTCTCAGGCACAGCAAGCATGAGAGAATGACGGAGGAGTGACGGATCCATATCCCTGAGGATTAGCATGCAGAAGACATCCTGGTGTTGAGCAGGAGCGGATTTGAAGGCACTTTGCCGATAATAACGCAACCCTCAAGTTGGCAGACTGAGGAGGAGGAAGGCTCTCAGGATCCTGGAAAAAAAGCTGAGGAAAAAAAAGTGCACTGCTGGAGAAAAGAAAACAACCTCATCCCTGCACTCTTTGAACTAGGAACCACCTGCTCGCTCTTAAAACAACTGTCTGGCCTTTTATTATTGTGCTCCTCACTGCTCTAACATATGCTCACATGAAGAAATGCTTCATGTGTGCCTCAAAGGACTTTTTTATGTGATCACATTCTCTCTGTTGAAGCTTTACTTTAAAGTACCTTATTCTGTCGATGTTACGTGAAATGTCTTATCGTATTTTCTGTGCATAAGAGATACTCCAGAGGAACTGTGTTTCATTTAGCTGAAACATGGAGGGAATGCAGCTATTGTCTCTCTTTTGCTTTCCCAAGTTTGCAAAAGCTTAGAAACTGTTTGCAAAGTATTTTCTGTGTAAGAACAGAACTAAGAAAAGAGCTACCTTATGGAAAAATCAAGCGTGCACTGAAGCTGCATTAACAAAGTCATTTAAACTTCTTTAACAATTTTCTTTAATCATATTTTTTTTGCTAGCTTCATAATCATTCAAATATTTTGAAGACTGTTTTTCATTAACGCTTTCTCTTTAACTTTTTCTAGTTTACACAAATGCCTCTGCAAAGTTTGTTTTCAAAGCACTCCGCTGTAGGTGTCTAGACAACTCAATCAGCAATGATATGGAGGCTGTCAGTAAGAGATATGTTCATCCATTGCATTAATCTCAGCAGGCATCAAAAGCCCCCGACAGCAGCCTCCGTCACGCCACAGGTGGAGGATACGCTGTGAAATGGCACCATTGTCATCTCTCTGTACCATCTGCCCCTCTTTCTCGAGCCCCAGTCGCACTGCCACTTGTTGTCGTCACAGAGCAGTCACAATGGGCTGTCACCTTATAATGAACCCTGAGGGTGCGAGGCACTGATTTAAAGTCCCATTACCGTCACAGTGCCAAGGGACTGCAGGAATGATGACTTAGGTATGGCGGTTTGCTGGCTCCAAGCACAGATGGTGCTTTTTCCACACATTAAATGTTACTGGGTAAACTGTGCAGAGACTGTTGGACAATAAAGGTGAAAGTGTGTGCGGAAACAAATTGGTGTTTTTGCTTTTCTCATTTGGATCCTTCTGGTCAGTAAATTTATCCGGAAAGTTGTTGATGAGTTATTTATAAAAACAGAAGTAAAGCTGCAATATTCTGCACCATTGGAGTGGAAAATGAAAACAGCCATTAAAGCTAATACATGACTGAGCAGCTTTAAAAAAAAACATGCAGGTATGTCATCAGCGAGAACAAACTCTTTGTAGTGGTGAAAAAAGGAACACGACTTCTGTTCTGGATGATTGTGCTGACTCTTGTTGCCCAAGCTGCCCCTTGTCTTCACTCTCTCCGTGTGAGCTGTGTTTGAAAAGGCAGCGAGCAGCATGAGGTCAGGGCGACTATGTCCGCTCGTGTCACATGGTTCTTTTCATCTCTCCATGCTGCCATTACGGCAGGTCACAGGGTGAAGGGCACCACAGTGGCAAGGCATGCTGGGATACATGGACTGCGAGTCATTCTCCCACCGGTGCTCGGAGCCCTTGAGAGTTGATGGTACGTGTTGCTAGGGTATGCTGGCAGCTGCATAAGCTCTGCCTGGCAACCAGCCTATGAGGTATTAGTTCTGGTCTGGCCCCCATAGGAAGTCATTTAGCACATGCATTTTAATTCTGCATCTGTATTCAAATGGAGGACTATTGCTGGCTAAATTATAGAGTCATGGTAAGAGGAAAGTACACCCTATGTCATTTATAACTTTTTACATATGACACCCCAGGATTCAGTAGCTTATGCGTTCAATTTTAGTAGAAATAACTTGAAATAACTTGAAAATTTGGTGTTGGTTCTGATATGCTGTGTTTGGTTGGTGCATTATAACCAAATAACATAACTTTGGTCTGTCCGATGGAGATTGTTTGAGAAAGCTTGTGGTTTATTAAGATACAGTTTTGCAAAGTTAAGCCATGCTGCCATGCAATACAAAATGAGCATGAGATGTCTCCTTTAATGTTCTGCTGTGATTTAAATAAGATGGACTGAATGTTGCCAACAAATTATTGTTGCTGTAAGATTTTTACAGCGACATGGAAACACATGGAATTTAAAAAATATACAGTAGTAATATAACTATGTTTGTGTTTTAGAAAACTAAGCTTGCTTCTTAATTGGCTCTTATGAGTCCCCAAAAATTAAGATTTTCTCTTGGTAACTTTCACAATCCTGTGATCCACTTCAGCAGTAGTTGATGCTCACACTGCAATTGAAAAATGTTTCCATATTTCTGCTGCTGTGGTGCTTTCAGTACAAGTTACACCTCATTATCAGTCAAAACAAAGAAATCTCAGGTCTTTTGGCCGTAGTTGTTTTTCCTCAGGATCATTTTCTACACGGAGCCAAACCTCTGCTTTTGACTGACACACGCCTGCCCTGTGAATGTAAAAGGTTGGTATTTATGTTTATTAACTTTTTTTTTCCAAGTCAAAACAGATGTAAATTCCATATTTCCATCATGTTTACAGTCTGGCACCTCCTAATTCTTCACCTGTAATAGCACCAGACTGTAGAACCGCTAACATTTAAGGCTCCGTGTTCTCAACTCCTAAAATATGTATAACAGATGTGGATAGAAATGTGAGTGAAAGTGAGGAGAATTCAAATTTCAGTTTGACTCAAGCTTGGGGGATTTCAGCCCATCTGTGATGGACATGCTATGCGTGGATTTTCAAATGAAAACAACCAAGGATTATAGATGCTGAGCTTGTCACATCACTCACCCTGCTGTATGAAGAAACATTTGGATCAAACAAGATCTTATGTCTCGTTCTCTCCCGGCTTTCCCAAGAATCACTGAAATCACTTCTATGAATGGTGTGGGAATGATGGGAAGGTGTTGCGTTACACATAGAGAGAAGCCTGTTTGAAGCACAGTGTCAGCGCTGATTTGTTCATAAGGTTGATGGTTTACATTTAACAGGTTGATTAGTATATCTAACCGCCAGGGCTGCCAGTTTTTTGTTTCTTTTACCTTTTTGGTGTTGTAAAGTTTTTTTTGCCTCATCTAGCAAAATAAGCGACGCTCACTACTTATGAATCCTGCTAACCTGCCAGCTTTTCCACTTAACTCCAGCCATGTTCCTTCTCTTTTCTAAGCCCTGTCTTTATCCACCTTGGCAAGACATAGCAATCCACAGCACAGCTATCAAACGAGCCAAACACATCTCAGGCCGTATCACAAAGAAACATGGAGTCAAACTGAATTTTAGTAAACATGGCATCTTAACAGCATAAAATATATCCGTCCCATTTCACTCAAGATTTGAGCCCCGACATCAAACCACATTATCAAGTTAAATCTTCCTTTGGCCAGTGGCCTGACCTTTATGGAGACAAAGCGATCATCTCTGGACACCAGTATGCGCTGAGTTCACGCTGTGAATGAGGCTATGAAAAAGAATGGTGCATCCTCTACTACACTAGCCAGCTCATCAGGCATGCAGTCCCAGCTGGTGTGGTGGCAATATGAAACACATAAACCCTTCTGATATTAATGACTCTGTCGAGCTGAAAGCTTCTGATGCTATTCGGAGATAGGCGCTAAATGTCCCCGAGTACTGAGAACACAACATTATATGCATTCATATAAATATCCTCTCATCTCTGCACAAGACTGGCTGTCCTTGAGTTCCCATGAAAATAATAAGAGGTGGGCCTCATGTAACTCAATACCCAGATATTGCCTGCAGTGGTGGCGCCGAGAGATGAAATGAAACAGAACAAGGTGATGACAATGCTGCCACTTGTGGTCGAGTTGGAGATTTAAGGATTCATTCCCCTTGTTTTTCAATCCCCACTCCAATCTCCACCAGACGTCTTTAGCCTCCTCTTGGCACTTCTTGACACTGTTTTGCTTGTTATAGCAATAATAATGAGAAGCAGAGCCCCATATTGCCGTAAATAAAATAAACACTGCAGATGTTCTAACTTGAATGTAAATTAACGGATTTGATGTGTTGCTTTTCAGAGGAGGGTTAAATGAGAAGATTAAAACTACGCTCATATATTAAAGTAAATTTGACATTAATGCTAAGCACTGAGACTGGAAACAGGGGAGAGGAAGCTCCTCTGGCTCTTTTCAGAGTTAATAAAACTTTCTAATTAGCACCGTTAATACTTTGCAATTAACACATTATATGGTAAATGGTAAATGGCCTGCATTTGTATAGCGCTTTTCTAGTCCTTAAGGACCCCAAAGCGCTTTATACTACATCCAGTCATTCACCCATTCACACACTGGCGATAGCAAGCTACATTGTAGCCACAGCTGCCCTGGGGCGCACTGACAGAGGCGAGGCTGCTGGACACTGGCGCCACCGGGCCCTCTGACCACCACCAGTAGGGTTAGTATCTTGCCCAAGGATATTTGGCATGCAGCCAGGAGGCAGCCTGGGATCGAACCACCGACCTTCTGATTAGTGGCTGACCTGCTCTGCCACCTGAGCTACAGCAGTTTAAAAACTGAATCAGAAACAAGTTCATGTTTGTGAGGGTGTGCGCCAAATTAATCTCAGGACCACGACCAGTTGCCAAACAACCAACGGGAAAACTGGTTAAATGTGTTAATTTGTGAGATTTTTTTCAAAATGTCAGCTGGCTGTAGCTTCGTATTTGCGATACGCTCTCGTTCTCAGATATAACAGTTTTGTCAAAGTCATTGGCATCCCACTGATAATCACATGTTGTCCTTTTGGTGCATAAAGCTAATTTTATAACAAAATTATAAAAACTAAGTAACACAGCTCAATACTCCCTTTCAGTTTGGTTTCATTTGGCCCTTTCATCAAAGTAGCAACCTTTGCGGGAATCTAAAACTGCAGTTACTTATTTTCTCAAAGTCAGAGTAATTGAACTGTTGCTGAACCAGTGCAATATGGAAAAACTGTGGAGGAAGACATGGTTGGGCTTCCCCCTCCAAGCTAGGCCTCTAATCAGTTCTTGAGACAGGCCAAGAGGCTGTCATCTCTGGGGGGTCTCAAACGTTCTTTAGCACCCAGATCTGTCACACACCTGCCACTGTCCTTTATAGGGGGCTCGTACACTGGATCTGTGCCGATGAGACCAGCTATCAGCCCCCCCTGCGGCACTTCAATAGCAACGTCAGTGTCAGGTTCCCCCACAGCAGCACGCTACACATGGATGGGGGACAATCAAAGGCCACTCTTCAACATTAGGGAAGAGTGGCCTGAATTTAACCCTCGTCTCTCCTCCTCTCAAGAGCCTGGAAACACATAGTGAGCCAGTGTCCAATTTCCCTGCTAGTTTACCCTCTGAACTGTGAGGACGGATGGAAGGGCAGCTTAGCCTATTATGGAGGCCCCCAGGGATGGGTAACACTGGAGATAGATGGACCCAAGAGGTCCTTGATTTTATTGCAGGCCTGTCAAGAGTTGGCCTTTGTTGTTTCCTGTTTAGGAATTCCCCTGAAATGGCCAGAGAACTGTGGAACATGTTATTTGTTATAACATCTTATTTGTGATATACATGTAGATAAGCCAGTATTTTAAGGTACTGAGTTTCCTCTAAAGTGAACTGAGAGGACTTGCTGTTTAGAGTATAAGGGCCATGAATAGACTGTAGTGGAAAATTAGCTGAAAAATGAGGTCAGATTGGGTAGAATGTCAAGGAAATCATTATCACCTCCTGTTGCCCAGAGTGTGGTGCCACAGTCGATCATCAGCACTCTGCACTGCCAGTATGTCTTGTTGCCCACCAAGCACAACATTCTTCTTGGTTTCAAGCCCGCTGTTGCCCCTGTTGTTGGAAGATGTCAAGCATTTCATTCCAAGTCATCTTCATGTACCTGTTTTCTCAGGAAAATGAGAGATGAGAGGAGCAATTACCCTGTAATTATTTTGGGATGTTGCATTCATTATAAAATGTACATGCTTGACAATTAAGCACTCAGGCCAGTGTTAAATTATCGGTGACAGACATCAACAAAATGGTAAATCCAGGCTGGTTGCAGTATTTGAATTGGATTGTTGTGCCGTTGGTGAGACCAAGACCTTTAAGCAGCACTGACAAATCCCACCTCTGGTCTGCCGCAGATGGCATAGCAATCCATCCAAGCAATGAATAAAATAGTAGGTGCTGAGCCCTAATATCCCATGTCTAGGACTATTGCCATTTTGAGGTGACAGCCACAGCCAAGTCAAACAAATAAAACTACACTTTCCATGTGGCACACTGAAATAGCAGCTACTGAAAATGTCAAAAAATGCATTCTTTCCTGTGCAGTAACAGGTTATTTCAACATTTTGCTTAAATTAATCTGATTAATTGTCAATTACATATGTTCTTTTATACTTTATATAACTGAACTACCTTTTTTTTGCCAAAAACCATTTGCCTTCGAGATCAGAACAAGCGGCTAATTGAAAAGAAATTGATGATTTCCCTGTGTTGTGTTGAATCAGATAATTCAGCTATTCTGTTGAGCCCCTAAATGACTTTGGTTAGGTCTGCTGACCAAACCGCAGTCAGGCTCAATTCATGTTATTCTTCCATTTCTCTGTGCCGAAAACAGCACATATTTTAACAGTTACAAGCTGGCTAAAATAAACCACTTTATAACACAATGATATCTGGGAGGGTACACACGTGTTGACAAACTGGCATATTTACAGTTCTTTTCATTTCTTATTGACCTTTCAAACAGCTTTTACCACACACACTGATGTGGGGATATATGCTACATTGGAGAGCTAGAAATCAAAACTTCTGATCCGGGTTCAATGTGCTTTACATCAGGTACTTCAAACATCTGTACCATCTGGGAATTGAACCAAGGCCACCAGAACAGGAATCTTACATGATACCACTACACTGATTGGTATGCTGGTACTCTTGAGCAATTACACACATTCCTTTGGATGCCATAGCCTTCTTTCAAAGTGCACTTGCACTATCATGAGGCAAGTGCATAGAGAAAGATATAATTCATAACTCATTTACAGCCTGTCTCATAAGATCAGGATGACTCGAAATTTATGACGAGCCATTATTCTTATTAGGCTTGTAAAAGAAGGCAATAGCCCACACCAAGCATTAGTAAAATTCACCTGACCTAACAAGGGGCAGGCTGGGGTGAGAGAACACTTTTGCTCAATCAGAGCTCTGCAAGGTGATGGCAAGATGCCCAATTTCATAACTAGTAATGTTCTGAACTGATAAATATGACAAACTGTGCCTGGCTTATAAGTTTTGAAGGGGAAAAGGGAGTTCAGGAGCACACACTGAAATTTCATCAGGAGAAGCATTCTTGCACTGAAATTTGATGTTTGTGTTAGATAACCTGAACAGCTGATTGCGTGCAACATAAAATGAGAAACTACAGATCATCCACGTCAAATTTAACTCAGGAATCTTCCATCCATGAAATAATGATGCAAGACAAAATAAAGTAAACAAGTGCAGGGAGCCCCGTGGCCCACGATTCTGCATGGCAGCTTTAGGAAATCCATCTGTCCCATGACTGTCAAATCCCACAAGGAGAACCCCAGAGGAGTGACGAGCAGAGGCCCTAGTTTCTTTGATTTTCGTTTTGTATGACACGGTTCTCACATGACCATATAACTTTGCAGTGTCTGTCAGACAGCTGGGCCAAGCTCAGGCCATCTCAAGAAGGCAACAGATGGGAAGAGGTCAAGTCCGAAGAAGAGGTTTGGTACCAGTAGCTACTGTGTCTTTGTTTGTGGTTCCACATTAGAAGTCTTGGAAGGAATTGTTCTCATGAATTTGAGAAGCCAAAGCACCAGCTGAGAAGCTAGTCATTTGATTTACACTCGAGATCATGGCTGTGAGCCACACACTTTATATAAAAGAATGATGTAGCCACTATAACAAATGAATTCCTGTTTTGAAGCCTCCATTGTAGTAATACTCTTGTCATGATTTGGGTTTTTGTGGGGAGGAGGTTTCAACCCAATATTTGGATGCAATGGTAGAGAATTTACCAACTAACCATAAAAAAACTTGTTTAGCAAGGTCGATTCATAGATTGTACATGTATGGATGCATCACACAACCACAGGTAACCCTGGTAATTAGTGGTAACATGAAAATAAAATAAACAATACTAGAATTCAACTAAACTGAAGCACAGCCTAATCCGGTCTTTAAGTCTGACATCATTAGCCGTTTGGACAAGTTGAACTAGCTCGTATATAATGATGTGCTACAAGGTGGCTAGCTACACAGAGGATGAACGCTAACTTTTTTCCACTCGTTAAAAGTTAATGCGAGGGTTCTCGATGGTTAGGGACAAATGCAGTCGCATGGCATGATGCTGTAAACGGACCAAACTTCAGTCAGCAAACAACTGGGATCATCCATCCACAATGCAAGGTTAGTTATTAATATACTGCTACATGTGCTGGTCTGTAGTTACATCGTACGGTTTTAAAAATTAGCTTTAAAACTGCTGCCGATGAGTAGTGGTAATAAAAACCAAGAGAGGCCGACAGTGATCACTGAACTTTTTTTTTAGGGGTTTATTCAGATTAAATAAAACAATATTCAAACATGTTAAAAAGGTCTGCATCACTGGAGCTTTATCAGTTTCACAGCGACTGACAGCAACCTCCAACAACCAAGCCCAAGTGGTCAAAGAGTACAGATTTTCTTTAGCTTCCAGTGGTTGCTAATGAAATTTAAATGAATGATCTTTGTTGACACAACCATTTTACATATGTAAGCGTGTTTATTTCTGCCAAAAAAAACTGTGCATTTTAACAAAGGCCTAGCTTACTTTTGGAAGCTGTACTTTCCTGGCTTAAATTTTCAGGCTCTGAGGTTGCTGCATCTTCTGAACTGAAGCTAACTAAGCTAATTTTAAGAATTTCAGCATTTTTTTTAATTAGCACAAACAGAAAGACAAGGTTCACTCTCAATGTTCCACTCTAATTGTGTCTAATGGCTAATTGTTTGACATCTGCTACCAATTTAAGTCTGAGTTGCCTGTGGTTTTGAAACAGAAGTGATGGGTAAAATGTAATCATGACAACCATTAGTGATAATGGTCACAAAAATACAAGAACAGCAGCCTCAGATAGGGAAACAAAAGAATTTCTTTTCAAAGCTAGGTGGAATATTCCGGCAGAAACCCTCAAAGGAAATATTAACAACTGCATATTACACTTGAATAAAAGCAATTAATTAGCATGTCTCATGTAATACTGCAGTCTAACCTCCAGGCATTCATGATGGCATCAGCTTTCAAGTACATCAGTGAATACTGCCGTCTTATAGGCAATGGGGAATATTCTTTCACCAGGTCCCCAGGGGTGCAAACACCATTAAGGAATATGAATTTCATCCCACTCATTCCATCATCAAATCCACTAAGAGTCAAATTAACATCTGTTATTCTTCACTTTAGTTTGTTTGTGACATAAAAATGTCGTAAAATCCTGAAGGGTCTGCTTTAAACCTAAAAGATGTAAATTCTTTGCCCAGGAAAATGTAAAATTAAGGCAGACTCGATGCTGTGTTGTGATGCGTTTTCCCACTGACAGTTTCTTATGGTTTTGTGGTTACACATTAGTCCATCATCTCCAGCAGGCACCAACTCTGGATCTCCTCATTGATCCCACACAAAACAAATGGCAATCTCTGACAGCAGGACACAATGCTTCATCCTGCCCAATCCATTAACCCCTATCACATGACTCCCACTCAGAAGATGGAATACACTGATGCCCCACTGATAGACAGACAGACGGAGAAAAGTAAGTGATGCGAGGTGCGGTGAAAAAGGTGCTGTGAGGGAAGAGAAGGAAAGCAGGAAAGCAGAGGATGTATGTGGGAAAAGGTGATAAGTGGGAAGACAAGGGTAAAGAATTAAACTGCCACCATGACAGAAAACAAAACCAAGCTCTCCTCCACCGCTTGTCCTTGGCCACATTTCTTAATGTTGTTATTCTCTGGTTTCTTACAAGAGAATAAGAAGACTGAGATGCTGATGACAGAAAGATAATATCAGAGTTTGGATTATGTTGTTAATTATACTCTTCCCTGAGGTCAAGAATGAGCCTTCGCACTCAAGTAAATAAACCAGCTGATTTAACCCACAGTTTGCTGCAGCAACAGTGAGTGCCTCTGCTTTATCAAAGGTACTAATACACTCAAAAGGTTTTTTCCTTCAAAAGTGATTTAATTCTTCATGGCAAAGATTCAGAAAAGTGCTGCAAACAGCCAAGATTGTCATGTTCAAGAAACCTGCTCGACGTGATTTGAGCTTTGTAACATGATGCGTTGTTCTGCTGGAAGATGGATTCATTGCAGCCATAAAGGGATGGACACGGTCAGCAAGAATGCTCAGGAAGGCAGTGACATTTAAAGGATGTTCACTTAGTGCAGCATGTTTATTAGAGATTCACATTAACGAGCAGCTCAACACGTGCCTTACAAAATGTACCACTGCTTTAACTTACGTGATATTGTCACTACTAACAAAAACTACAAAAACGTCACTATAGGAAGAAATATGAAGGCATGCTGAAAGATGGGCACTCGCCTACATAGAATATAGTGGCTCATTCAGCAAGCACTAGTATTTCAACAGCTGAGATCAGTTACTTTATTACTTCACACCGCAGCTCATAACTGTAAATGTAGACTAAGGCTGGGCAAGAATAAAATCAAATAATACCATAATAAAAATCTGATAAATTGATAAATCTGACAAACTGCAATTGCAGAGAAATGGGATTACATCCAGATTGTCCAGTTTTCTTTTATAAAATAATGAAAATGTTGCACATGACTCAGATCTCATTGTCCACAGTGATCAGGAAGCATGCCACACAACAGTGTAGACCACAGGCTAGAAAAGCAGCTGTCATGTGCTAAAGCTGGGTTATAATGGGAATTTAAATTGGACAGTTGTGTTCCTGTCTTACTGGAAAATTGTACCACCAACAGTCACCACATACTCTGGCAGGTTGGGGAGAAGTCAGTGGGTCTTCATTAAAACCAAACCACAGCATGAAGAGGAGGAGGAGGAGGAGGAAGCCTTGTTCTCTCTCTCTGAGCAGCGTTGGCTTTGTCAGCCCTTCTTTGTAATTAGAACAGACCTCCTCCTCCTCCCACTGTAATTAACAGCAATAGGAAGTATGCTGCAGTTCCGCCTCCTGCTTTGTCATGCTGATATGTTTCTGGACCTGGGCTGATACTGGGTGGGCCAGATTTCATACTGCTGATGTATTAAAATATGAATCTCTCATCAGTTATTATTCCCTTGTGAAATTAAAAAAACAAAAGCAACAAAAAAAGACAGTTTGTAACATTAGTCACAGATTCTGCTGAACTTTCAGTCACCGGTGGTATTTTAACTGAAGTGTTTTGTAGTATGCTGTCTGCCATGCTCTTGAATGTGGTTGGCAAAATTTTAGGAACATTTTATTTTATGATGCACTGAAGTTCAACACCTCCGCAAACTGCAGCCTCATTAATTAGCATGTCCTTAAATCAACATCTCTTTGACTTAACTAGTCCAGACAGGCCTTTTTTCCTGTCAAGGAAGAATTTATAGCTTCACTACTGTCACACTACATTTTACAATAACTTACTTAAATTGCAAGAAAATTACTTGTTATAAGATTTTTAAATTTAAATAAATAAAAAACTTTGGAAATGGTCAAAAAGCATGTAGTTACAAGTTTAAAAAGCAGTAAATTGGCATATATATGAAATATTTAGACTGTCATTCTGGGCTTTACTAACTGATACTGAAGTGACTTTACAGATGTTTGACACTGACATTGATTGAAAGCGTCTGCTCCCTCCGTCCGAGTTACTCATTGCTTAAAGGTTATGGTCAGGTCTTGGGGGGGTCAGAGTGAGATGGGGTCAGCTGATGTCACGATCCTGCGGTATCCTCATTAGTCCATCACAGGTCTGATGGCAGTTAAATAGCTTCCATGTGTACAGAGTTAGATGCTGCCCCAGGATATATAAGACAAAGCATCGGGGATTTGTGGTAGGAGCTAAGAAGAGTTGCGACATGCCTCGGTAGCCAAGACATGCACAAGATGTTTATCAGACTTAAAATTACCAGCCTCACAAATCCCTGTCAAATGATCTTAAAGGGTGTGCCCATTTATTTTCAACTGAACAAATGTTCCTTAATGATTCTGTGCTGACAGGTCACGGCATAGATGGCGTGCATCGCAGATTCTCTGCATGCACCTTCTGTTTTGATGTGGTGAAGAAGAGCTGTGATTGGCTAATCCTGCTGAGTCAGCTTTCATGGAGATCAGAGCGGTGCTTTTGATGCCACAGGGTGCAGCATGGGCCAGGTATTCCCAAAGGAACATCTTTGTTAATACGAAATAGGTGTGTTTTATGTACTACTGCAAGATCTTTACACTTTTGCCTGTCCTTAAGTGCTACGGATGAAGCATTCACTCCTGCTTCACCCTCTCAATCTTGTCTCCCTCCTAACAAGACTGTGATTGGATGATATTTTTAACCTGTTTGTCCAAAGGTCCTTGGCATATTGAGGAAAGAAAAAAAGAGAAAGATGACTTGGAAGAAAGATGAGCCGTCATCGAAACACATTTGTGTCAGGCCGTGTACGATATGTTGCAGTAATCTATGGGAGCACTTATGTCTGTGACATGAAGGGGCATTCATCACGTTCCTCCTCAGAGCGTGGCAGCAGAATGCTGGCAGAAGAATTTCAATGCGACGCTTGGGCAATACATCACTGTGGACGTCCCTCTGTGGCGTGGCGAAGCACTTTCAACACATCCACCTCGCACTTTGAGGATACTCGACGTTGGCATCAAGGTGCACCGACGCTGCCCTCTTAAATGCTCCATGATGTCAACAAAGATTTGGCTTAACAAGGGGTCTAAACAGAAATCAGCCTCTAAAACCTTAAAACAAAGGTATTCATTATACTCCGCGGGTTAACCCCAAGAAAATGAAGGCAGAGGTCGAAGACTGTAAACATCTGTGTTGAAATGTCTACGTCTAGACAACACAGGATAGTAAAGCAGTGGCGGTGGGCCAGGTAAACATTAACTGGAGCTCTAACACATGACCTCTTCTTGTGTCAGCCACAGACTGGAAAAGTACTTATCTCTGTAAATGACAGAATATCATTTTCCACCATCCTGAGAGTTTTATTACAGCTCAGAGACTCTGGGGTGCTAATTAAAAAGAAGTCCTTTCAACCTCCTTTTTTCCCCCCTATAAACCAGAATCTCTGCTCTCTTTCTCTTCTTGAATGGGGACTGTGTTTTCTCCATTAGTCAACAAAAAGCTGTCAATAGCTTTTTCTTTTCTTTTTTTTCTGTTAGCAAGATGCGATATCTGGTGCATGGAGGTGTTTTTTTTGTGAGTGCACAAATAAGGTGTCAAAGATGGAGTTTTGAGTGATGTCACAAGTTTCGATAATGAAGCTATTTATTCGGTATGTCTACTTTAAAAGGAGTAATTAGAGCCATCAAGGGACTTGATAACTTGTCCTAACAGCATCTGTTAAAGATGGAATTTAAAAAACAATTAAGCACAGGAAGCTTATATTGCCAGCTTGTAATAGAGTAATGAAGTAATTTTAGCCTTTTACCTTTGATGCTCCAATAAGAATATAGTAATACAAATCAGTATTTGAGTATTTTCAGTGCAGTCTTTGTATCTGAAAATTTTCAGATGAAGTTTTTTTGGTGTTTCTTTGTTTGTCAAGACACTTAACACTGAGCTATGAATCATTTAAATGCAATAAGGCATCTAAGTCATGGAGTGAGCCACTGCTTTGTCTGCACATACCAGACAACTAAGAACCAATTTGGCACATTATTAGCACACTATTGCAAAAACACATTATTTATGAATCTATTTAGAAATGCCAACAATAACACAGCTGGACTGAAAATCAGTGGCAACAAATCTTATGGAGTGACAAATCCAAATTAGAGATCTTTGGTTCCAATTGAAGAAGGTCAGGAGAAAAATATAAAAGTGAGTGTAAACAGCCATCTGTAAAACACAAAGGAGGAGAAAGTTCTTTAAGAAACCTGGAGAACTATTCCTGGGGATTACAAGAAATGACAAGAACACTTGCCTGAAACATTAAAGGTAGTCCTACCAAATTAGCCTTATACTGTATATTCACCTTTGTTCCATTTTCCTACCAAAATAGAATAAAATGAGGGGTGAATCAAGACTATTGCAGAGTACTGTAGCCACAAGTGAATGGATGGAAACATGGTACTACCTTAAGTCTCTGTTCTCCCTAAAGACCAGAAGGAGGCGACTCCTCGAGGTGCAAAAAGAAGTCTAGATCATATAAATGTCTATGAGAAATGGCCTGCATTCACACATGATTTATGACGACAATAAGCATTTTCCTAATGAGTGTATGGTCTTAATTGCTAAATTCAAGCCTTAGTTAATGCAGCGTGTTGTTCATTTTGTAAATTAGGATCCCATTTACAGTTTAATAGACCATAAAGGGGGGTATGGTTTAGAGATATCCTATGAGTATGTAGCATGTTTCCATAATATCCACGTCCGTTGAAGCCTGGTCTCAAGAATTCAAGATGGCTTTTGCCAAATTGCTGAACTCGAGGGTTCACAAACCAATAGGTGACGTCAAGGTGGCTTTGACCATTCTTTTTTATGACCTGTGATTACAAACTGGGTCAATTTGGGATGAAATCAGCAACTATTGTGCAGAGTTTTGTTTCCAGTTCCTTATTCCCCATTGCAGTAATGGGGCAGCAGGAATTAGCTCCATTACTTCTGATGTGGGGGAAAAAAGAAAGAAAGAAAATGATTGCTGGAAAATAAAATAAAAAACTTCGAGAAAACCTTCACTTGATAATCTGAAAATGCACTCACTGACTCAGGCAGAGGAGACACAGAGAGAAGATGTTTATGTGAAAGAATCGTTTTCACGACATCATTGATTTAAAAGCTGTTGTGGCCATGTAGTTAAAAGCCTCCAGGCTGAATCTTTACTGCTGTGTGAGATAAAAGGATGTGCTATTAATCTGTTCCATCTCCAACTTCTAGGTCATGAAAAACACGGAGCTGTAAAGAAGCATTAACTGAGCAATTACCCAACAGCCTTGTTTAGACAAGACCTGCATATGGCTGACATTAGATTTATTAAGCCATTCCAGAATTAAACTGTCAGCAATTTAAAAATCAAATTACCCGCAGCGACAAAAAAAAAATTACCCAGTAAAGATTTCGAGATATAATCACGGGTCTGACAAACATGCTCTGCCGAGACCAGACAGTCAGACAGCGATTATTATGTATTTCAAGTCGTCCAGATCTTGTGCTCTGATGAAAATTTTAAATGATATGACCTGTGTTTGTTTACATTCTGCACTAATGGAATTTCTCCCTAAAGGAAGATCAGTTTGCTGAAAACACAACACGCACGGGCTGTCTGGGATGCAGCTGTTTTCTTCATTGGATTTGTTTGTTGTAGGTGTAACGCTGATGAGATCAGTGTGCAGATTGCACTCGTCTGACAGCACCAAGTCTGTTGAGTTTCTCTCTGCAAGAATGGGGATCAGGTCAGGCTGTAACCTGTGGAATACAAAGTGAATTTGTGATTCATTACACATCTGTGTGTTTGTGTGCGACGGGGGCAGGAGACAATCAGACCGTGACCTCTTATATTGGTATATTATGGTCCTGTTCGTCTCCTGCCCATTAGCATGACATTATTTTGTTCTTTTTCACATCACACACCGGCTTCTCTCGCAACAAAGTTGGGAACTATATCTATTTGTTTTGAATTTAACACAGAAATGCAGAGACTGTGTTTCTACCATTATAAGGCCAGGAGCAGAAAGTGATGAGACTGATGACAGGAAAGGCTGCTTCCTTTCCAGACGGTGTGGATGTGCTGGTGTGGAACTTGCCCTCTGGAAAATCCCTGCCTCACCGTGCTGTGCTCATTATCCTCATCATCTCGCACTGTACAAAGCAGCTATGGTGAGCATTTCCTGCTTCCTAACTCGCAGCACGGCCAGGTACGCATATGAGGTGATTACAGGACTTCCTACTGTAACCCAGCTGGAAAGCAGAGAACAGAGGTTGGCATCTTGCGGGGTTGATTTAGTGGGCAGGAAGCATTGTTAAAGAACAAAGCTACGCGGCGCTGAAAGGGTGGGAAGCGCTCTTATATTATGTCGGATCTGTTTTAATTTTTGCACATGTGAGAGTTTTACATTTAAAATTGAGATATAAAGAAATAAAAAGACATTTACCTCTCCACTGACTGCTGACATGAAATTGAAAGCTTGTAATCTTCACATGCTCTTGACAAGCATATAATGGCTGTGGTGCTCAGTCATAACTCAAAGTGAATTTTTGAGATAAAGTCAAAGGAAAGACGCGAGTGGATGTGAAGTTCTCAGAGTTGCGAAATGAGGCAAAGATGTGACGGCATGCATACATGCACAAAAGAAAGAAGAGACTGTGGTGGAAAACAGAGAGAACAAATGGAACGGGAACTTCATGAACTGTTTCATACATTAGAAGGCCTTTTTTGTTTGTTTGCTTTTTGTCCCCTGACATTTGCAGTACTGCAAACAAATAAGAAGAAGTCTCTTTCGGCATCATGCTATGTGGCTTGCTTCAGAATGAACACAGCGAGCTGAAAATCACGGAGAGCAAGGAGTCACCGTAGATTGCAATAACTGCGTTACACGTAGCTATGCTGCAGAGATGGCAAATGAACCGTGACCTACAAAAACCTGTGGAATCGAGAATTTGACCAGCTATAACAGTCAGAAGTGGAGATCCTGGTGAGTCAAAACACTGTTTGCGATTCCAATGTAAAATGACTCAAAATGTCTCTTGTTCAGCTTGAAGCATGACCTAATTATTTATAACTGATGGAGCCGATGCAGGAGTGCACATTCCTTTTAATGACCAGCAGGGGGAGACTCCTCCAGTTGCATGAAAAAGCCAGACTGCAAAGAGGTCAATAGGAAAATAATGTAAGCTCGTGCACGAACACTTAGCACTCCAAAAATAACACAAACATGTTCACAAACATGCCAGTTTCTACATTTATGTAATATATTTTACTCTGAACACACATTCAGAGGGCATAAGAGGAAGTTTGTGTACAAATGACAGAAACAAATGTTGTATTATTGATTTAGTAGTCATATAATATATTGCATTATGTCATGGTATTATAATAATAATAAAATATATCTGTTCATTTTGGCTACAAAATTGATTTTTTATTTTTTTTTTTTAAAAAGGAAAATTCTATTTCATATGTTTTTGTTTTAGTTATCCAAAATCTGAAAAGTTTTTTTCTTCATCCCTGGGAGGTTCAGCTGACTTAGTTTCACCACGGATTGGAAAACAAATCGGATAGACTGTTTTCCCAAAAAAACAGTGACTTTATTTAAATACTTTGCCGAAAGCACGTCTCTCCCGAGTGCGCGTAGGCCTGAACAAAACATTTTTCTTTTCGTGCATCTGACACACTGCCGTCCGTCTGCTGCTTGGCTCAGCTTAGCTTGATGCATCTGTTTGTGGAGGGAGAAAAAAAAAGAAGCACCTGCATATCTCTCTCCCAACTGAATTGCTCAGAAGTGCTGCCAAGTAGAACCGGACAGATGTGGGGACTGGATCTGCAGTAGACAACTCCATCACTCTCTCCGCTCATTCCTCTATATAAATCTCTGTCTATCACCGCTGCTGCAGTTGTCCTCTGAATCCCATTTGTTTTTGTCTGTTGCAAAGGGCATTGGGGACGGGCGTTTGGAAGTAAAAATGTACAGACAAAAGTGTTGTTGCTTCTCTACATGCAGTGCACTCTGGGTCAGGAGCAACATGTGTGGTCCATCATTGCCTTGACGTGTTCTCATCCTATTCAGTGGCGTGTTACCATCTCCACTTCAGGCTAATGATGTGTCTACTCGCACTGTCATCCAGCAGGGGACTGAGTCACAAAAGGAGTCAATGAGGACGTGCTATCATCGGCCATTTCTTCTAAACCACTACCGCCTCTGACCAAACTTTGCATCTCCATTAAATGTGGGATCGTCTGTGGTGCACACAGTCCACAGCATGAGCCTAATGTCCACAGATGTTTTTAGTGATATAAGCAAGTTACAAATTAGGTTTCCTCTGACATCCTAATTTCACTTTTACCTTTGCTATCCTTCTCTGTATCCTTGATAATTTTCATGGTTTTAACACAAATCTACTATCTCATTTCCTCGTAATTAGGCCGAAATACTAGTTGCATTCAAACAGAAACCCTCCAAACTCTTTCATTTTGTTCAATTTCATCTGTGTTTTTAGCCATTTTGCCTTTCGTTAGCCACTGTTGTTGTCTCAAGTTGAGTCATGAACACATATTTAAACATCATAAACACCATGCGTGCGTAAATTAAAACCTGAACACATGACTAAAAAGAAGGCAAATGGATAAAACACCATCTGAAAACCAATTTTATGCTTTCTTCAAGGAGATAAATCACCACCTTAAATTACCTACTGTAACCAATTATCTTGGTATGACTTCTTATTATTCATTACTTATTTATGCAGTTTCTCTTTGCAATAATGTCATTTTGCAATGCTCCCACTTTCTTTACTCTAATTTCAATCTAAAATAATCAAATAAAGTAATTTAAGTATCTCTCTATAATGCTGACTGTGTTTCCTGTCTCGGAGTGGATGCAATGCTATTTAGAGAAATGGAGTCATAAATGCAGCTGACTGCAATAGGCTTCACAATGATAGCCTCCTCCACAGCAGAGTAGCTGGTATTTTCCCAATTATATTCATTTAAATGCACATCATAGATATTATCACCTGATGTTTACCACAGTTATGATGACAATTTTGGCTTACTCCCACAGCTCAATCCACCACAAACATGCCTTCCTGCATGCATGGCGTTTTGTGTTAAAGTTTTAGTATTTTTCATATTTATGTGGGTTATTAAGAATCCCAGAGCAGAGTCCTGATTGCTGAGCTGCACCAAATAACAAGTCTTTATCTGCAAAGCAAACAGTTTAACAATTTGATCCCTTAATTTACATCATCTGAGTGAAATGAAGAAAAAAAGATACCAAATGTGCAAAAATAAGACCAACATTTTATTTGCTCAAAACAATAATTTAAATCCCAGATTTTCTGTTTTAGTAACAGATCCATAAGATTGAAAAATGTTTTTCCTGCATAATTTATTATAATAAATGAGTTCTAGTCATGGACAATGTGTGAGATTTTTTAGTTTTTGTGGTCAGTTATAGAAAATTACTATAATGTAAAATTGTTCTAATTAAACTGTAATAATTACAAATTCAATATTATTCATTATTGGAATTGTTTAATGATTCTAAACTTTTGGTGTTTGCATGCCTGCAAAGAAACTTTGCATTTTTGTGTTCATGTGCTCAACTCTTTAGATCATACAGATAATAAATCAGAATTTAAAAAAAAAAATAGGTGTAGATGTAGATCCCCAGTTCAAGGAGATGGAGGCGGAGCAGGAATCCCTGGGAGGGCTGCACCAGGAAGGGCATCCAGCAACAAAATATGCCAAAACAAATTAACAAATCCTTCTGCTATGGTGACCCATTGTGAATAAGGGTACAGCTGAAAGAAATTATCCTGTCATTACCCAACAAGTTATATTTGTAACTAATCTGTCAATCTCTTCGGAAATCATTACAGATTACACAAAAAAGAGAGATGTTTGTGTTTATTTTATGAAAATTTTAAATATATGCATGTCTGTTTGAATTCTGAGCTATGAGATGTGTACATTTAAACGCATATTTTACATCACCAGGAAATAATAATTTAGATTTCAAAGGCCTCCAAGTTCATTTGCGTGTTCATAATTTTAGATTAGATTGTATTTCAGTGACAGGCCAACCCTTTTAGTCATAATCAGATATTAAAAAAAATGCCTTTAACCTTTCGAGCACTAGGTGAGTTTAGACATTTTACTTCTTCTTTTGGAAGCAATAAAACCGATGGCCTGTTGGATCACACAAACCAGATGTGTGAGATTGGAACATGCCACTATTAATGCTGCTCACCCATAAGCCTGTGCTGAGGCTTCAGCAATGAGGTGATGTATTTTACATTTTCTGTTTCACAGCCTATTTGTGAGTCAGTAGGTTTGGCTTTCACACTGGTAAAAATGCAATTTGGCACTAACAGCGTCCCGCTGGGAGAATAGTTGAAACTGAGTTTCTTGTAACAGTCTTGTGAATTTGACAATGAAATTCTTCACATTATTTTGCTCTTTTAAAGACATGATTAATTCTCATAGGTTCGGTCAAAGCTTGGAAAAGTGTCCAATCCTTTGACCTGTATATTGGTTCTCAGGGCCAATAACTAGTCTGTAACATTCCTGGTTATTCCTTGGCTTGTCACTTGGTGCACATTAAATGTTGTCCATGAAGGGTGTGTGTGGTAGGAAGGGAGGGACTACAAAGGCATTATTCAGTGTGAGCGGCGGGAATGAAATCCAGATTGGACAGAACCAACAAGCCAGAACAGGAGATGAAAGCCTGTTCGACTGGTTCAAGTGTCCAGAGAGAAGTGCTTTTTGGACGGTTTTGAAATGATATGCGAGGCAATGAAAGTCACAGCTACGGCCTATGGTTCTGGTCATGGTCATTTTAACTGCCTCACCCCTGGCTTCCCTGTCCTCTGCTGGAGCATGAAAATAAAAACACCACGTCTACTTTGACAAAAATGTGGGACTAAACAGTGCCAAAAGAGCTGCTGCTCATACGCTTACTGCTACCATGGCTCGGATGTATGAATACTGTAGACGTCATATTGTGCGATTGTTTTGCATGTGAATGTTTTATGGTAGAGAGTTAATTTAATCATCATCAGCCAGAATGCCTTGTGCAAAGTAATTAATCTTAAATTGACTGCAACTATGTTAACAACAGTAGTGTATGAAATCATTATATATCATGCAAGCATTTAGTCAGGAAAACTGTAGAACTGTCATGAATTAGTTCTTAAGTCGAGTCAAATGCAGGACACAAGCTGAAGTGAGGGCAACCAGAAAAAATAATACAAGGTGAAAACCAAAGGCATCCTGGGGCAAAAACTTAAGCAAGGAAATAAACAGATGAACTGTCATAGGAAGGCAGGTATATATATATATATATATATATATATAGTGAATATGAGCAGGGACTGATTGATTGATTGATTTTCTGATGAGACACAAGTGGGAAAAATCCAACAAAGGAGAACTGGGCAAGCATGGAGCAAAAAAACAACCACAAACAGGAGGAAGTTATGTATTTGCTGAGAGACTATTTTCAGAAATAAAGGTGTTCTCAATGTCACATATAAAAAATAATTTTAAAATATCACATGTTTAGCTTTATTGCCTAAATACAAAAATATATTTTCAAGTTTTTATAATTTATCTGCTGAAGTTGCTCTCTACTACTAATGACTAATCCTGGGGATTTAAAGGAGTTGGGGGGAGGGGTTCAGCTAATTCACTTATGCACAATGCAAAGAGTATCTACAGCTGAGCAAGACCTGGGTCCAAGGAGCATGTGTAAATCTCATTAGCTGTATATCCAACTGTCCAAGCTGTGCAATTACTGAATTATAAATGTGAAATTAATCAGAAAAAGGGCTCTGTGTTTGTGCGAGGGGATTAATCTTGTCCTTGTTACACCAACGGCAAGAGGCATTATTCATGAACCTTCCATTTCTCACTTCCCTCCTACTGGAATGAAAAATACAACTCTGAGCCAAGAGCAAGCATTTACACTCCAACTCCACCGAGCCTGACAAAACAGAGTTGTAATTATGTGAAATTATTGATATAAACACACTGATGAATGGGTTCTGCACTGGCTGTGTATATGTGCTTTTCTGTGTGATGTATATGTGCTTAAAATGTACAGTATTCGCATGGTTGCCTGACAGAGTAGAGCAGGTGACTTTATTAAAGCATAAAGGGTGCTTGCCCTTGAGGGAGTGAGTAAGAGTGAAAAGAGTAGGTCTTTGTTTGAGAAACTTTGGAGTACAAGGTTGTGGATTTGGGAGTTCTTCTATTTATAAGTTTGTGCTAAATAAATATCATTTTATAGCAGGTCCATTATTCCAAAAGTCAAATGTGATTCCTTAAAAAAATAAGAAAGAATGCAAAAATACTGGAGTTAGGAGATATTTGCAACTAGTGGTAACACTTAATTGAAAACGTGCTGCTCTTAAGAGAAAAGATTTGTGCCAAATTCAGAACTGCTTGGCAGTAAAGAGGAACAGTTAGGGAATCTTTAACTGGCCACAATCCATTATAGAGAGCCATAAATGTCCTCAGGAATATACACTTGCAGGATGGGATGTGGTCATACTCTTCCAAAGACTCATCCACATTTATGTGCCCATAAGCTGAGCTTTTATGAGGATTTTGTATAAGTTTGTGAAAGTAAAGCTGAGTCACTGTTATGGGTCTTTTAATCTCTGTGTATCAGATTATGCATGCTCTTTGGCATGAAACCCTGGTAAACATCGTACCTGTTTTCACTTGTTTTTTGGTGGCAATTCTTCATTTTGGAAAAGAGACTTAATTCTTCAGTTTCGCTTCAGTAATATGAGAGGATGGTTTCAGTTTCTTCTCATGACATGTTGAACATACACAATAAGCTCACTGAAGTCCTTATAAACCTCGATGTCTCTGCTTTGACTCCGCTTATATTCACATCAGTTCTTGTGATACATTCAAACCTGTAACAAATTACTCACTCCCCCAACGCCCCATGCATGATAGGGGTGTCTTCCTTCTGATTGGTGGACATTTCTCTCATTTGTCATTTGACACTCGGCACTGGTCAGCCGGCAGTGCCATTCATCTCATGTGTCACTGGCACATCAGGGGAGTCGTGCTGTGATGGGAGAAGTCTCAGTGCCAAGCATATTCTTTTGTCTCGCTGAGTTGTTTGGCTTACACTGTGCATACAGTATACCTGCTGTAAAATCTTATGGGCAGATTTGTCAGGATACTATGTTTTTTAAGGCGAGTCAATGATATGTAAAGTTAGATACACTCATCTACTACATCCTTTGTCACTTTACTTTTGGTTTTATCATATAATTAAAAGGCTATATTGCTCGTTTTCAGCATCATACATGTGTTCTTGGACTACTAAACTAGCTTTGAGTGGTTTACAGTTCACAATAATCTTTCTTTGTCTTTATACAGCCACTCAGTTGGACTTACAGCTAAATATTAGAGTTTTTGCTTATTTGGACTCTTAGATAACTGGGAGCATTTTGAAAAAAAAATATGAGTTTGCAACTAGCCCTGAAATAAATGCAAATTCTCCAATAGTCCTGAACACTACACCTTCTTCCTGTATATACTTTACAATATACAATAAGCAGACTAAACATTCTCACGTGGTTTGTAGTGATGCATTATGGTTCATTTGGAGTTGGCTTGTATTTTTCTCTATGTGAAAGAAACCAAACCACAGGAAAAAGCTACACATTTACAAACTCATCAAGCATGAATGTGATCATGTCTGCCAGCCTTCCTTGTCCACTGTAACCAAAGTTGGCATGTTGCCCCCACGAAGACGATCGTCAATTTGAATTTCGGTTTGGAAGAAAGGTGAGAATTACAAAAAATAATAATAAAAGGACCGTCTTAAAAAACCCAGCACATTGCCACAGTTTCTTTAAAATTTGTACCTGGTTGACTTACCTGGTCTTCTCTCCCAAAACTTCATTATTCGATTTTGAGCTATTTAACTATAACCTTTAATGATTGGGTAATGGTTGGGCATATAGTTGCAATGGAAAGTTGTGATGTATGTGTGTGTGTGTGTGTGTGTGTGTGTGTGTGTGTGTGTGTGTGTGTGTGTGTGTGTGTGTGTGTGTGTGTGTGTGTGTATGTGTGTGTGTGCATGTCTTGCTTATGAGGCATTAGTAAAAGGTCATTAGGTCGTGTATGGTGCTAGGATCTTTCACCCCATGACCCCACCCCACGTTGGTCACCCTGTGCCGACAGTTTGCCCTTCAGCAGTTTCAGCTCTAGATAAATCAGAGCAAACAGTTCAATTTGTCATTGCCTTTCTCATTAAGTTTTCATAATGAATTATGTTTTCTTAATGGTGACCTTTTGAAATATGAAAAAAATGACTGAAGACCAACCTCAGCGTGACCCTTTTGTTCTTGCGCGTTTGTGTAATTTATATGGGACGGCGTCACAACAGCTCACCAATCTTAAAAATAAAAAAATTTTAAAAATCCTTAAGCCCACAGTGCTGGAAATGGCTTGATACGCTGTGACGCTGCATTAGAAGACCCATGTGGCATGTGGCGCTGGCTGGTGCCGTTCCATGAGGAGATGGCACGAATTCAGATGTGTGAAATGGACCCGACTTTCAACATAAAATCATATAAATCAAATTCAAAACCTCCCTTGCTTATTCCCAATGACGAGTATCATTGGCAATAACTAGTAAGCAAATCTGTTCAGCATTATTCATGAAGCAGTTTTTGATCTTTTCCTTTTGGGCATGCCAAATTTCACAAAAGCATATTTTGTGTTTTACAGGCACTTTTATAGGCACACCTGGAAGTTGCCCCATATGGTCACAAATTGAAATATTACAAGTGTTAAAAACCTGCTCAGCACCTTTCACTCATGCACAAGCACAGTCCTGTTGAAACACTTTCGTCCTCTCTCCTGCTCCAGCCTGTTTGTCCTCACTTTGTCTCTGAATGATCTGAGTGACACAAACAAGATAGATTCCTTCACTGCACTCTGCACATCTACTTGGCTCTAACTCCATGCTATAGTATATATTCTCCATGCTATAAAAAGACAGGGTTATCTATCTTTTTAGTTGGGCCCAAGTAGTTTATGGTCACAGCAGTTCTTCTGGATCTTTGCCACTGTGTGAGAAGCCTGAAAGGCTCCACACTCATTGACTTTTACTGAGTGAGACAGCGACCGAGAGATACCCCAAGAAATGCATGCTGACCTCTTGAATGTCACTTAAAAGTTCTTTGTGCTTTTAGCTTTGGTTCACCGACTTGTATGTATACATGTATAATATATTGTGTTATTTATAGTGCAGCTCAGAAAGCAATCAAAGCAGAGATACCCAATATGAAATTCTGTCTTAATGTTGTCCATTAATCTCCATGACCGGCAAACCTATTCATCAGACTGTTGTTGTCATCACCATGTGTGTACTGTATTAGGCGTAGGGCTCTAGTGTCACTTCACTGTGGGGCTGCTGATGGCTGAGGAATGATAAGTGGAGGGATAAACCCTTTGTGGGGGTACACAACAGCAAATACACCCTCAGCCGTTGGTAAGAATCCAGTTTCAAGACTTCAGGAGTACACACAGACCCATTCAATGGCTCCTTCAGGCATAGGAACCCAAAGAAGAGTTACAATTTCCTTCAGACGCACAGGCTCAAGGCTGGGATGTCATTCAAAAGATTACACTTGTGTATTAGTTAGTTTGGCCAGATTTTCTAGGGTTGATGAAAACATTCACAAAATCACAGTAAAACTGCTGTAATAATTATTAGGTAATACGCAATATATTACTTATAAGCAATTATAAGATGCTTATTAGTATAATTGTGTTATTATATTATTTTCTGACTTACCTATCCATTGTTAAAAATACATTAAATCTTTACATTTTTCAATTCAAATCCAGTTTTTTTAAAAGCAAATAAACAAAAAACAACAACATTGGTAAATGTAAATAACTAATTTAGTTAAATGCTTATTTAGGCTTATTAGTCTTTGGTAATAACTTTATAAGTGGCTAATTACTTACTAACTAACATTTATTACAGGGGGCTTAATAGAAAGCATTACCAAAATGGATTTTTAAGCCATTTAGTTATTCAATTCCTGAGTTACCTGAGATCAGTTTCCATGCATGTCAAAGTTTTTTATCACAAAGACTGAAAACAAAAGGAAGCTTTCATCTGCTTCCAGCTGTAACAAAAAGTGATATAATTATAGCAAGATTCCCTTTTTCCCTATAAGCTTCCTTTGCAGCTGGGGTTAGTTGCTGAAACATTTCTTTGCATGGCACAGTCAGTGGAGTCAAAGTGAGTCATAAAAGTTATCAGAAATTCCAGAAGATATAATATTTAAATAAGCAAGCCAGACGTGTAACGGATCAAAATCTGTCAGTTTGTATTTAGATGGTTAGTTAACCATTAATCAAGAACCTCACTGGCACGCTGTATTGTGTAACCCTGTTCTAACATGGAGTAGTTTTACAGCTTTAGACCATTCAAAGGTTTGCGTGTTTTCTGATATTTCATCGTGGCAGATTTTGTTACATTATGCCATGTTGTTTAGGAATCTAAGATGTCTGATTTTTACCCTGGGACACAAATGCAGCCAAATAATTAAAGTGGATCTGGAACATCGCTTAATCTAACTCTCTGATGCTTTAAGCCAAGGACTTTCAGCCCGCACATTTTCACATTTCCTCTTTTACAAACAAAGAGGCAGATGTGAAAACATTACCTTTTCCCAAAAATGGAGAAATATTTATAAAAAAAATCACACTGATTTTTTTCGGGTTTACCAAACAAGAGTGAGTTTCCGAAAAATTCCCATTTTAAGAGATCTTTTAAATTTTACATGTCAGCTGGTGGTTGCTGATAAGTGAGTGATAGATCAAACTCTGACACATGAAAGAGTATTGACAACATCTCTCTAATGGATTTTCTCCAAAGTTCTGTTTGCACTTCAAAGGCTCAATTAAATATTTACATACAAAACATATTTATGCAGCCTGGCATATAAGATGATAGGTAAATATTGCCTTGTGACTCATATTGACAAACAGATCAACACTGCGTACCTGTGTTGGTTTTACATGTGGTATTAAACATGCCAGTTCTTTCTCCTCTACACACCATCAGGTTCAGTTTCTGCTGCTCCCACTTCAGTCTGATGAACAGCTGGGTCTCCCATCTCTGTTCCAATTCAGTCATTCCTTCTCCTACATTTCATTGTTATTCCCGAGACATGCACTTGTCAATTCACTGTTCACAGTGATGCTAACAAAGTCAGCAGAGGAAGCATGTCATCTGTATTGTCATTGTAAGGATGTACATTAGAAAATCATTTAATTAGCATTCACTCTCAACCTCTCAATTTCCACTGCATGTTGCTCAAAGGGCCATGTTGCCATGGCACCTATCTGGATTTTTCATTTGGTGCTTTATCATGTGGCCGTTCTCCACTTTGTGGGTCTGCAGATATAATTTCCTTTTATACAGTCGATTTTATGGTTGGCTTTGCTGTTAGCTTCACCCAGAGGGGTTGTTGCCTCGGAAAGTGATTGTGATTTTGTTTGTTCGCTGGCTATCTCTGAAGAAGCTGAGCAGGCTGGAAAGTCGGTACTTTAAAAAAAATCAATGTGCAAAAGAGGTTTATTGTATGCAGATTCAGATTTCCTTTGAAAAATATGAACCTGTTGACCTATGTTTGTTATTTTCAGTTATTTATTTATTTATTCTTTTAATTTGGTCAAAACCATGGACCAAACTCTACAAAACATCTGTAAAGAAAAAATATATGTAATACCCCCTAATTTGTATAAAATTATAATAAACAGGTACATTGAAGTTCTACAGATAAAAATGGTTATTATTAATAATGTTAACTAATTATCACTAGTACTTTTTTTTTTTTTTTTTTGTAAATAGTTACTGCCAACCGTTTCCAGAGTGTAGACCGCTTATCCCAGTGAGACATATTTCACTCCTAACTCTATGTATTTTGACCTAAATTGCAATCTTTTTAGCAGTTACGTGAATGAAGCAGGACACACCGTGATCTCCAGATTCATGGCTCACTGTGATTTGTTGTCAACACTAAAGAGATTCAAATGCAGGATAGAGATCAAATGGTTTAAAGGGATTTAATGAATGTTTCCAATAAGTGCAACAGAAGTTTAGGTTTAAGTTGAGCTTTCCAAACAGCATGATTTTACTCAGGTAAATCCCCCTCTTAACTATAATTCAGGTAAGTATTTCCCTTTTTCCAACACTGGTTCAATCTTCCAGCTTTTCACAGGCTTGAAGACAGAAAAGTCTCCAACTGAGACAATACCAGAGTTGTTCCCACAGAATTGCCGCAAGGAGCAAGGAGACAAATAAGTAAGCAGACAGCACAAAACAAAGGAAAGCAGATTTTATGCCATCACATGAGTAGAAAAACAACCTGCCATCGACTGGAGATGAGAAACTGGTGTCCCTGCCTGGGTCCTCTCTGGACCACAGCGACTCCTGTAAGAGAGTGGTTAGTGCCGCCCTCGGATATACTCACAGACAGGTCAACACCTGGGGAGTGACACCATGATATTTATGCTATATAACTACTATAACTGCTCTCTTAAACAACTTTAGAAAAGCCATTCAAATAATTTTATTATCTGCACTAAACAATATTTAAAATACATTTGAAGAGTCAGCTTTATATTAACCAATTAGCAACTATTATTAATTAACATTTCACTGTTTGTTAAAAATAAAAGAAAAACACTTAACAAAAGTTTCAGTAACTGTCAATTTACCACTTTCTACCGATTGGGTTTTATCATGTGTTACAATATATCCAGTCCTTTGGGTAAATGCCCAACTTATATATGTATTTTTGGACTTACAAAAAAGGTATACTGTTTAGTATACTTTTTATACTGCCTTGAGTCCTCTTTCACAGTTATAACGTAATGACCCAAGCAGATCCTTGTGCACTCTTTGATGCAGAAAGTGTAACTCAGCTCAGTTATTCAGGAGGGGCTCACACTAGAGTCGCTGCTCATGCACATTGAAAGGAGCCTAGTTAACCCAGGTTGCTCAGGCATGTGTCAAATCTGCCTCCTGAATGACTCCTCGGTAAGATGTTTCAGGTTTGTCCAACCAGACTGGCTAGAGCTGCGACATGCTGGAAAGTTTATGTTTCTCGGGGGATTTGGAGATCCTCCCCCCAAGAAGAGCTGGAGACGCCAGTGAGGACGTCTAGGCAGCTTTGCTTAGACTTCTACCCCAACAAAAATGAAGGAATAGATGGATGGATATGAATTACATGATGACATGCTTCTATAGGTGGTGCAGTGGTAGAGCAGTCACTTAATGGCAAGAATGCTTCTGGTTTGAACCCCAGCTGGGGGCTTTCTGTGTAGAATTTGTGTGTTCTCTCTGTGTCTGCGGGTGGTTCTACCTACAATCCAAAGACATCAATGTCAGGTTAATTGTTGTTTCTGAACTGTGAGGCAAAGTGCTTAATGTGGCTGGTAGTCTAAAGCACTTTGAGTGGTCAGTAAGATGAGAAAAATGCCATGCCAGTGCCAGTCTATTCCATGTGTGCAACATATTGCTTATCCTTGTTTTTGAATGGATCGAGACCAATTGATTGTTGTTTAGTCTTCCTTCGTGTTGTGGTACAAATCATTATCTGCCCTCTGCAAAAGAAAACTGTGCTGTCCTTTCACGCTCTGGGCCCTGTTAGCACCTTTTTCATCATCCAAGGTGTGTTTATATGTGCTGTAACAGCACAAGTGCTGTAGCCACTGACCTACAGCAGATTGTTTACACAGCAGAATGGGAATGATAAGTGATTCTTGTCCTTCACGCTGGTCTTGTATATTGCTCAGTGTGGTTTGATACGTGTTATTCTTTGCCTGTGTGCTCAAACCACATGGATGATGAGATGTCGGTGGGTAATGGTAAAAATAAATTAAGACTGATAAGAAATAATTAAAAAATATATAATTTTTATTGCTGTTGGAGCCATATGGAAGTGATGGCATGTCTGGAAGGCCAATCTGATAAACACTTCTCTTCAAAACTAACGTCTCATCTTGCATTTGAGCTTTCAGTAAAGAGTACCATTTAAGAATGAAACATGAAGTGGATGTGGGACTCTTCCTTTTCAAAATAAATGAAAACCTCAAAAATCGCATCAATGTACATGAAAAGTCTTCAGGGCCTGGCACTGTTCCCGCTGAAAGTGGTAAAAGCCTGAACAGTGAGTACAGGAACCTCCTGGCACAGTCGTGTTATTGTTGCAAAGAATGAAGAGAGTGCGAGCCAGGCATACAGAGTTAGTTCAATAAAACTATAACCAAAATCAGCAAATTGAGCCGGAAAGATTGAGACGAAGCCAATACCGTGTCTGTCTGGGAGTGTCCTTGGATTTTTTTTTTTTTTCTGTCAGTGTATATTCTGTTTTTGTAGGAATATTTGCAGGTATGCATGCTGATTTACTGCAAATGCATAAACTGTGAACAGACATATGGTCAGCAGTAATTTATGTGCATTTCCATAAAAGCCAGACTTTGCACAATTAGGTCCATGGCACACTCAACACATGCACAATCCAGTGGTGAAATGAGAAGATAGGAGGAGTCAGTTCTCTGCCAGTATCACTACCCGAATCTCAGGTTTGATGGTTCACCCCATCCCAGTCCTTCCTGGAATCTCTTTCTTTCCATGTGGGAAAGCTTTACTTCACATGAGATTTGAAGCATATTTGTTTTCACCTACTGTCACGTTGACGGCTCGCCCATTTGGGATGGATCAAGCGCGACGCCAAGATCCGCTGTCACGTCTTCATGCCACTTGTGAGGAGACATTACCAGAGGTAAACACTTCACTGAGAGGAAGCCAGTCAAATATGGAATATTCACATGCATGTTTGGAGAAATATTACAGGGCGCCTGTTTGTGTGGATATCTTAACATCTCCAGTGTTTTTCACGACACAGTGATCCCAGATGTGGCTTTTGAGTCATCGTCCAGCCCAGCACTTTCAGTCTAACCCGTCTTGGAAGTCTTCCACTGTTTTGGCCCTAAGAATCACGGGTTCCCTTTTTAAGGCAGCAGGGTGTTTATACGGCCTATGCCAACTGGCTCCATGATTGCAGGCCACTGGTTTATTTTAATTAGCCATGGAAAGCAGTTCCGATGGATTTTAGTGTGACTCACCCCTTTTTCAAAACATTAGTCTCCACCACGTCCCATTGTTGCCCTTTGAGGTTGGGTTTCGTTTCAGATTAATAAAAAGCAGGACCATCAGCGATGCTGTGCCATGTACTGTGTACTGTGAGTGTGTGTACATTTGTGCGTGTGCTGGCCTACTGGTGAAATGTTTAATATTAATCAGATGTGACGTAGTAGTTATGCAGAAATGTATTTTGTTTGACTTGCACTGCAGCAGTGTTTGTTGTGTCTCTTAAAATGCAAACCCCACTATAACATAATTTCTTATGTAAGGACTCAAAAAGTACTCAGGGATTTGTTTGTGGATGGCAAAACTTTTCCAAATTTTAGATACAGCTTCTAAGTGTAAATATTCATGAAATATTCTGCTTCAGCATCTCACGTCCTGAACAAAAGAGGCTGTGTGTGCTCTCTGTTTTGAAGAATGTATTGTCTTTTTGCAAGCAAGTGATCATTAGGTTGTCACCGCAGCAATATTTCAACCAATTCATCTCAAAATAATCACTTAATTATGATGCAAAAATCATCTCCATTTGTTTTCTGATGGCCACATTGTGTAATTACAGTGTGCAAACAAACACTGATGCCATTTCATATTATTTTTGGTTTATTTAACCTATTAGTTATACATTAAAAATCTCTTTTGCAAGAATATCAGTGGTTACTAAACAATAAGTCATAACAAAGTGTGCGAAACATGCACGTATAGAGAATATTAAACTGTAAGAATTTCTCAAGAGATCTATAGGGGCAAGCATAACATTTGTAGCCAGACTGCCAGCTCCATAACATTTAGCTGAGCTTTAAGTTCAGTCTAAGCAGAATGAGCCTCACATTTAAACAGCACTTTCCAGATTTCATGTACAGTTTACAGAGTTTTTTTTATATATTCTATTATATCAAATTTTGTGCTAAATAGACATGCAGACCTGTTTTGTATGACAATTTTTTCCCTACTGTTGCTGTTTATAGCTGCTTTCTCCCACATTATCTTAAAGTCATTGTTAGCGAGATAATACAACAATTATTTCCCCATTTATTGGTAAATTCAAGCGTGGGGGGAAAAGCCACAAAGTCCAACCATCAATGGACCATCACAATCTCGAAACTATGAAAGTAGAGCTGACGTTTCCAAGTCAAACCACTGGAATGGCAATATTTTCTTATGTTTTTCTGCTTTGTTTCTTTATCTCAAATATATAATTTTTTATTTGGAATTATATATCGAAAATGAAATTTAAGCTCAAAATTATGTATCTTTGGAATTTTGGCAGTTTGGACTCAAGTGTTTATTGTTGCAAGTGTGAAATAAATCTCTGGATGTGATTTTTTTTTCCTTGGATTCCAAACATTTGCATACTGTAAAATCACTGTGGAATGCATTGACCCTGGCAGCTCATTTTCTCTGCCTCTCTGGCAGAGAGGTTTAAGTAAAGCCAGTTTATTCAAAACACATGAACTGCATTCAACAGACTAAGCCTCGGCTTCAGACTTGCAGTAAAGACGCCTTTTGATGTAGCCACATCAGTACACTGTGAATACAAACGTAGACACTTGCAAGAAGAAAAGTGTGGTCTGATATTTCCAACTTATCACATCAGGTATCAGGTTTCCTTTGTGTACACATGCAGTGGCTTGGTCTTTGGAAACAGCTTACTAAAATTGTCATGGACTCTGCTTTTATGTCATCGGCCAAAAGATTGCTTCTGATATCCTTCGTTCCTTGTGTAACCTTAATTTCTGCTCTCTCTATAACTCTGTGCAACCTTCAACATGTTGTTTAGATATTGGGTGAGCATAACAGGGCCATATCATAAACCAGCTTGCGTTCCATTGCAACCACTAAACATGAAATTTAGCTTTGGGGTCCTTAGGGACTAGAAAAGCGCTATACAAATACAGGCCATTTACCATTTACCATTTTTCACAGTCCCTGAGAGGAGTTGTAACTAGATGGCAGTCCAAGCCAACAGACACTCATTATCCCCTGCAAAATGTGAGCTTTTGTGCGCAGCTTGTGTAGGAAAGACAACCCCGGCTATGTCATTCTTACTTCATGCTTTTATCGTTGACGAAAAACACCACACTAACTCGAACGCCTCCACAGAGCACCTTTTACACACTCGTAACTGTTAAAAGCTGCAGCTGCATAAGGATCAGTTACATTCTTTATCTCACCTTATAGAGATTTTCTGAGTGAGAACTATAAACCTTCAGGCTTGTGCTGCTCACGAGAGGCTTCTTGTGATTCTGTAGTCATGTTTTATCTCTTTTTTTGTCTCCAGCTTTGGCTTCAAATTAATTTTCTTGCAGCTGTTAACAGATGTTGAAAGAAAAGGGGGATTGTAATTATTAAACGTCTACAGAGGGGAGGTTACATAAAACACCAACGTAGTGAGAAAGCGGCCAAGACCATAAAGCCATTGTGCTCCAATGAAGAAAAATTACTGGCAGACGGATTTGAAAGCAATGGCCAAGAAATTTCTGGTTAAATCGCTAAATCTTATTTAGTGGTTAAGAAACATAAACACCTTTTAAAAGGGGTAAGAAAAAATGATTAATTAGCAATAAAGTTACGTAGTGAACACAAATGAAGGAGAAAAAGAACTCAAAACTGGACAAGAAACTCCTTTGGCTCCTTACTTCTGCCAAATGTTGGAAAAATTTGAAACTTTAAATTGTGAGTCACTAAAAAACCTCTTATTATAACCAAAAGGAAATACTTGAGAAACACATGTGTATCTTGGAGAACTTGTTAATTCATATCAGTCCATAAAGTCGCCATTATTTCTGAGAAAAGTTATCTGTGTTCGCTTCATTTTTACTCCTCCATATCAATTCCAGACTTTAAAAAATGCAAATCAGACATGTGAGTCTTCGCCAAACAGATGTGTCACAGTTAGTCTTGCTGCAATTGGAAGGAAAAAATATTACAGAAATGTTAAACATGGCAGACCCAGGCATGAATGTTTCTGGGTGACTTGTAATGCGTTTTACTTTGCGTCTGTCTATATGAAGCTGTATTTTGTTTTATACACTAAGGAATGTCAGTAGTCAAAAAACCACTTGCCTCACATGGGACAACGGTTTTCGATTCCCGACTCATCCAGCTTGGCACGTTAAAATAACGGCCCACACACTGAAACAATTATGGGAATAATGTGGGGTGTTTTAACAGCTGTAGACTGGGGGAGGGCAGGGCGAGAGGCTGCGGCATTCGATGAATCGAAATATGACAAGAGACAAGAGACCTGTCTTAATGCTTAGCAGCATCTCACTCACTGCTGGCACCAAAAAAAAGGTTCATTTTAATATGGAAAAATTTGGAAATGATAGATTGGTTGAGTTATTTCAACAGGGCACTGAGACATCTTTGGCTCAAAAGAAATGAGGTGGCCTGGATTTATTAATAGTTTTAATAAGTATATAAAGTCTTAGAAGTCTTAGAAGAAGTCTTAAAATACTTAGGGTTATAACCTTCTGTCTGAAGACATATATATATGGTATTTTGATTTATAAGCCCTCTTTAGCTTTGCTGAATTTTATAGTGAGTTTCAGTTAAATGTAGAACCGTAAGACTCATAGAATATCTTCCAGTTTTGGTCTTTCGGTCTTGCTAATTCATTTATTCTGGCTTTTGTATTCCTGTCATTTATGTTCAGACCGACTCCACTGAAGCCAGCTGTATCACCTGAGTTCCCTGCCACTCTGCTTTCTCTCTTTTCTTTTGGCATTTTTCTTTTTAAACATGTTTTTACTATATATATATATACATATATATATATATATATATATATATATATATATATATATATATATATATATATATATAACATATATATATACATATATATATATATATATATATACACACACACACCTTTGGCTTTTCACTGTCATTGTATACTGTCTAACCAGACACGGTAAAAAAGTGAGCCTACAGATAGATACATTAGTGGCTAAAGGGAGAAAATACACGATGCTGTCAAAACTATTCACTCATCAATGAATACTACACAATAATGAACAACACACAAATAAACACAAACAAATAGGGTTTAATATGGGAAAGCCTGGCTTGCAGTCTCTGTTCTAATTCTTCCCAAAGGTGTTTTATCAGGTTGAGGTCAGGACTCTGTGCAGGTCAGTCAAGTTCTTCAACACCAAACTTGCTCATCCACGTCTTTATGAACCTTGCTTTGTGTAGTGGTGCACAATCATCTTGGAAAAGGAATGGGCCATCCCCAAACTATTCCCACAAACCAGAAGCATTAAATTATCCAAAGTGTCTGAGTATGCTGAAGCACTAAGAGTTCCTTTCAGTGGAACTCAGGGGGCCAACTCCTGAAAAACAACCCCACACCATAACCCACCCTCCACCAAACTTTCCAAGTATCCGACAACTGCCAGATAAACGGTCATCTATCAGATAGCCAAAAGCATGATCCACCACTCCAGAAAACACATCTCCAGTGGCAGCGTGCTTTACACCACTGGATCCAACACACATTGCACTTGGTGATATAAGGCTTGGATACAGCTGCTCAGCCATGGAAACCCATTCCATGAAGCTCTTTATACTCTGTTCATGAGCTAATCTGAAAGCCACATGAAGCCTGAAGTTCTGTAT
Source organism: Aulonocara stuartgranti (assembly GCF_965226115.1). NCBI lineage: Eukaryota > Metazoa > Chordata > Actinopteri > Cichliformes > Cichlidae > Aulonocara > Aulonocara stuartgranti. The sequence continues at coordinate 7,318,410 of NC_138959.1, read as the reverse complement.
CTACTTACTCATCAAAAAGTAGGCGGCCTCTACACACTATGCACTTCACCATCTGCTGCCACCACAACCCAGTCTTTCACAAGTGTTTGTAGAAGTCTACATACCTAGTTCATTTTATACACCTGAGGCCATGGAGGCGATTGGAATACCTGAACTGAATTATCTGGATGGGTGAGTGAATACTTTTGGAAATCATCATTAGTCATCTGAGAGAAAAGTCGAGGCAAAAATACATATTGCACCGGGTAGAGAGAAAGGAAAAATGGCAAAAGAATACTTGCGGATTTAATGAAAAAAAATTCTTAGGAAGAACTCTCATGCATGTATTTATACAGTATTGCAAGTAAGCATTTTCAAGCAAAGCAAATAAGCAGCAGTTTTTTCAAGCGGTTTGCCATTACATGGACATGGAACTAGGATTAACCTTCTCATTATCTTTTAGCAAGAAGTGATAAGGAAAAAATCCCAATATGTCTATTTCTGGCACAGTGCCATCTACACAAAGGCTTGGTGTTTGTCTTATGGGTGCAATGACTCTGCCAGCAAACATAAGTCAAACCTACACTCATTTTCTCAAACAAAATTATGCTTGATGTTTTGACTTGGGGTCTGCAGTGTGTTTCAAACACCAGTGTTAGCATGCAGCGTGACAGTTGTTGATAAAACAGCCTTTTTAGTCTTTCACCTCTACCCCTCAAGATTATCCTGACTGGTCTAAGAGTTTAACTCGCTCCTTTCAAGTCAAAAGCTCACCTGCCATCAAGTTGCAAAAGCTCTTCTTTTATCAAACAACTACCCCTCTGGTGGCCATGGTACGCCTCTCACCACGAACCTCTGGGAAAAACACATAATACACACTCGATGACCCAAAACATCTGCTGCTAATATGGGTCAGTTTTATCCCCAGGTCTTTTAACCCTTTAAGACCTACCATAGAACCAAGTCCGCCAGAGCTTATATTATATTTTTACATGCTGTGGAGCCATTTTTGGGAGCATTTCAAGTTGCTATACATCAATACAACCATTATAGCCCAGATTTTAATAATATGTATTCATTAAGTGCATAGTAATTACATAAATTGCAAAAAAGTGCAATAAACTACAAAAAAAATTGAAAATCGTTTTTGATTTTTTAACATATATTTGTAGTTAGAGAAATTTAAGAGGCTTATCCCTCAAAACTGTAAATACAAAAAAGTTGCACAAAATAGTTTCCCACCACAGGAAATTTATTTTGAGTGTCTTCATAGTTTTATTTTTGAAATACACCAATTTTTATACACTGCAGGAAAAACGAAAATAAATATTATACTGCAAATTTGCAAAAAAGCAGCATATGCATCAAAATAAACTATTTCCAGCAGTGCAATATGAGTCCTAAGCATCCCAGAAACGACACAGAAAGTCATAAAGTCAAAGATAACTTTTAAAAAGAGCAGTATAGGCCCTGAGGCCCTGATCGCAAAAAAGACTACATTTGCAAAAGTTCCCGCTGACGTCTATTCCAACGTAGGAAGTGTTTTGAACAGCTGATCGGACCGGCAAAGCGTGTTTCTGGAATATTATGTTTTTGTTCCTGCAAGCGCTTTTCATGCAGTTTTTGCAAAGCTTTATGTGGAAGGAAACCGTGACCTAGGACAAGCTGATGGCACAATATGTAAGTACAACTCCTCCGGTTTCATATGCAAAAAAAATTTTTGCGCTAGCTTACGTGGTTGCAGTGCTACCGGGATTTAAAAATAGTTACGCATAACAGAGCGTTCCCGCTCCGATCGGCTCTAAAGGGTTAAAAAATAATCCCACGCATGACAACTTAGTAAAAAACACAAATGCATGAATCAACTGCCCTGCGTGTCATTTTCCAACACTTGTATCAACATGCTAAGGCACCCGCTGAGCTGTGAAGTGTCTAAACTAGAACACCCGTTGCTTCTCCTCAGCTCCAAAAATGGCTCTTCCTAGGCCAGGGTCAAACGAGGAGAGAGTGAGAAGCCCAGAGAGTATTTACTGTACAAACAACAGTCGAGTTATCGTGTCTGGAAAATGGTATTTGTTGTGACTGTTTTTTGCTGGGTTATAGGAAGTGTATTTAACTGCAGGACCAATCATCAGGGATTATTTTACAGGTTTCCTGAACTGCTTCAGTATTGTGGCAATTTATCTTGCTGCTAACGTGAGTTAGAAACGTGTTGCTGTGAAACAACCTCCTATAGAAGAGCCCCATCCATCAGATTTTCCATTTCAGAATCAAAATCCACCAATAAAGGCTCCCCTAAAAGTGTGTTCTCACTACACTGCTGGGGGCCTTTTCTTATCAGGTACCGTAACAGTGAGAGCCCTGTCTCTGTTGGAGAGAAAACATCTGCACTTGACATGACCAAGTGGCTAATTGTTTGTCAGGCTTTGAAGTTGAACTATGAAGATGAAGCACTGATATAGATGTCCATCAGCCATCCCAAACTTTCTGCCGCTGTCAGTGTGGTTTAAAACAGCGGTCCCCAACCCCCGGGCCTCGGACCGGTACCGGTCCGTGAGTCGTTTGGTACCAAGCCGTGAGAGTTGAGGCTCAGGTGTGAAAATGTATGGTTTTCTGGGTTTTTATCGGTTTTCGGCGTTATTTTGTTGTCATTTTTATTGTTAACTCGGTTTTCCTGGGTCTTTTCACATGTGTTATGAATAAATCTTCTTTTTTCGGTACTAGTTTTATTTTGTTGTATTTATCCGAGACACCTTAAAGGCCGGTCCGTGAAAATATTGTCGGGCATAAACTGGTCCGTGGCGCAAAAAAGGTTGGGGACCGCTGGTTTAAAAAATTTGAGCTGTAAATAGAAACAGTTGGTATTGCAACCAGCCACCACTCACGTACTCACTGAAGCAGAACTGCATCCAGCACAAGACCTCTAATCCTCCACTGCAGCTCTGGGCTCACTTAAGTGTATTATTCTTCTTCTGTGGTGCATGAAGACCTTTGTAGTCTGTGTTACAATTAATTTTCTATTCGTCTTGTGGCAGGAAGTAGACCCAGATGCCATTTTTCCTAAACTCTTCCTCTGTGAATTGATTTCTTGTTCCAAGGTGCCACTCCACCCCCTCTCCCCAGACAATATTGCGTCTACTGACCTCTAAATAGAGAAGTTTTATGCAGTTGACCTTTGACTTTTACGTCTCTGCATTTATGTCTGAGAAAATAGTGAAATTATGACACTTAACACTGTCGCCTACAAGTGTCTGGAACAGCTCTGTGAAGACTGAGGGCCATTGAGATCGCAGGTCAATTCAAGACACCTTTCACTTTGGTTTAATAACCGTGTACTGAAACGCAATCGCACTGACATGCAATGTAAGCCCACATAGAAGTGGGCTGGGAATCCTATTCAGTGGTTGCAGAGGCTATTTACACTAATATACACATGAAGCTTGCAGTAATTTAAAGATGTCTCTCATCAGTTCCTTAAGTTAACACAAACCACCTTACCAGAGACTGAGAGTCAGTTAAAAACACACAAATTGACTGGCTGACACACACAGGCTTGAAGATTTCTATAAATGGAGACAGTTGGCCCCCCAGAGGACGAGCGCCATAAATCAGTGGTACCTTAAAATACTAGTAAACGTAATACATGCTATAGCCTCTGCTGTTAAAGCAGTAGTGTGTTTAATTAAAGCTGTTTCTGTTTGTTTTGCATTTGTCTTTAGTATAAAGTAGAACTTGCAGAGGTAAAATAATCTCTTTGCAATTATCACAATACATTCCAGATGTCACGTTATAACAGCAGATGGACAATCAGTCAATTCATAAATGGGAAACAAAAACGTTTCAACTTAATTAGACACACAAAAAATTTAGAGCGAGGAGTGGGGAAAAAAGTATCTGCGTCTTTTACAGTCCAACTGTATAATGACCGTTTAAATGGAGTGACCGGTACATGAGGTGTCGCTCATATCACTGCACTACGACATGTGTTAGCACTGAGCCCTCTGTGAGTAACAACTTTGCACAATCATCTGTTGGGGTTTAGCCTTGTATATGAGAAGCCAGAAGCCAGCAGTAGCCTCTTTGATCATCTTCCTGATGTGCGGTCACAGCGGTTTCACCCTACTCTCTTTTGGCTCAATCAAGGGGGCCTTGATATCCGCATGTTCCAACATCCAGAAAACAAGAACCTGCTTACTGAGGAGGCACCGCAGAGAAGCAGTCAATGAGCAATCAGATTCCCTCTTATCTATTTGGCTTGGCTGGATGCGGCTGTTAATCAGTCCCATATCTCAGTAATGGTGTTCCTGTTAATTGCCTCCCTTCACTGTGGCTGTATTCCCTTTCGCTTATGATCTCTATCTGCAAATGAGGTCAGAAAGGCATATGGATCTTGTTTCCAGCCTGGCTTTGTTGGATGCTAACAGGGGACGGTTGGAAAGAGTGCTGGCCGTGTGGCCTGGCATTTAAAGCTGTCCTGAGATCAAGGCTCCCATGTGTTGATGTCACTACTCTGTTGGAACTTGAACTTATTCATAAAGATCCTTGTTTAACCCCAAATTTCATTCTCCAACAACTTTTCTTTTCTTCCTTTTTTTTTCTTTAGATTCAGCAGTACATGGTTGTATGTCACTTGGAAACCATTTTCATCATGACTCAGTTCCCCATGAGAATGACGTGATTTGCATATTCATTGAGCTTTTGCATCTGATGACCATATTGCTAGACTTAGTAACGCAGCGATATCTGACTGGCTCCGGGGCAAGGCAGCCACCCGTCTGAGTTACATGCAAATACAAAAGTAAAGCAGATTGTTATTTTCTTAATCACATTCTGTACCATGACCGACTTGGCCTGCAAAGATGGTACTATTCAAGATGAAGTTGGAAGCTCAAACCTGCCGCTGACACAGCATGACAACATTTGAAAAATTTATTTGACAAATGAACTATGATGCAAATATGCACCTTTGGAGATGCAGATCCATGTAGACTGATGTCAGCTGGGGCACACTGAATTGCCTTTTGTTGCCTTCTCCCCCACTTCCAACCCTTCCAACCTTTTTTTTTTCTTTTAACTTTGAGCGTCTTACATGTCATTTCTTTCCCTCTTCTCCTCGTGCATAAATAAACCTGTGCCCTCCTCTCCCCAAGCAAACTCTAGGGCTAGCTCAAAGGTCTGGGAGCATTCCTACATGAAGACTTTTCTCTTTTCTAACTTTGTTTTGATTTTATGCTTGTTATCCACCCCTACAGCTCTGACACTCCTCAACAAGAGGCTCCGTACCTGATGAAACAAAAGGGGGGTTGTGCTGCCTGATGAACCTAAACTCAGCTTGTGGGGGTTCGGTTAAGCGCAGCAGGAAAAACGAAGGGAGCGCCATTCTCCCCAGTTCTCTGCAGACCAAATCAAATTATCTGCAGTGCGCTCATGAAAGAAGAGATTCCCCAAAGTGTTACTAAGACCGTTCTCCTCATAACCCCTTTGTTATTCAAAGGTGCCCAGCTGTTGTGCCGCTGCTCTTAAACCAGAGGGCCTTCTCTCTCTGATCTTCAGCCCTCGTGACTTCCAATGATGCCCTCGAGGCACCATGGCCTAGAGGGCAGGTGGCAGGGTGAAAGGTCTCTCTGGATAGGACAAACCCAGCTCACTCAGCTGGTTTACCTCTGTAGCTTCTGTAGTGCTTCAAAAGACTACAAAGATATGTTGCTTAATTTTATTTATTTATTCTTTTTGAGACAGATAAACTAAAATGGCCAGTGGTGATGTGAGTGACAGGTGAAAGTATAATAAGCTGCTGGAATCTGAGAATTTCATAGTTTCACTGGTTTCTATTCCTTGTAAAAACTAAACTACTATTAAAACGTCTACATTTTTGACACAGTCTAAGTACAAAACCAAATTAAACTTAGAAATAATCCCTCTTCTCATTAACTCAACCTTCATAAAAAGTATGCAAAAACTGAAAATTTTCTAAAGGAAACAAAATGTAATTATTTAAGAAAGTTAAAGTGATGATAAATGTAATTGTTACAAAAAACTCAAGCATACTGCAGAACCATACGCCTTTGTCACTGTTCAACCACCTATCACATGATACAATACTGACCTCTAGTGGAATTTTAATGAAACAACATATTTCAAGGTAAGGTTCATTGGATAAACAAATCTGCAAAGCATGCATTGTGCAGTGCTCAACATTTATTGATGCACATTTTGTAATGTATGCCTCTTGGACAGTTTTTGGTCAGTGCTTTGTGTGACCTCCCTCTTTGCTTCCACCAGTGTCACTGAGCAGTCCGAATCCTTTCCACTTAAAGAGTTAATCCTGGATAAACTGGGACTAGTTTTTATGTAACATTTTGGATTTATTTGTAATCTTATGAAGATGTATTGATAAGTCTATGGCCACCTTTTGATTGGCCTGAGTGTGTAAGGACTATAGGGTTCTTTTTGTGTCCCTAGGGGCAGTGGAAACCTGTCTGCCTTGTGGTTTGTTTGTCATATGTTCAGTGATAGTTCGTTTCACAACTGGGACACAGGTCTTGGCCCTGCTGGGATGACCATCATGCGTTTCCTGCAGTGAGCACATGTGCATGCTCTGTTTTGGAGATGAGTGCAGAGAAGCCTTAGCTGTGTGAGGACCCCACAAATCTCTCAGTCTAGCCTTGCTCTCCATGTTGATGCTGACTTCTTCCGTGCACTGAGACCTCAGGATAGTGTTAACCCGGAGGTGGATGCAGTCCCGTGTCAGAGGATGATGAAGGCCTCTCTTCTTTATCCGTTCAGTTGCAGCCTTCTCGCTAAGCTTCACTGACTGTTTAGCAATCTCACTGCACACTCTGGCTGTGAAGAAAAAAAATCCACTTACAACACAAATCAACTAATTTTAAAGTATATTTTTTCTTCCACCTTGAGCATGCTTACGTTGTATTTGGCATTTAATGGGGGAGGACAGGATGCGGGTCCGGTGAAGCCGCTCACCTCTCTCTGGCTTCATACAGTCATGGCTGTGAATCTTTTGGGTGGTTGAAGGCAACTGTGCCACGTGATCTCCCGCAGGAGCGGAAAGAGGAAACTTTCTGAGAGAAGCTGCAGATTTCTCAGAAACCAAACTATCCTGTGGCATCACATCACAGTGGTCTCCCCGTGAGGAACTGGCATAATCCCAGAACACTTTGGCAAACTGGAAGAGCTTCACGCTGTATATCGTGTTCACTAATATACTAAGGAACATTAGTGAGACAAAGTATAAAATCAAGCTAGAGATCGCACTAAGAAAAATTGTGTAATAAGAAAAAAATAATCAAGCTCATGCGAGTCATCCGACTCACCTTTGGTCAAGGAAGTGCAGGGACAGGAGACGACCTGTTCCGGTCTCTGCTGTGATCTCTCTTAAACAATCACCAGTGAGGAAATTAAATATGCGAATCTTTCCGTCCACACAGCCAGTAATAACACGAAGGTAGAGCAGCGTAAGAGATTTTACCTCCCTGCAGAACAATCAGAAGATCCTGTATTCCTAGTAAGATCCCATTTAAATTGTTCTACATGGCAGCTTCAGAGGTTACATGCTTACTTTTGGTGGCTGAATGTTATAAGACACTCCTCAACATTATGGTTGATGCTCCACACCATGACATTGCCAGTGCAGTCTCCAGATAGAAGGTGCCAGTCGTCAAGGAACAGGCACTTCACTGCACTCCTGTGGGCATCAATTGTCTTGTGGAAGATGGGACATTCATGAACAACATATGGAAAAACGGAAATGTTTCATCAGCTTCAGACAACACGAAGTGTTCTGTATTTGATTTTCCACAAATGTTTCTCACCCGGAGGAGTGCTGCATTTTCCATGTCCCATATTTTAACAAGGCCCTGTTTACAGCTGCTGTAGATAGTAGTTTTGCTGACCTTTACACATAGGACAGGACTGGGGTGCTTGAAATTAAAACCATTAAAAGGCTTCCCGGTCTGCAGACACCACACTGGCAAAGCAATGGTTCATTTCAGCTTGCTTACATATGAAAATGTTAACAGGAAGTTTTTTTTCTGAGGGTAAAAACATGACAATATACATACATTACACTGATTTCAATACACACATTTCCATTCACAGGACAGATGTAAACGATAAAAATAATGGGAGAAAGATTCAGGAAAAGCTAACCTATAAAAACTGTTTTCAGCAGTTCTTTAAAAGAAACCGCAGCTCACAGACCCTGATCAGCTGATCCACTGCTGTTTTAAGGTCTCAGTAGCTCTGCTATGTACACAGCAGCCCAGCCGTGGAAGGTTTGATATGTTATAAATAAAAATTTAAAATGGACTGAAATTCACTGGAAACTCGTAAAGGAGAGCGAGAATGAGAGTGACATGCCAGCGCTGGCTAGCAGCTTAGATGCTGCATTATTGTCCAGTTGAAGATGGGTATAATTAAAAGAAACACTGACAGTATTTTAGATGACATATAATCTTTTCTCCACAAATATGAGTGCAGGTATGTCTTAAATGGTTGGTTTGCATTTGGGTTTATCCAAAATACCTAAAAGAAACTCACTGATTAAGATAAGACATATGAATTGCTTCTTAGAAAAGACAATTTCTCAACAGGAAAATGAAAATATGTGATAAGTGTGTTTTTTGTTTTTTCTATTAAAGACAACGTGTGGTTATATTTACTCATGTAAATGTGAGCTCATGTAAAGATGGTGTATACCGATCAGTGGCCGCTTACCTTTAACTGCACAGTCTTTAGCTCCTGAGACAAGTTTATCAGCATCAGCATCCAGACAGTTGACGGTGCCAGTGTGACCGTACAGCGCCATGTCACACCGGTCTGTCTTCAAGTTCCAACACCTGAAAGTGTGATGACAGGAAAACTTCAAAACGCAATCAATTAAATCAGATTCATTCATGCAAATGCATTGTCGTCAGCATCTTCTGCATAATCAATTATTACCTACTCACAGAATTCTACTCATAAATTAGATGATTTTTCACCTGATACTTGTGTCAAAGCTCGCGGTTATCAGCAGATCTCTGTCCTCACAGAGCAGCACTGCCCGAATGCTTCCAACGTGTCCTTTCAGCACCGACACGTCTTCTGTTTCTGATGACACATAAAACAGACGCACCAAACGGTCCTTTGAGCCGGTGGCCAGCAGCAGTCCTCCTCTATAGTCCAACACCCGATAAGGATCTTCGCTGCAAAAACACATAAGTGCACACCTCTGAATCACATCAGCTGTACCAGTAGAAACGTTTTCTCATTCCTGTTTTCAGAGTTTATTTGGGCACTATGAAAAATATAATAAAATAAAATACAGGGAAATCAACACTCACTTGTCCAGCAGCACTTTGGTAAAATATGCACCGCAGTAAACATTTCGCTCTTCCATTTGCACTGCTGTGGTTCTGATGTTTGCATAAGCGGAGTTAAATGGCTTGAGCTGCAGAACCAATCGAATAAACACACAATCACTGTGTTGAATATTCCGGCTGATTCCAAAAGCTGATGTTTACTGTGTAGATGGTACGACTCTGTGAAACCTTGTGGACAGTAGAATAAATATCTTCTTCCTTGTCATCCTTTACTGGTACAGGGATTTCAACAATGTTTGCATAAGTAGGACTCACAAAATTAACACTGCTGGACCCCTGTAACAGAAAAAAAAAGATTAGCACTGATCAGATTTTTTAAAATTATTCTAAAGAAGTCTGATTTTTTTTTAAGTATTTTCATTAATTAAAACCACTATAAATATTTATATAATTTAATGTGAAAAAAAAAAATCTCAACCTCTATCATGGGAATAATTTGGCCCTGAAAATTTCTTCTGAATTTCATTTCCTCCATGGTTTCCTTCGCAAGTAGCTCCCAGTATTGACAAACTGCCGTGCAATGAATCAAAGTATGCTCACCTAACATTCCTACAAAACACACATACGGCATTGCACCTTTTCAATTTAACATTTACTGTATATTTAGTAAATGCAGACATAAGTGACATTGAAATTTTTACTTTAAGTACATATCGGCACACTTCACAAATTCAGGCTGCAGTAGTACAGTAGTATGCAAAGACTTGCCTAATATCCTCTTGGACAGATCAACAGGTAGGCAGCTTATGAAGTCTCTGTGTCGGCTGACCCCAGACACAGACTTGGAGGATCCCGGCACTACCATTAGAGCAGGGTCCTCAGACTCCTCCTGATTGTCATGATTGTTATTGTGGTTACTTACTGAAAAGATAAGACATACCTTATAGATCCCAAAAACTAGGAAATTAATTTGTTGGTGTGTCCCAAAATTAAATATAACATAATAAAATAATTAGTTATATCACAATAAAATAAAACACAGTTTTTCAGGATTGGGCTAATCTGAATACAATAAAATAAATAAATAGGTAAAATCTAATACTATAGAAATTACAGTTTAATAAAGTAAATATATCAATAATTTGAAATCCATATAAAATGTAATAACTAAATCTAAATCATCAATAAAAACAGAATTAAATAAAATCAGTATATGATCCAAGAAGATGGCTCAGGGGGGTGCCTATTGTAATACGATACTAGTAACAGTTCAACTCAAAATTGCAAATGGGTTTAATTTCCTCAAGCATTATCAAATCATCTTCTTTTTCTGCAAATCATCTCAACTCTCTCTCTCCGTGTCCTCCTTCACTACAAATATGAATCTCCTCTGTGGTCTTCCTCTTTTCCTCTGCCTAGCAGCTCCATATTCAACATCTTTGTCCAATAAAACCCTCCTCTCTACATGTACATACCCTCTCAGCCTTCTTTTGTTTCCACAGTGCTTCACCTTAGCTGGACCAACCCACCAATTGGCCCAGATGGCATATTTGTAGAGGAATGTTTATTAAATGGCTCCAAATGGCAGTGATGTGATTAGACTTCTGTTAAGTAAGGTAACCCTGAGCTAAATGATAACTATATGGAGACTAACACTGGAGTCATTATGGGAGAAGACAACCCTTGTAACGCAAAGCTTATAGAACAAGAATTTGCTTTTACTATAATTGTGTGTGTATATTCTATAACTGTATATGTGTCGTTGGTGGCCTCTAGTGGTCCGTAGCGGGAATTGCAGTGCAGTGGAAACCAAGTCCTTTCCCACTCCTGAGATCTTACCATTAAACTCCAGGAATCCACTTTTCTGTCTGATCAGGAGCACGTTGGTTAAGTTGGCGACCATCCGTAAAAGTTCGGAGTCACACAGTGAAAAAATACGGCAAACGTAGCTTGACTTGACCCAGTCCGGACTGCTGCTGAACCACTTCCAGATTTCCTTCACGTTCACTCCCAGGGGTTTTCCATCATGACCTTGGTGGGAAAAGCGTAAGGGGTGTTCCTGAGGTGTGATGGGGCTTCTTGACCTAGCGTAGGTGTGCAGCGTCCACGACGTCGCGCCACGCAGCACACCTTGGATGTTCTCGAGGACTTGGACGCTCCTGCAGCGTAAAAGGAGCGTCAGCGCGAACCTCCTCTTGAACTCATCCGACACCTTCCACAGACACCGACTGGAACCCGGAGGACTGGAGGCAAAGACGCAGGTCGGACATATACCGCACATACTGACGCATCCCTCCGCTTTTTTGGTGCTGAAAGACTTCGAGGCATTAACAGACTTCATGTCGACGCTTTCAGTAGTTTCCTTTACATTCACCACGTCCGCGCCAGGCAACATTTTTTTCGTCTTTAAACATCACAACGAACACAAACATGCAGTGACAATTCAACTGGTTGCCATGCAACAAGTTCAGCGTGTCGGCAGCTGAATGGATGCTCGCGCGGGATTGTAGGCGAGACAGTTTATTAGGTACATAAGGTGGGCACTAAATCCAAGGGCCTTTAAGATTTAAATGCTTAGTGTGTCCTGGACTGATTTACAGAGGTGTTGGATTCTTATTCTTATTCTTATTCTTATTCTTATTCTTATTGCTGTTCCTACTGTGTTGGTTGTTTTCCTTTCAGAAACATAAGGTAAAATAATAGGATAAAATGTACTTTTCTTATCCCAGACGTTGGCAAATTACCGTTTTACAGCATTCAAAACAAAAATTGGTTAAACAAATTATAACTATTCAGTAAAATGAATTGTAATATGACAAAGGAAATGGCTTGATTAAACATGAAAAGAAGCTCAATTAAATTTGAATATAAAAAACAACAGGAAAACATAATGTGAAATCAAAGTAAAAAAAAATAAGAAATGAAATAAAACTCTGTAAAATGCAAATATTTTAGTTTAATAATAAAATGAAGTGTCTTTATAAAGAAAATTAGCTCAAGGGTGGTACAGTGACGGTGGCTGGGTGGTTTTGTGTGGAGTTTCTCACCATCCAAAGACATACATGCGATTAGGATAAGGTGATTAAGTTAAGGTGGTTTTAATTTGCGTGTGAAAGGCTGCCTGCCTCTATTTGTTTTGTTTGTTTGTTTGTTTGTTTGTTTGTTTGTTTGTTTGTTTGTTTGTTTGTTTGTTTCCAAACAAACACATTCAGAAATAAATAAGCATAATCAAAAAAGTGTCCAAGTGTATTGAACTCTTGTGATAATGTTTTTCACAGTGTCAAATACATCTTCAAAGATTAATAAAGGTTTTTTTCCGCAAAAAAATAGTGTAAAAAAATGTAGAGAACCCAGAGGGGTATACCACAGAAAAGGAGGAGGGAACCTAAAATTAAAAAAAATGTATTTTCACTCTTAATATAGTCTACAGTATACACACACTATATACACACTCGTGCCCTTTCGCACCAGGTTCGGTCACCTGAGATCACCTAGCTGCCTCTATAATTCAAACTTCCATAATATGGCTCAGGATCAAATGTTAATGTCAAATGTTAAGGGCATGAAATGGTTAATCTTAAGGTGAGCTTTGCAGTCTCTTTCAGAGGAAAACAAAAATACTCGTGCGCCGCCCGGGAATCGAACCCGGGTCGCAAGAATGGGAATCTTGCATGATACCACTACACCAGCGGCGCCGTTGTTAGCGGGGCTGATAGAAAGCAATTTATCGGCGTGAAGCTTGGTCGAGTTTTGGACCATTATGTGTACTTTTGTTTATGGATGCTCGCCTTATATATTACTGATATGTGAAAACGATAAAAGGAAGCGATAGTAGAAGAACAGCACATATTTGAAAAACGTTGCCACTTTTATTTAAAAAGAAGGAAACGTTTACTCTTATTCTGAAAGTGTGCTCTATTTTCTTCCGGGGGACCGTATCTTAGGGTTTGGATACTTTAGTTGTGGTTTCTAGTGAAGCGTCATGCGCTAACAGCTTAATCTTTCGTGTTTTGGACGGTAGTTACGAAACAACTCCAGAAATATAGCCGTTGAACGTCAGCTTGGTACAAAAGTTCTGTTCTTTATATATTATTAACTACACATGCATTAATGCCATTTGTCATGTTTTGTGCTGTGATAGCCACATTTTCGTTATTAGCTATCGGAGACTGATTTGATAGTACCTTTGCCACTGGTCCTTTTTTTTGTCTGTGTTAGTATTATAGCTGTAATGTTAAAGGCTAAAGAGGTTTAACGTGCTAAGATAATGTTAGCTAATGCTAGCTGTAGCTTCATGTTACTATGTTTTTGACAGTGTGCATGCATCCTGTGTAAGCAACTGCCGTAAAGACTGATCATTCCCACCAGCTATCCACAGTTTTTACTCATGACGGACAGAAGCAGCAGCGTGGAGTGGGTTGAGACAACCGAGGAGGTGGTTGTAACTGAGGAGTGCATTCCCATTGAAAACAACCCCCCTGCAGGTACACTATAATGACATTACAAATAACGTTGACATCCAGTGCTGGGTTACAGGATCTTCTTAATGTCTGTACTGAATATGGTGTGCAATATGACATTGAGTACAATGCTGCTAAAAGTGCTGTTTTGATATGTAGAACCAAGCAGGATAAACAGCTAAATTTCCCTTTGTTTAAACTGGCACAAAAAACTCTTGAAGTTCATAAAAAGGTGAAATACCTCGGTCACTTTATTACTGAGCAAATGAATGATGATGATGACATATACAGACAACGATGTAAGCTCTATGTGCAGGCAAATACTATTGCACGCAAATTCAGCTTTTGTTCACTTCCAGTTAAAGTGGCTTTGTTTAAAGCGTATTGCACACCGCTATATACTGCCCCCTTGTGGTCATCCTACAAACAATGTAGCATGCAGAAGCTGCATGTTGCATATAATGATGCGATGAGAATCCTTTGCAGGATACCTAGAAGTGGTAGTGCCAGTCAGATGTTTGTAGCTGTGGGTGTCTGGACTTTTAAAGCACTTTTAAGAAAGTTAATGTTCAGTTTTAGAGAACGACTGGATGGTTCGAGTAACAGTATAATTTTAGCACTTACAGATCCGACAGTGAGTGGTTCCCGTTACTCATCCAGTCTCAGAAAGCACTGGTTAAAGTGTTTGTGTATTTATTGATTTATTTTAAGTAATTGTGTTTTATGTATATTATGGTTTTATATTTTTACAAATGCTTTATATACTTATTTATATACATATATATATTTAATGGTATACCTTGTGTTGTGTGTGTGTGTGGGGGGGGGGGGGGGGGAGTTGTGTGTGTGTGTTTCTTGTCTTGTTTTTATGGACATGTAGTCTGCCAATAAAGATTGAATTGAAAAAATTGAATTGAATTCAGTGCTGTAATATAGCCTTTAAAATAGTTTCTTTGTTCCTCTTGTGATGCCAGTTTTAGAGCCAGCAGACACGCCAATACAGAAGTTACTGGACGCTGTGGGGCAGGGAGAAAACCCAGATGGTGACGATGGCTTTTGTAAGCAAACCCCATGTTTACTCTTTTGCTATTGCAGTTTAGGTACAACTAATATCCAGCCAGAAATATGTCACAAGCCTGTCCATCGCTGCCAAAAGAGACTGGCCGAGCATGTTACAGGGCATTTAACCAAATGGGGGTAGGGATTTATTTGAACCTGTATGTATACTTTTAACCCTTTGTGGATTAGAGAAAATCCAAAATAAACTTGTGCGCCCAATTCTTGTTTTTTAAAGATGTATGCTGTACAATCATTTCACCCTGGAAATCGAATAATTCAAAGAAATGTTAAAAGTCAAAAATTAACTTGACATTCAGGCCCGTGATAAGTGTGTCAAAACTTCTGACCACAACTCCAGGACCATTGCTAAGTAAATATAATACGCTTAAATGAAAGTCAAAGTGTTTTGCTATGGTCTTATTCAGTAGTCTTTAAACTTACACATTTCAGTTTTCTATCCCATTAACCCTACCTCTCTGTCTGGTTATATCTTCTTTAGATTTTAATAGGGACACACCTGTAGATCAGTACATGTCTTTCTGAGCCACACATTTTTGTCATTTGTAAACTAGAGCTGAACTGTAGAATGTGTTAGATGGATGACTTAGCAGTGGTCTTCCCCATGAGGACCTAACCTACACAAATATTTGCAGTGTATACACATTCATTCAAAGATTTACTAATATTTAATAATAATAATGACAATATTTGACTGATAATTTGTCACTGTGGTATGTCCAGTAAAAATTACCCCAGATGAGCTTTTTTCTGTTTTTTTTCCCTTGTTTTTACATTTTTATAGATTGCGAGGAGTGCCTGACTCTCTTCCAGGACCAGAGTGATCCTGACAACATTAATGGCCCATCTTTTATTCTCGATTTTCCAACAAACATGGGCGTCATGCAGAGGGCCCTCCTGACTCTGCCTTTTGGCCTGATGATAGGCAGATCTAGTATTCCCAGTGCAGGGATTGGGGTCCTAAATTATGGGCCTGCAGTGTCTCCTGGAATGCATTTTGGACCATTTGAGGGGGAAGTGACAACAAGGGAGATTGCCATGGCAAGTGACTTCTCATGGGAGGTGAGCTGGGATGTATTAAACCCAAACAATAAAACAAGTTTAAACCTCTTGATGCATATTTTGTTCTTTGTGTGTATTTTGTGACAATATTCCAATTTACTGCAGATTTACAAAGATAAGGATGACTATGACTACATTGATGCTGCCAAAGAATCATACTCAAACTGGATGAGGTATTGAATTCTTTTCTGTTGTTTCCTGTTGAATTACAAAATTAATTTTTAATTATATTCTATAAAATAAATCACAGTTTGTACAGCTTGTACATTATTAGAAAATGCTTTTTTTCCCCTCCCTCCTGACACAGGTATGTCAACCATGCCCGTCATAGAGATGAGGCAAATCTGTTGGCAGTCCAGTACAAAGGTAGCATCCTCTTTCACTGCTGTCGCACCATAAATACTGGAGATGAGCTCTTGGTGTGGCCCAGCAGCAAACTTCATGCCCACTTTAGTGATCCTTGGGCCCAGATGTGGTATTTGAAGTTGAATGCAACAGGTACCCTGACTTTGCTAGTCTCAATAGTCCATAAAAGTGATCGTTGTAAGAGCCATAGTCATGTAAAATTTTCCTGACTGTGTTATTTAAAAATTTGATTTATAGTTTGTTTGTTTTTTTGTTGATGTTTTCGCCTTTTTCTCCTAAAATGCAGAGAGTACTGTATCCGGTACAACTCAGATCTTCCTGTGCGCCCACTGTCAGTTGTCTTTCACCACCAAAGCCTTCCTCCAGCGACACACAGAATACTTTCACACGCAGCCTGAAAGTGCTGAAGTAGCTGATGGAGAAAATAATGCCTCCAGTGCTGCAGGATCACTGGTGGTACTGTCTGTTGATCCTCTTGAATCTAAAACATGTGACGATTGCGGAAAGACATTCAAGCAAATACCTCATCTTAGGAGGCACAAGCTTTGTGTTCACTCCAACAAACGCCCCTATTGCTGCCCATGTTGCAGGCGAAGCTTTAGCCAGGCATCTGGCTTAATCAGACATCAGTTAGTTCATAGGAAGCAGGCTGTAGGAAAAGCTTCCAATCAGAAGCAAGTCCTCAGCAACAAAGAGAGTGTAACGCCAGAGTCAGAACTTTTAAAGGCAGGAGATTCAGTTGTATCTGAAAAAATGAATGAAAATGAGAACCAACAAGAAGCTATGGATACAACTGAGGCTCCTGAGTCTTGTGCAGGTGAGTCAGAAACACTCCAGTCAAACTGTTTAGATTGTGGTAAGAGTTTCACAAAGGAATCATCCCTCAAAAAGCATAAGGTGACTGTCCATGAGAGGATACGTCCGTACGTCTGCGCTGTTTGTCAGAAATGCTTCGGTCAGTACAATGACCTGACCAGACACCTGCAGCGTCACCAGAAACAGAGTAAAACAAAAACAAATGAGGATTCAGAGGACTCCGACATATTGCCCTTCAGCTGTGGCGAATGTTCACTGGCGTTTTCCTCAGTGGATGACCTTCAGCAGCACATAAATGAACATCACTCTGATGAGAGCACAGCTGAAAATAACGAAGACGATGTAATGCCTGACGGTGAAAGCGTTGAATCGGTCCAGAATCCTCCCTCTCAGAGGCCTCAGAGATTTGGAGCTAGATTCAGAGTTTCTGCCATAACTAAGCTCATTGCGCCTAAACGAAGAGCTACCAGTCCTGCTCAGCCTGCGAGGAGCTCCGCTGAACCAGAGGCGGCTTCTGTCCGAAATGGGAAGTTAAAAAAATACAAATGGTTCAGCTGCAATCGCTGTAAACAAACATATGGAAACCCAGATGACCTCAAAGCACATAAATGCACTTTGAGGCAGCACAGATGTGGCCAGTGTGGAGCAACCTTTAATAAGTCTGGTTTCCTGAAAAGGCACGAGCAGATGGTACATGTAGAGGCCAAATCTTACAGCTGCGATCGCTGCGGTAAGGTCTTCACTACACCTAGTAACCTTAAACAGCATCAGAAGAGTAACGCTTGTATGAAGTATCACTGCACGTCTGAGCTCTTCCCATGCTCCTTCTGTCAGTTCTCTTTCACCATGAAGAGCTATCTTATTAAACACATTAAAAGGCACCATCCCGTCGAGTATCTTTCACACTGCGAGTCGGACAGCCTAACGGATCAGCTGGAGGAACAAGAGGGGGAAAAAGAATATACGTGTCCTCACTGTGGCATGAACTGTATGACTGCCAAAGCTTTCAAATCTCACACATGCTTCAGGCAAGTGAAGGTTTTGTACTTGTGTAACGACTGCGGAAAGGGCTTCACAAACCACTACGGTCTGAAACAGCACCAGCGCATCCACACGGGCGAGAAGCCGTACAGCTGCCCTCACTGCAGCAAAAGCTTCTCGTACGTTGGTCAGCTCAACGTACATCTCAGGACTCACACCGGGGAGAAGCCCTACCTGTGCACCCACTGCGGGGAGAGCTTTCGGCAGTCGGGAGATCTGAAGAGACACGAGAGAAAGCACACGGGGGTGAGACCGTACAGCTGCCCCGAATGCAGCAAAAGCTTCAGCCGACCGCAGAGTCTCAAAGCTCACCAGATGCTTCACTTGGGACAGAGAATGTTCAAATGCACTCAGTGCGGGAAGAGCTTTTCCCGAAACTATCATCTCAGGAGGCACCATCAGAAGATGCACATTTAGTCTAATCGCATTTTTTTTGAAGACTTTAAATTAAAATGAAATACAGGAGCTTAAATGTGAACTAAATTGCACTTTCCCGCTTGTGTACTTGATGACTTATTGAATGTCCTGTACATAACATTCTTTTATTTTTCTTGTAAAGCATTTAGTTATTTTTTTTTTTAGTTAAAAAAGGAAAAACACCAACAAATACTTGTCTTTGAGTGTCAAACTGCACTAAAAAATAAACAACCAACGTAACCATCACTGTTGACCATTTATTCCACAAAACATACAATGCAAAGCATGTGCACTGTACAAGCCTTAATATTATGAAAATACTCATAACCATGCCTGTTTTTTTTCTTCAATTAAGTAGTCTTAAATTTGTTTTTGTAGTCAGATCTACTACTTTTTTTGTCTTTTCTTGTTTTTTTTACATGACACAGTATAACTTTGTTTATTGGACATTAATTTTTGCATTGCTTTTGTCACTATTTGTCCTTTGTTAGCTCATATTTCCAACTTGACTATATTATAAATATTAAGTAAAATTAAAATATTTCAGTCTGACCTGAACTATACAAACATACTGGTATGACAGTTGACACAAGTAAAACTCAGTTTCATTTAAACTGTGCGTAAACTGAAACAGGTAGAAACCTGGCAGTGTTTTCCATGTGCTACACACAGCGGTGTCAAGTGCAGCTGCTGGTTAGAGAGGAGCTCCTTAAATCTAAAACTTTGCTGCTGGTAACGGCTTCTTTAACTTCCCAGTCCAGTAATGTTTCTTACATCAGTAGTCCTAACTAATTCCAGTTCTACAAGTCCATGACAACATCCATTTGAAGGGGAGGGAAGAGATATCCATTGTTTGTGGCACAGCAGTTGTGGAGGCTTGTTTCCGTGGTCCATTTTTTTCCTTTTTTCTATTTTTTTTTTCTTTTTGATAGAAGTGAGGGGTTGAAACCAGAGGATTAGTCGCTTGTTCGCGAGTCCTAATGTGTAAAAAATACACAAACACGTCTGAAAGGTAGGCAGCAGTTGGTTCTAAAGGTTATGTGACGAGACCCCTACGAAGGTTGGGATACTGTACAGTTTCAAAGACACGTCAGACTTGTTCCCGTTTATTACTCCAATCCAGTGAAGCACCATGTGTTGTCGTCTTCAGTGCGGTCTCCATCCAATTTACACATCTTTGCCACGCAAAATATACGACCCTCGACTCTCATTAGTTTATATTATGTTAAATGTTATGCACATTAAAATTTTTTACAAACCAAACTGATTGTTAAACCACACAGTATCACATCTGTACAAACTCAGAAAAAAATGTCACAAAACTAAGCGAAAGAAAGAAAGGATTTTTGTTTTGTTTTGGCAATTGAAAAGCAACAGCCTGGGCTTTCACAAGAATCACAAATTAAGGGAGAAAATACTGAAGTCTGAAAATGAAAAAGGAACAGTACATCTACGGAGTCCGTTTGTGATGATAAAACTGCTCTTCTTCCCATAAATGCCAACAGAAAAACATGGTTAAAAGGGTTAAGTGGGTGAAATACAAAGCCTGAGGGCACATACAGTATGCGACCACAAATTAAGCTCAAGTTGGACACACGAGATACCCTGCAGTTCGTTGCAAGTACTTAAAACACTCCTTTGTCGGGTGAAGTTCTATATTTATTAGAAAAGGCTTTTATAATGGTTCAGATTTCAGCTCCTCCACTCGGCACTCCAGATCAGCCACCTAAAAGAGAAGAGAGGAAAATGCACTTAAAACAATGAAGCGCTGCTGGAATGTGACTCGTACTGTTTTTGTATTTTTTGGAGATGATGTGTTCTGCTGTGCATTTCTGCTTTCAGTTGGTCCATTGATCTCCACAGCAGATCATCTTCTTCCATAGCATCCTATCCTTAGCTTCCTGCTTTGTCACACCAACCCTCTGAATGTCCTCCTTCACTACATCCATGAACCTCCTCTATGGTCTTCTTTTTATCCTCCTGCTTGGCAGCTCCATGTTCAGCATGCTTTGTCAAGAGGCACACAGGAACAATATCTCTATGGCTTGCTGCTTCATTGTTACACCCATCTCCCTCTCATTTACACTCATGTATTCTGTTTTCTACTAACAAGCAGGGAAAAAATAGGAACTACAGATAAACTTTAGCAAAAGCTTCTTTCCATCAACGGTTTTAATCCTAAGCAAAATAACGACAGCATTAAAAGCTAAATGACAGCACTATAAAAGGTACAAAGACTCCTCCCTTAATAGTAGAAAACAGTTTTTTTACAGCCATTTTTACAAGCAAATATCAACATTTCAATATTGGAAAATCAGAAGGAGGTCTTGCTTATGAATGAATCTAGTGCAAGTTTTAAATTGCTGGAGGGAGGCAGGAGGATAAACTAGACCGAAGAGAAGCTCTGTATGGGATGTTGGGTTTTTAATGCAATAAAATCAACCTTAACCTCTAAATCAGCAACAAGGTTTTCCGTTGCATTATACTTCTGCTTCAAACCTTTTTGAAATCCTACACCGTAACCTGACATGCACTTTCCTAGTAATGCAACCACACAGCAGCTCAATGATAACATACATAAACTCTTTCAACTTCATCACACTTTCTCCAAGTTCCCCAAGACATTTTTGTGGTTTCAAGATTTTCTTGAAACCACAAGCAATTCTGATTAATAGAAGTTTCAAGATCAGATTTGGTCTGGATCAAGCAAAGTGGTGTTTACTCTTGAACACTTTACAAAATGCTCTGCAAACCTACCAGCACACAGTTGTTGTGTGAATATTATATTAATTGCTAGATGTAAAGATTAAATGTGCACACACTGCCTTGAGGCACCTCGTATACCTGTTCTTGGAGTTGCCCTGACTCCTCTTTCAGAAGGTTGGCCTCAGCCCCTACTTGTGCACAGCGCTGGGTCTCCTTCTTCAGATACTCAATCTCCCTGTTAAAGGAAGAGGATAACAGCATTGGCACTCTGATCTCACAACTCTCTCGGGCTTTTGTACATGTAGTTAAACGGTCTTACTTTTGTTGATACTCCTTGATCAGACGTTTGGCTTTGCTGTATTTGCGCTCCAGGGCCTGATACTGGGCCTGCGTCTCCTTCAGGTGCTCATCCACTGCCTGGCACAGGCTCTGAGCCTCCATCCAATAGCCCTCCAGCTTCTCCATTCGCTCCTTGTTCTCCTGCAGGGTTTGCTCCAGCTGGGCCTTGTCCATACGCCAGCGCTGCTTCTCCTGCTCTGCGTGGTGCAGCTGGAAGAAAGCGTGATTCATTCATTTCAATCACATGATGATGTAAACGGACACACTCCTCTGACTCTAAAGATAAGAAATGCTCTTTTGCTTATTCTTAATAGAACCATTACATAAAATATCATGATAATATTCACTTTAAATTACCTTTCTTTTCAGTTGCTGGATCTCAGCCTGGGTGACAGCGTGTTTTATTTGGAGCTATAAAAAAAATCCCAGTGTTACTATTCTAAACACATCTCTAAATATAAGGTGCATTAGTGAAAAAAGTTTTGATTAAAGAAGAAATGTTGTAATTACGACATTCATGGCTCACCTCTTTGTATTTATGGGCCAGCTTCTCAGGGTCTGTCTCCAGAGGCGACATGTCCTCGTTCTCCGCCAAGTCAAACACCTCGATCGCAGTGGGATACGGTGGACTAGCTTCCTCATCATCATCCTCTTCCTCATCTGTGCCGTATTCCCCACCCTGCAGGGATATGGTCAAGGTTAGGACCCCGTTCATAGGCAAAAATCAAGAAAAAAAAAAAAAAAAGGAGAGCTTATGACTTATATTTTATATATATAGATGAAAGTGCATGTATAGCTGGAGAGTGAGTGAGATTAAAGTTTGTTGTCCTTCTCCTTTGCAGGTAAACAAACTCTTTCAAGTGATACGATTTACACAGAGAAAACAAAATTTGAATCTGTCAATGTTTCCAATGCTAAAATATAGTTTTTGCACATATTGGTTTCCAGGAGGGTTTTCAATTTATGCAATTCCTGGAGAAAACCAAATATATTTCTTTAAATTTGTTTAATTAATTTTTGGACATAATGCTAAAGGAAACAAGAAGGTAGAGTGTTGATGAGTGTCTTGATGGTGTCGTCCTCTTGTGCTGTGACGCCAAATAGACACTAGATGGTGCACAACTCAAGCAGGCGCCTGTACTTTTCATTACGCAACTCCACACCTAATCTTCTTACTGTCCATGAATGGAGGAACTTCCTCTCTGTTATTCTAATGAAACCATAGACAGTTCCTGAGCCTGTTCCGTGTATGTGAATGAAAAGCGAAACAATCTGAGGCATCATTGACAAACTAAAGGGCACAAAAAAGTCCCTCTGCTTAGTCACAACCCTGAGCGGAGCATATTTTCTGATCATGTTTATAATACACTGGATATCACAGTGTGGCTTTTTCTTTTTCACTGTTCATAAAAATAATCACATATTTTTTAATCCTACAGGGAAACCAATATCCTAGAGGGCTAAGTGAGGATTTTAAGGTAGCACTTTGTGCTTAACTGTGAGGCTGTTTACTGATGTCTTTGCTCTGTTAGCTCAGCTTGTGTGGGACTGTGCGTCATCTGCAGTGGTTAAATAATATCTGATGTCCCATTTTTTTTGTATTTGTGCAGAGGGGAGGGGTGAAGCTGGATTAGTAAGCACTTCACCCTCACTTCTCTACTGTGCATGTGCAGATGTTGCTCCATCACAGTTAAAGAATGATAAACCAGGCGCAAGCAAAGTTTTTATGCTTTGATCCCTACAGTGATGGGATGTGGTAGCTTTGTTACGCTGTGGGGGGGAGACAGTTTCCTGGCATGGTTTTGGTTCACTTGGCCACTTAAGAGGAAGGAATCCCTACAAATCAATTCAAAGTTGTTCTGAGTGATCGCCTTTATCCGGTGATATAACACTACTACCCTGATGGGCATGCTCGCTTACAAAGTCCACCACCTAGAGCGCAGGAAGGATCACTGAATGGACTGATGAGTATAAAAAGGATGTGAATCATATGCTTTCACCTGATTTTAACTAAGAGGGGATTGGGGAATCATGTGTTAGATAACAGTCTTCACCACCATCATGAAAACATCAACTGAGGGATTATCTGTGGGAAGAAATGTGCCCCCTTCCTCACAGACTTACAGAGATGATAATCAACGTGTTTTGTCTTTAGACGCTTCATTAGTAACCTCAGTAATCTTATTGCCCTCTAACCTCTTGTTCATCCATGTACTGGTTGTAGCGCTGCTCCATCATTTCCCTCTGCCAGCGCTCTTGCTCTAAGGTCTGCTGGATGAGCTGGGCCACTTCGCTCTGTTCACCCGGCTTCTCTCGTCCAATCACAAACCTGCATTTAGGCATATATTATTCCACCTCAGCCAGGAACAGAAAACTATGACAAAACCATATATATATGCTGTGATGCTGTATGTATATGCTAAATAATACATGTTGGCCTCTTCTTTGTTCTGAACACTGAGGAGCACAAACACCGGCTCTTTAGGCAGTGAATGTTTTCATTCTTCAGTTAGTATAGCATAATGTATTAATGTAGCTGGAATGCGCTGGCTCTCTGATAACAGAAAATGGCTTCCTGTTTACACTCTAACAAAGATCTTCTCTACATAGTTACCCTCTTGGGTGCACGAATCAAACCCTCAATTCGTCCTCTCTTTTAGCACATTGTACAGATCATTACAGACACTATATTTTCTCTTGATTGACGCTCACAAATGGTAAACTGGGTAAAGGACAGCGAATCATGACAAAGCCACAGATGGTTGTTAAGCCAGCCACTGTAGCCTTTCAATTTCTGCAGCACTGAGAGGTAATTAAATGCTCATAAACACACTTCCTGTCCCAATCTATTTGTCTGCGTGACGTTTGTTTTATGAATAGGTCGGAGCTCTATTGCCCTTCGCCATCACTGCAGCAGATCTATAATGTATGAGCTATCTATGGAGGTCTCTGATCTTCACAAGTCACACAACACTAGCAATTATCCCAACAGCGCAGACCACTAAACCCTGAATTATGAATGAGCATGGATGACAAAAGAAGCACACGGGAACAGTGAGCCATACCAAAAATCCAAAGCGCAAAGGCTACAAATAGACCCTTGGCATTTTGAAATTATACTTTTGATACAAAGTGTTTTGGTTCCTGATAACTGTTTTCAGTGGCTCTGATGTGGAACCTTTGGACTTTATACCGAATGTCTCTAAAAGGAGCTTTTCAATACTAAAGGGTATAATCACGACCCTGGGAGACTGGCGATATAAATCTAAAGTCTGGTGAAGTGAATGGGCAGGATGTGGTAGAAGTAAGCTTTGTGTGAAAAAATGTGCTGTGGGTAAATATCAAAAGGAAATCATCTCCTTCAGGAAGAATGCTTAATGTCAGGGCAACTAGCAATGAAAACACATATCCTGGTCACTGCTAAGGCATTTAGAAAACCACAAAATAGTAGCTACAAAAATACAAGACCATTTAACAAAGACCACAAATTAAAGTAGTTTAATGTACTTTAAATCTATATTACTTTAAAAGTATGGAAGTACTTTAAATACTAACATTAGAAAGTCAATTTACTGACAACAGTCTGATGTTCAGGAGCTTTCAGTGCGTTACATTTGCAGTTGGAATATCTGAGTTCCTAGTCAGAATTTTCACACTTCCAACTTGGAAATTTAAGAACGCCGACCTAATGATTCAAGGTGGTGGTAATGCACGTAAACCGCAGTAAAACTGTACTACTGCTGATATGTATTTGTGACTCATTAAATAACCCAGTACTCTGTGAATATTCCTCATCTGTGGTTTTAAGGGGCAAAAAAAACATGCAATGCACTGTTTTGACAGTGATGCATGAATGGATCTATCTTGCTAGGGAGCAACTTTATTACCAGAATGCATTCAACTCAGTACCAAGTATGTGTCTCCAACTTCCAGGTCAAGTACATTGCAAATGAGTCAAAAAAAGCCAATAAGGAAATACCCTGCCCCTGCTTTCTTTATAATGGCCAGTAGGGGGCAACTCCATTAGCTGCCACTAGAAAAAGATAGCACATTGCACTTCCTTTTATGACCTCAATATAACATTTCTGGTACATATATGCTGCAGTTCTAAGTTGTATTCAATAAAGTATGCTGTCATATTTTGTAAATGATGGTCCCATTTGTACTAGAATAGACAATAAACCAGAGTAGGCTGATGCAAAAAGTTGTGCATCATAGTTTGACTGCACCAGTTTTTTTTTTTTTACTTAAAATGGTGCTAAAAGGGAAGATTCAGGGGACACCCGAAGACACTATAATGGATCCTTTTGTGAAAGTCTTAACAAAATCCATAAAATTGTCGAGATATATCAGTAAAACTGAAATTGATAGCAAACTAGCATTTCTACTTCAACTTCTACTTGTCTACAAAAAAGAAAAAAGGTTTGTTTTGTGATGTAAAAGTGATTCAAAGCAAATTGGTTAGTCAGAGAGACTTACTTAACGGTTCCTGAGGTGTTCCTGAGTACAGAGGCGGCAAAGCTTTGGGTGACTCCCACCAAACTGGTCCCATCCACCTCCACAATCAGATCGTTCACCTGGATCCTGAAGCAGACAGTTTAAAGGCTTAGAATTTAGAGGAACAATAAGGAATCCACTCCTGGAACTAACACTACAACTACTAAGATAACCTCAAGGTGACATTTGATTTACAAAACAAAGGCCTGTTCAACTTCCCTTAATTTCTGACCTGCGATGTTTCAGTTCTGCAGTACATTTTTTTAATCATATCAGGAATATTTAAAGTACGAAGAAACATACCTGCCATCCCTGTGTGCTGCTCCTCCTTCTGTGACAGTCTTCACAAAGATGCCCAGTTTCTCCAGGCCCATGTCAGCCCCTGCACCCATCCCAATAATACTGATGCCCAGGCCGTCACCGTCTGAAAGAAATCAGGCTTGCTGTTACCAAACTGGTATTGTAATCTGTCTGTAACAGACTTGTTGTTGAAGAGGCAACCTTTGGGACTGAAAATGCAGCCAACACAAAAGTAACAGAACCTGCAGTTGTCTGAATGGCCACAAGATAGCTAACATTAGCTAACAACATAACATTCCACCTCTCTTCACTTCTGACTTCAGAACGACGGGATAGCAACAGTCACAATGCTCAAATCGATCTTTTAAAACAGGAATTCATGACCCAGCGCTTGAAGTCAGTGTGGCTATGTCCATGTTTTAATGTACAGTCTATGAATGTGTTATTATGGCATAGCAAAAAGAAATATAGCTGCTTTCAGTGGTTGTAGAAGAGGCTAAATTTTAATAATTCTTCAGCTGTGCGCTAATAAATTAGTTAGTGAACCTTTGTTTGCTATCCTCTATAATTTAAACCCACTCAAAGGTGCACTGTAGTTTTTTATTAATTATATTCGCTTAATTTTAAGTAAAGTTTAAATTAAGTTTAACACAACTCGTGTCCTCAAGGCTATACATTTGCTTCCCCCAACATTTGCGGCAGCTTTAATCATATAGAAACCATGTATGGTTACCAGCAAAGTTTACCAGCACGCTCCACAGGGTACCTTAAAATGACTTGCTTACCATAATATGTAATAAACCAATATTGTAAAAAATAAATATCAGCTTAAAGTGTTGGATTATAAGTCAGAAAAAAGCGAACACATATTACAGGTGCCTTCTGTTCAAACCTTCTGTTTGTGCAAAGTGAGGGGATAGGAAACCAGAATGGCTCGTTTGAGACTGAGGATTGACTGAGGGGATGCACCAAGGGCTAATATGAGATAGATAATGGTAACGATGAGTCACGCAAATGCACTCTAATAGAGTTCAAGAGTAGAAATATGTAACTGAAAGTCAGAATGAATGCAGGAACAACAAGGAAGGTACACTAAAAACTGTAACTGTAGTTTCTTGATATGTGAGAGGTTAAAAAGATTAGTTGTTGTTTGTTTGTTTGTGTTACCACATAGTTGGGATTTAAGATTTCTAAAGAAAGCCCAATCTATGTCACGATGACGCATCATAAGCTTTTTCGTCTGTTGAATTTGGGGATTTTCAACCTGACATCAGCATTCTGTGCAAACTACAACTGAGTTTTAGTGCATAAGTTTCTTTGAACCTTGAGGACAAAAAAAAAAAAAGCTCTGACCTTCATGTGATCTTGAAAAAATAAAACATTAGTTTTGTTGACGTCTGTGACGTCAAAGTTAGATGATAATCAATATAACACCTAGATTCCTCCCAGAGGCGTTATGTGCTGATTTAGCGTATTCTTTTTTTCAAGCACTGTTTCTTTTTTATTTCAGCTTCTATTCTATCATGATCTAATTAATGTAGAGCGTGCACACCGCAACACCTATAAAGAACACTGCTACATATGGTAACCCACGTAATCTGCCCTATACACAAGTCTTCTACACACATAGAAATGCACTATGATGTTACATGGATACTGCAAATCTGTAAGTCATTGGGGAGAGCAGAAGGCAGCTGGTGAACCCTGCAGGTCTTTTAAAGCAGGACTTTTTTTAATTGCTTCGGAGATGGGAGCCAAATGGGAGCTTGATCATTCAAATACAGAACCTTACATTTGTGGGTTTTTTGTATTCTCTTTCTTAGCAAGGTGCAAAGAAGCCTCAGGCAAGTCAAAGTACAGTAAATGCTTAGAATTATTTATATGCCCGAAGTAAAGTGCAGATTTTACAGAAAGAATTTGTATAAATACTCGACTGGTTAGAAAAAAAACAGGGTTTAGTTCTGATACCTTTCTCCAGCTCCACAGGGAATAGGTCCAGCCTCTCCACTCTTTTCTCCAGCTCATACTCAGCAGACGCTGCCATTGGATCCACATCTTCATTGCGTCTGTCATAGTCCTCGTTGGAATAGGTGGCAAACACCTGTAGGATGAGACAGGGACAAGATCAGACTGAGAATCACACTTACATCAAGTCTCTGCAAGGCGGAGCAGATTTTTGCTAGCATCTATTCCTGTTCAGAATTTGTTTGTTGTTGAAACGGGACATTTGTGAGTCACAGTTGTTTTGGGATTTTTTGTTTTGAAAAGAAAATGTTCAAAATTATGGCAAATTATTTGTTTTCTTGGCAAAAATTAGATCCACGCTTAGGCCTGTTCGATATAACGATATATATCGAATGACGATATAAAAACGTCTATCTTTCCTATTATGCTATCGTTTGTTTACAGCAATATTTTTTCATCGTTTTGATGGTCACTGTAGTAGCTATATAAATTTCTTAAAGTTCTATCTTTCTCTTATATTTAAAATAACCACACTATGGATGGACAAGTGCCAGTTTTTACGTGTTGTCGTTAGCAACAAAACTGCAGTCCGCTTGTTTGTTTTCCACGTAAGCCTTTCACAATAAAGCTCAAGATCCTGTTGAGACTTTTCAAAATAAACTGAATCACGGGAAAGAGTATGCAGAGAGTTTTCGGATGAGAAGCAAAAGAGAGCCGTCAGGTGCTAAAAATAAACATTAGGCTCAAACTTTGAAAGAACTTATGTCTAAAAATGTATAGTTTCATGCATGGTTAAAACACAGGTAAAGGACGCCCAACTGGAAAAACTTCACGCAAGTCGAGATGCCTGAGATTCACAGAATTTACAGAAAATATTAAATTTTTGTGATTTATATCCTTGTCAGGACGATAAATGTCTTATATCGGGATATGAGATTTTGGTTTTATCGCACAGCCATATCCACGCTTCACGCCACTGTCATTGTTGCCTAATAAACCTCCTTATAACTGGCCTCTGTGATATAGAGAGATAGATAGATATCCTTTCTTTCTAGACAAGTCTTTCTTTTCCTTGGAGCCATTGTGTCTTATCACTCTTCCTGCACATACTCCAAATATAGTAACTGCTGCTGTCACCAGAATCACTTCCTGTGCACCCTGAGGAGCAGTGATTCGTTTTGGGTTTTTTTTTTTTACTTTTTATTGCATTTGTGTATTAACAGGTAAAAGAGTGGGCAGATTGCAGAATGACGTGACTACAGATACTTAAATTCAAACTACTGAACGGTTCAGTTAATATCAGTTACACGTGCTTTGTGGAAGATGACTTACAGAGTCACAGAAAGGCAAGAGAGGAAGTACTGGAGGAAACAGGACCATTACTCACAGGAAACTGACTCTAATCTGAGTATTATTTTTTTTTCTCCCCCACATTTCTTGCACCGGTGCTCAAATTCCTTTCTAACAGCTTTATGTTCCACCACCACCAGCTGACTACTATGCCACGTTCATAGCCACTTAAATCACCTTTCTTTCTCACTCTGATACTTATTTGGAGCTCTAAACCATGTCCACATGGCACTGAGCTAAAGTTAGACACACACACAGTGGTCAGTAAGCTTATATATAATATTTCTGTTTGATTTCTTTAGAAAATCCAGCTTAAGCTAACACAAGTTAAAATTAATATGATCTATTCAGAGAAATGACTCTTTCTAAATCACCTTCACTGATTTCCATCATTCCATTGAGGACAGCAATTTAATGGATTGAAAAAAGCTTAAGATCACTACTTAGAGGTTTTGGATGCATAAGTAGCTGAGACAGACAAGATGGCTTCATGGTTCGATAATAACTGACCAACATTGTTAATGCGGACATAATGCAATTCAAATGTATTGACATTTTCAACTGAGACAGCCACAGCATTTAGTCCGAGCTGTATTGTTTCACAGCAGTCATCTGTATCAAACAGACTAATGAGAAAATAAATAAATAAAAATCAATCACAACCACTGAAGTTGCTCTTATGAAGACAGGGGCCTCTGTTTTCAGGGCTCAACTTCCCACATTCACTCTGGTCTAACAGCATGACAGTTTACATAACCACCCCCAGCATGCTAATGGAGGCCTTCTGCAGCTGCTGCTCACAGGCCTCACATAGACACAAACACACACACACAGGGAGAAAGAGAGAGCCCAATCTTTAAAAGCCTCACTTTCAGTCTTCCAGGGTGATTATGTATGCACCACCTTGCATGCTCCGCTGGCTACACTAATTCAGTGCTGGACCTTCTCCTTTTACACATTCTTTGATTTATTTTATCAACTTTTCTCTCCACAATCTTTGTTCCCTCTTCTGCAACACTTTCACACTGTTTCCTCAAGCCTTGGTTTGCTTTATTCAATGCAACTCTTGCATGTCGCCGGCCTGTTTAGCTTGTCCATCTGTGTTACAGAAGTAGCATCTCGTAGCTTCCGTGCTGCTCTTCAGTCCTACAGTATGGGGCCCCGTCTCCGTGGCAACCCCACAGTAAAGAGCCTGTCAGTTTTCTGACAGCTCCTTTGAAATGTAACCAGCCCCTCCTCTCTTAAATTTATTCAGTATCATTGTATTCTCTTACATCATTGAGCACTGTACAAGCTTCTGCTCCTACTTTTGGGCTGTCCTTACCCATAACAATAGAGTTTAAAATGTAATCGCCTTGAGTTAAATCTCTCCCCATCACTGTCAGATCACGCAAGCAATGACATGGATGATTTTTTCTTTTGATTTTTTTTTTTTTTTTTTGGGGGGGGGGGCTAATTATGGCATAAAAATTACAATTTGCTTTAGAGTTCAGTTAGTGTCAATTATTCTATTAGTTTCTCAGGGAAGAATTAGTTCAGTACAAATACTGTCTATAAAAGATGGATACAGTAATTGTGATTTTTGTTTTGTTTTGTTTTTTTGTTTTTTAAGGTGGAAGTGACAATATTTGTTGTGAGGGACTTGTTTTGGTACCAGGCTGTAAAGATGTTACTTTTATAGCTGAAACTAGCCATTTTAACATTGCACTTTATTGGGATTGACTCAGTTTTACAGTGAGCCTGAACCGGCCATCTTATGATTACTCAGTTCCACAGTAGTTGCATTTTTCATGGAGGTTGCCACTTGTTTTAGTATTTTTGGAAAAACATTGTGACATCTGGGTACTGAATATAAAGTTATGACCAGCAGCAGGTTTGCTTACTTGAACACAAAAACTAGAAACCACAATTATGGCCCCATAATAAAGTAGTAACACGTGAATATTTTTAAAAACTGCTTCTTGAGCAGCTGCAGACGGTACCCCAGATAGTTTTTTCTTTCTCTTTTCTACCATTTACATTTATGCTAAGCTAACCAACTCTTGGCTGTGGCTTCATACTGACCCTGCAGGCATGAACGGTATCAATCTACCAATCTTCTCATGTAACACTCAGAAAAGAAAAGAAAAAAAAGCAAATAAGCATAGTTCCCATTGTCCTGGGCTTTTCATTTAACTGACCACAAAACCTATAAATATCCATAAATGCTCATTATTTAGTGGGTCCAACTTCCAAAGTAGACAAATTGCTGTATTTTACACTATTTTGTAAATAAAACACTCAATCAAAAAAGGAATGGAGTAAAGACTAATTAGGTTCAGCAGTTCTAAAACCATTAGATACACTGCTGTTACACTTTACTCTGTGAATCCCATCAGATTTAAACTCACAATAGTTAGCATGGGAGAAGAACTTAAGTCAGATGACTTCTGATTTAGGTTACCTTTGTATTTAGACGGATTAACAGAATGTGGATTAAGCGGCCAAAAAAATACACTATTTGCAAGTAACAGAGTGTAAAACAACAACAGAGACCTCTGAGCACCAGTGTGACACTTTCACGTGGCACTGCATCACCCCTTGAGTTTAAAGATCAATAGGTCACAGCTGATGGTCTGTGAAGCCCTCAATTTACACCCATGATACTGCAAAACATCAAAGACAGAAGACTGAGCGACTCTATTTTACTGCAATTGTAATAAATGATCACCACTGTAGTTGTGCTGTGCGTTGCAGCTATTGGAGAAACTGGCCATGCTATAAGTCAAGCTACAGTATCATCCTTGACTGACAGAATTACCTCTCGCTTCCAGCAGGAAGTCTATCTCCCTCCTTACAGACAGACTAATTGAGATTCTCCACGATACAACCTCTGACCTCGCTTTACCTAAGCACGCAGAGTTGTAGATGAACTCTACGAACAGTGAGGTGGCTATCTTGGGAAGACAAACATTGGGATTAAAGGCAGTGTGGTGGGAGGGGGGGTGTGGTAGAGAAGGACGCTGTTCCAGTTGTGGCAGATAGTAGGTCAGAGGAGCTAACAGATGGCCAGGAAACTCCCTTCCTCCCTCCCTCTGCTACCAGCCGCCTCGGATGTCCTACAAAAGCTCCATGGGCAGAAAACTACAGCCACTCACCAGCTTAGAGATTGTGTTTGTGTCTATACAGAGCACCTATTTGGGATTGTAAAGGGTATTAAAAAGCAGCCAGTAAGTGACGACAACCATTTTACAACGCTGTTGTCGTGACACCGAAATGGCAAAATGATACAGCTGCCACGCCATGCCTCTGCTCTGCTCCAGTGTGGTTGCATCTTGATGCCCCTCTGGCTACAGTGTGATTGGATAACGCTGTTGTGTTAACTAGCAAGCCCGTAACCCACACCCCACCACCCCCACTGCCCACAGCAGCACGTCAACTGCTGTTTCTTTCCCTCTTGACTCCAAAAACTGTTCTAATTTTGGATGGAGCGAATAGGATGTGTGTAGGTGGTGCCACTGGTTTTTCCTAAAAGAGTGTTTCCACTCTCGTTGCATTCAGCAAAAAAAACAAAAAAAAAGCTTTCCAGCATTTTTTTGCTCATACTAGGCTTTGCATGTGCGACGTACAGTTTTCTCAATTTCTAGCTAAATGCAAAAGTTCATTACCATGCACTGATATATGAATGCCTCAATTTTCCCTGTATACGAATATGTGCGCAGTAATTAATCCATGCTTAATAAAGCTGTCAAAATTAAGCGTATGTTACACTTTTCCTCCTAAAGATTAATGACGCCACTATCTAAACTAACATAGGTTAAACAAGTGGCAGGTAATTGCTTCTAAATCCTACTAAAATTGGGGGTTAATCCACATGCCAGATGTGCACCATGCAGACAAAAAATAAGGATGTGGCTCTGGCAGCGATCACGTTTGACCAGTCTTCTCTTGACAATAAAATGGATATGGTCAGCTCGTCATAGTAATGTTTGCATGGCACCAAAGCCCATCAATTTTGGCAGAACAATTTTTGGTCAGCAGTCATGTTTAGGCTTAGCGCTAACGCTGGAGAGAGGCACGGCAATATGAAAACAAGGTCAGCACAGAGGGCTGAATGGCATTACACTATACAGAAGGATACAACAACTAAACTCTGTAACTATATATATTTTATTATGTTGTGTTTATGTTGGGTATATGTTTTATTATGTTACCATATCATACTGATTACATTTGTTATGACATTTTCTTTTGTATCCCTATGGCTCTTTTTTACATACAGACTTAGTTTGGGTTTTTTTCCCTTTTTGCTAAAGCATATAGTTTAGCCAGATCAGGTGACACTGAATCCTCCCTTAGTTATGCTGCGATAGGTGTAGGCTGCTGGGGGATTCCCATGATGCATTGAGTATTTGTTCTTCAGTCGCCTTTTTCACTCACTGTGTATTAATAGATCTCTCTGCATTTAATTATTACTTGTTATTAATCGCTGGCTCTCTTCCACAGCATGTCTTTTTTCCAGCCTTCCTTTTCTCACTTAACCAGTCAAGGAATTGTGAAAAAAAACCTCTTTTAAAAGCATATTAACTAGCAGCACCATTACTCAAGGAGGAAAACCGTTTCCATTCTTCCATTCTATATTTTCTGGTATTAATAAAAACATAAAATAACAATCATCCTAACTACAGGACCAGTAAAGCCTGAGAAAGACAAATATACATGTTCAGCCATCCATACAGCACGGTTGGCACCTCACATGTCACTGTAACCAACGCCTGTCATTTTTTGGACAAGATGATGGCAGGCGGGACAAGACAAAACAGTTTCAGACATCATGAGCGAGACGTTGCGTAATGTGGCTTGTCGCAGTAACCTGAACGAGTGGGCACATCACATAAATGCTTGCAGCCCACCACCAACCAGTGCAGGGCCGAGAAGTGGGGCAGTCTGACCTTGCTGATAATCTGTCTGGTCTTCCACTCCTCCTGGCTGTGAGTAATGCACTGTATGAAATACTGCAGGCCTGCTGAGTCAAAGTGATAGACAGTTTGAGGATACCTTAACATATGGTTACCTCTTCATGGGCAGTTCCCTTATTGGATGATCTCTGTGGTGCATTTAGGGTAGTCTGTATTTTGTGTTTTGTGGCAGACACTTTAAAGCAGCAACACCTCCTTCTATGTTTGTCAAAATTCAACACCCTCTGTTTATTACCTTATAAGTACAGTCATCGTTTGTGTTAATAACACAGTGTGAAAGAAAATCATAGGTGTTCTCTGAGCAGGCTGGTGAGACTGAGGAGCGTAGGCAGAGACCTAGAAGAAAGAGTCCAGGTTGGTGGTGCAGAAGGACAAAATGTTTAGGAGTAGGTGAGGTGAGGGGTAAGCAAGGTGGCAAATAAATCTGCTTATTCCTGGATTGGAGGAGACACAGCCCAAATCTAGTGGAGATTATCTCTCTCTTTTTTGAGGGGCAAAAAGCTCCCCCTGCACAGTGGGATAAATAATTAAAAATCACAACAAGCTAGGGGGCTAAGTGGTCAGGCTAAATACACCGAGTAATATAGAATTGAGTCAAAACAAACAAGCTAAAGAAATAAATAAGACATGAGAAGCAGCTTCCTGTGTTCGACAAAAGAGGCGGCCCTGAAAAGCGAGGCAGGTCTGTGATGATAACAATGCTGCTATTTTTACTAGCAGCAGCAGACTGGTGACAAAGAGCGAAAGGGAGAAAAGAAGGAGCAGGAGAAAGAGTGTGAGGAGGAGCAAACAAAGAATGCAGTGTGAACTCTACCCGAAGCAGATCTGCTATTTTTGCCACTTTGAGAGGACACGGACAGAAAGACAGACAGATGGAGGGGAACAATCAGTATGAATCGGAGACAGAGAAAGGCATGCATGCAGACGTCCAACCGCTGTCACCACAACAAGACTTAATTGTGACCAAAAGCTGCACTGTTGCTCAGACGAGAAATATGCGCTAAAAATGAGCACTTCCTGTTTGGCAGTGAAACTAAGTGACAGTGTGACTTAAGAGCTGGCTGTTATGCACTCGCATGACATTTGAGCTGCATAATAACGCCCCTCCCATTTGACCTCGCATCCCCCTTACTCTCATCCACCCCTGCATCAATCTCCATAACAAAGGCCACACTGATACAGTGTGAAAGGACTCAGTAGGAGGTTTTTTTTCTTCACTGACCGCTGCAGGGTCACAACGAAATTCTCCTCTTTATCAAAGTCGTGACTTACAGCTTTTATCACACCGTAGATAATGCCTCCTCCTGGTAACCACGCTTGATCTCATGAGGATAAAATAATGTTGAAAGTGTGTTTTCTTCTCTATTGCACTTGCATGACAGGCACAGCAAGCCCACAAATGACTTGTATGTGATTTATGGGACAAAGCTGATTTCTAGGCATTTGCTCAATATATTAGAGCTTAATAGTGACACATAATCACACATCACTATTGGTATAATTGCTGTTCGGGAGTAACTATGTAATTTAATGTCTCAATTAATGTTACTGTGATTGGTTACAATATGTAATGAAATTATAGTTACCAATCAAATTGTCCATTATTACTAAGGGTTATATTCTTTACACAAGAAGGCTTACTCCACATGTAGAATATATCATTATTCTTTACTGCTTTGCACTTTATTCTCAGTGCATTAATTCCTTCTTTTGACATATGTCCAGAAAAAGCCAGTCAGCAAATCCAGTGCAATGCCATCTAGGATAACATAGCTAATAAAGCACTGTCTCTCCAGACAGGCTCCATTCCTCTCAAAGTTTGAGCATTGTTTTTGATTGGTTCTTCTTTTTGAATGTGCACTGTTTCAAATCAGCCAGTCTAATCAGTGTGTCTGACTCTGACCATTCCAAGGTGGGTGGATATGTCCTTGGAAAAGAATCTTTAGTGCTGGAAGATTAACAAACCAGATCAGGGCTCTAACATTATAAACGAAAGCTTGTTTTCTACCATTAAAATGTTAGGCCTAATTTCACCTTTAACAGAATAACTAGTAATTCGTAGACAATCAGATTTCACACTTGTGTCAGTTACCGTACATGAAAAGACGTTCTCCAAATTTTTGGAATGTGCATAAAACACTGCATTACACACAGAATTATGCTTCACTGAGTCTTTCTCACTGGATCACAGTGCATTGTGTGCATCCTTGAGGCCTGACAAACATCTGCAGAGCTGATTTTTTTTTTCAAGTATATTCCATAACTTGTGTTGTTTATATTCTTCAGTAATCTTCTCTTCCGTTATCTGACAGATTGCTACAGTTTTGGGTTCATTACCACGAACAACTGTTTCTCGATGAAATGGTTTGAAACCACTGGATATATTTAATAATGTCACTCGTATGAGCTTGTGAAGGTAGAAAGCAGGTGCAAAAACAAAGCTTCCAGAGCACCACTGGTGGCCTTTAATTGTACACTTTTTAATTTTATATTGTCAATATTTGTCATTATAATCCCAAAAGCTTATTTTCTCAGTTTGTTTTCTTTAGCTTATTTAGCTTAGAAATATCTGCATTGATCCAACACATATATGTGCAGTCCTTAGCAGTCTTTCATTAATTCCAATATTTGATGTATATGTTGTTAGTATCTATGTCAGGTTGGTTTTTAAACTATAATATTCAAATGTCAGGTTGCAGAAACTGGATGGTTCTGGACAATGTGCAGCGATAAGAGAAAATTTGGACTTGACAAGCTATGAAATGGTACAGGAGAGCCTTTCTGTGAGAAGTAATGTGTGTGACACAAAGTGTCAGGGCCCACTTTAGCTTGCAGAGTTGCTGTATGCCTTGGACCTCAAGGCAGAGCAAAGCAGCAACACTGAACTGGAGAGAGTCTGATGCTCCTCTCCGGATCATTACACCGCCCCCAGACAACGAGAGACACTTCAAATCAACTCGTCCTCCTCCTCCTTCTCGTCTGTCCTATTCTCTCATTGCACCGGTCCAAGAAGAGATTACAGTGCTCTTTTTTTCTCACTTCCTCTGTCTTTATCTCACACACAATCACAAATACAGCATCCGATGACCTTTCATTTTCCACAGTACAATATCCACTTCTCTAAAAATGGGGATAATTATCCAGGCCTGCCAGGTCTGTTTTACCCCCCCCCCCCCCCCAAAAAAAAGGCAATTATTTACAAAAGCAGCTCCTGCTGCATTTCAGTTGAGGCACTTTTGGGGCCCGTGTCAGCTGCATAGTAGGAATGCAGGCCCATCCATTAGCAACTGGCTGCTGGGGAGGAGGGTGTTAGTAGTGTGCAAAGCCCTGTGTTGAAACAGGCTAAAATCAAAATGTCAGCACTGGTGTGACACTGGCAGAGGCTGAGCGAGTTCATTAAAAAAGCTGACAGCGGCACTGGCTATGACTGTAACACAGCAGATAAGCTTTAAGGTCAAGTTCAACAAGCCTCTAAAGACACAGGATGAAAAGAAAATCCCACACCACAACATAGTTACAATTCAGAAATCAGCACACAAGCCTGATTAATAAACAAGGTTCGGGGGTACAATGTGACAGCAAACACCTCCGTGTTCTAGCTACAGTTCTTTCTGTTAATTCAGGGTGTTTTTACACTTCACATTTCCTCACCTGGATGGACTCTGTGCTGAAGCGAATCTTTCTTGAAGGGGGTGGATCCTCTTCCACAGGCAGCCCTGAAATCTCCACACAGCTGGACTCTGGCTCATAGCGGTCATCGCCCTCGTCTTCCTCCTCATCCTTCTGGCTTCCTTCAAAGTCCTCCCCCACCGCACTGTAGGTACTGATATCCACAGAGTCCCGGCCCGACTGTTCTTCTCTGAGAGTCCTGTCTTCCTCCTCCTCTGTATTTTTGTCCCCATCCTGCCTGACCATGTCGGCACTTTTTGGAGAGCTTCGCTTCTCTGAGGCAGTTTCTCCATTCTGCACCGACATGTGGATGTCACCTTGCAGTATTGTGCTGCTGGGCTCGCTGGTCCCAGAGTGTTCCTCAGGTTTAACATCAACTTTGGCCTCGACACCTGCATCTGAAACGGTCTTTTCTCTCTGTTCATTCGGCTCTCCTACATTACTGTAAAGTTCAGTAGTTGGGGCACACTGGCCACCATTAACGCTTTCAGATGGAGGAGTCACCCTTCCTCTGGAGCCCCTTGGAGGTGTCTCCTGTCCCTTCTGAATGCTTATCTCATCCCCTTGGTTGCCTGATGCAAAGGCACTGACCCTCTTTGTGATTATCTTGGAATTCAACACGCCTACCTTGGTGCTGACCCCTCTGGAAGGGAGTGGTGGTGTAGAGGAGAGACGGTGGAGGTTGTTCCGGAGCTCGGCTGCCCGTTCAAACACAGCACTGAGCTGGCTGACTGTAGGGGACACTGCTTCACTAGTGTCCAGGCTGTCCAGGGACTCTGTGCTGCCATTAAAACGGGCCACCATATCCAACCTGCCATCCTGAAAGCTCGAGGCCTTATCTGCCTTCAATAACACCCTGGTTGTAGCCAGCTTCTCCTGCTGCAGTTTTTCCTGCTGCAGCTTCTCCTGCTGCAGTTTCTCCTGTTGCAGCTTCTCCTGCTGCAGTTTCTCCTGCTGCTGCTTCTCCTCAAAGATGCGGCGGGTCTCCTGTAGCTTGGAGTAGCTGGGCGAGGAGGCCCGCTGGTGCCCATTCTCCGGTTTTGTGTCGAACTTGCTGACGCGCTCGGACACGGTGGATCCGAGCTTCAGCAGCGCGCTGTGATCCACGTTCTCGTTCAGGCTACCGGCTCTGGGCAGGGAAAGGCGCACCGATTTGTCGGCGATCCTGGCGTTGTCCTCACCCTCTGCGTCGGCCGGGGATGTGGTCTGCATCTGCTGGAACATGTTCTTGATACGGTGCACATTAGAGCCGTACCTGCGCCCTCGGGGGCCCTCCTGCATGTCCCCATTTGCAGCATTGTCTTTAACGGGCTTCAGGGCCTGCATCCCCGCCTCGTACGCGTTCCTGTGCGGGGATGGGCTCCTGAGCGTGGAGCCAGAGCCGGTGCTCTTGGATGTGGATTCGGTCTTCATCATGGTCAGTCAAGCGTCGCAACTGATGCTCAACGACGGCATGTCTCCTTTCTCAACTCCCGGTGGCAAATCTGTATTATCCACCAGCAGCCGATCCCAGCGAGGTGGCGCCCAGACTAGACCGGCAGATGGAGAGAAACAAAAACAACAGATCGCATTAAAGGCCTGCCTGCATCCGCTGCAATTCTCGTCTAGTGCAGCGGAGAAAGTGAGCGCGATGCATCTGTCAATAGCTCGTTTGCAGTTACAACAATGCGAGCCTGACCTTCTCAGATAATTGCATTAGTTACTGAAAATGTTTGCACAGAAAAACAGAAGAGTAATGAGCCGCGGATTTACCGCAGCTGAC
The DNA here is from genome assembly GCF_965226115.1 of Aulonocara stuartgranti. NCBI lineage: Eukaryota > Metazoa > Chordata > Actinopteri > Cichliformes > Cichlidae > Aulonocara > Aulonocara stuartgranti. Next base: position 7,278,326 of record NC_138959.1, on the reverse strand, counting down.
GACAGATTGCTTACGTTTAATCCCTTTTTAGAGGCAGCATCATTTTGATCTCTTCATTCTGTGAGCTGCAGATTTCTGGTCCTCTGGTAGCGGCAGACTGCTGCTGCTGCATGGAGGGGGGAATGCATGGGTCATAGTGCCCGTCTGCTCCTAATTCTTTGACCATTAAACGAATACGATCTTCATTTACAATATTTGGCGGAGGTGCATTAATTGTAGCTACTATGTTACAGTGAGTGGTGTGGTTTTCATTCCCGCTACAAAAAAGCAGTCATTCCAAGGAAGAAGCGATACGCAATGCTACTCTAAGGAAGAGGAAGAAAAAAACATAACATGTAATTTTAAAAAAAATATTTTAAAAAAATTATGATTTCTTTTTAACCTAATGAGGCTGTGGTGGCACACTATACAAAAAAGACGGACGCCCCGAATGTTTTTTTTCCGTATTTTTTAAACCCCTCCCCCTCCACTAAAAGGAAATCCCTAATAAAGCAGTCCAGAGGCAGCTTTTTACACTAAATAAATGTATCTGTAAAGTATAAAATATGGATACTTACCGTTTCGTTACGAAAAATAATAAAACTGAAGTCGCGGTCTTTTTCGTTCAACCAGCGATAGGACCCAGTGACACCTCACTCACGTCAAATCTCCTTGGCCAATAACACATCCGTTATTTGCAGGACACATTGCTGCTTCCTGCATTCTACATCTGCGCCGATAGATATTTTAAACGTTATTACCGAGCGTAGACAAAGCATTTCCTTTTTCTTTTTTTTCTTTTTTTTTTTTGAAGGCTTTGAACTTGCCCACGTAGTCTCGGTTTCAAAAGTCGTTTGGGGCTTGTTTTGTTTTATCTGCAAGGCCGACCCATTCATGCAGCTGCCTCAATACATAGGCAAGAAGAGTGTAATGTACTTGTTTACATGGGTTAACTGTCATGGTGAATATTAGTCACTGAAAAAAGGCTGAGGCGATGTTAAACAAGGCGGTAGTGCCACCTAGCCAGTGTTCTCATCTGACTGTGTTACTGGGGTTTTGCAAAGTAATGACCAGCTGAAGAAACATTGACACAAATAAACTCAGTACATAAAATTAAAATATATTTAAAATATATTTAATTCTGTCCAATGTGTTAAAAAGCTTTTAGTTGTGTACTTTTGTACTTTTAACTTTTGATTCATTTTTAACCCAACCCCTATTTCCCATGAGAGACTTTGCCTTTTACCACCCTACAAATACAACGTGTTCTTAATGACTCATGTCTTTTTCGTGCTTTTGCATGAGTGTCACATTATGACTGTAGAACAGTCACTGGTGTCACACAGACCGTTCGTTTGCAGACCGTCGCCTGCATATTGTAGCTGTTTACTGTCACCAGGGGGCAGTGTCACAAACAACAGATCTGTGAAATCACAGGATACCTGGCAATGCAACCTATGCACAGCCCCATCCGTGATCCATGATGAGCTGGGTGCTCTTTTGTTGTTGTTTTGTTCGTTTGTTTTTATTGCATACTCTTCCACGTAGGGTCTGTGTAGGCAAATGCCCATGCAAAAGAATGCTAAAACATGGGCTTTACCTGGTTAAGTAAGGCATATACTGACCAACTTTTGGTTTAAAAAAAATAGTATTTTACACAAAAGTACAGCCATGTCCTAGTTCAGCTTCAGTTGGAATCTCTTCAAGACATTATGTAAACATTTTAAGCATAAAATCCTTCCTTTACGTTCTTCTAACATTTTTAAATATTTTTTAAAAGGTTTTACACGGTCTTCAAAAAAAGGAATTCACAATTAAGTGGCTTTAAAGTTACTCAGTTATATACCAGTGTCCTTTCTCCTTATTACATCAATTCATCAATTTTCTCTCCATTTGCGGTGTCTAGAGCAGAGGGGGGCAATTAATTTTCCCAAAGGGCCACATGAGAAACTGGGACTGTTTAGAGGGCAGCACCAATAAGCTGAAGTCAATTATATTAATTTTACCTCTTTATCACATTGGTGAGGGACCTCCACAACACACCCAGTTTCTCATGTGACCCCCTTGGGAAATGTAACTGCCCACTGGCCCCATGGTGTAAAACCAATCCTAATTGATAGAGGGTGAAAGGGGGTGTACACTCTGGATATGATGCTAGTCTATGACAGAGCAACCACAGGGAGAGGCATGAACATCCAAACTCCACACAGTAACATGCTGGTTGATCAGAAGGTTCAAATTCCAAAACGAGCTGAGCTGAGTTAAATTTGCATTAAACTCAGTTTATTTATATATATTTTCTCGGTAAGAAAATAATGTGTAAATTTTCTAGAAAAAATGAAAGGTAATAATGGTATTTTTTTTATTAATCATATCGCCCTCATATGAATTGAAAATCTAATCACACACTTTTTGAAATTAAAGAAACAAAATAAACTTTGATAAATATACCTAAAGTGTTAAAACATTAGGTAGCAAAATCACTCTAAGCTTCATTAGCCTATTGCACTATTGCAACAACAGTGTTTGAGACCTAAATATATTAGTGGAGAAATATAAGGCAAATATTAACTACTAAAGGCAAATGGATACATGTGCGAACGTACTGAGCAAAAATGGATGACTGTATATGACTTATATGACTGTATATCAACAAAAAGGACATAAATATCCCTCGAAGGCCTACTGTTCACAGACTCACAGTCACCCTTCCGGATGTTATTAGGTAAGTGAGACAAAAATAGTTTTGACATGTCCTTTGCAGTGACCAAGCCCCTCTCCACTTGGTTCTGTCAATCAAAACCCAAAACAAGATGGCAGGCTGTGGGAGCTGGGTCTTCTTTTTAACAGGCAAGTTCACTTGTAAAATTATTTAGCTTCATCAAAGAACAACTTTCGCTGACCTTCCTCAACATTAATTATCAACTCTGTGTTATTTAGTAAAAACACTCACCCTTGATATCAGCTTTTAAGGACTGTGCGTAGGATTCTAGCATCAGGATGTGTGTGTTGTCATTTTTTAATGTCAGATTTAAGGTTTTGTTTGCCTTTTTTGACCCTTCTTATAAACTGTCTGGTGTGTTTTTTACACTTCCACACAGTGTGTTCTGCCAGTTTGTTTGAGGCCAGTTCTGACATCAAAGTTACCATTCCTGTGGGGAAGTTTTTTACACATGAACTGTTTAGAGAGACTTTCCAGAACGACTTTGAACCTTTGGGCAAAGTCTACGGTGAGACAGAATGATCTAAATTCAGTTAAAAGGATAAGACATCCACATGTGTTAATGCTGTTTTTCTCTGCTCTTTTTGTGTTTTGCAAATCAGGCATATTGTACAACGACCCCATAATATTTAAGTGCAACAAACAGAATTTCCCAGACCTCCCAGAGTGGTTGCGCTTCACCCAAAGGAACCCCTATGACAACGGCTTCTTGTATGGCACACCAATGTCTCCAGGAAAAAGTATAATTGAGGTGTGAAATCATCATTTACACCAACATTGGCACAATATTCTTCCATGCTGCACATCTAACATTCACCTCTGGCCTTACTTTTGCACATTCTTCTGTCGTGATGGTAGGCCAAACAAAGATAACATTCCAGCGCAGCTACAGTGGAGACAAATATGAAAAATATGCGGCTATCAAAAACAGCTGTCAGGATTTGTTGTCAAATCCCCAGAGACAAAAGCCTTGGGCCTCTTCTCTTCAGCTGCTATTTTGAACCAACGTTAAAAATTCAGGAAGTAAGCTGTCTTTGAAGAAGAAGAGATACAAATGTCAGAAGTAACACTTTAGTCTCAACCAAACAGAATTTATTTCAGTTAGAAAACATGCTAAATTTTTGGTGTAAACACAGAACACAGCTGTATTCTGATTCAAAACTTTTCCCATTGTAACAAACTACACGCCATTTTTTAAGTGCATTAATTTTTTGCTTTTGTTTAAACAGTTCATCCTGTTTTGTTTTTTTTTTCGCTTTTCTTTTTACAGAACAGTGAACATAAAGTATTAAGCAGCTATACAGCAGAAAATGTAAGATATTAAACTAATCTTCACCGCTTTATTTTCTTTATTTTCGTTTTAGTGTAAGTCTTAAATTATTAATATATCTCTAGATATATAATAACGAATTGGTTTTGAAACAGATACTTTTGTTACTGTAAGCAAAAACGTTTTTCATACACTAATGAGCAGACAGCAGCTAAAGGGAAATTGACAGCAAATGGAAAAGCGGACATTCAAGTTTTGCAAAAAGTGCTCCTGGAATGCATATGAACTGTCATAATCTTAATAATATTACATTTCATTCCGACAGATTTATGCCACCAACCAGCGGAGCTATGACACAGTCAGACACCTTCTCATAATCAAAGTCGTTCCAGGTATTTGCGATGAATCCGTCCCATTACGTTTAAGTCCCAAAATAATAGTTATAATGAATGAGGGTGTGTCAAATGTCGAAACTCGCCGGTGTATTTACAGACAAGATTCTGCCCTATCAAGTCGAAGTCTTCATCAAGCTGAGAGAGATTGAAAAAGTGCTGCCCTCTACTGTTCAGGATGAGATAAAGCAGGATTTGCAGAAGCTGTGGGACACAGAGACCCTGGAAATGATCAACATCACCAACGCCCTCGATCGTGGTGGCAGAGTTCCACTCCCTCTTGCAGGGCACTTTGAAGGGTAAACTTAGATCTGTACATTCTTATACATACTGGGTTTATTTAAAATTATGTTTTTTTTAGTACTACTACTTAAGTTTGTTGTATTTTATTAGCACCGTGTTTGCTGCTGTAACAGAACTTGCTTTGGAAAAAAATGCATATTTAGTCAAATTTGATTTGTGACAGTGTGTATGTGAAGGTAGGGTCAGAGGAGCATTTCTCCAAATGTCTCCTGAGGGTGCTGACACCGGAGAACAAAAAGCAGTGCAAGGAAGAGGCCAAAATCAAAGTCCCTGGAGAATGCCACTTCTGCATAAATCCAAGCAACTGTATCACCTGGTGCAAGACGGAGCTGGTGAGGCCAGAAAAGATGCACACCCAAGAAGGAACATATATATAAATATATATGATCAAAGCCTCAATTGATTATTTCATTTTGTCTCATTAACTACTAAGCAGAAGCAAACAGCATAAAGCTGTTTATCTCATCTGCTGCTCTGTGCTTCATTTTAATGCTCTTCCTCCTCCTGCAGTTTGATCTGACAAAGATGAAGCCGAAGCCACCTGCTCCCACTATGGGTTCAGGGATTTTGGAGGCTGGAGAGGACTTCAAACCTCTGGAGTCTCCCCCAAACAGAGACTATTTCCCAGACTACATCGTGACAGTGATTGTGCCCCTGATCCTCGCCATCATCCTGTTTCTGCTGCTGGCTTACATCATGTTTGGCAGAAGGGAAGGAATGTATGTATCTAATTTTAAATCTAATCTCTGAATAAATATGTAAAGGCTTTGGATGCCAAACTATATTTTTCCCTCTTCCCTCTACTGGGATTTTATGTAGTCATCCAAGTGGAATAAATTCCACCAAGGATGGGAATCTATTTAAACATATTTAGACTTTTGATTGATCCAATATTAAACGGATATTTTACTCTTTTTCTATAGTGGCAAAAGGAATGCAAGAACAAACCAGTAAGTACTTTGTTTATAACAGATTTTGAAACCTGATTGTTGTCTTTCAATTTAAAACATGATCTGATGGTTAACTTTTTACTACCAGTCAGCTAAGACAGCATTATAAGTGATATTTCACAGAATGAATCTGAAATATAGTGCAGCAAAAATATTTCCAAGCTTGCAGAAAAAAAAATCTGTATGTGATGTGTGCTGCAGAATTCAGCTGTACCACCACTACACCATCCATGAGAACACTGACGAGCTGAGGACCATGGCTGGAAACAGAGGGGTGCCTCCACCCCTCTCCACACTGCCCATGTTTAACAGCCGGACTGGAGACAGGGCCTCCCCGCTGCAGTCTGACAGCATCCCACTCATCATGGCCCAACAGTAAGCACCACACCCATTAATTCCTATCAGTTATGTGCACTGAGCTGCCAGTCTATTAGGTACACAATAAGAACCTAATGTAACACCACTCTAATGTTGCTCTGATGATGCACTGGGTTGTTCTGATCAGGTATGCTTCTCCTGTCATTTTCCAAATAGTATCGCAGGGTGGAAATTTGACAGCACTTTTCTATTTTCTCAGTTCTTTCAATTTTGCAAACACCACTTGTTGAAACGCATCCCCAAACCTGCTGTTTCTTTCAGGTCATGTGTAAGTTCTTTGCTAGATTTCCAAAAAGATCACTTTAAATATTTACAAAAACATCTTCCTCCTCAGAAGCAATACATACTGTATGTATATGAGGGGTGACTCAAGTCTTTTGCTCAGTATTGTAAAACAAAGGAAGCTTATAATAAGTTACATCAAAAGTCATTCTTGTGTCCATGAATCAACACCATTTCAATAGAAATTGTAACCAAACAGCCGTCACAAATTACCAAATGAAAATCTACATACTCAAATATGTTTGTATGACCAGCAGTTTACAATCTGAAGTATTTTGTTTATGAGAGTATAGCATATAAAGAATAAGTACTAACATCTCATCACACCTGCCATCTGCTGTTGGTGAAGTTAGTGTCACTATTACTGCTGTGTTGCATGAGTTATTCTCCAACAGTTGTAATAAATCATAATAAATAAAGTAGTTTTTAATTGTATTTATTTTCTTAATCTCTTGGTAGAGATCCATACAGTGACACACTGCCCAGGTAAGCCCATTCACAGGATTCTCCTCCGCATTGATTCTGCTCGGTGTTGCTGATTATTCTAAGAATATTTTTTTGTGTGTGTTTACAGGAAGTGAGAGCAGCGATGGATAAGATATAACACATGGAGTATTATTAATAACCTCTCTGAGACACAGTTTGTGGATTATATTTGCATTTGGATATTATAATTTCTTCCTGTTTGGGTTCCATTAAAGTAAATGAATAGTATACTAATAGCTCAGATGTTGTGTATATCAAACTAATTATTGTCGCACGTTGTAAACTAATACATGGGTCATTTTATAAACACTGAAGCATGTTTTGTGGATTAAATATTTCTTTGGTTCATAAAATATTTTGTTTATATTTATTAATTTCTTAAAGGGTATGTGATGACTAGTTGGACAAACTTTGGAAGAAATCCATTTGATTTGGTTAACCCAGGCTGCTAAAAATGTATATTATATGAATTATTATTCATTCACGTATTATTATATTCCAGCAAAAAATCATGTTCTTACTCTGGCATGTTCTATGACTGACCTGAAAGATGCTCAATATCCATTCTTTATATTCATCTTATCCTTCTTTAGTGGTAATACAATAAAAAATAAGAAGGGACAGCTTCAGTTTAGATATGCTTTTAAACACAGGTTGTACATGCAGTAGATGTCAGGCAGAGGTAGGGTTTGAAAGTTGGCATTCAGCACCTGCAGCACGCATGCTCTGCTTTATGAGCTCAAAGTAGAAATGCTTTGTTTACACTTTGCTTTAGAGAATCAGCAGCTGTAGCATTAAGGGAGCTAGAAAGGATAAAGATGAGCTCAAATGTATGTTTAATTTGGATCTGTGTGTATGCTGTATATACAAAAAAAAACCAGGATATTTTTTTATTCTTATTTCTTACTATAGTTTTGTATACACTCACTGGACATTTTATTAGTTACACCTTCATAATACTGGTTTGGTGTCCCTTTTGCCTTCAGAACTGCCTCAATTCTTAATGGCATAGGTTCAACAAGGTGCTGGAAATATTCCTCAGAGATTTGGATCCATGTTAACATGATAGCATCACACAGTTGCTGCAGATTTGTTGGCTTTACTTCCAGGATGTGAATGTCTACATCCCAAAGGTGCTCTCTTGGATTACGTTCAGGTAACTGTGGAGGCCGTTTGAGTACCAATGAAGTCATGTTCAAGAAATCAGTTTGAGGAGATCAGAGCAACTGTGACATGGTGTGTGATATCCTGCTGGAAGACACTGGGGTCATAACGGGATCAGCATGGTCACCAACAATACTCAGATGGGCTCTGGCATCTAAACAGTGATTAGTTGGATATGGAGCTCATTCCAGGCAATATATTTCCACTCTTCTACTGACCTATTCTGGTGATTCCATTTTAATTGTAGCTTCACTTTCCTGTTCTTACCTGACAAGATTGGCACCTGGTGTGGTCTTCTGCTGCTGTAGCCCATCTGCCTCAAGGTTCAACATATTTCTTGTTCAAATATGCTCTTTGAACGTGATTGTAACAAGTATTTGAGCTATTGTTGCCTTCCTATCACCAAAAATCAGTCCAGCCATTCACCACTTTCTCTTTTTTAAACATTCTCTGTAAACCCTGGGAAAGCTGGGAAAATCCCAGCATATAAGCAGTTTCTGAAATACTCCAACCAGCCAGTCTGGCACCAACAACCATGCCACATTCAAAGTCACTGAAATAGCCTTTCTTACCTAATCTGCTTGAGTTGAAGGGGATTTATTTCACCATGTCCTAAATGCGGTGAGTTTCTGCCAAGTGATTGGGTGATTAGATATTTGTGTTAATGAGCAGTTGAACCCTAACAAAGTGGCCGTGAGCAGAGAGATACATGTGGGTTGTCTCTGCTATGCAAGTAAGCTGTGATGTTCTGATTCACAGCATGATTTTGTTTTGTTTTCTTTCTTTTGTTTGCTTCTTATCCTGACCGGCTTTACACGAGTGATGTTGTTTTTATCTATAAATATCTGTTTTCTAAGTCACCTCATCATCCTCATCATCATCACCTCATCACATTCGGTGAGTTGGGCTGTGACAGTATGAACCACTAATCAGTTTTGCCAGTAAATTGTCTAGTGACAAAGCAAACTATGAAGAGGAGATCAGTTCAACAGTTTACAGATCATTCATCACTTATGGCTGGATCAAAAAGAGGTTCACCCTCTTCTTAAAGGGTTGCAGCTTTTATCTGGTTTTGCAGGATGAAAGCCTATGAAGCCTGCAAATAATAGCAGCTTTGCAGTGCACTGCAGCAGTAATTTTCATTCCAGTTTGCTTCTGTGCTTTGCCTGCAGGAAGCAGCCGTTGTTGCATTAGACATCCAGAAGGAGTCGCTGGTGGTGTATCTTCATTTGGTATGGGCGTTTTCTCTTCTGAGACAAGCATTCATTTCTGCAAAGTTAGCTCCTTGTTTTTCAGTGTGACAAGGAAACAACTACGGCTGCTTCACTGATAATTCAAACTGCATTTTGCAGTATTTTAGGTTTGGTTTCTTAAGAAATTTAGCTAAGGAGCCAATAACTTTTTTAGGCACAAAAAAAGGCTAGAGTTTGGTATATTGGCCTTGTTTTCACTGCTGCTTAACAAAAAGTAGTCAGTGCAACTGTTGTGGAACAGTTGATTTCTAAACACATGGACAAAATTGCTTCTGTATCTCTCGGCCAGAGACCTAGCTCTCTAAAAAAATCCCAAAAAACAGCTTCAGCGTGAGCTATCTTCTCTAAAACCTCAGTTTCACAACAGTTGCAAAACAGGACAGTGAAAACTCTGCCACTGAGTAGACCACTTCACATGCTTTATTTCAGCACCCAAAATAATTAAAAACATCTTGATTTATTATACATGTACAAAATAAGTACAGAATCTCTCTTTTAAACCATGAAAGTGGGTCTGCTTCAAATTCTTTTTTAAGAAACCCTTCGCAAGAAAGACATCAACAAACAACATAAACAACAGGGTGGGAGATGTGTGCTGTTTGGTTTTTGTTTTTTTAGTAAAGAGGAGTTTTCCACAGGGGCAAACAGACAGAAAGATCAACACTGAACACATGGGCAGGGAAAATGATATTGAACCAGACATATTTGCATGCAATACAATTGCAGTGATCACTTTTTCAGAGGACCTCTGTTATCAAACCAACACTTAAGAAGAAAACAATTGCACTGCATAGACAACAAGACAAGGAGTCAATTTAGTAGCACCAAAGGTTCTGCAGGCATTAAGTGGCAATGATTCCAGTACGACAGTGTGAGTTTCACCATCAAACACCACTAGCTGGACCTCATTGAATCGGTAATAGCACCTTTGAATGGTTTTAGTGTTTCCCCCAATAGACTTGTGGTGTGTGACATAGCAAAAAGTGGGGGTGATGTCTTGTTATGAGGTAGCCATCTAGATTTTGCAATGAAGGTGAGCTTTTTAGTCTTGCTCTTTTGCTGGTGTTTGCTTTGTCTGCTAAGCGTTCAGGTGTTTTTCTCATTAATTTAGAACAAGAAGACACTTCACACTTTTTACAATTTATTTAACACCAGAAAAATGGTACATATCATTTGTTGTTTTCAATGTCCTTCTGCAGTGGTAGAAAATGGCAAAAGTCACCTGTGTTTCATTGCATGTGCAGATCTGGGTTGTTGTTTTTTTTGTTTGTCTTAATCTCCGGGGGGAAATTTTACACAAGCATATATTATTTTCTTGTTGCCAGTGAAAACAAAAGATTCTTTTTAAAGTGTCCTCGTAGTTGGTTTCGTTTGAAGTAGCAGTCCCAAAAAAAACTTCTCATGATTGGAAAGACACAAACACTGTCTTCAGTAGAGTGGTTTTAAGCATGTGGACCAATGGCAGCCAAATGAATGCATAGAAAGAGGATTTAGAGATGACTGCTAGAAAAAAAAACAACAATGTCATGTCCATATTTCTTTCATTTTTACAAGAAGCAAACAGGGCCAACTTGGACGCCAAATTCCTGATCAGGTGCACCAACATCCATAGGAGCAATGTCAATGATGGGCAGGCGGGATGTTTTTGATGTCTTGTAGTCAATGACTGTCTTGCCCCATGTGCCAGTGTGTGACTGTAGAGAGAAACAGAAAGGAGACATTGTAAGAGATTAGTTTCTCTTTTCTTATACTTGGATCCTGTGTAAGTTTAGCCCTGGGGCAAAGAGAGAGCAAACTCACCGTGCAGCCATCCTCGCTGACACTGTATGTGAAGCGGCTGTTGCCCTCCGCTCTGATCTCGACGTCGTTGGATCCCTGGAGAAGCAGAGCCTTCTTCAGGTTGCCGGTGGCAGAATCCATGTAGGCGATGCTGTTCTTGCAGTGGTATGTAACGTTCTGAGAGGCCTGGTTAGACATCAGGCGCATGAAAGTCATCTGGATGTTGACATCCTCGAGATCAGCTCCATCGCTGCCATACTGGAACTGCGTGACGGAGAGAATAGAAGCACGCATAGTGTCACAGGCCTAATAGTAAAGCATGAATACTGTCCAGGTTTGTTCATTTGCTCTGTTTTCTCACCTGGAATCCACCGGTCATGGACTCGCTGAACCAGACGTGCTTCTTCTCTCTGATGTTCTTGCTGAGGTACCAGTTCTTCATGGGGATGGTGGACTCGCTGGGGTAGACACAAGTCTCACCAGTCTCCATGTTGCAGTGGACCTTGACGGCATCCAGAGGAGAGCCCTGGTTGGGATCAATCCAGTACATGCCTGTAATACAGGGACATCAAAAAAAGAAAGTCTCACGCTGAGCTCACCCTCGTGTTATACTTTATCTAAAGGCTGTGTCAGAGAATTGATCTGCGCTCACCGCTCTTCCACTCAGGGTGGCACATCCTCAGATCACGGCACATGCGGGCTGGGCTCTTCTGGGTACCGTCTGGGCTGCGGATCTTCTCAACCTTCTGTGTCAGGGTCTTAAGGGTGGTGTCAACCTCCATGTCACGATCGCGCATGACATTAGGATCATCAGCGCGGTAGTGGCCACCACGCAGGGGATCAGGGGCCTTCTCCTGAACAGGCTGGCTGATGAACTCAATTCCACTGCCGGGAGGTCCAGGAGGTCCAGCAGGTCCGGGAGGTCCAGGAGGTCCCTGTTTTGAGACACCAGGGGTTGCTTAACTTGTCTGAAGGTGTAAGAATATGGATAAAGTAATGATAATTGCTCAACTTACAGCAGGTCCCATCTCTCCATTGCGACCACGGGGTCCAGGAGGTCCAATGGGTCCAGGCAAACCGTTCACACCATCCTTACCAGAGGCACCGTTTGATCCAGAAGGTCCCTGTGGAGGAAAACCAAATGATCACCTTTTGCCTTGAACTGATTGACAAATTTGAAGGAAAACTTTAAATAAAGAAAGTTTTGTGTCTGTTAACAGTAGTACTTACTCTAGGTCCAGCGGGTCCAGAAGCACCAGCAGGGCCTCTCTCTCCAGGGGGTCCCTAGAGACAGATGAGGATGCTAACATGAACTATGGTATAACAAAATATAGTAGAATATAGAAAATGTGATAAAATCAAGTTTAATAAGTCCATAAGTCAATTTTAAAAAGTGAGACTGATTAATGTTGTATTTTATAAAACTTGATGATGGATGTAACTAGCAACTGTTTATAAGACCTTAATAAACTCCAGTAAATATCCACCTGAATCTTAAATGCAAATCCAGCTGTGGGTAACAGGATAAATGCAGCTATCAGCACAAAGTTTTTATTTCTTCCAAAGTGCTAATGTGGTAACTGTTACTCACAGAAGGTCCGGGCAGACCAGATGCACCAGTGAATCCTCTGTGTCCCTTGTGGCCTCTCTCTCCAGCTTCACCAGCCTCTCCTCTGTCTCCCTTAGCACCAGCTGGACCCTGAATAAAAGAAAAAGAAGATCCAGATGCCATCTCATCATTAGACAGTAATCAGTCTTCTTGAATATGTAAAATTTACGTTTCATATTAATAATACATATTATACAATGAAAAACGTACAGAAGGACCACGAGCACCAGCAGGGCCAGAGGGACCAGCAGGACCAGAGGGACCCTAAAGGAAAGAAAGATATGAACATATGAATTCAGAAAAAATCACAAGTGTGTTCATTTTGTTTAAATGTGCTCAAGGTAGCTACAAAGTGGACTTACACTCTCTCCACGGTCACCAGTTTTGCCAGAGGGGCCAACTCCTCCAGGAGCTCCAGGAGCACCAGGAGGTCCAGGGGGACCACCCAAGCCAGTCTCACCACGGTCTCCCTATGAGTGCACATTTCCAGTGAGAAGATAGTTTCATGCATGTCAATATTATCAAATTAGCCAAGTTAAATAGGGTTACCTTAGGGCCAGAAGGACCATCACGACCAGGTGCACCATCATGACCAGGAGATCCCTGTGGAAGTAAAGCAGTAAAGATGTTCGCCAGCGAAACTGAATTTGTGGGAATTGTGAGTGCATTTTTAATTGTACTACCTGAGTAGCCCGATTAGCCCAATTAATGGTTAAAGTACAGAAAAAAGGGACTTCTTACCTCACGGCCAGCCTCTCCAGTTGGACCAGACAGTCCAGGGGGTCCAGCAGGTCCAGGGGGTCCGCGCTCACCGACAGGTCCAGATGGTCCCTGCTTTCCAGGCTCACCCTAAAGAAAGTGCATAAGAAGTCAGTCCTCTAGATTCCTGTGGATGCTCTTTGCAGAGCTGAACCTTTCTAAGCACCACCCAGAGAGAGAGACGCATATGAGAACCCAAATGTCCAATGTGATCAAATCAGATATTAGCTGGTCTTTCACCTTTAGTCTGTGTGATGTCAGATGGACAAAAGGAAAACTGTGGAATATTTCCCAAGGAATATTGTAATATTGCCATGTCCTTACACAAGGATGGTTTATTTAACATTGTATGTGTCCAAATTTCTTTGCTACTAATTATATATTTCATAGTGAGTTTGCTCTTTGCAGTACTAGTTATTATTCCTTTAGCCTCAGTATTCGACAATGCATTACAAAAAGTTGTGTCCAAACAAATGCTGAAGGTTACAGGTCAAAAGGGCAGAGCATGACAATATAGACTCCAAAATATATTTGACCTAATAATTTAATTGGATAAGTGTATTATATATAATGTGTGTTTATCACAACAAATGCATGCTGTTACTTTGATCTGTCATGTTTTAAGTGATGTAATTAACAGACTCAAGAAAATGAACCAAGTAGTCTAAGTTTTTTTTTTCATCTTCTGGTTGAGCTCACTGTATTGTCCCCTACACAGAACCCCCTATATAAGCAGACATAAAGGATTTCAGACACAAACTCACAGATGGTCCAGGCAGACCACCGAAACCACGCTCTCCACGCTGTCCAGGGAGACCTACAATACCACGCTGTCCAGCAATACCTTGGGGTCCAGGGATACCAGGGGCACCCTGCACATAAGGAAATAATGGTTAGTTATGTTTTAGACTTTCAAAAAACACATAGAATATCTATTATGGACCAAAAGGGTAACAGTGACTTACAGGGGCTCCATCAGAACCAGCAGATCCTTTCTCGCCACTAGGTCCTGGGGGTCCAGCAGCACCAGCCTCACCAGGGCGGCCAGCAGGGCCAGTCTCACCACGAGCTCCCCTTGCTCCATCTTTGCCAGTAGGTCCTCCGGGTCCAGGGGCTCCAGCAGCTCCCTGGAAACAACATACAATGTTATGGTAACATAAAAATCACTGATTGCTGTTCCAATATAACATAGATAGATCGCACTAAAAATGATCAGAAACTCACAGCAGGGCCAGGGGGTCCAACTCTTCCAGCAGGTCCAGGGAAACCAGTAGCACCCTAGCAAGACACACAACCAAACCAAATACGTGATCAATGAAGCTTTAAAACACATAAGCAACTGTAACTACAAATAATCTCATTGAGTTTGTAAGTCAGAGTGTCAAAAGAAAAATATGAATGAATACTTACAGGGGAACCAACACTACCACGAGCACCTTTGGGTCCAGGAGCTCCAGCAGGTCCCTGTTGACGGAAATATTTGCAAGTGAGGCATCTAATACCAACAATGCTAATTAAAATAGGAAAAATATGAATGTTTATGTAAACAGTATATGCAATTTCTTATGAACACAATAATGAATCTACGGTGCAAAACCCCCCAGAACATTTTATTCCATTTATTCTATTCCATTTACTATATATTCACCAGATGTATACTACAAATCACAATGAAGGTCAATCTACCTGAGGACCAGCAGCTCCAGCAGGTCCGGTAGGTCCAGGAGGACCAGCATCTCCCTTGGGTCCACTGTCACCACTCTCGCCCTTAGCACCAGGCTGACCATCAGCACCCTGAGGTTGGAGATGAAAAGAAGAAATGCATCAATGCATGGCTTTTTTTGCGTCTCAAATGTTATCCAAAGTCAACAAATGTGACTTTTTTTTTAAGCATCTAAATTAGTGAAAAAAAAGGGGCTTACAGGAGGTCCAGCAAATCCGGCAGCTCCAGGAGGTCCGTGCTCACCACGGTCACCCTGTTGAAGTAATAAAGAAAGGTCATTCAGTCATAATAATGTGCATATCAGAGTTATAAATATTTTGATTGTTTTTCCCCAGGTTTTAATCTGATTTTGAGTTTAGAAAAGAACTTACAGGGGAACCACGAGGACCACTAGGTCCAGCAACTCCAACAGCACCAGGCTCACCCTAAAACCAGAGGTGAAGGAGAAAAAAGGAGGTCAGTAGGCACATTGGTTGCTAATCCCAATCACGTATTTTATGATCAATGACACTTGCAGATAATCCACATTAAAGCCAAAATTAAGTAAAGCACTGAATTTCTATTTAACTCATGGTTGGTCTTATTATCTTTTAATATTGCATTAATGTGGCCTGCTATTCATCATGTTTCATATAATTATGACATTGACTTATGCATACTGTAAGTGTGGGTAAAAATGTTGTAAGACTACTAACAAATTTCACTCCAGACATGAAAATTGAATGAAGAAAAGGTCCTGTAAAATTATTAAACTCGAACAGCTAATATTTGAAGGCCAAAACCAATTTTTTGTCCAATCTCACCTTCTCACCCTGAGCACCGGGAGGTCCGGGGACTCCAATAGGACCGGTCAGACCACGTGGGCCATCTTTGCCAGGGGCACCATCAGCTCCCTTGCCACCAGCCTCACCCTAAAAAGAGAAAGGTTACAAAAAGTTACTTGTGTTGATATAAAAATTACACAGCTACAGTTATTTGAATCATTACAACATTTCTAGAGTAATTAAATCTTTATTAAATATTGGGAAAACATGATATAAGATTTCACATGATATAACAGGTATAATACATAAGATATTTTATCTTCACTGAGCTTAAAAAAATTTAATGATGAGAAAATCGAACTGTGCACGCCTTTTTCTTTATACAAATGGGATTGGTGTGATACTCACATTCTCTCCTCTGGCACCGGGGAGACCAGCGGCTCCACGTTCACCAGGCATTCCCTGCATACCGGGGGATCCCAAACCACCGGGGGCACCGGCAGCACCAGGCTCTCCCTGGGTGCACACAAAAACAGGAAGACTCACATTGTTATCCAGCTAATACAGGTCACTGGAGCTCAACAAATGAACCATGTTGGTAGATTTGTTTCTGTTATGATAAGCACAATGAGTTTAAGAAAAGGAGAATTTTGCTGGTCCTAAATCTTATTTTAGTTATTTGCACCAATGCCCAGTGATTTTAGTCTTGAGACATTTGTTGTTTTGCAGCATTTTCTAGTTTCTCTAACTCATGGGTTAATTAGTTTTGCACTCAAACCTGCAAAACTAAAGTGAAGAATTATCTTTACAGGCGTGACATTACAGGCTGATTACCACCAGGTGATGGGTGTTAATGTGTTTTTCTGGATCTCTGATATTGCTCTCTGTTGAATCTGAAGCTCAGGTTGTTTCTGTCATAAAAGCAAATATAAATTGTCCACAAAGTCACCTGTGGATGAAAAAAAACACCTTTACTGCTACTGTTTTGCTTGTACACATTTATGTTTAGCAGTTTCTTTAAACCTTAAGCATGTGAAGCCATAGACTAATGACAACATGTTGAAGCAGAAAGCTTGCTCTATATGCTCTAAATATATTATTGTTTATTCTTGAAATGAAAGAATATACATACAAAATGCTAAAATTACCTTTTTACAAGTACAGAGGAGGTAAAATCTATTGGCTTTATAGTGTGGCGGGTTACACCTTTACCTAACAGGCAAAAGATCCCTAGTTTAATCCCAGGAGAAGATTGGGGCTGCAACAGGAACCCTGCATAAGGATCTACCAATCAAATATGTAGTGATAAAAACAGACCTGCAAACTAATCTACGATATACAGGAGTGTGTTTTTAACATATGAGTTTTGTGATGGTTTAATAGTGTTGCACAGCAGCTACAAACACTAGATCATTTTTATATGCGATCCAGGTGAGGTCTGGGTTGAAAAATGTGTCCTCTATCTTTAAAATGCAAATAAATAGGACTGTGACAAACATTTCTGAACTGAAAACCTTACAGTTCCTTTGCAACATAAATAACTTGCTTGCTACTTTTAAGTCTTTATATAAATATGATTATTCTTGGTGCCATATCCACTCTGAACATCTGATTTTTAATGAATGTGTCGTTTAAATGTCCAGGCAGGCTGGTTTATACTATAAAAGAAGAACTTAAAAACAAAGGGCAGAAATACTGAATAGTTTGCTCTCCTTGTTTTCTGAGAAAAGCTGGGAGTAGAAACATACCTGAGTAAATATGTGTTTAGTTTTTGGTGGTTTACAACTTGACATCAGGTAGATTTTTCAATTTTATTTCTGTGCCATTTCAAAAAATGGACTGGATTTGACACACAGCAAGAAAAAAAAAGGAATCTCAAATGCCAAATCAGTAAAGTTTCTTCATCGTTTAGACGTTTTTCTGACCTACCTTAGGTCCATCGTTACCAGCGGGTCCAGGAGCACCACGGGGTCCGGTTGGGCCAGCAATTCCAATTCCACCACGCTCACCAGGGAATCCTCTGTCACCCTGAAGGAAAGAAGGAACTCATCAGCCACAAAATGTTTTGCCAGTAAGTTGATGTCTACCACAGGAGCTGAAAATGTTTTGCTTCTGCAACAGAGGGGATACTCACTCTTGGTCCAAATGGGCCAGAAGGTCCTGCCTCACCAGGAGCACCCTGAATAAAAGAAGGAGAAGGGAGAGGGTTATGACGTCTGACTTACTGTGTCAACATGAAGACAGAAGGGGGGAAAGCTGGTTCTAGTGTGTCCTTTGTAACTGACTACATACCTGCTCACCAGGCTTGCCAGTCTCACCAGTAGAACCTTGGGGTCCAGGAAGTCCCTGCACAGGGATGAAAGGTACAATGTTTTAGGGTTATCAACTGACGTTATAACACAACAATAGATATGAGAGTGCTGTGGCTGTTGGAATAATGTCTAAAGCCCACCTGGAATCCAGGAGGTCCAGCGGGTCCCTGCTCTCCTTTCTCTCCAGCAGGTCCCTAAACAAAAAGACGAGAACAAAATGATACAATGCAAACTCTGATTCACCATAAGCATCCATGTCAGCCACATAAAAGATACAACTATGGCTTCTGTCCTCTGATACATCAAACTACTCAAATGCTATGCAAACATAATTTCTGTTTAATAATGCAGATAAGATACATACACCGGGGCCAGAAGGTCCAGGAGCACCAACATCACCGTCTTTGCCTGGAGCACCCTGTGATTAAAAACAGCCAAATGCTCGACTGTTACACTCTGTTTCCACTATTATATTAATATATACAGTCTTTAATGGTGGAACTTGTTTTAAGTGACTGTTTAAGTGGGAAAAGTATAATTACTTACAACAGCGCCAGCAGGTCCAGTTGCACCTCTCTCACCAGGTTTACCACCATCACCCTAGTAAAAAGAAATAAGTGCATATTTATATCTGCCACATGGGGAAATTCTGCTCTATTATTTCTATTTAAACTAATTTCTATGGGCTAAAAAGAAAAATCACATCCATGACATCTGGAAAGACAATGAGCAGAAAAGCTCTGTAAACTCACAGAAGCTCCCTTGGGTCCGGGGAATCCCATAACTCCAGGCTGTCCTCTGGATCCACCGGGGCCAGGAGGTCCAGGGCGACCATCTTGTCCAGGAGAACCCTAGATATAAAAAAAACAAAACAAAAAATGAAGTTCTAAGAGTGATGTAACATATAACATATGTTTATTTGATGCTCAATACTTACAGCAGGTCCAGCTTTGCCATCAGGTCCAGGGCTTCCAGGGCTACCAGTCATACCCTGAGGAGAACAGTTAATGTGTAAAATTCATGACCAAAACATCACAGAAATGTTGCATTTGAAGAAGTACATCATCGTGCTAACCTTCAGTCCAGGGGCACCAGGAGCACCAGGGCTTCCAGACTCACCAGTGACTCCCTGAGCTCCCATTGGGCCAGGGGAACCACGCTCACCTGGGGCACCCTGTAATATAAGTTAATAAAAGATCTAGAAGCTGTGATACTGGATACAATTTATGACTTAAATGATCAGTAATGGCTTGTTTAGCTATTCTGATAGGTTTGAATAAGTTGGAGTAAGGTGGCTAAGTGATTTTAGTTGACTAACTCACCTTGCCACCAGCACCTCCATCAGCACCAGGGAAACCACGAGCACCAGGGGCACCCTAATGGAAGAACAGAGACACCGACCAAGTCATTAAAAGGGAAGTAGGTGCTGGGCTCCAACTACTAAGATGAATCCCCATGGGAATTTAGCACACTGCAATTTCAGAACACTTTGTAGAAAAAGAAATCAAAGGGTTTCAACATGGACATTTTCAATTAAAACATAATGAGTGATGGTGAGAGTGTTGGCTATTTTAATGCTGTTTTCCATAAGGCACACAATTTCACATGGTCGAAGATAAAGAGGGACAAACATACACGCTCTCCAGGGGGTCCACGGGGTCCAGCACCACCAGGCTCTCCACGAGCTCCTCTCTTTCCCTCCTCACCAGAGGGGCCAGCAAGTCCCTGAACTCCAGCGGGTCCCTGCAAAAGAAAGGAAATTTCATTAAACCAAGCATGAATTTATTATCTTGGCAAGATGCAGTGGAAACTGTTCAGGATCATTGTATTTTGAAACTTACAGGCTCTCCCTTGGCACCAGGCTCTCCCTTAGGACCAGAGGGACCAGGGTCACCCTGTTGGCAGAAGCATACACATTTTATTTAGCTATCAGGTAATCTAGGATCTATAAAATAATGACAAAAACATTAAAAAACACTAAATCAATTGCCAACGCACATTGTTACCCTTAGGGCCAGGAGAACCAACAGCTCCCTGAGCTCCAGCAGGACCACGACTACCGGGGAAGCCAGGAGCACCAGCAATACCAGCAGCACCCTACAGATGGAAAATGTGGGGTGTAAGCACACTTCATGTGCAGGACTGAAATGGAATAAATGTAATCATTGTAAATGATACTTACAGGAGCACCCTTAGAGCCAGCGGAACCATCAGATCCAGGAGCACCCTGTTAAAAGAGGAATAATATAAAATGTTGAAATTGTTCAGTGTTTTTTTATTATAACATCTGAGATAGACATGATGGTATGTGTAAGTTGAGCATCTACTCACAGCAGGTCCAGCGGGTCCAGCAGGTCCGGGGTTACCAGGCTCACCACGTGCTCCCTGGGGTCCCTCAGATCCACGGCCTCCTGGAGCACCAGTCTCTCCCTGTGCACAAAGACAAAAATATTTCATAAATCTGCACCGCCAATATTATGTCTGTGCTCTGATAAAGGAGAAGGAGACCACACTGAACATCAGAAACATAATTTAAAGATTAAATATTATATACACACTAAATATCACTCAAAAGACAGGCAATTTTCTATCAAAGCTATGGTGTATTGCTCTTAGCTATACAAGTGGAAAATAAAATGTATTTTGAGCGTAACACATGCACCTAACAATATTATTTATGAAGGAATTTGAGCACAAATAATGTGTGTTTTTAGAGACATAACTGTCCCCACAATAATCCTAAAGTGATTTATCTAGAAAGAAACTTCAAACTGCATGATTGTTCTGTCATCATGACTGTTTTTTTTATTCTCCTCCTCTTTATTCCTAAAATAAATCAGGAATTTGTGACATCATAGTAGGTGAAAGTTACAGGATATTTAAAATAGCTCCTTCGGTAATGGCATCAGGAAGGAGAGGCACCAGAGATTAACGTGCCATTAGAAGCCTACTGATGCCATCTGGTGGTTAGACTGTTCACCTGAAGTATACAGTATTAGGCTAAATACGCTATTAGCAATTTTACTGCTTGGGTAATAGGCTACAATCCATGCTAACCTTGGAGTATATTGTAATTCAAATGGCCTGAGGGTGAAATCTGACCAGTGCCAAGAAGCTTTAGGCATTCAAAGAGCTTTACAGACCAGATGTGTAAGAAAAGATTGAAGTGGGTTAAGCCGAGACCTTTCTCATGGGAGAGGAGAGATGCATGACATTGGACACAAATTTCTCATTTTGGGAAATTCTGTGTTTCTTGAGTTAGATGTATGTAGCTTCTACACAATTCTTACCAGGAAGTTTGCTCATTTTAAGTCCAAACAAGGCATAATCACACAGAGTCCCTGTAATGTTCTACTAATAAGCTACTAATACTTGGGGAGTTGATGAGACACCTAGTGAGGGATTAAGGGGATAATAAGCTAAAATATTGTCATGGTTCTCCAAAGCTTTCCTTGGCTACCTAAATTTTGAGATTAGACTTGAGAGAGCTTTACTGTCAACATTATCTAATGGTTATAAATATAAAGGTCAATCAGGAAAGCTATTATGATATCATATGTACTCTTGAACTCTTTTGGGTGACTTACCTTAGCACCAGCACCGCCAGGGAATCCAGAGGGGCCAGCAGATCCAGTAGGTCCCTGAAATTTAATATAGAGCATATTAAGACACAATGCTGAGCCACAAACATTGTAATAAATTGATTGGAAAGCTGAGGAAGAATCCCTTCGTTTATGGTATGAATCTCTTACTAAAGCATTTTGTGGACAGATCTAAATTATAGTCTCGAATGAATTTGAAATGAACAATGCAAAATTCAGTACTTACAGGAGGACCAGCAGGACCGGTGTTGCCATCATTACCACGAGCACCCTGCAGAGGAGAGAAGAGATTACATCCAATATTTTCAGATCCAACCAATAGTAAGACACGAAACATGAGAGAAGAACACAACAATCTCCCAGCTTTTGTGTTGTTTTTCAGTAGTAATTATGGGTCTTTTAATAAGTGACTAAGGAGAGGAAAAGTGCTTACAGCAGGGCCGGGAGCTCCAGGGCGGCCTCTCTCTCCGGGAAGACCACGAGCACCCTAGAAAAGACAAAAACAAACCAAGGTCACAAGAAGGTTTGGCCTAGTTTTTGAAGATATGCGTTGGAAAAAATGGCAGTGCTGCATCTAATCTGAACTGTTATTACAAAACAGTGTTTAATCCTTAAAATGATTCATATGTCAACAACTTGATTAATGGGAGCAAAAACATACCATGGCACCGGGGATACCATTCTCACCAGAAGCGCCAGGCTCTCCCTGTAAACAAATACAGGAAAAAGACAAGAGATCAGCTTTAAATTGTGGTTTTATAAAGATGCAGATTAATATCATTTCACAATGAAATGCAATCATTGTGAAATCTTACCTTAGGGCCAGCAGGTCCAGAGTCTCCCTTGGCTCCATCTAGACCGCTGAAGCCCTACAAAGAAAATTAGCGAGCATTTTAAACTCAATCACCACTCATAACTGTTTAAAAGTGATTTTTTTTTCTTTTTATTACTATTCAGACTCACTCTGTGTCCCTTGATGCCTGGAAGTCCAGGGGTGCCAGGGAATCCACGAGCACCCTAGATGAGAAAAAGAAGAACGATGTGAATAACTTCGACTGCATTTGGAAGGTAGCACAATGAGGCCTGGAAAACTAAACATAATGGATAAATATGTGGAAATGAATATATTTCACAACAACTTGTTTGCCCCTACATACATGCTGAATAACAGCTTTTCTCAGTTTAGGTTTCATTTTTGGCCTACCATCTCCTGACCTTTGCCCTAGTGGGAACCACTCACCTGAGGTCCAGCAGCTCCGCGCTCACCGGGGCGTCCAGGTTTGCCAGCCTCACCCTGTTGTAAACACACAGAGACGCGATGAGGAATATGAAGTAAGCTCGTGCAAACAAACAATCAACAAAAGCAATTACAGACCTCAACACATTTAAAAGAATAGCATATTCACTATTTTAAGTGAACCAATATTAGTTATGTGTCCCAGTTAGCTAGGCATGACATTTCTGTATGAAGTGTCCCAGCAAACAAGCATAGACATGAAATAAAATTCTCAATAGATCACTTACATCATCTCCGTTCTTTCCAGGGGGACCAGCAGGACCACGAGAACCCATTGGACCCTAAAAACACCAATAAATTACTGGATTAGCAAAACACACTGCTGACTATTTTAAGCAAGTGTCTGAATATGCTCTGTGCTGCTCTAGGTACAGCACAGGGAATTGGTTGGCATGAAAAAAGTGATTTGTGTCAGTAGGTCAGTGATTAAAACAGGAAGTAGAATGAATACAGGAAGTATTCTGTCTAAAGACTTTCTGGGGTTCACAACCAACTTTTACACTAGCTCGAACTGGAAAAAGGCACAGACAAAACAAGGGAAGGTAGAGGTTTAGTAGAACGTCATGTATACTCACAGAAGCTCCGGGCTCACCAGGCTCTCCAGGAGGTCCAGTGAAACCCTGAGGACCCTGAGGGACAACGAGAGAAACATTTCAGTGTAATAGCTTCTTTAAAGTATTCATTTTCCTGTTTTACATCTAAAGCAAGAAAACATGTAGGGAAGAAATCTCTGGCCTATTGTAATTGCATGGTTTTACAAATGCATGGAATACTTGGACTACCATTTATTTAATAGAGAAATACTTACAGGGGGGCCGGAAGATCCAGGAGGACCACGGGGACCCATAGGACCCTATTGACGAAGGCAGAGAAGAAGCCAATAAATACTTGCACCTATACATAATTATCAAATGAGGGTATTTTGAGAGAGATAAAACCTACTTACTATTGGGCCAGGAACAGGTGGGCCACTAGATTTTGAGGGGTCAGAATATTGAGGAGAGAAGTTCTGTGGGAGGAGCACACAAAGAGTTAATCACCAAACACCTCAAGGTACAGTTACTGTAGTGGAAGACAATAGAAGAGCATGAAAAACTTTGCACAGCACACCATCTTCCCCCCTACTGTTAGGTCACTGTTGTATGTTACATAGTCACTTGCTAACACACACCCTATAGTGTAAAGACTCGTTTTCTAAGGTAGGAATAGGATGTTCTGTATGGAAATCAATGTGATCTATTCAAACATGGAGATTTTAAAATAGTAAGAATCCTTTTATGTATCAGTTCAGGTCACTAGATAAACTTCGAGCACTCTTCACTTTGAGACATTAATGTGAGGAGAAGGGAGCTGTCAGTACTCTCAGTGCTGAAATACACATGGAGGAACTGTCCCAGCTTTGAAGTGAAATCTTCAGCACCTTGATTATTAAATTGGCGTTCAGTATAGAACTGAAGACAATCCATGCCAGATAGCAGAAGTAACATGGAAAATGAGATGGGTCTCATTTGTCATCAACAAAACTCAGTCCCTGTCTTGGATGTTCTGATGCGATGATACTTACTCCGCCAAGGCCAGGGGGGCCAGGGGGGCCAGGGGGGCCAGGTGGGCCAGGATCGCCAGGGATTCCATTACCGCCAGGATAACCAGGAGGACCCTGGGGGAAAAAGATTAATTAGCAATATTCAGGGCTAGTTATTTCAATTATTTTTCTTAATTTCACAAAGCTTAATAGCAAATATAAAGGATCTTACAATATAAAGAAGTGATGCAGATGTAGTTTTAAGTACTTAAAAAAGCTTCAAAGTTGGCCCTAATGTTTCTCCTCCTCCTCCAATTTGTCTTTAATCACTTGTGAAGTTTGCAATGACCTTTTGACCTTCTGACCTAATTATCAAAGGTCATCAGTAACAAGCAGCTTCATCAGAAAATCAGTTCATCAAATCAGTTTGTGAGGGCTCACTTAGCTGATGCATAGTGATTGTGTCTATTTTGACATTTTTAGCTAGACAAGAATATAGGAAACAAAACATCCTCCTTCTAAAAACAAACACAACCAGCCACCTGTTATGCACCAATTATGGTGATTCAAAAGATTTGGAACTAAAGCTGAATAAAATATTATTATGTCTCATGAGAACAGCAAAAAACAACCATCTTTGTTTCAACACATTTCAGAAGAAAACCATATTTCTGAAAGAGATAAACAGACCCTTTGTCAGTTTTAAACAGACAAATGGCCATATATATATATATATATATATATATATATATATATATATATATATATATATATATACATATATATATATGTAAAAAACTTATCTGTCACTTGTACTGACAGACAAACAGAAGATGTCTTCAATAGTATGAATGTTTTTAATAATTTAAATAATGCAGCACCTACCGGGTCTCCCTTGGGGCCAATGGGTCCATCGGAAGTTGGCTATGGACAGACAGAAAACTGGAGTTATGCTAATTCATATACAACATAATTAGATATAATAATAATAAGACTAATAAAAATAATCATCATCAAAAGGGAAAGGTACCTCAGGATAATCTGGAACTGGAAACAAACAGAAAAAAAATGTCAGCACCTCTTTAATGTTCATAGGAGACACATTTATTCATATTTAAAGATAATGGAAAAGGCGAAAGTGATGGGTAACTGTAAGCAATAAGTTGTCTGTAGTTACTTGTGAGTGAAGGCTGAATCATCCATGAAATGCTGGATTTCTCATAATTATCAACTCCAACCCAATCTAAAACGTTACTGCTAAGTAAGTTTTGCAGTGGAAAAAATAGGAAAGTAGGTATAAGTTCAGCAGAACCCTCTACTTTCACTGCATATGTGGACTGAATGGGAAATTATATAATCATTGCCAAACTTTGCCAAAGAGCAGGGATAATCCATTGTTAAAAGAATTCACATTTAAAAATTTAGGGATCAAAACGTAATCCAAAATGATTCGGTTCTGAATGAAAAATCCTTAAACAAGCAGGCAGATAGGCAGGCAGGAAGGCCAAGGGCATTGAGTCCTTTTGAGGGCAGAAAGCCATGGCTGGTCAAAGATGGAGCAAAAGGGAAAGTGGGTGGTGCCAAAAAGCTAAATAAAGCTCGGAATTGGTGAGCAGTACCATCAGGGCAGATAGGGCAGCACTCTCCGTCTGGAATAATGGGATCGGCGCAGTCGGATGTGTCCTCACAGATCACCTCGTCGCACATGACGGTTCCGCTGTCGCAGACGCAGATCTGGCAGGGTTCTGGTTTCCATACATCCTTGTCGTTGTACAACTGTCCATCTAATGTGCAGCTGCCAAATGTTCCTGAGACAAGAAAATCACGATGAGTTAGGCGATAATGTGATGAGAACATAAGTTCTAGAAGTTAGTACAACTAATTTGTGTTTAGATTGGATAGTTTGGAATTGCTACACCTGCACAGGTGTACATTATGGTGGATGGGCTTTTGCTTAAAGACTGTATCAAATTCATATAAGAGATCAAGGGAGCTAGTACCACGTAGACCAGACTCTAAATAACACAAACACAAAGCTGGCATATTTTATATAAAAACTGTGGGCTGTTATTGACCTTAGAAAACTGTGTGTTTGGTGACTGATGTGTGATCAGGAAAGGAGCATGTAATAAAGTCTAACATCCAGGCACATCTACAGGAACTACATATAATTTGAGCCTGTCAAATATAGAAATTCTGGCTGCAGAGAGATAAGGGGTAGTAATGGTCTTGTCCAACTGTCCTATGTAGATGTTCCCTCCTGAAACATTTGATTATAACGCTGAACGGAAACTTTCGTGGGGCCTACGCAGATGTCTGGCAGTGGATATGAGGTTGGGCCAGAGAAATGGGAGGATGAATGCACAGTTCCAGTATTTGCCACAAAGCGGCGCTGTTACCCTGCAAAAAAACCACCTTCCGCGCCCAGGCTGCTTTGGTGATTAATTGACGTCTAGACTGGCGTTTTTAACGGTCGACGTCAGACTTAAGCGATTTTTCCATTCTCGCTTTTTTTCAGGTAACCGTGTCCAGTTTTACACAGCCTGAAAAAACGTTTAATTCGGTGTGCTTCTTAGACATTAGACATGAAGTTTTGCCTTTTCAACTGAAACAGTAATTTCTCACACTTGATTACCAAAATTAATTCTGTCTGCTCTCTCTTGATGCGTTTTTGGTGAACTGTTGATTAAAGATCAAGTCTTACAGGCTTTGACGCATGCTTATCAGCTAGAACGCAAACTTATAAAACTAGAGAAGACTGCTTTCCAGACAAAACAGATATAAACGATTTGTTTTATCAGACTCATTCGCCTATCTAAATTTGCTTCAGATCTCATGGAACCATTGTCCTGTCACTGCGCATCAGACACAATGCAGCTGCTCCCTTCAGGTTTGCACTCCAGCAGGAGGACGCACACTGAGCATGTATCTGCATGCCAGTGAAAGGAGCAGTCAATAATGGAAAAAATCCAGTCTATAAATTCCTACTCGCTTCCAAGTCTCCAAAGAAACCACCAAAGCGCCTCACTGTGTAACAACTTTCACCATGTCTGCCCACTGGAGTCGGGTATCCCGCAGAGGACGATCAGCACCAGCAAACTGCTCAGCATCCTTTGCTGGCTATCCACATCCTGAGGGTGCCAACGCTCCAAAAACAACTCAAATCAATGTTTGAAAGTGATACTTACTATCATCCTCGCCTTGACCTCTCGCCAAAAGCACTGTTGCGCTGAGCAAAAGCGCTAACCGAATATCCACAAAGCTGAACATGTCTAAATATTAGACATGTAGATTCTTTGCGGAAAAGGGGAATCCTCTATCTCCTCAGACACCACTCATACACGGTAGGGTCCGGTCTGTGTGTAACTCCAATCCAGACCCTAGCAGAAACTCCCTACTGCCTAAACAAATGAGTTAACTTGGCTTTTATATGCCTAAACTTTTGGGGAGGTCCTGTGCGCAGCAGATAACTTGTACATGTTCAAGTCAGAGGCCCTCCTTCATCAGAGAGATGGGCCGTCTTAGAACATGTCAAACAAGTTCACGTTTCAGCTCAAACGTGGATGATGATGAAAGGCATCATTTACACGCAGGCTCTCCACCGCGCAGACGTGTTTTATCTTCTTAACGCTCCGTGGATTTTCTTAATTGACACTCGTGTTGAGGCGTTTTGTCTTTCCCGTGTTCATCGATATGCTGAGCAGCTGTTTGCTTTCAGATGTGCAGGAAGTTGAGTTCTTTTTCACAGTTTTATTTCATGACGGGAGTTTTATTTTATTTATTTATTTTATATATGTAAAGGGTTCAACGCAATGTTTGAGGAATTCAGCCGAAGAGAAGTTTGCGTAATTTACGCACGAAGAGTAACAAGATTAAACAGGATATTTTGGGACTCCTTACATGTTTGTAGAGAAACATTTTGTGTATGTATATGTAAATGTATTCAATTCAAGTAAATTTATTCAAACTTAAGCTGAAAAGAATTCATTTTATGGTCTTATGGTCCATTTCTTTATTCTTGGGGCCTAAACACTTTCGAGTATCAAGCATCTGCAGGACACTGCAGATTACACCAGTGTTCTGTGTGTACAGAACATATGTGTTCATATTCAAATAAAGTATTTTACATAGATTTATTAAATCCAGTTACAAGTATAAGTAACTGCAAGTTTGATGCCTTCACAAAATATTAACATATTATAACCCATTATGTTTCCCCTAATTATCTTAACTCTTCCTCAATCACCAATAACATTGCTTACAGATTTGGTGTTTTGTTGGCATTAGCAAAACCAATAAGAAAGATTGACACAGTTTGAAAACATCCATGTTTCTGTTTCAAAAGCTCCCATTCCCCAAAAACATAGGACATCCCATGATGTTAGAGATGGAGAAGGAGGGAAAGAGAGAGCGAGAAAAAAAATCTGGCAAGTCCACAAAGCAGTCTGCTTTAACTGTGGACACGTTGCAGCTTCTGCAACTACAGTGTGGCCCAATCTGACCTTTCATTTACTCTGCCTCTTTCTGCTTCATCTTTTTTGAGTTTTGTTTTTTTACATTCAAGCTATCTTGTCCTCCATTAAGTGGAAACAGTGAAGATATAAGAAACAATATTGACGATACAATGATGATGTATGAGACTCCATCAGGAACTGATCAAAAAAGGAAAAAAGCATGTTAGATAGTCGATTCTGCATTGGGGGAAAATAATTTTTTTTCAGTTTTGTCACCCCAAAATTAAAGGAAATCTTTTAATTTTAAAAAACCTCATACCAACATAAAAAGTACAATGCATACTGCAGTGAAGGTAAGTCCCACGGCTATATACTATACAATATTTATCATTCTACCTGGAGCAATAAAGACAGAAGAAAAACATAAAAACAACATAATAGTACAAACAAGGCCCAAAACCACCATGTCAGCTATTGTAAAGAATTGTTCCTATGGTAATTTATTACATCTGAAATTTAAAAGTTTTTGTATGTTTTCCTATTCATAGTTAGGCTAATTCATAGTATCTGCCTCAAAAATAAACTTAAATTGTAGTTTCATACAAGCTAGTGACGACACTGTAAACAGAATAAAAATCATCTTGAATATTTACAGAAGCATTACTTAAGCAATCAATATTTTTAATGCTACTCTGAAGAAGTGCATATTTACATGAAGACAGCATTAGATAAATTGTCAGGTTGCATAAATCTTCACTGTTTTTATATTTATTCAGCCGTCTGGATGATTGAGGGGGAGTTGTTTAGTGATTTTGTATCAAGTAAACAGATCTTTTATAGAATTTGTTCCTTGTGTATTGAAATCAGGTTATGCACTCAAACACCTGCTAATAAACATACAGCGATCAATTTTACTTTCAGAGCCAACCTAAAAGTTTTCTCTTTTTTAATCCCAGAAGGTTGTTTGTTCTCCTAAGTTACAGCTTATGTTATGCATTTGTGCAACATCCACTGGCTTTCTGAGGTCAAAGATACTGATTTGTGACATAAATGAGAATACTGTATGAGACAACAGAGTAATTTGTGCAGCATATAAATAAATCATGAATTAGAAATGGCTCCAAGTGACAATTTTGAATGTGCACTGAAGGAGCTTCAAGACTTTTAGTGTGGGAATGCTTTCCAGGGGTTGTAAATGAAAATAGGGAAGTCCTGCTGTTAGTCTGAGAGGAAATTCATTTGATAAGCTTTGTGCCTGTGTGCTGCCTCTGTGATTCTAACCTAGAAAATACAACTGAAAAATGTCATCATTTGAAATTTTCTGAATGTGAAATGTGATGTGAATCAGGTTAGATTTATGATAAATCTTTAAGGCAGCACTTTCAAAGAGACTTTCCATGAGTGAAATGAAGTTGAAGCTCACAGGACAGTGTTTAAATAGAACTGGTAATTTTCTAGTGTTTGCCTTGGACTCAAGTTGCTGCAATCTATAATATATAGAGTCCAGACTGGTGGTTTGGGTGGAAGCGCTCAGAGTGATTTTATGGCATTTTAGCTGCCTTCAAATATTCTAGCAGTGCAGCTTGAAGCTAGATGTTTTTTCTCACTGTAAGATAAGATGTTTGAGAAAAAAATAAATAATTAAATGACACTGCTGTTAAGAGAAGCTGAAACAACACAAACTCTCTTTTCTGCCAACGCAGGTAACAGCTTGAAATCCTCCCATGTAAGACAGTCTTTTTTTATCACAACACAGGGAGTGAAAAAGAATTGAATTGCAGCCACCGTGCTTTGTCGACTCAAGGGAGGAAATTCCACGTTTGTCACTGGCAGCTTGTTGAACTTCATGAGCCCAAGATGTAATAAATTGTGGGAAAAGGTGTCTTCATAGTTGCAGCTGCAAAGTTTTTATGTCTTGCATCTTAATATTTAGAATTCTGCAACTGTTTTCTTTAATGAAAACTAACAGGCCTCACAAGGACAGGCATTTGTGAACAGAAACCGAGGGTGTTTGGGGAAAAAAAGATTGTGTTTGTTAAAAGCTATGCGGCGTATCCGTAGGGCCTAGGTCAAACAGCTGTGATTTGAAATAAGACCTATACTTATTTTTTGGGGGCTATCCGAGCACTCACACGCCTCACGGCAACTCAGACTAAAAAATTAATTTAAAAGGAGATGTATTTTGGAGATGTATTTTTGTTCCATTCAGCATTAAGATGTCACAGAGCTTGCGATGCAACTAAACTGTGCATTCCACAGCAAGCCTCTGAGCTATAGCCAGCAACACGTAGCATTGCCTTTGCTGTCCACGTGTTTCTACTTGTACGTCTTCAGAGCCTTTGCTGTTCCACACTCAACAAAGCCAAACCCCTTCTCCGACTATCTCTCACTCTGTCTCTCACTGCTTTCTATCACTTAGTGCCTGAAGGTCTTTCTTCGACTTTTTTAAGGTGCCAGGGGGTATTTATAAGTTTTTCCTCTTTGTTTTTTTTTGTTTTTTTGAAAACTATAATATCTCCTTTGACTTGCTGCCTGACTGCCAATTTGCAATAAGGCCACTATTACTTGGTGTTAAGTCTTTGTTCCAGGCGATTATGACGTTTGTTAATTATTCTCAATTACAGGTTTAAGCACAAGAATTTTCATGCTTTGTTTAGGTGGAAGCCCATTCTAGGCCCACCTGCTTCAGACAAATTACAGGGTATGATGTGGAAAATTGTACAGTAATGTAAATTAAAATCAGTCACTGCACAGTATATCTTTAAATTTCTGAATGGCTGTAATCAAGTGCAAAGGCGAGCAGTAATGCTGTTTGTCTTTGAGCATCTTCAAACTTTAAATGTGCTTATTTACTTAACATTAATGATAATAATATTTTCTGATACTTTTAAGATGATGCAGTATATTTACATTTGCAATGTAGAATGTTAAAGCACTGCTGATATAACAGGTTCGAATTAGATGAAAGAAATATTCCAAAAACAGAAAGCTTTGGAAGTGTGTTTAACATATTCAAAAAGCATCATGTTGCATTCTCTTATATATACAGTATATAGGGATATATGGATCCCCATTAACCACTTTTAGTATGGTCATATGTATTTCTTATGGCACTGGATATAAAGCAATGGTTTTTTTAAATCCTAAAAATGTGTGTTTTTGCTGTGAAGTGAAATCTATGTTATGGGCTAACAAGAGTATTACCACTCTAGGCAAGTGATTTAGCTTTCACTTTCCCTCTTTTTTTGTTGCATGATGGCAGTTTACTCCAATTAGTGGCCATTTATTGTATACATTCCTCTTCAAATTGGAAGATTGACTCCATTATATAGGGTATAATAATTCTCTGTTAACATTTGGATGACAGTAAAAAACAACAAACTGAATATGTGCAGTAGTGGGCTACAGTTCATTGGGAATAACTGCATACATGGGGAACAGTTTGGGTTTCATCTTTTACATTACAGACCATCAAATAGGCTGAGAAACTTAGCCAAAGGATTATTGCAGATTCTCACTCAAGTCAACTCTTTAAACTGTAAGCTGCGTTCAGTTTCAGGAGAGCTAAAGTCTGCCGTGTACGTGTACAGACGGGCAAATGACTACTGTGACTACAGCAGTCGCCTCCATGAAAATAAACCTTCCAGCTCTGGCCCAGACTCTGCAGGTTTATTCAAAGTAGCAGCATCAGTTGAAAAAAAAAAAGGATTTCCACACAGCATCATGGGTAAATGCTCAATTACAGGGTGAGCGTCTGATCCCACTTCTGCCTGTTACTTCAAGCAGAGCCCAATGTGAGATGCAATCATCTCATAAAGGCCTGCTTTCTGTCTTTTTAGCCTCAGGATGGTTTGCGCTTGCTACTGAGCACTACTCTCAGCACTACACAAGTCTGTGCCAAAAAAAAATCTTTAAGGTCTGCTTGCTAGATTTGATCTGATATGTGACCTCAATAACAAGCAACTTTCAGCAACAAGTCGAGGAGTATTTTTCGCTAATGACCTACTGTTGCAAGGGCCAACCAACCAATGGTTGTAATGGGGTCGCCAAATAGTCTTTCTGCATGTATGACTGTTGCTTCAGTATGACAAGTGGGTCACATTTTGTCTTGTGCAACATTAGCTTGTAAAAATGACACTTTAAGCAGGCAACTGTTGTTTTAATCTTATTTGTAGCCAAAGTTAGCATCCCTTTTAATACCACACTACATTACTAACCAAGTTAGCAAGCCAGTGCCAGTATTACGCGCATCATTTATATACTGGTACAAAGATCACTCATTAAAATGTAGTTGGTGTTATCTTGATAGTTAAATATAAAAGTGATCACAGTAAAACAACTTACTAAATAGTAAATAGATGCTAACTATTTAAATAATTCAAAGTCTCCTTTTTTCAAAGGTTCAGCTGCCTAACAAATCCACCATCTCAAGAGCTCCTCCCATCATGGCATGCCACATCCTCTTGAGGTGTGGAACAGAATGATGTGGGACCCACCTTTACAAACCTATAGCTACATTTTTAATCAGCCTATCTTAAAATAACATTTTCTGATACATTAGGTGTTTTCAAGGATTTCATGAACAACATTTATCTCTTGACTTTGTTTCCCTCACAGAACACACATTTCTGTAAAGACCTTTTCTGGGTCTGGTTTTCTTTTCATCTCTGCATCTGGTTTTCTCCAGTGTCCCAGCCCCCATCCAAACTTCAGCTCTCCATCCCTCCCTCCTTCTCGCCCTGCCTCCTCCTTTTTCCTCCCATCCCTCCACTCCCCCCACCGGTGCAGACATCCAGTCAGACTCAGCGAGTGGATGGAAAATATGACTGGATCCTTCCCTGACTTCAGATAATGTGCAAGACTGCTGGCGAGCGTGGCACCTCTAAAAACAGGGAAGAATAAGAGCAGTGAACAGCTTATCTGAAAGGGAGCTCTTTGTATGTCATTAACTAACTTTTGTGGTTAGTTTGTCATTTGCAAGTAAAAGTTCAGTCACTTTACACCTGAAAACATGTTCCAACAACTTAAGGATTTACACAAACATCACAACAAATGTGTTGTCTTTATTTTTAATCATAGAAAAATCACAGACCCTCAAAGTCCCCCCCCTTATCTGACAATGCTTATGTTGGTTATCTTTATGTTAGCACAACATCAGAGGCCACAAGACAAAAACTAAAGAGTCCCCCTGTGCATGTGGGTGTCATATTTCCCAGCCACAATAGCTCAAACTGGGAGAGAGCCTGCTGCAAAGCAGAGGAGACTCGGCTCAGTATTGTTGGGATGGGCTTTGGATGAGACAGACACATACACAAACACACACAAACAGGAAAAAGTGACACACAACTCAGCTAAAACTGCTTCATGAAACTGTTGAAATCTGAGGGATTCTAGCTTTCACTGGTGAAGTTAAAGTCTTCTTCCTCTCTGAATGGTCTTTCCAGTTGACCTGCAATTTCTTCAGGGTGGTTTGACACTGGTCTTTTCCAGCATCTGGGAAAGTTAGTTAGTTATAAGAGAGTCCATTCCTTCCCTTTTATCTGTAGTTTTCTTTCTTTTTTTGCTTTTAGCTTTATCTCCACGTCAATCTGTGCCTTACTTTATGGCTAAATTCCATTTTTATTTTTACAGCATTTTGAGCTGTTTTGGCTTTCTTAACTATCTTCAGCACGTCGCTTAGTCATTGTGAGCACTTTAATTTCTCCTCTGCACCACCAAGTGTTAACATTTAACTTTTAAACAGCGTCTCTGAACCTTGCTTTGAGTTTTGAAGTCAGCCTCTGTCGCAAAGTGAGTTTGAAAGGCATGACTGGGGAAAAATGAGCTCAGAGATCCCGTCTGGAAACATCGTTACTCCAGCTGCCTTCCACTCCTCTGCAAAGGCTCATAAATACTGTGGCCTGCAGAGATGTTCGCGTGTGAGAAAAATGAGGGGAAAGTAGGAGGTACGGCTGAGTATAAGAGTGGAAGACGAAAAAGACGAGCAGGAGAGACAAACAAAGAAAACCAAGAGAAGAAATTGAGGAGAAGAAGGAGGAGACATTAATTGGGAGTTTAGTAGTTATATGAAGCAGTCGATTCGATTTTATCTATATAACTAACAGATGCAGAGAAAATGAGTAGAATACCCAGTAGGTAACCTCAAACTGAGAGACACTGGAAATGGAAACAGGGAGCCCTGTAACTATGCAGGGGAAAATTCCCATCTGTCTATGAGTCATACTCTCCCCTCAGCCACCAAAGCGAAATTTAACAACTCTAAAGTTTTTACACTGCTGAGACGATGATATTCGAAGAATGTTTTAGGCACATTAATTATGTCTCATCTTATATAAAAGTATTAGGATACATTCCTGATATTATGTTTACATTATAGGAGTATTGTTGTGAGCAATGTCAAGTTGTGTACAGATCATTTTCCAACGAGTACATTTTGCTGTCTTGTTCTAGTTAGAAAGGTTTTTATTGCAAGATAGTGAAATTCAAGCTGCAATGTTATCACAGCATTGGCAGTCTTATATTTGTAGATTTATCCTGATGCAGATAAGCAGAAGTTAAGTGCATTAGTTTGCCTGGCGACAGTTCTTAGATTTTACTTCAGAAATTAATTCAGAGATACTTACAGAGTCATGTGAATTGCTAGACCTCTTTTTGTGGAGCTCATGCTGCAATATTGCTCTGTTATACCCCGGTAAAATCTTAGATTTGAGTTTTAACATCAGTGGATATTGTTTGGCAGTGGATCAGTTTAGGCTGATAGTAATCTAATCCACAATTCAATTTAATCCCCTGCTACAAGTTTGGACTGAACATGCAATATACTATGCTTAAGCTTTCTGTAAATAACATAAAATAAAAACTGAGGTGTCATTGCAAAACATGATTGTTGAATCCCAGTCATATCACTGTCTCACAAAAACCTTAATTTGAAGTCACAGACAGTAGACTGAAGTAGGCCTATATATGATGTCCATGCACTTCACCATAAGGTCTCACATTTTTGTATATTTTCCAAAATAATTTGTTACTGTTATACGTATTTTACAATATTAAGTGTTAATCTTATGGTTCTTATGCTGACTCATACATTTTCTTTTACCACCACCACCACCACAGCGTTAATGCAAGTAGGCCTATAGGTAGGGGACCTCGTCTCTTGACTGCATTTATATTCATGCTAATGCCTTTGAGTACAGTTAGTCACTTAAGTGTCCCACTCTGAGACACTTCCATTGAGCTCTTTATTTTTCATTGCCATTTTATTTTATTTTTTAACCTGAAGACAAAGACGTTTTCTCCTTTCGTACCAGGTAAGGAGTATAGCCTACCTTAAACATCGGAAGCAGTATAGTCCCATCAAACGTGGTTTATAGCTCTTTTAACTGTCTATTTACACGATGTGCCGTAACAAAAAAAAACCCAAAACTAAACTAAACTAAAAAACGTGTACCCCTTTGAACATATTGGCAAACTGACAATGTAGTAAGCTCATTTAAAAGCACGAAATTTACAAATTTCAATTGTTTACTACCCAATCACACCGCTTCCTGTGATTGAAAGCAGCATGTCTGAAATC
Source organism: Aulonocara stuartgranti (assembly GCF_965226115.1). Lineage (NCBI taxonomy): Eukaryota > Metazoa > Chordata > Actinopteri > Cichliformes > Cichlidae > Aulonocara > Aulonocara stuartgranti. The sequence goes on along the minus strand of NC_138959.1, from coordinate 7,241,750 downwards.
CTTCCGCACTACAAGGATAGCAGGTATGTTTGTGCCTGTAGCTCATTGTTAAGTTAAGTAGTAAGGCTTGTGATGGATTGTTTTGGATTCTAAGTAAGCTAGAAGACAAATTAGCTGATCGCTTCCTAACCACAAAAGTACAGTATTTAGCTTTATAGCAAATAATATGTAACTAGTCACCTGCAAAGAGCTGCTTGATGTATTTCTCTGTGCTTAACTTGTGTTAAGCTTTGTTTTCAAATCAAACACATCCAGCTTCACCGTTATTAGTTTGGTTTCCAAGAAGGCAGCAATTAAAACAGAAGCTCACTTGAGTGTAAAAGTTTTAACAGTAAATTATACTGTGTTTAAATAAAACCAGCAGGTTTGAATAGTATAATTGATACCAAAACTGAGCAAAAATAAAGTCTAGTTAAGATAAAGAGCGCCTGTGAAAGTCTTTAACATTACATGAAAAGACTGTTTATCAGTTGGAAGTAAAATAGCATCTAAAACCCCAAGAACTGGAGGTCAAACCTGTGAAGTGTGTAATTCTGAATATTAAGAATCAGCATAAAGGTCTGTATCTGAAAGCTTTACTTGCTTCACCACCTTGACAAAAAGACAGATGATGCAGTGTGGTGTAAGAATGGTAAATGGACTGGTTCTTATACAGGCCTTTTCTACTCTATCTAAGCACTCATTGCGCTTTACACAACTTCCCCGATTCACCCATACACACCGCGCTTTTTTATATGTAAGTGTTTTCTATCTAACATGCACACACATCAGAGAGCAAGTTGGAGTTAGTATCCTGCCCAAGGATACTTGGCATGCAGACTGGAGGGATTGAACCACCAACCAAAGACAAAGCCTTTCATTTAATATGAGCCACTTTCTTTGAAATAAGGTTTGTCATCACAGTATCTCATTAATAAAGAAAAATGCCCTTCATTTACTTATAAATGGTAAGTGTGTTCCACATTCAGTTGTTTCATGTGTAAATTAAGGTTTAATCATCAATTGTTTTAGTCCCCCTGAAAAGTTAACACCCTGTAGCATAGAACTGCCTTTAGCAGAAGAAGCTTGAAGTAATTCTTTTCTATATGACTTTATCAGTCTGGCACATCATTGTGTAGGAATTTTTGCCCACACTTCTTTACTTTGCTTCAGTTCACTGAGGTTTGCCAGACTTTAAGTGAACCATTTCAGCCACTCTCTCATAGATTTGCTGCTGTGTTTGGGATTATTGTCCTGTTGCAATTTGGGCCAAGATTTAGTTGTTGGACAGATGGTCTCACATTTGACTCTTCAATACTTTTGTATAAAGAGGAGTTCACGGTCGACTCGATGACTTCAAGGTGCCCACATGCTGTGGATGACAACCAAGCATAAAATTTTACCTTTCCACCACCGTGCTGACAGTTTCCTAAAAGTAATGACGTGAATAATGGCCAGTCATCTCTAGTTTGGTCTTGTCTGTCCAAAGGACATTGTTCCAGACGTCTTGTGGTTTGCAAACATGAACCATTTTGGTGTGCCCTTTGTGGACTGGTGCCAGCAGAACTACCTCCAGATCAATGCCAGTAAAACCAAGGAGCTGGTGGTAGACTTCCGCAGGCACAAGCATCCTCCACTGCAACCACTGAACATCCAAGGTATGGACATTGAGGCTGTGGACAGCTACAGGTACCTTGGTGTTCATCTGAACAACAAACTGGAGGTCAAACCTGTGAAGTGTGTAATTCTGAATATTAAGAATCAGCATAAAGGTCTGTATCTGAAAGCTTTACTTGCTTCACCACCTTGACAAAAAGACAGATGATGCAGTGTGGTGTAAGAATGGTAAATGGACTGGTTCTTATACAGGCCTTTTCTACTCTATCTAAGCACTCATTGCGCTTTACACAACTTCCCCGATTCACCCATACACACCGCACTTTTTTATATGTAAGTGTTTTCTATCTAACATGCACACACATCAGAGAGCAAGTTGGAGTTAGTATCCTGCCCAAGGATACTTGGCATGCAGACTGGAGGGATTGAACCACCAACCAAAGACAAAGCCTTTCATTTAATATGAGCCACTTTCTTTGAAATAAGGTTTGTCATCACAGTATCTCATTAATAAAGAAAGATGCCCTTCATTTACTTATAAATGCAGCTGCCTCAAGCATCAATAAAACATTGTATTATTTTGTTCTGTATCATCAGAAACATTGTTGCAAATTTTCTCCTAGTGTAGTATGTATGTATGTAAAGTGCATCAAATGATGTACAGTACTGATGTAAGTATATTTAATCACTAAAATTTGATCTGGATCCTTTCCCCCCAAAATCTACTATGGTTTGGGCTCAACTTTAAGCTCTCTCGATATTCAGTATAGCCACAAAACCTTATTTGTGTAAGTCTATCTTCTCATTAGGAGTTAAGAATTTGGGGCAATTTGGGGCATTATAAACATGTATGTTATAGAATCCAGTGTAGTTACAGGAGCTATTAACTTTGCTTTTCAGAGCTGCTGATTTAGGATTTGGGACTGATAATGCTGTCTGTTTCGGAAAGAGGAAACACCAGTATTTGATATCAGTTTTGAGCATGTGCAGTAGCTCCCTCAGTGCCCTAGTGTAACAAGCCTGCAGTCCAGCCCAAACTTTGCTGAGTACTTCAGAATGGTTGAGAAGAAGAAGGTGACCTCAATGCAGAAGAATGCAATGTGGTCTGTCCTCCCTCCCCTAACATTCAGCACGGGTAAAAATTACTTCTCTTAACCCGCAGTTTAGCAGAGGCAGTGTATACGACTTGAGACATTTAAATAGCCACAGTCTCCTTCTCCTCCCTCCTTACTCTTCTCCCTGCCTTATTTTCACCTCCTCTTTTCATGAAGAGGATATGTGTAAAGTTGCCACGTTAAATGCCTTCTCTCCTTCCCATTGTGATTGTTCTCACTCTGTAAAGAGATCTTTAACAAAATGAGCACAGTCGTTACTGGCAGACGTGCATAGAGAAAAAAAACGAGAAAAAAAAACAAAAACCGATTGAACATAAGGATGTGACTGCTCCAGTGTGCATTTTCTTACGCATAGTGAAGTTTTGTTGACTTTCAGTTTTTTTTCAGTAAAGTAAACAAGCTCTGATCACATCTAATAATCACAGTTTCTCTTCTTTTTGCCATTCTTCCTTTCTACATGACCTATTTGAGCATGTGTGATTATTTGAGTTGTGGAACTCGTGCTTGCCTGTCTTGTCTTATCTTATTTTTTACAGAAAAGCAAACAAATAGAATGTAAATATTAAATCTGCTCCCTCAGATTGTTATATCTTAATATAGCTAGAAAAAATATGACCACACAAGATAGACAAGAGAGTGGCTGAGGAGCTATTTGGGATATTATGGAAATCCAAATGAGTTCCCACTTGCTCGGTTTGCATCTAAAATGCCTGATTTACTATAAATTAACCTGATCCTCACTGTTACTGTGGCATTATAAACTCGTGTTTTGCCTCCTCGACATTGTTTACCCCTTTCAAATTTTATCACAGAGACCTCAGAAGAAGAAATTTCATGCTTGATAAGGTGGTGCCAGCCACATGTTCAGAAATCAGCGCTGGTGCTGAAGGAGGAGTTAAGATTTATGCCTGCCTTCTGTGTCACCCTGAAAGGACTAACAGCTTTCAGATGTTGACTGCGGAGGAAGTATGGAGAATGAAAGTGGTAGCGTAGGAAGGTTGCACTGTAAATGATCTATAACAAAACAGGCATTTAGGCGTTCATTGAATGGTGCAGAGTGGTTGCAGGGTGAGGGAGTGTTTGGAGTGATTAGCCTGATCTTGAGTCTTCTAGCCACATATTGCACTGTGGTCTGTATTATGTATTCTCACTCAAGAGGAAGCTCCAGTCTAATTTTGGTTAGGAGTACTACTTTGGTTGTGTATTGAACTGTTAGGCTTTAAGACAGCACTTGGTATCGCTGCCATCTGTACTTTCCGTACTATAACAGCCTCCGTTGAGCAGGAGGAAAGATTCAGTTGAGTTTTGTTAATACAATGCCTAGTCACAACAACAGTTGTCTCAAGGTGCTTTATGTTGTAGTGTAAAGAGCCTATGATATTAGAAAGAAACTGTAACAGCCACATGACCCCCTATGAGCAACAACTTGATGACAATGGGGAGGAAAAACTCCCATTTAACAGGAAGAAGTCTCTGGTAGAAACAGGCTGAGGGAGGGGCATCCATCTGCTGTGACTGGTTGGAGTTGCGGGTAAAGAGAACAGACGAGAGAACGACGGGACAAAAGGCAAAGAATTAGAGAAAGAGCCACAGTTTAACCTGCATATAAAGCCAGATGGACAACACGTAAACTCCACACACGTGGTTTCAGTTTCAGACACAGCATTTAAGTTTTAGTAAGGTTCACAATCTTACTTTAGCATAGTAATATGCAAGCATTTGTATTCAGATAGTATTCAGATCAGTATATAGGTTTATAGGTTTATAAGTAAATATTTGACAAATAAATATTTTGACCCAATGAGGGTGATTCCTAAAAGTGCTGCTATATATTTACAATATAAATCATTGGCTCTAAACCAGAATCCGAATGGAAGTGCTAAAAAAAACTCATTATGTCATTAGCATCTAGCCTTTGGGTATCATGAATGTCTTTACAAAGGTGTGCACTGCTGAGATAATTGTGACTGAGGAAAAAGTGCCTGACCAGCTGCTACAGCAATCCCTCATTTGTGAGAATGAATGTAAAATACATCCAGGTGTTATTGTACAGTGTGCATGAATGTATGCATTTTTTAACAACAGCTGTAAGTATGAAGTATATAAAATGAGTGAATTACAGTGAACGACGGCTCCAATAATACTTCCTCCTATCATTGGTGTTCAATGACAGTAAGGACCAGTCAGCCCCATCATTACAACACGAAACTATAATTTTTCCACTCATTCTCTTCACCTGAATGTACAGTTATGTTGCATGTACACCTGGATCGCTTTGGAACAAGGTGAGTTTGCTGAAATTCCTACTGATTGTTTATGTTCTTTACAATCCCATGTACCAACTGGAATTTTAACTGAAACGGCTGTTCTCCCTGCAGTTCTGCATTTAACTGCTTCCATTATAATGCCAGATAAAAACAAAAAAAGTGTCTTCTTTGGAGCCCCAGATTCCAAAGAAGTGTGCAGTGGGAGATCATGTGATTTCACAGGGGAAAAAAGGAAAAAGCCAGTCTTTTAATGTAGTTGTTCACCTGTCATTTTCCACATTCCTCTATCCCACACTAGATTTAACTTTGACACCATTTCCTCAGAGACGTTGCAGCAAAATCATTCTGCCCTCTGATCAAAAAGCCATAGATGAGTGGAGAGGGCAGTGAGTGTCACAGTGACTCCCAGGATTTTGGCTTTGCAGCCAGACTTGAGCTCAATAAACTTTCATCCTAAAATAAATGCGAAATTAGAGGGTTATAGTATGGAGAGAAAAAAAGGGCCACTGGGCTTGGTTCTTGGCCCCACGCACTCAGCTGCTGTGGACTTTTCTTTCCTGTCTCCTATTATACTTGGTCTGCTGCCTGGATGAGTCAAGAGAGTGAGAAGAAGAAGAAATGGGTGGAAGAGGAGAGGCAGACAGAAAAATGAAGAGCACTGAAGGAAGGAATGGTAAAGACTTGCTTTACCGTCTCCTCCTCTGTCTCATCTTGCTTAAATGTTAGGGTAATGTAGACATTTGGGGACACTTTTCGATGAGTGGGATTCAGTTGCAAGGAAGGTGCTTCACCAAAAACCTGCTTTGGTTCCTACCATACTGTCCCAGTTTTACTTTTAGTTTTTCATGTATTTTCGCTAAATACTAGCAGTGCCAAGTGCAAGCCAAACTGGAAATTAAAAAGGTTCACCTTCAAAGTAATGTTTCTAGTTGGTGATGCACTTTTCACAGTTTCACTGCAGCTTGGAGATGAGCTGGCCAGTGCTTGTAGACAAGTCTTCCATTCAAACTACAAATGCAATAATATGCTTGCAACCAAAGCAATCACAAAATGGTCTTTTCGAGACATTTTGGGAGTACACATTTCTGGTTGCAAACCAGTCTCTAGGCCTGTGTCACTGAGGCTCTATTCACTTGAATTGTCATCACCATGAGTTAACATCACATGGTTGGTGGTCACGTGTCTAAAATGGTTATCTACAGCAGTGTTAGCCTGCAAGAAAGGCATCAAAGATTTAAGTTTGAATCTGTGAGTTCATACCTCACATTTGTTATTGTTTGAGATTTTCATTGATCAACACTAGAAGCCACCTGACAGACTTTGAAAATGGCAAAAAAAACAGACACAGTGCTATAATTCGTCAGCTAAACACAAATTTGTTCCACCTAACAGCAGATATGTCCAAATACAGGTACAGAAATCCCCTCAAACTTTTCCAAACACAGTGTTCTTTTGCTCTTCTACAGTGTCGTCTGCCTAATTTCTTTTCCAGTCATAAAAGATGTGTTTTAATGGCTGAGCCACGACTGTGTCCAAGAGTGACAAATCCAGATGTTTTTGGATGCTGGTGCTGCAACCTGAGCGAACATTCTCAGTGTAGAAGCCAACTGTCAGATCGATAGCAGACTAAAACAAGTGTCTAGCTGGAAATCCTCCTTGCTGAAGACAGATGTGAAATATTCAGTTTGTGCTGCTCACAGTTTGACAAAGTTATCTTTTCCTCTGTATCGCTTTTGGATACACATTTGATATATTTTATTATAAAACGAATTTGGGAACCTCTGCTTTCAAACACATCAAAAAGCAGGCTTGTTTGAAAGAAAAAAGCTTTTATTAAAGTGTTTATTAAAGCAAGCAAGCAAGGGCCCTCACAGTAGCAAGCCAGTGTTTAAGAGAGGCTGCTTTGCTGCCATCATTAATTAAGAACTAAGAAGATCAAGGGCTTTTTTTTAGGTATTTCAGTACCCCTGCGTGTTTTACAGTAGCTTCAGGTGCTTCTGTTTTTTAATTAGGAGCCTTAAACCACTTTGAGGCCCTGGCAAAATGTGTAGTAGGTGACTAAAGGTCTCAAAGGCCCCTACTGAAGACTAAATATGGCTGCACTGTAGGGGTTTGTTTTTGTTAGTGGAAAACTGATATAGAAATCTGTGGCCCCTTTCATCGCTCTTGCAGATGTGCTCTCATATAATGTCTACATTGATTTTTTTACTATGCACCTACTTAGAAAAGTGGCTTGGGAAGTTTTGGGAAGTGTGTTCCACATTCAGTTGTTTCATGTGTAAATTAAGGTTTAATCATCAATTGTTTTAGTCCCCCTGAAAAGTTAACACCCTGTAGCATAGAACTGCCTTTAGCAGAAGAAGCTTGAAGTAATTCTTTTCTATATGACTTTATCAGTCTGGCACATCATTGTGTAGGAATTTTTGCCCACACTTCTTTACTTTGCTTCAGTTCACTGAGGTTTGCCAGACTTTAAGTGAGCCATTTCAGCCACTCTCTCATAGATTTGCTGCTGTGCTTGGGATTATTGTCCTGTTGCAATTTGGGCCAAGATTTAGTTGTTGGACAGATGGTCTCACATTTGACTCTTCAATACTTTTGTATAAAGAGGAGTTCACGGTCGACTCGATGACTTCAAGGTGCCCACATGCTGTGGATGACAACCAAGCATAAAATTTTACCTTTCCACCACCGTGCTGACAGTTTCCTAAAAGTAATGACGTGAATAATGGCCAGTCATCTCTAGTTTGGTCTTGTCTGTCCAAAGGACATTGTTCCAGACGTCTTGTGGTTTGCAAACATGAACCATTTTGGTGTGCCCTTTGTGGACTGGTGCCAGCAGAACTACCTCCAGATCAATGCCAGTAAAACCAAGGAGCTGGTGGTAGACTTCCGCAGGCACAAGCATCCTCCACTGCAACCACTGAACATCCAAGGTATGGACATTGAGGCTGTGGACAGCTACAGGTACCTTGGTGTTCATCTGAACAACAAACTGGACTGGACTCATAACTCAGAAGCCCTCTACAGGAAAGGGCAGAGCAGGCTGTACCTGCTGCGGAGACTCAGGTCGTTTGGAGTGGAGGGCCCACTCCTGAAGACCTTCTATGACTCTGTGGTGGCCTCAGCTATCTTCTATGGTGTGATCTGCTGGGGCGGCAGCATCTCTGCTGGGGACAGGAAGAGACTGAACAGGCTGATCCGAAGGGCCAGCTCTGTTCTAGGATGCCCTCTAGACCCAGTGGAGGTGGTGAGTGACAGGAGAACGGCGGCTAAGCTGTCATCCCTGTTGGACAACATCTCCCACCCCATGCAAGAGACTCTGACACACTGAGCAGCTCCTTCAGTGGGAGACTGCGGCACCCACGGTGTGGGACGGAGAGATTTCGCAGGTCTTTCCTCCCCACTGCTGTCAGACTCCACAACAAAGACTTTTGCAGCTGATCAAACCCTCACACATGCAATAAGACTGCTGCAATTCTATATGCTATATGTGCAATTCTTGTAATTCTTCTTCTGACGAAGTTGTACTTTTGTATTTTCTTACTTAGTTGTATATAGCATTTGTATTTCTATTTTATTCTATTGTATATATTATTCTATTTTATTTTATTCTATTGTATATAGTATTTTATTTTATTTTATTTTATTTTATTTTATTGCATTCCAGTGTTTTCTAATTTCTGCTACATAACTTTGCACTTTTGCTGTAACAAAACAAATTTCCCACCTGTGGGACTAATAAAGGTCATCTTATGTTATCTTATCTTTAACTTGTGACTGACAGGTTGCTACCGTACAAATGTGTAGCATCTTTTGGTTTCTCAGTTGGAGCCAATTTTTGCTCATTATTCTTTTTTTTTCTTGAGCATTTTGATTGAAATCACCAAATTATGTTTTCTAAAAAGCACACAAGAATAAAAAGACCCATAACAGACAGGCTCTAAAGAAGGCTGAAGCAGGTGAGGTGGGCTGTGATCCACAGTTTCACTGCAGCTTGGAGATTAGCACATTTTAATGATACTGGTGGGAAAAAAATTTCAGTATTTAAGATGGAATTAAGCTTATCGCCCTCGAAGGAGTGTCTGACTAAATGTAAACTGATTTGGATTAAACCCGGAATAGTGTTTGGGGTCTTTAGTACCTGAGCTAAAGTGCTGATTGTTGCCACGGGCCTTTTTCTGGTTATTCAGCTGATTAAACGTGGTCAAGATCAGACTCCCCAGTGGCACGGCTCCATTAAGCAGCCTGCTTCCCCTCAGCTAATGGGTAGCATATGGCAGGTAGCAGGGTACAACTAACAAAGATGGGGCAGCAGGTTTTACATGCACTTAAACAGCAGCAGCTTGTTGTGTTCTCAGTCAAACATGAATGTGTAAACCCTTACCCCCTGCCTGTCTGAAGCCTTTCGAGTGCTGGGGCTGCAACACCACATGGAGAACACAGAGAGGGGGCAATTAAGCTTTATGAAATGCTGACAGGACTGCATCCTTGCAGCCAGGTGCTATATGTTATGTGCTTTAACCATTTTCAAAATGACTGTGCCCAAATGGGTATAAACACATGACGTTTTTAAAACCAACTGTTGGTTAATAAGAAAGACAAATTTAACGTGATGCTGGCTGCTATTCGATCTTATCAGGGGAGCATTACTCAAATTTAACAGGAGTAAACAAAAGAAAAGCACACGTTGCAAAATTTAGCTCCAGTTCGACCGATGAGAGTCAAGGTTCCACGTCACAGCTCAAAGTAAACATCGACATATTATTTACTGTAGCAGCAAGTTCATGACTGATTTCTAATTTATTTTCATTCTATAAACAGTAGCTTTAATTTCTGATGATGAAAATTAATACAGAAAGGTAAGCTACATAAAGATTTGGGTTGAAGCGTCTGGTGCAATAGAAGAGCCTCTCAGCTGTGATACAGACACTGACTTTTTTTGGAGGAAATACCATGAACTACTGTATAGTCAAGAAGAGAGACTCTGAGCCAAAAAGATTAGGGATGGTAAGAAAAAGCAGCAGCGTTTGAGGTCTCCACGTCATGCGTTGAACTACAATGAGTGCAGGGAGATGAGGGTGAGTCGGGAGTGGGTGGGTAAAAAACGGATGGACACAGTCTGATTGGCTCCAGTCGGTTGCCCATATTTAGATTAGCGTCATGTCCCTCCCTGGTTTGTGTTCAGCTGTGCTTTGGAATGAAATGTAAGATGTCTGGTTGTGCTCTCCCTCTTTCTCCCTCTCCCCACATCACGGAAACTCACTGAAAACTAGTTCACTGGCTTTGAAAAGCACCTTGCTCTGTCATTTATTAGCTGTCGCTCCCCTGGATGAATTCACATGCTGGCAGCTTTGGAAGTAAAGTCTTGTCATTTTTTCCTGGCTAATGATTTGTGTTGTAGATGGAAATCAGATCATATACTGATAACATTTAAGGATCAGTTTTTACTGATAGCCCCAGAGAGTTAAATTTGTAAGACTGTTTCTGTCTGCTAAACTCAAATTGGTGTCCTTTTTTCTTTTAGATAAAGCCAAAGATGTTCAAATAAAGAAGACCAGACACAGACTTTGCTGGTGCGTAGCTCATATATGTTGGCCACCACGAACCGTCTCCTAAACCTGACATTTTGTGTCATTGTGGTAGCTTACCAAATGATCTATTTTTTTTTTCTTTTCTGTCCACGTTTGCAAGCAAAAGAGGGGTGGAAAAAAAAAGGAGAGGAGGTGCTTGTCTTTGCCTAACATGAAGCATCAACTCTTCATTTCCCAGGCCTGCCACATCAACAAAGGGAGTATACTTGGCTTAGGAGCAAAGAGGAGGAACAAAAAACTAAAATCTTAAAATCGACCAGAGGGGGTGAAGAAGGGAAGGAGGAGCAGTTCGGGCAGAACTGAATTTGATCAGTTTATGGTGATGGGGGATAACTATGTGCCTATTTTACCCCCTGATGCCCGCGTTTCTAGTGTTAGTTCTGCTTTGTTATTGATGCAGTACTACACCATTTAAAAAGAAAAGGTATATGAAAAGAAGGTGCGTGAAGAGAAGAACAAATTATGCTTTAAAATATGCTCCTTAGCGCACGATCGCTGAGCAAAGGAAACCTTTTGTGAGGGAGAGTCTGAACAGAATGAATCATCTTTGCAATGCATCGAAGATCTGGCTTCATTTAAAACAGATGGTCCTAGTTAAAGCACATTGTCTAACCCAGGAAAGAATTTGATGGTAGTTTAACAGGATATAATACTCAGATGACATTTATTAAAATGTGATGTCACTTAGTGCTAAGGTAAAAGAAACTTAAATGTTAGAATAAAAGTGGGTGCGTCAGCTTCAGGTGGTGGAATTACATCAGGGGAAAAACTTTTCATTAAGTTTAATGCTTGTACTTAACCTGATAACGATGGTGGCCACCCACATCTATCCAAAGCTTCCTGCGCCTTCAGATTTTAATTACTGTTTTAGGCTGAGCCTTTAGGACTCTTTATATTACAATGTGTGACACCATAACAATCTGGGTCATGTAAATAAAAATCTTGAGATTACGAGCTGGCTTCTGTGATATCAAGGAAGATATCATGCTAAGACTTTTAAAAGCTTTTCATCCGTAGAGATCATAGACATAAGATTCTGGAGTGTGTAAAACTCCAGCGCTGGACTCCTCTCCGTCCACTGCTGCTCTCCCTCTCAACATGTCGAGACACTCAGCAGTCTGCATTCCTCCTTTGCACAGTTTTCCTGGAGCTCAGCCGCTTTACAAGACACCATTACTGAATGCAATCTGCTTTCCCTATCATCTGCAATAGAAAGATTGATGTAGTTTAATATCATATTCTGCTGTTTCTTCGCTCTACTTGCAGTTGTAGAAGCACAGGCATGAACTACCAGTAAACACATATTGTAGCTCAAGACTTTATTATTTACACCTGATCTGTTTGTCTTTTTCCACCATATATATCCTCACTCTTGACTTCGACAAACACATTTTGTAGTCTCTCTCTCTCGCTCCCTCTCTCTTTCATTTCGGTCCTGTCTCTACCTGTCTTGTGCATTGCTGAAGTTCTTGATTTCTCTTCACTCCCCCTCCCGCTTCCCCTTTAACATCAGTGAGAGGAAGAGGAGCACCCAGTCAAAAAAAAAGTAGCCACCCTGGGGCATCATCAGAGTTCACGAGGTAGCAGTGCAGACCTAGTGTCGGACTCCACCTTCTCCCACACATTAAACCCAGCCTCGATCCCACCCAACTGTGTTTGACTTGTCAATAGGACTTTTTTGCAGGCAGACGTTCGCCACACCATGAAATCCTACAGTTTGTCTTTGCACTTCGAAGCAGGGCTGTCATTTTTTATGCAGTGCAGTTCTGGTCACGTGCAGAGGTTTTTATTGTGTCGTTCACAGCAGTAAAGTGTAAGAAAAGATTATAGCCCTGCAGCACTCCTCCCACTTCTAACCAGGATTCTTTTTTATTTCAAAACCTTTCTCTTGATATCTCTTCTGATGTCATTGCTTTAGAAAAGTGCTTCTTCTTTTTACATTTTAATGTCAAAATGTTATGTTCTACAAATGTATTTGAGAAAAGCAAAAGAAAGGGGACGGCAACAGGGGATAACTTGGATAAATGAGGGAAACATCTTTTTGTTCTGTCCCACACATGAGTTCAATTCTTTAAGCATCTGGAAGCACTTACAGCTGCAGGGCTGGCTGTACTATGCTCTGAACTGCGACTTCAACTTCGGAAACAAAACTTTAAGGAAAAAAAAATGAAAACAGGCTCAAGGATTTTTGGTTAGTCGCACAAAAACATTCTATATACCGGTATAGATGCATTCATCGAAGTTATTACATTATCTTCTATGCAAAGCACATTTTAAAATATAATTTATCTCAAAGCTCAATTAAAAGCAGCATACTAGCATATATTCACAACCTCTGTGATTCTATTTAAGTGCACGCCTGTGCATCCTGAGACGGACAGGGTTTCACATATCAGCCGGTCAGTAGTGCAGTGTCAGGTAAAATGTTCTAAACAACAACAAGTATAATCAGTGTTTAATTGTTATAAATATTACTGCAAGCTAAAAAAAAAAATATCTGTTCACATTCTCTGGTTAGGCAGTCATGTTACTGTAGGAAGAGAGCTATTTAGCAGTTTATTGGTACTTGATCTGAAACTTCTGTGTCTCCTTGAGTGTGACAAAGTTATGTGAACGGTGAGTGAAGTCCTGACTGCTCCGCATCTACAGCCCTCAAGACTAGATGTCCTGAATATGTGGCAGCATGTGAGGCAGCAGTTTTCTCAGCAGCTCTCTGTTTCTTCTCCAGTTTATGGTGCCTCTGTGAAATATGGTCAGGACTAGGATGGGGAGATCCACCTTCTTCATCCTGCAGAGGGAGTGAAGGCGTTGTTGAGCTTTCATGATGACGACTGTGTTGTCATCACTGGAGGTTTGCATGAATGTCAGATGAACTCCCAAGGACCGTCTCCACCTGAGAGCTCCAGATAGCCAGTGGGACATGTTGCTGATAGCTAGTCCTCAAGGCAATTATAATCTCCTTGGTTTTGTAAAGAATACCCTTTGAAATTTGCCCGTGGGACATGTGGGGAGCATCATCTCAGCCATCAGCTGATACTGTACTTACTTATGCATGCAACATTTTCTGGATCATAGGAACATATTGTATTTCAGTATAGTAGTCTACGTTATGACTAGTACCTTTGAAGATTAAATTAACCATAACAAACAAGTAATTTTACTCTATAGTGTGGCTAACCTAAAGAAAACTTTGACAAAACAGGTCTCATTAAAATAATGCACTCGCTTCTTCTGGAGTTTTAACCACATTTTTGTTTCTCTGTTGTTAATGTTACCATTCTTAAACCCATGTCCAACCTGATGTAGATCAAAGGTAAACATATTTCACTGTTAAGTGAGTGAGTGTCTATGCAAACAGAGGGAAAGTGATTCCTGCACTCCTTGTCTCCAGCACCTTCGGGGCATTACAAGCCATAACAAGTAGGCTACCTACTCCTTTATATCACTTGTAGCTATCCTTGTGTTGCTAATCAATTTTTTATTCATCTGTTTAGTTTTCTATTTTGTTACCAACTCTAGAGGCGCAACAAATGATTTCTTAAGCTTTTATTCTTGTTTACAAGTCTATTTTTATCTATTTTCCTTAATCTTTTGTCATAGAAAAGTGAATCTTTTAGAGGTTTGGCCAAACAAAAACAAACCTCTAAGCGTTTTAGCACTTAGTTTAGTTGAATTGTTAATTAAGGATGTAACAGATTATCCATAATAATCATTACTTGTAGTCCTTTTCTCCCGTTATATCTTGTTTTTGTTATATAGTTTTATTCTATGTGTAGGCTGAATGGCCCAAGACAGGGGAAAACTGATAAGAAAGACAAATATGACCTAATATGATGCAGAAAATCTTAAATACGTGCACAACTACAGGCACTCAGTGGCATGAAGGATACAAAATGTCCTGAAGTGGCAACTTACTTTGCAGGAAAAACTATAGACCAGAAGGCTAAAGGTGGAGTCGCTCATTGTGGTCCCAGTGATGTCTTTGTCTGTGGTGCAGCGTTTGCAGTGGGGAAATTTAATCACACTCATCTCGCTGGAAGACCAAACACATGAGTTCAATGAGGGTGAATCATGAGCCAGAGCATCTCGTCTGTAATAATAACCTCCAGCTTTGCCTTAGTCTTTATCTCATACTGAAAGAGGAAAAGGTGATGGTAGAAAACCTTTATGAAGCCCCAAAATTGTCTACATGCTCCTTAACCCCTTTAGATGTTTAAACTAATCCTGCCTTTCCACAGTGCCTGAATGCCAAAGTAAAAACATGTAGGTACGACCCCTCTGGGGTCATTAATTTGCACGGCGTTTTAGTTAGATCTGGGACCAGTGAGTAGAAGCCAGAGAAAACACCCCCTCCCAGTAGGAAAACAAAATCTACACCACAGAGGAGATTAAAACTAAGCACCTCAGCTGGAGATTGAAGTGGAGATGTAATTAATTAGAGGACATATTTAATTATAACAGTCCAGAAGTTTTTGTACCACATGCAAAAATAATATAATAATAAATTCAGTTTAAACTGTTTATGAAGGTATTAAGTCTGCCACCTTCTGGCCAAATGTTTCCCACCTCTATGTTAAGTACAAAAGTAAACACTTGGTGTGCATGCAGATCACGAGCTAAGCATGTCTCAGCAAACTGTGTAACACGTTTGCAGGGATGTGGAAAGGGTATGTTGTTGAGGTGAGCTCAAGAACAAATCTATTTTTGTTCCTTTTAATTTTAAATGTGAAAAAAAAGTTAAATTAAGTTTATTTATACTTCCCCGCATCACAGTGTGCACCAGAGGGTTGCTCAGCCTGCGCAGCATTTAACACTTTCTGTACTTGGATGCCTGATTCACAAAGGGAAAAACGCCACATTAAAAAAAATGACTGTCTATAATAGTCATGTGTTGAGGAGTCATCGCCTAAGAGGGCTGACTGGGATTAAACCCACAGAAGAGCCCCATCTAGTGCATAAGCTCCCCTGAACTTTAGAAGCTCCCTCATGGTGTAAACATGAGATGACGAATGCGGATGCATTAGGGAAATGAGCATTAGTGGAGAACGGGCTTGGAGTGACGACCAAACGGTGAAATATGAGACTGGATTGTGTCCGAAGCAGCCACTGGAAGGTGGAGCTGCAGTCACATAGTGCAGATGGGTGTGAAAGAGCAAAGAGTTAAATTCTTTCATTCAAGCAAAAGGATAACATCTTTTTTCTATGTTACATTGCTCAGCTGTTAGAAATTGCTAATAATGGATTCAAGACAGAGATTCATATCATCAGTACAGCTCAACACATGGTGTAATTGAGGGTGACTTTTTAGTCTGCCAGATAATTATTACTTTAATTTTCTTTAAGCAACGTGGCGCCAACTCATTCTGTTTGAGTTTTAAATAAATGGACACAAAACTCAGGACTGGATAAAGACGGTCCAGATGTTTTCTATCTAACCGATATAGAGGTAATAATTACAGGAATAGACACTTGACTTTAAAAAGTGCGCTGGATGAATACCCAAAATTACCCTTTCATAAAAAAAGAGATGTGAATATACAAAGTTAGCCTCCAGTGTTCTCCTGTCTTTGGGCCCCTCTGGCACTTGGTCCTCTCTCTTCCCTGTTCTCTCTTGCTCACTCTCCCAGCCAAGCTCCAAACATGCAGCAGTCTTACATCAAATACATCAAACAGATGAAAAGGGAAAGTATAGGCCTGCCAAGACACATTCATTTCTGCTGTTAGGCTGGGAAGGAGAATTTTTGTGAGTTTAAAAAAAGGTGTTGTGCTGAATTTAAATCCACAGAATTAAATTGTGCATGAAGCATGCACTGCCTACCTGATATTATCATAACCTGTATGTAAAAGGAAGACGTGTCATCATGATGTCACATATTCATTTCTGGAGTCTAGATTTTAAAGCCTAAATGTTTGTTTTTTGGTCTGAGAAGTGTCCAAATTTGGTGAGATCCACTTGTGTCAAAGTGAGATATGGGGGTAAAATAGGGTATTTTAATGTGGCATTCCACAGGGATTGATTCACTTTTGGAGCTAGCTTCAAGTGGCCTTGGAGGAACTGCTGGCACTTTAACCCTATCAGCCAGCATGCATGTCTGGTGCCGTCTGGTAGTTAGTTTCTTGATTTCAATGCAAACATAGGCAATGTTTTAGTACAAGTAAAAGGAAAACTGAGAGTGTGAAAGGAGTCATTTTCGTAATTAGCCAACATGGAAAGCTCATTGTTCAGCAGCTACCCTGAGATTTACTGCTTTGGTTCAACACCATTGTTGAACCCTACTTGTAGAGCACTTGGTAGCTAGATAGTGAAGCCAGTGTAGCTTTAATCAAATAAAGAGGCAGATATTTATCCAATGATATAGTATGTACCTTAAACTGAGACTTTAAAAATGATTAAGCTGATATTGTGAGCTCTAAGTGTAAAGACATAACAACTAGTTTCAGATTGTGGAAGGCTTTTCATGCAGACAAAAGAGAGTTTTGGGAAGCTGCCATTTTCCTTGGATTTTCCATTTAGCTCAACAGAGAGATGGCCCCAAACATCAGCTTTTTATCGAAATCACAGAAGAAGTTTGTGATCTTTGCAAAGCAGGAAAACAACTGATTTGAAGGAATCAAGGAAAAAAGACACGACAAAAAATGTTTTGTCTTTACATATTAGATGGTGGAAAAAAAGGGTGTATATATAATGCAGCTTACAAAGGTTTTAAAGAACATCAACTATGATGGGTTAGTAAAGTAGGAGTGACCCTAACTCGGCTGGCTCTTTCTTTTTTTTACCTGCTCTTGCCTTTAAACCCAGTCTGATCCTAAGTGCAAACTTCAGACTGGGTCTTCCTCTCCTCTGTGTCGCCTAAAACTTTCTTCTCAGAGTTCTCATATTGGTAGCAGCTGTGGTTGCTGGCTGAGTGCAAGCTGTGGGAGGCTGTGGCCGGCCAGCAGGGAGGAGCTCCAACATCTGGAAAAGAAGAAAATCTGGCTGAAGCACAGAAACGAGAGCCTGGTAACATGACTACTCGCTGAGCCAAGCCTGCTGCACAGTGTTTGCAAGTTTGCTGTCTGCTTTATGCAAATGCTTTTTCTTTTTTTTCTAAAGGTGGTTGTGTCGCTGGACTGCCAGTCAATCACAGACGCACTCATTTAACAGTGTAGATCTGCAGAGTAGTCAAAGCAGTGGAAAGAACGGACTGCTTTTGTTAAAATTTGACCCTCTGGGCCTCTCCTGGTGCAAGAGCATGTCTAAACATGTGGGAGCCGTCTGTGAGAGGAAAAAAGAGAAAGGGGGTTGAGGTGGTGCTTGTGCTGGTCAAGAAAACCTAAAATTTCTCCTATGATCTGCCCACTTTAGGTCACATAATTTTCTTTTCAGAATGTGGTTGTATTTTTAGTGAAAACTGAGAGGAAACAACCCCTTTAGTTTTTGTTCTCTGTTATTTACTTTTTGGATTTACATACGAACAAACTTTTACTTGTGATAAGTTGAAAGTAGGTGTAAATTATTAGAATTGCGTGAACTGTAAAACGTCCAAATAAAGCAATCTGTATCGGGGCGATCGTGGCTCAAGAGTTGGGAGTTCGCCTTGTAATCGGAAGGTTGCCGGTTCGAGCCTGGCTTGGACAGTCTCGGTCGTTGTGTCCTTGGGCAAGACACTTCACCCGTTGCCTACTGGTGGTGGTCAAAGGGCCCGGTGGCGCCAGTGTCCGGCAGCCTCGCCTCTGTCAGTGTGCCCCAGGGTGGCTGTGGCTACAATGTAGCTTGCCATCACCAGTGTATGAATGGGTGGATGACTGGATATGTAAAGCGCTTTGGGGTCCTTAGGGACTAGTAAAGCGCTATATAAATACAGGCCATTTACCATTTATTGGTATTAAAGAAGATGAGAACACCAACTCTAGTTTCAGGTTGGGTTAGAGATCTAACCATGCGTAGGCAGCACTAACTGAGATTTTCATTGCAGGAGAACCTGGAGGTCCCGAGAGAAACCTGCACTAACACAGGGAGAATATGCAACTTCACACAGAAAATTCTGAACCTACAACCTTCCTCTGTGATCTACAGCTTATGTTTTGCAGGTGTAACGTTACAAAGGCTGCCAGTTTAGCATTAATAGTAAGAAAAGAAAGTATAGCATAGGTTGATGGACATTTAATTACTTTTGCAGGTCATGTGGTATAGTTTAAGTTCATGTAAATTAGGTCATGTTGGACAAAATAATGAAGGGGACATAAACATGTTTCAGTCCAGTGGTTTTTGTCATTCAAAACAACAATGTACACTGTTGGAAGAGTCTTTCTCTGGGAACCTTGAGCTGCATCCAGTAGTTCAGCCTGGTCCAAATTAATGGACAGGCCAGCCATCCGACAGGCTGTCTCCCGTGAAGCCACGTCACTAAAAAAAAAGGATGAGTTAACTTGATTCCCGAACTGAAAAAAGGGAAAAACTGAATTCAAGTTGGTCTGTGAGTCAGTCAGAACTCAGTGTAGGAAAGTAATAGTTATTTCGGGTGATGTTGTGCACTTTATCATGCCATGGTAATTACAAGTTTTGGTGTACTGAAGTTCCAGCAACACACAGTCAGTATAATTAGCTCCTCATTCCTTGAATTTAATTTTGGCCCTTTTTATTCTAAAACATTGTATGAAAGATAGTAAAGCTTGCAGCTTTTTTACTGTAACTTTAACTGCAGTAGGAGCTTATCCAGGGTTTGTAGAGCAGAGGGACTGGAGGCTGACAGGGAAGGAAAGAGGTGCTGGCATACCACCGTCTGCCTGGACAGAGGGGACATTCTTCTCCTCGGATCCCCCCAGTCGTCCTCTACAAACCACAGCTTGTCAACCAATCTGCCCACCGTTTACTAAGGAAATGTTCACTTGCTGCAGGAAGTCTGAGGTTTCCCCTCATATGTTTGATTTCAGCAGTTACACAAACAAAACGAGGGTTTGGAAGTCAGGTCAGAACAACATAGGTGGGAACTAAACCCACAGGGGCCTTATAATCTCAGTTCACCTGTAAAAGATCTTTAAATAAACAGCAAAAATAATAACCTATTTGACACAACACTATAAAATAATTATTGTTGAAAGATTGATACGATAATTTGTGAAAATCCTGCATCTTTTTTTTATGTGCACACAAAAAAGTACGAATATATACCCATTTCTCATAAAACCATCCCAACCCCTAAGAAATATTGATTTAAATAATACAGCGTTGCAGTTTACTTAAAATTGCTTTCAGTATTTGTTAACAGCACAACAACCACAACTGAAAACATCTGTAAGTACTTGATGGATTATTAAATATATTGTTAAGATAATTTGTGATTAGCATATATGAAAACCTTAAAGCCAAACAAGGTGAGAAATGGATGTGTTAGTGTGACAAAATATGATGCAAAATGTGATTTTTATGAGTGAACCAGCAGGCTACAGACTTTATTTTAGTATCTGCCGCAGTCATAATGATCATTTCAAACACAAAAAACAACAACAAAAGAATAAAAATTTATTTAAATTTGAGTCTTCATTGCAAGTGGATTATTTCCCTTAATAAAAACAAGACATCCTATCCATCAAATAAGTGAATTCTAATGTAAAAAATTAGGATTTGAGAATTTAAACAAGTGTTGTGTTCTCGTGAGCTTCCCACAATATTTCAGGGTCCTGTTATACCCTACTTGTGTAGTTCCGTTTTTGTCCTGCAGGGGAAGAAGAGAGCAATTTCACTGCAGTTTCTTCTGAGCCAGCTTTGCCAGTTCTCTGGCTTTCCTTCTCTTCAGCTTCTTCTTGAGGAGGAGCAAGTCAATGTAGATAATGCGGTCCAACACAGCACAGGCACAGAGGAGTCCACCATGCAGAGCACCAGCTATCCCATTGCTGAACACATCTTGGCCTGGAAGACACAGCCACACATGCATACCTCTGTATGAGACGTTACTTGGAAGACAGATTCAAATCGGTGTGTTCTTTCTTCTGAAGCTTCTTAAATAAATGGTAAATGGCCTGTATTTGTATAGCACTTTACTTAGTCTGTAAGGACCCCAAAGTGCTTCGCACTACATTCAGTCATCCACCCATTCACACACACATTCACACACTGGTGATGGCAAGCTACATTGTAGCCACAGCCACCCTGGGGCGCACTGACAGAGGCGAGGCTGCCGGACACTGGCGCCACCGGGCCCTCTGACCACCACCAGTAGGCAACGGGTGAAGTGTCTTGCCCAAGGACACAACGGCCGAGACTGTCAAACCGGCAACCTTCCGATTACAAGACGAACTGCCAACTCTTGAGCCACGATCGCCCCCAATAATATATCCGTCTCTGCTTTGGGACTTTTTTATGATCATGTTTTCATAGCACCATTGTAGTCACCAGCAAAAGACGACTTATTTGCTGCTAACAGATACAGCGAAAGTAAACTGTCATATTTAAAAGCATTATCTTAGTCAATTACTATCCTTCCACTTCCTCTCGAACCTTTCATTTAAACAGGAAAAGGCGCTGAGTGCATGAAAATACAATAAAGCAATAAAAGCCCATAAAGTTATCATATACATAATACCAAGAAGGCAAGGACATCAGCATGAAAAATGTCAGTTCCAAGAAAACTGTACATTGTTCACCAAAAGGGACTTATATTGATTAAAAGGGATTAGCCTATCTAATTTTACAAGCTTCTGCAGATAGCTGTAAACGCTATACTCAAAAGCCAATTTCCCAGTCCCTCAAATAAGATGATGGTTTTCAAGAACCAGATAATCTTGGAACCAAGTGCGGTTATTATGCTTTTTCAAAGAACAGCTCATCATTAAGCCTGAAAAAAAGATAAGCTTAAGAGCATTATATTCTCTATAAAACTAGTATTTCCTTCAGCTTAAATCAAGTTTTATTATTCAGTTATCTAGAAAACAGCTTGCATTCTGTTATATCGCAGCAACAGTTTAAGATTGGTTAAACTTTGCTGTACGGTAAATCTGTATGCATTTTTTGGGGGGAACTTGAGGACCACGGGTCACTTTTGTGTATAAAGTTGCTCACAGTTGCTCACAGCTCAGTGTTGCTGTTTCTACCTTTCATTTATGAAATTTATTATTTATTTGTGAAACTGAAAAGTGGTCTTAAATTAAAGTCCTGTCAATACTCATAAAGCTAACTATTAAACCAAAAACGCTTGGTTTGATTTCTAGCTGATTCAAAATAATTTGATGATTGGGAATATATCTACAGTATATACCCTTCCTTTACTCTATCCTAAAACCTAATTGATACGATTTAAATTCTTGCAGATGATTTTTAGCATAAAATCCATATTTTCATACCTGAGATGTACAGGTTCTTGACTGGGGTGTTGCATCTGTTTTTGGCTACGGCCTCAGCATGGAAACGCTCCAGGTTGTGCTCAGCGGAGTACATGGCTCCATGCTGAGCACCCAGGTAGTGCATGTTTGTCAGTGGCGTCGCCACATCCTGGAAAACCAACTGAAAAACACAACACATGCAGATTTAACAAAACCCTTCCTACTTGATGTCAACAAACAAGCATTAATAGTTTGTATACATTACCAATAGCTTTTGATTTGTTTCTTTATTCCTTAAAAGTATATTTTTTTATTAAATTTAACATACAGCAGAAAAAACAGCAGAATCACATCTAAACATGACGGATCCTACCTTGTCTTTAATTTTAGGGAACACAGTGCAGGCCCAGTCAAAGAGGTTCTTAGCAAATCGCATTTTGTAATTGTAGTATTCATCACCCCTTTTGCGTACAGTAGTGTCTTTCCATTGCTCAAACCATTCATAGTTAACCATGGTGAGTATTGTCATGCAGGATTTTCCTGTAGAAATGAACAGCAAGTCACCACTCTTAATTTGTGTGGACTTTCAGTTCTGTGTTAGATCGTATAAAATATGCCAAAGAATATATTTTATTTTAAAGCTAAATACTTGACGTGCTCGACGTTTAAAATTTTGAGGTCAACATATGTTCATGTAAAAAGCTGAGACCTCAGACTGCCCTCAATGCCCAGTTTTTGACAGTTTTTTTCTTCTCCTGGCTTTCTATAGTATCAAACAGAGAGGATGTCCTTATATAGTCATCGAGCCAGCCTATCAGAAGAAGATGGCTTAAAGAAAGGGGGAAGGGCGCTAAAACAGCTTCTTTCAGGCAGAGGGATGGACAGTGTTATTTATTCAAAATCATTCAAATCTTGCAAAGAGTCTTGAGAGTATAGAGCACTTTAATCCTCATTTAAAATATGTTTTGTTAGATCTCATAAATATCCTTTGGATACTGTAGAAATAGTGAGTAATTGTTATTAATATGTACCAGGATGTCTTATCTTGGCTTCAGGGTCTTTAGAAGATGGCACTGTGATGAAAATCATGGGGATGTTATCAGGTGCTTCCTCTCTGCTCAATCCAAAGTAGTCCTCCATCCTAAAATAAAATAAAAAATACAAATCATAAATCCCATAAAGAGCAATCTTAACTCCGTTTCAATTAAATTAAGGTTTATTTAGGTAGTACCGGTCATCAACAGTCACCTCACCTGTAGAAAGTCCTAACAATCAAGTGACTCCCTATGAGCAAGCACTAGGCAACAGTGGGAAGGAAAAACTCCCTTTTAACAGGGAGAAATCTCCAGCAGAACAAGGCTCAAGCATGGCCAGTTGGGTGGGTAAGGGAAAAGGTAAAAAAGAGGGAAAATAGAGCACACGGAGACTGGACAAAACACAGACGAAAGGAGATGAACATGACTGATCTTCTGCCCTATGTAGCGAACAAGAAAGGACCTTTAACTTTAAAAAAAAAACAACATCATAAGCCATATACTGTGTTTATTTAAATAAAATATTTAGCATAATGTTCAGCTATGGTGTTTTTTCTTTGTTCTGAAATAAGATTGTATCTATAAAAATGTGTGAGACTTGAGCAGGAGAGATTTTCTTGTTTATTCTGATACAGCAGCGCCCCCTTGTGGTTGGTTAATGCTGCCTTTCTCTTCTTTGCAATCGGTGCTCTGCAATACTCACGACTTGTCCATATCATTGTCTTTGAACAGCCAGAAATTAGTGGAAACGAGGTCCAGTTCCTCCTTTGTTCCATCAAAGCCAGAGAAGACTAATAATGATCCTCTGCCATGTTTCATCATGTTCAGTCGTTGCTGAATATCTATAATATAGAAGCATTACTTAGACATTATTTATCACCTTGTATCGTCTTCACTTCACCTGCATTTGTCGCTCTGGCCAACTTTACCTCAGTTTCAGTAAAGTTTCTCACCTGGTTTGGCTTGTATCTCAGGGGGTAGAAGTTTCTGGAACGTATTGAAGATTCCACAGTTTGAAACCACCACAGGCGCATGAATTTCCACTTCCTCTTGACCTTTCCTCACCTTTACACCTATCTCAAACAAACACACACTATTGACTTGACAATAACTTAACCTTACACTGATTTTAAAAATGAGGTGGATTCTGCTCTCACCATAAGCAGCTCCCTCTTCATTAACCAGGATCTGGGAGACGGGAGCTCTCACCAGGCAGTTTCCTCCATATTTCTGAATGGTGCGAATGATGTGGAAAGGAATCTCACTGGCCCCGCCTTTAGGGTAGTACGCTCCTCGTTTGTAGTGATGAATCATGAGGGCATTCATCAGGACACTGGAGTCCTTTGGTGGCACACCTATATACATAAAGAATAAGTGAACTAAATCTGCCGCAGGGATGAAATTGGCCTTTTTTTACAGGGGTGACAGCAGGAAAGGAAGGGAATTACTGCAAAACAGAATGAGGCACAATATTTGTTATTTTCTTGTTTGATTAATTGCTAGAAGACAAAATTGTAACTGAATTTTTAAAAAGTTGATGAATTGCATACCCCTATTATACAGTACATATTGCGCACAGTAACTTTTTATATTTATCTCGGGGTTTGTAGTCTTATTATTGTGGGCCCCTGATAATATTACAGCCTCTATTTCCCTTACCTAGAAGTCTCACTGCAAATCAATACAAGTTCGGAGTAACCATGTCCACCTCGAGGACTGATGTAAATCATATGCTATGACGCTTTTACTCATTAGAGCCTCGATGAGAGATTTTTTTTGTTTTTTTTAACTGCTCTCGACCATTAAAAAAAAGATCTTCTGACAACTGGTGTCCCAACACCTGATTCCAGACACCTTATGATGGTTTTCTCTTTTAACTTGTCCCCAAATATGTACCACATATACAGTATATGATTTCTAAAAACTAATGGGAAACCCAAGCTCCCACCCATCTTCGGGACACATTGGATCTACACTTCTGTGATGTGGCAAGACATTACTGTTGGTATTGATTTAACATAGCAAGGCTTATGTATGTGTGTCTCTCTCTCTCTTTTTGTTTGTCTTCTTTTGTTGTGTGTCTCATGATATGGAACAATTTTCAACTTAACTCAAAATCCATCCATCCATCCATTCGCTTATCCTTTTCAGGGTCGCGGGGGGCGCTGGAGCCTATCCCAGCTGTCATAGGGCGAGAGGCAGGGTACACCCTGGACAGGTCGCCAGTCTGTCGCAGGGCCAACACACAGGGACAGACAACCAGTCGCACTCACATTCATTCGCACATTCACACCTAGTGACAATTTGGATTATCCAGTTAACCTATCCCCACAAGCTGCATGTCTTTGGACGGTGGGAGGAAGCCGGAGTACCCGGAGGGAACCCACGCAAACACGGGGAGAACATGCAAACTCCACACAGAAAGACCCCGGCCTGATGTTGGAATTGAACTCAGGACCTTCTTGCTGTGCGTCAACAGTGCTAACCACCGTGCCACTCAAAATCAAAAGTTTTTTTTCAGGTTGGAGTTCAGTTGAAATTTTGAGATATCTGACTCAAGATTTGATATAACAACCTTAAATTTTGACTTCTAGATATCCAAAAGTATTTTATTTTCAGTGGCAAAAATAGAAATAAATAACTATATTATATCTTATGTTTTCTGTTATGACGATAACTTTTTGAGTTCATACCATAGAAAAAGTAAGAAAAGATGGTATGGAGATCCTTGTTGCTGGTCAAGGTGTTCACAAAATCTGTTGCACATGTGCCAGAGAGGCGGAAAACTGGAGAGATGAGGTCTGCAATGCCTGACTTCAGCAGGAATAAAGACACCCACTGCGGGATAAGCTTGAGAGTTGCCAGGTAGTGCGTCTTCTTAGCTGAGATCTGTTGAAAAACCAGGGGAATTTGTAAGCATTTTATTTTAAAGCTTCCGACAGTTGAGACTGAAATATGTGTGTAATAAGTGATGAAGTAACAACAGCACCTTCATGATTTTAAAGAACTTGTCAATGGCTTCTGTGTCATCAGGAAACTGCTTCATCAGGTGAGCTTTCATCTCAGTTTTCCCACAGTAGATGGTGTACTCTCGTTTTTCGTTGCCCAGGCCGATTTGAATGGTGTCAAAATGTTGATCGAGCTGGTGAAACTCCAGCTGGCCCTCTGAGATCTGGTCAAAGGCGATACGCAGCAGACTGTTCTCATGGAGCTGGCCAATGTAGTGAAGCCCTGAAGATGAAGGAAGTGAACATTTTTAGATAGAAAAGAATGATTTTTAGGACTGTAGGGTTATGATGGCTGAGCGCATGCCTTTATTTGCTCTTTCTCTGAAAAAGCAGCTGTCACCCTAGACAGACCAAATTATCATCAGCCTATTGCTTTAGTTGTATCATTATTCTTTCTGTGTCAGTTATTTTTTATGTAATTCAAGCTGTTAGCATGAATCTCTAATGATTCTCCAAATGACTGTTCTGGAAAATGTAACAGTTCCTTAAAAAGAGTGATACTTATGTGTCAGTCATAGAAGATTTCTCACCGACATCAAACTCAAAGCCTTTCTCTATGTAAGTGTGGCAGCAGCCTCCGGCCTGGTCATGTTGCTCCAGCACCAGCACTTTCTTTCCTGCTTTGGCCAGTGTGGCTCCAGCCGTCAGACCACCAATACCACTGCCAATGACGATGACGTCCAGGTTCTTGGGCACTTTGTCAACGCTGAAACCTGCACAGAAACATACAGTTGGTGGTGTTAACCTAGTAAAGATTTTTGTTCCAGTTCACATCGTTATCATAAAAGTCCATTATAAATTTTATCGTGTCCAAGTGCTGAAACTGGGACGTCAAAATGCATCGTTTGCAACCTGTGTTACATAATACAGGCTGAAGGTTGTGCACTTCTCTTGTCATAAACATTGAACTGGTGCTGGTATCTGTGTTTTCCCATTAGCAATAGCTGTAATCTAATTAAGATAAAACACACACATGGAAAAACTGTTGGTTTATTTAGTGACAGTTTTCTCATCTCTAAGATCACTAAGATAACAGTATCAGCACTTATAATGACTATAGCAAATTCATTTCAGATATCTATATTCATTATCTATGTATTTATTTAATGCATAGATAATGCATTAAATAAAAGGTAAAATCTTTACCTCATCAGACTGGTGTCACAGAAACCTCTGTTCAATGCAAAGTAAAGGTTTTTAAAGTAACAGTAACTTTGCTTAACATAGAAACTGGAATTTTAGTTCACTAAAATACTGTGTGCTTTCATACAGTGCTTTATTCTATATCCTTCTAGCATCCATGTACAATTTAGAATCACCAATTACATTTACGGGCTTGTTTTTGGACTGTAGGAGGAAACCCACTCCAGCTAGAGCATAAACCAGGAATCTTCTTAATGCGAGGCAACAGTTTGCACCAGTGTTAACAAACGTGCTGCCCCCATGTGGCAATTGTACTTCTTTAAATATATGGTTTATTAATAACAGAATGTGTTTTAATTTTTGTTTAACTGATTTTTAACAGTTAAGCTTTTGAATATTTTTGCTTTTTATAATTTGGCCTAAATGTAAAACTTTTCGTACAAAATAGATATAATATAGAACTCTTTATTTGTTAAAAATCATTTTATAAAAAGAGGAGCATAATATAATAATCACACCCTTAAGATGAACTTTTTGAAGAAAGATTTGAATTCGTTCTTCCTGTATGAATGACTCACTGACTTTTTTTTAAAGTTAGGCCATAATATCTTGAAGTGATATAATAAAAATAAAAAGTTGTTTATGTTCCCCTCCCTTTCTAGGCTGGGCTAATTATCCAGGAATTCTGACTATCCAGGAACAACTTTATTCTGATGCTGCATGCAGCTCTTTTCACCTGCAGTCATTTTACCTTGCTTGATGACTTTGTCGCGCTTCTTCTGATCAAACTCCCGCGGTGCAGGCGGTCTCACTGAGTTGAGCGAGAAAGGGCTCGGTTTCCCAAACAGGTACCAGTATGTGCTACCTGCACATATGAGCAGGCAGACTAAGAAAATCAAGAGCCACATCTCAGAGACTGTCAATTTGCTGATTCTGGATCTCGATCTGCAGCAGGATTGTTCACGGCAGCAATTGCAGGTGTGATCTAAACACTCGCCTCCCTGAGGAGGCACCTTTTATCCTGCTGAATGCCAAAGGTCTGGGGAAAAGGGGGCAAGAGATTGCTATGTAGTGATATATGTGTTATGACAAGCAGTAAAGTGGCGAAAGGCCCATTTTTCCTGTGATAACAGATTACAATAACGATGGTGTGTAATGCATTTTTTGCTGAGCACTTATTTAGGGCAAAGACAAAAGCATCAAAGGAAAATTAGGAACTGGTCTAATTGTTTTGTTGTTGTTGTTTTTTTGAAGAAATTCCTAAAATGTTAAAGATACTGAAACTGTGTAGGGGAATCTGAATGCCAATTGTTTTAAAGAATAAATACTAAAGATATTAATTTCAAATCAATAACCCATTTTATTGCATAAACTGCATTTAGTCAATCTAGAGCGTTCACGGCAAATCTAGATAGAGATAGTTGTAATTGCTTGTATCTGATAAGACAATTTAGATAATATTGTATTGAAGTCTTCTTGGACTTCATGTCCAATTTTATGTTTTTACAACAGGGCATCTGAGGGAACTTGCTTCAGTAAATTTTAGCATTTTAAGAATCATTACTGGTGAATATAAGAGTCAGACTTCTTACACGATAGAAGAAAATGAGCCTAATAACACTGAAATTAGACCTGCTGCACCAATGTTATATTTCTCTTAAAAGAAGCTATATATGGATTGTAGCTGATCTAGTTTTATTAACGTAATCCACTCATGAACTTTGCACTCAAGTTACACATTCGTTCATTCGACTTTGAGCTACAGATTTAATCTGCAGCCACAGATAGGGTGAACCACAATGAAGCAACAAGTTGCTACGATGGTCGAAAGGAATTTGAAATTGTGGCAGACAGAAATGTAGCCTTAAACTTCAAGTGGGTTTTTTTAATATTAAATGCAGATGTAAATATTCGCTACATGTTGATGGTTTTGTGTAACACTGTAACACTTGTGAGATGTGTAACGGAGACTTGTGAGATTTTGCTCTGTCAAGCTTACCTTATTCTTTCAGATGCACCTGTACATCAGTATATGGTGATCTTTTTTTATAACAGTGTTCGAACAGCATCCTGTGACCACAGCAGATAACTTGTAATGAACATTCTAGGCTTACAACCTTTCTTGGTCAAAAAAAAGCATGTCCATATTTGAACCCTTTACAATGGTTACAAATTCATAAAGCCAATCTGGTTGTCTCAATTTATTTCAGATTCCCATAAAGGTGGTAATTTAAAGGTAACATGCTATTTTGTTATTGCAACCAACTCACAGGAAGCCCATATACATTATAGCAATTCTGAATATCTGTAATCTGATAAGGCAATTAAGATAATACACTATGAACAAGTTGCGTTAGACTTTATATGCATGTGTCATGTTTTATGCCTTTACAGTTCAGCAGGCTGAGTAACTCTTGTGGGTTTAAGACATTAAGAGTTGTTATAGCATTAGAAATGCAGGTGAATCTAGTTAACATCTGAAATACCAATGAAAATATGTACAGTGTTTTCTAATAATATTACTTCAGGGAAGCACAATGTAAAAAGTATTAGTGCTGTTTTTGTGCTATGGTGTGCTCAAAATCCTGATTGAAGCTTTTCAACCATTTCTTTGCAAATGATACGCTTACCGTTTTAAAACTACTCTTTTAAGAATTTTTGAAATGCAAAGAAGGATAGAAACTGTTCTATAGTTAGCTTACACAGCTGGATCAGGTAAGGCCTTTTTAAGTAATGGCTTTATTGTCACCACCTCAAAAGCCTGTGGTATGTAGCCAGTTAATAAAAATAAATTAATCATATTTCAAATTAATCATCTTTCAGCAGTCCTATAGGAATGGAGACTTAAAGGCACATTGTTGTTTAAGAAGAAGAAATGATTGATTAACTCAAAAAGATCGATAGGACAGAGTGGGTCCAAGTAAACCGCAGCAGCTATTAGGGTTGCTGTACTTAAGAAGCTTGCACTCCAGCCCACAAGCCCCCAAGCCCGGCTGCTGGTCTCTTCTGACTGCAGACTCTGATGAAGACTCTACTGAGGGTCCCCGGGCAGTTGATTCGTACACACTTCACCTCTTAAAATTGTTCTTTCTTCCTTCTAGGCAGCATATACAAGATGAATGTAGCTGATTTGCTGAGATTTTAGCTTTTTGAATTCGAACATTGCAAGTGAAAGTAAAACTGACGCTTATACAGTCATGAGTACACCCTGATTTAGTGTCCATCTGGACATTAAAGGTGACAAAAATTTACAAATAAATATCATATTGTCTTTAGTAAGTACAGATTCAGACCATAAACTCATCAGAAAAGTATTAACTGAGATCAGAGAGCATGGCAGTCTAGGGCTGTTTAACCAGACTTGACTAGACTTGAAAAAATAAGTCTACTTGTCTTAAAGTGCCAGATTTACCCCCTACTGGCCATTAGAAAGAAAACGGGTTTATGGCACTTTTGCATAGGTTTCACATTTTAGACTGAGAAGCTATGCCCCTATTTTATACATTATCTAAGTGTTTATCAGTTTTATTTGGATTTGGTTCCACTCGTGCTGACCTGTTGATTTCTCTGTTTGTAGACTGAAAATACTAAACAGTTTTGATTATTAGTTGAGACCCAGCCAAGCAGGGAGTGACTGATTGGTTTGATAATAGGCAGAAAAACTCCGGTTACCCCACACCTGTGTACTTGATGTTCAGCAATGTTGAGGCTTTTCAAAATGCTTTCACTCTCCCATTTTACATTACACTAAAATTACAACGAAAACTTTATTAGACTCACAATTGGTGCTGTAAGTGTCACAGAAATGGCTTATGTATAAAGAAGTTTAATAGATGGTTCCAGCAGTTAAAATGTTCTTGCTTGTACATTTCTGTGGCCAATATTGTAAGGGTGTGTTTATCTTGTCAGAAAGAACAAGTTTTGTTACACCGCTATTATCGCGAGGTTTGGGCGTGATAGTATAGGCTGTGAGCCCACGTTTAATAATCACGCTAAGGAGTCCAGCGAGCTATCTGCAAAGGCCTGGTTAGTCTACCAGCGGTACAAGGTATTTGTCATTTGCCATAACTGTATTGTGATATTGTAAAAATTTGTAATGTATGGTGTTCTAATTATTTTATGTTTTAATTTAGAATGCACAAGACTGTAAAGCTATTCTTCTAGGACCTCCGAAGTGGCAGGCGGCCACGAGGTAATTTTCGTTGTTAAAGCACAAGTGTTAATTTTGATAGACTGAAGCGCTTAAAGTCTTTGTGTTTTATGTTTGTAGTTTTCACGGCGTTCAATAAATGCAGCGAAGCGCCCGTCTTGAAGAAGCCGTGCCTGTGTTGTCATTTCGGAGTTACAGTGAAAACTCGCCCTAGCCAGCGCCGGTGAGAAGCTAATTACGAAGACGGCAGCTGCAGAGAGCGACGGTGAACTGGAGCGACACAAGAGGGCGCCATTGCATAAGCTCACCGTTCTCAAGCAGCCAAGCACAGCGGCAACAACGTTGTACAACTGGAGTAAGGTGGAAATTAATAAGGGACAGTGTTAAATGTAGAATAATAGTGGTTTAAGTCAAGTTTAAAGAGCCACAATAAGTTTCTATAATGCATTTGTCAAAGTTTATTTATTTCTACTGTACTTCAAGGTGATGCTTTGTAGTTTGGTGAATAGTTCTGTGTGCTTGCTTAAGGTCAAAGTTTGAGTGAAGTTTACAAGGTCCTTTAAGAAAAGGTGCACTTAAAGTATACAGTATTTGAAATCTGAACACAGTGCGCTTAATGACATTTAACTAGACTCCCGAGATGGTTGACAAAGATCTCGAAGAGCACCATGCTGTATCACTTACCGAAGTGGAAGAAAATGATGATGAACAAATTACAGAACTACAGACTGTTCGTAAAAGTGAAAGAGTAAGAACACTAACAGAAAAGGGTAAAGAGCTTCAAGAGAAGAAACTCAAAGGCCTCCAACACAGATATGCTGTTGTTTTTGAAAAATGGAGATATGAAGCAAGATTGAGCAAAGTAATATTAAGAAATGAAGTTTCCGAGAGTGAATTGAATGAGCTCATCAACAATGTAAATGTTGCCTGCAAAGATGTACAAACCATTTATGAACAAATACGGCAAACACAAACTCCTGATGCAGATGAAAGACGCAAAGTGGATGCATGTACGTCACTTTCCTTGTTCATTGTCAGAAGAGCTGAAAAACACTTACAAGGAGACCTTGCAGATGGTGATGAAGAGCCATGGCCAGACATTGGATCGTGCTTAGGATCTGAAAGTACTAAATCAAGGTCAAAATCACGAAGGTCTAAAAGTGG
Source organism: Aulonocara stuartgranti (assembly GCF_965226115.1). Taxonomy (NCBI): domain Eukaryota; kingdom Metazoa; phylum Chordata; class Actinopteri; order Cichliformes; family Cichlidae; genus Aulonocara; species Aulonocara stuartgranti. The sequence continues at coordinate 7,209,381 of NC_138959.1, read as the reverse complement.
TTCAAGCCAGTCATACTCACAAACAATTAAAAGAATAGAAGCAGAGGCTGAGGCAGCTGCGTGTCAGGAAATATTAGCAGTAATGGAGGATCAAGAAAGGGAAGCAGCTGAACTAAAAAAGTTGGAACTTGAAAACTTGGAAAGGCAACAAACAATGGAGGAGCAGCGCAGAAAGATTGAACGCTTGGAAGAGGTTAAAAAATTTAATGCTGCAAGAGCTAAAGTAAAGGTTTATGCAGAAGCTGAAAGTATTTCAGAAAGTCGTAGTTTAGTGCGCAGTATCAAAACTGAGAGCGAAACCTCAGCAATCCCTGCTCCACCACAAGTTCCCTCTCAAGCTCCAAATACAATCCAAGCCCATAATGCCACAAACCCTGCATTTGTTCCACATACTCCCACAGTCATAAACCAAGCCCAACAAAACCCTGGTGTGCAACCTAAGGGCACCACAGGCCAAGCAGGAAACGCATCAAGTCCGCCATTTATCCCTAAAGCAACACAAGCTGCCGCTTCAGCAACTCATCCACAGCCAAACTTGGATCTAGTCGGCATACTAGCAGACGCAATAAGTGCTAATCGTCTTCCAACTCCGGAACCTGCACTGTTCACTGGTGACCCTTTAAAGTTCAAGGACTGGCAGTTGTCATTTGAGACCTTGATTGAAAGAAAAAACATTCCAAAGAACGAAAGACTCTATTATCTCAGGAAGTACCTTGGTGGACCCGCAAAGAGAGTGGTTGAAGGATTTCTCCTAGTGGGCACAGATGAAGCGTATGATGCAGCTTGGGAGGTGCTGGAAAGGCGCTTTGGAGATCTGTTCACTATAGGGAAATGCTTCAGAGACAAACTTCACAGTTGGCCTAAAATAAGCTCCAAGGATGGAAGTGAGTTGAGAGAGTTTGCTGACTTCCTTAGAAGTTGTGAAGCTGCGATGCCACACATAAAGACATTAGAGGTTCTCAATGACTGTATGGAAATTCAGAAACTCTTGCTGAAACTTCCAGACTGGTTGACAACAAGATGGAATCGCGCAGCGATGAAAATAAGAAAAACCCTTAATGGAGAGTATCCATCATTTCACATGTTTACAGACTTTGTATCCAGTGAAGCAGACCTAGCATGTGACCCCATAGCTTCAATGCAAGCACTCAAGGGTTTGGAAATCAGTAAACCCAAACACTCACGCAGCCAAGTCGTTCAAGCTAAAACATTAACTGCAACTTCAAGTCACTTAACCACCTCAAGTCACATAAATCCCATGACCTGTCTTCACTGCAAAAGAAATGGTCACACACTGGATAAATGCTTCAAATTCATGGAAAAATCAGTCCAGGATCGTATCAAGTTTGTACAAACAGAAAGGCTGTGTTTTGGATGTTTAAAGGGGGGACATCATTCTAAGAAGTGTGATAAAAGGAATACGTGTGAGAAATGCCAGAAGAAGCATCCCACGTGTCTGCATGATGACAAGTTTGTGGAGCGTAAAAGGATAATGCCTGCACCGAATGATAACTCTCAAGACAAGGACGAAGGAGATGAACCAGCAACCGCAATCTCTAATAGAGTAACTCAAGTAACTTCGAGCACACTGACATCCTCCATTCTACCTGTCTGGGTTTCATCAAAAAATCACCCAGACAGAGAAGTTCTAGTGTATGCCCTCCTCGATTCTCAGAGCGATACATCCTTTGTCTTGGATGAAGTAGCCCAGGATCTCGACACAGATAAGAGTAAGGCTCATCTAAGACTATCGACCATGTCCGCCAAGTCAACAGTCATACCATGTGAGAAACTGGTAAATCTTCAAGTTAGAGGCTACAAGCAGGAAAAGAGAATTACATTGCCACCGGTCTATACAAGAGAATTCATCCCTGTGAACAGATCACACATCCCGACGTCTGAAACTGCTTTGAATTGGCCTCACCTCGAAAGGCTGGCAGATAGGTTACCTCCAATGCTTGAATGCGAAGTTGGTCTGCTTCTCGGCTATAACTGTCAGCAAGCCCTTCTTCCACGGGAAGTCATTGCAGGTGAGGAGAATCAGCCTTACGCACAGCTAACTGATCTCGGCTGGAGCATAGTTGGTTGTACGTCTCAAGTTCAAAATCACAATGATGATATTGGCATAAGCCACAGAATCATTGTTCGAGAAGTTACTCCTGCAGTACAACAAGCAGTTGAACTCAGGCAAGAAGTGCATTTTGTATGCAGAACTCAAGTGAAGGAAGTGGGTCCAGCTGATGTAATAAAGGCTTTGGGATCTGATTTCTCTGAGCATGAAACAGATGACAATCCAGTCTCTCAGGAAGACATTTTGTTCATGTCAAAGGTGACTAAAGGCATAAGGCGAAAGGAAAACGGTCACTATGAACTCCCATTGCCACTCAAAACCGACGACCCGAATCTTCCAAACAACAAACAATGTGCTGAGCATAGACTGTCGTCGTTGGAACGTCGGCTCAGAAGAGATGAGAAATACTATGAGGATTACGTCAAGTTCATGGACGACATCATAACCCGTGGAGACGCAGAGAAGGTCCCAGAGCAAGAACTGGATAAGGAGGCAGCATGGTATATACCACACCATGGAGTATACCACCCCCACAAACCTGAGAAGATACGTGTGGTTTTTGATTGTTCGGCCCGTTTCCAGGGGACATCTCTTAACGATCACCTTCTGACTGGACCAGATCTTACCAACGCACTGATTGGAGTGCTATGTCGATTCAGAAAGGGCCCCATCGCCATCATGTGTGACGTGGAGAGGATGTTCCACCAATTCCACGTCATCAAGGAGCATCAAGACTATTTGAGGTTTCTTTGGTGGGACAAAGGCGATTTAAACTCTGAGCCTTCAGTGTACAGGATGAGAGTGCATCTTTTTGGAGCAGCTTCATCTCCCGGATGCTGCAATTTCGGACTCAAACATATTGCTTCTCAAGGTAGAAACAGATTCAGCGAAAAGACTATTGAGTTCATCCAAAGAGGTTTTTACGTCGATGACGGACTCGCTAGTGTGACATCAACAGTCGAAGCCATACAGTTGGTAAACGAGTCAAGGGCACTTTGTAAAACAGGCAACCTACATCTGCATAAGTTTGTGTCAAACGACAAAGAAGTGCTTGCAGCTATTCCCCAAGAGGAACAAGCTAAAGCCAAAGACCAGGACATGGCTCTTGGAGAACTCCACATTGAACGTGCACTTGGAGTGCAATGGTGCATAGAGGCAGATGAATTCCAATTCAGAGTCCAAGTTAAAGACAACCCATTGACAAGGAGAGGGGTGCTCTCGATTGTTGCTTCAGTCTTTGACCCCCTTGGGTTCGTTGCCCCATTCATATTAATTGGAAAGCAGATACTCCAAACGTTGTGCAAGGACAAAGTTAATTGGGACGAGGATCTCCCAGATCACATTCTACCACAATGGGAAGCATGGTTGCGAGACCTGCCCAAGTTGGCAGCTCTGAAGATCCCACGAAGCTACTCGCAAGATGCGGACATTGTGCAGTACGAATTGCACAGTTTCTCGGATGCGAGCCTCAGTGGTTATGGCGCATGTTCATATCTCAGAGCAAAAGGTAGAGAAGGACAGGTCAGTTGTGCACTCGTCATGGGCAAGGCAAGAGTAACGCCCATTAAGCAAACAACCATCCCAAGGCTCGAACTGTCATCGGCCGTGACTTCAGTTCGCATTGCAGATGTGATCAAACGAGAACTAGACATCCAAAATCTACAGGAATATTATTGGACAGATTCACAAGTCGTATTAGCATACATAAATAATGATGCTAAAAGATTTCACACATTTGTCGCCAATCGAATTCAACGAATAAGACAAAGCACAAGTCCTGGGAAATGGCAGCACGTCAGCTCAGAGGAAAATCCAGCTGATCAGGCCTCAAGAGGTTTAAATGCTACTCAGCTGAAAGATTCAAACTGGTTGAAAGGTCCCGATTTTCTTTGGAAACAAGAGCTTCCAGTCAAAGAGGAAATGGTGGGAGAGGTTGAAGAAATGGATCCTGAAGTCCGTAAAGGCTATACGCACACTGTACATTCGAAGGAAGCAAACCCAGTGCTAGAGCGTTTAAAGAAGTTCTCCAGTTGGTCGAGAGCTATCAAGGCCATTGCCAGGCTCAGGCGATTCATCAAAGAGTACAAGGGTGTTCAACGAAGAACGAACAAAGTGACAGATCTTGAAGAAAGAAAAGACACAGAATTATTCATCATCAAGCTAGTGCAAAGAGACATCTTTACTGAGGAAATACAGAAGATCAGATCTCAAGGAGAAAATTCTCTGCACAAGCGCAGCAGACTAAAGCAGTTGAATGCCTTTTTGGACAAGTCGGATGTTCTCAGGGTAGGAGGAAGATTATCTCAATCAACTTTACACTATGATGTAAAACATCCTGCAATTCTCCCCAAGGAGTCCCATGTGTCAGCCCTCCTCGTCAAACACTACCATGAAGGTGTACATCACCAGGGAAGAGGGATGACAATAAATGAATTGCGGGCAAATGGGATATGGATTTTAGGATGTGGGAGTGTTGTTTCTTCACACATTTACCATTGTGTTAAGTGCAGAAGATACAGAAAGGCTACAAATGTCCAACAGATGTCAGATTTGCCAGAAGTGAGAACAGAAACAGCACCTCCTTTCACGTATTGTGGCGTCGACTGTTTCGGGCCATTCATGGTAAAGGAAGGAAGAAAGGAAGTCAAAAGGTATGGACTACTGTTCACGTGTTTATGTTCACGAGCTGTGCACATTGAAACACTAGATGACTTATCGACAGATGCCTTCATGAACGCTCTTCGAGTTCTGATAGCCATAAGAGGTCCTGTCCGGCAATTAAGATGCGACCAAGGGACAAACTTTATGGGCGCCAAAAGAGAACTTTTGGAGCTAATGAAGGATATGGATCAAGAACCACAAAGAGCTATGGGTTGTGAATTTGTGGTGAACGTTCCGGCAGCTAGCCACATGGGGGGCGCCTGGGAACGTCAAATTCGGACAGTACGAAGTGTACTGACAGCGATGCTGGACAAGTTCTCAAACAGACTCGATACAGCTAGTCTAAGAACACTGCTTTACGAGACAATGGCCATCATTAACAGCAGACCTTTAAGTGTTGAGTATCTCAATGATCCCTTGGGACCAGAGCCACTAACTCCCAATCACATATTAACGATGAAATCTTCGGTTATTCTTCCACCTCCAGGAGAGTTTTGCAGAGAGGATTTGTACTTGAACAAAAGATGGAAAAGAGTACAATTTATGGCAAATGAGTTTTGGCAAAGGTGGAGGCGAGAGTATCTGTTAAATCTCCAGCGGCGACAGAAGTGGCAGAACGTCTCACGAAACCTGCGAGTAAATGACATTGTGATACTGCAGGATGATAATGCTCCAAGATGTAAATGGAAACTTGCTCTAATAGTAGAGGCTATAGAGAGCTCAGATGGCAAGGTTCGAAAGGTGAAGCTCAAGACCAGTGAAACTACTTTTGACGGGGGGAAACCACGGACAAGGCTGATATATCTGGAAAGACCTGTTCACAAGTTAGTGACTTTACTGGAGACTGACATGCAAAGTGAAACAGACTCTAATGTTGACACTCATTAGAAAATCACATTGCAAACAATGAGTGATTTTGGTGGGAGTGTAAGTGTCACAGAAATGGCTTATGTATAAAGAAGTTTAATAGATGGTTCCAGCAGTTAAAATGTTCTTGCTTGTACATTTCTGTGGCCAATATTGTAAGGGTGTGTTTATCTTGTCAGAAAGAACAAGTTTTGTTACACCGCTATTATCGCGAGGTTTGGGCGTGATAGTATAGGCTGTGAGCCCACGTTTAATAATCACGCTAAGGAGTCCAGCGAGCTATCTGCAAAGGCCTGGTTAGTCTACCAGCGGTACAAGGTATTTGTCATTTGCCATAACTGTATTGTGATATTGTAAAAATTTGTAATGTATGGTGTTCTAATTATTTTATGTTTTAATTTAGAATGCACAAGACTGTAAAGCTATTCTTCTAGGACCTCCGAAGTGGCAGGCGGCCACGAGGTAATTTTCGTTGTTAAAGCACAAGTGTTAATTTTGATAGACTGAAGCGCTTAAAGTCTTTGTGTTTTATGTTTGTAGTTTTCACGGCGTTCAATAAATGCAGCGAAGCGCCCGTCTTGAAGAAGCCGTGCCTGTGTTGTCATTTCGGAGTTACAGGTGCATTTAAAAGTGATTCTTCTTTTGATCTTTTGATCTTATTTATTCTTTATAATAACACTTATATAAACAAGTCATCATGCAATAATTTGTTTACTATTTACTGGTAAATTATGTGATAATTATATATATTTATAGGTTATGTTTCAAAAATCCTTTTTTGCTCATTTTTTGTATTTTGTTTTAGTTTCTGTCTCTATACTCTGATTTGTAATCTGTACCCAGCAGCCCCATCATCTATCTTTTGTGTTATTATAATATTCTTACAATATTGAAAAAATTAAACCTCTTTAAAAAGCTATTTGACAGGTAGATGTTGAGTTCTTTGATGACTCAGATGTTGAGTTCTTTAATTGTATTTCCTGATGCCAGCACTGAAAGCGTCACTAATTGGATGGAGAGCTCAAAATGGAAGTCAGGATGAAGTGTGGAATAAGCTTAAAGACTTTGATACAGGAAGCGGCTCCGTGTCAACAGACCCGTGTGACTGACTCTACCTCAGCAAAGAAATCCGATTAGTAGTACTGACTCTCTTGGGACTTTGACCCCCTTCTGTACAGTAACATGGGTGAGATGTTGACTTACAGTCAGGGATATTGGACGCAAATCAGTGAGTAGTTATCACTATTTAATATTAACCAGTGTGATAAAATGAGATTAAAGTACAGTAGGAGCTCAAAAAAATCACATGTGTTATGTCTTTTCAATAACAAGAACAGCTACGTCAGGTTGAAGCTTTGCACAGCTATTTGGATTTAATTATAAATTGACAAAGAATATCCACAGGTGCATACAGAAATCCAGTGATGGAATTATCCATTACAGATTTCAGTTTTCTTTCTACTGTACATTTTATCCACAAAGGCTACAGGAATATCACAGCAATGCAACCAACTCTCATAAAAAACTGTGTGACTTTTCCTTGGATTTCTATGTGCTATGTTATTATGCAGCCGCCCTTGTCTCCCTTGTAAGGGTTCTTGTCATCGGGAACACCCTTAATCAGCGGATCATTCGGGGCCAGTCCCTCCACAAAAGCAATTGTGTCTGTACAGTTTGCATTCACCTGTTAATTATCGGAAAGATGAAAACAAAGAAGATCAGGGAAGTCGCACAAGTCATTTAAAATTAATCTTAATTAAATGTTTACAAAAGGCTTTGGTGGATAAAGTTAAAACTAATTGTACTAAAAGAAGAGGCACTTACTGGTGTCCTAGGTGTGCTAACTTCCTTCTTCAACTGGTCTAGCTCCATTTTCAAGATTTCCTTATCTGACATATCCCGAGCCATCCTGGCTGTGAGAAGAAATTACAGATCAAAATATGTTAAATGTCACAACAGATTGAAAAAGTGTACTTTACTAACTATCGTAATGTCTTTAGATTTTTCTAATGGTCAAAGTTATGTTTAAATCCTCAATTTTAAAAAAAGATTTCAAAAAAAGAAACAGTGTCGTTACCTGTTGAATGGCGGGGTCCCCAACAGTCAGAGAAATGTGCTGGCCCCTAAGAGCTCATCAACTGTGTGCCTCACTGTAGTCCGATCGCTTCTGCTCACTGACTGATCTGTGCTGCCCCACTGCTCTTCATCCCAGCTGATCCCCGGTGCTGGCTTTTGGATGAGGTCGGCACAGGATTGGGCCTGATGTCACCAATCCCTCATGATGAGATTAAACAATCAGGAGCTGTGACCCCTAAACAGGAAGGAGGAAGGCAAGGGAACACAGATCCTTTCAATTTGTTGACGCCATGCTGGAGAAAGTGAGATATGGACATAGAAATGATAGAGTTGGGAACAGCAGATCCTTTGCAGAGGATATGCTCTGAGATACATGTGGTCTGTCCCCCAAAGAGGTTTTACCCAAAACTATTGTTTGTTTAAACTGATAGTTGTGATTTCAGGTAGTTGGGAATAACAATACAGTGCACAGAGTTGTGGTACCACAGACTCATTGCAGATATACTTAAGGTCGATCTTGCAAAATAGACCATGGTGGAATCTGTGAAGTTATTACAGAATCATTATTCAATACATATTCATGACAGACTCATTAGTTCAGTTTTAACTCGTTTGAGGAAAGTTATTGATTATGTTTACATCACTGCATGCTTTTCTGACATCAAAGTGATTTAAAACAAAATAGCAGGAATAAAAAGGCTTCTTATTGGTTTATCTATCATCTGTGCTTATCTGCATGATTCATAGAGAAATGTAGAGAGAAGAGAGATGTATAGAAAAAAGGGCAAAAAAACATACGCAGTACACACAAGTGCAAAGCAAAGACATGCTTTTGACAGAAGTACAGTTAGTGGCATCACTTGTTAGCTTTGCACAAAAATAGCTGTTAGAAATGTCCTTCAGAGAAAGTACAAGAAAAAAGTAATATGTTTTTTGTTCACTTATCTGCATTGCTTCAGTGAAGAATGTGTGGATATTTGCATATTTCTGTTATCATTAGTGTTAATTCAGTTAAAGTACTGACAATAGTTTTACTTTGGAAATAAGTTACAGAAGTGAAAATAAATACAAAGGTGGGTGATATTGCTGATCATCATAAAACAATAAGGAAGGGTTTCTGATCTTGCTGTTTCTGTAGAATATGTTTTGGTGAGTAAAGCATTTTTGTTCAAATGTGGGTTTATTTTCAGCTTTGTATTGGCAGTACTTTATTAATTTATTAAAACAACACATTGAACATTAACTGAAAGCCATTCATTTCATTTAAAGTGATAGCATTTAGCTGCCGTCACTCAATCTGGAAGCATTAACATTTTCACCGCTTTGTTCCCATCACCTCCAACTGACATCTGACAGACATGGAAAGCTAATTGGCCTCCACTAAACCTTCAGTAGGACTCACACTAAGCCATTATCAGAATCTGGGTTAGTCTCATTTACTCAAGATTAACCTCACTGTGGATTAGCAGCAGAGCAGAAACACTCCTTTTCATTGTGAAGAGGCTTTTTCCCCACCTTGAGTTCATTTTTACTGCAAAACAGCTGTGCTAAATGTCATTTACAGGTATTTGTTATTGTCACTGGTGGCTTTGACAATTTATTTTATTGTTTTTTGAATATTTCTTTTGTTATGAACACTTGTTAATGAGCAGGACCGTCACTGGTGTGTTCATAGCATTTATATGGGATTGGAAGAGTTTTAACAAACTGCCAATTTATATTCCACAGTTACACAAAAAATACATGAATTATAAGTTGGAAATTAAGTATCAAGTTTAAAAAAAAAAATTGTAATTGAATGAAACCAGAATCAAGTTTAAAGATATTTTAATTTTTGATTTTGGCTACCTTAGTACAATAAACAATCAAGAGTAAAAACAAAAAATATTCAATTCAGTTTATTTATGTAGCACAATTTACAACAGCAGTTACCTCCTGGCACTTTATATTGTAAGCTACTGACCCTACAGTATTAGAGCAGTATTAGAGTATTAGAGCAAATGCTTTATTAGGATAATATGATACTATGAAGTCTTTAAGATGCAACAGGGCCTGATAAATTGACAATATAAATTACTGAGGCTTTTATCAGAGCCAAAGAGGTTATATAGAATATTTACTGTATTATATATAAATAAATATTTTAGTAAGACTCGCACTAAATATTTGCTTTTATATTTTGAATATAAAAAGTTAATATGTGTAAACTATACAACTATACAACATAAAACTTAATGCTTTTAAGCAACAGCGTTAATCTATTAAATACAAGCTTTTTGGGGGTGTATACAAATTCAGTTTTCAATAAAAAGAAAAGAAAAGAAAATATTTACAAATATTTTTGCATAGTTATTGTTAAGGGATACTAGATGACTTGACGTTAAGTCGCCTAATCTTTCTTGTTTTATTGAAGAAAAATTAATGAATGCCTTAATGAATTCACTAAAAATGAATCAATATTAAAAGACGATCTTTTTTAATTGGAGAAAGATATCCAAGCCTTTTCTATTTAGAGCAATGGAGGTCAACTATCATTTCCTCTCATGACCTCTAAACCTTTCTGTAATTACGAATCATTTCCTGCAGATGGAGCTGTCGAATAGCTTTTGTCCCGGCAGTGCAGTGATTGGGCCACACCGGTGGCCCAACCCACCTGTTTGTCACATCAGCCAATAGGAAGACAGGAAAAAAATATTTTCAAAATAATAGCTGAAAAATATGCTTTTAGTTCGACACGTGAACATATTGTTACCCGGAAGTTAATGATGTATCCGATACTGTATCGCTGGCGATTAGATGTGCAGCAGCAACGATGGCGGGTCCCAGTAGGAAGCAGATGTTGAGGTTTCTAAGCCAAGTGGGGGCGTTTATTTTGACCCGGTTTGGATTTTGGAACTGCTTCAGCATGCTGATGCTCTTTGCTGAACGAGCGGACTCGAAAAGGTAAATAAAGAAAGAACGAGAGAGCTAGCTCAAGTTAGCTGACGCGCTAACAACCTGCTACTTTAAGATCGAGTCAAACTTTGAGGGAAAAAATAGTCTAAATATTAAAACATGTTATTGGAGAAGTATTAGCTGAAAATTGTTATGGCTGAAAAGGTTGAGTTTAAAGGATAAAGTTACACGAAGCAACCTTTTTTCTTTTATCTTAAATGTGGGAATGTGCTTGCTAGCTAATGTGAGTTGAATTGCAGAAATTACTCCCATGCCGAAAGTTGATGGGCTGAAGAAGTGGTTTAAATTAAGAAGCCGTGTTATATTTGGCCTCGTCTGTAATTTTAGATAGGGTAGGCTGTAATTTTCTTTCTTGGTCGTCGTTTCAGTGTTGATACTGGGTGTGTATTTTTCAGTCTATGGTGGACAACCACACCCCTTTGAACCATCCTGTAATTACAGCTGCTTCACGGAAAATGTATAAATATAAGTGTAAATCTATAACGTAACACAAAATTTTATTCTGAGGCGGGGTAAAACTGACCCACTGACACGCTTTTAATTCCCAACAATCTACAGGAAGCCAGATATCCACATACCGTACCTGTATGTGGACATGGGCGCTGCGGTGATCTGTGCCAGCTTCATGTCATTTGGGGTGAAGAGACGGTGGTTTGCTTTGGCTGCTGCCGTACAGCTTGCCATCAGTACTTACGCATCATACGTTGGAGAGCAGGTGTATTATGGGGAATGGCTTAAGGTGAGTGACGTCCTTTGATAGAAAAGTCAGTTCTGTTCACAGATATAAGTTAAATTGTCAGCTAAACAGATTAACTTTGATTTTAGTGTTATTTAGTGAATATGCTACCTGAGCTAAAAAGAAAAAAAGACAGCTTTTTGTTATATTTATATTGTTAACTAAAAGTAGAACAGCAATAACTAATAAGTGTTTAAATAAGCAATCTCTAACAAACACTGAGTGGATAAAAATAGTTCAGAAGATTGGTGAAATGGAACAGTTTGGTTTGAAAAGGAATAAATTAGTCTGTGATAGAGAATACTTGAAAACCCAAATTTTTCTTTTTTGTTATGACTGTATCATTGTCTCTTTCTGTGGAGAGACTGGAGACGGGATTCTGCTGGTTCTCCCACTTTCTGAAGAATCCTGTCTATGAATAAAACCTATGAGGACCCTCTGAATAATCTTTTGGCTGCTCCCTATAGTATTTGCCATAGCAGATCTTCTGCGTCACCATTGCCTGCCAGATTTTATTTAATGTAATATCTGACACCAGTCTGAAGTGATAATATATAACATGCATGGTGTGAACATGCAGTAATATGTTCTTCGAGATGTTTATTTTTGGGTTGTCTTTTTGCACTACACATGAACTCTAATACTTTTGAGCACATATTTGTTTATGTCTGATACTCATTGAATGTAATAAATTTCATTTTTTGACCACTGATGGAGGTTAAACTTCTACTAAATCAAACAATGGCCCGGATCAGTCTTTGAGCTATTAATCAAAAGTGGATCTGTGTCACACATGGCGGTGAAATTGGATCTGGGCCACCACTACAAGTCAGAGTAGATTGCTTTATCAGAGCAACTGTGGTAGGAACTTGCCTCAGATTGTGACAGCTTGAATCTTTTTCACTACAGGTGCGAATGTACTCCAGAGCGCTGGCCATTATTGGAGGCTTTCTGATTCTGGCCAGCGGCGCAGGGGAAGTATACAGACAGAAACCTCGCAGCAGATCCCTGCAGTCTACTGGACAAGTTTTTCTTGGAGTCTATCTCATTTGCATGGTAAGACACATTTCACTTCTATAGATTTTAGAGCTAGTTGGGCTATAGTCCACTTTGGGGAGATTAGGAATCTCCAGGTCTTGCTCACAAGTATGGGAGAGTGTAGCAGGAGATTGACACATGGAGTGTGTTCAGTGAGGGAGAGGCTGAGTGTGAAAGCAAAGCAGTTTATTTAGCAATCTACTTTCCTTTCCTTACCTTACCTGTTCATGAGCTGTGGGTAGTGACTAAAGAAATAAGATTGTGGATACAAGCAGTGGAAATGAGCTCTTTCTGAAAGGTGTCTTGACTTGTTCATGAGACACTACGAGGAGACATCAGTGTCTCTAAGGCGATGAGTTGATGTCGTTCAGGTTTTTGACTAGGATATCTTCTAGGTGAGGTGTTTTGGGCATGTCCTACTAGGAGGAGACCCCAGGGCAGACCTAAGACACACTGGAGAGATAATGTCTCTTAGCTTGTTAGGGAAATCTTGGTGTCCTCCCAGGAGAGCTGAAGGAGTTGGCTGGGAGAAGCAAGTGTGGGAATCTTGGCTTAGACAGCTGCCACAACGACCCAGACCTAGATTGTTAAGTGTGAGGTTTTGTTATTTTCACTCAATGCCATTGTGAACTAAATAGGTTTTAAATATAAGATGTTCCTTATTTTCCCTAGTGTCTTTATAAACTAAGTGTATATCTTTTTAGTCCTGCTTATACAAAACTGTGCGTACTGGTCATTTTTTAATTGATCTGTTTTATTAAATTAGATTCAGAGTCTGACCAGAATTCTTTCTGTGATCAAATAACATGAAATTAGCTACTTGTAATTAATTTCTACAAACCAGATAATCATTTATATGAAATAATAATAATATTCCATAAATTTCTGAGTAACATTTTATTGATCAGACCTTGTTTTTAGTTCAAATACTGCAGTGCTATTTTCTCCCCACTAGGTTTACTCCCTCCAGCACAGCAAAGAGGACAGGCAGGTCTATCTGAACCACATCGTTGGGGGAGAGGTCACTCTGATGCTGCTGGAGGTGGTGTTTGGCATCCTGGCTCTGGCCTTCCTCTCCGGCTGCTACATCCGCCTGGCCGCTCAGATCCTGGCCACCATCCTTCCTCTTATTATCTTGCTCATCGATGGTAACATTGGTTACTGGCACCACACTCGGAAGGTGGAGTTCTGGAACCAGATGAAGCTGATAGGTCATAATGTGGGCATCTTCGCCGCTGTACTGATCCTAGCCACTGATGGCTGAACAGTCACACACTCAGACAGCTTTTACAGACCAAGGTGTGTGCACCAGAGGAAGATGTCGTTGGCCTTTTCATCGTGGCCCAACTCTGTACTCAAAGCTGCCGTCACTCGATGACGCCTCAGGATTAAAAACAGTCACTGCTGAGACGGTTGGATGTAAGCGGCGTCGATTATCCAGTTTGTAACTTTGCTTTTGCAAGGAAAAAGAAAAAACACAACCTTGCTTTTTAAATGTTAATAATTTATTTGGATTTATGTTTACATTTTTGTTTCTGATATGCTCTGAAGCTTGACAGGGAGTGTTATTACTACAAGCCTACTGGGAACTTTTAAAAGAGGTCTTAATGATTTCAATCACTATTTACAGTGGATGGTTTAAATACGTGATTTTAAAAAAGGGAAAAATTGCTGGGTGACAAATTAAAGGAAAAAGCCATCATGAAGCAACAGCTTGATTGGGGTTTTAGAGAGGGATGAAAGTGCACGGCTGCAAAGGAACAACACAAACAAATAGTTTTATGTCCATTACCTTGTTTTTGTAATTGTTAGAAGCCATGTTTGTAACAGAATTTAAATTTGACTTAATTCCAAAGTCCTTCTTGACCTGAAGAAAAGTTGAGATGCATTATCCTAGGTGGTTCTTATCTTAGTTGTCAACAAAAGCATCATTTTAGATAAATTCTTCCACAACCAGCAGTACTGTGCAAAATACCACACAGCAGTGAGACCAATCCGAGAAAAGGCCAAAATGATAACTGAAAGTATAATTTGATTAATTGCCAATCTGTGCTTAGCAACATGCTGAGCCAGAACAGCTTCAGTCCAGCTGTCTCTGTAATAAACAGCTTTAACCTAAGAGATTATTCACTAATTTTGTGATTTGGTTTTTGCAGAGCGCCAACTTAAAACATCAGCTCTCCTGTACGTACATACATACAGCTGTCTTTCTTAACCACCAACCAGAGGTTGGAACTGGATCCTGTCATAGCTGACTTTGGGTGAGAGCGAGGGGCGGGGTATGCCACTCACACCTGCAGCCAATTTAGAACTCCTATAAAAAGTTTAATTAACTCCCACCCCTCACTGTAGGGGAAGGGTCAAAGGTTCAGGTTTTTCCTTTAATTTGTTGCACGTCTTATGTGATATTGCTTTTGAAGTGGAATGACTATGCTGGCCTATTGGGAATAAACACCATGTTTAAAGCAGTCTTTCAATGGGTAGTCCTGTCTGACATCATAGATGGTGTAAAAGGTGGGCTTGGCAATGTGATGTCTCCCGCTGGCTTTAAAGCTTCCAGATACGCGTTTTTACCTTCACCATTGTGTTATTAGAAGCAGCAGGTCTGACTATGAAACAGCACTCTCATTGTTTAATGGGTTGTCAATCATAAGCCTTAACAAATAAGTGTACTCATTATTCTCCTTCCGAAATTTACAAACTCAATTGGCTTCACTTTTTAGACCCAGTCCGTCTTTTATATGTCTACAGCTGTAATACTTTTTAACTGCTTACATTTTATATGAAATAACTGTTTCGTTACATGGGTATTCAAGTCACTTCATTTTACTGAAAGTTGCAGTTTGTTTTCTATGATGTGCCCAATTTGGCTCAACATTCAGTTAACAAGGAAGAAAGGCTGAATGTAACAGATCCTTCATGTCCAAGACTGTGCAGTGTGTTTAGGAGGCATAATTACCAGGATGAGTGATTAAATATGCATAAAGCCTTTTTGGAGGATTTATATTTAATGTGTGGCTTGTGTCAGTGTCTAAACCAACATGTAGTTCAACACAAAGAAAACACCTGAATGTGTTTTTATACTTAGCTAAAGAAGATTCACCTTTGAGCTTCCATTTATTCCATTAATGACTTCAATAATTTTTTTTAGTCATATGTTGGTTTTATGTTTTTACTAATCTCACTGAATCACTTCCAACCTGCCAGACTGGTCAGTCTGTTTTGTTTTGTTTTGTGGTTTGCTATGAACTTTTGCAATAGGTTTGGCCACCATTGCTAAAATAAAGATTTCTTCATACAATATTTCATATTCCATCAACAATAAAACCAGTGTAATATGACCATAGTGTCACATCCCATATGGAACATGTTACATGTTTTAGCTCATTTAAAAAAGGTCAATGACAAAAAGGATAGATCAGGTACTGGAGACCAACCAGTTTTCAAAGGGGTTGAGATGTGGCTGTGTCGTAAGACCTTTAAAGGGAATTTCAAAAATGTTCGGAGGTAGCCTGATGTTGAATGAGTCCTACATGCACCGGAATAGTGCTCAGGCTTTTCTCTAGGCCCTACTCGCGCTCTTTTGCTGTAATCTGTAGATTAAGACAAAGTTTGCGTCTCATTAAAAAGTTATTTAGGCAAGTATACAAGATGACACTTAATGTTCATGTTACCCAGAACATATGGGTAAATTTGGATTGTTTACTATGCTACTACATGAGCCATTTCCACTTTGATTTCTCTCCTTTTTCCTACAGTGCCTGCTTCATAAGTATAAAAAGCTTTAAAGAGCATTGAAACAGAATAGAATGTGATAATTTGTACTTGTCTGCTGCTCAGCATCCAGAATCAGGTCACATATTAGTCCTAGAGTTCCTGTAAATGAGTAAAAAGTATCACTTTTCTTGTCCCTGGGACTCTGCTTCACTTGAGGCTTGTTTGTTCTTACGGTTGCGCTCCGCTTTTACCAGAGCACCAATCACAGCGAGCATCACGGTGATGGTGATGACGAGCACTGAGGCAGTCTCAGCTATACACAGCTGGCTGTCCATCGAAGCCAGGAGACTTCCGGCTAGCTGAGCGGGAGCGTGACAGATGATGTCCTTGTAGTCCTCTACGTGCAGATGTCGCACATGGTTGATCTTGCCGAAGATGCGCTGCAGCTCGCAGTCACAGATCCAGGGGTTGAGGGACATCTGAAGGTAGGTGCTGGTTGTCTGGAGCTTCAGGAAGGTCTTGAACCTTATGTGCTCTAGCTGGTTTCCCTTGAGACCTAGCAGAGAGAGCCTTCGCAAGGGAGCCAGAGATTCGGCCTCAATCTTTGAGATGTTGTTGTAGTTGAGCAGCAGGACCTCCAAGGTTTGCTGCCTGTTCAGCTGGCCATCTTTAAGAACATTCAGCCTGTTTCCCTCCATGTTGAGGAAGCTCAGTCGAGACAGGCTGCTCAAAGCCTTGATGTCCAGTCCTCGGATGTGGTTGTAACTGAGGTCCAGTTTCCTCAAGCTGCCACAGTCTTCCAGTGATTTGGAGTCTAAGTGCTGCAGCAGGTTGTTGCTCAGCCGGAGCTCCTGGAGGGAGTATAGGCCCTGAGAGAAGTCCTGAGGGAGCCACCGCAGCCGGTTAAAACTCAAATCCAACTTCTCCAGAAACTGCAGGGATGACAGAGACTAAAATGGAAAAAGAAATTAGAAACAACACGTTACTCAAATCAGCTGAGTTTGAATTGTGGTTTAACTTAAAACGTGGTCAGTTATCGGGTGTGTTTTCACAGCAACTTTTAAATATATATTGCATCTCATCTCAGGAAACCGGTTCCAGAGGGAAATTTAAGGGTTTTTTTCCGCCAAGCTAAAATCCCAAACAAAGCTGTGCAGACTTTTTTTTTTTTGTCTCTGTTTAATTGAAATATTTTATTTTTGAATTGATTGGAGAAATAGAAATTTTAACTCTTCCCTTTAAATAATCTTCTAGAGTTAACCCATGTTTCTGAACTGGTGGTTTGTTTTATATTTCATGCATCCTTGTATAAGAAAATAACCGGGTGTGGATATGAAAAGTTAGTGAGGTCATCAAACCACATCTTTACTGATATGAACTGATGTATCAAAACTCGTCATGAAGGGAACACGAGAGGTCAAATGTTGTCTTTATGAGGGGGGGGAAGAGTTAAATATTATATAGTAGTGAAGCTGTTGACTTACTGGTCAACCCTCACCTATGGTCGTGAGCTCTGGTTTTGGATACAAGCGGCAGAAATGAGCTTCCTCCAAAGAGTAGCTGGGCTCTCCCTTAGATATAGGGTGAGGAGCTCTGTTATTTGAGAGGGCTTCGTAGCAGAGCTGCTTTTCCTCCACATCGAAAATAGCCAGATGAGGTGGTCTGACTAGGATGCCTCTTGGACACCTCCTAGGTGAGGTATTCTGGGAACGTCCTACTGGGAGGAGGCCTTGGGGCAGACTAGGACTTGCTGGAGAGAGTCCCAGCAAGTCCTAGTCTTGCTGGGACTTGCTGTCTCTTGGCTAGCTTGGGAACGTCTTGTTGTCCTACCAGAAGAGCTGGAGGCGGTAAGTGAGGTAAGGGAAGTCTGAGTTTCTCTGCTTAGACTGCTGCCCCCGAAACCAGATGAGCAGCAAAAATGGATGGATGTGCTAAAGTCAAGGTTATCTTTGGGCATTGGCTGCTTTTTCACGCATCCGTGTCCTTTTATCATTTTTGGAAGTATGTTTGTTTGTTAAGACACTTAACACTGACTTATTAATTATTAAACATTAAAAAAAATGCATCAAGGGAGTTCAAGTTGAAAGAGTGTTGTGTCTACACATCGACAATTTAGCAAAGAACCATTTTTTAAACAATATCTTTTGGCACTTTGGTATTTGCAGCCTGGTGACAAAAACACATTTGCTCCCCTTTCTTTTGTTGAGACTATGAAAAATGTTAAAATTTACACAGTTTGAAAGACATGAAATTGTATTTTGCACCAACATGGTGATTTCCAAAGACCAATTAGTTCTTTAAAACTTGGCATGGTGTGCAAAATGAGGAAAATGGACAAGTGGAGGCAAAAAGAATAAGTAGATGGTGTGACAGTCATCTCCTTTAAAAAAAAAACAACCAGTAAAAAAGTCCAGCAATGACCTGGCACAGGAAATTGGTGATTCATCAGTTCCTTCAGCCTCATTAAAAATGATCTCAGTGGAAGATTGGACGTCAAGAAGCCGTTCTTAAGGAAGGGAAATGGAGGAAAGGTTGAGGTATGCCAAAACACACAAGAGCTGGACTGAAAATCAAGGACAACAGCTCTTACGGACTGACAAATCCAAGTTTTAATTTTTTTGGTTTAAATTGTCATCAATATGTATGGAGGTGGCGGCACGGTGGTTAGCACTGTTGCCTCACAGCAGTTAAGGGAGTCTTTCTGTGTGGAGTTTGCGTGGGTTCTCCCCGGGTATTTCGGCTTCCTCCCACAAGCCAAAGACATGCACTTTGTGGGGATAGGTTAATTGAAAAACATCTAAATTGCCCGTAGGTGTGAATGCGGGAGTGAATGTGAGTGCGAATGGTTGTCTGCGACAGACTGGCGACCTGTCCAGGGTGTACCGCGCCTCTCGCCCTATGACAGCCGGGATAGGCTCCAGCGCCCCCCCGCGACCCTGAAAAGAATAAGGCTGTCTACATCCATTTGTAAAACACAGCGAAGGCTCTTTCCTGGTTTGCATTGTAGCCAGTGGAGGTTAGAGATGAAAAGTAAAATACCATCATACTGTGCAATATAATCTAGGAAGTGTCTTAAATTTTTAGCATGACATTGATCCCAAACACACTGCCAGTGCAAGCATAGAGAAAGTTTAGGTGGTGCAGAAGATTAAAAGCTGGTCCTACCAAATCTTGACTTTCAAGTTTGTTAGAATTGTACAAACTCTGTTTACCTCATTTACTGCATTTCCATGTATGTGTGCACACTCGAATAAAGTGCACTCGTTTCCCATCTTCCTAGCAACATATTAACCCTTTACAGCCGATCGGAGCAAAATCCCGGTAGCACTGCAACCACGTAAGCTAGCGCAATAATTTTTTTTGCATATGAAACCGGAGGAGTTGTACTTACATCTTATGCCATCAGCTTGTCCTAGGTCACAGTTTCCTTCCACATATAGCTTTGCAAAAACTGCATAAAAATCACTTGCAGCAACAAAAACATGATATTCCAGAAACACGCTTCGCAGATCCGATCAGCTGTTTGTAATACTTCCTATGTCCATCAGCGCGACTATCACATGACCACATGACCTGCCCGAAACCGGAAGTGACGTCATTTTGCGGAAATGTAGTTTTTTTTACGATCGGGGCCTTATGAGCCTATACTTGTGTTTTAAAAAGTTATGTTTGAGTTTATGACTTTCTGTGTCGTTTCTGGGATGCTTAGGACTCATATTGCACTGCTGGAAATAGTTTATTTTGATGCATATGCTGTTATTTTGCAAATTTGCACTATAATATTTATTTTCGTTTTTCCTGCAGTGTATAAAAATTGGTGTATTTCAAAAATAAAACTATGAAGACACTCAAAATAAATTTCCTGTGGTGGGAAACTAGTTTGTGCAACTTTTTTGTATTTACAGTTTTGAGAGATGAGCCTCTTAAATTTCTCTAACTAGAAATATATGTTAAAAAAACAAAACCGATTTTCAATTTTTTTGTAGTTTATTGCACTTTTTTGCAATTTATGTAATTACTATGCACCTAATGCAGACATATTATTAAAGTTTGGGCTATAATGGTTGTATTGATGTATAGCAACTTGAAATGCTCCCAAAAATGGCTACACAGCATGTAAAAATATAATATAAGCTCTGGCGGACTTGGTTCTATGGTAGGTCTTAAAGGGTTAAGAAACGAATTTCAGCTCGTGAATTTTGCACAGTACTGCATATACTAATGCCCCACTGAAAATCTAAGCAAGTTTCTTGTAGATAACACATTTGTTAGGTTACTTGCTGATTCTAACTTGGCTGTATGTTAATGTGAGTGAACGGGTTTTTTTCTTCATTTCCTTGTGGTAGCGTAGACTTGGCCAGGATATACTCTGCCTCTCACCTCATCGGGTTTAATACGTGATAACTCAGATAAGCTCCAGCTGCCCTGTGCAACCCTGAACTAGATAAACCATTCAGGATTGAAAGGATGGATTTTAGTTCGCAGAAATAAAATATAGAGCTTTTGTCAGTTTGGTTAAATTTGCTTTGCTGGTTGTCCTGGAAAAATGTCTGCATTTGTTTATCGAGCTCAGGACATCTGCATGACTGTGTGCCGTCCGCATTGTAATATCAGTTCTAAACCTCTTAAATATGCCTCTGACAAAATCCACCCACAATCTAAATTTATAATAACCCCCTAAGACCTCAACTAAGACTACAAACTGACACTAAATACTGACTTTGAAAGAGAACTTCAATAACCAGTTCATGTTAAAATATTAATTAGAAAATTGCAGTACTCCTTTTTAAGTGTGGTTATTTCTTTGATGTAAGAATCTAAAGACTTCTACAGCTGCACTAAAATATCAAACACAGAAAACACACAATAACCAGCTCTTACTGACGTACCTGTGGGTGCAGAATATGGATGCTGTTGTTGGATATGAGGAGGATCTTGAGTGACCACAGTCCTATGAAAGACCTGGTGTGCACCTCTGTCACCTTGTTCGCACTTAGATCCAGCAGCCAGGTGCCGTGGGAGATGCTGGATGGGACCCGGGTCAACCCACGAGACCTGCAGTCCACCAGGTCTGAAGATTCATAGCACAAGCAGGGGCTGGGGCACAGTTTAAAGCCCAGCACGGCATTCAGGAGGAGAGGGAGCAGGAACATCGTGGCCAGCATAGTGCAGCCAAAGCCAGGCATCTTGCTGGAATCTGAGTGACCTCACTCCTGCTGAAAGGCATGGTTACCCTCTTGTAGTCCCCCCGAGAAATACATGTAGAAACCCAGAGAATTTGTTGCAAGGGCACGATAACGCTGTCATTTCAACAAATTCTCCATGAGCAAACATCGAACGGTTCCCGATTAGAGAGGGATTAATGGCTTAAACAGATGATCACATAACCACCACATCAGGGCAGGAAACTTGGTCCATTTTGGATCCTTTCCTAAAGTAAGGATTTACATCTGCTCTTCTATATGGATATATTAAGCTCTTTTTCATCATAGAACTCCCATATCCCTGTGATTTCAGCAACATGTTACATAAGATTGTATGAGTTTTTATAATCTCTATTATGGTAAAGGTAGCACTGGTAGTAATGTAATGGAAAAGCCTCTTTAAAAGTAAATCTTCAGTACAGCATTCAGCATCAGGACCATTATATTGGAAGCACCGAGGATCAATCAGCAAAAACAATTCAATATTTAAAGACTGCCCCAAAGAAATTAAAAATTGACTATTACGTATAATGTTATTTTTTAAAAAATACACCTTTCTATAAAAAAAAATAAAATAAAATCGACTTCACCTTTGGGAGCATTTTTCACACTTTTCTGACATTTTGGAGTTGAAATAATTCATTAAGACAACCACAAGATATCACTGAACAACAACCATCAGCCTACCTGAAATGTAGCCATACCTCCACCCAGAAAAAGGAAAAAAAGAACATTTTTTCCACATAACTGCAGCTCCATTAGTGGTACTCATTTAAAAATTCACACTGATTTACTGAGAAGTTCGTTGCTGCCCACAGGATGGAGGCAAATGTCATCAACCAGCTTTAGAGTAACCCAGAGGCTTAAAACATTTAAATAATTAATTTGAAAGAGACATGGCGTCAGTTTCCTGTAATTACACAGATTACAACGCTACCAAACAGGACAGAAAGTGAAACCCGAGTGTAACCCGTATCTGATTAAAACGTCCTTACTGAGGACAGCTGATGGTCAGTCTGAGTTCACGTGACACAAGTGAAGTGGTTCCTCAGGAATGCAGCCAAATGTATTCCGAGGATGTCATATAAAATCAGGGTTATGACAAGAAAAAGACAGCACTCTGGCAATTAAAAAAAAAAAAAAAAAAAAACATAAAACAAAAACAAGTTGCTCTCAAAAAAGTCGTTGAAAATTACGGTATTACAGTCAGAATTTTTGTTACTTTTATTTTAGAAAATGTCCTTTAAAGTGTGGCATTTCAAGTCACATTTTGTTTAAAATACAGAAAATACAGACAGTAGAACATGGATACAGCAAAAAAAAAAAAGAAAAAAAAAAGAAAAGAAAGGAAACAATGACAGAAAATAAAGCTAACAAGCCTTTCTGACTGCTCTAGTTTTCTCTTTTTTGAAATGGAACTGAAGGCAAAGGAAGGAGGGCGGGAAAAAGAAAAGGCTTCAAGGACAAGAGGGGAGGAGTGGGGGCAGAATGAGACAAGTTAGTTAAGGAAACTATGGTTGGTTTATGGTTCATGTTTAAATTATTCTTTATAAAGTCTAATTTAAGATTTAATCTTTCCTCTTTCTTTTTTTGTCTTTTTCATTTAATGGTATTTTGATCTTCGGGATCCAGGGCCCTCAACGCTCCTCCTGGTGGTCTCCGACTGTGGAGAAGGAATGCCGACTTTGTCTGGCAGTGGGAACAAAACCACCCGCGTCGCCTTCTCCGGCCGACCCGCACCGCCAACTCAAGAAGATAAAGTGGAGTCCTTCTGTGTTTGCTGTGCTTGTGAACGTTGCATGGACTTCTGACTTTCCACGTCTCTAAAATGTTTCTCAACCTGTGAGGGTAAAGCAAAAACAATAAAGAAAACATTATTAATAGATAAAATTCCTATGGTGAGACTTGAACCAGCTATGGTTTACAGATAGAACATAGAGACACCAAATTGACAGAAACGAGACAAATCTGAACTTGTTTCAGCCTGGAAAAACCAAAGATAGGAATAACAACAAAATTGAGTCACAACTGACGTGAAACAAAACAAGTCACCGGCTCCGAGAAGCTCAAACATTTTCCAAATATAAAAAGCAAGTCTTATGACGAATTACTGTTACGGCCCCCCAAACACATGCTTATCTTTAAGTTCCCCTCACTGGGACCATAGCTAAAGTTAATAGCTAAATGAATGTGGTCTTGCTCAATTCAAATCGTGTTTAGCCATGACCATCTGGTACCCATCAACAAAGTGTCTGTCAAGTTCTGGAGTGTGATGGGAATGGGTGTATAAAAACTAGAGAATGAGGCCTGAGGCCACCGAATGCAACACCAATGACTGGCATATTTAAGAAGCTGCTCTCAGCTCCATGGCATAAAAATACACGTGATTTCTGCACAGAGGACCGAAAGCCAGAGATACACACCCCCCCCCCCTTTAACTTTTTTTTTTACCGAAAGTCAAACTCACAAAGTCTCCATATATGAACCTGTGTAAAGTGCTATTAGTGGTTCTCTTGATTGCTCAGGGTGTCTCACAACAGTTCGCTTTCTGTGGTGCCTAACAGCTGGCAGTCAGCTTAAGCTCTCCATCGCTCACCCTGTTGCTGCCATGCAGGTGCTCCAAGGTCCCCATCCCTGTCTGCACCCACCTCCCTCCAGCAGTTGACCTGCAGCTTATTCACTGGTCATCCCCCTTCGAGATGAGACTCTTAAGTTTACGAATGACTGTGCTAAATAATCCTGATAATAGTTTGTAACGATTGAGCAGCTTTATGTGACAGACACACACCTACTGTATACACTTGAATGTGGAAGTCTTACACTGCGTTGGGTGGGGGGGGAAGTGTCTAATCGGGGGAACATTTGCACTTTCCATTTACACCGTTTTCTGTCTGTGCCCAAAACAAGACAGCACAGATTTACAGGCTTGAATTTTCCTAGAAAAGCGATCAAATCGTCAGCGAGGAAGAGGCTAAGAGTGGAACTGAACTCATTCAATAAGAACGATTATATGCCTTCAGGGAATTAGTGACGCATGCTACCAAGAACAGAACATTCAACACAGAGCACAGCGATCACATTTGCATACAACTTCAAAAAACTGTTGTTAAAAATGAAGCATATGGGGCACTCATCACGGACAAAGGTGAAGTAACAGAGGTCGAGGGATTTGCGGATTTATTAGATTAATCCAAACTTGCAAGCATGTGGAGATGAGCACATGCTCACACACAAAAAAGAGGAAAAAAAAATCAAGTCTGAAAATGCCACTCATCTCTAACCCCCCCAATCAAGTAAAAGCAAAAGCTGAAGACAAAGTCATCATGAAATAAACAGTTACACATGTGAAAATAGAAAGTGTAGTAGTACTTACTATTTTGCGTACATGACTTAAAGCGCTTCCCTCTTTGCCTTTGCAGTTCTCAACCTGGTAAGGCGGTGAGATTATGACGTCGTCCATCACAATAATGTTCTTCTCCTGCCATTTACAGTCTTTGATGCTGTAAAGAAAAGAAAACGACCTTTTAGCCACAGCTGAAAATGCTTTTTTGTTTTCTTTCTGCAAATTTCATACTAGTGTTTATGACATCTATAGCTCTGTTTCTAAGGTAACCAGTTTAAGCAGGTTAAACAAGCAGCACATTTGTCATACGGAGAGTTAACGACCTGAAAGTGAAACCAGAGCCAACAATGGACAGGTTTCACGTTTCTGAGTGAACAATTCTGTGGGGCATCTGGTCTCCTGTGTTTTTGAAAACATTTTAAATCAAAAACTATGTGAGCTGCAAAAAAGATTTTATTCAAAATATGACCTTTGACTAAAGAAGACGGAAAAGGCTCAGACAGGTATCCAATTACAGTCTGATTCAGGGCTAAAACATGGCTGGATCAGATATCTGAAACTTCAGCCTGATTCCTTCATGTCACAAAGTGTAAAAGTTAAATTATCAAGAGGCGCATTCATCTTCATGAATCAGCTCAAAGGGAACAAGATGAAAATACATTTCGGTTTCAATTTACAGATTATAGTAAATTGAAACCGATTTACTCCTAAATCTCAGACATCAATGACTGGGTTTAATACTTTGCATTCCTTTTCCTTTATCACACAACTGAAGGAAATTCTTGCTCGAGTGGGTTAAGATCAGGTTATTGTTGAAATTCAACATCTCTGCCTTCCAACAACTTTCGCTTTGTTTTTGTAGTGCATTCTCAGTAAGTTTCAATTTGCATTGTAAAGCTCTTTCCAGTCAACCTAGCTGCATTTGACTGTCCAAATATTGCTGTTCCTAAACAGGTCTGGCTTTCCCCCCCTTTTTTTTGTTCCTTCTTCCCACTAACCTGACCTTGTGACTGATCAACGATCGCCATTTTGCAGCTTGTCACAGAGTATTCTCTCTATGATGGACATATGATGGGGGTGTTTCTTATTGACTATAGAAAGGATCCTGTCATCACCTACCACTGTTCCAGGCTTCTTCTTCTTCTTCTTTTTTTTTTTTTTTTAATTGCCAAGCCCAGCAAAGCATCCATCTGTCCCCATTACAATTACAAAGATCGAGATTTGACTCTGCAGCCTAAAGCAGGGCATTAAACACCGTTATGGACTCAGACAAGTGAAGAGCCCACAGACAACTAGTCATTGCTGTTACTTCATCCAACACTGCATGATGGCCAGGAGTAGTTGCTGCACTGTAATCTAGAGTCTATGATCTCTCAGACACGTCGTTCTGGCCTGCATTGACAGCTCCTTTCATCACATGTCGTAGATTCACAGAAACAGCTTCCAAACTTTAAAGCCACGATGATCACCAGACTTTTTACCTGCTTAATTTATAAAAAACTGTGATCAGACTGAAACTGAAGGACTGAAACTAGCCCACTGAAGGAACAATGGGCTGTGAGGTCAGTTCCTTGATCATTAGTATTTCAGTCACTGTGCAAATGTACTGTTTATAAAGTTGGGGAGACCTGCAGTCAGCTAAGACTGAAGAAGTCACTTGGATGAGTGATGAAACGTTTCTCCCGCTGAAAACCAGTCCAGATGAACAGGATCAACTTTTTGGGAAAGCCAAGAGTTATACACCAGTTGTATAAATGTAACTTGAAGCAGGTTTCAGTGTAGCTAAAATTAAAGTTGTCATTGTCCATTCTGTCCAAATAAATACGGTCATAACTGTATCTGAATGCTGGCAAGAGCTTCACTCTGATGCAACTGTGAGGTTATTAAACTATCAAGAAAATCCCTGAAAGTTTTGGCAATGGGAGAAAAAAAAAATCTATGTATTTAAAATTCAATCTAATTCTTCAAACAGCAAGTTCACTGGTTTGTTTTCACTGTTGTGTACACATCTGCACAATGTACAGATGTGTACACTGTGAATTTTTCATTTTTAACATGGCTAGAGAAAAAATTATATTAGTTCACATTTCAAACTTTCAAAGTCAGCTTTTTTAAAAGGAAAAAAATGATGTCATTGCTTTCTGTTTTCTAAATAAGCAGCATGATTCTGCTGAACTGTTGGGTTTTCTTTTGAATATTTTACTTCCCTTTTTGACATGACATTAAAAGTCTTTGTTGTTATAATCTCTTTGTAGGATTCAAGATGGTCAGTGAGTGTCCTTCCATTGATTTTGATTGAATGATGAAGATCTTTAAGTGATTTAAGCCACTAGTGGCATAAAATACTCACAAATTAGTGGTCAATGATACATATAGTATGCAGTGAGAAATTTGACCCGATCAGGTGAACATTTACCCCCATCTGACCTGTGAAGTGAATGAACAGTAGCATAAAGTTCTTACGTTTTGTGAATAGTCTGGAATAGCTGTTGGCCCTCCACAGAAACCCCAGCACTGATTGCATAGGCTTGGGACAGCTTGTCCTCTTTTTCTGTCCGTGCTCGATTGGCAAGCTGTAAAGATTAAAACAGAACACACAGCATTTTTTTATTTAATTTTTTTTTCTTTAGGCACATCAAATATTTGGTCTGAAACAAGAACAGCTTATTCTTTTAACTGCAAAAACTAAATTTCAGGTTCCAATTGTGATTTTAGGTTCAGCACTCCAGCAGTGAACTTGGTTTATATAAAAGTACATTTCACTTTCCCGCATAGGATTACAGAGGCAGTGTTTATATCTCAGCATTTAAACACCCTCGACATGTCTCCATTTATTCACGGCCTCAGTTTGGGCTTACTTTATTTAAGTGGGGGGAGGGAAATAATCTATAAACACTGACTTTTATTTCTGCTGTGTTCCAATTTTCCAAATCAGGGTCTCAATCCTCAGAAGTCTATTTCTAGACCTACTGACGATGCCAGCCCCATTTCACAGCCTCTTCAAAACACAGCCGAAACGGCAAATGCATTTTGGCCAAAAGAATACAGTATTTCACTGAGGGCCAAGTATTTTTGGAGCATTCAGGCAATCCTCATTGTAAAGTTAGGAGATATCCTGGCCCATTCACCAACAGCGCCTGACACCCACCACACTTGATGTAACCCGAGGCATAAAAACCAATAAATGGTATAAAAAGAAAATAAATTATTGGACTTACCTTGCTAACATTCAGTGATGCTAGAGGGGGTGGAGTCTCAGTGCGGTCATTTATAATGTCCACATCAGAAACATAGGCTAAGTTGATCAGGATGACGTCGTTGAGGTTTGGCTTACCACTGGAGGAAGCACATTCTTTGAAGGCACTTAGGTCAAGGCAAACAACTTTGTGACAGTGAATGACAGAACAAAAATGACTATTATCTGTCCCCTTGAAGAACTTGGGACATTGGTTTTCTGCACAGAGAAGCTCATTATTCAGAGAACACTGGCTGACAAACACTGACAGTGAAAGGTAGTGCCAGTTACAGCATGGGACTACCGAAAGCATTGCTGCCACCTGTAGCATCTATGAATGAATGAAAGAATGAATGGAGACGGCTAAAATGTGTTATGAGAGGAAAAACTGCAAAAAAAAAAAAAAAAACATGTACTGATCCACAGTCACGAAGCACCCATAACGAGGTCAGCAAACCCAGTATCTACAACTTACCATAACGGCTTTTAGCGAGTGAAATTGCTTTATCACCACTCCACTTTAATTTATTATTACTGCATTGATTTATTTATTACCCGTCATATCAAGTTTATCCAAGTTTTTCAGTGTTTACTTGCTGCTGTTACCATTTTACCTTCTCTTGCTGATTACTGATTGTGAAGCTTATTGTAACAAAGTCTCAAAAAGAGCTACATTACTAAAGTGTTATTATTATTGCTACTTAATACAGGGCTGGCTCGCTCTATGACTGACCGGAAATACACACATTGTTTGGGCTTTAACACTGCCTGTTTGTTATTTATTTAAGTCATAACACGTAAAGTTTCCTCTCACTGTACAGTAACTAGTTATAACAACTCTCGGGAAATTTTACTTAAACAGTAAACTGCTGACTTGGGAACTCAAGCGTAACATAAGAACTAGTCTGATTTTTGTTTCGCTCTGGGTTCTATATCACAGCAGCAGTTTTCAAATGTTTTGTGCACCTAAGAGCAAACCAACATTTCATGGCACACATGAATTCACATCTGCATAGAACATCCTCCATGCAATCAATTCTTCTTTTGACTATACACTTATGATAGCACGCCTGTAGCAAAATAGCCCTTTTGCACTTTGCAGTAAGTTCTACTCCCATATAGTTTCCCTCCACAGATATTCCAACAAACTGTCTGCCTCTAATTCAAATCGAGTGTGGGTTTAAGTATCCCGTCTTGGAATAATGTTAAGATTAGTCAACTTGTCTTGAAAGATAATACTGTCATTCACAGATAGTCTCTTTTGTATAGGCAGGGGATTGCCCACTCTCTGGTTCACAAAATACAGTGATCCACTGTCCTGTTTTCCTCACCATCTTTTGGGACCTTAGAAGTTCGCTAATTTAGCAAATATAAATTCAACTCATTAAGTTCTAGTGCAGCTGCTTAAATAATAGATGGATCCCACTAAATCCCAAGGCACACCATTTATGAACATTAGATCTAACTGAGCGGTATATGTTTTTTGGCAAACTGATCCATAAAAAATAAAAAAAAACTTAAGTTATGACTTCTGTTGATGAATAAACCGAATTCTTGCAATAAATACATTGGAAACGACTGTCTGAAAGTCGATAAATACATAAGAAAAGTCATCTGATTTTACACAGGCCTTGCATTCAAACTTAGCATGTGAACATATTACCTCGATTAGTCATACAATACATACAATGCCTGTATGGCTATTGAGCACACTTACACGTTTATAACGTCATTATCACACATTGTAGAGCTGAAAGTAGGTGTCCAGGCGTTTCTACAGCTCAGACAACGTCACAGAGTGTTTTAGTGTTAAACTAACACTTAGAAAGACCATGACTATCAGCTCTAAGCGCTCCCCACTCTTCATTTGATTTAATCACCTCAAAGTTTGGCCACAATGACGACAACTACACGATAACCTCACGAGTCTGTGCAATTAACTCTATGATCAGAGATAAAGGAACATGATAAGATGCACATTCGCTCACTCACTCATTCACTCACACTGATGGGTGTAGACATGTTCACCAGCAAACTAGTGTTAGTAAGTAAGTTATTACTCCCACCCAAATGACTCATGTTAAAATGAACTGTGGCACAATCACACAATATTTACAGCCCAGCTGATAAGCGTGAGAACGCCAAACCCGTTAATTGAGCTAGCCAGTAGCTGCAGTGTGGGGTTGACCGAAATCTAGCATGCTAACATGCTAAAACCACCCTGATTGTGTAGCGTGGACTCGGAAACCACTTAATCTCTAACTTGTACAAATAATCGTGAGCATCTGCGGCTGATGGCACCACCAACCATGTGAGGTCAATATGTGGACCATCAACACGCGAGACTCTCCCAGTATCAGTTAGCTCGCTAACTAGCAACGGTTGTGCCTGCTGAGAGCACACAGCCATGATGCCTTACGAGGATTCGTTGCCAGATAGTGATCCATGTTGAGGGCTGGCAATACAATGAGTGGATTCAAAACACATGCGCTGCTAGAGCGGCTAACGAGAGGCCAAGAAATTACCAGGCAACCCCAACTAAAGGCTTATACAGACAGAAGATAGATGAGGTGCTATCCGAAACAAGAAAATATATAAAACGGGCAAACGTGTGTGCTTCTGCTAGCACCAATTACGCCTGCGCGGATCACTATTTGCCACATTTCGGTTACCCTACAGGCCCTTGCAGCCAGGCAGGCCAGCAACCCCTCCATCCGCAGCTCGAAACAAACAAAAGGATACTCAGAGTTAACATCTTGGACTGGTAGTCAAACGCGACAACTTCTCCTTGCAGACGTTGGCCCAAGCATGTGACGCATGCGACATGGCTCCCGACGCTAAAATACTCCCCGGGTCCAGGAGCCGCCATCTTCTCCGCCAGGAAACCGGAGCGCCTGCTTTACGTAAAGCGACGCGATGTCGTATGGAGACGAAACCTGAGCGTAACAAAAGTACGTCGATCGTTTCTTCTAATGTGATGAATTATAATTCCTGCCAAATCAAATCTAGTTTAAGTAAAGTTGTGTCATTGAATCACTAACTAAGGTCTTCAACTGCAGAACTACTACGAATACAACTTCTCTCTTCGACGAAGGATGTCGCTTTGTTTCCCATTGAACCGCCTTCCGATGTGCCCCGCCCCCTACCGGATGTAGAGCAGTACTGTGGAATTCATTGTAACACATCAAATAAAGGGCTGTCTTTAGATTTCCATCTACATATCAAAGTGTTTGTACTGGGAGAAGGCAGAAAGGAATGGAGGAGATTTATACCCAAGGCGTCTGGATGGCCGAAGGTCTCCAGCAGAGGACGAAGACTCAGGAGAAATTCTGGCTTACGGTCACTCATATGGGAGACCCTAAAGCAGCCTTTTTGCTCGTCTTTCCTTTTACTTATTTCATCAACAGGAGAGCTGGGGTAGCGGTGCTTTGGATGGCAGCTATATCGGAGTGGTTAAACTTAGTGTTCAAATGGTAAGGCGTTTTAATGAAGCACGATTTGAATATTCCCGTCCATCTTAGTTTTTACACTTACCATTGCGGTTGTATGTCTCATGCTAGCATGTTGCTACATTACATACATAACTTTTTTCACATTAAAATTGTTAATTATATATTCAAGACCGCCTGCACATGTTCATTTTTTCCAGTTTAAACAAATAAAAATAATTTTAGTTTAGTCTTTGCTTCCGGTACAGCAAAGTAGTACAACCCTGTATTAGTCCGACGTGAAACAGAAATGAGCGGAACCTTTGGGACCGTTCAATGGAATTTTCCCCACAAACAGCCTGGTGTAACAAGAAAAGTGACGAAAAGAAATGGAAATTAAAAACAAGAAGTAACCATATAACATAAATTTGACCAACAATTTCAACGGATTAAATTTTAGGGAAGCAACGATATAGATGGATAATAACAAAGTTATAAAATGCTTCACAAGGTGAGATAGGAAACAGCAAATAAAACGTTTAATAAGAAATAAAAATTAAACAACATAAGGTATATGAATACCGAGAACGCAAAGATAAACGGGAGAATTAAAGACCGAAAATAAATAAATTTAAAAATGATTACTAAAAGAAGCAAATACGAATATAAAATAAAGCAAATATGAGAGACAACAAAGTGGTAACACGAAGTGGAAAGAATGCTCGTAAAACGTCTCTTTAAGAAATTTAAAAGATTATAATGAGCTAAATCTCCTCAGGCAGATTGTACCAGAGAAAGGGTGTCCTGACAGAAAAAGCCTGAACACATTTGGTTTCCAGCTGAGATTATGGGGTGGCCAGAGCAGCCTTAGCTGAGGACCTCAAGATCTGAAATATACTTTGGTGCGATCCTGCATACTAATAACATTGTTGTTACAATGTTATTACAAATACATTTTTTTCATTATAATAAATGCATTTACATTATACCATTAAAAACTTGAAATAAAACAAGATAAATTTAAGGAAAACATGCAAAAGACAGAGGAACATGCATAGAAAAAATGAAGCCCCAAATCCTCAACAATTAAGGGAAAAAAAAGGAAAAATACAAAAGACATTACAAATGTACCAAGTAGAGAAACGATACAACTAAACTACTATGGACATAATATAGATTTTTAAAAGCCATGTATTATTTTGATTTAGATATTTCTGATTACACTAATTATTTTCTGCGAGTGTTCATGGAGAGGTATAGAGAAGCCAAATATAATACAGTATGGAACTTTGAACTAAATAAGATTCAGTAAAGTAAAAAGAAGAATGAAGAGTAAATATGTAGAGGCTTTTGGAGAAAAAAAAAGTCTTAGATTCAACAAGTTAAAAACTGTATTAAATGTAGTAAAATATAGTGAAGCCATGACCTTGAATGTATTTGTGTTATTTGGGGTGTGTGTAAATGTATTTATATATTATATTTATTTTTAATCAGGTTGCTGTTTGGAGAGAGGCCATTCTGGTGGATCGGTGAATCGCGTCTTTTTGTCAACAAGCAACCGAAAATTCACCAGTTTCCGTCCACCTGTGAAACAGGCCCAGGTTAGAAGTTGTCTTAGAAAAATAGACTGTGTCTGAGTCATAGCCAATGTCCTTAAATCATCAAACATTCAGATCTCCAAGTCCAAAGTTGGCATCTGTTTCTCAGGCAGTCCGTCTGGACATGCGATGGTGACAGCAGCAGTCTGGTGGGTCATTGTGTCCTCGCTGGGGTCCTTTCTGTACTCCCGTTCTCACAGGTACGTCCCTGTTTAAGCTAAATCCAGTGCAGTATGCTGCTTTGGCTCTAAAAATGCACAAAACTGCTGCACATTGGAACTACTTTTAAACAAATCTCTCCTTTTCTGAATCCGGAGTGTTCTCTTATCAGCTGCTCCCTACGTCCTCTATGTGGTGATGCTTGTTGCAGTTGGAATCTCCAGGATCTTTATCCTCGCACACTTTCCTCATCAGGTCGTTGCTGGCTCCATTACAGGTCTGAATACATATTATGCAAAAATCATATTTCTGAAAAAGGCGGGGCACTTTATAAAAAGTATATTAAAAGCCAAATGCAGTGATCTCCAAAGTGTAAAAGCCATTTTTGTTTGATATATGATCACAGCTGCAAATCATACAGGTTTAAATTCAAAATACACTAAATATTTTCACTGACTGACTCTAATGGATTACAGGCAAGAATGTTTAAGACCTAGATCGTGTAAATATGCAGCTGTGCTGCAGAATGTGATTTGCTGAAATGATTGATGCCCCTCCTAAAACAGGTGTCCTCTGAATCAAAGCATTGGTTGCTCCAAAACATTATTCAGTGTTAATATTTCTAACACAGATGTAGAACTAGTGCACTCCATCATCACTTGTGCTGGTTTTTGAGCTGCTTGCTATCAACTATCTGTGCAATTCTACAGGATTTTTGTAGTTCCCAAAAAAGAATTTCATAATTGGATTTGTCAGACCCATAGGGTAGTTTTCCCATGTGTGCAGCTTAATCTGATGAAATGCTCTTGTCAGGTTTCATTCTGGGGATTGTCCTGAGCTGCAGAGTACCAGAAGGTCGCCCCCTGCTGTTCTTCTTTAGTTTAAGCTTTGGGCTGCTGTTCGGAGCTCTGATGCTCCATGCTGGATTACAGCAGCTGGGAATTGACCTCTCCTGGTGAGTTACTCTATTACATTAATGTTTAATCAGTGAGTCTGATCAGTATATATTGTGATAATATAAAGGGACTTCCTTCCATGACCGGTCATGTTTTTGATTCAACAGGTCTATTGCTTTGGCCAAGAAATGGTGCAGCCATGCAGAATGGATTCGTTTGGACACAGCCCCATTCTCCTCTCTCACCCGAGACTGTGGGGCCCTGTTGGGTTTGGGGCTGGCACAGTACTGGAAGCCTGGTGGATGGTCTCTACCTTGGGCTCCCAGAGCTTTGTCTATGGCTGTATCATCCATGGGTCTTTACCACGTGAATCGTCTACCGCTCCCGGTCCGACCACTGGGCCTTTTCTACAGCCTGTTCTTTGTCAAATTCGTCCTAGTGCCTCTGATCGTTATGGTACTTGTGCCTGGGCTGGTACACCTATTAACATTCAAAAAAAAGAAAGACTAGAAGAGTTCCTCCACACATGATGTGCACCTTAAACACCTCCCAAAACTGGAGTTTCCTTCAGAGTTTGTATAAACACATTTAATGTTTAATGTTCGCTGCGTTTCAGAACCATTTTGATGAGTATGGGTTAAGTTTAATTTTCACGTCTTAAAATTCACTAAACAATGGCCTTTTATCCAGTCTGTGACCTGTGTTTTTCCTCTTATTTGATGATTTTAAAAGTGCCGGTATTGAGACATTGTGGCGTAAAGTATGTCTCTAGTGAATCTAGTGCAATCATAAGTGTTGTAAATACTACAGTATTTTTGCTAAATATCGACTTTATTGGGAAAAGTGCAACTTTGTTTATGTGCATTTTGTGTTGTTTGAATCTTTACGAGTCAAAGATTGTTACCGAGGTTTAAAACCTCAGATTTGCGACTAGTGAAAGGCAAAGAATTTGAACATTGTGCAGATGTCTGATGCTCAGTTTTGTGTTATTGCTTTGTGACCGAAAAACTTGAAAGCTACATTCCTATGTTATTCCCAAATCAGCAAAAAAATAAATGATTGACATGCAGGGCGTGTTTCAGTTGGTAACCATTTATAAATATGTTCTCCTTTTTTCCAATACATATGTTCGACTGTACAGATTACAATCAGTTATCATGAGATAAAAACACATTCTTTTTTATTGTTTTTAATTAAACTTCACAGCGATCTGAAAGCTCACATTTACAGACAAGAGAACTCTGCTCAGCAAGCAAATATGTTAAAATAAAATAAAAAGAACTTTTTTGTCTGGCGTGGTTGAGGGAAAATGACAAGGATAAGTTCGGGGGATAGCAGTCTCCTCATCTTAATCCAAACGTTGTACCACACACACACCAGAGACACTGCTATACATGTTTCTGCTTGAGGTCATGGAAAGAATAGAACATGCATCAGACTATTTACAGCGAACTAATATACACAGATAGCTTGAAACCATACACCCTCAAATAACCTCAACTTAAAAAGTCCTGTTTAAATTAAGTATAATACAGTTTATACCTTCATTTCTGTAAAGTTAAGTAGGGCTTCTCTCCAGTAGCAGGTGAAACTGAGGACAACTGTCTCCATTTATTCTTTATCAGACATCCAAAATAAAATGTTACAGACAAATAGTCTATAATCATTCCCACATATATAAATTACTTCAATATTTTCATTATTCATCATCTCTATGACTCAAACTCCAAATTACAGAGCTCCTGGATACTGAAATCTCAGGCTTTTGTTGTTGCAGTAGGTTCGATTTATTTAGAAGACGTGTGCCAGTGGACATGGTGTCAAAACCAGTGATTTAGAGTTAGAGGAATATATTTTTATGAGGTGGAGTTACTTAAGTATGATTTGCCTCTCTAAACAGACAAAC
The DNA here is from genome assembly GCF_965226115.1 of Aulonocara stuartgranti. NCBI lineage: Eukaryota > Metazoa > Chordata > Actinopteri > Cichliformes > Cichlidae > Aulonocara > Aulonocara stuartgranti. The sequence goes on along the minus strand of NC_138959.1, from coordinate 7,173,491 downwards.
TATCTAACAAACCTGAACTGGACAGAGTGAAATATCTGAGCCAATACATACCTCTTGTGCTAGAAAGTTTATATATCATCCCAGATTCTGAACATTGTCACTCACCACTGCATTGCAATTCACATAATAAGTGTCTGTCGTAGTCTGGTTAGCACTGATCAGCGATCTGACGGATCACACGCCCACTTTCACTTACTCCTAATGTAACAATCGTAACAACAAAGTAAGTAAAATACATAAAGTGCACCATTAGTTAAGACCTTGTCAGGCATTTTAGTGCAGAAGTGGCTGAATAAAAATGCATTATGATTTAAAAGAAATCATAAAAACAATGCAGAAGAAAGGGAAAGGTTGGTAACAGTGGTTGTGTATGCATTTGCTTGCTTTTAGTCGCTGAGTACTTTCCACCATCGCTCACACGGAGGAGGGACAGAGGCAAACTTTGATTTTGATTTTTCTGCCATTTGATAAAAGCACCCAACTGAGTGAAAGACAAGTTGCAGCCAAAATAATTTGCTATTATTGCCTGACAGACAATACATATTTAATTACTGTGATTATCGACTGATATCATTTAAAAGAGGGTGAAGATTTGTTGCTCTTCTGCTTTCTCCTTAAACTCTTTTGGTTTGCTGATAGAGCAAAATATGTTGTGAAGATGTTGCTGGGGAAGTGGGAATGATAACTTTATCATTTTCTAACTAATCTATCAAAAAATAATCTGCAGGTTGACACATTCGCTTGCATTATATTATAGCAAAATTCTTTTTATTTTGACACAACAGAGGTAACTTCATCAGTCAAAGTTTGTCTGTGTCCCTTGTCCACCGGTCGGTTTTCCACATCCGTATGACTTGCAGTGTGACACAGAGGCAGGGTTAACAGAATAAAATTCAAAATGCAAACTATGTTTTGTTTTCTTTTTATGTACAATATATAACTTAATTATAAATATTGTCATTTTTCTCTAAGTACTGAGTTGTTGAGCCATTTGTATTTTCTGAGCAATGTACAGTATTGAACATATAATATTGTATTACATAGAATAGAGCCTACTAGCAACCTTGGTTAAGAGCACACTTTGAAAGAACAGAAGATGGATACAGAGTCCACAAGTAGAGTCCGATGGGTAGTACTTTCACTCTTGGAGTCCCACCTGATGTGGTCACACGTGGGGACAATGTGCCACGTGTCGGAAGTGAACTGGTCTCTGATTTAGATTAGAACTTGCGATCCTCCTGTTATCCTACCTGTTTGCAGATTATGATATTGAAAGAATCACTTCTCATCGTTATGTTTTTCATATAAGATAATGTCTAATACCCTAAAGTGTGTTTGTTGGCTTTGTGGTTTTCTTTCTCTAGTGAGTTCGTTGAGATGAGTTCGTCCATGACACACACACACCCCATCACATCTTCTGTCGAGCTAAATATTTTTTACTCTCTCAGTTCCACTAACAAGCCCAGTCCAACCATCCAATCACAGACAGGCCATCACACATTCGACTCCACAAATGGTCTCTTTGGTTTGATGGGGGAGGTGGGGCCTTGGGTCCGGGAGTCACGCGAGAGCTGTCGGTACATGTTGTCCTGGTAGGCCTGTGCCACGGGCAGAGTCCTCGCCACCTTCACGTCTGGGTAGGTGGGCACCTGGCTGACCCGTTCCAGGATGTCCCCACTGCCACGGGAGCCATTGGCCAGCTTTCCCAGAGAGGGGGGCTGAGTCTGGGAGTAGTAATCCTCTTCTAACAGGTGTCCGTTTTGGGCGTTGTTGGTCTTGTTGTAGTAGGCGATATTACCCAGTGAGGCGGGGGGACTGTAGGTGGAACCTTGCTGGACCAGCTGACCGGGGGAGGTGGGGCTGATGGCAGAGTCCATAGATGTCATTGCCCTGGACCGTGAGGGCTGATGCAGGTACTGCTGAGTCCGAGCCGTCTTGTCTATGATCCCCATAAAAGGCGTATTGCGGGAGCGAGTGGTCTCTCCCTGATACAACCCCCCACCACCCTGGGAGGGAGAAATGGGAGAGATGTCATCACAGGTGCGCTCGTATGTGGCTTGTAAGGGAATCTCCATCTGCTGAATGGAAGAGGAAGGCCTGAAACCCGGGGCTAAATTCGAGGTGGATCCAGTTGAGATGTTGTTGCTGGAAGGTGAGAATCGAAGGCCTACACTCTGAGAATGGATGAGAGGCCTAGGGGTGGGCACATGCTGCTTCATTTCAGTAGTATTGGCACTCACAGGGCGTCTAACCATATGGGGGATCTCGGGAGAGCCCAGCTGGCAGGGGGGCATAGCATTGGCACGCTCAAGAACGTGTTCAGAGACTGGGTAGTAGGCGGCTGACTGGCTGCGGCTTATCTGAGGTGTCTGGCTGTAACGGATGCCCCCTGGGCCCCCACTGCTGGCGCGGTAGGCAGAGGAGGGGCGCTGGGGTAGCTCATCCTTCAACAGGCTCGACTCCATAACCCCTCCTCGGCCGCCGTGCTGACAGAGGGCCCCAGAACTGAGGCTGGCCTGGACTTGGGACATTGACCGTCCATCCAGTGAGGGTTGGTACACCAAGCGGCTCTCTACATCCACTGAACCCCCTTGATAGCGACCACCCATGGAGTGGCCCATCTGGCCACCATAACTACTATTTCCCATTACGTTGCTGGGCTGGTTTGTGCGGACTATTTGGGCTATGGAAGGCTGCAGACGGAGGCCTTGGGCTTGGTGGTGTTGTGAGGATAAAGAGGGCTGCGAACTCAGCTGGAAAGAACGTTGGCTGCTCATCTTGGAGAGGGGAGATTTGGGTCTTCCAGGAAGCTGCTCTGTCTGATAGCGCACAGGTGACCCAGACTGAGACCTGTACAGACAAACACTTTCTAACGGTGGACTGGCTCTATACTGAGCAGCCCGACGTAAAGGGGAAGGCGGTGGGCTCTGGTGATCCATCCCCTGACCCCCGGTACCCATAGGAGGTGGGCTGAAGCGGTAGGATGGCTGGTGTACTGGGGAGGTGTGAGGGGGACTGTGTCTGTAATGGGAGTTCTGATGTGTTGGAGAGAGGGAGGGTGACGTGGGCTGGTAGGAGCCCCGAGTTGGGGAGGACATGGAGGAAGAGGTGGGGTGGTATTCATAGGGCTGGCCCATGGGTGAGCCTCCAGCCAAGTAAATCTGATCTGGATGTGTGGGGGAGAGGGGTGGACTCTGAATTATAGGAAGGCTGGAGGGATTTGAGAGGGACTCAGGTGGGGGCAGACCCATCGACATAGCTTCCAGCTCCTGCTCCAGGTAGTCCTCATCCTCAAACAAGTCCTGTACGGGCTCCATGTCTTCCAGACGGGGCTCTGGTGGAGGGGGGAGAGGCATGGACAGAGACAGGGACTCCTCCTCTTCTGGGGGAGGTGTAGGAGGGGGTGAGGGAGGAGGCTCCAGCTCCAGGTCCTGCTGCTGGTGCTCCTCCTGGTTAAGTTGGTGGCATTCCTCTTCCACCCTCTGGAGCAGCCGCTGGATTTCTCTGTTATTGGGGCACTGCTTTATGGCTTCATTCAGGTCCTCTAAGGCTTCAGGAAATTGTCTAAAATAATAGAAAATAAATAAAATAAATAAAGTAAATTACGCAAAACTGTAAAATCTGGGGGAGGAATATAGAGATCCTTTAAAAAGGAAGACCACGGAGAAAGGGGTAAGGAAAAAGGAAAGCATTCTTCTGATCTGTACAAGGATAAAAATGAGTGTACCTGCTGCTACGCTTGGCGCGTGCCCTGGCGTAGTATGCCTCATAAGATTTTGGTTTCAGTTCGAGCGCTTTAGTAGCAAATTCCTCAGCCATCCCAAAGTCCTGGAGAGATTAAGCACAGGAGAAGAATAATGAACACTACAGAACAGTGAGAGAAATTGACATGTGGCCAATAGTATCATTAACCATCAAAGGCTTTAGTAACATCCTTCAGTTTTAACAATTTAGTGTTTTTCACTGTTGCTGCTTTTCTGCTGACTTACGTTCATTTTCCTTCGACATCGGGACAGGTTGAGGAAGAGCGATACTTTGAGTTCCCTGAATGTCTTAAGGTCCTCGCTGAAGCCTTCGCGTGGAAACTTTTTGAGAGCGTACTGATAACGCTGTGCAGCCTCCTTCACCTTCCCCTTCTGTTGGACAAATACAAAAAGATACATCTGGCTTATCCTTCATTTATGATATATACAGTGGGGCAAAAAAGTATTTAGTCAGCCACCGATTGTGCAAGTTCCCCCACTTAAAATGATGACAGAGGTCAGTAATTTGCACCAGAGGTACACTTCAACTGTGAGAGACAGAATGTGAAAAAAAAATCCATGAATCCACATGGTAGGATTTGTAAAGAATTTATTCGTAAATCAGGGTGGAAAATAAGTATTTGGTCACCTCAAACAAGGAAAATCTCTGGCTCTCACAGACCTGTAACGTCTTCTGTAAGACGCTTTTCTGTCCCCCACTCGTTACCTGTATGAATGGCACCTGTTTGAACTCATCATCTGTATAAAAGACACCTGTCCACAGCCTCAAACAGTCAGACTCCAAACTCCGCCATGGCCAAGACCAAAGAGCTTTCGAAGGACACCAGGAAAAGTATTGTAGACCTGCACCAGACTGGCAAGAGTGAATCTACAATAGGCAAGCAGCTTGGTGTGAAAAAATCAACTGTGGGAGCAATCATCAGAAAATGGAAGACATACAAGACCACTGATAATCTCCCTCGATCTGGGGCTCCACGCAAGATCTCATCCCGTGGGGTCAGAATGATCATGAGAACGGTGGGCAAAGATCCCAGAACCACACGGGGGGACCTGGTGAATGACCTGCAGAGAGCTGGGACCAAAGTAACAAAGGTCACCATCAGTAACACACTACAACGGCAGGGAATCAAATCCCGCAGTGCCAGACGTGTTCCGCTGCTGAAGCCAGTGCATGTCCAGGCCCGTCTGAAGTTTGCCAGAGAGCACATGGATGATACAGCAGAGGATTGGGAGAATGTCATGTGGTCAGATGAAACCAAAGTAGAACTTTTTGGTATAAACTCAACTCGTCGTGTTTGGAGGAAGAAGAATACCGAGTTGCATCCCAAGAACACCATACCTACTGTGAAGCATGGGGGTGGAAACATCATGCTATGGGGCTGTTTTTCTGTTTGGATCTGACAATGATCCAAAACACACCGCCCGGGCAACAAAGGAGTGGCTCCGTAAGAAGCATTTGAAAGTCCTGGAGTGGCCTAGCCAGTCTCCAGACCTCAACCCCATAGAAAATCTGTGGCGGGAGTTGAAAGTCCGTGTTGCTCGGCGACAGCCCCAAAACATCACTGCTCTCGAGAAGATCTGCATGGAGGAATGGGCCAAAATACCAGCTACTGTGTGTGCAAACCTGGTAAAGACCTATAGTAAACGTTTGACCTCTGTTATTGCCAACAAAGGTTATGTTACAAAGTATTGAGTTGTATTTTTGTTATTGACCAAATACTTATTTTCCACCCTGATTTATGAATAAATTCTTTACAAATCCTACCATGTGAATTCATGGATTTTTTTCTCACATTCTGTCTCTCACAGTTGAAGTGTACCTCTGGTGCAAATTACTAACCTCTGTCATCATTTTAAGTGGGGGAACTTGCACAATCGGTGGCTGACTAAATACTTTTTTGCCCCACTGTATACACACACACACACACATACACACATATATATTAGGGGTGGGGGAAAAAATCGATACTGTGTAGTATCGTGATATTTTGTTTGCTAATAATGTATCGATACAGGGACAGCAGAAATCGATATTTTGTTACAAAAAAAGTTTTTGTGGACTGGAACTGACTTCAGAGCATGTTGATCAGCTCCTTTTTCTGAGCAAGAATCCTGACATTCCTTCACTGTCCAAATGTGTTTAACTTGTTTTTTGGCAGCAATAAACATTACAGTTTACTTATTTTAATTTAAGACATGTTTTATTTTAATTAAGTTTAAAACTTTTTTATTTAATGTAAAATTATATTTTGTTTTAATTTACTTTCAAGTTCACTAATTAACCTACCAAGCATGTATTTGGACTGTGCAAAGAAGTACCCACACAGGATAACATGAAAACTTCATATTCTTCAGATATTTGATGTTTCAGCTGGTAACCATTTATTTTCCACCCAATACATGATTACAACCAGTTATTTTGAATCAGGAACTTTCTTGTACGGAGCCAGCTGGACTAATCACTGCACCCAAATTCCAAAATCATTTTTTCCAAGTACTGTTGCAGTGCTATTCATCCATCTGGATGGTTTTGTTGTGAATTGCCAAGTTTTGTAGAATAGACAGAATAGAAGATTTCTACCTTCTTAAAATACATTTCGTTTCTTTCCAGAAACCAAACAACAAATAAATAAATTGCACCAAGTCAAATCGTCTAATACATTTTGGTGTAAGCTGTTTTATGTAGGAGCCATTTTCTTTTTAATAAACTACAATGACCAGCCAGAAGAAGCATGCAGCTAGCCGGCATTACAGTCAAGCATCTGAGCGGTTTCCCCAAACAAAACTGCTCTCGATTTATTTTGAGAAACTGATTTCTGGAAAGAGACATTTCTGCTAAGTTATTTTTTTAGCATTGTTTCCACTTTTAGCACCGTAAGCTGGGTCCTCTTTAATTCCATTTATTTTAAGTGAAAGAAAAGATCATTACAGCAAATAGCCAATGCAAATTTTCCCTGACATGATCAGGAGTTGAAGAACCATAAAGAGCACGTAGGCACTTCATCTTCTATTCTAAACCAGATATTATGATGTCATCATTTTTCCCAACCACCTAAAAAGAGGTTTAAAATGCCCACTTGTAACACCTTATAAGAACATAGTGTGATTTTAATTTCCCAATGATATGTATTTTATATCCACAAAACTTATGCCCAATATATTTTTGCACCATAATATTCTCTAGCGACTACATCACAGGCTAAAATAGTCCATTTGTACCGTTTAAGCACCTATAACACATTAGAAAATACTGGTGGGCTACCCCTCACCCTCCAAGCAGATGGATCTATGATATTAATTTGAAAATCCAAGATGGCGTCTTTCTCAAGTTATCACGTTCACAGTATTTTCAGAAAACTCTGTGACCTTGACACTCAAGTCAAGGTCACAGACAGTCAAACACACCTATGATGTTTGAGAAGATGTATCTATAGTATTCCTTTGAAACTCCTACGTCATTTCATTCTCGTGTTCACAAAGATGGGGGATAGGCATGTACTAGCTTCCAAAATTGGGCAACGTGCACCAAAACAATCTAGATGGATAAATTGCAAAATATCTAATTAGCCATATAAATTCATTTGTGGACAAACACTACTGAGATCTTATTTAAATAATGTCTTTGGCTTTATGAATATTCTAATATGGATATGATTTATAGCCAGATATGCGACACAAAGATCAGAATTTTTCAATGGGAGTTTATGACTTTACCAAAAAGGCATCTTTAAACTTGCATATAAAGGATATCCATAACCCATCTTTCATTCACAGTATGAAATCTGAGCTGCTGAGTGCACAGCCTGTTCTCTGACCTTGTAGAAACTGTCTCCTTCCTCGATGAGTTTGCTGAGTAAGATGTTCATGATGTCGGGTTTGGAGGTGGCCATAGCCCACGTGGCTGGACCTGTGTGACAAAGGGGGGAGCAGATGAAAGAAAGACACGCAGTAATAAGCAGAGAGAAGGAGCAGGAGGAGAAAGAGGAGAGGAGCGACTGGGAGTCACAGTACACACAACAATAATAACAGGAATGAGGACAACAGTCAAAATGGAGGAATGGAAGAGAAAAGACAGGCAATCCACTGCAGAGGAAAGATTACGAAAAAATAAATAAAAAACTATCCTGACACCTCGAGAGCACTGTCACCATCGTGACATCATGCCTGGGTCAAATGCCATTTGCCAATAATTTTTTAAAAGTGCTTATTTGTCGTACAAAAATTAGCATTGTCATTGTTGTGAAAAGTGGCTTTTTATTTTGTTTTTTTAACAATTAATTATATAATATCTGCAAATATGTTTTGGCCCAGGCAACCTAGTGTAGATGTGTATACAGAGAAATTAAATCAAAGCATACTGTCATGACTTTCTACTAAGACACAGTTTCTGTCTTGTTAAGAAGTGCAGGTGTACAGTAATTCACAGACGTGATTAAAAAGCAATACAATCAAACGGGGGAAAAAAAACTAACAGGGGAAAAAAATGATTGAGAAATCAAACACAATCCCTTGACTGAAACGGTCTTTGTTGTATCTGCGCAACAGCAATCCTTGACACATGTGCACACACCACAGAGATGAAAAGGAGGAGGATTTAGCACAAGGAGACAGAGGGGCAGTTACGGGAAAAACAAAAGAGGCAAGCAGGAGGGATAAAACGGGGCTCTGCAGGCGTGAGCTGTCCCCTGAACTGGTGGTGAGGGTGGGAATGCTGCTGCCTGGCCTAGCTGACACTGACAAAACGTCTGGAGGATGGTTTATCACTGCAGTCTGTGGTGGCGGTGGCACAGAGGTATTACAAATACATGCAGTGACGCTAAATCACTACCACGCAAGAGTTACTGTGGGCTTCCGTCATGCATCTGTGGGATGGAGGGTCAACACCTTGATACGACGTCACAGGCTGGAGGCTGGGCATGCTGTCATTAACCACTTCAACGTTAGCATCTACCTCTAGGCAATCCCGACTGCGTCTCTGTCAGTGCTAATACCTTTGCATGTTATTATTTGTCAGTTTGGGAAGGTTTTTGGTAGCTAAGCTCGCCTGCCGACACTTAGGACGACACAGACAACACAGAGAGAGGAGATAGAGCTGTCAAAATGCCTGGTAGGGTGAGAAGTCGACAGCCTTGGCTTTACCTCGGGGCCGACTGGGCAGCGTCTGACATCCTGGGGCCGGAGAGAGAGGCGGGGGGATAGGAGTAAGAGGGGAAGAGGAGGGAGGTCATGAGCAAGGGATGGAGTGTAAGTAGGAAGGGGAGGGCAGGATTGCAGGGAAACAGGGGTGTGGGAGTGCGTAGGAATGAGAGGAAAGAAAGAGATAGAAACAGCAGGAGGGTGAAAGAGAAGAGAGGTGATGATGGTGGAGGAGGAAGAGAAGTGAGAAAAGGAATACAAGCAGCAGTGAGAAGCGGAGATAAGTGCCTCAGCAAAAAGATACAAAAGAAAAAAACAAAAAGAAACCACCACAAGCGCTAATAACAACCTGTCTCTGAGCAACCGCAGAGGAATCGAGAGAGGGGACGTGATTGTGAGAGAAACAGGGAGATAGCGTGAGCGATAGAGACAAACAGAGGCGCTGAGAGAACATGACAGAGAGAGAGAGAGCAAAACAACACAACAGCAACAGTAGTACAATAAAAAGAAACACATCAGAGCCATAAATAGCTGTGGAGAAGCAGCACCAGGGGGGTGGGATGGCATACAGTAGCAGGAAGTTGTTTATGCTACATGGAGACACAAACCTGAATCCATGGCTTATTACACTGGAGTACTACAGTGCTCTATAATGACCAGCAGGAAGTGTGTACACAATCATCTTGTGAATTCTCCTTTTATAGTCTTTCATGCAGCTCATGCTTAAACGCCGATGCATGACCTTTTCAGCCAAAATACAATCTCCAATTGTATCTTATTTCACAGCAGGCAAATAATGCTGTTATGTGGTGCTACAGAACAAAGGTGCTGCACTTAAGAGTCCCTCGTCTGTTTGCTAAATAATAGGTTCTTTAATTCTGTCAACTTGCTCTTACCTATCTTGGCTCCTTTCTTTAGCAGGGCGACTACCACGGACGTGTTTCTGCAGCCCACTGCTCTGTCCAGAGGACGCATCCCGCTGTAGTCTACGTGCTCTATCATGGCCCCATGGTCCACCAAGAACTGGACCTGGAGAGACAAAGAAAATGGAGTGAATGAGCGAAAAAGAGAAGGACAGAGAGACATATCATCCAGGATTCCAAAGCCTCTCTTGTACATTACGCCAACAAAGGAACAGTGATGAACCAGCAACGGGGGCCATGGTTGGCCAAGGAGTCTCTGATGCACGTGAGAAGTGAAGGCTGGTGTGGTCTGATCCAGCAAGACGAGTTACTGTAGGTCAAATTGCTGATAGTTATTATTATTATTATTATTATGTATGACCATTTGGGAGGTCTTTATCAGTAAAGGTAATGTTGTAGAACTTGTGAAAATATACTTAAAAGTCAAAATTTGGTGCTTTCCTTAAAATGTTTGAAATATGCCCAGTGAGGCCGGATTAGGGTCTTTGCCAGGCCCATTCTGGCCCCTTGGCCTTATGTTTGACACCTCTGTCTATAAAAAAGAAATCATACTACTCTATAGCTTACCATAGAAATAGCTAAGCTAGTTACAAATTTGCTAAATCAATGTCAGCAATATAAAAACCTGCTCAGACACATACGAGCTACGTATGGGTGTCGTATATGCATTCCTTTGGTTTCCACATTAGCTACATACCACTTCAGAGTCGCCGTAGAAGGCAGCCAGGTCGAGGGGCGTGCGTCCGTTCTTGTCCGCGTGGTCAGTGGCGGCTCCGCTCTCCACCAGGCAGCGGACAACAGGTAAATGGCCTTTCAGACATGCCCAGCTCAGAGCAGTTAGACCCTCCTTATCCATCAATGACAGGGAGGCTCCTGGGACGGGAAACAATACAAGGAACAGTGAGACGCAGCCAAGCGTATTTTTGTACTCCATCTCAGAGTAATCTCCATCTGTGGTTGGCTGGTTTGTATTTGTGCGTCTCTGTTTTTTTAATAACTAACTGCTGTATTACTTTTGATTGATTTTGTAAATTTGCCATTGATTTCATTTGGATCCAATTACAGTAAACATAATTTGAAAACCGTAATTAGGTTCAGTTTTATTAGTGCAGTCAGTATTCTTGTGTTGTAATCTCAAATCAATTTGAGGCAAATATATTTGCTTTAAATCTTTTCCATTTTAAGGGGATTTTCTTTTATCCTTCGCTGGCTCCTGTGACCTGTCAAATCTGATTCTCCTGCCATCCATCATGTCTGACTTTGATATACAACTTTGTGTTTGCACCCAGTCCAAATACAGAAACATTTAGCAGTGCTAGCATGACCATCAGGCAAATACCGACACATATTTCTTCCCTTCACTATTTGAGTTCAGAAGATCTGTTGAGAGATGTGCACAAACACTTCCCAACAACAATTACAATGTTGTATCGGTTTCCTGCTGTGACAGAAGTATTTTTTTAGCTAAATACATTGACCTGACTGAGTTTCAATTTGCTTTCAAGTTCTTTTCTTTATTCACCTTGAGCTAGTAAAAACTCAACAGTTCCCAGGTGTCCTTCTGAGGCGGCCATCATCAGAGGCGTACGACCCTGCTTGTCAGCCAGGTTCACATCTGCTCCATGTGTAAGTAAAAGGTCCACAATCTGCAACACCCAATGCAACATCAAAGAGATAAGTTAACACGAAAACTGCAGCTAGAAATTCATTTTTAAAACTATTACTCTGACAGTTAGATTAGGCAACAGCAGGGAAAATTAAGCTTTTCCCAAAGCCTAATGAGATGCATCCAAATTTTTCATTTTTTTGCAAGTTTTCAAAGCAAAATATATTCATTTAGCAAATAGGATCAGGTGGCCACTGACCTGCCAGTGTCCCTGCCGGACGGCGCTGAACAGTGGGACGATGCCTCGCCTGTTGGGCTGAGCCACAGCTGCACCCTGCTCCAGTAACAGACGGCAAACCTCCAGCTTCCCACGACCAGAGGCTGCAGTTAGAGCTGAATGCACAGATACACAACCGTGTGATGTTATGGCTAGTTAGGAGCACAAAATTAGCATATTATCATCTGCTCATTTCCAACTCCATACTTTTTTGCATAATTGCATATCTTCGTTTTTTAGTAAGTCAAAAGAATCCTTATTAATCTCATGCTGGGACTTGAGCCCCTAATTCATCCTCTGTCTGAAGTAAGCCATTTGAACGCCTTTCCCTTTTCACTTTATTCTAATTTGAATAACAGACTTGAGAGACTGCTGAGCCCGATGACCATATTAAGGATATCCTCTCTCTGTGAGAAAGAGAGTTTAGACCAGTATGAAGCTCGAGCTTTAGGTTCATAGAGATTACACTTACACATACTGACTTGATTATTGCTTTAATGTACATAAGACGCAGGTACTTTAAGTGACGAGGAGAGGAGAGATGTAATTGAAATCATTTCAGCAGACTGAATCAGAGCGGCAGCAGACCTGGTAGTGTGAGCCCAGCTTCAACCTACTTGTTCTTTGCTGGAGAAACATTTAGGTATATCATAAACTCTAAGTGTCAATATGCATAGTCTCCCTCAGGCTGTTAACATACTTCCACTTGACCTATCTAGTAACACTGGGATTGGAAATCATGTGCCAGAACAGCTGTTACCCTTTTGAACCCTTATAAACAATGAAAGCAGAGCTGAATGACTCCCCCTCTTCAACAGTGAGAAGACAGTCGTTCCAAAACTGTAGCAGGGGCACTAAAGATTGCAATGAGGTTTTATAGCTCTAGGTTATAATGATACATTACATTTCTCAACATCCTGCAATCAGACTAGTCATTTCTAAGCACCCTAGAGCTCAGTCAAAGCCCCCCTCCTCTCCCCTGTGTGGGCCCAGCCCTGTCTATGCTCCAATGACACCACTGCACTGTCATCAGCGTCTGACGCAGCAGCAGCCAGCAGCAGACACACAAGAAACATCTCCCACATCCGCACTGCAGCGCTCTGCCTCGCAGTGAAAAACCCTCTCACAGAAACTCCATCAGTCTGAACTTTATGGGGAAAAAACGATGATACATCTTTGCATTTACACAGGGGATTTAACATGAGCATTCACAGTCATCTGTTATTCTGAACTGGTGGTTTTAGATACATAATGCTCAGTTACAGTATGGATTCCCACCTGTCTCTCCCCACAGAGTGTCAAAGTTATTGATCTGAGCCCGCTCCACCTCCTCTTCATCTTTCTCTGGCAGGTCCAGCAGGTAAGACACGATCTGATGGGGAATAAGATTCAAGATGGCACTGATTAATGTCCAAGTTTCCTCTTACAGAGCGAAATCTACTACCCTTTAAATCTGTTGTAATCTGATCTGAGAGACCGGATTGTACACAAGTCATCAGCAACAGTGCTGACAACCAGATCTCTGCCAGTCAACTGCAGAATATATTTATATTACAGTGAGCTGACATTAGGAATCGCATTACATTTACCATCCAGCTTAACTTCATATAATTCATATATTTAAAAATGTCCAAAGTGCTTTTTCTCCAAACCCTACAGCAGGTACGTGTGATTAACAGCTGGTAGTTACACACAAACATACCAGATAGGCCAATTATCAGCAATCATCACGCCCATGTTTCAGTGACACATTGTGTAACCTATTGTATGTTTATCCAATTATCCAGTTTTAAATATGAAAACTGTTCTGCTGATTAAATAGGCACATTTGGACAGTTGAGTATTCAGAGCATCATTTTCTTGTCCCTCTTAAAAAGACCAAAAGCCTCTTTATTCTGAATCTAATTAAGTTCTCAGAAATGAACCGCATTTCAGTTCTCATACAGCGGTCTGTACTACTCCCCTCCCAAAACAGAAAGAAGTGGAAGACATCGCTGCATAACTGAGCGAGAGGATAGGAACATCACAATCTGAGAAATAAACTCCTAACAGGCCTCAGCTGGCAGCTTGATTAACTTTGTGGTGGTTTGGGAAGGGAGTAGCACATCCTATTGTGTGAAAACAAAGTCCCAGAAGAAAATTATTCCTAAGGGGACAGCAAACCTATAAAAACTGAACTTGTACTCTGAAATCTGAATTTTGAGCTGAGCTAACATGATCAGCTGGAATTTTAACACCATAAAACTGTCAATGGGGTTGAAAAACAAACAAAAAACAGGAGTGATGTTTGAAAAAGTATATCTGTGGCTAGTGTATCAAAAAGCAAATGAATGAATGAATGAATGAATGAATAGCAATGAGTGACTGCATTGTTCACCATTTACAACATTTCTGATTAATATAATGCTAATAGCCTTACTTTAAAAAATAGTGGCATTTCTAAGTGACTTCAAATGTGTAAAAGTTAATGTAACCTTCCTTTTCTTCCCCCAACAAGTGATGACTACAGAGAGCATCTTTAACAGATGGCTTACACAGCAGAACAAGCCTCAATGAGAAATTCTATAGTTATTGCTTCTTTTACAGGGTTACTAAATCTGATTTACCACCACCATTGGTGTGAATGCTGTACATGAAGCCACAAAAATGGTGCAATAACAAGTACTTCTAGCATTTTATGTCACTTTTTTTTTATTACAACTTAATACAGAGACTCAACAAAATGAAAATAGTCAATAATAGAAATAAGCTCAAAGGAACTGAACAGCAGTGGTATTCAATTAAAATTTAAGGCGGTCCAGTTAGGCTCCAGAACATCAAAGTTCCATATGCATTATAATTTAATGCAGCAGGCTAAAAGTTTGATCAGTGTCTGTATATAGTCAACAACTGACTGTCAACTTTAACTTATTAAAAGTGTTTCAAAGATATTTATTATTACATTTCACAATGTCCTGGAGGACACTCTGATAATAAAATAATAAAAATGTGTTAACGCTTGTTTTCAAAAATGGAAAAAAAATACAAATACAAATAAAGTACTTAATTAAAGAAGTTAAATAACAAAAACATGTAGTTTGAGATTCCTGTTTTCCTTAAGTACGATTCTCATGTAAACCATCTCAGCTTTAAGCCTTTCCCTCTGTTTGTTTCCCTGATTTATGCATGGTTTAGACTTATGCAGGAAACCTACACTGTAACTTCCAACATAACGAAACCTTTTAACCGCAACTTTCCACGTAACCTGGCGTACACATACCGAGACATGTAACCACATGTCGGGTCAATGCAGTCCGCAACAACTTGAATAGCATGGAAGGTTGCAGCATTGGGTTCAGAAGGGTTACATTCAGTTACATCATGAGTTAGGACGTAGATTTCCTGCAGAAATCTAAATCATGCATTGATTGCAAGTCTAAATCTGTCTGTAGGTGACTAGGCTTGAGTACCCAGGTTTTAATCATCACGTTAAGATTTGAAGAACCATTTATGTGGCATAATAACCCAAATTCGTCCCCATTCATGTGTCCCTGCTGTACCTCTGTGTATCCCATACTGGCTGCAGCGATAAGAGCCTGCTGGACTGCGTGACTCTTGGTGAAGGTCGACTGTTGTTGAGTCTGCGGTGACTGCTGTTGCGACCCCATACTCCAGTCACACTGGATAAGATATTTCACAACCTCCATGTGGCCCCTGAGGGCTGCGTGAACCAGCGCGCACTGACCATTCTTATCCAAGTGGTCCACCTGGTAGCAGGATATAGATTTGATCAAAAACATGTTACATGGAAATCAGGCCAGTTTTTCCCCTTGCCATTTCCGTTCACAAACCTTCGCTCTCCTGCGGCAGAGTGCAGTCACAATTGTCATATGCCCGCCAGCAGCAGCGTAGCCCAGCGGCGTGAGGCCGCTTTCAGACTGTGCGTCAACAGAAGCGCCAAACTCAAGCAGCAAAGCCACCATGTCCATGTAGCCCAAATGGGAGTGGACACAGAGGATGGGGGCGTTGTTCAGCACCTCTGTACGGTAGTTCACATTGGCGCCGCCCAACATCAGCAGCCGGCTCACCTAAACAAATGGATTAAAGACAAAAATAAAGAAATATGAGGAAAAGCTACCACTGCAAACTATGACTTTGGGTATTCAAACCATCTCAGTCCAGAGAGAGGCAGATCTCTTTGAAGCATAGTCAGAGAAGTTTTCATTTTTTAGTATCCAGAGTGTTTTTGAATATCCTCCTCTCAGCCGTGCTAGCACCTGTACCTTGATGTTTGGAGTGTAGAGGTTTCGGAGTGAAGAAAGAGCAGCTGAGAGACCCTCTGTGCTGTAGGATACCCACAGGCCTTGCAAGATGGATGAGGAAACTCCGACTTTCTTGCTGAGACCCTTGAAAAGAGAGAGACAGTGTGTAAATATTCATTACTGCAGAGCTAGACCACAGCTGCGTGGGGGCGTGTATGTGTGTATCTATAGACGAGTGTGAGGACAAACAACAGTATACCTTGAAGATATGTGCTTTGAGGATGTGATGGCCCAGCTCAATCGTCTGCTGCCTGTTCAGCTTGTTCTCCAGCCGAGAGAACCAGAAGGCCAGAAGGGTGTGCCCACTCCTGTGGAGACAGAAAAACACTTTCAATACTTGAGACTGAGTCATCAGGTCATAACATTTTGTTATCTGTGGAGTTTTAATTATAATGCAGGAAAATAAAGTGTAAACAGAGACGTTTGCATTTAAAGATTCTGATTATGTGACACTATAGATGCAATTTTAAATATAATGAGAATACTGCCTGTGAATTCTTCACAGCTTTCTCCCCAAAAATCCAATAAGCTGTTCACATGTTCCCCAAAATCCGGTTAATAAACCTCTGTTTTATTATGATTTTATTAAACCTTCTTACGATCATCTTCAGCAATCATGATGGGGAGAGTCTCTTTTCTCATGTCTGCCTGCCCCTTCTCACCTAGGGTCGCACAGGAATTTTGTTTTTTCCCCTTCTTCTCTCCAGATCAGCCACTCTCTGAAGGAGGGGTGAACAAACATCCTGGTGCCATCCCTCCTCTTCACAAGGAAGACCGACAAGTTATCTACACGCTGCTGGAAATCCTCCCAGTCCAGGGTGCCCTGTCACCACAAACATGGTCTCAATGTTAAAGATCGGAGATCAAAAGCATGCGTTTATCAACAGTTATGTCCTGAAGGATTTGCTGCCTAGATGACGTCGATATCAGTCAGGGAAGCAAACAATACTGCACAAATATCACCACAAATATGAGTAATAAGAGGATGATGTTTTAATGTTTAAAGACATGAAAATCTTCCTTCTATAATAGTATTTCAGCAATTTTGAAGTTTTTCAATATATTTGTATATTGAAACCCATTAAAGAAAACTGGTTATTTTCTGTCTACCCCTACTCAGAAGCCAGCAGTGTTTAATTAATCATCAACAATAAAAAGCATCAAAGCTGAATTTTATTTCCTCCTTGCCCCTTAACAGGATGTCTAGTTTTAATATCAACAAGAACACCGTTTTCTTCCACTGACGGCCTCACTAGAAGGTCCAAAGGTCTGAGGTGTTGTGTGTTTTGGAATAGCTTACCTGCAGCGAACCAGCGTTAATGGCCTGATATATCTGCTCATCATTCAGCGGGTGGAGCGAGGCCACAGCCACGTTGAGCAGGGGAAGCGCCCGTTCAAACGATGACTGTGTGGGGAAGCGCATGTTGCACTGCAGCAGGTATACCTCAGCCAGGTTGACTGGAACCACCTGAGGAAGGAAGGATGGAAGGAGGGATTTGTAATGCTGATTTCCTCTGGATATAACCCTACACCACATGAATAATGGATCATGTTTGTACAGCCCATCTTCAACTATTCCACTTTCTCTTCCTTAGAGAGAAGAATGTGGATTTATCAGATGTCATTTTTTAATGTTTTTTTTAAGAAATAAAGTTTGGAAGCCTGTCTGAATACATGAAATTAAATGAATCTGGGGCCGTGAGATAAAATATTTCATAATGAAATACTACAACAAAACATTTCAAATGCATAATTTATGAAAGATGTGTTGTATTCAGACTGTCAAAAACAGAGTTATTTGAAAGTACTTCTACACAATGCATGTCAGAGTGCAGGTAAACAAAAACAGCTCTCCAGCAGTGCATCTGCAAATAATAAGTGACGTGCATGCACAGACTTCATTAATTCTGAGGTCAGTGTCGGGTTAGGTATATTAGCATAAGTGTCAAAGCCATAACAAATTTATACCTTATAGCTGGAGCTTTTGAGGACAAGGTAGCCCTTCTCAATGAGGTCAAAGGTGAGTTTGAGGTACAGGTAGGATCCCTGGCTCAGGGCCTTGAGGTGGGTGCTGAGCTTGCCGAAGGTGGTGTTGTCCATCTTGCCATTGAGCGAGATGTTGTTCTGGATCTCCGGGCTGCTGTGGATGCGGTGCAGGATGTAGCCCTGCAGGTCCTGGTCTATGGCATCATTCTCCTCCAGGCTGTCCAGAGAGATTCGGTGAAAAGGCAGCGCGTTGGTGATCTCCTGGAGAGTCAGAATGATTTCAGTTAGGAAGTCATTTTTCATGACGTTGGTAGAACGATACTGTTAAACTGTAGATACTCACAAGTACAGGAACTCATATAGAGGTCAAAAATAAATAATAAGATGGTATGACTTCTACCTGTAGCGTGGTCCTGACTGTGACCACCAGTTTGAGCCAGGGAGGGAACTTATTGATGGTTTTGGTGAGGAAGGAGACAATGGTGTCTCCATAGTCTGGTTTGTGGAACTCAGCCTCGTTGAGGCCGTCAATGAGGATAATGAGATCCTCCTCAGAGTTAATCTTCCTCTCTGAAAAACACGGGGTGAAGGTTAGAGGAAGTTCAGGCAGGCCATGAAGTCAAGCTCAGCCCCAATTGCTGCAATCGAGTCCACATCACCTTATGGCGCAGCTAAAAAGCATGCTGCTTTAACCTGCCTACAGCTGCTGCTCCCTGTGCAAGCCACTTTGCAAACCTCCTCCACCCCAGTTTCTCCTTTCATCTGTGTCTTGCTGCTGTTCTCCTCAGCCCTGGCTTTCCATGTATGTATGAGGAAGTTTAACAGAGGTCCCAGAACAGAACCATTCTGCCAAAATATTCATTACTAAAGAAGGAAATGTAATTTTTTCTAGACTACAGTTGTCCTGACTGAAATATCTTCCCGAGCCCACAACACAACTGAAGATCAAGCACTGAGAAAGAAATTTGATATGGTAATAATTATACTGTGAGTACTTTGAGTATAAGGAAATTAATATTGAACCAATGTGTCAAGTCAGGGAATAAATTAGACTGTGAAAGGGCACAAAGTTTGAATTGTGAGAAAAATACTTTTAACTTGTTAAAAATTACAGCTCAATATGTAAATTATCAACACATTTAGACCTACAGAGAAAATTAAGTGAAAACATGTAATAAAAAGATGAACCTTTTTATGTATTATAAACAGCTCAGGACCTCAAACAGCTGAAGTGAAACTACTAATGTCTGAAAGGGAAAGATGGAGCTTACAGACATCTCAAATGTAGCTGCTCTAAACCTTAACAATATAATGTTGTCAAACACATAGAGCAGATCAAGTGCAATATGCATGTTTTCTCTGAATTGTAATGGTTAC
Source organism: Aulonocara stuartgranti (assembly GCF_965226115.1). Lineage (NCBI taxonomy): Eukaryota > Metazoa > Chordata > Actinopteri > Cichliformes > Cichlidae > Aulonocara > Aulonocara stuartgranti. The sequence continues at coordinate 7,154,121 of NC_138959.1, read as the reverse complement.
TATTTTAAACCACCTATCCCAGCCTTTCTTTAATCTGTCCTACCTTAAAGGCCCTGTCAAACCTGCCAGTTGTACTCCACTTGCCCAGTTTCCTAAAAAAAAATTGTTCATAGCATGCCAAGATAAGACATTTTTTTCCTGTTAATAGGTCTTTATGAATCACCTTGGTGGTGCAAAAATACTATTTCATGCCTGTCAAACTGTTATATTTGGCATTTTTCATAGATTCAACTAAAAAAACAGAGGAAAATCAGGTTTTTTGTGACAGGCAACAAAGTGCCTAAAGATACAATTTAAAAAATTTTCTTTGCTAAGCTGTCTGTTTACTGCCTATTTCCTTTGAGTTTGGTGCCCTTTTAATGCTTGATTTATAGGTCAGGGTTAAGTGGCTTAAAAATAAACATTGATCTGAAAATGATTCATGTACAAGGACTGGACTGAAAATGAATAAAAGCAGCCAATGTCCAAAGAACATTTTTGAAATACCATCAAAAAACCTGGAGAACTATTGCTCAAGATCATTTTTAAAATTAACTGGCTAACTGGAAGTAAAATATAAAGAAAGACATACTCAATTTCAACCACCTGTCCACTACTTTTACTTAATACTACACTTAAAGCTATTTATTACGTTTAGTGACAATTTTTTGCAATTTCAAACTGGTAGCTATAGTTTAAGTTAATAATCTTCCAGTGTTTTCCTTTTTTTTTTCAGAATTATATTTTTCCCTCTTCTCCCTAGGTTAGTTGAGCTAATCTGTCCACATATGCAGAAATACTTGAGAAATACAAACTCTAAATGCTTCACCTTTGTAAAGTGCATCCAAAGGCTCTAGGACCCCTCTCCTAAAGGAGGCCAGGGGGTCCTGGACGCAGGACCGCAGACTCAAGATGCTCTGCAGGTGTGGCTCCCTCAGCAGCTGCTCCCTATAGGCGACTAGGTGCGGTGAGCGGCACAGGAGAGCCGCAACATTGTGCACAAATTCTGGCACCAGGCAGGTGTAGGCGTTATCTGCCTGGCAGTAGTGGTACGCCACCACCTGGGGGCGACAGAGAGTTGGGAGAAGATTGCAAGCCAGGTCATTTGGAGAATTGTAAAGGTGAACACTCCCCATTTCCCTCTGGTACTCCCAACCTTGAGCAACCTTTGGATATTGCAAACTCAAGATCGGTGTCAAGGAGCACTTGGGGACACATGACACACTTTTAGAAATAACACTTTTTTCAGGGCTCTGTCAGTGCAAAGCCAGCTTTCCCGGTGTACAACAGCTACAACTCATTTGGGATTGAGTCAACTTCATGGTGGATGATTGCAGCATAATGAAACATAATACTGCTCGTTTCGCTGTATGGTTTTAGCTATTAATAATTCATCGCTTCCGGCTGCCAAAAGAGACTGACTCTGAGTTAGTTCATGCATGCTCATGTGTGAGAAGACTGTTGTACGAAGGAGTCAAGTGTTAAACTGTCATAATTCACAGCTACGTACTTGAAACATGTTCAGATTAACTGATTAAGCAAATATAAGAATGAGTTTTAAAAGAAGAAAGTTATTTTTGCACAGGCACATGGTGAGATGGAAAATAGCAGAGGGCAGGTGAATTTTCTGAGAGGTTAGCCGGCTAAACAATAGCAGCAGGTGTGACCGAGCACTCCAGGGGACTAAGAGATCACAAAGAGCTTGAACTTTCAGAAGCGGTGGCAACGATCAGAGGGCAGTGAGAAAAAAGGAAGGGGGTAAAAAAAAGAAGACTAATCAAAATGGAATGCTAATTTTTGGTCACAGTGGAATAAAGGGCTTTAAAACAAAAGGGGTGAAAAAGGGAGTGAGCTCAATTATTAATTCACAGAGTTAACACGATCTAATAGCCTGGCTGGGAAATGGCTTTCTGCAGGTATAAATATTTCATAAGGCTCCCTGGCAAAGTTGTTTTTTCTTTTTTAAACACATCTGCATAATGCATCAGGCTGGGACTGGGGATGCAGATGGCTACGCAGCAGGGGAAGGAGGGGGTACTGAGGTGCAACAGCAGACAGGAAGAAGAGCAGGAAAGAGAGCCGGCTTCACACATCACAAAGGGTTTACATCGCGGGCAGGTTAGAGGAAGTTAATGCTCAACATTTAAAAGCATTTACCACAACAAAGAGCCACACACGTAATTTGGAACGTTTCAAAAGGGCAAAGGCAAAGTCGCAGCTTATCTCCAGCACCTGTTTTTGAATTCTACCACCTCAGGACTAAGCCCCTTGTGAGTGCCTGCTGGTAGCAAGAAACTTTCTTTCAAAAGCTTGAAACTGCATAATTTCTGACAGAACATGAGCCATCTCTGCGCATGTACTTGGTAAAGGTATTTTCAAAAGAGCATGTCACTGGCTATCCTACTAACAATGTGAATTTAAGACATGAAAAGACAATTATCTTATCAAATCAAGGAAATTTCAAGGCTAACCTTAAATCTAAGATGACCATTTAGATGATTGAATAGAAATTTTTTCCCCCTCGGTAGTCAGATACGCTTTGCAAAATCCAAAACAATACAGAGGCATGCAAATTCTCTTGACACAATATTTGGCAACTGATTTTGCTGTGAAAATAAAAGTCGGGGGATATGGAAGTGCCAGGAGGTAGAAATACACATGAGTGGTTTGAGCTTGTGCACTTACACTGCCTTAATATACGGCAATCAAATAAGAGCAGCAAATTTCATATTACAATCACTTCAAGCACACTTATTTGTGAAGCAAATGGTTGAAAAATAGATAATTTGCATTTGTAAAAGCACTCTACGAGAGGGGGGAAAAGTCAAAAACACACCAATCAGCTGTAGTGTTTTGATACTTTGAGACAAATGTTTAACCCGGATTCTTTTTCTGTGTTTTGTCTGTTTACTGCAGGCTGAAAAGTGAAGGTGTGTCCAGTACCTGAGATGCCAGCCTCCTCATGGCTTCCTCCTGACGTCGCCTCATCTCTGGGGTCCCGGGACAGCTGCCTCCTCCGAGGGTGCCATGCGTAGGCTGGGGTTGGGTAAGAGGAAGCCCCTCTCCATCTGGACACAAGGCAGCCAAACACACTCAAGGGCAGCTCAAATATGTGAAATATTTTTACATAACGGCTGAAGACTCATTAAGATTTCCAAAGTACTGCAATTTTAAACTGGAAGTCAGCTTGGTTTTTTTTTTTTGTGATTACTAAGATTGTGCAGTCAAAACCAGGCAAACCATATTTAAAATTAACATATGCCTACGTTTGGGTGAGGCCTGGGGGCTGTCTGAAGCAATCTGTCTCATGCGGGTGCCGTGGCAGCTGAGCGCCACCAAGCGAGAGATAATCGCCGTCTTGCCGAAGCCGATGTTGCCTACTATCACCACGCCCTGGTTGGTGCTGACGTTGGGGTTGTTGAGGTGGGCGTCGATCTCTTGGAAGAGCCATTCGCGGCCGGTGAAGACCGAGTCCATGGTGATGCTGGGCACCTCAAACAGCAGAGGTTTGAGGGCGATGTCTTGAGGCCGATAGGGAGCAAAACGCACTGCGGGGTTATAGAGAATGAGTTTGTGGTATTTCAGCGACAAGCTGTGTCATTACTTTAATATTTTGCAATAATAGTCCACCTTGTAGTTGCGTTAATACAAGTAATAATATATTATACAGCGTGCATGAACTCGATATAGGTGCATACAATGTATCCATCTGTATTAGTGCACAATTAGCTACACATTGGTGCACAATATGGCAGTAAATGCACCACTGATTTGACGTTTTGCACACTTATCCCTACAAGTTGTAGCTGGAGTAATCCACTTTCTGGAACACTAAAGGCAAGAAAATTTAACTTTAAAGACGTAAAGATGACAACTTTTTACTTCCCAGGAATTTATTATTCACACCATTTTATTGTCAATCTTCCCCACTTACCAGCCCATATTTTACAACAAAACAATCTTTGAGTTCACGCGGTTGTCAAAGATATTTTTTAAGAAGTCGAGGGAGTGACTGCTTTTAACAGTCATGGTCGACTGTTGATTCTACTCACTAGGGGGAGTAATTAAACTAAAGTCCTGCAGAGGTTGGGCATCTTTTCAGCACAACATATGGACCATTAAAGACTAATGAGGCTAAAATGAATCTGGTATGAACTTCAGAAGCTGTGTGATAAAAATCTGTGTAAAAATGTAGTCTGCTGCCTCTGAGTGTCATCTCCCAGGCCTCATCTTTTAAACTGGTTGGAGTTTTGAGAGTAAAAACACGCTCTTTTCTAGACGGTGTCACTCCTTTAAGTGTTATCTCAGCATTTGGCAGCTACGCCCGATTTCGAGCTTAGAGTTTTACGTGAATAATCCAAACGCTTTGCTGGTGAGAGTGTTGGAGCACATGTAGCGCATTAGCCAGCAAGCAGAGCGAGTTTGAGCAGAACACGCTGCCTGTTGCAGCAAATGAAAGTTGAAGTAACTTACGTGACTGCGATTGCCAGGCATGGGTGCTATTTGCAGAAGCTGGGACAAACAGCAAGCGAAAGACAGAGAGAAGAAGAAAGAGGGTAATGAGAGAGAAGCAAAAATAAGGCAGTGAGGACAGGAATGGAAACTGACAGCGGTGTGCAGTGTGTCAGAGCACAGGGTAAGGTGTAACTCAGTGGAGGGGGGGGGGGGGGGGGGGGGGGAGGAAGCAGCAGCATCAGCACATCATCATGTCAGAAATATGGGGAACCACCAGACCAGGGTCGATTACTAATTGAAATCCTTTGAATTACATTGAGCGCATTTCTCAGCATGTCTGGAGGGGAGGTTGGAGAGGGTTTGCACTTTTGGGAGAATCTAATTGGTTCCATTGCGCTGGGCGAGATCAATCAATCCCCATAAAAGTAATTGAATCCAGTTCGAGCAGTAATTTGACCCCGTGAAGAGAGACTCCAACCTCAACTCCACAGCCTATTTTGCTCAAATGTGCGCATGTGCATGTGTGTTGAAGCCCGTTAACTGCAATTTCACGTAAAATATTCCAGAATCTGAAGTTATTACAGGGAACCTCAAACGAACTGTAAAAATCTGATTTTCACCTTGGTTTTCGTTTTGGGTTGTACGCTGGGGTAAAGTTTAATCAGATTCTTGCAGTATGCAGTGAGAAACAGCTGCTGGTCAGATAATAGCCAGTGCAGTAGTTCATTTCACACTCTGCAGCATAGTAGCAAAAAAAAAAAAAAAAAAAAAAGCATGCTGTGAGTCAGAGCAGTAGAAACTATACATTAGGAGAAAGATGGTGAACGTGTACAGATTTCTTTCTTCAGTGTGTGCAGGTACAGTGCTGCAAATTATGCAGGGGGCAAGGAGGGAGTGAGCGTTGCATTAGAGCTGTATGTCTTTTCTAAAAGACTTCAGTTTGCTGATAATGAGCTGATATTGCTCTTAATGTCCTGTACCACACAGCACTTCAAAGTGCTGTTGCAAGCACTAGCCCTTTTTCCAGGAATGCTAATTATAATCGCAGAATCAAAAAGAAATGTGACGATTACGCTGAGAATATTCTGTCTTATACAATCAGCAGAAATGCAGATACATATGGAAGTGGGTAAAATGCTGCTCTACGTTTATACCAAATGAACGGCCAGCACTGCGTTTTACTACACTAAGCTGTGTGCCAGCTGCAGCCCAGTGTAATAAAAGACGTTTCATCCATATTCCCAGGTCAGATTATTTTAGTGCTAACTCAACAAACACACACAGAGGCAGACAGAAGCGACTCTGTGCTGATGTAAAATTCTTCCAGTTGGGTTTTACGCTAGGAAGGATGCGAAACTGGTGATCCGAAAGCCACCCAGTGTTGCAACTTACAATAGCTTAGATACCTCAGGTCAATGAAGTAGGAAGCTAAATACCCAGAGACTCAGTTTTAAGTGGTGCTAATCCAATTATCTTGGGGGTGACTGAACGCCAAACGTGCCCGTAAAGCTTCTTCCGTCCTTGTGGAATTACTAAGCGCAACCTCACACCATCCTCCAAATGGCAGAAACGATTACATCTCTTCATGCACGTTAAGTCGCACAGCCACCGCTGCTCCACTGTGTCAGGTATTTCAGGAAAACATGGCAGCCATGTTGTGAACAGGGGCTAGGGGAGTTGTTTGGATGGTGAGAGCAAGTGTGTGTGCGCGTGTGCACGATTGAGAGGGATGGTTGGCAGTTACTCATAATCCTGCCCATAACACTCCACCTCAGGCAGCATTGAGCAAGGTATCACTCCACCTCCCCCCTCCTCCTCCTCCTCCCCCTCTAACGCCAACCCTCCACGGCCAGACGGAGTGAGAGTCTCAGACTTTTTAATTATTCACCAGGTGAGGATGACTCACGGTGACTGAACAGCCTTGAGGAGGGAGAAAAAGAGGAGGAGGAAGATGAGAAGCAGAGGAGGAAAGGAGAGGAGAATGGGAGGTGGAGGACAGAAACAAGAAAAGAGGGAAGAGGAAAGGAGAGTGAAACTGGCACAACAGTGAAGGAAGAGGGGATATATTAGGGAAGGAGGATGATAAGCAGTTTAGATGATCACCGCTTGTTGCAAGGGGCTCTTGGGGAGTGTGGTGATGGGTTATCTCAGGTCAGGTGAACAACTTCCCAGCTTAAACTTAGTTTGTTGAAGGATTGTTTTTCTGTAACTCGAGTTATGCCTTATAGCAGTTGATGTAGAGCTACAGCTAAGCAAATACATGGCCAGAACAACAGGAACTTACATAATATTTGCTGGAAAAAAAAATCTGATCTTATGTAATTTGCAGAGCAAGCTTAGAGCAACATATTACACCTGGATGTGCCTATGGCTAATGCGTGATCTTAAAAATAACGTGGTAACCGAATGATCATTTCACAAATACTATTTCCTTGTTGGCATAGCAATTACTTAACTTGTGTCTTAGAACCAAGCAAAGGGAAAAAAAACTATGTCATTACGTTACATAACATGCAAAACCCCCTGAAGAACCCCAACACACACTTAAATATTACAAACCTAGATAGCTGGAGTCAAAATGCATTTATCAGATGCAGACTGCATAAATTATGACTTTGTACTCGGAGAGCAAATAACAGTATCTGAAGCTCCGAACAAGTTGGTGCACTGTCATCAAATCTAGACCATTATCTAACCACATTAACTAAAGTAGAAATGAGAACCACCTTTCTTCTTCAGTTGTGTTTACTGTAAATAAATGTGTACTGTAAACACCACCGTAGTTCTAATTAGTGGCCCTAAACTTTTCTAGACATCACCTGATGGAGGTGCATGTCAGCAAATGTTCAATGCAACTGGACCGGACGTCAGAAGATCTTTAACCTTCAGATCGTGCAACATGCCGATCTTTCCCGGCAGGATCTGCATGATATCTGACAGCACTTGGAGAGTATAGGTAAAAGTCAGCTGTTTTCTGCAATCCAGGCAGCACCCTCACTTACACAAAGCTGAATAATTCTAGTAGAAGAAAATGTCTGAAGATGATAATTTCCAGCTGTGTGCCAACTGTGCGAAAAAACAAATGTGTGAAATAAGTTGGAAAACAAATTTTAGACCACCGTTTCACCGTTTTCACAACATGCATTTTGTTTGTTTTTTCTGACCTGCAGTGCTTTTGTATCCATATATAATGTTTGTTCTAAGTTCCCCCACTTCTGAACTCTACAGAATACTCTGTGAACAACAGAACTAGACGGCACTCTCCTACTGGTGCACAAAGCAAAACAAATAACTAATTAGCAAAGAATTAGCAGAAGTGAGTCTTTCCAGAACTCTCTATAATTAAAGCACTTTGAGGAGTTTCAAGAAGGAATTATTTTGTTTCAGCCTAATTAACGACTAAAGGAAGGATGCCACCGAGCAGAGTTGGGGAAGGAAGGGTGCCACCGAGCCGAGGTGGAGTACCACTAATGTTCACATCCTGTCACGCTGTTACAAATACGGGTGCGTGCACACATGTGACATGAAACATCTCTAAAAAGGGGATTATTTTTTTAAATAACCAGGTCAATGCTGCTCACTTTTTCAAAAGTAATCGCTATGAAGTTCATTCTAAAAGGCTGAATGAATGAATGAATGCACATTTGTAGCTCGAGCGAGTACTTGTGTCATATGTTTGCTATAAGTGGGGCTTACTGGAAAGAAATTACCATGCTCAGGTTAATCAACAACAATAGATCTCTATGGCACAGATGAATGAACTGCATCATGCTTCATAGGTCATACTTGTTAGCGGCATCCATTTATTCTTTGCTTTGGTATTCTTGTGTCACTTGTTGACAGTAAGAAGAATACTGCACATTACAAACCTTATCCTTTAAATGTCTAATCAAATGCAGCGCTCAACTGAATTTCTAAGAGTTATTACTTACTTTTCACTCCTGTCAGGGAGTGTGTGTGTGTGTGTGTGTATATATATATATATATATATATATATATATATATATATATATATATATATTAGGGGTGCAACGATACACAAAATTCACGGTTCGGTTCGGTTCGATACTTTGGTGTCACGGTTCGATATTTTTTTGATACAAAAAAAATGTTCATGCATTTTTAATTTGTCATTTATTAAAATTATAAATATATATTTTAACTCAAAAGTACAGTTTTTAAATTTAACCCTAACCCTTGTGCGTGTTTTTTATTTTGACAGCGAATGCGCACCTGCGGACCACTTATGTGCAGCCCTGGTTATATAGCTCCTCATATTGCAGCCACAGAAATTCTTTTGTCCATGAAACCATAAAGCTGCACTTTCTTTTTGCCTCATAGTCTGATTTGTCATAACTTCTCCGTTTTGTGGTAAGCTTTTATTTGGCTGTCACTTCTTCACCCTGACCTGTCTTATTTGGCTCAGCAGAACTGAAATGCTTTTACACACTCACTCACATAAGCTCAGCGATTCTCTGCGCGATCAACCTCTCACATGTTTAAGCTTGCTGCGGGAGATTTCACTTGTCATGTTTGCATAGTAAGCTAACGATTAATCAGACGATGTCAGAGGAATTGGTGCACAAATTATCATCACTCACAGATCAGTGCTGTGCTCTCTATACACAGTTCACACAATTGCAAAGTGAAAGCAAAAAAACAAGCGCAAATTCAAACGCGACTTCAATATGTCACATATTGACAGTGGCTCACCGATGCCAATGACATAATTACCCAGCTACATTTCTGAAAGAATGCAAAAGCATTGACATATATTTTTCCTTCCTACAATAGCCCGACGGGCAGGGAAGAGAAAGATTTTGGTAGCCCGACTGAAAAAATCGCTAGCTCCGGGACGTCGGGCTAGCGATATTGCAAGCCCTGTATCTGATTGAGGAATCACTCATCTTTGGAAAAGAGAGTTTATTACAGAGAAATGGCTCTTTCCAAAATAAAAGCTATACTATCCGCTTCTTCTGGGCTATATTCTCAGCAGCATAAGGAGAATCATGTGCTAACAGCTGTCTAAATGACTCGGCTAAAGTTAGTAGCATGCTTGTTGTTTTTGTCTTTGCACTAGGATGATGTCGGCGTAAATGTGCAGTCATATTCGTTGTGTTCCCACTAGTGCTTTCAGGTTAATCTCGTTGAAATGACCTTAACGCCACAACAAGGCAAATCTCCCTTAACGAACTACCGCAGATAGCTCCGTGCATGGGGCTAGACGGCCAACACGTTAACGAGCTAACTGCGCTAACACACTAGCTCCCACCCATGTAATTGAGCATTGCATGGCACATCCAACATACTGTTTTACTTTAGTCCATGACTCGCTTACCTTCAGGGTCATACGTCACATGAAAACCAAAATAATTCCAAACGCCAGATCTGAATGAGGGTGGGGGAGGTGCCCTGCCCTCTTCCTTCTGACGATGCTGTCTGTGTTGAGCGCTCAGTGGATCTGCGCGGAGTAGTCGAACGCAGATTCACTGAGCGCTCAACACAGACAGCATCGTCAGAAGGAAAATTGATAAAATAAATTACAAATGTTGTATTGTTCGATACATATGCGTACCGAACCGAAAGCACTGTATCAAACGGTTCAATATCGATACGAATATCGTTGCACCCCTAATATATATATATATATATATATATATATATATATATATATATATATATATATATATATATATATATATATATATATATATATATAGATAGATAGATATATAAATTGGAGTAATAAAATCATTTGGAGTTAAAAATATTTTATCAGCCAAAAGGTGCAACCATCAGCCTGTTCTGTGTATGCGAGCCGAGGTGAAAAGATGGTGAGGGGTGAAGGGATGGAGTGGAGCGACGAAGACAAGGAGAGAGAACGCTAGGATAAATGCGTGTGCAGTGTACAGTTATGTGAGAGTTTGCGGTGAAAAGATAAGGTGGGTGGTAAATCTTAGAGGTAGGCAGGCAGGAGCACAAGAAGGTCCATTACAGTCTGACTCACTCTCCTCAAAACAGCAGCACAGCTTGGGCCCTCGATGGCTGGCATCAAACGAAGCTTCGACAGAATCAACCACAGAGAGAGCTGCATCTGTCAGCTGGCTACCACCTGATCAATACTGTACATAACCAACAGTCTCCAGTAAGTCCAGATCCAGCAACCTCTCATGGAAAATACCCAGCGAGCCTCTTTCTTAGATGTAGAATCTGTCTAAAGGTTTGCATTTCACATCTATTATTGAGAGCAGGGACCTGGTAATACAGCTAAGGTCCAGAAATATTTGGACAATGACACAATTTTTTAAGTTATCCTCTTATTTTAAATTCAGTGAGGCGATGTACAAAGTACCAGGATATGAGGAAGTGCAGACTTTCAGCTTTAGTTCAAGGGACTTCTTAAAGATTTTGCACTGTTTAGGAATTGCAGAGGCTCAAAATTAACTTGACAATTAACTGACAAAAATTTCCGTGGTCATGTGAGGCCTGTTCATTATTCTATTCATGTGTGAAGAATTACAAACCGGTACTATATAGTCAAAAATAAAGCAGGTCATCATTAGAAAATCAACAATCTGGTCAGCAACACCAAAAGGCTTTCAAGACAACAGAATACAACTGAAGTGGATGATCAAATAATCTTTTCTTTGGTTCATCCTTAAGTCTGAGTTTTCCCTACTTCAAGTCTGGTTTCAATTTCAAGAATTATTTGAGGTAATTCGTCCCCACATAATCTTCTGGGGAAAACACTGTTCTTCAATTCTCTTTTCTCTCTCTCTCTGTCTCATTCTCTGTCTCTCCTGTTGAAAGCAGAGGAGCAGAGCATTCAGGGAGGCACTGACACTGATCCAAGGAGGCAGAAAGCATGCTAGGATGCAGTCGTTTGGCTTGTAAACACACTTGGCTGCCCTTAGAGGAGGAAGGTTGAAACAAGTGGCTCTGGCAGTAACAGTGAGGCTTTGAGAGCAACTACTTCTTACCCAATGTCTCCTGTCTTTTCCCTTTTCCTTCATGTCCATGTCCCTCCTTCCCTTTCTCTTCCCTATAAAACCTCTTTGACTCTGTCGCCAGCCAGCTGCCCTTGAGCAGGGGAATCACATCGCCGCTCAGTCGAGCACAATCTCATCTAAGTGAGGTCTTAACAGGTGTTTAAAGCACACAGGGATGCATATCTGTGTTCGCTCGGATGGCAGAGGGCTGTCATTACAGCGCTCATTACTGGCTAAGTGATAGAGGAAGAAGGGCAAGGGGACACATAATGTGACATAAGGCCATTTGGCCATGTGGTAAGGAGGCTGCTCCATCACAGAGGCACTCGCTGCTTTCGAGACTTGAACAATGTGCAGTGAAGCGGACTCTGAATGTTAAGCACAGAGACAAATTTTATCTTAGTAGTGAGACAGTATGACAAAATGCTCATTGTGTGCGAAACGGAAGGACGACACGAGGACACAACAGACAACAGCCGGCGACATCCGGAGTTCACCACCAACAGCACAGCCGCACCACTGGTCTGTTATAAGAGCTTAGCGATACGTGCAGGCATTTGCATCTGAAAGACACCGCAGAGCGCAAACGAACCGTCACTGACTTTGATTTGAATTTTAAAAATAACTCGCTCGTCATGCAGCTTCGCCTTGCGAGATTTGTTGTTTGTGGATGAGAAACAGAACAGAACAGCGTCTCGATCGCTGCGTCTGAACTGTGGATGACGTGAAACAGCTGGCCGATCGGTGGAAAAAATTAAAACAAAACAAATTTACTGATCACAGAATCATCCGAGTCCTTGCAATGCTTCACTACAGTAAATGACTGCAATGGGTCAGTTTATATCATAGTACATATACATAAAAGATGGGCGTAGCCTCCAGGTCTGAAAAGTGAAGCCTTAAACCTGTGTTCTTTCTAGTGACCAGCAGGGGGCGGATTCTGTGGTTATTTAGAAATCCATGAGAAAATGACTACTGCTCACTTCATTTATGGCCTTTGTAAACTTTTCCTGTTGAGATTGTTATTAAACCCAGATCTCTAATGTTACCTGGTACAGCACAGTGTTCATTTAATAGCTTATGGTCTCTGAGAGTAAAATAACCAATTAGGAAGGATATGATTCACCACTGCATGAGTGTGCACTCTGCTTGGTTTCTCCGTGAGATCCACACCTCACTGTCATATTCCGGTTATAAAAACAAAGATCACACAAATGCTCAAATCCAAACTAAATGTCCCCATAATATTTAGAAAACAAACAAAAGAAATTAAAGAATTGGAGGATATTTTGTTGAAAACTATCAATACGTGGTGAACAGTCACCTACTGCCTGATTTGTACATAAATAAAGACGTTGTCATCACATATTGATGCAGAAATGGCACGAAAATTAAAGAGTCAAACAAAATGCTCAACGAAACCCAAGCACATGCCATACGGTATAAAAAAGATGGACATATACAGCATGGCATTTATTAAGCCTTTAAGCATTTAAGTGCTTCATTCGATGTTATAACAAACACCTTTTGTTTTTTAATTGTTCTTTAAAGGTCAATTCATTATTTGGGATTGATACATGTGTTAAGGGTTTATGACCATATAACTTTGCCATCTGTCTGTGAGTCAAGCCATATTACTTTCTTTCCTATCATTCTTCCAATATACAAAATCCAGATATCCACTAGTTTGAGATTTGTACTTTTAGTTACTAAGATACCAGGATGTCAACTTTTCAGATTAATAATTTTCTATCATAATACATTCTTCATACCTTTGTATTTGGAGTCTTTATATAGAGAGGGGAAGACGGATCTCACTAATGTGCCAGTTTCTTCATTATTTCAATGCATAATCAGTTCAAGTCTGTCACGTGTAGCTCTCATAGCCAGCGTAAAGACAATGCTTAAAGTCTTTCGTACTGAATAACTGATAAGAAGGTTAAGTAGGTATATAAGGAGGTCCACGTTTGTGCAAATGTGTGTGTGTTTGTGCTCTCCTTTACTCTGGCTTATTGCTCACCTCTCAGATCCTGCCCGGAGCGACCCGGCCCGCAGGTGGTGCTCTGTCTGGGCATGCGCAGCGAGGTGCGTAATGGAGTGTGCCTCTGCTCATCCAGGTATGCTAGATCCTCCAGGTGGGCCGAACTGGTAGCTGTGTGTTTGTGTGTGTGAGGCAGAGGGGAGACAGAGAGGAATGTTTTAAGAGTGAGAGGAAGAAAAAAAAAAACAGTACTGTCAGCACACATGTGCATTCAGAGACTACAATAACCAAACCACACAAACACAGGCACACACACACTTAAGGTGGCAAAGGTTCATGTCATTGTCCTGAGGCAGCTGTCAGGCTTCTGCTCTTCCACTTGCCGACTCCTACAGGAAAGAGAAAGCCAGCCCTACATGGTTATGTCCTAAAATTCCCTCTTCTCTGTGTCTGTCACGCGGCACGGAGACAGATGCCATCCGGCCCCTCTCAGGATTAATTAGCTCAGTAGACAAATGTCTTATTCATGGAGTGAACACCGTCTGACGCTGGCTGCTGATTGTTCACACCACACTGTCTTCAGGGCCAACACTCGGAACCACTGAATGTTAAATGAGATTAGGTGCCGTCAGTGTGAGTAAGCACACAGATTCCCCGTCACACCTGAACCCCTCGGTTCAGTAAGAGGTGAGAGCGGGGAAAGACGAGGCAAATGCAGAAAGGATTAAAGGGACTTAATCGAGAGGTTGGTGGTTCCTTGACAGATGAGCGCCGAGTTGCCAAGTCACCACGTCACCGCGACATGCAGATTTTAAACACGGAAACAATTCAGCCAGATGGCCTGAAACGCTTCACATGATGGAAGTGCACCTGTAGACTCAACCAAGAACGTCTTCCGCAAGCTTTGATGGATAAACGCAGATGGACAACAATTTTGTAATTTCCTGTCATTTTGCACTCCTGAATACATTTGGTCTGCTCTTCCCATCTGTAATCCCAGACCTCAGCAGTAACCTCGGTGTGTACATCATGATCAACAGAATGGGTTTCAGTATTAGTAATCCAGAAAAAAATAAAGCAGCGCTCCGAAATTTGTCTTTCACGCAATACCTGAAGTTTTCAAATTCCTTGAAAATTCAAATTCAAGGAGTTGGAGAGAGGTGTGACCGAAAATCCATGGCTCTTCTCAGTTCTGTCGTCTGCCTCTCTCTCTCTCTGCAGGCGTTCTAAAAACTAAGGCATGGTAAATCTCAGAGGAGCAGGCCTCTAAGCCCGGCACCTCTCGCCTGTGTAACACTCACCAGCACCTCAGCACTGATCCATGTCCTGTCCTTGGTTCAAAGCGTGGCTTCTGTGCCACTGGAGTTAAGCTTAGTCGAGTGCAGAGCATGTGTACTGGCTGTGTTTGTGTGTTGCTGACTGCCTGAGTCACCCCAGCCATGGACCCAAAAAACGAGCCACATGGGTTTCCCAAAATGGAGGGAAAATGGCAGCTGAGAATGCCGAAGCTTCAGCCCTGGCTGAATTGGGAGGTGCTGGCCATCCAACTAGGCTAAAAGCAAGGGCAGTGGAGCCATTAATTTCCTGCAAAACCAAGGAAGAATGACTCAGGCCTACAGGGCTGAAAAGTCTCTTTTTTCCTTTTCAACTGTGTTTGAATGCGAGGACTCAAATCCGTGTGCTCATCGTCTCTATCTGCAATGCAGCAGGCTGCTGGGGATCACATTCACAGTTCTCGTGCCAGTGCGCTAAGACTACACGGATAGTGAAAAGAAAAAGAGAGGGGAAAAAAACCCAAGTGTGGAACAGTGAGAGAATGGAAGGTGTAGCAAAAAAAGTGAGAAAAATGTTGAACTCTGCAACAGGGAGCTTTGGGTAATGACAGCCACATCAGACACTTCCTGTTTATAAGAGCGACAAACGGCATAAACGCACACACGCTCACACACACACTCGCAAAGACCAGCTGGGCTGCTATCCAGAGCCAGTATCAGCCAGGAAGTCGACTACTCATCACAGATATGAGGTAGCTGCTGGAGCTCTGTATGCCTCGCTGTTCTCCTCTCATCTACCAGAGAGATGACTTGCAATGATAAATAATGGAGGTAGAGGTATTTAAACAATAATTCTGGGTGTTAAAACACCATGTATCTAAGCAGACTAAAGCCAGAAAGGAAATTAGGAAAAGAAATGAAGGAAAAAGGAAATCAATGTAGACTGTGCATCCCCCAAATGAAAAACGTTATCTCAAGTGAGCCGTTACCTTAATTTAGTGAATTTGGAGACTAAAGAGCGAGTCTTCTCTCTGAGAATGAATATCACAGTTCCCCAGGCAGTTATATCTGTTGGTGCTAGATTCTTGAGACGTCTATGTATTCTTGTAAATACATAGTAAATTACGTCATTAACACCTGCAGATTCCACAGTATTTGCATCACTAATCTGGCAACTTCAGGTGTAGACCTTCATTGGTTAGTTACAACAAAAAGTTTGATGTATGTAGACTTAGAAAAATAACACCTACACCCAGTGGTAACCTTTAAGACCGTAGTTCCTTAAATGGCCACTAGAGGCTGACTCTGAAACTGAGTCAATCTCCACAAACTCCCATGTTAAAAAAGCTTTAAGTTTTAAAAGAACAAAACAAAAAAGCCTAACATTAAGTTTTACAGTGGCCCGATTATATTAGTGTCTAAATAATGAGGTGAATTGACATACAGGCAATAACGTTTTTACTCATGCCCATTAGGCTGTTAATTATTTCCAGGTTTCAAACATGACTGAATTCACATGGGTAATATGAGGTAAAACTTCGCTTTGGATTTGTGTGAATGAAGGAGGGATTTCAAGTTATCATGTAGCCACAGCACGAATTGAACACAATGGCTGAATTATCGTCAGCTGTAGTCACCGGGCTGAAAATCGCGGCGTGTTTGTGGCGTTGGTGCTTATTACAGCATTTTACATTCGATTGGTTGGCAAAATTATGGCACTGAAAAAATACTTTTGAACGATACAAAATTGGGCTTTTTAAAATGATAGTCTATGGTGATTGCCTGGCTTTTGGCGCAAGAGACCACTGGAGAAACTTAAACTGGAATGAAACTACTTCCAGGGTGGTTTAATTTTTTTATCCCTGAAGGTTGCCACTCGAATTTCCTGCTATCACCATCAGTCTTTTACATTTCATCATCCTCTCTACATGTGGCCATAGTACACAGTACATAGCAAATAAAAACAAAACTTTTTTTCATTTCGCCTTGGTTAAAAGAGCTAAGTGATTTTTTTAACCTTAGACTAGAAATATTTTGCCTGGAAACATATTTGCCATTAGTGTAACAAATGTCTGAGTTTTGTGTCCCAGTTCAATTTTCCTGTTTCACAAATAAAGGACAAGTAATAGTGGCTAAGAGCTTGCCTACGTACAACTCTGCATATCCTCGTGTTGATTATGCTAATAAGCTATATTAGGCTGTTTATGCTAGGCTAAAAAATTCAATTCTATTGAAAGCTTATTAGCATAATCAACACCAGGATATGCAGAGTTGTACGTAGACAAGCTCTTAGCCACTATTACTTGTCCTTTATTTGTGAAACAGGAAATAAATACATGTAATAACAAGTAAGATTATATTTATAATTAATTAATCATCCCTATTGTTAATTTTTTTTTTTTTTAATTTTTAAATAAAAACCAAAACCGTATCCCTAAAAACTACAAGATTCCTAAATCAACGTGGCAGTATCGTCGATTCCACTGTTTTCATTGGACTTCTACAACAAATCAGCGAGGTGAGAAGGATCTAGGATCTAACAAAGGCCATCTAGTGTCAATGTGGGAAATGTTAGCCTTCTTTTTTCAAGCCTAAACAACAGTGGTCAGGAGTTCCCACCCTGCGGTTTAACCATTTTCACTCTCCTTCTGTTCAATTTTTGTTTGTAAGTCCTCCAGTTTTACAATTTACTCAATACTTGTCTTAATCATCATGACGTGTGAACGGACAAAAAAAATCTTGGTTTTGGTTTCTCCTTCCTCCATATCTATCCTCAGCTCTACCAACGCACTGACTTCATTAGGTAATAGAGTAGCCCCCTCCCTTCTCTCTTTCCTCCCCAGTCGCCTTCTGCTCTCGCTCCGTATCGCTCTCCCTCTCTCCCCGCACATCAAAGCGAGTCTCTGTCACTCTTGGGGATAGAAACGGTTAATGCCTGGGGCTTTGATGTTCCACTGCTGTGTGAGCCCAGCCAATCCTCAGCCTGTGCTTGCCTCCCATCCCTACATCATCTAATAATTCTTTGTGGAGGAGAGGCAGAGCGAGAAAGAGAGATTATGATTACTCCCTTTCACTCCTCTTCCACATGTATCCATCTCCCACTACTCAATATGGAATTCCTGTTCCTGACGAACACAAATACCATCAGACAAATCATATGCTCTTTTCCCTTTTTTTTTTATTCTTCCCTCGCTCACACCTTTTCTACTCTCTCCATTTTATATTTTGCATCATCTGCAGCTTGTATCATGTCTTTTAAGCCGTATCTAGCCCACTCAGTCTCTTTTGAAGATCTGACTATTGCGGGGCGGAGATGAGATCGAGGATGAATCTCTAAACCCGACAGTGTCTCTGCGCTGCCAGACAGAGTCAAACAGCAGAACATGACCAGCATAAAGAGAGGGTCATAGCTGCAGTGACAGGCCTTGTCAGGCATATTACAGTGTTTAGTGAAATATATAAGAGAGTCTGCACGCATGTACTCTTTTTCCAGGAGGAGTAGGTGAAGGTATAACAGAGCTCATCGTCTGTAACAGCCTCTCTGATGAGAACAATATTACAATCAGGCCCGTTAGGGCAGCCTCTGTGTTATAAAACTGACATTTTTTCCTAAAATATTTACTGTTATGTTCGGGAGCTTTTCAAGGCCAAAAAACCCCAATATCAACAAGGCCTCTGTTAGCGATACAAATGCCAGTTTCTCCTGTGTAATATTCTTCCAGCCGCAGTATGTTATTCTGCAGATGCTCCCTTTCCCACACTGTATTATTCTGCTGCATGGTTTCAATCTACACCAGAGGGCTGTGAGAGTTTAACAAAATACCAGCATGGATTTACACTTGCCCAAAATTTCAACATAACCCCATGACAGCTAGAAATTAGAGCAGTTTTCTCCCAAAAATGAAGGAGAAATGTAATCAAATCAAAGCACATGTGAGCTACTCTTATGAATAAACCAAATTTTAGGGAACTGCAGGAGAAATGTAGTTGAGACCTCAGTTTTTAAGTTACTCTGAAATGAAAGAAGAACCCCCACAAGGCTACAGATACTCAAACAACCTTTTGTGGTACAATAAAAATACAGGTTATGTCATGCAAATTAGCCTGCAAGACGCTAAATATTTATATATTTAGGGCCTTTGCGATCACAAAAAATTAGCAAAATAATTCAAAAGGGGAGGATTACAGTTTGTCCTGTAGGACAACAAGCATGGGAAGAGAGGCTGAAAGGAGTGAAGAGGAAGCAAGTAAGAAGTCAGAAATAGGGCGTGACATGGCTAAACACCAGCAGCTCAATCCAATTTTGCCAGAAAAGGCTCCCTAGCTTGGCAAAATTTGTATGCTGCATGGTCGTTCGCCTGTAAATAACCATATTTTTGGCTTCCTGGACAAATACCTTTTTTAAAAAACTTTCACAGTTGAGGGATGGGGAAAGAGAAAGGGACTCACCAGCCACAGAATTAGGGCGGGGCATGAGGTACAGAGGGATGGAGTGGGCAGAATGGGAGGACATGCTCTCCAGGTTTCGCTCAGGGATTTTGTTGAGGCTGTAGGTGGAGGCGGTCATGTTTTCATCCACCCTGTATAGGAACGAGTCCATGCCTGATTTCTGAGACTGCCACAGTTTCAGGTTTCCCCGCGAGCCTTCGCCGTATTTGCTGCCTCGCTCCATGTTCTCCGAATAGCTGGTCAGAGTTGCTGCAACACAAACAATGACACAGTCTTTTAGATCATTTCTTTTGTTTTAGACACTGGGTTTGTTTGAGTTTCTTTTGTCATCTTTTCACCCACCCAGCCCATCTGCTTTCACATTTATTTGCTGTTGTTCTGAATCAATGGTATGTTGATGCAATGCTTTCCTCATCAAACTGCAGGTGTTCACCATTGTTGCCAGGAAACAATGACGGCACCTGCTTCGACTTTTGCCTCGCACCAGAGAGCATTTCGGCGCTCCTGATTCCTTTCAATTGATGCATAAATGCCACAGATGATGGCGAGGTATCAAGCTGCTTCCAGTTGGTGTAAAGACCAGGAAAGGACCTTCGCTGTACTGGGAACTGATCACAGACCAGATCAAAGAAGACTTTTGGACAGTACCTTGCTCGGGTCTGGATATGGCATTCAGAATGACCATTTTTCTTTTTGTTGGTCATGACTCAGATTTAAATCAAACTGTTTTGCACAATTCAAAATATCATTTTACGATTTTTGGCTTTAGCACACAATCAGAGTTGTACAGAGTGGTTTGGAAATGCACAGGCCCGTTTTCCCACTGTTGGAACTCTCAGGCGTACTTTCTTTAGTTTTGTTTTTGTGGCAACCCTGCATTCCTTTTACCTTGGATACCTTGTAAAGGCATTTAAGTGATGTCTCTCCTGAACTGACTGCATTTCAGTAGTAGTAGTGGGGAAAACAAAATTTGTTTTGCTTTCTATACACAACAATACAGCATAATGTCTGTTTATTGATCTTAAAAACACTACCACAGAACAATCACAGACAAAGCCTAGTCAGCGCCCTGTATATGGCTAATTCAACAAGTAACAAATACAAATCAGTAATGTACAGAACAGATTTACTAAGGTTTGCGTGCACTGCTACCATCTCAGATTATGAAATTAGGTTTGGTGGGGTTTATTCCAGCTCAGATTTCCAACATCCCACCTCAAACGGAAAGCAGCATTATTTCCTGGGTGAAATGTAGTACCTACTCCGGGGTAGATACCTCCACCATAAACCCAATAAAGCTGCCATTAAGGTCAGCCAATGGGTCAAAACCTGGAGTCGTCTGATTGGTTAACTCAGACAAAACAAGATGTAGAGATACAGTTTTTTTAAAGAACCAGCAGAATTACCATGTTCACCCAACTCAATGGCCTAGACATAAAAAAACAAGGAGCCCCAAAGACCACAGCAAAACAAAAACAACCCCCCTCCCTCTTCTCTTTCCCCTAAGATACGATATCATATTGTAACTCAAGTTTCTTTGGGGTTTGTTGCTTCTTCTTTCTGTATTCATGAATGTACTCATGTTCATTATGGGCGTTTTATGTGAATCAGCACGCAGATCTCACCGATAATCCCGCTGTCCCTGCTCTCCAGTGTCGAGGTGGGACTAGTGACAGAACCGTAGGCGCAGTCCCTGTTGCCAGCCTGGCCGGGCATGGCAGGGGGGAGGGTTGAGCAGGGGCTGCCTGCAGGTGGGGAGGCAGTGCTGCTGGTCAGGGTGGAACACGGGCTGATCCTCTGGTTCTGGCCCTAGGATGGACACAAATAAACACAGTTTTAAAGATTTTTTTGGCTCCCACAGCTCCATTAGCACACATGGGTATTAATGGCAAAAGTACAGCGTTTGAACTTTTAAAATGTGACTCATATGAAGGAAAATGCCATTCCAATACTGCAGTTTTCAAAAGCTCAGCCCCCTGCTGATCCTCTTAGTCCTTCTCCCACATGTATACAAACACATATAATACTAACTCATAATATGCTCCATTTCTCTACAAGATACACTTGAAGAAGTTTTAACAATTAGGCCACGTTGCATAACTAACGAAAATTGCAAATGTACAGCATGTTTACAAACACAAATACACTCAACACTCCTGGCAGTTGCATTTAAAAATACTTAATAATGGTACCTTCACTACAGCCAATACATTTTACAAGTAGCATATGTACTGTATACAGTGATGTGGTTTCTTTTCAGAAAACAATAGAGAGATTCAGTGTTACATTTTAACACTAATACTAAACTTTAACTTGCATTTATAGATCCATAGAAACCCCTATTTTCATGCACATTTTCCTCTTCTTTGCCATAACTACAATCTTATATGTAGTATAAATGTATAGTATTTTCAGTCCTGGCACTTTCCAGGCACCCTGGAGTGACTCTATTCGATGTCAGCTCGGGTTAGGAGACAATCGACCACGGGCGACAAAATATAAACACTCTGCTGCATCCAATCAGCAGCTGCTCTGAACACCCACAGATGTACTCTTGTGCAAAACACATAACCTGCCCAAATTTATAGGATACAAGCATGCAACAGTCACAGAAAAACAAGCAAGCCAAGTAACCACGTATTTGCGTCAGTCACTGAAAGGCACACACGGAAATCTCTCCTAAGCACAGACAGAAAAGAGGGGTGAAGTGGCGCTCAGGGCAAAATCTGGTCTAGTTTAATTTGCAGGAGGAAGTCTGAAGGGACACACCAAGCAAATACATTTTAGATTAGCCAACAGACATCCAGAGTCAGGAGTAATGCTGTAGCTAAATGATTATTTTCAGTATTGATTAATCTGCCAATTATCTGTTGACGGCCTCCTGAGCTTGGAGATGAGAACAGGGTGACAATTAATCGCAGGATTGTTGGTTTGATCCTCAGGTCCACTTGTCCACTTGTCAACATGTCCTTGGGAGAGACACTAATCTACTGATTGCTCCAAATAACCAAGCAACTGCTTATTATCTATTCGAGTGGGTGAATGAGAGACAATGTGGCCCTTTGATTTGACTAGCACTGCACAAATGTAGTCCGTTCGCCATTATTTTTGTGATAAAGTCTTCTTATTACACAAACACATGAAAACTTTTATCTAAACGCTGCCGATTAACTGATAAGTTGAAAAATTGTTGTAGTTGTAATTCCTTATTTTTAAGAAAAGCAGCAAACCCTCACACTTGAAAACCTGGAACCATTGAACACTCATATGTTTTCACAATAAACAACTACTCACCTCAACAATACACACACTGCAGAGTACTACTAGATTAGTGGGATAACTGTGACACCTGTAAACACACTTCCACTTTAAGTAAATGCCCTCTGGCTGACACTAAACAGTGTTTCTGTGCCTGCGGAATAACAATTTGTCAACCAGTATTTCAGTCACCGCTGCCCTCTGCTGTCTTCATGGATGAGACCGCTCAAGTGTCATGTTTACAAGAGCTTGACCCCGATGTAACCAAACATCCACACCAGCAGACAAATCTTCAACCCTGCGTGCGCTCAACCACGCCGCAGTTCTATCAGCTCAGATAACGAACGCAGCCTTCTGTAGGTTTGACCTTAAATGTCGCGTGTGGATTGGATTGAACTTGGAGAGCACTGCATCTATTTAGGGAGCGAGAGCACGCGAGTATGAAAGGCAATTAACTGCACCCTCTGCAAGTTGAGGTCACCTTGTTCTATCAGCTGGCGAGGTCTTGCAGCAGCTATTGTAGGAAGTCAAACATGTTAAATGGCAATTTTTTTATAATGATCACTGAATTATAAACGCCCAGCATACCAAAGATCACCTTAAAAATGCCAAAAAGGAGAATTTATGCATTATAGAGGGAGACCCAAAGAAAAACAAACAAAGAATCTTGAATTGACTTCTGCAACAACAAAGATGTTTGCAAGAAAACGAACACACAGTTTTTTGTTTTTTAAATATTGATATTGTGTTCACTGATAAGCCTTTAGAGCCATGTAGCACTTTATTTTCTTCCTTTTTCTGACAGAAGCTGCGTTATTACATCATTTGTCCAGCAGGGTGGCTGGAGAAATGTATCAGAGTAGTATCAGAGCCATTATTTCCCATTATATGTCAAGTGTAACCCCAGGCTACTATGTCAGCCATTTGAGGCCGAGACCATCACCATAGACGCCCATGTGAAAACGCCCAACTTCGAAGCAGCAGCTTTTAAAATTTATTGAAGGGTCTCGACATTATAAATATAAAGAACCTTGAGAAAACTGTTGGTGTGATTTGAAGATATATAAAGAAAATTAAAAAATTGAAGGTAGCAGTATCCTACCAATATCTGGATGGCATATGAATGTATGTTTTTTATCTTGAGCTAATATTTTTTTGCCCTATCAACAGAGATGGGCGCGTTACTGTAATCTGATTACTTTTTTCAAGTAACGAGTAAAGTAAGGGATTACTATTGCAAAAACTGTAATTAGATTACCGTTACTTTCCCGTAGGAACGCTGCGTTACTGCGTTACTAAAACCGTGATTTTTTGCGAGAATGTCTCACGACAGTGACGTAAGCGAGTGCGCCGTTAGTGACAACAGCTGTGTGCAGATCAACAATGGATCACATATCGATTGTGGGAGAGAGTATGTATGGGCTCAAAATGTGGTCATAAATATTTTGTACTGGTAAAAAAGATTTGTATGTGTAAAAAAGATTTGTGTGTGCGTAAAAAAGATTTGTATGTGTAAAAAAGATTTGTGTGTGCGTAAAAAAGATTTGTATGTGTAAAAAAGATTTGTATGTGTAAAAAAGATTTGTGTGTGCGTAAAAAAGATTTGTATGTGTAAAAAAGATTTGTATGTGTAAAAAAGATTTGTGTGTGCGTAAAAAAGATTTGTATGTGTAAAAAGAATTTGTGTGTGCGTAAAAAAGATTTGTATGTGTAAAAAAGATTTGTGTGTGCGTAAAAAAGATTTGTGTGTGGACTTAGAAAAAAAACCCCTGCAAGTTACAAGTACGGATTTTTGACCCTATTTTTCTTCCCTTCATCTGATTGGTCAATGTCATGTCAATCACAAATGTAACAATCCAATCAGAGAACAGATGGGTTTGGCTGTCGGAGGGGCGCTGTTTTGAACTGCAGGTCCTTGAAGGGTGATACCGTTTGAAGCTGGAGGATCGCTATATAAATATCCGATAGCAGCTAGGTCCCCTAACTTTCAGTAGCTGTTGAAAGGATAAAGTTGTGGTATATCAGTGGTTAGAAATAACATTATTACTTTAGGATTAATTTAACACAAAGTCAGGGCTGACCCAGGACCATTGCTGTGAGTCACAGTGCGCAGCATAAAAGTCCTTTCACATCGGATGCAGGATACGCTGCTAATGCTAACTAAAAGCAAAGGATCCAGAATTTGTTACGCTGGCTGCTGGGCTCTGTGGGTTTTTGCAGCAGCTCTACCTGTACTAGATGCACCTGCTCCTTGTCTTTTCTATCTCTGACTTTATGTCCTCTACAAGAGTTTTTTTTTGCTAGTTCTTCAAATGTTCAATAAAAACATGTATGCTAATTCATAACGAAGAAAGCTTTGTAATGAAGACTGTCATTTCCAAAACACTGCCCGCCCCCACCCCGCGGTCCGCAGCGCTGTTGAAAAGGCTGTGGAAGTCCCTGTATTAAACACGTAGACCTGTGACACAAAAATCACCAAACTCGGACGACCACAGACTGTTTTCCTTCATGGTGATGAAGGAAAAGGCTGGGTTGGCATGTAAAAGGGCATTTATTCCCTTCAAAGACCTGCAGTTCAAAAAAAGCGCCCCTCGACAGCCAAACCCATCTGTTCTCTGATTGGATTGTTACATTTGTGATTGATGTGACATTGACCAATCAGATGAAGGGAAGAAAAATAGGGTCAAAAATCCGTACTTGTAACTTGCAGGGGTTTTTTTCTAAGTCCACACACAAATCTTTTTTACGCACACACAAATCTTTTTTACACATACAAATCTTTTTTACGCACACACAAATCTTTTTTACACATACAAATCTTTTTTACGCACACACAAATCTTTTTTACACATACAAATCTTTTTTACAAGTACAAAATATTTATGACCACATTTTGAGCCCATAAGTATGAGCGTGCAGCGTTTAAAGCGTGGAAGTACTGACCTTACTTTGAGTTTGATTCCATAAAAAGTGACAAAAACATTAGCGTCCATTGTGCGTGGGAAGAAAACTTCTTTTTACAGCGAAAAAACCCCCTAAACTTCCAAGCAAGCACCGAGTGCGCAACGGGAAACTCACAGAGAAAGTCGCGGATTCTTCAACTGACCGCGGCACACCTGCACCAGGGTAAACCTCCGCCTACCCCACTCCTGCTTTACAGGTGAAAATAGAGCAACAGGACCGCTGAGTCTTTGACTTTATTTATTTTCTGCTGTGTTTTACTTGCATCTATTTGAAAGAGTGAGTGTAAACACAAAAAATATTTTATTTTATGTGCTGGAATGTGCAGAAAATAGCTTTAAATGTTAAACTAATTTATTCAAGTCAGAGAATGTTGCATATAATTAAATTTTTGCTTGATGCATAAAGTTAAAAGATTAAAACTGATAAACAAGTTAAAAAAAAGAGACTTTTCCATTTGATTACATTTTGTATGATGGATTATGCAGAAAAAGTAGAATTGGGCTGAAAGATCTATCGCTTTATCACCTCTTCAGGTTGTAAATCGTGTTTTTAAAAAGTAACTAAGTAACTAAGTAATTAATTACTTTTGAAAATAAGTAATCAGTAAAGTAACGGGATTACTTTTTGGGGGAAGTAATCAGTAATTAGTTACTGATTACTTTTTTCAAGTAACTTGACCAACACTGCCTATCAAAACATGCACACCTCCTTTGAATTATACACTTTTATCTTCAGTCACCGTCTCAGACATGAATTAGAATCACTTAATGAACATTTAGAAATTGGCTTTGAAACGATATTACTTATATTATGTTGCACTTACGTGGTTATTATTACTTTAACAGTAGTTTTCTGTATGTTTATGGTTACATCAAGATCTGCTAATCCCTAACTCTGCATATTTTTGTTGTCTTGTGGAGGGCAAAGTGTCAAACCCCTGAATTACTGCACTAACCAAAGTCCATTAAAATCTAGTAAATCCCAAGCAAATGAGAAGAATTACAACAAAAGCCCACTCTTTTATCTGCTAATAGATGGTGTCTCGAGGCAATTCTTGTCATTTTTGGTGGTTAATGAATCAAACAAAATTGCAATCCAGAGAACAGTATTTGGGGCAGATATCTAAAACAATAAGTTTGTACTGTGTGCACGATGCAGCGGGGTGCTCGTGTGAGTCACGTCTCTAAAAAGAGCCGCTTGAATAAACCTCTCTCAATTTATACACCCCCACTGCTACAGCAGCGCTCACATCAAGCACAGGCAGTCCATCAGTCTAATCGCTTATCCACACTGTTTCAGAGCGAACACATACCTATGCCTGCCTTGAATGCTTCAGCAACAGGTTAGCCCCTTGTACCCCCCCTCCCCGTCCCACCCTGTTTCTCTTTCGCTGCCTCTCCGCGGCAACTGTTTTTCCTTGCACAGTTTGGAAAATTCATACCTGTCAAATTAGGTTTAGGTAGAGATACCAGGGCATCTGCTGCTGAGCTTAGAGCAAGTCTCTTGTGCCAGGAGCTGTTTGTTGCACAACTGACAAATTCACAAATAGAAAGGTTACGGTGCAGGAGCAAAACATTAAGTCTAACCTGCCGCATGTCGGCTCAAGAAACTTCCTTTGAATAATCTAGAAATAATCTAACTAAGGAAAAAAATAATCATATTTGTTTTATAAAAAGCTAATTAGGCAGGAGGATATCTGACACTTGATGGAGAGGCACTGGTAATCTCAGAATCTAAAGCACTCTGGCACATGAGGGCAATTTACTGAAAAGTCCTTTGATCTGGCTACCCTGACTTCCAAAGATCTGTCAAAACTGACTGTAAACACGAATATTATGAAGATAAATGTCAAAACAGATCGAATCAGATGTGTTTGTTCAAGTTTCCAAGTGCGATCGCTCACAATGCAAATGTGTGAAAATCACATAGCTTACAAGACAGATTCGACTGTTTGACTCAGATATAGATTAGGATAAATAGAATGAAAGTCTGTAGCTATGACAAGTATTTACTGGGTTAATCTGAGAGAAGGCTTCTTATCAAATTCACACTGCGTGCATCAGGTGATGAACTCTATCATCAGGGAAAAAGTGCAGATCGCTGAGAATAGTTTAAAAAAAAGCATATTTCTGGTACCTGTCTCGCCTCGGGTTCCTCCATGCTGTACTGGGTACCGGCTGGCCCCTCGCTCAGTTTGTCTCCGAGAAGGAAACCCAGGCGCGTCATCAATGTGTTGGCTGCCTCATCCACGGACGGAGGGGGGCCCAGCTCCTGGCTTGACTCCCCTGTGGAGGCAGATAGACACAAGGAGGAGGAGGCAGGAGATGGGGGAGAGCAAAAAGAAGAGAAAGGAACGGGAGAATGTGTGTCAGTGGTGGGCAGAAAACTGAACAGCAGCTTATTTTGCCACAAGAAAAAAAACAAAAAAACCCCAAAACCTTACAACATTTCAATTTTATATATCCATAACCTCTTTACCTAGAAACACACAGTACACTTGTTACACTCCCTTTGAATAAACTACAGCCCTGACTACACACCTGGACACACAGCACCTGCACGCAGGAAAAGAAAACGAAGCACCCTACCAGAGTTCTCCCATAGCTCAGAGCTGTGCATTACTAACACATTCCCCAACAGCCGGACTTTTCGGTTGAGGTATCTCCTTACATAAACTCCAAAATCCCCTCAGCCACAACAACAAAAACAGTTTTCAACTGTTTACAAAAAGCTGCCTTCCACAGCGACTAGCAGTAGGCTCCCATACCGACGACAGCTCCTTCCGCACCACTCATCACCACTACGGCTCGAGTGACGTAATGAAATACGCCCTTCACCTGCGTGTGTGTGAGTGAGTGAGAGAGAGAGATCGAGAGAGAAAGAGGTGTGTGCCTTTTCAAGACAAAGCGTGCATGTCCACATCCTTACTCCTATTTACAGAGACTCCTGGGACTAAAGAGAGCAAAGAAAACACCCGGGTGAGCCTGCATGATGATCAGATGATCAAAACCACAAACACACACAAACACACCCCCAGAGCGGAGGGATTTCAGTTGCCAACTTTACAATAGGACCCATTTAAAAATCCCTTAAAGACCTCATCCCGTCACCCAGTTGCCTGGTTACCCCCCACCCATAACAAACCCTAACCAGTGGTATCATGTTTTTCAATCACACTTGGCCCTAGAGGTGCCTACTAGATCAGTTTCATTTCAATTTCACATTATTCACTGGAGTGCCACTCGCAGAGCTCAAGGTTGTGTTAATTACTCACCCTGCACAAAAAAGTGACTGGTGGCTAAATTCAAACAGCTGTAATTGGACATATAAGCCTCTGAATTGGCCCAGACATCAATGTTATTGAAGCCAACAGCACAAGATGGTTGGTTTTTTTTAAAAAAACAGCTCGAGGCAGAGTGTGGTTTTTTTTTCCCCCCTCAGTTTTCCAGCAGGGCTGGTCAAACCAGACTGGCAGGTAGTTACATGAAACTCTGACTGACAGCCATTAAACAGTCCAAGCCGCCACGCCACCTCTCTGAAGACGGACAGCTTGTCTACAGCCTGTGTCCTCTCACTCGTCAGTTCGAAGTCACACACACACACACACAGACGGGCAATCTAAAGCCCGGGCTCCCCTCTCCATTTGCTCATGGGCGGAAAAGGCAGAACACTGTCAGGTTCCTCATTAGATTGACTCCAAGACAGTGTGAGCAAGTAAAGAAGCTGGGTGCCTTCTGACGGAGGGAAAAAAAACCTTTGAATCAAATGGGGACGACATGGGTGCAGTGCTTCAATAAAAAAAACACACACAGCAGCAACCAATAATGAGGTAATCAGAGCATACATTAGGTCCGAAACAAGCTAATTATGTATGAGTTTTAACGAGATGGTGATGGCTTTATGGAGCAGAGTGCATTCCTCCAAGGTCAGTGAATCCATGGGTTTCCCTTGAGGAAGTGTCCATTAATGGAGAAGATGTAGCTGGGGTAAACGTCCTACCTCCTCACCGCTAATACCACAGGAGGACGGCTGAGATGCACTTGGATCGATTCATAGTTTTCAGACACATGACTACAGCAGAGCTCTGATTTGTGTTGGTATAAGCTAACCACAAACCTGTGAATTTTTCATCAATTTCAAGCCACGACTAGAAAGATAAAAACATCTAAAAAGAAGAAAAACAAAATATGTGTGAAAAAACTGAATGTTTTGGACCCTTTTGATCTGTATACAGCATGCACAGCAGTACTTCAATCACTAAAAACAGCCCCGGGTTCCTGCCAGAGCTCCACTTTTGCCGTGTTTTACACATACCTTATTGGGAATCTTTTCGTTAAAGCATAAAAGTTTACACAGTTATGTAAATTTTCAATTTGGAGTGGTCAATATATCTGCTGTGTTGAAGGTAAAGGAGAAGAAGGTAAGTGCTGACTGGTTAATTTCAACTTACAAGTGATGTTTATCGATAAGTGGGGTCATTTTAGTCAACATTTCGGCAGATTACCAACAAAACAGCAGCATCTTTGATAGATTGTATGAAATAATTTTAATCAAATGCAATTAGATTAAATTTATAGGACAACAACAGGTTGGTTTTCGCTTTGGTTTATCCAATGTAATAACTATCATGCCGAGGAACATCTTATTTTGCTGGAAAATAGTCTTTGTGTCACTCACTGGGTTGCATTGTTCTGTCTGAAACCTAGAACTGGGCATTTTTGTTGCTGCCATCTTTTCTTTTTGAAACCAGTCACCATGAGTGAAGGATACAAAAAGCTTTACCACCATACAGTAGCACGTTGCTAATCATAATGAGGATATGCTGATTTACCGTTCTCGACACTGTTGGGTACCAAAATTTACAAAATGAAGATCATGCTGCATTTGAACAAGATGTGAAACTAGTGAGTAAGATGCTAAACTCATACTAAGGACAACAATCAAGGGAACAGAGGTATACAAAACCTCTTTTTGCAACTAGGAGCGCCCTCTTCTGGTTGTCCTTTTTATACCTGGGAGCCTTGTCCATCTTTTATATACAGTGTATCGTTTTTCCCTAATGATGTGATATCCCATGAAGACCATGAACAGAAGAAACCTACATGAAAAGTAAAGCAAATCATCTATCCATACAGACAGCATGTCATTTCTATGTATTAGCTGCTGTCTTTGCACCAGTCTGAACACTGAGCCACCGAAGGCTTCCCAGTTGACAGACTGGTAGTAGTAAGGAGTGAATATATTAGCAGTCATTAGTCAACTGCTCCCGTAGGTGGTGTGGTGGGGGGTTGGGGCGTGATCGTGATCATGATCAAACATGGGTTCTGTCTGCCTGTGTTAACTTGTGTTCTTTCACTCGTCTCTTTGAATGCTACTCTCTCCCTCACAATCCCCTCTGTTCCCTTTAGTTCTTCTTACTATAGCGTCTGTGTAGCAGCCAGCTGTTGGCCAACCCTGTGCAGGAGCGAGCAGTTTGTCTAGGTTTCTTTTGATGTGGTAACAAAATCTCTAATCTGGATGCCCGAGCCCACAGTGAGTCCCTTGAGCGAACCATAGGCAATCCCTTTGTACATCTTTAAACTCTCCCACTCTAAAAATATGACAGCAGAGTCAAACATATGGCCAAGGCCCAGATTTTTGGCAGTGACGACAATCACAGAGCTGTCAAACTCGAAACAAAAATACCATACCATCTGAATCCTTCTTAAAGCTACCTGTTCTTGTAGCTACTGTAAGGGAGCGACAATCAAAGGGAATATATTATCATAATGTAGGGGTTGTATGTACTGATTTGCTTCTATTTATAGCCCTACCTTTTGTTCTTTAAATACACATTATGACAGTCACATGGTGCCGAAGTCACTGCAAGCAAACATCTAGATCACTTCAAAGCCAGACGCCAAACACACGGCTAAAGGAACTTCAGGCGCTTTTCGTCAGTGTAACATCTTAATAAATATAAAATAAAATTTGCCCAACATCAAAACACATATATGCATATATATATATATTAGGGGTGCAACGATATTCGTATCGATATTGAACCGTTCGATACAGTGCTTTCAGTTCGGTACGCATATGTATCGAACAATACAACATTTGTAATTTATTTTATCAATTTTCCTTCTGATGATGCTGTCTGTGTGGAACGCTCAGTGAATCTGCGTTCGACTACTCCGCCTAGGCTGCACTGTCGAGCGCAGATCCACTGAGCGCTCAACACAGACAGCATAGTCAGAAGGAAGAGCGCAGGGCAAGCTAGCGAGACAGAAGTTAAGCTCTACTTGCAACAAGCAAATTGAACCTCATTCAGATCTGGCGTTTGGAATTATTTTGGTTTTCATGTGACGTATGACCCTGAAGGTAAGCGAGTCATGGACTAAAGTAAAACAGTATGTTGGATGTGCCATGCAATGCTCAATTACATTGGTGTGAACTAGTGTGTTAGCGCAGTTAGCTCGTTAAGGTGTTGGCCGTCTAGCCCCATGCACGGAGCGATCCGCGGTAGCTCGTTAACGGAGATTTGCCGTGTTGTGGCGTTAAGGTCATTTCAACGAGATTAACCTGAAAGCACTAGTGGGAACACAACGAATATGACTGCACATTTACGCCGACATCATCCTAGTGCAAAGACAAAAACAACAAGCATGCTACTAACTTTAGCCAAGTCATTTAGACAGCTGTTAGCACATGATTCTCCTTATGCTGCTGAGAATATAGCCCAGAAGAAGCGGATAGTATAGCTTTTATTTTGGAAAGAGCCATTTCTCTGTAATAAACTCTCTTTTCCAAAGATGATGTGATTCCTCAATCAGATACAGGGCTTGCAATATCGCTAGCCCGACGTCCCGGAGCTAGCAATTTTTTCAGTCGGGCTACCAAATTCTATCTCTTCCCTGCCCGTCGGGCTATTGTAGGAAAAATATATGTCAATGCTTTTGCATTCTTTCGGAAATGTAGCTGGGTAATTATGTCATTGGCATCGGTGAGCCACTGTCAATTTGTGACATATTCAAGTCGCGTTTGAATTTGCGCTTGTTTTTTTGCTTTCACTTTGCAATCGTGCGAACTGTGTATAGAGAGCGACAGCACTGATCTGTGAGTGATGATAATTTGTGCACCAATTCCTCTGACATCGTCTTATTAATCGTTAGCTTACTATGCAAACATGACAAGTGAAATCTCCCGCAGCAAGCTTAAACATGTGAGAGGTTGATCGCGCAGAGAATCGCTGAGCTTATGTGAGTGCATGTGTAAAAGCATTTCAGTTCTGCTGAGCCAAATAAGACAGGTCAGGGTGAAGAAGTGACAGCCAAAGAAAAGCTTACCACAAAACGGAAAAGTTATGACAAATCAGACTATAAGGCAAAAAGAAAGTGCAGCTTTATGGTTTCATGGACAAAAGAATCTCTGTGGCTGCAATATGATGAGCTAAATAACCAGGGCTGCACATAAGTGGTCCGCAGGTGCGCATTCGCTGTCAAAATAAAAAACACACACAAGGGTTAGGGTTAAATTTAAAAACTGTACTTTTGAGTTAAAATATATATTTATAATTTTAATAAATGACAAATTAAAAATGCATGAACATTTTTTTGTATCGAAAAAATATCGAACCGTGACACCAAAGTATCGAACCGAACCGAACCGTGAATTTTGTGTATCGTTGCACCCCTAATAAATATATATATATATATATATATATATATATATACACATACATATAAATGCAGACTTCTCTCTATTGGATTCCTGAGCTGCGAAGGAGACAGATGGTTGCCATGGCAACTATCTTTGCGCGCAGCTAGGAATGTGTTTCTGTGCGAGCGCATCTGTTTCTCCCTGGCCGTCCATGGATCTGCCCTCGCGCACCGACGGTGAGCCAGAGAGAGCAGGAGAAGCATGTGTGCTGCAAGCAGGGGACTGGACCGGACAGGAGAGGGTATAAATAGGCCTGAGTAGCAGGTGAGATAACACATAGCATTTGGTGGCTCCTATTTCACCTCTACCTGGGAGCAGTAACTTCAAGATTCTCGAAAAGTAAGCCATCACATTTTTAAAAAGAAAAAGTTAAATACGCAAGGTTCAAAGATAAATTTACCTGAAGAGGACGTGGCACTGATTGAAAAACGAGGTTAAAGTGGTGTTTGCAATTTTACTTTACGGCTTTGGGGAGGAAAAGAAAGCTTGAATAATACAAGTAGTGAAACGTATAGATAAAGACACCTGAAAATCCAGGAATGTAGGGCTAATCAAGAGATCAGAGGAATGAATCTCACATTCTTGATGTGCACAGCTGTGATCTTATCTATGCATAAACACTGCATCTCAGGGCACTGGATTTCAGGATTTGATGATATAACGTAGATGTAAGTAGTATAATCAAGCTATATAGAACTTGCACTTTAGGAACAGCATTAGTTGCATTTAGTTTTGGCAAAGGTTGAAATCACAGAAAAAGTACCACAGTGGATCTTTATGAGTTATTTTATTTGGCAGAATAACAAAAAATATCTGTAAACTAGATATTAAAATAAACTATATTTGATAATAATACAATCTATTATTTGTTTAATGACTGTAGCGTTATGCTGTTGAAGCAGACTCAAAAATTTAATTTAATATTTCCACCCCCCCCCCCCCTCCTGCCTGCGGTGCTAGTTATCCATTTAGATTGCTCTGGTGTGAGTTGCCCAATTTTGGAGATATCAGCTGCAGAGGTGCTGCCTTCTCTTCAGTGTAATTGCAGTAAATGGCTCTTGCCTAGTGGTGCTCAAAGAACAACCCCCCCCCCCCAAAAAAGGGAAATGCTCTTTCCAGAAATAGTAACCCGTTTATTAAAAACAATCCACAAACATTGTTGTCTCCGAGACACCCGCCAACCATGTAAATGTCCAGTGTCCAATTTGATAACGCACCAATGATGAAAGGCTCATGGTTATGACAGTCTGACAGGATGTAATCATCAATGAGCTGTAATGTTAGAGAGCTGCATGAGTCCTTTGGTTGGCGGATAAAGACAGTAGAACAAAATAGTTCCCATACGAAACTTGTTTTTTTGTTTTGTTTTCTGTGTTGGGTGACTGGGTCATGAAACATGAATTTAAAAAAAAAAGAACATCGCTTTCCCTTGAATACAGTAAAACCACATAGTGCTTGCCTTGAGTCAAAGGAAAGCAGAGAAAAGAAAAATTCAGCAGAGATTTTTACAGCAGATAACTCCAAAAATTGGCAACTCACAACAAGACAGTTGAAGAAATGGCTTTAAAGACCTGAAGCTAAAGACGTCCAACTGAAATTAAACCGCATGTTTTTGTCTGCTATTACAAACGTACACTCACCTGCCACTCAGATGTACCTGTTTAACTGCTCCATCAATGCAAATATCCAATCAGCCAGTGACATGACAGCAACTCAATGCATTTGGGTATACAGACAAAGTCAATCAGTGATCTGCTGAAGTTCAAACTGAGCATCAGAAAGGAGAAAAGGGGGATCTGACTACTTCAGGAATTACTGATCTGCTGGGATTTTCCCCGCATACCTATACTAGGATTTACAGACAACAGTCCCAAAAAAGAGAAAATATTGAGTGAGCACTGAGACCACAGTGTACACATCTTCTTCTATGACACAAAGCTCAAATCATGTCAAACTGGTTTGTTGAAGATAACAAGTTCACTATGATAACACCAATTTCTTCATGACTTTAATAGAGTAACATTAGTTCTTTCCAATTATATGAGAATAAGTCTCTATTCAGTCAAATTAAAAAGTACATAAACCACAAAAGATGCATTGGCTGAATGTTAAAAGCCTTCACAGCCAACACTTATGCTCAATTAACTTCAGGCATCAGATTTAGTACAAGGTCACAGACCAGATCTGTTGTTTACATCTTAAACTACATTCACGCTATTCTTCCTTATCACCGTTTGGCATTAAATCTAAACAATCTGCTGGAATCCTGCAGCTCATTTCTTTTGGTTCTGCACCTGACTCTAAATTTTTTGTTGAGATTTATTCACATCCCCCCTTAATATACTAAGTCAGTTGAGTAGTTTATCAGTCCAATACAAATAAGTGCGTTTTTAACGTCTGGGGCAAAGAAATCTTTCTATATTTTAAAATTTGACTCACAGATAATAACTTTAACAGATAATTCACACAGCTCAAAGAAGTTAAACGTTTGCCTATAACATTGTTCAAAATACAAAGCAAGCGCATGTTGAAGTGGACGCTAATTATCTGTTCACCTTTTGGTTTTTTCATCCCTTCCTACTTCCCCTCACATGGGAAGGGTGGAGAGGGAAGTGGCACGTAATGTTTTGTCTTTTGCTCCTCTCTGTTCATTGAACACAACTGAGAAATGCATGTGACCTGGCATGCATATGCAAGCACTGACATTAAATCTATAATACCCCCGATTGTAATTTTAATTGCAAAAAGGAGTGACACAATGGAGGATTTTATCTGTAGCGTCTGCCCCCAGTCTGGAGAATTACCTTTAAGAAGGTTGAACTCTAACATCATTAGAAAGGCTTTCACTCCACGGTTTAAGGAGGCTGGCTGGTGGGGAGTTTTACAAGACGTCTCACAAAATATTTGCAAACAATATTTATGGCACCACAAATATCTTTGTAGGCCACATAAAAAAAATCAACTGATGCCTCACTTCCTCCACTCAAAAGACAGTGTCAGCAGCAGAGTGTGGACTAGCATGTGATCAGATGTTTAAGTCACCACCCTGCTGCTAGACACGCCAAGGAGACCTTGTTAAGAGCTAACATGTCCATCTGTCCACCGGGGAGGTGCAACTCCTCACCTCTCGTAAAAACTCATCTTAGGCTTCCCAGTTCCGCTCCAGTTCACGTTTTATCAACTCTTTTCCTGCCCCAATGGAAGGCAAGACAAGTTTATTTATATAGCGCAATTCAACAGCAAGGTGATTCAAAGTGCTTTACAGAGACATTAAAAAACAAAAACAAATAAAAAGCATGATTTAAAATGGAAAAAAGGAAAGGAACAGTAGATAAAATCAGTAGTTAAAATGTAAGTTTCAAAATTTAAGCTTAAAAGCAAAACAGTGCGAATTTGGTGCTTTATTCAAATGCAGCTGAGAACAGGTGAGTCTTCAACCTGGATTTAAATAAACTGTGTGTTTCAGCTGATCTGAGGCTTTCTGGGAGTTTGTTCGAGATATATAGAGCATAAAAGCTGAATGCAGCTTCTCCATGTCTGGTTCTGACTCTGGGAACTGATAAAAAACCGGATCCAGATGACGTGAGGGATCTGGAAGGTTCATACTGGGTCAGAAAGCAGAGATTACCATGTTATCCCTGAAATGTCACACCTATTGCCGCTCATAACAACTGCTATTTACCAGCCGCCTGACTTAATGCAAAAATAAAGCCAGGGTCAACAGTTTTTCATCCATGAAATTCAAAAGCAAGCCAGGAGCCAGAATCAAAGGGTTTATCCTTAAGTAATACACTATTCAGACCATATAATGTGTAGTATGACAGAAATAAATATATAATATACTATATCACCTACTTAGAATTCCCATTGAGCAGAAAGTCAGCAGAAGAGGCTCACAGACGGAGAAGGCTGGTAGCACACTTTCAAACATTTTCCGCCTAAATAAGTCCAGTTAAGCCTCGAGGCTTTCCATCACCATTTCTCATGTGTACATCCAGCCCTGGGTTCTCCTATTCCACCACAGGTTGAGCCAAAAAGACAGGGCAGGAAGCTAGCACTGCATTTCTCAATGGCAACAGGAAAAGGAGAAGCAAGATGAGAAAGCAGATATACCAGAACCAGATCTGAGCACAGCACTATCCTCAGGTGACCCGTTTTAAAGTCCTTCTGAGCGAGGAAGACGAAGAGACAAGGGAGGAGGATAGACGGGGTTTGATGGGGATAGACTGGGAGGGGAGGGAGGGAAGGGGAGGGGTGGGGTGGGGATGTGGACTGTCCGCAGGATTACCGAGAAAAAGCCGACTGCAAAGTTAACGGAAAACAGCGGTGGCACCTAACCGAGCTATCCGCCCGAAAAGCAGACCGGGGTGAGAAAGCAGCGAGACAGGATTAGAGAGACAGAGAGGGAGGAGGCAATGAGGATGGACACTGCAGGCCCCAGCAAAGCTTTTTCATTAATAACCTTAGCAATGTTTTACAGCAGCCAGCAGCAGCAGAATACCCCGAAAACTGATCATCGTCTGTGAAACCAGGGAGGCACAGAGAAGAACCAATGAGCAAAAAATAAATAAATAAACAACACACAAAATTAGGGATGAGCTGGCCAAAACTTACCAGGGCAGTATGTGTCCAGGTCTGGATTCTTGGCAGTGGTGGAGGTGTGTGTAGGGGAGCCAAGCTCTGATTGTGGAATGCGAGGGCTCTCCACAAACTTTGCTTTCCGCAGAGGGGCTGGGAGCAGAAAGCATAGACACACACACACACACACACACACCCAGAAGGAGACAACACGTGCACACACGTGCACACAGAGAGACACACACATAAATCAGGGAGATGGAAGAAGAAAAGAAAGAGAGGAGTGACAGGGACAGGACAGAAAGGGAGGAAAGTCAGAGAGCTTACAGCATGAACTTAAAGCAGCACACTGATAAAATGAAAACATCCTGAAGGCTTTCTTACACCTTGTGTTTGCCTCGGGTCAGATAAAGCAAACACATGAGTAAATAAGCAACGTGAGCAATCAGGTACCTCGCTAGGGCGAACCAATACACCTGCAAAACATCCGCCCACCACTGAAATGCAAGAATACCAGGAAGCAAAAAAAAGAAAAGAAGAAAAGCTAAATAAATAAAAAGTTTGTTGCGTCTGTTTGTCCAGTGTCAAAAATCACACCAAGAATGCAAATGAGATTCATTTTGGGAATGTCCTCGCGCCCGACTCAGCCACAGCGTCTGAGACATCAAATGAGAAAATCAGAGATTCACAGAAAGCCGGGGGTGGTGGCTGTGTATGATCCTTTCATGGGTTCTTGGTCACGGCACACAGATTGTGAGCACCGTTACCCAGTTCAGCTTACAGTGTCATGAGTCCATACATTGTGGTGTTCTTAAAAAAATAGTTTTATGACGCACATAAAAGGCAAAGTCATTGTACTGATAAACACACACAGGCTACATACCCTGGAAGAAATGCAAAAAGAAGAAAACCTTTGCGATCCATTCAGTGGCATTTGTTTGCAAGGATGTTGTTGTTAAAATCACCGAGTGAGATGGCTCTCCACAGCAAGAATAATGAGACCATAAGGCTTCCTGCACTCGCTCTGCTTTTTAATGTTCTGTCAATTAGCACTAAAATGCTAAGCCTGCTTACGCTGAATATCTGGCTAATATACCACACAAATGGAGACTAAAAAAAGAAAAAACAACCCAATACAATCCAATACAGAAATGACTTCCCCTCCTCCTCTGTTATATTCATAAACAGGAGGAACCAGACTATATTTCCCCCTTTTTTTGTCCTCACTATGGAAATAACTTCTATGACGAACTTGGAGTCATGCCCAGCTGTGAGAAAGAAAAAAGAAATCAGCCAATATCAACTAAATTGTGCATAAGACTCATTTGTTTAATCTATTATCTTTATTTTCTGTACTGGTGTGGGTTTGAGATGGGCAGCAACTAAGCATAATTTACCCTTAATTGACTAATCTGGTTAAATAGGGGTTTAAAATAGATTATACTGTATGTCGCAACCATTACTGTTACGGGTGAGCACACACGTCCAAAGCTATCTGGTGCAGAAATACTGTGCAGGACCAAAGTGCGGTGAGCAGGAAGTCATGAGCAGCAGTTGGAACATATGTTCAAGCAACAGCGAGTGCAAAACCAGAATAGATTCTTCACCACTTTTGTTTAGGGCTCGTGTTACAGCTAATGTCAGGATAATGTATGTGTGTGTGTGTGTAATGGGTGGGGAGGAGAGCTTTAATCCCTTTGCCTACATACTGTTGAGCACAGTACAGTGGTACAGATGGTCGATGTAAAATGCGTAACATACAGCGAGAAAGTTCAAGCATCCTCACAGGCTGTACAGACTTGTAAACATGCCATTTTCAAAACAAGCTTTATTTTCAGTCTTTAGCTTTTAAACTCTGCGTCTTTGTTCAAATATCTTTTTCAATGTTATTCTTTTTCCACTAACTATATATATATTATATACTTTTTAAAATCAGAGCGCACCATCAAATCAATTCGATTCTGGTCAGTTAGGTAGCAGAGGGGGGTGTTAGTCAGTTTCTGCTGCTTTGGTGTTAATTACGTTAACAACAGGTGCACTAGAGGGGCACCAATGAGACAACCCCCAAAAGAACGGTTTTACAGGTGGATGGCACCGACGGTTTTTGGGTTTCTTTTGACCGTTTTTTTCCCCATTCGTTTTAAATTTGGCTAGGTCAGTGTCACTACTGGTAGCATGCAGGGGTGGCTGGACCCAGCACCTTGTCCAGGATGGCACATAAATGCATGCCAATGCCAGAAGGTTTGCTGTGAATCCCACCACAGTGTCAAGAGCAAGAAGGAGTGCTCAAGAGCATGAGCATGAGCTCCCTGCCTGACATCGTGGAGCCAGATTAGCATTTCCCATACACTACCAGAATTGATAAATCCACCACTGGCGCACTCTTCTTTTCACAGATGAGAGAGGTTCACTCTGAGCATATGAGACAGATGTGAAAGAGTCTGCGGGCACTGTGGAGAACTTCATGCTGCCTGTAGCATCGTTCAACATAACTGGTTTGGTTGTGGGTCTAGGGAGGCATATCTATGGAGGGACATACAGATCTCTAGAGGCTAGGCAGCAGCACCCTGACTCCCATTAGGTATTGGGATAAAATCCTTGGCCCTATAATCAGAACTACACTAATGCAGTAGGTCCTGAGTTCCTTATGGTGCATGACAATACCTTATGTGGAGGGAGTATGCAGGCAGTCCCTGAAGGATGAAAGAACTGATACCACTGACTCTCCCCCAAACTCTGCCTGACCACAATCCAATAGAACACCTCTGGGACACATCAGATGCTGCCAGGTTTCACCTCAGACTGTCCAGGAGCTCAGAGCCCCTGTCCAAACTGGGAGGAGAGCCCCCAGGACACTGTCATCTCATTAGGAGCATGCCCTGATCTTGTCAGGCATGCATACAAGCATGTAGGGGCCATACAAACTACTTAGCACCACTTTGAGTTACTGCAATGAAATGCTACAAAGTTGCTAATGCTCTGCTGACTCGATAACTGCAGATTTCCAAAGCTCCTCTAGCATTAACATCTGTATAGAAACTGCACCAGGAGCTTCATGGCATGGATTTTCATGGCTGAGCAGCTCCTCTCAGTGAAATGTGCAGGTGGTCCATACCTTCCATTTAGTTTTCATGCAGTGTAGATATTATCTTAAAACCCTGCAAGAACTTTTTCTGTTTTAATTCAAGTATCACATTACATATTCCATCGTTGGAATATTCCTACTCGCTCTACAGCATTGTGTAAAATATGCAAGCAAACATGAAAAAGGAAGAATATTTAATTTCATTGTTAATTTCTGTTCCTCAGAGGTGTTCAGTACAGCAGACGCGTTACTCTCATTTTAAACATTGTTGGTGGAAACTGCTTTAAGGCTACTTCACCTGTAATGACAATGCATGTTGTACGTTTTAATTAACTTCAATACTCAGTAGAAGAGAGAATAATATAGATGGGTTCAGACAGTGGCCCTCCAACTTTGTAAATTAATAGTGCAGTATTGCTAATGACACCATGGTATTTTACCACAAAAATGATACTACTACTTGTACTAATTAGTTAATATTAGGTCCCTAATCAGGTTGTATTAGACAAAGTCAAATTTTAGATAAAAATAAATAATGTATCAAAGTTATTACAGTTATTTTCTGCTAATATGTCTGCAACAAATGCCATGTCAATCCAAGCAAAGAAGTTGCTAGGGCATTTTAGCCAGCATAAGAGTAACGAAAAAATCATGCTTCAGGCATGACTAAAAACAACTTAAAATTCCAAGAAATAAAAAAAAATAAGGTTTGTACCTTGATCCAGGCCTGCACCAGGCACTAACAACTTGTTCCCTTTTCTCATGATCTTATTGTGCACCAATCTACTGCAATCTGTTGTCACAATTTGACATACTCTGCTCACAAACAAATCCAAAGTTAAAACAAATGAAAACGAATTCTGCCTGGCAAAGAAAATTAAGTGCCACTTCAGAGTTATGTGCATGTGCATAAAGTACAAGTGTTTATATGCCATAATCACTGTCAGCACTGTGTTAGTATGGCCTGGACAGGACTCTGTTAAATACCAAATCTAGGAGGTTATCCAGCACAGATGCCACAATGAACAAATACAAGTGATCGCCAGGACTAGAAGACTCCAGAGTCATCCACGGTTTAATGAAACGCCATGACAGACAAACTTACAAGCTTTTCTGTTTTTGGCCAGTGTTTTATGAGTTTAGAGTCCACTAACTGTGAGTTAGTAAATAAATATAAACTTAATTAATGATGTGATACGAACATATGTGTCAGGAAAACAAAATACTAATAATTTTAAAATGCATTAAAATCATATT
The DNA here is from genome assembly GCF_965226115.1 of Aulonocara stuartgranti. Lineage (NCBI taxonomy): Eukaryota > Metazoa > Chordata > Actinopteri > Cichliformes > Cichlidae > Aulonocara > Aulonocara stuartgranti. The sequence goes on along the minus strand of NC_138959.1, from coordinate 7,112,151 downwards.
ACATATTATTATTATTATTATTATTATTATTATTATATGTAACTAAGGGTGGCTGGCCTCTCCCTTAGAGATAGGGTGAGAAGTTCGGCCATCCAGGAGGGGCTCAGAGTAGAGCAGCTGCTGCTCCACATCGAAAGGAGCCAGCTGAGGTGGTTCGGGCATCTGACAAGGATGCCCCCTGGGCGCCTCCTGGGTGAGGTGTTCCAGGCATGTCCCACCGGGAGGAGGCCCCGGGGCAGACCCAGGACACGCTGGAGAGATTATATCTCTCGGCTGGCCTGGGAACGCCTTGGTATTCCCCCGGATAAGCTGGAGGAGGTGGCTGGGGAGAGGGAGGTCTGGGCCTCTTTGCTTAGGCTGCTGCCCCCGCGACCCGGCCCCGGACAAAGCGGATGAAAATGGATGGATGGATGGATGGATGTAACTAAATATAAATTAGCTACAATACAATTACATAAAATGTATTTATCGTATTCTCATCTCCTATTTGGTCATTTTTTTGTTACCCATCAATAGATTATGTCGAGTTTTGACCTTCACACAAAAGATGTGTGAAAAGATTCTGCTCATATTGGTGTGAAGGTTGTACACGTACTACTTGTTATCTGAGGAGCCAAGTAAGAATTATTTTGGTTGATGGAGCTTTTAACTTTCAAACAGGAAGACAGGTAGGGACACTTTCCTAACTGTACACAATTTGGGTTAGGGCTGGAGCATGTTTTCTGTTTTGCCCCTCTCGTCTATTTAACGATATTGAAAAGTTCACTTGGTTAGGTTAAAAAAATGAATGTGCAATAGCAGAAAAAGACGCCAAAGCTTGTATTTTTATGCTTCCATTTCAACCTACAGTCCTGTCCGATTTCCTGAAGGCGCTCTTGCACCTGCACTGACAAGCTTGCAACAGCTTGCACTATAACCTGTAACAAGCTGGAAGGAGAGTGTGACAGTCTGACAGTGGAGGCAGTGTGTTCGCAAGAGCATGAACACAAAGTTCCCCCATATATTTCAACTGTTTTACATTTTAAATCATTTACGGTACCAAAGGTTTCCTGCGATGCCTTGACACTGATTGCACTGAGAGACTAAAGGCATTCTCCTCCCAGAATATCAATTTTGGGATAAACTACAGTGAAAAGAAGATTACCATTTCTTTTGTTTGTAGTCTCCCTGATCTCACCTCTACAAAATAGGGAAGGGAAACGCTGTCTATTGGAGTAAATCCCCTCTATAGCTCTGGTTCCAGGAGACTAAATCCCATGGACTTCTCTCCTGCAGTTCTGTTGTCAGTGTGTGCCAGGCTGAGGATGGGTGACAGTGTGATGGATGGCAGCAGGCAAATCCACTCCTCTAATGAGCTTATGAATAAATATATCTTGTCTGCATGTGCAGATGCACGTGGCCGTGAAATAGATATGTCTTACATGCTCTGGGTGTGCGGGTTCGAATATGAATATGCATGCGACATGTATGCAAGTGTATATGTGAGATTAGAGTAAGAAAAGAGAGGGCGAAGGGAGGGATCCACAGAAACACTGGTGCTAAAGGACATTGTGAAAAATTTAAAAAGCTCATATCTATTCCCAAGACTGTCAGCACAGACACACAGCCTTTGGCGAAGTCATCAACAAAACAGAAAGCACGTCAATATTGTGATTCAAATTCACACGGTGTTGTGCATATGAAAGAGGAAAGCTTCTTTTCAACATGGCAGTCCCCTCAGACACAACCTGGGCTTTCAACAAATAAATGACAAGATCTGAATATGAATTGGAAGCTCCAATATGCAATGCACATTTTCTCATTTGCTGCAGATAAGTGAATGATAAGCGAGCGAAAGGAGACATCGCAGCGTCTCTACCACTGTGTCAGTTGCATACGACCTCAGGCACCCACTCAGACAAAGACACGGGCGCCCACAAATTAACATACACACTCACGTACAGACCAGCGGTGAGGACATACATTGCCCGGCTGTCTGCAACCTAAGCAGAGCTTTATAGAAACTGAGCACGCCGGCCCAGTCACTATGGCAACAGCAGAGCACAGGGAAAGGAAGAGTTGTCCATCTTTTTAGGGTGGTGGTAACGCAGACAGAAGCTGACTTCAACGGCACTAAAAGCTCCCAGCTTTTGCTCAAATGCAATCAAACAACCTCTTTGTATTGACAAATCTCAGCTGCTTTACAGCACCGCGTCCTCCACACATCTCAATTCAAGGAATTCAGCTTTTAAAGATGCAAACTGCTGCAATGGCAGCTCTGATCCTTTGTGCTCTGACCCAAAAAGAGATGATGTGATCTCAATCTGGAACAATAATGAAGCTTTGACTTTTTTTTTTGAGTGCTTTCATAGAGCAATACAGTCACATCAATATCACATTTCAATATTTTAAAAAATGATGATACTGAAGAGTCAAGCTGACTGTTAAGTGTTACTTAATGAACTTTTGCAGGGGACCTGTTGTGCTCATGATTCATAGCTCAAAATAATGGTGCAGCCCCTCCGTTCATCCCCTATCTGAAACAAGTCCTTTTCTCCCATTAAGTGTTCTTCTGATTGGCTGTCGTAGCAGATGGGTGGGGCTTTTCTTCTCATAGCTAGAGCTGCCCACCATATTAAGGATAACTTCTCTCTCTAACATCACACAGATCCAAGAAGATTTTTTTAAGACAGAAACAAAGCATTTATAGCAGCCTGAAGTTGAATGAAGTTTAATTTTGATTGATAATTTATCATTTTATGCAATCTTATCACACATAATGTGATCTAGCAGTCCTTTTATGCCCATATGAGGCGTTTCAGAAAAGATTAACAATGTTTTTGATGTTAATCTTTGGAGCAGCAAAGACAACTGCCCACAATTAGGCTTATGAAGTTAAAAGGTTTGCAATGAAGTGGATATGTTTGGGTAATTTTGAAGATGAAGAGTTTAGTAATTCATTCTATTCAACATATAGCAACTGAGTTCAAAAGCATTGCAGTCCTGAAGTAGCAGAGAGATGCAGTTTTATATTTATTTCACCAGTCTCCATGAATGACCCGAAGACTTGTGCCCAGTGTGCATTTAATAATCCGGCTCACAGACCGCAGATGATTTTGTGTGCTTCTCTTGTTGACTTGTTAAACAAAACAATACAGACCAGATGTTGCCGTGCAACACGGAGGCTGCCGACAGTCAGTAGCATGTGCGAGTCCATTAGCTCGGCTGCCTCCCCTGTTTGTTTTATTTTTTTGTACTTTTAATGTATGCGTGCAAGTGTCTGTGTGCGAGTGTCTGCACACACTCAAATGTGTATCTATCATTACAGGCCTTGGGAGGATTAGTGGAGCAAGGTGAGGCACAGCCGGAATTTTAAGAGGAAGGCGGGAGGGGCTGATTTCCTAAGAAGGCTCATTAACTGAGCTTTCCTTAACCCAAAGAGCTGTTAATTCAACGTTTCACATAACCTTATTGGGCTTGGATTAAACCAACAGCACTAAATCAAGTGATATCAAATGCACAACAACGCATGAGTGGGTTAACCTAAATCTAAGACTTATAGAAAGAATTTGGAGCCGTTTTAGGTTACTGCCTTTTAAAAGCAGAGGGACAAAGTTGGTAATCCCCACACAAAGGATGATCTCAAGTTAAGACTGAGCTTTAGTGGCCAAACATGATGTGAGTCAAAGGCACCGTGGAGCAAAGGCTGTTTTTACAGCAGGAACTTGAGGGTCCTTTTAGGGTCACCCACATCTTTGTGCATGTTTCAAATATAGGAACTGCCCGTGTAGGACCTTCCTTAAGCGAGGTTTTCGTGTGGATCAAGAAAACCTGTAGAGAGGGGGGTTCCTGCCTGATTGGCTGCTGGTCCCTGCTTACCATTCTTGAACAACCAAAAATCAGTGGCAAGAAAAGATGCCAAGAAAAATGCTCTTTCTGCAGACGTTGCCAAATAGATGCACTTCCTGTTCAGATTGTTTGTCCTCGTTTCACAGACAGGATTTTCTACAATGTTTTAACCAGCTCAACATGTTGTTTGTGCACGATTCCATTGTTCACATGTCACTTTATCATTATATTATTATGTAACAGCATGATAATCTTTTAATTGAGTCTCCAAAATGGAATCCTTTCAAAATCCATAGGATGCTGTTTAATGTATTGTTACCAATAAATTCAAATACCTTATTTATTTGCTCCGAGCAGCATTTTTTTAATCCTTTATTGGCTGGTCTAAAATGTGTACATTCTCCTTCCACAGCAGGTTGATACAGAGGAGTGACCATGAACGTTTGGCATACCCTCTCCCAGCAGGAGACCAGAGAGGACTGCACTCCTGAGGAAAGCAGCAAGGTAAAGTCAAATATCAGGCACTCCGGGAAAGTGAGAGGAGCACAATTGCCAAGGACACCACTTGATGCAGTGTACTAATAATAGCAAGGGTGTCTTGACCTTTGTCCCAGCTGGAGTTGGTCCCCTAGTGGAGATATTTATAACCTCACACAGACACTACTTGAGAACCACACCCTTGTCTTTGTGAAAAATCAGTGAGGGTCGGATGCTTTTGCTCTTGTTATGTAATTAGGAAGCTAAAATAAACACTACAAAGAAAACAGATTTGATTACTGATCCATGCTTCCAGTTTTAAGCTGTTCTGATTGAGATGATTCTGATAATGTGTCACTGTCTTTAGGACGACATAAAATGACCATCAAAGCTCCCCAAATGTCTTTCATGTCAGATAGAAGCTGTAATCAATTGTGGCCCTCATGTAATCCCATACACATAGTTAGGAGACTGACAGTAAGGGTAGAAAGTCGGAGCTGTGATCCAGACAAACGCCTGGTAGGGGTTCAGGACCCTGAAATGACTGAGCAAATAAGTTAACAGCAGACAGACAAGTAGTGAATGTTAATACTGCGCCTGGTGTCACTGTGGAGTCCTGTGCAATAGTCCGTAAGGGTTTGGATACGCATGGACACACATACAATAACACACTTCTTTAGGTCTCTGTGTATTTGTGTGAGCATCTCACAGAGAAGTGTTTGCTCAGCTCTTCACCAGCGGTATTCGCAGAAAGCAGTGAGGTGGTATATGTAACCCACTGCTCTGTTTTGTAAGCAAATCATTATCATTGCTATTAATAGTACACTGCGGGTTTCTCTTCTCCACAATACAGGTTTTTTTTCCCTCTTCTATTCCAGAAGGTACGGCTAAATACCTAGATAAAACTAAACGTAAGTAAAAACCACAGTAATAGTCATAAGATAGTAACTTCATTTGTAAAGCCTCTCTTGCAAGATGCAGCCGCTTGCTGTGCTACACAGAGGAGGATTAAAATTAAGAAAGAAAAACACTGAATAGAAATTCCACATTTGGTGCCACTAACACAGAAAAATATGTTAACAGGATTTCAAGAAAGATTGGATGTTTAGAGAGTAAAATTAAAAGAAAAACTCAAGCCTTGGTATTGCTCATAAATACAAAACAAGTATGCTCTTCTGGTTCCACAAAATGAAACCTTTTCACTTCAAAAATGCTCAAGGATAAAAAGACAGAAAAGGGAATAGAGTGATTTTGAGAAAAGACTTTTTATTCTAGGCGTAGAAAAAAATAGATGTTAATTCTGTCGTCAGTTTGGTTTGATATCAAAATATTTATTGAATCTTTCTGCTGCCTCTCATCATTTTTTAGGGATTGTGAAATTGTAAGATTCTGGCCCACTTGGACATCAGTGTTTTCTTTCCCTGTTAGTTTATTTCATTTTTTCCAATGTCTATCCCTTATTTTATACCAGGAAACCAAAGAAATTTGTGTTTTTAAAACAATAATTGACCTTTTCAAAGTCTCCAACCACTTAACGACCCCATGAATAGAATGTTTAAGTAGCTTAAAATTGATCTGACATCAGTACAACGGTGTAGCTCATCTAGATGGTGGCCCATGTTGCTGAAGGCTACTGTAGGGCCTGGATTCAACTCCACCCAATTTCCTGCATTCTCCCGCTCTGTTCCTGCTTTCCTGTCTAAGTTTTAAAGAATATTTCTCCTTTAAGCATCAATTTGTTCAGATCAGTAAATGTAAAAACTGCAACATAAAAACTGGATCTCATCAGCATAACAGCAGTCAGCTACACAGTTTTAATGTTACTGGCTGGAATGATGGTGGTTAAATAAAATGCAAAAGTCATTGTCACAAATAAAACATAAAGAAACTGAAACTTTCAGAGACACCACGATCAACAAAGTCAAACACTTTGCCAAGGACGGCCTTTCTGTGAGCAACAACAATGAAGCTCTTTGTCTTCGTCTTACTTCTTGCAAACTTGCTTTGAAATTTTCACAACAGCCATTTGATGCCAGGAGACATACTGAATGTCAGCGGGACCTTTCTGCCTACAATTAGAGAACCTAATATTTTTTTAATTACTTAAATTACAAAAAAAAAAAGGAAAGTTAAAGCCAAGCCTGTTATTGCTAAAGCTGTCTCTGTCTGGGTTGCACTTCTTTAGCTGCGTCATATTACTGTAGCTGTTTTGAAAGCTTTTGGGGAGATTTCTAATTGTAGGTTGTTACCTGGTACACACACTGGAAGCCGACTTTAAAGAGCTTGGTCGGAGTGGGGATCAAAAGGATGACTTCATCTTGCTAATGGCGGCGCTCACTGCCTCTTCTCTAATCATAATAAAAGACTGTAATTCTAGAATCCAGGGAGTTGTTACTGAAGGGGCAACACCGACTCACTTGATAAGTAATTCTACTTATTCGACAACTGCTGTTCGACTGAGAAAGAAAAGGACTTTAATACACAAGAATACTAGTCCGGCATGCAACACATAATTAAATCTCACTAATAAACTTTGAGAATGAGGAACAAAGTGCGAGCTTTTAAAGGCCAGTGGTATCACATGTAGGTAGAATGACAAAGTGTCGGGTTATCTGGGATTTTGTTCCTGTCTTACTTTTGATTGGCTTAAAAAAAGAGATGTGTCTGGCTATCGAAACCAGGGCTAAACACTGGTTATCATGGTGGCTCAGATGTTCTGCTTCCATGGTTTTTCTTTGGAATGTCTTGTTTCTCTTGCCTCTAAACAAATTAGGTTAATGCTCCCTATCTGGAGACTCTTGCAAAAGAGATATTTAATCTCAAAGAGTTTCACCTCCCAGTTAATACAACAAACCCCAAAGATTATATTCAAACCGAACAACAGCTGAATTAGCAGGTCTTTATCTGTAAAACATACGTTTCACCCCACACTTAGTTTACTGTGGTTTGGTCACTTTATGCATGGCACATATTGTCTGTATGATCCCTCAGGAGGCTGCCTATTTAATCTACGGTAGGTGGAATCCAAATGCTACTCTCTTACTAAAGACTCATAAAACTGACAGTCCAGTAGGCAAATTAACATCACAGTCACATTTCCTGTGCAGGTTGTGGTGCCAGTAAACTGACCCACGGATGTTGGATTTTAGACATCTGCCCAGTTTATTTCATAACTCATTTTTTGGCTTACAAACCATTTGTCTTACGAGGGGAGGGAAATCGAGCAATTATATAAAATCAATATCCCTCTGAAACACTGCAAACGGGTACAGGTAAGTGAAGTTTACACACAGGTAAGTGTGCCACACCAATTCAGAAGCCTGCAGTTTAAAGTCAGGACTTGTGGAAAAAAAATATGGGCCCACGAATAAATACGGGTACTGACACAAACTGCAAAACACTTGAATGACTCAAGCAATGGTTAAAATAACCTTGAGAAACATACTCTATCACACATTTTCTGTGGGTATTCTCACAAGAACCGCCTCAACCATGACTTAAAGTGGCATATGTGTTCCACTGCACCTGTTGAATACCCGTCTTCGCACTTTCAAGGCTTTGCAGCGTCTGTCAGGCAACCATCACCCAGCTAATACATCTAATAAGAGAGAGGGAAACAATACAAAAGTCCTTGTGTCATAACCACAGAGGGATGCACTGCATTACTCTGGAAGAGACCCGTTTCACCCTGCTCCATCGAGTTCAAATAACCCCATGAGGGATCCACCATGAAGACAATAAACACGGCTACTTAGCCACCCTGAAATTGAAGTTCTTAGTGTCATTGCATGATAAGAGCCTGAATGACAGCTGACAAGGTAAGCTCATCAAAGCACTCTCCAGGTGGTGATACTAAGTGGTGTGAAAACCGGCTGTAGGCGCCTCATCAAAAACCATTCACCTGAGACCAGCAATAGCAGCTGGTGATGAGGTGTTCATGTTTTTCTGGCAGACAACGTTATTGAGACATTTTGTTCCGTTCACACACCAGCTAGCAGTCCCCTGGGATAAGGCAGGGAGGCAGGAAACCTGCAGCAAGAGGGAGGAACCACGTCCCAGCACATGACAAGGTGATTCTCGTACACAACAACAAGCTGCTGCCGACTACCTAGCGAGGGGTTTGGGGTGGGCGGGCAGGGGGACTATTCCCCACCAACTTCAACCCATTTACGCAACCATATGCTACATATGACGCTGCGCTCTGGAAGGAAAAGTGAGACACACAACAACAAGAACAAGCACCATTAGCCGCCCACAGCTTGCGCTTTAGACACGCACACACACTCCATCAGACACATACACACACACACACTCTCTCAAAGACAATTGAATGCTCACCCACGCTGACGCATGAAACAGACCAGCTCGCCACGAAAAAACACTTACATTATCACACTCTGGTTGATTCACAGGCCCTCGAGCCTACACTGTGATTAGAGTTCACATCTTTGACAAATGCATCATTTCACAGAGAGAAATTACTTTCCTGCACTCCTCCCATTAGCCCCGTGTCTTTACAAACGTCATTCGAACCAGCGGCCGCGCCACACAGCAGACGAGCTCCGTGCAAGGAAAGGTGGAGCAGCAGGTGACAAGTGGTGAGGGTTGGAGGCTGGGTGAGGGGGTGAAACAGAGTTTGCGAGCACAGATGGAGGAATGAAACAAGCAAAAGAGGGTGTGGCTGGGCTCACCATTCTCAAACCAGATCTCGCATTCCTGAAGGCTGGAGTACGGCACCAGCTCCCCTCCTTCCCCTCCTTCCAGCGACACAAGCAGTCCTGCTTCCTCCCTGAACGATGACCAGCTCATCAAAAAGAAAAAGAAAAAAAAAGAAAAACAAGGAAAAAGAAGGAAAAGAAGGAAAATGCGTACGAGAAAATACGCCTGCAAGCGAAGCAGGGGAGGAGAAGTGCGGAGAAGCACACGAGATCTCCTTCTACCTTCCCCCCCGGTTTCCCTTCTGAAGCAATCGCCACAGGTTTCAGTGGTGATGCTGCCTGCTCACTTCAGTTGCGGTAAATGATACGGAGCCGGGCAGCTATGGCAGTGACGGGAGGAGCGAGAAGAGGAGGAGGAAAACGAGAGGGGAGGAAAAAGGGAAGGAAGAAGGAAGAACGCAGCAGTCAATGTGTCACTGGGGAAAGAGAAGGAGGGGGGACACAAAGGTGAAACCTCTGCGATGGCAGCAACGTGAAAAGCTGACAGGTAACCAAAAGCCTTCGCCAGAAAGAAATGAAGAGAGGACAAAAAAAAAAGAAGAAGAAGAGAGCGATACGAGCGGCACAGGGAGCCTTTGCTGTAAGCACAGAGAGGTGAGCTCTTCAATCGCCTCCGTGACTGCATTAGCGCTTAGCGTGTTATGTATAGATGTGAGAGGCGCACACTCTCTGTACAGGAACAGGAGTCCAGGTCTCCAGCAGATGAATGGTGCAGTGCTGCTGTTGTCATAGCAACCACAGAGCAAAAGGAGGTGGAGGAGGAGGAGAAGGGTGGGTATTGAGGCAGGAAAGAAAATGGCATAAAAAAAGAGGGAGGGAGAAAGGGAGGGTATTATTAAAGGGACACAGTTTTGTCGTTTGTGGACGGAGCTTCGGGGACATATCAGATCACAAGCGGTGAGGGAAAAAGGAGGAACGGTATTATTTGATCGTAACATGGGTTTCAATGAAACCTACACTGTTTTCCTTTTGGACCAAGACATTCCTGCCTGTCCTTGTTTTACCCTTGAAACTCTATTTGTACAGCTGCAGCCATGTTTCATGTCCAAACTCAAGAGGCTGCAAGTTTATTGTGTACCAGCTTCGCTTTTGTCGGGCGCTTCGTTAGGCTGTAAGCATCCTGTTCTAAATGTTTTTTATTAATCTCCTCCACTCACAGTTATTTCCCTCGGGTGACAATCCTAACCCCCTTGCAAGTCTTACCAAAAGGCCCAGAAAATGTGCGACGATCACAGGTCAAACTTCACTTGCTACTGAAAAGCAGTGATTCTCAGCCTTCTTTATCTCACTCACCACCACAGCAATGACAGAGAGGACTCAGAAACTTCAAATGAGAAAACCTTTGGCTTAGTGCTTCTCAGTTATTGTTATTTGACTTTTTCAACTGCCCATACAGTAATGTGCAACAATCTTGAGCCACCCCTCATTTATATTTTACTACCGAGTAGCCAACATGTGTTAGGTTTTTTTTGTTTTGTTTTTTTAATACAAGACATTCTGTAAATTGGGACTTTTAGTTATTTAGTAGGTCTTTAAAAATTTTCTTCTTTGGACAGTGGCTGCTTTTCACTAATTTTAAGCCTGGTCCTTGTGCAATTTGGCATATTTTGGTCTTTGCACCCTAATGACTTAAGAATCCTGAGGCCATTTCTGAGGAGGTTTCAGTAAACAGTAAAGTTATCAGCTCAAGCAGGTCTTTGCTAGCTTTTTTTCCTATTTCTTAAGGTTGAGACTTTCGAGTACTGCTCGTCTGCTGTAGTTATTTATGCCTGTCACTTCCTTTGTCTTGGTTTTCTCAAATTATTATTCGCACATCTTGAGTTTTTTTTTTATTTTTTTAAAATAAATTCAACAAACCAAATGGATACAAAAGATGTGTTTTCAGTGAAAGGCTCAAAGTTAATTTGAGATAAAATTTGATTCATCCTGTGAATTAGGTGCTTATTTATGCTTGAATCATTTACAGGCCAGTGTTAAGTGGCTTAACAACCAAACTACATTCATCTGAAAATGGTTAGGTACAAGGACTGGACTGAAAGTGACGGAAAGGCCAGCCAATATCCAAAGAAAAACTTTGAAAGACAGAAAGCCTGGAAAACTATTGTTCGAGACTTCAATACTTTGGTGTGGGGTGGTTTGAGACTGTTGCACAGTAGTTGTACTTACATGTAACCAATAAGGTTACCAAAGTGTGTAAGGAATGAAAGCACCAGGAAAGATGTATAGCCTAGACTTTGTTGCTGCAAAGAGTCATAATCAGTTAGTTATGATATTCATCACAGGAGTTTACAGACTTAAGAAGTGATATAAATCTTCTAGAAATGCATGTTGTCTTTATATTATGTGTAAACATCCTTGCAGAACGCCTGGCATCTTCAGCCTCAAGATATAAACTATAATCTTTATTCCCACACCAGACAGTGCAGCTCTTTCAATATTATTATATTATTGTTTTTATCATTCCTTCCACTTCTAGTTCGTCTTCCCTGTGGTCCTTTCCTCTATTTACCTGATATATTTATAGATGAAAGATGGATCTGAGATTTTTCACTTTAAGCCTCACCTTTCTTTTACCTTTTCTTTACATTAAAATAAGCAACACCTCAACAATCATTAATATATTATGAGTTTTCTCATTTTCAAGTGAGCTTCTTCTTCTTTTTTTTTTTTTTAAATCAGTCTTTTTTGCTTTCCAATTTAAATTGCCATAATCAGAACTTGATTTACTGATTTTTTTAATGTGTGCATAAAAAAGGGCAGAAAGAACGATCAGCCTGATACACGTCTTATATAAGATAAGATAAGATAACCTTTATTAGTCCCACACGTGGGAAATTTGTTTTGTCACAGCAGGAAGTGGACAGTGCAAAAGTTATGAGGCAAAAATTAGAATACAATAAGAATAAATACAGTACACAACTGTACAGAATAGAATAAAATAAAATACTATATACAGTAGAATAAAATAAAATAAATATACAATAAGATAAAAATAGAATACAAATACAAATACTATATACAACTGAGTAAAAATACAACGATGACAGAAAGGATTATTGCACTTAGTATTATTGCATATGTATGGCTGTGTGTGCTTGATCAGTTAAAGCCTTTATTATGGAGTCTGACAGCAGTGGGGAGGAAAGACCTGCGAAATCTCTCCGTCCCACACCGTGGGTGCCGCAGTCTCCCACTGAAGGAGCTGCTCAGTGCTGTCACAGTCTGCTGCATGGGGTGGGAGATGTTGTCCATCAGGGATGACAGCTTAGCCGCCGTTCTCCTGTCACTCACCACCTCCACTGGGTCCAGAGGGCATCCTAGAACAGAGCTGGCCCTTCGGATCACCCTGTTCAGTCTCTTCCTGTCCCCAGCAGAGATGCTGCCGCCCCAGCAGACCACGCCATAAAAGATAGCAGAAGCCACAACAGAGTCATAGAATTTCTTCAGGAGTGGGCCCTCCACTCCAAACGACCTGAGTCTCCGCAGCAGGTACAGCCTGCTCTGCCCTTTCCTGTAGAGGGCGTCTGAGTTATGAGTCCAGTCCAGTCTATTGTTCAGATGAACACCAAGGTACCTGTAGCTGTCCACAGCCTCAATGTCCATACCTTGGATGTTCAGTGGTTGCAGTGGAGAATGCTTGTGCCTGCGGAAGTCTACCACCAGCTCCTTGGTTTTACTGGCGTTGATCTGGAGGTAGTTCAGCTGGCACCAGTCCACAAAGTCTTGGGTCAGACCTCTGTACTCCTTGTCGTCCCCATCAGTGATGAGGCCGACTATTGCAGAGTCATCAGAGAACTTCTGCAGGAAGCACTGGGTGGAATTGTGGGAGAAGTCTGCAGTGTAGATGGTGAAGAGGAACGGAGCCAGAACCGTTCCCTGTGGGGCCCCCGTACTGCAGACGACCCTGTCCGACACACAGCCCTGAGTCCTCACATACTGTGGTCGGTCGGTGAGGTAGTCCAGGATCCAGGTAGTGAGGTGATGGTCCACTCCAGAGTTCACCAGCTTGTCCTTTAGAACCGAGGGAAGAATGGTGTTGAAGGCACTGGAGAAATCAAAGAACATGATTCTCACAGTGCTTCCAGCGGTCTCCAGGTGAGCGAGGGAACGATGTAGGAGGTGAATGACGGCATCATCCGCTCCAATGCCAGGCTGGTAGGCAAACTGAAGTGGGTCCAGTGATGAGCTTATTAGGCGCCGAAGCTGAGCCAGGACCAACCGCTCCAGGGTCTTCATCAGGTGGGATGTCAGAGCCACCGGCCTGTAGCTGTTGAGGTCCTTGGGGCGTGAAGTCTTTGGCACTGGTACAACACAGGAGGTTTTCCAGAGCTGTGGGACTCTTCCCAACCTCAGGCTCAGGTTGAAGAGGTGCTCCATCACCCCACACAGTTGGTCCGCGCAGGACCTGACGACCCTCGAGCTGATGCCATCTGGACCCGCTGCCTTCTTGCCATTAATCCTCCTCAGTTCCCTCCTAACCTGGGTGGTTGAGAGAGACAGGCTGGAGCCTTGTGTTGAGTGTGTATTGGATGCTGTTGTTGGGGGTGGGGGGGAGTGAGCAGGGTGAATAGAGGAGGTGTTATATCTGCCTAAATAAAAAAAACCAACAGCCAATGGCTGCACAGCCTAGCTATGAGTGGAAACATCTGGTCTGGTTTTATCCTATTTAAATGCACCTCTTTAGCTATCTCATGGGAGCTGCAGGAAATCCCACCTGACACTGAGGAAGAAATGGAGCGCAACTACTACAAATACTCAAACAATATACCACATTAAGTATTAAGCTTTTGTGACAGAACATGGTAGCACATTTTCTTTGTTTCTAGTCATTATATTAAGCTGAGCTAAGTTAACTGCCGAGATCATCATCTTAGAGACCCCCGGGCACAAATATTTGATGGGCCCCAACTAGCTTCCTTCTTAAAGAATTAGAAATAGCATGCAGGAATGGTTTAAAATGGAGAGTGCAGTTTTTCTTACCGGAAATTAAAAAGTAACCATCTCAACTCAAATTCAGTCAAAGCTTTAAAGTATCTAACATTTGATTGAAAATGAAGCAGCCAGAGCTTTTTCATAAAAGTGTAAATCCACGGTGATTTCGGGCTGCTGCTGCTGCAGTTTCTAGATTAGCTCGCGTGTCATCTCGCTGAACAGTTTCTCAACAACTTTAAAGTTTACAATTCTGTCTAATAAATAAAAGAACTGTCACTTGGCAATTTTACTTGGGTTAGAGTTGCCTCCTTTTTTTTGTTTTACTCTAAAATATTTTCTGGTTCATTTAGTTTGGAAATACTATAGCATTGAGCACTCATTTTTTTAATTGTGAAAAGAAAATCACATCTATACACTTGTTTTTCTTCCAGATTTGATTTTCAGACCAAAGAATTCTACTTAAAACACTTGTGGGTTTGTTATGTTTCTTGCCCTTTGGGTGGGTCCCCAGGCCTGCTGTTAGCTATAGCTTTACACTTACCATACACATAGCGTGTCTGAGCACAACCAAACATTACATTTTCATTAAAATGCAGAAAAGAACTTGGAGCAGAAATCTCAAATTTTGGGAAATAAGAGCAGTTTCAGTTTAGAAAAACTTCTATTATATTTCTACTATAAGTATTACCCCTTCAGTTGTGCACCACCATTCATCTGAAGTAAGTTCAACGAAAGGCAGCTACAGGGACATTTCGACTCCCCTCAAGTAACTTTAATGTGACATACTGTGGCACAGTGCAGAAGAACTGATGTTTGCACATAATGACACAGCACCTCATCTCTAAGAAAGCCAGACTATTTGGACGGTGACTAAAATATGTCAAGTACTTCTGTTGCAGCATTTAATCCAGCCACTGCTTTTCCTGAGGGCATCGTACTTAAACATTTCAATTACACCTTTCTACTCTTAACCTTCACTCCTTATTTTTCAGCTGCGACAATGGATCTGAAAATGTCACATTTTCCCTTTCAGCGGAACAAATGATTTGGTGGGTCGGCAGTGGCTGGGACAGTGGAAGGAGGAAATAATGATGATAATTGAAGAACGATTTTCTCAAGGTGCAATGCTGGGTAAGGAGGCGTGGAGATTGAGACGTCCCAAATGTCAGTGTTCATTTCAAAAATTCACAGAGGATACCAGATGCAAATAAGACATGAGGCTGGCCAAGGATGGGTGGAGAGAGAGACAGAGATTGAGACGTCACACGAGAGCTGCTCATATAAAAAATAAAAATAAAATAAAATATGTGAAACGTAAGAGAATTACAGATGGATTATTGCATGTTCAAACATCTGTTCCTATATGATGCTGGAAGATCAGCTGGCATTTAATCTCAGAGGCAGGTAAATTAATTAATCAGGTGAAACCTGTTATTTATTAGCTACTGTTTAATTATGCTTTTAGGGCTACAAATAACAGTTTCAATTAATCTGACATTTTCTCGAGTCTAAAGATAATGATGGTCTAGAACTACCAGATTTTTATTACTACTTCTTAGCCAACAGATTGCTGTAGGCTTTAAAATGTATCAAATGAAGCTTATTAGAAAACCCATAATTGGACAAGAACTCTACAGAAGAACAAGTTCAAAGTCAGCGACAGTACATTTCTTGAATATCACCAATTATGGTCCACCATACAGGTGATATTTAACCCCAGTTGACTGAACTTAGAAATACTTAACACAGAACAGAATATTTAAATCTCTGTACCCACAAATTCAAAATCAAAAAAGTCAAAAATGGATGACTTCCATTTCCCTCCTGATAGCAAAATCAAAGTGAAGATCGATATTTTTAGACACAAAGCTCTCCATAGAACACACTTTACAGGACAAAGGATGTTCCAAATGGGCCTTGCACATAGGTAGTTTTATATAAAGTGAACTATATGTTTGCTATATGGTCTTGTACGTCTGTTCAGAGATTCTGGCAGAGGACATGTGAAGACACATTCACATCGTTCAATTGCTGTATCCCAACCTCACCCACTGTGCATTTTAGGTGATGCAAGTGAATTAGATATAGAAGCAAATGCATCACACATAGTTCCTACTGCCTTATGCATCGCTAAGAAAACTATCCTCATGAATTGGAAATCAAAAAATGATTTATGTGCAACTCAATATAGAAATTTACTTCTAAACCCCGTTAGTCTGGAGAGATATCATTCCTCCTTGAAAAACCAATTGGGTGAATTTGATTCTCTCTGGCTTCCACTGATCAGTCCCATTTCTTAGTGGGGGTGGTCATTGTGCCTTGGAGGTGGACCCAGAGGCCTTCTTGGGGCTGGATTGTAGTTTGAACTACTTCTTGTGGCTTTCCTGCAATATTTTCACAGCTCAGCAGGTGGCCACGAATTGCTTTTATAATCAAACGGAACTATTTTTGTGTCATGCTTTCCTCTGCTAGCCTCGTCCACATTCCCCAAATACTTCAAAAAATAATAAAAAAGATTCTGCTGAGCATGACTCAGATACACCATAATCTTATTGCAGTCTGCTGTATCTCTGCAGGAAAACCCCCAACAAGGGAGCGTGTCTTTTCTTTGAACGATTCCACTGTAAAATAAATTTAAAAGAAGACAAAAAAACAAAAACAGAGATGCAGCATTTGTGAGAAGTAGCCAATTTAGCAGAGCTCAACTGCTCAACTGTTTTAATGCGGATTCTTTAAGACCACCCACACCATGAGCTGTAAAACCTGACTAAGCAGTCCTGCACACTGTGCTTTGTTAACCCTGACCACTACTCATGCCTACATCAGTGACCGCTTACAAGTTAGCTAAGTGTAGTGCATTCCCACTTATTCACATATTACTCCATTATTGTGAGCACCACAGAGACAATAGATTTTAGATATACTCATATCACTGTGATAATTGAAGCAAAAGTGGGTGAAAAATTAGGCTGTATAATTAAATCAAGGCTTTTCTCAGGTTTTAAGGCCAAATGCAATTTTCCACTTTTATGCTGCAATCCATGGGGAGGCAGTAATTGTATTGATTGTAGCCATTAATTAGGGGAAAGCAGTGTAATCTGGGGAGAGATGTTGAAATAATTCCTCTTAAATGTTTCTGAGTGGAGCAGGGCCAATCAATCAGCTGGGGCGACATCTCTGGTGAGCCTGACACTTGAGTGAGGTGTTTATTAAAGCACAAATAAGCAATCAGTGATTACAGCTCATAACAATCAGCCACTAAGAGATAAGTGCGACAATGAGCCACTCCAATTCTGAGACAACAGAGGACTAAAAATAGAAAACATAAACAATGTGGACGCGAAATCTGTCAAACGCACATGAAGATGAGGGACAGATGAGCCCTGTCAGTGGTTTAATGTACTACCATTAAGTGTATTTATATCTGGTACTGGTATTTAAGCATTTACCACTACCCTGCATTTATCAGACAGCTGCAGTTACTAGTTACTTTATCAAGATTTTTTTCATGCAAAACATATCATTAAAACAAGCTCCAACCTTCAGGGCTTAAAAATGAAACCAGAGTATAGTTCTGTGAAAAAGTATTTGCCCCCCATCCTTATTTCTTTCTTTTTTTGTTGGCCACATATTCATGGCCACAGTTTATGAAAGAGAAACTGAAACAGAGAGTTGTAGGCATCACGTTCTCCAATTTAAAGTGATGTTTCGGCTGCTAAGCTTTTTAGAAGGTTTTAATGGAATTATATGGTTTGCTATTAGCTACAGATCATCCAAGAAGTTTCTGCTTCAGTCCTTAAGAGTGAAATAATAGGACTTTCATGACTTAGCGCTAATAGCAGATTTGTGTGTCTGTGTGGATCCATTATGGGTGTAGCTTTCTAACCAAGCTTGCTGGCATTTGTTGAGAATTTTAACTCAATGTTTGCCAACACTGAGTTAAAAACAGTGTGTGATGCCATGGCGGCTAAATTTATCTTTTATATAGTGTAGGGATTCAGGCACAACATAAAAACCACCGACAGAGTCTTTTTAGGCGATCAGGAGTATTGTGGTGCATTTCATGGACTCTCTATCAGATTTGGTTCTTAAGAATTTGAATGGTTTGGGCTCTTTGTCATGTTCCTTGATCCAATCATGAGCAAGTTTTGTGAGGGAGACCAAAGCCATCGAGGACTGCCAATGGTATTAGTGGTGGTTGCTGAAACCAAATATTGAGGAGACAGGTAAAACTGCTTGCTACGAACAAGCACTGAGTGGTTGCTGTAATCTAACACTCAGTGTGGCCAACCGTAGCAGTAGATGTTATCAGATATACACAGAGAAAGCAGCCTAAAGGTGCTGAGATCCAACATTTTCAGCAGGTTTTAAAGATGTTACTGGTTTATAATGATAAAACAAAAATGTAGATTATTTTCTTTCCTTAAGTTGCTGCAGAATCTTTCCTATCGTTTAGTAGTTGTAGTTTAGCACACAGTGCCTTACTCATACATCAAGTGGATTACCTCTCAATGCCAAACTCTAAGTAATTCACTAAACGAACATCAATAACCTAGACCTTTCTGTGCACATTTGTTTAAAATAGATTATTCCTTAATATAGACAACTAAAAGGAAGTCATGACAATGCATGCCACTTAGCAAGACAAGGTTTCATGACATAACACTGCATTGTAAGAAGATTAGAAACCACCGACATGTGGGACTATGTTGTTCAATGTATCAGCTAATCTTTCCATCTCATAAGTACCTTCATACTTTTTTGACCAATAGGGTGAAGAATTGTGGCATTACTTCCAAGTCCACAGAAAACCAGTAGTGATTACATGAAAAACTGACTACGCAGTGCCTGTTTGCATCTCTTCCTACTCCAAAAATCTGTCTAAGAAGTTCCCCTTCAAGAGTCTTCAAGGAGGCAGAGGGGATTCAATCAGAAAGTCAAGGATTCTCTGAAAAGGTCAGAAATTTCATTGCTATTTTACAAGGTTGAATAACT
This sequence comes from Aulonocara stuartgranti, assembly GCF_965226115.1. Lineage (NCBI taxonomy): Eukaryota > Metazoa > Chordata > Actinopteri > Cichliformes > Cichlidae > Aulonocara > Aulonocara stuartgranti. The sequence goes on along the minus strand of NC_138959.1, from coordinate 7,093,201 downwards.
CAAGTCTTCACAAACATCACAATTCTGCCCCCCTAGGGCCAATCAGGAGCTACAAACAAGGGCAGATAGAAGCTGTGACTGGGGGAGACCACCGGGGGGGATCAAAGCGCTTTAGCCCTTTAGACCTACTGCTGTTTGCTCTCTAGCGCACTCCCTTCTCTCACCTCTGCAATATGTGGCACGGGAGGGGTTCAGGCCTGTGACTGTAACACCGCACACAAGCTCAGTACCGTCAAGCTGTGGAGGAAGTGGTGCTGCGTTGAATTAATTAAAGGGCGACAAAGCTGGGTAGTCTGAGCTCAAATACAGTCTGCTGGTGGATGACACTTGAGAGCAGACGCAGGTCTTTGAGGGCTTGAAGGACAATGGGCACTTGAGGGCTTTTGTGCATGCTGTCATTTCACTGACAGGCCGTTTTGGTCCTGTAAGTGCTGTAAAGTCATACTGACATGTGATTTGAAGAATAACCACTGGACATACCATATATAAGCCCTTTTTAATGCAAAAACCTTTATCTGGATTAAAGCAATTATATATTTTTTCCGTGACTTCACCATTTAAATAGACACCACCTTATGACAGACAATAAGAGATATGACACAAATCCATACAGATAAGCACAAGCTAATCCTAGTGAAAGTTACAACACATGTTCACTTAAGGTGACAAGTGTAGTGAAATGAGTCAATTATGAAACATAATCCATAGAAAAAAAATCTGTTTAAAAAGCATCACTAAGTTTGAAAATCCCCAAACACACAACAAGCAGCACCTGACTGGTGTAATACATCAAGCCAAATGATGACATGTGTGAGAACACTGCAAAGAGACCTCTCCCTACGTCAGCCACAAAATAAGAATAGTACAAATGAGACGGCGCCGTGCATCATTAATCAAGCTATTCTTGGCTGTAATGAAAAAAAAAACACACACACAAACACTCTCTCTCTCACACACACACATTCATATTTACAGATTCGTATGATGTCCTAAAAACTAGCTGCGACTCACGCAGATGAAAGAAGCCTTTTAGAAGCAGACTGAATCAGCCACAAAACATCAAATCCAAGAAAAGCACACAAAATGCTCCTCAAACAGCAGAACAGTGAGGGAGGAGGTGGGGAGAAGAGTGTGATTTGGCCGGATTGTTCTGAAATTTAATTCTCGAGAAAAAAGAAAGAAAGAAAAAGAAACCTCTGCTCCATCCGTCCACACACAGTCCTCTACAGCAGTGTGGCACACCCAGTTAAAATGGGAGAAAATGATGTGGTTATGTGATGTGCGTTTCCCCTTTAAAACCCACAGTTTGGATGACCCTGGAGAGATCATAAATCATTCTGTATGATGTAAAAATCACAGCTCCCCCCGGCATACCAGAAACGGTTAATGATCTGAAGTAGCTGGGAGATTGGTGCACCCTAGTGGTGACTACTGAGTCGAGCTTTAAACTCATCCACACCCACTCTGCTTCTGTGTGGAGGCTGCACAGATACTGGGTGAAGCTGTGCTGTCAATATTTCAATTCTCATTTTGAAAGCACAAGTAGAGCAGTAACCTTTGATGCCCAGACCGTCTTGTGTACCAAAACAACTGCTTCTCCCCATTGCAATAGTAGAGGGAACACAACACAGACTCATAAAGCAGTTGATGAGGAAACAGAGGGGAGGCAATTTTCCACATTTTCTGAATGTCAGTGATGACTGTGGAAGGAAACGATTAGTGGGAGGAGGTAAAAAGCAATAAAGGACGCCTGAGCCAACCGCAGCTCGCAGTCCATCATCTGTTCTTGACACTGTCAATTAGGTAGGACTTTGGCGATTACAACAATTGGAAATTACAGTGTTTGTCAGAAACCCGAGCTCAGCTCCACTTGCTTTCTACTTAGAATTAGGGGGGCAAGTAATACAGTAAATGATTACTGCTTATCAGCAAGCATCGGGGTGAAACATTGCTTAGTCTTGTAAAATCAGTTTTAACTCAGTATGCATGATTTTGTGATTAAGCTGCCTACAGTGGTACAGTGAAGGGCTAAGGGAGGCTGTGTTAGTACACCGAGTCTATGGGGGAGGACAGCCACAGGCAAATTTAAACCAGATTTAGCCCATGTCTCTATTGGCTGTGGCTTTCTTCCTGAACTCTGGTTTAAAAAGAAAATGACAACAACTTCAAATCCTGCACTCTGAGTGACTCCTCTATCACCTGCAGCATCCTTACCTGTGAGCTTCTTCATTGGCTGCAGCCTGACACTGATGGTCTGATGGGTGAGCAGCGGGGAGGAGGGCAGAGAGCGTGACACGCCCTCCATTATGCGAATATGCTGCATGCCCTCAGTCATTGAAAGAGGGGGCACGTTGTAGTCTCCTTCAAAGGCACAGTCGCTGTCTATGCTGCCACCTGCAGGATGGGAGGGAGAAACAGCATAGTATAAGATATTTTTCTGGACTTTAAATAAAGCACTGTGTTATAATATTAATGGTATAACTGCAGACTCAATAGCAAAGGAAGAGAAGATGAGAGAGGAAATTATCCTACGGTTACTGTGTGATCTTACCAAATGGCTCCACTCTGGATTTGTACATGCATTATTAATTGGACACCTTTCATACACAACAGCTACATTTTGCTAATAGTCTAGGTCTCAAGCCATTTCCGATATGGCGCGATATGGCAGTCTCACTTCTGTCAGTCTGCCCCAGGGCAGCTGTGGCTACAACTGTAGCTTGCCTTCACCAGTGTGTGAATGCGAGAGTGAATGAATAGTGGAATTGTAAAGCGCTTTGAGGGTCTTGAAAAGCGCTATATAAATGCAATCCATTATTATTATTATTATTATTATTAAAACAAAGAATTCAAAGGCATCCTCTTATTAAATATAAATTTAAATGCCCTTATTCTCATCGCATGCTCAGGTTTAGCCAAAAAAATCCAAAAAACATGTTTCAGCTTACAAACCTTAATCAGGATGTTAAACAGAGTTTGTGAAAAATCTGGATCTATTCTACTTGTCTTCCAGTAACTGACCGCATCCCTCTTTCCATGTAAAGAGGAGCCAAAACAACGGAGTTTTAACCAAAGGAATTTATGAATTTCTGGATTTATAAATCACCTGACACTAAATATCTTGGTGTAAATGGCTGATTCAGATTTGACTGCAGTTTTATAAACTCAGTTTGTATTTTGATATTCATTCATATTATCTGTGATTTGTGCTATTGTGTGCAGTTTATGCACATTTGATTTAAATATGATAAAAATTGTTAGCTTTGTGTTAAAACCGTTTTGGGCTCTTTATATTCCACTCTCATCCAAGGTGGATATTTGCCATTATTGGTACTCCACAAGTGGAAGTCTGCTATTAAAGGACCACCACTAGGAAAGGTCCAGCGGTTCATGAAATATATTTATACTCCTTTACAAAGTCTTATATGCCAGAACACGTTGGATTTTCTTTAGGATAAAGATGACCACACCATTAGAAGGAAAAACATGTGATTATAGTTCAAGAGAGTGCCTTTCAGTTGGAGTTTAAATGTATCCCTTCCAAAAGCACCTCAAATAAAACCAATCTGAATGCAGGAAGCACTATTCAGCTAACATTTTACCCAGATTCCTTGCGCATGTGGCACATTACTGCACCTTAAAACATTTAAACAAATGCTGCAAATATGTACCATTTCATTAGGGACACAAGAATCTTTGTGGAAAAGGTAGATATAGTTACGCTGATGCCCAACAATTAACCTTAGGGGTACATTCATGTCAACTCTACCTGTTAGGACTGAAATGCCCCTATTTCTTAGAGTGTAGGCTGACAGGTATAACTGAATATAATGGATTGCAAGGATCAGAATATATCCACTATTAAAGTGCTTAGTTGGACTTCTTTGTTCTGTTTCTTTTCCTGTTTGTTCACCTGCTGTAGAAACCGTATGGACCTCTGACAGAGGATAGGACCTCAGCCTGGTCGCTCGATCCTGCAATCAGTGCACTACTGATATTGAGCGCAACATCACTGGCGTGACCCAGCAGAGAGCAGCCCTGCAGGCAACACGTGCAGTTTACATCACTGCCTCAAAAGGCAGCCCGCCTGACCTCTGTCAGCCCCGCAGTAACACAATACCCAACAATTTTTATATAATCAAGGATTTTCTAACCATTTGAAATGTTTAAACAAGAAAAAAAGCACAGTCATGACCACAAGAGAGCATTTTATTTACGAAAAAAGCCTCTCACAATGAGTGGTAATTACAGAGCCAGTATAAACAACCACTTACCATCACTCATACCCCCCCTTTTCCTCTTTTGCTCTAAAACCCACAAATTATGAGAACTTTGGTTTTATTTTTATTTTTTTAATTTCACACGCACTCATCAGCCAGCTGTCTGTAAACATCCATTTTGTGAATCAGTTCTAGCTCAGACTGCCCATTTCCCAGCAGACTGAACTGTAAAACCAACTGGTCAAGGAACATGCTCGCGCCAGATAGCAGTCGCAACGGTGAGACAAAAAGCCATTATCAGATACCGGTCCCTGAGGAAGCCTGTATGATGGCTAGGAAGGGGGCAAATTGGCTGCTGTAATATAAATACATCAGTATTGAAACAATTGCACTCATAGAAGAAATGCCAAACACAATCCGACACACACATCAATCCCTCTGTGGCTCTGGAGTCAGTCCATCCATTCACTGGGGAATGTCACTGTGAGAGTGAAAAACAACAGCCAGAGCAGCGGTTGCTTTCCCCGGCATGGAAATTCTCCACATGTATGCAGACACTGGTGTGAATATAAAATAGCTAACTTGGTATTCTGATAGCAGTTGCCAGCAGTCAGGATCAGGCTTGGTTTTAATGCTTTGAAATATTGAACAAAAATAAACAATTACCGGTAAGCTACTCTCAATCAATTACCTGCTAAATAAATTAACAATTTTGTGGCCGTTCATGTTAATAATCAGGACAAATACAAAAGAATGTGCTTTATTTACTTATTCGACTTTTTAGGTATAAACTAGCTGCATTTACATCCAAGACACCTTCATTTTAGTCATTTTAGTCATTTTAGACTTTTTCAAAGAACTAAAAGGTTCCTTTCATACTGTAGGTTGTGTGAGTGTCCATCACACTGTAAAGAGCTGTGAAAATTATGCCAATTGGGCCGCTGGCATGTGAAAAAGTGACAAGTTATTTTTGCAGCAACTATACTGTCAGCCTGTCCTTATTCCTGTAGAATCATATAATGCAGTTGTGTCAAAGCCACTGGTAAGTCTAAGTTACTCACGAGGTGTTCTTTGGTGAAGCACAAAGTTATGGAACAGGGACATGCAGATATCATGCCACCGGGCGACCGTTGCTCAGGGGAATGGGAAGCTCATCTGTAACCGGAGGGTTGCCGGTTCAATCCCCCTGCTCTCTCTGTCCTGGTCGTTGTGTCCTTGGGCAAGACACTTTACCCTACCGCCTACTGGTGTTGGCCAGAAGGGCCGATGGCGATATGGCAGCCTCGCTTCTGTCAGTCTGCCCCAGGGTAGCTGTGGCTACAACTGTAGCTTGCCTTCACCAGTGTGTGAATGTGAGAGTGAATGAATAGTGGTATTGTAAAGCGCTTTGGGTGCCTAGAAAAGCGCTATATAAATGCAATCCATTATTATTATTATTAAACTGCTGGTTCCTCTCACTCCTTTGAAAACAGACAGTGTAGCTCTCTGAAAACAGACAAGGCGTCAACGCACCAGCGCTAATAGACGTGTGTAATGGTATCTGACAAAAAGACATAATGCGATGCCCTGGGAGGAGAACTCATCAGTTCATCTGACATATGATTTCTTCTGTGACTTCACTGGTGATTAAAAAAAAGAAAAGAAAAAGAAACTAAAGTGCAGTACATGCATAGTACTGCACACTCCACACCCAACGTTTGAAGCTTTCAGTCAGTACTACTGAAAACACTCACCAATCTAGTTCATAAGCCAAGAGCATAGAACAGGGGTAGGGACTTCCAGGCCTTGAGAGCCGGTGTCCTGTAGGTTTTAGATGTGTCCTTGACCCAACACAGCTGATTTAAATGGCTAAATTACCTCCTCAACATGTCTTGAAGTTCTCCAGAGACCTGGTAATGAACTAATCATTCAATTCAGGTGGGTTGACCCAGGGTGAGATCAAAAACCTGCAGGACACCGACTCTCGAGGCCTGGAGTTCCATACCCCATAGAAGATGAGACAAAACCTGATTCCTGCACACTTTCTAACCTGCAACAATGTATTTATTAGAAATATAGTATAACTTATCAGAGGTTAATGACACAGAAGGGCTATCTTATATGAGAAGTTAGTGCACTCTTTACAGCAGGTCATATTATTTAAAAAATTAATTAATTAAATAAAGACAGAAATAGACAATTATTAACGTCCATCTATTTTCTCAGCTGCTATCCTAGCCAATGCCAGGTGAGAGGTTGGTAACCAATCCACTGTAGGGCTAACAGAGACACCATTAACCATTAATCACATTTGAACCTACAGTCTATTTAGAATCATCAATTAACTTTACATGCATGCCTCTGGACTCTGGAAGGAAACCAGAGTACATAAAGACCAGCAGGCCTTGCAAACCCCAGAGTCTTCTTTCTGTGCTGACAGTACTCACTGCACCACTTTAATGTATCCTTCCTAAAAATTACACCTAATGTATAGATAATTATTGAAAAATGTTCCAGTTAACCTTTAGTCTCAAAACGTTCCCCAGAGGTTACATGTCTAGGTGATCCTGCAGGTATACATTTGAATAGTACAAGACCTACACTAATGAAAATAAAGTTTTACTAAATTCAACAGTGTTTCAAATAAATGTATTTTTCATGGTGTATAGTATGCAGGAGCTTATTTGCAATGCAGTAAGTATGACCCTCCCACTATGAAGGAGTTGCTCTGTGGGGCGTAAAATAATGTCCCTGTAATACGGACCCCGGTCCAAGAAGTTGAAATGCACTTTTCATCCAAATACTCGTAGTTTTAGCCAACATTCTTGAGGTGGAAAAGGCCCTAATCTCATCAATTAGTCCATTTAATTCTGGAAAGCCTCATTGAAAATTATGATAATCCTGAGAAAGATATTAAATGGTCTCATTCAGGTCAAAAATGAGAAGGGCAGAGAGGGAGCACCAGCCGCACTTCAGCGGTGAAATCCACAGAACAAAAGCAGTGAAGGGGAAATTACCGTGTTTCATTTTAGACTGCAATAAGAGTCGTGTACAAGGACCACTCCATGCCTCGAAATAAACAGAACCACCTACTCATCAAGGTGTTCAGTTCAAAATATGTATGAGGTGGAAAAAAACAAACTGCCCCAAACAGTTTCTGCCAAGCACAGACATTCTCGCTGTTGGTACCATCTAATGTCATATATACAACCCTATTTCCCCTTGAAATTACTCAGATTTACAGGCAAAATTACAAGAATATAAAATTCATACACTTGCCCTCCCTGTAAATATAACTTCATGTCCAGTAGTCATAAACTTGCTGTTAGAAAACGGAATAAATGCGGTCCAGCAAACAAGGCTTCATGAAAACATTAAGGGAGCAGAAATAGCGTCTGGAAAGAGCCAATAGGGAGGAAATATGGGGGACGAGAAAAGAGCTCACGTTTGTTTTCAGCAACTCAGCTTCTCATTCGCACATATTATACACACCGCGAGCACATAAAAGCAAGAGGTGAGAAGAGCAGGTGCTGTGGAAGGCATAACGTTTCCTGTCAAGACTGCAAACTTTTCTCTATCTCGAGTTTAAAGAAAACTTCTCTTTGGAGATTCGGTTGCTTACCTTGGCCGATGTGGCTCAGGTGAGGGTCTAGACTGGGCGAGCGGGGGTCTGCCAAGTCCTCGCTCCCACCATCTGCAGAAGAGGAGCACACAGAGAAAGACAGGGAGTGAGCTCGGTGGAGGTGGTGGTGGTGGCAGCGTGGCGAGGAGGTGCGAGTAAGCAGCAAGGCCACTTCTTCCTCCCCGATCAGCCAGATGTGAGATCTGAGGACACCCAGGAGGCTGCTCACACACAGACCCTCGACACCCTTCCTCCTGGGGCCCAAGCGTCCCCTTATTGTCGCGAGGGAAGAACGCGCTGCTGAGCTCCATTTTTTCCGCCTCCACATGTTTAGACTAAACAGTCAGTGAGCCTCTATCTCTAGGCAGGCCCAAAGCTGATAACATAATAGTTTACATTACAACCATTCCTGCATGAAGACCTGCGATGGAGCCACAATCAAAGAGCTCGCTGCGACATACATATGCTTAAATGAGGGATGACTTTGACTTGCAGTCAAACAGTGGGCGTCTCCCAAGATAGATCCACATACAGCTAATGATATGAAGATCAATTACACCCAGGGGATCAGGCAGGCAGATTTAGCCACAGTGGATGGAGCTGAAAAGAGCAGGTTGGAGGGTGGGGGCAGCATCAATGGGCAGCACAGTCAGTGTCACCAGGGGATTGTTTCATAATCCTGCTCAAGTGCAGATGGATCTACTGTAAAGCACGACAGGCCAGCAGAGGAGGTGTGGAACAAATGATTTATGCTCAGAAGAAACGGATCCCAATAGAATTAAGTGAGCTATTAATAAATCTAAACTGAGCTACTTGTATGAAAACTAGTCTGTGGATTATCTGAGTAGAAGGATCAAAGATTGTTGCATTAGGCAGAAAGGGAAGTAGGCCTCTTTTTTTTTTTTTATCACAAAAAAGGATTAGATGTTTTGCCTCATCCCCACATTACCTTTCAATCAGTGCTCTCATCTATTGGTCCAGAAAACCCAAACAAACAGTCGAGTATTATCTCTCCCATCGCAGATTCACACATTCAGCCACGCAGCAGGCCAGATTGGCTTGCTGGTGGAAAGATCAAGCTTGTCGATGGATAGATAGAATAAGCCGTGGGGTATGTGTGTGAGAACTGGGCCGATTGTGGAAGGGGGCTCTCTGCAGAGGATTCTTCTGTGTTGTTGTCTGGATTTGCCAATTAAAAAAAAGCTTTACCAGCACACTGAAAACACACAATTTCTACGTAACGGTTTTTGTATATTTGGCATTTACAGACAGCAGCGCAATGTATATTTCTAACACCTCCATTACACGCATGTTCGACAGCAACAAAGCCACCAAAAATAGTTTCTCACCTTGTGTACCTGATGAGCCATTTCGCCCAGTAAAATCAATGGTGTGAAAAATCAATACAGGCCTTGAAGATGACGGGCAGTAGCTACGAGAACTGCTTGCACAGTGATATGTGAAAACATGCACATGCAAGCACAAGTAAAGTGTATGAGGTTGTGTGGAGACAGCTGCGTGATATAGTGTAAGAGACTGTGCATACTTAAGTATTTTGGGTGATTTTTTTACTTATCTTTGGATACCTGTACAGTAGTTGTAAATAACAAACATCAAACCCCTATCACATGACCACAGAAACCTTTTCATTGCATTTCAAGTAAGGGGGTACTTTGTTATGGGCTGCCCTGAAGACAACCTATAATAAGAGAAGCAGCAATGAGTTTCTCCCAGAATCCAGGCAACAGATGTGACTCTTACTCTCAATATAGTGTCTATTGTGCCAAAGACTCATAGATCAGTGCTTGTAGGCTCTTTCAAAACATGCAACCTTTGTCTGCCTTGTTACAGATGACATTTAGACAGGTGAGGGTGAAGCAAAGAAGCCACCAAGGAAAGAGGGAGAGAATACAAAAACAGCTCTAACAGCTATAACAATACAAATGGCCTTTTTTCAGTTTCAGTAAATGTATGAATGTTGGGTTGTTTTTTATACTTTTGCTTGATGCTGGAATATAACAATAATTTAAGCCTTTGAGCTAATTCTATCTTTATCTTTGTATGTTTCTCCTTGTGCATTTTAATGGTATGCACTACAACTGATATCCTGCTAGTAGATTTTTGCATTGACATATTATGAAAACTCAGTATTCACATTGCCAGGTAGTCTGGAGCAGAAGCAAAAACAGCAGAAGCAACATTTATTTTAAGAAAAAATGGGCAAGAAATTGCAAATTAACAAGTTAGACTTTGTGTAAACATTGTCACTAGTATTTTCCCTGAACCTGTTAGCCCACAGCAAAGCAACTTCGAGAGTAAATGGAAAAGACGAAACACGATTACAAGAAAATGTAAAAGATCCCATTGGAGGGACCTCCCGGGAACTGCAGAGATTCTACTTAAATACCAAAGTAGAATCTGCAGAGATTCTACTTAAATACCAAACTCTTCTGAAAGAGAGTCTCCAGCTATACTCTAATGTAAATGGTAACTTCTATCCAGGTTGAAATTGAACAATAATTCTGTGTTAAATCCAACAGATGAACTGATTCTCTTCTGCTTATCTTATTGGCAACTTTTATACAGGGCATACCACTAAAGCTGCTTGACTCTTGATAAAATTCCTGCTGATGCCTACTCGGGTATGTGCAGCGGTCTTGCTGGTGCTTTCCCTGCTTTTAGGTTTTCCACATATGCACACGAAAGGGCGGGGAGTTCCCAGAACAGGGCTATACTTCAAAATATATATTATTGCTGAAGGAACAACAATCCTCTTTGGGCTAAAATGGTCTGACAGAAATAACTGTCACCCACTAAATAACAAATCTATGTTAAGCCTTTAAATCACTCCGTTACTGAGGTTTTTGGAGCCTCCTTCTCTCTACTACAGTTTTAGGACTGAGAAACATATCTTTGTGTCACCTCTATTCAAAAGAAACCTTTCTTCAAAGAAGTGCTCTCGTTACCCGTGATTTCAGTACGATGTCCATCCACACAGACCAATGGCTTATTAGGCAGGGAACATGAAAGGGGAGGACCCATGGCTGATGGAAATAGAGATATTTTCATTAAAACCTGCAAAGGCAGACAGAGGACATCATTCGAGGTTCTCACAGAACATCTGCCAGCTGGTAGTGAGAATGAAACCGAGCCAATATGTGCTCTGCAGCATATACTACTCAACTGTAAAATCAAATCACTGCTGTCACTGAACGGGGGAAAAAAGCCATTTCCAAAACAAAGATACAGTATGATGGTGCACTCTCCATGTTGGCAATTTCTTTGCCACTGTAATGCAACCGTTCTGTGTTGTGGTGTCAAAGGAGCAAGCCAATTTCAAATGTGGACAAAGAATCATTATGGAAGAAGTCAGTGTGACATCTGATAGTTATTCCATGGAGCAGCAGCTATCATTATCATTGTGCCTGACTTTCTTGGACCTGCCGGTGTTTTCAGTTCAGTATAACCTTTCCTCCTGAATGAGGTATCTTTTACAGGTACTGTGAAAGAGTGATTACTATAAATACTGATGTTTAAAGAAGTTTATTTGGCAGAAGGTTTAAGTTCCCTCTTAGATTTGGTTATTTTTCTGTGACTAATCAATCAGGTTGAACATAAATACAGCCAATAGACTCAACTCAAAAAGTGCAATCAATCCCTGTCATTCACTTAAGGGACAGTGCAAAATAACAACAGCCAGCAAAGGAGAGAGAATAAAATTGTACCTGAGCTGTGTAAGTGAGAAACACCCCGAATACTTGGAGCCCAGAGAATCGCATCCTTCAGCTCAATGACTTCACTCACTGACAACACAGTGATTCATTGCTTTGCTCAGTTCCTCCATGCCTTTTCTTCTTACCTTTGCTTCTGTGGGACTCCAGTGTTGCTGTGTAGCCAGCTTGTTGTCAGTCCCAAAGTTTCTCAAGAGAAGGTAAAATAGTGCACTAATTAAACACCAGTTACTCTCTGTGCCAAATTATTTTCCCCATCACCATATATCAAAATGATAAGTTAGAAGAAAAGGAGACCGGAATGCTTCGCCCTATTTCATCACTTTATTTTTCCCCTGAATGCACAAAAACGGCATTCGAAACACAGAACACACAATCGTAAACAGTTCTGCAAGTTCGGTTCAAGAATTTACACTTGCTTGAATTATCCTGGAATCCGATGAGAGGTTTCTTTCTTGAGACCTAAACAATAAATCATCCATCCCTTCATTTTCTAATCCCTATTCAGTGATAGATAGGGAATCTGTAGTCTATCCCAGCTGTTTTAAGGCATGAGGTACACCCTGGATGGGTCACCAGTCCATCACAGATCACAATCCTAGATCCAGCCACAATGTAGTTCATATGTCAATTTAGATCATTTGTCAGTAGCTTTCTTCAGAGAGGATGAATAAAAAAAAGAAAAGAAAAAGAGAGGGTGTTGTACTAATCAGAGTGACTTCACCAGCATCCCAAACTGCCAGTGTGTTGTCCTTTCAGCATGTAAAAAGAACTAAAATGGGGATTTTACCAGTTTGCTTGGCACCTCAACAATCTATGACTACTCTAGCTTTCACTGGACTAGTGGTTATAGTAAGATGGAATATTCATATTGTGGTCTCTGTTTCAAATGTGTTACTCCCGTACTTCATCAGAAAGACAGACTATATGCGAGTGAGGATAATAAAACATCCTGAAATCTATTTAACACATCATGAATTACACCATCTTGTCCTAATTTTCCAAAACAGAGACCAATTCATAGTGTTAGAAATAATAAACTTCACATTTCAAAAATGCAAATGCCAAGTAGTGAATCAGTGCTGCGTGCCTGTAGAGAGCAACAAATGCGACTGCCAAGCTACAACAGATGATTTCACCAGAGAGGACGCTGGGATATGATTGCTCAAAGGCCTCGTATTTAAACAAAACTCAAATGCACCACGGGGAATCATAAAGTTGCAGAGGTTTATGCATGCTGAAGGTCCTTAACTAAAGGTTCTGTTGACTGAATTATTAATGGTTAGCTCTATAAAATGAGTTGGTCGTACCAACTATGATACTAGAAGACATTCAAATTGGAGTGTTGCAAATGAGAAACCTGCAGGAAATCCAAGCACTCAAGAGGCTGGATAAAGTGAACATTTGGCATTTGCTGAAGAAATGACTCAAGTGATTGTGAAAATTGCGGTCTATTACGTTTCTGCCAGTCAAATAAACATATAATTTATTAATCAGCGAATGATTTTAGCACTAACTGCACAAGTAGGACTCATTTTTTTGGCAGACATTCAGCATGAAGCGTACTATCATTACCATCCAACTGAGCACTAGACCCAGTTTAACTACTACGGCTGTGTAATGGCCCTAAAAGAAAAAAATCACTGGCTACTTATTTAATTCTTTATAAGGTCACACACTAATATCTAATCTATTTTGATACAACTGACTCCTGACATTGTCATCTTTGAATATGAAAAAAAAAATCCAGTGATGGAAAAATCTTGCCATTTGGTGGTCACGTGGTCAGCTGACCTCAATTTTTGGGCACACGACGTTGCAGAACGTTGACCTTTTCAACTGAAGCATCCCCATATCAGAAAATAGTGAGTACTACGGAGACATTAACACGGACAGGAACAGCTGGAGACATCCTGCACTTCTTTGAAGTCCCCCCCCATGTGGCGGATACACATTTGCTGCATTGTAATGGAAAGTCTCTGTGGATGAGTCTGTGCAGTCCCTCATGCTTACATAGCTCAGGATGAAATTTACATCCCAAGCAGAACCTAGTGGCCTTGCTAACATGCAAAGTATAATCAAGGCCTTTCCCTGGCCCACCTTTCACTCTTGAACAAGGTAAATCTGGACTCAGCAGACCTTTACCTTTTTTCCATAGCTGGAAAGTCTACTCTTTATGCTCCTTAGCGAAGTGAAGCCCCCAACACACAGCTGTTCAGTCCCAGTTCCTTGAGCTCCCTTTGCATCGAGTGTGTGGAAGTGTTCTTTCTCCTATTATCGAACACAGTCATGGTATCTTTATTTTAGCATTTGATCACGAATCAGGATCATTCCCAAGTTTTGTTTCTGATCACGTTTCCTCTTCAAAGGTGATCAACACCATCTTCCCAAGTGTTCATAATGTTTTGGACACTTTTTCATCCAATTTGTGAGCCCGTTTGCTTTTTAAATTTATTTGGCCTTGTGGCCATCACACAGCCAAATCATCCTCCTGTTGCCCTTTTAAAATAAGTGGTGTGGTGTGTTTCTTCTGCATTAGCATGTTTTGGAAAAGCTTGCATTTGAAGCTTGATGTTGAAACCACAGCTACTTGTCTGCTGTGCTTTTCAATTTGAAACCAATTTTATACACGTTTTGGTTCAAATAGCCATTTATACCTTAAACACACAAAATAGCTGAGTGAGACACTCGTCCTCTTGTTGATGGCTAAAGTGATCAATTAATCATTAAATCACTTCAGGCCATATGTTACAGTGTGCGAGTCCCAGAAAAACTGTGCTCCTCAGGTTTGACTTTCATTTAGGGCAGATTTAATCAGATTCACAACAAAGTGGAGCAACTTAATGAATCACAACACCACAGTGTGCTGCAGGCAGCCATATGTGAGCACAGACATCTGCTCACTTGTAAAGTTGATGGGTATCTTCATTAGTGCCAGCCTCAGTGTATGCTAACATGAAAATGCATGGGATCACACACACACACACACACACACACACACACACACACACACACACACACACAGAGTAAGGAGGCTTCTTAAATGTTCTCTGTCCACTGCTGTAGTGAGCCAATCCTGGTCTACCACAGGAAGTGGACTGTTCTGACATCCTGCCAAAGTAAATATTAGGGAACCACATCCAAATCCCAACAGACACAGCGCACAAACGCACTTACTGTACATGCACTGCTATGCACAACAGAAGCACACATTTCATACTGAAAGACCAAAGAAATCTTTACAGGGCATGCTTGAATCAATGTTCGTTTAGATTTCAACAAAGATTTTAAGACAGCTGAATAAAAAGGAAACTTATAATCAGACTACTGAATAATATCTTAGGTGGGAAAAATACAAAAAAAAATTACATTAGAGAAACTTAAACACTGTTCATAAACAACATTTTCTCTCAAGAGAACTGCCGCTCACTGGATATTTCCATTCTTTTTCCAAACCATTCAGTGTAAACCCTGGAGACGGGCTGACAAGCAGTTGAGCGGGTATACCTAATGAAATTGCCGTTGTTGTATTTTCCATCCAGTATCTACAACTTGACAGAGAAACAAGTGCTTTCTCACTCTACTTTAATAACAAGTGATTAACTAGTTTCACTGACTAGCATTTCTCAAACAAACTAGTGAGGGCGCCAAAAACCTCCTCAGATGCCAGTTAAATTGCTTAATTTGTACAGAAATCATAAGTGTCACCTTTTACTTTCCACTGCTATATGCCATATCTATAATAATCTAAAATACAACTACCTCCAGCTGGATAAGTATGGAAGCCCACTTCTGAATCTGACATTTGTTTTGACAAACAACAGATGATTGAGGGAAACGCAGCAGGACCGCAAAATCATATAGAGAACAAAAATACACCAGCAGACACACACAGCACTACATTTGGACACTTCCTTTCAAACTGTGGGCATTTCTCAAGATGAAATACTAACTCGATAAATGTAAAGTATTCATGTTTATGTTGTAAATGTAAAAAGAGAGAGATTACAGTCAGAGGCTTAGCTCAACAGGACCGTGTAGGTGTGATTATATCAAATCTTTTGAGACCATAGGGTTTGAGAAAAAAATGATTAATTTTATCCACTTCCAGCTTTTCTACTTAAAGATTTGTTGCCTTTAGATGATAAACAGCATCATGAACCTAATAACTATGCATTTTGCATGGTTATTTATGATCTCATAGAATTATAATGGCCATTTTCTTATTCTGACACCGATTAATTGAGCAATAATCTGAAAAATGACACCTAAAAAAGCAAAAACAAACATATTTTCATACATGCATACTTTAGTGCACTTTAACGTTAGCCACCTAGCTGGCACTGACACCTGTGCCTCCTTAAACACATACGCATTAACAAGATTACATCCACTAGAAGCTTTGGTAAACACCATTAAGGCTGTGCTGCTCAATGCCTCAACCTTGTGGTGATTTTAAAGCAATACGAGAGGAGGGATGAGGCTCAGAGCGAGGTGCACTGAACTGTTTGTCACTGGCTCTATTACCTGCAGTGACAGGGCAAAAGACAATCCTGTCAGCTCTTAAGCAGTCTTATATCAAGGGAGGACAAACTGCACCAGATATGAAGACTCCCAGCAGAGGAAATAGTGTTTGTGGGAACAGTACATTGTAGGTAAGAAGGGGCCTTAGAGGGTGGACCAGCAGTTTCACAAGCTGTTAACTGTGTTTAGGACAATGCCCATATCAGCTCTGATTTAATGTGAGGATCGCTCTGTTTTACAAGCAAGAAGGCTAAAGGGAGAAAAAGGCAAGCTAGCCAGCTTGTGAGCAAAAAACGTGGTGTACTGTGTGGGTAGTAGACACTTCTGAATGTTTCTCATGATTACTGCCTACTTATGAGAATAATGCTGCAAAAACTAAATGTTTAAAAAACAGAAAATGCACAGTCTTAGTACTGAATGCACAAAGTCGATCTGTAGGCTGCGCAGTAGACTTTACACATTTTTAAAATTACATCTATATTTAAGCCTGCAGTTTGGGGACTACAGGGAATTTGGACATCAGCGGGATCGTATCAATTCTACTCAAGTAACATATTTCACAAAAAGGGGAAATCTATCTACACATAAAAGGCATAGTGTGTCCTTATCAGCACTCTCTTTGTGGTGTGATCAAAAGCACTGCTAATAAATAGTAATAGCGATTCTTGTGGCAAGACCCAGCTCAGTAGCTGCATCGATCTTTTATAAAGAGTTGATGAAAAATACTCATCATGAAAACCTATTTTTACAGCTTACTTCTTCTTTAATTGAGTGACTATGCTCTTGTCAAAACATTGTTTTCAAAATAAAGATGACATCCTTGTTTTCATGTGTCCCAAACATGAAACAGTGCATCTGGGGTCCCACTGGGATCAGTCCTTGGACCTGTTTTGTTTTGTTTATCTCTGTTGCCTCTTGGACATATAATCTCCCAGTAATGATGACTGTCAATTATATGTTAGGCAAAAAACACACAAATGTATTTTCCTGCTTCACTGCCATTAAAGGTGACTTGTAATTTCTTGCAGCTGAACTCAGATAAAGTCCTTGTTATTGGTACTAATGATTTCTAATGGTTACCGAAAGCAATCTTAAATTTGGGAATAAGCTTTGATTAACAGCTCAGTTTCAAGAAGCACCTTAGTTTTTCTATTTATAGATTCGATATAGATACTAATATTGTCAACATCCATCCACACCCACATCTTCTTCCAATTACTAGTGCAACATATTGTATGCATGATTAAAGAGCTGGGAACACATCACTTCAGTCTTCACACAATTGCATTAGCTTCCCATTCACTGAAAAATAAGATGTTACTGGTTCCTTTTAAATTACTACATGATTTGCCTGCACTTTACATATGTCAGAACTAATAACGCTTTATATTGCACTCGAATTTCAGATCTGGGAATCAACTGCTGCCACAGGTTCAACAGTCTAGCCTTAAAGCAAAGCAGGGACTGTGCTTTTACTGTTTTAATACCAACAGTTTGGAAAAAGTCTCCTCTGATTCCAGTTACAGACAGTTTTTTCTTTCATATAAATTTATAAAACCTTTTCAAAGCTTTACCACTTCCTTCTTTATTCTTGTCGTATTTTAATTTCTCCTTCTCCTCCCATTTTATGCAGTCTGGAATACTTTAATGCTTTTGTACATTTTAACTCTGGCGGTTGTTATTATTTGTAAATTGGTCCCAAATTCCTTTTTTAAAAGTACCAAAGAAAAACAAAGAGAACTTCATTCCTAAGCTAAGAGCACTACAAGTAATGCAGATTAATCCTTGCTGCTTGTTGCTTCCCCCTCATTTGTTGTTCCTACATATTGGTTTACCTGCTGAGGGCATGCTGTAAATCAGAGGCATCTTCCAATTTACCAAGCAGCAGCAGCAGATGCAATAAAGAAGAAATATCCTTATAACCCAGTCATGCCCAAAGCACTTCAGGAGTACCTCTCTGCGTCCTGTTGTTATATAACTGTTGATTACCCAGGGGCTACGACAAATTCAAATGCGGGGCTTTTTTTTTTAGCTGATACTACTACTGCTGCTCTTTTTATGCCTCACATGTGTTCCCAGCTACAACAACCTGTATTACACAACACAGCTAGAGTTATTTTGGAGAAGTGCTGGGCTAATGGCAACAAATTTTTAAATGAAATCTTATCTTGAAAAGAAAATGCTAGGTTAAACTGCACAACTCCAGCATGCTATTCTAGCCTCAAAACTTTTTAGCTATGTTGTCTTCATAAATTAACCAAAACCAATCATTTTGTATAAAGCCGAACAAATACATATTTATGAAATCAGCCTTTGAAATTTTTTTGGGATATCTTAGTAGATAAAATAAGTTAAATCTGTTTGTCTGCTTACTCAATCAGGAATTGAGCTACCAACCTGACACCCAGGTACACCTTAGGCCCCTGGAAGGTTCTTATCTGTATCATATATTATGCCATCATCATGTTGTGTAGCACTGCAGCGTACCCACAAAATGGGCTAATTTTTATACAAATTATCCCACATTTTATACTGACTTTATAAGCCAGATCTATCACCTAATAGGTTTTTTTTGTAACCTTTATCAGTGCAATTGAGGACATCAGTTTTCCAAGAGCTCCAACAGATCAAATTATAGTGCCCATGCTCTGTCTTTTTCCTTACCTGTCTGCTCTACAGTTTTCTTGAAAGGTAAAATGTTAAATCTTAAGAAATAACACGTCACCATGTGATCAACCACAACAAATTTAAAACTATGTTAGTCTATAATACTCATCCCTACAAGGGCCTTTAAGCATCACACGGTTTATGCCACAAATTCTGCAGGTTAGATATGACTTCTAAGAAATTAGAAGTCATATCTAACCTGCTTATAGTCTCATCATGTTGTTTAGGATCAGCAAATGTAATGAAATGATCAAAACGTACCATATTTAAATTCTTAAGAACATGATGATGTAATCTGTTCAAAGTTTTAATGACTCTATAGACTGTCATCACCAGATGCTTGATTGGTGTAGATGCTGCTTGTCCTCATTACACAGTAACTTAAAATGTGAAAAATGCAGTCTGAAATGGTAGACAGCCTCTAATAAACCTAAATGTATGTAAATGTGAGATTGAGCGTCCACAATAAGCTGATCCGTGGAGGCCTTGCCCCACAGCCTACAGGATTCAAAGGCTCTGCTGCCAACATGATGGTGCCAGACACTACAGGACAGCCCAGAGGCTTCAGAACTATGTTGGCAGCACAAAAGGGCACCTACAAAACATTAAGCACGTAGCTTAAATACTGTGGCCAATTGCTGTAATGTGGAACATTAACGCTCAATTGGAGTGATATTTTTGGCCACATGGTAAATTAAGTCCAATATTCCATTTCAGTTCGGTTTTTGGTCTCTAACAACTGCTGAGGGAAATATCAGGCTCTTCTGTTATCTGTGTGTTTGCCATTTTGTGATGAGCAGGTGCTGTAGAGTAGATTTTTTTTTTTTACTTTCACTGAAAAAAGATGTAGGAAGCCCAACATAGTGATAGATGGGATTAAACCCATGCCGAGAAATTGCAGCAAGCTGAACAATAATCTGAAACTTACTAGTAAGTTTGAGGGAGCTGAGGGGGAGCCTATTTGCAGGTGATAGTTCTCCATAGGTTCAACACCAACAACATACTTTCCCATTATTGCTTATAAACACCATCCAACCATCCATTTCCTGCCACTTATCCATGTCCAGGTCTATGCAGACACACTCAAGCCTCACTCTCCCCATCCGCCTTCTCCAGCTAGGCGGAACACCAAGGAGTTCCCAAGCCAGCCAAGCGATATAATCTCTCCAGCATCCTGAGTCTGCCCTGGGGCCTACTCTCAGTTGGATATGCCCAAAAGACCTCACCTCACGCAGGAGGCATCCTAGTGAAGATAGCCGCATCACCTTTACTGGCTTCTTTTATTATGTAGTAGCAGTGACTTTATTCTGAGCCGATCCTGGATGACCGAGCTCTTCACCCTGACTACAAGGGAGGATTCTGATTTCTGCCATCTGTATCGGCAATCAGCACTCACAGCTCGTGGCCATAGATGAGTAGGAACACATGTCGACCAGTGTATCTGGTTCTGCTTTTGATTACAGATGCTTTAAATAGGAAATGAGTAATGAGTATAAAGCTGATGTAAGACATTTTATAAGTTTCCATTTGTATTTAGGCAGATCTCAAAAATAAATGCTTACTCTTGTAAGGCTCAGTCAGGGTTAGGCATCCGTTTTAGTAAAAAAGAGGAAGGTTACTTTGCTATCAAACTTAAAAATCAAGCACTGATGAGGCTCTAACCAAAATACATCAGTATGGTAATGTGTGTGTTTACCTCGAGCATGACCTGTAATCCTCTCTAACAAAAAGACAGACACAAAAAACAAAAAAAAAGTTTTTTGGCTTAAAATGACACATGCCTCCTCCCACCTTCCAGAAAAGCCCAAAGCCTGTGACCCTGGCCACCGAGGTGTATCTGGAGGACAGCGAACAGCACGGTGGTGGCGCCAGGCCAGAGAGGTGACGCATATTTGAGTGGCTGAGTGCGTCAGGCTCTGGCTGACAGCACCACGACTCAGCAGTGTCCTGGATGGATGGAGGTGTTATGATGGAGGAAGCAGGGAGAGTGTGTATGCGTGTAACCAAGAGACAGCGAGTGGGAAAAAAAGGAGAGAGAGCGAGAGAGAAAAAGAGTGATATGCCCCGACTCCCACACTGCCATCCGATGCCGAGAAAAGCTGTGTCGCAGCACTGAGTGGGAGGTCTGCGTTTTAAATAAATAAATAAATAAATAAATAAAAGAAAATGAATACAAGTCTGGAAAAAAAGAGAGAGAGAGAGAGAGACCACATGAAGCATCTCCTACCTTTAGTCTGACACACCACTGGGGTTACATCACAGAGCAGAGAAGTGAAAAGCATGCAGCAAAAATAAACCAAACAGAAATGGAAATGTTATAAAGGTTTTGCTTTGGCTGCTTTGAGACTCGGCGAGAGCAAAAAAGGATGAGCAGCGAAATGAAAAACAGTTCATGGCTTCTAGTCTGCCTTGAGGTGTTTCACTGAAGAGTGATGCTTTTGTTTCTTTTCATTTCTTATCCTCGACGAGGGAATGGACCACGAAAAATGAAGAGCTGGCATCACACCTGTACCACCTACCTCAGTTTAATTTCCCACTGTCCTGTGTTCTTTCCATCACTATTCCAGTCAATTTTATTTTAACCTTGAGTATTAGCAGATTGAGCCAAGTGGTCAGTCATTGCAGCTGCGTGTCAATGGATGAAAGTCCAGAATAAGCAAAGCAAACTGCGCCTCCTCACAAAAAGGAGCATTTAATGACAAACCTTGTTGCCACCCAGAAGGAGACTGACCACCACTGTTGGTCAAGTTACTTGAAAAAAGTAATCAGTAACTAATTACTGATTACTTCCCCCCAAAAAGTAATCCTGTTACTTTACTGATTACTTATTTTCAAAAGTAATTAATTACTTAGTTACTTTTTAAAAACACGATTTACAACCTGAATAGGTGATAAAGCGATAGATCTTTCAGCCCATTTCTACTTTTTCTGCATAATCCATCATACAAAATGTAATCAAATGGAAAAGTCTCTTTTTTTTTTTAAACTTGTTTTATCAGTTTTAATCTTTTAACTTTATGCATCAAGCAAAAATGTAATTATATGCGACATTCTCTGACTGGAAGAAATTTGTTTAAAATTTAAAGCTATTTTCTGCACATTCCAGCACATAAAATAAAATATTTTGTGTGTTTACACTCACTCTTTCAAATAGATGCAAGTAAAACACAGTAGAAAATAAATAAAATCAAAGACTAGCGGTCCTGTTGCTCTATTTTCACCTGTAAAGCAGGAGTGGGGTAGGCGGAGGTTTACCCTGGTGCAGCTGTGCCGCAGCGGTCAGTTGAAGAAACCGCGAGTTTCTCTGTGAATTTCCCATTACGTCGTAGCGCACTCGGTGCTTGCTTGGAGGTTTAGGGGGGTTAAAAGAAGTTTTCTTCCCACGCAGTGAACAGCGGACACTAATGTTTTTGTCACTTTTTACAGAATCAAACTCAAAGTAAGGTCAGTACTTCCACGCTTTAAACGCTGCACGCTCATACTCTCTCCCGCACTCGATATATGATCCATTCTTGATCTGCACACAGCTGTTGTCACGAACGTCGCACTCGCTTACGTCACTGTCATGAGACATTCTCGCAAAAAAAAAAAAAAAAAAAAAAAAAAAAATCACGGTTTTAGTAACGCAGTGTTCCTACGGGAAAGTACCGGTAATCTAATTACCGTTTTTGCAATAGTAATCCCTTACTTTACTCGTTACTTGAAAAAAGTAATCGGATTGCCCATCTCTGCTGACCACTAGTGGGTTACTGGTACCAGCAGTGACAAGGAAACTAGCAAAAAAAAACACAACTAGAGAAAAATCCGTTGGGTTGGATAAGCAGCCACTACAAAGCTTCACTAGCAATCAAAAAATAACATCAGGACAATGAGTGATGAGCAAATTGCTTTATATCTAGATGGGGCTTTAAGTATGGAAGCAAGGACACATAAGTCTTAAGATTAATTACAGTAGTTTGCTAGCCACTAATAGAATACAGTAAGAAATGGGAGGCCTGCTTTTGAAATTAATAACCCACATTTCTATAACAAACCTGCCTCTGTTATTGTTTTAAACTGTAGACAAGCTGTGCAATAACTTACAGTGACATGGCTCAGAAAACAAGAAACTGCAGATCAGTCAATTTGGTGATCAATTATTTTAGGTTTGTTGAGAGAACATACTGAAGCGGCTGCTGAGGAAACCTGATTTGTGGTTGTTTGTTGTTCCAGTGCAGCACTAAGAGCAGCATCACCTCTAGTTTCCTTTGACCTCAGGCTGTCCACAGCGAGAGGAGGGGTGTCTGCGACTCCTGCTAGGGTTGCAGATGCCACTCTCTGCACTGATGAAGAGTGTTTAATGAGAAACGCTATGGATCGTGATGAATTCACGCAGAGAGGTTAGAGAGAAAAGCTCCCGCTGCAGTTAGTGCTTCTTCATTATGATGAGAGATATTTACAGCCTTTCGAAATTACTCTCGTGTTGAATGACAGTCATTACCATACAGCAGCTTAAAGAGGAACACTGCTAAATTTGAACCTTTTTCACATTGCTTAGGGGCCCTGTCTGCAGTGTGGGGATTTGTAAGCTTCACAGCAAAACCAGGAATGTGCAGAGAAATTTGTAACACATCTTGCATTTTGCCAGCTCCACAGAATGAAGACATAATGGATTCCTAAAAGTTCAAAATCAACAATTCTGCCACAGAAAACGCTGAAACACAACACCAGACGAGGACAAACTGCCCATTTTATTTTGTAAGCAACTGTGCAGACATCACTTATCGAAAAGGTACGCATTAGTTTGCCTGGAGCACCAATTATTTTTCCTGTCTACCTCTGCCTTTTCAGAGAGAATAAAATTAGATTTCTCAAATGAAAATGCAATGACCTGAAATTATACGCCATTTTAAAATGCAGAGGGAACACGGCTTGTGATAAAATATAAATTTAATAAAATTCAGATGACCAGCGCAATATTCAATGTTAATAACACAGCTCAAGGCTGTGGTTTAAATACACACTTTATTACGTACATCTGTTCAACTCCTAGTTAACATGAATATTCCATCAGCCAATCACAGCACAGCAACTCACTTCATTTAGGCATTCTGACATGGGAAAGACAACCTGCTGATATTCAAACAGAGCATGAGAATGGAGATGAAAGGTGATTTAGGTCACTTTGAACATGGTTCAGGGTGTTCTGAGTATTTCAGAAACTGGTGGTTTACTGATTTTCCCACAGAGCCATGTCTAAGGTTTACAGAAGGTGGTCTATCCAAATATCCAGTGAGCAGCAGTTCAATGGGAGAAAATGCCTCATTGGTGCCGTAGGTCAGAGGAGAATGGCCAGACTGCTTCTTGCTGATAGGAAGGGAACAATAACCCAAACAACCACTCATTACAACCAAGGTATGCAGAAGAGCCCACTAATCATCGAAACAGATGGGCTACAGCAGCAGACCACATGGATGTCACTTCTGTCAGCTTAGGCTTGAAAACTGAGGCTACAATTAAAAACAGAAGATTGGACAAACATTGCCAGATCTAATTATTGTGTTTCTGCTGCATCATTCAGGTTATAACATGAAAGGGTCAATCCATTCTGGCTTGCAGCAAAGGTTCAGGCTGCTGGTGGTATAATGGTGCTGGGGATATTGTCTTGGCATGCTTAGGTCGCTTTAGTAACAACTGAGGGGGTGCCCAACTCCAGGCTCCAGGGACCGGTGTCCTGCAGGTTTTAGATGTGTCCTTGCTCCAACACAGCTGATTTAAATGGCTAAATTGCCTCCTCAACATGTCTTGAAGTTCTCCAGAGGCCTGGTAATGAACTAATCATTTGATTCAGGTGTGTTGACCCAGGGTGAGATCTAAAACCTGCAGGACACCAGCCATTGAGGCCTGGAGTTGGACACCCTGCTTTATGAAAACAATTTCCCCATCTTCTGATAACTGGATAACCCACCATGTGAAAAAGCACAAATCATCTCAAACTGGTTTCTTGAACAGAACATTGGATTCACTGTGCTCAAATGTTATACAGAGTCACCAAATCTCGAGATGTGCATTTTTAAGTACAGCCAGCCAATCTGTAGCAAACTGTATAATGCTGTCATGTCAATATGGATGTTTCCAGCACCTTGTTGAATCTGTGCCACAATGAATTACAGCAGCTCCAAAGGCAACCGGGGGTCCAATTCAGTACTAGCAAGATGTACATAATAAAGTGGCCCATTTAAACTCCTCTGGTAAAGAAACTGGTACTTATAGTGGGGTTTTTTTGCCCCCTCAAAAACCACATCCATATGCAGACTGTATGAGCCAAAATTAAAATGACTGAGCTTCAAATGACCCTCCCTACCTCCTGAGCCGCAGCCATCCTCAATAGCTTCTCTCATGGACTCATACAGGTTATTTTGCTCTCCATGAACTGTCTACATGCATTATGAATAATTATTTTGTTGAGTGGCCATTTGGTGATTTTCATTTTGAAGAGCAATAGCCGGAAAATGAGTCATGCTTTCATAGAATATCAACTAATTGAGGGATCCTGCACCAATGTAAAACTTTCAAAAGAACAACAAGTGTAAACAGAGAATCCCATTTGCAGGATAGGAACTACTCTCAATAACAGAATGCAATTACTTGTTTATTTATAGTGATTTAATGCTTAATTTAATGATTAATTATACCTTTTTATTTGGGCCTCAGCCACAGAGTGCACTTCTTCTGGTGGAACACCAGGTAAATGCCGAACAAATAACAGGTACAAAAAAAGGCCTAGCATACAGCATGTCTAAAATGGCCAGAAACACAAAAACAGGACTAAAGAGGTTGTTTGAAGTTGGATTGAAAAAGGTACGACGGCAGACGAGTGAAGTGTCATTTTGTTTCTCTCCATTTTGGAAAAAGGAGAGAAAGCTTTCAACCTGTTGGGCAGGGCAACAATTAGTGAAAGAAAATGGAAAGAGAGGAAAAGATGCAGAAACAAAGCAAGGTGGCCATTGACTGTGTGGCCATAGTAACAGATGAAGCAGTGAGGGTGGAGAGAGGTGAAACAGAAAGACGGCACAGGCTGTCCTTGCTACTGCAACCTCTTCCACGGCGCTCTGTTATTCTTATCGTATGCTTGCCCACAGCGATGCAATAATTCACTCTGCTCTCAGTGTCATTGCGATGATAGGAGAGGGAAGAACTACATATACCCCCCACACACACATACGCACAAAGATTATACCCTCAGCTGCATTGGAGATAGGTCTACAACTGCAAACAAGAAGGCCTAAATAATGAAGTACACATTAAATATAAAACAGACTGGGGCATTGAAGAGCCAACAGCAAAGCTTACACGTAGTAGGACGAAAGTAGGCTACAGCATGTGGCTGGATGTCTCATCATCAACATGAAAGCTAGACTCTATTAAACCCTGTGTGTGCTGATGTGGGCTATATTTAGTGTTCAAACATTAATATGCACATATGCTAACAGAACCCCCCTCTCAGCTTATATTTCTGTATAGATATATTGACAGAAATTTGAAGCCATGGCATTTAATCTGGGGGGATGTTATGACCTTATGCTATGGATTTATTTCATATTAGGTTCACTTTTGTATTTTTGCATTTTATCGTTTATTTTGTTTCAACTAATTCAATTTCTTTGTCCCAAATATAGCATTTAATGCATTATTTGTTATCTATATATTAAAATAATAATTGTTTATTTCTGGTTTTATATTATAATGTTTCCTATTGATTTTTATTGATGTTATTGATTTTTTTTTCATTGTATTGTTTACTGGCTTAACTATAGTTGTCACAGTAATGTTGAATTTTATTTCTTCTGTCATCTTATATGTTCTACTTTTGTTTTATTTATTTATATATATATATATATATATATATATATATATATATATATATATATATATATATATATATATAGTCTTTAATTCATTTACCTATATTTACACATGTGCCTTACTGTAATATTACCATTGTTACAATTTTTATAAGTTGTTTTTCTTATTTTATCTTACAAAGAGATACACCTATGGTGGTAAACAGAGTTCAGTGACAGAGGTAACGTTTTAAATTTCAGACAACATAACTGTCAGACATGTGGCCAAAGCCCGAATACTGTACTGATTTAAATAATCCTAGGGTCAGAAGATCATTTAAAATAAAACTGTTGTTTTTCCAAAGTCATTACAATAATGCTGGGGAGGGGGAGGAGGTGGGGTTAGACAATGCTACAAACTCCAGGATATGGGTCAGTGTGTGTCTGTGAGGGAGATACAAATATTGCTCTTGGCAGATCCAGCAGACTGGTCTGACATCAATTTTTTATGCATCGCTTCCAACTGGGCACTTAATACTGTTTGGGTGTGCGTCTCATTGTTGAGCACTAATCTATGAGTACAAGGCTGCTGTTGAAGGATTTTAGCTTGCTCTGATCATGTGTTTGGATTATATTGCTTTTCCAAAAGTGAAATATCATTATCAGCTGCTTCATATTGTATTTTCTGGTCTATAAGATGTCATCACAGTTTCTTAGAGACCAAGGAGCTCATGAAAACAACAATGGTAGATGACTTGAGAGAAGTCAAAGTACTAAAGTCTTTCTACCTGCTTAAGCAAGAATGCATTTCCAGTATTCATAGATATTCAGTTTCACTAAAGCTCAGCAGCCAGTTGACAACTGTTTAGAGACAAGACACCATCTAAACAACCACAGACCACCGATATGATAAATGGTAAAAGGTTCTTATAGAACGCTTTTCTACTATACATGAGCACTGAAATTGCTTTATACAACTTGACTTATTCACCCATCCGCTACACTTTAAGTGCTTTCTATCTAAGATTCACATATATTCATACTCTGATGGATGCGTGAGAGAGCAACTTGGTTAGCATTTTGCCCAAGGGTGTTTGGCATCCAGACTGGAGCAGCCAGAGATCAAACCACCAACTTTCCATTTATTGAGATACATTCATCCCTACAGACCAAAGCAATCAAAAGTAGGAATACAGATTTTTACCTAGCAACGTGTGGTCACCAGGAGGTTGCCAACTGATCTCTGTGCCTCTGCAACCAAGCCAACTCTTTTTATTGTTAATTTATTTGAAATACAAAATACAGTAATTACAATAGAAAAAGAGCAAATCCTGACATTTAAGACTCTCAAAGTGGAAAATATTGGCATTTTTGTTAAATAAATTAAAATTAATAATAAAACCATTTCAATCAACTTATAGATTAATTGAGCACAAATGAGGATGCAGGCATAATGTGTCTTTATATGTGATTTGCACAATCATTAGACCTGTCAAAGCAGATAAGTTCATCCGAAGGCCTGATAAGTCTGCCCTTCCAGTAAGTGTCAGCAGGAGTTACATTTATCGAGCATGGCATTCATGGCTGCCACAGATTGGAGAGAAAGACGAAGGAGGGGGCAGCAGACAGTCAGACTGACAAGCACAGTTATAGACAGACTGTAGGTTTGAATTCAAAGATGGCACAATAACTGCAATCAAACAGACGCAGTCGGGGAGACGCATATGGACATGCAGCTGGCGTGGGGATAGTCCACGCCTTGGTCCTCCTGTGAAGTGAACCAGTGTTGTGTTTTGCTGTCTTTATCATGCGACGCAAAGCAGCACAATATCCCTCAGTATGTTCAGCTAGCAAGGGCACTTCCTGCTATTCAAAGGCAGACTGCATTGAACAGCAGTAATGAGCCCATCCACATCAAGAGCCACAATAAAAGCCCAGCTTCCCAACTGGCAAAAACAACAGGATGCCATTGCAGAAGGGGAACTGATAAGTTCTGTATGGCATCAGAACTTTAAATGTGGGGGGGGAGAGACATGTTATTTCACATTTCACACAGCCAAATACACAATCCAGCAGTCTGATCTGTTCACGAAGGATTTAATGGCTATATATGTGCCAGCGTGTGGTAAGTAAAAAAAGATGAATAAATATGTGCAAAAAGCTGGATGGAAAGTGATGATGAACGATGGCAAACGGTTAGCCCCTGTAATAATGAATATAAATGGATGATGAATGGGTGGAATGAGTGGGACTCGACAAAAAGGAAGATGAGGGGGAGTAAGAAAATAACCACTCCAGAAGGAATGAAAAGAACGGAGGAGCAGCAGGACGGCTGTAAAAAGAAGCTGTGATGAAAAATGTTAGCGCATTTGGATTGATGAAAAGAGCCCAGGGAGAAGTAGCAGTGATGAATGGAGAAGACAAAGATGAAGAAGGAAATTACTTTAAGGTGGGAGCACCTGAAAGGCATGAGGTGGACAAGTTTGGTTATGAGATGATGTGGATAAATTGAGACAGAGGGGGATGGGAGAAAGAGAGGGACGAACTGGTGAAGACTCATTAGCCTACGCAGGATTGGTACATTCAGTCGTTCCCTGCTCTACTGTTTTATCTCCCTCTCTTCTCTCTCCTTTTGTTCTCCAGAAATATCCAAGTGGGAGGGAGAGAGAGTAACGGGGTGTGTGAGAAAGGAGGAGAGAGTTACAGTAAGTGCGATGATGGCAGAGTGAGGGGGACGACAACAGAAAGCGACAGAGGAAGTACATGAGTACAGAGAAGGCCTGCTGTCTTTGAAATATTTTTCCATTATAAAATGCCAATAGTGCGTAAAGGACACCTGATTTCATAACCAAAACAACTTATTACCTCACTCTCAAGTGTCTTCCAGAGAGGCAACAAGTCTGGCTTTTAATAAAGTGAACTTCCACCAACGCCAGAATAAAACTGTTAAATATATGTGAAACATTTTGCTCATTAGGATTCAGGGAAAACAAGCAGTGACGTTACATCACACATCAAAGCACACATATTTAATGTGGGATGGAGTTTTTATTATGAATGAATTATAAATTTTTTATGAATTATTATGTCTATTTTTTTATGTTTTATGGACAACAGATGGAAATTAGCCCTTGGCTATAATCTGGTATGTTTACATGCATGTAATTTTTTTTACATTTATGTTCATTAACATGCACTGTCCTAAATAAATAAATTAAATTAAAATTAAATTAATAAGAGAGGGCACTGATCACATGTCACCCATTTTAAAGGTACATTAGGCAGAAAAC
Organism: Aulonocara stuartgranti; assembly: GCF_965226115.1. Lineage (NCBI taxonomy): Eukaryota > Metazoa > Chordata > Actinopteri > Cichliformes > Cichlidae > Aulonocara > Aulonocara stuartgranti. The sequence continues at coordinate 7,063,345 of NC_138959.1, read as the reverse complement.
ACAAAAAGTAGACATGAACCACACAACAACAACAGTAGGTCTGGCTGATTTAGGGAAGGATTTGTTGTCTTTCATCAACATACCTTCTAATATTTTACAGATAAATCACTGAACTGACAGAGAAAATACTTTAACTAGCCTTCAGCTTCAGTCCTATCCCAACAGTGCTGTTTTCGTCTCCTATCAGCTGGAATAGTTGATGTTCGCGACACTGAACAAAACCTCAGGAGGAATTTCATGAGGTCAGAGGTAAAAGTTTTAAGCAATTCAACTGCTAGCAATTACCCAAAAGCCGCATTAGTTGTCTGCCAAGTTATCACTGAAGTAGCAGCTAGTGGTTTCTTCTTCGGGCTGGTCCCCTTAGAGGTCACCACAGCAGACAATCTGCCTTCTTCTCACGCTATCCATAGCATTCCCTTCTGTTACACTAACCCTTTGTATGTCATGCATGAGCCTCCTCTGTGGCCTCTTTTCCCCATATTTAACATCCTTTTTCCAATATATCCACCATCCCTCCTCTGCACCATCTAAAATATAAGCCTTGCCTTTCTAATTCCATCTCCAACCGGAGTTGTCCGTCTCTCACTCCCAATGAAAATCCACCTCCAGCTTGGCTTCCTCTCTTTCTGTTGGTGCACCCTCTATAGCAGGTCTCACTACCATCTTGTAAACCTTGCCCTTCACTCTAGCTGCTATCATTCTGTCTCAAATCACTCCTGAAACTTGTCTCCACCCACTCCACCCTGACTGCACTCTTCTTCAATTCTTTATTGCATTCTCCATTGCTTTGGATGGTTGACTCCAGGTTTTTAAACTGATCTACCTTCACTACTTGTGCTACTTGCTACCTTTCAACCTGTCACTCACACAAACACTCTGTCTTGCTTCTACTGAGTTTCGTTTCTCTTCTCTCCAGAGCATCCCTCCACGTCTCTGGGCTCTCTTCCAGCTGCTCACTACAGATCACAATATCATCTGCAAAGATAGTCACAAAGTCTACGTTCACACTGCAGGTCTTAATGCTCAATTCCGATTTTTTGATCAAATCCAATTTTTTGTCTGCTTGTTCACACTACAAAATAAAATGTGACAGCAAACGCGCTCTAGTGTGAACCCTCAAAGGACCCGCATGCGGAAAAGAAGACGTCACACACAACGCGGTCTGTTTAGACCCAGACCAAACAGTATTGTTTGACTGATGGCCCTTAATATAAAGACTTTGGACTTTACGTTTCCCAATTTTGCTTGAAGTTATAGAGTTATTTTGTTATTTAAATATGGCCTAATAATTATCCTTATTGCTGTTTTAGAGAGGAGCGGTGCTTCAAAGGATAGTTGCAGATTTCTGTCAGAATCTGCAGATTATACAGTACAAATAAAATGCTCACATTTCTCCAACGTTGTCCTCACAACAGTTTCACTGGATGGCCAGCAAGCGTTCACGATGTGTTCTCGGGCGCTTCTCTGATAATTGGCGTCTGTCTTGTGTCAGTGACGTAAAAGACGGATTTAATGCGACATGACCATTCTAACACAGGTCGCTTTCTAAAACATCAGATATGTATCGGATTCAGCACCACATACGAAAGGGACCCAGGTCGGATTTGAAAATATCGGATTTGTGCTGTTCACACTGTCATACCATGATCCGATAAGAGTCGCATAGGATCAAAAAAAGTCGGATTTGATGCGCTTTCGCCTGCAGTGTGAACGTAGTCAAAGAGTCTCCTGCCTGACCATCAGCACTGCAAACAAGAAGGGGCTCAGAGCGGATCACTGATGCAATCCAACCCCAAGACTAGCAACTGGACAGAAACAGTGACACCCTACCTTAACAATTCTATTTGGTCAGCAATGAAAATATGGCAGAGTTACCAGAAGCACAGCACTAGGCGAGACAAGATTAATAGTAAGTCATCGTTGGGCTTTTGCACTACTTGCCCTGTATATACACCTTACAGTTATTACTGTATGTTTTGCTCTACATCAGCTAACTCAAAAAATGTCTTTTCAATGATTTCAATGATGTTTGTATTCTTCTAATCTTTTTTTAAAGTCCTAATTCTGTGATTTTCCTTCCCCCTAGGGCAGCGGTCCCAAACCCCTCGGCCACGGCCCGATACCGGTCCGTCAGTCGTTTGGTACCGGGCCGCGAGATTTGAGGCTCAGGTGTGAAATTAATGGTTTTCAGGCTTTTTATCATTAACTCAGTTTCCCTGGGTCTTTTCCCATGTGGAAATTGTGTGTCTTATTTTGAAAGAAATATTTACATGTTACCATAGCGACCAGAGAGTATTAAGGGGCAGAGAGGAGGATGTTACTCTCACTGTCGTTGGTGCATTTCAGGAGGACGCTGCTAATAAAGTTACACAATTACACAGTGAATTCGCATTTATTATTATATTTACAAAATACCACAGTTTTTGTCTTGGTCGTATCGTTTAATTTTGTTGTAATTACCCGCGACACCTTAAAGGCCAGTCCGTTAAAATAGCGTCTGACATTAAACCAATCCGTGGTGCAAAAAAGGTTGGGGACCGCTGCCCCTAGGGTACTGAAATAGGTATTGAGTACTGAGTAAGATCAAAACCGAGGTTGAAATTGTTCTCACAACTTATTTGATGCTCAGGTTTAGTTCTTTTTCTGGTTTATTTGCTGTGTATCCACATCTCTGAAAATTACTCAAAACCTTGTTATAATTAATAAATATTTAAAAGAAAAAAATATTCTTTCATCCTTTTTATATATATGAATATGGAAGACCCCCATACCTAAAGAGGAGTGGATGGAGAAGGATGAAAGAAAAATGGCAGAGAGAAGTGACATTATTGTAAGGGAACCAAACACCAAGCAGAGATATCTGCTGTTATTAATAAACCTGAAGACATAAAGGATGACAGATATGAGCTGAAACACCACACTGAATTCCCATTAAGACACAGTATGTTCTCTTTTTACAGCCACCTATCAGACACCTTGGCCTCTCCAGCGATTTCACTCTGTATTCATGTATCTATGAACAGCACACAGTCTCCCTCACACACACACACACACACACACACTGTCGCGGCTAAGGTGTGGCACGATGCCGGCAAGACACGGACTGCCATGGAAGCCTGGGTCAAGGTGACACCCTGCACAGCAGCCACAATAGAGCAAACAAATCAGTTTCAGAGTGGGTTTGACACATGCTGCCAACACCAGTCAAAAAACAGACACTCAATGCTGCTCTTAAATCACACACTTGAACCCTTCACCTCCCAAAGTACACATTGAGACACCTACACACTGGCTTCCTGAGATCAAGAGCTGCTCAGACTTGCACCGTGAAACAACAAAAACCTTGCGAAACAATTAACAAATCAGCCTTGATGAATAGTGGCTCTTACCAAAGCATGTTTCTACCGCTCCCCAAATTCAAAGTGGAATTCAGAAATCCCCACATTTATTCAATATAACCATCCGTCTCTTCCGATTCATCAGACTCACCTTTGTCAGTTGTTCCCCCGTCTGCCTAGGCAATAAAAATCCTGCACCATAGTAAGAGAGAGCTTAAACAAAAAAAAGAGAGAGAGAGGAGATAATAAAAGGCACAGTGAGGTGAAAAAAAATACAGGAAAGAAAGAAGGCAAAGAGAAGAGGACAAAAGATAGAGGGAGGGAATAAAAGGGAAAAGAGGGAGCGAGAGAGAGGTAAAGAACAGCCCAGACAGGCAGAGAGCTCTCCACAATGTGATGCGAGCGCCAGGTGTCAGCACGCATACACTCACTGAGGCGCGCATGCACACGCTCACACATTCGCATACCCACGAACACAAGCAGACAGGCAACTCTCTCTCACTCTCATGCTCTCCTCTCCTCCTCCTCTTCCTCCTGCTCCTCCTCTTCTCGCTTTCTGGCAGCGATAACTCTCCCCCATCCTCCTTCTCTCTCTTATTCAGCCGCGGTAAAATGACTTAACTCTTAAAAAACCAGTCATTTTCAAAACTAACCTTTTCTATTCAGCTCAGTCATTAATTATTATCAGATTCACTTTAAAGGGTACTAACTGTATGCCTACTTGAACTATTATTTTTGTCTAATAAGAGGCAGAACACACAAGCTGCCTTTTGTGGGTCCATTAAGTCTGAGAATTATCTGATTCTATCTGCCACGACTGCACCAGAATATTGATTACCAAGTCGCCTGTCTTTGTGTAGGTGATAACGAGTTGGCGTACACTAGCCGCAACCAAGCAGCAACCTTTAAAACTGAAAACTGATGCTGATACATTAGTGTCAAAACTGCAGTTCCCCAAATGACCACTTGAGGCAAACTCCAAACAACCCTCATAGCTTCCAATTAGGGCTGCTCAATTAATCGAATTTTAATCACGATTACGATCTGGGCTTTCAACGATCATTAAAAATGACTGAGCCGATTATTAGCCCCTCCCTCATTTATCCGCGACACCTTAAAGGCCGGTGAAAATATTGTCGGGCATAAACCAGTCCGTGGCGCAAAAAAGGTTGAGACCGCTGATTAAGAGGACCCGAGGGAAGCTCGGAAAGCTAAGCAGAAGTTATTTGGAGAGTGACTGAAAAGAGAGGTAAAAAAAAAAAAAACTTCAGTGGTGTTGCACACTATTTTATATTATTTTTTAAAGTCATTATTCAATACATTGTTATTGTTAACCCTTTAAAGCCGGTCAGAGCAGCACGCTCTGTTTTGTGTAACTATTTTTAAATCCCTGTAGAACCTGAACCGTGTAAGCTAGCGCAATAATTTGTTTTGCATATGAAACTTACATCTTATGCCATCAGCTTGTCCTCGGTCACGGTTTCCTTCCACATAAATTGCATAAAAAGCGCTTGCAGGAACAAAAACATAATATTCCAGAAACACGCTTTGCCGATCCGATCAGCTGTTCGTAACACTTCGCACATTGAAACAGACGTCACCGCTAACTATCACATGTCCGCCATTTCCTGCCCGAAACCGGAAGTGATGTCATTTTCGCGGGAAATGTAGTTTTTTTTACTTGTAGGCCTTAAAAGCCTATACTGGTCATGTTTGACTTTTCTGAATAGTTGCTGGGATGCTTAGAACTCGAATTGCACTGCTGGAAATAGTTTATTTTGATGCACCTGCTGTTTTCTTTGCAAATTTGCATCATAGGATTGTTTTTGTTTTTCCTGCAGTATATAAAAATTGCTGTATCTCCAAAATAAAACTATGAAGACACTGAATAAATTTCCTGTTGTTGTAAACTATTTTTTGCAACTTTTTTGTATTTAAAGTTTTGAGGGATAAACCTCTTAAATTTCTCCAAGTAGAAATATATGTTAAAAAACAAAAACAAATACAATTTTCAATTTTTTTGTAGTTTATTGCACTTTTTTGCAATTAATGTAGTTACTATGGACTTAATGCATACATATTATTAAAATATGGGCTATAACAGTTGTATAGCAACTTGAAATGCTCCCACAAATGGCACTACAACATGTAAAAAAATAATATAAGCTCTGGCGGACTTGGTTCTATAGTAGGTCTTAAAGGGTTAAATAAATATCGTCAAATAATCGAGATCTCAATTTCAGTGAAAATAATCGTGATTATCATTTTTGCCATAATCGAGCAGCCCTACTTCCAATGTTAAACTGTATGGTGTCTGTAGCCATTTTCACCCTTTGTGACAACTACAGGAGGTACATTTTACTATAAAACATCATTTTGGGGGTGTAGCTGCTTTGAGTGACAGATACGGTCCATTTAAGTAATGTATTACAAAATACTCTCCGGAGAAAGTAATTCGTTACACTACTCGTTGCATTACTTCTTTGCTTCCCAATAATGAGTTAAAAGCATGATGCTGAACTTTTCACATGCCTGCAGATTTCCACATGTTCATCAAAGTTGATGAAAAGCAGTCAACACAACACTTTACAGGAACATCCTAACCATAGCATGGCGGTGCAGTGGTTAGCAAAAGAGAAATTCATTCCTTTGTGATTCTAAAGTGGCCTTAGGTGTGAACCCTTGTGTATTTGTATTAGCCCTGAGATGCTGGTGACTTTTCCAGGGCGTATCCCCCTTCTTGCCATATGACAGCTGGAGTAAGCTCTAACCCCAACCCAAACCTCAGCTGGTACTGAGGTATCCACTCTCAGGGTCTAGGGATGAATTGCTGCCAGCTACGTGTTAGCATCATAGATAGATTTTTGTGCCAATTCTGTCCGTCTCTCACATGAAGAGGTCAAGCACATGAAAAGGCAGGTCTGGCTTTTCTGTGTCTACTCATAATGCAGATAACTGAAAAAATTAATTTCCTGCAGAAAATGTGATTATAATTTGATATTGAATGTAATAGTTAAATAATAAAAAATGTATTTAAATTATTAATAGATTAAAAGTAAATTAAAAAATTACCCAATTCGGTTTTTAAGCCTGTTTATCCCCCCCTAACTAATGCACCTAGCAGGCAAAGCTAGCAAGCTACTGTTAGCATTAGCTGACAATCCCAGGGGTTTATGCTTTCATCCATCACCATCACTTTTTAATTAAATATCAAAAGAGGCTAAGACCCTAGTAATGAAACCCAAGGCTTCAAAACCACAGCACAAAAAGCAGTAAGTGACATCATGGAGCTGCGTCCATCTTTAATATACAGTCTATGGGTTTAGCACTGATTTTTGGGGAGTGAAAACAGCTGGAAACAATACTATGAAAGCTGTGAGAACTGACAACAGTAAATCTGAAGGTGTTAAAAAATGAGCTGAAGGGAAAGGAGCTGCAGCGTCAGTCAATTTTTAGTGTTAATATTAATATAACATTTTGGTAATCACATTATTTGATCTTGTTCACATGGAAATGGGATTTAAATAGAATAAAGTTCTGATGATCTTTTGTAAGCATCTTTTCTATCATGGGTGGCAGAAAAACATGCCTACACAAAATAATTCAATTATTTAAGGTTTTTCACAAATGTGAAATACTTTTCTCACATTTTTAGTTACACAGCTAGTGAAGGTGGAAAAACAGGATGGGATGTATCCATTTTTAAAATTCCTTTCAGTGGCATCTTACAAAAGCAACAAGAGAAAACTGAAAGGTGGGAGGCTTATGCTCCACTATCTAGTACATGTGTTTTCTCCCAAATCCATATGTGATACATCGGTTCTCAAATTGCTTCTTCGATTTCTATTATTTTAGTCGCACAGAAGAGACTTTTTCTAGACTACATGCACTTCCTTTGTAGACAGGCGCAGCATGGATATAGGTGATGTCTTAAAAGCTCCAGTATTACAGAGATACAATACAGCAGAGCGCTCAATACCCATCAGGGAGGTACAGCTGAAAGATGCCTTTGTGAAAATTCTTAACATTTTCTTGTGTATTGAGGCATAGCAGGAGCTTCTAGATAATAGTATTCACTCCAGCCTGCTCTTTTTTTCTGTACCGTTTCATGAATTTGAGTGTATATATAGACACAAATGCTATTTTCTCTGCTGATTAGGTTATGTTTAAATTCCCTTTTTTGTTCCACTGAATATTCTGGAAACTTGTTACTAGATTTTAAAGATATCCAGTAAATATAATCAATAAGCTGTCATGGCTTTTGTCAGTAAAATAGATTTGACACAAATGCAGACTCAACATACAAGGCAGGAATGGATTTCATGGGATTTACTGACTGCTGCAAAAATAATAAAGCCTAAAACTCTAACTGGTCACAGCAGATCACTACTTCCTGTTAATGGGGCGTTCTTCCTTCCTACCATTGCGAAGCGTATTACATTGTCTTTCTCTTTCAATATAAAGCATCTTCAGGGGATTTATTGGGAATAAGTGCTGTGTAAATAAAACTGAATTAAACTGAAATATAGGCAGGAATTTGAGTTAGCAAGCAAACAAAATTGATAAGCTTAGAGAGACAAAGAGGCTCCATTATGCTAAGCTCTGTCTCTATACATTTTTTCTTTGCCTCTACTAGAGCATCTGTGCATAAGCCATAAGCCATCTTTTATACTGGGCCCCTTCCCTTCTTCTCTTTCATACAATTTTCTTCTAATTGGCTGCCCCTCACAGAGAAAAGGTTTGCACTGCAGGTGGGAGGGGCTGCAACATGCACAGCTGTGTGCCTGAGATGACCATATTAGGACTACCCACCTTCATCAACATCAACAGAACAGGAGAAACCGTTAGAAACAGGGCATTTAGAGCAATCGGACACCTGAGCTTTTGGCTCAGTAGGATTATCTGCACATATGCTACGCTAACTAATTCATTTTTAACCAATCCTTATTATGAGCATCCACCACTGGAACTGAGGGGAACAAAAATAATATATATACACTACATAAAATGTTATGTGGTAAGCCTTGTTTGATGTTTATTTCATTTTCTGATAGCAGGAGGGGAGAAAAAGGGAAAAAAATGCAGTTCATGAGTGAACTAAGGATGTTTTGGATTTCTGTTATATGCCCTCATCATTATGCTACTGGGGCTCCCCATGCATAGCCCAGCAGAGGCAGGGATACAAGTGCTTTTAGAGTGCTTTCAAGCTTTTATTTATTTTCCTCATTCATTTTTTAATCAAAAGTGTCAGCTGCCTTTTATTCCTTTGTATTCCTTGTTTCTTGCACAACAGTAACATTAAATTAAAAACAATACATTTCAATATTATAGTACAAATTGTGGTTGCAATTCTGTTGATTAGACAATTTAAAAGAATGATTTTATAAAAAAACAAAACAAAAAAAAACTGTGCATTGTTAGACTAACTGATTTAAAAAAAATAGTTATTACAGTTATGGCAGTTGCTGTCCTAAATTATCCAGTCAAAGACATTAACTACATCCATTTCAGTGGCACCATATTATTTGCCCAATATAGATTTTTTACTTTTATGCTCATGATTCCCTCAAAATTGTTCTTCTTACTCCTTTAACATACTCAAGTAAATTAAGCTATTAATCCAAACATAGCTAATATGGTGCATAAATGATCTTGCCACATTTACATCCCTGTTGGTTTCCCTGAGCATAAAGCGTCTGACACAACTCCTTGTTTGACTTTTTTTAGGAAGGATACCAGCTGCTAAATGTCAGTTACTCCACAGCCACTTATATGTCCCCTTAAACAAGCTATGAACATGAACACATGAGGTAAGAGAAACGACACTGATCCAGATTCAGAATAATGTCGCCAATGGAAAGACGGGCCACCTGCTCTAATATTACAATATACCATCATTATTTAGTTTTTTTCTTGGTTAAACAGGTTTCTACTGTGTACGTCTACAAAGGGGGAAAAAAAGAGCAAAAGGCCATACAGGGATAGCAGGAAAATGAAAAAAAAAAAGCCCGAGGAAAGGGAAGAGAAATGCACGCATCCATTTACTGATATTGACGTTGTGATCAGAGACGGAGGAGAGGTTAGACCCACGCATTATGCTGCCCACTCCCTACTGATCTGAAATATACAGCTTCCCTTACAAAAGAGCTACATGAGAGAGAGGCACAGCCAGTCTCTTGTGCTTGTCTCCATTTAAATGTCACTGTACTGCAGCACAGCATGTGATTTTACTCAAAATAGCCAGAGAACGGCCGTCGGAACTGACAATGTCATCGTGAGGAGTTCAAGACCCTGCGGAGGACAGTCCGCCACATAACATACTGGTTTCAACCACACATCAGGCCTTTAATATAGATTCATGAAGGCAATCAAGCCAGACCTGCTGAGTGTGGAAGCCAGACTGGTGGCTTGACAATCAGATGCATGATTCATGCCATCTTTTACACATCAGAGAGTACTAAAGTAAAAAGCCATAAGAGGATGTGCTTCACTATTGCGACGATGGTGATACAAAGGGAACAATGTGGAGTTGAGTACCATTGGCAACAGTGAGTATTGCCTGTTATAGCACAGAATCCACTTCACTGTATTGTGTGTGTGTTTTGTTTTATTTCAGCAGTTAGCAATAGCAATAACTGTCTTTATAGCTTATTCTAAAGGAGTATGTGGTGAAAGACAAAAAAAACAAAAACAGATTTCTCACTGTAGATGTTTGGATGTGTCACAGTAGGAACAGAATGGATTTTATTGACAATATCTGTGCTCCATAGGTAGCAGATAACCAGATTTCCAAGTAAATTTGATGCATTGTAATCCAATATAATGAAAAAAGTGGCAACAATGACACCTCCATTGTGACAGTTATCATTACAAGGGAAGAGGACATAAAAAGTTAAGTAATTAAAGCTAATTAAAGCCATCAAAGCCTGGCTAGTTCCTTCCTGTGATGAAGGACGTGCTCCTGGTGCCTGCATGGGTTTTCTCCCACTGTCCAGATGTCCTGCATCTTAGGCTTGAAATGTTGGTGATTCAAACCTGGCCATGGATGAGAGATGGATAAAGTGCTTTAAATGTACAGAAAAAAAGGACTGTATGTGTATAAATCTCTCTTGTACTCTAAAGCACTTTAAGTGATCTGTAAGACTGGAAAGTGCTCTGTAAATGGCAGTTCACTGTCCACACGCAGCCCGACATGATGACTGGCTCTCACAGGAGACAACCAAGTAGAATTTGCTGCAATAGAAAATTACTTTGATACAGAAAGAATAACAGTTAAAAGATGAGTCCTGTGTGAAAATGAAAAGGAGACCTTTTATATGCTCTTGTTTTGAGCAGTTATCTATCCCACATAGTGATATGACCCTTGAAAGCTCACCCAACATCCACTTTTTGAAGTTTTCTCCAGTGAAGTGTCAAGAAAGACCAATCGTTCAGGTAACCAATGCTTGTTTCTGTCACGCCACATCACACGTAACATGGTGCAATTTTGCTATTTAAACTGTAACACAACATATGAGAATGTTCATTATGAAGAAAACTAAGGTCAACAATGAAATTTTGGCTTTAGATTTTGGGTTTAACCAGAGATAGACTCAAAAATGAATGCATGTTTCAGCCGTGAACATTTCATGTGTACATCTGTCGTACATTTGATCAGATTGAACCGATGTCATGACATGACTCCCACTATATAAGAGGTTTCAGGGTGTAACATTCTTGAGCCTAAAGGACGCAAAGGTCGTCACTCAGCGAAGGCGTATGGGTGGCTGTGACGAGGGCTTTATGTGCATCAAGAGGCTCTGCTGAACCATAATGACGAGCCAATAAGTGCCTCCCACACTCCACAAGACAGGAGAGCGGCACGAATGACACTTCGGGCACATAGTCTCTTACCGCCCCGCGCCCTCTCAACAGTCCATCTACAAGTCTGAATTGTCTTTGACCTTCAGCACACTTTCATTTTGCTGCAGCTTTGTTACCATGGCATCAGTCAGGAGGCCACAGGTGCCTGATGAGGTGGGCAGCTTCGGGGCGGCTAAACGCCCACCTGATCAACACTGGTTGTATCGTCACAGACGCCACTGGAGGAGCAGCTTCTCCTGTTTTCTTTGTTGTTTAAGGAAGAACGTTCACGTCACGTAACCTTTGCAGACCAGTTCCATAGTGAGTACTCTAACAGATGATAGAGATGATAATGAGATTTCTAGAAAGAAGAGGAAAAGTTGAGGAAAGATGACTCAAGCACTGATAAAGAAACCCAATTATGCACGTGCATATATCTACTTTTAGATGGCATCTCACAGTTAGAACAGACTGTGCAGTCAATACTGCATGAAGGCACCTAAGAATGTCAACTGCTGAAAGAAGAAACTTAAATGACATGTTGCAGAGAAGCTCAAGCAGATTGTAGACATCAGACTATTTGTTCTCTGTAACCAAAGGTCAAAGCTTCTCGCAACAGCTGTGCACCGTATTGATTCACATATTCATTGTCTGCTTCACCAGCTACAGTCTGTGCTTACACAGCATGTTAATGTTCACATTTAAAGAGAATTAAGACATGCAGAGTTTAGCCAGAGAGCAGCAGAATTAAACAAAAGCAAAATAAATAGAAAAATCTGCAGCTGATTAATCAGTCCAGTCATTTTTGAATGCAAAAAGTCCATTTAGCCCTTAGTCAAGTGCCTTGAACATGGATTCTACATAAAGGCCACCAGATGGCGATAGCTGTGATTCCAAACTATCTATCTGGAACAGCTAGCCACAGGAAAATAGCCAATTTCCTGTGGAATCTATGGGTTCAATCACTCGTTTCAAATCACACTAAGTTTAATTAAGTATTTTGTACAACTTGCTCATACTCTCTTTCATAATGGATAATTACCCATTGGCTAACAACTTGTCATTGACAAGTCGTTAGCCAATGAGCAAGCGGTTTCAAAATTAGACTTTAGAGATTTTTTTGGTTTTTTTTTTAACTTTGATGATTAGCAGTAGCTATGAGGACCAACTACTTGTTACAAAAGTGCTTAGCTTCATTCCTTGGGAACATTGTCATAAACAAAATGCTATTTAAAGGCAGATCAGCTGTTTTTATTTTTTTTAAGGCTTTTGTATTCCAGTGTTTGTGATTTTCTGTTAATGATTAGTAGTTATTACTAGTAATCTTTATCGGCTGCTAAAGATTACTAGTAGAAGAAAAGCACTGACAACACTTAGGAGTGAGCTTAAATGTCAAATCCTCTGTACTTTTGTTGTCCACTGTTTTTCTTTAATATATATTTTAGGCTCATGCTGGACAGAGCATCGAAGGTGGAGAGAGAAAGATGAGGGAATGACCTGAAAATAAACGAAACCTTATATTTAAAAATACATTATTATGCTGTTAAAGAATCAGGGGAAGTGTCTTTTGTTTTTTAATCATTAAAAACCAACTTTCAATACATGAAAAATGCTACACGCTATATCTTTAACTATTGTAATTTTCACAAATATCACCAGAACTGAAGACAAAAACATATTACATAACCACAGAAGCCGTGACATTTCACAATCTGCTGTGAATGGGGAAAACGAAGGTCTACATACGGTATCCCTCTGCAGGTGGACCGTGTTCACACATGTTAACAGAACGTGGTTCACTGAAATCCCTCCATTCATGTTTCCCTGGGTTCATTAATACAGGAAGGAAGGGGACATTCTGCGGAGCAGTAGGTGCCAATCTGTCGCTCTGTGGAGATCAGCCAGAATCAGCTCATGTTAGGCTGCCACTGCCCTTCCTGTCGCCTCTTACATCTACCCGATAATATTCTACATTGTGGAATGATTTATTTCTACCCAGCCAGTGCAGTCACTAATGTTTACTGGATATTCCATAGCTTGCTCTGCATGTAAGTAGCAATATATATGTAAATATGCAACATCTGCATATGCATTTATTTCCAGTGCATTTATTAGATTTCAAAATACACCAACTACTCGGCAGATAAAATCTGAATTACAGCAAACAGAAAAAATGTAGTAAATAATGGATGAAATGGTGATGAATGGTTCACTATCCAGTATGGATATAGCAGTTGTTCTTTTATCAACAATATTAGATTATTTCCAAGGCTATTCCATAATATCCCATCTTATATTTGTCAAGATCTTTAAGTTTATTCACAGAAATGCCAGCTAGGAGCTGCGCAAATGAACCAGAAGCTCATAAGAATTTGGTATGTATCTTTTCAACCAGGAAATCTCAATTGGGGTAATTAAAGTTTATAATCAATGGGCAGAGGAACACATGGGGACAAAATCATAGCATCAATTAAAACCGTACCATCAATGTCACAGTTTAACGTGGCCCGAAAGCATGGTGGTTTTAGACTATTTTTTACCATATTCATGTAGAAAATTGGTGAATAAAAAGCCAACTTAGTAAGTCGTGCAATTATTGAAAACGTCTACTTTTATCATGGAGGTTTCTATTAATTCAGATCAACCATCTGCACTTATTTATAGATATTAAAAAGTGTGCACAATATAGTCTAAAATGCTTTAAACTAACCTACATGGGATATTTTAAAAAAAAGTCAAAGCTAGGACAGAACGTCCGTCATTTCAGACATTTAAGACTTACCCAGTGCAGGCGTGGTTGTTATCGGCTGCTAAAGACTGGCAATAACTGCATTTACACCGCATTAGGCCGGGCTGTGGTGTCACTCCTTGCTTGTGCCGTAGAGCTCAAAGCATGTTTGCTGATCTGATGATCTCTAATTAGATTTCTCAACCACTGTGGAAAATGAGCCATCAATTAGAATGCTGTAATTAGGGGGACTGATTTGATTCCTGTCAAGCACCTGCTGCCTTCAGACTTGTCGAGTTAGTGGAACTGGAGGGAAACATGGCAGCATTTGTGCCATTCGTACTGTAAACAAAAAAGTGACTAAGTCTGTATCCATTTTCAAGAAGTAAGTATTTTTTTCGATTCTCTTCAATAACAGCTTACTTCATTTATTCTCTGTAAAGCAAAAAACAAAAAAGTATAATAATAACAGGTTGGCAAGAGTTTCCGACGAGACTGTCTTCTCCAATTTACAGAGGTTAGTTAGAATCAGTCAAGCGAGATGTAGAACCATCAATCTTGAAGGTGCCTCAGTGCACAATGCAAATGGACAGCGCTGTGGATGCACAAACCAAAAACAGTATACTGTACACGGACCTCTGTGGTTCAATCAAACTCCAGTGTAGTTACCTGATTAATCTGGTCTAATTGGGCCAGTATGGCAGCTGTCAATCAAATTACAATGTGGAGTACACAGGTGGATGATGGGTGTTTCCAAAGCAGATTCTGCTATGGTTCAGTTGTGTTTGTGTGAAAGCACAGCACCTCAGCTGCAAGCCTTCTCAAGGGAAAGACAGTTTTAAAGTCGCAATTTAAAATTTAAACTATCATAAAATCCTATGAAAGGATCCTTTTTTGATGTAGAAACAATGTCTTGTTTTATTTACATGATACTATTTGTTAGCTATGGTTTGGTATGAGTTCTGCAATTCTGCCCGATGAGCCAAAAAATAAAAATAAGTCAGTAAAGACATGAATCAGTTCTAATTTAGCAGAGAGGACAAGAGAGAAAAGAGGGTGAAAAGTAGGGGAGTAATATTTACAAATGGTCATGAGGTACATTCAGTTGTGAATTTTAGAGAAGACAAATAGTGTAGCATAACTTGCTGCCAGACTTTGAAGTTTAATTTTCCCACGTGAATCTAGTGACGATGAAAATTCAAGGTGACACCAATAAAACCAGCCTTTCAGTGAGCTGTCAGTCCGTATGACTTCATGCTTAAAGCTCTTGGTGAGCCTGCCTGTGTGAACATGAACTAGATTACAGCTAAAAAGGGGGAAAAAAATTTAATTTGCCCTTTGTTTGGACCACAATAATGGAGCCACAATGTAACCTGAGCAAAAGAATTAAAATGTGTCACATTAGCTACTGTACTATGTGTTTGAAGAGGCTCTATTATCCATCCATCAATACGATTCCTTAACCACTTCTCCTGAATTGAATAAGTGGTTAAGAAATTGGATTGCTGGAGGTCTGCAGCTTATCCCAGCTGTCACAGGAGGTGAGGCGGGGTACACCCTGAACAGGTTGCTGGTCTATCACAAGGTTAAAAGCCCGTCCTTGGTCCAAAGGGATCCATTATGCTTTTCCTTATTTTCTGTGATATGCACTGTTTTCAGTTACAACTTTCTAGTACTAGGTTGGACCCCCTTTTGCCCTTAGAGCTTCCTTAATTCCTTCTTAAATAGATTCAACAAGGTGCTGGAAACATTTCTCAGAGAGGCCTTGAGTACAGTGAACTCACTGTCATGTTCAAGACACCAGTTTGAGGTGATTTGAGCTTTGTGATATGGCTGGAAGCAGCCATCAAAAGATTGGACCTAAAGGGATGGACAAGATCAGCAACCATACTCGGGTAGGCTGTGATGTTCACTTGGTATTAAGAGGCCCAAACTGTGGCAATAAAATATCTACCAGCTCCACCCTGAACCGTTGATGCAAGGCAGGATGGAGCCATGCTTTTAAGTTGTTTACACCAATTTCTGATCTTATCGTCCAAATATCACAAGAGAAACTGAAAATCAGACCAAAAATACAAATATGGAGGTAGAAGTGAGCATAATGGATCCATTTAGCTTTATTTATTTATATATATATATATATATATATATATATATATATATATATATATATATATATATATATATATATATATAAAAACACCCAGCACGCCCCTGCGGGCGGTTTATCCTTCAAGCTCGGGTCCTCTACCAGAGGCCTGGGAGCTTGAGGGTCCTGCGCAGTATCTTAGCTGTTCCCAGGACTGCGCTCTTCTGGACAGAGATTTCCGATGTTGTTCCCGGGATCTGCTGGAGCCACTCGCCTAGCTTGGGAGTCACCGCACCTAGTGCTCCGATTACCACGGGGACCACCGTTACCTTCACCCTCCACATCCTCTCGAGCTCTTCTCTGAGCCCTTGGTATTTCTCCAGCTTCTCGTGTTCCTTCTTCCTGATATTGCTGTCATTCGGAACCGCTACATCGATCACTACGGCCGCCTTCTTCTGTTTGTCTACCACCACTATGTCCGGTTGGTTAGCCACCACCATTTTGTCCGTCTGTATCTGGAAGTCCCACAGGATCTTAGCTCGGTCATTCTCCACCACCCTTGGGGGCATCTCCCATTTTGACCTCGGGACTTCCAGGTTGTACTCAGCACAGATGTTCCTGTACACTATGCCGGCCACTTGGTTATGGCGTTCCATGTATGCCTTGCCTGCTAGCATCTTGCACCCTGCTGTTATGTGCTGGATTGTCTCTGGGGCATCTTTACACAGCCTGCACCTGGGGTCTTGCCTGGTGTGATAGACCCCAGCCTCTATGGATCTTGTGCTCAGAGCTTGTTCTTGTGCTGCCATGATTAGTGCCTCTGTGCTGTCTTTCAGTCCAGCTTTGTCCAGCCACTGGTAGGATTTCTGGATATCAGCCACCTCCTCTATCTGCCGGTGGTACATACCGTGCAGGGGCCTGTCCTTCCATGATGGTTCCTCGTCTCCCTCCTCTTTCTTGGGTTTCTGCTGCCTGAGGTATTCACTGAGCACTCGGTCAGTTGGGGCCATCTTCCCAATGTATTCTTGGATGTTCCTTGTCTCATCCTGGACTGTGGTGCTGACACTCACCAGTCCCCGGCCCCCTTCCTTCCGCTTATCGTACAGCCTCAGGGTGCTGGACTTGGTCTATATATATATATATATATATATATATATATATATATATATATATATATATATATATATATTTTTTTTTTTTTTTTTTTTTAATTTAACCATATGGCTACCATTTTCAGGTAAATATAAGATAAATATTTTGATGAAAATGTATCCAGTATTAACTCTGATAGCAGAAAGCATGAGCAACTACATTTGCCATACCACGCTCCAGCCCATCTTCTCAACACTCATTAGTCATGCAACAGCTCCCTGTCCAGGCACCCAAACCTTTTAACCCCAGTTCTCATTTTCTAATCAGCCAGTGCCATAAACTGTAATTGCAATGTCAGGCTGTTGACTTTGTTTCAAGTGTAGACTCACTTCTCCACCCCTTCTCGATGGGGGCAAGAAGAGGAAGGCAGTCAAAATCTTACAAAACAAAAATCAAACAAACTCCTCCACATGCCTCCCTTTTGAGTTCATATGCCAGCTAGAAACTCTAAAAGGAACAACGTAAGAGGCAAAGATCACGAGGGGATATTTTCCATCTCGTTCACTTTTTGGCTTTCAAGGCGGGTGCACTTGTACATGAAACAGCCGCTGGCTACAGTAACAGTGGGCCGCTGTGTCACAAAGAAAGCCTTATATACACACAGTGTATGCAGTCTGTTCAGTGTCTTAATGAAAACCCTAGTATCTGATTTCTAAACAGTGCTGCCGCCGTAACTCCGAGACATTTGTCCTTTTTGTTTAAAAAGCCTGAATCTCGGGGTGTGAGCTTATGTGTGCTCAAGTGAACATTCGCTTCAGATCTTGAATGGCATCTGATTAACCGCAGAGAGGTTGGACCGAGAAGAATGAGCTGGAAAACTGATTCAACCATTTATGTGATAGTGTCTGAGGACAAAACAGGCAAACACAATGTTGTTTCCCTGACAGATAATGCCCCATTCCCCGAGTGTGTCACGATACAGATTTGTGAAATTCAGCCTCATCGCAATCAGAGCAGCTTATCTGTGTTATTCAATTTAAAAACTGCCATTCATCAGCTTAATAACTTGGGGCTCAAACTATTTCTGCAGTGAAGATCAAGGGACAGTGGGCTCATGTGTTGCCTTCAGATTAACGGGTCTATTCCCCCTTCGGAGCTCTGGCATTCCTGAAGATAGACGCCGCGTTGAAACCGTATCAAACACAGAGGACGAGCATCTTATTTCACAATCTTCCATCTGAAACGAGACTAATTTCAGCAGGAAGCGCATCCACACAATACAAGTTTTAAGCGCTCCCTGTCTGTCGTAGGCAGATAAGGGTGTTACCACCTCTCCTTATGTCCTTGAAAGTTATGTAGCAGCTTAAAACATTTAAATTATGTGTTAAAATAAATTATTCAAGCAGCAGCGGCGTCAGTGCAGACACCTGTATATTAGAGGATGTGCATACGTGCTATAAAATGTAGGAAGTTTCAGAGTACAGATGTTGCCATTGAAGAGACTATACGAAGTGCACCGCACTGCATTGCTGGGAGGAGAAGATTCCCTGCAAAGCGAGAGCAACTGATATCAAAACACTGGAGGGTACTTCAGTGATGCACAGCTGCTTGATCTCCTCTCAACCTAACACATAAACACACGGAAAGCAAAGCAGAGAGGAGGTATGTTTTTCAACTACTTGAACCTTGAAGCCTTGCGGAGAAGAAAATTGATAGCCACTTTGACATCATCCATTAGTTTGTGAAGTCCTGTTTTGAGACCCCAGTTTTGGCATTTTGGTTGTTGTCATCTTGGTTTTCTGAAACCAGATGCAAAAAGTGAGGTTGATTTGACAGACTAACTGAAGACACCGTGTTCATAAGTTAGCAACTTATCAAAGAAAGCTTGGACCCACTACATGGCTTATTTTCTTCCTTGTGGGGCCACAATTTGCAAGGCGAACTTCATGTTGTATTCACTGTGACTTGAAACTATTGACTGAAACTATGTACTTATCCGAAGCATCTACTGAGGTCAGAGGTCAAATGAGCCTAATGATAGCTTCAGAAAAACTGGAGGCTTCACTTTTCAGACTACAAAGTCAAATCAGTTTTTCTTTTTATATACAACATATGGAAAGGCTTCCCAATAGGAATCACTGAATCAGCAGGTACAAAAGTCAAATCAGAGTAACTGTGCACAATCAATAGTCAAAGCTATCCCAAGCTATGACAGTTAGAATTATTGAGTGTTGCACAGACTCCTGCACTTGCAACGTTTCAATAGTTGACCTTTAACAGGCAGACAGTGTTTTTAATTTCTCACTTTATTTATGACATGAATTAAAACCACATTTGGTGTTTATACGTTTTACCGTATGTAAACTGTTTACCGTGAGTGTAAGATTACAGCCATTGCTTATATGACACTTCTCTTTGTGTATATATATTTATTTGGCAAATAGTTAATGACAGTGTGTGGGAGTCTGTTTGCAATGCTGGATATGTTTGACCCTTTTATAAGCACTTGTCTTATGAAACAATTAGATGATGTGCTTTTTGAAAAAAAAAAAATAAATTTCTTCTTTCAAATTTAGAGTCTGGAATCCAAAGAAGTGTTCTCGCCATGGCAACTAATGCAAATGTCTACAGAATAGCAGACAAATTACTCATGACCTTTGAGAATCAAATTTAAGACTTTTTAATGCCTCATAAGACTCCTCAAGACTCAGAGATGCCCTGTGCACGATACAAACACCCCACCATGCATTATACAGCAATGCTGATGCATGACAATAGCAAAATAGAAAAATCACAACTTCCTGCAAATTACGCAAACTGCCAAAAGTGGGTGAGAAGTGGGAGGCTCTGCAGGAAGTGATGCACTTGGCCCAGAAGTAACACTGTGTCAGTTTTACAGCTCTGACAGTACAGCACAGGAAACAATCTTTACACACAAGGGTTTTTATTCGTTGGATGAAGGATAGCACACACCACCTGTTGTTAAACAACCTCCCCAGCGACAAAACAATGGTGAAACCTACACTTTCAAAAAATCAAACAAAAAATATAAAGGGCAACTCAACTGGTGCCAAGAGAGCCGACTGAGTTCAAGGTTGAAGCAACATATTATGGCTGTGCAAAGCTAAACAACCGAGGCCAGCTCAGAAATCCCCTGTTGTGAATGTATAATAGAAACAAAGCTCTTCACGGTGCAGCACGGCATGACCAAAAGCACGCTTCAACTGACGGCAGGAGGTTAAGCTATTCGAGGAGCAGAAGAACACTGCTGTGGTTTGTATGAACACCGCTGTGCAAAACTCTTGATCTCTTGAATGTTAGATGCATCAATTGTTATACATTAATCCAATACTATCAGACGGGTAAATTATCAGTCCAAAACTGGCAAAGGATTCCCAACATAGAGTCATAAACAAGTGGAACAAGGCAGAGTTCAGCAACAGATGGTAAGAACCCCACAAAGCCCTGGGCCTGCTTTCACAAAGACAGTTTAAACTGGTATGAAGGATTAGATCTTGATCTACCGCAAGGCTAACTTAGCCTGAACAAGTGACACCTACACTGACCAATAAATTGACTTCTACAGGACTGAAGTATATTTGCAACCACATGCCCACATTCAAAGTAACACAGCTTTAAGGCTTTTCCATGTTAGCTTCACTTTTCAGACCTTGCTGGTAGCATCCTGTAAGCTGCAACATTAAATCATTAGCCACCTAGCTACTGCTCTAACAGAAAGCAGGACATTTCTTTCTAATCACTTATTACACCTCGGTACCATTTTTCAGTATCTGTGTTTCTCCTCTTATTTTATTCAAACATTTTCTGCTAACCAGAATTCAGAGGATAAAGTGCTTTTTCTAAAGGATTCATTCAGAGATTATGAAGTCTGATTAGTTATTTTATGTAATTAGTAGTCAGAATCCATCTTTGTGAAACTGGCCACAGTTCCGTACGTCAGTCAGGCGTGTCTCTGGGATTACGTGGACGGAAGAAACCAAGAAAGCCTAAATCCACAGAAGAACAGTGGCCAGTTCTGCAGGTTGCTTAGAAGGACCTACATGCTCACTACCTTAAAAACGACAGTATTATTTTTGAAATCTGAAAACATTTGATAGATTTTGATCAGCAACAAGTTCAAAATATGTTTCATCCTCTGAACTCGCATGTGCTCGCTTCCTAAAAATACACAGACAGAGCTAGCCAACACCTTCTGTGTGTTGACAGGCAGATGCGTCATTGTTTGTGGCTGGCATCACAAGACAGACTCACCACTGCTGCGACTCTTGCGATTTGCCTTCCCCCCCGTCAGCAGCATCTTCAAGCTGTTTCTAAACATGACTGCAGCAGATGCCCTGGACTCGACTACAGAAGAATCTGTTGGAGAAAGAAAAGACAGAAGATAAATATTAATATTTCCAAGGGCACTTCAAGCACCACCAGCTGTATTCCGTAAGATACAACTGATGTTTAGGTTTGCTTAGGAGAATCTTATTTGACAGACAGTCAGAGAGTGACATGTAACAAGTGCTCTATTTGACCAGAATTTAAAAGAGGGGCTGAAAATTCGGAGCATTTGCAACTACGACTAACAGGATCTGACTTTTTTTTTTAAGGGCTTGAACAGTTAAAAACATTATCATGGCTATCAAAGCAGAACCACAGAGCTACATTCTCAAAGCAGGAGAGAATAAAGAACCTTCAAAAACATTAATGGGGATTAATGAGAGAAGATTGAAGCTGGGGAAATCCCATTCATGTATACCCAATCTTATCTATGTCATCAAGTGCTAGATCAAATGCTTCAAAGCAATTAGGGAAGAATAGAAGGAAGCACCACGGGTTTCACTATACTTCCTAAAAAGCGAAAAAATGCTTTTATTGTTTTTCATTCATAAACTATGGACAACATGACTATGAGATAAAGCCTGCAGAGTGAGACGTGGCTAGAGGGAAGCAACCAAAAAAAAAAAGACGAGCCTTAAGGTTTACAGTATTTTGTAGGACAGGAACATTAATAAAGATCAAGTATATATATATATGGGTACAGTACTTAAGATTACAGATGGTGGAAATTATGTATTAAAAAGACTGTCCTTCCATAAATAACAGCCTCATAAGCTACATGTGCAAACTTCAAACTTCATTAAGCCTTCATAGAAAGTACGACATGAAAAACTGAAGTTATTTATACACTTGTCTTATAGCTTGTGTTACAGGCCACTTATAAAAGCACTTCTACACCTCTTCACCACCGACCCTTCAAATTTCAAACCAAAAGTTATGGTTCTTTTTACTAATGAACCCTCTATAAACAACAACAAAAATAGGTAAAAATATCTATCAGATGTACCGGTTCCGTTCTGAGAGACAAAGGACCATTAGGGTTGGTCAAGTTAGAGGATTCCTTTGTATTTCAGATGATGAAAGATGAGGACATCTGTATTAAACCATAACATTCATTCATTTTAAAACTACAGCTTGCTCTAGCCAACTAATCCCCCACCCCCTACACCTCCTTCCACCCCCTTCACGGGCTCACGTATCTCTGCTGTGAGTCCTGATAGTAAAAAGCATGGCAGCAGATGTTCTCCATTAGATGGGAGTGACTCAGCAAAGCCCCACACACAGGCTCCAGCTGAGAAGCCGGCTTTCGACCCAAACAACAACAAAAAAAAAAAAAAGAGAAAGAAAGAAAAAAATACCTCAAAGACGAGGACATGGAAAAGCTCTCAAAAAGCCCTCCTCCTTCCCCCAGTGCTGCTTAAGCAATGTTTTTCACAATCCCCCAATGACCTTGAGAGGAGGTCTAAATGTTTCCAGAATCATAATACTGCTAACAAATATAAGGAACACTGGGGAAACAACAAAGATTGCAAGGCAACACACAACAGAGTAGTTTAAAAAGTATGAAACGACGACGATGTTGAGTCCCACAGCAAACCCAGATTTCGATTATTTCACTTTGATTTCGTCAAATGTACCAGACTGGCTTTCTGTAGTCTGAAGCCGTATGTCTCAACAAGATTGAAACGCCGTGGCAGGTGCCAATTTTGAGTTTAGCTCAAGTGCAGAGGGGGGGGGAGAGAAAATAGACTGAAAAAGAAGTTGATCTAAACAACTGGAGGGAGCTGCCAGAATCAGACCATGCCCAACTTCAAATCACTTTAGATGGCTCCAGCTGGGTTTGTTTACTGTTTCAAATACCATAAGTGGTGACTGTCTAATCATTTTTCAGCACTCGGACTTTTTCTATATGTGCGATTATTATTTTTGTCCCTTGGACACCTTCTGAGCGAGTTTGGCTGGGTTTGCTCGCAGATGACTAAATAAATGAGTGTCTTTCTTGCTCATAAGTGGATACCAAGAGAAGTCCAGATATCAGCTGCAGTGACAGAGGAGCCTGATGTCTGATAAGATTGTGATCGTTACACCTAGCAGGGGGATAGATAAAAAGCTTTAGTCACATCAAAAGCAGCCGTGTTGGTTCAAGGTGACTGAGGAGAGATACGTAATATAAATAGCTACATTTTAGTTTACCTGAATGAATAATCCAGGTTTCTACTATCCACACCGATTTAAATCATCAACATCAAGTAGAACTTGCACATTATTTATCCTATGACACTTTGAAATCTGACTCATTTCCCAGGAAATGCAAATGAGAAGACATAGTTTAAATAAACAAACCAGCAACAAGGAGTGATTTTTATCATGCAGAACCATGCAAAGTCCCCCTATGGTCATTAGCATAAATCACATGCTCTCAAGAGATGTACAGAGAGCGGTAAGGTGGCCACAAGTCAGATCTATAGGGATGCACGATCATTTCTAGCTTGTGCAGGGTCATCTAAGCAACTCTCTTCAGCAACAATTACTCAAGCGCAGCATAAAATATGAGCGGTGTTTAAACTGGCTCGATGTTTAGCTGTAAATAAGAGCCACATGTTAGAAGTCACAAGCGCGCTCTGACTGAAACAGACTGATCAAAACAAGATGCAAAGACGTGGATTCATTTACCCTGTATGTTGCCAAAATGTTGCTGATTTCATATGAAAGTTAAAGCCTGCTTGAATGATGTCATTTGCAAATTAAATTATCCATGATATCATCGAGTCATATTTGCATTCTGCTAAATCTCACATCTGTTATCTCCTACTCTGCGCTCATATATACTGCAGTTGACTGCAATCAGAGAAAAATATACTTGGCCAAACGTGGCTCTCATCAGCAGAAACGTCTGCATCATTTCTAGCCTACTGCTCTTCACAGCTTAAATGCCGACTGTATGACCCCACCATTTGATATAAACAGCATACACAGGTTAGAGATAAGTGTTATATGACTTCAGTAATATTTACATGTATAATTATCACTCAGCGAGAAGGTTAGTTCACATGTACACCTCATTTACGTCAATATCAGCTGCCAACTGAATGAGCTGCCTAGTGTGGAAAAGCAAGACCTCACAGCCACTGGGCAAAACTTGGATCTCTCTTCCCCAAAAAGTACCAAAAGTTTGACCTAAAACTCTCTCTCTCTCCCCCCCCCAAATTAGGATAAAAATGGGTAAATAAAGTTGGCAATAGTGAGGAGAACTTTCAGGACTTTCTGCAGATCCTCAAATAAGCATCTTTCTTGCAAGTACCAACATACGTAGAGAAATCGAGATATCACCTGCAGTGACAGAGGATCTTGATGTCTGATAAGCTTGTGCATCCAATAACACAGCTGACAGCAGTTACCACTCCAGTCGTCTCCCCAGTCAATCACAGTGTCAGTAAATATCTGTATCCTCTGCCCAGGGTGTGATCGAGGCCAACAAAATGTGATTCATGACATTTTTAATATTTTATCTTTTTTTGTATACTTGGATCTGCCACTGCTCATAAAAACAGCCTCTTACTGTTGATAAATGCAAATATATCCGACCTCATTTACCAAGCACTGAAGTGTCTCCCAGTCAGTGTGTGACAAGTTCCTCGGAATAAATAATAAGCCATAAAATGAATGATTCAAGGAAAGGCCTCCTTTTTATTTTTGCCCAGATGATGCATTTGCTCACTTCTCATGAGCTTGGTATTACCACCTGATGTGGTTATATGGATAACTGACTAACTGCAAGTTAGCAGATGCTACAGGCAAATGTATCCTCAAAGAATGTAACATGTCTAACACTATTTGTAATAATTATACAGCGCTGTGAAACGTTTTTGCCCCCTTCCTGATTTCTTTCTCTCTTTTTTTGCATATTTGTTACATTTACATGTTTCAAATCAAAGAAATTAGAGTAAATACAAAATACTGTTTTTAATAATGATTTTAATTATTAAGGAAAAAAAGCCAAACCTACTTGATCTTATGTGAAAAATTAAAGTAAACATAATAACTAGTTGTGCCACCCTTTGGAACAAGATGGAAGAATTTTGGTCGACTATCTTTTGCAGAATTGTTTGAATGAGCCACATTAGAGGACTGTCAAGCCCGATTAGCCCATTTAAGGTCACGCTAAAGCATCTAAATCTGAGTAAAGTCCACACTTTGACTAGGTCAATCCAAAACCTTTGTTTTGTTTGTTGCTTTACTTTAGCCATTCAGAGGTGGGCTTGCTGGTGTGTTTCCAATCATAACTCAAGCGAGGTTGAGCTTCAAGGTAGGACATTTCCCTTTAAGATTTACAGAGCAGAATTCATGGTTTCAGTAATTACAGCGAGTCGTCCAGGACTTTTCAGTCTACAGAATATTTAATAATAGTATAATAGTCTTGTGAATCACCAAGTTATTTGTTTTGGTAAACGTGAGATGAGCCTTTGTGATTTTTTAGGTGAGCAGTGGTTTTCACTTTGAAGCACTTTCATGGATACAATTATTTCCCAGTCTATTTCTTACTGAATCACAAACACTTACATTAACGGAGGTAAATGAAACTTGCGGTTCGTCAAATGATGTTCTGGGTTCTTTTGTGACCTCCTGGATGAGTCGTTCATTTTGGTAGGTTGGTCATTCTTAGGAACATTCACGACTGTTTCCGTTTTTCCTCATTTGTGGATAATGGCTCTCACCATGGTTTGCTGGAGTCCCAAAAGCTTTATAGCCCTTTGTAGTCTCAGTGACTTTGTTTCTTATCTACTCTTGAGTTTCCTTAGATTGTACCATGATGTGTTACTTTTGAGATCTTTTAGTCTGCTTCGATTCATCAGACATGTTCCATTTATGTGATTCCTGGATTCAACAGGTCTGGCAGTGCTCCTGCCAGAGTGTGGCTAATTAAATTGAACTGCCTGTTTATACACAGTTAATTCATCATTTATCATGTAACAACGGGTGCAATCATCTTTTCCACATACAAACAGCTCTGGAATTTCTATTAATTTCACATATTTTATCAATTAATAATGGACTCTGTGGGTCTAACAGTCAATGCTGATACAAACCTCTTTGCCTTCTTTTAGCAGTTTGTCCCTTCTTCTAAGAATCTCATGATGCCATATTATTTTTCTCCCAACTTTATTCATCTCACCTCTGCAAGCTCCATGACTGTTAAACTACTGAATGACTACATAACTTACAGCTTTCCTCAGCTGTGGGAAAGAACTTGTTAAAAGTCACCTTAATCACAGCAATCACTGCAGCTGCTTTATAATGCAGTGACACAAGTGATCCTTACACCTACCAGAGGGATAGATGAAAAGCATTAGTCACGTCAAAAGCAGCACTGTTGGTTCAAGGTGACTGAGCAGTGACACATACCACCGATAGCTACATCTTAGTGTGGGCTGACTGGAATAATCCAGATTTTTACAGTCCAGTCTTGCTTAATAAAAGCTCTTTTCACACTGTTAATTACCATCAACAAAGAGATGTATATATTTCTCCTAGATACTTTGAGATCTGACTCATTCACTAGGAGATGTCGTCGAGAAGACACCGTTTGCTAGTCTAAATAGACCATACAGCACTGAGGAGTGTGTGTTTTTCTTTGTCATGTAGAACCATGCAAGCCCTTCCCTCAGAACAGAAACCACTCATTGGTATGAATCACATGCTCCCGCATGACAAGATGTAGACAGTGATAAGAGAGTGTAAGGTGGCAGCAGGTCAGATCTAGTGGCATGCACCCATATCTCTACAGATATAAGAGGGCCTGCACAGGGGCCTCAATGCTAGTATTCATGCAACTCACCACTCCTTCACCTCAGCATAAAATATGAGCAGAGAACAGCTTATTATGTCTGGTTCAGCTAGCTTACAGGCCAGAAGGCATTCTGTGATTATAATGCTAAATCAGAATCTCAAAAAGCCATGACTCAGTAAGTATACTGGAGCTTTATGTCAGCTGCTCACAATGCAGCAGGGATGAAATACAGAGGGCTTTACAGTCTAGCCTTGAAATATGTTTCCATATGTATAACTGGGAGGTAACCAGGCAAAACTATAGCACTCTACAAACTGCCAAAGGAGAAAATAGGGAGAGATATTGCTGTCTAGAGGAGGCAATCAATGTTTGGAATCTTAGAAGACAGCATACTGAGTAGGCAACCGAGCATGCACACACACACGCACACACACACGCACACGCGGGTTGCCAAACAGAGACGAGCGCACACGGACAAAAATGTACCCATATACACAGCTGAAGCAACGTTTCATCTGAGGGTGTAAGCATACACATCTCTCATTCCCACTCTCTCTGACCCTGTGTACCGGCCTTTGTGAAGGGAAGCCAAGAAGCAGCATGCTTTCACAGATAATGTGCGTAAGCGGATGCAGCCCATCTCAGGATCCTCCACAGCTCAGGCGTAATGCTCCTCCTGTGCGTTAACAACCACTTAAAGGCACATTCACTGTGCCTGCACAATGAGCCACTTTCATCTGCTCCGGTCACCACGAGCAGCACACTTGTTTGTTCTGATTAAATATAAAATACAGGCACGGAGGAGTCCATTTGGAAGCATGAATATCAAAGGCTGGATTGGGCCTCTACAGAGCAGGTCTCTAATGTGCCTTTTGAGCCAGGCAGGTAAAGTGGGCCTAATTATTTAAATATGTAGGTTTATCTATAAGCCTATGTTGTAGAGACCCACCTTTTAGCACATCCCAGCACACCCACTCACTTCACCAGATGCACCTTGTTTAGTTCTCTCACCTTTGATTGGGTGTGGTGCTTGTCCTTGATTGCACTCACCTGTCACACATTATATGTCACACAGTATATAAGGACTGCATTCACTTTGGCTCACTTTTTCCGCACTTCCACACGGGGCGGCAGCTGAGCATTGGCAGTCCATGTGTGTCTTTGTTTCCTTCCTTTTTTGCCTTATTTATTTGAGAATAAAAGGAG
Organism: Aulonocara stuartgranti; assembly: GCF_965226115.1. Classification (NCBI taxonomy): domain Eukaryota; kingdom Metazoa; phylum Chordata; class Actinopteri; order Cichliformes; family Cichlidae; genus Aulonocara; species Aulonocara stuartgranti. The sequence goes on along the minus strand of NC_138959.1, from coordinate 7,034,915 downwards.
TACCCTGAAACTAATTCTGCATTAGATGGCTGCTTTTCTTATTCTAACCGGATGAGCCCATGAAGCTGATTGCTTCAGCCCTGAACCTTCCTCCCTTCAAAACATGGTCCTCCGAGCCGGAGCAGTGTTAGCGTCATGGATTCAAAGCAGCCATTGACTGAAGGTTTGACTGAAGGTTTGAGAAGATCCAGTCGTGATAGTAGACTTCCTGCCTACCTGCAACAGTATGAAGTTCAGTACCCTGGAGCTAGAAGAGCTACATGTGAGACAGAGAGCCAAACCGAATGCCAGCATAGTGACAAAGACACACATGGGCCGCAGGATCCTATCGGAGAGTCAGAAAGACAACCAGAAACATCCCCTGCTCCTTTACCCACCAACCAAGATGAGGTCATGAGGGAACTCCTGACAACAATGAGGGAGATTAGGCAATTTATGATTCAATCATCTCCTTCCCATTCTCGTAGCTCCAGATCTTCCATTCGCACAGTCTCATCTGATGGAATCAAAGCTTCTGTATGCAGTTTACGAGCCAGTCCTCAAACACATCAACAACATGAGCAGCTCCCAGTGATTGATACAGTAACCTGTCAATCACCCTTCCAGCCCCCGCAGATTAGCCGTCAGTCTGGCTTAGTTACAGCTGCCAGCCCTCCTTTACCTAATTCAACAATACTAGATGCTGCTATCCCTTCAACTGGTTTGCCTAGACCAGTCCTTGCTACAGAAGATGAGACTCCCTTTGATTTCCTGGCCTTATCACGGCAGGATCCCGACCAGATCTCATGTGTTCAACCTGCTGTTCCTTTAGCTGAAGACCCTGTTCAACCTCTCATTCGCATATCTGACCACAAGCATTGCCCTCCTCTAGAGCAGCAACCAGCTACATCCAATACCTCATATGAACAGAAACCTTTGATATCTGGTACTGCTAGCTCGGGTCACTCCTCTAGCACGAGAACACATGTATATAAGCTTGAAGGTCCTTCATTTCCAGACCTTAGTAGAGAAGACGAAATGCAATACAGGATGTTACGGATGGCCCTTACAAACCTTCTTGATCCTCATGAGACAGAGCACTTCAAATATCACGTCCTTCTTGATCACCTCAAAGTAGACCAAGCTAAACGATTAGCTCTTGCCTTTTCCTACGCTCCTGACCCATACACTCAAGCCATCAAAGCCCTTGATGAGCGTTATGGGCAACCAAGACAGCTGGCATTGAAAGAGCTAAAGAATATACTGGAACTGCCTCCTATCAGAGCAGGTGATGGTCAGAGCCTTGATAATTTTGCTCTTCGAGTACAGGCTTTAGTTGGGTTGCTTAGCACTATGGGAGAACAAGGACGTGCAGAACTAGACTGTGGCTCCCATGTCGATCGCTTGTTAGTGAAGTTGCCTGCAGAGCATTTCAGTCGCTTCAAACGGCATGTTTACAGGGAACAGGGAGAAATGACGTATACCTTGCCTTTGTTCTCATCCTGGTTGCAAATGGAATGCAGGTGTCAACCAAAGAAGGCCAGTCCTGTTCCATCCTTCAACCAGACACGACCTGCCCGTAAGTATGCTTCTCCACTTACAACAATATTACATGAAGCAAATACATCTGATGATTCTGTACATGCAACACAGCCGATCATGACAACTAAGGCTACATGTGCATATTGCTGCTCACCAGAACATCACATTAGTAAGTGTCCTGGGTTTATTCAGAAGACAAAGGATGAGAAAACAAACTGGATAAAAGTAAACAAACGGTGTTGGCGTTGTGCTAGGAATCATCAGGCCGCAAAGTGTGACCTGAAGAAAGCATGTGCCACCTGTATGGGACTACATCTCCAGATCCTATGCGATGTAAATAAGAGATCTAAAACTGACACTCATCCTGTAGTGAGGACGCTATACTTTGATAGACCTAGTGATTGTCCTAGTGTCCTTTTAAAGGTCGTGAAAGTGCTCCTGCGAAATGGCAAAAGAACCCTTGAAACATATGCAGTACTTGACGATGGCTCCCAGCGTACCATTCTTCTGACATCAGCTGCACAGCATCTCAACCTAACTGGGGAAGCAGAGAGATTATCACTTAGAACGGTCCGTCAAGAAGTTGAAACTATTCATGGTTCTTCCGTAAGTTTCAAAATCTCACCCATCGCACACCCAGAGAAAACCTACACAATTACTAATGCCTTCACTGCAAATCACCTAGCACTTTCAGACCACACCTACCCTGTATCATCTCTCCAACGGAGATACAAGCATCTTCAAGGTATCCCATTACCCATTATTAATAAAGCAGCGCCACTCCTGCTCATAGGCTCAGATCATACTCACCTCATCACGCCTACTGCTCCATTGAGACAGGGACCATATGGGTCTCCTGCAGGAGTTAAAACCCAATTAGGATGGACACTTCAAGGCCCGATCACAGATTTTCATCCCCAGAGCAGTACAGAGCACGTGCAGTGTTTGTTCACATCTCTCAGTTCATCTGCAGATGTACTGCGTTATCATGTTGAGAAGCTATGGCAACTAGACACTTTACCTGAATACAGTGAGAAATCTGTGATCCGATCAAAGCAAGATCAACTGGCACTGGAACTCCTTGAACAGGCCACAAAAAGGGTTGAGATCAATGGTGTTAATCGCTACGCCACTCCTCTTCTTCGGATGGCAAACTTTCCTCCTTTGAATGTCCCTCCAAATGTAGTCATGTCTAGACTCCGCAACACTGAGGCTCGGTTAGCTAAAGATCCTGGCAAAGCCATGTCTTACAAGGATCAGATTTTGAAATTGGAGCAAGCAGGCTATATAGTCAAACTTAGCCCAGAGGAGATGCACAATAGCAAAGAAACCTGGTATATCCCTCATCATATGACAAGTCACAACAATAAAGATTGCATAGTCTTTGACTGCTCTTTCACATTTCAAGGTCAGTGTCTCAATAAGTACCTATTGCCAGGACCAATCCTAGGCCCAACACTTCTTGGTGTTTTGTTGCGTTTTAGGCAACATTCAGTAGCAATAAGTGGCGACATCAAAGGCATGTTTCACCAAGTCCATCTTCTGCCTCCTGATAAACCACTCCTCCGATTCCTGTGGCGTGACATGAACAAAGCAGCTCCCCCTTCAGTGTATGAGTGGCAGGTACTCCCCTTTGGTACGACCTGCAGCCCTTGTTGTGCAATCTATGCACTGCAGAAACATGTGAAGGAATATCAATCTGACAAAGATGTGCAGTCTTCAGTAATGCAGTGTTTCTATGTTGATAACTGCTTGCAGAGTTTTCCATCAGCAGAGTTAGCTCGAACACTCCTAGACAAATTAAGAAACCATCTATCAGAAGGAGGCTTCGACCTTCGCCAGTGGGCCAGCAATAATCCTGTTGTGATTAGCCATCTACCATCTGAGGTAAGAACGGCAAGTCATGAACTTTGCCTGACTGAAGACAAGCCATCTGGCCCACATGAACGCACATTAGGATTATTGTGGAATTGTGAGACTGATTTGTTTGCCTATAAATACAGAACTCTAGCCTCACACCCCACCACAATGCGTCGTATCTATGCAGTACTTGCTCGTCTGTATGACCCATTAGGCTACTTACTCCCATTCACAACACGCGCCAAAACCTTGGTGCAAGAGCTATGGAGAAAAGAGAGAGATTGGGACGACCCTTCCCTTCCACACGACCTCTTAGAGGCATGGAAGTCCTGGGAAGAAGAACTTTGTTATCTCCCACAAATTGCCATCCCACGTTGCTATACTTCTAAGGAAATGGATGTTTCTACCACAGTTCGAGACATTCATATCTTCTGTGACGCTTCAGAGCGAGCATATGGTGCTGTCGCATATTTGAGATCAGATGATCTTGAAGGCCATGTAGAACTGAGTTTCTTGTTAGCTCGCTCACGTGTTGCTCCTAAACGGCATTTAACAATACCCAGACTGGAGCTATGCGCAGCCCTACTAGGCGCACGCCTCTGTGAGCTCATACAAACAGAACTCACCTTACCAGTCAGGACTACCACCCTTTGGTCTGACTCGACAACTGTACTTCACTGGCTTCAGTCAGATTCCTGCCGTTTCAAGGTATTCGTAGGAGCCAGAGTCTCAGAAATTCAAAACCTCACAAACAGTCAAGACTGGAGATACATCAATTCAGCCACAAATCCTGCTGATGATGTTACGAGAGGTAAATCCCTGAAAGAGTTCCTTAGCCCAAACAGGTGGACTGAGGGTCCCTCGTTTCTGCATGAACCTCCAAATAACTGGCCCACAGTTACAGATCTCCATCCTGATGATGATCAGACTGAGTTAAAGAAAGCCTACTTCTTTGGTATTGTCAGTATACCCTCCCATACATACACACCCAGCTTCAGAACGTATCAAGAGCTATTGGATTTCACGGCTCATTCACTCTCCAACCAAAAGGGTAACATTCCTTCTGCAGCTGATTATCAAACAGCAGAACAAGAAATCCTTCGTCAGGCACAACTGGACAGTTTCGGTGAAGATTTAGCCCGTTTACAGTCAGACAAACCCCTCTCATCTGACAGCCGTCTATTGTGTTTGTCACCAGTGTTGTGCAGGAATTCTGGACTTATCCAAGTAGGAGGCCGACTACGGCAAAGCCCAGACTTGGAATTGAATGTCATTCACCCAATAGTACTTGATCCTGCTCATCCAGTGACCAAACTGATCATACAAAATTATGATGACAAACTGCATCATGCTGGTTCAGAAAGACTTTTTGCTGAACTACGTCGGAAATTCTGGATTCTCAGAGGAAGGGAAGCCGTACGCAGGCATCAGTATAGCTGTGTCGCATGTCAGAAATGGAGAGCACAGCCCATCATTCCAAAAATGTCAGACTTGCCTGCTGCTCGTCTTAGGTTCAAACCACCTTTCTACTCCACAGGAATAGACTGCTTTGGACCATACAAGGTCAAGACCGGCCGCAGATCGGAGAAAAGGTGGGGAATAATATTCAAATGTCTCACCACTCGGTGTATACATCTTGACCTCCTAAACAGCATGGATACAGACTCCTTCCTCATGGCCCTCCAACGATTCATTTCTCGACGAGGAACACCCCTGGAAATTATATGTGATCAAGGAACTAACTTCAAAGGAGGAGATAAGGAACTACGGGCAGCCTTTAACAACCTTGCTCCGACTCTACAGCCGGTCCTGATGACTAAAAGAATCCATTTCAAATTCAATCCCCCGCATGCACCCCATTTCGGTGGAGCCTGGGAGAGGGAGATACGTTCTGTGAAGAATGCTCTGAAGAGAACCATTGGTGCACAAATGGTCACTGAAGAGGTCTTAAGAACAGTCCTAATTGAGATTGAAGGCATTCTGAACTCAAAACCCCTAGGCTATGTATCCTCAGACATTGCGGACATTGACCCCGTAACCCCAAACCTTCTCCTTATGGGCCGACATGATTCATCACTCCCCCTAGTATCCTATTCTGATTCTGACCTCCTAGGCCGACGACGATGGCGACATGCACAAATATTGGCAGATCACTTCTGGCGACACTTCATAAGAGACTATCTACCATCCCTCCAAAGAAGACCCAAATGGCAGAAGGAAAAACCAGATCTCACATTGAACTCTGTCGTCATGATTATGGATTCACACCTTCCACGAGCCCTTTGGCCTGTAGGAAGAGTGACGCGCTTGCTGAAAAGCCCAGATGACCACATCAGAACTGTGGAGGTCCTGGTACAGGATAAAACCTATATCCGCCCTGTCTCCTGTCTGATCCCCCTGCCCCCGCTTCCTGACGAAGACTGATCCTGATCATATCAACATATTTCTCACTAGAAATATGGGGGCGGCTGTTGTAGAGACCCACCTTTTAGCACATCCCAGCACACCCACTCACTTCACCAGATGCACCTTGTTTAGTTCTCTCACCTTTGATTGGGTGTGGTGCTTGTCCTTGATTGCACTCACCTGTCACACATTATATGTCACACAGTATATAAGGACTGCATTCACTTTGGCTCACTTTTTCCGCACTTCCACACGGGGCGGCAGCTGAGCATTGGCAGTCCATGTGTGTCTTTGTTTCCTTCCTTTTTTGCCTTATTTATTTGAGAATAAAAGGAGTACCCTGAAACTAATTCTGCATTAGATGGCTGCTTTTCTTATTCTAACCGGATGAGCCCATGAAGCTGATTGCTTCAGCCCTGAACCTTCCTCCCTTCAAAACAGCCTAGCTTGAGGAATTACTTAGTCATGGCATAATCTTGAGAAACCAGAGTTATTATTATTAGAGGATTAACTTGGGCCCCTCATAAAGCAACTTTCCTGTGGAATGGATTACATTTTTAATCACCAATGCCATCTAAATTTTTTAAACATAAAAGAAATCCTACTAGCAGCAGGTGCAGACGTTCCTCTGAGCCTGAGAACCGCCGTGACTCTCCATTAATTACTAAGCCTATTTACAATCAATAAAGTATCCTTTAATGGGGCCGGTGATGGCAAAGGCCAGCATTGCAGGGCGCCCAATAGGATTTATCTCTTGTTACCGTGGCCTTCAAATTAAAACTCATTGAAGAGGAAGCAACACAGACACAATCGTAGAATTAGTGAGGACACTTGTTTCCTGGGGGAGAGCTCTTACTGTGATTACCTGTAACACAGACGTTACATCAGACAGAGCAGAGGGAGGATTTCAACTGAAATGGATCGAAATTGTGTCGTTTAAAAAAAAAAAGCACAGGCTTTTGGTGCTACCCAATCGGACTAAATCTTTCAGATATGTGAACGAGCAGAAAATTTTAGGGTAAAATCCAATTTTCTTCTTAAACGTATAATAAGACTTGTCCTAAATATAGGTAATTAGGAGTCATCCGTGAAAGAAATACGACTCAATTTTGCTCTGCCAAGAGGAGAAAATATTTTAGTGGACAAAGCACAGTGAAGAAAACAGTATGAGAATGACAAAGGGCGACCTCTCCGAGGACCTCAGCTTCAAGCAATTATAGTACAATCCGGAGTTCTGACTGGGAAACACAAATGTCAGACCTTAATCAAACAAAGACAGGCTTCAGAGAAAGCATGCATTCAGAATATTTATCCTATGAAAGCTGTACAATCGAAGCCGAGTCACCCACAATCGACTGGGTTCTTCCGCTTTATCTTTTGCTCTCAAGGTCCACGGAGAAGAAGTAAGGTGAAGATGGTGGCACCCAGCAGATGGACTTGTTCATTAAAACAGGAGAGAAAACATTCACACACACAAAAAGGAATGAAGCTACTCAGGCTGAAAGCTCGTTTAGTCAGAGCCTCCTCCCTTATCTCGCCAACAGTAGACGCCCTGCAGCACCAGACAGGGATAAATCATCCTCCCATCTCCAGTTTGAGGATGGCCAGGGGAGCAGAGATTCATAAATCACACTGATATCAATAAGGGGAAGTGTCAGAGCCCGGCACACAAGGTGAGAGTTCCACAAGGCAATGCAGAAACCACTTAAGGTTGCTGGTAACAAAGTTTCACTCCTGCCCAGCGATAGATTATTTATTAATCTAGATTAATGCCCTCGCACTCAATGCTTTAGGGGAAGGTGGTGATATCTGTATCAAAATGCACCACACAAGCTTTGATCAGTCACGGATGAGACGGTTATGAAGCCTGTTGTGGACAATGTGAAGTCTGAAAGCTTCTCATCTAACAGCGTCAGAAGTGTATTAAGTTGAAAGCCATTTACTCTTACAAGTGAACAATGATCTAAAAGTAAAACCATTTAAACTACCGGATACTTCACAAAATGACAAATTTAGTGTAATCGTCAAGTGGCAATCTTCAGCACCAATGAATAAGCTGAGGCTGCCTCCAATAGCGAGTCAATCCCCATAGATGCTTATGTTAAAACCCTCTCTGCTAAAAAAAAGCCTGGTCATTCCCCCCTTTGTGACAACTGTACAGGTGAACTTGGTGCCCACGATAAGTCATTAAGCTTCCCAGCTACTGTTGCAAAATAGTTACAAGGTTCCAGTTGAAACTGGATTAAAAAGAAAAAAAAAGTTGAAGAGCCTCCTTTGTGAATGAAATATAAAACTTTTAAAAGACCCTTAAAGCTTTTTATAAGAGAACTAAACTGAGTGCTTTTTGAAGGCTTTAAGACTTACAGATACTCAGTGATCTACTCTCCACTAGCAAATTACATGACTGTACTCTGGCTTGTGGCTTCAACCCATTATACAAGTGGAGCAACAATATTTGGCTCCAATTTCAGCTCATTTGAATGGAGATATTTGCATATTAGAGACACTCTCTTCTCAAGCTGTGGGTCCCAGCAAGTCCACCCCTCTGCCCCCGATCCATCCATCAGCATGCAAGTATGCAACAGAAAAAGCCCTGAATGTTTAGAATATGGATCACTGTGTGAATGTGTGAATGTGGCTTGTAGCGTGAAGTGCTTTGAGTAGTCATGTGCAGTCCATTTTACCATTTACACAGCCCACATATAGCCATGTGAGTTATCATGTGCTTTGGTTGTGTCATGTCCCGCCGGGGAAACAGAAGTCCTCACGCAGGCCAACTGTCACACAGTTTCGTTACCAAACCTATGCTCATTTGAAACCAGCTAAAGCCTCTTTTGGTCTCTTGTTCAAATCCATTCAAAAGGAAGCGACTGAAATAGCTTGTCAACCTTTATCAGAGTCAAAGAGAGCCACATGAAGGAGAACATAATCCAATGCTTTTTATTTTCCCGTTTGTTTTAGAAGGTGTTTGGGCAAGATCAAATAATGGGATGAAATTGTCATGCGGCGGCTGTGTGAAGGCAAGAGAGGACCCAAATGCACGGCTCTAGACACACGGGGATGAACTCAAAGGCCGGTCTTTATTAACAGGAACATAAGAAGTCATATAAAACTATACTGGGAGCAACTAAAAGCTGAGGCGCTGGGAAGACACGGAAAATGCACACAACCTAGAGGGACGACGCAACACAGAACAAAGGGACACTCTGACATAAATACACAGAAGGTAACGAGGGGAGTGGGAACACACGGGGAACACAGCTGAAGACAATTACTCATGGCCGAGCAGGGAGGACACGAAACTGACGATACTGACACCAAGATGTGGACCTTAAACACAACACAGTACACAGAGATGAGCACGGAGAGAGAGAGGCAGAGAGAGAGGCAGAGAAGAAGGATGAATACGAGGGGATGAGGAGAACACAGAACACATAGGGTGGGAACACGGTACCAGAGCAAACACCACAATAAAAACATGGACACAGAGGGAATCCAAATACCAAACCAAACAATCCAATGGACATAAGAAACAAAATACAAAACTACAGAAAAACTAAGAACACTGGGTCAAAATGACCCAGGACCATGACAGTACCCCCCCCTCAAGGGCTGGCTCCAGACAGCCCAAACACAGGAAAACAAAACCCAAACAGAAAACGACCCAGGGCGGGCGGCGGGGGCCTAGGACGGAGGGCTCGGAACAAAAAACAAAAACGAACAATAGAAAACACAGGAGCACAAGACCAAAGGTCAAAGAAAGTTCAGGGGGCCGACCATGCGGAAGGCAACGGCGGAGACATGGAACCAGTTCAGGGGGCCGACCATGCGGAAGGCAACGGCGGCGATGCGGAAACAGTTCAGGAGGCCGGCCGTGCGCAAGGCAACGGCGGCGACGTGGAAACAGTTCAGGAGGCCGGCCGTGCGCAAGGCAACGGCGGCGGCGAAGGAGACAACGGAGCAGTTCAGGAGGCCGACCGCGCGGAAGGCAGCGGCGGCGGCGAAGGAGACGACGGAGCAGTTCAGGGGGCCGACCGCGCGGAAGGCAGCGGCGGCCCTCCAGTCTCAGGCGTGCTGGCCATGGCCTGGTGGGCACAGGACCAGACGAGGCAGGACCAGACGAGGCAGGACCAGACGGTGGCGATGCGGGGGCCGGACCAGGCGAAGCACAGGCTGAGGCCGGACCAGACGAGGACGAAGACTCGGAGGCCGGACCAGACGAGGACGAAGACTCGGAGGCCGGACCAGACGAGGACGAAGACTCGGAGGCCGGACCAGGCGGAGCTGCAGAGGCTGAGGCCGGACCAGGCGGAGCTGCAGAGGCTGAGGCTGGACCAGGCGGAGCTGCAGAGGCTGAGATCGGACCAGGCGTAGCAGAAGCACAGGCAGAGGCTGGCCCAGGCGTAGCAGAAGCACAGGCAGAGGCTGGCCCAGGCGTAGCAGAAGCACAAGCAGAGGCTGGCCCAGGCGTAACAGAAGCACAGGCGGATGCAGCTGGACCAGGCGTAGCAGAAGCACAGGCGGATGCAGCTGGACCAGGCGTTGACGAGGCGGTCGCAGGTGGCGGCTGGACAGGCTCCTCGGGCCCTCCAGCTGACGTGGCAGAAGGCTGAACGGGCTCCTCGGGCCCTCCAGCTGACGTGGCAGAAGGCTGAATGGGCTCCTCGGGCCCTCCAGCGGAGACAGGTGGCTGAACGGGCTCCTCGGGCCCTCCAGCGGAGACAGGTGGCTGAACGGGCCCCTCGGGCCCTCCAGCGGAGACAGGTGGCTGAACGGGCTCCTCGGGCCCTCCAGCGGAGACAGGTGGCTGAACGGGCTCCTCGGACCCTCCAGCGGAGACAGGAGGCTGAACGGGCCCCTCGGACCCTTCAGCGGAGACGAGGAGGTGCTGGCCGGGCTCACTGGAACCCCCAGCGGACGAGGTAGATGGCGGCGTGGGAGCCGCGGAGTCCTGGATGAGCTCATCCGAGCTTCCAGCAGGAGCTGATGTAGAGCCAGAGAGGTTTGGGACCCCTGGCTGAATGTTAAGCCGAACAGAAGACCGTATTGCTATCGGGGACTGGGCCAATGGTTCAGGTGCGAGCTGAGCTACTGGAGATGCGGATGAGAGTGGGAGCTGAGCTACTGATGGTGGTGAAGTAGATAACTGCACGGGAGACTGAACTGAGGGCGTCTGCACTGGCACAGGGGACTGAACTGATGTCTGTTGTAACGGAGGTGGTGAGAGTGGAGTAGGCAGTGGAGTTGATGACTTCACAGGAGAATGAACCAGAGGCGAGTGCACAGGAGACTGAGCTAGAGGTGGTAGTGATAGTTGAGGGGAAAGTGGAGCTGGTGATTGAGTGGATGACTGTGCTAAAGGAGGCTGCACTGGGGACACTGGAGACTGCACTGGGGAAAGCAGAGCTGCAGGAGACTGCGCTAGAGACTGCAGTGATGGTTGTAGTGGAGGTGTGACGGGTGGAGGAGTGGCTGAAGTGGCTGCGGGTCGGGCGGCTAACGGCTCAGCTACAGAGTGTATTAATGGCAGGGTTATGGGTCGAATGACTGACTGAGGGGCATCCTGTGCAGCTGAGTGCAATGATGGGTGTGGGAGCGGATGTAGGACAGGTGGCAGTGTCAGTTCCCCTGGGCCTACAACGCAGTTGAAAGGTGCAGGCACCTGCTGGACACCAGTCGCTCCCACCTGAGGAGTAGGTACAGGTGCAGAGACTGGCTGGGTCCTGGCGGGCCCCACCTCAGCGGTTGGCACAGATTTCGGCAGGGACTGGGCGGCTGCTGTCCCCACCCGAGGAGCCGATACGGGTGCAGGGACCAGCAGAGCCTCAGTTGACCCGGAAACCGGAACAGGGACCAGCTGGGCGCCAGCCCCCCTCACCTGGGGAATTGAGACAGGTGCAGGTGAGTGCTGGGCCGCAGTTATCCCTAGAACACAAGGGGCCTGGGAGGCGGGCCTAGAAAGAACAGTCTGCAAGAGATCGATTCCCTGCCCTGAGTGAGCGGATGAGGAACAGCGCTCTGACTTCGTAGCGTTAAGTGTACTAAAGCTGTAGCTTACAGGCACTAATGCATCACCTTCAGTGTGTACAGACTCTAGAGAAATGTGATCAGCTGATGCACCAACAGTCTTAGAGCTTCTTTCTTCGGAGCTAACCGTACTTATACTGACAGAGGAGGGGTTAATAGCCGATGTAAACATAGGTCTGTGCACCGGAGAGGCAGATGAAACAAAGTCTTTTACCACCGGATCGCCGGAAGCAGTAAACCTAGGGTAAACAGTGGTGGGTGTAGAGCCCCCTGACTCAAGAACATTTGAATTAGTACATACGTCAGAATGGACAATCCCCGGGGGTGATGGCTCAGAAGCAACGAGCTGGGGTCGAGCTATCACAGGAACATTTACAGTCTTGGATTTTACTGTTTTACCATCTAAGGGGGCAGGTAGTAAAGCCCCAGGGGTGAGCTTAACTGCAAAACAATCATCCTCAGCAGACACACAGGTAAAGGGCACAGAGACAGGTGTCTCTAACTCAGGAAATGCTGACTTCGAGTTTTTAGACCTAGGAAACACTAGCGAAGGATGATCTTTCTCGAATATGAGTCCAAACGTAGGAGAAACTGTCTCTGAGTTGACCCTCCGGGCAGTACAATGGTTCATAAGAAGTTCGGGTTCAGATTCAACGTTTACAGACCGTGAGCCTTTAGCGTCTACGGCAAGAGTCACAGAGTTTGCATTCCTGCATTCAGAGTAGTGAGAACTAGCCTCAGAGTGAACAGAGAAAGTGTCTTTGTCACTCACCCCAGCCGGCTGCCCAGTAGTCCCGGAATCCGACTGAGGAGAGGACCGGCGACGGCGTCTCCTCCTTAATGAGGGAACGGAGGTGACGGGGAAAACCGGTGATGATGCGGGGGTGACGGTCTCCTCTTCATCATCCGACCACATCGCTGCTAGGAGAGCAGCGGGAGAGCGACGGTCAGAGCTGAGAGGGGATGGAGAAGGGCTCTGCGGCAGCGGCGCCAAAAAACCCTCTCGTTTTAGCAGCTGCTGTTGCGACACCGAGAGCCCCGTCTGCTGCTGCGGTACCGTCGCGGCGAGCTTAGTTTGCTGCTGCTGCGGCGGCTGATGGGCGTGGAATCCCGGGAACGGACATTGTCTGCCAGCTCACGGGCTTGTAATGCCTCCTTAGCTCGGCTCAATTCGTCGATAAAGCCTTCATAGCAGGTGAGCTGCTGAAGGAAAGGGTTTCCCTCGATTATTGCCTTTATGGCGTTAAGTCCGACGGAAATTGTCCGTGAGTCCGAGGCGTGGGTTATTCGTTGCACCAGACTCTGTACACGGAGAATATCTCCCTCACGGGCGGAGCCTGCTGGGTCCATTTCGTGGTTGCGTCGTTCTGTCATGCGGCGGCTGTGTGAAGGCAAGAGAGGACCCAAATGCACGGCTCTAGACACACGGGGATGAACTCAAAGGCCGGTCTTTATTAACAGGAACATAAGAAGTCATATAAAACTATACTGGGAGCAACTAAAAGCTGAGGCGCTGGGAAGACACGGAAAATGCACACAACCTAGAGGGACGACGCAACACAGAACAAAGGGACACTCTGACATAAATACACAGAAGGTAACGAGGGGAGTGGGAACACACGGGGAACACAGCTGAAGACAATTACTCATGGCCGAGCAGGGAGGACACGAAACTGACGATACTGACACCAAGATGTGGACCTTAAACACAACACAGTACACAGAGATGAGCACGGAGAGAGAGAGGCAGAGAGAGAGGCAGAGAAGAAGGATGAATACGAGGGGATGAGGAGAACACAGAACACATAGGGTGGGAACACGGTACCAGAGCAAACACCACAATAAAAACATGGACACAGAGGGAATCCAAATACCAAACCAAACAATCCAATGGACATAAGAAACAAAATACAAAACTACAGAAAAACTAAGAACACTGGGTCAAAATGACCCAGGACCATGACAGAAATACTGTTAGCTCTGTAGGCAGGTGTGGAAAATTCCCCTAGCAATGCCGAGGACAGAAATAAATCACAGACCCTATTTATTCTCTTGGAGCTGCAGTTTTTTAAAGTTCACTTGCATGCCTTCTTTGTAATCTCCTTAACAGGTGGACAGTGCAGAAGTAGGTATTTGTCAGTGATAAATGAAAAAGCATTTTTCTCGGCAGACATCAAAGTGACAGCAGCAGAGCTCTGATTTTAAAAGGTTGTGAAGGCGCTACTTAATGCTACCTCGCTTCTCTGTGGTCGCTCCTGTGAACAATAACAGAAAACTGAGTGGCTGAGCAGCAGTGTGACCAGACCTTTGCAGAGAGCAGGTAGAAAGGAAGCGATGATGGAGGAGGAATGAGCTTCGTGGGATTTTCCTAATTGTGATGCTAAGGGTAATGGGACTACTCTGATGTAAAGACTTAGGCAAGCTAATAAGGTTAAATACATAAGCGTGCATTCTTAAATCTTTACCATTTCCGCTGCAAATGACACTAGATGATGCTAAAAGGTCAAAGACGGAGTTAAATATGGTATTTGCCTGGAGAGACAGATTAATGGTGGTTAAATGAGACAGTTCAATTAATCCCACTGCCTGCAGCTTCCAGTCCTCCCTCCTCTTCTCTTCTTCATCCTGTCTCTTCATTCAGAAACCTCACTGCTACACCTGCTGGCCATTTCGGAGTGCTGCTACTGCAACAAATGCATTGAAATGACTGAGCATGGGTGATAGGAGATGTATTAATGAAATGAAACATCTAAACCTAATCTAAATAATAGGCTTTCATCTTTGTTCCTGACATATGACACTGATGTGTCAATCATCTATCTTGTAGAATGCACAGGAAATTTTGGTTTTGCATAAATCCATTTGTATGCCCGTGGCTCCTTAATCATGCTCAAACAAACACACCGGAGCTTCGGGAAGAATGTTTCGATGTTTGACAGGCAGCTTAAAGGAGCAAATAGAGTCGTGACATGAGGACAGAAGGTCATTCTGCAGACAGCCGCTAAAGGCAGGTAATCAACATTGGCAGAAGTGCACATTTGCATTAAGATGGAAGCGTTTAAAACTCAGTCGGTGTCTCTGCTCTGTGCAGGCGCTCAAATTAAATTGTAAGAATTAAATCGGCTGAGTGCTGTACCGTCCCCGGTTCGCATTCATTCCTCATCTCCCTGTTAATCACGGCTTGGATTTACATCAGGCTAGGATCTTCTTGGTGCTCCAAGTGACATTTGAAAGATGGAGCCATTGATGTAATTACACTCCATGCAGCAACAGCACAACAGATTAAGTAAATGTTGATTTTTGTGAAGGCAGTTATATAAAACTGACTGTATTGTGTATAAAAAGCATTCATCCCTGACATTTCATGTTTTTCAAAACAAAAATCACAGTAAAGGCTTCATTTTACACCGATTAACAGCTGCAAGTTTCACTGTGCCAACTGGTTTGTACTAATAATTAAGTAGGCTGAGCTCGTTTGATATTATGACTAAAATACACACAAAAAAGTGCACTTACTAAAAAAGGCCCTTAAGGTAGTTTCTGTTTTATAACCTATGCCAAGGTCCTTCCATTAAATATATTCCCAGTGACTCAGTGTTGTAAAAGAAAACAAAACCTTACCAAAGAAGTGTGAATACTCTTTTAAAGGCCTTTTAAATGAAAGCACAAAATGGCTAGGATAACTTCTAATAACATTCCCACACATCGTGTCCTGGCTCAGCTGTCACATGGTTCCAGTGCCAGCCCGAAGCTGGTTTCACACAGAATTAAGTAACCCTGCTTCCCTCTGCGCTGTCAGCTCCTTCTGCCTGACATGAGCAGGCTTCAAATGATACCCAAATGTGTTGATTTGGCCACTTCAAGGGAAGCGCTAAACAACCGAGTACGACTCCTATTTCAAGTTGATGTGTGCATCCAAATTAAATTCATTTTCCTAAAAAGCTTGACAACATGTCACTTAGCCGGAGGCCTTGTAGTAACTTTGTATCACTGCGTACCAGAGCCAGATAGTGTTGGACTTCCTTGCCTTAGGCTGTTGTGTATGAAGTGCGGCTTACTGGTTGATAGGCTTAGCATGGTTCCTAAGTGGAGTAAAGGCACGAGGGGGCTTACTGGCTTCCTTTATGAATCCACAGAGTTACAAAGGTCTTCATCTGAAAAAAAACTTTGGTCTTATCCAATAAAGCTGCTGTGTTTCTTCTCTGTTCACTTCAAAGTGAACCCTTGGACACACACAGAGATGACTGGGGCTGAAATGCACTGCAGACAACACATTAAAGCTTCGACCGTATATTTTAAGCAGTCTCATATATCTCTCTATATCTCTCTCTCTATATATATATCTATCTCTATCTCTATATATATATATACACACACATCTTTATTAGGGGTGCAATGATATTCATATCGGTATTGAACCGTTCGATACAGTGCTTTCGGTTCGGTACGCATATGTATGAACAATACAAAATTTTTAATTTATTTTATCAACTTTTCTTCTGACGATGCTGTCTGTGTTGAGAGCTCAGTGGATCTGCGTTCGACTACTCCGCCTAGGCTGCACTGTCGAGAGCAGATCCACTGAGCGCAGCACAAGCTAGCAAGACAGAAGTTAAGCTCGTTGCAACATGGCAAATTGAACCTCCCCCACCCTCATTCAGACCTCGCCTTTGGAACTATTTTGGTCTTCATGTGAAGTATGACCCTGAAGGTAAGTGCGTCATGGACAAAAGTAAAACAGTATGTTGAATGTGCCACGCAATGCTCAATTACATGGGTGGGAATTACTGCGTTAGCGCAGTTTGCTCGTTAACGTGTTGACGCTGTCCAGCCCCACGCACGGGGCGATCCGCGGTAACTCGTTAACGGAGATTTGCCGTGTTGTGGCGTTAACGTCGTTTCAGATTAACGCTGACAGCACTAGTGGGAACACAATGAATATGACTGCACATTTACGCCGACATCATCCTAGTGCAAAGACAAGTGGAAGCAGACAAAAACAACAAGCACGCATGCTACAAACTTTACCCGAGTCATTTAGACAGCCGTTAGCACATGATTCTCCTTATGGGGACCTGATATGTTTAATATGCTGCTGAGAGTATACCCCAGAAGAAGCGTATAGTATAGCTTTTATTTTGGAAAGAGCCATTTCTCTGTAATAAACTCTCTTTTCCAAAGATGAGTGATTTCTCGATCAGATAGATTTATTATTTTATCCCTTTGTTGTTTCAGCAACATTAAATTTAAAAACTGTACTTTTGAGTTAAAATATATATTTATAATTTTAATAAATGACAAATTAAAAAAGCATGAACATTTTTTGTATCGAAAAAATATCGAACCGTGACACCAAAGTATCGAACCGAACCGTGAATTTTGTGTATCGTTGCACCCCTAATCTTTATATATACATATCTATCTATCTATCTATCTGCTGTGGAAGACTTAGAGGACACAGAGAAATGTCATCAGTTCTAGTGTTAAGGCACGTTCATGTCAAGACCCCACACTCACATCCATCTTTTATATACAATCAATGACTGTGCTCCACTTGATGCAATTAGCCAATTACAGTCAACCATGAAATGAAAGTAAAACTAAGTAAAAATTCAGAACTTCAACAAAGGCAAACATTAAGACAAAAGTTCCAAATTAATTTCATCCCTACTTTAAAAAACACAAGAAAGAAGTACTGAATATTACCCCACTACATCTGCCATGCTACATGAGGCACCGGATATTAACTATGGGGTATGAAACACTCCAATATGTGCAGTAGGGCTGCCACGATTTGTCGACTAGTCACGATTACGTCGACTATCAAAATCGTCGACGACTGATTTAATAGTCGACGTGTCGTTTGAAGCTTTGTAAGATCGCAAAAGACGCAGGAATAATAGCAGGATTTAAGAGTGTAATAACGGACTGAAACAGAAGATGGCAGCACAGCATGTACAAGGATGCCAGCTGCCGTTAAACCCCGAAGAAGAAGAAGCAGCTGTGTCCCAGAATTCATAGCGCGGCCCAGCTTAGTTTCCAACAATGGCGGTAGCTAGTTAGTTTTAATATTACTCTTATTATTCTTTCTGGGTCACAAAATAAACGTTTAACATATTTTCAGGCGAGAATGTAGCTGTGTAAACCTCAAATATCTGCTCAGTTTATCAGGACACCACATATTTTCAAAAGCGCTCCGACGTTTTCGGAGACGTCTGTTACCCACTAGCTCGATAGCTAGCCGGGGGCTAGGTCACTAGCGCCGTGAGAACACCGGACTCCCAGTAAATTGTTTTCAAACCCACCGCCGTCTTTCGCGACTCAGGTTAAATATATATGAGTCACTTAGATAAATTAAAAATGTTATTGTTTGGCTTTTTTTTAGTATTTTATTTGTTCCTGAGTAAATCGGTTTGGCTGAGATTAAAGTTATAGTTTTTACACAGCTGAATAAACTTCAAGCAGACAGCTGATTATCAGAAGTGTGAGATGCTGGAGAATATACTCCGGTGTCCTGTTATATTTTAGATAGCAAGGAGTTTATTAAACTTTACCGAAACAATCTGCAAATTTCATTAAAATTGAATAAACTATCATCTTGTCTTTATTTTTAGTTAGCACCTTAAAAGCTTAAAGCTGTAAGCTAATGATAGTTATATAAGAGCAGATGCTGCTGGTGCAATAAGCTGTAGTTTTATGTCCAGTGGATGATGATCTGATTAGTCGACTAATCGCATAAATAATCGGTGACTAGTCGACTATCAAAATAATCGTTTGTGGCAGCCCTAATGTGCAGTGCTGATTCATTTACACCATGACACAAAAACCTCCACTGAGTGCTGTATAAGATGACAGAGACCAAAATTTGTCATCCCTGATTGTCAGTTAGCTGAAGGTGAAGAGAAACCTGACAACGAAGGTAAAATTAAGTGTCCATCTTTATTTTTGGCATCCACAGATAGTGCCTGTGACGTCAGGAAAACCCACAGACAGTCCATGTGTGGTATTCAACATGTCCCAGGGGTATAGGGAGAATGTTATCAGAGCTTCAGGACAAGGGTATGGTTTCAAAACCACAGGACAAGAACAGAACCGATCAATAAGGAAAGGCCATTTAACACAACAGAAGAAGAGAGTCAGAGAGAGTCGTTTAGGTGTGTCAAAGGGGTACTCACGTTGACATTTGGTGCTGGTAAAATTACTTTCTCCCATTTACTGAGCTTATCCACTCATAAATAAGGCAGAAAAACAGATCCAATTGTCAAAAGTGATTGTTGACAACAGCCTCTGTTTTGTTCACGTCTGGGGAAATAAGTCTGCAAATTACACTGGCGTGGATATAAACGGGGCTCCACTGAAGCAGAGACTGAGCTCGGAGAGGAATACTTTTCCTGATGAATTATGCATTGTTCCACTTTTGTATCATCATGTATGCCACCACCACGTTCATGTTCACTCTGTGAAGAACTTTTTGTCCACTGCGAATTAGCAGCACCTCTCTCTAATCACCTTTCATGTCATCCACAGACAGTTTCTACAGGAGATGCGTTTGCAGTCAACCTGCAAACGACTGTGATTAAACAGCCAGTGTCAGATTGCAGGGACATGGTCTCCTTTTTATGTAATCAGCAACAAAATATGTAGCTTTATCACCAACTTAAAATTTAAGTTAACTTAATCCTTTTTATCCTCCAGATTGTTAAGTCCTGAGCCATCTATATACCACCACAAAAAAAAGGCATTAGTGGGCTTCACAAGGGTAATGGTGCCTTCAAGGTTGCCATTTGTAACTATAAATCTAGCTTTGAGCAGAGAGTACAAAAGGACAGAAGGAAGTGTGGGAGGGAGAGAAAACATCTTAAATTACTTGCTCTTCCAGTTCATCCCACGACCAGATCTCTGTCACGGGTTGGACTGACGTTTGATTGAAAGTGCAGACACGGCAAACCAAGACCCAATTAGCACGTTGGCTAGCCCCTGACCCCTGATGGCAATCTGATGACTACCAATAAATGTCTGTTAGATCACAGTGTGTCAATCACGTCTGGTGGCTCGGGAAGACGGAGCTTTGGTTTACTCCCACACTCGCACAGAAAAACGATCCAGGCTTCAAAGAAAATTGGACATATTTTATTTATGAACACTTTCATACACGTTGGCAGTCACGCATGTCATTTTCACTTCAGCAGCAATGCATTAAGGAGCTTTAATTGAAAGACACTTATACAGCAAGTGATTTCATTAAATGACTGATTGTTTTCTTGTGGCGTCACAATTATTTGTCTTTAGTCATTAAGACTGTTGGGTTGATGAGGATGTGCTGTGGAAATTAATGAGCTTTCACGCACAAGAAAAAGCATTTTTCACTCTGTTTAATTGAAAATGAGGCACTGTATTATTAATGCGAATACAGCATTATCCCTGGATGAGGTCTGCTGAACAGCCATCAGCGGTCAATAACGTATGAATGTCTCTGAATGTGGACATGTGATTCCCTACAAGCTGAGGGTGCAGAAATCTCATGTAGATGGAACCATGTAGCATCGCCTCCAATCCGTCCTCTCTGCTCAAAGTCACAAATCTTTCACCACGCCTTAGCATTCCACATTAGCACACTGATGTAGGCCTTGCCAACCTCAGCAAAAGAAAAAGGTTCATCTGGAGACACACTGCACCAGCCTTACACAAACTGTCCATACTGGGTCCAGTTCTAGGTTTTTGGGGACCTTATGGACATTTTTCAGGGACTCCCTCATAATCCTTAAATCAATTAAACATACTTAATATAATTTGTTGTGCATCACAGTTTCTATTGACTAAGCATAAATGGTCTCCATCTGTAATCATGTACTGTTTTAAATATTAGAGCACAATTTTTATAACTATTTTTTTAAAGCATCCCTTGCCATTGGGTTGCAGACACCTTTAGGTTCCCTGGCCCCTCTTTGAGTACCATGTGTTTAAAAAGTGCAATCGTGGGGCACCACTATAGCTCACTTGGTTGAGCAGGTAATCCATATGCCAATAGGCTGCAGGGGCCTGAGTTTGATTCTGCTACAGACCATTTCCTGCGCGCTCTCCTCATTCTCCTGTCTGCTTCCAGCTGTCCAACAAAGGCTTTTAAAAAATGCCCCAAAAATTTATTAAAAAAAAAAAAAGCCATCGCAACAGCCAGGTGGGATTCTGTGGTCGGGGGGGGGGAATAAAATAACACATTTAATACATCATTTCTGTTCCCTGTTGCTATTCCAGTGTGAGAATCTCTAATGCATTTGCAGTCATTTATTGTCCCGTGCGTTTTTTCTCGTGTGCTCTCCATCCCCTATGGCTGTCATCATATGTGAGGGGAGGAAGGCTGGAAGGTCCTCGAGGAGCATTGCTGACCCCCTAACCCTTCCAGTGTAGTCAACTAAAGGGAACTAGGGCCACTAATGACCCTGCTGGACCAAAGTCAAGTGCCTCAGAAGAAGACAAGCACCTTGCATTGCTGTGTGGGCTGTTGAAGCACCTTGTATAACCTAAGGTTAAAAGGTGATACAAAAGAGCACACTTAGCAGTCAAGCTTATGTAGTAGCCAGTGGAGCTGCTACCGAGGAAATAAAACTGCCTGCATGTTTACCTAAACCAATCCCAACCCTTAAATTAATTTCAGATCACAAACTGGTGAAGACGTAGAAAAATGTTCCTTTGCATAAATCACAATGATATCCATCACATTTATCTCCTCAAGATCAGAATAAAAACAGGGTTTGTTCCTGGCTGAAATAAGCATCACTACAAATATAATCTGAACATAATTAGTCCTTGTACAGTAAAGGAAATTATTGAGAATTGCCACTGTATAAATAAAACAAAATTAAATAGTCTATGACCTTTTTATGAACAAAAAAACTTTATTATGCTTGAGTAAATAATACTCCCCATTTGCATCATTTTACTACAGCGGTAGTGATTTTGCTTAGTGTTGCAGGAATCTTTACATCTTTGCATAAAAACCTGGAGAATGTGAAAGCGTAATCTTAGCTCCGTTCATCAAAATAAATCACAAGCTGTTTTACAGCCTCACAAGGAAGTTTAGTTTCTGAACTTTACAAAGGAAGACTGCCAGAAAGAGAATAGCCTCAACAACGGACACTTGTTCCACAAAGTAACTGCCACATATATGGAAGTTGTGTTGGTGGATAACATAAGAAGTCCCGTGTTTCACCGAGAAGATAAGCGTTGGCTATGTGAAGATCACAGAAGTTTGGAAATCTCTTACGACCGGATGTTTTTCTCTCCTACACCAGGGAATCTTTTTCTTTCCAAAAATGCTTTGCTTTACTTATCAAATCCTACCAAACTCCCCACTGAAAGACACTGAGAATGAAAGTGTAATACATTTAAAAAAGGTCAATCTACACCTTGCAACCCCGTCCAAGAGGGACCACACACACTCTGTGCATCTACAAGATAATTTGCTCTCCTACAAAGCACAGTTGCCGCCAACTCTTTTTGTTGTTTAACAGTTAGATTCTGGGGGAGGGGCAGCAGCTGTTAGCTGAGCCCAGCTGTCAAAGATGGCTGGCATAGATGAGAGGGGAGGAGCGGATTTGAGCAAACCTGTGCATGAATGGTCCCAAAGGAAACTCACTTTAAAAGAGTTCCCCCAACAGCCCAGATGATAACTGGATGTCTCTGTTTACCTCTGCGTCTAAGGCATATTGGCAATCCCATGCACTCATTACATCCGCTAAATACTGTGATGAAGATAAACCATGATTGACTTGGCAATGATGATGAGGTTTCGCATGAAATGTCTACATAGTCTGCATATTCTTAAAACTTTGGTCCGACTACACACTTCACCAGCATCATTTACAAGAAAAAGTCCAGATGCTCCCGTGGTCTCGTTGCACTACGTCCAAACACAATACAATAAACTACACAGGGCAAATTGAGGTGGACTTGGGCCACTGACTGAAAAGATTATGATTTACAGGGTAGGAGTTTATGACCCCCCCCCCCCCCCCCTCCCCCCCTCCTCATAATTATTATGCATGAACTGAAATGAGGAAAAAAATGTTAAGGAAACTGTGGTACAGCTCAGTCTAGACTACAATGCACATTTGCTTTCATGCTGTTCACGCCATGTTATTTCTCAAACCGTACATTAGCACAAATTGAATTCTCCGTCCTTCATTTCCTGTGTTGGAGCCTGGCTAGTTCACTGTGGTCACTGTTGAGACCACTGGAAGCCGGGCAGCATTATGATACTTAATGACACGGCTTTAAGCGGACTACGTCAGCTGTTAAAATGAAGGCTTTTAGCAACTCTAACCTGGATTTTCTCTTTGCCACTGCTACCATGGAAGATAATAATTTCAAAGTAAGACTCAGTACTGCACGTTCTTTCATAACAAAAAATATTTTTTCTAATGAGAAATATAACCAACGATAATTCATCTACCCGTTACCATGATAGCACCATCATCTGTCCATCATAGCTTCTGTTATTTGGACTGTGGATGACAAAAATGTCAATATATGTATGCTTGGTCTTGCAAAAATATATGTATACTCTACTGAAAACCCCAAAACAGAAATCCTCACAGGACATGAGAATAAAAAGCCCTTTCATGTACAACTTCCAATATGCCCCCACCCCCCGAATGAATCATTGCTCAAAGCCAATGCAGCTCCCTCTCACCTCAAACCACCGAATCCAGAGTTAATCAATGTGTCCAGCTTCAAAGCCATTGGCCTAAAATGCTCAATGAGCTGCATGGCAATTACAGTACATTATAGCTAACAGCATCCAAATCAGCAGACACCCCCCCACCCCACCCCACCCACACCCCCCGCCAGACCAGCAGTGCAGACAATAGAGTCTAACAAAAAAACTATACTGTTATTTTTCTTAACCTGTCCACAAGGTAAATGAAAGAGAGGATGAGATTTCTTACAAGTGTGTTTTTCAGCCAGGATTGTTCCTCTGCTTTTCAGCTGAAATAACCTATGCAGAGACAATTATGTAATCCCTCACCAGCTTCCCGCTTAACTATCAACGGCATTAGCTGGCAAGCATGACTAAGCTAGAGCTGTCCCAAGCACAGAGGTAAGATAGAGGGCGAGTTATCCTTTATCTATTTTCATAGGGAAACCTAAACATTAAATCCATCCAAAGTATTAGGAGCAGTGTACAGCCACCGTGTAGCACCCCAGGGAACAGGAGCTCCCCAGAGGATACACATGCAAAAACAGAGAGGACACACGAACTCCACACAGTGAACTGCCCCAGTTTGAACCCAGGGAGCAGTGCTGAGAACTAAGCCACCATCGTATGGGCTGTGCGGGCTGATAGATCCACCGTCACAGCACTTATTGGTTTTTAGACTTCTGTTTTAATGCTTCAAGATATGCAATTTGATCATGGCATGATGCAAGGAATCACATTCAAGAAGTCTTGATGCA
Organism: Aulonocara stuartgranti; assembly: GCF_965226115.1. Taxonomy (NCBI): domain Eukaryota; kingdom Metazoa; phylum Chordata; class Actinopteri; order Cichliformes; family Cichlidae; genus Aulonocara; species Aulonocara stuartgranti. The sequence goes on along the minus strand of NC_138959.1, from coordinate 7,010,648 downwards.
TGCTCAATCATCCAGGTAAGAAAATCCCAAAAAGTTGATTCTGTTCATCTGGACGTAGCGTTTTCAGTGCCAGAAACGTCACTCATCCAGGAAGTCACATGGAAGTGGTGGATCTGACTGAAAACCTAAGGAAAATATATGGCACTATGCAGAATGTTAGCTGCACTGATGGGTGTCTAAACAGGTTGATAATTTACAAATTAATGTATAAGACTTGAAAAAAATGATCAACATCATAAACTCATCAGGAAAGTCAAGAATTTAATGAGAAGTAAGGTAGGGTTTGTGTTAAGGAATTTCTGACTGTTTTTCATTAACAAAAAGACAGACATGCACCAGCCCATTCACAGCAGCCAGAAAGGCATTTTATTCTTTCATTCTTTGACTATTTGGCAACCGAGGTCTGTGGTTTCTGTGTTATACTCAAGTCAAAGCAATGTTCAAGCTGGAGGAAACATATCCCCTGAACATTCAAGCTACTTGGAAAATAATCCCTGGTATTATCTGCTCATAATCTTGAATGGATTTTTGACTACAAGTACAAATACGACCCAAAGCGAAACCGTTCTGGACTTACAAACTGGAGGGAAAAAAACAAAAAGCAAAAAAACAAAATCAAGCCAGCGAGGGCAGCTCTCCCTAAACGTACACAGAATTTATCTTGCAACTAAATTGGTTTGCTTCACAACTGGCTCCTAGCGTTGGCGTTTGTGGCTTTCAGTGTGTCAGATTTGACACAGCTCTCTTTCAGTAGCTGTGGGCTGTAGCTAACCACCCACACAACCCACTGGAGACCAAGCAGATTCCCTTCACCAGCTTGACAACACAGATCATTCTCATCATTGTCCCCTCGAGCACTGAGCAGACATTTATTGCCTAAAGCATGTGACTGGTCAAAATATGACTAATACTATAGTGAGCAAGTCTATAAATGCAGTTCCTTTACTGTAAAAATGAGCTGAGGCTTATAGAAAACTACTGAAGCTACTAGAATATAGTGCAAACCACCAACGCCTACAGTTTCCAGAGGGTTAACACCACATCACTTTGGATGACATGCACAATTGAAGCACTAGAAGCCAGCATTTTATGCGCCCGGAGATGTTGTCATATTTCTGCATCTTCGCACCAGTGACCAACGCGGGAGCCGCCACGCAACGTCAATCACAAACTGACAGGTCCACGCTGATGGCCAAAGGGGGACAAAGCAGCCTTCCTCTGGTCCAAGCCCCGAGATTTGTGCATTTTTGACTTGTTTACCAAGATGGGTGTCCAGAAGAGGGGAAATCTAAAAGATTTATGCATATAAATCAAATCAACCGCTCAAACAAAGAAATTCCTTCACACGCTAAAATGTGAGTAATTCAGACCTTTGCAGCAGTTTATGATTATAATTTACGCCAGCTCCTAAACAGCACTCGCAGACTGTGTCCCTTTTGTACAGTCCCAGCTTTACAGCCGAGGAATCTCTGAGGAAGAAGAAAAGAGCCAGTGTCATGCGGTCAGAAGGCATTTTAGTCAGACAAAAATTTGTGTCAGCACTTTCTGCAAGGGAGCGAGAGGCCAGCGTTCAGAGCTGTTAGCCTCTTTCTCAGAGGAGAGCCAGGGTTTAATGGGACTACTCTTCCACTCCATTTGCCTGCTCACATCTTGCAGGCCACAGCTGCATACATGTGAGCCAGTGACTGTCGCTCTGCATACCTCTCTGCAGCCTGGGAGCTCCTGAACCCACTTTAACAGCTGACAGAAGTCGTTCGTCTTCAGGCGCACACTTGAACATCGAAACGGACTATGGACAAAACGCACGTGGATGAGACAACACTTCGTCCTGGTAATAAGACTGCAGAGGTCGCTGACAAATTACGCATTTTCGTACCTCCTTACCGGCCCTCGAAATTATCGCACCACATCCTCATGCTGCTGTGTGGGTTATAGTTTTTCTGACTGTGACAACACCAGAAGGTCTTGCTCTGACTTTGGATCCATTTCAGACCCAAACAACAATTTCATGGCTGGCTGGTCTCAAAGTAATTACATATGACCTCAAGCCGGAGCATCGATCAGTACCCGGGACACTTCTGAAAAATAAGACTATTTTTGATAGACAGCTTCTTTAAGAGAAGACAGCACCTCTACCGTATGGACTATGGAAATTCACAGTGAAAAAGAAGCAGGCTCTATGTTTCATGCATTTATTTCCTGTTGACAGAGTTTTCAGAGTTAACTCACATTCCCAACTCCCGTCTCCTGAAAAACAAGTGTTACATGTTCAACTACTAAATCTTTAAATAACACAAATTTGAAAGAAACAATTTGCTAGAATTAGCATTCCGTATATAGCAGCTTGAAATGTAGTGCCACTTAAACAAGCAAGCTGCTAACTCCCAGTTTAGCCTTCTAACCAAGGGTGTCAAACAAAGGTCTACAATCTGGCCCACAGGACAGTTTTGGAAAATGTGAAGGAGGGCATAAATTTTGCACTTTTAATTAATTAATTTATTTATTTAGTAGTTTTACAGCTTTTCCTCCTGATAAAGACCTCCCCCATGGCAATACCACAACAGAGTAATAAAGTAAACAAATGGGGAAAACAAGTTCCTGTTTTTTGAGGCCACAGTCATTTTTTTAAGAAACATGCTCTGTATACTAACAAAAGCTTTCGGCTTTATAATTACAGGACAGTTTTTGTTCTCATTTTGTGGCCTACTTACACATTGCAAGCTTAACAACATATCTACTGTTCTGTGAGTGTTCCTATACCCCAGGACTTTTCTGTGGTGCATCTGTAGGTGTAAAAAGGTCCCAGCTACACACCGGTTCCTGTGCCATGAAACTTAAGAAGACTCACCATGAGCAGACAACAAATCCGGCTTTGAGGGCAGCGAGGCGCTACATTTCGCTGGGCTGAACCACAGTCCCAAACCCTCTCCAGAGGGGACACCCAGCAGCTCTCTACAAAGGCAATAACAGTGAAATAAAACACTTTAAGGTGAGCAATGAACTGAAAGGGCCTTGTATTGACACACAAGAGAAACAGCAGACACTATTTGACATCCGACTCAGTGGAGTGGCAAGTCCACAGAGTGAACAGCCTGACCTGTCACTGTTCACTCTGCTGTGGATCTTTTTCCAACAGAGAACACAAACAGCTTTCGGGGCTACAAGGCCTGATTGTTAGGGCGGACTGGGACAGCAGACAGTTGTCATATTCCACAGAGGGTGGAATCTGACATAAAGTACTGCTTTGAAAGTTGTGATGTAGAGGCTCTAAGTAGTCTGACCGAAAGTCTGATTATGTCATTAGATGTTGAGTTAAGGACGGGGGAGAGAGGGACCGAAATATCTGTGTGGGTGATGTTAGCAGCCATGTGATTAACACGAAAATGAGTGGGAACCGGAGAGATGTAAATGTGAACGGCTATTGTTTGGCTGCTCCCAGTGTCGAGCATTTAAATTAACATCTTTAATACACACAGGCCACCCAGTGGTAACATTACATTACATCACATACTGCGTCCCCCTTAATGCTCATAAGTACGGTAATCTTCGGCAGCATTTATTAGCTACAGGGGACCCACTGAGCTCATTCCAACTTCATATTTTTATTTTACACTCTACAAAAGTATCCCTGCATGATTCACAGTTTAAAATAATACTTATGCATCTCTAACGGGGACTTGGTGCAGCCTCTCACCTCATCCACTGTCTGAACCCCCCCCCTCCCCAACCCTTTAACCCGAGACAGCATGAAAAAGGTGGACCACGTTGGGGAGTGTCAAGCATGGGGTAGACATGAGAGAGAAACTGAGGACAAAACATTCATAATGCCCTGGATAATAATTTTAAACACTCAGTGTAACCAACTTTTGCAAATGTTAACTTTTTCTTCCCTTAATATGACCTAAAATGAGCATCCAGAGGTGTTTTTGCAACCTCAGGTATTTCCCCCTAGTGGCCATTAAAAAACAAACAAAACAACAAAAACAACAAAAAACTGACCGCCTGGCAACCGCCTAACAACCGTCTGTCGCTAGGGAAAAATGAGTACTCCCCAACCAGTTGCGATCAGTTGCTGAATGCTACTGTGATATCATCTACCAGCAACGCAGGCCTAAAGACTGGTTTAATGACCCCTCTGTGAGCACCAGTTGCTATGGGAAAAGCTGTATTCCCTGAGCAGCTGGTGAGTGGTTACAAGAGGTTGTTTGCCGTTCGTAAATGAAACTGGTTACAAAGAGATATATGTTGCCGTGCACGTAAACCTCACAATTACTTTGGTTGCTAAGGAGATTGACACAGTGACCTATAGTTTGCATGGAACTACACTTGTCTGTAAACACCAACTACACCCTATGAGGTAGTGAAACTGTTTAAGTTATGCCTTACTGCTACACCTTTACTTTGAAGGTGAACTTTCTCCATTTCCTGCTTTGTGTCGCACATTTTTTTAAAGTTTCTCTACTGTTTGGTGATTGGTTAATGAGTGTTTGCGAACACTAGTGTCATCCATGCACCATGGGTGACCAAAGAAAGGAGGTTTTTGGAACTCCCCTGTATTTTTTCACCAATTTCACTTACACCAACCTCTAGGAAACTCTTAAAGCTGGCTGGAAAATACACGTTTTCCCCTCGGCCTGTGTAACTGAGGCCTAAACCAACTTTCTTCTGTTTTACTGGTCTAGCAAGTGGCAAGGATTTCTGTGTCCTGGTAGAGCTGTGTGCCAGAGATGCCCAGAGTTGAAATCGATGCCATATGAAGCCAAGAGTATAAAAAACCTGACAGAAACCAAACATTTAGAGCAGCCTGAAGCCTATGCTATTGGCTTACAGGGCTTGGTTGTGCATATCCTGACCTCATTAGAAACACTGATTATGATTAATCTGAGCACCCACCATTACATCAGTGTATGTATGTATGTATGTATATATATATATATATATATATATATATATATATATATATATATATGACAGAAAATAAGGAAAGGCATAACAGAGCCAATTTAAAGTTGCACTGGCCCATAGAGATTTTTGGGTACTTTTTATATTAAGACAGCAGCAGTGAGAAGACAGAAAGTTGGGGGTGGGGTTGTCACATGCAGCAAATGCAACATAGCAGGGATGTGCACTGTACCAAAAAAGCTACATGGAATCATGTTCAATAGCAACTTAACTAGCACACACTTTTGGAGAGAGGACATTACTTGCACCAGTTTTTGTGAAACAAATATTTCCCTAAAAGCTTCCAGTGTGTTTTAATATTTTCATTCAAGCTTTCTGAAGTCCCCATTTCAACTCTCACGTCTCCCGCTGCCATCCTCCAGACTCAATGTAGATAAATTTCCCACATCAACTAAGAAAAAGAAACAGAAGGTCATTTCTGCACAAAAGACAGAAAAGAATACGGCAACACAGTAATCAAGTTTTCTCAAGGGTGTCACGCAGAGTTTGAATACTTTTTTCCCCCCATTTTCTAATTATAGTTTGCACATTGCTCTCTGTAGGGGACACTTTATAAGACTTAATCTGTTTTACACCAACTTGCCAACACATTAATTAAGCTGAGCAAACCAAAAGTCTAAATAAATTACAGCAGGAATCATGAGAGGCAGTAAGAATAACTCCATCATTCTGAGTTAGACGCTTAGAAATATTTTTGTTCTGGGATTTGCAGGCTTAGAGGGGAAATCTAAATAACGTCTGTGATGCTATGCTTGGGGTAACATTTGACTTTTTTAACTGAAAGCAAACATGAAAGCCCACATCGTGATCTTTAAATAAAATGTCATCTCCTCTATCAAACACTATTTTTTAACTGCAATTTTTCTTACTGTGAATTTATCTGACATAACATTTCCAAGGAGATCTGGTTATGCGAGTTTAGTGCGTATGCAAGTGAAACAGTCTGCAGAAATACAGCTAATGGTTCGGGGTTAGAGAGAGCTAGCAGAAGCCATAGAAAGCCACTCCCCTTGTCACTCCAATCCAGAAGGGTCACATTGTTTGGGCAGCTGCCCCCCAGCAGATGATGATTAGAAGAGAAAGAAGGGCGAAACACGTCCCTGTGCTGCTTGTCTGGTTTAGAAAGATACGGCTTGTTGCGGCTAAGCCTGGTGCACAAAATGAAAAAACATCCACAGAAATCCTAATCATCTGGCAGAATAAAAAGTAAATTCTCTTTTGTCTGCTGGGCTTCTGTGTTATTAGCCGAACAGGCCAAGAAATAAGATCAAAACGAATTATGTGACCAACACACTAAGTCCCCATTTCACTGATAAATAAGGCATTTAAGCTTTCCCTCTCATCTCCTCCTCAAAGGCCATGAGTGTTTCAGCTTTCATGTAATACAAATGCCTCTGTGTAAAGGCTAGCACTTCATTTTTGCCTTTTCAAGCTAACATCATGAAGAAGCCACTGTTCTGTCCAATTTGAGAAACGGGTACTCAAACAAACTTGCCTGCAGCTACACGCTCAGAGAGTAGGGTCGTTTGGCCCCGATCGCATTTTCCATTTCTGAGATATCTAGGACAAAAAACACATGATAACCTAACATCACTTACAAATATTTAAATAAATCACCAATTAAAATGAGTAAAAACCAATTAAGACAGGTGATGGAGAGAATAAGCAATGCAAACTAATATGGTGGGCTCTTTAATTACACGCTGTAGACTAATTTAGAGTAAACTTGGTACAGTTATTAATTTTATGCCCCCGACTCAGGTCACATAAGAGGCAATGAAATTCAAATTAGTTTTAGAAATAGAAACAAACAAACTTTTTAAAAATAACAAAAGAATTTTTTCAATCCATTATAGGTGAGATGCACGGTATCAAAGCATAGGAAGCTATTTTTGGCTGCTCCCTTGCCACTAGGGGTCACCGCAGCAGGTAGCTCCACCTGTTTGATTTGGCAGAGTTTGATGCAAGACGCCCATCCTGACATAAACCCCACAGGGATTTGTGTCTCTGGCTGGAATCGACCGAGCGACCTTTCACTTGTCAAGCGAAAGGTCGCTGGCAGCTGGAAAACTGTAGTAGCATTCAGTAAAGGTCCCACTTTATCACTTGTTGTTCACAAAGAGCCAGTCAAGAGCTGAACCACGAAACATATGAGCAAATTTACTCATTATATGATGTAAGTAAGTGTAATTAAATCTAAGTGTAAGTAAAGCTGCAATGTTTCAAACCTTGCATAAGTATAGCAGAAGTTTACCTGCAATGGGCAAGAGGTGTTTTAAACCTCATTTTGGGCCAAAGTAACTAAAGTCTTTTCTTGGAATTAAACTTAGGGAATTCTCCCCATTCATTTAGATAGCCTTGGTCCTGTTTACATGAAATAACTGCCTGAAGAGGTTACCAAGATGGCTGCTGAGTGTCTTCTGCTTCTAGAATGGCATCTTTGCAAACCTTGGTCATGTCATTAGCAAACACTGTTACCGCGCAGCATGCAGCCTCCTCAGCTTACATGCTGCTGTGCATAATGAACGTAATGAACACAGGACACCTGTCCACATAGCAGTTACACCCGTCCACCATCTGCATAAATTTAACCAACACTTTTCAACTTTTGCTACCACTGGTCAGTGTTTAAAAGACGTTGGTGAATTCTAATGTGGTACAGTTGTAACAAATCGGTCTGTGAAATTTCTTCCCTCCTAGATATTTCACGATCAGGTGCAAGCGCACAGTGGAAACATTTAGGAACCACTGATTCAGCCACATAAAGCCACTGAGGTGCATAAAAGTCGGCAACGCTGTTGACTCAATTAGTGCAGAGTTCCAAACCAGCTCTCGGTGTTGCCAAAGAGCTCTTGTAGGTGCAACGTGCAGGTGATTTATAGGTACAAAAATCCAACATGACCACATAGGCTTTGTATCCAAAAGTACTTCATCACCTGCTCTCACCCACCATACTGCAAAAATAAAAAGCATCAGAGACAATGCTGCTGCCTACTGCAAGTCAGGCCCATTAGTCTTTTATCTACAACTTCTAACATAAATCTACTCTCATCAGAAGACAACAAGGCATTTCCCCTGAAATGGATGTGTAAGTGCTGCACAGTTGCTTTTTCCCCCCCATTACTTTTCCAAGACCAAAATGCAATTTCTAAAGTGACAGTCTGGCCTTTAATCCTAAACTGGTGCAGCACTCTTTCCAACACTCACCTTCTTCAGCATCCTTTAAGCACAGATGACCTTTATTCCCAGGCCCAAAATGAGAAATGGTGCCTCTTGTGCCGAGATTTCAGCTCATTAAAACATGTTGCTAATGCTGCCTTGTGGGGAGCCATCAGAGAGAGGCTTAAAAGCACTTTATGCCATCCAAGCACAAAGGTTTTGGACTGCTTTGTCAGAAGAGCCAAAACTAGATATACAAGTATAAGCTGTAAAACAACACAAACACCTCCAGCACCTACTTAAGAAATCAGCTGCCTATGTGCTTAACGTTTTATCACAGGAAACAAAAATAGAACATCTGAACAGCAGCTCGGCAGGTGTGCTGCGCTTTGAGTTGGAGGTACATGCTCGAATGACAATGTTTCATGCCTTTATCGAATCACGCTGAATTATGAGACATCAAGTTTAAAATGCTACGAACCTCCTAAACAAACACATGCCATCTGCTGGTCTACACTCAGCAAAGCTTGAAAAGTCTGCAACAGCTATTTTGAGCTTCATCTTATAATCAAGATGTTAATCAAGATGAATGAAACGTTTAAGCAAACACAGTCTGTAAGCCGTCCTGGCAGAAGAGCTGAAGCCTCCACAGCATGGCGAATGGGATGTGGTTAGGCAGCTGGCTTAAAGCATTGCCCAGGATTAGCCCCTTTCTTAGAATTCATCTCATTACTCCAGTTACATCTCATAAAAGGGTGGGTGATGAAGAAATATTACTCAGTTGCTAATATTGCAGCTAAAGTAGAGCCCCCTGTGAAATATGTTTCCGCCTCTCTTTTTATATCTAGACACCAGACATACACATGGAGGAAGCATAAAGACTGACAGTCCAAAGCAAGAACATGAATGAGCAGAGTTACTGCTAATTTTCTCAGCTTTTAATGGCTCTCCAGCCTGAAAATAAACATGAAAAAGCACAGTGTATATATAATGTGACTCACAGGAAACACTGACCGTGTCACTAGCCAACTACCTCTGTGACTCCACGTTAAAAATGTATGCTTCAAGGCCTTCTGTGTCTTGTTTGCTTAATGAAGACAAGACATAATATAGTTTCCTTGGAACTGGCATTAACACTCTGTGGGGTTTTCAGCTGGATATCAATTAGAGGCTCATTAGACGTTTAGAGACGGCAGTCTCTCTGGCTTCCTGTCGCCCACTGTGAAAGTAGCTGACCCTAACCTTGAGGGAAGGCTGGTTCCCTGTGTCCTTTCAGCCCTGGATAAAGAGCCATCAAGGAACTGCGTAAGCCATGCTTCCTTTAAATCTTGCCAATCAGAAATCACATCGCTTAAAATTAGAAACATGTGCCTGTGAGACGTAAATGGGAAAAGCAACGATTTTGCTTGTCCAAACAACATGAATCAACTAGTTAGGCTATCGCATATTCTACAGACATCTAATAACTGATCATAGTGCCCAATATTGGTGTGATATCAGAATTAGCATATCTGCTCATCCACTTTGTTAGTACGGTTTCGGCTGCTCAGGAACAGAAAAAGCAATAGTCTTGTCGATCACATGACACAGACTCAGTGCAAATAGACATGGTCAAGATAATCTAAGGAAGTTCAAACCAAGCATCAGAATGGGGAAGAAAGGTAATTTGACTGACTTTGAAAGTGGAGTTAGTGCCAGATGGGATAACAGAGAAAATATCCAGTGAGTGGCAGACCTCTGGGTCTGCCTTGTTGATGCCAGAGGTCAGCATGCAGTGCTACATGTACAGATTGTTGAGAGTGTTGCGATGTAAAGTGTTCGCCGCAAAGAGAAATGCATTTAGTGCAGTCTGCGCACTGTGTATTTGCATGTTCACTCATCCAGGCACATGCAGCTTCTCTTTATCCATGTGTAGTTTGGGGCAGAGGTGATGTGGAGTATTTTTAGACACACTCAAGGGGGGACTGTGTGTCCTGACTGCTAACACAATGAGCCCTCATGCCTGAACAAGGACATATTTTGGAGACTGGAGGCTAAAGCAGTAGACCACTCCCCTACCTTGAAAACAAGCCACTTTTTATTAAAATGAGCTCCAGCGTTCTGTAAAGAAGGTCATTTATTGGTTAACTCACAATATTTCGCTTTATCACACAAGCACAGATTCTTTAAATACAGAGTTAGATTAGCTTGCATTCTACTTACATTACTCTAAGTTTTAAAAAGAATACAGAGTGGTAGAAGCATGCCCCAGTAGAGCCAGAGCTGAGACTTTTCATTGCAAAGGACAAACCCATGCAGCTGCAGGGATTGTGGTCAGTAAACTAACATTTGCATGAACTGAGAAAAAATCTTTTTGATCTGCAGGTGCTTTCCTTTCTCAAATTTATGTTCACAAAGTGTGCGTGGCTTACCCATGTTGGTCTCAGTAAAATACAATAGTTTCGCTTAAAGGAGTCTTAAAAATAGCCTGCACGCTGTGCCACGTAGCATTACAGGGCTCCACACTGACAGTAAGCAGAGAAAGGGCCACTTCACTTAGCTACGAGTCCTTCAATCAACAGTTGCTGCTTGAAGGCAGTGCATTCAACATACTCAGTCAAGCATTATGTCTACAAAATTGCTTCTTTTGAAAACTTATACTGTACGTTAACATTTTTTATGCAGTTATTGCAACAGAAATCTGTACAAGTTCAAACTACTACCTTGAAATGCTTTTGTGGGGTAATAGTTTCCAGCGCCAGCCTTCCTGTGTACTCAATTAGAGCTCAAACAGATACATTTTTATTCTACTTGTACTTAGTAACATACCGTGACCACAAGTTCAACAATGTTTAGTTTAGCCTACTTTATTTACTGGAATTTAAACTTTCTTGCACAATTCACCTTTTTTACCATCAAGTGCCCCCTAGTTCAAGTGACGACGATGATCACAATGATTTATCCCACTATAACCTGTAGATCGATAAAGATACAAAAAATTACCATTGGATTACTGGAACAGCATCAATATCATGATGTCCCATCGTAGGCAGCGGGAGCCTGGAATGTCTGCAAGCGATCAGCAGTTAAGCTGGGAACACACTGGAAGCAATTTGATAGTTGCACATCACTCTGAAGCTCAAGGCTGGTCACTCGTGGACATTCCAGGCTCCGGTTGCCGGGTAATCCTCTAATGTATTTGCTTCCAGGATATTTATCAATCTCACCGCAACAGTTACTTTGCTTGTAGTCACAGAATGTCATTTACTTATATGCTTTCTGATTGCCACATTGCTGCGAAACATTTACAGTATGTACTTGACTTTAATTTTCTCTTCTTCCCTGTAATACTGAAAATGGTATGAAGTATTTTCCTGGGTATCAGTAACAAGTTTGACATTCAAGTATCATTGAAACCACAATTACTGCACACAAGTTGATGGATCTCAGTTGAGCAGGTAGAACTGCCTTGTTCTTTTTTCTTTTTAAAAGTTATGTACATTTTTTTCAAGCTGCATGTAATCTATTTTTAATCAACTTAAGCCAGGCAAGCCCCTGGGTTTGTGATACACTAGCAAAAATATATTTTCTTTTTTTGGCACTCTTTGGTGCTGCATACAGAAAAAAAATCATTAGGGATTTGTTTTGATCTCTCATTCTGCAATTGTTCTAATCACTGTTGATTATATATTGGTCGAAAATATATTCAATATTTATAACTGGAAAAAAGGGGGGGGGGGGGGGGGGGGAAATGAAAGGTACACAGTCCTCCACAGAGACCAATGTGTAAAGAAATTCATAAGTATCTTTTTCCCCCCAGGCTCCATCGCTCTACTGGGTTTCATAAAAATTGTCGAGGCAATTTTTGCTTAATCTGACAGTAAAAATAGACGAATCCCACTGAATGTACACCTTGTGTCATTCAATTTTATATTGAATCAGACTGTAGGACAGTGAGAGAAACCCAGAAGCTGTACTGGAAACCTGAAGACTTGTTTACTGGAAAGAAATTATAGGGATTTGGTGACACAAACTGGGCAAACCAGAAAATACAATAGAATAGCCTGCTTACTGCTGATAAGAAACTAATGTCATCAACTCACAGGAATGTGTAAATACTCAAAATATCCATGGTACACCAACTGATTTAGCACGCCAGAGGTCAGGGTTCAGCAACTTAAGCTCATTCTTGAGAGATTTAAGGTCACATGAAATGCTTTGAGAATAAACGTCCACTATTGTTTGAGCTATTGTACAGGGGTTGACAAAATCGTTTAAATACTACTAAAGTTAGAGCAGTACAGGCTAGGGCTAAAGTGCAGTAGAATGTGGTCAGAAGCCAAATCAAAGTCCAAAACGTTCTGGGACTCAACCCATAAAAATGTGTCTGAGAGCACCCCTTTAAGGTTATTTTGTGCCTTCTGAAGCACCTCTAGTGCTTCTATTCATCCCCCAACAAGGCCTACCAATGACTCTTGGGTCCATGTTCTGATCTGCTAAGATAATCTTCAATATTAAACTTTGATGTTTACCACAGATGTTGATATTTACTTTCTGGACAAGTTTGAGGTCCACGCTGTGCAGATGTACATGTGGTAAGAAAGAGACTTCCATGGACAGGAACAGGACATGCAAAAGTAACGATGGAAGACATGCAGAGGTGCACAGGAAGTTGATCTTTAAGTGGAGACCAACTGCATTTAAATAAGAATGCTTTCCTTATTTGTCGTGCTTTCGGATGTATGATAAGCACTGACATGAAAGATCTTTATCAGAGCATAAAAAAAAAGATGCTTCTGTAGTTGTCAAGCACAGCGGTTCCACCATGTTAAACACTCGTCACATGTAGCAGAGTATGAACACAGCTGAGCAGACAGTGGTGCAGCGTCACCATGGCAAAAAAAACAAAGGCATTTTCACTTTCTCTACAACCTTAACCACCTGTACATATGTATTTATACAACATGTATAACAATTAGAGAATTGGTATCTGTATCAAGATTGAGATGGGTCTGCACCCTAATAGCAGGGTTCTGGTTGGTCTGTATTTTCTCCAGCCACTGGAATTCTTTTTCTTACTGTATTTTATTCATTGTAGTTCCTAAATACAAAGGGTATCATTGACAACAATTCTGTCTCTGGACTCTCAACAATGCTACTTTTCATAAAACTCCTATTCTCTACACTCCTACTCTTATCGTCACACCCTGCTTTAGCACACAAAGCAAGTGAAGGCAGCTGTATTAACAACAAGGAGCCCACTATATTCCACAGACACAAAAATGCCTGTAAAATTATAATGAACTTAACCCATTAATGGCTCTTCTCATCACAAAGCTGAGGCACATCTCCCCACACAGAACAATACTGGAGCTATTTAGATTCGACAGAGCACTAGTGTTTCTTTGACAACCTCACACCAGCCCACATATCACAACACAAAGCCTTGGCAGCCACATTGTCAATGTACAAACATTAAGTAGGTGACATGGCGCTCACCCCTATTTGTCTTGTTTTGAACCCCGCGATGGATGGCAAAGACCCCCGTGATCGTCTAACAGTTACGCAAGCTGCTGTCAGCGACGAACTCAAGGTAGAGGAGTTACAACGCCTGGATGATGATGTGTTTGCCGTGTGTGCACAGAAGGTGACAGAGTGAAGACGCTAAAACTAAACATCTTTGGAGTGAGGGGCTAGAGGTCACGGGTTGCTCCTGACAACATTTAAAAGTCGAAGCTGCTGGCATTATGCTGTAGCTGTTGTTCCAGCTATGAGACAAGGCTTTCAAGCCTGATAAATACTCTGTCATTCATCTGCCATCAGCAGCTGGGGCTGACTCAAGCAGCTGCTTAATAGGCTAACAGGGATCTTTGGTTCCCAGGTGGAAGTTTGAGTGGCAGACTGATTGGATACAGCCACACATCCAATCTTTGTTATCTAGAAGCCTGACCATCATGGCAGAACCAGGTAATGTAACGTAATCTAAGAGGTAGCAGACATAAAAGAATGCATGTGCTTCTTAAGCTTGACCAGTAAGAAATGATTAACTTGATTTCATTAAGGTTGCAATGCAGAAATAAGCTCAAAGACTCCAGTGACAGCAGCAACTGCCAGTATGATATATATCTGTGCAAACTACAGGGAGAGCAGCAGAAATGACTTCCCACACATCCCAGCACAGGCTTCTGGTCTTCTTGGCTTCTGGTATTCATTCTAATACATCACTCTGAACAGGTCAGCATCTTTCAGACTTTAAAGGCCATTTACAGACACTTCTCTACATTCACACTGAGCCGCCAAAACACCAGAACAACACTGAAATTCTTCTGCAGGAAATTTACTGGCACCCGTGAGGCTTTCCACTACGTCCAAATTGTTTTAATTTACTGTTTACGCTGCAAACACAGTGTGCCAACAAGCCAATTCTCATTATGATGATGACTGTGATTATTAGAAGTAGCTAGCTCTGATGTTTGGCTCCCATCGGTAGATGCTTTGCCCACACAGACTGTGACCTCGACATAGGATTATTTGTGCATTTATTATTTACTATATTTTTTTAAGTAAGTCAACAACGAAAAAGGATGTAGGCTTTGGTGGGGAAACAAAGAAAACTGTAGAAGAGGGTATGAATATCTGACTCCACAAGCAGCCATTTATCCCCATTATCTGTACTTATTTGAAACAGCAAATGTTGTCATACACCTTCTCTTCTGAGACGTGCATAGTTACCACAGTGCTGTAAGTGTATGGTAAAAATCAACTAGTGCAAATAAGCAAATTCTTCTTTTAGATGCACAAAATACAACGTTGAAAGCTGAAAATGCATTGCATCAATATTTATTGATTTAATGTTACAAAACCATAACCGATTGCATCCACTGCAGAAAAAAAGCACTTTCGATCCAGCTGTATTTTTGGTTTCGACGGGCTGAAAGAGCAATGAGCGAAAAACATGTTTGAGAAATACAGACAGTCTTACAAGCACCGTTCTTTGAATCTATTCTGTTTTGACTGTTATGAAACTGTAGACCTGTTTTAATACAAAATACATTTCCCAAAATACTACCACGCTGCCGTTGTGGTTTCTTCTGCAGTAACAAAGCCACAGAAATCGACTGTATGCCGTTTGCGGCTGTTTGTGACAAATAAGAGCGCAGAAGTGCTTGATCTTCGACTGCAGCAACAGAGTCGACTCCTAAGACAAAATTTAGGAATTTTCTATTCAAAGCCAGAGTGTGAGTACACTTGTACTTTTCACTGTTAAATTACAATAAAGTAGCAGCATTCAACCCCTATGTACAACAACAACATCTTACTGCTGTATATAATAATTTACTTTTATTGTTCTTAAATGTGCTTTGTTGCCACTGTACTTTTATTTTTGTGTTGTAAAATATAACTGCGTGTCTTTGTGTATGTACTTTGGAGTCTGTTTCTTTTCTTTCTTTACATGTTATCAAATCTGTCAGAAGCCCCCTTCTCTTTGCGCCGCGTGTTTATGGGAACGCTGTTGTGATCAATGTTTTAACAACGACACTGACGATGAACACAAAGCTGTTTAATCGCTGCTGTGCTAAATCTTCACACTGTTCACAGACACAAGAACACAGAAAACATTACATATCCAACCGGTCCAGATTGTAAATAACTGAAATACCTGTCACAACATTTCTGCTGTTCTTCTCTTCTTGTATAAAGTCCTCAAAGACAAGCCATTATAGTATCATATTATCCCAACGAAGCACTTCACTCTCAGACTACGGGGCTTACTTAAGGTTCCTAGAGTGTCCAAATATAGCCTTCAGCTTCTGTGGAAACAGCTCCCAGTTTGGATTCAGGAAAATGGGGATGTCACCAGAGCACTTTCAGAAAATTCTGAATGTAACAGTACTTGTTTTGCTTTAGGACCACAGACACTTTGTGTTGAAAGAGAAGTTAGCACCATCCCTTGGTTCCCTTCTGATGTGGTTAGAGTCAGGCTGAGCACTTTTCACTCCTGATGCCATAGTATGCAACTATTTTAAGTCATTACATTTCATCCAGGTGTCTGTATTTACCGTATTCAACAGTATATTATACAATTTCCTGCATTGTTTAGAGCGAATTGTTACAGTGAACGTGAGAAAGAGTCAAATTATCCTCATTGGAACTCAATTAATGTCACTGACTCCCAGTAAAAGTACAGACAAAAGGATTCCAACAGCTAGGCACAGCACTGTTTTTCCTGACAGGAAAGCAGAAAGCCCAAGATGAAACAGCCTGGCTTACCTCACAGACTGGTCACTAACAAGGAAGAACAAAGTGCTAAGGAGACGCCTTTTCTGCATCATTATTACATAATCAAAGGGCCACACTGAAATGAGGGACATGCCCGAGCAGACTCCGTCCCTTGTTCAGTGCACCGTCGTTTCTTCCAAATGAGCCAATTTCAGAGTGTTTTACTAACTATCTGGAATATCTTTATCCACAGAGACACCAAGGCTGTTTTTTGCAGGTATAAAGTCAAGTCAGTTTTACTTACATTACTCATAGTTGCAAATTACCCTTGAGGGGCCCAAATGCAATGCAACACCCTGAATTTGAATAAAGAAGAAACCTTGTTAGAGGGGAAAAGAAGAAGACTGAACAGACGGTTACAGATTAGCCCAAAGAATACACATTATGGAAAGTAATGTGTATAATGCTCTCACTGTGGTTTGCTTTGCCTTGCATTTCTAATATGATTTTCTTGTCCACTCTTGGGGCATAAACTGAGTTACTGGCTAAGAAGGAAATAAATTATAGCCAAAATATCAATTTTAATTCTCTTCACACTACATTTTCCCCAAACTGATGATCACTGCCATTTATCCTACAGTACACAAATAAATGGCAGTGTACCCAAAACTAAAAAGCCAAGCATTTTTTTCCCAAAAGGCTTTCCCGGTTTCCTTGACTGCTTTTCCTGATTACAGCAGCATAAAGAGTGCCGTTTTTCCTCACAGCTCAGGGAAATGAATCAAAACATCCCGGAGAACGATACCTTTACTCCCCATACAGGAAACAATCTCACATTTTCAGGGCTGATAAGACTCAGAGAGCAACACCCAGTAGTGTCTGGCTTGCTCGTGGATGCACATCAAAAGAGCCGTTTTACCTCATTAAACAACAGACCTTTTCATATCTGAAAGCACAGTCGAACAGTCGATTCTTTCTCAGGCGGTTAGAAGCCTCTTAATTAACTCCAGCTTCTTTTAAAGTCAGGAGTTAGTCAGATGTCTATACATTACTAAATCGTAAAATAAAGAAAAGCTGTACTTGTGGAGGGGGTGCTCTGCACTAATGTTTTCTACATTCAGTGTAATATTTCATGAAGAAGCACTGCTTGGCCTTGTACACGCTTAGCCTCTTCTCCTGATTTAAACAGTGATTTTCTACATTTCCAAGACTGACTTTCACTGACCCACAGAATACGAATGTGCTCAAGCATTTCAGCCGAGGGATTAGGCGGAAAGATCGATAATCGCACTTCTACTAGAAAGAGGCTTTCTGGTTATGAAGAAGTCAATTTCACCTCCTCTGTAAAAATGTCCCACAGCTGAATTACATTAAAATGCATTGAGACTAGAGTCAATATGGGGGGGAAAGGAATTTGTATGACTGAGCTGTCCATCAAATTAAACAAAAATAATGTATTATTTGTCCAAGCCTACAACAGTCTGATATGAAACCCCAATGACAAGGACAAGATCCTTAAAAAAGGACTTGTTATATGAGCCTGACTTATTATATATGCAAAGTAAAGTAAAAACCCGAGTTAGTCATATGTAGCCAAAGTCTGTATACAAAAGATGGCAGCAACCAAGGTAACATAACCTTTGTGCACTACTGTTTTAGAGCCTCAAGTGACCATATTTGGATAAGAGGGTGGAGTTCTTGGCAGATACTACTCTTGTTGTACTAATGGACTGAGCAATCAACGCAGCTTGTAAAGCTGTGCACATGTGTAGTAAAAGCAATAACTGCAGGAAAACTGAAACCATATAAACATCATCTTAGGGCAAAGTCTTCTGAGGCAGTTTTTATTGTGTTTGACAAGCAATACCATACATGCATTTTATGTGCCTGAGATTATTGAGATTCATTTAGAAAAGGGCTTCAAAACAGCCACATGCATGAATGTCAAGATGGCTGCTAAAGTTAGCATTCTTTAATTGATTAAAGTCACGAAATTGCATTAAAATTGGTCCAAAATGCATATTGCTACTGCCCATCACCCGGGATGTGGTTGCTACCCCATGCCCAACCCTTCTCCTTTTTCATCCGGGTTTGGAACCGGCAATGGCGGAGTCCAAAATGCATAAACTCCACAAATTCTGGATATTTAACAGGTTAATGTTAATGAATCCATGTTGTGGTAGGACATTCAGTATAAACACATCTCTCAGATTAAATGAACCAGTGTGGAGGATTTCATCCACATACTGAAAACACTTTGTCACCCCTCACTCCTCAAGTGTGTCGAACATATGGACACTATACAGAAACAGCAGTGCAGTATGGCAGGTTTTGTGGAAGAGGAAACTCACCATATGTAGATATAAAGCGCTCAATGCAAGCCAAAAAAACTACCATTCATGTTTTACATACAATGAAATCACATGTTTTGACAATCCACCCTTTTGTTTTAGCCTCTATGGATAGTTAGCGCTTTATAAATACCAGGATGTAAGCCATTTACCCGACAGATGCGCAGTGGAAGAAGGTAAACATCTCTATCCGCACGTTAATGTGTTTAGTGTTTTCGTGAGCACATTTCTATTAAGAATTATTCACTAAGATGCAAATAAGAGGCAAACTGGGATTTTATCTTCCGTGTAAATTCAATTTCTAGCATGGCCGATTGATTAATGATACACTAAATGTGAAAATTATTAACTCTTTACAATAAATTACTTTCACTGTGCTAACAGTGTTTTAGAGGGGAGCCTCTTTGGGTTAGGTTTGATTAAACGACATAGCACAGGTTTTATTTATGATTCTTGAGTTCAGTGAAGGACTTGAGGGCTGTTTTGTGTCAACTTAAGGTGCAGAGAAATCGTTTTGCTACAGCAGAGCCTTTTTGTTTTGACCTTTGGCCGGTTGGTGAGGAAGAACGGAGGGACTGTGTTGGCTCGGACTGTGGAAAACAAGGCTTTGCCACAGTCCCCCCTTCAAGCAGGGAGAGATAAGCACGGAAAGACAAAAAAGTTTAGGGCTGGTGGGCTAAAAAAAGAAAAAAAACATCATGATCTCATAATGGAAAACCGCCACACTGTGTGTGAACTCACATATGTGAGTGAGGAGCGGGGTAGCAGGAGAGAAGCAAAACTAGCGCATGTCGCTGATGTGATGAGAGAACGCTTTGAGGATGACTGTCTTTTATCTATGGTGAGTCGAGCTGACAACCAAGAACTTGAATAGCAGAGCACAGCGAGACAGCAGTCATCTGCAGCCTCATACAAAAACCATGAGTGCTGGAACCAAATCTTACTACTCTGCAGTCTATTTTTCTGATAAATGCTTTATCACAGCACTTCTCTGCCGCTATAAAAGCGACGCCTTGCAATTGTAAAACTGTGTGTAAACTATATGGCCTAAAAATGACATTTTCCTCCGTGAAGGCTTTTTGTCGCTTTACAGATCTTCACCATGTTAAAATCAGAGCCGTAAAACTGTGAAACAACAAATCTGAAGTTTTCACGACCGAAAACAGACTTACTTTCTTCCACATAAGGTGCTGAATGGTGATCATAGGGAAATAAATGTTTTCCCCTTCCAAACAACAGACATTACACAGATTAGCTGCCTTTGCTGAAACATACTATTACCACATAAGTCCCTGTAGAGAAGGACCAGATGTCAGATAATAGGCTGTGCTGTGAAGTAGGTGTTGGCCTGGAGCCATAGAGCAAGTAAGAACAGCTTCTTCCATATATACCTCTTTGCTTTATGGACAGCCTGCTGGCTGGGTGGGCGACCGCCTTATACCTTGAGACTGTTAGAAGATGCCATGTGTGTAATCTACTCTCCATACAAGATAAATATATTTGTGTAATTGAGTAGATAATAGGCCTAACTTTTAAAATCAATACACCCTGTTAAAGAGAGTGAGAGCAAGGTCTGTGGTGCCTATCCCTGGTCTTTAACTGATAAGCCTATCAATATATTAAAGCAATAAATCATTTCATGTTAGAGGAAAACACAACAATGTGCTTCAAAGTTCTGATATTAAAGTAAATGAATCACATATGCTGCGGGGTAGGGGGCTGCTTGTTAGTGAGTACAAAGGAACAGCTAACTCTATCTCATTAAACACTACGCTGGGTTTTTATTGGCTTACTTGAATGGCTTGGCTTCCACTGTAAGCGGCTGAGAGGTATTGGCATTACAGGTTATAGATCGGCTGCTGCAGGAGCATGACACTTCTAAGACATTTCCATTCAAGACATAATAAAACTTTAAAATGGCAATAGGTGCAGCTCTGAAAGGGATGGGTTACCTTTTCTAGACTTGAACCTTTGTTTTTCTGACCAGCTTTGGCATCACAGTCGTTTCTTCTCTGCTGCTGCTGTTGCTCCGGTTCCCTGTCTGCTTGCTGATGCTGCTGCTGCAGCGCTCCGTGCGGCTCCTCACTCCAAATTACCAGTCTGCGCGTTTCCAGTCGCTCCGAAATAGCTTACAGAGAGTGACTCCGAAAATAACTGCACCGATCAAAGCGGCCACATTCAGTCCAAACGCAGGGTGCAGTCACAGTAGCGACACCCCGGGGTGCTCCCGGCGAAAGCTCGGTCTGCAGCAGGTAGCAGAGCCGGACTCACGGCTGCTTCTCGCCCACCCAGCGTGTCAAGCGTCTGGGCCATTCACAACTAAAGTCATGCGTATCTGCGTGTATGTGTGCGTGTGGAGCAGTGAGACAGTCAGTGCCCAGTGCCACGCAGCGCCGCAACATGGAGCGATGCCCTGCCTACCACTGCATCAAGTCAGCCCGATTCATCAAGTACACCACATCCGGCTGTGCCTTTCAAAGTAAAACACTCAACGGTCTCAGGACCTCAGGAAGCGCTTAAACCAAAATTAAAATGTGCTTGGAAAATCTTCATTTGGTGTTTGTGATTAGTGCCATCTTATTATACATTAAAAAAAAAAAAACTTGAACCAGGCGAACAAACTGAGCACCGGAGCAACATACGGCGGGAGGGGGGTTGAACTCAGTTCTGAATTATTTATGCTGAAAGGAGCCAATAATACCTAAATCATTCATAATTATTCAAGAGAAACAAGGTCGATGCCAATCAAACCTCCATTCATTCCCCCAGAAGACCATGGCATCTGACATTTAACATGATAGATGGAGGGAGACGCAGGCAAGTGTCAGACATTATCCTGATCCTTTTCTTCCATCAGTCAATGAAAGAACAGGTTTATCAGCCAGAGTAACAAATGGGGTAAAATTAACTCTACACAGCGCTTGATTGTGGCATATAGCTACAAGTTAAATCGATCTAAATCTATTCAGAGCTTAAAAAAAAGTGAAGTCAAACGCAGTGTATGCTGAAGGCATATTTTAGACAGAAAGAGAAACATTTAGTGCAACGTTTAAATGTTTGGGAGATTGATTATCTTGTTTTTCTGCTTCTTATTTATTTATTTAGTCATGTAACTGTAAAGGCCAAATAGATGGGCAAAAAAAATGCATGCCTCCGGACACTGAAAATGAATTACTAGATGGAGCGTTTGAATCATTTATATCGAATGTTTAATTTATCAACTTGAATAATTGCATTGACATTTTGAATTTGAATCACTTCACGTGAAATTGAATCAGTTGACTTGAATAACTTTTTATTTAGGCCTATTCTAGTGGAGAAAACACATTTCCAACACTGGTCAGGCTTCATGGACATGAATACATGTCGCTATTTAAAATGTATCTTGTACAGTAATTAGTAAGAACAACCAAGAGAAGACTAGTAGAAGTACAATTAGTACAAGTGTTAGAGAAATAAACACAAGGCACACATAGGGTTAAAGCAAATACCTCCTGAAATTTCCCTCAACGAGTTGCACCTCAGCGGGACACTTTTGGTAGCCATCAACAAGATTCTGATATAAAATTCTAGCTGAATATTTTACCACTCTTCTTGGCAGAATTGCAAGAGTTCATTTAAACTGCCTGGGTTCATAGTATGGATCCAACCTTTAAGCATAGTCCACACACTTTTCAGTAGGGTTGAGGTAGGGGTTTTGGCAAGGTCATTCAAGAAATGTAATATTAGCTTCTATTACCCATTAAAACCAGGTTTGTATATGTATATCCCGTTGGAACACCTAACTGTGTTCAAATTTCAGCTGTGTAGCTGGTGATAAAAGAAAGATGTTCTCTTTCATCTAATTGTATGGGGAGAGGTTTTATTTGGGGATTCCTGATATTGAATTTGCTGAGTCATGGTAAATGTTTAGGCACCAGTTTGTACCTTTTCTGCATGAATTTATCGTGGAAATTCATGAACCGAGTAATTAATTAAAATACAAAATGATATATTCCAGAAAGGCATTCTTATCACTTTTGCACACATATTTACTCATATCAGGCCAGGTCTTTTTGTTGGGGAGAAATAACCTGCTGAAAATGTCACTTGCTCATTTGACTTTAGGTTCTTAGTTCAGTTTCTGTTTTTCATCACATTCAAAACATGTCACATGATCTTTGATGATTTTAATAAGCCAAAAAATCTCTGCTTTCTTATTAAGTTTGACTAAAAACAAGACGATAAGGCAACAGGTCTTATGCATTATTTAACAAACCAGCAATAATCATTGTGAATGCAAACTGAAAATGGCCTTTTATGTGGGGGGGGAACGAAGCCTTGATACTGACTTACTAGTCCTTGTTTTGAGAGGTTATATTGTTCCGCTGCAGACTGAGATCATAACACCGTGTTTGCATGTGCCACTGATAATGAAGTTTACCACAAAAGATTTTATGGCAGTATGAACTGAAAATGTTAGTAAGTGAGTAAAACAAGACCTGCTCATGTCTGAGGTACTGCTGTCGTGTTTAATAATATCACAAAGGGGTTTTTCTTTGTAAGAACTCGATTTATTTTGTGTCTCGATTGGATTAATATTGGGGGGCATATTCTCGGCATCATTCCAGAAATCTGCAGTCAGGGCTATTTAAGCAGTCTTTAAGAGAGAAAGCAACCATTTTCTACCACACTTGACACTTTACAGAAAAACATGACAACATAATTTATCTCAGCTTATAAGCCATGTAACTAAACACATCCATCAGTATGCACACTAACTAACAAACATGCCAAAACAGACATTTGTACACAAAAGGTATTCTCTCGCCAATTGGTAATGAGAAATACCTGACGGGTTCCTGGAAACTGGCTTTGGTGGGGGTGTGTGTGTGTGTGTGTGGGGGGGGGGGGGGTTTCTACAGTGTACTCACACACAGTGTGATAGATGAGGTGGTCACAGATAGAGCTCCCCTCACCTCTAGAAACACATATGCTCCCACTGGCACTGAATCAAATCCTGCCAGAGCTTTCTTAATCTCTGTCTTCCCCTGGACTTTCCCATCTGTCTGAATATAAAGAATGAAAACAGTAGAGGTGAGTGTGGAGCCCACTCTAGCCCACTGCAAGAGGAGGTAAGATTAACTGGGACTAACACAGGATTGCAGAGGGATCAGCAGAGTTGTGGGGAGCCAGAGAAGGAAGAGAGTGGCTCAGTGAACCTGCTGGCCCTGGATTTCTTATGCTAATCTACTGGGGTTGTAGCTCACCTCAAATTTGTCTGATGTTATGCCAGTGTGAGAGATCCTTTTATCAGCTGCACATGAGTTCTGTATCATAAAGGAGCCAAAACACTCTCAAATTTGAAGTTACAGATTGGCCTCCATTATCACTCACATAAAGGAAAGAAAGCTTTATTTCAACACTGTCAATAAAACAATATACTGGCTAAAACAATTAGTCTGAAGTGCACCTAAAATTATTTTAAACCCAACAACAAAACTTCATGTGCATTATAGTGATGAAAAAGTGTGTCCAATTGTTTATTTATATCTTCACAAGTAATCCATTAAAACTGTAAATGTTTTCATGGTAGACAAATAGACAATTTCCAGCTGTCGTCTCAGATGTTAAATTAAAAAGAATAAAACATAAACACCATCATTTGAAGCCATTAGCGTAAAGCAAGGAAAAGCTTAAGAGGATAGAAAAAGTAGCTGAATGAATGTAAATGTAAAACATTTGTTTCTAAACATCAACAAAACAGAGGAAGTCAGAACAGGTGAAATATTCCGTGTCTGCAGCCATCCCGGAAAAAAACGGCGGAAGCTCTGTCATGTGTGAAAAAAAAATATATATGAGCTGTTTATTCCAGTTAATCTAAAACTGTTGAATATTGGCTTTGCAACAACTCTTTGAACTTGTCTTGCTAAAGCTTTAATTTGATCATAATCAAAGACAAACTTGCCAATAAGTAGTCATCTTGGTCGTATTTTCAGGCAGTTATTTTAAAATTACTGACTATGCTCCAAAGCAGTTAGCCTATACGTGTACTGTCATCTTTGCTTGGACCAAGGAATTCTTGTTGTCTTAATTGACATTACATCCAGCCAGAGAGCAGCGCTTAATTCTAGTGATTTTGATCAGATGTGACCGTCGTGTCCACATATGCAGGTTTTATTTCCCGTAGAGCGCTAAAATTAAATATTTTCAAACTCCCCGCCCTGTCTAGAAACACGTGGTTAGAACTGGACACCAGCCACCGCGCAGCTGCGGATTCTGGTTTCGATGGAAACGTATCATTTGGAAAAAAAACCGCAGTGGTGGATGTATTGTACACAAAGTGGTCATTATCCGAGTACAAAGTAAGTCAAAAAAAGTGTCATATATGTAATGTTTTATATTACTGTAGTTATATTTAAGTTAAGGGAATGAAAAGTTTGAAATGTACCTTTTGAAAATGTATTTATAAAGTTTTAAAAGGTTCGCATTGCGCTTTGAAACCACGTCTTTTTTCTTTTTTTCTTTTTAATTTACCGTCTGTCTTTTGGTGATGGTGATACTTTGTGAATAAGCGCAGGCCTGAGGTAATTATTAACGTATTACTTATTAAATAAAATTATTAAACATCATTTGTAAATCCAAGTTCATTTGTAATGTTAAACTTTAGTGTGATTACAAAACAATGTTGAAAAATAACTTTGGAGTTTTGAAGTGCACACTGAGTGGAAAAATAGTCTCTTAGGGACACTTGTTCACATTTTTGGTTACACAAATGTCTAGTTAGCCAATCACAATCACGAACTGCTGAATTTCAAACTGAGCATCAGAAGGAGGACAGCGTACACAACGTTTGATGGCTTCCTCCAGCAGCACATTGGACCATGTAACAAAGCTTAAATATTTCAAACTGGTTTCTCAAACATGATAATGAGTTCACTGTACTCAGATGACCACCACAGTCGCAATATCTCAATCCAATAGATGATCTTTGGGATATGGTGGAATGGGAGATTGATGTTATGGACGTGTATCTGAAAAACCTGCACTAACTGTAATGCTATCATGCCACTGTGGATCAAAGTCTCTGAGGAAGGTTTCCAGCACCTTGTTGAATCTGTGATGGGAAGAATTAAGCAAATAAGGTGTAACAGATGAAGTGTGTAGCGTAGGTATGTTGCTCTCATAAAATAAACCTGCTTTTGATGTCCAGCTTATTTACTTGCTCTTAAAATCTAAAAATAAAAATGATTTCATTGTATAATTACTATTCAGACTCCTTCCAGACAGGCTATTTATTTACAACAAATAGCAGATAATTTGTGTCAGGTTTAACTTCTGGAAGTTTTGTGTGTAACTAGTTTCTGTAAAATTTTTAAGCAGAGAGAGTGAGTAAGGATTCATGGTATTGAACTGTTATCAGCACAGACATTATGTCATGCTATGGCCTTGTTTTCTATGATAGTAACTGAGACCTGATTGTATCTTTAAATGTTCAGACTGGCTTTTATGCTATTTCTCACTGTCTTTGTGTTGCAGGGGACAACACGTTGTGAGTAATGCTGCCCTCTTGGTGGAAACATTTACAGATTGAGAGCATGGTACAGTTTGATGTACACAACACAAAAACTCATACGGACATGCTGTATATCCTTCCTTCTCATCCACTGTATTGAATCTGTTTTATCAGAATTTTTATCAAAGGTGGAGTCAGGAGACAAAAGCAAATATTTCGGGCGTGCCGAATATTTTCACACAATTGCACTCAGTGTCAGCTGCAAGGGAAGCCCCGAAGGTAAGGACACTTTCAAAACAGGAACATCCGATATCCCTCTTGAGTAGCACAGCTTTCCAAAAGTCTCACTCTCCAGCAACCTCTCTGTTTGCCACCTGTAGTTGGCCCCCCACAGCTTTGGGAAGTGTGCTTCATCTGAGCCAGAGAACCCTCTGAACAAAGCCTCAGTGTCCCGCTGTCAAGCTTTTTCCAGCGTAACCCAGAGCATGAGTGCAGAGCTGGCAGTGACTTCAAAAATGCCCCACTGTGGAAAGCCCCCACTGCCATCCAGATGTAAGTTTTCTAGAATGCATTTTGTGCTGCAGGTTGTAGCAGGACCTGGACCGGTTTTCTAACTACCCTGTGTTTTATTTATTTATTTTATAATATTAGTTGTTATTTGATATCCAAAATGTTTTCATTCCAAACCAATAAGTTTAATTTCTTTTCCTTTCTCACCATAATATAGCACACAATGTCCCGTATCACATCAAGCACAGGTCTAAGCTTGTGAAAGATGCTGTATTAAATGGATCTACCCACAGGGAAGCGTGTAAACAAATACAAAGCCAAGACATCCTGAAGAGCAGGAACAATGTGAACCACCTTTTCAACAGAACAAGCTACGGGCAAATCGCAGAGTTTGAGCTCCCCTCCAGTGCTGAGACTCTGGACAACTTCCAGGGAGACACCATCGCTGTCCTACATCGCCACATATTGAATGTATTGTCTGGTGAATCTGAGGTGGAGGCAGATGGCGGCTTAACAGACTCCTGGCAGCACACACGTAGAGAGAGTGATTCGATCACCTTTTCGAAAACAGCACGTCAGTCAAGTTCAGTCTCTGCTGGCTGCTCTCACAGCCCGCTTAGACAGCAGTCTTTCAGGTCACAGTTAAGTATGTCAGCAGTCCTGAGTGGAGCTCCTCTTAGCAGTGTCACTCCTGTCCTAAAACAAAGAAGGTCACCTCATGTGATGCCGACACCACCTGGCAAAGTCAACACGGGCTTTTCAGCTTGTACTCAGGGGGCAAAGCAATGTCCTCCCTCCTTACTCAGCTCAGGCCTCTCTCAAAGGCAGACCTGTGTGGGCAACATGGAGGACGGCGCTTTTCAGAATGGAACCAGCAATGCCAACACACTGCGGTCTCGTAATAAAAGAAGAGGTCCATATACCTCTAAAACCTCCATTATGATGACAGCTGGTGAAGGTGAAGCGCTTCCACAGAATCAAGAGTGCCAAGGGGCTGCTGCTGCTGAAGTGCCCCCATCTTCAAAAGACTGCGATGAACAGATGTTATCCAGATTCAAACGGAGGTGAATTACTTTTACAGACACATTAGGTGATCTACAACCAAATTTTAGGTAATCTTGCAGGATGTTTCAATTGTTAATATGTCTGACTTTGGAATACACTGATTAGCCGTGACTTAACTGGAAATTTAGAGAACTTTTTCAGCTTCACCGCTAGAGAAGCTTTTAATGATTCAAAATATTTCTTGAAATCTTATATTGGACCTTGTTGGAGCCCCTTTAGTTCATCCCATGTGTAAAACAGGACATTTTAACCTCTTTGCCCCTGCTTTTGAACAGATTTTTTGGCTGCTGTTTATGGACTCAAGGTTTCAGAGCAGCATTCAGAGCAGTTTAAACTATACTGATTTAAATATTCAAAACGCTGGCCCTTGTTAAAATGCGATTCCACCATAAATAACAGTATATGTATGAGAGTATGTGGAGTCAAACATAACAGGTTCCCATTTAGACATATTGTCTAATGTGATATATCATCTACCTGTAGGATGTTAGAGGAGCCATTACAGGACAATGAGGAGGAAAAAGAGAAAGACCGATGCCGGATCTGCTACAGCAGTGACGCGTCACCGAGCAACCCATTGTTGTCACCCTGCCTGTGTTCAGGAAGTCTGCTCTTCATACACT
The DNA here is from genome assembly GCF_965226115.1 of Aulonocara stuartgranti. Classification (NCBI taxonomy): domain Eukaryota; kingdom Metazoa; phylum Chordata; class Actinopteri; order Cichliformes; family Cichlidae; genus Aulonocara; species Aulonocara stuartgranti. The sequence goes on along the minus strand of NC_138959.1, from coordinate 6,982,284 downwards.
TGGACTGCCTGAAAACATGGCTCAAGGCCAAAATCCACTCAGGTTGGTAGGCAGCTAAAATTGAGAAGCTGAATTTTCTATATGAATGGTGAAATTTGCCATTTCAACATGCTATTTTTTCAGCAAAAAAAGTTCTTCCATATTATCCAATTACCTATAATATTGATTAGAACAAAATTAAATAATGTTCTCTACTGAAAGAGGAATAACAATATCAAAACTGCAGCCCTGGCAAGACCTCCTACACTGGAGCCCATTTATCATCCTACAAGAAACACATGCTTGTAATGTCTTCAGTGCAATAATCTGATTGATGTTCCTTTTTTTCCCCGCCTGACTGGACCTCTTAATTAATCTTTCTATGGTTCAGACCAGTTTTAACCAGGAAGATAATGTTGCTGTTTCCACTGTGTCTGCTGGTATAGCCCCCAAAAAAGTTGCCTGCAAAAGAAAAAGCTATACGGTAGTATTATGGTCAATATGCTTAGTCACGATGTGTGTGTATTTCCAGGGTTATCTTTCCGTGCTGTCCAAAGATGTGAAATTTGTAAGGGGAGGGTAGTCGTGGACCCAAACGTGTTTGACTTGAAGGACTGTTACATGAGAATTCAACAGGTAAACTGAGAAAAAGAATAAAAAAGAAAAAACAGGCTTTTGAAAAATTAAAACTATAATTACATGACTGCACTTTGTCCTTCCCCATCTGTTTCAGGGTGATGGCATCACTGGGCGCTCTGATGTGTCAGATATAGTGGATATCATGATCATCTCAGGAACTGTACTCTATCTATCCACATTTAACTCCCAGCCGCCCTGGGTAACTATACAATCTTAATATTTTATTTTTCACTTTCTTTAATTATTTATGTTTTTGCATAAAATGGATGTGTCATGGTCCTAATATTGTCTCTGTTTTGCTGTGCCACTTTGTGGTTCTAGCTTTTCCTAATTCCTGGTGCCTTGTCTTGTCCCACTAAGTGTTAGTTTTCACATTTTGGTGCAAGTTATTTCTCTCTGTTATGTCCTGGTTTCCTCTGATGGTTTGTGTTCTTGTGTGTTTTGGGGGGTTGTCTCCACTTGTGACCTTTTGCTACCTGGGTCATGTTTTGTAATTCACCCTTTATTTATATAATCTTCCCATCGTCTTTGGTCCTTTGTTTTCCTTCCTGTTTTTGTTTTTCATCTGCCTTTTTTAAATTTACTACACACAAGAAGATGTCAGTTTCATCCCAAAGCATAAATGTTAACACATTTGAAGATTTTGGGTTCTCTCTACAGCAACTCAGTTTTTTTTATTTCTTTCTGCAGATGCGATTGATGTTCATTCCCTGCATGTTTGCCTGCCTAATGACAAGAAGAAAGATGAGGAGGACCCGTCAAATGTTAATGGGCATTTGATCCCCAGCTCAAATCCACATTTGAGTGTTATAATAAATTGCAGTGCATCAAATTTAAGCGAGTGGATAAGTGTCAGCAGCTATAGTAAGGCTGTAACAGTATTTGAAACTAAATCAATTGTATTTCCACAGCTCTAATCTCTTTTTATTTATTTGGCTTCACAGAATGAACAGTTAACAGTTTTTCTAACACTTTGGCAACATCGCCAATCTTTAGTGATTTTTTTATTTGTTTAGGTGGCATTTTATTGCAGCACACAGATTTTTTTCTTCTCATGCCAGTCATGAGAGTGGAGTGACACTGGAGCTGATGCCAACAATGTGCACCAAAGTCGCGTGAGCAAAATCAGTGATGCTTCTCTTTGAGATTCTTGTGATGTGGCTCAGTTCTCCAACTACCTACAGTTAAACACAGTTCGATTAGATTCAGATTTAATTTAATTGAAATCAAGTAGGTTACTTAAAAAGGTTATCTGAACCTTTACAGTGACAACAATTTCTGTTGCAGGTGTAATATAAAAAAAGAAATTTTACTTTACCTGTTCCCACTTTCTGAGGATGAATGCAGCCACAGCGATGACACCAACACCCAGAAGCATGCAGTCTTCAGTCACTGGTACAAATTGTTCCCTGGTTTTCACAAATGATTGATGACATATTAAATCACACAAAATCAAAAATAGTGGATGGGTAATTTTCTATACTGACATCAGTCTGTTGTGGCATTAAAAGTCTTTCAGCTTTCAGCTTTAGTTGATTAATTACAAATATTTTTTTTCACTCCCAGCATTGTTTAAAAAAATAGATTACACAGTTTAGAAAACATAGTCTCAAAATTTCAGGTAAATAACTCAAACTTGAGAGAAAATCACTAAGTTGAACTCAATTGAAATTTTCAGAAAGTAACCTGAGATTTTGAGGTGGATGGCAAAAAATGTTGGGGTTTTGTTTTTGTTTTTACTTGCAAGCAAGAGAACAAGAAGGGTTCAGATCCAGCCTGGGGCCTCTGTGTGGAGTCTGCATGTTCTCCCTGTGTCTGTGTGGGTTTTTCCAAGTACTCTGGCTTCCTCCACAGTCCAGACACATACATGGGGTTAGGTTAATGGGTATTTTTAAATTGACTGTAGGTGTGAATGTGAGCGTGATGGTTGGCTGTTTCTCTGCGTTAGCCCTGCAACAGATTGCTGACCTGTCCAGTGTGTACTGTACCGCATCATCCTAAATTATTATGAACACTAGTTGGCCTGACAAGCTGTAGGTTTTTGAATTAAGTGAAGTGACACTGAAGTATCTGTGTGACAACCAAAAAAAAGAGCTGGTCGAATTCTCTAAATACTAAAGAATGGCGCTTCAGGGCTTCCTGTATTACCTCCTTCAGCAGAGAATACACCAGACCAAGCTTTATGAAAGGAAAGAAGATAAAGCTGTCCCATAATTCACAGCAATACATCATCAGACCAAAGGATCAATATGAATGATGTAAGTAATGCAGATCATGTAAATGTTGTTTAATTGTACGTTCAACTTTGTGCCATAACCTGCTAAGTTTTGAAGAAGGTTAAAAAAAAAGGAAACAGGTCTTTAAATCAAGATCATGAGCTATTTAAGGTTTATTGTAATTCAGTTTGCTAACTCAGTCAGTTATGTCCTCAGTTTAATTGCTGCTGTATTGCCAACCTTTATGATTGGGATAAATTTTTTTTAACTTCAGTCAGAGAAAGCCTTAATATAGGCAGGAATTACACTGGATCTGGAAATATGAGCTGATGGGCTGAGAAAGTAATCTCAGGGTAACAAACATTTCATTTCACTTTATAGGCCATTTATTCCTTTTTATTTAAATTTATAACTTCAGTAATGAAGTCATATTTTCACAGTTTCTCTATTATGAGCTGTATAAAACAGTATTATAAGGACAGTGAAAAGGGCAAATTATATAGGATGAATCTTTTGTAGTCAGATTTCAGCACATTGCTGTCTTAACATCAAAAACCACATTATTAAACAGCTAATGCAAGTGCAGTCAGATTCTCTGAGGTTCGTTGTGGTTCTCTTTCCCTGTGTCCTTATGAATTCTTCAGATCTTTAATGGATCTCATGACATTTCCCATCAAGGTCACAGAAAAGTGATTGGACCATCTGACCTTTGAATGTTCTCCAAAGCTGCATGTCCATTCTACCATCTATCAGAAATATTTTCTTAAAGCCAAATCTAATACCTCTGTTCCCTGGATGGGCTGACACGCTCAGTGGTTGTCATTAACAAGGTTTCATAGATGGCAGTCCTCTCCAGGCTGATAAACTGGAGAACATGGTGGCAGTAGTGATAAAGATGCTTCATAGGGACTGATGGCTCATTGTGTCCTACAAGAGTTTATGTAATCATCTCAAAGCACTGACATTAATATTTATAATATGTAATAAACTTTTCTGTGCATACATGGACCCTTACCGAGAACTTCCAGAAGTATTTCCACATAAGTCAGTGGGTTGAGGACATTTAGTCTGAATTTAAGCCCTTTCAAGACCATCAGCTCTGATTCCAGGAGAGCCTGTTTGGATACAGTGCAGTCGACTGAGTGTAGAAAGTGTACAGCAGTATTGTTGTCAATCATCTGCAAAAGGTGTGGAAGAATTATGCAAGATTATTCTATTTGCGATCTCAGGGTAACTGACATAAGTAATCATTGGCAAGGCAGAACTTGCATGACTGTGCAGAGACAGTTTGTTCGCAAGCTGAACACAGGAGAAGATGATCAGCGGGAATTTGTCCTTCAGTTTGTTATAAACAGCATCCTCATAACTTCTCGGACGATTAGAAGTTGCACCTTTAGGTGTGGGTGCGGTTATGAAATCTTCAATGTATTTGACCATGAACCTGGCAAAGATAATGATTATAATTATTATTATAAGTGACAGTATGCTAACTAAAACCAGTAATACACAGGGTGTAACCAACAGGGAAAGTTACATGTGCTGCTCAATCATACCTTTGAAGTAATTCAACAGCGTGGTAACCAACCAGTGGATCCAGTCTCAGTTCTTTAGTTATCAGTAAGATGTACTCTGAGTAACACAGGAGAGGAAGGCACAAGAGCAAAACATAAAACATTCAAAATAATTTAGAAGCAACATCATGTGTTTATTAAAGGGACACTTAACCCCAAATTCAAATGTACCAATGTTTCCTCTGACCTGTAGTGGTGTTTAGAAATCTATACTAGTTTGATGTGAGTTCACCAGTTTAAGATATCTTAGCTGCAGAGACGTCTACCTAGTGGTTTAGCCCATAAAGTCCTCAGGAAGTTATTTACAGAGATCAGAGCTCTTTCCCCATAAACAACTATAGGACTGAAAGTCTTTTTGGAGCTGGAGAAATTGTTATGGATATTTAAATTTGCAGGTTTAGAGGAATTCTGGGTTGGCCACACTTTTTTTAATCCTACAAAGCTATGTCTATTATTATTTAAAAAAGAAAAAAAAAGAAAAGGAAAAAGGGGCAGGGATAGCTCAGTAGGTAAAGTGGTTGCCCCATGATTGGAAGGTTAGGGGTTTGAATCCACTGAACAGCTACGCTGAGGTACCCCTGAGCAAAGTACTGTCCCTACACACTGCTCCCCGGGCGCTGCACTGGTGGCTGCCCACTGCCTCACTGGGTGAATGGGTTAAATGCAGAGGAGTAATTTCCCTACGGGGACTAACACATTATTATTACTATCCTTTGTATGGTCTGTGGCTGTGTGGAGTTGCATAGAGGAACTATTTTCTTCTCAGATCTAAATCAGACGAGTAAAAGAAGCATCCAGCTGAGGGGGGAAGCATCAATGTTCACATCCTGTCACGCTGGCACCAGCATAAACCTGGCATCATGCACATTTGGGTGCCAGTTTTTGCAGATACAGTTTGAAGATGTGGAAAATAGTTCTAGCTTTAATCCACATTCCAGCCCTTGCATAAGTTCATTAGATCTGGATAGATAACAAAAGAATAAGGTTATGGATAGAAGTGTCCAAAATGAGTTTAGGATGGGTGGGGTCCTTATTCTTAGAAATAGAATAAGAAATAGAATAAGTAAGGGAATAGTTTGAAGGTCATTTTACTTCATAGGCCACATAGAGCCCAATTTGATTTCACGTGGGCTGGACCACTACAAGTTACATAACCCGTGAGATAAATAAACCTTAAAAAAATCTCCAAATGTTTCCATTTCCTTTAGTCTTAAAATTATGGACAGTTCATTCACACAACAAGCTAAGCTTTCTTAAGAAAAAAAAAGTACAATTTCCACATTCATTACATGTACATGTAAAGGTATTTGAGGTATTATGACTCAAACATGACAAGTTTTAGAAATAAACTGTCCATTTTTTGTATCTCTGTTTCAAACCTTGCATTTCATCATTTTAAAAATATAATTTGGAAGTTATTATTAACTTCTCTGCATCCTCTGTGTATTATGTATTTGTGTTTTATGCTATTAAGCCATCCCACCTTCTGTTTTAATTTAACATCCCCTTTTCTTGTACTCTGTGATTTAATTCAGCTGTGTCTTTCTCCCCAGCTGTCTCTACCTTACCAAATTGCCTGCCTGTGTATATACAGTCAGAGTGTCTGCTCACATTTCTCTACCTGCTTTCCAGCCTTAGTGTGTTTTTAGATTTAAGGTTTTAGCAGGTTAGTTTTCAGTTTTCCTTTTGAACTGCATCTTTTGAATTTAAAGCAACTCAATAAATGGCTTGCTTTAAGTTTCCCTTTGCCTCCTTGAGACTTTACATTTAGGCCCTCATCTCTGCAACATTTGACAATAACAGGTGAAACCAACACTGATAAGCACTCCTCACAAGGCTGTTCCCATAAATCTAGCCATATAAACGGTATTTTAGCTGATTTGTGGGCTACAAGGAAGCATATGGATTCATTAAAAGTTATTATCACTGTTTTCCATTGCTCCTCCTCATCCTCTCTCACAGGATTTGTCTGCGGAGATGCTCCTAGCTGGTAAACTCAGCTGCCTCAAGGAGTTTATATTGTGAATCGACCTCCATAATGACAGGGTTCACAGATCCAGATGTATGAAAGACTTCAGAGTGATTACAGGGTGCAATGAGGCTTAGTGGGCCATTCAGAGGTAGTCCTATACAGCTTAGTCACTACCTGCTGACAAAAGACAGACTTCACCCCAAAGGCTTGAAATACACAAAAGACACTCTGCTGTAAGTCTGGTGTGTACACAGTAGTGGTTTATAGTAGGTTATCTACCATGGATGATATGCTGCAGTTTTACTTTAAGTCTGCATTATTTTCATCTGGACTATTTTTTAACATTATTTTATCTGAACAAGGTCACTACAGTTAAGTAAAACTAAATGAACAGCTATAGGAGTAAAAACATGTTAAAAACCTGATTTAGTTTAATTAATAAATTAATTTATTTTTCATAACCAAAGATGTTTTACTTAGAATACTAAATAAAAGTAATCCAAACATACATAATGATTTTAGTTTAGTTTTTGACAGTTTGGACAAGTTTGTCATTGAAGCCAGCCTCAGTTTGCTTTAGCACTTGTTTATTGGGCATTTACAAGACTATAAAAAGACAGTTGGCCTCACAAAGTGTTGTGTTTGTATTGTGGCTCTTTACAACACATCTGTCTAGCAGAGAGCCAGCTGTTCTCTCTTATGCTAGCAGTATATTTCATGGTATAATACTTCTGCTGTGCCTTTTCTTTTAAATGACTTTAGTAAGCATTTTTTTTCTGTTTTATTTTGCTTCATTGCAGGGGTGTCCAACTCCAGGCCTTATGTGCCGGTGTCTTGGAGGTTTTAGATGTGTCCTTGATCCAACACAGCTGATTTAAACGACTAAATTACCTCCTCAACATGTCTTGAAGTTCTCCAGAGACCTGGTAATGAACTAATCATTTGATTCAGGTGTGTTGACCCAGGGTGAGATCTAAAACCTGCAGCACACTGGCACTTGAGGCCTGGAGTTTGAAACCCCTGCTTTATTGAATTTACTGAACTTTTTTTAAAACTTTTTTTTCCCAGCTTCAAAAATAGCATTTAATTAAAATGTTCTTTCTTGTCACATTATTTCAATGTATTAAGATTTTAACTTAATTTGATTTTTAACATTTGAGTTGTTTGAGTTATTTTCTTTATTTATTATAATTATCATATTTTATTATTTCTTATTGAACTCACTTGTTCTGGCTTATTATGTTTTATTTTGTTATATGATTTCACTTAAGTTATTTTATAGGGTATGTAATGACCTGGTGGTTTTTAATCACTGAAAATTCTCAAATTTGGGATATATGAAGTACATAGCATACTTCATATACCCCAAATTTGTGTACTATATCCTCTCAAAGCAGATCTGATAATGTCAGATTCTGAACTTCCCCCACCATTACAAAACAACAACAACAAGAAAAACGACTTACAAATAAAATAACAAAAACTAAAGTAATGAAAAAGGAAAGGAGAAAACAACATACAAAAAATATAAAAGAACAATATGTGAGGCATGTTGAGAAACAAAACAAACAAATAAAACTCTATAATAGTGAGCATTAAAAAAATCTACAAAAAACGGCAAACACAAAACAACCACATCTAAAAGTAAAAAAATAAAAATAAAATCTCAGACATCTGGAGGAAGGTTTAAAAAATCCAAATAAAAACAAAGAAATACATAATAATAAAACAAGTTCTACTTGGCTCATTGATAAATTTCAGTTAGCAATAACGGAAAGAAAAACGGTTATTCACGTGATTCCAGCTGAAAATCTTGCGATATTTTTTTTTTAAATTACCGTTACGAATAAAAGACAAACAAATGTTTTCTACAAAATAATAAAACGGAGCAATACTCACCAATGACTCTCTTATTTTTGAAATTCCCGCAATATTTCGTTGAACTCAGGAGGTTATCTTTGTTTCTTTTGTCCAGATTTACAAGAAAATCAGTCAGTAGGTCAAAAGAGGCCTTCCTGAATTTTACACCTGCTGCGTTACTTTTACTTGGAGAAAAAAATAATCTTTTCGCCATTTTAACTTCAGTAACTTACTCTGAGCACGACAGACAGCTACATTTATGTGACAGACTACTCTTAAGTTTATTTACTTTTTCAAAACTAGACACCCATAAATAAATAACCTGCGTCTTATATTTTCCAAAAGATGGCGCTATTCCCGCATGTTTCCCCCGTAGGACCGTCTTCTAACAGGAACCAAAAACAACCTCTGCGACTCATTTGTAAGTTGCACACGTTGTTTTCTTGGCGGTTCCTCTCAGCGCAGATCTGATAACACCCGGATAGGACACACGCAGCGCGCTTTGACAGAGCAGAGTGTTTAGAACGCAGCGGCGCGTGTAACAATCGTGAAAGCGCCGTGCTAACCTCACGAAGTGCAGATATGGCCGACAAAACGCCGCCTCAGAAAGCCAACGCTCCATACGCAGCCAGGATAGACCCAACCAAAGAGGGTCTTTCTCAAGATCAAATGCATTTTATCAGACAGGTGGAACTGGAACAGTGGAAGAGGAGAACGTCGAAGCTGCGGACACGAAACGTGGTGACGGGACTCGCTATCGGTGCGCTCGTGTTGGGAATTTGTATCCTTGTCAAACGTCAACGCAAGGTGAACTATGTAACGTTAGCGTAGCATGCTAACGTTAAGCTGTGTCCTCTGTTTAGGAGTTAGGTTAAGCTCGTTTACCAAGTATTAAGACAGACGCAAATGTATCGGCTTACTTAAGTTAGAGTAATAGCTGTCAGTTTCATTGAATGCTAACGTGACAGCTAGCTCAGGTAGGTGTAAAACGATTTAAGTGTACTGCCAAAGGTAAACATCAGTGTTGTTGCGTTTAAAAGAGAACTCATTAAGAGTTTCAGGGTTGGTAATTTAACCAACCCTGAAACTGGCTGCGAAAACTGGCCTCCGGAGCACCTCGTTTGAAGGAATTTATTATTCTGTTGATCAATGAAATCCATTAACTGAAAGCAATGATATTTCCTCTTGTGTTTTGGGATAAACGTGTTTCGTGAACGCATCACTGGCATTTTGAATGACAGATGTCGAAATCTGAAAATTTCATCCACTCTTATGGCAGTTAAGCGCGTCAGTAGCAGCCAGGTGCTGCTAATCAAATGCACTTGATAAGTTTGCAAAGTTGCTTCTGAACAAACCATATGACTTCTTGGACAGACGAGACCAACGTGGATTGACCGTAATGCACAGCATATGAGTACAAACACCTTGCTGTCAAGCACAGTGGAGGTGTGATGATTTGGACTTGTTTTGCAACCATAGGATCCGGACACCTTGCAATCATTGAGTTTATCATGAACTCCCCTGTATAAGTATTCTAGTGTCAAATCTGAGGCCATCTGTCCCAACAGGTAATTCTTCTTCAGAATTGGGTCATCCAATAGGACAATGAAGTTATCTTACTTAATCATGGGATGTACTTAGTTTTTTCGGTAAATTTGTTTTGTTTTCATGCTTTCAAATATTTCTCTTAACCACTTGCTTCCAAATTAGACGGCTACACATTTTACTCAGTCTCCCAGGAGCGGATCATGGATGAGATCGATGAGGAGGCCAAGCATGTGAGAATGCAGGGACCAAAAACCGGTGCCAACTGAGATTTAAGTGTCATCTGCTTGTTGTTGGACTTTATTTCTGTCCTGCACTTAACGAGGAGGAGGACTCATGATGCCACTGATCATATTCCATGGCTGCTGTGTTCTTTTTTGTAATGTTGAGACAGCTGGACTTGGTCTTGATTTGAAGGCAATTGTGTGGCTGACTTAAAACTAAGTGCGGTGTAGTTTTGAAGAAGTTTCCTGTCAGTGGTAAGGACCAATCCGCTGACTTGATCATGACCTTAGAAGCTACACTGTAGCACAATCGGCACCCTTTACCTGATGTTTCCAGCAATGATTAAAATAAAGGGAATATAAAAAAATATCAGTCAGCTAATGACTTAAAAATCTACAGTGGCCTTCAACAATAGAGAATGCCAGTGACACTGCAAAAATAACATTATTTATGCTAATAAAGTTTTGATTTATGAAATAAAAGCCTCATGTATTAGATTGCTTAACAGCTATGTCTCTGTATTACCATTTATTTAAGAACGAGACAGAAAGCAGTAAACATGACACAAGACACCGTAATACTTAGGATCGCATTTATTTTCATCAAAATTTAATATATGGAGTTGGATCTAGCCACCAAATCTCAAGAGCAAATAAGACATTGTTAGGGAAAGGCACAGATTCAGCATGGCAGGACAGCAGCTTCAGGAAGCAATACAATTATATATTTACATTCAAATAAATCTGAACTAGAAACTTTATTTCCTTGAATATATTAAGGTTTGGGAGTTTAGGTGCCAAGAAATTCAGTGTGTGATGGGAATATTTTAAGGCAACAGCTACAGATTCACAGCTTTGACTGATTCCTCTACACCCCACAAAAATAGACATTGTTTAAAACCATGGGTGGGTAGATCATCACGTCTGTGATCAAACATGAAACGGGAGATTATCATCTATGGGGGGAAAAATGACAGGAAAACTCGTTAGCTCTCGCTTGAGTGAATAGTTTTACACACAACTGTGTTAAATGACTGAGAACTACAAGTGGACTTAAAGTGCACAATGTGCTTGATCTCTGGAATAAGCAACAATCAGACTTTTGTTTGAGAAAGGATTAAGATAGATGAAGTATTTAATTTGCTCCTAAATTGTAAACATGATCTATAAATGAATTCCGTTATATACACATGTACAGTTAACAGGAATTCAGTAGTATAAAGTCTAGGTGGATTTTCTCACCATCCTTTCCCCCCTTTTTTAAAACCAGCTACCAGATTTTGAAAGTGATGCGTAACATTTTTACACTTGTGCACCATTTAACTGAACTTCTGCCCATGTGTTTAAAACTAAATTTGCCTTTTGCTGAAGAATCGTACAACATTTCTCACCTGTTGGGACATGATATCTTACTACACAGCTGTCCAATGGAGAAAAAAAAAAATCACCTTCACTACATCTGAAAATTGCGGTCAAACGTCTTCAAGCTGAGTCTAGAGAAAACATAGGTGTCCAAATCACTAAAGGAAGCCAGATAAAGACTACAACAAATAACTGAATGAAGCCCCTGGAAGGCATTGATCACAGTTCTAGCAAAAAAAAAAAAAAAAAAAAAAAAAAAGTATGTTCACTGTGCAGCTGCTGAGACATCTTTACCAAACTACAGCGAGTGAGGTGTGTAATAGCTGTCAGTGTGTGTGTGTGTGTCAGTCTCACTGTTCACATTTCTGTGCTCCAGACTAGGTTAACAGCAGCGAGTCAGACAAGCAGGAAAACAGCAACTGTTGTCGTTCTGCGTCAAAATCGTGGTAAAGTGCTGCAACTCGGCAGCTGCGGCACGGCATACCGCCGCTTGACTGCGTTCAGGCAAAAAGATAAAAATAATGTCGTGATGTGACACTGTGCAGAGCACTGCGGCAGCCTGGAATGAAGGTGGTTACGTCCGAACCGTTGGGATCTGACAGTTTATTTACAAAGAGCAGACACGAACGTGTCACTTGGCTGCTATTCTGTGCTTCAGCTGCAACAAGTTCACCAGGTCGAGATAATGGGCTGAAATCTGGAGGTTACACTTCCTGTGTAAATCCAGCTCCACTGGTGATGAGTTTCTATACATTTGAGGTAAGTGGCCATAGGCGGACAGGGAGCAGTTTGCAGATAGGTGTGCCAGGGTTAAAGCGATCCTCCTACAGGACAGGTTTGACCACTGCAGTCACACTTCAGATGAGGTAGTCCAGATAATGGCGTGCTTGGCTTGGAGTTTGTTACTAGAAAAGTGAAATATAAGAATACGATTTAGAACAATGCTTTTTTTGTTGTGTATGGAGGACAATGGTTAAAGGGTGTCTACAGAGTATAAACCTCTCCTGACATTTTGGCCTCCTCTACACATTCAGGTCAGAAAATGTAACTCAATCTGTTGGACCAAGTCTTTGAGTCTGTTTTTATAGGCGTTGAAACAGTTAGCAGTAACAGTTGGATGATAAAACACATTAGCTGACTTAATGGATGTAACAGTTTAAGCTAAACACTGCATATAAAAGATGCATGTGGCAATTGTGACATCACCCATTAGTAATTGAAGCCTCAAGCTAAGTGTTTTTGCAGTCATGACCTATTAGCAAGTGAAGGCTCCGTTTGGAAGCTGGCTTTCAAAACCATCTGAGAAACCGATGGACGCTGCACACTGGTAGGCTAACGACTAATGGATGTAACTCAGGTTTATCCTCTATTCTGACTCTGGGTGGTATTATAATTTACAAAATGAACATCATATTGTACTGAATAAGACACAAAACTTGTAATTGAGTGTTTCATGATGTCAGACATCAAGGGAAGGCAACTGGAGGAGTTGCCCCCTGCTGGCCATTAAAAATAATGCAAGTTTAAGGCTCTTCAGTATTGGCCTTACTTTCCAGACCCAGAAGCTTTGGCCATCTTTTGCATACAGACTATATTTTAGATCCAGGGATTTAATGGAAAGATGCTTTTTTAAGTTTAGTGACAAATATGAGGCCAATGAGTCAAGACAACGAGACTAACGATTACTCTTGGTGGTTCAGGCTTTATTGGTTTAGACTTGGGACAATCTAAATTGGATCAACAATAATATTTTTGCTGTCTTGTTTTCACATTAACAAACAACTGGAGGACCATGTTTACATTTCAGCTCACTCTCATGTTGAGGAGACATCAGAGGAAAAACATTTTTTATGTGAATCTCAATTGGAAGTTTTTTCTTAATTTGAATTTAATGGCGTTTTAAAAAAGGCATTAAAATAAAGGCATGAATTCGTTTTTATGGCTACACCTGTGTGTTTATGTTAATTAATGTGCAAACAATCGCTAAATTTAACTTGTTTATACCTGCACCTTGTTTCATTTGTCATATAATCAAAAGCTTGTTAAGGAAGTGCTGACTCACCATTCTACTTAGGTCTGTGGCAAAAGTGACGCCTTTAAAAGGTTTGTCCTGCGAGCCACTGCTGCTGCCTCCAAGAGAGTTTCTCCTAATGATACCTTGGAAAGCAGTACATGACTTATAAAACTCATTCAGACTCGAAGCTGTTGCATATTTACATGATAATAAATAAAGAAGGGAATATTCTTTGTTACCTTGAAGCGGTAACATCTCCAGTCGCTGAAGGCTGTTCCTGCGAGACGAAGGAAAACCGTTTCCTTTGGAGAGGCGGCGCTGTCGGCTGGACAACATAGCAGCAGGAGAGACGATGCCCGGAGGGGGGACCTTTCCCATCTTCTTATATAGTTCTTCAATTTCTCTTTTCTGGGCAGCCTGCAGGGCCAGAACTTCTGCCAGATGTCTGATAAAGGACAAAAAGAAGCACATTTAAAGACTCACTCAATCAGAGTTTTAATTTAGGTCTTTGATTAAGTTATGTACTGAATTTGAACATGACTTTGGGAGAGTGGGGGGTTTATCTAAACACAATCTGTTTACAGTAAAGACAATAAGTCTGTTCTCTTGTCTGGCAAATCTCGACATGTCCTCGTTATTCTTTATATCAAAACGGATGCAATTTTTTTTTTCAGTGCTCTCAAACGAATGCCAGATATGAACGCTCATAATGTAGCTCGTCTAAGCAAACAGTTTAAAATGTTCCTGAAAAAGCTTTTTTTGTTATACGTTACTTTAACCATCTTAAGTGGTGTCACTTACTTCTCTCTGAGTTCCTGAAGCTCTTCCAGCATGTCCTCATCTTCACTGTCTGAGTCATCACTGCTTAGGTAGGGAGCACTGCGGTTATAAGTCATCATCCATAAATTGTGAAGGGCATTGGTGTACTGTGGACTGTCCGCTGCTCCGTCCCACAGCCTCCCCTCTGTATCAGCAGCCGTCACAGAGAGCCCGCTGTCTGCAGACGTTCCCAACAGGCTCAGGCTGTATGCCCTTCGACGGCTTCTCCTCCTCCCCCTTGGCTGTTCCCCGATAACCTCTTCCTCATCTTCATCTTCCTCTTCCTGCTGCTGCTGCTCCTGGCTCACTGCCCATCCAGCCTGCCCGTCAGCCTCCTGTTGGACTCCCGAAGAACCTTTGCGGGGTTGTGGGTGAGGAGGGGTCATTGTGAAGGAGGTGGTCAGGCTCGCCTCAGACTCACCCTGCTCCTCTGTGCTGCTCTCCGACTGGCTGCTGCCGTTCTCTGCGGGCTTGGGGGCTGCAGGTGCAGGCGCATCAGGCAAAGGGATGTCCATGCTGGGCGTCACCTGGAATCGTCCAACAGTCACTGATGCAGACTGAACTTCTGCAGTGTAGAGGAAGAAAATGCGTACATGTAAAGGCTGTCAATCATAGCTAATCATAGACTAAACAGCAGCAACTGTTCTGTAATCATTCCTAATCACATGGGTTTGATTAAAAGCTTGTCACATATTTCTTGAGACAATAACAGGTCTAAAGGTGTATTAGGCTTTTTCAGCATGCGTTATTTCTAAGCATTAAAGTGAATTCCCTCTAAAGAGTCTGAAATTATAGCAGTGACAGCTGATATGATGATATATAGCTATGATGGATAGTCACAATCAAACACAACCCAGGACTCATTTAAAAGTCAGCTAATTTGTTTACCCGGCATTTCCCAAACATGTTTTATGACAGATAAGCTTTTTTACACTGTACAGTTTAACACTTTACATTTTTGTACTGCTCATGCCACTTGTTTTAATGTGTTTAACTTTAAGGAAAAGGGTCATTTTTTGCATTGTTCTACTAAATTTATATTCCTTTATTTCCCATCCTCTTTTATTCTCTTTTTTTTAATGTTTGTAATTTGTTAGAGTGTGTTCTCCAGTGTGCTTTGTGACTCCTGAATGCTAACAGCACTGTTTAAACCAGCATTGTTTGCTTACATGGTCTCCTTACACACTTTTACTCTGCTTGCATGTTTGAATAGAGGCCTCGCCACATTAAGGGATGTTTAAAACCAGCTAGCTTTAAATGTAGGCTCTCCAACATGGAAGTCTGCGCCAGTGGAGCATGAGGTAGAGTTGTGTATTAATCGGAAGGTCGGTAGATCGGTTCCCGGCTACTCCCGGGATATAAGGAGAAAATGCTACACACTTAAAGATATCAGTTTGAGTGTGATTGTTTCATTTTATACATGCTTTTGGAAAGGTAAAAATTATTTTAAAGGGTAATAAAAAACAAAAAACAAGAGAAAAAAAAAGAATGAACCGAACAGATGTGTAAAAACTCATGGACGTTATCTTAGCACATCCATCTGGCAGTGGGATAAATCACTGCAGATGCTAACTGGAAGTTCCCGTTTCTGTCAGAGAGAGGCAAGCTTGCTATTCTACTTCTACCCGACTACTTAATTAAGAGACCCTTCAACAACCACAAGTGACTCCGCAGGGATTTACAATCGTCACGGATTGGTGGGTGTAGAGGACGAGATGGAATGTAGCCCAAGTGTGACTGCATGTGCTCACATCTGGAGGCAATTTAGGGTTTTAAAAGGCCTGCAGTGCTTCGATTTGCCCACTGAGTGTCCTCCTTACAGTAAATGCAGAACGAGTCTGGGTCTGTGCCCACTAAAACAGAGGGACTCTGTTGAATATGGGCTTCTGAGGAGGGTATAAATACTGTCAGGTGTGGACATGGGAGGAGAGCCTTTAATGGGCACAGCTGCTCGCTGATTGGCCTTTGTCAGTGGGCCGGGCCGCAATAACACCTACATTTGTGTTCATATTGAATGGAACATTAAATCCAGACTTGCGCTTACGCAATAGCTCTGAGGCACCAGTAATAAGTGATAATGTCAGCAGAGACAGAAGGAACTAGGATTGCAGAAGGAAAAAACTCAAAAAGCAAATGGTCCATCACGTATTTTGAGCCATTACAACAAAATGGATGGCTAAAGGTGCATGTGCGTGTTTGGGACGCACACATAAATATCATACAATAGGCTATTTTCTAGCACTCTGAGCCTCTGGCTAGTAACATTCATCATGTTAGAGCAGTGCCTGCTTGGGGAGTTTTGCTGCAATTCACACATGTACAATAAACATGTCACAAGCAGGAAATCATAAAGTCAGTGTTTGAAAAGAAGAAAAATTCCAAGGATACACTCTCTGGATAAGTGCTTATCTAAGCATAGCTCTGCAGAAAAAGCAGACTTTGTATTGCAGTTTTCTCCAAAACTGCTCATCCATAAATGTGAGTGATTAAACACTCAAACACTCAAAGACAAAAAATATAAAAAATATTAATAAAAGCATGTTGAGATTTAGAGTACTACTTAGAGTATTAGAGTAGTACTTAGGAAATCTTGTGAGAACTTTCTGATAGGAAAGGTAGGAGTTGGTTTTATGGTTAAAGTTTATGTTACAGTTAGCATGAGGGTTTGCGATGTAGGACTATAACTGGTAACAGAGAGCAACTTCTAGCCAGAATATGAGAACCGCTTTTCAAAACCACTTCAAACCCAGAATCACACTTACTTTAGTCTTTTGTAATACTTTTAAATCAATCATGGGATAACAGCTTGCTATCTTCCCGTTCAATAAATAAAACTATGTACCCCGGAGAAGAACTCTTTAGTAGTTAACCAGTGCAACTATGACACAAAACTACATCGGTTATATGAGGTTGGTGTCTATGCTTGTGCAGTTGCTAATCACATTATTGTTTGTTTATGAAGTAGTTAATGATCTCCAGTTATTTCAAAGCTGAACATCACTGCTATGGCCTTTTAGTGATGCAGAGACCTGCTTGAAAAACATGAGAACACGCAAATAATTTCTTACCAGATTTGGGGGAAGAAGCTTTTGGTTTGGGGGTACTTGTATTCTTCGCTGGCACAGCAGGGTGCAACCGGCTGTTGAAAGATGATAACTAAACAGAGGGAACAAATATTATTAGCACACGACTGATACTCATTAAATGCCATTTTAAAATTCAACCAATAAATCAGGGCAGTGTGATGGAAGTCCCCGTCTACATGCTAATTTACATTCAATTATTCTAATTAGCTCCATGCAGTGAGGAAGAAATTGCAGTCATATAAAGTGTTCAGAACTATAATATAAAAATGACTAATGAGAATTATTGATAAAGATTAATGAGCTAATCACTCCTATATTAAAAATTGCTTTAGAAGAATCAGAACTAAAATAACTCACAGTGTTTTCTGGGCTCTCTGGGGGTGATGGTGAAAGATCTGATGAGCTTGAACTTGAATTCGAACTGGAGACCTCTGGTCTGGGTTTAGCTGGAGCTGGAGCTTGGGCTGAGGTTGGGGGCATGTGACTCCTTTCCTGGGTCCGGCTGGGGGAACCGGTGAGTCCAACCTGCTGTGCAGGAGGAGGTGGAGGAGGAGTGGAAGCCATGGATGGTGGGGGGGCAGGATGGGGCCACTGTGGAGGATTGCTGTGAGTTAAATTAGCTCCATCCATTTGAGGCATATGCTCGGGGCTGTAGTAGACATTGTTCTGCACTGGGATCCCCCCTGCAGGGTAAGAGGCCTCTACTGGTGAAGTCTGGTAAGGTTGAGGGTAGACAGAGGGGTAACCTGGCTGTGGAGCCATATGACTGTGTAGGTGGGGGAGAAAGCTTGGATATGAGGGCAGCCCTTGGGTGGGAAGGCCTGCAGGAGGGATAAAAGACTGAGCCATGCTCATTGCCATGGAAATTACATTGGCTAAGGAAAAAAGGGGCTGCGAGTGGGGGGGCCACATGGTGGGAGTTTGAAGGGCAGGAGGGGATATGTTAACAAATTCCGTGTTGACAGGACTAGGGGTCTCACTCACAGGACTCGGCGAGTTTGGGGTTGGGGAGGGAACAGAGGGGAAGGTGGGGTTACTGGCTACACGTGTGAGGGGAGGATGGATCCCGGCTGGCTTGGGTGAACCAGGAGACCCTGGATATGGGAATGGAAAGTGGGTGTGGTTCATAAAGGGCAAGTGGTATTGCTGGTGATTAGGCAGGAGAGATGTAGGGCGGTGATGGTGCTGATTATGAAGAGGAGAACCTAGAACACAAAGAGACAAGCGGAGCTTAATTCAACATATAAAGTAAATGACCTTAGACTAGATTAGAAAACCTTTTCTGTTGTTGTACCATGTAAAATATATTAAAATTAGGGGCATTGATCTTGTTTGTGCTCAACCCAGTGAGTTAGGTTCGATCATATCGTTTCTTTCCTCTCCTCGTTTTGTCAGTCTGAATCTTCCCTCTCCCCGCCTGCCAATATAATCACCATGAGGAGCATAGAGTAAATGTTTCCCGTCCTTTTAAATAATGAGCTTCCATGGTGAACAAAGATGTTTTGTTTAAAGCAGCATCGGACCATAATTGCATCTGATCGCTGGAGCAGTTGCACACCAGGCTTACATGGCCCTGAGGGATTTAGCGTCAATGGAGCAAGTGAGGCTTTCATGTCAACATTTTAGAGGAGTTTAAATGGGATGCACGTGTGTGTATGTATACAAGACTGTGGGTCTAATTGTCAGATTAAAGAAGTCAAGATTGTTACATCACTCCTTGGGGAATAGCTTAGGACGCCAATACCCAGCCCCATCCATTGATTGGCCATCTACCTCAACAATGGCTCCACAGTTATAAACCACACCTCCAGTTGCTGATGATGCAAACCAGCCTGTACTTTTTCCAAGCTGACGGAAACAGGTTAGGCAACACTCTGTAATGTGGCCAAGAAGCATTACAAAAGCAACCATGCACCAGACGTCAAGCAGAGAAGGAACACGGGAGAAGAGGGAATGAGGATGTACAGATGGCAATGCGGTTGCACGTGAAGGATGTGCGCACTTTAAATGGCTCTCCTTTCGAGAGAGAGTCTCTGACAGGGAAATTCAGCAGGAGTTTGTTCTGGCAAGCAGATGTTGCTGACTATCACAGGAGTGGAGAACACTCATGCTTTACAGTGACAGCATTCACAGCTCCCTAAAAGCTAGAAAGCGCCCTTCAGGTGAGGTAATTACCCAGGAGGCCTTGCTGCAAAGCAGAGACAGACGAAGGCTTTGAGGTGTAGTGATGGCGGATGGCGCCATGCGAATGTCTGAACAATACCAAGAACAGGCCCTGAGGAGGGGAGGAGGTTTACGAGGTAGCCGAGCTTTGCTTTGACTTATTCTATGCCAAAGGACTGTAACAATTTTTCAGTGTGCTGAAACAGTAAACAATGCTCGGCCTCTTCGCTCAGGGACCAGAGGGAGGGGCGGAGAGCCATTTACCTGGGGCGTTGTGGAAAGACTGTGAGCGTATTAGAGGTCGCACAGGTGAAGTAATGTCTGCACTGGAGACGTCTCCATTGGGACATGGGGGCAAGCCACGTACCCCTACACTCGGTTTAGCCACACTGCAGTCTAAGACGAGACACAAACATGCATGAGTCGATGCTCTTTCACAAATGATCATGCACAGGCAAAAAAAAATGCAAGTTAGTCTCACATGCATCTCAGACACACACACACTCGATGGTACTTTTAGAATTAGAGGCTGATTCACTTTCAGATTCCTACCATTTTTTTCTTCTTAAAGAGCATCAAATCATCCAGTTTGCCATTTAATGGATGAATTCAGTTAATCAGAAAACATGTGAAACTCACCAGGCAGAGAAGAGGACGAGTGTGTTCGAGGCAGGGCGTGATTGTGCAGATTAGGCTGTAAAAGAGCACATTTGATAAATTCAGTCTCTCCTTCCAAAAATACTGAAACACTCTGTCCTGTATTGGATATTAAGGCCTGCTTTCTCACTTCAAAGCCCCTTCACAAGTTTGATGATTAGCTCTAATAGCTGGTTAGAGGCATGATTGGAGAACTGCTGCTAGTTTGAGGTCTACATTTATCATGGTGCCTAAGAGAACACCTTAATTTACTGCTTTTAAGATGGTGGACTTATAGGGAAAACATCAAGTCATCAAATCTGAGTGTCAGGCCACACAAACACTAGACCTTGGCCCTCCTCGTTTGATTATTTCAAAGTCTCATTTAGTAATTTTGGATTTCTGTTATAAATGTTTTCAAGCTCAAGCTATTTTTTGTTAGACGTCCTCATAAGATATCAGATCCAGGCAATGACACTTTTCTGTAGACTCTAACACAGAGGTGGGCAATTCCAGGCCTCGAGGGCCGGTGTCCTGTAGGTTTTACACTCAACAAAAATATAAACGCAACACCTTTGTTACTGCTCCCATTCCCCATGGGATGGACGTAGAGGCCTAAAATTCATTCCAGATACACAATATAACCATCCCTCCCAAACAGTGGTCACAAATCAGTCCAAATGTGTGGTAGTGGGCACATCTGCTATATTGAGATAATCCATCCCACCTCACAGGTGTGCCACATCAGGATGCTGATCTGACATCATGAGTAGTGCACAGGTGTACCTCAGACTGCCCACAACAAAAGGCCACCCTGGAATGTGCAGTTTTGTCTCACAGCAAAATGCCACAGATGCCACAAGCAATGAGGGAGCGTGCAATTGGCATGCTGACAGCAGGAATGTCAACCAGATCTGTCGCCCGTGCATTGAATGTTCATTTCTCAACCATAAGCCGTCTCCACAGGCGTTTCAGAGAATATGGCAGCACATCCAACCGGCCTCACAACCGCAGACCTCGTGTAACCACACCAGCCCAGGACCTCCACATCCAGCAGGTTCACCTCCAAGATCGTCTGAGACCAGCCACCCAGACAGCTGCTGGAACAATTGGTTCGCACAACCAAACAATTTCTGCACAAACTGTCAGAAACCGTCTCAGGGACGCTCAACTGCATGCCCGTCGTCCTCATCGGGGTCTTGACCTGACTCCAGCTCGTCGCCGTAACAAACTTGTGTGGGCAAATGCTCACATTCGATGGCGTCTGGCACGGTGGAGAGGTGTGCGCTTCACGGATGAATCATGGTTCACATTGTTCAGGGCAGATGGCAGCTGAGAATGTCCCAGTTCTTGCATGGCCAGCATACTCACCGGACATGTCACCCATTGAGCATGTTCGGGATGTGCTTGACCGGCGTATACGACAGCGTGTACCAGTTCCCACGAATATCCAACAACCTCGCACAGCCATTGAAGTGGAGTGGACCAACATTCCACAGGCCACAATTGACAATCTGATAGACTCCATGCGACGATGTGTTGCACTGCATGAGGCAAATGGTGGTCACACCAGATACTGACCGGTTCTGGGTCCCCAGACCCCCAATAGCGCAAAAAACTGCACATTCCAGGGTGGCCTTTTGTTGTGGGCAGTCTGAGGTACACCTGTGCACTACTCATGATGTCAGATCAGCATCCTGATGTGGCACACCTGTGAGGTGGGATGGATTATCTCAATATAGCAGATGTGCCCACTACCACACATTTGGACTGATTTGTGACCACTGTTTGGGAGGGATGGTTATATTGTGTATCTGGAATGAATTTTAGGTCTCTACGTCCATCCCATGGGGAATGGGAGCAGTAACAAAGGTGTTGCGTTTATATTTTTGTTGAGTGTAGATATCACCCAGGGTCAACACACCTGAATCACTTGATGAGTTCATTACCAAGCCTCTGGAGAACTTCAAGACATGTTGAGGACGTAATTTAACCATTTAAATCAGCTGCGTTGGATTAAGGACACATCTAAAACCTGCAGGACACCGGCCCTCAAGGCCTGGAGTTGCCCACCCCTGCTCTAACAAGTCAACTAAAAACATGTGTGTCTTTGAGTACCTTCTTTCTATTTCCTTTTGATTTTGTATCACTTTACATTGTAAAACTGCAGTTACTTTGTGAATTTTGACTGTTAAAAGCACACAAGCAAACATCAGTTGCTTTCCTTAAAGTTTTGTAATCCCCTCACATTTGTTTTAGAGCAGGGCTGTAAAACATAAGTCCCATTAGCCAAAATCAAATTTGAAGCATGTGGAGGAGGGCATACTCCCATATGGAAAAGATGTATATAAATCTTGTAAAGTTTGTATCTGTCTTGTGTGAAACTTGTATGAAAAGCATATAAGAGTGAAAACAGATATAAGATCTCTTGAAAAATTATATAATGAAGCTTGTATGTTTTGGATACTTACTAAAACAATGTATGAAAGTAATGAGAAAGTGGCCACTTTCATGAGTAAATCATATAAGCCTTATATGATTTACTCATGAAAGTGGCCACTTTCATGAGTAATCACATATAAGTTTTTACTATTTCTTTTCCATATGGGACAGTTTGGACTTTTTTTTTTTTTTTTTAACTATTTTCATAAGTTTTACAACTTTTTCTACTAATACAGACGTTCCCCAAGGCCATTCATACTACACCAAAGTAAATAAGTATTAGATTTCTGTAATTTTACAAATTCACTACTTACAATTTAAGTCTAAAGAGTCATGTTGACCGGTTTTTCATTTACTTTTTCGTATACTGAAATATCTCAGGGAATAAGTAGTATTAGTTAGACTTCTGTGTCCTGACAGAACAGGGATATTTACTGGCCTGGCTCACGTAAGATCAAAATAGGCTGCATGTGGCTCGTGATGTAAAAATAGTTTGACAATCTTGCTTTAAAGCCATCAGCGGGCTGAAGTTTTCACATTTCAAAATCTACAGGATAGTGTGTTCTGGGTGAACAAACTCACTAGTATTTTTATTCTTGGATTTAATTTATATATTATTACATCCTTTAAAGGTGTTTTCAGCCTCCTCTGTAGTCATTTTTCAGTGCTGCCGTGTCCACCAAGCTAAACTAACCTGGTGAAATGGTAAATAGTGCACAGCGGAAATCGCACAAGTGCTGTTTTTGTTTTGTTTGTCCACTGGTATGTAGAGTAAGCTAAGAACAGCTAGACAAGCAGGACTTTCCAGGGATCTAATCTCCATTTATAGAATTTATTAATAGAGTCCCGGCACAATGCCCCACCTCAGCATTACAAGAGCCAGAGTAGAGGCGCTGTGGACAGATGAGTTTCTGGGCTTGTCAGTCTCTTCCTGACTTCCTGTTGGTCTGTTTTCTTTCTCTTTTTCTTTTTTTTTCCCCTTGACAATTTAGGACTGCAGTCATATTATCTCTCAGCTGTAAGGGGAAGTGGCTACGCATGCAATACACATCAAAAGTGAAGCTATAAACGTAAACTCAACCAGGCTAAAGTGTTCTGTTGAACCTGAGATCTTTGTCCAGATATTAATGTGAAAAGAAAAGAAAAACATCATTGTTTTCCTAAACAATATTCCATAAGCAGCAACTGGAAATGCTTTCACATTAACACAGTTTGCTTTTGAAGCTTTTTCAAGTATCAGGCGTATTTGTCATTGAACGATTCCCATTTTCATGTGGAAACAAGATAAATAGATGATAAATAGTAGTTATGGCTCCAACTTCCCTCTTTTTCCCATTATTTCTCAATCTCTATGATCATATTTTTTTTTACCAAAAGGACAAGAATGGTTGTTTCTTTGTGTTCCACAAAGTGGAAAATATCCTGGCAGAACTGATGATTCTTTTCCATAAGTGGACAAGCTGTACCTGGTTACACATTAGGTCACATCTTGTACAGGGACTACACTGCTCCCAACAAGTCAGTTCATTTTACAGCTTAACAAAACCTGGATTCATAAAAGCTTAATTCATCCAAGCATAAATTATTTTACCCACTCCCTGTGGGCAGATATGCTGGAAAGTTCATTATGTTGTGGAAACAATTTGTGGTTACGGAAACAAATACAAAAAAGGAAACACATGATTTAATGCGTTTTATGATATTAGCACTTTAAGTGAAAGCTCTTCGTCAGGTGGTTTTAAGAGCACTTCGCCTTTAATCTTAAAGGACTAACCTCAGGAAGGACTGTGGACAGTGACGTTTTTTTATTACCAGTGGACAGGACATTACTCTGAAGTGTTGAATTTGTCCCAGATTTATGGGTCTGTCATTGATCAGCGCCGAGAGATGTTGTAATTTATGATAATAAGCACTGTAAAACACAATCACTTCCTTTTTCTCTCAGCTAACAATCCTGTGGCGCAGATTTATGGAAAGGGGCAGGTGCTGTTTCTGACCTGTGAGGACGACAGTGAGCTAATCCCTCCGTGCAATGCAGGCTGGGCAAGTCGGTGCCCAGTGGAGTGGACCGGCTGTTGTTTGGCAAACAGTGCCTCGGCTCGTTTGATGATGTCACCCAAGCGGTAGATAAAGCCCTCCTTCTCTGATGGCAAGATGAACTCGTTGTGCACCTAGATGGCAAAAGGACCACGGAGAATGTATTCAGATACTTCACTTAGTCAAATTCAAAAGTGCCACAAGGTTATGAAAAGCAGCTAGAGTTTCTCGATAGCAGCTCGCCAGATAGTGCAGAATGAATAAGGTTCTTAGGAGCTGTAGCCAAAAAACAACAGTCATAAATAAACTTTTTAGCTTTTAAAAGAAGTGTTATAAATAACAAATTTTTTATTTACTTTCACAGACAAAGACATAGACTGTATATCAAAGATGGTTGTGGGCACTGTGACATCACCCATTAGTTTGTGAAGTCCCATCTTCTTGAGTGGCCATCACCAGATATTTCAGTTCTGACATATAATCAATATAATTTGTGTAAACACTAAAATGAAATTTAGCCTTCTTCGTCTAGAAGATGGTGTAAAAAATATGTTTTGTCTTTATTCATGACTAAGATTGTATTTTTCAGTAGTTTTAAGTGGAGGGGATTTTATTTAATTAATATAAAATTACTTAAAATTTTATTCTGTACTGGTCTGTGTAATGTTATGACTTTTATATAACAATTAGATCTGCAACATTAACTAAACAGCTGTCATCAGTCAAAGTGGAGTAAAGTGCCAAAATGTATTAATTAAAAGAAATAAAGTATAAAATATTTTTAACGTGTAATACAATAAATCTGTAAATATAGTACACTAGTGCTTGTTTATTTTGTGGGTTTATGAAATCCACAACGTAGCAGATGCTTAGAGGAGTTTTGCATATTCATGCAGTTTTCAGTGTGTCTGAATTGTGGGCTGAGGCGTAGCATAGTTTCCTGACAACATGGCATAATTCAACTCATTTAAAACCCTCTACTGAGAACCACTGTGCTGTTGTGAAGCCAAGTGTCCCTGCTTTGCCAAGACGCAATAAACAAAAGCCTAGTGTGTTTTTAGAGTGAAGGAAAACTGCACATCCAGCGAACAAAAAGTGCTACTGCACATGCTGTCTCATCGCACCTTCATGTGAGGTTCCCTTCCCCAAGAAGAACTCTTACTTTCATCACGAACCCTCAGTTTTTCCCTACCCTTAACTAGGGATTGTTGGCTTTAGCCCATAGGTCTGTAATGACTCAGTCACTGGTATGCTAGCAAAGATCAAGTGGTTAAAATGCTAAAATATAAATGTTTCAAGTAAATGAATGCTGAGCTTTGTTTAATTTTTGTCACATTTTTTCTAATTTGAATGAAGTAGAATTAACATTTAAAATTTCAGATATCATAAGCAAAATTAAAAATCAAAATTATTATTTCTCAGGGATTCTAGTGCTACACTCTTATTTGATGTAGCAAGCACTTATAATGTTTATAAAAGTCAAAAAAGTAGTGCCTCAAACATACATTCTTTCTAACGCCCAGTAGGGGGCGACTCCTGTGGTTGCAAAAAGAACTCACATTGTACAGATGGCAAAACTGCCCACTTTCTACTAGATTTATTACTGCAGTAAAGAAATTCCTACTGAGTTTATGGTCTCATTTGCTAGGTTCAAATCTTGGTTAATAAAGCGTGATCTTGATTTTTGCAAGTTTATTCTCATTTAGCATAAATAGACGAGTGTGCAGTGTCCCGTGTTTCCTCAGTCAGATCCAATCCTAGCTTATAATTCTCATGTAAGAGAAATAACCAAGATGGCAAAGGCCAGCATGTCAAGCACAAGGCTTCAAAACAGCAGCCAACAAAATACAAATGGCTACTTTGGTCTTTTTAAACAGTCTTTAAGCATTAGCTGCCCAATAAAGGTAACACTAAAGAAAGTACTATCTGAAGGTTGTAGCAAAAATTGAGACTCACAAGACCAGGAAACATTTGTTCAATCTTGCATTGTCCAATTTTGGGGATGTAAATTGTAGTTTCTGTTTCCTGTTTTTAGCCGACAGGTTAGGAATGGCACCCGGTGTGGTCTTCTGCTACGTTCAGAGATGCTCTTCTGCAGACCTCAGATGTAAGAAGGTATGCAGAAGAGCAATTGGTATGCTCCTGACCTGTGGCTTTGACAAGGCATTTTCACCCACACCAACTGCTACTGTCTGCATTTTTCATCTTTTTCAAACTACCCTCCATAAACTCTAGGGATGTTTGTGTGGGAAAATCCCAGTAGATCCATAGTTCTTGAAATACTCAGACCAACCAATATGGTATCAATCACCACACCACATTCAAAAACACTTCAATCACATTTCTCTGACATTCTGATGCTCAGTTTGAACTTCAGTAGATCATCTTGACAATGTCTATGTGCCTAAATGCAATGATTTTCTGCCATGTGACCAGTTGACTAAAGAAAAATATCGTTGTATAAACATAATAAAGTTATAAAAAACCTAATAAAAACAAGAGAAATGTAACAAAAGATGACCGTTTGATAATTTTATATATATAATGGCTAAGCACAGATAATGGCTCACCATGACAGCAGCAATGTCTTCTGGGTTATCTCCATCCAGGTCGAACTTGAAGGTCACCATCTTGTCATTGTGCGTCTGCAGCTGGCACTCCACCACCCGGTCCACTTTATCAGAGAGCTGATGGAGACAGAGAGGACCAATGGTGATGACATGTCTAAAAGCAGGAGTTACAACATGTTTGTGCACATGTATGAGACTCTACTGTAGCAGACTGTTTAGGCACATGTGGTTATCCATGATGCGTTTGTCTCTGCAGCCAATCCAAACAGGCTCATTAAACGACCACAGAATGTCCTGATCAAAAAAGCAATGCACTGCGGTCGCTGGGGGAAGAGCAGCATTGCTACTGATAACGTTACATAACTAGGGTGGTGCCTCACCACTCACTCATAAATAAATTTCCTCCGCTAATTCAGTTCAGGCCAGTTTGATTTATTTGTTTATTATGTGCAGAAAAAAAAAAAAAAAAAAGGATTTTGCTGTGCTGTAATTAAACCAAACATTTGATTTATTGTACCCCGATGATGCGAAGCCTCGAGCGCGCCCTCCTCCTGAACAGCTTCGCAGCCGTTCGTCTCGCCACTGATTTCTCGTTCTTCTCCGATAGGCCCTCGTAGCCGTCGCTCAGGCTTGAAGTCACATCAGACGCGTAGCTGTACAAAAAAAAAAAATCATATGAGTTAGAAAACACACCCTAAGAAACCACTGATAAATTCCTTGTAAAGCAATTTTAAAGCCAATTCATCATTTAGAACAAAAGTAGAGATCTGAATATCCACAAGGACTGATTATGTTGGCACATAGAAATAAACACTCTGAATTGTCAACGAAAGGGTTGACGTGTTACAGTGGCATGTCTCTGGGGTACAAACAGAGTCTACAAGAAGCTGGTGTTCATCCAGGGAAAGCAACGTGTCGGTGCGATCTGTAACATTTATACAGGAGTTTTAGGTTTCAGAGAACTGCAGAACATTCAGGGTATTTTATAAAAAGGTTTGGTTCAGCTAATTACATCTCATGGGCCTTTTTTTGGACCACTGTGGTAACAGACCCCCCCTCCTCCATCCACCTCCCCAGCACAGGCTGCAAACATTTACAGGCCTACTGGCTGGCAGCACCCACCCGTCCCTATTTAAAAACCTCCACCTCACAGGTAACTTTAGTTCACCTTCAGACACTGAGTACACAGAAATCAGACAGAAACAGGCGAACATCTGTGGCGATGCTGCAAACCTTTGTTTTCTTTGTTATTTGTGACACGCAGTTTGGGTCGTCAGTTATCGAGGGCTTTTCTCAGAAGAATTAAGCAACTGGGAGTGTGTTTTGGATGCTAAACAGTGCATGACCAGGCTGTTGCAAAACATGACAATCAATCCCCTCTTGATGTTTGCTTCAATTTATAGTAGACATGTTAGATACAGCCTGTTCCTTGCTAATCGAAAAAGGGAACTAAGATGATGGTGAAAGAGCCTGACAATCACTTTATTTACCCTAAAAAGAGCTTTGATAAATTGGAAGATGACATAATTTGTATTAAACATATTAGGTTCAAAATAAAATCACAACTTTAGATCAAATTTGTGTATTTTGAGGTGTGTTAAGAAACGAAAACAGCATTTTCTTATATTCTATAGACTAAAAAACAAAAACAAAAAATAGATATATCATCCTCTTAAAGTGTTAAATCCAAGGTGAACATCCTCCACAACACTCGCACACACAAACACATTGTGCTCAAACATTGTATCACTAATATCCCACCAGCACAGAAAACAAGGCCTTTACAACATCTGACACACAGTCAAAAAAAGAAATCTTCAAGGGTCCATTCTGCCTCTCTGCAAAGAAAAACCCAGCAGAGTCTGTCTATAGCCTCAAGCCTGAAAGCCCACAGGAGTGGAGGAGGAAGGGATCCAAAGAAAATACATTTCTACAAGATTCCCATTGATTTTCAGGTTTCTTACTTAAATTAGGCAGGAATTGTTAGACTCTATTGTTCATTTAACAGCAAATAAAACGGCGGAGTGAGGAGGACAGAAAGGCTCGACAGATTTACCTCTCCACGGGGGAGTTGAAGCCACTCGTAGGCCTTGAACTGCCGTGTTCTATGTTGTTGGAGACAGCAATACTCTATGAATAGAAAACAGGAATGTGGTAAGATAAACATGGAAAAAGACAGTGTTCATTTTCTTTGTAGTTATATGTGATGTTAGGTGAGGAAAGTACTCACTCTAAAACAGTTATTTCAGTGCTTATGACTAAATTTGAGTTATTTTGGGGTTTACATTTTAACTTGTAAAATATTGATTTTATGACTATATAAATGCAAAATTTAGAGGAAATTTGATTAGTTAGAAAAAGTGATATTTATGCATCAAATATGGGAAAAAGATGATCACAGATCTTTTCACTTTCTGATTTAAAATGAACATGATATTAGAAAAATTTCTTTCAATTGAGACTGAGGCACAAGCTGCTAGCATGTCTTTAAACTCTTAGTCTACCTAAATTTATTCAGCAACATGGCCCAAAAATTGCATCTTGCATGCGCTAACTATAAAACAAAATAAATCCTGATTTGAGGAAAAATATTTAATTCATCCTCTGGGCCCTCCAACCAGTAGCGGGAGATAGATGCCCCTCCCTGAGCCTGGTGCTGTTAGAGGTTTCTTCCTGTTAAAAGTGAGGTTTTTCGTCCCACTGTCACCAAGTGCTTGATCATAGATCTGATAGTTGGGATTTCTTTCTAATATTGTATGGTCTTTACCTTACAACAGGGGTGTCCAACTCCAGGCCTCAAGGGCCGGTGTCCTGCAGGTTTTAGATGTGTCCTTGATCCAGCACAGCTGATTTAAATGGCTAAATGACCTCCTCAACATGTCGTGAACTTCTCCAGAGGCCTGGTGATGAACTAATCATCTGATTCAGGTGATATCTAAAACCTGCAGGACACCGTCCCTTGAGGCCTGGAGTTGAACAGCCCGCCTTACAATATAAAGCACCTTGAGCTGATTGTTGTGAATTGGCACTATGTAAGTGAAACTGAATTGGATCGAACAAAATTAATAAAAATGTCTTGCTTGGTGATAAGTCGTCAATGACTGACGGATCTATTTATAAAGTAACAGGTTTAAGTTAAGTAATAAAAACTATCATTAAGAAACTGAAATTAAGAGAAAAAAAACTCAACTATAGTTCTGTATTTAAAGCTGTTCTTAAAAGGTTTGTGTTGCCCTTTAATTTTCTTTTTAAATTATGTGTCAGCCCTGGATTGGAGAGATTAATGAAAAGGCGGTCTTGTAAAGTCTTCAAAATCATCCTCCCCTCTACCACCCTGAGCTTTCTCCTTTTATAACAAGCTCTTTATTGAAACCACTTACCGAGGGGAAGCGGAGGGAGATACCGTTTACGGCGGGGGGGTTGGGATGCGTGGTGGGAGAGTTCGCAGGCATGCCGACGTTGCCGGCCTCCAGCGGATCCTGAAGACCAGAGGGGCTCAGATAGCCGTCCGTCTCGCAGTCAGCTGTTTCAACAAAGCACATCGACCATTAGCACATAACCCGCTGTGGCCTAAAAAGCTGACACAATCTGTACTCTGTGCATTCTTGCACACACCTCTAATGACCCCAGCCTGAGATACACAAAACACATAAACAAGAAAAATCTGAAGGGCTTCACTGTGGAATAGATTTGCTCTGGATACATTTAAATGAGATCAGATGGCTGTCTCTAAAACAGGAATAAAAAGTTGAGAAACATTCAGCACAGCACATGTGCACACCATGGAATAAGACCTACAGGGCCTGAATAATTCAGTTAACCACAGTTTCACTTTTCTCTGCATCTCTCCCACGTGCGTTGACATCAGAAAAGCCTTGTGTGAAGCGCACTTGTGCAGCTAATGCAGTGAAAAACATGTCTCTGGAGTTTAAGAACAGCAAATAAAAGAATTTAAACAAAACTTTAACAAAAATTTAATGTACTTTACTTGTGTATTTTTCTATTTCATTCTTCTACTCCACAGTAATTCATAAGGGACAGCATTTACATTAATCCTGCATACTGCACAGTGAACTTTTGCATGCAAACATTTAACTTTTCACGGTATATGGATGTGATATCAGACAGCTTACAGTTAGCAGAAGACAGGCTGTTGTGGCGAACTTGAAAGTGCTGGTCAACTTCGGGCTCCTCTGGCTCTGCAGGGTAGTGGGTGCTGACGCCAGAGTCCACAGAGCTGGTGACGGGGGACAAAACTGGGGCCAGTGGTGTCAATGGCGTCAAAGGTGTTAGAGGTGTCAGGGGTGGGATGGGGGAATCTGCTGCAACAACATCGTTGACCTTGGGCGAAGCGGCCTGGTGCTCTGGTTCTTCTTCTATGGCTTCTTGCGCCTGCTTCTTCTTCCTCTCCTCGGCCTGCCGCCTCAGTTTCTCTCTCTGACGCTTGATGATCGTCACTCGGTCGCGTATAGCCTTCGCTACTAGTTTGAAGTCTGCTTCACACACAAAGCCAAGCACAACCTGCATAACAGCACAGGGAAATGGTCAGGGTACAACATGCATATGAGTGCTAATACAGCTCTATTGCATTTAATGACCTACTTATGCAAGCTGTGACATTATCTGAGAGTTTTATAAACATGCAAAGTCGGTGTTGTATTTTTTATTTTTTTTTACAAAAAGAAAACACATAGGCCTCATTCTTTTGACAATCTGGCATTTTTTACAGCCTCCCATGACATCCAGTTCAGCAGAGTGGGACACCGAGTCCGTAACAACCTCTCAACACATAGTCAGATTACAGCAGATTAGCCTGGCACGATGTCCCCTGCTGATACCAAATTTGATCTTGATGAAAACTGCCGTAAAAAGGTAAACAGGTAAGAAATTGTATCTTGTATTCTCATTAAAAGTGACCTTTATGGAGGACGTAAGGTTTTGTAATAAGTGTAGGAGCCATTATATTATTAAAGACACGATTACGGCTGCTTCCTGAGACGTCCTCTCCCATTTCAAACCACTGATAATTAAATGGTGAGCTGTGACCTTAACATAGTACACAAGGTGTTCTCCTTAGGAGCTGCAGTGGATATAACAACAAAGGTAAAGGAACCACAATGATGTTGAGGTGCATGTGCTTTCACTGTTAGGGTTAAGAGTCAAACCCCATACAACTCTAATTAAATTGAACCTATTAAGCTTTTCCTAATTTCTGTCACATTTATTCTTTTACAGTTCAGGATTATCATGTTAAACATAACCAAGCTTTGAATATTAAGGCCACAATAATAGGACAGGTATCCCTCTCATATCTTCTTTAAACCTATTGTTTGTGAGGGGCATCCAATTAGAAGAAAGATTGATTAAATCGCTCCTGGAAATATTACAACTGAATCCACTTTTAGTTGTCTTTCTAATCACGTTAGTGTCCAAATTAGGTTTTTGTTGCATTGAGGACCCTCATCCACCCTTCATTTGGAAAACCTAAAAAACCCCTAAAATCGTAAATGAAGATTGGGATGCAGAGAGCACGTGGAAGTTGGCTAAGTTGGCCTCTATCTGCTGATCAGGAATCAGTTACTCCATTTCCTCACCAACATCTGTTACAAACCTGGTCAGTAAAGCAGCAAATATTGACCTCACAAAATCCTTTCTTCACGTGCCAACCTACCATTTCCTGTGCCACCTCCTCAGGCACATCTTTGTAGAGCTCGAAGAGGAACTCGATGGCGTTGTTGTCCTTGTACTTCCCGTGGAGCTTCTTGGTGTCGTCCATGCGCAGCCACAGCTTCAGGCCTGACTTCACCATGTCATCCTCCTCTGCCAACTCCACATGTACGCCATTGTTTTCCTGGAAGAAGGGGTGATCCAGAAGGTCCTGAATGGTGTACCTATAGAGAGAAAGTAATTTGTTTTATCGCACTTAGGGTTGCTATTGCAAGGTTATTTCTCATAACATCCGAAACTAGTTTCACTTCAGTTTAAAAACAAACAAACAAACAAAAAAATTTAAGGAGATATAAAGGAGATGAACTGAAGACTTTTTACAAAGTTTTCTTTGTAATTGTTTAAAATAAATTAAGTAACTTGCAATTAATTTGCAATTGAAATCCAAATCAAATGCTAAAATATACTTTCTTCCGAGTAAATGCACTTTCTACCACTAATATATGCCCATGGGTACAGTAGTATCTGGTCAATGTTGTTTATATGCTAAAAATGGGTAATTTTAGTTACTAGGTGGGTTTTAGGCATGTATATTTCAACTTTTGTGACAATAAATGAGATTTTATTCCCATGAAATTAAATCAATAGTACACTTCCTTTAAGTGTTGCATGTGCATAAATGCTATAAAGGGGGCATTTTAGCTTGTTAGCTAAATTGTCATCACTACCATCATAATGGCCTCATAATAATCATGCATTATTAATTTTTTGTATAGAAATGGGATGTTACTGCTGTGAAATAACTGATACAACGCTTTTGTAAGGTCTTATAGATGCTTAAATGCTAAAAATGGGCAATTTTAGCCTTTTGCTAACTAACAACATGATGTCATGTAAGAGGCTTCAGGGGCCTAAGATGACCTGTGCCCCAAGCTTGGTTGGTCAACTGTTAAAGGTCTATGAGGAGTCTGTGAACAAGGCAACAAACAGACACACAGACAGATTGTGTAATTTAAAGATTTTTACTTCAGATGTTCAGCTCATATCAGTCCACTTAATTCACAGATTACAGCACACTAAATCAGTCATGGCTGTGTGTTTATGAGATTAACTGTGACTCGGTACTGAGCATGAATTGGAGTACAAACTGCCCACAATGCAGCCTCACTGCAAATGTGCTGAAAAATAGCAGCTTTTGTGCTTCAATCATTAGAGGAGTCATGACTAAAATACCCATCAAAATTAAATTTAACACAGTGGTTTTCAAACTGTGAGGGCAAATGCCACTTCAAGTGGCCATCTGGAGGCTAGGATATACAAATATGAATTCTTAACAAAAACAAACAAACAAGGTTTTATGATGTGATTGCATGAATCTTTATTTAAGGAAATTAAAT
The DNA here is from genome assembly GCF_965226115.1 of Aulonocara stuartgranti. Classification (NCBI taxonomy): domain Eukaryota; kingdom Metazoa; phylum Chordata; class Actinopteri; order Cichliformes; family Cichlidae; genus Aulonocara; species Aulonocara stuartgranti. Next base: position 6,948,085 of record NC_138959.1, on the reverse strand, counting down.
TTGTATAAATTTGTATAATTTAGGCCATTTTAAGGCTTTTTAAAGTCCTCTAGACATCATGTATGTGCTTTCTGAAGCATAGTGCAACATAATAATTGAGAATAGTGAAGAGCAGAAAAGATGATATAAATAATAAAGTGTGTGCTTTCATTGTTACCTTTCATCTTTGTTCATACGGATGCAGCCCTCAATGATCTCCTTAAGTTCTGGGACTTTGACTTTATAGAAGCTGTCAGGTTTAATGCCCTGTGCAAACAGATAAGAACACAGAGTTTAATTTCATCTATTAGGCTTAATAAAAAGTGTAGGAGGGAACACAGACTGGAGCTTTATGCAGAAAAAGTTAGCAACAATGATCTCCTCCCACAGTTCTTCTTCTGAGACGATCAGATCAAAGTCAATGTCTGATATATCGTCTGCTTTGTGACATCTGCCTCTAGCCAGCATGACATTTGGCTTTGCGACCATGTCAACACCAGAGGAGAACAAAACCAAGAGCTCAGGATAAATGGAAAGAAACCCAGCAATGCTCTCCCTTCTTTCCTTTCCCTTTAACTTACACCAATCCTTGCACCGATTTTTTATTTTTATTTTTAACTCAGAACAGTTGCTGTTTCCATGCAGTTAATCGCAAAATTATTAGGGCAGGACTTCTCAGTAATAAGAAATAAGGGAGTTCTTCTAAATGCTATCATCAGTATGTGCATAAGTCTGTGTACAGATTACAGCAGAGCTCCAAGTCCTGTAACAACAAAGATAAGAAAGGAAGTAACCAAGGTCATTTGGCCAGCAGATACCAAAGCAATGCAATGATGCACCCAAACACCTAAATAATTTGATTTACCAGTAAAAGGCTGAGTGGTACACTTTGTTATCTCATTTAAAGACAGACATGTCACTGCATGTAACTGGTTCTCTTTAATCAGGGTCACAAAGAACTTCAATGCATACTCCTGCTGCCTGTTTAAGTGGGGCAAATGACAGAGCTTTGAGAGGAGAGACAGCGTAGTAACGCCATTCCTATTTTAATTTTTGGTGGGTTTTTTTTGGTTTTTTTCCATTCTTTTGATAAAGCATCCCAACTACATGCCAGTGCAAACATAGCGCGCTTCATTGCAGTTATAGACATGCTGTTTGTTTGTTTAAGCACTCTGCTGCAGTGTCCGCATACTGTGTAGGCACCTTGAGAGTAAATCCATTTTCCCTAGATCCAAATCTAATTTGTGACTCAGCTCCTTTCTGGTGGCGACGGCAGTCTACATGTAGATAAGAGCTTGAGAAACACACTGCGCTTGTATTAACTTTGGTTTGTGGGTCAGATTTTAATGTTGTTAGGAACATAACGATCAGTGAACCCAAATTATTTTACACAGATATGAGAACAAAGCGTGGTTATGTCTTACAAGTAAAGTGTGGTATTCTTTGACAAGAAATTCAAGTATACTAAGGAGGAAAAACACTATAAGACCAAAATACCTAAGACTTACTACTGTTTTCTAATTTTAATTCATTTTTCTTCTTCAGTTCACTTTCCAGACTGGTTGTTTGCTTCAAAAATGCTTTAAAAATGTTTAGTTTTATCTGAGATTTTATTAATTTTGTAATAATGAAGATGAAATGGTTATTTATTAGAGACAAATTTAAGGACATCAGAACATTACTGCAATACAAACACTTGCCATCTGAAGACATATTATCATTAGTTAATTAGTTTGTCTCTATAGGCTTTCAGTCATATGAGCCATGTTAATCTCAAATGCTTGATAAGAAGGCAACTGGACTTTTTGTATTGATGAAGATGTTTTACGTATTAGCCATTGCGTGAGCCAAGGTATGAAAGGCTAATTATAATGACCATGTCCCCCACACAGATTCTTTCCAATGATTTTGATGAGGTGCTTTCCTTAAATACTGAATGAATTCTGTTAACTGGTTTTATAAGAGCAAAATCAAATTCCACCTAAAAATATATCTTATTCTGTACATATTTTTATTCCTACTATGACTTCACTACAGTATTAACTTCAATTTACTATACACATTTGTTTCTATATAATTTACACTACATGGACAAAAGTGGTGCACCATTAGTACATTACACCTGCAGGAACTGTGCAGCCATGGAAAGCCATGCCATGAAGCTCCTTTTTTTTTTAGGTTTTGTGCTAATGTGGATATGAGATGAGGGACTCAGAACTTGGTTACCTTTACATTTACAGCTGATCACAGAATATGTAGGAGGGAAGAAATTCTATTAACTGATATGTTACAACAGTAACAGTATTACATTACAACGTTTTGAATTCAGTGAAGTCTTTAGAACGAGCCAGTGTTTCACAGTTGTTTGGAAAGACGGACTGCTTGGCTGCTTTGTTTTATACACCCGAATTAAGGATTAAGATTAAGAGGTGTTATACTACTATACAATACTTTTGTCCATATTGTGTAACTGTATACACTGCTCCTGCTGTTTGCACTTTACTTAATTCTAATCTAATACAGTAATAATTTATCTTTATTTGTCTTTGGACCCTTCTTCCTCAAACATCACAAGGGCTCCCTGCACAAAGGCAGCTCTTTAATAAAATTCTTTCCTGCTTTGGAAGAACTTGACTGGCCTGCACAGAAGCCCCCCCAAGCTTTGAAGTAAACCTGAATGGCAACCGCAAACTAGTCGTTATCAGCCATCATCAGTGTCGGACCTCACTGGTGCTGTCGTGGAACAAATCCCTCCAGCTAGGTTAAACATCTGGCAGGAAAGAGTTTAATAGCATCATCATTAATGACCCCAGAAGAAGTTCTTTATCTCAAACACAAAACCCAGGAAATCTTGCTAGATATGTCGTCATTGTTTCCAGCAGTTTCTCAAATTGGGCATATACAGCAGATCACTTAAAACAGATGGAGTGGGGTTGTTCCATCCTAATGATTAATGTTCTTTTCTTGCTCACCAGTGTAGAAAATGTGGATTTAATCATGCTGAAGAACAGCCTGTTCAAAAAACCTTTAATGGACGAAAGAAGCAGCTTCTGACACTGGTAAGCCTCCAATTGTACAAAGAAGGGGGGGCGGGCTTTAATGGCTGAACCAACAGGTGTGTTTACTGTAAGTGTAAAAAGCAGGAAAAATAGGGCTGTTCGATGTAACGATATATATCAGATGACGATATAAAAACATCTATCGTTTCATTTTACGCTATCGTTTGTTTCGTGGTGTCGCAAAATAAACTGTTTACGGCAATATTTTTTCATCGTTCTGATGGTTACTGTAGTGGCTATATTCATTTCTTAAAGTTCTCTCTTTCTCTTATATGTAATATAACCACACTAGGGACAGACAAGCGCCTGTTTTTATGCGTTGTCGTTAGCAACAGCGACGGCAACTCCTTCGCGTGTCCGCTTGTTTATGTTCCACATAAACCTTTCACAATAAAGCTCAAGATCCTGTTGAGACTTTTCAAAATAAACTGAATCACGTGAAAGAGCAGATTATTTACGGATAAGAAGTAAAAAAGAGCCGCCAGGTGCTAAAAAAGAAACCTTAGACTCAAATGTTAGAACAGGCAACCCGCAGAACGCCGTGTAATAAATACAAAGAAATCGGCAGCCGTTACAACTTATGTCTAAAAATGTATAGTTTCACGCATCGGTTAAAACACTCGACTCCGGGTAAAGGACACGCAGCTGGAAACAATTCACGCATGTCGAGCTGCCCGAGATTCACAGAATTTACAGAAAATTTAAAATTTTTGTGATTTATATCGTTATCGGACGATAGAATTCTTATATCGGGATATGAGATTTTGGTCATATCGCACAGCCCTAGGAAGAAAATAACAAAAATGAAATAAGGAAGTCCTAGTGGATAAAAATAAGTGTAAAATGCACAAACACCCACATACTGTTGGTTATATAGCGTACATGAGAAAGCACGTTTCTATCCATTTACTTGGTGTATACTTAAATGTGAACAAGGAGAGTCTGTAAACAGTCACGACAGAAGCCCGTCTGTCCTGCCTTTCATATGTCACGCTATATTGGTTACTGCGGGCCTTTTTAATAGCAGGTGACTTCAGCTCCACATAAACACAAAGCATTAACAAATCATAAAAAACAGCAGCTAATGACTATGTTTTTTCATCATGATGTATGCCTAAGCTTCTCCACATAATGCTCCTGTCTGTGGAGGAGCCAGGAGCACTACGACTTGTTGGCATTGTCACTTTCTCACTTTCCAGCCTCCGTCAGACACGCTGTTTGCTTTGCATACGCGACACACAAGAAAGAAACAGGCCTCTTTGTGGAGTAAGGAGTGAGACACATTTTCCAAAACATATAATTCTACAGTCGCCTGCTCTCGCCCACCGTGGCGTCACTGATGTGCTTGGCACCCCCCAAGAACAGCCTGAACTGCATCAGCCTGTGTTCCCAAAATCCACTTCTTTAAAGCCCATTTCATCGTCAGACAGATAAATTCCAATGCAAAAAAAAGAAAAACATCTGCAATCTGTTAAAATATTTTTTTCTGCAAGGCTTAAATCAGTTCAGACAGAAAATTAACAACATCAGTGTCAATAGGTCACCTCAGTTTTCTGATGAAACACTTTCATTACCAAGGGAATATTCCCGTGAAACAACAACCAGGCCTGGTTAAACAGCTGGTAAAAGACCCTGGCAATCATTAAGTAAAACATGTGCAATCCTGTGTCAGGATGGTACACGGTACACTTCTGCATGCTGAAGTCGTAATGGACAAAACTAAGCCTTTAATAGATGTAATGATGATTTCAATCCCAATTCATGTGCGTTTTACGTATTTCTATTTGTACGAATAAGATATCCTGGTTCCTCTCTAATTCCATCATCACGGAAGAACACATGTGGACAATCACACTAAATATCGGGGGAAATGAGGTAGTCCTCGTCTTTGCTTTACTCACACTGGTGACTTTGCGGTAGATCTGGGCGGCATTTTGGCACTCAGAATATGGGTACTCAGATGTGGCCATCTCCAGGATGCACATTCCTAAGGCGTAGACGTCCACCGCTTCATCATATTTCTCCTCGTACATCTCTGGGGCCATAAACTCAGGTGTTCCTGTCAGGGGAGAAGAAAAGGTTTAAAGGTTGTTCTATTATTTAAAATCCTTGATGAGCCATAATAAGAGTCAAGGACCCTTATTGGACACAGTGTGATTGCCACTTTGATGGCATCAGAACACGCTTTAAACATGAGGTGAGCTTTTTAACTGCTAAACTCTCTGCCAAGATGACCAGGTAGTTTCTGCTCAAAGAGTTTCTGCTCAAAGTAGTTGCCTGATGCAGTTAAAACCTCAGCTGACAAGAAATTTGCAAATCAAACAGCTCAAAGATGGGGTATTTTGAGAAAATTAATACTTATTTATAGTTGATAGAGATTTTAAAATAACAGGAGCAACTTTCTAGAACAAGAGACCTAATACATATAGTAAACTAAGTGAAGAACGTGCAGTCTTTTCTCGTGACAGTTTTTCCTGTGCACAGGACAAGCTGTATGCAATGCAAGCCATGTTTATCCTTTTTCTACAAGCAGCCATTCAACTCTGTTCCTGGAATCTATTAAAGTAGTTTTGCATGATGCACAGTTCCCCATAATTCATCTTATGGGTGCAGCCCCTTCCTTTACTACCCTTTTAGCAGCATTTACCATCCCCAGACTTTGAGGTAAGAAGCACTGCTGGGACACTGCGCCACTGCAGGTGAGGCGTGAACGACCAGAGGAAAAACATGAAATGGAACAGAGCTGCAGGGATGATGTTTTTAAAGAAATATAAACAAACAAGAATTTCCTGACATTTTTATTTAGATAAAATTTAACCTGCATCCTTCTTTTTTAAGTCACTAATGATTAATATTCATGATTGTTAGCAATAACAGCTGCTAACTAAGGCACGCATGCTTATATTAATGTATATAATTTCCAATTCCCATTAGCATGCCATCATTTGCTAATTAGCACCAAGTAGACAGTACAGTTAATGGATGCTGATGGAAGTGTCATTTGTTTTGCAGATATTTAGATTTTGGCATTGCATGAAAAGCAGGTATTACTAGCATATAGCTCTTGAGGTCCTTTACTCTGGTCCAAAGTTATAGTCTGACTAATCATTACAGCCAACAGCAGAAAAAAAAAAATCTTGTTAATGTTGTTTGCTGATAAAAAAGGTTAAAAAATGTTCCTCTTGTTAAAATACCCCAACATACTGTGTTTGATTTGGACCAAATGATTTAAAATCAGTGCCACTTTCAACAAAAATCAACAAGTTATTATCGTGCATGTGACGGCTGGCACTCCCTGGATGTAAGTGATGGGATGGGCAAGTTCCAGGTGAAATTAGAAGCCATTTGGTTAATGATGCTGCATTTAAAAATGCAGACAGGAATTTAAACAGAGGCATTCATGGTAGTATGAGTACGGAGGAAATAAGAGTAAGCAGAAACAGGAGGGTGTTTACACAAATGCAAGGCCTGTAAAATGCCATTGGATTTTCCCACCATTTCAAGACCATTTTAGGGCATTTTGCATATAAAATTAAATTTTCAGATAATTATTAACTGATAAATTGTGCTCTAGATGCCGTTTCTTTCGTCTAGCAGGGTAAACACAGACTAAATTAACACTTACCAATGACACTTTTAGCAAAAGAGGCACTTTTGAGAGTGGCCAGCCCCAGATCTCCAATCTTGACAGAGCCTGTGGGGCCAGTGATGAAGATATTATCACATTTGAGATCCCGGTGGATGATGGGAGGAGTGCGTGTGTGCAGGAAGTGCAGCCCTTTCAGGATCTGACGACTCCAGCGCTGGAGCAGCTTCAGCTTCATCTCTTTGAACCTCTTCAAGTACCTAAAAAGAAAACAAAAAAAAAAAAAAAAGAGGATAAGAATCAGTCCAAACATATCAAAACACGGAAAGAAAAGGAAGCTTTTAAGTGCTACAAAATAATTAATCTCTTATTTTGACAGCCAAGAGGAAGTTTTAAAATGAGTGAGTTTCCTGAATTCGCTCCTAGAACATTGTTTCCAAAGTAGAGCTTTCATCATTACTTAAAGGAGAAGTTGTCAAACATGACACAAATATCCTTTTTGGTATGCGAGACTTGGCAAGTTTTATTTAGAAACAGAGCATCAGCTACTTGAGACAAAAATGAACCGTTTTTAGGTTTGTGGACTTTGATCTATACATAAACTGCAGTCTTTTATATGCATATACACATGCAAATCTGCAGTTTAATTCAAAAGTGGAACTGGACACAGGGACTCACGTCTTGAGCGTGCCTGAGGTCATGAGTTCAGTCACCAGGATGATGCACTTATGGCCCTTCATTGTCGACTTCCAGGAGTCGTGGAAGCGCACAATGTTCGGATGCTGCAGACCTTTTAGCATCTCCACCTCCTCGCTGAAACGCTGACGCTCTGCCTTGGTTAACTTGCGAGTCTGTGTAAAAAAAAAAAAAAAAAGTTACCGTAATAGGTATTTATTAATATTAAACACTTTTAAGACATCAATATGTTGACCACCTTCAGGATATGAACATTAAAAAAAAAAAAAAAAGACTTAAAATCTGCCGATCATGTAAAATGATTCAAAGCTTTACAACCATGACTAAGTGGGGTAAGATTGCTTTGCCATAAAAATCCAGTTGTGTTGATGGTTGAGTTGTAGCTGTAGTAAAATTTTAACGTGCACATGCTCTGGTCTCGTCAGGGTTTTGTTTGATTACATAAGTTGGCAGCAATAAACACAGCAAATACAAATGCATGGGAGCGATCTGATAAATCACTGTTACGTTAGCTAATGAGCTCACTGTGGGATTGGAAACCACAGGTTCATCCATCTGGGTGACCCTCCAGTTGCATAACAACATTTATTTTCCAATGAGAGGAGCTCTGACTTTAAAAATTTACGGAGGAAGTTTCTAAAATCTGTGTAAAACTGCACTGAACCAAACACAGCAATCACATCGGACAAAGACATTTTTGTGCTTCCTTCTGGATGAATGGCCCAATTTAGCGACTGGTGGAGTAACTCTGCCTGCGGTGGGCGGTTGGTGGAAAACTCCCAAGAGACTTCAGGACCATGAATTCTGTATTGAGGTAGATTTCTGGGGAAAAAAAAAAAAAAAAAAAGCTCTACATGTGTTTATGCTTACAATCAGCTTGACCACTGCTGTCTCCCTCCTCTCGACGTTTTCCCAGCGAGGCTAATGCTGAGCTATCAACACAGGAGGCAGACTGTCTGAAGAACTGCACAGTCTGATGTCACACAACGAAACGCTACTCTTACCTGCGTCAGTCACCTGTCAAACTGTCATATTACACCAGCAGCCCGAGTATGTGGCACTGAGCTCAAAGGCGAAACACAAAGGAGACCTCTGACCAAGTGAATTACTTTTAGGTCAACAGTGATCAGTTTATGATGTGAGGACAGGCTGCAGCTTATTCCTCATATATAAAGAGCTCTGTCAGAAACACTAAAAGCTTTGCATAAAAGAAAAACATCTTGGCGTAAGGGTCAAAAGGAATAGTTAGAACTGCATTCAAAAAAGCTATTAAGCAAATAAGAGTAAGTCACTTCAATTTTAAGCTAATTTTTGATGGCTACACTTAAATTAGCTTTATGGACACTGAGGATTAGAGCCGTAATGGGATTATGTGCTCTGAAAATAAGGGAAAATATGCAACATGATACAAATTATGGCATGTTTGCAGCTTGCATGAGCCAGGGCGAGTCAATGAGTGTACGGTTTGATGTGCATCTGGATATTTATGCATCTAAGATGACAACATCAGATAACTCTCCTGCAGAGAGTCACCTGTGCAAAGAAATGAAAGCTGTTTGCAGGACAGAGGCGGGGCAACTTGTGGCACGCAGTCTAGCCACTTGGAGTCCCGGACGCCCCCAAAACCACAAGATTTACTACAGCTTGGCAAGCAAGATGGCACGGCTGCAAATGACAACAGCATAAAATGCAGGCCTTCTTGGAAAACCAAAATCTTGCAGTAGCAACTGTGAAATACAGCGTTCAGAAAAATGTGAGCTGCCAAACTAAGCGGCACCGATAATGGGTGATTACTTCATGTGACTCATCCAAACCCGTCCTCTATTTAAAGCAACCATTGTTCATTTAAAAAGCCAATAACTGAACATTATTGGGGGGGAAATTAGCTGCAGATGGAGACAAGAAAAGCAAATTATGAGCTGCATTAATCATCTAATTACACTGTTGTTGATACTGGCCAATTTCAGGGTGACTTAACAACACCTCCTCCCAGTAAAGACATTCACTTAAGCTGTGACTAACAGAGGAATTGAAAACTGATCGTGTTCCATTATGTTTTGGTTTTACTCCAACCGTTTTCTCATTAGGGCAGCGGCTGTTTGATCAGAGTATAACTTCATAAGCAGGAATATTCATTTTATTATTACAGACAACTGTAGCCCGTTTTAGTTATAAGCCCTGCCCTCTGGCATTTCCTAAAGAAGATACCCCCATTCTGCAAGGCCTCTATCCAACTTTTCCATGGTATATTAGCAGGCCTGCATCTGTCCCAAACCTCTCACTCTCTCTTTCTTCCACCTCCCCTCTCTGAGAATCGAGGCCAACATAGGTTGCATAACACCAGAGAAAGCGATGCAGGGGGGAGCAACAACAAAAACAAATAATCTCCATTTTGAAAGGACAAGTGGGTATATCAATAAAACAACCTCAGAGTCAGAGGTGTGTGAGCATGCCTCTGCAAAAGCTTTTCTTCTACTGCAGCCTCTTCCAGCTAGATGATTTATTCTTAGCCACTCAGAGGTGTGTGTGTGTTAAGTTGGGGGTCTGCAATGGTTGGGGTTGGAAATACTTCAGTTCAGAGCCACATAAGTGGAGTTATATAAGCAGTGTTGATGGTAGAGGAGGCAGGGGTATTAAGAAGTCCCTGTCAGCGCCCCTATTATGAGAACAGGGACATGGACACAGCATGTCAGACAACATTTGCACCAAACCAGGTGGTGTGCAGTGCATACTCTGTCTTAGTACAGGAATGAACTGTGTGCATTTAAACAGACGCAGAAAGTATGTACGCGAGTTGGGGAACATCCAGTCAATGCAGATGGACTGCAGCATCCGCAGGAATCTTAACTAAATGCAGAGTGAAAAGTAGGGCAAGTAAAAAAAAGAAGAAGAAGAAAGAATTCAGTCTCACTACGTATAGCCTGCAGGAATGCGTCTTAAAGGTTTCAACTGACTTTTCAGTTCATTTCTCCTGCAAAAATATAATTCTATATCAGCCAGGAGTTTATTTTGTGATTATTCAATGACAGACCTTTAGGCACAGTGTAATAATAATGGTTACTTTTAATTAGGTAATGCAGTAAGTCATTACCAAACCCTGTAGTAAGCAATGGATTCTAACATCACCCACTGGTTTTAAATGCTGCATGATTAATCTTCTTGAACTGCTGCTCTTCAGCTGCTCCCTTTAGGGGTCACCACAGCAGATGATGTGTCACACCAACCCTCTGTATGTCCTCCTTTACTCCATCCATGAATCTCCTCTGTGGACATCGTCTTTTCTCCCTGCCTGGCAGCTACATAGTCACCCTCTTTCTAGACATCTTCCTTTGTCCAATATATGCCACATTGTATTCATTAAGACTTAAAAATAGTGATTTAATGTCAAAGATCAAACGGTTCAGGGGTCTTTTGAGTCTTCAGACAAGCCAGCTGCTTGTACACATTTTAGCTGTAATTTACGTATGATTCTAACATGTAATTATTGTTTGGAAATGAGTGACATTGAGGGCGTGTCTCGTCCTTAAGCAACCAATCAGCACGCTTAAATAGAAGTCTAGCTTTCGACTTCCCAAAAAGAAAAACAAAATGATTCATTTTGTTTTTAAATTTTAACATATTTTAGATAAAATTTGGATAACATTTTTTGTATAAAAAGCCATGCTAACAGTATGTTAGTTCCATTCCCTTGTGGTTTATTCCTTCATTAAACACTGCAAGATAGCATCAACTGCTGCACCCTCAGCTAAACGGCTGCTAGTTTGTGCACAATTGCTTTCCTCCATTAGCTCCAGTACTAGCAGGCTTTAGCCATGCATGAAAAGTTCCATGTTGTTTCATAAGTTAAACATAATCTCTTGCCAAATAATTGCTAGCTCTATATTTTAACATGATTTTTTTGTTGTTTTCTGTCAAGAAATTAAAGTTTAACTGGAAGAATTTGGGTTTTAATATGTTGGCGCAAGAACAAATTGCAATCTGCGATTTTCTAGCGCTAACTATTTAAATTTGTAAACCAAACAAATAACTCATCAGTTAAAAGAAGGGAAAGATCAACTGATTATTAGTAGAAAAGTTCAGTTGTTGAATAATAAGAATAGTAGTAGCTATAACAGTAGTTCACCTTATTGATGTAATATTTTGATCATATTGTATTCAATTTTATTGAGCAACATACTCTTTATTTTATATTTGTTGTGGTTAAGTCAATTTAAACTGCGGTAACAAAGGAATTTCCCAACTCTGGGACAAATAATGTGTATCCTATCTTATCTTAAACTCTGTGTAAACCCGCTTTGGGACTAAGGCAAGTTTTCCCTCCTCTTCCTGTCATTAAGTTATTATTTAAAGTGACGCTAACAGGCAATAACTCCTGTGTCCTGTGACGCTGACAGTGAGGAGCCCAGCAGATAAAAACCAGAGTTTGTCTTGACCCTTTAACGACAGGAGGAGAACCTGCGCAGTTGCAGAATTAACAAACTAGTGTCCATCGGAGACCGTGATGACAGACTTGCCAAAAGTGAGGATTGAGGTCAAAGGCAACGTGGGAAAAAAGTCTGACCTCACAGCACTGAAACTGACATGCCCTCCCCTTGACTGACATACAGTTTGTATAAACACGCACGTAGGCACCTGCACTGGCACAGGGTCACATTTAGATGTTTGCAGGTGAGAACTGAAGCAGCAGTGTGCTCTTTCCAAGAAAACCTGACATGGTCTGTAAATGGAGCAGGCAGAGGGAGGTTAGCCATTAATCTCATAAGGATTGGGGAGTCAAACCAGCCTCTGACTGCTGCTCTCCTTCTGAGAGGCTGAATCGACTTGTGGCGCCCGCTAATTAGATACAGGATTACACTATCTCTTATGTGTTTTAATCATGAAAAGCAGCCTGTCATAAAGTCTTTGCCAGTGCTGCTCAGACACTTTCAACATCATATTGCATTTTAGGGTTAATTTTGACACTGATACTGTTATCTTATAAAATTTTATGCATTTCACTTTATAGTTGGAAAAACGACTTTTACATGTGGTGACACTGTTTATAGCAGCGGTGGGCAATTAATTTCCCCAAGTGGTCACAATTAAGACCCAAGTGTAACATATACTATTACCAGTAGCAGTTTTTGGAGAGATTAAAACAAAAACAAAAAAATTACTGAGCCGAATTGAGTTCACCTTATTGGTTGGATTTGGTTTATAGGATACCGACTTGGTCGATTCGACCTCTACTACAAGGCTATGTTTGTTTGCAAGCTGGGAGATCTTTTATCGCCTGTTGACTTTGTTATTCTTGACATCTCTTAACCTATCTGGTGTTTGCTTTTAGTAACTCATTAAAACGTCAGTCTTCTAGAAACTGCTCTGCATATATAGTACCATCCTGCACCTTCTCTGAGACTTCTTTTAAAGGGTTAGTCCTCTTGCCCTTTAGGCTGAGCATTGCGTCACGCAGTTACAGAGATGTGGAACTTTTCCTTGCACGTTACATCTTTGATTGGCTCTGTCATTTTCTGTTGGCAGCTTGTAAGTAAGTAGTTCCTTAAACTTCAATTAGAAACTTTTGAAAATGCCAGCACAGTAAATGTGAATATGGACGATCAGTAGTTCTTAAACGACGTCATGTTCATGGCTTGTGAACTTGGCTGGTGTTTATGCAGTAACCTGAGGATCATTTTGAGCTGTAACACCTTTCAGTTGATATCGGAGCAATCTCAGGTCAAGAAAAACAGATGGAAGGACACTGACTCCTATCAGATGAAATAACTCTGCAAGGAAAGGATGTTTGGAAATGCCACAGTGCACAATATAATAGCTGTTCTGTCTAATAGTATGATGAGTGTAAAAGGAACAAACACTTTGTCCTCCACAGGAAACATTGAATCACTGAAAGATCACAAGATGCCTGAAGGTTGCAACCTGGAAGAGAGCTGCCTTAAAAATAAAGCCAAATAGTTCAACTCGATGACTCCAAATGAGACTAAAAGAGTAGAAAAGGTTTACTTATGGGTCACACAAATTCTATTTTATTTTTTTTTTAGCTTTTTGTACTGTTCATAATGACACGAGTCTTTATCAGGAAATAGACTTGAGTTCACACACAGTCATCCCCAGGGTTAAGAGAATGGCCAGAAAAAAAGAAAATATCAAGTTAGTGGCAAAAGAAAGGCCACACTGCTTTAAACTCATAGGACAGGAACAGCACAAATACAACACAACACAACACCAATAACCACTCTTTACAACCAAGGTATGGAGAAAAGGTGGCATGGTTGGAACTGAGTGATGCTAATGTGTCCATATGGCCCAATATGTTTCCACATAACATCAATATGTTTGTTGAATTTATGCCACAATAAATTAAAGCAATTTTGAAGGCTAAATAAAGGAGGTCCAACCTGGTACTAGCAAGGTGTACAGATTAAAGTACTTGAGGAGTTTAAGAAAGGTAACTAAAACTTGTGTACTTGCATTGTGGTTTACAGGCAGCTCCTCAGTCTGCACAGCTAAGGCTATTATTGTAAACTGCAGTAGACTCGACAGCCGTCAAAGATACATCTTCTACCTCCAAAGAGCCAAGGCGAATCTGTGGGCTTTGAAACCTGATTAAACCGAGCCAACTGGCCGCACAACTGTGGCAGTCAAAAACAATTATCTGTACGAGTACATCTCATGACAGGGAGGCTCTCAGTTACAGCTTCTATCATTCTTTTTAACTGTACTTTGCTTTAGTGCCTCTTGGGACGACAGAAATATGACAAACAAAGTTTACATCATTATTTTTGACTGCGTGCAAATTCCACTTTTGGCCTTTTTAATATGAGTGCTAAAACTAAAAAGCACAAAAATAATTTCTGGTGATTTCCATCCAAAAACTCCAAAAATGCTCCTGCACACATCTTCATTTGGAAAATCAAATGCTGCAGATAATCTTCACATAATACCTAAAATGCAGTGAAGCTCCAACCACATTGGATGTTCCCACCAAACCCTTGGTTCTCATTACAGGAATTCTCTCAGCAGTAATTGCTCAAAAACATTTGCAATAATTATAACCAGGCTATAACTGACACACTACAGGCTTCAGCAAGTTCATGACAATACATATCTGACAGGCTTTAAAGGCTCGTTACTCCAGGGTGTATTCCTTAAACCAGTTTTTACAGTAACGTTTTCACAGAAATCGACAACACTGTTATAACATTATGTGAACCTGCCCAATTCTATGCCTTGTTTAAACCTAATCAAGCCAACTCCTCCCAACTATTCAGCATGGATTATAAAAATGACATCTTAAGTTGCTTAATATTGGATGCAAGTACAAGAAAATTACCTTAAAGATTGTTTGATTTCACTTTGAAAGAGTTTATAAGCTGTGACTAATCGATTTCCTGTGATTAATGAGTAATTATCCATTCACCGTTTATTCATAGAAACGGTGTTCGAGTTGCCAGGTTGTAGAAGGTCCTACTAGAAATAATGCATGAACTCTGCAGGTATAAAGGTTAGTAAATCATTAATTAAGGGGTCAACAGGTTGGGACATGCAGCACCTCTTTCACAGAGTGTGAGCTGCCCAACAGTCTACTGATGTTTTCTTGGTGAAGACAATCAATTGTCATGCTGGAAGAGATAAAGGGATTATTCAGAACCTGGCAAGCTCCAAGTAATTCTTATGGATGTTGTGTAAAATCTTTGTAACTCATTAAGCATTAATACACATATTTTTACCCCTGCCTTGGTCATGATTTATTCACACTACCTGACATTTATTGCATCACGTGACTCCCCCAGGACAATCACAAGGAGTACCCATCAAGAATAATTTTCTCTGGATAAAAAAAAAAGCTCTAATGCAAAAACACTCCACGCACACCAACTCCAAGCGAGACAATATGCTAAGCTTTCTTGGAAAACCCATTTGACAGAGATCACCCGAGAGGGTGTTGGAGTAAAGCCCTTTAAAGTTATGACCCCGGGCTGTGCAGCAAAGCAGAGCAAAGGTGCTTTCATCCCAGGATGTTTCTTTTTTATTATTAGTTTTTGTGATGTTAAAGCTGATAAAAACCCTCAGATATCACCTGAAATTCCAAATGTCTTACTGACATCTTATACCTGACAAATGTTTGACAAAGTGAAGCAAAATATGAAGCACATGCTGTGTACAGATGGTATGTTTGGTCCACTTTAAGTCTGGCTGCAGGAGGTTCAGAAGCATAGTGTTACACTTAAAACACGGGTCTGCTATCAAGTGCCACTGGCAACTAGCACCGGATACAGTTTACAAAGTGACGGTATGCAAGTGGTGCCGTATAGCGGGAAGCTAACAGTATGAAAGATTTATGAATCCTTGACTAGCTGTTCAACTGTGTCCAACACACTCATACCTAAGCCTGAATGTGAGCACCAACTTTAGAAACCCACATAGCTTAGAGATAAATGGGATTTAAAATAGCACTACCAGTTCCATCTGGAGGAGGGGGATTGAGAAAACAAATTACAGTGTTTGCTGATCAGTATTGAAAGGTGCCAGGCTCTAAGACAGAGAGAGCCATTACTGTACACCACATTGGCCAATTCATGCCAAACCTCACGTAACAACTTAGGGCACATTTACACCCCTGACACCTCAGTCCTGCACACTCAAAGACACACGGTCAGTTCAGAAACGCCAAGGGGTGACCTCGTGAAGCAGCCTCTTTCCCTTACCAACTGTGGCCTCGGAGCCCCAACAGCTTTTAAAGCTTGAGGTCTTTAGTTTGTTTAGGAAGCAAGACCCAGGCCTCTTTGGGGCCCAAGCTGGAGGGTGACTAAATTCACCACCAAAGGAACGGCTGTAAACTGAAACACTGTCAATACTGAAAATATCGAGAAGGAAAGACATTTTCCAGAGTGGAGCTACTGCTGGGTTTATTTTTCTGAAAGCCCCTGTATACTGTTCTTATTATATCTTTGGCAAATGTTAATAATCGTGAGATAAAGTTTGTACTGAAACAGCCAAAAAGTTCAGAAAAAGATTACAGAAATTATTGTTGTGTTTATATTTAAGGTAAAGAAAGACCTTACAAATATTAATGAGAGATCCCCAGAGACCAGGTGTTCCTCCTATGAGCAAGCACTTGGTGGTGGATGACAGAAAATCCCTTTCAACAGGAATGGACACTAGTGGCATTTGAAGAGTATCTTAGAGCAAAACAGCATTCCTAATAATGTGAGACAAGCCCGCTGCCATTTTTAAACCAGAACTTTGGCCAGAAGAGGAAAATATGGACCAGAAAATATATCACAGGACACCCAGGATGATCATCAATCTGATGAATAATTCCCAACCAGAGTTATGACAAAGTATATTTTGTCTTTATGGGACATTATCTAAAGAAACAGATCTCGTTCCACCTGACACAGATCGTGACCAAGATTTTTGCAAGCCCATGTTACACAGTATCTCATGCAGTTAACCTGCATAATTGCAGTTGCTGCACAGTGTCATGCGGAGACACTTTAAAAGTGATACAAATTAACTTGGGACCAGTTTCGATATGCAGCTACAAAAAAAAAAAAAAAAAAAAAGAGGCTAATCTGGGCGCACACTGGCTAGTTCTAATCTAGTTCAACAAAAGCACACGAGCATCACTGGAATACACTGACAAGACATATTAATACAATCTGCCTGACATTGCGTAGGAACTTCCCTTAAGAGCTCTGACCCATGTTGGGTAATGAACACAGAAACATAGAATGTCAACACTGGATTGTATAGAGGTGAGGCCAACACGTTAGGCAGGATTTATACTCCTGCGTTATACTTCCTCACCTTAGGTGTAGACTGCACTCTGCACCTACCTAGAAATATAACCAGAGGCCACCTCAAGGAGACTTGCAATGACTATGATCGACCTGTTCAGTACCAATATTTCCTTCTACGCATTCCTCTGACCTACCTGTAACTTTGAGTCATCATGAGCCAAGGTGTGAATTCTGTTAAATATTACCAACACCTTGCTATCATAATACGTTATTAAAGGTCAAAGTGTGAGTCAAACACCCGAGAACGGATCTCAAGACTGCGTTACAGGTGGATGATAGTTGGCTATCTGCAAAAACTAAAAGAGAAGTCCAGTTTCTTTCCACTTAAGCGCTTAAGACTGCAATGACCTGGATGACTGAGAAGCTATAGAGACAGTATGCAGATTCAGTGCAGAAGTATTCATTAAGCTTTAGGCTCTTTGACCTGAGCAGCTTTGGCAGGTCGGAGCATATTGTCCTGCTGGGTGAGGTTGAAGCCGTCAGGGAGAGCTGTCCCAGGGGTTGGGGGAGGTTGCTTGGGATATAATGTTTAGCTAGATGGTTTATGTTAAAGCATCATCCCCATGCATGGCAGAAGTCAAGGTTTCCCAAAAGAACATTGCATTGTAAGGAGATGATCAATATTATTGACTTCACCTGTCAGCAGCTTTAATGTTGCGGCCCATCAATCCGGTTGTTCAGTGATGACGCGACGAATCCTACTTCCGGGCCTAAAGTAGTCTGCCTTTAATATGGCTTTTGTGTTGTTAACATGTTTAATGTTATGTATTTTCTTCTATTTGATCTCAAAAAGCTCCTAAAACAGTCAGTGATCACTGTTGACCTCCCTCGGCTTTTATTACCACTAATCATTTATTTAAGCTCAGTTTTTAAAACCTTAGGATGGAACTACAGCCCAGCCCATGCAGCAGTATATGAATGACTAACCTCATATGTGGATGGATCTCAGTTGTTCTCCTGGCTGAAGTTTGGTCTTTTTACAGCATCCTGCCATGCGATTACATTTGTTCCTGACCACCGACAACACTCACATTAACTTTTATTGAGTGGAAAAAAAAGTTAGCTTGTTTATATTAAGCTAACATAGCTGTGTCGCTAGCGGTCACGTAGCACATCATTATATACCAGCTAGCCCAACTTCAGTAACCCTACAAACGTCACTGCTGTTTAGTTTTCTGTCTTCATTTATGCTGGAAGTGATAGCAGAGCTGTACGTTTTAATTTGTTTCCAAAACCCCGCAGTCAGGACATGCTATATTGTATTTAGATAGAAGCTAGCGAGCTAACTCCCTGCTAACTTCTAACTCCATTAAATGTCATAAATTCCGTTTTCATGGATGCCTGGATGTTAAACTCAATTGTTACACCTGGTAGAGCAGAACGCTGATCATTTTATTAAAGATGAAAGACTTTAGACAGTTTTTCAACTCTCAGTAATGCCATAGTGATCGTTTGATATATGGACCTGCAGCGGAGTTTAGACCCAGACACGGCTAGTGACGTCAGACTGAACAATCGGATATGTATTCAAAGCACAGAAGATAAGAGGGAAAATATACTCATGCTCAAGACAATGTGATTACTGTAAACACAAAAGATTCCTTTAGAGGAGCAGATACCGGTGTCATTTTAAAGGGATCTCACGGGATAAACCCAATACCAAGAAACAAGCTTTCCATTGAGCCGCACGTGAAAAACGTGAAGCGGAGCAAGTGATTGTATAAAATATGGGTTACCAGAGCACTATTACTGGAAGTTGGAAAACTTTAAACAAACCTGGACTACTTACTGAAATCTCTCACATGAAGAATTGATTCACTGAGGAAAAATAATAAAAGCAATGACTCAGCAGATACAGAGCCTTTGCCAGTGGCACATTTTAGCACGTAAATTTCACTAGCTCTATCGCTACATCTCGAGGACGGAAAACCAGTTTCTAATCTGTTCTTGCCGCTTGGTGTTTCCAGTCTGTGTCTGGCAGAGGTACATATAATAACTGAAAAGAGTATCATTTTTGTACATCTCAAGACATTAATATAATCTTATCTATTATCCTTTGTGTTAATCAAAACCTACGGAGTCTGTGGTTATTGTAAAAGCATTATTGTTGATTATTACTGTTTACATTGTTACCAAAACTGAGTAATTGGTAACAATAAGATTGTGTGACCTATCTCTGAATGCATTTCACATGTAATGTGTGCATTTGAGCTTGATTTCCCTTCTGTTACTACACCTTGAAATGATAAATGAAAAGTTTTATGTTTAATTTATCATGAATGTTGACATAAATACTGAAAAGATTCCTAAAAGATAAAAATTATTTTATCTAAAGTGGGAAACTGCCAAAAACCTGAGGATTTCAAAACCACTGAGTGTACTACTCCCTGCACGCTACTGGAAGACTAGCCAACATAAAAAGGACAAATATGAGACTGCAGTGCATAACTGAGCGTGAAGAAACAGCTTTTTCTGGTTTAAAAAACAGCCAACTTACAGCTGAACACTAAACACTGTAAGTAACTGCTTCATTAACTGGTCAGAGATGAATTATGCTGGTTTGTAAAGGGAATAGTACAAACTGTTGTACAAAAACACAGAACAGGTCCCAGTCTAAAATACTCTGAGTTTTAGGAGCGCTGGCAGTGAATTAGCTAGATTTGTTGCTTCCTTAATTATCAGTTAAAATGATTAATTAAATTGTAACATATTAAATTTGTATTAGTTAATGTATGCCATTGGGAGAGAGGCAAGAGATGCTTCTGTGACCATCCATCCATCCATTTTTGGATCTGGGTTATTGGGCATCAATCTGAGCAGGAGACGCCCAGACCTCCCTCTCTTCGCCCACCACCTCTAATGTTTCCGGGGGGAAACACCGAGGTGTTCCCAAGCCTTCTGAGAGATGTAATCTCTCCAGTGTGTGGGTCTGACCTGGGTTCCTCTCCATTCCATTAAAAGAAAACATGAGTCTTTAAAAGAAAGATTTCTGATCAGTTTCTTCTGTATTAGACAATATTTAATATGATTTTCTTTGATGAATAAGAAGACTTTTAACACTCCCAAACTTTTGATTAGTATCTAAGATTAAACGTATAACTGTGGATTACAAAGTTAAACTATTATTTAATCAAGCGGGTCCTACTTCTGGAACTTATGTCTAAGAAAGCATCAATAAGCAGTCTCCTTGTGTATGGATTAGGTGAGTGACAGGTCCACGGTACAGTAACCAGTCCATCAAGCAAATAGAAAAAAACAAAAAAAACAAAACACACACGCTCACCTTTATACCTACACAAGAACTATGGTTTCCAGTGTAAACACACAAACACACCCAATGGCCCTGGGCTCAAAGCCCCTAAACAAAGAGCCTCATGCTGCCTCTGCTTGCAGCTACAGTATCCACCCTCACTAACCTGTTATCAACAGCAGCCAATGAGACACTGCTATCTAGGCACAGTGCTGTCAGTATGCTGAATGATACAGACAAGCTGTATCTTGCAGAGCAATCACCAAGACGTGCACATTCAGTACAGTACAAATTTCACAGGTGACCAACGTGCTCAGTAAAGGAAAAAAACAAAACAAACAGCGGGCCCCACATCAAAATGACGTTATGCCATGTGTACATGTAGGCTATCACTGTGCGCCTTCTTAACTTTCTACTCACAGAACATTGGCTCGCCCTGATAAGCTGATTTTGGGTGCACTTTGGGCCTTACAAGGAAAGACCATGTTGATGTTGGCTACAGTAGAGCTGATAGGAAGCCCATGTCTTGTCAGTGAACACTAGCCACATTCAGATAAAAGTTACACAGCCAGGCTTATACTATGAAACCCAGGCTAGCATGAGTGAGAGAGGGGGGGGGGCAACAGAAATCTTGGGGCGTGCCAAACTAGATTTATGCCTTTTTGTTTAGCCTCATAACTATACGGACACAGTAGCAAGACATTAATAAGGTTTTACAGCTTTAATTTAATCTGCTACTTCGATATGAGTATTAAAACTCTGAGCTAAAACGTAAACACTACATCAAGAGCCCAGTTTCACTGCTTCAGTAATGTTTCCAGGTCTTACTACAACTCGGCTGATGTACAATCTACCCTCCTTTTTTTTGCACCTAGACACAGGAACTATGTTTACTAGCGGCAAAAGGAATAAAGCACTGAAACAACAGGCAGTTATTTTCAATATCAATTCATTAGTTGTGCATGTTTTAATGAATTCATTGTTTATATCTGGAAAAATACTGGACAAGCTAGCCTGTGTGAGCATTCTGTAGTTTTCTGTATGAAAACTACCAGTTTATAATGGGTAAAAACCACTAAAGAAATGGTTAATAACAGCCCAATCTACATGCTTCAACAGCATTAAGTTTTATTTGTTTTAGAAGAAGCATTAGCTGAGGAAAAAAAAATCCTCTTAAACAGTTTGTGACCATCAATAAAACCTCCAGGGTGCACCAACTTTAAAGATCTGGTTTCTCTTAATCAGCAGAAAACGGTCTTTCAGCCCGTATTTATGCATCTGAGGACCTGGTATTAATTGGTTGTGGGTGCTAAGGCCAGCCTTCCATTAATAACAGCCCTCATAAAAACACTGCACGATAACAGAAACTGTGTTGGTTTATGTTTAAAAATGAACCAAGCGTATAAAAGTGCCTGAGACGCTGAGGGGGCAAGGTTGGAGAGAACTGCTGGAAAGTGCTGCCCTTGAATAAGATCAGGTATTGTGCAACATATGCCCTTTACAAAGGATCACCAAAAAGGATATGTGCCTCAGTGAACTCATTCCTATCAGTTACTAAGTAGCTCGGTGTGCTGTTGCAGTCACTTGTGAGGTGCTGAACCTCCAAGCTCATTAATCCATGCAACGATCAGCATTTTAGACGCAGTAACAACAACTCTTCCTTTTGACTCAATGCAGTGCAGTGAGAACAGTATATGAATGGGAGGAACAGAGGGCCACACAACAGCTCATCAATTTTTCATTTCCTCTGTATTAACTTAAAAGCTCAGCGGTCAATACCTATATGGCACCTGAATTACCTGTGGGTGAGCAGTTGCTAGGTAGCTGCCACCTTTAAAGCAACATTATCAAGCAGCATTTAAACTCTTGTTTTATCCATAGGTAAGAGATGTATGCAGCCATTAAGAGGTCTGGAGGCTGAATGACCAGTGCAGTGACACCAACACTAACAAATACACAAAATGACCAAAAGTACAAGTGGAACTAGTTTTTTTTAATCCTGCTTCATGGGCATCTGCGATGTGATGTAGACTAAGTCTTCTTTCTTTCTTTAAAAAAAAAAAAAAAAAAAAAAAAAAGAAAGAAAGAACTTTGCAGTGCTTATGCAAGAACTACGAGGGCGACTTTAATGGCGATTTGGATGAAGAGAAAAAAATGTGAGAAGTGTGGCAGATGCAACTGAGCGTCTAAAGATAACCAAACAATCGGCACAAGTGTTTGGGTACAGTTTGTTTTAAAATGTTCTGCAGCACCCACTGGGTGTTACTTTATCAGCTTGCCAGCAGACTTATATAATCAGTTAGTGATATTTTTGCCATGTCCATCCGGTTTTAAATGCATTGATAAGGTGTGTGTACTCAGCACAACATGTGATTAGGAAGAACAAAAGGATATGGATGAGCAATATCTGACTGTTTGCACTTGATCTTAAACCCAAAATAGCAAAGATCACATAAGAGCAAGTAATCAAGTACTGATTCTGATCAGTTCCTTATTTTTGAAGCTCACCCAGCATTAATTATGAAATTTGAGAATTTAAAAAGAAATCTGATAACACATGATCCAGAAATGTTTTGCATTAACATATAAAAGAAACAAATTGTATAAGCGTGACTATTAAACAACAAAATACCAGGATGTTTTGCTTCCTGGACACAAAGTGTAAATAGACAACACTTTATGAACTGCATGAAAGTTTCTTATCTGTGCTTCAACTGGCTGGTAATGTTGTGAATGTCAATAAATCATTCATGTTTTAAATAATAAAGAGTGAAATTAAAAGCCCTCACTTACAATGTTGGCGCTGGATACAAAAAGAAGTCTATAAGAAAACAGCAGAAAAGCTCCAACACACTCAAACTAGTGATCTTCCTCAGACATGTGTATGATTTCACAGCGTTTATATCTTTCAGGGGTTTTGTAAGCTTAAGGAAGCTTTGATTCTAGTGAGGGACTACTTTTCTCTGTATTAGTACAAGCCTTCATTTGGTTTATGAAGAGAGACAGCACACAAAAGTTTTCAGTGGCTTTAATGTCTCATGTCACAGAGGGTTCGGCATGTTTTCTTTACCTTTTACGTGATCGCACAATGCCTCCCTGTAGACGCCGCCCAGACTGCAATGCATTCAGCATAACAATGCAGCCCAACCATTCACAAAAGAACACCTCTCTGTGTCACAGTGACAATTATGATGAATTGAAGTTCTGATCTCTATGTGCTTTAAAACCTGTTCTGTATTCTGAACAGCTTAGAACATCCGGCAGATTAGAGCTCAGGCTCTGTAATACATAGTTAAAAGAGCTTAAGGCATTTCTACCTGAGTTGCAGTGACGCACCTTCCACTGCTGCTCCATCAACATTACAGGAGCGATCTCTGTTTAGCCACCAACACTCAGCTTTTGAGTTTCACTTAAGCATCAAAAGGTGGACGGGGTGGTGATTTCACTTAAGAAATGGAACTGAATCTGAGTCCGTCTCTTTGAGGTTAAATTATCACAGCAGTAACCATATCAACAGTGGTCACCTTTAAGCTTATTAGGAGTGATTAAGGAGCTTAACTGGACTCATGTCTCAAGTAAAGAGATGAAATAGCATGCTTGTTTCCAACACAGAGCCACAAAAAAAGATTGCTGTACTTTTCACTCCACAGAAGGTAAAATCAGGGTTATGTCTGACCACAAAGTACCCCAATGGACCAATGCGTTTATTTGACTCAAACATGTGAAACATCAGTGCCTGTGTTGCATGATGCAGGTAATGGGTCATCTGTGCCCCTAGCAGGAGCCTGTGTGACTCTCCATCTGCTTCCTGTTAACAGATACCTGTTGTGTGACTTGACAGACAGGTGGGCTCTGAGGCAGAAGGTGCTAGAGCTTGAGCCTTAAGGGCAGATTCCCTTCATGCCCATACATTCTCTTATTATCTGCACTCCGATGGCTTCTGTAGAAAATAACTGCACAACAAAAAGTAGCTCTGTGCATTTTTTTTAATTCAGTAAAGAGTGCTTTTAAATGAAGATGTATCTTAAAAAAAAAAAACTTC
The DNA here is from genome assembly GCF_965226115.1 of Aulonocara stuartgranti. Lineage (NCBI taxonomy): Eukaryota > Metazoa > Chordata > Actinopteri > Cichliformes > Cichlidae > Aulonocara > Aulonocara stuartgranti. Next base: position 6,923,670 of record NC_138959.1, on the reverse strand, counting down.
CAGTGTGTTTGAATCAAAACAAAAGTAAACATTGCCAGCAAGTATATAGTGCAATATCCTTGTCACATGGTTTAATTTGACATTTAAAGGCTATGAGGACACAGCTTCAAAGCTCATGTGGCTGCCAGTTACTGACACCCATCCACGTCTCTCACTCACTCACACACACACACACACACACACACACACACACAAAAAAACTGCAAATGTTAAGAGTGGACTTACAGTTTTAATCTTTAAATCCACAACTGTGCTATCAAACCATGTAAGCAAGAGAAGTGTCAGCTGTTGCCCAGGCTGTTTCAAGGCTGTGCGCCAAATGCTATGGCATAAAAAGTACTGACACTTCTACAGTTTTACTGAAGCCTGCCTCTTCAGTCGTCTGCCTTACTTTATGTTTACATGATACACGTGGGCATTATGCCCTGCAAGGCCAGACCACCAAGCAGAACTTCATCTCACAAGCCCCACATCACATTTACTTTTTAACACAACCACTGATGGTATGTTCCTAAAAACTTGATCTATTACCTTTCAGATGTTCTTAGCTGTCACGTGAGGCCTTCAGAGAGCCCCAGTGTCACTGGTTGTTAATGAAAACAGATTAGAGGGGATTCATGACAAGCAGAGTACTGTAGCTCAGCTTGGAGCTGACTGCTAACAGGATGACCTGCCTTACCATGCAAGTGCCTGACACAACTAACTCAAGGTCAGTGGGGAATAATATACAGTAGATTAGCTGCCTGACATCAACCCTGATGCCCTGAGGGAGGAATTAGAGCAGCAAGTGGGCCAGGAAATCAAGAAAAGCATCAGCTTACACACTTGGCCTAGTGTTCATTTTAGGAAAGGTAGATTTAAAAGTCCTGGAAACCAATGCATCGTTTGTGTGAAGTTGTACATAGATGGGAATATGCTGTGAACAGACCCAGTGTGCATCCTACCTGTAGCTCACACCATGCCACCTCCACTGTAGTCTCTGTGTCCAGCCCTTTATAGACCGTCTTGAAAGACCCCCTTCCAATCTCTATGTTGAATTTGAGATATCTTCCATCAGGAGATGTTGCCACCGCTTTAGTCTCCACGTCCTCCTTTTCTTCCTGCTCCCACTGAGTGTCAAACGTGATGCGAGACAGAATCTTTTGCTGTTTATTATGAAGTTCGTTTTCAGAGTCCGAGCTGGGATCTTGAGGAGTGGATCTGGCAACAGGTTTCCAGTTGCCACCGACGGACCCGGCGTCGGGGTCCTGGCGGCACGTGCTGGAGCTGGAAACCGGAGACGCGGACGGCGGGGTGTCGTCTGTTTTTTCTTCCTCTGCTCTGGACTCGGGCAGAGAGAGAATATTTTCTGCCGACCACGATAAGGCTTTGGAAAGTACACCGCTGTATAGGGGAGAATCAATGTCCATACTAATTTTCTGCAGGCCGTAGGAGTTCCTCCGTGCGCCCAGCCCGTGCGTCCTCAGCACGGATGGGACTCGGGACAAACAGTCGTCGGTCATATCCACGGAGAGCCCCGGGAACCCGCGTCCTGGTATCTCTACTTGTGCATGAGACATTGTGGCAGGTTCAACCTGATTTGGAGCCTAAATATGGAAATAACAGTAGGACAGCAGAGCACCGTTACTTTATATTTGAGGTTACTTTTCCATGATGTCAGTTAAGTCAGTGGCTTTAAAACAAAAGACTGGAGACTGAATAACAGCCATATCTAAGGAAAACAAGATTAGAGACGATAGTCGGAAACGTGTAAACTACTGTAGTGCCTGTAGTGGTAACCAGCCTTAGAAGTATATGACAGATAAAGCGTGTAAAAAAACAGAAAAGTGAGGAAAATACACTTACTCAGCACATTCACTGCGTAAAAAACATGTCACTTGAACGCTCCACGCACATTAATGCATAGTTTCTTTCAAGTGATTCGTGTGGTCCTCTCGTCTTCTTCTTCTTGTCTTTCTGAAAGCTTTTGCCATAACCTACTGCGAAAGGTCTGAACTGCCAATATCAACAACGCTCCGGAGGGCAGTTCGTCCTGTGCGCTCCCAGTGCGCGCTTCCAACTCCGCCCCCTCGCAGCTTTCACGCGCCAATAGGGCAATCCAGAGGGAGTAATTATAATAAGATGTGTTTGGTAATTTATCATTTTGAACCGCAAGTGTTATTAAGTTTTGATTTGTTTTATCCGATTAAAAGAATATCTTCAAAACTCAACTGTGGGAGTGACTCTAAATTTTTGAGAAACAATCCATAAGCTGCCTTTTATGACACTTTGTATTAATTTGGCGATCAGGTTCTTCAGCTGGTTGACTTTAAGCTTGCTGGCGAACAGAATGTCCACACTTTCAACTGGCCCCCCGCTGATCAAAAGAACTCCTCCTCAGTTTCCTCTGAAATTAGATAAAAACAATGAGTCATTTTATGAGCCAAGGCTGTCCTCATTTGTGGAAAGCGATATGCTGCCCAAAGGTGGAGGATGCGCACCCGCGCCTGGCCTACAGGGGGGGGCTGCTGCTCGTGAAACAGTACACCATTATCAGCCAAGGCCACACTGGGCCCCACCTGCCCCACAAGAGAACATACAAGGTTTTATCCACAAAGACACGCACAATTCTCTGGAGCTGTATCATCCCTCCACAGGCGGGAATACACAGCACATGATGTCAGTATGCAGTACTTTAATACAGCTGCAGCAAGGAGATCAAAACATCATCATTGCTGCAGTTTCAGTCTGCACTCTGCAAAGCTTTTGAAGTCCTCACTCGTGTTTTTCACACAACAAAACGTCGATGCACGTGAAAGAAAGGAAATAGCCAGAAAATTTAACAAATGTCTAATTTATTTCCTACAGGATATGAAAAAGAAGTTGAATATAGACAGAGATAAAGATAACAGGAGCATCACAGTAGCTACTGCACAATAATAGGATACAGCAATCTGTACATGAAGTCCACTATTATTACACGCAGCTGAGTCAAGCCAAGACTGGCTCAAGCGTCTGTTGTGTTCCTCTTCTGGAAGCATTTACTCTCAAAATAAAAAGTCCCTCTGGTGTTGCTTTCTGGAATTTCTTGGTATGTCTGGTTGGAACAGAGGAATAACAGCCGAGCAAAGATCCACAGCTATTTTTACAGAGTAAATTTGTTAACAGAGAAAAATGAGAATAAAAGTAGATGCATTTACAATAATAAAGATGGAGTAAAGTTAAAGCGGGCAGGGAAAGATGTTCCCTTAAAGTACTCAGACATGACAGTATTTAGTGCCCTGATATTCATTGCATGGTTAAATGGCAACAAATGCTACCTATGACGACTTTACAAGTAGCATGATCTAAAATGCCCCCCCCCAAACACTTAGAAATGATATTGGTTCTCTTCCAGTAAGAGAAGGCTTTGAATCAAAAGGCAACAACAATTAGAGGACCAGCATCCACTAGACTCGGTATTGAGGTGCACCTTATGTAGCCTTAAATGGCTAAATCTTAATAAAAATTTGTCTGTAAAGTACAGTATGAGGGCTCCCAGACAGAGGGTGTGTGATTCCAGCACAGTTTTAGAAGAACTTGACGCCTTTTCCATCATCCATGGTGAAGAGCTCGGCTTTGCCTTCTGTCTGTAAAGCCTGCAGCGAGCGAAGCAGCATCCAGTCCTCCAGACCGTGGAACTCTGGAGAAAAAGGATTACAAGCTATAAGAAAATCAAATAAACTAATCAATGAGTCAAAACACCGATCACTCAAATATTGATTGATTGATTGATTGATTGGTAATTTATTTCAACATGTGAACAATATACAAGTACATTTAGAAAAGAAATGAGAGAAAAAAATATATACTATACAAATTACATACAAAAAAACATTCTGATTAATTTACATGTTGAAAGGGAGTGGTGAATAACAACTATTATCTCATAACAAACCTGCATTTCAAGTCTGGAAATATCTGCCTAAGAGAGCAAGGGAACACTTGGTTAATGTGTTGGATCTGGGAAAAACATAGGCTAAATATCTGAGTGACTCTCAAAGAAGCCAAATTATTTAGGTCACTAAGAACGAGGAGGGCTTATGGGGTGTTCTCAATTAGCAGCAGAGGACTGAGTACCACAGGGCAACTTCAGAGTCCACGCCTTAGGGGATCAGAGCCAATTTCAAGCATGCTGCTTGGAGGACCAGCAGCATAGTTTTATATGATAAGTGTTGACTCTTTGCAGTGATGCCAGATAGGAGGGATGGGATCACCGGTTTATAATAAGGCTCACACACAGTGACAATTAACCTAATGTGCATGTTTTGGACTGTAAGGGAAGAGCCCAGAATACCTGGAAAGAACACACAGAGGCACAGGGCAAACATTTAAACTCTGTACAGAAAGTGGAATTCGAATCCAGAATTCACCGCTTGTTGTGAGCGTTAATCTTTGTGCCAAAGTTCCAAATAAATCAAAATCTCAGGCTTCAGGGGCTGCACCAAACACATTTTTCACTCCTCTTGGCTATGTATGATACTTGATACTTCAGTCAGTCCATGAACTGAAGGCCCCATCAAGGTTCGGTATTTGGTAAATAAGGATTATTTTCAAGCTGTGAATCATGCAAATCTGGTCTAGTGGAGGCCAAGATTAAACATATGTAGCTGGAAGTAAGTATAATAGGTTCCCTGTAGGGTTAGGGTGTGCTATGCAAGAAAACAAGTAAAAAATGGGCAGGTATCCGAGCCACTCTGACAAGAGCCAAATTATTAAGGAACAGGAATCTCTGACACAGCAAGACCTTTTGGCTCCCAGTCACGGGCAAAAGGTTTAGATACCACAGGGTCTCTTTCAAGTCCATGCCTTGGCAGGTCAGAGATGTTTTTAAGCACTTAAAGGATAAGCAGTATATTAAGCTGATATCTTCATAATATTTTGGGTCAATGTGTGCAGCACATTTCATTAGCATGGCATTTATTAACATTAAACAGTGCTTTACGTGCAAAAATAGAGATGAAAGAAGCAATTTGGGACTACAGCTAGGTGAAATCATGCAGAAACAGGAAACAGAGTAAACAACACAAATCAAACAGTTAAAACAAACTAGGACTGGAAACCTACTGTACAGCCAGCATTAATAAAAGCCTTTCTCGCCACTGTGTTATGTTATGTTTACTTTAACGCGAGCTGGGTTTTATGGGTGCTTTCTCCATGTGGAAAACTTTAAAACGGTGCCATACCTTCACCTTCTGTGTCATCACCATTGGACAGCTCATAAAGTGTAAACACAGAGTTGACCATACCGTTTTTGGAAACCTAAAATGTCGGAAAAAGATATAATGGTTACATTTACAGATGCGTTAAGGTGACAGAGAATAATTTTCTTTATTACCCAAAAAAAAAAAAAAAGCAGCTTTTTAAAGAAAAAGACCCCCATTTTATTCTAGATGATGAAATTGTGGATAAAAATATAAACTATTCCCAAAGTATTTTATTTATTTAATAAAATATTGATGTTTGGTGTCCCTGTATTGATACAATATTACCATGCAAAATATTGCGATACTATGCTGTATTGATTTTCCCCCCATCCCACTCAATTGTCCAGTTACTTTTAAGTCTGTGAAAATGAGGGACTGTGCATAAAAATGGCTTTAATAACCAAACACTTAGTGTCAAAATTCTGTTAAAACCTTTGAATTACAGCTTTAGGTCTGTATTTCTGTTGTTTCACTTAAAATCCACTGTGGTGGATTATTTATGAACCCAACTGTATTTTCAGATGTTTCTAGCTTGTCTGTAGCTTCAATCCTATTTAATATCGCTGAAGGCTATAATTTTGACCCTCCCCTCATGACCCAGCAGTAAAGAATGAATGTGCAAACAATTCTTGTTAATAAAACAAATCACTGATTGTTTCCATTGGATTTGTTGGCAAAATATAGAATATTTACAGACATATGCTTTTGACACTGAAAATATAAACATGTTCAAACCAGTTTCACTCCTTTTCAATTACCACAACCCCAGTATACAATCTGGAACAATTTTCACACATTTTTACACAAAATCAGAAAGATGCAAGTGCCATAAACCTGCCCAGCACCACAAACTTTCTGGTCCAAAGGTTGAAACCACTTGCTTAGGTTACTAATGCAGGAGCTAAAGCAAGAAATTCACAAACGACTAGCAGATGCAGGACACAGATTCTGTCCACCATGGTTTTGTCCCTAGAGAAATTATCCCAACATCTGTTGCTAATGATCAGTTCTAACCTGTCTAAAAGTGTGCTGCTCCTCAAGAAGTCAGCAGTGGCTCTGCACTCGTGCCAGCGCAGGCTGCTTTTTTTTTTTTTTTTTAAGCACAAGGGGCAAAGAGAGCCCAAGTGGTCGATGAATACAACACTGGCCTTCTTGTTATGTCGCAGGTAACACCTACAATATGTGTGCAGAAGTACAAGGTGTACAAAACAGCACAGCAGTCGTGTTTAAATTGTTTACACAACCACAGCGGTTGTGATGTACACCCACAGCCCTGAAGATGTGCTCCATTAACCTTCACCAACACCATCTGTGTGCCAATCTCTATCATGAACAGCACAAGAAAGAATACGGCACATCTGTAAATGGCATCAAAACGCACTAGATCCTTTTTATTACATGATAATTTTCCCCCCTTACAGACATGTAGCTGATAGGCTTCCCAGACTTACTGGAAAAATGGGGGGAAAAAAAAAAAAACTATACCCATTTGGATCTTTGAAGGTACTAATTTGGAACCTTGACCACAAGTCTTATTCTATTTTATTATAATTTCTTAATTTGACACATGAAGTGGTAAACAGTCTTATAACCTGAACGTACAAAAAAAAAAAAAAGCAGAAACTGAATTAAACTAACTGAAAGTTGGAGAAAGTGAAACAGATGTTTTTTAAAGCTGCCATTTCTTCTAAATGCATCGCATGCAGTTAATCATTAAGTTTCTGTTTTGAAGAGAGAACAGACAGAAAGGAATAATCGTTGTTCAAAATGTGGGTTCAGAACAGGCAGTGTGGGGTCCAGTTTTTACAAGAACTGCAACCAAACAAAATGATTTAAGTAATTTGTGAGGCTAAAGGCAATAAATAGGTAAAATGATATAAATTTATAAACGAAAATATAGTGTACCTGATCAGCTATATTTATGAGAGTTATAGACTACCTGAAGGATGAGAAGTTAAAACTTTCTGGACCCTTAGTTTGAAGACTTGTTTGGTTAAGGCTTGGTTTTAATTCAGTTTGATGTTTTTATTAGTCCTTTATTTATCCAGGTAAAACTCTCATTGAGATTAAAATTATCATTTCGAAGAGAGACCTGGCATCATGGCAACAAAATTACCACATCAGTACATAACATTTAAAACAAATACAATATCCCACACAAACATGAAAAATATACAATAACAGATCAATTAAGAGCGAAATTAAAAACAATCACACCGAGTAAAAAAAGTAATTCTTTCGTTCCTTTAAGATGGAATTAAACTCCCACATGGTAACCAGTTCTAATAATTTCAGTTCCTTCTGCTGATTATTCCAGGAAACAGGGGCAGCGTATTTAAAAGCCTTTTTTCCTAATTCTATTCTGATTTTTGGGACAATCAATTGTATGATATTGCGAGAATGAGAGTTGATATTCTAAAAATAAAGTTCAGAAAAGTCTTCAGATCTTCATTTTTCAGTTTAAAGTTTAATTATATACCATCAACTCACAAGAAGAATCTTCTTAAGGTGTTTTATTTTACAAATACTCGAGGGAAAACCCCAATAATCATACAGTCATAGTTTTGGAGTTAAAGAAAAAGGTTTATGGATTTTGTTGGTTGGGGATGCGGTAATATCAACGAATGACCTTGTAAAACAGCTGAAGATACATGTTTCTATATCCATGTGTGCCAGCCACTCTAAACAGAGTGAAGCAGGGATAAACAGTGAAGCCAGTGTGGCCTTAAACATGCATTTTTGCTAATGATCAACAGAGGGCAGTAAAAAGAGTTAAAGTTGTATAAAAGTCTATGGGAGAACAAGTGTTGGTTGTTTCTGCTCTGTGATTCAGTAAACACTTTCCTAATCAGATTTTGGGCTTAGTCACTCCTTTCAGACCATCTTAATAAAAACCTCAAGCTTATTTTGTAAATTACAGATGTTCTTGGAGTTGGAAAGGAGAAGTACCCAGGTTATCCCCATTTACTAACATCTTACCCATCACTGCTCATTCATCATATCTAGTTTTAAAACATCAGGGGAAAAAAAGCACAAAACCTTAATAAACACACACACACACACACACACACACAGAACAGTTTGTGGCAGTATGTGTTGTAATTTGATGACTCACCCACTGATATATTAACTTGCCCCATTCCTCTGGTCGTCTCCACATGACTAAACACCGAGACTTGTTTTTGTCCAACCACTCGAGGTTGCCTGAAGACAACAAGAATGCTTTTCACTTATCAACGTTACACAATAAGATTTTTTTTTCTTATCATGACACTATGCTGGCCGGTAAAGTGAATAAAATTCACCTTTTTTCCTCAGTTCCTCAAAAACAACTTGAATTGCTTCCATTGACAGTTTTCCTGGGATTCAGTTAAGGCTAATGTGCAATGGCACAATAAGCATCTTCATGCCAGTTGTGTTTAAAATGCCTTATCTTGCCCTCGGCACAGATTAGCTGGGAAATAAAATTCAGTGATCATGTTATGACCTCAGTCTCTGAAGACAGCTTTGTATCAGGCCCGAATCAAGAGGGAAACCTCAAAATAAATCAGTCAAGCAGAGAGAGAAAGGGGGAGGTGGCTCTGTCCTAAAAACTACAGTGACTGCAATATGTGTCAACATTAATATCTCTGAACTATAAATTCTTCACAAGAGATTTAGCAATTGTAATATATAAAAAATAAAGGATTTAAACTAAAAACAAACAAATATTTTTCCAAAAAAAACATTAAAATAATTGAACACTCCCTTAAAAAGGAACCACAGGTTGACTTTCAGGATACGTTCTATCTTCTTGTTGTTGAACATGGGGCTTTCCTGAGCCTCCATGACATCCAGCGTGTAGAGCTTGTGATGCCGGCAGTAGGACAGAGCCAGTGAGCACCATGCCGCCAGCTGCTTCTGTCTCGTGTCAACATTGGGCTGTAGTCTGTCAGAAAAGAACACAAAGAGATTACTGCAAAGATTACCGCAAATGCTTGGGCAAAATAAACTTAATGCACGTTAAAGACACAAACACATTTTTCCTTAACCATAAACAGCGTTAATCACATAATCAAGCTTTTTTATGAATGCTGCATTTCTAATTAAAGTCAGTTTGCTCGAAAAGCCTTCATCTAGTAAGCATTTAATGTTTTATAATGAATAATTCTTTACTTTTCTTCATTGGTTCCAGAATAAAAGATGTTTATTTAAAATCTTTCTCCTGAAGTCTTGACTCATCAGGCCCCAACATCAGTGTCCAACATACTGACCCCTTGTATAGTTTTACTGATCTCCAACAAAGCCATTTTAATTACTTTAGGACGACTGCTGTGTTCCTTCGGATTACCCCCCACCCCCCTATCCACCCCTGTGGCTAGTCACGTGCTCTAATGTTGTGATGTGGACATTAATGTGCTCTCTGTGCAGAGGAGTTTTTTTTGTTTCCTGTTCTCATGCTGTCCTCCCATAGGTGCCCAGCGTGAGAAGAGGTCTCTTTATTTTCCTCTTGTACTTTTCCCACTGTTGTGTAATTTTTCAGTGTTTTCTCTGCAACGCTGCCGATCTCCAACTGTATTCCCATGTGATGTCTTTGTTGTGTGTGTAAGTCGGGGGGGGGGGGGGGGGGGTCCTATTCCTCTGCGGGGCAACCTGCATATGGCCAATAAAGCATTCATTCAATTCAATTTATATACAGCTGACTTAGTCTATAAGAACGTGCCATAATTTCTTAGTAGATTTAGATAATAAATCAACATCAGAAAAAACAAATATATTTAAGCTTTAAAATAAGTGTAGTTAAGTAAATGCAATGCCCCTCTTTAGATTCCCCCCCTGCATGTTCTAGGTATTGCTGCTAAAAAGAGAGGTGGCTGCTTTCCAGGTACAGCAAAGTCTACAAGAAATCTGCCATATTTAAAGATCTGTCAGTTTACCCACAGAGACAGCTTTTATTTTAGTTTCTTCTTAATTTAGCTGTGCTATTGATGTGCAAAACAAACAGGGGGTATATGAGACATTCTAAAAACAAAAGTCTTCTTCACATTTAAACTATGCAAACAGGTGGTTTCATGATTTATTGATATTTTAGAGCGAAAACACTGGCTATAAGGAAAACTACTCATCAGTTTGGGTCCACTTCAGCCAGTTTGATTCACAGTCTTTGTGCCCGCCCTTAGCCACCTGTCCATTGGTTACAACTCTGATCATCTGTTACAGGCCTCATTGCATCATATCCTGCCAACAGAGCACCTTGCTCTGAGACTATAGGGTTACTTGCAGTTCCTAGAGTTTGTAAAAGTATAATAGAAGACAGAGCCTTCAATTATCAGTATCGTCTCCTGTGCAAACAGCTCCTAGCTTGGGTTCAGAAGGGATAGGGAAGGAATGGATCACTGGGATGTTCTCTCCAAAATTACACCATCATTACCTTATAATATAAAGTGCCTTGAGGTGATGGTTGTTTGAAATTGGTGCTAGATCAATGTACCTGAAAAAACTCAATTGCCAGCCTATTTTGAGCCAGTAAAAGCCAGTAATATAGAATAAGCAGAAGACAGTAGATGGTCAGATTTTACTTAAAGACTTTTTATTGCAAGGACAGTGATTAAAATGAGAATCCAACGTTTTGCCTGATTTTGTGTTCTTGCAGGCAGGAGCAATGTTTGGCAACATAATACAAACTTAATACAAAAGACAAACTGCACCCATAGGCAGATATGTTAACACTGACCTGGGATTAAGATAAGAGCAAAGTGTTCCATTTTTAAGTATATACATATGTGCTGCTTTCCTAATATCTGTCATATTGTAACGGGTTAAAAGTCATTTTTACATATCATGTATAAAACCAGTCTTTTATTGCAAGCCTACCCTATCATATTCGACCGCCTAGACAATAACAGCCCCTTTAAATGTCCCTTTCGGGAAGTTGCTCTCCCGGTGATTTATCGGGACAGCAGTGTTTTACAGGGATTTCAGCACTGAGGTCTTCCTGACTTTTATTACACCAAAACGTGCAAGTCTTTAGGTGATAACTAGGTGGAGTTCTCGCTATCTCGCAGCTCATCCCATTAAATAAGCTCACTCGAGATAACAGTGGAAATCCCAAATTTCAAACACACGACGATGAACTGTTTGCCTGTTAATGTTTTAATATAGCCCCCTGAAGTCTAGCCTTAACGAGCCACTGAGACAAACCGAGAAAGACTTTAAATAAACTTCAGAAAGCCAGTGAGTGCAAAATCACTTCCCTAGCAATCTGTTTCGTTTGGCTAGCTGGCGTGCTAACATGATGCTAGCACGAAAATAAGCGCTCACCGACTCATAAATGAATAAATACTGAAAACTGAGTTACGTGTTCACAAGCTCTGCTCTGAAAAATACTGAGAAACATCTGACTCACGTGAAAAACGGTGGAAAATTGTACTGCCACGGCCACTCAAAACTCATTGCAGTGGATATGTTGGGTGCTCACAGCTGACAGCTCCCGGAAACGCGTCCAACCTCCCAAATGGTCCGACTCATAAACTTCCGATTTGGGGGATCGCAAGAAGAAAGATTTCTTTCTCTAACTTTTTTTTGTTTTCGTTGTTGTTGTTGTTGTTTTTACTTAGACCTCAGCATTTACAAAAAAAATCAGCTTTATGATTTTTTAAATGTATTTTGTAGATTAAATTAAAGACCTGTACCCGTGTTAAATATTTAATATTTAAGTTACACCTTTTGGCATTTATAAAGCCTTTTATAAAATAAGCATTTTATTTCCTCAGCCTCTTCAGCACGTGTAACCAGAGTTTGTTTAATTGCAATTGTACAATAGTTGTGCAACCATTTGCTTTGACAATAAAATATATGAAGAACAGTTAAAAGTGAATAATGACGCAATCCTTTTTATTCAACAAATGTCGAATATTAATTTAACCGAAAGTGTTTTTCACTTTAGATTAATATTTAGTTAAAATTTTCATAAAATGATAAGATAACTCAAATCAAAGAGTAGAAAAATAGTTTCAAGCTGAGGGCTTAAAGCAGTCTGAGGCTTGAACTTTTGAATAACATGGTTTACTTGTATATATGTTGACCCCATTATTTGAAACCTTGGAAATTATTATTTATGAGAACATCCACAATTATAAAAATATACATGACAAGTGTAACAGGCCAGCTTTAATGAAAAAACAAATTCTTAAATGTATTTCTCCCATTTACAGCTTATAAACACATGATCACCATCGAGGCACCATCGAGAGCATCCTGTCGAGCTGCATCACTGTGTGGTTTGGAGCCTGCAATGCGTCCTGCCATAGAACCCTCCAACGCATAGTGAGAGCTGCAGAGAGGATCATTGGTGTCTCTCTCCCCTCCCTCCAGGACATTTACAGCACCCGTCTCACTAAAAAAGCCCTTTGCATAGCGGCTGATCCCACGCACCCAATGCAAAGCTTCTTCAAGCTGCTGCCGTCAGGGAGGAGACTGCGGAGTCTCCAGACCAGGACCAGCAGACTGAAGGACAGCTTCATCCATCAGGCTGTCAGGAAGCTAAACTCCCTCCCGATTCTGCCCCCCTCTCCCCTCTTCTCCACCACGGTCTCACTGAACTCTGTCACACACACACACACACACACTCACTCTCTGACGCACTCACTGGCCTGCTCCAGTCACTTTGTGGAGCATTGGACTGCCATTACCTCATAAGACTTTGTTGTTACACTATCTCTTACTGTACACTACTAAATCTCCATTTGCACTATTTGCCTATTTTGCACCACTATGCCTTCTTACTTGAATATTGTATATTGTATATTGCATAGCTTTTTTTTTGTTATACGTAAAATTGTATTGTATTTATTTAAATTTTTACTTTTTAATTATTTTATTTGCATTTTTCTAATCACTAGGGTTTGAGAGTAACGCAATTTCTATTCTGTGTATGTCCTGTACATGTGGCAGAATTGACAAATAAAGTTGACTTGACTTGACTTGACTTGACTTGATGATTGCAAGAAAAAAACATACACACATAAACCTTTTTTAACAAAGTTATTTTATTATGGAATAACTTGTGCATTTTCACCAACTTGAAGCATAAATATGCCATCTATTTCTATTTACATGTCATAAAGCTACAATCCATGTTTCTGTTCTGAATTTCAAACTGTTGCTACTTTATATCTCTGTGCTGTTATTATACAATTTCTTCAAGTACAGCATGATTGAAAAATGATGTTTTCAGTTGAAAATAATCTACAAGTTGCACAAGTACTCTAAGTCACCATCATCTATTTCATAGCAAGAAGTATTAATATATTTTTTTACACATTTCTATATTACAATAAAATTCCTGCGTAAAAATGAGGCCGAAAAAGAAGAAACAATATTAGCATAGAATCTCAGATATTGCCATGAGTGATAAACTGTAAATTACTAAAAATAAAGATAAAAGCAATAAAAGAAAATTTGCTAAAGAGAGAATTAATGCATTTCTCCAAGTTTGACCTATTGGTTCTATTATCACTGAGATTTAGATAAACCAAAACAAAAAAAGCAATAAAATAAAATCTCCAGAAAGTGACTTGTGAGATTTAGACACCTAGAGTTCCAGGGAGGGAGAGCAATTTGTTACAGTCTTCACTCCATACACACACACACACACACACACACACACACACACACACACACACACACACACACACACACACACACACACACACACACAAAACAAGCTCAGTGGCTTTGAAACGGTAAACCAAACAACACCTGTCAACACCCATGTAGCTCGACTTCCTCTCCTGCAATACTGCCAACGTAGGGTCTAACGGTGTAAGCTGCACACGACAGAGAAAATCCAGATAAAACAGTGGTTAAACATGCTTCAAATATCCTCAGCGATGAGCACGTGAAGATCCCTTTCCTAGTCTGAATAAACTTGAAGACCCCTTTCACATATTTTACAGAAGGAGTTTAACTTTCCAGATCGCACAATGAAGCTGCTGATGTGCAAATGCAAAGGTAAATCTATCTCTTTAAACAATTTGACCACATTTACATGTTGGCCCAGGTCTGCACTGGAGGTTTGTTACTGTTTATTGGAAGAGATAGTTGTATTCGTTCAGGACGAACTCCACTATCTGGTTCTGGAAGACCATGTGCATCGCGATATTCCCCGACTCCATCTCTGGCCGAAGAAGCGTTGGGCCGAACACAATTGCCACATTCTGTACAGTCATACGATTATCCTGTCCATATTCAATAACCCTGTGAAAGAAATTCAATAATTATGACAAATCCTCTCAATTTCAATATGAATATAAGCACAGTAAGCAAAATAAATAAATAAATAAATAAAAGATAAAATGCAAAGGACAGAAAAGGACAGTGTCACAAACCTGTGTAAATGCCCGAATAGAAGCTTCATGGTGTTGTGGTTTGGAGCAGGAAGTGACTGGATCAAGTCATACATGTGATCCCGTTTTGTGTTGAAATCACCAATTCCTAGAAATACATAACAATTGTTAATGATCAATGGCAACACTCACTGCAATTTCACCTGTAAAAATTGATGATATAGCGCTTAGAATTAGGCTTATTGTTAATTAAAGAATGCTCACTGATGGCTGAGATGAACTTATTAAAGTGGCTGTATGGGAAAAGCGGCTCAGAAAGCTCCCGGAAAAATAACTTCAGCGCTCCAGTGATGACGTGAACATCTTCCCACTGACCGTCCTCGAGGTCCAGTTCATCTGTTTATACACAACACATGCACTTGCTATTAAAACCCAGCAGGGGTCACTGCTGTCTAAAATGAGCCTATGAGATCAACACCACAGTATGTTCCTTGCCCATGAGGTGACTGACTGAATTAATTAGTTTAACACATTGATTGATTTTACCGTGATCGGCCTTGAAGCGCAGTTTCTGAATGACAGCGAGGTTCCCACTGACTCTGTAGAGTCCATCAATATCCAGACCTAGAAATCAGCAAGTAAGCACCAGCGAGTCAGCTGCTTGATCACGCACACAGGAAGATATACTTTGTAATTATTCCACTGTGATATAAATAAGGTGTTACCTCGCCTTTCCACTGCATTAATACATTTCTCTACAAAACTCGGTACTGTAGTCTTTTCATGTGCGCACAATGTCGCAAGGTCACAACCAAAGACATTTTCTGCAAAGAATTAGAAGAGTTTGATTACACACAATATCAGAAATGAATATTAAATATACTCATAACTCTTGAAGACATCTAGTTGGACGAAAGCATGGCTATTACACACTTCCTTAGAATTTCATTGTGTTTGTTTTGCCATTTTGCTGTCCATGCACTAGAAATAAGCTCTAAACAGAAGTGAACTGAACTGAAAAGCGGGTAGGAAAATTCAAAGCAGCTCGTATTTAAATGCTGATATAAGCACAACATCAGTGCTCAGTGTTTGGGAGGCACAAAGACTGATTTTTCCCTCCTATTCAAATCAGCCAAAGCCTGCAAATGACAACAAAGCTCTACATTTCCTCGTCTGAAATCACCTCTGATGTAGCCTTTTTCTTTGACCGTCTGCAACGTGGGACGCTTCATGAGGAACTTCATCAGTTTGGTTCGGACCTTCTTCTGCTCTGTTTCTGCTGCAGTGGTGGTTGCAGCTGTACTTGTAACACTTCCCCTTGCTAAAGATAGCAACAATAGACATTTAAAAAGGATGGGAGGGTAGCTCACAAATGTCTTATCTATCTAACTGAAGCACAATCATTATGCTGCTCATGCCACAGTTAAAATCAGAGATAATTTGCTTTTTTTTTTGCTGAAGTAGAAGAAGCTGTACTTACATTTTCTCTTGTCTACGGCACCTCCCACCTTCTCATCTGTGTTGGGGATCTTTTCATAAATGTCTGCATCCTCCTCCTCAGAATGATGTTCCTGGTACTCCTGGTAAACACAGACAATCAAAACAAATGAATCTTGATGTAGAGTTTTTCTAATTTTACCTTTTTTTAAAGAAATGTTCCATCTAGTGACCACGTAGCTAAAAACAGAAATCTACTAGCTTCTTAACTAGGAAAAAATGTGAGACAATTGTGTGTTTTCTAATGCTGTGGTTTTCTACACATTAAATGAACTTGATATTAGTTTTAATTGATTTTTGTTTTTAGCCAGAGTTACGCTAGTAGTCTAGAACCAAAGAGCCAAAGAACATCCAGCTCCCGGTCTCTGGACATCCAGCTTTGTAGGGGTTGCTTGCAAGATTGTCCAGAATGAATGGCACCCCTTTGGAGGTATAGCCCAAAATACAGTCCCATAAAGTTATGTATGCTTTCCCAGTGTACTCATCTGTGCTAATCCAAAAGCATGAAGCTCAGATGTTGAATATCCAAATATAGCACTTACACAAAACTTCATTGGCAAATAAGCTAATGTTTAAGGCTTCATCTGAGCTGAAACATGAGTACATTTGTTGACACGGCAAAAGCTTTTTCTTAAACTTTGAGCAAGTTCTACCTGTTTACCTTTGGGTATTTAACACTAATTATTAGGGACTTCAGGCGTGAAGCAGCAGCAGCAGAGATCTGCCTCCTGTCATCATCACCATCAACCACAACAACCAGAAGTTTCTGTTGTGATCTTCTAATGTCTAGTTACCGTTGGGTGCAATTAAGCTTTGGTGGTCAAAATCTGGCTCCCTGTAAGTGTTGATTTATGCCATTTATTGATACAAAATTTAAGAAACTTGATGAAATATGCGGGTTTGTTTTGTGTAGGAGCTGAATTGGAGTGAATATCTACACAATGTTATTAACAGGAAATGGAACAGATCAACTTCTATAAACAGACGCAAATTTAATATTTTCATATAAGAAAAAAATAGAAGACAAATAAGCTATTAAACCATTTTAATGCAGCCTAATTTTGATTATTCTGTAAAAGCAGTTTAAAGACTTACAAGTTGCCTTATGGTGTCCACTAAGACTTTATGCCAGTCAGTGATGATGCTTTCGGTGTCATATTGCAACAGAAACTCCACACCATTCTTTCCTTTTAACTGAAATGCAGAAAAATCACAGATTAAAAGAATTTATATATATATATACATTTTTATTTTTGCAAGCACAAACCCAAACATATGATGTGACTCATAAATCGCTGCTAGATTATTTATAGAAGAGCTCCTGTTACTGACTGAACTCGCAACACTTTTTTCAAAGAGGAAGTGAGTGAGATCTTATTTTAGCTGTGCATTTATGGAACCAGCTCTACTAAAGCACGAACACACCCACATATACAAAAAAACATTAAATCGCACACATAGAGAGACGTCCCGCCCATATTGAAAATGAAAACAATTCACTGCTCTCTTGAACAATAAGAGCTGTAAGGCCTTGAAGAACTGAAAGACTAATGAATCTACAGCTCCTTTCTTCAGGAGGAAGAATGAAGCAACTTGTGTGGCAAATAAAAGCTACATGTAACATCATTATGTTCGCAAGTTAGAAAACTACACAACCCAGCTAATACATACAATATATGGACAAAAGTACTGGGCACCTACACATTACACCTACAGGAGTCGCTCGGCTGTGGAAACCCATGACATGACGTTCTTGGTGCAGTTTTCGTGCTGATTTTAGTGGCCGAGGAGGTGTGGAACTGTTTATTGACTGAGTCAGCAGAGTGCTGGCGATTTTGATGCATTGTATGCCTCAGCACCTCTGCCCTGTTACTTTACATGATCTGCCACTCCATGGCTGAGTTGCTGTGGTTCCCAAGTGCTTTACAGTTGATCGTGGAATTTCACAAACTGACTTGTTGCAGTGGTGGCCTCCTACTACAGTACCATGCAGGAAATCTGTGAGCTCTTTAGAGTGAAGCACTCCTAGGCTCGCTGTTTGATTATACAACATTATACAACTCTGGCAAAGCCGCTGAAAACACCTGAATTCAAGGATTAACCCTTTAAACCCTAACCTAATTTACCCTTTACAGCAGGGGTGTCCAACTCCAGGGCTCAAGGGGTGGTGTCCTGCAGGTTTTAGATGTATCCTTGATCCAACACAGCTGATTTAAATGGCTAAATGACCTCCTCAACATGTCTGGAAGTTCTCCAGAGGCCTGGTAATGAACTAATCATTTGATGCAGGTGTGTTGACCCTGGGTGATATCTAAAATCTGCAGGACACCGGCCCTTGAGGCCTGGCTTTGGACACCCCTGCTTTAAACCCTAACCCATCGCCGGTGACGGGTTAGGGTTTAAAGCAGGAGTTTTTATTGGAGTGTGGCCCAATACTTCCCCCCCCCCATACATTGTAGCTAATATTACTTCTATAACTGCTAGCTGCTAAAATGATCTTTTAAGGAAGTGAATTTTCATATATTTAGCGAGCTTTTAATGCATTTTCATAGTGTTTCGGATCTCAGTTCTATAGTTCGAGGTCAATTGTCTTCCCCTCCAGTGGGCATGATTTTCAGTGTGAAATGTGGGGCACTGAGTGCCCTCCTCTTTTCTCTGTTTTTCTGTTCTCTGACATCCTGCCAGTGACATCAACCTCTGTATGCTATTGATGGTTATTTTGTTTCATAGACAAGAAAGAAGGCTTCCCGTGGGACCTATAATCGAGGATGCACAACTTTAGCAAGTGTTTGTTTTTGTGTTTGATGCTGAACACACTTGGAATAGAGGACGAGTCTATGCATAAGCAGATGTTTATATTCTTTTTTTTAGTATTTCAAATGAACAACAGGGATCAGAGTTTTTTCCCTTCACAGTTTGCAACTGTAATAAAAGATGCACATCTTGTGACCGCGTGTGTTCTGAATTAAATTAAAATTAGACCTAAATATAAAGCTTGTCTGTTATACTGTTATACTTCTACGGCATCTGAGACCAAAAACTAGCACAGCAGGCTATAACAAAAAAAGTAGAAGAAGAAATCATGCAGTTTTATGTCTTTGAAATGCGGCTCTGATGCTAGGATATCTCATTTTGTTAAATATCTGCATCTCTGGTGAGAGAGAAGAAAAGAATCAAGGATGTACAAGCTTAGAAATGAGCACTGTCAACGAACACACCTCTAAAACATTCTTTTTGCTCGATTTGTCCTTTGTGGCCCAGCCAATCGTTGCTCCGCGCAGATCCACCGCAACCTCCGGGACAATGTGATTGGTTTTGTTCTGCAAGGAGAAAAACAAAATCCAGGTGTTTACAAAACTGACGGCACGGCATTCCAAGAATCAAGATGCCTTTAATAAAAGATGTGGCTGTCCTTGGCAGCTCGTGACCCGAGGGCCTTAACGCATTCTCATAAAGGTGACACCTCAGCTGGCAACACGTTGCAGTTTAGGTTTTCCTTTCCCTCTCTCAGGTGAGAAATGTGATAGTATCGTGCAGATGATAAGAACAGATAGTTGATATTTAAAATCAAGAAGAAAGAACTGAAAACTTATTTCATGAAGAGTTGTGACTACATTTAGTCACAACCCTGCCAGAAATGAGCAAGAATGCTGTGTCAGAGCTCCTATTATTATGCTCATATCATTAATATGAGCGCTTCCGTTGTTAATACAAAGCGTATACTATACCGCGGCCCCTGATGATGCAGATTTTGGGTCCTTGTGGAACGTCAGCACCCCTCCATGGAGAACAGTCCACGTTGGGGCCCAGTTTTTCCTGGAATGGGAGAAGATTCATAAGTAACACAGAAACTCGAGAAATGTGAGTAAGATACTTGCAAAATACACCTCAAAGCAACCTCTTACCTTACTTTCCTTCCATTCTCAGACACTTTTGTTTTATTAAGAATTCCAGCTTTCTCCAAGTTCTGCACCTAAAAATACAAACAGTAAACATCTTTGAATTGTTAGCAGATCATGTTTAGTTATCAGGCTTATGAGTAAAATTTACTTGTGGGATGAAATGAAGGGCAGCAGGTTGAACGCAAACGTCTTCAGCAGCATTATGCATACAGAGTATATTAAACAGCACTGCCTTCTCTATTACAATACACTGCATAAAGAATTGTTATAATTATTAATTTATTTTATGTTTCACATCCAAGGGTGCTGATTTTACTTCGCAGCAGTTTGCTTCTTTTCTTTTTTCACCCATTCTGTTGTAGATTTGCTGTTGTGCATGGGATTTCTGTCCTGTAGCATGACCCAGCTTTACCTGTCAGACAGATCTGTCCTCAGATTGGGCTCTAGAATTTTTTACTATGCAGAGGTCAACTCAATGACTGCAAGGTGCTCAGATCCTGTGGCCGCTAAACAAAACCAGATCATCACCCCTCCACCACCAGGGTTGACAACTTGTAGGAGGTGTTTGTGTCGATACGCCATGTTTGTTTTTCACCGAATGTGGTGTTGTGGATTATGGACAGACACCTCCACTCTGGTCTTGTCTGTCAAAGGTACCGTACAGTACAAGAGTCTGGTGGTTTGTTCAGATGCAGCTTTTCAACACCTGAAGACTAGCTAACTGTCAAAGTTTCTGTTTTTATAGAGATGGTTACACTCACCGATGATCAGTTAATCCAGTTTACTTGATTAACAGCACCTGACTGTTATTTAGACTCTTATTTCTTCTTACGGCATCCTTGGCATACATTTTTGCAAAAATATGGAAAGCTTCAAATACACTAACATGACATGCACAATGTGCTAAAACTATGCTGTTAGTCCTGTTATGTGTTGTTTAAGGCTTTAAGGCAACAGCACAGCAGCTTTTCTCTAGAACAGGGGTCTTGAACAGACAGTGCCAAATGCAGCTCTTCTGCCCATCACCAGTGACTCCCTGTGGCTTTGACAAAACCCCGCCCCCAAAAAACAGATGAATATGAAATTGATCAACGTCTCAGTAACAAAGCTGTTTTCAGCTGCTCCCTCAAAATTGGTCACCACAGCAGGTAGCTCTGCATTCCTAAAACAAACCCCAAGGGATCTGCGTCCCCTCCCCAGACTGAAACAGGAAATTTACACTTGTTAGGCAACTGTGTGAACCACAACACTAAAGAGACGCTAACACCACAAGACTTCTAAAACAGTGAGCCACTATATAGTATATAAGTAAATGTCAACCCAGTGTGTGCAAAGTTGATTTCCGGGGGACTACTTTTAGAGGATACGCATTGATCAAACAGTGGCAGGGTTGTGTAAATTTTCAACATTCATATAAAATTAAGTACAGCTGCCAGAATGAGAGCTCAACAGATAAAAATTCTAGGAAGAATCAATTTTGGTTTAAAGTAAGAAAAAAGAAGAACTTCGCATAACTTGTCCTTTGATCTACAAGAGTGACTTTCAGGCCGGATCTATCACAGTTTCAAGACAACAGATCTGTCTTCAGCCAGATGCACATTTAGGCAAAAACATACAGCAAAGGGTTTGCAGGTTTCCAGCAAGGGTGAGCAATGGGGTGATTTCAATACAGTACAGTATTTAATGCATGGAATGAAACTGGTTGAGTGCAACAAATGCTCGGCTAATTATCTAAAAAATGACACCTTTTGCCCATCATAGATAGATGCACCTATCTATAGATCAAGGGCAGGCAAGCTCTCTAACTAACCACCCACATTATAGCGCAGCCACTTTGAGGTCAGATAATAAGGATTTCTCCAGGGCCAAAACCCAAAAGCCTTAAGAGAGAGACACAGAACTCCTTTCAGTTAAAGGTGAAGATCAGAGTAATTTTGTTGCTACTGAGAATTCATCAAAAGCAGTCAGTCAGTACAATCCTTGGCAGGACATAAGCTCCGCTCACATTTTGCTGCGTCTCAGGAGAGTTTCCTGTACTGGAGCTGTCACTGGAGCTGTAGTCTGACGCGTTCCTCCTGTGAGTCGGGGCGAATCTCTGAAAGACAGTGAGGAGATTTGTCATTCAAAAAACCCACAAAGCTTACCCAAGCATGTAAATTTAAATTTTGAATAAGCAGAAATCAAAATCAGCAGATAAGATTTACATTTCTTTAAATGATTAACATCTTATATCATCAGGAGGAGCTAAAGTAACTCTTACATGATGAAATATGTGCTTATTTGTTGCACTATAGCTGCAAATGTAGCATGTACTGGAAAAAACAACAATGTGTTGATAACACTTTGAAGATAGGGTTGCTACACTACACTACCAAGTGAGACTTGTTTAGAAGTGTAGCAAAGGGTGAATGATTAAACACCAGTATCTCATTTCACCAAAATAGGATATCTAGGAAAACTCATCCCTCGCCATCTGAAATTGGTTGAAAAGTGAAAGGACTCAGTTCCTCCTCAGTTCCTCTGCAAACCCCCCTGACAACCAGCAGTTTCATACTCAGACTCTTCTTTCTATGGAAATACGAAATACTACACCACCGTGACACAATGGTTACCGTGTGTGAGGAACAATACGTTTTGACTGACTCTGAATCTCAAAAAATCCATGATTCACATGTAGGTATATATTAATGGCTTAAATGTGCATGTAGGTTGTATAGAAGATGCATTTTGCCCTGTCATTTTCTATGATGTGGCTTACAAGATTTAGATATCTGAGGCTGTGGGTGGGCATCCTGTATGTGTAAATCGGTGTTATCTATTTATCTCCATGCTTCACATGCATAGGTGCACTGCAGCCCTGAAGGTTTTTAGACTTTATTTGCCACAAGGACTCAAATGCTCTGGATTAAAACAGTCTTTAACCTGTTAATCCCTGACTATGCAGGTCATGTACTGAAGAGTGAGCGTCTTGTGCACTGCCCCTTGCAAGCTCTACCCAGGCTATCTGGCATTGTGTGCTACGTGTGAAAACAACTTTGGGCAACGTCCTGACTTGATTCTCCAAACACCACCTTAATACTTAGTTTTTAGTTTGACTGTAACATCTGTCTAGGGATTGCAGATTTCTTGGCTTCTTAAATCTGTCACATTTTCTCAGTGTTCAATACTGAGCACTATCCTTGTTAATATGGCATTAAATGGTTAGAAGAACAACAATCACCTAACAATATGCACTTGGTTTTAATTTTTTTAAATACACAATTGTATTACCTAACTTATTATTATAATTCTGGTCTTTTTATGTTTCAGGTGTGCGACAAAAAAGAAAAAATAAACTGTTGCTTACAGTCTTTGTCATCATTCAGCCTTTTCACACTAATAAAAAAATGAAACTTTATATCAAAAAGATGACAGTTGATCCAAAGCCTGTTTTTCTTGGTTTGAGTAAACTCTTTGGTTCCAGTGAAGAGAAATCCAGTGTTGTGCTCTTGAGCAACACGGTTGCTTTGAACCCCTGACTGCTAGAGGTGACTTGTTTAGCACAAGCCCTTTATTGTATACCAGAAGTCGCAGGTGTTTGTGGAAATATCGCTTTTTGCTCTCCCTCATCCTCCCTCTCTCTGTTTCTGTAAATAAGCGTGGTGTGGAGCTAATTTGCCTTGCTAAATAAGGGTTAAAAAGCATAGTAGTGTTGATTGTTAAACAGGTACTTACCCTCACCACTTTTGCCTGACTAAAGCTTTCTGTTTAACCCAGGCGACACACCCTGAATACGTGATACAGCTTGTGCTTAAACAAGCATGTGCTATTAGTGGGTGTATATGCATGTGCATGTTCGTACCCCATCTTCCTGGGCAGAGCTGAACTGAGCAGGTCCCACGGTGTGTCTCCAGTTTTTGATGACAGACATGCCATCCGCCTCAACGCCATTCTCCACCCTCAACTGGCCATAAGCTACAGGGGCCTAGAGGGACAAAACACAGTTTAGTTTCATTGATTAAATGCAAGAAAATGAGTGAAAGGACGCAACTTTAAGGATCAGTGTTGCTTTAATTTAGACAAGTGAAAGTTTGATCCTACTTATCTGCCAAAGGATATGAAATATAGTGCTTTAGTTAAAATTCATATTCAAAATTTAATCCTTATTTCAGAGCCTGAGTATGAGACGGCTCAAACCCTCAGGTAATCTGGAACAACTACCTGTCTCGTTACACTCTGTGTCTCCCTAAAACTTTTATACTGCAAGCTAATTGAATGAGCTCCCAGTTTATAACACTAGCTGTACTCCAGCATTAGCAGTATTCAAAAATAAGCTAAAATCATCCCTGTTTAGTTAAACCTTTTAGCAGCATAAAATGATCACTTTATTAAATGTATGCTACATTTATAGATTTGATTTCTAGGACCGTATCATTTTTACTGCTCTCCTGATCATCTTAATATTATTTCAGTTTTAATTCTGCTTCTTAACATTGATTTGAGTAATTGATCTTCTCTTCTTGCCTACTGTCTTAGTGTTGCATGCAACTGCAACTTTTGCGGTAGCTTATGCATTGTGCAGAGAATTGTGCTTCTACTCTGTAAGAAGTTTTCTATGAATATACATATAAAGTTACGCTTGTTTCCTGTTTATTCAAATCTACTATGCAGTAAGTAGACGGGTACAGGAGTGGCAGTGGCTGTGGTTTAGGAAGTAGAGTAGGTCATCTACTAATCGGAATACTGAAACCCGAGTTGCTCATCGAAGTGCGACTGTTTGATAGAAACACCTGGAATAAGAAAAAGTTGCTGTGTGAATGTGTGTGTGAGGGATGAACGAGACATGTTGTATAAAGCACTTTGAGTGCAGTACAATAGAAAAGTGCTGTATTCAAACTAGTCCATTTAGCATTACGTAGAAATTGATTTTCATAATTTATATTCAAACTGTAAAAACATGTCTAAGAATCAGTGATAATCTTGCATGAAAAACGCTGTCGACTACTTTGTTAAGTGGTGTGAGATCTTTACCTCGGGCAGGTTCCACAGAGACCTGGAGCCATCTCTTAGATAGTAGTAGGTCTGCCCCTGCTCATCCAAAGATTTGATCCACTGTTACACACAATGCACTTGTTTTAGTTAAACATGTCTCGGTGTTACAGAAAAAGTTAATTACTGTAAATAGTTAAAAAAAAATGTCTTGCTCAGGTAGTTTCACTTCCTTAGGGCTAAAACAACGCTCACACATGATCTGCTGCATGCTGCTGGAGAAAATGTTACTGAAAATGGTATCCACGCTAATCTCAGTGCAGATGAGGACTTTGTCGCATATTTGGATGTAATGTAATTACAAACTAAGACGCTTGCAAATGCACATCACATGACCAGTCATGCATGGGCTGGGCGCGCATGGTGCAGCATAAACAGGAAGCAGAGAACTGGTTTCTTCTTGAAAATACTACAGAGGAAGAATGGCAATAGACAAACAGTACAACCAGAGTTTTTTCCACTTTGGCTGCCAATGAGGTGAAACTGTTACTGAAAGAACTAAGTGGTAATTTGAGGACAGAATGTAGTTTTACAAAGCAAACCAGGACTGTAACTGTGATTTATTACTAGAGGAAATCTAGATAACAGGAGAGGAGAACTCAAACAGCCCAGATATGATGTTTATCTTATTTGTTTTTTATGACTAACAAGACCCGAGCACCACCCGAGCACCACTTCAAAAACTTTCTGTTTGAGTCCACGAAGAATAAAACACTGCTCCATATTTGAACTAACACTAGGGTTTCCATAAGACTTTGTTTTAAAGGTCTTAAAAGTGGCGTGGATGCTTGGCATTAACGCACTAAAATGACACGTTTTTTGGCAAAAACATATTATAGTGAATGGAGCCTGAAATCCTGTCCAGGAGTCAAACTGGGTGGACTGCACGTGACGATTTTGTAACTTTCCAAAACAGATCCATGGTCTGTTCACACAGTAACCGGACAGAAGTGTGTGATGGGGAAAATATGCAGTGTTTGTCATTTTCTCTCAACTCTATTCTTAGCCACACTAGCTACCCGCCTCCCTGGATAATTGCACAACTGGAATGACGTCAAAACAATCACAGATAACATTGATATACTGGGTTTCCAAACAATCATCATGGTAACTATGCTGGAACGTGTTTGAAGCCGTTTCATCACATTTTCAAACGTTTTGCAGGATAATTAACCTGAATTCTGATTGGGCAGACCTGATCTGGAGAGTTTTCACTGGTGAACACCCACGTCCCATCTTTCTCCACAGTGAGGTTCCAACCAGCCGGGGTGTTGCGGTCCAGGTTGGCCCTGGGGATTACGGGCCGGGTCACATGGGTGAAGCTGTAGTCTTTTGGGATTGGGGCTGGAGGTCCTGTGGCATGGGTGTCCTCATAGCCCTCTGGTGGATCTGCAGGCGGGTAATCCTCCGAGGGGTAGTCCTCCTCCGGTAAAGGAGGCTGGGGATGAAGACACAGTACGTTAAGTTACACATAAGTCCCACTCAGGGTTCAACACATGAGCTGTGACCCAAATGGGTTTTGTTTTATTTTACGAGGAAAATACTAAACCAAAACTAGGAACTGGTTTGATTTGGCAAAGCAATGCATAAGCACTTAAAATATGGAAAAGAGTCAATGTGGTTCTACGTGAAAGTCTCAAAATCCATCTTCTGACAGTTTTTAAGGCTTCAAATGAAGCAATTTCTTTTCTTTTGCAAAAGTAAGAAAGACAAATGAAAGGCCTGAATGGAAATAGTTCCCCCTTTGCAAACTTTATTGTAAGCATAACATTAAAAAACCAAAAGATAAGTGAGACTTTATGTCAAGGATAAAATAATTATTGTCACTTTATGTCGTTTTTAGGCATTAAAAAGCATCAATTAATCAGCAACGTAAAACCCTTATGAACTGTCGGGATTGTATATATATCCATGCCTTGATGTAAAAGCAATGAATTCATTAATTCACCAACTATGTTTTTATAATCATGCTTGTATATTTCTCGCAGTCAAGCCTGCTGTTATTGTGGTGGGCTAAAAAAAAAAAGAGCAGAAAATGAATGTGTATTCTGATGAATTCCTAATGTCGTAATCATGAGTCAACCCCTTTATCACTGCATAAAGTTCCTTCAGACAAATTGGTGACCCGGCCTTTGGTGACAGAGAGGCCCCCAGAACCTCTCTGTTTCCACGATGGAGGAAAGCTGGCTTAAAGGAAGCTAAAATGGCTTGTTCCACACAATGTAGGAACCCGAGACCGCATTAAGGCCCGGTATAAAATAATTAAGGCTTATTTTCAACTCTGAATTATGCAAAGTTACTCTAATAAGTCCAAAATTTCTAATGAGGAATATAACATCCGCCTTGCACAACCCCCAACAAACACAAACATATCCAGCACAGAGAAAGAAAAAAGCGCCTTTACTCCCTGGAAGAACTTGCTTATTTCATCACGATTACAACATATGAATTTCACCAGAATACACATTCACAGATATTACTGCTCAATTTTTAATCTTTTTTACTTAGAACTGCAGGCCTCCCTGTAAACACTGATAACTCAAGATTGAAGAACAGTAATACCAACATTCATGAAAAAGTATTAATTCATGCACGTTGGTTCATGAGATTTTGATGCTTAGCTCTGTGATATACCATCACGGTCAGTTGCCATCTAAGTCTAATGATTTAATCCCCCCTTGGTGAATCTTGACCTCCTGTTTTATTAGCGCTGCTGTTTCACAGCAAGAGAATCCCAAGTTTTAAACCACAATATGCAGTTTTGTTTTCCATAAGCTCTGATTTCTCTCACTATTAAAAAACATGCTATGTTAATACTGCCATTCTTGGCCTAGGATGCTCTTAATCCCAAGAGTTTCACTTCCTGTTTAATAAAGAATAATAATAGTAAAAGTATTAACGCCTCCTCGGCCCTTTCCTGTTTTGAAATGTTGCTACATCCCACGGAATCATCTTGATTGGATAATTTCTTACTGTGACCCCGAAATAGAGCTTGATGACTTCCCTATGACTTTCATAAATGAGTCAGAATAGTTTCATGACCTCGATGTATTATTCTTTCTTGGCCTATTAATGCTTTTTCTCCAGCTCAGAAAAGTCATTCAAGGGGAAAAATGGGGTCACTGCCTGCTTGCACTGTTAAAAAACTTTTCATGATATAAATGTGAGTGGTAATTTGAAGTGAACTGTTTCTCAAATTTGCCCAATTTCCCAGAAGAAACAAAACATCACCAATAATTTTTAGGTAATTTAAAATGAGCACAGATGCCTGTCTTCATTTAAAGTTAAGAGACAATACTACTTAGTGTCCACTGTTGTGGATATTAAGTGCCAGGGCTGTGAGATTCCCTGATGAAAATGAGTCCTACTAGCTATGTAGGTGCAGGAGATTTAATTCCATTAAAAGCAGACTGTATTTACAGCTTTCCCTTGGGTGAAGCTAAAACAGGAGACAGAGAGCGGCTAAGTAGAGCAGCCATGCTGTCCTTACCCGCTCATCCTCATGAAACCTGTGCACACTCATAGGCTCCATCAGAGGCGGGTAGGGGCTCTGAGGATGCTCAGGGGGCTCCCAAGATGTTTCCCCAGACATTGGGTTGTAGAAGTATGGGCGACCACTGGTCTCATCCACTAACTGCTCCCAGTCTGAGGTCCACGCCGGTGGGGAGGCGGTGGACAGAGAAAGGACAGGAGATTGAGGAGGTGAGGGGGAATAAGGCTCCTCTGCAGGGAGTGGTTCGGGGTCTGTGGAGGGGTCTACAAAAGGGCTGTCCCAGGTTGTGCGCCCTGTGTTGGGGTGGTAGTAATACTCCTGTCCACTTTCGTCGTCAACGTGCACCTCCCATCCCTCTGGGTTAAGGTAGGAAGGAGAGTAGGACGAAGGAGCCGATGGAGGAGACTCTGAGATGCTTTTCCGGAGCTCTGCTACATTGACGTACACTGCTGACCGGAGATTTTCATCCTGCACCTGTGGAAAAACAAAGAAGGGACTCATTCATATGTGCTTCTACATTACAAAACACAAGTTTAAAGCAAACAAAGTAGATTCTTCTGTGGAGTTCATTTTTGAAGGTGTCAAACTCAGATCTTGTCACTTTAGTGTTCCTGTAAACACACAAAAAAGTAGCGCAAGTATTGTCAGCAGTGTCAAGTACTTGTCTTCAGTCCACTGCTCTTACTATTGCTCTTTATAAGTCAGCCTTCCGCATCTTACAGAGCACAGGAAGTAGCTTAGAGCTGAAAAAACCCCCACAGACACGCTCTTCCCTCAGTAATAATCAAAACCTATATTTGTCCACAAAACCACCTCCACATGGGTTTAAGCACCGTCTGTATTTAGCACTTGCTGCCATAGTTGATCATGTGCTGATCAGTGGTGGGTTTTGCGAAGTTTTTGTTAAATACTGTATTAAAAATAAAAAAAATAAAAAATAAAAATAACAACCACACAAATAACACCAAACCACAGGCCAACCATAGATGTTTGAAAACTAGGGTATGCGTTACTATTGCGCATCAGCTTTGGTCCTCTTGTTCGACTGCAAACCAGTTAACTACCTATTTCATTTCATTTTCTCTCTCAATGGGTTGTTAGGTCCTCAGTGTCACATTGCTTTCATGAACAGAGTTCCACATGAGTCCACTTGCTGCATGGCAGGAACACAACATGCAAAACAATCCTGATCATCACAACTAATTTGTTTAAAGAACACCAGCGAGAGTGAGTGCGATGAAAGGCTGCCACTGTCCTCAACCTTTCCTTAGTTACAAGTAGGTACCTGAAACAACTCCTGCCCAAAAAAAACAAAAAAACCTTTGCTTTAAGTTACTGTGCTCTCACCTGTGCTCCACTATTCCTTTTTGTAAGACTTCTGAACATGGTGGCACAGATAAAAAGACAGGCTCCTTTCTGCTGCAGACTTTCCCATAAACTACCTCTTGTCACATAGGTAGTCTCATTTTTTATATTTATCAAGACTTGAGACCTGCGCATGTCAGTGCTGTATCTGGTCATAACTGCAATAAACAGAGTCCACAAAAGGAAAAAAAGTGCTAACAGGAAGCAGCAGAAAGTAACTCAGTACATGTCACAATCACAATAATAGCGCAATACCTGCAGAAAATCTGATGAACAAATAGCAGAAATGCTCTCCGTCAAATTCATCTAAAGCTTTGTTTGTTGGGCATTATCTTTTTTTGGCATATTAAATACAACATACAACTACTTGGAGGTGGGGAGACAGTCTATTTGTAACTTTACAATATAACTAAATGTAGTGTATGTATGCAATTGACATTATATCAATACGCTAATATTTAATAACCGTCATGGACATCGTCTGGTTATCCGAGCTGCCCTCATTTCGACTATGATCAGTTTTAAGGTACTATTCCTTAACTGCTTTACACCTGAAAGGCAAATATGACAGTTTTTACTGCACGATAAACATGCACATACACTGGGCGATAGTATTTAGTCCATTTTTATCTTCATAAAAAACGGTCAAAGGAAAAAATGCAACACGGTGATCAGGACACTGACAAAGTTCCAAGAATAATCAAACCTGCATGTTTCATGCAAACCTTATTTATAATTTGAGCATTGGAATGTGCACGGATTCTTGCTTCAAGCCTGCCCATATGGAAAAGAAATAGTAAAAACTTATATGATTTACTCATGAAAGTGGCCACTTTCTCATTACTTTCATATATTGTTTCAGTAAGTATCCAAAACATACAAGTTTCATTATATAATTTTTCAAGGGATCTTATGTGTTTTCACTCTTGTATGCTTTTCATACAAGTTTCACACAAGACAGATACAAACTTTATAAGATTTATATATATCTTTTCCATATGGGTGACTTGTACAGTTTTTCCTTCCTCACAAACGAGGAAGTCACTACACATATATGTACAGTCAGTCGGCATCAATTACATTGTTATGTTCTTTTCCAGACTTTATTTATTAGGTACAATGACAGCCACCAACGTAATCCGTTTCTGCATGAGTTCTTTTGCTTGGGAATGCAGGATTATTAGTTGTCAATGAGTATTTGAAATAGAGATGCGGCTGTTTTAGTACAAGTAAAGGCCATTTTTTGTAGCACCTTTGGCTTTAGTAGTCATTGTTAGAGTCCCGAAGCAGAACTTCTGGGGAAAAAGCACCTTGGAAGCCAAATCATTGCAGTACATGCCACATAACAGCAACATCCAGTGAAGTAGTGTTGCTTTCTCTCCCACCCAGTCAATGACATGATCCTATTTGACTCTTTACATGTAGTAAAGGCCAAAATAATAATAAAAAATCCTTAAATAATCTTAAAAGAGAAAACAAATGAAATGTAAGGAAAGAGAGCAGTGGATTGACATGCAGTGACAGTCGCGCAAGCTAGGAACTGATCAGAGACTCGCTGTGGTTGGTCTATGTGCTTTAACCACTTGGCTTTTGGGTCACCCACACAGTACCCCAACTTAGAGCAGGCAGATAAATGTAGGTGATAAAAATAAAAGAGCAACGAGAGCATTTCTCTATTGCACTGTGTGTGTTTTTATCTATACAGTGTTAGCACTTGGCTTATTATTGATCTTGATATAACTATGAGGCAAGCGATGAGGACAACCAGACAGCTGACCCCAAAACACATTGATCCTGAACAACACAACTGTACAGACAGACACAGAGGAAATGAAAGAGCTGCATCATTGATCTCTGAAATAGCTATGCTGGAAGGTCCCTATCCTTTGGAGAAAACACTAAAACTTAACTGCACGTGATCGAAGCAAAACTGTGCATACGCATATACAGTAATACAATAACAACATCTGAGCATAGTTATATCAGTCACTCGTGTAGGTGGAATTATGGTGTACTTACTACCAGTGTTAATACAGTTCACTAAAAAGGAAACACTAAAGCTAGGTGGGTGGGTGAAAACATTTTAGTAAAATGGCAGTAAAATAAAAACTAAACTTTACATAAAACAGCCTGACTTGTATTGTTGTATTATCACCATCTTACAAAGTCTTACAACATTACAAATACTACAAATCTCATAGTAACAGAACCCAAAACCGTGAATGAGCTTAAATGAGCCAAGCCATTCCTTAAACTGAGTAATGAAAATAAATAGTAAAAAAAAAACAAAACTTATTTTCAGCCCATGTGGACTCTATTTACAATGACGTCTGAGTTGTTAATGTTAATTTTTGTTCACAAAAACACCAATCAGGTAAAAAAAAATTAAACACAATAATGCTTTTAAGCCTTTAAGTGCGTTCTGTAGTTAACATTTGAATGCAGATCTTTGATTTGTAAGGACGTTTCTCTGAACTGATGCTTTTGCTTTGGGAAAATGTTTGGATGAACCTGGCGACAATGTCAACTTTAGTTACGTGACTGTGTGTCCAAAAAATGTACTGAAAAATTAAAGGCTAATTTTAGCTCTATCAAGTTGTTGTACAAACAAAACTGACGATTCAAACGTCAACCCATAAAGACCGAGACTATCAGTCACATGTGAGATGAAAATTTACATCTTTGAGACTGATACCAACATCACTCTAACACAGGAACCGAACTAACAAACAAAGTTTGGGTCCAAACTAACATTAAAAACCAACATGGCACAGTTAGTACGCCATGTACGTCACCTTACTTGGTACAGGAAACAAAATAAGTGCAGGGGCGATGTGATCACGTTAGAGAAAACAGGAAGCACATCATTTATCAAGTTTATAAGGATACAAAAACAAACCAATGAATAAAACTGAGCTTTTCATTATAAGCTTCTTAAATAATGATCACCTACCTTAGAAGGCACCGGCAGGGCCATGCCCCGCTTGGACCGGTGACCTGGCCAAAACCTGGACTGCATCTCCACCATCTTTATGTTGTACTATCTAGAGGAGCCATCCATCCAAAAGACACCAAAAACTAGCGACTTAACCGTGCGACTACATTTGGTCCGCTTGTGCTGGGATAGAGGTGAGTGCACACCAAGAAGCACACGCTTACATCCTCCTCACACTGCAGCTGTGACAGTTGCACCCAGACTGAAAGGAGAACTGTGAGCTGTGTGACAACAGCAGCAGGAAGGGACTGTGTAAGGACTGGGTGAGACGTGCGTGCACGTCAGACTGTGTGTGTGTTTGTGCACGCCTATGCATGAATTCCTGTGCACAGGATAGGGGGGTAGAGGGTAACCGTCTGCCAGCAGCCCAAAGCAGAAACACACAGTGAAAACAAGACAGAGGGAACTGTAAGATAGAGGGAGCAGCAGAAACTCTGCAGGTCACTGCAACCTACTTCCTGACTGAGTACCCATAAGATAAAAAAGGAAATTACAGCAATGGAAACAAACTTTTTGGAAGGAAACATGTTATATTCACAACAGAGGAAAAGTAAGATGTTTTGAAACGGTAGAGCTTTTAAAATCTCTTGGTTTTCTTACGTAGAACCAGCAGCTTCCATATAGTGTGTAAAGTGTACACTAATGCCTACACCTAAGTGCCACTAGTGCCTACACTTTATTAATGGCTGAGACCTGCTAGTAGGTCACAGCTAATAATGTGTGTGTGTGTGTGTGTGTGTGGGGGGGGGGGGGGGGGGGGGAAGCAAACATTTCCCAGAAAAGGAAATGGAAAAGCTGCTTTTTCACAGGTTTGTCTGATGAGTGTTGCTAAATCTACAGACTACATGTGGGTGGATGCTTGAAACAGGAAGTCTAGTTTCTGTTCAATTGAATTGTTCAGTCAACACTTCCTCCTGCATGGGACAACATAGCCAGCTGGGCTTCAGAGAGTGTGGGTATGTTTTATGGAAGATTTGGAATTTGGCTTTATCCTGAATAAGGTTTGAGTGTAACTTCTCTTTTTATATTGTTGAAATTTAAATTCTTGCAGGTTACAGGGTATACGGCAGAAGACAGTGCTGCAAAGAACATCCAAAAAGCATTTTCATTAATGCAGGAGTGTCAGGTGTATTAGTTAGTGGGCTATATGTACACCAATAAAGTTAGGTGGCAGGTGTGGCTCTTCACATGAGGTTTTTCTGAAATGTAACTGAAATTTTAAGTTAGTGTGAAAGCTTTTATTTTTAATGAACTATCAACTATTTG
This sequence comes from Aulonocara stuartgranti, assembly GCF_965226115.1. Taxonomy (NCBI): domain Eukaryota; kingdom Metazoa; phylum Chordata; class Actinopteri; order Cichliformes; family Cichlidae; genus Aulonocara; species Aulonocara stuartgranti. The sequence continues at coordinate 6,889,573 of NC_138959.1, read as the reverse complement.
CAACTATTTATATAAAAAAGTGAAGGACAGCCTGAGAGAACTGAAACTTAATATATCAATAACAAAATAACTAAAGAAAATAACACTTTATATTCACACAACTTGTCGAGACGCAGAAATGCATTTAACTTTCGACAGATGTCTACTTCTGTACTTAGGTTTATTGAACAAAAAAAAGCTGAATTATTAATGACTTCAATACAGTTTTCACATTTATCATGCAGCAGGCCAGAATGAACTCGTGGGCCACATGATTCCCCTGCATGAAATCTTCTATTTGTAATGTGCATAAAACCACCTGCATAATATTAGCTGACATTTTAGTGAACATATGGGTGATAAGGTATACAAAAGCTTGTCCTGCTTATTCTTTTGCACTATATGCTTCATAAGAGCTACTTTCAGTGGCTCCCTTATTCAAAAGGAGTTGTCATACCGGGTAGCTATCAATACTGCCACAGACACAACCCCAAAAGAATTTGTGTCTCCTCTCTGGATCAAACTGGGGATCTTTTACTAGTAAGATAAATGTACACAACTACACTACAGATGGACTATAAGCTTAAAATGTTGCATATATTTTGTACAGCAACTGGGAGCCCAGTGTATATAATGTACGAATGACTATTTGAAATAACACTGACTTGAGCATGACAAAGCTTTTACCAATTGCAAAAAAACAACATACAAGCCCGACTAACCCCAGGTATTTGGATTAATCAGCTGAATTTAACCAGTTAGGATGTTTTGCTACATTTACTATAGCCAACAAGCTAGCTAACAAGCTAGCACAAGCTATGATTAGCCCATGATCAGTTCTGAACAGTTTTCCCTCCATGAACAAAAAGTCTAGCTCATCTTAACATTAATTTTACTGAAGCGTGGCCCCATGGAAATTCATATCAGCGTTTGTTTGTATCATTCATGGAATTTCTATTGTGCTGGAAGCCAATCTTTTATTGCTATCAGTGTACTTAGGGCACATTTTCATTACAAACGCTAGCTATGAACCTGTTTGGTGCTGTATGGAAGGAGAGAAGCATTTGGGAAAAAAGTGTTATCCTTTGGATTTTCACTGCAAGCTCAACCCGAACTCCTCACATAAAATCGGCCTACACACTGGTAGAAATAAAGACAGTGGAGAAGGCCTAAATTCTTTCATTTATGTTTACACAATGGCAATATAAAAAACTTTTACAGGATTAAGAAGGCACCTAAGTGCATCTTTAAGTGCCTCAGTAAGATAGTTTGCTAGTCAAATCCATCTAATCACAGAAATAATGATAGTGTTGTGTCAGATTTTGAGATACGTTTCCAGCTGTAATGGAGAATATCTGGAGGGCATCTGTTGTATTGTTTTGTCTAAGATGTCAAGTAAATGGCTCCTTTTTGATAATGTTTTTGAGCGTTATTCAAGGAGAAAACCCTTCAGTGCAGAGCAGACAACTCTATGCCCTCAGCTATGCATGAAGCAGCAATCTGCTTGATTACTTAACCACATTAGCGCTCATCCAATCAAACAATGGAGAACCAAATTGGGGCCCAAATCACGCCACAAGCACACAGTTGAGCTATTGAATCGGTCTGGCTCCACTCGCTCTTACATCACACTCATCATTGGTCCAGAATCCTGGAAGACTCCATAAATGCCCAATGTGGAATCCATCAGCTTATCACATTCTTATCTATGCTCTCCAGGCCAGCTTTGCATGCCGATGTGAAAAACCCGCTGATGCTGTTTGTTGATTTCAGATTTCTCCCACTCACACTTTGTAGGTGAAGTGTTTTCTGTGTAGGAGCGAGGGAGGATTTAAGTACCAGTCGAAGTAATGCTCTCTGGGGAAACTATAAACCAGCCAAGTGAAATGGAAACCTTGGTGTTTTGCAAAAATACCACCTTGACATTTTTTACAGGTGAAAGTAAATATCAACAGTTTGCGTGCAAACACACTGGAAATAAAAATAAAATTCGGGACTTCACTTGCAGCTTTTGATTCTGGGAACTTTTTCTTAGTTCTTAACAAATAGAAAAAAAAGGCAGGATTACTGTAAGCAAGCACATCATAACAAAACTAAGAAAGCATTTTAAAAATAATAATTGCACAAAAGACATTCCTGAGCATATGACTAATACATCCCTTGATAAAGACCAACTGAAGCTTCCTTTAGAGTAGTTTTACATTATTTTGCATTTGTAAACTAAATGAGCAGCTGCACTAAGAAAATAGTAATAATAATTTAAAAAGGTTACAATAAAGTTACAGAGCTTAGCATCCAAGACCTGGGAGAGAAATGCTCAGAAATTTAATGTTTAACAACAAATGTCAAGAATATATTTATGAAATCCTCAAAAACGCTTCTGATTGTGGTTATGTCCAAAACGATTCACTCATTCACTAATCCCAGTGTCCTACTTTGGGAGTTTTATTTAAAAGAGTACATAGCACGCTCATTACTGGATGGACACTACTGGCAAATTTCCTATTTCCTGTTATAGATTTATTTTACATCTACTGTATGTCTCAAAATCTGAAAAGTGTTGCGAATAGGGAAGGGCCTTAAACTTGCATGTTTAATGACTAGTAGGGGCTCATTCATGTATTTGTAACAACACTTCCAGTTCCACAGAACTCTATGGGGGCCCTCAGCTCCCATGCTCTGTGACCACAGAAAACACTGTAATAATGACCTTATAGTTTATGGTCTTACTGAATAACATCACAACAATGATTTTATTGTTGTAATGTTTACGATGTTTAAACCATCAAAACACTGAATGTTTCATTAGAGGACTTCACTAACCTGTTTGTAACAGTGTGCCTACTTGGGAGTCAGAACTTAAGGCATGGTGAGATACTGTAAATGCACTGAATAGGGTGTAGCTGTACATATGGACATCACTACAGAATGGTGAACCTACTGTATAGTCAACTGTACAGTGAAGAGGGGCTGATTTTGTACACATGCTTTGACATCTGTACAAAAATATCACTTGTTTCTCAAGGCTGTACCTGGCTGAACAGGCTGAGATTACATATCTCTTTATGTAATCTCATATTTCCACATAAAATTACAAAATATGTCCTTTTTTTTTTTACAGATAACTATATGTTTAATACCTAAATTATGACTTAAGAACCAAGTCAAACCAAATTACCTTCACAAGAGCAGTTTTATTTGCCAACAGTGTAAAATATTGAATGTGAGAAATGTATTGGTAAAACATGACAGGCATAAACTGGATCTAAGTCTGACTCTCTGAGGTCACGGTATATATTTAGTTCTTGTCTCACACTTACATGCTGAACAAGTTGTTAAACCTTAAACTATAAAAAAAACTAACTCTGTCAAAACACATCATAATATGCATACTTATTTTCACCAAAACTAAAATGTGGTGAAAATGAAAGGACTTGCCTGACCAGGAAGCTAAAAGCACCCGTTCTGCCTGATGTACACATGTGCTGTGCACAGAAATGCCTGACAGGACACTCACACTACCTGTTGGAGCAGTTTCTTGGCATCTGATGTTGTTTCACAGAGCACCAGGAATTATTAGTCTTAAAAGGTGCAGGGTGAGGCATTACTTTTAAAATGCCAATACACATGTATATATATCAAAGGCTCCAGTGCTATCTGTGATGTGGATTATGAGACACGTTTACTTTTGCTGCCAGACATCAATAATTGAACCTTGTACTTCTGGATGATAAAAGAGCCAATTGACACAAGTTAGGTATTTATGAGTCATACTGGCCATAAACATCAGACCTGAATTAAAGTTTGCATTCTACAACAATAGTTTCACAACCTGAGCTTCACTCGACAAACTTAACTTCCCATCTGAAAGCCCAGAACAGCCCAAACTCCCTACCACATTAAGTGACCTACATTTTGGGCTAATTGCAAGTTCTGCACATTACATATGCACACACACGCCAACTGCATGGCAGGGCTGGCATTAAAAGCTCCAAAGCCCTGCTTGTTGGGAGTCAGGCCAGACCCCCTCGCATCACCATGGAGATGGCCCTCCATTGTGGGGTAAGAATTAATGCACTTGAGGGGTCCTGGCACGTCTACAGTCCCGTTACAAGTGTGTGGGGGGTTCATTCATGTTTACACAGAGGAGACGAGAAGGACAAATTATGGTTTAAAATGCAGGAATTCAACTGCACCGCTTCGCAAAAATCATTTCTGGGAGGTGGTAAAAATCTCCCACTGAAGCAACAAACTGTGCTGGTAATTACAGCGTAATGCACACCAAATCACTGGGTATAGTGGGAGAGGCTGTAGACATTACATGACTCAAAGTGCCACACACATTTGGTAGAAACTGAGCAGAAACCCAATCAAACACACCTTCTCCTTCATAAACCCCAGTGCTGTCTGACGTCACGTATTCCTTGCAACAGGTGCAAAAGACGACGGGAAGTGTCGTGAAACTTACCTGAAGCAAAAGTTTCAAGTCACCAAACTACATCCGACAGGAACATAAGGTTAAATGTTGCCGTGTGTTTCATCGTTTCCCTGCCGTGCGCATATGATCACAATTCCCCGGATCGTAACCGGTGCTGGGAAACCAGGTAGCAGCTGGAGGTTTTGGGAGTGGCTGGCAGATTTTCGCTTTAACTCCTTCCTCTCCCCAGGAAAGGTCAACCAGCTGACACAACCTGTTTGTAACCTGTTCTGGAGTGTCATCACAGCCACAGACTGTATTTTTCAAGTCCCAGAGCTAAAAACAGCCCCTCCTTCAGCTGCACTGCAAAGCCGTTTCATCCACTGCAAACCTCCAGCTCCTCCCGAAGTTTAACCACATCTGTTTAATACAAAGGTGAACCATACGCACCTGATAAAAGTGATCCCGCACCCTCAGAAACTTTCGCTGAGTAAAACTGAGGTCTTGAATCAGCTTTTACCGAAGTATTCAAGGAACACCTCTTTTTTTTTCAGCCATTGAAATGGCATGAAGGGAAAGACCGGGCATTCATATGCTGATGAGCTGGCTCTGACACACCGCAATCAACCGAAACGGTATTCTAAGGCCTTCCTTCACTAGTGTCAACACCAATAAATGGTGGGATCTTATATCTAAGCAAATCCAACCATTCAGTGCTCAGGTTAACCAGGAACACGTTCAATAATATTACACGTGAATCTCTGTTGATCTTGGTTGGGACTAGGCGTGAATTTGATATGAGAGTGTTTTGTAGCTTCAGAAAGAGCCGCACGCAAACAGCCGCAAGGGATGTCCCTTGAGTCAGCAGGTGGGGCACGGGACAGCACAATTAAAAAGCGCATATAAAACCTGGGATGTAGACTTAGAAAGAAGTGATCGTTGAAGCTCGCTCCTCAGAGCATTATGGGTAATGTAGGCAGCAGCTTTCAAACATAGACTGTATATAAAAGCTGGATACAGCCCATGTTGAAGCACTTTGAACCCACATTCTTTTTGATGACCATTAGGGAGCTGTACTACGAAACTAGTTCAGCATAGCTTAGCTTTCTCTGCATTAGCTGGCTCGACAAAACCTAAAAACAAAACAATCCTGTGTTGTTGTAACAGGTTACATATGTAAAATAATTGTATTCCTTCGGCACAAAATCTCTATAGCACTTAAAACATGCTCTGAGCCTTACCTGTTACAGGTAGGTTACCATAGTGATTTAGCTAGATTAAAAAAGAGAGCTAACCCTTTAGTACTTCTTACAACAGATGTTTTTTATTTCTCAAATAGCCCTCAGCTCTCGGGATCTATGGCCTCAAAAACGTTCTGATCAGTTTATGATGTCATTTGCTAGTTTAAAGTTTTACTGAATACAACATGATGAGCGTTTTATGCATTGTGAAACCTGTTAGCTAAAAGATCATGGTTACCCTGTGACTGACATTTCACCACCATATGAATATGGAGATGTAGAAGGCAGTGGTGGCAGGAGTCCACGTCCATCTTTTAAATACAGTTTAGGTTTTAATGAAGGTTGGCTCCTAAAAATAAGTTCTCCCATTTCTGGTTAGAATGGATACATATGCATTAATAGTACTACTAAGGTATTACTAGTATAATGGGGCCCTTTTTTGTACAACACATTCTTCTCTTTGATTTTTTTTGTGTTCCCAACAGTACTTAGGTACCTTCACTGTTTTTAGTTGAATCCTTAACGCTAGTAAGTTCAGTGGTTTTACAGTTACTAGTTCCAGTTCAGGTATTTTCACAGCTTTTGAAAGATATAATAACAGTAATATAATAATATGTTAAGTCATGTTGCCTGTCGTTGCCTGTAGGCTTTTTTGGGGTGCAGCATGTAAGCCTCACCTTTCTTAACTCAATTCAAGCCTCCACACGATCCTATTTCTGCCCGTGTCCCGTGGGATTTCCCAGACAATGGGTCTGCTCGGCTCATAGGTTTTCTATTTAAGGAGCAGGCCATTTAAATCTGGATTTTGCCATGTATTTTATAAAAATCAGTTAAGATTACAGTTTTAGATGCTCTAGAATAAAAAGACAAGACAATATGTTAAGGATAATAAATACTGAGATATGTACATGTTTGCAGGTTTAATAACAGTCTGCAAATACTGTATGATCAATAACATCAACAGAACTGTGCTTCTTTATTTTTGTTTTGGGTCTTTTACTTATATATATATATATATATATATATATATATATATATATATATATATATATATATATATATATATATATATTTTATATATATTCAGATATATATTCAGATATATATATATATATATATATATATATATATCTGAATAATACGTAATGTCACACAGTGTGTTTCTCAGCACACTTGCTTTTCTACTGTTTATAGTGGACAGAGAAGAGATAACTGGATAAATCTTTCTATGGGAATTCTAGTTTACTAGTCTGAGAGTTTGAGATGTTGAAACTGATGTTTAAATGCTAGTCAGTTCTCTTCTCAGTTCTCCTAAGAGCAGGAAGTGAAATAGTTAGAGCCACAGATGGGCCGAGGCTTCACCTGGGATCCCCAACATGCAGCAGAAGTTCCCAGTGTTTTTGTTATGTTCTCTCTGAAAATAAAGCAGCGCTTCATTGCACATGTTTCATAAGTGATAACCTCCTCTTATGCTGCATAAAGTGAAACTTCTAAACTAAGTCTAGTTCGTCGTGTTTGTTGCATAAAAACATGAATACAAGCATTTTCAAGGCACATTTTTTGTGGCTTTAAACGTGCATTGATGCAGTGCTAAACAATAACACAGTCAAACCTGCAGTGGGGGTTAAAGCTTTTTAAAGCACTGTAATGTGTAAGCATAGCTGCGATACCTTACATGACAAAATTGCACCCTCTTGTGGCAGAAAACCCCCGTGTTCATCAATTGAGGTGATACAGAATGAATGAAGCATTAAAAAAAGTATGTGGGTCTTACCTGCTCCGTAGGAGGTACTTGCATGGAATTTTTTTCTGCAGTTTGTTTGACACTTTGCCTCTCTGGGGGATGCGTGTCGAGTGAAACTAGAGGAGGCGGAGGCTCGGGAAAAGTGTCAAATTCTGTGACGATTAGCTCTGGTATGGTGTCATATGTGGGTGGTGGGGGCAAAGGGAAATCCATATCCTCATCATGTGCAGAGGTCTGCTCTGTAGTATCATCCTGCAGTGAGATTTTTGACTCTTTTTTTTCTTTTATGACCTTTGGCACCAGATGAGGTTTTGCATACACTTGGGTGCTTTCAGCCTTTGGAGGTGCCGAGTTGTGCGTTTTTACATTATTCAGAGTGTGTACAAAGGTGCTGTTAGTCTGTACATCTGTCTTCACCTCTGGTAAGTCGTCACCGAAACCAAAAGTGGAGAAGCGGTAGGTCTCTTTTGGAACATCCTGAGATGATGGACGACTCTTTGTTGTCCCTTTACGTGGCTTTACGTTGGTCATATCCACTGGCTTACTAACAGTCAGACCCTGAGCTGAATTCAGCTTATTAGGACGAAGATGGTCTCCACCGGTGGCCGAGAGCTCCTCCACATACTGTGCAGGAATATAAAAGGGCTTGGTGTGCTGGTCTTTGCGAACGTGCCACCAGTGATCATTAGTCTTGGAGACCAGGATGTAACTTTCGTTTGGCTTTATGGACACTCGGCGACCATCTTTCGCTGTGTACTCGTACTCAAACTTCACTGACACGTGCTCCATGCTCTTGTGCAGGGCATCAACTCCCAGTTAATGTGGACGCACAGGGAACATTTTGAAACTGGAAATAGAGGAAATGTGATGTTAGGGTGGGTGTCAAAAAGTGTTCAGAGTTCATTGCTTGTTTTTGTTTCGTGATCCCATTTCACAAGATTGTGTGAAAAATCTCTCAAATTGCCCCCCCCCCCCACACACACACTATATATATATATATATATATATATATATATATATATATATATATATATATATATATATATATATATATATACACATATATATAGAGAGAGACACAGATAGATAGATATGTGTATATACATAGAGAGAGAGAGAGGAGACTATTTTTTGCATGTCTTCATAACACTTAAGTGCTTAGTGTGTGTTGGTTGTGGGCTTTTTTGCTCTGACAACCCAACACAATTGGTAAAAAGGAAATGAACTACTGCTTAGAATCATGGTGATGATGTTGTATTTCTTGGGGAAATACAACATCAGATGCACAACAACACATGACACCTACGCTGTGTCATTGTTTATCTGACAAACAGTCACAAAATGCAGCTGCAGTGCGTAAAAAAATTAGACACACTCTTAGGACTTCCTGCCAAGTCTGTGAAGGGTTATACAGCCATTTCCAAACAACACCATTCTACAGTAAGAGAGATTACTCACAAGTGGAAAAGATTCAATCCCCTTAACACCTAGTGTAACATATTTGATACAAACCAATCTTTGTGCGCTTTTGAGACTTCTACATCATTAGAGTCCTTTATTCTCTTAAAATACTTCCTCAATCAAATTCTAAGACATTTAAAAAAGGAAAAGAAAAGAAAATAACAAACAAATTGAAAGCCATATATGGAAATTAAATTTCAAGAAATTTTTTAATCAAATTTGTCAGATAGTTCAATAAACTCTCCAATTCGAATTTTCTGGGAATGAATTCAAATGTCCGGCTTTAAGGGCTTAAATATTAAAGTTCATGACAGTACAATTAGAAAAAGACTGAACAAGTATGCCTTGTTTGGAAGGGTTGCCTGAAGAAAGCCTCTTGTCTCTAAAAAAGAACACAGCAACGTGGCTTAGATTTGAAAAGTTACATCTGACCAAACAATATGACATTAGGTAAAATGTCCTTTGGACAGATGAGACCAAAGCGGAGATGTTTAGCTATTGTGCATAGCATCATGTTTGGGAAAACCAAATAAATGGGCACAAACATCTCATAACTGTCAAGCACGGAGGTAGATGGATGAGGATTTGGGCTTGGGCACCTCACAGTCACTGAGTCACCCAAGAACTCCTCTGTACACCAAAGTATTCTAGAGTCAGATGTGAGGCCATCTGTCCGATAGATAAAGCTTGTCTGAAACTGGGTCATGCAACAGATCAACGCTCCCAAGCACAGCAGCAAATTTACTCAACAGAATGGCTGAAAACGCGAAAACATTCCAATGGTCTAGTCAAAGAGCAGACCTCAAACTGATTAAGATGCAATAACGGGAGGGCTGTGTATAAACAGAAAGTGGGCCAAATTTTCACCACAATGATGTGAAAGACAGAGTGATACAGAAAAGCATTCAAAAGCTATTAAGTCTATGTAGTTTTCCATATTTTTCCTCATTTTGGATTCGTTTTTAATAAATAATGTGATATGGGTGCATTGTTGTTCATCTGAGGTTGTATTTCTCTAATTTTAAGACCTGATAAAAATAATGCTACATAGCTGTAACATCTATATTCTTTTTCTTCTTTCATCGAGCACTCAAAGCACTTGGACCCATGTCTGCCTGTCCAATAATCCATTCATGGTTAGTGTTTGACATTATTATGTTAATACTGATTTACCAGAAAGGCTAATGCAGTTCCAGTTTAGAGTAATGAGCAAAAGGCTGGCAGAGATAAAAGCCTCTATGTGTGTGCGCAGAATTAGACAGGAAATGGAAGTTGCTTTCCATTTGCTGCAGAGCAACTTCAACCTAAACTTGAGCTTGAGCAGCAGACTGAGTAATTGCTTAGCCACAAAACAGGAAGCCTGCACCGTCCTCGTCTCAGCGTCAGGCAGACGTCACTCAGCAATCTCAGTTTGCCTGTTAAAGGCTATGTTTTTGCTACGGAGGACTCTGAATGTTTACTGCTTTTTATTATCTTCTGAAGCACATTTTAAACAACAAATTTAGTCATACTAAAAACAAAATAAACCACAAAAGACAGTCGTATTGCTAATAGTGCTAGCCGTATTGTTAAAATCCTTATACACTGCTTTTTAAAAGAAACTCCATAATGCCAAATCATACATACACTCAAGGCACATAAAAATGCAAAATTATAAATAATGGGGGGAAAAAGTTAACCAACATGGGTAAAATTCTCATATTTTGTCTTCTGGCATATTTTAAAGTTCAACATTCAACAATAAAATCAAACCTAACCCTTGAATTTCACACTTTATAAGTTAAAATTGGTTTACTTGCCTCATCTCTGCCTCCCAGCATTCCCCGACAGTAGTTTTTCAGTCTCGCAGCCTTGAAGCGGCACCTAAGTATCTAAACAGCCGGAGCTCAACCTGCTGCTTACATGTATCATTTCTGCTCGTTTGCCTCCCTCTTATTTCCTGTTCTGTGTGCCTCTGCGAATGCACCGAAAGAAGCAAATGGTGAGGCATTACAGCACAAAAGCCACGAGAAATGGGAAGTCTGACTTTAACCATACTTCCCAGTGTTTTCTTTAAATGTGCTTTGTTTTCACAGAAAATTGCTCACAAAAAGCCAATGGGATTGTCCGACCAAGTGCTGACTCAGTCTGCCATAATATTTTGCAAACACTGTGAATAAATAAACGTGGTAAACATAGAGTTTTAAGGACAGTTTAACTCTTTTCTTATTGAAAATAACAAAGATAGTTTAATGTTTTATGTATGTGATGGGAATGCAAAAATGAAATCTTTTAAACTTAATAGAGTATGTTACCAATAGGACCATAAGACAATACTTTAGAAAAGCAGGGTAGTTATGTGTGTAGTTGTAGCTTCATGTGTATATCTTTAAAACCAAGTACGCCCTCTGCTGGAATTTTAGGTTAAATAAAATACACATCTAAGTCCAAATGATGATTTCCTTACTTATTTATTTTGTCTTATTCGCAGATTTGGACTGGACTGGACTAAACTGTGAATCACTGAAATACTGCGGTCTCTCTTATAAACCGATTTAAACCGTGTTTATACAGAACCGAGGAAAGAAAAAAGACACGAGATCTGAAGTAGATCCAAGGCAATCACATTTCTGTGGATTACATTAGACACTGAAAACACTCATATCTTCATTTACGTCAAAAATACCGTCGGTGTCGTTTTTATGTTGCATATTTCCTTACACACGTGCTCAATATGGTAACAATAAAAATTAAGACATCAAAAACTATCTAGGTCTTCAGTGTGTGAAGCAATACAAACAAACCTTTAGTAAGGTAACACAGTTGTTAAATAAACGCCTGTGAATTTTTTTTAAAGGTTTTGTGTCTGTTGTTGAATGCATTTTAAAGTAATTTGTTGTTTTTGTTTAAAATCAGCATTATCAATTGCGTTAAATCCATCAGTTTTAATCTACTTTATATGTTGATTGCTTAGTTTGCTTCTGGTAAAGACATCTTGAAGAGGTGAGGCTTGCAATTATGAGCCATAATTTATATTTTTATTCACATTTTTGTTAGCATTTGTACTAGAGAGAAAATTCAAATGTGCTCCTGAAAGATAAGAATCATTTTGTAAGTTAAAAGCAAGTCAAATTCGGGTGATCCGGAACTACAACATTGTCGGTTAATACTACTTACTGATATAGATAGTTCCGCGTTAAGTTCACTCAAACGCCGGGGAACGTTATTATGCTGAGCAACGTATAGTATTTTTTTCACAAGTACAGAAGCCCCGCGATAAGCAGGGCATCAAAAAATTAGTTATAACTCATATTGTTCCTCTCCACGGAAATCTTTAGTAAAAGGCGAAAGATTTATACGATCTGAAGAGAAACATGAGTGTACTACTGAATGTGGTGACCCGGGGAGGTGTGATTTTCCGACATACCCATTACACTCACGGTGTCGTTGAGCTGAACTCAAACGTGCATAGTTTGAATACTGTACTTTGGGATCTACTTTATATAAATATACAAAACACTTTATATATATTTAAAAAATCTATATGAATTGCTTTAGAGCGAAAACGTAGGTTTAAAAGGAGTTGGCGTACTAGGCCCGATGCATGATGGGTAATATTCTATTTCAGGCTAAAATACTGCACTCGGGAAGCTTTGCTAGGTCTGTAACTGAGCAGAAACGATACTGTGACTAAATTAATTATTAAGTGATTAGAAATAAGGAAAATAAGTGCAAAAAATAGGAAAAAGGTTTACGCAGGCGCAACACACCGTTAGGATGGGCTTTGGAACGAGAGAAGTCCTTCCTACTACTTCCGTCTTCGCACAGCTAACCGCCCCCCTCCTTTTAAGTTAAACGGTTAAAAAACAAAACAAATAGCGTAAGAAACACTTTTAGCGATCAAAATCATTTTTGTTTGATCCTCCAATGGAGACTCTGGGGTGTTTCCGGCCCTTCCTATCACAAAAATATGAATATACTTTTCTATTCTATTTCTATTTTGAACCCTAAAGAAAATCAATGTTTCAACTGCACTAATTTCAGCTTATGTCCTATGTACATTTCATTTTACGATCATAAATCCTGATTAAGCTTTGAGGTTATCTGCCTGGGTTACTGTTCGAGTATCACACAAGCACAAGAAAATCAGGGGCCCAGTACTTCAGTATTGAAAAAATCCAAGTTTGTCATGGATGGAAAGTAAGTGAATGTGCAGTAAGTGAATGGATAGATATAGATGAATAGATTTTTTTCCTGAAAGAGAAATAGCTTAGTAGATTAGTTCACCAGAATATACAAAAAATTCTCCCAAATTCAGGGCGATGTCTTCTTAACAAAGTACAACAAATGAAATCAAATGCAAAATTTTCAGTAGCTCAGAAATCAAGAAAGGCATTAAGGGATGTCTTTAAACCTGAAATACTTGACCCAGTTATCTTCAAATTAACAGCAGTGACCTTTGCCTGACAGGGCTATAAATGATTTTCATATGCAAACTTTTTGGTGTATATTTAAACTGCGAATGGTTCATCACACTGTTAAGGTTTTTATTTCAAGTTTGTTGTGTAGTAAAGAGCATAGAATAACTCCCAATTTAAAATAAAGAGTTTGATTAACTCTCAACACAGAGGTTTATTTGTGGCACTGTCTCACATTCTTTGTAATCGTCTGGAAAAAAACAATTGAAAAGAGAATTGAGTGAGTGGCTACTGGCATAATTTCCTTGTTTCAGTTTCCATCACCACAGGACTAAAAGTAAAATGTTAGAAGTACAACGGACGAACGGCAGTGTTGTGCAAATGCATCATCAATACTGACGTATTACAAAATACAGTTCTCAACATCAAAGTGGCATTCTGTGTGAAACATGTACAGCAAAATGATCAACTTGTGTTTTCATGCAGTATCAACAGCACTTTCAACACAACGTACTTACATTGGAAATTCTTCATCAACTTGTTAAGAAAAGTTAGAAATCAGAACCGGAGCTCTGTTGTAAACCTACCCTCCTTTTGCTTTTCCAAACAGGCTGACGGTGCTGACAATTTAAAGATCAGCAAAGACGTTCAGACTGCGCTCAACACCAGAATTACACGTAAAGAGGGCACCCGATCTCTTCTCCCCTTGGTCCAAAAGATTGATTGGTTTTACTGATGTTTTGGTCATCGGTTCAAATATAAATATACTTTATTATTTTAATATAAAAAGAATAAGGCAGATTTCAACATGTTCATTTCCACATGGATTAGTGAGCCCGCTGTGCATTTTCCACTGTACACAAAGCCACATGATCTGTAAGAGTTTATTGCACAGAACGCCAAGCTGCAGAAAAAGGGCGGAGCAGCTCATCTTCTTCCAAGACATTATCAAAAAGGACTGTAAAAGCTAATGACGTAAAAGTGTCCATGTGCAACTTCGCCCAACAGTTCATATGGCCTTGACATCGATAAGGTGGCCTTGCTGGGCCCCCTGCCGCAGGGCTTTGATCCCTTGCAGCTTGCGGCCATGAAGCGTGAAGCGAGACCAGGCCACCAGCTGGAGCAGGGCACAGGTGATAGGCACAAACACCAACATGTAGAAGCAGCCCAGGCGTAGAGGCGGATTCCCTGAGCTGGAGGCGACGTGAGACCCAGAAACTGAGTCCTTGACAGAATCTCTCTCAAAGATATCATAACCTGGAGACGACAAAATTAATCACATTAAATTTGACTCTTTTTTTCCTGAAGCCATACTTAAATATGAAAACAGTAAGAGTTAATGAGGATCCTATTGATGAAAGAAACTAAAGTAAAACTAGTGAGGCAAAACAAAAACGTGTCACTAGGATATATTTTAAGAGCACGACTGGCATAAAGCGATGCTTGTCTAACAGGTTATATTTGGGGAAACTGGTTTGTTAGCCTTAAAAAACACATCCAAAGAGGAAGTGAGCAGAGACCATAGAAAAGTCAGTAACATCCAGCTATGATGGGTGAATTCATGCAAAGCTGGTGTCGCAATTTTCCTAACTTTGAGGCAAGTGACTGATAAGTACGTGGCTTGGCTCTGGATACACCCCCTTTGGCTTAGATCGTTTTTCCTATCAGCAGAAACAACTACACTGACTCTGTCCAGTTAAACAACCTCATCCAAGTCTTAGTAAGAAGGTAAATATACATGTTTACAATGTTTTTTTTCTTCTTAAAATTACATTAATTCTTTGTTGGCTGCCAGGTCACTTGTGCTGACCGTCCACAAATGGGCAAACAATTAATGCAAAGTTAAACAAGTCTGCAAAACAAGTGTAAAACAGATTGATTTTTTTTCCTATCCTATTCAGGTTCTAGAAAACTAAATTAAAAAAAGTGAGTGGCTTTTTTGTTTTGTTTGTCATTTGCAAGATAAACTAACCACAAAACGGCAATTTATGTCATCTGTCTAGTTCAACTTGTTGTGCAAGTCACACACATGTATTTTAACTCTAGTTGAACGCTCAAAACTTTATCAACACACATATCAACAGAGTGTGTGAGCCTGTAGTAATTTGTGTCAGCTTGGGAATCGCACATGAAAGCAGCGCCTTGGAGCAAGCTTGGAAAAACCTGTGTCCTCATGAGGTCCAAGGCTGAGAGTTTCTGTTTGTACCTGTGTAAACACAGAGCAGCCATGTGCCAATGAGTGGGGCGAATGTCTGCCCGGGTTTGGTCATCAAGGCAACCATGCCGAAGACGAGAGCAGAGGCGGCTTGCTGACGTCGGTTTACCACAAAGTCCTCATCCACCAGATCAGAAATCACCAGTTTCAGGAGTTTGCATGTCCCCTCGGTGAACACGCGGTTACTAGAAAATGGAGACGTAATGTTACAGCGTGGAAACATCAGCTGTAATACAGGTTATCATGCAAAAAGCCTTTGTTCAGAGCAGTCAGAGCATGCTAAGGTGTGTCCGAGTATGAAATACAGTAACAACTTCATCGCTTTTAGCTGGAAAGTTTTAGTGAGCTTCACCCACAAGTTTAACCACTTTACCACAGCTGTGACTAAAATTATCAATGAGCTATGAAAGCACTCAAATGCTGTTGATAGCTATAAGAACAGCAAGACCACTAATAGTCTAAAAACTGCATGAAAATCAATCGCTTGTGGCATTAAAATGTTATATGTGTATATGGGACTATACAGATAACACAAATATTACAATTACAGTTAAGAGTAGACCAATTTCAGAATTGTGGCTAATTTCTAGAGACAGCATTTATAACCCCCCTCAAAAAAAGGGTCTCTGCAAATGGCATGCCCAAAGGAATTCTGGGTTTGTGTATGCAGCTTTGAAAATGATAAACCGTTAAAAACAAGCACAAAAAGAACCAGCCAAACTGCCACACATCCATGAAGCGTGTGCAGATGTGTGTGCACGGCCATACCTAGCAATGAAGACACACAGCAGATAAATGTGGTCAGCCCCTGCTAGCAGCATAGCCACACTAAGTCCCAGTTTGAGCATAAATAGCCAGCGGATAACCTGGTAAACCCCGTAACGCTGGCACAGTGTCAGGAAATACAAGTTGTTCAGGTGTGGAGCAATATAAGAGATTCCTGTGTGGAGCAGAAGCAGAGCTGCGTTAAAAATTAAAACTATAAAACAGCAGAAAAATAATTTGAGAGAAAGCGAGTGGAAAGCCAAAAAACCCCAAACAATACAAATAAGTAAAAATTTTGCAATTCATTCAAAGGTTCTGGTGCTACACATAAGTAAAAAAAAATGTGTGGTAGCTTTTATTGTCATGTCTCAGATTTGGAATCACTTGCCTGAAGAGATCAGGCTTGCAGAATTAGTAACCACCTTTGAATCACTTTTTATAGACTAGTTTCAATGTTTTTAAGGGCCTCACTAACAAAAATATATTGCTCAAAAAAAATGAAATGCAAAGTCTGTTAAATTTCTGGGACATCAGCTTGTCTAGTTAGAAGCATAAACTGCTGTGAAACAATTTCAACTGCTTGTTTGCAAATTAAATTGGCAACAGGTCCACCAAAGATATGGCTCTCCAGACCATCACTGACCCACTGCTAAACTGGTCATGCTGGTTGATGCTGCAAACAGCATAACGTTCGCCAAGCCTCTTTCATACCATCTGGCCCTCATGCCACCTTCATGGAGTCAGTTCCTGAGAGTCTGATCAGAAACACGCAAATGAGTGAAGTGAAATCACTGAAGGTCATTCTACGCTGCTCCTCATGTTCTTTCTTGATCAAAAGAGCAGATGCTGGCTTGTCTACTGGGTTGATGTCTGCCCAGTTCTCCTCATATAACAACCCTCTCCTGCTACCTCCTGTAAACTATTGTACAGTTAGTATTGTATAGTTATAATTATAGTATTGTTAGTTAGTAATTAGTACCCTTTTATCCCTTAATTTTACAAAAAATCTAGCATGTTATTTATTTTTAAATTCTAGTTTTATATATCTTGGAGATATATCTTTTATATACTTATAAATGCACCATAGGGAGGCTTGGGGTGAAACAGCATTTCGGACAATAAAGCTCTTGAATCTTGAACTTGACACAGCAAACCTGATGTGCATCTGCCATCCTAGAGGAGCCAGACTCTGTGTGCAAGCTACGTGTGCTGCAGGTACCATCACATGCTAACTGAAGTGACAAAGACACCAGGAAAAGCAAAACTGGAGAAAAATCAGTCAGCATATAAGGAAACAGCACTCCTCTGTGGCCACAAGGTGCAAAATCATTCCATTTGTGGGGTTGTTGTCTTGTTTTTGACTCTCCAGGACACATATTCTCACTTGAGTTTGAATCCAAGCAGGTGAAATAGATTCACAGTGGTTCATGCTTTCTACCTAGACAGATGAATTTCCCAGAGGTTTAACTAACTTTGCGTGACACTATGAAGATCAAGTGCTCACTTCATTCTTTTCAAATGAGTTTCTTCTTTCATATAATTGTTTAATTTTTTTTTAATAGATCAACCACTTATTTTCTGTGACTTTTATTTAGTTCTCTTTCTGCATTTGCTTTTCTGTCAAAGCAATCTGCAAACTATTTTCTTAAAGGTGCTATATAAATAAAGGTTAATTATATATTTTAATATGCCACTACTCATGGTTTAAATGTATGCATTGCAGTGTGTTTTCCAAGCATTTTTCCTCACATAACAGTGTTAAACATTAAAATAACTTCTTTATTTTAATATTCCTATTGATAACTTCCTATTCACTAAAATTTAAGTCACTATATCAAATATACAATTTCTTATCTCTTGCTGTGCAAAGCATCCATTACAAACACTTGTGTAAATCATTTACTGCATCTCAACTGGATCTTACCAAGTAAAATTGAACCCGTAGAGGCAGAGATGTTGTCAGATAAGAGATGTTCTAAGAAAAGAGGGAAGAAGTTGCTGTTGAAGTGGCAGTGAAACACCTGCAAACAGAAGCAGAAGTGACAGATAAACTAAGATGATTATTTTATTCTAAATTAAAAGTAGTTTGTTGCTTGGACCTGTAGCAGTTTTCTTTAATTAAACACCAAGAAAACAAATGAAATGTTTTCTGATTTTAGTGCGAGCAGGAAAACCACAAATATTTAGCTAATAATATTAATTATGAAAGTACAACAAGTGTCATTTACAAGAAGGGCTGCACTTCATGTGGAAAGACAAACACTGGAGGGCAGTCTAACTTTTATCTTGCATTGTCTATCATTAATAACAAGAACAAACTCACTAAGACTGTAAAGGTTTGTACTAAGATTGCACGTCAAAAACAAACATGGGCTCACACGGCTTTAAGACTTTTAAAGGCTGACCTGAATCAGGTTCATTGACACGAACCACATGAAGTTCCTGTGTCTGGACAGCTGCTTGAGATACTGTCCAATAGTGACAGGTTTTTCCGGGTGGTTAAGTGGAGCATGGCCAACGTTTAGTCTGTGATAACAGACACACACGAAAAGATGTGAGAAAGGAGAAAACACAGTATGAAAATTTCTCATATTATTCACACTTTTAAATTCTTACTCTTTGAGTGCTGATGCATCATCTTGTTTTGGATGGATTTCCTTTATAAAACGGCGCTGGAGCATTCGAGACACTAAGAAAAACCCCAAGACGGAAAAAGCTGCCAGAGTTACACAGAAGATACGGAAGGAGTAAAAGTCCTCTTTATCCCAGAAAGAGTAGGACAGAAAGACGGAGAAAGACCCCAGAGCGCTGAACACCGAGCAGTGAAAGTTGAGGCGTGTGCGATCGGTGGCAGATACAGCGAGGTCCGCCAATAGGGCGCTGTGGTGGAGATCCACCATAGTGAGAAAGCCATCGTAGAGACACAGGCACAGCAGGAACTGCAGGCCTGGACTGGCCCAAGCCACCCAGAAGGCCAGGAAGGACACAGCGAAGAGAGGACCATTTGTGGCGAGGGCCTTCAGACGCTTCAGCACCACCTCTGGATTTGTGATCTGAGAGCCGGCTCTGGGTGGAAAAACGAAACACATAACAAATCTTTAGACGCGTTTTGTGATAATTAACCAACTTCTCTGGTACAGACAGACAGGTTATTGCAGACAGCCCCGTATATCATGATGTCAAGCAGCGGAGAAATTCTTAAAATAAAAAAGGGAAAAAGTGCGTATCTCTGGCATAAAAAACGTGTAGTTGTATTAAATGTAACAAACTTCAACAGAATGATGTGACCAGCTTTATAACATCACTGCCTTAGAACAACACAGAGAAGGTTTGCTTAGTGATATAACAATGTAAACACAGAAAGCAGACAAATGTTTGACAAAGTGCTCTGATGGCGTCAAACACTTGGGTGTGTATGAGTGTCTAAGAGATACTTGGCTAGTATGGGTGAGAAATGAGAAGCGATCAGAGTCCGAATGAAGATTATATCTGGAATTTTAAGATCATTCTACAAAGATGACTTTATGTTGTTGAATCAGGAGTATCTCTCCAAGTTCGAGGCAAGTAGATGAACTGTGCTGACACATAACAAGAACTATGAGGTGTCTCTTCAGAGAAAAAAACTTCTTTTCGAAAGAAGATGTGCAACCGACAAAAATATCCCAGAAAGAACTAAATTCTATTGCACAACATTAGTGTCTCTTCCAAATGACTCCAACTACGTAAATGACCTTTTTTTTGGAATATCTATTGTGTGTGGTCACGTCAACATTTCTAAAGCCTGTGCAAACAGTTAACTTGTTTTTCTGCAGTCTTTTGCACATTCATAAACAACTATTTACAACTGTGTTTGTTCCACAAAAAGTAGAAGAAAGTAAAGATGCAGATACTCACTGAGGAGAGCTGAGAAAGGCGCGGTCACTCAGCCAGCCGAAGAGAGGGTCATTCAGACTGTTCCAGATAAGGAAGACAGTCTTTGGAGCAGCAGAAAAATAATGTTAAATAAAAATCAGTGGATGATGGTGCATACAGGATTACCATTAATCTTAAATTGGTTCCAATATAGAATCTGTTCTTCTGTGTAGTTTCAACCTTATTGTTTTGCCATAATGTATTTTGTTTCATTTAATTTAACTATTTGCTTTTATTTATGCTTTTGTCTTATTGGTTTTATTCAGTGTTACAGCAGCACAAGACAATGTGTTGTGTCCAATGACAGTAAAAAAAGACAGATGTAGCCACCATGATGTCATCCATTGGTTTGTGGAGTCCTGTTATGAAACCTGAAGCTTTTCACTATCTAAGAGGTGGATCTGGCTGTGATACTGCTGGATGTTCACTGGTTAACGACTTTTCAATCACATGTTGTTAGCCAAGTCCTCAACTTACTCTGGATAATCCTCTTTTCTGACAACAAAAATGGCCAAAACATACAATTTTGGATTTAATTTTGTATTCAGTCTGACCTGAAATGAGTGACTGAGCCCATAAACTCATCATGAAAGTGTTTATAGAGTTACGGGGCAATGGTGCTTTTCCCATAAACATCTATAGGACTGAAAGTTATTTTGCAACCACAGGTTATCACCCCTGGTAGCATTAATAATAAATACAGGTTTAAGGCCATGTTGTTTTCCCTTTTAGACCCAGAAGCTGCTATCAGTAAAAGAAAGATCCATTTTTCACTGTCCAATTTTAGTCTCATGAAGAGCTGACAGACTTTACGATAAATAAGTTATATTTCATAATGAAGATTTCTGTTTTTCTGGTACAAAAAAAAGGTAATTAAATAACAAAAGCAAAACGATGAGCACACTCTCAGCGACACTGGACTGGTAAATTAGAGTTGGATTTCTAATCTGAATTAAACATCCAAATTTAAATCACGTGTTTAATCTCAGAATCACAGTTTCAGGCATTCTTTAGACTCACCTCTCCCACCCAGAAGGAGATTTTATCGATCTTGTAGATGGAGACAAACATCTCCACGTAGTAGAGCAGGAACACATTGTGCAGGATGGATGTAAACAGAGCCAAAGAGCCATAGAGCAGCGCAGTAGAGAGGACACCTTGCCAGCAACCCCAGACCCTTGTGCCCATTCTTCTTTCTCAGTCTCTCTGCTCCGTCTTTCTTTTGTGCCGAACAGCAGTCATTTCACAGCCTGGCCGCCCCAGGGTTACCACCTCATCATAACCTGCAAAAAATAAAACAAACAAACCACACAGCACAAGTAAATGCATTTAGATTTGATAAAAACATACAACAGATAAACTGTATTAGCTCATAACGTCACATTTATGAGCATTACCAGAAATTGCACTGCACCTTTTTAACAGTTAAATCCCAGCTGAGCACACCAAAATAATATTAACATTCCCGTCAGTCTCCCCACAGAGTCTGAGCAGACCAGAAAAAAGTGCTGTTTTCAAAGCAATGGTGCACTAGGTACTCATTAAAGTTAGTTAGGTTGTGGTACACTGTTCCTTTCCTCTGTGAGCACACGCCCAGCCGACTGAGAGTAATACTACTTCTCCCAGCCAAATATGACCACTCCTTTGAAAACTCCATCTCACTTACCTCATAAAAAGCTGACCAAAAGAACAAAGTAAACATTTCAGGATGAGTATTTTCACTGCTGTGTTGCCCTTGGGTGTCATATTCAAAACTGAAGTGTTGCACTGTTTATGCTATCATAATTACAAAAAACTTTCAGAAAAAAAGAAAAATTAGCTTGAAAAGGAAGCATAATGAGCTTCTTTCATCAATGCAGATATATATATAGACCTTAATACAGACTTTGCATGTACATGCAAATTTACTGTAGGTCTTGGGAAATGTTCTTTTTGGCCACCTTGCGGGTATCAGTGCATCCAAATCGCTGTATACAATCTTCATACAGTCACACCCATATTTCTCTATAAATTAACATGAGGTATAGAGGAAAACTCAGTGGTGTTTTTCTAAGAAAGAAGCCTGTACAGTTCAAATAGACCGTATGTTGAAGGTTCATGGACAGAGTGAAAGGGGAGAGCCTTCTTACACCAATATGTAAGAAGGATGCCACAGGTAGGGACAGGAGCAAAACGTGTGAAATGCTGTGGAGGTTATGTCTTGGGGATGAATTTCAGCTTGAGGTTTTGGAGATCTTGTTAAAATTAAAGGATTTATGCACACAGGAAAGTACATATATTGATCTACCGTGCAATATCATCTGGAATGCACTTTTTTGACAACAGCTTCATTTTTCCAAATTACAATGATCCTAAGTACACTACCAGTGTAGTAAAAACATACCTGGATAAAAAAGAAAACAATGGGACACCATCAGTCACGGACTGGGATCAACATTTCCCATTGTTATGGAAATATATGAAGAAATGAGGGACTGCTACAGCACTGCAGTTTAAAGATGCGCTAAAATATTCTAAGACAGCCTCCTTTATTTGTTCATAAAAACAGTCTGAGGAAGTTCTCAATGTGTTTGTAGACTACAAACACATTCAGTACCTTCACGCACACCTTGTGAATGAGGTCCAGAGTTTCCATGTTACACCCCCTTGTGAATTACTGTCTCCTTTGTTGGCTGTTCTATTCTCATGTCCCGAGTGCATTCTCATAAGCAGCACCCCAGGGAAAAGAATTTGCTTAAAAATACCAGTAAGCACCTCTCACTTCATGCCTGACTGCCACAAGCTCAAACTTGCACTGATTACATCCTGTCACGTCTTCAGTGGGGGAGAAAAAAGTAATAGTTAAAAAAACCCAAAAACAAGGCGATATGATATTTTCCATCAGTGTACTGTCTAGGTACAACCAAGATAAGTGGGGCAACCTCAGTGGAGTGTAACAAAGAGCTCCCTATCAGATCCAAGCAGGTAAAAGCGGGATATCTTTCAGCTGGCTGTGCCATATCACATCTTTAACACTTGTGCATCTTACCAAAACAAAAGTGGTGTACTTTGCAGCAGATGATAGTGCCTGACAACATCTACAAATATCCCATTCATGTCCTCTCAGGCACGGCATATTTACCAACTGTTTTCTCCCCACCTGCAGGGGAGCCCACCTGTTGTGTTTACAGGACATCACAGATGTTTTTTTTTACCTCACCTCACACTGCAGACAATCATTATAAACAGACTTTACAACGGTGTTATAATGGTTAGGTCAAACTGCACACAATATCTTCCTCATGTGACAAACACGTATTCAAACAGTTTTATAGCCTCCCGAGCTAGTAAAGAAACTACAAAATGAAGAGGAAATAAGCCTGACACTGACTAGTAGTGACTAAACTTCTTCTGCTAAATATACGACAGACACAGAAAAGGCGGCGTTGCTGCTCTAAAAAAGACATTTAACTTACTATCAGTAGCTTATTAGCTCATTCACAAGCTCGGCTCTCGATTGAACTCGCTCATATTACAAGTAGTAACGCACATGTGTAGCAGCTGATCGATTAAGAGCAATACTGGAATAAGCTCTTATCTGGGCGTTAAACGTCCAGCTAATCGATAGCGCTAGCATTAGCTAGCTGGTTAATAATAACCTTATCGTGCTGCCAAGCAGGAAATTAACATATTAAGAACTGGCTTCAAGTGTATTCACGACAGAGTACCGACCGGGTTACGTACCGTTAAAAAATGTGTTAACTGAAGAGAATAAAGCGTGTTTGGCTTCGTGGGAAATTAACGTGTTGGCGCAGCAGCTGTGTCTCAGTCCCAGACAGAGAGCACGTCATGACAACAGTCCGTACTCACACCGGTGACGACTGCGCCGGGTTTGTGAAAGGGTTTCCCAGCACTGGAGGCACACTGATAAGAGCTGCAGCGCCACCCAGCGGCACAACGACCAGATGCACTTCTGAAACATGTTCAGGGACATGGAGCAAGCATTGAAGCCAACTTTGGATTCCAGTATAACTTGCAACGAGTTACATAAACCTGGCCCAAAAGCAGTTGTTTTGATGGCAGCTGTTTTGATGGCATGATTTTTTTTAAAATGTAGTATTTATACATATCATACATCAATACACGGGCACAGAATAGAATAGAAGTAATTACAAAAAATATATATAATTTCACAGAAACCTTTAAAGTATCTGATATTAAATTGGAAATGAAGCAGTCAAAGCTTCTTCACTTAAAAAACAAACAAACACATTATTGTTATTATTATGTTTAAATAAGGATTACATCTTAAATGTCCAGCACACCTGTTGTTGTCGCCTTCCTATCTGTCTGTTTCCCTCAGAGAGATCCTCCTTTCCCTCCTTTCAGTGCCACTTGCCAGCAGGCCTACCACTTCTACAGTATGTGTTGCACGTAGATTTCAGATTGCTCAGGAAAAATATGCTTTGTGATTCATCACCCCTCATGGGTGAGGGGGTTGAAACATGACATAGGAACAGACCAACCGACAGACATGACTGACTGGGGGAAAACACAAGGGGAAGAAAGCGAAGCCAGAAGTGAACAAGGGGCCAAGGTAACTTAAGAGGAGAACAAAAGGACTAGACAGGGGACAGAAGGAGACAAACAACAAGCACACATGAGACGGAGACACCAGGGAACACAGAAGAGAACAAATCAGGGAAGATGAGACAAAGGGGAATACAAACAGGCACAGAAGCAAAGAAGGACAAAAGATTACCAAAATGAAACAGGAAATCATCGATACTGAGACAAGGACATGGACAAACATGGGTATCAGGGACCAGGCAACCAAGAACATACAGGCACAGGTATAACCTTCACAAAATGGGTTTTATTATGCCCCCCAAAAGGCAAAATTATTACAAAAATTCTAAATGACAGAAACAAACTATTTTAAGAAGTAAGTGGGCCCATAAAAGAGGCCAACTAAAGCAAAATTCTACTAAAAACACTTAACAAAACACCATAACTCAGCAAACTGACCTCCCCAAATGAGAGACTACTCCTGTTATATATTAAGTGAATGAACCATGGTATACATCAAAGGTGGAAACCACAGAGACAATAGCTAAACATAATACAAGAAGAAAGCCCATTCCCCCCCTTGTGTGGTCACAACAGCTGGTGAAATCTATTTTATTGACCTCTGCATTTAAACCAGCTCCACCCTTAGCCTTCTCCTTTACTCAAACCAGGAAGGACTGGAGCAGCAGCCAGGTAACTCAAAAAGAAGAGAAAATAATTAATACAACATATAGTACAATAACAAACAATACAAAACAGATTCTATGCTATTCCTTGCACTATGGCCTGCTGCTGTCATGTATTACAAACTACCCAGTTTAAACCTTTCAGTTAATTTATGGACACTGAAGCTTTACAGTACAATGCAAAAAGAAAGGTAAACAAAAATATTACCTGAGTATTTCAGTTGTGTGTTGGCATGCAGCCATCACAATGAGGATGACACTGAATGAACCTGGGAGACACAAGAATAAACCCTTAAGACTAAGGAAAGGAAGGGGATGCTATAAGGAACTAATAACCACTTCTAAAAGCAAATTCCCAAAAGACACCAATGCTCACCATGATATTTGTATGTTCTTCCTGTGTCTGTTAGGGGTTTTTTCTTTGGTACTATGGCTTCCTCCCACAGTCCAAATACATTGTTGGGGTTATAATTGGTGATTGTAAACTGACAGTGGGTGTGAATGGTTGTCTGTGTGTTAGCCTTCCACAGACTGGCAACCTGTCCAGGCTGGACGCTGACTCTCACCCTGACAGCTGGGATAGGCTCCAGCCTCTCCATTTGGATACTTGGATCATCAGATTCAACCACTGTGCACCATATAAAATCAATAAAAAATATAATTTTATCTCCAAACTGGGTAGCAGGCGTTTGGAATTACACAGCAAGTATGTCAAGTATCATGTCAATGATAATGTTAAACACTGTGGTTGGATAACAGGATCACTGCATTTTTGCTATAGACCACTTTATTCTTTAATAGAGTAGATGCAGTCATTTATAAAGATTGCAAGTGAAGCTCCAGGGTTCCTGGCTGCTTCAGTCTGCATACAGAACATCCGTGGTGTATGAGACACGCTGTATAAAGTGCTTTGAGTACTCATGCAGAGTAGAAAAGAACTATATAAGAAGCAGTCCAGTAATCAAATCACATATCTATTGAAATGCAATGTTGCCTGGTTATCTTAGATTTGATGAACCAGCTATAGTTATCCCGTCTAACCTAAACAAGGTAAAGAAATACTGTACCAAAGCCCAAAGTTTTGTCGTTCTAGCTTTTGTCCAGCAGGAGTCGCTCACACATCACATGGGCTCCACTCGACTTTACATTTACAGCCTGCGTGGGGTGTCACACTGGAAGGCTTACTAATGTTTGGAAACATTTCCAGGAGAATTTACGAAACAGTTAAGTAATATTCTTAAAGAAAATTAAAATCAATCACACTTCTATGTGGAACTGACACATTTCCATTCTTCTATTGAGAAAGAACATTATTATACGTTTGTTTTAAATAGAAACGCCAAACACTGAGCTTAAACCCTTCGTTTTCAAGAATCCAAAAAGGCGAATCTATTGAGTAAAAATCACAAAAAAGCGTACACCTGCTTATTATCTGGATATGGGTGAAAAAACATCCTTCCTAAACAATTTCTTTACTCTTAAAATAAAATTAATAGAAACTCAAACAAAACAACAAAAAGAACATGTGAGGTGGTGAAATTGTGGAAAGCCTGTGATCTCAGTGTGTGTGTGTGTGTGTTTGTGTGTCGGGGGGTGGAGGGAGAGTCGGTTGTGTTTGAGCATTGGGTAACTGCAGCAGCAGCAGCAGCAGCAGCAGAGAAGCTCTGTGTTTCACCGCGGAGAGGTCGGTTCAAAGGATTTAGGAGCAGAGCTACAGGAAAACAAGCAGGTGAGTCCTCACTGCTGTTATGTTTCATTCCGGACTGCTTCTCCGTGTTTCTTCCACTTTTCCTTGCTCTCTATTTGCTGATGTAAAGAGGCTGCTCAGGTGAAGGTGACCAAACCGCGTGCGGTGCTGTTTTCGGCTCTCAGTGCTGCAGTCCAGGTCGGACAGGTGCACATGGGTAGACGTCCTCACGTTCATTGACTGTTTACATTAACACTCATTAAGTTATTACAGCCACATTTGTGGACGTTAACTATGGCATAAATGCATATTAGGTGCGTTTTAGTGTCACCGCGTGCTTCTGAGGACATTGAGGACAGTCACTTATTGTTTCAAGTTGAAATTAGAACATCTGCTGTGATTTAATATCTTGTAAAGCCTCGTTGCGGTGTTTTACTGTTGGAGGAAGCATCAATTTAAATAGGTAGACATAAAGCTGAGCAGTGGTTTCTAAAGCACATTAAACTTGAGAGATTCATTGAATACATTCCTTAAATAAGCTTTTTGGCACTTGTCGCCGAGTCTCGCTGTAAAAGCTGTAACCAGTGGCTTTTATTAATGATTACTTTGTAATCTTTGTCATTTATTCATGCTTTATAGATACGTTATTAAGTCATAAAAATTTTCACAGATGGCAGGTTGCTTTGGCGTAAGAAGCAGCCAGATTTCTTGAGTGATTAAAAATACTCAATATCTAAAATACTCCATATTCTATTACAAATTGAAATCCTACATACGTGGGTAAAAGTACACGCTCTAAATATTAGTAGCCAAATCTGAGTAATAAAACTTCTTAGACACAAGGGACTGTTTCAGAGTGCTAACATATAATATGGCTGTGTTATACAGTAAGTAGGCTAGAGTACTAGAGGTGTAGCACTGTACTAGTATTGACACAACCCTGATATGCAAACCATGAAATTGTTATGTCAATAATGCAAGTATGTTAAGTAATATTTGTATAATTCTATCTTTGTTGTATGCTTTTGTACAGTTACTAAATGGATTTTTTTGTTGAGGGATGGGCTACTGACCCATCCTCCAACCCTGTATGTATTTTGAGAAAACTTCTGAATAAAATTAGACAAAAACAGACAAAAAAGAAGATACAGTTAACTGATAGCATTTAATTTTTTGTATTTCCTGTAGTTCAGTCTGTATCAATCTGCATACTTTATGAGTTGGTCATGTTTCTTATATGCAGTACAACAATTTCACAATAAATGTATCAATATGGACTCAGCTGACACTTTATTAGTCACACCTTGGTAGTAATGGGTTGGACCCCCTTAATTCTTTGTGGCACACATTCCACAGTGAGCTGGCAACACTCCTCAGAGACTTTGGTTCATATTAATATGACGGCATCACAGAGTTGCTGCAGATTTCTTGGCTGCGCATCCGTGAAGCGAGTCCTTCATTTCACCACACTCCAAAGGTGAGATCTGGTGACTGTGAAGGCCATTTCAGTAAATTAGACTCATTGTCTTGCTCAAGAAACCAGCTTGAACTTTGTGACATAGCACTTTATCCTGCTGTGAGGATCCATTAGAAGATGGGTGCACTGTTGTCATAATGGGATGGACATGGTCAGCAACAATACTCAGGTAGGCTGTGGTGTTTGCTGATATTAAGGGCCCAAATTTTGTAAATGAAATATCGCATAGGCACCTAGAATTACACCACCAACAGCCTGAACTGCTTATACAAGGCAGGATTGATCAGTC
Organism: Aulonocara stuartgranti; assembly: GCF_965226115.1. Lineage (NCBI taxonomy): Eukaryota > Metazoa > Chordata > Actinopteri > Cichliformes > Cichlidae > Aulonocara > Aulonocara stuartgranti. The sequence goes on along the minus strand of NC_138959.1, from coordinate 6,860,755 downwards.
TTTTCATGGTGTGTACGTCAAACTCTGACCCCACCATCAATTTAATGCCGAAGATATTGAGACTCATTTGACCAGGCAACATTTTTCCAGTCTTCTATTGTCTAATTTTGTTGAATCCATTTAATTTGTAGCCTCAGTTTCCTGTTCTTAGCTGACAGGAATGGCATCTGGTGTTCTGCTGTTGTAGCCTGTTTGTGTCAAGATTCAACAGGTTATGCATTCAGAGATGTTCTTCTGTGTAATTTTATTGTAACAAGTGGTTATTTTTGAGTTACCGTTGTCATCCTATCAACTTGAAACAGTCTGGCCATTCTCCTCTTAACTCTGGTATCTTAGTTCTGGTATCAACAAGGCCAGTTTCACCCAGAGAATGGCCCCTCACTCTTTCTTTCTTTTATTTCTATTTTTGGACCATTCTCTGTAAATCCTAGTTATGGTTGTGTGGGAAAATCCCAGTAGATCAGCTGTAGATTACTCAGGTCGACTTTCTTTCCTGCTGTGATGCAAGATAAGATAAGACAGATTTTCCAGAGTTGGAAAATTCAGAATGGGTAAAGTGATTCATTACTTATTCTACAATAGTAGTAAGAGCTATCATTTTCAGAGGCATCCTGTTCTCCCAGTATTTCCAGTGGGTACAGATGACAAGTATAGAGAGAAGATAAGTCTTTATAATGGATATTAAAGGAATCTTTTCATATTTAGTAGACTGAAATTTTCCAAGCAGTTCAATTTACACCTTAAACTTGATATAAATAAACAGAAAATACTGTACATAAGCTGTAAGCTTCATAACAAGGTGTTTTTTCTGTGATAGTGGTTGGAAATAAGTTAGAATAAATCAAACAGTTTTATTAGTTGAAAGGTAATTTCCCTGTATGACAAAATGTGATTTCCCCCCCTGATAATTGATCTGCCGTTTACATTAAAACTGGTGTTATTTCATTAAAATCTTGAAAGTCCTGAACTAATGCTTCATCTTGTGAAATATCTGTTATCAAACTCCATGTAGTGGTAGATCAAGTAGTACAAGCCAGAAAAAAGTAATTTTTAGATGTTTAAAATCACTTTCTATTTAGAGCTTCAAGAAGTAATTTCATATTCTTATTTGTGAGTGTGATTGCATGACCTGAACATAAAAAGTTCTTACTTCTATATATTTGCAGTGTAAACAGAGGCAAATTATTTATATTTGTATCCACATCACAGTGAACACCACAGGGTGAACTTCAGTAATCTCATTTATGGCTCCTCTGTATGCCAGGCACTCAATGCTTTGAGATAAAAAAAAAAAGTATAAATATAATATTTAAATATAGCATATAGCACATAATATATAAGCCCATTAAAATCACTGCAGCTATCAAAGGAATGAGAGTGTGTTTGGCATTTCAAGTGGCATCAGTTGAAAGGAAAACCAAAAATAGCTCACCTGTTTTATTGATCTTTCTGCAGAAATGTCAGGCTAGGTGTTTTGCATATTAGTCTCAATGGAAAACAGCTGCATCATTCTTTATATATTTCATACTCTGGAGTGACGACTTAATCTTTTTGATGGGCACCAGCTGCAAGAGACCTGTGGTTATAGAAACTGGGTTAAAATTTCCCATCAGACCTGTCCCGCTCTTTGGATCAATAAACTGAGTACAAGGTGTTTTTGTCGCCGCCTGCTCTTTTGTGCAGTTCCTCTTGTCTTCATGTCACATTGCTCGTGTCACTGCCAAGGCAGATGTGTTTACCTTTCCCTCTTGGAGTTATCAGGCTTTCATAAGTGGGAACACATTGGTGTCAACACCATTGTGGGCAGGACACACAAACACGCCAATGCAGATGTGTTGAGACAATGGTGCGTTTGCTGTGTGTTACACGAGGACAGCAGTTGACAAAAACAGGACAAAGAGCTTCTCACTATGCCTTCATCTGCAGTTTTGTCAGAGCATGATTCTGGAGGTTCTTAGCATTTGGAGCAGCTATCAAACAAGACACATGTTGCGCTGTTGCTCTCCCCTCGCTTGCAATATCGAAGGGGAACCGCGCCGATTTTGTACATCAAAGTGTGCTTACAGGCTTTTGTGAGCACGAAAGTGTGCGTGAAAAAGTTTTCTAGTGGGAGCTGTGAAGACTGATAAAAACAAATGTCACAAATGATGTCAGCATTAGCTGAGTGTAAAAGTTTAAAAATGCAAAAATTTTGACTATAATCTCTCAATGGAGTGTTATTCATTTTGGGTAATGACAATTTTAAAAGAAGTAGTGTGGACTGGGAAAAAAGCTTTTTGTTTTGGTTCTACTTCTTTTTTTTCAAACAAGGATGTGAATTTGACAAATTCTAAGAGCACAGTGCTAAAATCTCTTACGGCTGTCATCATATAAAGCCAACTTCTGATTTAGACTGCCTTTTACAGAATGTATGAAGCACAGCAACAGTTGACAGAAACCATAGATAAATACAAAGACTAGTATCAGAAGCAAATAGACTTTGGAGAATAAAGTAGGCCACTTATGCATTACACCTACAGGAGCTGCTCATGCCATGAAGCTTCTGGCATTCAGTTTTTGTGCTGCATTAATGCCAGAGGAGGTTTTGGAAGGCTGCAGTTGTGATGTCAGCAAAGCGTTGGCTCCACTCTGCTCAGATCAGCTGATCTGATCAGCAGGTTCATGTGCTTGTGGAGTTCCAAACACATGTTGCCAAGCAGGAAGTTGCAAAGAACCCTCTGGTTGAAAAACTATGCAACATCAACACTTACAACATGGTTGAAGGGTGTTTCTTTGCATCTCTTCTTTAGTTTTTACATTTTAAATTATTGGCTGTTTTAAGTGCTGATACCAAAACTTTAGCGGTATCAGCACTGGACAGTAAATAGTGACAGATGAAAATTATGCCTTTAAATTTTTTGTTTTTGTTTGACTAAGAGTTTACTGCATCATGTGTGGCAATTTGATGCAACAATTACTACAACATGGTTTTAATGCTTTTTTAAAGTCATTTCAGCATTGTTCAGTCTTCACTTTTTTAAACTGAGATATTACAAAGGTGTTAAAAGAATTCATTTTCATACCTGAAGTCTATTTCATGCAGATGAACATATTCCTGGTCTCACCATTTGAGCATGTGTTCTCTTAACCTTGAAAACAAAGTAATTTTAATTTAAGATTTACGTACCAAGTTTTCCTGGAGGCCAGTCAACATCGGTTTGCTCAGTTGCTATCATTAGATATGGTATGAAACTACAGTTTAATGATTTATCTCCTACTTAAAAACATAATCTTGATAAAAAAAAACATAGGCCTACAGCTTTGAAAATATGTAGAGCTCCTCACTTGAGCCTAACATCTTGTAGGTGTGTTTGGGATGTTTGTTTGACATTAAGTTTTATTTCTTAAATCCAAACCATCAATACTGAGTACACATATCTGGATAAACAAATGCATCATAATTTTTCACCATCTCATCTCCTGCTTTATCATTTTACAGTTTGGTTCCAGGGATTAGCACCCTAACTTATAACTGAAAGGTCATCAACCTCATTGTGCTTCATGCTGGGAGTGATTTGCAGCAGCGGCAGCTGTGGAGATTAAAGCTGGGAATTCTCCAGTGTCACTGCGCAGCAGAGTGTGATTCACAGCGTAGACCCTTTGATCGGTGACAGTGCCAGGGAACGGGCAGCCAGGCGAAGATTGCGCTGATGGCACAAGGCCTAATCTCTAGATTATCCATCATGCTGCACCCAGCTAATTAAGAGATGTGTGTTGCAAGATCACATCACGCAGGCGCATTATTTAACTCTCCAAACTTTTCTTTAAATGGTCTGCTACGTAACAGCACCTTAGTCCTTCTCTTTGGCTAATTGGTTGTAATCAGAGAGCAGTGATGCATGTCAGCAAGTAATTTCGTGCTCATGCTGTCAAGTGAGAAAGTTTATGCACGCCGCCTCTTCATTAAAGTTCATTGATGACGTTTTGAAATATCACACATCATTCATGTGGTTCCTGGTAGGCATCAGGTTCAGCATCATGTTTCATGACCTCCTAGTAGTTTCCTATTACCATCTATCTACACCTTAACTATAAAGTAATTAAATATATTTACTCTCTCTCTCACACACACAAACACACATGTATTTGCTACAGAATTAGATTTTATCTATCGTAGGTAGTGTGTGCAAAAAATGTAGCAATATTCAGCTAGTGGATTGGATTCCAAGCAGAGTGTCTCTCTGTGGAGTTGGACACACTGCAGCTCTACAATCTTGGAGTAATGATGGTGATCATAGTCCTTGTTCTACCCTGCAGCCTCAGTGAGCACAGCATAGCAGCACACGAATCCCATTCTCCACAGCAGATCTTGAGAACAGTAAAAATGGAGGATTAGAAGTCCGACTGATCACGGGACAAGATCGTTTCTGGAGAACCAGCTGAATTATGTGGGATTGAAGTGATTTATCTTGTACAGATACATTTAAATACCTGAAATTAGTGGCAAATATAGTTGGGCAGCTCTTACTGTACCTGGATTGTCCACCCAAATAATCTTTGTGTTGTAAAATCCTGCAAAATATTTTGTGATTATAATTTTTCTACTTTCCATACTACACTCGTAAATGCACCACACTGATTTAAATGTACTTTTCAGACATCGCAGGAATGAGATTTATTTTAATTAGAGATGGCACGATACCACTTTTTTATGTCCGATACCGATATCATAAATTTGGATATCTGCCGATACCGATATGAATCCGATATAGTGTTTTTTAATCAACAAAACTGTTTTTTAAATATCTTGCTGCATTTTGCAAGTCTGCAAGTTCATACTCAAGTTTAAAACAACAACTACACTAAAGCTATTCTGTTATACCTGTATACAAAAAAAATATTTCATAGTTCAGCAATACTGATCAATCTAATAAACTTAGACCTACACCATCCTCCCTATTCTGGTATTTTAAAGAGTACTTAGCGTAAATATTAAGCAACCTAACTAATAGGGTTCCAACTCCCAGCAACAACAAAAACAAATAAATAAAAAATAAGGAACCACCCCTCACGCTCCACCTCATGATGCTTAATCGACGTAATCAACCTTAATTTGATGCAGTGTGAAAAAAAATGCACAGAAATCAATTATTTTTCAAGAAATATTAAATAGATTCAACATCTTTCTTCAACAAAATTGCAGACTGCACAGATGGTACCTTCCCAAAGTAAAAAGTACTATAGCTTACTAGGGTATATATTAGACTTAATAGTCACTATATACAGTAATTGACTTCTATTCATTTTACATCAAATTAAAACTTTGGGTGTCAGATAATTATTTATTAAAAGCTCGACATTTTAAATGAGAATAAGAAAGAAAAGTATGTCTTTGTGCCCCCTTTTCCCTGTTCATGCCCTATCGGCCCCCCTGGCTAAACTTTGCTAGATCCGCCCCTGCACAGTTACCAGCGTCAGCTACGTAGAAAAAGATCCTGGTGTAGAAAGAAATATTAAATAAATTCTAACAACAGCTTATCAAGCTTAAACGTTCTGCTGTTGTTCAGCCGCTGGTTTCCTCTTTCTGGTGCAAAGTGGGCCAAAAACAAACAAGAGACACGGACTCGTGACAGAAAAGCCGATCAGCTGATCATTTAAGCAGTTTCACGATTGAAGTAGCAGCCGGAGAGCGAGAGGCAGTCGCTTGTTAAGCTTAACGTGGGAATGCTTTACAAACATTCAGAGATGGACTTACACACTTGCTTTACTTCTCTCGGGGATAACTTTGTCGGAGATGAAATGCCAGGTTGCTAGCGAAGCTCCACATGCTATCCAGACCACCGACAGGTCCTGCATGCCACAGCCGCTCTATCACGTGATGCATACTGCTCCGACGTGCTAACGTTCTGAGGTGAGTTACGGCGTGTTGCAAGTTTTGTGAGGTGCTTTCGTGATATTTAATGGATCGGATTACATTTTTAATTTTTCTCCGATATCCGATCCAGTAATTTAGGTCAGTATCGGACGATCGGTCCATCTCTAATTTTAATACTATTTTATTGCCCACTAAAGAAGGGCCAGTCAATAGCTGGGTTGATTTGCCGCATAACAAGTACATTTCTGGCACTTTGACATCCTTTTAATCTTTCAATTAGTCCAGCGCAACATATCCACTTGGGTGGTGGAGTCCTTGTCCTGCAAACGTTTGTTTTGTTCATAAATGAGTGAAATCCATCACCACCTTTTGACAGCCGCATCTAGTTTGGTATTCAGGATCACATCTCTTTTAGTAATACACATTGTTTTTCTCTTTCTCTGCACAGACTCAGTGTGTTCTCAGCTGGAGGATAATCAAAGAGTCTGCGCCTGGTTGCTGCTGGGCCTGAAGATACACGCTTTGCACATTTATTTCATTATTTATTTATTTATTTTTTGCATACAATAAACAGTGAGCACAAGCAAGTCTCTGCTTGGACCCAGGTCTGTAGGTTAATCATGGGATCAGTCAAGCCCTTCCTACTCCTCCTGCTGCCCCTGATGTTTTTCAACCGACTATCACAGCTGTGGGCCTTTCCGTTCAGCCCATCCTTGGACCTGGATGTCACTGCGAGAACTACCGTCTTCTCAAAAGGTGAGGATCAAGCAGATTTTTTTAAATTAAAAGTCTTAAACTGTGATTAAAGCTCTGTACAGGGGGGTTAGTGGTAAAAAGGAGATAATTTTAATCTTCCAAAACAATTTTTTTTAATATTAGTTAAAGATTTAATCAGATTATCAGGAAATGGATGATCCTTTTTATCCTAATCTGATCATACATACAAATGTTAAAAAAATCGTTATTTACATTTGTATATGCTGGCCCGCAAATTTCCTTAAAGATCATAAAAAAAGCTCCAGAACATGGCGTGATTTTTATGTTTTTATCAAAATAATCCAATTAAGGTTGTTGTACAACAAGGGGTACATTGCAGACAAGGATTACAAACTAAAAGATGATTTAGCATCCTTAAATGGTTGGCCATAAATGGTTGGCCAAAATATAAACAAATACTGGCCAAAAAATATGGAGCTCAAGTTTTGCCCCCCAGCATAACTCCCTGAATAAACAGCAGCAGAAGACATCCTGTTCTCATCCCCGAAAGCATTATGGCAGTGTTGAGCTAGGGGAGCTATTCCACCTCCTATTAATCCCATTGTACAGCAGTTGGCTTCGGTCAGTCATGACCCAGCTCTAAGGCCAAACCAGAAATGGAAAGGCATGAGAGTTGGTGGCTAATATGAGCATTTACTGTAACCAGTAAAAAAGAAAATAAACAAGAAAGCAAATGAAATGTGAAGTATGTTCATCAGTGGTATGGTGAGGCTGCCAACTGTGGAGTAACATAATCTAGACCAGAGTGTACGATCACATAGATGAAGCTGAGATTTCAGCTGAAGGATTTTTATCCTAGACCAGGTGTGCCAAATCAGATTACTATGGTGTTGGCATGAGTAGTTCATGGACATCTGGGGAGACAGAGTTGTCATTCACATCTCTCCACAGATTACCTAAGACGGAGGCCATCACACATTTTGAGATGGTTCTCAATTTGTAGGACTGACCAAGATTTAATGCCTAAAAGAACAATTTACACTTGCTTTTAGGCGGAAAAAGCCACATACTATTTTTATTTTCGCAGTTACAATATTGATATTATCTTTAAACTGGCATAAAATAACACTTTGCAGCATGATTATCATCCAAAAAGAGACCAGATACACAAAAAGAAACACAAAAAAGTATGAACAGGGACAAACTCCATTAATACAGTGTATTTCCAGATGGATCCACAAACACATGTGCACAACCCAGCTAACAGATCGCTGTCCTTATTTGCTACTGCTCCGACTGCTTCCTCCCCTCCCTGTTACGGAAGTGGCACAGTTTTTGCAGTTGGCCCCAAAGACAGCTCCTTCATGCTCAGAGTTATTAATCGCCTCTCTCATGCCCTGTCCTAGATCACACAGCTCAGCAAACACTTCTAATGAAACAATAGACAAGAAGCCTCCATAAAAGAGGACCTGAGCACGTTAGACCTGATTACTGTCTGTGCAGAAAATACTGCTGAATAGGTGTGTTTTGGCACACAGTGGGTATTTACACACACCATCAGCACGTCTTCCTTACACCTCCACCTCTTACTTCCCACCAGCTCACCTTTACCCTCCCTCTCTCCTCACTTACTGCAGCAGAAGCCAGCTGCAGTGAGAAGGGAACTCCAGCACAGACAAACAGTAAGGGCTGGTGCTTTTACCTCCACTCCACTCCACCCCACTCCACTTTTCTCCTCTTCGGTCCTCCGAGGATGAGTATTATTAGCGGGCGGGTGGAGTTAACAGGGCCGGCTGTATTGCTAGCCGAGCTCTCTGGTGTCATAAGTGCTATTGAGAGTATTGCAGGGTGAGATGATATTTTGGAGATGGGAGGATGTGCTGCTTGATGTTCTGAATCACAATAACTTTGAGAGCGACTGTAACACAGCAGAAGCTGGTTGTGTATTTGTTCCCGGTTCTGTGGTGCATTTTCTTGATCCGAACTGAGTGGATGATTACTTTGTTTGCTGGAGAGAGAGGTCTAAGGTCTGAGCTTTGCTTCAAAGTGCACTGATTGGTTGAGAAAAGTACACTGAAGAACAATGAATAAAGAAACCGTTGTGGAGCTATTTACTGCAACTACTGGGAGGTGAAGCATTGACCAGACTACGAATATCTTTTGGTTATTTATCAAACAAATGAAAAGGGCTTGCTCTGTTGAGTGCTCATCAGACGGGAATGCATGCAAAATTAATTTAGCCACCATCTCTAAATAAAGGAGTCTCTGCAGCTGTATGTGTTTGTCCTTTCCTACTTCAGACTTAGCTGCTGTATTGCTGTGGAATTAAAGTTGCTTGGATGAACGATTTTTATGTTTGGCTAAAAGCTGTTAATAAGATGTGGATGAAGGCGTGCCTGGGTTGGTTTGGAGAGGACCACCACCTCTCACCATCATAATCTCCTTGCTGCTCCAATCTGTACATTTTATTTTAATCAATTTAGTCATTTAAATTAGAGACTCGTGCTTTTTAAATTTCTAGTTTTGGTCTCCATTTTATGTTAAGAGCTGGGTTGTGAAACTATTTATCTAAACTATATACAAACCCAGTTCCCAAAAATTTGGGATGGTATGCCTGGTGCAGGTAAGACCCAAACACAGTGCTTGGAACGTAGGGAATAAAATAATAGGTGGTTTTATTAAACTGAAGTACAAAATAATACAAAAAACAATACTAGGAGACTCAAACCATTGACACAAGGATACCATATTGCAAGGGAGGACAGAAGGAAATGCAGACAATATATACACAAGCAGGATAACGAGGGAAGAGGCCACAGGTGGGAACACAGCTGACACTAATCCAGACAAATGAGACAAGGGAAGCAAAACTGAACAGAATACACACGAGACAGGAGATTCTCAAAGTAAAGCAGGAAGTAACACACACTGAGAAACAAACTAAGACACATGGGCTTGATACTGGGACAGAAACAGATATGGAGACGTGACCATACTGAAGAAATAACAAAATGCAGCGATGAGACTAGGACAGACATGAACCAGAAATCCAGAACTATAAATACAAACTCAGCGGCACCTGAAAATAATATGTTCAGACACTAGAACATAATTAACTTATGCTTTCAAAGAAGTAAATGACAAATCCAAAGGAACACTCAAACACTGGGTCAAAGACCCAGGATAATGACAACTTTTGAGAATTACTGCCTCTCTGTCCCTCTTTTGTCGTCCCTGGCCCAACTTTTTTGAGAACTAGTAAAATGCTTCAGTTTAAACTTTTGATATTTTATTGTGAATAAAATTCGATTTTTAAATCATTGCATCGTGCTTCTATTAACACATCTCCCCTGATGATTAGAAAATGGCATTTTTGGAATTAGGGCAGCATGGTGGTGCAGTGGTTAGCACTGTTGAATCATAGCAAGAAGGTCCTGAGTTTGCTTCCAACATCTGTCTGGGCTTTTTCTGTATGGAGTTTGCATGTTCTCCCTGTGTTTGTGTGGGTTCTCTCTGGGTACTCCGGCTTCCTCCCACATTTCAGAGACATGCAGTTAGTGGGGTTAGGTTAATTGATGATTCTAAATTGCCCATAGGTGTGAATTTGAGTGCAAGTGGTTGTCTCTCTACATGTGATAGACTGGGATAGGCTCCAGCACCACCAGCACCTGCTTATCCAATTCCATGACCCTGAATTGGATAAGCAGAAGAGAATGGGTGGATGAATTTTTGGAATTGGGTGTATAATTAAGCTATTATTGCAACGAGTACAGGTCTGTTGGTGAATATTTGCTGGTTTTGAAAAGCAGCAAATCAAACCTGGAGGCACCGTAGAAGCTGAAAATAATGTCAGTCTCTGACTTTCCACTGCAGAATGCAGTGTTATATTTGTTCTTCAGGCTCACTATTATCTCCTCATGCTGGGCAGGTACTGCCTGTATCTTCCTGCTATGTGCAAGGTGTCCTGTGGCTTTGGTGACTTTTTTATGTTTTGACACTACAAACTATCTTGTTAGGTTTGGAAAAAGAGTGGTTTGGTGTAGCATAATTGAAAAGTGACAAGTTGGAAGTGATCCCTCACTAATGCTGTAACCTGCCTAAGGACACCTTGTGCTTAAGTCATGAAAACAACATTAACTGAGGCCAAGAGAACAAGCTCACCCCAGGCTCACCTACAGAGTCTTCTGTTTAGTGAAGCACAAACACAGCTGCAAACAGCAGTTGTTCCCATCAGGCACATTTTGACCAGGTTCTGTAAATGCACAGTGGAAGAACTTATCTGTGTTCTGTCCTCACAGTGGTCAAGTTTGTGACAATTCATTTACACATCTCTGACTGTGCCTAGGATTATAAATCATACATACTCTTCTTACTGCGGGCACTTTTCTATGCTGTAGCCTGAGCCCGTCTGTCATTACAGATTTTCTTTTTCTCCTTGCCCTCACAGAAAGTTGTCCTTGACCCAGTTTCTAATCATCAGGGAAGGCGTGTGAGTACATGTGAGAGTGCAGAACGTGCACGTGTGTCAGCATGCGTTTCATCACTCTTAGGGCATGCCCTGCGAATGTGTGCTGCATATGTGTGTGTGTCATGTAGGGGGAAGCTTATTAAGTGCCATGTAAAAATCCTGCATACATGCATCTCCTGTCACTTTCCTCACTGAGACATGTCAGCGGGGAGGACGGGGGAAGGGAAGTTTCTTCTCCTTTTGATGATATGTGGGTGTCACTATCTGTGGGAGGATTGATATTATTTTTCTTTGCTGGCGCTCATTAATTTACAGTATGCTTTACTGGTTTGCTGCATGAGTGGGAGGAGAAGGACATGATGTATCACAGAGAGAGCGCTTGGATATGTATATAAGAGAGAAAATGACAGAAGAGGTCTTTATGCTCTCTTGGTGAGAACAGGTACATCGAAAAGGCCACCAAAGGCAAACAAGCAAAGAAATAATTCTGATACATGATTTTTTTTTATCCAATACTGAGATGAATCTATAAATACTATTTAATACTTAATTCCTTTCTTGATGTTAAAATGGCCCCACTATTTTCATCCACTATTTAAATAGTGGATGCTCGTATTAAACATGGCCAGGGTTTCAAATAAGGAGGTTCCTTGATTTCTGACAGTTTTTTTTACTTTTGGCTCCCATCATAATGAGAGGGGATATCCCTAACATGGTCATCTAAATCTCTGGCTGCGAGCATGGAAGCCCCATCTGTTGTTCAGACCTTGTGGTTTTGAGGAGCAGTAAATCAGAAGAAAGTTGTCTGATAGGCAGACAAGATAAAACTTGTTTCAGAGGATGCCTTGGCAACAAGACTCTGTATAAAATAGATAAAGATTATTTAGAATTCTACTGCTCTAGTAGAGTCCAGAAATTAAAAAAAATAAAAAAAAGACAAATATTGGTCTTATTTTAAAACAAAAGAGTTAATGTTATGTTGAAGGAGGTTTTTTTTAAAGTGAGTTTTTTAAACCCTGAGAGTATAACCCAGCTTTCTTTTCAACTTTGGATCTTTTTAGATCTTTCATTTCTTTGTTTTTGTGCATTTATCTTACTTTTATCAACCTTTATCATGCAGACTATTTAAAATATGCCTGTGCTGAACACACCATCTGCGGCTTGCAGCTTGTCTCTTGGAGTAACAAAGAAAACTGATCTGCCTGAGGAACAGAGAGGACTACTGCTAGCCAAACCAGGCATTCTTAACTCTTAATTTCTCTGTAGTTGGTTGCTTTATTAAAATACTAAGATCCATCGACTGTTTTTCTGCAGTGCTGTTCTACTCCATTTCAGCAATTAAAGCACTTTTTTACTCCAAGCCTCATTAACCTAAGCACTTTTTATATGCCCTCATTTGCTTGGATAAATGCATCATGTATCAGGGTTCAGTATATTGCCCAAGGGTAGTTTGACCCAGACTCAGGGAGCCAGGGATTAAACCATTATCTTCCAATTAGTACACAACCTTATCTGTCACCTGAACCACAGCCATACAACTAAAAGACAAGTTAGTTTATAGTTATTAAAGATGCCATCCCAAAAAGAAATGTTACGTTTGGTGGCAATATGTTTGCACACAGTTTATGATAACCAAGAGCTAGTCACTGATGTGCTGTTAGAAAGGTGTCAGAAACTTGATGATATTTCCCTGTGTGGACAGCAACTGAAAACCACCAAATATGTGAAAGCTCACGCACAGTAACATACAGATCAAGTGTGAGGATGAGGTTGATAGTGAAGAGTGAAGAACTGGCACAGGGACAGAGGCTCCTTCAATTATAGTTCGATTTTGAGCTATGTTAGGCAGTGGTCTTTAGTGGGAGTTGCTGATAAATCCATTGTCCCTGCTCAGCACCACACAGCAGACAGATGAGGTTGCTGCTGATTTGATGAGTTCCTTTATCAGTTTGTCGAGACGAAACATAGCTAAAAGCTCTTCTAAAAGAGACTAAAAGTAAACAGAGACTAGACTAGCTTTTCTAACCAGACAGCTTTCTTCTGGCTAATCAAACTAGCTGCCATATGAATATTTCTAAATAGTTATTTTGACCATGATGCATGTGATTGACTTAATAAAACATCACTGTAGCGGAAAATAGAAATGGTATTGGAGCTTTTCCATTTAAAAGAAAGCAAAAATACTGAATGCATTAAGCATTAGAAATCCACCGTTGTAACCTTTATGGGCAGGTTTGACAACTAAACATAGATTGTTTTTGTGGGCCACAGTGCATTTTTCCACTCCTAGAAGTGAGATTAATGCTTGACTGTGTCCTGAACTCAATTGTTTGCCCATGGGGCTTGTGCTTTGGCATTTCCTACCTCTGCCACCAGACCTGAAGTAATGCCGTTCTGAAATATTGATGCACTGTAAGTTACTATGTTGAGAGCTGGGATGTAACAAGAGGTCTTGGTAGTAAGGTTCCTTATAGATTGCACCATTATTGTGATATTGGCAGTAAGAAAGCCTGCCAGCTTGACGCTTCTGTGTAGATGAATTGTTTTGCATCCAGTATGGTAATTACACCACTAATGATCATCAATTTACTGCTCAACAAAGTCTGTTAATATCTTAGTCTAACCAGCTGCATCTTGTGCATAACAGTGATGATTTACAAACTGTATCAGCGAGACCAAGACTGCTCAAACTAAAGAGGTTTAATCTCTGCTGTTATTTTCTGTTACCTTTTTTTGGGGGGGGGGGGGGGGGGGGGGTGTTCTCAGTTGAGACATTTTATGCCTTAGACCCTTTAAATCCCTGAAGCTTACATGGTGCTTTGATCCTCTTCTCCTCTGATAGTGTTGGTGTCTGATTCAGACACGGCCTTATTAGTAATTCAGTGATGGCCGATGTGCCAGTCCTGCAATGACACTGCCACCATTTGAGTGGGGTTATGTTTTTCCATCTTATCTAAGATGAAAGTCTTGGCTTTCCTTCATCTTATTCTGCAGTCTCCCTGGTTGGACAAAGTCTTATGAAAGTTTTGGCTCTGACACAAGCTTTAAAGACAAGGTATTGTATTTGTGTCATTATTAATAGTGGGGTAAACATACCACTGCCACTTTGATGTGCAAAATAAGCATGCACATCAGATCGGGACAGGCCTATTTTTCTTCATATTATAAAACTTCTTAAAACTTGGTCGATTTTTGTAAATTTCTAGCCAGCATGAAATCACCTATTTTGAAGCCTCACTGGTAGCATTTTGGCCACAACCATGTTGTTTTTTGAAGAAAAAGAAGTGACCACATTTGGAAAAAATGTTGGAGTGCTACAATTTACTTGGTAAGCAAGCTGCATAAATAAACTATATGCATACTGTGCACAGACAGATACCTGCTAACTGGTGCAGATAAAAAGTACTTTATTTCACTCAACAAAAGTGAACCACAAATGGATTGTCTTGGATAGTCTGCACAACACAGAAAGCCATATTAGCCAGATAGTTTACTAAAAAATGCTTACTAAAGAACAGTTTTTGGCTATGACAGCTACAGTATTCATGTGTAAGCACACTTGTCAATCAAAATGGCCATGTTCCTAATTTTAAGCCTCACTAGTATTCAAACAAATGATTTATAAGGAAAGACCCAGTCAGACGTCTTAATGCATTCTCAATCATCCAGGTAAGTAAATCTTCAAAAGTTGATTCTGTTCATCTGGACTGAAAACCAGTCAGAGTTTTTATGAAGGGAGAAACCTATAGAGACCATACAAGGTTTCAAATATGCCTCTTAGTGTTCTAAAATTGGGCATTTTTAAAGGGGGGGTCTATGGCGATTGACTTGCTTTTTGAACCAACCTCAAGTGGCCACTAGAGGAAATCTAAGGAGCTTGGGAAGAAAAGCATCTGGACTTCTTTAAGTTGCTTGAAGACATTGCACCTTTAACTACTTTTGGACAGAGAAAACAGATGGTTTGAAAGAGGAGTGAAAGAAGCCATCTATGTCCGCTGCGAACAGCCATCCTTGAACAGAGACGGTGGCTTACGACACCAACTGTCTGCCATCTATAATCCAGTTTTGAGATCCTTTCCCAGACGCCTTAACGCCCACTCACATCCTGGGCCATTTGACCTCAGTAAATCACATGATAGGGTGTGGCTAGGTTTCACCCGAAACCTTGGCTGATTGTGACCTACACCTGTTTTCATACCTTGGCTCGTGTGATTAGGTAGAGGATCATCAGGGAGTTCATGACCCTCTTGGGGGACACTCCCCTAGGACTTAAATCTTGGCCTCTCCACCATTTGACCTTAGAACTGAAGAAGCTTCTTGGATGAGAGGTGAAACGTCTTCAAGCAACTTAAAGAAGTCCAGACGCTTTTCTTTCCAAGCTGACTACAATGACCTGGATGACTGAGAACCTTCACAGATACTAGAGGAAATGCAGTTTTTGTTTCTTATGCCTAATCTTCACTTTACAGTCTTGGATTGCACATAAATAATAGTTATTACAGCATGAATTACACTTTGTCCTATGGATTTTCTTATTCACATAATAGTTTGCTCTGACAAGTAATTACCATCATAAACAATATTGTTATTACTAAAACATAAACAAATTTGATTTGACATGCGTAAGTGGAAACCTGTCAACATACTGACAGAATCCATTGGCTGGAGTGTGATGTGCCACAATTTAATGAGCAGCTGTGTTTAAAAAAAATACTAATTTTCCTGCACTTCACAATTCACACTACCCATATGGTGTAGAAAAAACACCAGATGGAGAGAGTACTGTGAACTGGATCTTCCTCCTGTAAGGAATTGGTCCCAATAAAAGCTGCTGACAGTGAACAGTGTGGATTATTCAGCATATCAAGGACAGCTCGTCACAGTGACAGACACTTGTAAAGATAAATTGCTGCTGCATATTTTGCTTCTTTTTGTATGAAGCTCCACTGACCTTTTATTCAGCTGAAGGCAAAGGCAATTGTGAAGAATCTGAGAGATTTGTACTTCAAATCTTAGTCAATTAAAAATAAAATGGCTAAATACCACTAGAAAACCATGAGAGAAAATAAACCTGGGCATACTGACCCTTTGAAAGTGTGCACATCTGTTATCTTTTATTTTTCTGTTAATTCTCTGTCAGTGTTTAGAAGTCAGAATTATGACCAGGGACATCATGAACCATGTCCAACTTGTTTTTGCGGTAAGAAACTGCAGGTGCAGTACTAAATTTTACAGATGCATGTGCACATCTTGTAGCTGTGCACTTGAACCTGAGGGCAGTGTCGGGTGCTCTTTTTTATTTTGTTTATAGTTTGCTCTGTTTCTGTTTTTCTTTAGCTGCCACATAGTAAAAAAGAGTGTTAAAAACAATGAAAACTGCCCACTGCAGCCATTGTTTGTGCTTCCCATTCATGCTTTTTTTTTTAAAGCAAGCTCCGCTGTTGTTTTCTTAATCTTTTAACCAACTTTTTAGCCATTCTGAAACTGCACAAGTGGACAAAAACACAAGATAATAAATCATGTGACATGACCTCACCCACTGATTTGGGACTTCTTATTTTTAAGCTTTAGTGTTCAGAAGTTACGGATGAAAGAAGAGTGCTCACTTATATTAGCATCAATGCATTCATACAGGTGTGATCCACAGACACACATACCAGCTAATTAGTATTAAGTAACAGACTTTAGAAATATAATAATTTCTCTTCTTCTTGGATTTTTTGAGCCACACAGTACAGACCGTTATCCTGGTAGCTGAGTTATTACTATCAGAAGAGGAAAATAACATGCTTTTAAGTGGTTTTGAACATTTTGACCTTGTATGGAGATAGAGCCCCTTTTGAAACATGTATCATATGGCATCTAGAGGCCCTGTAGGTACTGTCACATCTGTGCTGACTTCATTTTTAAGCTTTAGGGGTTGCCCTTTGGTAGCAACAAGTGTTCAACTTTGCAAAATGGTCTGTTTCCATCCGTGAATTTCTGATCTTTTGCTAATCCTTGTCTGACCTTTTCTAAACATAACCAAGTGGCCTTGTTACAAGTGACAGCTAAGAATGAAAAAGAAAATAAAAACTGAAAATAAGTGGTCAGCTAAGTCTCGAAAAATTTTCTTAAGCACAAGATCTCCTGGATGTCCAGTCTCCTGGATAAAAGTCATGTGTCCAACCCATGCATCTACCACAAACTACTTCCTGCATCAACTTTGTCGGTCAAATCCCTGAAGGCAAACTTCTTCCATGAGAGAAGTAGAAACAAAAAGGTGTCAACAAGCATGTTATAAACAAGTCGATCGTTTCTGAGTAAACTGAAAATTATGTCGGTAAAGCAATAGTATCAACTACTAGCAGATGGTTGGAACAAAAAAATAAAAAATACCACCCCCATCTCACCAAGAAATAACAGGCTGAATGGGTAAAATATTATCTTGATTCGATGGTATTGTATATTCTGCAGTTTACAGACCTGCTAATTGTCTTTTAAACTAAATAAACACTTTAAAATTGCATATTTCAGTTTGTGCACAGCTTCTGTATTTGCCTGTAATAATTTCCTATGGTAAACATCATAATATAGAAAATAATGGAGTCAGCAGATGACACGCCGACATACTTCACTTTTTGTTTTTTTAACCTTTGCCTTTATTCTTGCACAAGGTCTTCTGTGCATAATTGCTTACATAACACACAGTCATGTAGCTGACTCTTGACCGTGGTAAAGAAGTAAAGAGTTGCTTATATAATGTGGATAGAGTTGAAAGAAACTGACACTGCTGACAGTGTCCAAAGAAATCAAGTCAGGCTTTCCTTCAAGCCTTTGTTCCCAAATTTTCTGTGAGCACGTGTGCGTTTTTGTTTGTCACATGCTCGCCACAGTGGGTGCAGCGATCGGTGAGTCACAGAGGAAGTCACACACTCAGACTGTGACAGACACGCATACAAACATACAGTGGATTTACTATCATCCAGGACCCCACATGGTGGATTACAAGTGTGTCTGCGCACAATCTGGCTACGCCACCTGTGACGGCTCAACTGCCGAAAACGCGCTCATTCTGGCAAACACACAACGCACACTCCTCAGATCTTCTGAGTCACTGATAGAGTTGTCTTTACTCTTTTTCAGGAGGCAGATGATGTGTGAAATAAGCGTGAAGAGTATGTGTGTGTTTGTGTAACCACTGACAGATGTTTCTGAGGAGCATTTTGACCTCTTCCCCTCATCAAACCTGTGTACTCTGAAGAGTCAGAAGAACTGATGTGCAAACACACACACACTCAAACACAGTAAATGAACAGTAAATAGAAACCAGCCAGCAGGCTAAGAGGTTTCTGGCACACCTCAGTGCTCTGTTGAATTTCCCCATTGATTTTGCAGCAAAGCACGAGGTACATTGTGTGTCTCTCTGTATGTGTGTGTGTGTGTTTCTCTGTGTGTGTCTACGGATATAAAATAATGGCCAGCTTCATGGAACAGCAGGTTGACATCTGTGTGTGTTGCTAAATAGATATTCATAGCAATCCTCTTAGTGATAATGATTTTTTGATTTTTATTTTTCAATATCGAAAACTACATTAATCTATATTTCTACTTTGAGAACAAATCAAATGTAGTATAGAATATGTTGCTTCTTCTAAGGAGTGCTTTTGGGAGGCAGAAAATTTAACTAAAATTAAAAATATACACATTTTGATACCAGATGGTGTTCCTGAAGGAACAAACAAGGAATTTGTGACTCCTCATGCAATCAAGCTGGGGATATTTTTTCTTGTTAGTTGAATGTGTAAACTAATATACACTAGAACCACTAAGAAAATATTTTCATGAAACCAGTATGAGATGATTTGAGTTTTGTGGTATGACAGATTATCCTGTTGGAAGCAGTGATCAGAAGATGAGTAAACTAGGCATAAAGAAGTGGACTTGCTTCACATGTTGTGCGTTCACAGATGCTCTTCTGCTTACCTGGTTCTAATGAGTGGTTACAGCATTTGAGTTACTGTTGCCTTCCTATCAGCTCAATGACATCCATTCTCCTCTGACAACTGGCATCAGTAAGACATTTTTCTGCAGAGAGCTAACACTTACTGGATACTTTCTCTTTTTTGGACTATGCTCTGTAAGCCCTAGAGATGGAGGAAAATCCCAATAGATCAGCAGTTTCTGTAATACTCAGGCCAGCCTGTCTGACACCAGCAACAATACCGCAATCAAAATTGTCTTTATTTCCTATTCTGATGCTCAGCTTGAACTTAAGCAGGTTATCTTAACCATGTCTTATTAATTCCACAAGCCACTGTGGCACACCCATTCAATTCAATTCAATTCAATTTTATTGATATAGCGCCAAATCACAACAACAGTCGCCTCAAGGCACTTTATATTCTACAGTAGATCATATAATAATAGATTCAGAGAAAACCCAACAGTCATATAACCCCCTATGAGCAAGCACTTTGGCGACAGTGGGAAGGAAAAACTTCCTTTTAACAGGAAGAAACCTCCGGCAGAACCAGGCTCAGGGAGGGGCGGCCATCTGCTGCGACCAGTTGGGGTGAGAGAAGGAAGACAGGATAAAGACATGCTGTGGAAGAGAGACAGAGATTAATAACAGGTATGATTCAGTGCAGAGAGGTCTATTAACACATAGCGAGTGAGAAAGGTAACTGGAAAGGAAAAACTCAATGCATCATGGGAGTCCCCCCGGCAGCCTACGTCTGTTGCAGAATAACTAAGGGAGGATTCAGAGTCACCTGGTCCAGCCCTAACTATATGCTTTAGCAAAAAGGAAAGTTTTAAGCCTAATCTTGAAAGTAGAGATAGTGTCTGTCTCCCGAATCCAAACTGGAAGCTGGTTCAACAGAAGAGGGGCCTGAAAACTGTGGACCCATGGCTGGGTCCCAAGCCCAGATTAATGGGGAGGGTTGTGTCATGGAGGGTGTCCTGCTCAAAAGAACTTGGCCAAATCAAACATGACAGGGTGAGAAAGAAGCAGATGATTTGCTGTGCCAACCCCCAAAGGCAGTAGCTGAAAGAAGAACAAGAAGTCTGCATGCCTAATTGCAAAGAGTTCCTGCCATGAGAAATTTTTGTTAGAAGTCAGTTGAACAAACCTAATGAAATGGCCAGTTAGTGTGTGTACTGTTACAATGGTGGATGCGCATAGTAAACACTTTAACTTTCAATAATTGCAATAAGTGTACGTACAAGTTACCACTGTGAGCAAAGAGGTCCCAACTCTTGTCTTGGGAAAGTATTTTGCTACTCTTGGGTCTGAATGATGTCAGTGGACGTAAGTGGTTAGATATCCCTAATATGGTCAATTGAGAGACATGCTTAGGCTTTGACTAAAGCCCAGCTCACCTGGTGCTCAAATTTTGTTTGCTAGAATAAATCTAGCTTAAGAAGCTCAAACAGTAGATAAACTGAGGAGCTACATCAAGGGTCAGTATAGGGTTTAGAGCACTCCTGTAATTGCTGCCAATTGATTTTTCATTTCTGTGATTCAGACTAAAGAAAAAGTTTCTCTTTCATACCTCGGACTCAAGATCAAGTGGTATGAAATAGGAACCGCTCGCGTCATACCAGATCTGAGACCAAGGTCACTCTACCTCTGCTGCCTTGAGCCCAGGGACATTTTGTGTCACCACAGTCCTTCTCATCAGCCCTGTGCTTGTTATATCATACAGTCACTATTTTTATAAGATAGAAACCAAGGCTTTTGCTTACTTGGATGAGTCACGAGTAGCGGGCTCTTTACATTGCCTTGGGTTGAGATTTTGTGTTTGCATAACTCTTACTTTAAAAATGATCTCGGAGAGTACGCAGTGTTCTCGTGAGGAGGAAATTGTTAATGTCATGCATTTTTTAATGCGCGTGACTGTGTTTCTTTCTTTATCACACTTTCTTCTTGAATGTATCTCATGTATGAGTTTGTTTTCTGATGTTCCCAATTTCTTTTAGATTATATTTAGATTATTTGCATGTGCAGTGGAGTGTACACCCTACTGGGTGAATCCTGGCCCTTCCTACCAAAGTGCCCTCATCTACCCTTCAGATGAATCCCCTCCTGGCGTGTCCTAACCTTTGCCTGTGTTGGATGACATGCTCATTGCTCACTCAAATCTAAAGTTGACAGGCTGAAAAAAGATAAAAAAAAAAAAAAGAGGTACACAGTCACGTGGCTTTCATTGATAGCTACAGTAGCTTTGCAATAGTTGCTGATAAAGTTCGTGGAAAGTTGAGTTCATGGAAATGAACTCTGGAAACAAAAAACGGATCATTCTCAATTTATTAAAACTTTTAGTTACTGCTCTTGCCCTCATAGCAGTCACTAAAAACAGGTTTGAGGGTGCAGGAAATGAAAGCAGGAATGCGATCACTTAAATCTTACATAAACTATGAGGCAGTCCAATTACTGGAACGAAATGATCAAATTTCAGCTGTTTTCAGCACCTATCATAATTAACATACTTGTTTAGCTCTCCCGTTTAGTGAGAGATAAAAAAAGAGGTTGGAAGATCTGACTACGATTTTGAGTTATTTACACAGAGAAAAACAAAGAATATGTTTTTTTAAGTTAGTATGTAAGCAGGTAATAAAGCATCAAAAAGCCTTTAACGGTAAAAGCTCATACAAGAATTATCAAAATGAAAAAAGTAAAAAAGCATTGAATTTCAAAGAATCTTCCCTGTTTGTAACACTTAAAAACTGAACTGTAAAGTCTCATTAAAACTGCATGTGTGGGAGGACTTTTGAAAAGTAAAATCCTCTCATTCTGAAAATGTGCACGGCACAAAAACAGAGCTGTGCCTGGAGTCCAGTTAATGTTAAAAGATTGAGTGCATCTTATTAGTTCTCTGTCCCACCTAGGAAATTACACTTTATATATTCCACAAAATACTAAATTGCTCACACTGCACAGACATCTTTTATACACTACATAAAACAATGCAAACCGACAAAGTGCAATCTTGATTTCAAAACTGCTGACAAAAAAATGCTGAATAATCCCCTGCAGGGGTGCTCCTGAGGTTGATGTGCTAAGTGTGATGAGTAATTTAGGTAATGTGATTTAGGTAAAGTTTGAATATTTAAATATTTAAGGTAGCTGTCATACAAACTATGTATTATGGCTACTCATTTATGTAAGTCTTAAGGCGCTAGTGCAGCAACAAATGTCAGCTGCTCTCGTTAAACTGAGAAGGGTACATTTATAGTACAAAATCAGCTTGTCTTCTCCACCATGGAATCAAAGATTTTATTGCCCTTGATTAGTTTTATTGCAGCTTGCTCAGAAGTCACCTGGATAATTGATGCCTTTCAGATTACCTTTTAAGGTCATTGCACATTTCTTTGCAGCTGCATTCCAGGCTCTGGTTGCCTAGTTACCCATCCAATGTATTTACTCCCAGTCCATATGTCAAGTGCTAGCTGTTTCAGCCGTTCACCTGGAAGCTGAGAAATGCTCGGGCCCACTTTTGCTGCTTGTAGTTATTTGACTGTAGTCGCTTTAAGTTGCACTTTCTATGGTCTCACCATGTTGCTTCCAGTGTGGATGCACTTTTAAGAGAGATGCTCAAAGTCTAAACAAGACCATGAACTCTATAAAACTTTCTTACACTCCAACATACTCCAACACTCCTTGTCAGTGTCTTAACATAGACATTAAAAACAGTCTTCTACTACCTCACAGAAAATTAGAAATATTCACTATTACTGGAAGAGCAGTGGCTACAGAGGATTACAGTTTTTTAATTTATAAATTTATGCTTAAAATAAATATTTTAAAAGTAAATTTGGTCTTTTTTTAAACATAACTTTAAAAAAAAGGAAGAATGAATGCTTTAAAACTTTTTTTAAAGGATTTCCTCTACCAGGAGCTGTGTGTGCATCATCAATCTTCTCAGCCTCCATGCGTATAATCAGCCTGACAGCCATAACGGAGCTGGTATGATAATAACCTAATTATTGACCAGTAAGAGCATCCCTGTGGTTGTCTGACTGTCAGTTAAAAAAAAAAAAAAGAAAAAGGCTGATAAGAAGGAAGGTTGTGCAGAAAGAGAAGATGCTGTCTGACTCAGTCTCTGGTTTTCCAGGAAGTCGATAGGTTCCTGCAGAGCTGCTGTCATCGCCCAGTGTGTCCATGTGATGGTTAGGCAAGCAGACAGTTGTGTGGGGAAGAAATTGCCTTCCATGTGATGGTTGGGAAACTCAAACCAGTTTTCATCATGTTGTATTATGCAAGATCAAACACGCTGGAAAACTCGCTGTCATCCTCATTATCATCATGGTTATTGTAAATTAGGGAAGTAAAAGCATTACTAATACTGTAGTGTGATACAGTGGAGATGAGTCACAGCCTGGGAGAGTATATGTACTGGAGTCCATGTTTATGCATGACATAAACATGGACTTCAGTTTCAGCTGGGACAGTTTTTTTTTACTGCTCTGACAGTTCTTGAGTTCTTGACAAAGTTGAACCTACCCGTCAACAAAAACTTGCCATTTTTGTCTCAGAGTGTTTGTACCTGTAGGATCTCACTGATATGTTTATTAACATCTTAAAAACTGCTTACATAGGTAGATTTTCCATTGACAAATACAGGAACATTTCTGTGGATTGTCTTATGTTGGCTAACCTGCTTGGCTAGCAAAATGCATGTGTAATTCACTTTTAGAGTCGTGCATTTTCTTTAGTGATTTTTTCCCCATGTGTAAATGGACTGATTCATATAAATCGTTTCTCTACTCTACTTTATACAACAGATTGTTACTCTGTGATTTCCTGTTTTATTTTGATAGCTGGTTGTCTTCTTTCTTGTCCTATGGCCTTCCTCAGCAGCAGTGAACCGTTTCCATCTTCTGTCTTGTGTTTGGTTTGACTTAATTGTTTTCACGTTGTCTTCTGGGCAAATATGTTTTGCAAGTTTTAAGCTGTACCTAACTAAAACCACTGAATGAAGAACAAACTGTGGATTGCACTGTCATGGAAATGGGACTGTATTAATCTAGTGACGCAGAAATGTTAATAAACCTCATCTGCTGCTAAGTCACTTTTACACTGCTGGAACTGCAGCTGCTTAAACACAGAGCACACACCAAGACAAACACCTGTTTAATCAATAAAATTAATTTCACTTTGATCTGCTGACAAAATAAATCGATTTCCAAGTCTCTTTTACTGGACAGTAACATTTAATGTTTAAGTGTATCCAATTTAAAGTCTAATCTTTAAGTTGGATACAGTCAGATATTAAACGTTACTCTTTAATAAAGGAGACTTGCAGAACTAAATTTCAGAGCCTTAATCTGCAGCCGCCCTCATCTAAGAAATAAACAGTAGCATTGAGAGCTCACTGAGTCTTTAGCAGAAGGCCCTGCTTGATGGATTATAGCTCCATTTGGTCACAGGGGAGCTGGAGCCTATCCCAGTTGTCTTAGGGTGAGAGGCAGGGTACACCCTGGACCGGTCGCCAGTCTGTCGCAGGGCTAAGACATAGAGACAGGCAACCATTCACACTCACATTCACACCTATGGGCAATTTAGAGTTACCAGTTAACCTAACCTCACTAACTGCACATCTTTGGACTGTGGGAGGAAGCCGGAGTACCCAGAAAGAAGCCATGCAAACATGGGGAGAACATTCAAACTCCACAGAGAAAGACCCTGGGCTGATGGTGAAATTGAACTCAGCACTTCTTGTTGTGAGGCAACAGTGATACCAGTCATCTCAAATGGGGTTTTAGGGCTTTGTCAAGCCAGCTAATGCAAAAAAGCTGGCTATGTTGAACTTAGTTTGTAGTATACCTCTTTGAAAACTGGTTTTTCTTTACTCTGATGATAGTTACTCTGAGTTTACATTTGGGTTCTTGAGCTGCAAATCCTGCAGAGTTGTCATGAATAGAGAGATTACTACTACAGTACTACTAAAAAAAATACTTTATTTGTAACAGGCTGTAAACAGGTTTGTTTTTCCTACATTTTAAGTTGGACATTTTATCATGGAAATCTGTAAAATGTTAAATGCCGGCACT
Organism: Aulonocara stuartgranti; assembly: GCF_965226115.1. Classification (NCBI taxonomy): domain Eukaryota; kingdom Metazoa; phylum Chordata; class Actinopteri; order Cichliformes; family Cichlidae; genus Aulonocara; species Aulonocara stuartgranti. Next base: position 6,835,679 of record NC_138959.1, on the reverse strand, counting down.
GTGTTTTGTGTTCAAAGCTATAACGTTAAAGGGATTATCATTCAGCCTCTGAAAATAATGATGCAATTTATATCCTTTTTAGTTATACGCTCATATTGAATCAATTCTTGTTGATTTAAATGACATGATTTGACAATTTATCACAGTCAGGCATTTTATGACGTATAATTGCATCATATTAACCTAATTTGATGTTGAAGTGACTATGAACTGATACTGACCCTGAACTACTTGAATATATAACATTTATGAACCGTGGTATATAAGATAATATAATACTTAAGCTTCCATTGCCTGCTAATCATCTATATACTTTTCGCAGTTACTCTGTGATCCCATGGCCTCCCTCAGCAGCAATGAACCATTTCCATTTCTTTAAAGGAACTATGAACATCAGAATGAATTAACCGCAACAAGCGTGCAGGTCCTCACATTGTGCTTAATTGATTGGTTGAGGACTAATATAGCTTATCTTTTTACCGGGAGCTGAGACATGCTGCTGTTATTTCACAACAGAGCGAGATGAAGGAGAGGGAGGCAGAGAGGATGTGTGGAGATTAATGTGCCCATCTGCACTGTGCAGACTCATATTCCTCAGTGCAACACTCTTGATACCTTCATCTCTTCTGTTGTTCTCTGAAGACAGCTGTTCTTTCCGCATGCAGGGTTTTTATTCTTCTTAATGTCAGATTTTCTTAATCAGACATTTATCACTCACTTTTAGAGCAAACCAAAGCTCTGTAAACCTACTTCTGCACTGAAGGAGATCTTTCATGCCCACAGGAAGAAAAAAAAACAATGTCCTCCTTTTCGCTGTCTCATAGCAGCGACGCAACCTGCCCTAATTTCTGAGGTGCTACATTGGGGTGTGTTCAAATATTTAGTTTAGTGCACCAGGCCAATTATTTTTCAACCTCTCTGTCTGCTCCAGTGGCAGAAGATCAAAAGCCAAAAAGCCATCCGCCATGTTTACCTTGTTAACATGTACTTTTCATGGACTTCAGTGACAGTAATTTAGCCCACTTACTATAAAAATCTCTCACACATCACACTTGTTCACACACACACAGCAGGGATGATGTTGATGCTATGGCATTACCGCTGATGCGATTTGGCAGTACTGGGGCACGATTCCTGCTGAATGCCCTAAAATTTTGCCTCCACTGTGCCCCCATCCCTACGTTCTGTCTCTATAGTCCTCTTAGCAATCACTCCAGCGACTCCCTCCCCATCTCCCAGATCTGTAGTTGGGTCTCACCCTCACACGCTCAGTCACACACACTGAGCATGTTCATTTGGGGTGTGTAGACTCCATTCATTTCCCAGTGAGTGTAAAGTCAAGCTATTCTTGTGCTTTGTAAGCAGAGATATGAAGCTGTGATCTTGTGGTTTTTTTAAAGCCAATTTTTCTTCTTACAGCTGGTCATTTTAGGGGTTGCCACAATGGATCATGTGCCTCCATCCCACCCTAGCAATCCACCTCTATCCCACCAACCTTTTGCATGCCATCCTTCACTACATTCATGATTTTTTTTTGTGATCTTCCTCTTCTGCTGCTGCCTGGCAGCTCCATATTAATCATTCCTTGTCTAGTAAATCCAACATCATCCAACTTATGGAGCACACGCACTGATAACACTCAATATTACCCCTTTGATTTCTGTCTGTTTGATTTAAACTCACAATTCTGATACTCTCTTCAATTTCACAACACTGTTTGCATACTCTTCCTTGAAGATTATTCCTACTCCATTTCTCCTCCTATCTACACCATGGTAGAACATTTTAAATCCACCTCCAATACTCCTGGCATCACTTCCCTGCCATCTGGTCTCAAAATATATCTACCTTCCTTCTCTCTATCACATCAGCTAGCTCTCTCCTTTTACCAATCATATTCTGTACATTTAAAGTCCGTACTCTCACCTTCACACTCCTGCATTAACCTTTTGTTTCCATTGGAACCCTGTTGGACAAAAGCACCAGAGGTGGTCTTTGTTAACCCAGAACCTGACTGATTGGGTGTGGAAATCTTATTCTTGATAATCCGCATGTTTCATTTGGAAATGATTTTATGCCAGTTCCTGATACAACCGTACCATGTAACCGTCACAGTTTGGCTAGGTTTAGGCAACAAACCACATACTAATCTTTATTAAAAGGTTAGGTTTGGGTTAAAAATAAAACTTCAACTATGTTAACAATGTTTTACAAAGTCTTTCTGGCAGAAAACCTTTAAAACAAAAGTCTGGGTGAAGCTAACTATATGTAGGCGGAGTGTTGAAACGCCAAATCAAATGGCTCAGAAGAGCTAAAGGAGCACATATTAGCTATCAGCTAATAACACAATGCTTGCATAGGAATATAATAACAATTTTAATCACTACAGCTGGTTCACAGACGTCTTGTACAGGCTGTACCACACAGAGAGCCATTCATTTAGTCAGAGAATTCCTTTAAAATCCACCACTGTGTATACATGTTTGAGAGGTCCAGTTTGGCAAGTGGAATTAGTGGAGGCGATGCCTCGCAGGCAGCCGGCTACAGCTTTCTATGTGAGCACACTTGTCAATCAAAATAGTCACACCACTAAATGTCAGCCTTAAAAAAGTTGAAACAGGTGAGATATAGAAAAATAAATAAAAAATCAACACCCTATACAGTTGGAACCAGCCTCATGTGGCCATTAGAGGAACTGCAAGTGTTGGCACTTGCTCTTTTTTTTTAGCCTTGGAGTTTGCCAATTGGTCAACGTATAAAACTGCTCTAGCTTACAAGATAGTGATGTAATTTGGAAATTCAAAGGAGACTCTATTTATAGTTTAAATAACCAGAACAAATCTGTCGTTTTTTGCTAATCAAAAAATTCTGACGATATGCATCATTGTCAGTTACACCCAGATATATTGCTTCCCTGACACAATACGACATGTTAGTCTCGGTCTTTAGGCAAGGCAAGGCAAGGCAAGTTTATTTGTATAGCACAATTCAACAACAAGGTGATTCAAAGTGCTTTACAGAGACATTAGAAACAAGAACAAATAAAAAGCATGATTTAAAATTGAATAAAACAAGCAAATAAACTAACTAACTAGTTAACAAACAAACAAACAAACAAACAACAGTATATAAAATCAAAACAGATAAAATCAGAACAGTAGATAAAATCAGTAGTTAAATGTAAGTTTTGAAATTTAAGCTTAAAGTGTGGATTTGGTGCTTTATTCAAATGCAGCTGAGAACAGGTGAGTCTTCAACCTGGATTTAAATAAACTGAGTGTTTCAGCTGATCTGAGGCTTTCTGGGAGTTTGTTCCAGATATAAGGAGCATAAAAGCTGAATGCAGCTTCTCCGTGTCTGGTTCTGACTCTGGGAACTGATAAAAGACCGGATCCAGATGACCTGAGGGATCTGGATGGTTCATACTGGGTCAGGAGGTCATTGATGTATTTTGGTCCTAAACCATTCAGAGCTTTATAGGCCAGCATCAGAACTTTAAAGTCTATCCTCTGACGGACAGGCAGCCAGTGTAAGGACCTCAGAGCTGGACTGATGTGGTCCACTTTTTTGGTCTTAGTGAGGACTCGAGCAGCAGAGTTCTGAATGAGCTGTAGTTGTCTGACTGATTTTTTAGGTAGACCTGTAAAGATGCTGTTACAGTAATCAAGCCTACTAAAGATGAATGCATGGACTAGTTTTTCCAGGTCCTGTTGAGACATCAGATCTTTTATCCTTGATATATTCTTGAGGTGATAGTAAGCTGACTTTGTTATTGTCTTAATGTGTTTTTCTAAGTTTAGGTCTGCATCCATCACTACACCCAAATTTCTCGCCTGGTTTGTGGTTTTTAGATGTATAGATTGAAGTTCTCTGGTGACCTGTAATCGTTTTTCTTTGGCGCCAAAGACTATTACCTCAGTTTTGTTTTTGTTTAGCTGGAGAAAATTGTGGCACAACCAGTCATTGATTTCCTCAATGCATTTACCAAGAGCCTGTACAGGGCCTCGGTCTCCTGGTGACATTGTGATATATATTTGTGTGTCATCTGCATAGCTGTGATAGTTTATTTTGTTGTTGTTTATAATCTGTGCCAGTGGGAGCATGTAGATGTTAAACAGAAGGGGTCCCAAGATGGAACCTTGGGGAACTCCACATGTGATACTTGTCTGCTCAGATGTGAAGTTACCTATTGATACAAAGTATTTCCTGTTTTCTACGTATGTTTTGAACCAGTTTAGTACAGTTCCTGAAAGACCTGTCCAGTTCTCCAGTCGTTTGAGTAATATGTTGTGGTCAACTGTATCAAATGCTGCACTGAGATCCAGTAAAACTAGGACTGACATTTTTCCACTGTCTGTATTCAGACATATGTCATTAAACACTTTGGTCAGAGCGGTTTCAGTGCTGTGGTTCTGTCTAAAACCTGACTGGAAGGCATCGTAGCAGTTATTCTGTTTTAAGAAGTAACTGAGCTGTTGAGAAACTGCTTTATCAATGATCTTACTTAAAAACGGGAGATTTGAGATCGGCCTGTAGTTGTTCATTTGTGTCTTGTCAAGATTGTCCTTTTTCAGTATAGGTTTGATTACAGCAGTTTTTAGTGATTCTGGAAACACACCTGATAATAAAGAAAAGTTGACGATCTGTAACAGGTCTGACTCTAAAGTCTTTGAGACCTTTTTGAAAAAACTTGTTGGCAGGACATCTAAACAGCAGGAGGAGGAGTTCAGTTGACCTAAGATGTCCTCCAGGTCTTTGCTGTTAATAGGTTGAAACTGTTTCATGGTGTTTAAACAGTTTTTTGGTGGACACAGTACATATCCTGGATCTGCTGTTGATGTACCAATTGCTTGTCTAATTTTTTGGATTTTTTCAGTGAAGAATTTGGCAAAGTCATTGCAGGCCATGGTTGAATGAAGTTCAGCTGCCACTGACACAGGAGGGTTTGTTAGCCTGTCAACTGTAGAAAATAAGACCCGAGCATTATGGCTGTTTTTAGTGATGATGTCAGAGAAGTAGGACCTCCTTGCATTCCTCAGTTGTAAATTATAATTGTGAAGTTTCTCTTTATAAATGTCATAATGAACCTGGAGGTTTGTTTTTCTCCATCTGCGCTCAGCTTTCCTACACTCTCTTTTTTCATTTTTCACCAGTGTGGAGTTTCTCCATGGAGACTTTTTCCTTCCAGAGATAACCTTCACCTTAATGGGAGCAATAGTGTCCATTACATTTAACATGTTAGCATTGAAGCTATTGACGAGCTCATTGACTGACCCTCTGGACAGGTCAGGTGTTAATGGGAAGACCTGGTTAAAAATTGCACTACTGTGTTCAGTTATACACCGTTTTGTGATCACTGTTGTTGATATATTTGTGTGGGCTGAGATTTTACTTTCAAAGAAAACACAGTAATGATCAGACAGGCCCACATCAGACACAGTAACCTTTGAAATGCTCAGGCCTTTGGAGATCAGTAGGTCAAGAGTGTGTCCTCTATTATGTGTGGCCTCTGTTACATGCTGAGTCAGCCCAAAGTTGCCCAGAGTGTTACTCAGGTCTTTAGTCCCTTTGTCCTGAGGGTTGTCCACATGAATGTTAAAATCCCCAGCAATAATTACACAGTCAAAATCAACACAGATCACAGACAGCAGTTCACTGAGGTCATTAAAAAAGTCTGTGCAGTATTTGGGAGGCCTGTAAACATTAAGAAACACAACTTTGGATGGGGCCTTCAGCTGTAAAGCCACATATTCAAAAGACTGAAAACTTCCAGGAGATAGCTGCTTACATTGAAATGATTCATTAAATAAGAAACAAAGAAACCTTCACATGTCTCGTGTCATATATTTGCAGGTCTGCTGGGCAGCACCCGTTTCATCGGCTCTTCCCGAAACTACAGCACCCTGCTGTTGGAGGAGGAGGCCAGGCTGCTGTATGTGGGAGGCAGAGGAGCACTCTACGCTCTCAACACATCCAGCATCTCCACACCTGCAAACCTCACAGTGAGTGCCAAGTTGCTGAGAAACACATAATTGCTGATGTTAAGACAGAAAAGCCCATTTCACGAGTTTTTCTCCCATTCGAAGGAGGAGAAACTAATAATAGCCTTTTTGATATTGAGCAAATCCCATTGTGTTCCACCAATTTTATGGCTATCGGATTAAATGCACCAGGCATTTATTCAAGGGTTACTGAAGTGAGTCAGAACTTAGTGACGCAGCCAGAAAATTAAGTCTGCTGTCCTTCTCTTTTCCTCCCCCTGTTTATCACACACATACACACACATACTTTCTTCTCTCTATCTGTTACTTTCTTTTCTATCTATAGGGCTTTTTATTTATCTGTTTGCCTCTCTTTATTTATTTAGCTTACGGAGTCATCCTTATTACCCTCCCATTGTTTGCAGATTGATTGGGATGCTTCCCCTGAACAGAAGAAGCAGTGCCTAAACAAAGGCAGAGACAATCAGGTAAAAGGCTGCAGCTTTGTTTTCTTCTCGGAAAAATCTCCCATCTTTATTTATTAGGTTAATATTGGAGAGCACAAGTGCAACTGCTCCATTTTGTGATGCTTGTGACAGCAACGAAACATTCAATACTTCCAGTTGTTTTGTAATTTCGTTTCCCTGAAACCCTGAGACACTAAACTGGAGGTTGAGGATTTAAAATAAATGGCACTCATTCATTCATTATTTTTATAAATTAGACCATATACATTAAGTAGAGGTTTTCTCCATCTTTTATTTGTTGTAGAGCAAACAAAAAACAAGATGTCACTAGAAAGGTCTGAAACTTCTGATTGACTGGGATTTTCTTTTTTTGGCAAAACCATCTCAAAGAATAACAGCTTGTTACAAACAAGGTATGCAGGAGAGGATCAGAAGACCACAGCGGGTCCCATTCCTGTCAACTAAGAACAGGAAACTGAGGCTAGAATTCAGAATAGAAGATTGGAAGAATGTTACCTGGTCTGAAGAGCTACGTTTGAATGTCGCAGCAGAAATCGTGACTCATCAGCCATTGTTTAAATGCCAGAGCGTATCTGACTATTGTTGCTGACCATGTCCATCCCTGTATGACCACATGGTATCCACCTTCTGATGGTTGCATCCAGCCATGAAATGGCATGTGACAAAGCTCTAATTATCTCATACTGGTTCCTTGAACAGGACGATGAGTTCAGTGTGCTCAAACTGGCCGTAACAGTCTCAATCCAATAGAGCACATTTGGGATGTGGTGGAACTGGAGATTCACATCATGGATGTGCAGCAAAAAATCTGCAGTGGCTGTGTGATGCTATCTCGTCAGTATGGACCAAAATCTCACAGAAATGTGTCCAGAACTTTGTTGAATCTGTGCCACAAAGGATTAAGATAGTTCTGGGGGGGAAATGGGATCCAAACTGGTACTAGCAAGGTGAACCTGTGTGCTTTCCAGTTTGGGCTGCCTTAGCTGGTGAATTTTATTGAATATAGACAGATTAGCACCTACTCCATTTAAAACAGTCACATTTCAAAATAAAAGTTGGCAATAGATTCTCATGATGACCAGTGACAGAGATCATCTGTATCTAATGAAAGAAAACATATCCCCATAAACCTTCAAAATAAGAGCTTCCTGTTTATGGAACCTATTACCATTAAATATATTACTGAGTGACTCTTACCACTTCCTTGCAAGCACTGTTTAAAATTTGTTAAAAAACCAACCAGACTTGTCATCATGCTTAGCTAGTGCATATTTGCCTTTCTTTTTTTCCAGTTTTGTCAGTTTGCCTCCTTTATGGCTTTTTCTTTGTTATCAATAATGTAATGAGAGTTTATGTAACTTCCTTTTGAACTGCCTGTGCTGTGTAATAGCATTAATGTCATCTGTATTGTATTTGATTTATTTTGCATGCTTCCTTCTCTGCTCTCTAAAGCTTTTCCTCCCTATCTTTGAAAGGTTATTCTTTTATGTTTTATTGTTTTTAACACCCGGGAAACAAATTTATTGACTGATTATTATGTATTGCCGCTGAGAAAAACAAGCAGATACACAACAAAAAACAAATCACTTCATTTTACTGTGTTCTCTGCAGACAGAGTGTTACAACCACATCCGCTTTCTGCAGCGATACAATGAGACTCACCTGTACGTCTGTGGAACGAACGCCTTCAGACCGCTCTGTGCTTATATCGTAAGAGATCCTGAGTTTTTTATGTCAAGTAAAATTGTGACAAGAATTGAAATGAAACAACTTATTATGTGTTCTCAATCTTTTTTTTTTTTTACAAGGATGCAGAGCGTTTCAGCTTCTCCTCAGGTTTTGAGGAAGGCAGAGACAGGTGTCCGTATGACCCAGCAAAGGGATTCACTGGCCTCATCATAGGTAAGTCCAAATGCAATTTATTTTATTCTACAAACCATCCTGCATTATGTTTGTCCTTGGGGATCTTATTTGTAAAGGCCTCTGGGCAGTAAAGGTTTACTGTTCTCACACATTATGGTGGCATAGTGGTGCGGAGGTTAGCACATGTTTGGAAGGATGTTCTGAGTTTTAATCTGCTGCTCATCTGTGGAATTTACAATTAAATCAATGAAATATTGATTTCCCATCCTCACCCATCCATTGGTGTCCTGGCTCCACACTAAATTGGGTTATACATTGGTTTATCTGTCTCCATCTGCACTTGTGGACACCTGAGAATCACCTCAACTTAACTTGGAAGTGTTTGGACACAGAAAAAAAAATCACCAGCTGGAGGGAGAACGGATGTTCAAGCCCAGAACCATTTTGCTGTGAGGGGACAATGCAAACCTCTGTAACAGCATGTTGCTGATATGCATATACACAGCATATTACATAATTTTTTATATAACTTGAATACTTAGTAGAACTCTAAAATCTAAGAATGAATGCAGTTTCCTTCCAGCAGTTCTCTGTGCCTCCAGTCTTTTTTGTGATTTTTTGCCTCATAATCCTGTTGCTGTCCTCGTAGTCATTTCCATTTATGACTTTTTGAAGTAGTTTCGGATTTGACATTTTGCTTGCCCTTTGCCAGAATGATTTGCTTTGCTGTCTCATCAACACATCAGCAAATGACCTTGACTTTTTGGATTAAAGCTTTGGAATCTGGACTTTCACAGTAATTTCCTGTATCCTGCATTTAGGTCCTCTTTCACAGTCTGTCACCTGATTCTGCACTTTAAAATCCATAAGAGAAGTTATGGAAAATATTTTATATTGTTTATCATGCTGATGTCATAGTTTTGAATGAAACTCAAATCCATTTTCAAATACTTTGTTAGAACTGTGCTACTGTGAGGTTATAATTAGGCCCAGCAGTGTTTTTAAAACTTCTAACGTCATCATACTAAGGGTCTGTGAAGACTCATCAAATCACAGTGGACCCAGAAGGGCAAGGGGAACTTGTGGGATTTGTTTCAAATGCAAGCAAGGTCACAATTACGTGATTTTTACCAACTCAAACAGCTTAAGTCTTTAATTAGTTTTGCTGGAAATGTGAATGCTCCCTCATGTATAATTGCTTGACAACCATCATGAACATTTTTAAGGATTACAGCAAGCGTTAACTGTGCAAAAGTGCACCCTGATTTTTGGATTAGATCACACTTTTAGATGTAGCATAGATAATCAAACACTGTCTTTATTAGACAGTTTAAGCATACTAAATTTTGTCTAATTATCGTTACAAATACACAAGTCATAGGTCATACTGTTTCCACTTCCTCTGCAGTCCACTGAATGCTTTCATTTACATGTGATTAAACTTTGATATCTCAATATCTTTCTTTTTTAATCCATTTGCCACCAATTCATGCTTTTAATCTTTTAATTAGATGGTGAGATGTTCACAGCCTCTCAGTACGAGTTTCGCAGCTCTCCAGATATTCGCAGAAACTTTCCATTCCCCACACTCAGGACAGAGGAGGCGCCCACCCGGTGGCTTCTGGGTAAATATAATCATTCATATGTATGTACATAATAGCTGCTGTAAGACGCTAGTTCAAAAAGGATGGTGTCCTTTTTCCAAATATTTCAATTGGGTTTTAAATTGGATTTAACTAAAAGTAGTAGAAAGGCAATATACCAATTGTAATTGTATTGCTTCTTGTGTAGAATTTTTTTTCTCTGGATGGACAGAATAGACGAATAGATGTGATGATAATGTGACATAACTAGCATACAGCAGTATTGTATCTCATCTTCTTGTAACAGCACTTCAATCCATTTTAAACTACCTCACACCCAAACAAGATCTGATATTTTTTTGTAGATATATTTTTTTCTTTGCATAGTAGAGTTTGAACTTGCATTTGTGCATGCAGTGGCAGTTTATGTTCATGTTGTTGTCCCAGAGTCCAACAGACTTTTCTGACTGATATGGTTTTCCGCATATTCAGCTATATTCAGACATTTCACTTTATTTTTTGAGTCTTTTATTGATATTTTATAGTTTACTGATTCCAATATTCATTGCAGTTTCATATTGAGAAACATCATTTTTAAGCTATCAAACTATTTGCCGCATACATTACAGTCGAAACTTCTTCCTCATTTCTATTCTGAATGAGTCAGCCTCTTTTCCTGCTTTAAAAAAACTCCCATCAAGTTAGCAATGAATGTAATTAGTTGTATAATCGCAGTTGTGGCTTTAATTTTGTTTTTTTAGTATTGCATAACTTTTCTTCCTTTTAGTGTTCAAAAATAAAATAAACAATAACAACAATAAAACATTTTATTTATAGTTGCTTTCAAGACACTCAAGGACACCTTACAAGCAATTAAATTGCGAATTGTTTATTTATTATCTGCATTTCATACAGCATTCCTGTGTTTTGGGTAGTGGGGTTGCAGTTCCTCTTTCAGTAGAATATTAATAGACCAAACCTCATTGCTATGTTGCACATTTTTATTACATCAGATGTTTTTTTGTCATAAAAAAACAACAGATTCACTTGTAGAATAAAAATCACAAGGAAAAAAATTGCACCGCATTGCAGCTCTAACTGACTTGGTTGTGGTGGTTCAATCATACTTAAAGGCTCCATCTTTAGTTTCCAAGGAGACACTTTCTAGGCTGCTAATAGGTTTCTTTTTGGACATGTGGATGTGTGCGTGTGATGTGTTTGTGTTTGTGTGCACAGAGGCAAATTTCGTGGGATCTGTGCTGCTGAAGGAGAGCATCAACAGCTCTATCGGTGATGATGACAAGATTTACTTCTTCTTCACTGAGAGAAGCCAGGAGCAGATTGCCTACCCGAGCCAGACCAAGGTGTCCAGGGTCGCCAGAGTGTGCAAGGTCAGAAAGACCAGTTAACCCAAACACTGCTATCTATAATCGCATTAATGCTTTCACTGGGTTTGAAACGGCTTTACAAGTGCCTGCAAGGTCACAGAAAGAAAGGGTTGAAACAAGGGAGGGTAAAAGTTACCAATCATTCAAAGTGAAAAATGGTGGGATTATTGAATGGTTTTTGTCAGTTGCACAGAATGAATGTAAATGGATTTCAGAGGACGTTCTTGTTTCTCAATGAGCTGCCACGCTCCTCTCGCTGTAATATCAATGCTAAATCAGCCAGCAGTTGGTCGTCTCTAATCACAGTTTCTTCACTGACAGAGGTTCTCTCTCTGTGCCACTGTTGCCAGGCAAAGTACAAGTCCACAAACCTCCACCTCCAATGGCAAACCCTCCCCCTTACTTTATTGCCATATCCCCATCTTCAACTCCGCCTTCTCCTGCTCTTCTTCCTCTACTTCCCATCTCACCTCATTTCACTTGCTGTCAGCATTCCCAGTCTAGACAGCATGCCCAGCAACCATTCCTAGAGGTTACTCTTGCTCCTTTTCCTCCCGCTTGTCATTTATTTTAGCCATTCATGGGGGTATAATTACCATCACGGTGTGCTTTTGTAGGCATCAAAAGAGTAAGTCAATGACTCAGCTGGTGAAATGAAGCAGTTGTGTTTCATTTTTTGTGATCCTGTGAAAAGGATTTAAGTGAATGAATGAGAGAACACTAACAGGAAAACCTACTGAGCAGGAAATTTTTCAAAGATTTTGACATGGTGTGAATTCTCTGTTATGTACTTGTAGAGTTTTGTTTCCTTTTTTTAATATATCATTTACTAATGTTCATACTTTCATTATTATTTCTCTTTAGCTTTTTTTTCTCTAAGTTGTGCTTCCTTGTCTCCTCTGTCCTACGTCATCTTAGTTTCAATTCCTAAAATGCAACAGGAGGAGAGAGGACAGAAGGAAAGAAGTGGTTTGCCAGAAGAGCTGTACTTGAGGATGCACAGGTTTATAGAGGAATATGCTGGAAAATATACAGTAAATAATCGCTGAAAGATGATATTATAAAATACAGCAGTAGTTTATTGTTTTGTTTGTGCATAACAAAAGAATTTATGGTGCAGCTGTGCCACACGTCTTTTTGACCTTGTGCTGCTGTTAGTTTTATAATAATGTTTCGAAGCTTATCTTGGGAAGATGTTATTGTGGACACTGACATGAATGCAATGTGGCTTCAAAGAGAAGACAAAAGCCAAAGTAATGGCTCTAAGGGGAATCCAAATTTTTAATCAAAAGAGGAAATAAGCAGCCAGTGAAACACACAATAGAGCACAGTACAACTATAAGGAACTCTGGAACGCTTGATAATCAAGATTATTTGAGTGTACTACAGAGCAAGCTATGTTGAGCATAAAGTCAGAATTTTTTATGTCACAAAATTGGCTGTCTTTTTATGTGGTTAAATCACCATGGTAACATGTGCTGAACGCATAACCTGGTTGGGAGGAGGCTATGGTCAGTTTCAGCTTAAAACAGGTTTTCCGTGAATTTTTAAATTACATTTGTTAAACCTACTATAGATTCTCAGCTGGGTGAATAGAATAGAATAGAATAGAATAGAATAGAATAGAATAATCCTTTAATTGTCCCACAAGGGGAAATTTGGTTGTATCAGCAGCAAAAAACACACATATACAAAAAGAACAGGACACAGAAAACAAACAAAAACATGAATGTGTCATGTATGTCCAAGTTTTTAAGCAATATATTACTGACATCATGAGTTAAGTAAAAACTGTCGTACTTGACTCTACTCTGCTGTTAAGTCTGTTTTGCACTGCTGGAATAGCAGCGTTATTCTTTTGTCTTATTTCCATCAGTATTGCATTTTACTGTTACATCTTTTATGCTCCTTTGTGTTCTTTATAAACATTTATCACCATTTTATTATCAACGCTTTCATCTGATAACGTGTCTGATTGGTGTAGGTGTCACTCATGGGGATCATGTTGTGCTGAAGAGTCAATATGATGTGTGAAACGCTCCTTTTTATGTGAGCGTGCACAGAGCCAGGCAGAAAGCCCAGCTTAACACAGAATGTTGATAACTGCCATTGTCACACCCCTTATCCCTGACTGGGGTTTTAGGATTTGTCAAGCCTGCTAATACAAAGTAAGCATGGCTGTGTTGAACTTCCTTCATGGTTCCCAGGCAAGTTGCAAAGGGGGGTGAGTGCTTAGCAGACTGGACTCAGAAGAGTGATTAGGGAATAAGTAACAGGGATGGAACATACATGCATTTAGGGTAAATGGCATTTATTTGACATTGATGTGTCAAGTTTTAATTGTGTGACAGCAATGGCACAGTTAATGGTGTAGAGAAAATGACTAATAGTGCTTAAAAGTGCCAATTTTTTAATTCATTTTTCATATAGGCTCATAGTCCACATTAAATTCCCTTAATAGAGAGTAATAAATGATCTGGCTCTCTGTGTGTTGGCCCTGTGATGGACTGGCATCACAGCGTCCGGGATGTATGCTGTTTCTCACACCATGAAAGCTGGGAAAAGTTCCAGCCCCCTTTGACTACTAAGTTAGATGAATGGTTGAAAAAATAGAGATAAATGGGTGGATGGGGGGTGAGTGAATGATTACCGGTGTCCATGTAATTTTATTCATACAATACAAACAGCAGCAGCATGAGTTTGTTGCTTTTCAATTATGTATACAGTACACAGATAGTCTGGACACTATTTTCACTGTAAGAGTTCATTGAAAAAAAGCCTCATGTTTTGGATCTTTTAGTATGAAAAACAGGTTGCTAAAGGTTTAAACACCCAGTATTGATTTTCACATCGCTGTCTGCTGTTGGTCTTTTCCCTAAGTGTCTTTGCTGCTTTGCTGAAAAAACACATCATTTTATTTCCATTAAAATGATTCTCAAGGACCTCTGTTGAGGATATTTCTCTCTCTTTTTGTCCTGTTTCCACTGGCATTGAATAATAAAGTTGTAAAATACCCCAATACCCCTGTGTTGCTGCAAGCTTTTGTCCCAAAAGCTCATTAAACAAATGCAGGGAGCTCATTTTTGAGCATTTCTTGCTCTCTTACTTTTCAAACCCATATACACACTCACTGTGTCTTGTCTTCATTCTCACAGCATTCGAAAGTAGTCATTTCTGGAAATAAGGTCTGGGCTCTTCCTCTCCCTTCACCAGCACTGTGGAGTTGTCAGAGCAGTCGAGTGTAATAACTCAGTCTGAACTAGGCCACGGCAGCACATGCAGATGTCGAGTGGTCCCCAGCTCAGCCCCCATGGCGGCCAGGCACCACGCTGGTTGATGGCAGATCCACAGATAGTGACGGCTCTGGCAGTAGCCCCTGGCCTGAAACCACTGACGACTTGCCATTTTTGAGTTGCCTAGCCGGTTGTCCTCTTCTGCTTCTCACTTCCCAGCCAGACAGCTTCTACTTCCTCGCCAGTCATGCCTACTTTAACAAAGAAGAGACATGATGACATGAAAACAAGACCATTGCAAAAAGCAGAAATAGGTGCCAGTTTGACATTATTTAACATTTTTCTTGCTATACATCTCCAGTAAAGAGAATGGTGCTGTAGTTTTAAGTTGTTGTTGTTGTTTTTCTCAGTTGTATTTTGAGAATACACTGCAGCACAGGCTCATCTAGGGTTAATTCCCCCTCTGGTATGCTTGGATTCTTCACTATTACTGCCTTAAATTTACCTCATGACAGCCCAGTGACCCTGACTGTGCGTTGATTGACAGAGACTGTAATCTGCCATTGCATCCCTTTAGCTCTTCCCACAGTAATAACCTGCTATCATCTCTGTAAGAAATGCTTATTTGTTGCTTTCAAGTCTCTACAGATTTCCTTCTGTCAAATGAATGAAATTTAAAGATTGGATTCATCTGTCTGCACTCCTTTTCGTCTCTTCTTTCATTCGTCTTGTGCCATAAATTGAATTGGTATTATTGACAGAACTGCTCCTAAGGTTTTAAGTGTATATCTTATGTTGATTTACTTTGGCTTTCTTGTGTGGGAGGCCAATGCAGGCAGAGGCTTTTGATGAACAACAGATGTCCCCTAAAGCCACAAATAAAGAAAGATGAGAACCTCTAATACAGACAAACAAAGAAAAAATCGAATCCATCTCTTTTTTCATCTTATCTAAATGAGGTGTGCCAAATTACTCTTTTAGGGAGAAAAATGTCTTACAGCCTTACCTCCCACTGCTTCTGAAATGCAATCAGAGAAATGTGCTACACTAGGGACACTGAGTTTGAATACCAACATTCAGCTCCTCCCTATATATTCATTATATCTGCATAATCTCAATTGGATCTAATCTTTTCTTATATAAATGCACTGTTTGTGCATCACCCGCCTCATTAAAATCATTGTGTTGTTTATCTTTACATCAATTAATTCCACCTCTGTCTTCTCTCTCTGCAGACTGACTGGGGAGGCCAGAGGACTTTGCAGAGGAAGTGGACCTCGTTCCTCAAGGCTAGAATGGTGTGCTCAGTCCCAGAGTATGAGCTGCACCTCAATATCCTGCGTGACGTGTTCGTCCTGCAGGAGCGAGACGCTCGCAGCAGCATTTTTTATGGTATCTTTGGTCTGGAATGGTAAGAGCTGATTTTGACTCATTTATGCTCTACAAACATGTAGTTTGGGTTTTTTTGCATGAAAGAATATTGTGATGTATTAGATCAAACTAGAAACTAGTGATTAAGATCATTAATTCATGTATGTATGCTTGTTTCTATAAAAAACAAAACATTTTTTGTAATCTATAAATTAAAACTTCAAGTTATTATCAAATATCAACTTACAAACCCAAACATCTGAGAACATTTGTAGAATTCATGCAAAGATCCAAACTTTGAGAACAATTTTCAGAATATTTCTTGGTATAGCAAGAAGCATCAACTTCCTGAAAATAACTACTGAGAGCCAAACTCAAAGCCCTCAGCACCCATTGCATATGGGCAGCAAACAATTTTATGGCTTTGAACCATAGATGGATGTCTGAGAAGTGAAGTGACGAAGAGTGAAAAATGAATCTGCAAACTTTTTAATGGTTACCAAGGGCGCAGCTTCTCTAAGAAGTCTATGAGAAAATGTCCAGTCTTTGCTGTTAGTGTGGCCTCAGTAGACTGTTTTGTGAGAAGTCTACAGTCTCAGCTGCCCAATTCCAATCCATATTATATGCAACATGGTATTTAATTGGTGCATTATGGTCCCAACATTACTGTAAACTAAAAAAAAGATCATCTGTCACTGTCTTTAGTTTTCTGTCAGATCTTGTATACACCTGGCAATAGCCAGAATATTTAACTTTTCTAATATTTGGTGTGACTGTGTCATTATATCTAATCAATGGTTGAGAAAAGGAACTTACTTAATTTTCCAGTATTTTTAAACCAAGCAAAAGTCTTGAACAAGAAATAGTTTCCCCAGCCTGTTTTTTTTTTGTGTGCGGGGCTGTCACTGACATGTATTAGCTTAATGAGGTACTGTAATTGAGCTGGTCAATAATGCACATAGTTACAACTTTTAATAATCACTCAGTGGGATAAGATGGTCAGATTTAAACATCCTTTGTTTAGGACCATTTCAGGAGCTTGAGTCCAGTGAGCTGAAGCTTTAAAAATAAGGTTAAATGTAATGGAATATAGTGCAGTGTGTGTAGGAGGGGATCCCATAAATCTGAATGCTTATCTGCATTTCTCCTCTCTGAACTCAGTCAAGTAGTTTTAAAGTGGAATGTGCAGCATGTGAAAACAGAATATATCTGCAGTCAAACACTGTTTGCTCAGTGGTTTTCCTTTTTTCAGATGGCTTAATTATACAAACTTTTTTGTTTTCTGTTTATTTTGTTGTTTCTGAGCTACTTAGGTTTTACATTTAAAAAAGGTTTTAATGAATAACCTGCCAGCCTCTGAGTATCACACTAATTTACAATTTAAACACTCATTTAAACATTCAGCTCTGAAAAAAAAAAAATATTTGGAAGCAGAAAGTGAACAGATGTGAGTGTATAAAACTTGGGACTGTGCCAGTGTGTCCGCCTGTGCTTGGATGGCCAAAACTGTGTGGACACTACACTCAATAATGACCATTATCCTGTTACTATAAGAGGTAATGCAGCCTAGCCGAGGGCACAATCTCCTAATCAGACACAAGAGATTTAGTGAGGACCAGGACTCATGTCGTGGGATAAAGTCAAACTCGCACCTTTTGGGATGTTTAAGTTCATTCTAAAGATTTTGCATGAGGTTGTCAGAGCTCTGAGCAAACCATCCAAGTTCTTTTATTCCAAAAGGGGAAAATTATTTCTTTATTGCATTGTGTTGCATCAAGACGTAAAAAACAGAGAAACAAGAATGTGATATTCAGCTGGAAGTAAATGTGATGTTAATTCCTCTTTTGAGAGACCACGAGATCTATTTTATTCAGATGATGAACAAAACGATGTTTCTTCCCCAAACATGTAATTCAGAGATTAACTAATCAACCAATAATCCTTTAACACGACTCAATTAAGTCATTAAATTAAGTAAAACTGCTTGTGGTTTGTGCTTCTCTGTTTGGGGTATTTGCTGCTTTTCCCTGTGTTATGTCGTCGCATACTAAATATTGTTGGATTTTACACTGGCTGTCAGACAAATCCAGCCATTTCAAGATATCTTTTGGTGCTCTGGATCTTTTCTCTACATTCTGACACCGTCAAGATTAGATGATTGATCGTAGAAGTAATTGGCAGATTAACTGATAATGAGAAAAAAGTCATTCTTTCAAATCCTAGGTGAGTTCTTATCAACAGAAAGCCAAGCTGCGGTGAGAGCTGATGTGTGTGTGCGTGGGTGTGTGTGTGAAGATGACGACTGCCAATGGAAAATGTGATGTGATCTGAGTGTGTGTTTATGCTGATATGCAGAGTCATGCTGCATAAAACTGTCCCAGGGGTGTTTAGATTCTGATGGTGAGGATAGCATTGCAATGAGACATCTATTATCTATTTCTCCTTTGCTTCTTTCCATTTTCCCACTGCTGTAGTTTAGTGGATATCAGTGTGTGTCCTCTCATTCACTGCAGGACTGCAGTTCATTCTTTCCGTCTTTCTTGCCCTTCATTTCTTTTGTCTTTTTTTTTCCACTTTTGATCACTTTCTTTCGTTCTTTCTTTATTGCTAACTTCCTTTCTTTTTTGTCTTTTGGTGGCTTTTGGGCCGGCGCAGTGGTCGCCCTATGATAGCTGGAATAGGTTCCATCTGCCTGACAACCCTGAATAGGATAAACAGAAGATTGATGTCTAGTTTCTTTCTTCATTGGTTGCCAGCTTTCTTTCTTTGTTTCTTGTTTCTTGGTTGTTGCTTTCATGTTTTTATCTCTCTGTCTTGATTACTCTAGCCTTCCATCTTTTGTGGTTTGCAGTTTTCTAGGTGTCCTATTTAGTTGTTGGCTTTCTTACTTTTTTCTTTTTTGGTTGCGTTCATTCTGTTCTCTTACGTTCTGTTTTGTCTTTTGTTGCTTTTAATTTCTTTCTTTTGGCCATGTCCACTCTAATACGTTGAAAACGCATCTTTTTCTCTCCGTTTTGGCCTTCCGTCCACACTGAGACATTTTTGGTCAAAGAAAACTGAGCTTTTTGAAAACGCTTTCCAAAGTGGATAGATTTGAAAACGCCATTTCCGCGTCGCAGTGTAAACAGCGAAACCGGAGCCTTTTCGAAAACGGTGACACATTTAAGTCATGTGACCAATTAAACTATGATAGCGGAGGGCATTACACAGCAGTTGTTTTGTTTGCTCTCAATTTTGACTGCCCTATTAAAGATTAATATCAGTTTGTACCTGCTCCAGATAGCTTTTCTTCAAATTCTTTAAGTCTCACTCGCTTTTGCAACATTGTACTTTTGTGTTACTCGCAGCAACAGCTCCACCTCATTGTCAGTCCATTTAAAAAACTCGCGATGCTTTTCCTCAAAATTTTGACGCGACGTGTCGAAGAGCTGGAAAGTAAATAAACGACAGACAGAAATGAGGCTGGTTGATACGCATGCGCAGTACTGGAACGTAAGGGTTTTGTGTGTGGACGCACAACTCTGTGAAAACGCATGAAAACAATAGTGTGGACGCGGAGCATTTTCAGACGTATACGCCATTTTCAAATTTATCCAGGCTAGTGTAGACATTGCCTTTCTTTCTTTCTTTCTTTCTTGCTTTCTTGCTTTCTTGCTTTCTTGCTTTCTTGCTTTCTTGCTTTCTTGCTTTCTTGCTTTCTTTCTTGCTTTCTTTCTTTCTTTGTTATTACACATGTATGAGTAGTAGTCATCACTATGCATCAGACACACATGTGTAAGAATGACTAATCCCCTGAGGTGTACTTCCTGGTAGTTTCAAGACACATTCTGGTCTCAGTTCGCTCTTATTTTCCTCACTTTGATGCTTTTGAAGACTCTGATGACTACACAATGGCCTAAAGAGTGTGACAAAGACATTTTCCATCCATTACTAATCTCACCTTTAGGGCTCAAGGTTAAGGTTTACCATGCAACTAATCAACTAATCACTCATACTGTTGGACAAAGTCTTTTTCTTCTTCTTTTTCCTCACAGCTGCAGGACCAAAACCACAAATAGGTTGTTTTATTTATGACTCACAAGGAGTGGGTATTTTTGCACTGTATGCTAGTGTTGAAAACGCATCCCTCTGGAAGAGATAAAGGGGTAAAATTACACACCTGTCAGTGACGTCACTCCCACATGCCAATGTGAAAAGGAAAAAACCCACCATAATACCCACAGTTTTCATAGAATAAAGAGTCAGCTAGTTAACCTTTTGCCTGTCAGTGAGGCCTGATGATCTGTGATGCTTTTGAAATTCAATCCAGCCGTTTTTCAACTTTGAGTCATTAATCCTGAGTGTGTCCCCTGGACATGTCTTTGGGGTGTTGGGGATTGTGTTACAGGAAGAATATCAAAGCGTCTGCTATCTGCCAGTACGCCTTCTCAGATGTGCAGAAGGTTTTCGAAGGGCCGTACATGGAGGTGCAAGACTCAAAATGGAGGGAGTACACAGGAAAAGTCCCAGATCCAAGACCCGGCTCTGTAAGTTTTAAAGCATTAACCTTCTCTCCACCATCATCAGCGATTGTTATGTTCTGTATTTTTAGTCATTTTTTCTGTCTGTATCTTCAGTGTATAACAGATCTGCACAGGTCCCAGAACATCAACTCGTCTCGAGATCTCCCAGACAATGTCCTCACCTTCGCCAGAAGGCACCCGCTGATGGCCAAACAGGTGCACCCAATAGGTGTGCGCCCCCTCATGTTCAAAAGAAGTGTCAACTATGTCAAGATAGCAGTGCACAAAGAGCCGGCACTGGATGGAAATATTTACACTGTTCTGTTTTTGGGAACTGGTGAGTTTCATACAAGAAATCCAATGAAATGACCAAATAAACACCATATCTGCATTTAGCAGTGCCATGAAATAACAATACACCGCATTCCAAATTATTATGCAAATTGTGTTTAAGTGTCATAAAGATGAAATAAGTTGTTTTTCAATTAAACCCATGGATGGAATAAAGATAAAGATAAAGGCCCCAGGGCAGCTGTGGCTACAACTGTAGCTTGCCTTCACCAGTGTATGAATGTGAAAGTGAATGAATAGTGGTATTGTAAAGCGCTTTGAGGGGTCCGGAAAAGCACTATATAAATGCAATCCATTATTATTATTATTATTATGAAGGTTTCCGCCAGACAAATACATCAGATTAAGAGAGCAGCTGCTAAAAGGCCATTACAAAGCAGCAAACACATATTTGAAGCTGCTGGTGCCTGTGGAGCCCGGCGAACATCAAGGTGTAGGATCCTCCATAGATTTGCAGTTGTGCATAAACCTTCTATTCGGCCATCCCTAACCAATGCTCACAAGCAGAAACGGCTGTGGTGGGCCCAGAACTCATGAAGACTAATTTTCAAACAGTCTTGTTCACTGATGGATGCAGTGGTGGATGGTTGGTGGACGGCCACCATATCCCAACAAGGCTGCATCGTCAGCAAGGAGGTGGTGGAGTCATGTTTTGAGCCAGTATGTGGAGTTTCTGACTGACCGCTTTCTTCCATGGTAGAAAGAGAAGAACTGTGCCTTCTGCAACACAACCATCTTCATGCAAGACAATGCACCATCTCATGCTACAAGGAATACCTCTGCATCATTGGCTGCTATCTGTGTAAAAGGAGAGGAACTCATGGTGAAATAGTGGTGGAACTAGAAATGGAGACTATAAAGCAATCAGCATAGCGTTTACCGAGGTATTAAATCAAGTGAAAACTAGGGTCAATCTTTTTATTATCAGTGGATTTTGCCCCTGCTAGTCTTTAGAAAGAATTGTCACTAGCATGAGTTTCAGACTGAGTGGCTACATCAGTCTTGTTCATACAGCCAGCATTTTGTTATATTCACATCTCAGTTTAACTCAACAAGGTTTTCTCTGTTGTTGCAGATGACGGCTGGCTGCATAGAGCTGTGGACATCGATGGAGAAATGCATATCATAGAAGAGCTGCAGCTGTTTGATGAACCACAGCCCATAGAGAGCCTGGTCATCTCCTCAGCTCTGGTAGGTTTAAATATATCTACAGTAAAACTGTACGTTAACAGAATAAGGATTTATATCTAAATGAAAATGGGCAACCTTTGCGCCTAAATCCCTGTCATACCCCAAAAAGGTTGTGGAACTCTTCCCTTCTCCACCGATTAATAACTGATGATTAAAGAACAAATACACTGTCTATACTGAAGGGCATTACAATATTTAACATGAGGAAAAAATCTTCCAAATATGCTCCTGTTTTACAGAGGAGTGTCTATGTTGGGTCGCACTCTGGAGTCGTGCAGGTACCGATGTCAGCCTGCAAGAGGTACACTTCCTGTTATGACTGTGTGTTCGCCAGAGACCCCTTCTGCGGCTGGGATGGGAAAGTGTGTGTGGAAATATCTTCACGTGCACAAAAGTAAGGGCACATGCACTCAAAAAAAAGAATATTTCCAGTAAGGACACAGACTCAATGTATTTTAGTGTCACACACATGCATAATTACACAATGCATGCAAAAAAAAAATGGGGTTACAGAGATCTGGCAGAAAACAAACAAGATACATTTGCTTTGCTCTTCCATAGATCCTGAATCTATACTTCCCTAAACCTTCTCCACAGTTCCACCTGCTCTGTAGTCTCCGATTTTTCCTAATTTTGTCATATTCTGTTAACTCTATATCTATTTTTTTACATGAGCTGAAAAATTGAGCATAAAATGTACTTTTTATTTAGATTTTATTTATTTTTTTCTAATGTAACTGTTAAATAATGTGGTGAACTGCTCATAACTGATGGCATGTTGATTTAACATAACATTACCATCAAGCCCTCTGGAAAAATTACAGGAGATTAGGGAGAGGTGAATAAGATGATTAACTTTTTGTGCTGTACATTTTTGCATTACATGACCTTTTTTAGCTTATGTTTATTTCTTCCTTCTGGGCCAAACAATACCAGAGCACAGTTAATTATTTATACAGCTTCTGTATCCCTCCAACAAATCTTCTATGAAAGCAGGTCTAAGACAATGTAGTTGACCTGGATTTTTCTCATCAGCTCTGTTCAGCTCAGCAGGAGCTTCGCACATAATGGGAAGTTTTGAATTTCAAGTACGCACACACACAAAAAAAGCCCCCACCCATTTGGATATGATTTCAATCTTTATGTCTCATGTAGCTCTGCATGTAGAACGGAAAAACAAACAGGGTGGAAGTGAGTGAAATCGTGTCTTTCCTCTTTCAGTAACATTTTACTTTACATATCGCCATCTGAAATATTTACATGAGAGAAACTGGTACAACTGGTACAACACAATAATTAAAACTTTGAGAGTATTTTGTCAATATTAAATAAATGCTAATGTACACTCACCAAACCTTTATGAGGAACACCTTGTTAGTACCATTTGGACCCCGTTTGCATTCAGAGCTGCCTTAACTCTCCGTGGGATATATGCCAATAAAATATCCCCCACATTACACCACCAGCAGCCTGAGCTGTTGATATAAGGCAGAATGGATGTGTGCCTTCATGTTCTTTACTCCAAACTCTGATCCTATGAGTTCTAGTCGTTTTCTATTCTTAGCTATCAGGAGTAGCACCTGGCGTGGTCTTCTGTTGCTGTAGCCCGACTACTTTAAGGTTTAACGAGTTGTGCATTAGATACTCTTCCACATTCCTTAATCGTAATGAGTGATTATTTGAGTTACTCTTGTTATCCTGTCAGCTCGAAGAAGTCTGGTTATTCTCTTTTGACCTTTGACTTGAACAAGGAATTTTCTCCCAGAAAATATTTTCTCTTTTTTGGCTCATTCTCTGTTAACTCTAGGGATGTTTGTGTGGGAAAATCCCTGTAGATCACCAGTTTTTGAAGTACTCAGACCATCCAACCTGGCACCAACAACCATGCAACATTCAATGTGCCTTAAATGAGCTTTCTTCCCCATTCCGATGCCCAGTTTGAACTTTAGCAGGTCAACTTGACCGTGTCCACAGGCTTAAATGTGCTGCATTGCTGCCACTTTACTGGAGATGGAGCTAATACTGTATGATATCACTAATCAGTTTTACAGGACTGTCAAACCATCCAGGTGTATCCTATCTGTTGCCCAGCATCAGGTGTAATAGGCTTCAGGACATGCAGGTCTATGCAAAAATTGCTAAGTTAGATTCCTCCTTTGTTTACTAGGAGCTTACCTGGATTTTGTAAATTAATTCCAGTGGAAAAAAAAGTGCACGTGGTACATGACAGTAAACAGGCATGCTTGTGTTCACTCTTTGCACTGGGGACTGTTTGTGCCTCTCTTCATTAACTCTGCATGACTGAGTAGCAGACATCTTAATCTCCATTACTGCAGCAGACACTTCGGCCCTCCCCGTGGATTTGTTTTATACTTTGGCTGCTGCATCACATCCAAAGAAAGTAGCAAAAAGATTTGGATGGTAATGCTTCCTTCTTAAAGCTTATTAAGTTACAATATCCATATTATTTCTTTGAAAAACATTTTGTTATAGTAATCCTTCTATAAAGGAGGAGATGGGGAATTTATCCCTAGTACTAATCCACAGTGGGCTGCATAAAAAAAGCATTTAGGTATCCTCCTCTTATTGCTGGGAACCCAAGCTATCTCAAGTTTATTTCTTTTTATGATATTAAGGCTTTGCTGCAGAAATGGCTCAATATTTGCAGCTTTCAGGTAGTTTTGTGTCGAAATCTTGATTGGAGAAATCTTCTTTATGATATGGCAATCACGTTTCTGTTTATCACAGTTTTGCTGCATTTTTATACCTCGCTGTTATTTATGCTCTCAGAAGACACTCGCTTTTTACTCTAACGCTTATCTCTTAGTTTAATGAAGGTTAAATGCAAATTTTTCCTAATTACTATTGCAGGTCGAACCTAACCCAGGATATCTTGAGAGGGGTCAGGGGCTGCAAGGAGAATTCAGGAAATGGTACGTGTTGCTTCACACATTCACGTGCACTTCATTTCTACACTGTAAATCCATTATACCACAGCGTCTTTGTTCATTTTTAAAAAAGGTTAGTTCTTCATTTTACCTTACCATCCTTCCCACTTGATAAGTTTTTCTGACTCTCTCACAGATGATGGGGTTAAAAAATCTTCCTTCCATCTTCCTTCTCTGCCAGAAAACTAAAGCTTTTAGTATCTATTAAGGGATTTTATTAGGTGTATGTTCCCTACCCATCCCCCAGGTCCCAGCTTACACATTTTAATCAGTTCCTCTCTTGCTGGAGGTCAGACGGGCCTGCTGGCTGCACTGCAGAGCTCGCTACATTTAAAGCAGCTTATGAAATGTGATGGAAAGCGATGCTGGTGCTGTACACGTTGCTCACCTTCACTTTTAAATTGTAACCTTGGTGACCCGACATCTTGTATATTCATTGCTCTGTCTTCCTGCATTTGTGTCACACTGTTTCTCACGTTCTCACGTTCTCACGTTCCACTAGTCTTCTTCTGTCTTTTTCACTTCACTTTTCTTTTTAACTCCATCTCATGTCTCTTGTCCTCTTGTTTTTATCCTCAGTGGTCCATCGGAGGCGTTCTGTGATGTCGGGTGACGACGTGCTACTCCAGTGTGAACTACGCTCCAACCTGGCAACTCCACGCTGGACGCTAAACGGCAGGGAGCTCCAGGGATACGACCTCAATTCGGGCTATCGGATCGGCACAGATGGCCTCCTGATAATCGGAGCTCGCACCCAGCAGAGCGGCATTTACCGCTGCTTTGCTCTCGAGAACTCAGTCTCAGTTCTGGTCTATCTCTACACAGTAAGGGTTCACACAGAGCCGTACTTCCCTGTGGAACCCACAGCCACAACTAACCCCACTACAATTTCCAGCCCGACTGTTTTCTCTACCGGCAGCCCCACTGAGCAGCCCTTGCCCTCGCCTCCTGCCCCACTTCCTTCAAGACCTGAGTTTCAGACCTACAGACACATGGAGGCCGTGTACATCTCTCTGGTGGCGGTTCTCGGTGGGCTTTGCTTGGTTTTGACTGTGGTCCTTCTTTATGTAAGCTTCTGCACTAGACAAGCCTCTCAGGATCGGAAGTTCTCCCAGCAAGGTCTCCAAGTCCTAGGTGCCTCTGAGAGAAAAAGGAGCTCCCACCTTGAACTTAAAACCATCTCAAGCCACTGCAATGGCCGTCAGGGTCGTCGGTCCATCTCAGTGCCGAGCTTTGGGGACCTGGGTGATGGCTTCCTCCAGATAGTGCCAGGTGAAGGCCAGATGTCTCCAGCTAAAACACCTCCTCCGGCTCCTCCTCTTCCCATGCCACCCCCGCTTCCCAACATGGACTATGCCAACGGGCTCTCGGCCACTCTGCCCAGCGTGCTGAGGAAGATGAACGGAAACAGCTACGTGCTGCTGAGGCAGGCCGACCCTGACGGTATGTCCCCGCTCTACCATTCCTTCACAGAGGAGCTCAACAGGATCCTGGAGAAAAGGAAACACACACAACTGGACTTGCAACCCGATGAGAGTTCCATCTAGGACACCCCTCTTATGCTTCATCCCACTGTTATTTATTTTTACCCTAGAGGTGATCCGTACTTGTGGGGAAAAATGACTATTTTATGAAGTGCTGCTCTTAATTGCACAGAGTACCTGCAGGTCATGTCATAACTTGGTCAGAAATATTCAGCCTGTTGTGTCTTCGGTGACAAATGGCCCAGGATTTCACTAATCAGAGACTGCTAAAATGTGGAGCTGTGAAAAATTGCTACAACCAAGGAGCTTAAAGATGATACCTAAAGTGCAGACTCTCTGGAAGTTTCTGAAAGATGGCAGTCAGACGACAAAAAAGCCAATGTTACAAAATAGGACATGGATACAAAAACTAAATTAGGCCAGGAGGTGATCAAGCATTTCCGAGACTGTGGAGAGATTTAAGAAGTTTTATAACCATGTAATATTAGGTATCTGTGGAGCTTAAAGTGATAGTTCATCCAAACATGCTAAGCATTAGGCTATTTTGTATAAATTAAAAACATGGCCTAAGAACAGTAGCACCTAATGTGCTTACAGCTTTACCACCCAGTCCTGTGTATGAAGATGCACCTTTTTGTTGCTTGTGACTGTGTTTGTGGACTGGTATTATCACAAACTGCACAGTGAACCTTTCTATGAGGTAAAAGAAGCTTTTTCAAGTGGCTTTTTTGAGAAGTCCTAAAAACATATTGATGAGGAAGATTACAAAACGGCAAATGAAACAATCCATGCTCTTAGGATGAACAAGGTCATCACGGCTTAAGTAAGGAGGCATCCATGCCCCCTCTCGTCTTTTTTAAATTTTTATAAATGCACTAACCTACCAAACTAAAGACTAATAAAAGACCTATGTGGTGTGAAGGTAAAGTTCTGTGTATGCCCAGCAAAATAAAAAGCTACAAGAGATTTAAATTTGACCAATCTCTCCTTCAAGAATATCGCTTTAGGAAGCATTACAGCACTTTGAATGTGGCTGTTACTTTTAGGTTGCTGCTTGGAAGTCCCATTATACCCTCTTGCAGCTCTGGTTCTGTGATGTGTGGTGTCGAAACTGGAACCGATCATCTTGGATTTTTTTAGGAGAAGAGGATAATGTCAGAGGCAATCAAATCTGGCATGTGTGGCAGGTGTTTAGCACGGATTTTGTTGCTGTGGCTAAAAAAAAAGATTTTCTATAGACTGTTTAGATGGTTCATACCAGATGTCATCTCTCACATGCTTCAGGAGGTTAAAGTAAATATCAGTGTTGGAAAACTCTCCCTGAGAAATGACTAAACATTGAAAAACCCCACAAATGTCTCCTGGCAGCACCACCTTTGTGCTTGGACACTGTGGACTCTTCCAGCGAAAGCTACTCTTTGGATTCTGGATGTAACCAAAGACCAAGTTTGCATCAACAGTAATCAGCTGGATCACACAGCAGCTGATGTTTGCTGCTCTGTGAAATTCTAGATACAAAAGTGCAAGCGTTCATAACGGGACTTTTGGAGGAGCGTGCTAAAAATAGCTACCCTGGAATTGATCCAGATGTGCACAACAAGATGACCTTGAAGGGGAGATTAGCCTAATTAAATCAAGTTTAAATTTAGATTTATATTGATTGAGATGAGCAGCAAGCCTTGTATATTTTTAAACTGGCTTGAAAGGAGGTAGAGTATTAATCCATATTTTCACAAAATTAATTGTTTGTGTAAAATATTGAGCATATGGAAAAATGAGTGAAAGCTGAGCACACAAAGCTCCAGGAATGGGTTTTGAGTGGCTTGTCATGTTTCAAACCACTTTTTCTATGATGCATGTCCTTTGCAGAGATGTAACGAATGATTATTTTCCTATGATTTCTCACTTTAGGATCTGAAAGCTGTGAATGTTTGGCATTTTTGCTCGATAAACAACATTTATCTTCTCTGTTAAGCCGTCGGCCACAATCATTATAATAACTAAAATGTTGACTTTAGTAAAAGTATCACTTTAAGAATCCAGTTTTGATACAGCACACTAGAGCACAGATTTTAAGACAAGTCTTACATTTTAGTGTATTTATTTAAGCCACTTTCCCCCCTTGATTTTTCCTCATGTAAATAGCAATAAATATACGCCACTGTTGCAACCGTTAGTAGCATAGTGTGCTGTGCCAGTGCCAATGGAAAAACCTGTAGCAAACTTGGAACTATTTTTTTCCCTGTAGTATTTCTATTTTTAGCCTCTCTGTGGGAAAAGAGATAAAACTTTATGAAAGTAAACATGCAGTCTATTAAAGGAGCAGTCAGCGTGGTGGTCAGATTGATTGGCTTTTGCTGTAGATCACAGACTGGCTTCAGGGTTGTGGAGGCGAACCGGGAACCACAAACTGATGAAATCCTATAAAGAAAGTTTTTAGATGCTGTTTTATATTTATATTTAAGGCCTGTTTTCTGAATAACATTGACTGTTTTACTTTCTCTCAAAACATCAAGAACATGGTTTCATACAAAAACAGGTGAAAAAACAAACAGAAATCACATGGATTTCTACAGTGTTACGGCCCGGCTCTGCTAGGCGGCAGCGGACGTAACATAAACGAGCCCAGAGACCAAGGAGTTAGATAGGAAGACAAACATAAGGTTTATTAACACAACTGAAATCCGTTAGTGAAACAACTCACTAGGCAGCAGAGAAACTTTAAACAAACACCACGATTAATAACACCAGTAGAGCACTGCTCTACTAAACGTCTCGCAGGAGGCAACACAAAACACAGGCAGAAGGCAAAAGGGAGGGACTCTCTGTACAGTCTGTTCAAATCAACAAGTCCCTCGACGAATGAAGACTCCTCAGCCTTTTATACTATCCGTTAACTGCAGTCAGCTGTGTCACTTGTCA
This sequence comes from Aulonocara stuartgranti, assembly GCF_965226115.1. Classification (NCBI taxonomy): domain Eukaryota; kingdom Metazoa; phylum Chordata; class Actinopteri; order Cichliformes; family Cichlidae; genus Aulonocara; species Aulonocara stuartgranti. The sequence continues at coordinate 6,806,374 of NC_138959.1, read as the reverse complement.
TAACTGCAGACAGCTGTGTCACTTGTCCGTCGTACTCCAGGCTCCTGCGGCAGCCAATGGTGTGCGTAGTCTGACAGGCTCGGATCCGCATGAAGTTGGGGCGGGCATATGTCCGGGCCAGCCAATCCCCCGTGAGTCCTGGAGCACTGTAGCTTCCATGGAGGAAGGCGGGGCCACCTGAGGCCAGCGGCCGTAACACCCCTCCCCTTAAAATACCAACTATGTTGGGCTGACGCCAACGTTACAGAGCAAAAACAACAACAAAAGACAAAAGCAGTAAAACATGTTTACAAACGGGACAGACCGTCAGCTAAAACATTTTCAGTCCCCTTTTTGTGGTGGATACTTAAGTTGTATTCCTGCAACAACAGAGCCCAGCGCATAAGGCGCTGGTTGTGATTAAACATACGCGCCAGGAACACAAGTGGGTTGTGGTCTGTGTACACGACAAGAGGCAACATGCTGGACCCCAGGTACACGTGAAAGTGCTGAAGAGCCAACAACAAAGCCAGGGTCTCCTTTTCAATGGTGGAGTAGTTTAACTGATTTTTATTGAACTTGCGGGAAAAGTAACAAACGGGGTGGTTCAAACCCAGCAAGTCTTCTTGCAACAGCACTGCCCCAGCCCCGACAGCACTGGCATCAACCTCGAGTTTGAATGGTCGCGTCAAATCAGGTGCAGCTAACACAGGAGAATGGCAGAGGAGGGCTTTTGCACTCTCAAAAGCATCCTGACACTCACTCGACCAGCTAAACTCAACCTTTGGGCTGAGCAGGTCAGTCAATGGCTTTACTACAGAGGAGAAATTCTTACAAAAGTTCCTGTAGTAGCCCACCATCCCTAGAAACCGACGTAACTCACGCCTGGTGGTAGGCGTGGGAAACTGTTTAATCACTTCCACTTTGGCATCTATGGGCCGGACCTGTCCACGTCCCACCTCCCTGCCTAAGTACGTCACAGTAGCTTTGGCAAACTCACACTTAGCTAAGTTGAGAGTTAGGGTAGCTTGTGCCAAACGGTGAAATACCTGTTGTAACGTTTCCAAATGATCTTGCCATGTTTCAGTGTAAACTACTAGATCATCTAGGTAGGCACTGCAGTTGGACAGACCACGGAGGACTTTATTTACTAGCCTCTGGAAGGTGGCAGGAGCGTTACACATGCCGAAAGCCATGACTGTGTACTGTAAAAAATCATCGGGTGTAACAAAGGCAGCGATGTTAGAGGCACGTTCAGTTAAAGGGACCTGCCAGTAACCCTTAAGAAGATCTAACTTGGAGACATACTGAGCAGTCCCAATACTGTCTACACAATCCTCAACCCTTGGGAGAGGATGTGAGTCAGCCACAGTCACAGAGTTCACCTTCCGGAAGTCTGTAATAAAACGGGGCGAGCCATCTGGCTTAGACTCCACTATACAAGGCGAGCTCCAGGGGCTTTGACTGGGCTTCGCTAAACCATGTTGCAGCAGATAGTCAGCCTCCTGTTTCATGAGCACGCGCTTATGGGGGCTGGCTCGATAAGGATGCTGTTTAATAGGTTTAGCGCCCTGGACATCAATGTCATGCTCTAGCACCGTAGTGGCAGTTGGCACATCCCCGAATAAACAGGTGTATTCCCTAATTAAGGCAATTATGTCCTCTTGCTGCTCTGAAATCAGATGCTCAAGCAAACCCGGCAATGCTTTTAGCATTTCAGAGTTAGACAAACGGGGTCTAGAACAGGTGGGATAACATAGTTTTAACCCATCACCCCCATCCGCCCCTCCTTCCTCCAGGTGGCTTGAGGCTACAATAGGAACACAGAGCCCTGCAGGCTTTGGTGTTGACCGCGGATGGTACAGTTTCAACATGTTTACGTGACAGACACGTGTTTTGCGTCTGCGGTCGGGAGTGCAAATTACATAATCTGTCTCCCCTCTCTTTTCACAAACTTTAAATGGGCCACTATACCTAGTAGACAAGGCTGAGCCAGGGACAGGCAAGAGCACGAGAACCTGGTCACCCACCTGAAAGGTTCTTTTAACAGAAGCCTTATCATAATGGCGTTTCATCTTTCCCTGTGACGCGGCAAGGTGTTGCTTAGCCAGAGCGTTGGCTTGATTCAAACGCTCACGGAAGTGTTTTACATAACTGCTGACGTTTGTTTTGAAAACCCCTTGTGGGCTCAAAAACGCCTCTTTCAGAGCTTTGAGGGGTCCCCGTGGCCTATGGCCAAATACTAGCTCAGAGGGACTAAACCCAAGTGACTCCTGAACGGCGTCACGGGCAGCAAATAACACGAATGGAACACCCTCGTCCCAGCTTTTATCACTCTCCAGGCAGTATTTGCGTAGCATCGTCTTCAAGGTCTGGTGCCACCGCTCTAATGCACCTTGCGATTCAGGATGGTAAGCAGAGGACACAATATGCTTAACATCCAGAGTGCTAACTGCTTGTTTGAATACCTTAGACTGAAAGTTCGAGCCCTGGTCGGTTTGTACGACCTTAGGCAAGCCAAACACTGAAAAGAAGGTTGTCAACGCCTTAACGACAGATCTCGCTGTAATTTTATGTAACGGGACAGCCTCGGGGAAGCGGGTAGCGGCACACATTATCGTGAGTAGGTATTGCTTTCCTGATTTTGTTCTAGGTAGTGGACCCACACAGTCTACTATGACATGGTCAAACGGCTGATCCACTACAGGAATGGGACACAACGGAGCCGGGGGTATGACCTGATTGGGTTTACCTGCAATCTGACATACATGGCAACTGTTGCAAAATTTAGAAACATCACGCTTCATACCAGGCCAAAAGAAATGTTTTAATAGTAGCTGGTATGTTTTTGTGATGCCCAAGTGTCCTGACCACTGGCTTTCATGGGCAAGGGCCAGGATCTTCTGCCGGTACGCAGAGGGCACTACAATCTGCTTGACCTTACTCCAATCTGCACCTTCTGCACCTGGTGGAGACCACTGACGCATTAGAACATCATGTTCTATGAAATAGGCTTGTTGCTCCTTTTTGGCTTGCTCAGCACTTACCATACGTTTGAAACAGCTCTTTATTGTTTCATCAGCTAATTGAGCTGCTGACAGCTGATCTCTAGTCAAAGGCAGTACAGAGTCCTTAGGAAATGGATCAGGCTCCTCAGGCGTCACAGAGTCTGGAGGTGACAGAACATTGTTTCTGTTAGTGGGTACATCATTCTCCCCGGAAAACGAGGACATCAACACAGAATCAGAGAGGGCAATATCAGTATCTTTCCGAGCTTGTGCTCGAGTAATTGCACAGGCTGGATACAGCCCAGGGTGCATAGACACATCAGAAGTTTTCTGATTCAGGGGGTTGTCTAAAACCTCCAGACGAGGGAGCACTACCCCTCCTGCGATGTCGTTGCCCAACAGCATGGCCACACCCTCTATTGGCAAGGCCGGGCAAACGGCAACAGGGAAAAATCCTGTAGCAAGGCTAGATTTAATAAAAATTCTGTGAACTGGTCTAGGAGCGTAACCCATCTCTATCCCCCGCAGAACAGAATTAAAACCACATTCACTTTTGGCAGAAAATGGTAATACACTTGAGAGGATGACAGTTTGAGAACCTCCAGTGTCCCTTAAAATACGCACAGGTTTTAACTCTGATGGATTGTCTGTTAGCGATACTAAGCCATCAAAAATGAATGGTTCGAAACAGGGGTCAGGCACCCTACCACCACACTCATGGTCCTCGTGACGGGTCTCAGCTTTTACAAAACCCACCCCTTTGGGTGGTTGAGCATGTGATGTTTTGCGTTTTAATGCTAAACAGTCAGCAATCACATGTCCGGTTTTATGACAGTAAAAACATTCACGGTGTTCCCTGGACCCAGACTCTTTAGCTGTGTGGCGCTGCTGCACAGGGCTAACCCGTGGCTTCTCACTGTCAGTAAATGAGGCTTTGTGAGTGAGTACAAACTCATCAGCAAGAACAGCAGCAGATGTTAGTGACGTCACTTTCTGTTCATTCAAATACAGCACAATACGCTCAGGAATGCATTTCTTAAAGTCCTCTAACAAAACTAGTTCGCGCAGAGCGTCATAGTCAGTCGCTTTTGACGCAACACACCACTTATCAAAGAGAACCCCCTTTTCTCTTGCAAACTCCACATAAGTCTGCGACAGCAATCTCTTTTGCTGGCGAAACCTCTGCCTATAGGCCTCTGGAACTAGCTCATAGGCCTTCAAGACAGCTGCTTTAACACATGAGTAATCTAAACTGTCCTTTAACGAAAGAGCAGCCACCACCTCTTGAGCTTTGCCGGACAGTTTGCACTGTAGCAAAAGAGGCCAAATCTCACTAGGCCACTGCAGCGCGCCAGCGATTCGTTCAAATGCTGCAAAGTATGTATCCACCTCAGTTTCTCTAAAAGTGGGCACTAAAGAAATGCACTTATCAATTTTAAAAGCAGAAGTGGACGTGGAGGTGGGACCGGAATGAACAGCAGAGACAGATGAGGCTTGAGACTGTGACTCCAGCTCAAGCTGTCGGAGCCTAACGGCCTTGTCTGCCTCTATTTCCAGCCTCCTTATTTCAAGCTGAATCCGCCGGTTCTGAGCCTTCTCCTCAGCCTCCATCTGGAGACGTGCCAGCCGCACCTTCAGCCGAGCTCCTTCTCTCCCTTCGGAACTCCCAGAAGAGAGTGGATCATAGCGAGGAAGCGTGCGCGGCGTTTTTCCCCGCTCATCCCCCTCACCATCCCCACTGGAACCATTTTGGCCCTCTTCAACTACGGCAGCTTGGCTTGGCACACCAGAGACTACAGGCAAAACAGGCGCTTGAAGCACACCAGCTCCCACCAACTTGTCCACCACTAAGGCTTTTATTTTACTCTTACGGAGAGTCTTCGAAACCTGCAGCTGAAAGTGATCCACAATTTGCAGCAAATCATTCTTGCGACAGCTATTAATAATCCCTAGAGACGGGGCAGCTATAAAGTGCTGCAAACAAAACGCAGCTGACATAGTGCTTAATCTTTAGCCAACTCAATTTCTCTGTTTTTTTTTTTTTTTTTTGACCCCCACTCCCAGGAACAAAGACCCCCTATGAGGGATCCCGGACGAGCCCCCACTTATGTTACGGCCCGGCTCTGCTAGGCGGCAGCGGACGTAACATAAACGAGCCCAGAGACCAAGGAGTTAGATAGGAAGACAAACATAAGGTTTATTAACACAACTGAAATCCGTTAGTGAAACAACTCACTAGGCAGCAGAGAAACTTTAAACAAACACCACGATTAATAACACCAGTAGAGCACTGCTCTACTAAACGTCTCGCAGGAGGCAACACAAAACACAGGCAGAAGGCAAAAGGGAGGGACTCTCTGTACAGTCTGTTCAAATCAACAAGTCCCTCGACGAATGAAGACTCCTCAGCCTTTTATACTATCCGTTAACTGCAGTCAGCTGTGTCACTTGTCATAACTGCAGACAGCTGTGTCACTTGTCCGTCGTACTCCAGGCTCCTGCGGCAGCCAATGGTGTGCGTAGTCTGACAGGCTCGGATCCGCATGAAGTTGGGGCGGGCATATGTCCGGGCCAGCCAATCCCCCGTGAGTCCTGGAGCACTGTAGCTTCCATGGAGGAAGGCGGGGCCACCTGAGGCCAGCGGCCGTAACATACAGCAAAAATTAAAAAAAAGTTCTAGTCATCTATCTCTTAAAACAACGCTGAGAGCCAGGCTCACATTTGTCCTCTGCTTTGCTAAAGCTGCACGTGGCAAGTTGCCAAACCCAAGTGGAGAAGACCTTCACACATGCAGCCCACAAAAGCATCCTCAGTGTTTACCTGACATTAGTGCAATGCCAAAACAACAAGAACTGCAGCCTTCACTGTATTTCCTCAACAAGGTGAACAACGCTATGATTAAATGCTACGTGTATATCTTACGGGGAAGTGACTGAAATGAATCTCTGAGCTTTTTGTAAATGTGTCACGGCCAGTGGTAAATAAAGATCCGTCTTTGCTGCAAAGTGTTGAATCAGCTCTCGTAGCTTCAGCACAAGCAGCGGCCCTCTCTGGTGGCTCTCATTGTTTATCTGTCAGACAGCGAGAGCCGTGTTTGGCTCACCTCCACGAGGGGAGGACAGCAGCTTCTTGTCTGTTTGCATGCCTCGCTGTCATCTCTGCAGGTACATCCAGCCACAAAACATTTGACCTGCGTGTCCTGGTTAGTCATGCAGGAAACAGATGGCGATACTAGTAGACAGGAGATGTTTTGCACTTGCAGGTCTTCTCGTGTGTCTTGTACTTTGGCATCATGGATTTTTCATTCTTTTTTTTTGCTGAGGATAATATAGTCCAGGCAGTCCACTCTATGCAAATAGAGGTAGAAGAAATTCTCTGTGACTAAAGAACCACATTAATTCAATCAAATCAAAGCACTTAACTGATTGCATGCTTGCATATTATTAAGCTGGTCTTTTAAAACTATGCACTACAGATTTTTTGGCAATCCATGTGCACCCAGCCACATCATGATTATTGCTTAAGAGAAACTCTGCAAAAGTGCGCATGTTATATTCCCCAGGAAGTCTGTGGCATCTGGGGAAGCGACAGAAGAAGTCTCTGGGTGATTCAGGAACAAAACAACATTTTTTTTTTTAAATTAAGTAAAGTCAGAACCATGGCCAAGCTGCTATCGCCACATAAAAGTAAAAAGAATGCGACAAAATTTAGTAGCCTGTAACTAAAAGGGAAATTAATCAAATAGCTGGCAAACTGCACACACAAATCTCCATGAGCTCATACACTGCAAACAGAAATACACTAAAAGACTGAGGTTCTCCTCTCCCCCTGCCTCCGCTTAAATACTCCCAGGCTTAATTGCTGAGTGGATTCAGCTGCAAAGGGCGGTGCATACGTTTGGAGAGAGCGTAAAACACACAGACACACAGACAGGCAAAAGCTTCAGTGTGCTTTTATTACAGTACATAGCATCATTATGTGACAGCACAAATAAGCTGTTCTAAATGGGCATATTTGTATTTAGTATCAGATCAGTACCACTATGATCCAAACTTTGATCTGACTGTTTTTTTGTACTTTAGTGTCAGCGTTAAAGGCTTTTCAGTTTACTAAACACTGAGTATAGTGTGTTTGTCAAGGTTTTTGCCAGAAGCCACAAGTCCATTTTTACTGTATCCTAGTAAAATAATAATCTTGTTACACCCTGTATCCATAAGCAATGCAGTGGACAAATTTAAAGCTTACAATGACCTGCTTTTATATATTTTAAATGCCATATATATGGTTTTAAACTACAGTATGTGGTAAAAACCTGAACTTAAAGTTCTTGCTTCATACTTTCTCCCAAACTTTGCCACTTCATCTTCTTCATCTCCCGTTTCTGATCAGCCCTTTATAAAAAAGCAAAAAAACAAACCACTCCACATGTTTTGATCATAATCTTCTGTCCTCAACTCTTTCCATCTCTGCTGCCTCTTTTATTACCACTGCTCATTACTTCTACATGGCAGCATCATCTGTAACCCTCGCCGCTCACATTCACACTCGCTTCTCAAGGACCCGGCTGAATTTCCAAATGGTCACAGTGGCCTCTAATCAATTAAAGCCGGCTTTTAAAAGAGCACTCGAGTTTGTGTTTTTGAATATGTGGGAATTCAAGTAACAATTGGATTTTCTGTAGCAGTTTAAGACGCTGTTATGTTATGAAGCTCTCAATCCGACAGCTTAAGCATTCAAAGGGTTGTTTTATGTTTCCCTTGTTAGCTTGTATAGTTTCAAATAATGACAAGCTCAAGCTTCAGACTGCTATTTACATTTACTTTCTGACAGTTTCCGACTCTTAGATCTATATGATGTCAGACAGGGCTGATAACCCTAATATGGCATCTCATGTACAGAAGCTCCACCCACCTGCTGCTAGTCAATCAATCAGAGGGCAGCTGGCTCAAAGAGAGAGGCTAAAACAACTTGTTTCCAGACAAGACAAGACAGGCCCAGCATAAGACAAGTAGGATAATTTTAGACTCTGGTTTATGCAAAGGTACTGGAAGTTGCATAATAGGCCCACGGTATATATTTAAATCAAAATTGTACAGTGTAAAATGTTTTTGTTTTATTTTTTTGCTGGTTAACATTTAATTTCAATAAAATGTGTAAAATAATTGCAGCTTCTACTGTGTTCAACATGTTTGTGTTATATAGAATTTTTTCTTGTAAATGTCTGGGTATTACTGAACATAGTGGAAGTTTCACCTGAATCTAAGGTCATTACTGCTGCTATTTCACTGTCATTCAAGGGCAATTCGTTTACAATAAACACTCTATTCTGTACTATGGACTTAAACTTAATTAGTTAACACGTTGGCTGCTTTGCGTTCACATGAAATTGTTTTGGTTTTTTGGTTTTGTTTTGTTTTTTGCTAATTCCATAGCAAAAATTATCCTGCTGTTTATGTAGATGTACTTTCTTCTTTGTGTCGGGCCTAAACAGTTCACAGCTTGCACTATACTTTCTTATGTGCTTTGTTAAAAATCATGCATACTAAAACCCCTGTAAACTGTGACACTTTGATTCAAGCTGGTTCTGTATTATTTTTGATGTAGATAATGAACTTCTCTTTGTTGTCTTATCAGATTATACCTGGCCAAAGTGATATCTCATGTCTTATTTATTTCATGTCATTCAATTTCCTCTGGCGTTCATGTAGCTTAAAAAAGTGTTTGGATGACCTTTAGCTTGGGGGAAAAAAGGTTCATTGTCAACAGCCCTGAGAGGAAGTCATGAAACAACATGCAAAATATGTTCTCACTCGGTTCTTCTCTCAAGATACCTGGTTGTTTTTAGCTTGTGGCGAGTAGCAAGGCCACTGTCCTCCACAGGGAATGAACCCCACTCCACCCCATAGTCATTTATATGAGCCAGAGGTATAACATAGACTCAGGGTACAGAGGAGGGGGGTAAAAATTACCATTTTTAGAGCAGCATTCACAGCTGTAACTAAGCAACAACAACTTTATTTAGTGTCCTTGCGCAGGTCAAGCTGTGCCATTTCCCATCAGGGATGGCGGGCGTGATGAGAGAACAGCAGCTGCGATATCTGTAATTGGTGTCGGAGATAAATTAAAAATACAGGAAATGAGAATAGTATGGAGGACTGTAAGTGCCAAAATTACTTACACACACACACAAATATAACAGTGGCTTTCAGATGCTGGAAATGAGGTTGGAGACTCAACCTCATCAAGCTAACTGACCAGAGATCAGTGGAAACACAAAGAAAGAAATGCTTCATCTTATACTCATGTGATGATTAAAAGCTTGGATGGGTTGATAAAGGGGTTTGGAATCTTAAAACTGGCTGTTGCAGACTTTAACATGGGAATGGCGGAATACATTTATCTGTTTTGGATAAAAATGAAGACTTTATTCTACGAAACAGGCAATGCCCCTTTTTAAATCTGAAATTTACTGATGAAAAGTTTGGAGATTTAAAGTTAGACACTTTTATTCCAAGTGCAGCCTCCGTGTCTGAGTCTAATTTAACACTGGAATGCTAATTAGAAAAGATACGTGGGAGAAAGTGAGCGAAATGAACAGCAACATCTTCCTGCATCTCATCAGCATCCTTTGCAGTCATGTCACTCTCCCGCTCCACATAAACAGTCACATTGCCTAACCATTTCCCGTGGTCGGGGTTATAAAGTATACCATTCGCCTGCTGCACTCTTCACGTTGGCTTCATGCGAAGACTTATTTGTATTCGTCCGATGGTTTCCACTTGGTTGTATTTGTTTTTTGGAGAGCAACACTGGGGGTGAACCCTGAATGCCTTTTGCAGTCAAAAATGATGAATTCAGTAGAAGAACTGCAAAGAAAGCAACCAGTAGTTGTGTCAAAATTCAACGCCTTGTTGAATTTGAACAAATCCCCCGCTGGACGAGTGTTAAATTTTCTGTTCCTGTTACAGAGGACAGCTCACACTGAAGGTTAAAGGCTGTCCCTCAGGCAATCACACAACCATCTGTCATGTTCATTTAAGCTGTGGGATATTTAAGGACACCTTCAAATCTTGTCAGTATTAAGCCGTGAAAACATTTACATTCACCCTGGAGTACAACTTAAAAAACATGTAATTCTTCTTAAGTTTTTACACTGAGCGATGCAGACAGCACAACGGCTGTGCTACTTCTTCTTCTCTCGATGTGCTGAAACCCACCTCTAAAGAAAATCTGTATTTAAACATCAACATCTGAAAGTTGTTGGGTTTTTTTATTTCAAAGTTCCATCTGCGGCACTTATTACACAAATCTTTAAATAACCTTGAGATTTAAAAACAGTTATCTGCTCTTTAGTATGCCCGCTGACAAAGCTCTGGTGGATCCATTTAAAGTCTATTCAAATGTGGCATTTAGAGCTGGAACTGTGAGCATTTTTCCTTCAAGTGGGCTCTGCTGCAAACAGAAGGAGATGGTTAAAAAAAAAAATAAAAAAAAAAATCAGACAACAGTGTGGTATTATCCAGGAAAACAAATCAAAAGGAAGCCGATGCAGAAACTGTTATTCACCAGTGATTTAATTTAAATTGCAAAAAATACAAATGGAAGTTCAACATTTTCTTTTGTTAGTCCTTATTGAGAATCTGGTTTCTGTGGCCTTATGGGGCCAATAGACGGGGGCCGGTTGGTGAAAGGGTGCCACAGGCCCTGGATGCTGGGACTGTCTGTGTGGAAGGGTTTGCGGATGCGGATGATTTCCAGACCGGACTGATTGGTCAGCTTAGTCAAAAGCTCGGATATCTGCTGAGACGTTTTGCTCGTGATGGTTTCTTCCCTCACGTTGCCATTTACTGCAAAAAAGGAAAATATATGCGACTTTTAAGAGGACACCTACAACATTAACATTAACAACAATACCTTCTACCTATGTTATACTGCCCCCTACAGTATCTAAGACTGCTTTATGGCAGTTTACTTTTCGTGCTTCTTATTAAGTAAGTAAAAATGAGACAGAACAACAGATTTTGGATATAACATTAACACAAACTGTCTGTTTCTAAAAATGTTCATTTGGATTTGGCACATGGTTTCATAGCTGGGTATTATAACAGTGAAGTTGGATGAAAAATCTACCTTATCCATACTCAAGCTTTTTGAAAATGGAGTGTTCATTAAAACTTCTGACAAAATGTTTAAAAATTAAATGAAATATTAATTTGCATATGTGACTTTTAATTTGTTTCATATTTGCTGATGAAGAATTCTAAAATATTAATTCATCAAATATGATACAATTGGCGTGACAGGGTTAAAGACTATTACATGCCTTCTATATGAGAAGCTGGAAATAAAATATCAGTTCCCTATCTGCAAAATTCTCATTTCTACAATACTTCCAAATTTGCTGTCAGAGATCCAGGATCCAAATATTTTAGAGATTTCAAGCATCCATCATTCTATAAATGTCCTTACTGATAAAGCCACAGTACCAGATATTTACCCTAAAAATATGAAGAATCTGGTTCAAGGAGTTTTCAGATAATATGAAAGAAATGTTAGAAAATATGCCTTGATGCATGCTCAATCATACAGGTAAGGAAATCCTGAAAAGATGATTCTTTTTTTTCTGGAAGTAGCATTTTCAGTGGGGAAAACGTTTCATCCCCATCCACGTGACTTCTTCAGTCTCAGCTGACTGCAGGTTTCCCCAATCTTATGAACAGTACATCTGCATAGCCAAATATGGAGTTTCCTCAACAGCCTGAAGACAGAAGGATGCCATACCGAGGATGTGGAAAGCGGGGGAAAAATTTGCCTGACAGAAAACTCACCCAAACAGTAAAAAACATCCTTGCAGGGTTAAATTTAAAGCCGAGGCAAATTCCGATTGTCGAATTGATCACAGCTACAGAAACAGCAATTCAAAACATCAACTTTGCAGATGTGGAAGCAGAGCAACTGGGGACGAAAATGTCCTCAGCATCCAACATCAACATGGGGGAGAGGAAGGCACTCACATCGCTTAGTAATAACAACATTATCATCCTTCCGGCAGACAAGGGTAGGTGCATGCTTTTGCTAAACCAGAAAGACTAACATGAGAAAATTGTGTTGCTGCACAGTGACAAAAATACTTATGAGCCCCTGAAATGAGAACCAGGTAGTTGTTACAGGAAGAGGGTGATAGACTGTCTCAAACAGTTAGAGCAAGACATCGTTATTGAGCAAACCTCATACCACAGGCTATACCCAGGAGAATCTAAACCAAGTCTGTATGGTTTACAGACGATACATAAACAGGGTGCACCTGTAAGACCAACTGTCTGTATGATCAACTCGGTCACCTATAACATCAACAAGTTGCTGGTTTCAATTGTCAACCTATTGGTGGGCAGCTCTAAACACCACATCCAGAACACTTTGGATGGAATCAGTTAAGTCTTATCTCATCTTATATTAGTCAGGCACATCTGTGATGGTTAGTTTGGAAGCATTTGAAAGCTTACCATCTCTAGAGAGTCATGACTATATTCCTACGTGATTACCATTCATTTTGGTACTCATCTTTTTATTCAGTATACATTATCGATTACTCAGTTCAGAGTCTAGTGAGTGGAATATAATAAATGTTCTAATAAACATTCAGTTGCTCTCTATTATAATTTCATTACCTTTAAACTCCTTAACAGAAGCTTGTAATCTTAACTCCTTCTCTCTTTGCTTTATATCTACATCAACAAATGATATATATTCAGAAATCTCACTGTCACTCTGCTTCACCATTGTTTCAGTAAATTTATTCAGGTCTGATTCGAACAGAGCTGTGGGCACTTACAGTATTCTGCAACTATTTTTGGTACTCTGCAGGGCTGCGGAGACACATAGACGACAGTTCCAGGGTTCTTGTTGGCATAATCCACAACTCCCTCCTCGATGAAATCCCTGAAAAAGCAGGTTAACCGGTATTACAGTTTGGTAAGGGTGACAGAGTTTTTTGTTTGTTTTTTGAGCCATACCTGCCAATTATTTTCATTACTGGTTAATAAATTATTATACTTTTGTTTAAACCACACAGTCTGAGCGTAGCTGTATAAAATGGAAAATTAAATGACAATCATATAATTTAATTTTATGCTTTGTGCTACTTTTCATTTCAAAAAGAAAAAGAAATGCATGAACAGTTAAATAACTGATAATAAAACAAACTTGGGGGAAAAAAAATCTTTCCAGATGACAGACATCACCCTGCAATTTTCAGATATGAATTTTTAAAAAAACATTTTCTTTAAAATACAATTTTAGAAGAGCACAGGATGTTTTAATTGGTTAATGTGAAGCTGGACCCTTTCACTATTATAATGCAAATGTAAAGTATTTGGCCTATTTTGTGTGTTAGCAAGCAGATAAACAGCTTAAAATGAATCAACAGAAACATTATTTTTATCTTTAGGCTACTGAAGTCACAGAACATTCAGTCATGAAGTCAGAAACTATTCTGAGCAGTGAAAAATTCTGCTGAGAGTCTGCAAATGTAACTGCTGCTAGCATCATGATGTGGCGTTTGAACAATAAAGGGCTGTTGGTGAGGTCTGTCAACATCTACTGCCAGTGCTAAAAGATTCTTCTACTATGATCCCTGAATCCATATCACAGGAATGTGATGATCATCTGGCTTTCTGATTGTGTGTTACAGAAGCAGGTAGTGCATTTGAGCCTACATGCTATAATAGGAACTGCAAAAATCCTGCTTAACTGCACATTTTTGGGCCATTTCTAAAATACTCTATCAGTTACACCTTGTCAGTACTGGGTTTGACCGCTTTTTGCCCTCAGAACTGGTATTATTCTTTGTGGCATAGATTCAACAAGGTGCTGGAAACATTCCTCAGAGATTTTGGTGCATATTTACATGACAGCATCACATAGTTGCTGCAGATCTGTTTGTTGTACATCCTTGTTGCAAACCTACTGCTCCTGCTACTAAAGATGCTCTATTAGATTGAGATGCAGTGACTGCGGAGACCATGTGAGTACAATAAATTCACTGTCATGTTAATGAAATCATATTGAGAGGATTTCAGCTCTGTGACATGACATCAGAAGGCGACTTGGGGTTCATTATCTTGCCCAAGGATACTTCGCTATGTAGACCGGAGGAGCCGGACATCAAAACACCAACTTTCTGATCAGTTGGTGACCTGCTCTGCCTCCTGAGCTACAATTCATGATTTCATGTAGTTTACACCAAATTCTGACCCTTCCATTCGAATGTTGCATCATTTCCAATTTTCTATTGTCCAGCTTTGGTGTAGGTTCAGTTTCCTGTTCTCAGCTGAAAGGAGTGACATCAGGTGTCTTCTGCTGCTGTAGCCCATCTGCTCAAAGGTTTAACGTGCTGTGCGTTCACAGATGCTCGTCTACATCTTTAACTTTCTTCAAAATTCTGATGCTCGTTTGGACTTCATCTGGTCTTTGGCCATGTCTACATGTGTTCGGTTGCTGCCATTGTGATTTGTTCACGAGATATTTGCATTAACGAGTAGTTGAAAGGGTGTTCCTAATGAAGCGGCAGATGAGCATATTGTATGCTATGACGTTATGACAAATAGATTTTTAACCTGCTGTTGGCTTACAGCATCTTTTGGATTCCTCCACCGGGAAAGACGGCTGATTAATGAAAATAATGAGGTACAAGACTAACGTCAACATAATAGACTGGGATCTAATTTAAGAATAATTACAAGATCTAAATCAATAAACCGTGTGCTAATCAGGAAACCAAGTAATCTCTTAGATTTTTTCAAGGCCGTGACTTAGAGGAACTGTCTACATAAACTATCAAAGACTTCTTTTACCTGGCTCCCAGCGAACTCTGAGCCTTTTTGGAGAAGACGATGGAGATGCGTTTTAGCTGGCAAACGTACCGACCGACGCCATTTTGAAGGACACTTCTCAAAAAACGACTCGGTGTCCCTCTGGAAGTCATCGTTAATCTGCTCTTTTTCTACTGCTGCACAAAAATAACACAGTCAAACACACTAAACGGTAACAAGGCTCTCAGAGGACAACCTGACGGGCATGTACACAGCGCTGTCCGTCAGTAGCAAGTTCCGGAGTGAAACGCATAGCTGACATAACGGTTAACAAAAAAAGATACCTTCTAGAAGAAGACTTTTTTCGTTGACAAATTAAACGTCCAACCATTACATTTATTTTCTACTATAAAAATGATCACGTTAAGTATAATTTAAAAGGTAAATATGTGTTAGTCTAGCTTTCCGAATATCTAGTCTTCCGTATTGTTCACACGGACTTGTTTTGGAAACGCACCGAAAAGCCCGGGTTAGAGTGGAGCATGGGAGGAGAGGAGGACAGATATCAGAGACTGTAAGTTGTTCTTTTTCAGCCTCATGTTTTATTAAACGCCACTAACTTTTGAGTGATGCTTTCATACGCCTCCATGATAATTTTCATGTTCGGTACGTCTCCGTTTGACAAGAAAATAACGGCTTTCTGCCTCTCCTTAATTTGACTGTCTAGGTCACCCCAAAACTTTGCTGTGCTTTTCCTATATTAGGCTGCTGGTTTCCTCATGTCTTGGTGTCTTTTTGCAGGTTCAACGTGCTGACCACATAACCAATGTGGAAAGGCTTGCTGCTGAGGAGCTCCACCTGTCTCTTGCAGGTGGGAGCTCCAAGGTTTCTCCTCCAAGGATGTCTTACATCTCCATTTTTGAGACCTCTAGCAAAGAGGCTGCTTCACAGGCCATTTCCAATACCTTGGGGTACAGGCTACTTCCTGACACACACTGGGACCAGAGGTTATAAAAAAGACACCAAATCTACTTTAGAGTTCCCTGTGACCCCAGTCACAGTCACAGACATCAAACAGTATCTACGCTCCAAAGATATTCCCTTCCACGATGGTTACAGCTGCCTCCACATTCCCAGCATCTTTGTGGATTTGTCAACCAGGAAGGAGGTCTTCTCCCTGTTCATTGACAAAACCACGGGACAGTTTCTGTGCAAGGACACGCTGGTGGAGGGGAGCTGGGAGGACCTCCAGGACTGTTTGGAGGTGATGCAGAAGGACGGGGAAGAGTCCCTTAACCCTAATGTGCTTCTGGGGTATCCGGAGAGTGTGGAGGAGCAGGAGGAGAGAGAGAGGGAGCTGAGAGAGGTGCAGAGGCTCTGGTCCACCTCTGTGCCACTCACTGACCTCCCAGAGGATGAAGCTCAGCTGATTAAAACCATTTTCCAGGTATTATTCTGTGTAATTTGTGATTCTTAATTCAAAAGATGACACGAGCAGCTCATGAACAGCTTCCCCAGAGCTGTTGCCCTCACCACACATCTCCCTGCACTGATTACAAAGATCGGCAACAACTAACACACACACACATCCTCAGCTCTGTGACAAACATATGTGCACATACACAACAATTCTCATCCTCTGAGACTGCTAGTACCTGAATGTAAAGTCACTTTAAACATATATATTTATTTTGTTAAATATGGTGGTGTATGTACAAGACCTTACCTTTTCCTCTACAGTGTCATCTGGCGCAGTAATGTCAATGCTTTGTTTCAGATCACAAAGATCTCCAATGCAACCCTCAAGAAGTTTGGAGTGAGATTATTCAAGCCAACCAAAAGCCTGGTTTTCCCCTGGTTTGGTGGACCTGATTCCTCTTTAAAAGGGGTCAAGCTCCTGTCAGCTCAAAGAACAGAAACTGACAAAGTCACATATAATGAAGCTACAGTCCCAAAGTCTAACTCCTATTACAACTTGTTTGGCCTCCCTCTTGTCGGACGTCTGGACTCGGAGGTGGTGGTGACGGGTCACGAGTTTGACACGATGGCTGTGAGTCAGGCAACAGGACTCCCGAGTGTTGCTCTTCCTCGCGGGGTCAGCTGCCTTCCTCCAATCCTGCTGCCCTACCTGGAGCAGTTCAAGCGGGTGACTCTGTGGCTGGGGGGAGACATTCGCTCCTGGGAGGCGTCAAAGAGCTTTTCTCGCAAGCTGGCCATCAGGCGTTGCTCCCTTGTGCGGCCCGGTGAGTACCGGCCGTGTGCGGTGGAGGCTCTGGCCCGAGGTAAAAACTTAAGCAACATCATTAAAGCCTCGATCCCAGCGGCCCATAAGTCCATAGTGTCCTTCAAGCAGCTCAGAGAGGACGTTTACGGGGAGCTTGTCAACACAGATCAGGTGGCTGGAGTGAAGTGGACGAGGTTTCCTGAGCTCAACAGGATTTTGAAGGGACACCGCAAGGGAGAGCTGACTGTTTTTACAGGTACTGTGTTACTAATAATGATGTTTTAAGACTCAGGAACTAATTAGTTGTTTTTTTTAAATCCCAAGAAATCATAACCAAAATTAAGTCATTTCTTCCCTTTTTAAAAGTGATACAAACAAAACTCATAGCATCATATAATCAATATCTCTGTGGATAATGGATCTTTCTTCCACCACGTCTAGGTAGCCAAATATCAAAGCCAATTTGTAAGCAAGCAGATTTAAATTCAGTCTTTTATTGTTCTGCCCTGAGTTGTGATCGAGTTTCACAACTCAACAACAAAACAAAAACCATACCTGATTGAAGTTTGGATGATATCTTCTTCAAGATGGTCTCATTTGTCAGTGCTGCAGCACTTTCAAAACTGCTCCTGTTTTTCCCTTTTCTGACTTCTGCAGCATTGTGGCTATTTTTGGATCAGTCAGTGAAAGTCCCAACATGCTTCTTTATATCTGCAATTTCATCATGGAACTTCAAACATGTGAATAACAAATCCACTTCCTGGTGTCCCACTGTGTGCCATTTAAATTGAATCATCACTGTTATAACACTGACCCACTGCATTACCTAGCTGAATTAATGCTAAAAAGCTGTGGAAGTCATGCAGCACTGCTCAAGGACCTTGAACCGGAGATAGGCTGACTTAAATTCAGCCACAATATTTGATAAAAAAAAAAATCAAACCGCATACTTTCTTTAAAGGAAGAGGATGTAAAACACTCACAGCTGGCCAAGTTTTTACTTTTCATTAAAGTGTCTGGAAGTATGATGGCTTTTTAGTTTACCAGTTTAAATATAAAGTACAAGTACTAGCTTTATTAACCCAGTACGCAATCATGATGTTTCTTTACCAGGTCCTACTGGAAGTGGGAAAACCACCTTTATCAGTGAGTTGGCCCTGGACCTTTGCATGCAGGGTGTCAACACTTTGTGGGGCAGCTTTGAGATCAACAATGTTCGTCTAGCCAAGATCATGTTGACACAGTTCGCCATGCAGAGGCTGGAGGAGAACCTGGAACAGTATGATTTCTGGGCAGACAAGTTTGAAGAGCTGTCGCTTTACTTCATGACTTTCCATGGGCAGCAGAACATCAAGTAAGTCTTATTAGTACTTCAGGGATCCATTAAGTTCTTTTATTGAAGAGGTTTGCTTTGTTTTTTTAACATAATCTTGATAGTTTGATCACTTCTTGTTGGAGTGTGGTTGCTCAGTCAGTAAATGTTAAATGAGTAAATGAGTTTTTTAAATGGACTAACAATGAAGTGGAGTTGTTGCTGCAAGTAACACAAAAGTACAAAGTTGCAAAAGCGAGTGAGAATTAAAGAATTTGAAGAAAAGCTATCTGGAGCATGTACAAACTGATATTAATCTTTAATAGGGCTGTCAAAATTGAGAGCAAACAAAATAACTGCTGTATAATGCCCTCTGCTATCTTAGTTTAATTGGTTACATGACTGCATCATATGACTAAAATGCGTCATCGTTTCCGAAAGTCTCTGTTTATGCAGTCTACACTGCCTTTCCGCTTTGGCGAGCATTTTCAAAAAGCTCTGTTTTCCTTGACCAAAAACGCAGTCTCAGTGTGGACAGAAGGCCAAAACGGAGAGAAAAAGATACGTTTTCAAACGAAAACATATTAGTGTGGACATGGTCTAAGACCCTCTGACTCCTGTCCAATTTTGCCTGCAGGACAGTGCTGGACACAATGCAACATGCTGTCTACCTCTATGATATCAACCATGTCGTCATTGATAATCTACAGTTCATGATGGGACAAGAAAACCTTTCAGTAGACAAGTAAGATAAAAAAAAATGTTGTTTATCTGGTGTGTGATGATGTCATGTTAGTGCTGTTATTGGTGTGTTAATGCTGTATGGAAATACAATGTTCTCATGTACCTCAGGTTTGCAGTCCAGGACCACATTATCGGGGTTTTCAGGAAGTTTGCCACTAACAGCTCCTGTCATGTCACCCTGATCATTCATCCGAGGAAAGAGGAGGATGACCGAGAACTGCAAACGGCATCAATCTTTGGTTCTGCTAAGGTAAGGCAGTGAGAGTTTCAGTTCAGTCTGGTAGAAAATACTGAAGGAACAGTTGAAAATGACAAATTGTTGGCAGACAGATACTGTACATTTAATGTACAATGTTTAATTATCCTCTTAACATTGTCACAGTCACCAGTGACCTGGTCAGCAAAAATGTACCCTATTTGTGGGTATTTCCCCTATCTGGCATTCGCAAATTAAAATATTTTAACAGGAGAACTAAAAGGGCCAAAATAGAATCACAGCATCGATAGGTTGTTATTGTGAGAGTAATAATAATTTTGTTCATACTCATCAAAATAGCATGGGTATCATTCTATTTTGATTCTTAAAAAACATTAAAAACATTTTAATAAATAAGCACATCTCTTGACTTGCTGTTTCAATAAAATGCATATACGCTTGCTCTCTTCTCAAATCTGCAGTTTTCCAATTTAAGTAAGACACGTCTTGACTTTTAACTCCTTCCAGGCCAGCCAAGAGGCCGACAACGTCCTCATACTGCAGGAAAAGAAGCTGGTGACGTGTCCTGGCCGCAGATCCCTGCAAGTGACCAAGAACCGCTTTGATGGAGACGTGGGCATCTTCCCTCTGGACTTCATCAAGTCTTCGCTGACTTTTTCCACTCCCATCAAAGGAAAACACAAGCTGAGGAAGGTCAACACTAAGCCGGAAAACGAGGAGGAGGACGAGGCCACTGCAGCAGCGTCAAAGAAGGAGGAGGTTAAAAAAGACAAGGTAGAGAAAGTGAAAGGAAACACAAAGACTCCACGAACTGTTAAAAGTCCTGCAAATGGAAACGGAGCCATTCAGAAGTGAACTTTCATTCAGAGTATTCTCTCTGTTGATCAGGGATTTGAATGTTAAACCTCAACCAGACTCTTTGTATGAAAGATAATGTTCGACAGTTGTATGTCAATAACAGGAGGTTCAGCTAAGCTAAATACAAGTACATAAATATGAACATGCATATGAAATGTATGAATTAACATCCCTGAATCCAGAATATGCCAGGTAGTGAAAACGTGTTTCATCGTGGAATGAAGCATGTTACAGACAGAATGTGAAATAATGACAGCAAAGTGTTAAACTAGTCTTCAAAGCTTTTCTGTTCAATGTAGTAAGACTGAATTTGTTAAGTGTTGTTTAACCTATTGAAATAATAATGTGACGCCAGGAACTACTGATTAAATAGGGATGGTAACACTATCACTGTCTGCTTAGAGGCATAATACAAACCCCTGCACATTACCACAGTGTGTTCTCTACTGACTTTTTGTACAACAATGATTTGTTGCTTTTTATAATAAACCCCCTCCAACAACTTCTAATGCAGATTGTGATTGCGTTTTCTATCTGTGGTCACCAGGGGGCGTTGTGTGCTAAGAGACTGGAGTTTAGTTAACTTCAGATAATTGTTGAGCAGCAAATATCAGCCGTCCTATTTCCAAATGGCAGTGATCACTGACTACAGACATATGTGTTCGTTTAGTTTCGTCTCTCGGCTACAGCAGCGACTGCCTTAACAACTTGCTAACGATTTGTTCCATATGTCTGATTTATAAATGACTACAAGCGTGACAAAGCTCAGTTATGCACGTTAGGAAAAATGTAGTTTAATTCTGCACTCTTTGGTTAAGCAGCAAGCTGTGTACCCCTCTTTCCTTGCTGTTTGACTGAGTTTCAGAGTTTGTTTGTTCCCTTTTATCCTCCTGTGAGCCTGCCTTTTGAATAATGATAATTAAGTTCAAATACCACGTATGGAAGAGAAGAGTACTAAAGGTTTTAGCACACTTGCCTGTTAATTACCCTTCATTGTCCAACCATGGCCTTCTCCAATGTCACACCACACAATGCATTATTTAGAGTGGGTGACTTTAAATAAATGCAAAGTGTTTTTAAAACATCTTCCTATGAATATTTCATGGGTAAAGTCAACTACCCTGCCTCGGTTGCACTGGTGTGGGGTTACGAGTAGAATCAGCAGCTCTCAGAAGTGAAGAAAGTCTGCATTGCGCTGTGTCGTGGGCTGCTGCAGGACGTATTGATGGCTGAAGTGTCGCACTTTATCACAGTCACTGCAAACCCATATAAATTTCAGGTTTATGATTTAAAGGGTTAGTGGTTCAATGTGGGAATATGAAAGTGCCTGTGTGTTTTATACCAGGGCCTTTGGTGATTTGCAACCTTGAAATATACACTGAATAAATCAAGTGTCACTGTGGGAATGACACAAGTGTAAAATCAAGGACCAAAGGTGCCAAAATGGAAAAAAAACTAACTACTGAATAATTAAAAAATCCAATTTAATGCACTAGATACATAGATACAAGTTATAGAATATTTTCTTTTCTGTTATTTCGTATTTCTGTATTTTCTTTTACAGTTCCTTTATGTTTCAATATAAAACGAGCTGGCCAATACCAAAGGCAAACACGGTCCTGTGAAAACATTTTTTCACTGGACTATTATTGCAACACCTTGATTAATCTATTCAGCTGTAGATTTCCTTACATCCTTTGAGTTTGTTCCATGGCCCAATTTGGGCCAAGCTTTGGTCTCACAGATGGCCTCACATTTGATTCTAGAATACTTATAGAGGAATTCATAGTCCACTCAGTGACTACAAAGTGCCCTGTAGCTGCAAAACAAGCCTGAATCATCAACCCTCCTTTGCTGTGCTTTGACAGTTGAGCTGTTTGTGCTGATAATGCTGTGCATTGTGGCCAACATCTCCACTTTGGTCTCATCTGTCCACGGGACATTGTTCCAGAGGTCCTGTGGATTATACAGATGCAGGTTTGCACACAAAAACCAGCCATGAGAGAAGCGGCTTCTTCTCGGTGACACTTCCAAACATGTCGTGCTGTTCAGTCTTTTTCTAATTGTGCAGTCATGAACTTTAACGTTTAGCATGCTAACTGAGATCTATAGAGTCGGTGGTGTAACTCTTGTACTTTGTCTTTGTGTTAGACTGTTTGAAGCTGGAGTGAATTTGCTGGAAAGTCCACTCCTCAGGTGATTGTGGCATAAACTTGACTGATTGACTGACTGCTTTGGTCCTCCATATGTAACACCTTAGGATTATGGGAATGTTGAGGCAGCCTTTGCACTCCAGATGCATAGCTTTGCTATGACTTATGAAATATCAATCTAACCTGAATGTCATACATATGTATAACAACATGCCTACTTTGTCTTCAAAATCTTTCAAACCAAGTGCCTGAATTACTCAAAATGCAACTCAGCTGTTGAGAGTTTCCTTTTTTCTTACTAAAGTTATTTATTCCTTTAAAACCTGTACAAACTCTGGAGCAGGAAAAGGGTTTTGTACAGCTTTTTACTTTTAGTAAAAATGAGTGAAGTTGCTCTTTAGTACTTTTGTCCTGTTGTTTGCCTCGGTGTGGACTTCGCAGACACTGGGGCCTCTCTGTCTGCCTCTGATTTCTTTGCTGGCTCCATCTTTGACAGACCAGTCCAAGGGAAGCTCCTGGCACCAGACTCATCTTACACGAGGTATGTGCAGCCTCGAGCTTCTCGGATAGTTGAAACTGTAAAATATTGTTGTAAGCTGTAGGAATAATTCCTGTGTGTGTTTGATGAACCTAAATCACTGCGTATGAGACAGCAGGAGGGAGACAGGTCTTTGTATAGAAGCTCCATCATTTTGTTCTCATTTCTGCTTTTCTGACCCTTCTGTTAATGCTGAATATTTTCTGTGAATGTTTTACTGCTGTGTAAGTACACACTGCTCGCCATAATAACTCCAGGCTGTGTGCTGGATGGGTCCGTGTGTCCTTTTGACTGTGTGGGTGTGGGATATGGCCCGAGAGATCTCTGAATGGGGCTCTTTGTGTTTTAAGACATTACTGCAGCCAGATGATGGTGGCTGTGTCGCCCGCCAGCTCCTTAAAAATCACAAAAATGCACAAAAAAATACAACTGAGCTAAATGAATGCAGACACATGAATGTACAGTCATAAGCTATAGGATTACTGATCCTCTTCCAAGTAAGCTTTTAAAAATATCTAGAGTTTCATTGTTCTTTTTTCCTCTTGTAAACAGGTGGTGAAAATCCAAATTAAATACAAGAATCCCTTTGTGCAGCAGCACAGCACTCTCTGTCTGATTGTTCTCTTTTGTTGTGAATGGCCTGTGCTGATCAGAGCTTTGCATGCCTATTCAAATAGTTGCCATCTGGAGAGGGGAGGAGATGAAACAACTCCAGTTATGAGGCTTTTAATCATGAAGGCAACAAACAGTGCAGGGACCAAAAGGATGTGAATTAAATGAGGCCGAGAAAAGATGTTTCAGCTGCTGATAAACCCTCTTCCTATCTTTCTAATAAAAACATCATCAGGTGTCAGAATTAAAAATGCCAGCCCACACCACAAAAACGGAACAAGAAGCTTTACATCAGTCAGGGAGAAATAAACTTGCATGCTGCTCCCTGCATGATCCGATGAATGCATGACATGCAGGCATAGCACTCCGCCCCATTAGCTGCCCTTCATTAAACCTCAACTATTTCGACCGAGTCTGGAGGTAATTTCAGGACCTTCAATCAGAGTTAATCAGCTGGGGGCTTTGGTCCTGCGGTGAATTTGGGATCATATTCTTGAGGCTTTTCTGCTGATGTTGGCCTCCATGACAGGACTTTCACTGCAGGAAAGTCAGCCTAGAACACAATAGAGTTTGGAGGTATTTTTAGATAAATTAGGCAACAGTGCAACCACAAAAACATGTTCCTGGTTAGGTTTAAAGTATTAGTTTCATAGAGTCATGTTCCTTGTATTATCTTTGGTTCCTATTATTGTCCTCAATTTTCCTTTTTCGTGTCTCCTGTGTTCCCCTCTGTCTGTCCCCCACAGTTTGGTCTTGCTCCTTTTTTCAGTTTACTTTCTGTTTTATTTTGAAGGTCCGCATGTGGTTTTTTGTGCTTTTTCTTCTCTCTGATCTTTTTTGAGCCATCAGTGACTGATTGAGTTCACCTATCCTTGTTCTGTAATTAGTCTGTGTCTGTTACATAGGTCTTTGTCAGTTTATCATCTCTACACATTATTTTTACAGAATCTTCCCTGGTAATGGATTTTGTTGTTTTTATATCACTTAACCTGAATCATGCAGCTCGTTTTGTTTACTTTTTGTTTTACAAAAATCCGATGAATGCATTGGCGAGAACACTTGAGTCCGTATCTTGCCCAGGGATACTTTGCCACACAGACTGGAGCAGCCAGAGATCAACCCACCAACCTTCCATTTAGTCACCCCCAATCCATCTGATGGTCTCCTACTCCACTTTTCTCTCACTCATGAGGAAGATTCAACGATACATAACAATATCGCAAATAATTTACATTTAAGAGATAGACATCATCATACAGACTCTGTATCTAGAACCTAGTTATTCTTTCACTACTGTGTCCAGGGTAAAACAAACAAAAACACAACAGCTAAGCTCTTAGTTCTTAAGCCAATGTGAACGAGAAGTCCTTTTTGTAATCATAAAGACTTGAACATTTAGATTTTTATTACATCTGAGGAAACAATACAATACAATGCAATCAAAAGTTCCCAAACAAAAGCTCGGTGCAGGATTAATTTTGCATCCTTACCAGCTACCATTCACTTATACTTTACTCTATGCACTTTTAAAACATATCAAAACATTTCCTTATGCCATTTTAGTCCATAAACCCCATTAGAACCAATCGCAGGAAATATTATTTGAGCCAGACTCACAGTAGAATAGAAAGTGTAACAGAACATGCTGAGAGAACACCAAGTGCTAGAAGGGGCACACTGAGTATGTAGAGCAAGTTCAACAGTACACTGAGTCTGTGACATTACAAAGATCTGTTTTTAAAACAGTAACTTTCTCCATCCATTCAAGTGCAAAAGTGGAGGCCAGACCAGAATCACCACATTCCTGTCCTTGCATTAGAGGCACTGGCTATAAATCTTAAATGTTCATAAACAGAAACCATTCCCATTATAGCGCCATAAAGTGCATGCCTCATTTCTCTGTGGTTTTGCAGTTAGAGCGTGTTCAGGACTCATGTAGCATGCGGATGGACCAGAGGCCATTTCAGACTCACAGCTGATTCAAGATGCCCCACCACCCCCGGGTGGTGTCAGGACATGAGGGAGGTGGGGTTTACTCTGCCTCACTCACGTGCACTCAGCACGTTTGACCCACATTAGCCAACACTATGCCTGCTGTTGCTGCTGTGTATATTAATAACCAAGCTCACATTCTCCTCTCTGTACTCTCACATCATGAAGGAGCACAGTTTTCAGCCCATTATTTGAAACTTAAAATATATTTTGTATCTTTTTTATTACCAATAAAGAAGTTAATTGAATGATGAATTCATCCAGTTACAAAGGATATTCTTAGGAAGTATTTCTCTGTGAAATAAAGCTACTGAATGACAATTTTCTACATGACTATTTTGGTGTTAGTATTGTTTAATACTTAATGCACCTTTGCACATGCGTGACGTAAAGGAAATGTGGAGATTTTGAAGGTTGCAGACCTTTGTGAGGTGGAGGAAAATGCTGTCGAAGGTGAACTGGACCCTTTGGAGAATGCCTGCAGTGCTTTGCTTCTCTGTGTGTGGCAGTCAGAGCAGTTCACCTACAAAAATCTAAAGGTCAATGAGCATGTATGGCTTTTGGGTAAGTATGTCTCACATCAGGTCCTGCATTCATACAGTTGCTATTATTAAATATTTATATTTCTTATTGATCTTGGTTCTGTATCAATTTCTCTATTCCTATTTACATTGCCTTGTGATTTTAAGTATTATTTATCAGTTTTATCCTCATTAATAGCTTAGCTATTTGTCTTCATTCTATAGCAACGTCCAAGTCATTTTTATTTATTTATTTTCCAGACCTACTTTGAATGAAAGTGTTTTGCACAATGGGGCAAAAATGAATACAGAGAAATTAACAGGGTGACAAACACAGAGAGAAAACGATACAGAAATCAATACGTCTTAAAATGAATGAATCAATACAATTTTAATTCATTCATTGATTATATTGATTCATAACATTAGTCATGCTTACTGTTATAAAGGTAAATAAACACAAAAGAAAATTATTGCATTGAGTGAATTAGTTAGGAAGCAATTTTAACACACCCTGCAGCTATGTGAAACATTACCCTCAAAAATACTACTTACTTACTGCATACTCTCATTTGCATCTCTTTTATAATACTCCATGGATAACTGCTTTATTATTTTTTTGTGTGAAATCTAGTTTAAAATGTAACCATTTAGAATATGCTCTGTTAAAAAAAGGCAGGTGTTATAAGATAAAGCTTCAGCCGACAATTTTCAGTCAAAAATTCGCTTTATTTCCTGTTATTTATTTTCTTTTATAGGCATTGTTTTGTTGTTATTTTGTTTTTGTTTTTAAAAAATAAAAATTTTTAAATATTCTTTTTAATATTTTTCAATAATGGTTTTATTAAACAATTTCTTAATTTATTTAATATTGTTTTTCTTTCTTTCTTTTTTCTTTTTCTTTCTTTCTTTTTCTTTCTTTTTTTTAAATTTTGATGTCTGAAATGCTTAACTGTCATGTAGAATTAGTCACAGACATTTAGCTGACCACCCACTTCCAGTGACAGAGCTGTACTGTAAACACCTGCCGTCTCACTGTGCTCGACTGGCTTTTAAACATGAGAGGAAAACCTTTTGAGAGTCACCAGCATGCCCTGTTCTTATGTAACACCCAGATCTGGCCAAAGAGAGTGCTGAGGGGCTTAATCTGCCCTGGCACCAAGGGTGTGGAGGCTATTCAAGAGCCCCGAGGGGATTGGGGAGGGTGCACAATCTTAGGTGGCAGTTTGGGCTCTTGTATTTGCTATAAAACTCAAAAAGGTTAAATGAGAGGGTAGGTGGGGTGACAGTAAGAGCATAATAGCAGTAATAAGAGAGGAGGTGCTGTGGTTGTGGTCAGGAATGTGGCGTCTGTGGCTAAGCGAATGGATGACGAAACTGTTAAATGGCGCTTTGAAAGGCAAGCATCTCTGATTTTAATGAGAGAAGGGCCTCATTCCTCTTCAGCAAGTGGTCAGAATTAGTGTCCTACTTCGGAGACAAGTGAGGCTCCTGGCAGAGCCCCTGCACCTCACACCAAACTTTCTTTTAATTTAGCCTGAGAGAGAGAAAGACAGAGAGAGAGAGAGAGAGAGAGAGAGAGAGAGAGAGAGCAAGATGGGGACAGCTCTGCTGAACAGCCAACTGGGCATACTCCACAGCCAGGCCAAAGAAAATGTCCATTCACTCTCAAATTAGCCGTCTGCATGGCCACCTTGAAAGGAGGCCCCTCTCTACCTAATCTTCTCAGACTGTGTGCACACACTGGCTGTCTGCTTCATGAGCGCCTGAGCACTGAAACCACAGCAGTTAATTGAAGCATTATCAGCATAAGCATGGTCAGTTAAGCTGATTATCTAACTGTGGACTATCCTCCTTAAAGACACATAAAAAAAACAGGGGACACATATGAATCCTGCATGTTGTCTTTAAAGGCCATCAGTTTGGCACTGTGCAGGAAAATACAGAGCAGCAACTGTGGATTGATGGATGGATAGAGAAGATTGTTTTTCATCTCTACTGAATATTCCCCCCATGCTCTCCATCAAATTATTGTACATTTTAATTAAGCTCCTCAATTACAAAAGGACAACGTTTGATAATGAGGATCAAAGTGAGTGCACTATTCAGTAAATGACAAAGCAGCTCCCTTGGCACACAGATGCTGAGATTAGTTGGCTGAGGGAGTCTGGCACCTCACAGCTCCAGCCAACAATGACAAAGGAAGCTGAATTCCTGGAGAAAATAATAATGCAAAGCTTCTATGGAACAATGCCAGAAACATTAATAATGCTATCAGGCGATGTCCTCTGACTATGCATTCGATGCTTCAGAAATACTTCACACATTGCTCGTGCATAGCATCTGTTTCTTGAAGATTAGTAAAGACAAGGAGGGACACATGCAGACTGGTTGCTTTGCTATTACAGCACATGTGGAAATATTCATAATCGACTTGTCCTTGGTTAGGACAAGCATAAGAAACATGCGCTCAACATCAACCATATGTGGGTGACTGATAAGAACAACGACAGCTTCTGTTGACATATGGTCCACTGCTTGACCTCATCTTCTGTCCATCACAATTTTCATTACATCACCTTTCTCACTCTGGGCAGTATTTTGAGAGTATAGTACTGTATTTTGGATATATTTTCTTTTTTTCCTTTTACTTAAAGACATTTGCAGTGCAGGCTTTTGTTTTTTTAGCTGTTGAAACCCATTTTAATACACTTGACATCATTTTAAGTGTAATATTTTTTTATTAATGTAGTTATTAAACAGTTATAACCTGTTACTGTAATGTAACAAAATCAATTTAGTTTTACTCTATGTCCATTTGATGCAATATTATCAAGACAACAAACTTGTTGAGGCCTTAATTGTGTTAAAATCACAAGTTCAAAACCCTTTGTGGCTTCACTACACCAGCTTACATTATATCCTGTTACCTGTCTGGTTGCAGTGTACATAGCTCTACCCCTTTGGCCTGGTAGGCCTTTTACTTCCTTACCACCAGACTGAGAACAAAGAACCTGTAAGTTAAGAAGACTCTGCTTAGCCTTTTAACAGATTATCATGCAATGGAACGAGATCTTTCCTCCCTTGATGTTTGGTTATGTTACACTAGATCCCTGTATTGTTAACTTTAAAGAAATGGAAATGCTAAGATGGTGGATGCATTAGTGACATAAGCCTATGTTATCCTAATTTATAGGATCATTTCAACAGCATGACAGCAGTGTGATTTGGGTTGATCCTTGATTGTATTTTTTTCTCATTTAAATGCAAAGGAAAAAAAATCATTAATTCAGTCAAGTCGTCCATTAATTTATCCATATACCCTCCATCTGTTAAATCTACCTTCCACACAGCTGTCAGGAGAAACTTAGATCTGCTGAAGTTAAACTGTCTGGTGAAACCACCACCCAGACCTTAACAGACTGATAATCTCTCTACACCTGCAATTCTCATACTGTGGTCCGACTCGCGGAGCATGGACTCAAAGGGAAAAAAATTAAGTGTTCAGGAAACTCTTAACTATGGCTCTAATATTGTGTAACTTGAGTAATTATCACTCTTATTAGCTCTGTACACTTTTTGTGATGTCTAGTGGGTAAATAAGCCAAATAAATTCAATGTCCATAGTGTGACTCATAGTTTAGATGTCATACATCACCCTGTGCCCCTACTTTTAGTCTTTTCTTAGGTCAGTTCCTTAGTTTCTAGCCTAATTTAGCATACCAAATTTGCCTTCATTACTATTATGGTTCATGACTTCTGGTTAATCACACCAAAAGTTATTAAGGTTTTTGAAAGCTCATATAGAGGTTAAAAGTAAAATTATTTATTATCTCAAAGGTATATAGTACTCTGGGTAGCATGGTGACAGAGTGGTTAGCAGGAGGGTCCCGGATTCAAGGGCCCCCCGTTGTGAAGTTGTCCTCATGTGAAAATATGCTCGGATTTTAGAAGCCTACACATCAGTTTACATGTCAGTTTACACAGTTTACGTGCCAACCTCCAAAATTTGGCCTACCAGTGTCTGTGTATCACGTGAAGTTTGAAGTTACAATTTGGTTTAAATTAAGTAATAATTTGGCCAAGCTGCTGTTTGTTACCACCAACCCCCAAAGTGTAATGAACAAGAATACCAAGAAGCAGAATTTTCCCTTAATCTGGTCAACTAAATAGCATAAATTGCTGTCAGTTGTATTACTCAGTGACATAAAAATGTCTGTTTCACATTATTCAATTTTGATTTAGCTCGTTTTGCTTACAGCTTGGGGCCTTCATCTGTTGGTGTTTATATTAACAATCTT
The DNA here is from genome assembly GCF_965226115.1 of Aulonocara stuartgranti. Lineage (NCBI taxonomy): Eukaryota > Metazoa > Chordata > Actinopteri > Cichliformes > Cichlidae > Aulonocara > Aulonocara stuartgranti. The sequence goes on along the minus strand of NC_138959.1, from coordinate 6,776,105 downwards.
TCAGTTTACTGTTGAATCATAGGGCTGGTAAGCAGGACAAAGAGTACAAACACATGACATGTGGTTTACTTCCCCCCTCTCTACATGATATGATCGTAGCAGATGAAGATAAAACACGCACTGTGTTTAGGTTTATGCGTCAGCAGGTCATTCCCATTGCTTGTCCTACTTGTCATTCATGCATTTTGCTTTGACTAACCTATTTTCCTTATGATGAGTGCTTACAGTGCTTTTGGTTAGTTGGTTAGTTAGTTCATTATTTTCCTTCCTGCTGGAGATTTAGAAATGAGAGTGTTTATTTGTTTTACTGGCAGTTTACATTCTTCTATCTTTCAGTTAATCAGACTTGTTTATGTGTGCAAACACGAGCTAAAACTGACGTCAACGTAGAATAATTGCAGAGATCTTGCTGTGTATTTTGCTGCAAATACCGTACACCATGTAAGTCAAATGCAAAGTGCACAAACAGGGATATCACGCAAGTACACGAATGCTTTTATACTGCACCTGGGAAAACCTTAAAATGTTTTTCCTGGCTTTTTTGCTCATGCTTAATGTATCATAATGGAAAGCGCTGCAGTTTCACATTCAGGAAATGGACTCTCAAATAGCGGAGATATAGGGGCCATTTTTGAGTGAAATGAGTTGCAGCGTCACTGACCACTTACTCTTCACCAATTACCTCCATCCGGCATGTTCATGAATAAAATGAGCTCACAGTGGGATGTGGAGGGTTCATTATCAGCCAACACAGCATAATTTGCTGATCTGAGCAATGATAGGCATCTTGGACATGCGTGCAGGAGCTGAGAGCAATGTGAACACAATGTCCTCATGCTCGAGTGGCGAAGAGCGCACTGATTTCGGGGAGTCATTATCAACAGGCACGCAGCATTCAACCCACACACAATTATCAATTACTGTAACAACTCTTCTCAGATTCTCTAGAGACCAGATAAGTGCAGGGCAGTTTTTTTTCCTCCAGTCCTATTATGTCTGATTGCTGTAGCCCCACCAGTCGAAGTCAAAAAGTTGAGTAAATGTACAATCCTGCAAAATGGAGTACAGTGGTTTAAATTTAAAGATTTGTTCTTCATATAAAAAAAGTAAATAAACCTTTCTGTGCAAACCCACAAGACATCCACATCCACAAGTGTGCATGTTTTGCAGCTGCATTTTAAAACAGTGGGACAACTCTGGAGGCTGTACTAGTGATTAGTTGGTCATAGTTAGCCCATACCATAAACTGTATTCAGGAGCTGGACATAGCTAGTTACCATCTTAAGGTTTATGCTACCATCATTACCATCTTAGTTTTATGAGGTAAGGAACTATCACAGACCTGACTCTAAAACTGAGGGACACTACACCTCCATAGAGTAGAAACTTGTCAGTCACAAACTAGACTTGCCCTAAAGTATACCCTGCTTCATTGTTCTTTTAGACAATAATGAGGACCAAACTTTGCAACATGACCATCGTGCTATATTTGATAAGTGTGAAACTAGTGATTCAGCCCATTAATCTATAAGGAAAGGTTCTACTGAAGCCACAAATCAAGGAAACTAAGTGCTCTGTTCCCATACTATTGAATTTTCTCATATGACGTCATGCACACTTTACCCAAAGTTGTCCAGCAAACTGGATGCAATACTGTTATGGGGAAAAAATCCCCCACCTGGTTGGCAGTGCTTCCTGGAGGTTGCTCCCACTCTCTGGATGAAGTGAAGGTGCTGCACTAAAAACCTTGCTGGCAGATTGCCACAGTTGCCTGTAGTTTTTCATGTTTGTCTGCAAACCCTTGTTTGTGACAGTAAAACCTGAAAAAGTGTGATCAAAACCAGAAAAAATAAGTAAAAGTTGTACTATAGCACTGCAGTCAAGATGTTTCCAAAGATGTTTCCTTCCCACTATTTCACACTCGGCTGCGAACCGCTCCAGTGCGAGCTGGAGGCCACCACCTGATGAAGCCAACATAACCACATCATCTACAAAAAGCTGAGACAGTTTTCTGAGACCATCCAGTTGGAAGCCTTCCACCACTGGACTGTACCTAGAAATTCTGTCCATAAAAATTATGAACAGAATCGGTGATAAAGGGCAGCCCTGGCGGAGTTCAACTCCCACTGGGAATGAATCGGACTTATTGCCAGCTATGCGGACCAAGCTCCTGCAACGGTTGTATAAGGATCAAATTGTATAGCAACGTGCCAGACACCCCATAGTCCTGAGGCACCTCCCACAGTCGAATGCCTTCGAGTCCACAGAACACATGTAGACTGGTTGGTCAAACTCCTTTGCCCCCTCATGTATCCTTGAAAAGGTAAAGAGCTGGTCCAGAGTTCCACGACCTGGGACAAAACCGCATTGTTCCTCCTTTATCTGAGGTTCAACTAACGGATGGACTCTCCTTTCCAGCACACTGACATAGACTTTTCCAGCGAGGCTGAGGAGTGTGATCCCCCTATAGTTGGAACATACCCTCCGGTCCCCCTTCCTGAAGATGTGAACCACCATACCGGTCTGCCAATCCAGAGGTACCCCACCTGATCTCCACGCAAAATTGTAGAGGTGTATCAACTAAGACAACCCTACAGGATCCAGAGCCTTCAGGAACTCAGGGTGAACCTTGTCTGCCCCAGGGCTTAGAAGTTGTTTAAATGTGATTTCAAGGCATCCTTGTCTGTTACTTTCATTCAAACTACGACCACAGCACAACACACCACACAGACCAGTGACCGACAATCATTTTCACAATGACTGCCATCAAACTCCAGGAAGTACTCCCAACTGGTTGGGAAACTGATTTTTTTCTTCTTCTTTCTTTTTCAGACAGAGACCATGCCAGATGGTCTCTGGCTGGTCGCTAAACCTGTGACTGGAGTTTTATCCCTTGATCCTACATTGTCACCATGATTGTCACACATGGTTAATGGTCACATCAGAGGAGTTGGTCCCTTGTGGTCAGTGGAAAGAACACAGGTTTAATGTACATTTGCCTTGGCTTCTATTTTTAGAACTGGAAGCTATGTGCGTCTTGGTTTGAATTGCCATAAAATTGTGTACAGACAGAACTAAGATGGCTCAAAAATGTATTATTTCAAGTTATATTATAACAGTAAAACACAACAGGTTATTCCAACCATGCATTCAGACAGGACGATTTGATTATTTACAGTTTTTCTGTTCATATTTTGTGTTATTATGAGACTATCTATATGTCTATATATCACTCTCTCTGTGTGGACTTATATTTAACTTTGGACTGACATATCAGTCAACGTTCAGCTCTAAAAATAACCAAAAGAACGAGAGTTTTGATGCTGTTTTTGATCTGAACCCTCTGTGCGACTGTGCATATATAGCCTTCTTTCACTCCTCTGGAGCATAAAAGCTTGTCTGAGAGGGTTGAGGTTCGTTAGGTGTGACCTCGTTCTACATATTTAGAATACAGAGCAAAGAACTGGTTGTGCTGGAGCAGGCTTTGAATCTAGGGTACGTTATCTTCATCACAAAACTGTACTGTGGGACTATGATCCCTTTACAACCCAATCAGAGCGGTACCATCTGCCGATTGATAGGCTGTAATTAAACAGTGTGGTGTTTTAATGTGGTAAACATGCACTGTTAAATATTTCAGACTGCTGCAAATAGCTTTTAGAGACATATTTTTCTGTATTTAGGGGCATCTGAAAGTCACACTGGGCTTGCTGGATAAAAGTGTGTGTCCGTGTACAGGTGTTGTGCAAACATACTTGTGTTTATATTACATTGTGTGGAATTACCTGGCTTATGGGGTCAATTGGGGGTCAATCTCCCATGACATAAATCGTTACTTTTTGTTGTAAAGACTTTGTTTAAGGTTTTATCAAGCTAAGCTTTGAGTAATTGTTAAGGGCTTAGTTTATCGCAGTTCATGTACCGAAAGCACCTCACAGCGGGAAGCTATCAAGTGGGCTTCAAAGTAAAAGCATGTTGTTTCTGTTATTTTGCCCCCTCTGATCATATAACATGCCTTAGTGTTTGTTTGATGTACGAAAGAAACTGTAAGCTAAGAGTGTGCGCGTTTTGGTCCTGCTATGACTTCTAAAATTAACATCCTGCTGCCACTTTATGTTTGCTTTTACAATTTCTGTGCAATATGCAGAATACTGGAGAAACCTCTTGCCCTAATGACAAACTTTTACAGATTAATGGCAAAATGATGTAGGTTATTATGATCATTATTACTATTGTTTAACCACTGTCCTCTATAAATTCTTTCCAAGAAACTTATAAAATAAGTATTTTTTAACTTACTGCTATTTTATTAAAACCACAACGGTAGGTGAATCTCGGATAACCAACTTCACTCATGCTTTTTTTTGTAATATATAAAGATAGAATTTAAATATAAACATATAATTTAAATTAGCATTAAATTAAGAAGAAAATGTAAAAAAAAAGAAATCTACTAGACCCCAAGCAATTTCTACTTAGGTTCAATGCACAAAATGATAATTTGAAATGAAAAAAAGAATAATCAGTCTCTATATTTTAAAACCTCAAGAGCTAATAGTATTGTTGCGGATCAAATATAAATAATTAAATAAATAAATAACCCCTCAAATCAAATAAACACCTCCCAGGACTATTGAAGGACTCTTTTTGAACCTTTTTGAATTAATGAAGATATATTCTTTTAATATAGTTGCACTTTGTTGTTTGTTCGCTTTTATTTATTTATTTTTTCAGTTTTATTTTAAAAATTTCTTTGCCTGAAAATGTTTGAATGAAAATCTTATGACATTTATTCCTTGTAAACAGTGTTATTTTGAAACATATTACCGGATGTAACGTCAGTTTTTCTCACCAGCTTTCCGCCTCTCTAATGAAATACGAGCAGCTCCCGTTCAGCTCCTCGCAAAGCAACAAACGCGCTTTCAGCGACAGGAAGAGTAACGAGACAGCTTGAGCAAGACTTGAACATGCAGTTTTGTCAGCTCAGCCGTGGCTAAAGTTACGAGTTTGTGGATAAGACAATTTAAAAAGAAGAAAAAAAACATTCCCGAGGCATCCTGATTTTCCTCCTCAGATTTTTCCACAACAGAGCAGAGCAACTGTCCCGGACTGTCCACAGCACTCTGTATACGGTAGGCTCTAACTAACCTAACAATCAATGAAAACATGATACAATTAGTGTGCGTGGCTTTATGTCGGGGTTGAGTTGTGCCAAAGCATGTGTGTCTTATTGTTTACTTTGAACGCACAGATATCCAACTTTGTCACACCTACTCCACACAGGTGTATGATTGGGAAATAAAGAGTAGGTTCTTTTTCTTTTGCACTTTAAAAAGTCTCACTTCCCTTTTTTTTTTTTATCGATGTGTGCATCGCTCATGACAGGTTGGGTGGGTTTAGACACAACAAAGTGCCTCCTGTAGTGTATCCAGACTCATTTCCTGTCCAGACTTCAGCTTCAGTGTAGATTATAAATCAACAGTTTCATTATCGTGGACTTCCAGCATGTCCTCCTCATCGGTCTCTTCAAGACTAATCTGGTTTCTTTCTATCTTATCTGTTTAGAAATGGAGAGCTGGCTAATTGCTGTGCATTATTTTAGTCTTAGGGACATGATTGCTTTTCTACGAACTACTTAAAGTTGTCATTTCTATGAAGAATCAGTGGGTGTCTTTCACACGATCTCCTCAAAATTTGTATGTACAATAACCTAAGCATGTTGAGTGCTAAAAGTGGGCCCTCATGGCAATAAGAGCCTTTAAATTTGACCCAAAATACACCTTAGTTTTTTTGTCCCCCTAGCGAACTATAAGAAACCAATAAAACATTCACATTGGCAGCAATTCTTTCTGTTAGTCTATGTAGTATATTAAATTTGTGAGTTTTGGTTGGTTGTTACACTTTGTGTGGATGTATATTTGCTTTAGCCCTTAAATTGTAATGTGGACATCAGTAGGCTAAAGTTATATTAGTTATTAGTCAGTTATTAAGTTATTAAAGTGATTATTATAAGGAATAAAACCTTGTTATTTGTTTCCACCCACACTTTGGGTCTACATGATGTGGAATGTGTTTTTCCTTTGTGGCTTTCTGGTCTTTTCTAAAGCTAGAAATGACCAAACGTGCAGCATCACAGGAGACCTGAAAATCTAGGCCTGCTCCACAGGCGGTGAGTTTGTTTTAGGATTGGTTTGCTGCTGTCAACCAGAATGAATAACACCAGCAGGAGCTCAGAAAAAGTTTTACTTAACAACAAGCAAACATGAAGTCTTTGGGGGCAGTGGCAGATTTTATGACCCAATGACAACAGAAAGTAGGAGAGAGCAGTTAACATTCACTCAAGTACTGCCTGACCTGCCCCTGGGACAGAGCAGCAACATATGTGAATTCTTAAAATGAATGGCATTCCCCCCGTGACGCTGTCTGCAGTGGAAATTGGCTCGACTCAGACGCACATTTACAGTACTGTTGCCCGGTGTGCTGTGAGGCCACACTTTGATTAAAATTAAAATCTGTGAAACACAAAAAAGTTTACATCTATAATAAGAAGGATTTATGCTGCCGAAAAACCCTAAGTGCACTTATTTTAATAATGAGGTAAAAAACAACAACATTCCCTCTATTTTAGGTTCGCAGCTCAGTCATCTGTAAACAAAAGGCCAAATGCTTGGAACAAGATAACATAGTAAAGAGCAAACAAAGCGAACAGTAGGGCAAGCTCCGGCCTTCAAACCCCCACAACTCTGCAGGATGCTGTATTGAAATTTCTTCTGCTTAAACATACAAAGCAAGGTCAAACCCGCACCTGAGCAGCTTTGTCAGTGAGAGGCTAGACAGCCTATTTGCACTGATAATTTGTCAAGTGATTTTTCTAAGCACACGGCAAGCTTCCCTAATTTCTAGAGGAGTGCTTTGTCAGCATAAAAGAGCACTCCTGACACTAAGACATATCCCGCATTGTGTTTTTATTTTCTTCTCTTTTTGCATGACGGGTGAATCATGACTCTCGATGTTTAGGGTTGGGGTGTGATGACCAGTATTTTGCTTGGTTAACAAATCTGTGTTTGTTTTGTTTTTTTCTGTCCTGTATTGTATATGTTGAAACCTTTAAATAAAAGTGTCAGTAGGGTGCTTGAACCATCAGTCACACAGGCCTAGAGACCAGTTGGCGACCACCCCTGGGAAAATGTTACCTGACCCCGTGGTTGACGAGTGGTTGCTGGCTGTCCCTGCCAAAGAGGGTGTTACAATGAACCCTCTTTTGGTCATTTGCAGATTGCCACAGTTGCCTGTAGTTTGCATGTTGTTGAGTTTATTCATCCTAGTTAAAGGCTGCATGTGGGAAAACACCTGTTACACCTACAAAACTCCCAAAATCCAAGACTAGTCAAGCTGCAGAAAAGGTTTTGCTAATTCAGGCTTGCAAATACTTATGTGCTCATTTAATGTAATCACATTTTTCAGCTTTTTATGTGATTATTATGAAACAAACTGTGTGTATGAGACACTGGCGGCCTTGAGGCACCGTATGTGCTGCCAGTTAAAATCACCCCAAGCACTAGAAGAGAAAGCACTGTTTTGATAGGGAGGTTTACTTTAGTGCAGTGCGCATTTGGTCATGTAATGTGTCTTCTCGCGGCACCACACCTTGTTTGTTTCTAGTCAGACTTGTTTTAATCAGGAAGGCTGAGCTGGAGGTATGAGTGTATATTAGTATTAAAAGGCCATATTGTTTTTGTTTTCTCTGATACTTCTCAGTTGTGCTGCTGTGAACGTTGCCCTTGAGCTCTTTAAACTAAAGGTCGTGGCCCTCTATTGTTTGTTTTATGCTGCACAAACTGTCTCCTTGAAGGAATAATAATATGAGAGAAACTTTAAAAGACAAGGGAACAATGGCAAGATAGCGGGAGCTGTCAGGAACGTAAAAACATGTGTTGTATTTAGTCTTCGTGAGGGCCCATCACGCCACATGAAGTGCAGATTTAGTAATTACTGGGTTTCTTTGTTTATGCAGCGCCTCATTGTGTTGAATTTGTTCTCCTCTCAATGATTGCTTACTGTAATTAGTGTTGTTGCAAACTTTCCCACACAACAGTGTTTTAAAACTGTCTGAAATTATGATGCTGGGACTTAGTGAGGCTTTTAACACAAATAGATGGAGAAGAAGATTGGATACAAGCTTTTATTAGTATCAACATTACAGAAGAAGGAATAGAGCTCTACTTGAAGATCAATAATTCGCTGGGAATTATGTCTTAAAGGAAGACTTGCTGTGGGCTGATATAAAATCCATGCTTTTTCGACTGTGTACAGATGAGCTGAATGGGGGTTTCAGGTAGCTGAAAGACTGCAGGTTGTTGAAGATGTTGACTAAACAAAGTGAGCTGTGACCAGGCGGCTTTAACTGTGTGCCCTCCGTTTTCCCACTGTTAGAGTTACTGATTTCAAATAGCTTATAGTGAAATTCCAAATCTCTTTTTGTTGTGATATGATTAGATAGGCAGTGTTTCCTCCTCTGTCCTACAGTGCATTTATAATTACTTTCTGCTTTTGTAAACAGTCCTTGAGCCTGTGTTGCTGGGCACACGTCTGTAAATGACAAGAAAGGGCAATTCTTTGTACTCTTGTCAGTTCCTGTATTTTTATATATTAATACAATAGGATGTGATAATAGGAATTTTTTATGGAAACCAGAACACCTTGGCAGGCTAAGTACGAGGACATCAACTCTAATCCAGGGCTTTTCTTGTCTAAGAACTAGCTTTTGAGGAAAAAGTCATACTTTCTCTGATGCAATACCTTGACTTCAGTTCTCTTCTAATACTGTAAACGAAGGATGAAGCCGCGAATGATTATTTTAGCTGATGGAAAATTACTTTCAGGGGGTTCCGACAGCACGATTTGTTTAAAAAGCCTGTATTCCTGTCTTTTTTTCTTTTAAGCTTCAGTAAACAAAGGTTCTCTTACATAAAACTGATGAAAGGTTAAAGGATAAAACCTCTTTGTTGGAGGGTAAACTTCTCAATATGCAGGAAAACTTTGGTAAAGTAACACCAAGCCTGGCTTAAACATGGTTTTCCTGACTCTGTAAAATGAAAGTAATACATCTAAGCATACAAATATGCTAAACTGGTATTTATGAGTAAAAGTATACATGACAACCAAACCAAAGTAAGGACCAAAGTAGCCATAATTACTTTTTATGCCTCATTTATTTGCACTACTCTTATTTCAGCTCAGTGTCAGAGTAATTAGGTTACTGGATTAAGTTGTCATTTACACTAGTTGCTCTTCTTCCTGCTGTCACTATGAGTACTCCTCCTCACACATATCGGCATATTTTTATGCCTTTAACTTGTCAGTGTGGTTCTTCATGAAGATGGGGATATGTTACATGAGTTGACGGGGAAGGCTTTGCCTGGCTTCTTCTTCTTCTTCTTTTTTTTTAAACCACAGTTTACAGTTGTGAATGAAACTATTATAGATACAGATATTACAGAAGCTATAGATGTAGCAGTCAAATAGTCTGACTCAAGTGTCAAGGAAGCAGACTCAGCAGACATTTCGGGTTCCCAGAGATGAGCGATATATTTACAGTGACCACCATTATATGTGAAACTGAACAAATCTCCCCAAATTAACTTAATTAACAAAAACCAAAAAGCAGATGAACTTGGTAACACAACACACCTCTATGTCAGAATCACATAAAGCTACTTTTCTGATGGCTCTGTATGGAAGGAAAATATTCAAGAAATCACTTTGTGTCCTGAAAAACAAAAGGAAACATTCCTATGAAAAAAAACAAAAAACAGTCAGTCATGACATCATCAGTACTTTAAAAATCAGGATATGTGGAGCGGGCCTTTCCCACACCTGACATACAAGAAGACTAAGAATGAAGAACTAGTGTCAGTATGCACAAATGAGTCAATCTGCAACATAATAAACTATAAAGCAACATGGGACCAAGTATTTGCTTTAATCTGCTGAATGTTTGATTTTGACGTCAACATAATTCTTACACAAACAAACCTGGGATACTAAGTGCAGCAGTGTTACTTTGACAATAGCAAATCATAGCCAATAAACACATGTAGAGAATAATGTGCTTAATGTGCAAAAAGTCAATACTTCTGAGATGAATGGAGTATTTCAACTACTCATCCACTTTGTCACACCTCTAAACTGCTGACCCTTTGCTTTTAGCTTCCTCTACTTTTAGCTCTCCTATGAAGTGTAACGACTAAGAACCAGCATAGAATTCTGCCTAATAGATCAACCCATGTCACTTTCGGAGTCTGTGCTATAGCAAGGAGTTGTCCTCATATACTAAACTGAATCTTTTAGCTTATTGATAGTAATTTTAAGCAGTTTCCTGTTATTTCTAACTGTTGGATAAATGGTCATGTCTATTCTGCTTCAGTAACAGCAACCCAATCTAATAAAATAAAAACAGCTGGTTTTAAAAAATGACATTTGTATTGTAAAAATAGAATTGGAAAGGGTTTTTTCCCCCTTTGGGAATGGACCTAGGACCTATTTTTGGGGGCACCAGCATGGCTACATTTTGGTTCAAAATCCATGAAAAGCCTGAGAACTCTGCTTGGAAAAGGTGTTATGAATAACAGAGCCCCTATTTTGGTAGATATCCTAGATTTATTATATGAAAGATACGTGACGGGGGCCATTATGGCCATACAAATAAAAAATAATGGAGAATCTTTATATTTTTTTTTAAAAATGCACCCCACAATTAAAATAACTTGCAGGTTTAATTTACTGCTGAGCATTGTGACCTGAGCTCCTGTCGAGGATTTGGTTTGGTACTCCTAGCCAGCTCTGAGCTCTTTGCACAGCTGGACTGAACAGCTGTTTGAGGGCACTGAGAGGCAGGGGCTGAGGTTTTAGAGACCTCAGATGCCTGAGCTTGGGAACCAGACAGGACATTTTGTGGCCTTCTTTTCTGCCTAATCTCTCCTGACGCGACCAGGTTGTGTCTGATCATTAAATTTTGAAGAATACAGATTAAGATGGGGAGTATTTGGAGGATTTAACAGCAGATGAATGTTACACTCAGGCCTCCCAGTTTCTCTCCTTTGTTAAATCTCATGTGATTTTTATTTTTTTTTTTTTGCTTTGTCCCAATTTTCAAGTGCAGCAGCCATTTATCTGTGGACATCTTTTACCTTCTAAATTGCCATTTTTTGTCCTCCTTGTCTCCTTTCCCGGTGCTTTGACTAATGGCCCCATTTCAATGCAAATGGACCATGGTGCCAAAGCACCCTCCATCCATATTTTAAAACTTTTGTCTTACAAAACTTTGGCCAAAAGTTTTTGTTTCTAGAAGATTTCCCAGGACTTTTTTATACCTCTACAAAAACCCATAGAACCACATGTAGTACAATAACTTCAATATGTTATATGTCAACATGATCAACTTATGTTTGTGTATTATACAAAGGGTGTGCAACTAGGAAATGACTTTAATGTTAACCTGTTGATTTTCTGTCTAAAAGAATTCATAGCTTGAACTTATAAAGGTGAAATTGCTTGATTTATAAAATATTCAGCAATGAAGCATTGGTGTGCATGTGACAGAAGATGGGGAACGAGAGAAGGCATCGTAAAGAGAAGACAAAAGAAAGCCACTAAAGCAAAGACAGAAGATTTTAGAGCAAATGTTGAAGATGAAGGAGAAAAATGTAACACATGTAGTTAGGCCCACAAGTGGTGTCCTTACCACAGTGTGTAAAACAAGTATAAACAGATGTTTAAGGCAGGAATTCCCACTGATTTTGAAATAAGAATCTCAAACCCTTGACTCATGCTGGTGTCATGACACTGACGTCATTGTTTTGCCAGTATGCAGCTGTCAGAAAAACATTGTCAGTCAGTTGATGAGCTTCAGGGCACGTGATTCAGAGAGACTGGAGAAGGTTCCCTTTTGTAACTGTTTTCTTGATTGATTGTTTTGCCAATAAAATATCACAAAATGTCAAAAATAATCTTAATTTTTTAGTAAATATATTGATGGTTTTTTTCCCCCAACTAACTTTCCAAAACTCAAACAGTCATTTTACCTTATATGACAAGATTTTCTGATAATAAGAGGACTCATTTGTTGCAGTAATACTTAAATTCAGTTTCACTGTCTGGCCTGACTTTGGTTTTTTTTAAATAGACTGATCAGCCAGTGCTTTAAAAAAATAAATTCAGGGTTATTTTTTATATTCAAGTGTGACGCAAAGTGGACATGACTCTACCAGTTTTTATTCTACAGACAGAACAGAGTTCATCCCCTGAATACCGATGAATGTAGAATATAAAAGCTCTCTCCTTTCAGTAAATTTCTAATGTGCTGTTTAGAGAAGCAGGCTGAACCTCTCATATTTCTCTTTACTCAATCACTGCTCCACCGCTGTAACTGCATTCGTTCTCTTAATCATCCCCAAATGTTTTTCCCCATCCCCACAGACTTGACCTGTGCCACTGCCTCCTTTCCTGCACTCACTTTCTGAATGGGTCACAGTAGTGACTACATTTACAGTTTTGTAAACAGCCCTGATAAGATACCAGAACGGCTGGGCTTAGTTTCCTTCAGAGATAAGTTGCTGTCATCAACATCACTCAGGGAAAAGTGTCCTTGGTGGGTGGAAGGTAGGAGAAGACACTATTTAAGTCTGAAGTCATTGAATGAGCTACAAAGCATACTGCCAGAGTTCTAACAGTGTATTACAAGCCCAGTGGGGATAGGTTATATATTTTATAATACAAAAGCTACAACTTGGTTTAGCTATTCTGTCTTACTACCTTCTTGGAAGTGCTGCTAGATTAAGCAGAAGTCACAATCATGATTGGTCATTTTATTTTGGTAATTGTTTGATAAATGTAATTAACTTAAGTTAATAAGATGCACAATATTAACTTATTACACAGAATTTTCTTGAGCTTCAACTTATTAAAAAAGAGGTGGAGGTGGTGGGAGACCCAGGGTCTTTAAGCCCCAGCATGGACTGATTCATAGCGCTTTTCTACTCACCCGGAGTACTCAAAGCGCTGTATACAACATACCTCGTTCACCCATTCACAACCACTCATACAAGTGCAAACTAATAAACATTCACACTCCAATGAATGCATCGGAGGGCAACTTGGGGTTAGTATCTTGCCCAAGGATATTTGGCATGCAGACTGGGAAGCCAAGGATCGAACCACCAACCTTCCAATCAGTAGCTGATCTGCTCTACCACCTGAGCCACAGCCACCCCAACAAGGTTTTGTTGTGTTTTAAATCTTCTCTTCTTCTCCTCCAACTTCATCCAGGCTTATTTTTGTTTATCTAAGAAACATCTGGAAACTCAAATCTTTACTGTCAGCCAATAAAAATTTGCTCTTTACATACATTTTCAGTCGTCCTTGGTTGCTTATAGAAAAAGCTAACCCTTGCACGCCATCCTACTTGTTAATAGTTCCTTTAATTTTCTTCCACTTAAACTTAGTATTTCATGCAAAGCCTTACGTGGACAAGCTCTTGCTCATATATTGTAGCAGATCTGCTGAGACCTTATTTGAACAGTTGGCCTTTCCCATCATCTGAACAGTCGTTTAATTGTTCCACACTTAGTTTAAATTCAGAGATCACCAGATGAGATTGTGGTGCCTCAACTTTGGAACAGCCTTCCTCTATCCACGAGACAAGCTGAACCAGTGGTTTGATTTAAACATCAGCTGGAAACGAATTTTTTGTAGGTTACCTTCTCCTTAATTATTTATCCTAGTGCAGGACTCCCATGCCTCTGGAGACCTGCACAGCAGCCACAGGGAAACCCCTGGAAAGTTCACACACAACTGCCTCACAGTGTTTAATGTGGGCCAGTTGACCCTAAGCGATCCACAGACAAATGCAGTTGCTGGCGACCATGATTAAATCTGCCTCATGTTCATCTACATCTACCTGTTGACTTTAACTTCCTCTTGGCAGATCTTTTATGACCGAACGCTACCTTTTAGTCATCTCGCCTCAGGCTGTCTTAAAAAGTGAATGAGTTTGAGCATTTAGGGAAGAGTACAAACACACCGTTATAAAAGAAAGGGTGTGTATATATTGTTATGAGCCAAAATCACCAGCATTGAAATTGAATTTAATATGACATTGAAGACCCAAGCAGATATTATAACCACTATTTTATAGTAGAATCATAGTAGGCTAAATAATCTTTGCCACATGAAGTGACTCAGTGGTCTCCCACTAGTTATATTTGGGTATTACGACCCCAGTGCCTCTCTTTCTCATCACTCTCGTCTGTGTGAAATACAGATGCTAACAGTGCTCCCGTGTTTTCTCTGGGCTTTGCAATCACTGTTAGAAAAGATTAGTGTAGCTATATTAAATTGTTTGCCCCTGTCAGGGCCACTGGGGTTATCAACTTCCCTGGTGGAAACCCTGTATATAGAGCCTTTATCTTTAATGTCAGAAAGACCAAAAAGTCCTGCAGCAGATTATATGGCACTGATCCCTAATCTCGATATCATTGAGTCAGTCTGAGATTACATAAAGAGCTAGAAGCACCTGAACATGCTCTGAAAATGGGGGACTACGTCTAAAAATGCTTGCAGTTTTTAAATGGTTAATGCAATACTTTTATTAAATGTTTCTGATCCCATTTGCTATGAGTCTACATACTAACCACATGAGGTTAATTTGTCCACTGTTTTGGATATGTTACAATAATGGTGACAATGTTGGATCAAGTGAAGAAGGCTCCAGTTGCAGGAAAAACCATTGTTAAAACCCAATTATTCAGGCCTACAGACCAGTCAGTGAGCCCCTGGCAACCACCTGTCACTAGGGAAAAATTATATTCCTCAACTGGAAAAAATGTCTGGTGACTACTTTGGTTGCTAGCCTATATGCTGCTGTTGTGGTTTCTTCTTGGTTTCCAGATTGGGTTGCACTCTTTCAAATTTTATTTCCACTTTGTTAGTAGTCAAAGAATATTTGTAGACAAACGTGGAAACATTACGGGCAACTGTGACAATCTGCTATCAGCCAAAGCAATCAGCCTCTGATAGCCAGCAACCACTGCCAACGAGCCAGCAGTAACCTGATGCTAGCTTGTACATTGCACTTGTTCTAAACATGCATTGCATAACAGCATGTAGTCACTGTGAGCATGTTAACATGAGTGTTTAGCTCAAAGCACTGCTCTGCCTGAATTAATCTGCACAGAATTACAAAGATTCCTGTAAAATATTCTTCTGCTTAATCATAGGAGGGCATCTCTGCATTGTAGCTGAGCACAATTTTGTCACATGTTGTCTGTAGCCTGAATTAAAGTTTATCCCAAAATGGCCTATAAGGAGAACAGAGCATGTACACATTGTGTGTTGCATCATCTGTGGATGATTACGCAGTCTGAAAAGACAAAAAAAAAACCTTTAAAAACAACATGCCATATTCCCATGAGCAGATGTGATTGGCGGCGGTAGTTAGTGTGATCATGACATTCACAGCTGCTGCAGGGAGGCCCATATGTGCTGATGTACAGTAAAGCCCTGCAGCATCTCTGACTCCTGCTTCTCTTCTCATTTTTTTCTCCTTCCCTTCCTGCTCTCACACTGTTTTTCTCCTCTTTCGCTACCCCTCATTTTGCCACTCACTTACTCCTCAGTTGTGTCAGCTGGCTGTTGTCCTTCTGTCATCCATCTTACAGCCTCTGACTGAGGTGCAGCCCACAGGCTTTCTCGACGACTGGCCAGGAACATGAGAAAACAGGAAAAAATAAATAAACAGTGCAGCAACTTAAGAAACGAATTAACGTCATTTCTGTGATCCTGAATTTTCATCAGACTGGATTCATATGTTCTTATTCAGAGCCATGTACACAAAGTGAATATTTTCCACTTTTAAGGGGCAGTTAGTCTAAACCCTACTGTTTATGGTTAGGCAATAAAAATTACTCTGCAAGGTTTAAAAAAAGATATGGTTTTTGGTTAAAATACAACAATTGCCACATTTTTGCTCATACAGTCCAAGGTCAGTCTGTCCTCGATTCACAAAAAACACACGGCACATGATCATCTAATGGGTCTTCACCAAAATTCTGGAATAACTGAATTGGTATCATGAGTTCTGAGCTAGTGAATCACTGAGTTTGATATATTTTTGGTTGATAACGTGACATGTCTCCACTGAACATACAAAATACACGCTACTGATCTCAGGTATTCTCATGATAAGGTGGGGCCAGGTTTCACAATGAACTCACCCGAAACTCTGGCTGATTGGGACCCACACCCAGTTTCACACCTTGGCTCAGGCGATTAGAGGATCATCAGGGGGTCCTTTTGTCCCTCTGTGGGGGGATACTCCCACTAGGTTTATATCTGGGACTCTCCACCATTTGACCTTAGAACTGAAGAAGCTTCTCGGATGAGAGGTGAAACGTCTTCAAGTAACTTAAAGAAGTCCAGACGCTTTTCTTTGCAAGCTCCTTTGACTACGATGACCTGGATGATTGAGAACCTTCACAGACACACGCTACAGATCTAGAGTCATGCGAAAAAGAAAGTTTTCATTGAGCTCCAAGTAGACCTGTGGAAAAATAAGTGCATCGTTGGTGCTGTTAAATACTGATCACTATAAAGTGTGACCACTTCTATAAAAGCAGATGTTTTAGGAGTTTGCTGGTCTGCTGCGTTCAGATGTGTGTTAAGACTTTGCCACAGTCTTTCCTGGAGTGGATGTTCCAGCAAGTTGGACAATACAAAGATCAGAGGAAAAACTCCAAAAACTCAACCGGTCGCCCCTCCCTGAGCCTGGTTCTGCCGGAGGTTTCTTCCTGTTAAAAGGGAGTTTTTCCTTCCCACTGTCGCCAAAGTGCTTGCTCATAGGGGGTCATATGATTGTTGGGTTTTTCTCTGTATCTATGAAGCGCCTTGAGGCGACTTTTGTTGTGATTTGGCGCTATATAAATAAAATTGAATTGAATTGAATTGAATCGTAACTGACATCTCAGACTGTGCAGGCCTCAGTTACCATTTAAATATTAAAGTTCACAAAGTTACACTTACAAAAAGACTTAAAAATATTGCTTTTTTTGTAAGGGTTGCCAGGACAAAGCCTGTTCTTTCTAAAATGGACAGACCAGCAAAGCTTAGGTCTGCAAAGCTGCATCTGGCCAAACCAAAAGGCTTCTGGAACAACTTTCTTTAGTCAGATGAGACCAAAGTGGAGCTGCAATCGGAGAAAACCAAAACGAGGTATATTAGCACAAACACCTCATAACATCTGTTGAACACTGTGCCTGAGGGGTGATGATTTGGACTTGTTTTGTAGCCATAGGACCCTGGGAACCTTGCAGTCATTGGCTCAACCATGAACTCCTCTGTACACCAAAGTATTCTACAGTCAGGGGCAGCATGATCCTCAGCACAGCAGTAAATCTACAACTGAATACAGTTGTAGAAAATGCAATCAAAATCCAGACTTGAACCCAACTGAAATACTGTGGGTGGGACCTTAAAAGAGCTGTGTAGAAATAAATGCCTCCAAACCTCAATGAACTGTAGTAACGTAATAACATTGGGCCAGAATTCCTTCATAACCATATGGGAGACAAAAAAATGAGTACTTTAAGTTATTGTTACAAACTATTGAGTCATGGTGTGTAGATTTACAGAAGACTGCAAAGCCTTGTGAAAACTCTTTTATCCCCATGTGACTTTACTTCCTATTGAAACACATCAGTTTCAAAGTCATGCTGACTGTCAGGAAAAAACAGGACAATTAGTGTCCTTCAACATGAGCGAGTAGGTTGTTTTATCTTGGCTCTTTCATGCTTTTCCATGTGACTGGGAAGAATTGGGTACACCCAGCTAGAAGGAGACGTCACAGCAGACCTAGAACTCAGTGGTGGGATTCTGTGTCAACTATATATCTATACTGATAGATTTGATTGAATAACCTTTTTAAAATTATTTTGTTTGTTGGAGTTTGCCCTGTTTATGTCTTTAATCTTCAGCTATTACAAATCTCTGGAAATGAGAAGCAAGTTACATAAACTGGAAATATTCTTTACCTAAAAATATTGGCCAGCAGCCCACTTTTGCTTTCTTAATCTTCAGACTTAAGTTCTCCCTCAGTTTTGTTGTCATTTGCTTCATCCGCCCTCACTCAAGGTCACGCAAATCAGGCTTTTATAAATAATCAAACATAAAACTTGACTGTTTCTCTTGAGTTTGAAGAGAAACTCATAACTCAGTGTAATATTTCATCCTTTGTCTTTTGTTGTTTCTGTCAGTCTCAAGTGAGTCCTGAATGGCAGAATTGTTGCAGACATTTATCTTGGCTCTCTTGAAGCCTCCACCTTTTCCTTTTTACATCTTCATTTAGTTTCCTCACAGTAAGAGGTACTGTGTGTAACTGACTTATGTAAGTGGGACGACCCCCTCCCTGAGGTTGGTTGTTTGGATATTTTTAAATACATTTCTCCTTGCTCTCTGTGTGATTTCTGGCCTGATTATTCTCCAGCTTGGAGGCCACGAGATGGACGACACATAAATGTACTCTTTTTAAAACAGACATGCTTATGACTTATAAAAATATATCTCAAAGAGAAATCATATGCCTATGAAAGAGTCAAAAGAGGTGAAGGTTTTTGAATGGGGGGGGGCTGTGCGGTAGATGTCTGAGTGACTGAGAGGTGATGGGAATGAATGAGGGTGCAGATCAGAAGCTACGTGGGAGGTGGGATGCACGGTCAAGCAGGACCTGCGTCACAGTGTTGCATAATAGCTTATTCAGACAGAAGGGAAGTGGATCTGAAGTGAAGAACATGTGCACACTGTTTGAATACGCTCTCATCCTGTCATCGCACTGCCAGACTATCCTCGCCTAACAAAAAACTTTTCCCAGTTATTCCTTTTCCTTTCAACCCCCTTTTACACAACCCACAGTTAAATAAGACAACATATTTTGGGGTTTTTTCCACAGTGCTGTGCAGCTATGCTTATGTATCTACAGATGCAAAAAACTTTGCAACTGATTATTCTTTGGTTTTCTTACTTTTGTTGACATTTTGTACAAGAATCTCTAAACCATTGTAGAAAAGAGTCGGCACATCTTATTGGTATTGAAAATAAAGCCATTGTGTAGTTATTGTAGCTTTTGTTTTGCATTAAAACGATCTGATCATAATAATGGAACAGATGTAATGTTTTACACTTAAACATTTATTTGCATTTTTTTCATTCCAACATAAATGGCTGAGTGTTTTTATTTTGAAAGGCATTTAATGGAGAGGCAGCTGTCTGTGACCCTGATATAAACACAAAGTATATGTTTTCGCTAATTCTGAAAGACTTAATGACATAAAATTGCTTTCAACTGTATTTAAACAGATGCACAGCAATGAAAAGCAACTACTTGTCCCTGCAGTCTTAATTTTCACTTAAAGAAGGCAATAAAATATGATGCACATCCTCATTTCATTGTAACCTCATTCTCAGTCTCCACTACTCATTGCGTGGAAGAAGTAGCTGGATTTTTCTCCCAGGAGGTTTTTAAAATGCACGAGTATGTCTGAGGTTTGGCCTGGGTGAGGATCCTAAATGAGGATGTCTGAGAAAAACTCTGAGATTCTGCTGATCCACCTTCTTACTGTCCAAACAAGGCAGACATGCCATTTTTCCTCCTTGGATTCACTTCCCCCTCACTGCCTATTTTATCCACTTTAAACAAACATCTGTATGATTTCAGAATTCTGAACACAATGTTTCCAGTCTCCATTCGATGTTTCCCCCCTACATTTATACTGTTAGATAACCACACATTTACAATTTACAACAGAGGTCAAGTGAAAATCAATTACATGCTTTCAAGTTTATTATTACAGGATACTGTCAATATGACTGTTTGCATGGTGCTCCTTTATGCTACACCACTTCCCTGTTTTTTGAATGGCCTTTTGTTGAGTGTGTAAAAGTCCAACTGCCTCTAACCGAGTTTGTTAACCCGCCTGCAACCTTTGGTACATGGCTGAGCATTAGGTTTATTATTCTAAGTGCTATGGGATGGCAGTGTTTGGACAAGGAAGAAGTGGGACGCCACCCTATTTCTTAATAGGGTGTCCACTGGGCCCTGTGTTTTTTGTGTTTGCATGTGTGTGTTCACATGCTTTTGTGTGCGCATGCCTGAAAGCCTGGGAAATGCAGAACCTCATTTATCTTCATTACTTATACTCTATTACACTGTCCTTCCCAATAGGTGGCTAAATTTATTTCCTGCACCTCATCCCATTTAATCCTGACTGCTGCACAGTGTAGCTGTGAACTTACTGAATCCTGTTATTGCCAGACATGCACATATGTTCATAGTAATCCTGCATCTTTATGCATGTAATCAGGATATTAATCCCTAACTGTCAACTCTGGTTGTCTGCATTGATTATTTAAAATTAACTTGATGTACAGACAGATACCTGCTAATTAATCCTCAGTGTAGGCTAATAAAATACTAGGATTTCATTTAGTCAATGCAATTGAAGCACAAACTTTTTGGCTGGGTTTCACCACATAGCAGGACATATTATTTGTAAGATGATTTAATTAAAAACTCTCCAAAAGGCACCAGTAGCAAGAGCATGGCTCGGAGGTCCACTTCAGTGACTCAGGATTGACTTGTTTTTTGAAGCCTCAAGTGGTCACTAGAGGAACTGCAGCTTTTGATACTTCAGCACTGGCTTAGATTTTCAGCCCTTGATTTGCAGCTTCCTTCGA
Source organism: Aulonocara stuartgranti (assembly GCF_965226115.1). NCBI lineage: Eukaryota > Metazoa > Chordata > Actinopteri > Cichliformes > Cichlidae > Aulonocara > Aulonocara stuartgranti. Next base: position 6,755,324 of record NC_138959.1, on the reverse strand, counting down.
AACGTATGTTTGTTTGTTTGTTTGTTTTTGTTTTTTAGGGCTTGTTGGGTATATTGGTGTCTAAAATTGTATGTGTGAGTGTTTGTCTCTGGAAAGACAGGCTGTCTACATAATAGCCTTGTTTTTACTCTATGACAGTTGTGATTGGCTACAGTTCACTTTAAATTGATAAATTTTAATGATTAAAAAAAATAATGATTGTCACAGTTTATTTATATTATATATAAGATAAACAAATATCAAAATATCTAAACTACATTTTGCAATTTCTTTTGGGATTTTAACTTTTTTCCAGGGTATAGTGAAACTCTAATTTGAGATGGAGAGTAGATGACCTGCTCTGACTCCCAGAGTTGTGATTTTTCTTTCTTTATGTGGATGGTTGTTGGCACTCTGGCCTACAGGTTAAACCCTAATCTATCATCTGCAATCTCTTTGTTACTAGTGTGAGCTTTTTTTTTTTTTTTTCTTTTTTTTGCTGAAATACTTTAAATGTGCTCTGAATAACTTCTGCTTCAAATGCAGGTATATGGTAATAACTAAATTATTTTTTCTTGGTGTGTAAATCTACTTTCCAACGATCCCTGTTGAACAAAAAAATGTTTCTTTTCTTTACCTTACCATCTTCAAACTAAAATTAATCAATTATGTTGGAAAAATTTGTTTCAGTCATTTCTTTCCCCCAAATAACAAAAGCTACCCTTTTGGTGGAGATGAAGTAGGGCGCCCTACTGATAGCTGAGATTTATAAACACATTTTTGTTTTGTTTCCTACTATTACAATTTACTTTTTGCGCCTTTTAGCCATATTTTTGAGTTTCGTTTTCCTCAATCAAGGATAATAAGGACAAAACAAGGATGGGATCAATGATAGAACAATGCCCTCACCTGTTTTCAGCGACAGAACTTTCAAAATCAGACTAACCTCAATCCTTGCCATCTCATGTTCCTACACCAGTAAACTGCTGGTGAGAGGATTCCTTGTTCTGCACCAATCCCTTGAGAGCAGATGACACTTTTAACCAGAACCTGCAGCAGGTGGAGAACTGGTTCTGTTACTGAGCTCACTGAGGCTGCAGAGCAGGACAAGAACTACACCATTGTGGTGTTTGATGTCATTCATAGGCATGTCAATGGTGCCAGCCCTGCTGCAGCTTTTATGGATTTTTGGAGGGTTGTCTAGTTTTCCTTTTAGGAAAATTGGGGTCTAGATCAGACTGCATTTTGTGTGACATAATAAGTGGTTATCAAAATACTGCCCTCTGCTTTCTTTTTATTCAGTGCAAGGATCCAAGTCCTGCGTCCTTCTTTGCACTGTTTGCTCTGTTAAGTAAACACCTGCTTATGTTCTGTAGGTCATTTGTCAGCCTTTAAAACAAACAAGCGTTAAGGCATTTCTTTGCTGGCCTTCAATTATTCTAAATGGCTTGGCCCTATCGCTGTACAGCATTTAAGAAGCTGCATTTAAGCCATCTGGATTGAGCTACATTACATGTGGGAAGCCACAGTCTCCTCAGCACTTCCATCTGTCTGTAACTTACTAATACAGTGTGTTAGGCACAGATGGAAGAGCTGATGGCTTGGCTAGTATTAAATAAAGCCCTTACAGTTGCAGTAACCCTGCAGGCAGTTTGGTAACATTAGTTTTAGCAAACACCACAAATCTTATCATCCTGCTGATGAAAGGAGATTCACATGAACCAGTTAGCTACTGCTCCTCTCTCACGGTTTCTCAGCTGAGACCACCAGTCTATTTTTAGACTTGCAGAACATATAAAGGGTTTACAGACATCTTTGTGTGTGAGTGTTTTAATAACAAATATAAACCCTAATTTCAGTTAATATAGGGTTACATTTTTTTTGGTAGTTCGAACTGTGGAGTAGACTTTCTTGTTTCAGTTTAGTCTTTGTAGTTACATTTAGTTAAATTTTAAACTCAAACAGCTAAAGGATTGAGATTGATGATCATCTATCCATCCATTCTGGATAGACGGGTGAAAGAACATATGAATGGACATATCTCTGATTCTATGGAAATTATTATTAGTCTCAAAGTGGGGGTGGAAAAGGTTGCTCTGGGTTTCTGGACTTCTACCTCCACACCTAAAATGACAACAGACCACTGCCACCATCTGGAAAGAAGTAGAGTCCATCTGCAGCTCATTAAACTGACGTATTACTAATAAAGCAATAATTTAGAGGTAAGGAGACAAGACAGCACTCATTTTGTACTAAATATTGAGCCCTGCTACTACAGTACAGTGAAATAATCCTAATTACTTGCGGCACAGTCAAGTTTCGAGAAATATTACTTCAAGTAAAATGAACTACAGAAAAAGACAAATTCTAAGTTACACTGATATAAGCCAGAAGCTTTTGCCACTAACTGCAGAAGAAAATTATAGCCGACCGGTACATGGCAAAATATTGTACATTTACAAGTTGTGCATCCCTTGTTTTGTCATTTTAGAAATATCTTATGTTTCAAGTACTGATACACATTGATGTGCTTTTCTTTGTTTAATAGTCCCAAGGCCTGCATTGTTTCTTATGTAATAATGTGGGAATGTGTAGTTTCACTCAGAGCTTTTCTTGCATATGTAGTGTTGTATTAAAAAATATTTTTTTCTTTTAAAATTGGTGGTTAGTAAACTTTTGCATTTATCAGATAGACATAAAAGAAGAATGCAGGCATTTCTCTATAATAATACATCATAGATGTACTTTTGTTTTGTGTGGAGACCAATTGCTATTATGTGCATTGTCACACCCTCCAAAAAGGCCCATTTCGCAGTGAGAAAAACCTTTATAACTGTAATTATAGTTAATTAAATGTAAAATAAATTGTGTGATACTTGGGTTCTGTAGATATTTATAAAATTAAGAAGTGATGCATCACAACTTGAAAATTTGACCTGGAAAGAGCAAAAAATTGAAAAGTAATGTGTTTTCCTTTTTATTTTAAAAAGGGAAAATGCACATTAATTAACATGAACACTTTGTCCCATCAGTTGAATGGATAGTATTTATCCATACGGGCTAATTTTCATCGGCAGTACCTTGTAGTTTGATAGATGAAGCCTCTGGTGTATGGCATTAGATTTTGGTGCAGTTCTTTCTTTGCTACTGTCAGTATTTAATTCCCAGCACAATATTTACTGAAAACATGATTGTGCCACAATTAGGGTGATCTCACTGTAGCAGCAGGCTTGAATATTTAGTGTGAAATGAGGGCTGTCTTGTCTACTCACCTCTGGCACTTCTCACGGTCTTTTCTTGTCCTCTTCCATTACAAACTAAATTATTGCTGTACTAGCAATACATCAGTTTAATGAGCTGCAGATGGACTCTGTACTTCTTTCCAGATGGTGGCAGTGGGTTTTTGTCTTTTTAGGTGTTGAGGTAGAAGTCAATTCAGAATTTTTAGGTATAATTTCTAAACCTTGCTCAACCTTAGAAAGTGATTTCCTGTGAAAACCCGCAAACCCCACACGATTCCCTAACATGGAAAAGAATCAGCACGAGCATTTTAAAACTTGTCCCAGGGTGTAGTTGTTTTTTTTTTTGTTTTTGCTTTAAACGAGGTGCAAGTTTTTGTGTTCAGCCTTCGCTCTTGTTAACAAGGAAAAATCCCCTCACTCTCAGGCTTCTTCCACGTGAAGTCTTTTTGCCATTGTGACTCAGATTTTCCTCTTTCTTGCCGACTTCTATAAACACACTTGTCACTTTTCACGTTTTCCAGCCTCCCCACAGCAGTAGTAGTCTCGCTGCTTCTCTTCTGCTGATTCAACATTGTGCTTTTGTGTGTGTTTTATCCCCTCAGTCTGGGAGAACAGAGAGGCGACAAGAAGAATGACGAGTTCCTGAGATGCTCAACGGACTCGTACATGATTTTCTAAGGCCTCCAGAAGCTGAAGACGGGGTGTCAGTGACAGGTAAGAGGAGTTTCTTGCATGCAGTACTGCTAAAACCTCTGCATATGTTGAGGCCATTTCCTCATACCCGCATTAGGTTTTCTCTAATGGTCATTTCCTGTTTGACACTTTGACGTTGTGACTTGGCTTCAGCGTGGCCCACATGTTGCAGCGTGCATAGTGCTGGCGTGGACGTTAACACATTCTTGCTGCGTGGGAGCTTGCAACAGATCTTAATCATGGATAGGGTATTGCTGTAATTCCAGAGCGGGAGGCATAACCCTAATCTCTTTGCCACATTATACAGTAAATCAGAGTGTGGTTAAGTCGGGTCCCTGCCAGCTCAAAACAGCCCATTTGTGTGGATTTATGTATGACTGGACTTGCTCAGTAGGACTACTTATTTTAATCTACAAACGACCCTTTCTCTCACTTCTCTCTTCATACTGATGAAGCACCCTACTGCTGAAATTTTCTCAGCGGTTTTATTTGGGAGGTGTGCATGAATTGCTTTGTGCCATGGTGGATTATTTTGGAGGTAAGTGGTCCAAAGGGCTGGCTGGTCAAGGCCAGTTTTAGCTGCAGCGTCCAATGGGAGTGTGTCCCCATGCTGAGGCAGCACGGACACTGATGGATGGCCTAGCTTTCTGTTGGTTTCTGTTCCCAGACGGGAGCCGTTGTTATGAAACTATAGAAGGAAGCAGGATGACGGACCGCAGAGAGATGGCAACACAGCTTATTGTGGATGACCACCTGATGGGCATCCGCTATAGATGTAGATAAAGTAGAACTGTGGGCTCTCGGGAGCCGTTTTCAGTGTTCACTAGAAATTATGTTACTCCTGGCACTCCTAAACATTTTAAGTATCACTGTAGGATAATAAACTTTATATGACTGAGGAAGAAAAACTGGAGACCACAGACAGATGTACCCAATATTTCTGCAAAGCCACACTGGAATTATTTATTTTACTGGAATTTCCCTCTAATATTCCTCATGGTTTTAACTCTGCTGTCCTGCAGATAGAGAAGTTACAGAATTTTACTTTACTGCTGCTTCAGCCTGTAAATCAGTTCCCTCAAATAGGGGCTGAGTCATGTTGGCCATCCCATGCCAGTAAAGTGGTAGTGTTAATGGTGGCATTCACAGCGGTGATTTGCAGCCTGCGTCTTTAGTCCAGCAGTTGTGGCCTCCAGGCGGCTGATTAATGGTGTTTGCTCTCAAATGGTAGCCTCCAACAGAGAGCAGTTTCTGTTGCTTTGGCTGCAGGCTGATGAGACCTCACTTGTGGCCCATTTAGTATTCTCAAGACCTCCCATTGAGACTTGATCAAGAATGACCTTGAACTCCATCCCCAGCATCATGTCTTGTTGCCTGAAGGACAAACCTTGTGCCTACTACTGTGACCCAGTTCTATGAGCAGGGAAAGAGAGAGTTGAAAACGAAGAGGGACAAATCTGTGTTTGTATGTGTGTAAGGCGGTGGTGGCAGGGCATAGCCTACTTCTCGTACCCTACTTTAGCCCTCTCTTTATGTGGGAGCAACTGAGCTACACTGACTACACCATCTCCTGTTTCCTTTTTCCTTTTTTTCATGTTTATTGACCAGATGGTGGCTTACAGGTCAAGGCAAACGCTGAATGCTGCCAAAGCCATGTTGGAATAAACTTCAGCATGTCATATCCTCGATTAAACTGCGATTACTGTCTGATAATCCTAAATTGAAGTTCAGTTAGTAATGCTGGTGTAAGAGTAAGCCAGCATGCATGAAACTTTAATAAAATAAAATTATTACTCAACCTATACCCACACAACACGAAAAGCAGACATGCGAGATTAACAGGGCAGCATTTAGCAACTTAAGAAACAAATATTTGTCTCAAATGTTGGTGGAAACTGTATAAACCATACCTCTATTTATACAGACTATAACTATATTTGGTGATTTGTTTTAGTATTTTCTTAATTTCTGCAGTGAAGGGAATGAGGGAATTGTATAATTGATTGAATATATCAATAGAGGGCTTGCAGATGTTTGGGTTGTATTTAAGGTCTAGAACCATATATGAAACAGAGAAGATGGAGAGGGTGTACATTGTCAACATCATCTCTGCTTTTAAAATTGGGCTTCAGACTTTTGTAGTTGGGGCTAGATGAGGTGACCCCCAAGTTCTTTTTGGTTTTGCTGGAATAGGCTCAGCCTGCTGAGGAATTTCCTATGATACACTTGGCATTCATCACCACCTGTCTACTTCCCTCTTTTAATTCCTGATGCATTTATATGCTTGTCTGTAACTTTTATCTATTCTCTCCTATAGTTAATGTTTTGTCTCATTTGTTATTCATGGTCTCTTCTGTCCTCTCACCCCAGAGTTGGTTGCACTAGATACCCGCACCTACCTGAACCTGGTTTCTTCCTCTTAAAAGGGAGTTCTCTCTTCCCACCATTGCCAAGTGCTTGCTCATATAGAATTTTATGATTGCTGGGGTTCTCTCAATAGAAAACACCTTGAGGTGACTATTGTTGTGAATTGGTGCTATATAAATAAGACTGATTTGATTAATTTGAAAGTTCAGTTCCTGCTGCCAAGCTCGCTCTAAACACTTTGTCTAGTGGATAGTTTTGTGGCCTGGTTGCCATTGTGGCCATGTGTAGTTTCTTTTATTTCATTTAGACAGCATGGTGGCTTAATTAGTTAGCAATATTGTCTTAAAGCAGGAGAGTCCTGGTTTGAATCTAGACAGTTTGCATTTTCTCCCGGTGCTTGTGTGGGTTTTCTCCAGGAGCTTTGGTTTCTCCCACCACTGGAAAAAGATGCAAAGTTAATGCTGTCTGTCTGGACAAGGGCTGACAGTGTATATTCTAAATGAGATTATATAATCAAATATTTTTTTTAAAAGGAGGGGTTTTTGAGTTCTGGTAGCACTAATCCAGACAAGAGATTCTTAATCTCCTGGTTTCTGGGTTCATTAAAGGTGAATAATAATCCAGTGAAATACCATCTTGCTGTCAGATGTACTCAATGTTTGTTCCTCCTCCTGCTCTGAAAATATGCTGTAATCTGAAGGGCCGTGTTAACCAGAACCAACAGGAGGAGAACTGATTCATGTGCCACGATGCTGAACTTTCAGAGGCCATAGAGCAGAAAAACGACTACAATCGCTAGCTGCAGTCCAAGACTGAAGAATGTTTTTGTCACAAAGCGTGTGGGTGTGTGCTGTGAATGGAGGCACCAATGCTTTCACTATAAATACTTGTGTGCACACGACACGGCAGCCCCCTTGCCCACTGAATAAATAGAACCTCAATCTTTTGAAAACACTTGTAAAGCACTTTTAAAAATGAACCCTGAACCAGACAAAAGTGCTCAAGAGTCGTTGTACTTTCTTTCTTTCTTTCTTTCTTTATCATCAAAGCATGTACACTAGATTCCTGCACCAGTTAAACCAGTTGAAATGTAAACAGCTCTTCATCACTTCTGTAAAAATTTCAACAGTCCCTTTCACAGATGCTTGGAGCAAATATGCAGCTGTTTGCAAACAGATGTTATCACTTTATGTACAACCCCCAAGACATTGAAATGCTAAAATATAATGCAGGTATAAAATATATCCATATATTATATGAAACCCTTATTGTTGTTCTGCTAGCTTAGCACCATGTATTCCTACCTGTAGCCGCTTACTGCTCACTCCCCCAAAATCATTGTGTGTGGAGTACCTTAACAATTATATTGAGAGGTGATTGTGCAGGATACTGCTTTAGTTGTAGCACTACAGCTCTTATATACTGTGCTCTCGTTTGTATTTTTCACTGGCATTTGTTTTCATGAGACTTTTTAGAGCAGAGATAAGCATTACCATGTTGTTTTTAAATGTGCCTGCATGTCATACATCCAGAATTGCTTCTTAAAATATCAAAATCCTCACTTGGGTGTTTTTCCTTTAAGGTAAACCAGTTCTAATCTTTCAGTGGCAGCTTCTTCTAATTAATCATTCGTATCATAATTACCTGTTTTAATCCTTTCTGGGAGTTAATTAAACAGGCTCCTTTATCTGTAGTTCCATAAAACTACAATTTCACTCTAAATCTTAGTGTTTACACATCTCCTTTAAAGACTCAATTTGGACAGCTAATAATGCCATCCATTCATTTATCCACTTCAGGGTTGCAGGGGGTTCTGCACCTTTACAGAGTGAGATGCATGCAGCACCACTTTATTTTTTATTTTTTACTTTGTTTAAAATGTGTGGACAGATCAGAATGATCTTTAACTGACAGCTTTTTCCCCCTTCCCTTGCATCCTCTTCTTTTAACTGCCTGACAATGGCAGTAGAGGACCTTGCAGAGTATAGTTTCTTTAGTCAAAGGAAATGGCAGAGGAGTGGAGCACGGAGAGAGGAGGTGTGCATATGTCAGAGAGGGGCTGGGTAGTGCTGAGAGGAGGAGGAGGTGGGATGCATGAAAGAGAGTGAAAAGCAGGGAAAGGGGAGGGGACTGTGCTCTCATTCACATTGGTGGCATTTGCCTTGAGAATGAGCGGTTTCTTTTTTGGGGAAGGGGGGTTTTAGAGAAGTTTTTTCCCCCTCAGGAGGGTTGGTCAGAAACAGGAACGGAGTGAGACACGAAGGGGCAGGAGGCTGGATGATCAGAAGGAGCTGGTCAGACATCAGAGCAGCTATGCAAGGAACAAACTGGGGTAAGAGACTCGCAGGAAAAAACCGTTGGAGAAACAGGAAGTTACCTTTTAATTACCTGGCCATTGAAAGTGATGGGCGGTGTTTGACATTCACAGTGGGAGTCCCACTGTGACTGAAAGTTACAGAGGATTATTGTACATTAAGGTAAAAAGAGAAGAATTTTTACATTTGTGTAAAGAAATGTAAACAATTAGTTGATGAATCTCTTAGCTTATCAGCATGCACTTACTGTTTTCCTATTCAGTATGCCATCTCAATTTTTATAATCTCCTTAAAATAAGAATTAAATATCTTTAGGTTTAGACTCCCAATCAGTCTAAATAAGCAGAAATTGTTAAACATCAGTATTGTTTTTAATAACTGTAAGATTTCATAGACCGTATAGTTAACAGTAGCTGTAGGCAAAAAAAAAAGGTGGAAAGAACTGCCGTGACCTTTCACTGATTACTCTTCTGTAGCTGCTCAGTGGTGCAAGGGTGGCAAGTAGAGGTTACTGTATAGTAAAGTTTAAGCGTAAGGGCCTCTGTTTACACATTTGCCTAACAGGTGAAAGATCCCCTGTTTGATCCCAGGAGGACACAAATGCCTTTTGGGGCTATGTCAGAAAGGACAAAACCCCCCAAAAAACGCCAAATCAAACATGCAGAACTACTTGGTGTGGAGACCCTTTGGGAATAAGTGAGCATCTGAAAGTAGCTTTTAGAGCATCATGGTCATTGGAAAGTGCATTTCTATGTTTTAAATCCAGAATCCCTCTTACTTCATAGCAAAATTGCTTTGCAAATGGATCATAAATCCTGAAAAATGCCTGTTTAGTCAAATATTTTAAATATACTGGTCACCACTTCTGTATAGTGGAACTACTTATAATGCAGTATGCATGCACTTCAAAAAGGTAATATTTATGTCAAAAAGGTTCTAGAAGGGTGGCGTTAAGTCCCGACTTACAGGAAAACCACACGGTACAAAATACCACTGTAATGGCTTGTTGGTCTTTATTGTTGTATTTTCCTGCCTCAAATGTAATGACTTGTTGTTTTTCTCTTCGTCAGGTGTAAATCATATGTTTAGCATTTGAACTGCACTCTATTTGTGATTTTTCTGTCTTTTTGTTATAAAGCCTGACATTTTTATAGACAGTCTTTCAGCATCTAAACGATGATTAGTCACTGCAGAAAAGAGAAAAAGGGCTAAATTATGGTTTTATATTTTTTTGAAGGCCAGCCCTTAATGTTTTAATGGATTTGTGTTGTTTAATGATAAATGGTTTGGGGTTTGCTTACTGAATGATTCAGAAGGTGTTTTGTGGTCTAATATTTATCACAATTATATGTGGTACATATTCATAGCACCTTTCAGCTGTTAATTACAGTTTCTAAAGGCTTTTTATTCCCTTTTTTTATTCAGTTATTCTTCTTGGGGAATCTAATATCGGTTTTATTTATTTGAGTTGTCTAAAAAGTTGCAGCTTTGCTTGGGAACATTACCTTTTGGCATGATAACCGGGGTGTTTGTTGGGGCACTGAGGTGTCTGCCTGTGGAAAGGTAGGTTGTCTACAAACCAAAATAGCTTTGTCACAGTTTTCTCTCTGTGTTCCAGTTTCCAGTATGAGGGGAAAGAATAAGGAGATTGGGGGGTGTGACAGAAAGGGAGAGTTGGATTCAGAAGTTTGATGGAGAGTGGAGGAGGGGATCTCCAGACTCATTTGTTTGTTCCCTCATGTGGACCCTCCCTGGGGAAAATTGAAGCTCTCTCTTCTTTACTTCTTTCTGCCCATGTTCTTCTTTGAGTCAGAGCTGTTGCTCCTAACACCTCTGAGTCTCGGATGAGGGCTGGGATAATACAACTTTTTGCCAGTTCCAACACTTCACCTGGTGTTGGAATATTTTTAGACTCACCTCTGTGGTTGTGGATGTGTGTTTATGGTGTGGCGCTAACAAAGGAGGACTTAGAGTAGGCTCTTTCAGTTTGTCTCAAAGCAGGTTTGTGTGACGTTGCAGTTTTAAAGGGCATGGCTAATAAACTGCATATACTGTCTCTTTATAAACGGCCTCTATAAAAAGGCTTTTATACTGTTTGCGTCTCTAATTGCCAATCTCAGATGCAGTCAGACGAAAGGTTGCCACGCATGCCAGAGAATGCTGCTGAAATTTATCTACAGTTTACTGCTGTACGTGTAATAAAATATGCCGCTGTGATTGGAGCAGCCTGCCTGAGTGGAGTTTTTCAGAGCAGACTGCAGACTTTCCTTCACATTTTATGTGCAGCATATAGTCTGATCCTGTAGACTGAATCCTCAGCATTTCTTTGTGAATGTATTGATCTCTCTTTATTGATTTTTGTCATCTCTGCTTCTTATTTCGCCACAGAAATGAAGATGTGTGAAAGTCTGAGAACTTTTTCGTTTTAAGGGCAGGTTCAAAGTTGTTAAAATGATGGGGTTTTAATAATGTCCTGTCTCTTAATAAATCTCCTTTTTGCATGAATATAAGGGACAAAGCATTTAGAAGCTATTTAATGTAGTAGCAAAACTCTAGTCTGTCTTTTGTGGCAAAAAGTTGACATTGGAGGGTCATAAGCACAGACTGTATGTAAAAGATAGACATAGCCATACCATAACTCATTTGCTTCTAGAATTTAAGGCCTCACTGTCAGTGTGTTTTGACTAATGCTATGTTTTTGGATGGGCTTTTAGAGCCAGAAGTGAGCATATTTGGATGAGATTGTGGCGTTTCAAACCAACAGCTAACACTGCCATGCTTGGTTAGCAAGCTGTGTTCATAAACTGTAGGGATGCTTATTGGTGCTAAGTAACAAACTGATTAAACAGAAAACTAGAATTTCACTCACTTGAAGTAAAGCCCAAATGTCTTGGATGGTTTGTAACGCATAGCAAGGCATAATATCAGTCAGATAATTTAACTAAAAATTATGCAAAAGGCGCCAACAGCACGGACACTGCTGAGATCCAGTTCAGTGGAATGGACTGAGGTGAAGTCAAGCAAATGGCTACACCTGTAAATCAAAGTGGCCCCTTACCCATTTGTACAGTTGTTCTGAAGTGGGAAACTAGCCATAGATGTCATTACCGGGCTATAAACATATTTTTAAAGTTGGAGGTTTTAACATGGTCATTGGAAGAACTGCAGTTTTTTTGCATTTACAGATTGGCTTCACTTCTCAGCTCCAAGGTTGCTGCTCAGTGTCAGCTACTCCATGATTTATAGTACCTGGTTAAACTCTTACTACGCATTTCAACAATGCAAACTTTGTGCTAATCTGTATACTGTGGTGTACTGACTAGCACAAGCACATGGGTGTGTTGGATATAATTACAGCATATTAATATTTTGTTTAAGAGAGTTGTTATCCTTGTGCTAATCGGTATACAGTAGCCAAATATATGTCTATAAAACAAAATGTTAATACACTCGAAATACATTTATGTAAATAAATTCCACAAGTGTAGTCATGAAGATTTTCTCATTTTTGTAGCTCTAATGGTCTGTATATACATTATATATTAAGTTATAAATTAAACTTAATGCAGATCACATGGGCCGTCCAGTCTATAAAAGCTGATTGGCCAGCTTTTATAGGCGCCTGCAACCTCCACTTACAAACTTTTACTCTGTTTGCATGTTCACACTGAGGCTCCACTCAAGGAGTGGGTTGTAAAGCACCAAAGCAGGCTTACTGACTGCACTCTTTGAAAGCAGAGCACCTGTTTTGTGTCCAGTATGGAGTGAACTCTACACACTTCTAAGTTCTATGTTGTCTCCGTAGTAGACAATATTGAACTGCTCTTTATGGCTTTTAAGTCTTCATATTTCTGGTATTATTTTCTTTTTTTCTCGTTAGAAATTATAATAACAAAAAATCTACAAAACGGAAGGAGCAAAGATGTTTAGCATTTTGCAAATGCTGGTTTTAATGCCTGAAAGAAACTGAAGTAGATTGGGAGCATTTTCCAAAGGGATGGTTATGATCCAGTCTTTCCCTGAACATAGACTTTACTTGGGAGGACAGCCCAGGTATTTTAACGGCCACCCAAGTATATTTGGGAAATCATTTTAGCGTACATATTTTTATTTTTTCATCCTTCTGATGCCATTGCTGTGTTTTACTGATGGAGAGTCCCCCCCCCCCCACACATTTATTTTGAAAGTGTAGTCTCTACAAATCAGCTAGCACTGGCCCTTCCCTACCGATAACAAAAACTTGCTGATTGGAAGTTCCTGTTTCCCTCGGAGAAAGGTCACGGCACCTAAAGCTCCCTATTGTATTTGCACCTTTCCCCCTTCAGCAGCTGCATGTGTGACTCCACAGAGTTAAACTTGCCACAGATTAGAAACTACCCTCTTTTGTTTGCACCTTTAACACCTTTATTCTAAAAACTTGGTGCATTTTTTTTTTAGAATAACGTGAATTCCCATTCACTGAACCAAATTCTCAGCCCTAAGCCAGTTTATTGAATCAGTCACCCCTGACAGACTTTGCAGAGCCAATTTAACCTTCTTGCGAAACTCTAAACACATTTTCACTCACTAAAGAACAATTTTGCACAGTAATTCACTTGTAAAGCTTTATGCCAACCACTGGCAGCAGAAGGTAAACACAGCTACTGCACAGGTGTCATTTATTAAACACAACAGCTCAAAATTGTTCACACTTGTTACTAATGGTGTAATTTAACCAAAAATATCCCGGTGAGAGTGCTGTACAGCCAGCTAGGATGAGTTTGAAGGTTGATGCCAGCTGTGGATGGAAGCAATCTCAGAGGGAGAGGAGGAAGACGAGGAAGGTCGAGATCAGTAATTTCAGTTGAAATTTGAGCCACTATGATTTACTCAGAAGTGTTCACTATTGCTTTTTATTTAGCCAGTATAATATTTTCTTGACATTTGCAGTCATTTGACAAGGTGTGATGAGAAAGTGACCTCTTTCAAACGAGGTATACACTCACCAGACACTTTACTAGGTACACCTTACTGGTAGTAGTTTGGATCGCCTTTTGCTTCAGAACGGCCTTAATTCTTAATGGCACAGAGTCAGCAAGGTGCTGGAAACATTCCTCAGAGATTCTTGACCATATTGACATGCTAACATTGCACAGTTGCTGCAGACTTGTAAGCTACATAACCCAGTTGCGACTCTTCTGTTCCATCATATCCCAAAGGTGCTCTATTGGAATGAAATCTGTTGACTGTGGAGGTCATCTGAGTTCAGTGAACTTATTGCCATGTTCAAGAAACCACTTTAAGATGATTTGAGCTTGATGACAAGGCGTGTCATTCTGTCATCAGAACGATGCTCAGTTAGTACAAATATCCCCCGCAACATTACTGTTTGAAAATCTGGTTTTATGTTGTTAGTTAACTTAACTTTATAGTTTTTGCTAAAACACATTTCTAAAACCAACATCTAAAATTAAGTGCCTTTAAGTAACTCTCCTGCTGAGGGTCCCTACTTCCTCTGAATGAATAAAGACCAAAGGATTATTTTAAGGTGGGTCCCAGATTATGTCATTATCATCTCTTGGTAAGGGGTATCTTTTACAATTAAGAGTATATGGTCAATGTTCCTAAAATAAGTTGATCAGATATTTCTGTTGTAGTGAAAAGTGTGTACTTTATAATGCTTTGACTTTTATTTTGTAATATTTTGATCCACATAACTTTATGCTGAATTATTACATTTTAAAAAGTGCTGCAATTGCAGATTCTCTCTATGCTGCTTCTCCGGTGCTCCATCTATACAAGTAACCCTATAAAACTGTCAGCACTGAAAGCTAGAGGATAAAATCCTGATGCCTCTGTGTGACAGCAGATTTCCTAAGACTGCTACTGTTGCCTGCCGCAATGAAAAATGTCTGATGCGGAAGAAATATTACTCTACATCTCGTCTTGCAACCTGTGGCTTTTGAGTGATGAGACATCAGAAAATGGGTGGCTGCAGACTCGACACGACCCCACACTGACCACTGCTCATGTTTGGTCTCCTCCTCAGCTGGAGTGCCACACATTCCTGCTGCTGGAGGAGTGACTGGCTGACAGAGGGGCATTAAAGCCTTCAAAGCCTTTCCCAGACAAAAACAGTCTGCTCACATTCACAATCAGCTGACACAGTGGACACTGGGGGTGGTTTTAATATTACTTGCATTCCGTGCAGTGTTTTTGTGTGTGCATGTGTGTGCGCACATGGGCCTAAGTGGATGGCTTGACTGGGTGCTGGGCCTCAACAACATTGTATTAGTGATTTCTAAACAAGAGTTGCATGCATTTAATTTGCTAATGTATCATATTAGCTTGCTATTTCAATTCAGCTGTTTTTACACGTCAGAAAATGCCTCAGTACTCTATATCATCTGATATCACATGAGATATCATGTAGTAATATAAAGGTATTTGGCACATTTAATCTACAAGGAAAATGGCAAATTCTGCCCATCCACAGAATATTTGTAAACCATAATATATTAAGTATATTATGTCCATCAGCCCCTCTTTATAGTTGTCACAAACCCTTCCACTACCATTAGCTGTTATTGTCCATTTATCTTCAATTAGGGAAGTGGGAGCATGTGGAAGATTGTAAAAGCTATAGCAGGACTGGAGGCTTTAAGATGCTAAGAAGGGGTCCTGGTCTTCCTGTCAGCCCTATGACCCCCCTCCTCCCCTTTTCTTTTCTCTTCCCCCTTCTAATGTTTGAGGCCCCCAGTCACTGTGACAACAAAAGGGAAACTAGGACTGCATGAACATGACGGGGGCTTTAAAAACACTTTGAGACCCCATGTGCCTCGCCTAGAAGAGCGCCTGCATAGTTTTGGTTATCTTGAGGGATTAGAGCTCATTCTGGGGAGACTGAGGGCAACAAATGGACTCAGTGATCAGGAATAAAGACCTGTGGAAACCAAACGTAAGGAGGAGACTGAACTAGAATGTCTTGCCTAGTTGTTGCATAAATATGCAAACTTTTTATTGCAAAAGAAGTATTAAAAAAGGTTTAGGTTTAGTATATAAACAGTTTGCAGTTGGGAGATCTCAAGTATGAGCACATCGTCATCAATCTGTGGCAGTTTAACATTCTTGGGTACTTTTACATAAAGTAAAGCTTTCCCTTGGGTATAGGTTGGACAAACAATAGATGTTGTGCAAAAAACTGGCATTATTTCTCATGACCATCAGGGGGCGACTCCTTCAGCTGCAGAAATTTGTTAGACTGTGTAGAAATCTGAGGAAGAATATCAAGTTTCTCGATTAATCTGTGATTTTTAGGGTTTCAATCAGTAATTTAATGTCTCATTTAATACAACATGATGTTCACTTTTAAAAATTATAATGCCATCTACAGAAACATAAACAAACAAATAAAGTAGGGTATGGTTTAGAGTGCTGCTACCTTGTGATCAGAGCATGATAAAGGTAAATGTTAAAGCAGCACTAGAGAGAAGTGTTTCTCTGCCCTGAAAGATTAATGTATTAAATGCACATTCTTCATGACTATCTTATACAAAAAGATTTATTGAACCACAAAACACTGGCAGCCTTTTTAAGTTAACGATTTTTCTCATACAACTTATTTATTATGAAAATACTAGGTATAAGATGAACAAAGATTGCTATGAATTGTGAGTCATGTAAAGCAACGAGTCAATATGGAGCTTCAAATAATCATATGTCCCCTTTTAAAGTTTTCACAGCAAAAAAGATTTTAAATTTGTGATGCAGCCGGGTGAGTTCACTAACTGGTGCTTTTTAAATCAGCCTGGAGGAATTTTCTCATTGAAATAAGCTGTAGAGTTTGCTGGAGATAATCTTCTGGGGTTTCTTTAATCTCAGTATTAAGAAAGGCAATTTTAGGTTTGAGGCTTTCTTTTTCTAATAGCAGTTACTCAGTCATTCTCATTCCATGCTATTCACATGGGATTATTTGTAATAAATATTGTCATGGATGAATTCGTTTTATCAGTGTATAGAGAAATCACATGAGATTAATCCTCCTGGCTGTGCCTCTGGGGACCGTTAAGTCCACATGTTGCTCAGGCTGCTATTCATTTACTTTTCCTTCATGCTGACACTGATTGAATTTTTTTTTTGTTTAATGGAGTTTCAATTTGAAAGTCCATTAACTGACTAACCAAAGATGATCAATGGACAGATCCCAGTTGCCCATAAGCTAATGGATTTTTGACTTTCTAATAGCAGCAGAGTGATGTAATGTAATCAATACTTTTCTTGTTAAAGCTGTACCACCTCTAAAAGTTTGCTATGTGAGAGTACCAAGACACACTAAACATATTAACAGACATTGGACTAAAATGCTCTCTCATTTCTTTGCATTTTCACTGTCTACTGAACATACTAACATACAATAGCACCAGGCTTGTCCTAGTCACTTCATAATGAGCCTAAGAAGGGATCAGCCAGGTTTCCACGGTGCTGATTAACATGTGGTAATCACAGTTGAATCACAGCAAAAGCCTTAAGAAACCTGTGAACTTGGTAGGTTGGAAAATGACTTGGCACAGCTGTTTGGCTAGAAACTCTGCAAGCCTACTTCACAATAAGTGTCAACGTTAAAGGTCAAAAGGTTGGTCGAGAGGGTTATAGTTAGTTTATGCAGCCATCCAATTATCCAAAAGGGGTCGGATACAGTAGCTTATCCCAGCTGCTATGGGCTAGTGCTTCACCCATGACGGGTCACCAGTCTTATCACGGGGCTATCACAGAGAGACAGACAACTGTTCACACTCAGCCAATTTACAATCATCAGATAACTTAACATGCATGTCTGTGGACTGTGGGAGAACCAACACAGGCAGAGAGAGAACATGCTAACGCCACACAGAAACCCTTCTTGCTGTGAAGTGACGGTGCTAACCACTACTGTACTACTGTGCATTCTGTTTTAAGTTTTTTTTTTTATTTTATTATAATTTTCTTTAGCTTTTTTAATATTTATTGCTATTTTTCGCCCAGACCAAGTACAAAAACACTGACCCTCTGATGGGGGTAACCCTAACCCTATATTGTTAACCTGGAAGAACAATTTAATAAGAACAAAAATGGTTACGATCTTAGAGAGTTCATCTTATAAGAAAAAAAAATAGAAAATGCCTTGTAATAGATTTAGAACTAGCTGATTTCCATGATCACCGCCTGGGCGGGTAATAATAATTAATCAGCTATAAAATATCAAAATATTTGAGATACAAGTAGATCAATTTGATCAAATTATAAAAAAGCAAAATACTTTTTTTTTGTTTTGTTTTAAAACATGGCAGGTGTCATGATGTGTGGTATGGAGAGGAGCCAGATGCAGGGCTCCTCCTTTATTTGACTTCTCTGGAAACCATCAGGAAGAGCAGAAGTTAAACTAGGAAAACATGACACGCACAAGGGAGCACATCAAGGAACAAAAACAGCACAGAGCTAGACAGGATATATGCTACAGACTCACAGGTGGGTTTTTTTTATTTTTTAAACTGGGGTTTTCTACTTTTATTTTGAAATATATATATTTCTCACGAAAATGCAAAAAACTGATGTGGAAACATTGGCTATTAATAAGCTCGCAAACAATAACACAGAACCATGTTTGTGATGTCAGAAACGGAGATAAAAGTATCCTCCTTTTCCACGTAGCTACATGCAATTCAACTTCTGAACATCTCCCTATTTGGTGTTAGCTTTAAAAAAAAAAGAAGAAAAAAGTTTTGAGTGACTTAAAACACCGTTTACATGTGGTCGAAAGGCCTGAGGCCTTACTAGGGATTAGAAAACAGGTGGGAAAAGAGACATGGGTGCATGTAAACAACACAGGTGGAGACAGACAGGGAGGGAGGAAACACACACACACGCTAAACCACACACAGAAACAAAGGACACTGTGAAGGTTAGAATATAAAATCATAACAAGAGTCACAGCAATATCACAGAAAACCCCATAATGGTAAATCATTACAACACCCTTGGACCGCAACGGCTGATTACCAAAAACGTGTGAGTGACGTAGTGAAAACTGAATTCCTGTCATACTTTAAATGACTTCTCTGAAACTTAAGGCGACGACACACCCACAGGTTGGATATCCTGACAGTCTGACTCACTGTGATGATGTTTTTAGTCTACAAGAGGCTCCGTTGTTGGTTTTTGTACACCATGATCTCATCATCAGGCGTCCTGTTGTCCATTGTTCTTCACGCTCGACTGCTGGGCAGCGCCGGGAATAAACTGTTGATATCATAGTCTGTTGTGCCTGCTGTTATAATGTCAACATTTACCACCAGACGTTTGAAGGAGTGAAAAAGTAAGTCTGTCACGCTTTTTAAAAATTGTTCTCTGTGTATTATTGCCTTTACTTAGTAGCTTTAAACACCCACTGCAGAAGTACCACGCCAAGTTCAACCTGTCTCCTCTTCTCAGTGTTTTACCTTTTGTGGTATTATCCACAGTTATGAACTTTTCAGTTGTTCCTAAGGCTGATAAGATGTGTGGAGACAGTAGCCTTTGTTGCTGTCAGGGAAAAATGCCAGCATGTTACAAGGCATTTTACATCTCAAATGAAGAGAGACCCCTTCCTTGTGCTGCCCCATGCCTCAAGCCCTGTTTGTGCTGCTTGGATGGATATAATGAATGGCCTGTCCCTGGCTGTCTGTGTGTGGCCCACCATGGTCTTGTGGGATATTTGTATCCTTCAGTCTACTGTATATCATCTCTGTGTTGTCTGTGTCATAGGCACTGTGAGAAAAATTCCTTGAAAGAAACCCTGTGGGGAGATTTGAATGCTGCAATCACTTCTTGTTAGGTCTTAAAGAAAAACATGCCAGTTCAGCTCATTTCTTTAGTTGCTGAATAAGATCAGTAAATATTATAGCAACAGGTTTTGACACAGCTATTTGAAAACACTATTAACGAAGCCTTTGATAGAAAAATGCTATGATTATCATGTTTTGCTAGTTTGCACTCAGACAGTGACTGATTTTTGTCTTTAAGTACTTAAGATTCGACTTGATTTTATAAGGCTTAATATAAGACCTTGCCCTTACTATGACAGTTATAATTGAAGAGTCAGTCAGTGCTTCACACCAAATAAGATGAAATGACTTTAGAGGGGAACATGCAGTTGCAGTTTTCATCTACTTGCTCAGCCTCCTGATCCTGAGACCCTCTTTGAGCAAGGGCCTACAAGGTTTTTGAGAAACTTCTTAAAGGATATGCTGAAACTTTAACCATAACATGTGAACACTTGTGTCGTTTCTCCATTTCACAGCCTTGAGCTTCAGTTGAGAGTGTGAAAAAAATCACTATATTAAAAATTGTTTTGATATAGAAGGAATTATGGTAAGAAAGTAAGTGCGCTCCAGCTTGCTTTAACCAACCTATGGGCTCAAAATGTGGTCATAAATATTTTGTACTTGTAAAAAAGATTTGTATGTGTAAAAAAGATTTGTGTGTGCATAAAAAAGATTTGTATGTGTAAAAAAGATTTGTGTGTGGACTTAGAAAAAAAAACCCTGCAAGTTACAAGTACGGATTTTTGACCCTATTTTTCTACCCTTCATCTGATTGGTCAATGTCATGTCAATCACACATGTAACAATCCAATCAGAGAACAGATGGGTTAGGCTGTCAGAGGGGCGCTTTTTTGAACTGCAGGTCCTTGAAGGGTGATACCGTTTGAAGCTGGAGGATCGCTATATAAATATCCGATAGCAGCTAGGTCCCCTAACTTTCAGTAGCTGTTGAAAGGAAAAAGTTGTGGTATATCAGTGGTTAGAAATAACATTATTACTTTAGGATTAGTTTAACACAAAGTCAGGGCTGACCCAGGACCATTACTGTGAGTCACAGTGCGCAGCATAAAAGTCCTTTCACATCGGATGCAGGATACGCTGCTAATGCTAACTGCTAACTAAAAGCAAAGGATCCAGAATTTGTTACGCTGGCTGCTGGGCTCTGTGGGTTTTTGCAGCTGCTCTACCTGTACTAGATGCACCTGCTCCTTGTCTTTTCTATCTCTGACTTTATGTCCTCTACAAGAGTTTGTTTTTTTTGCTAGTTCTTCAAATGTTCAATAAAAACATGTATGCTAATTCATAACGAAGAAAGCTTTGTAATGAAGACTGTCATTTCCAAAACACTGCCCGCCCCCACCCCGCGGTCCGCAGCGCTGTTGAAAAGGCTGTGGAAGTCCCTGTATTAAACACGTAGACCTGTGACATAAAAATCACCAAACTCGGACAACCACAGACTGTTTTCCTTCGTGGTGATGAAGGAAAACGCTGGGTTGGCATGTAAAAGGGCATTTATTCCCTTCAAAGACCTGCAGTTCAAAAAAAGCGCCCCTCGACAGCCAAACCCATCTGTTCTCTGATTGGATTGTTACATTTGTGATTGACATGACATTGACCAATCAGATGAAGGGTAGAAAAATAGGGTCAAAAATCCGTACTTGTAACTTGCAGGGGTTTTTTTTTCTAAGTCCACACACAAATCTTTTTTACGCACACACAAATCTTTTTTACGCACACACAAATCTTTTTTACGCACACACAAATCTTTTTTACGCACACACAAATTCTTTTTACACATACAAATCTTTTTTACACATACAAATCTTTTTTACGCACACACGAATTCTTTTTACACATACAAATCTTTTTTACGCACACACAAATCTTTTTTACACATACAAATCTTTTTTACAAGTACAAAATATTTATGACCACATTTTGAGCCCATACCAACCACCTATATTACATGGTGGAAACTTACCCCCCAGAAAAGTACTCTTTGAAGTTTTCTTCAGTGAATGATCAAATATACATGTCTCTATTCATCTACGTCATAGACATGAAACTGGTGCAGATATGCTGTTGGTTACATAAAAATCTCACTGAACAAAAGTCTGATTTTAGCTTCAGATTGTGACACTTGGAGTCGGTGTAAAATTGATTTGGCTGCAGATTTTAAAAGGTTAAATGTGATTATCAGCTGTGAAAATTTCAAGTGGATAATTCCTGTTTTTATTAAGTAATGAGGGCAAAAATAATGTGAATTAAGAAGTGCAAAATTTAGATCCACTCCTATGTAGTTGAGTGATTGTAAATCATTAAATATTCATAGTATAAAGGTTAAATTATGCATGGCAAAAAATTAAAGCATGAAGCATCTGATGGAAATGTTTTAAGATTTAACAGATTTTTCTATAAGGAATCACCTATGAAGGGCTTTCAGAGGACTTGAGACTTACTCTTAAGCCAAAACAATGTTTTCATGGTGCAGCAAATGGATAACTGGAGCTCCACAGGATGACAGTTGTTAATTTTGATTCATTTACATATTTTATTAACCTATTTGGCATTGGTTTGTTTTTGCCCTAGCACTCATCGTTGTTTTAGTGTGGGGGGGAAAAATATTTTCTCCAGTTTTGTACTTCAGTCTTGTTCCGTTTGGACGAACTTTGGAGTGAGATGTCAACAGATAAAGTGGCCTAGCATTGCCAGTCATGTGGACTCTGTATAGATCTGTTATGAAGTGTGAGATGAATTTGAAGGTTGATGTCCTGGTAAATCTACTGTCACCTTGAAAGACAGATTGTGGATACAAGCAACTGAAATGTCCTTCCTCTGACGGGTGACTGAGGAGTTTGGTCATTTGGGAGCGGTACAGAGTAGATGATACTGTGCATTGAAAGGAGCCAGTTTGAGTGGTTTGGCCTCCTGGACACCTCATAGTGAGCTTTTCTTGGGCGGGTCTCACTGGGAGGTGACTGAGTGGATAGATTACACCTCTTGGCTACTTGGAAGAGATGGAGGAGTTGGCGAGGGAGAGCGAGGTCTTTGACTTGCGCTCATTTCTAGCTCCTATTAGAATGATTTTATCCTGAGAACAGAGTAACGATACTTCTCTATTTGAAATCATACAGGGATTTCTTGAACATAAAGTATGCTGATGTAGTTATTTTGAAGTTTGGGACAGATTTATTATGACTGTCCCTCTTTGAAACCGTCCCCATGACAGGGGAAAAAAGGAACGCTATCAGTCTGTCACTATTTAACACATTCACATTTGTTCTTTTTCAGCACGAGTGACCTCTCTGAGCTGCCACCATGGCCCTGGTTCAGCCTCTACCTGTATCTGCTGAGCCCCACACCCCAAGCCTGAGTGGAGGAGCTCGCAGACGACACCCTTCTGCCCCTTCCCCCCCCATCAACGCGCCACTGGCCACTCTGGATCCTATGGGTTCTGTCGGTAGCCTCATCACCACCCACCCTGGTCCCTACCAGGACCATCGCCCAATTGTTGAGCTGGGAGCCAGAGTTCGACGGCCCACACCAGGAGTTTCCCGCGTGGACTCCGAGTCGCCCCAACAGGATCTGTTACTGCAAAGCATTCCCCCAGTCAAGAAACAGAACTCCACGATGTCCAGCAGAGGGCTGGAGAAGGAGACTGGGAACGGGAACTACACATATCTGAATGAGGACTACATAGGTGACTGGAATGACAGTCATGTGACACCTGGCAGCCCAGGAAGTGAAGTAGACGAGATTAAAGAAGGATTAAATGGAAATATTGGAGGACCTCCTCCTAAACTGATCCCAGTGTCAGGAAAACTTGAGAAGGTGAGTGTGTGAGGCTCCACAGTGCATACCATATATGTGGTCCATATCATTCAGTTTTGTCCGCCCTATAAAGACTCCATTTCCCAGAAGCAGGGCCTGTGTCACATAAAACATATTTTAACTACTTATTCACAGCTTTGTTTAGGCTTAATTTTGCTTTGTAAAGCTTTAGATTATATCAAATTCACTCTTTTTACTTTTTACTAGAATATGGAGAAAACAGTGCTGCGGCCCACTGCCTTCAAACCCGTCATTCCCAAGAGCCGCTCCTCGATGCAGTATCTCTCGCCTCGCCATTGTGCCAATGCGCCAGAAAGCCAAAACAACCTGAACCTGCTCAGCCCCACCCACAGAGATGTGTCGCCCTCCTGCTCTGAGAAGCGTAGCTCCTATAGTGGTGGGCGTAACGCCGCTGGTGGTAACAGCCAGTCTTGCTCATTATCAGACTCTGGACGCAATTCCCTCTCTAGCCTGCCGCCTTACAGTGCTGCCAGCTACAACCTGCCGTCGGGGGAGGCTTCCGCTGGCCACCTAGAGCCCATGAAGAGCGCCCCGCCAGTGACTGTACATGGACACTCCAACTCAGACAGCGGGCGATCCTCCTCCAGTAAGAGCACAGGCTCTGGGTCGATAAGTGGGCGGGGGCAGCCTCTGTCTGACAGCGGGTCTGGTGGGCGTTCTCCTGGCCCTGTGGAAGGCTATGAGGGGGTGGTAAGGGATCTAGAGGACAAACTGAGGGAGAGAGAGCTGGAGCTGCAGCAACTCAGAGACAATCTGGATGAGAATGAAGCTGCAATATGTCAGGTGAGACCTCCAAACAAAATATCCAAGCAGGACATTTGCTTTATCTAAACTTACACAGATCTGAACTTTGACCTCTCTGCCACTGGTTGTTCTGCTTTACAGGTTTATGAGGAGAAGCAGAAGCGCTTTGAGCTGGAACTGGAGGAGCTGAGGCAGGGCTGTGCCACCAGGATGCAGGTTGCCTCTCAGAAAGCCCAGCGTGCACAGCAGGTGCTTCAGCTGCAGGTTAGAACCTCAGACAAGAATATTCAGTGCTGGCTTTTGAAAACAAAGCATTGTTTTAAGTGTATCGCTCTCTCTCTCTTTTTTCTTTTTATGGCTGCAGGTTTTCCAGCTCCAGCAGGAGAAGAAGAAACTTCAGGAGGACTTTGCTCAGCTTCTGAAGGAGAGGGAGCAGCTTGAGGAGCGCTGCACCTCGTATGAGCATGAGAAGATCCAGCTGGGCCCTCGACTCGAGGAGACCAAGTGGGAGGTGAGCGGATGTTCTTTAAACTCTTATATAATGTAGTAATAAGTACATGAAATACATTTGAGTTTTAAAGTGTATTATTGTGCCCTTTTAGTGATTTTTTTTTTTTTGTGCCACGTCTCATTCTTCATTAAACTCATCACTGCTATAAGAGCTGTGCAAATCAAATCACTAATTTAATGTCTTGCTGTAATCGTGAATGAAATGAAATTAATGTCATCCAATGAATTTTAGTGATAACAAAAAAATACTTTAAAAAAAAGGCTTCTTTTAAAGAAAAATATCCAATATTTTATAAGAAAAAGTTCAGTCAGTTCAAAACGTAAAAGTAACTATTTCATGGTTTATATTAATTATTCTGACTGATTTTGTGTAAAATACAAATCCTTTCTAAAGTTCAAAGCAGTCTCCACACCTTCTTAACGATTCTGCAACATTTTAGTGTATTATTATTCTAAAAAGCGCTATATACTTAATATTTGTACTTAATTTTGGATCTAAAATAATTACCTGCACACACAAACGTTAGCCTCTCAGACTGAAAACTGTTTGGTTGTATTTTATGACATTTTCTTCAAGAGAGAGTTTCTGAAATGAACCATTTTCACTCTTTTCTGACATTTAATTACTGATCAAATCGATTGTCTGCATAAATAAATGTCAGTTTGATTGATAATGGGAATCATTGCACTTATTTGTTTAAGTAAGATTGTTTAAGAGCTTGGGTATTGTATTAAAAATTTCCATCTGGAAAACCAACTAGTGACAAGCTGCAAACCTTTAAAGTCAAACTTTTTACCTCTATGGATGAGGTCTACCTCATTAAATCTGTAAATAAGACAGTAAATAAAAACCACCAAACAGCAGGTCAGTGACACAAATGTTATTTAGCCTTCTCTAAAATCTTTCATCTATAAAGCACAACAACTCCTTTATCCATTTTAGTAGTAGTAGTAGTAGTACCATCTAACCTTCAAAACCAACAGAGCTCTTTGTCGACACTTCATTGACTGAATTTCCCTCCTAAATGCTTCTCTCCACTCAGGTCTGTCAGAAGTCTGGGGAAATCTCGTTGCTGAAGCAGCAGTTGAAGGAAGTGCAGAGTGAGTTAGCTCAGCGTGTGGGGGAGATCGTCTCACTGCGGGGTCAACTCAGGGAGACTCGTGGCGAGCTGACCAACACCCAGGTGCTGCTCCAGGAGGCCCACGGCACCATCCGAACTCGAACACTGGAGCTGGAGGTGTGTGAAAATGAGCTTCAGCGTCGCAAGAGCGAAGCAGAGCTACTCAGAGAAAAGGTAGGACGCCTGGAGGGGGAAATGGCTCATCTCCGAGATGCTCTGGTCAATCAAGGCCCGGGAAACAGACAGTGTCAGGTGTTTCAGGAAGCCGAGGAGCAGCTGCTCGCCTACGAGAGCGACGAAGCGAAGGCTCAGCGGCAGAGCAACACCGAGGCGCTGCAGAGCATGAAGGTGCAGATGGACAGGATGAGATCCGAGTTAGCTTTTGAGCGTCAAAAAGCTGAGCAGCAACTGGGAAGCTTTGAGGAGGAGCGCAAGATATGGCAGGAGGAAAAGGACAAAGTAATTCGCTACCAGAAGCAGCTGCAGCAGAACTATGTGCAGATGTATCGCAGGAACCGAGAGCTGGAGCAGCTCCTGCAGGAGCTCAGTTTGGAACTGGAAAGCAGAGATGATGATGAGGGCAGCGGCAATGAGATCAACTTTGATGAAATTGCCGCAACAGAAATTTGACCCTCGTATCTGTCCTTTGATTGTGTTTCTTTTTTTTCTTTTTTTTTTAAATTTTGCACTACTGTAAGCTAATTGTCTTTCCTCCTTCATGTTCAGACAAGCATAAAAGTACTTAAAATGTAAAAAAAAAGTGGTGTTTCACACCTGCACCGCTTGATTTCTGCTTCATTGGTCTGGTCTACAAGTCTCACTTTAAAGCCACTGACCTTTAATTAGTTGTTAGCCCTCCACCTCAATCCTTTGCCCTTCTATTAATGTCTGTTAGTATTAACACCGACCAGATATAAGCATACGAGCCCTGGTCCTCTCACGCTTTTCAAAGTTCGTGGGAGATTTTGTTTGTGGGTGACTCACTTCTCTCATTCTCTCAACCTTTCGCTATCCTCCCCCTGTGTTGGTTATGACTCCACCTTCCCTGCTGGCTTTAGCACTCCCACTCTGTGTTAGTAGTCAGCTCTCATTAGTGCAGTTCATTTAGACGGAGCCCACGCTGTCGTCAGTGATTGTGGGATACCACACAATCAGGATGTCATGATAAGAGTGAGTGAATCAGAGCCTGGTGCTAATCGCTGACAGGTCTATCTTGTTGTTTTCCTCAGAACTAGTCAAGCTTTTATGCTAACTGTTCATGACCAACAAGTAAACTGTTGATCGTTCTCTACTTATTTTCACTGTAGCAACAAAAAACAAAACCCAAATATGTTGTTTCTGGACATGTAATGATCTTGGAAAACAAACTTAAGGCTTCTTAAAAATGCACTCTGATAGTTTGGAAATACAAAGTGGACTATTAGTCTTTATTTATTTTATTTTATTTTTTCACATTTATACTATTACAAGGTGGATGCTCATATTAAAAATGGCCAATTAAAAAAAATCTAAAAAAAAAATTAGGTCAGCATTTGAGCAAGTAATCCCTGTGAGCCAAAAGCTCTGGCTTTTTAAAGTGCATGTCCTTAATATAGTCATATCTGGCACACATCAGCCCCAGCCACCTACTGTTCACACCTTCTGTTAGCGGTGGGCAGCCAATCAAAAGATCGCTTAGAGCTGCCTTAAGGCCCAGTATGAGATATTTGACAAGTATAACCCCAGGATTAACACTCGGTACAGCTGGAGCTGATTGCATCCACTTAAGGCAATGCTTGTAGTTTCACCATGCTGCGTTCTGGTGTGATTTGAAGGTTCGCAAGGAATGGCAAAAAATTGTCAGAATTGACAGAGACATTCAACCAGTGTACTCCCCAGAGCTCGTAATGTGCACAATAGGTTCCCCTTATCCCTAAATTAATGGAGAGGGTGGAAGCCGTGTCATCAACATCTGCCTAGTCTTAATTCACAGTATTTAACAATGCCTGGAACAAATATTACTTTAACACCACTACACATATCAGCTTTAAGCTCGCACAGACACAAACATCTGTGCCACAGTTATCTCAAGATTGGATTAAATAACTCTCCCGGAGAGTAGCAGCAGAACATGAGGATAAAATCTTCCAAAACCTTAACAGGACAGTAACTTCATGATATCATTGCTTTAAAGATGATATTTACCAAAAAACATTAATGTCCCAAATCACTTCCTGTTTACTGTTCGATTTATAGTTTTTCTGCACCATACAGTGGCTTTAATTTCCAGATACGGAACAAAAACGATCTCCATGTCATGTTTACCTCTTTCTGTTACCAGTGCTGTAGTACAGTCAGTCACATCTTATTCAAATCTACGCTAAAAAGTGTGCTCACTCTTAGTAAAATGCTGAGCATGTGTTTTACGGGTGAGAAATAGCCCAGGACTCTGAAACTGAAGCAGCAAAATGGAGATTAGCCATGATTTATTTACTTATGTACACCTGTGCATAATCGTCTTGCTGTTTTTGCAAAAGCTAGACTGTCTTCATTTTGTTAGTGTTTGGTGGAAACACCGTTAACTTCTCCCTTAAGTTTAGGATCAAACTATTTTGGCTTTAAAGAAATATGACATCAGGACAATATGGATGATAATTTTGTCTGGTAATAAATCAAGCGCACCCCTGTCCTTTACAGCAGTGCAACTTCACTTCTATCCTAAAACCGAAAACAAATTCACCATTCAGTTCAGCTTGAACTAAATGGAGAGAGACAAACAAGAGTCTTTGGTCAACAAGCTCTAACTCCAGAACATGTTTGAAGTGAAAGGATCATCAGTGTTTGCCTGCAAACAGGATCTCTGAGGGTTTCTCATCTGGTCCTCTTTCAGTGATGGTTAACCGGATGTTTGCTGGTTATCTGCTACTGCTCTCCCTCTGGTCCAAAGAGGAGCAGCAGTTTTTGTAAGTTTAACTTAAAATGCACCAACTAGCCTGAAGGTCAAGGAAATCCCATGTGAAAAGCCCCCTTTTTTTTTTAGGTTTAGCAAATTCACGGTTTTAAATCATCAATAATCATGTTAAATAATCAGGATTGCAAGATTTTGTCCAAAATTATCATGATTGTGGCTTTTGCCTAAATCGAGCAGCCTTATTTTGTGGTTGTGGACCTGCTGCTGAGCATGCAGAAGTAAATAAGGGAGAGGTTGTCAGTGTTGGGAATTAGATGCAGTGTTTTGGATCTCCTCAAACATCCAGATATTAAAGGGAAATCATAATGCCTAATTTCTTATATCACACAGTATATTGTGACTGTTTTTCCCCTTTATCATTGTTTTGTTTTTTAATCATAATTGGAGAAACTACTCTCAAAGAGGTCGTCGTTTTTCTGTGTGGATAAAGTGTTATGAACGTTTCCGTATTACTCATCGCTGAAATGGCGAGCTCTTGTACCAAGTAACGTTTTCGTTTAAAGTCAAACTAATTTTCCACCGACTGCTTGAATCTGTTTATTTACGCCCCTGTACCACAGGAGGAGACGCGTCCTGTTCCTCTCTCACTGCTGAGTGAATCATTATTATCCTCCATTATTATGTAAATAAACCTCACTTGTCCATAACATGATAAAGTTTTCTTCCAGAGATGTGTTCATCTCACAATAAAAGCATAGCCACTGTGAATAGACCAAAGCAATGTCCCACGTTCTATATTTTGCTCCTACAGATATGATGCCTGTATATTACTGTTTGTGTAGATGTTTGTTTTGGTTCCTCAGTATAATTTTATAATCCACAATATTTGTATGAAAACATTAAATGTATATTTTCATGCTGTACATTTCTTGAACAAACCCACTCTGGTTTTAATAATAAAAAAAGAGACAAAAGTTTAACAGCTGTGTCAGTTTGTATTTATTACACCAGGTCTTTCCTCCATGTACAGATGTATTTTCTCCCATTTTTAATTCTTTGTTTACATTTAGTATTTTCTGGTGTAACTTTTCAGAAATCCTTCTTGCTAGCTGCTGTCCACAGGAATATTGTGAATGGTCCGTGTCTGCCCTCTTCAGGTAGAAAATTGAATTTAAAGCCACCTTAACGTGGATTCTTATTAATATTCAGTCCACTGGGGCTTTCAAAGGCACTCAAAAGTTGAAGTTTGCCATCCTGCACAGTTTAAAATTCAGGAGCATAACCTACAGTTCTCCATCTGTTATGCACTAATGGATATTGGTCAAACAAGTTAAAAATGTTCTGGACGGGCACTGGCCCCAGGGTTGTGAAAAAGTGAGAGATTTCATTTGTACACAAACACAACTTTTTGGTTTGTTCATTTTCTCTTAAATATTATCTGCAGCTTTGCTTCAGTTCAGAAAGTTTCTGTGTCCTTGTTCCCAAATTTAACTTGAATGGCAAAAAATGCATACCAGTCCTCAGCAGTGTGTGTGCTGGTAAAAGTTTACCTGTGTCCAAGTTAAATTCCGGCGGCTGCTTATCACTGGATATTTTTTCTAAATCCACAAAAGCATCTCAGAGTCCTTTCAAAGATCTTTGGGGACTTTGACAACAAACTCCATGGGGTCTTTGGCCTTATTGCTGAAGGCTTTTCGGATTATGTCAACGGCATGCTGATGGGTGACCCCTTGCAGTGAAACAGCATCCACAGACACCAACTCAAATCCAGCCTGGGAAACAGAGGGAGATCCAGTCAGACACTGACAGAATAAATGCACTGAACTATATACACTCATTGGCAACTTCATTAGGTACACCTATTCAATTGTTTGCTTGCAAATATCTAATCAGCTAATCACACATGGCAGCAACTCAGTGCAAACCTAGAAATGAATGGGCTTCAGCAGCAGAAACCCACACAACATGCTACTCCTGTTAGGTAAGAACAGGAAACTGAAGCTGCAATTTGCTGCAATCACTAAAATTGGACAATAGAAGATTTCTGCCTGGTCTGATAAGTCTTCTTTCTATAAGATTTCTGCTTGGTACTGTCATGTTACCTTGAGAACTTCACAGGTGGAGGCAGCTCCTCCAGGAAAGATCTTCTCAATCTTCACCACCGGCTGAACCTTTGACTCCATCCCACCAGATATACTGATACCTGCAGCATCACAGCAGCACAAGTCAGAGGCGTACTTGGAGGCATACATAAACAATGTCATATTTAATCTAAATATAGGAAGTAAATACAAAAATGTATGTCATACAGTTAGTATTTTCCAGTGTTTTCCACAGGATCAATCAATTCCATGCATACTGTTGCAACACAATGCGTTCTTGCAGCTCGGCATTATGTTTTGAGAGCCAGGGTATCGAGGGGCAGGCTACCACATGAAAATCAAGCATGTCAGCTTGTTTCCAGCCTCAGATTTTTTTAGAAACACATTTCACTGGATTATTTTTCTGATATGTGATAAACATTTGCAATTGAAATGATTTTTAATTTTCACTTTGATATGTGAGAGCAGACTGCACACATTGTTTTTCAATGGCTGAAGGAGAAGGCTGTATACCAAGCATCTCTTGCTCAGAAGCATTACTAAAAATTACTTCCATTATTCTGTAATTAGTCGCATGAAAGTTTATAATGCCTCAGTTTAACTTGGTTTGGGAAACTAGGTACAAAGTTATTCTGAATGTGAGAGTGGCATCAAATAAAGTTACTTACCCAGAGACTGTTTGGTCTTGGAGATGCTGACAGTTCGGAGCTCATACTCCTGTTTGGAGTCGCTGCCATTGATCCTGTCCTCAGAAGAAGCCTGATGACCGTTCACCTGTTCACTCCCCAGTTTCTGATTTGAACCAAACACCTGCGACAATAAAGGCCGACTCCTGCGAGCAGCGCTCTGCAGCGTAAACACGGCTTCTTTACTCCTGTCCCCACTTTTCTCCTTTTTGCCTTTAGAGCGACTGTTTCTTAACGGCGGCCGTCCCTGTTCTAAGTTCGTATCTCCCTTATCTGAAGTAGAGTGCAGCGACACCTCATCAAAATGGACGGAGCGAATCGTGCCGATCTCTGTCTGGAGAGGCGGCCTGGAGTCGGTGCTGCGGGCCAGCAGCCAGTTGGGGAGCACTGGACTGGCAGCTGGAGGTCCGAGGTCTCTGGACTCTGTGTTGTATCCATCCACCGGTATGTCCAGCAGAGGTGTGAAGGACCTGGAGGTGTGGAGCCTGTCTTTGGACACACGGGGCCCAGTCAAGCTGAGCTTCTCCAGCTCCTCCAGCAGGTGGCCCTCCTTCTCCACCTCCTCAGCACTGTGGAGCTCAAAGCCTCCCCGGTAATCTAGAAGGAGAACAAATGTTGTTACAGGAACTATTTTCAAGTTCAATACACTTTCACTTCAGGCTGAGGTTTGAAAATGTTTCACAGTTGAATGGAAAGTATGGAAGCCCATTTAACCCCCCCAAAGATCTCAAACCTTTTCAATCAAACATAAATAACAATAAAAGAGGTTAAACAATAGTGCCAATAAACACTGTTTTACTTTTCCAATATAAAAATCACATTCATCAACATAGTTTTACTTCATTGGTCCTTTCATCCCTCCTTGAGTGGATTTATGTCTCACCAATATGCTTAAAGAAAAAAAAAGAATTTCATCCTTAGAAAAGCTAGACCGAGAAAAGGTCTAGCAGTGGAGGTGCTGACCTGGGATGGGAGTGATGAGGCGCCGTTTTGGTGTTCGACCAGAAATGGGAGAGCGAAGAGGAGGAGTCCGGACTACAATGGAAAGATAAGACAAATGCAACTTTACAGAAAGGTGGTAAATGGTGATAAGACAAAGAGTAAAATAATCATATTTTACAGGACAGAGAATTTCTGGGCCTACTGAGGTCCTACTAAACTGTGTTAAGTTAATGCTAATTTTTGGGCTAACTGAAAAGATACGGTTTGTAATATCAGAAAACAACTCTGACTCTGATGGTGCTCGAATATCATGATCAGATAATTCTCATACATACCTGAGCGATACTTGAGGATATCGTAGGCCTCGGCTTCAATGGCAGTCACCATGTTATTGAATACACTCAGATCAGAAGGAGGAAGCAGCATTCTGAGACACGTGGATGAACAAAAAATACGCTGAGTCATTGTTCTTACATCTTTAATTAGTCTTCAGCTCCTCAATGAGCAACATTTGGATTTCAGTTTGAGATGGTTATCCTGAAAAATCCTTCAGCCTCTCTGGAAACATTTCCAACGCCATTGTTTCCCTGTCCTTACCTCACTTCTCTAAGCAGCAGCAGCTTTTCAGGTCGGTCCAGCACAACCAGCAGTTGACGTATCAGATTTTCCACTGAACAATCTGCTACGTACTGAGAGAGTAAATACATTTAGTAAGCATTTAGCAGCTTTTATTACTTCCTTACATTTACAAGTGGACACTGAAACAAACTGTCCAAATGGGCCATTCTCACACCCAGGGCGTCAAAGCTGCTGGCTTGGGAAGGTGTCCTTTAGCATCTTTGCCCTGACACACCAACTTATGACATCAGTGAGACAGTACTTCACAGTTATCCTGTGATTTTACACCATGCATGGTTAATGTTGCAAACTGGCCTGTTTTCATGCCAATGAAAAATCCCTAAACAATAAAATGTTCTTTTCTCCTGCCTGCTAAACCTAAGACTACTGCTACAGCTACGCTAACACATCGCAAGTCTCTAAAACAGGACTGTTACCTCTCATCAATCAAAGCATAAATGCACCTTGGCTTCACTTACTAATCACTGTGTAGAAATGTTCCAATATCACAAACACAAAGTAATTGTACATACAAATTTACCACTGGATTAAAGACACCTGCACACCAGCCTATTTTGTTCTTACCAACATGCGTATGTCAGTGAATCAGAAACACAGTAAATATATGGAAAAATTAACTGAAACTATCATGTCTGAGGAGGACTGTGAAGAAGATCCAGTTTTCCTAAGTGTTTCTGTGGAATGGATGGCAGTAAAACACAGCCTGACTTTCATCATATGTGCACTCATGATCTAAGGTAGTTTGAAATTTAGTTGGAGAAAACAAACAAATTCAGCTAAGAAAATATTAATGAATCCTGGGTTTTGTTTTGTTTTTTGTTAAAACATTGTTACACATTTTTAGCGGCATCTGACAAAAAGGCATTTATTACTCCCTTGGATGAGGACACTACAGAGGTCAACACACAAACACTCAGTATGCCTACAGATTTTAACTCAGCGTCCTACCCTTCTGCACGTCTTCATTACAGCAGCCACTTCCTCCTCAGTCAGCAGCCTGCGGGCCATGTCCTCCACCACTCCAAGCATCTCTGAATTTGGCATCTCACCAGCCCGTCCTCCATCTAAAAACATTGCAGAGTGGAATCAATATTGAGTATGTGTGTCTAAATCAGGCAACCACCAAAGACTTCAATCCGGCCCACTGGATGGTACCGGGAAATGTAAAGAGGGGATTAAACTTAGTACTTCTTAACTGTATTTTCATAAGTTTTATTGCTTTTCTTGCTGATAAAGACCTCCCCCATGACAATTCACCATACACCAAAGTAATTAGCTAATAAATAAACAATTAGATGCCTGAAAAGTTCCTGTTTTTTCCACTGCCCAGTGATTGTTTCAGTTTGTCTGTTTGCTAGCAGGATTACTCAAAAAGAATAAAGTGAGGTGTGTGTGGAAATTATACTAGAGGTGGTGCTTGATCCAACAAAGTGATCTAGGAAAAAACGATTCTTTCTGTGACAAATTGGAACATATTTCACATAATTTCTTCAAAAATAAACTTAAAATAAAATAAGAAAAATTGGAAGATATCTTGATATAAAGGAAACATCACAAACAAAAAATTTGAATCTATGGACTCAAATCACATGCGATATGAAGACATTTTCAGCCTTGACAGGTATCTGCTGTCTATTTGCTTCATGTTATTTCTCGTTTGCTGTTTTAATTGCAGAAGATATTTCAGCATCTTCGCTGGCCGCACATCTCATTTTCAGTTTGATATAATGTGAATGTCACTGTAGCAATGAAAAGCAAGGCAGTTACCTTTCCCAGCCTTGTCTTTGGATGGGGACTTTGAACGCCCCCTTGAAGTGTCTCTCTTCCGTCCACCCTTGAAAAGCAAGTTAACGAAGGTCTTCGAGCGCTGCAGGGTGCTCTTCTCCTCGGGGTCCTTTCCTTTCTGCTTCTTCTCTTTTTTCTGCTTTATCTCTATGGTGGGGTAGTAACAGAAGGTTATTTACTGTACCGTTTAACCATTTCATTTTGATATATTTCACTCTGCTTCACTTTCACCTGACACAGTCACTTGGCTCTGTGACCTGGTGATGGGTCGGCTTGGCCTGCTAAGAGCCAGCAGCACGGCTGTTTTGGGAGACAATTTCTTCCCTTTGCTCTCCTCTCCACGAATCACCGTGTCTTTGAGCAGAGTGGTCCGTCCCAGGCTGCGAGTGGTGTCTGTCCCAGATCTCAGAGGTAGATCTGTCTGAATGGCAGTCTCTGTCTGCTCTGACTCAGACCTGAACATAAGAACTATCAGCATCACATGTGGTGTGGTCTGCAGAAGAACTTTAGCTTGAGTGCTTCTAAAGGGGAAACAAACCAGACACAGACCTCTGGTCCTCGGTGGAGATGCACACGTCCACCATGTCAGAACCAAATGGCAGGCTAGGCGGGAACATGACCTGCGACAGGCCGCTCAGAGAGCTCACCGGAGTCCCAGATGACAGAGAAGAGGCTGAAGAGGATTCTGAGCCCTGGGAGGAAGACTTCTGAGTACCATTGGCCACTAATAAAGAAAGATTAAAAGATTTAAAAGGATAAATTCACTCTGATATAAACAGAACAGAAGAAAACTTTAGAAGAAAAAAAAACATACATACATTTATTAAGCCATCTGTATTCTGCCACCATCTCCTTATAAGCAGGGTACCGTCCTGCTTCCTGTGAAGATAGGGTCACAGATATGCAAATAGATACAGTAGAAACAGTTAAACTTTTATGGGATCACTATATTTGACAAAGTGTAACCGGAGAACCACACACCCAAAAACCTACATGACGAACACGTTTCCTTTCCAGACTTTCTAGTAATCTTTGATAGTTGGGATGGTTTCTAACTGTAGGATCTGTTTCAGTTACCAAAGTAAAAGATCTCCCAAACAAAAAAGTTGCACAATACACCGGCTCTATGCTTTGATCAGCACCTGATCCCAGCTGCCTGGTGAATAATGCACATGGCCTGGCTATTTTTCACAGTGCGAAACCCAAGCTCCGACAAGTTAAGTGAGTGAGGAATATTATGACTGCATGCCAGCTGTCGGCTCTGCCACACTAACTGCTGCTATATCGACCACGTAGCCATGCGACTGGAGTAGTTTGTGTTTGTGAGAGAATTCAAGATGAAAGTCAGGTAAGAGGTTAGAAAGGTGATACATGTCGGATCATCTGAAAGAGGCTTTAATGAAAGGGCTGGCATGCTTCCCATAAAAAAGACCGACTGCAGAACACAACGAGGCATCTTTAAGTTGTTAAGATTTTATTTAGCAGCAAACATCCAACTGAGACAGCTTTACTTCTACTAACACAATGTCAGGGCTGTGGATACAGCTAGGCATATGGTTTATTGACATCTTTTAATCAAAAGTATATATCTCAAACAGACCATAACATAACTTTATAGCTACTTTAAGCCTGGGCTCAAAGCAATACACTGTGCTGTAGGCACCTCTTTTCAGGTCAGCAACTTTCTGAAGCCTCAGTTTCCCAAATTAAGCCACTATGAAGCAAGATTTTCATCTTATCCTGGTAACTTCAGGGTTCACCCTGGGTTATCAGTGTCAATTTAAGACTTAGAATCACTGGCTTTGGTGTGACAGTTAGTATAATTTTATAATTATATAAAATTAGAACTATATAATTATATTAACTATAATTATGTAGTTAATCTAATTATATATTTTTAGAATTATATTAACTGTTTGTGTACCAGATTAAAAACCGAAACATTTTCTAGAGGCTATGACGTTCTTTGCATTTAACAAGCAATGTATTCTGCAATTTATGTCATACATCACCACCCTCACCTTGATGGTCAGCATAACATGTGTGTGACTCTTCAGGACCTCAACAGCACTGCTGTGGCTGATGTCCTCAAAGCTCACTCCATTGGCAGCCAGAATCTGGTCCCCCATCTTAATTCCGTTTTGCTCAGCCAGACCACCAGGATCCAATCTGGGACAATGAGACAAGCAAGGGCTTAAATGATGAACTGTGTCAGTATTTTGAAGCTCAAATACCAAATGCGTATCAGCTGCTGTTTGGATTTGGAGCTGTTGGTTTAACAAAAAGCAAGACTCTGAAACATTCTGAGTAGTTCTACGTCATTACTTGTACATTTTAGAAGAAAATGATCCTCAGATGAGTCAACAATAAAAACTTATTGTTTATTGCAGCGATATATTAGTGGCAGAGATTTTTTTATTGACTAAATAAACAGAAAGAAAAACATACAAAAAAATTACGCTATGAGAGGAGTGCATGTCAAAAGTTGGGCATTCAGGCATGTTTCAAACTTCCTTCTTCCCTTTTTAATTCCATTTAAATTTTATGAACATGCTTCTTTCTTTCTTTCTCTAGCAGGTGTACGTACTTGGAGACATAGATGCCCAGACCAAACTCCTGTCCCCCACGGATGTTGAAACCCAGGCAGTAGTCATCAGAGGTGGTGTAAAGGTGGACAATCCTTTGCAGGGCGCTGCCTGAGCTGGCCTCAGAAGGCGTCCGTCCACTCTCCTCCACCACCATACGCCTGTGAATCAGGTCCACCCTAAAAAAGTAACAGCACACCTCACTGCTGATCACTACAGGGAAAAAAATCTGACAGATTTTTTAAAAATAATTTTTGGGGAATAAACATGAATAGGAATACTGCTTTATTACCAGGTAGTTTTCTCCTTGGAGTAGCGGATACCAGGGACTTTGCCAACACGTCTCACCACCATCCTTAGCCTGTTGTTGCCCGTCAGCACCTTCACAGCACTGCTCATGGTGATGCTCTCCAGGCTGATGCCATTCACCTCCACCAGTTTGTCACCTACGAGCAGGCCTGCTGCCTCTGAAAACAAGCACACAAATAAAATACTGTGAGTAACAAACACAGCAAATGTTTATTCTGTGCACTCTCACATCTCTGGCTACATCTATTTATTTCCACAGAGACTAAATTAATCTTACCTGCTGCACTGTTGTCCTCTACCTTACTGACAAAGATGCTGAGACCATGTTCTGAGCCTCCACGCACACTGAATCCAAGCTTGCCGTCCACACACTTATCCACTGTGATTGTGTGGAGGTCCTCGCTATCATCACCACCTAAAGTGTTTAAAGTCAAAAGTTGTTGGTGATTGTGGTGAATATTTCAACGGGGTCAAGTATCTACGGAGTTTGTAATTAAAAACATTTTTGGCCAGTTTTCAGAAATAAAATTTTTCATTCCAGGTCTGCTTTTATGTTTAAAAATGCTGCATTATCTCATTAAACATACTCCAATTAGCATAAATTAGCATCTTGCATTACAACATGCAGAAAAATCAAGACCTTTTTCTTTCTCTTAGTATAAAAGAAGACATGTTACAGAAGCACAATAGCCCCAAATATTAAACCTAATCTGCAGTGCCTGTGCATTTGTCCACAGAATTTAATTCTTGTGATTGTAAGCTTGGGTATAAAAGTGTTGTGGATTCATGTTGTGAGACTTATGCTTGGTTTAATGTATTGATAACAGAATGCTAAAACTATTTGTCCGCTCTCTATGACTAATAAATTAGAAGGAATCACTGTTTAGTCATCAGGAGTGTTACAAACTGCACTACACCAGCAGCCAGCTTGACTGCTCCTTACCATCCACAGGAGAGTTGATGAGGATGACCCGACCCATTGGTGAGGAGGATCGGATTCCACGCCGGCGCTGCTCCTTCTTCCGTAAGAGGTTGCGCGTAGCTGTGTGTGACCCTTGGGTCCCTGGGGTCTTCTCTCTGCGGGATGGGTCTGACGACTGAGCCATGGAGGCTGGCGGGGTCTCCTTTCACACACTCTCAGCTCCACGCAGAGGACTCTACAGGAGCACAGAGCAGACGGATTGTCTTGTATTCCCTGCATGGTGATACTGCATTATACTCACATTTAAGAGAACTTCAAATCACTCGACTGTGCAGTGGTGTAAACTGGATTTTACTCACTGAGGTTGGCTGTTTTCCCACATGATAAGTGACTCTTTTGCTTCCTGGAGTCACACTCTGGCCCATTCCTGCCCATGTTGCATTGTTCTCACCTGTCTGAGTCTCAGAACCAAATCAATATTGGATGCATGAATAAAAACTTGCACATCATATGAATACACCATAATGCATTTGGATGTAAAAGAAACAAATAAACAAAAACCTGTCGAACATATGGAGCTACCAAATTCTTTCCAAATCAGCTCAGGAAAGGTTCACTCTTAGCTATTCTTGCTGCAGA
The DNA here is from genome assembly GCF_965226115.1 of Aulonocara stuartgranti. NCBI lineage: Eukaryota > Metazoa > Chordata > Actinopteri > Cichliformes > Cichlidae > Aulonocara > Aulonocara stuartgranti. Next base: position 6,716,185 of record NC_138959.1, on the reverse strand, counting down.
AGGTGAGGTAAGAAATAGGATTTAACTGGTTTGTTTAAGTCCTGTCTGACCCACTTAAGAGTCACGAAGTCACATGGTGCTGATGCCATGGTTACATGTCACTAAGAGTTACCATCTTGGGGTTCCCCCTGAGCGCCTCACTGAGCTTCAGGACCAAGGACAGCGACGCTAAATAACGTCAAAAGTTACGTCAAACGGCCAAATTTAAGTTTAGCATATAAATATTCAAATGAGAAAACGTGTAATAAACGTGCTCTGCGTCTTAATTTAATCCAGCTTCTATAGTATCTAAAACGTCAGTGCTAAATTTGGATATTTTTTGCAATATGGTGTCTGAGAAAATAAAGACGCGTAAATAAATACCTACCACTCATTTCGTGCTCTGAACACCGCTGACTTCTTCTAACGTTTTCTGCTTAAGTACAACCAGGCACTACGAAGCTTCCACTCTATCCTTTCTATTCACCCCATATTCTTTAAATTAAAACAACCAACTCTACTGTTTCGTATACCTGAGTCTATGTTTGTGGGAAATGACTCAACGCACCTGGCCTGGACATTTCTGGCGTCAACAAAGCCCCGCCCCCACAATCCGTCCATTGGCTGGATTGCGTTGAATTGAGAGTGCTTTATTGGACGCATAACACGCCAATCAAATGACATTGCATAACAGCCAAACTAGCCATACCTATCAAATAAAGGTAGTAAACTGCAAGTAAATCACACAAGTAATAGTTGGATATATTAATTAAAAGGAAATTCTAATAAACTCAATATACCTAAGCACCATTTATATTTATTCTATATTTATTATATTTATTTTACTGTAACACTGTGGTTTAAGTTGGTTTTCAGGATCAGATCAACAGTAATGCAACCAGAAAAAACGAACTAAGTATGTGTGTCAAAGCTAAATTTATATTTATTATACATGTATAAATTATATATTGCTTGCTTTTAATTGAGGATTTCTCCAGTACTACTCCCTGAGTAAGAATGCAGGCATTTAGAATAGAATAGAATAGAATTCAACTTTATTGTCATTGCACATGCACAGGTACAGGGCAACGAAATGCAGTTTGCATCCATCCAGAAGTGCTTTAGTGATATAGATATATTACAATATATATTAGCAATAATATAGATATGTGAGTATATTACAGAAATGGGTCTGTTATGGTATGTTATAATGTACATGGTATGAAGTATGTTGTGAATATTCTATAACTATAAGTATGTACAGGCTGTAGTGAGTACAAGCTATGTACAGGCTATGAACAGGATATAAATATGAAAAACTATACAGAATATGAAATAAATAACTTTAAAGAAATCTGAGATATACAGTTATACAGAAATGGGAACTATGCAAGTTGTAAACAGTTGTAGGATTAAAGATTATCGAATGTACAGAATGATTATTTACACAGAGCTATACAGTAGTGCAGTTAAGATAAGTGAGGGTGTAGATAGTTTCTACAGAGGCTATATAAAGTGCTAGTGGTTGTGAGTGGTGGTTCAGTCCGTGTTATTATTGTGTGTTTGAGGGTACAGTTGTCCATTGTGGGTGTGTGTATGTTCAGTCCATGTTTTAACGTGGGTCAGATGTCAGGAGGCAGAGTTCAGGAGTCTGACAGCTGTGGGGAAGAAGCTGTTCCGGTACCTGGTGGTCTTAGTCCGGAGGCTCCTGTGGCGCCTCCCAGAGGGCAGGAGGGTGAAGAGTCCATGTGTTTGGAATTTCACTATATCGTCAAGTTTCAATATTTCAGACTGCAAAAATAGTGAGTTTGTATGTTCCCTATAACCTGCATTGTGGATGATTCGAATTGCTTTCTTTTGAAGAGTAAAAAGTGAATGTAATGTGGTTTTATAGTTATTGCCCCAGACCTCTGCACAATAGCTTAAGTATGGTGAAACCAGTGAACAGTAGAGAATATGAAGTGATGTTCTGTCGAATACCTGTTTTGCCTTGTTTAGTACTGCAATGCTTCGTGATACTTTGGAATGAATATATCTTACGTGAGCTCTCCAGTTAAGTTTTTCATCTATTATTACCCCCAGAAATTTATTTTCACTGACTCTTTCAATATCAACACCATTTATTTGAATCTTTGCATTTGTATTTAAACTACTATTTCCAAATAACATCAGTTTAGATTTATTCATTCATTCATTTATTTTCCCAGCCCTTTTCAGACACCGCTTCCTGTAGATGTCTTTTATGGCAGGAAGTGGTGCTCCGGCGATGCACTGGGCAGTTTTCACGACCCTCTGCAACGCCTTCCGGTCCGAGGCAGAGCAGTTCCCGTACCAGACTGTTATACAGTTGGTCAGGATGCTCTCGATGGTGCAACGATAGAAGTTCACCAGGATGTCTGAGGACAGGTGGTTCTTCCTCAGAGTCCTCAAGAAGAAGAGGCGCTGGTGAGCCTTCTTGACCAGCTTGGAGCAGTTGGTCGTCCAGGTGAGATCCTCGGAGATGTGGACTCCCAGGAACTTGAAGCTGCTCACACGCTCCACAGCCGTCCCCTTAATGTGGATGGGTGGATGTGGGTCAGCATTCCTCCTGTAGTCCACTATGAGCTCCTTGGTCTTCTCGGTGTTAAGCAGCAGGTTGTTTGTGTCGCACCACTCAGCCAGACGATCCACCTCCTCCCTGTAGGCGGCCTCATCGTTGTCACTGATGGTTGTCACTGATGAGGCCAATCACCGTGGTGTCATCTGCAAACTTAATGATGGTGTTGGAACCATCAGCAGGTCTGCAGTCAGTTCATCATCATCGTTGCTTCTGACATTTTTTTCTGTCTGAGCCGATGGCTGCACAGATGTATATCGTTCACGAGCTTTTTCAGCTATATATGATGCAATATGTGGAAAAATATTTTCCACAGCATATGTGGGAACCACACCAAGAATAGTGTCTATGTTTGCAGAGCAAATGGGTTTAACTAAAGCCGGTGGTTGTGCAGTGGCTGAAAGGCACTTGCTCCACTCACTGTTGGAATTTCTAGTTGGACTGCTGTGAGTTTTGATTGCAATTAAAAGTATTTTTTGTCGTCCGCTGAAAAAAACTGAAACCTTCATGTTTATGAAGTAGTTACATAAGAGAGTTTGTGTTGCCAGTATTTAGGTTTGTTTTTATTTTTTTCTTATACCAGCGATGGTCTCAAAGCTTCTGGTTCTATTGTGCCATAATGGTCACTTTGAAAGTGTGCTGTCCTTTGGATGTTTGCCTTCTCTTCACCCTTCTTTTTTTTTCTCATCCATGTGCTGTACTCATCATCTCTTCTGCTCTCTCCTCCTGTGAGGAATACAGTCAGTATGTGTCAGAAAAGCCAAATCTCTAATATCTGATGTGATTATTAGGTTATTATCTCATAGATTTTCTCTGCCTATTTTATACAGTGACCCAATCAAGAAATATCAGCTATCAGAAAAGCAACATTTGAATGGACTATTTCATGCCATAGTCCTATTTGACATTGTTTTTTTTAACTGGGATGTTTTCGTCTACATTTGATTTATTACATACAATTCATTCTCTGTAGTGTCATTAAATATATATTAATACAGCTTGAGCAATTGATCAATGTTTCAGTCATTATGCAAATGTCCTGTTTATAAGGTTGAGGAAAGCTACATTGAGAGCATCTCCCAACCTTTGTCCAGTTTAACAAGATCAACTTTTTGGGATTGCCCTACGGGATGATTGTGGTGACGGACTACTAGTCTATTGTGCGCTGCACACGTGGGTTTGAATCCCATCCTTGTTGCTGTACTTGGGTCTTCAATCTGTTGGGATGTGGTGAATTACATCCTGGGTCACTTCTGTTATACTTCAAAGATCAAACACAGGAAGATATCTGTCTCTGCTGAAGAAAAACAAACAAACATGACCTCATGCACAAATGAAATCACTGCAAATTAAATGAATGAAAGGCTTGGATGTGTTTATTAGTCTCATAATATTTATAATTATACCTTAACATTTTTTTGTATAAATAAAAAATTTTTCATGTCGGCATATACTTGAAATATTATATTAAATATTTGTATTCCTTTTCTAAATAATACTGAAGTCATTGTTTCTCTTCCATAGAAGTGAGGTGTAGATGATGCTTCAGAATAGAAGCTGTCAAAGCGGTGACTGTGGTGTGAGTGCAACTGTGGTGTTTGTGCGGGTCACATGACTGAATCTTACTGGCAAACTTCTGTGAGAAAATGAACATAAAAAATGAGTTAACACAAAAGTTAGCCCAACATCATCACTTTAACAGACTAATGAAGAAGCTTCTTGAATGTCACAGATTTCAGTGGAATAAAAACTGGTCTGCTGATCTGGTAAAGCTGGGCTAAAATTTGGGTCATGGTTATGGTTGATATTCCTAATGTCACACAGTTAGTACTGCCACTGTAACTTAGTGTTCACAAACCTAAGGTCAATGCCTCAAAGAAGCTTGGTAGAAAAAGGGGAAAAGGATAAGAAAGAAAACGCTTCATAAATTACTGGATTATTTCATCTCTGAAAAGCAAAACAATCAGAAGGAAAAAAGTTTTAAACTGTTTACCACTCAAGGCCACATTAGGGACATAACATATGACCAGAGTGAGGAAACACACTATCGCCCTGTAAGGATCACAAGTTATTAATATATAATTGGTTGTTTTGTGCCTTTTTTCTCCTACTTTAACCACATTTTGGAAGCTTTTTCATAGCATTTAATGTCATCACAGGGAAACTAGTAATGATTGTGTGGACATGTCTGTGAAGGTTCTCAGTCATCCAGGTCATCGTAGTCAAAGGAGAACTGAAGAAGCTTCTTGAATGAGAGGTGAAACGTCTTCAAGCAACTTAAAGAAGTCCAGACGCTTTTCTTTGTAAGCTCCTTTGATTGTGTGGACATGTTTTTGAGAAATCCTTAATCAATTGTCCTCAACCACTGTGAATCTCTGGTGAACAACTTTTCTTTTTCTCTTGCTTTATCAAAATGTCAAATGTAAGATAAAAATTCTACTTTTAGCAAAGCTCAGACCTGCTCTGTCATTTTTTTTTTTAATGTTTTGTCTTTGCATTCTTACAGCTGTGTTTTTATGTATCATCTTATACTGCAATGATCGTACCGTATGTATATCTGTATGTTTATTCCTGAACTCCTGCCAGACGACTGGTTCAATCTTCATGAAACTTACCCCATAAACTGGTTTCAAATTGTTAGTTAATATGTTTTCCTTCAAACTCTCAACTGTAACGGTCCAAAGTTACCAACGGTTTGGCAGAAACAGTCTGTAGGGGAAGTTTTTGTTTGATGTGTGGAATAATGTAAAGTAAGTGAAAATTGTAGAAAACTTTTACAAAACAGACAAATGATCGTTTTATATAATAAAAATCAAAAGACAAGCATATTCTCTGATGACAAGAGAGATAAAAGTCAAGTGTAAAACCAAAATCCATTACTAAACATCTGACTAGACCTAGTGATACACCCATGACTAGCCCTCCATGCAAAAACACAAATAGGCTGCTTCAGTACAATTTGGTTATGTTGGGAGGCGAACAGTCCTGACCTTGAAATATCCAATATTAAAGGTTTTCAACACAACTCCCACAAACAATACTGAATAGATCTAAAAATGTGAATTATATCTCTAAACTGAAATGTAGTCATGTAATTTTCCTCTCTGCACAGGGCTAAACCAAGTTTCCTCGCTACCAGAGCCACAGCTCCACTCCTCAAAGCATATACAATGCATTTTATTTAGATTTTGGGTAATGTTTGGTTTTTAAATAGACAGTAGACCCCTAACTTACTTTATCTTTTTTTCCAAACATTTCTCCCCTTAAGTTCTTCAGACAAGAACAGGGGGGTGAACATCTGTGTGAATATTAGGGTAACCAGTTCCTCCAGTGAGAGGGTTCTGACTTTATCAAGAATAAGCTAAAGTTGCTACAGGTAAAGAGACACATTAAACACATCCCCTTTCAGGATTTAAGAAAGCTGAATGGGAACAGAGTCAGTCATCTCAAGATGGGTAAAAGACTTCTTTTGAGAAACAAAATACTAAAAGGCAAGCCTAATCCAACAATACAGCACATCAAAATACTAATTAAATACCAAATCCAGAATCCCTGCATAATTAAAACAGACCTAAGCAAAACTCCAGTTTCCAAATAGCAAATTTAACATTTCATGTCTGAAGACAATATTTTTGCATTTTATTCTGGCAATGTAGCTCTCCATGGTGTTTTTCAAAAGGTACAGATGCCTACACCCAAAACTAAATTTGTAAGACTAGAACACTGTGTGGCAAGGCTTTATCTAACCAATGCTTTTCAATGTTTGAGTTTCATAAGTTTGATTTTTAAACCCCCCCCCCCCCCAAATCTCCTGAGCTTATCCAGCAGATCAGGTTGTGTAACCTGCTTTGTAATTGGTTTCTAAAACCAACACAAGTAGATTACAAAACATGTTTTGAAAGGACCACAGCCGTCAAGTCAAGCTCATGTCCCTCTAGGCAGATGAATATCTGCAGTAAAATAGAATGCTCATATTTTATAATCTTAATGAAAATGTTAAAGGAAAAAAATAAATAAATAGAGCAACATCCAGGAGAAAATGAAGTCTTTCTAAACACAAGACTCAAAGATGCTTTCTGAACTGTGCTTAGTACAAAGTGACTTTGATAGTTCTCATAACTTAATAAGAGCACTCACCAGACTTAACCTAGATGATGATCTTTGCTCTGAAAACTGTTCCACCCTCCACCCACCCTGGTATCAGTCCAGCTACTCAATAACTTCAATGCATAGAGAAAAAAAAAAGAATACAAATCTGCCGAGCACCGAAATGTATTTTATTGTTCAAAAGACTAGCCTCATTACTTCCAGGACAGCATAGTGGTATCAGAGTTTTAAGAAAATGAGCATTAAGCATCAGGTCTGCTTCTTCTATAGAGTTTAAAGACAGGCCATCATTAACACACTCAGACTCTTAAAAACAGTCATACTGCAAAATGCATCCTTATCTTAAAGAGACAGGCAAACTATCAAATGTACAAATTTCCTAATTTGAAAGAAATTTTGTCTATACCATATATTTAGACAATGCTGTAGATTTTATGTTATCTGAAAGGTGTTTGTTAATTTTATGAGATGTTCAAAAACACACGAGTAATACAAAGAATTATTTCTTCTCCAAAGACTGTAGTTCCTGTGGCATTTTTCTGACAGCTTGGAGGACATCTTCAATGTTGACTTTATCTCCAAACTCAATCTCTCTGTGTTCCAAAAGTATTCCCTGCAGGACAAACAGACAAGAGATACTAAATATTTTCTAGTATGATGGCTTCACTCTTAAGAAATTTGTATTGCAATATATTAGAACCATTCCAATGACATTGGATTAATGTGAAATTTTTTACCTGCTGTCTTTGCCCGATGACAAAGACCCCACCAAGGACAAAACCCTCTCCGAGAACATTTCCCACAAACCCATTCCTGAAAGCCCTTACGCCATTCATCCACACTCCAACACGCAGGAATGCCAGGAGACCCAGCTTCCGCTCACGAGGCCCATAAAAACGTCTCTGCAAGCATATGGAATGCTTGGTTAATTCATGCAGAGCTAAAGGGATTTTTCACACACCCTAAATGGGTCCAAGTGTATTTGGAAGCAGTTCTGCTTAAAAACAGGCCAAATGTAGTTTGCAGATAATATTTGACCATGGTAGAACAGTTCATTAGAGGAAAATAATAAAGTTTACCTTTTCATCCAAGAAGACTTCCCCCTGAAAGTATGGCCTGAAGTTCTTGACCTCTGTGCCGACATCTTCCTTTACAACAGCATACAGAGGAATCCCGAGTTCATCCAGCTGAGGTTTCAGAGAGGACAGCTCTGCAGCTTCCTGCAGCCAAAGAACATTAAGAATCTTAACAGCTAGCAACTGCGGTTACAAACGGAAAGGTACAATTGAGGGGTCATGTTGTATTCATTATATGCACACTGCCCATATTTTGTGTGGTAAGCAGGGATTGTGGAACAGTACTTGATTGTATTATTACAGGAGGATGACTTTCTGTTAATTCAACAATCTAAATACTTATTTGACCACACTTAATTTTCAGGCCAATTTCATGTAATAGAGCCAAGTCCGGTGGATGCACTGCAATTATGTGCCCTCTCTGACGGGGGGGGAAATAAAATATACTGAGACACTTCTGGGGGCGAGGTGAGCTACTGATTTACATATACATCCTCGTGCCTTTCATAGCTTAGATTTAGAGGATTATAACCACACCAGGTTAAAATACTCCAGAACTACCTCAAATTTATGCTATGCAAACCCACACTCAAAGGTTCAAGTTACAAGAGGCAGACATAGTTGTAGAGTATGTAGGTACTTTATATGAAGAAAGACTGAACTTCACAGCATTTGAGAGCCACTTTGCACCTCCAGTGCAGACATTTTCATAGTTTGTATCATTTTAATCACCATACCTGAACTGACACCGAATGTTTGATGTTGTATAAGTTATCCATTCCCTTATTCATTCCCCTATGTTGCCTTTTGGCTACAATTGACAAGAAATGGAAAATATGTGTATGGCAAACTTTCTCTTTTGTGTAGCAGGCAAAACCAAAGGGCTTAAAGTAAGAAGCCAATAGTTTATGATAGCCAACTGTCACTGGAACAATACCTCTCTGCACAAAAATCATCCAGGACGCCGGACTGCCATGATAACTGCTCCAGACTTTTCCCACAGAGACTTGGCTTTGAACGTCTTTATTTCTAAGGAAAGAGATTAGGTGAAAGGGTAAAAGTTTAGCCACAGGCTAAATGCGTAACAAATCCCAGCTGGGAGGGAAAAACGATTTTAAAACAAACTATTTTTATAATTGCATGGTTTATTTCGGTAAACACAGATATGACTCGCCTCCCTTCGTGGTCTTGAGTTCAGCCTCCTCTAAATATTTGAGAGTTGCTTCAAGCGGCGGTGTGAGAAATCTGTCAGTGATGAAATTCATTACACCGGTAACGAGGCCACCGACAGTGGCCACAACATTGGTTACGAGTTCCATTACAGCCTCTTTTTGCAGCCCGTTCTTGATTAAAGCATCTCAGCTCCGCTGTTGTTGCGCACTCTCGACCGCACCGCGTTCAAACGCGCATTTAAATTCCAACTCCAGCTGATCTGCCAGCGTTTCCCAAACCCAGCCTCTCTTGGGTGCAGATACTGATCAGATTGAATACAGCTGTATTTCATCAGCGACGAGAAGGTGAACGCAGATGCGGAAACATTCAATACAAACCAGTCATATGCACCAAACTTTGCCCCTCCTCCAGGCTAAAGGTCACTCAACAGCCTGGAAACTGCAGCGTCATCCAGTCGAAATGCCAGCCATGACGAGAATTACTTTGCACGCTTACACAATCAAGCATTTCTATAACAGGATCAATAAAAGCTCATGCAAACTTATATTATCATTACTACTAAATAAGCTAGTTACAGTTTCAGCTATTGTCTTCTCTAATATGGGTTGAAGCAGACTATCACATTAAAGGTTTTCTTTATTCGCTTGTATGTCACTCCACATTCCGTTAGCTCTGCACAAAGTTTGAGTCAAGGCTGATTTTAAATTCACCTGCTAAAAGGGGGGACAGTTTATGTGGAATCACCTTTAATCTCAGTTTAACATGTGGATGTGCCATTGGGATTTCTGACACTGCAACGTGAATGGAAGCCAACTGTGCTACTTACACAAGTGTGATGTGGAAACAAGCACGTGGACTGGGTTGTTTTCATAACTTTTAAAAATGAGGGGATCTTTAACGCTATGCAAAAACAAAAAGGACAAATGAATAAACAATAATAAATTATGTTGGCTCACTATTTATTGTGTATTTTCTTATTCACACATTAGTAACCATTTATGATTTCAGCTTCGGTAAAAGCTCGGACATGTGATGTGATCAAGCTTGGTCTTCTTCCTCTTCTTGGTCCTGAAAAGCAAACAAAGCTGAGTTACAAATTAATCAGTTTTAAGTAAAAAAAAAAAATAGATATCGCACTTGTCAGAATATAGATGTAGACACTGATTCTCAAACACAGAGACACTGGAAATGGTCCCTAAATGACCAGAGAGTGGGAATGATATTCCAATGATTTAGAAAAAAATTATATGATCATGCTATATTTTATTTCACTAAAATTGAAACTGGATATTTTGTAATTGCTAAAAACCAAACATATTTGCTGGGTGCTCTCAAGAAAAAGTTTGAGAACCAATAGATGAGTAACGCATTCACTCAGGTCAACCTTCTCCTGGGAGTCTTCCTCGTTAGACGGAGACTTTTCAGGTTCCTCTTGTGAACTCTCAGGTTCCCCGCGCTGCATCATTTCTTCTGCTGTTACCTCAACCTCAGCTGGAGGTGAGGAATCAGTGCTTTTGCTCTTCGGTTCTTCATCACCTGCCTGAGGGCAGAAAAGTTCTGGTTAAGCCTTGTTTTATTATTTCCAGCTTTTGAACAGACCTTTGACTCTGAAACCCAAAAGTGCTGCTTCCCCTGGGCAAATTTTCTACTTCAATGTTTAAAAAATGAGCAAAGTATTAAAGGGAAACATTGTGGATTCAAAAGAAGGTCATGCCACCTTTTCTTGGTCCAGGAGAATTCCTGATTCCTGTGCCTCCTGTTCAGATTCAGATGTCTTCACAGGTTCAATGTTCTCACTCTGTGGAGCTGAAGCTGGCTCCACTTGGATGGCATCTTCAGGTTTGCCAGTTTCTTCTTCATGGGCCTTATGGTAAAGGAAAAGTAAAGCAGATTAGATTATGGAGAACATAATAATTCTGTGTTTCTACCTGTGCTCAGTCTGACTGTGTTGTCTCAGAAAACTCTTGCTCTTCTCATCTTTATTTGTGTTCCTTGTCTCCTCTGTCCTCCCCTGGCCTGAACTTTAACTCATCTTCAAATCTACCTCACCACTCTGCTGATCTTTCCTTCATCTTTTCTTGTACTTGAGCCTGCACCTCTTGCCTCTTCGATCTGAATAAGTGCCAAACTGAATCCTCAACGCGCAGTCTGCATTTCACCCGCTTCACCTTTTCTGTGTTGTGAGAGTCAAGGTCAGGAGGACTTTGCTTGCTGTATTGATCTTCTGTTTCATTTGATTTTGAATCACTGCCATCTTGTGTGAGAGTTGACTGTAGTGGGCCAGTCTTCTCAGCTTCAGCAGTTTCAGAGTGATCAACCTCCTGCAAAGCAGATAAGAGCCACAATTACTAACTAAACTATTTTAGCACCACAAACAAAATCAAGTTGTGCCATTTCTTTCTTGACAGTGTTTGACCCCTGTTTAATGATATTTCTTACATTATCCAGGCAAATACGATAAAATTTCTCCTGACCTTATCCTCATCTTGGTCACCTTCCTTCTGTTCCTTTTGGCTGGTAAATCCTTCCTCCTCCTCCTCGATAGTTTTTTTCTTAACACTATTCGTACTTGGCTCTATTTCTGTTTTTTCTTCTATTTGCTCCATCCTTGTCTCCACTTCAGTTTTTTCATCAGGCTTCTCTTCAAACTCCTCTTTGACCTCTGTGCCCTGCCCCTCAGATAGGTAAGAATGACCGGCCTCTGCAGGTTTTCCTTCAGGTGGCTCTGGACTGGTTGCTGCTTTATCTGTGATGTCCACCTGGCAGATCTCAAACCATTTATAGTCAGTGATTTGTAGTTTCTTTCAAAAACCATACGATGCAAGTCATGCAGTTTAGAGTGAGCTTGGTAGACTGACCCATCACCAAAGAAAAAAAACCCCAGAAGCACTAAAGGCTCAAAACCAAAAACCACAGAAATGAAAGGGACAATCAGAAAATATCACAGAGATTGCCACCACCTCCAGAGGCACTCATAAATTCTTATCACCTCCTTTTCAGTGACATTTTCCTGCACTTCAGTTTGGCGATCTTCTGCGCCTTTCTGGTTTTCCAGATTGGGTGTGTTTAATTTCTCATCTTGTATGGGTTTGCTGTCCTCCACTTCTCCTGTTGTGGCTGCGGTGGGTGCTTCAGAATCTGTGGGCTTGTTCTCAGAGAGCTGTCGATGTGTTTATGTTATATGTTTTTAAACGATTTGCTTAAAAGTATTTTGGAGTAATTGGAAGCAAGTGGAGAGGATTGAAATGAAAATAAGCAACTGGTCATTTTAAAGGATAACAGGAGAAATAAGAAAACATCTCAATACATACTAATTTTTTAAAATTTGATGTAAGAAACACAAACAAATGTTTGGTTAGATTAAAAGTTTTGTGTTTTACAAGTAGTTTGCGACTCCTCCCAGGTCTCACTGACCTTTCGCTCCTCCTCCCTTAGCTTCGCCTGGTGTAACTCCTCCTCTCTGGCTTTTGCCTGCTCTTTCTCCAGGAGTGCCAGTTTGGCCTTTTTCTACAAATGAAATTGTGGTTACAACAAAGATCCTTCTAACTATGCTTACATAGCTTACAAAAGCTTACACCTAGACCTTTTAATCCTTGTAATCCTAAAGTGGCTGTAGATCTCTATAGGCATGCAGGGATCTGTTGATACTTTCTGAGTCAAGGTAAAAAGGTGACTGGGTTTTTGTTACCTTGGCTTTTAATTTTTCAGCCTGATAAGCTTAGACTGTCTAAGCCTCTTTTATCCTTTATATCAGCCCTTAAAACCTATGTAAGGACAGAGGCTTTAAGGCACTAGTAGTGTGAGCAGAAATAGTTTCACTGCTCACACTTTAACAGCCAGTGGAAGCTTCCAAGAGCTAATCATCTGTTTCACTGTCAGCTGTTGTTTACTACAGCACTTTTGTAGTTATTATGGTGCTAATTTAACTATTTGGATTCTGTTTAATACTGTATACTGTCACATAAGGCTGATGAATGCTAATAGTGCGACACTGTAAAATACTCCAAGTGTTTACTCCACTGAAAATAATTTAGATTTGAGCACTTGTAGCTTCTTAAACAAATGACACGAATGCTTATTTATGTTAGTTACATAACACAAAGACATATTTGGCTTTAAATTGTGACACCTGGAGTGGGAATAAAATTGACTCAAAATACTTTGAGGGCTTCAAAGTTGGACAGTTTTCAGATTATAAAGGTCAAATTTAAGTTACAAAGTACAAAAAAAGAGAAAAGAACCCCCACCCCAGTTTTAAATTTCTAGTTTTAAAAATTGTGGAGATGTCACCAAGCCAAACATCCATATCAAAACAGACAGCAGAACTGCATTAACTCAGTACTTTTATTTCAAAATAGTATTGCTTCTGATGATCACACCAAGCATTATATTTTGTAAGTTAATGGTGTTGCACCTGTTATTATGCAGCACATGGCTAGTCTCCTAAACACGATATGGACAGAACCACAGCAGCTCAGCCACAGAGCAAGAGTCACCAACACAATGGGTTAGTAACTGCAGAGGTCTACGCTAGACCTTTGGCGTTAACAACACTAAAACTACAATTTAATTCCCAAACTTACAAGGTTGTCATTTACGTTCGCTGCACTGTGACAAAGGCTGCGCCTCATATTAGACAATAAGTTGTGCATGCTACCCCCTACTGACAGGACAACAAAACAGCGACTATTATCAGGGAATTTTTTTTCTTCCACGATGCCGATTCTCAATTTTTTTAATTGTTTCTTAGTGGCATTGACAATAATCTTGAGTCTCCAACACTTATAAAAAATAACCAGAAATATATGCAAAAATTAGATCTGTCTGGCTCCCCCCCCTATTAATGCCCCGATTTACTAATCTTTTGATTCAGGTATTTTTTCTGACTGTGTTGTCATAAAATAGCATGACTTGTAAACTGTAACAGGTGCAGTAATGAATAAAAGAAGAGCTCGCCTCTGTTTGGTATTCACGGTTTGAGCTGTACTTGTAAAGCCAGTGAGCCAGATACAGGATCGGGTTCACAGGTCGCTGCTCGGCCACTTCAGCCAGCCCGTCCGCCAGGCACTGACCCAGGTTTCTTTTTAAATACTCCGAGTCCATCCGTATGTTTTCCTGTCTGAATAGCGAAAAACATCATTATATTAACAACTAAAGTGAAAAACGCATGTATCACTTTTAATAAACAGCAAGTAGCGTCGGAACAGGAAGTTTCCCAGCAAATAAAACATTTCGGTCGTTTTTGTTTTTGTTTTTTTCTGTTAGCGGTTAGACTAAGCGTTTTTCTCTTCTGTTTTATAAATGTTAGTTTCACACAGTAACTAAAAAACGACAGGAAGACAAACAAACCTGCTTCTTCCTGAAAGTCCGTGTGTAGTGGTTAGGGCTCCATGGTAACGGTGTCACATTATTAATCTCCCCCTCAGTGTTTTGAATTAGCCAACTTCTGACTGCTACTGCTCTATACACCACAAGTGTATTCTCCCAGTACCTATAACTGCAGCTTATGCAGTGGAGAACGGTGTGTTATGATTTATGAGTTAATCATCATTTGAACATTTAACACATTTTAACAGCCGCTAAATGACTGTGATTTTTTACTTAATAATAAATAGTTTACACAACAAACCACGTCACGAAACGTGTATCTGGAATTGTAGGAAATCTGTAAATGTACCTGTCTCTAAGGTACCACGAGCCAACTTCTGTAGTTTAAATGTGTTATAGGCTATAAATAAAAATATGTATGTGACAGTCAACACAAAATGCTTTAGACATTTTTCATAGTGCTTGTTTGAGGTGTTTTTTTTTCTTTTCTTTTTAATTTTCTAAAAATAATTTATTTAATACAGTGGGCTGACCTCAGAAACTGAGTATCGATCTTACACGAGTATGGATCTGATAACAATACCAGAACTGGCATCAATATAATCGATATCAATACTCTGTTTCTTTCATCGTTTCTTTTATTTGCTGTAAAAGAATTAAGTAAATATCTGCAGCTACAGTTTTACTTCATAAAGAAAATGTATAATACATAAGGATAGGTACAAAAATAGAGAAACATAGAGTTGTGTGAAAAAGTATTTGCCTGCCTTCTTTTCTTTTCTTGTACATTTGCCACATTTACATGTTTCAGATCCTTAAATGATTAAACTAAAATATATTGAAGAGTTATGACTTTCCTGTCACTGTTCACTGTAATCCTGTAATTTGCAATTAGAAAACACTTTGGTGACTAAACTCAATTATTCATAAATAACAATTCAAAAGAAAAAAAATTAAATATCAAGATGAAGCCATATACATCAAGAAACATGAAATGTCCTGAAAACATTATATATAACTGTGACATTAACGAGCATTTAATAAGTACATTATATTTCTGATAATGTGCAGCAAACTAAAACTTAGCTACTTAGATGTATATCTGCACATTTCAGACATTGAAATTTGAGCTGCAGTTGCAGTTGCAATGCATAGATAAATGCAATTGCATTTATCTATGCATTTCACTCAGACAAAATACAGACAAACATTTTGAATTCTGTATGGTGATCTAAGAATGTGACTCAGGTACCTTTATGATAATTCAAATGGCTTCTCAGACCAGTAACATGAAGTAACATTGCAAGAAGAGAGAAGTCAGACCTCTCTCTCTTGGCTGAAGAGCTCCCTCTGAACACCAGACCCAGTGCAGAGGACTGAACATGAGAGGCTTTTTTTTTAAACATATAATGCTATATATGTAAAGGTTTCCAGGAGTTTAATTTAGTGAATGCTTTATTTAAAAGCATTCTTGTTTTAGTG
Source organism: Aulonocara stuartgranti (assembly GCF_965226115.1). Classification (NCBI taxonomy): domain Eukaryota; kingdom Metazoa; phylum Chordata; class Actinopteri; order Cichliformes; family Cichlidae; genus Aulonocara; species Aulonocara stuartgranti. The sequence continues at coordinate 6,700,444 of NC_138959.1, read as the reverse complement.
ACTCTGATCATAATGTTTCATGGAATAACCCTGCTGGTTCCTATTTTGGTACAAACAGCTTTGCCTTTAATAATTATTTAAATAAAGACACTTCCCATTTTGCAACCATAATAAAACGCTTTTGTCTGCAATGCACAGCTGTGCAAGGCAGCAAAGCCACTTTGTGAGTTTCGAGAAATGAAATCTGCAGAGAAATGAAACTATAGCTGTTGTGGTATGTGGGCTTTGTTTTTTTTTTTGTTTTTTTTTGCTTCCTTAGTTTATAGAGTTTAGGTTTATCCTAAAAGAATAATGGTTGTGTTTTTGTGATTTTTTTGTTTTTTTTGTTTCTGCATTACTTTTCTTATTGCTCCTGTTATTGCTGATTTGGTCACTTCCAAACTAAACAAAATTAAAATACTAAATTTCAGGGTTCTAAGTAAAGTGTTTGTAAAGTAACACACAGGGGCAGTGTTACCTCACAGCAGAAAGGTTGGATCTGTATGTGAACTGAATGGTTGCAGCGATAGAAATCATGTTCAGTTATGCTTCTCAGTCAAACGGCCATGGTTTTAATTTGTATAGAATATAAAGGATTTCTGTCCTTTAAATTTCCCTTCTGTTTGTTTTAGTTTTATTTTGCAAAATGGGTTTGTGTATTTCAGTTTCATTGTTAAAAATGTTAGCTTTTCTTATAGGAAACCCACTATAGTGGGTTTTTGGTACCATGCAGTGGTTGTCAGGAGGAAAGTATTAAGAAAATCAAAGGAGATATTATAAATCCAAACCACCACAATTTGAAGTTCACTGTTGCTCAGTGTTTGAGAAAGTTCAGTTCACTCTAAGTTTTAGGATCTTTTATTGCATGGGGGGAAATAGATGGTAATTTTGCAGCACACACAGGGGGTGCAATGCTGCCTGAAGATGACTCCATCATTAACTGGATCTACCAATCTCATACCCAAGGTGTCAATTAATACTAAGTTATGTTTAGTATGTAACCCAGACAAAACCGTTTTATCATCTAAACTTAGCCAGGTAATTGTTATAGACTAAACCTTACTAGTGAGTGGAAGTAAAACTTAAATGGAAAGGGGAAAAAATGAGTACAAAACATAAAACTCCCAACAGGACATGACGCAGGGCCACCTAGCTGTTCACTCTGGAAAGTGTCCCCTTTAGACTCAGTTTTAATGAACATGCCATAAAATTGCTGGACTGTCTCCATTCAACCTCAAGTCCAAGTCATGCTGGCCAGACATGAGATATGAGATGTTTTGTCACATTTGGAATATGAGGTGTTGTTATCTGGGTCATAAAGTATCCTGCTCATTTCACCACAAACCAAAAATAATACTGTGAAATATTCATGGTAATTATTCTTTTTTAAAATGTGTACTTCTTCATTTTTTCATTTATTAGTAGTCAAGGATTCAAGGCCTTAAGTTGTATAATTGACAAACAAAATACTACCTGAATCACTGATCAAACTTTTAAGCCAGATCTATTTAATCATTTAGGATTATTTTATTTTATATGCTGCTCACTGTGTTCTGAAACTGAGACAGTAAGCTGGCCTGAGGGAGAGGAGAAGGTGGGAAATTTGTAGCAGGCTCCATTTCCAAGAAACCAATGACACCCAGTTAACATTTGTAATCGCAGGTATCATTTTCCTTGTATAATCATACTACACACCTTTCAGCCAAATATAGCCTTCACATCGACATGAGGGACTTTCACAATCAGGCCCTCTGACTGCATATGCGGATGATTTTTAAACCAAGTGTGTTGTTTGTATAATGTGACCCTCCATAAATTTGATAAGAGGTGACATCCTCGTATTAATATTATTGTCATTAAACTGCAGATGCAGGTTTAATTTGAGTCATAGATGTGGGGGAAGCACATTTAGTAAACATTTGATACTTTTCATACATAAATTTTTAACATCAGCATAATACACATTTTAATTTTTTTTAAAAAGAAAAACACTAAAATCGGTGGTAGTCCGTAGTAAGTCTTTTACTTCTTTCCTGTCTTTTATTGGGGTGCAAAGACATGTGTTTTAGATACTTAGGTGGGAACCTTAAATCTATAAGTATGTTTTATTCGTTCAAATATTCTTTCAAACATTAAATTGGGGCCATCGAGTGGGTCCATTCACTGAATGTCTTTAAAAAGTGTGTTTTGGAGAGAAGTTGGACATACAGAATGGTAAACCAAACTGCCAATTTACTCAGAGCAGCAGTTTGATTTATAACCCTCGTGCTTCTTTGTAATGGCAGTAAATTATCAAAAGTGGTCAAAACTGATGCACATTGTTAAATACCGAACTGTTGACATCAGAATGGCCTGATAACAAGGGGAAGGTGTCCCACTATGAGTTCACACAGGAGTTTCATCCATTATCCTCACATCCCACTTATTGATGCAATATATTTCTATTGGCTCCAGTCTGTAAGGATGGTATCAGCCACACAGCTGACATATTAGCTCACAGTGGAAACAGTTATTGTAAGAGAAATTTTTAATATAGATGTTTATTATTTAGGCTCATAAACATCTGGAAAAAAAAATTAATCCAGATTTTCAAACTGTACATTTGTTTTTCTCGTGTACGAACCTGCAAAGTATGCTCAAGTTTATTTCTGAAATCAGATAAATGGATTACAAACACACAAGAATACTGAAATACAATAAGTTTAACACCTCTGATTTAAATATTTTATTGGTGAACAGAGCTGAGATTTTAAGGTTTTTTTTTTCTTTTCTTTTCTTTTCATTAAATTCAACCAAACACCTGCAGTCCTGTTTTCAGGCTATGTTTAACTCCTCTGTGTTTATATCAGCACTCTCCGAAGTGCTGATGCAAACGTATTATGTCACCAGAAGGTCTTAATGTGCAGATTTTTCACATTCTGGCAAAACCCAAAACTACTTCAGCTCTCAGTTCCTTATTTTTATAATGCTCAACAGATTATGCTCCAAAACTTTTAAGTGAGAGGAATCATGCGCTCATGGGTCCGTGCTGGGGAGAAGAAACCGTCGTGCGCTCCGTTCATCAGCGCTGCCGCGGTTCTTTTCTTCTCTCTGCCACAAAATAATAGTAATCGAGTCTCACTCTGGGAAATGCGCTCAGGAGCGACCAGCGGTGTGGGAACGGGACGTGAATCCGGTACCTAAGTGTCAAAGGTCTGATTTTACCTGCAGCGACTCCTCCGGTTTCACTGCAGGACGCCACACTGCGCCAGCAACAGCCGCCTTGCAGCCCCGCGCTGGAAGGAGAAGAATTGCGTTCTCAGTGTAAGACTTGAAAGAAGACACTGTTTTATTTTTCTATTTTCTTGGATTCTGTGGAAATATTTCTGTTCCCGTGCAAGGTAACGCACCACCTGTATTCTGTTGCCTTCCATGAGCCTGGAGGTGGCTCCTGCATTAAGTTAAGACTCGGAAAAAGTTGCCTGTCTGGCTGCAGTTTCGGGAGGGGTTTGATGATTATTTGGCGCTGTTTGGTGTCTTCATTGGTTGTGAGTTTGCTATATTTGCTCCCTTACTTGAAATTAAACGGACAAGTTTGGTATCTTCCAGATTTTAAGATGAGGGCAGTTAAGCTATTCTTTAGAATCACTTGATTTTATGCTCTTCTTATTTGGACTGGGGTGAAACCTTCACAGTTTTCTGTGGCTGGGTACTGCGTACTTCCGCGCCAATCAAAAAAATAAATAAATGAAAAGCTTTTTGATAAGAGAGGCTTTGGATTTGTTCCAGAAATACACTGTAATTGAGCCAGACAGATTTATGGCTTCACAAAAGCTTATTAAATGTTTATGAGGAAGCATGTGGTTGTTTGTGTGCATACATAAGCTGTGACAAATTATTTCATTGCAAATGTTATGCAATAGTAACGCAGGGAAAGCGTATGTGAACATCACAACAGGGCCGTTTCTACACCTGCGAGGTGAAACTCCCATGTGGCACGTAGCTGTAATGTCCAGTGTGGACACTGCAACCTTCTCAAAACCCCCACTACGCTTCCTCTTGCAGAGACAGAGTTGTATTTTTAGCTCATGTCTTCATAGCAGATGGGCAAGATCCTGTGATGCTGTGGATGCTCCTACCCAGCCGTTTCCATTAATCCATGCTGCCAAAATCAGAGGTCCAGGACTATGCATACAGCCTGGCTCCATGCAGGCAAAGCGGCGTCAAAAACCCGGAGGCTGGTGTTCCTGTTAGAGGCTGCCAACAATGCACCTGCAGATCTTATGTAACAGCTGGACTTACACAGTGGAGGCCAAGCAGTAGGATCAGTGCAACTTCCAACATGGGTTGGGACCTCAGGGGGCATTTTTAAACATTTTTAAATTTTATTTTCACAATTTTAGTTCATATTTAAATTTAAAAATACAAAGTTGTAGTTTCTGTTCTGCATTCTTCCCTAACCTTCTTACTTGTGACCTGACATATCTGGTGTAAATACATATGTGTGTTTTTTCATATGCACAAAATGGAAATTTTATGGAGAGATCTGTTGGCTTCTTCTCCAGGAGTGTGTTTGTGTGTCTTGTATCAGATGTTCTTGGATGCAGAAGGTGTCGGTTTTGAGTTACTTTCACCAAGTAAGACCATGTGACTGCCTGGCCGGGGCTCTGTATTTTCCACAGTATTCAAAAGGTGAAATAAGGTTAAAGATAAGTAAAGATTTTTTCTAAAAAACATGATCTAATTTATTCAGCTACCTGATGCAGTGTATTTGTCTTTAAAATATTGTTTGTCTTTGAAATATTATTTAGTGAGATGGTTCAAACATTGGCAGCCCCTCATATAGATGTCTGTTTTTTAAGGTCTCTGTTGGTGTTATGGTTATGATAATAGCTCCCCCTGGTCCCACACAAGCTGGATGGAATATTCTCCATATCACTTCCACATGTAATCTACTCAGATTTCCGCTCACTGAGTGCAAAGGCCAAATGGGTCAGTTTGAGACCACAGAAATCTGTTTAGAAAGTTGTATCAGACCAGAGGACAATTTTACAGGAAGAGAGCTTTCATACCACCACCAATGCTGAGAATTCCCTCTTCACAATGCATGAATTGCGCCTCTATCTCTGGATTTTTTGTGATATTTCCTTTGTGGCGTCAAAATGATGTCTCACAGTTTTTCTTATTTCATTTTCATGTGTTGCTGTAAGGTGAGGTGATATGAAATGTCTAAATTTGCCTTATCACCTTATGATAAAAAAAAAAAATCCATCAGAAAGTTTCTATATCCACAATCAGATAGAATCATGCAGTGCCATCAATAAGATTTTGAGTAATCCTGCGTGACAAAAATAAATAAATTAATACATACAAAAATAAAATACACAAACGAATCATCCGTAATGATGGAAATAACTGTAACTCTTTTTAAAACAAGCTTGCTTCAGTGGTGATCTCCTGCTGTCACAGCTGCAATGGCAGGCTGTGTGGAGTGTGGAAATTAGGACCCAAGATGCAGGCACAGCCTCTGATGTGAGTGAGCATTATTTTGACAGTGACGGTACAAATAGCAGTGATGATGGCAAGTGCAGAACCTAAACTGGAAAAAACTAACAAAAGCAAACTTGAACCCTTTAAATGGCAACACATGGAGACAGGGCAAAACACAAACAAACCAGCAAAAAGCAGGTAAAAACACAGGGCTTATATACACACAGAAACAATCAGGGAATGAGAAAAAGGAGGGAGAAACAGCTGGGGTAATTAGACAAGAGCACAGAGAACACTAGACACTGGGAATAATCACAAACAACCCAAAATAAACAAAACCACAGAATATTAATCAACTTAAAACATAAACACGGAATCCACAGACTCCAGACCGTGACATCTGCGTTAGCTCTAAGGCTGACTTTCCCCACTTGAAATCTCATATTCTATTAGTATCATGATGTTTTGAAGTCGTCACCCTCCAGGAGCTCAAACATTTATGTAAGCAGTCGCTGTAGTCAGCCAGAAGCACATTATTAGGCAGTTTTCTTTAATGAAAGTCTGGATTAAAAATCTATAGCTATTCAAGATCTCTGTCTAAATAAATAAATGAATCTGGGTAAATTCCCAGATGATTAAATATGCAACTATTTTGCTGGTAATAACTGAAATGAGTAAAGAAAATGAACAGCCTATTTATGCAAAATAATTCATAACTTTATTGGGGGGTTATATTGGTTGGGTCTGATTATTTTTTTTTGGGGGGGGGGGGGGGGGGGTGTCCATAACCCCCCTACACCCCCTGGAAATTACGCCCCTGCTATGATTTGTCTGTTGGTATCCATGCACTTTGGTTTGGTTTGAGCATTGCGAGAGCCACTTTAGATGTGGTATTTGGGCCAATTTGCACTTGTTTCTGCCTTTTCTACATCAACTTGTATTGGAAATAACTTCTTGTAAAGGAAAAGTAAAAATCTTGGTACCGGTTGATGATTACAAATATAAACTTATTTAATGCTACAGTCACACAAGGGAAAATAGACTGTAGACCTTAGCATGGCTAAAAGTACTGTGACCATGTGCATTGAACTTGTGATCTAATTTCATCTGAAAGAGTTACTTTGTAGACAGGGACCAGATTTGATACCACTCTCGTCTATGTAGCCAGTGCATTAACCAGGTGGCAATCAGTTAAGTCTACCATTGCAAAGAGATGCAGTGCAGACAAGTTGTGCTCATTGGCACAGACTGACTAAGATTCATTGAGCTATATGTTGGCAAGCTGTCTTTACAAATTAGATGGCAGTTATTTGCCAATCTGCCCAGAGTGATTGCATTTAGTCCAAGACGAGTTGTGATTGTTTGGAAACAGGCTGGCTTCCAGTAAGCAACCTGTGATTGAAAGAAGTCACCTAGAGGTTGAGGGTGTAGCATGCTTAGACCCATTACTGAAGAATAAAGACTGAACAATATAGGAGGCATTTATCTCTGAGTAATGCTGTTGCACTTTTTCCCCTTTGTAGTGCTTCTTAAACATTTCTATACCTTGCATCCCCCCTGAAATCTATGCCTATGGTAGTAGCATACAGTAACACCACAGGGAGAAGCAACAGGTGCAGTTTCTGTTAGTGTGGCTTCCTGTGAGAGTATGAAATATATGGGTAATTGGTGGATGACAATGTGAGAGCAAACTACAGTTTTGTAAGTTGACCCCGTGAGAAAAAAGGGAACAGGAGGATGGCAAATGCCAAAGGATGTGTGAATAAAGGTCCTTGTTTGCTCTGTGGTGCTGTCATTTATAATTACACAGCACTCAATTATGTGCATTGAAGGGACTGAGATGTCTGCTGTGTGACCACAAGATTTGTCTTTGAACTCCAAGCTGCTGTCATGCTTGTTTGATGTGACATTTTTTTCCCCTCAAGATCTCATTGCTCTTCTGATTATGTTAGCAACTTGAGGATTTGGTGTTTGATTAACCCTCTCAAGGCAGGCATTGCCGATTTGGAAGTTAAAAACTAACAACCTGATTACCCCACATACATATTTTATGAGTTTTTTTTACTCAGAAGTACCACTGCAGGACTTGGTTGTGCATTAGCAACAAAAGGTTTAATTTGAGCCTGAGAGGGTTAATGGTGGTTAAATGAAATGTATTTACTGTCTCTGAGTATACAGCACACTCTGTATCACCATCTGAACTCAACCTGCCCTTGTGATAAAAGCCAAAAGCCAGCTGAGTTGGTTTCCAGAGGCGAATATTGGCAATTGCATTCCCCAGCCATATAATGTAACGAAGAGGTATCTACATTACCCCGTCTATATCCTCAGCTGGAATGTCTCAGGTCACACGGTGTCCACTGACATGCAAGGTGATATATATATTACTGTCGGGGAAGGCTTCTGAAATCCGACATTCCCTCCTCTGTTTCCAACTGTGTCTGACAGCATGGAGGCATGGCCGTGATGATGTGTCTTAAGTTTTACTCTCAAGATAAAACCAGTGGAGGAAAGGACCTTTCAAGAACTATACTTAATGAAATAATAAAGAACTTATAAAGTATGATAAATATTAATGCAACTATATTTTAAAGGCGAGATTGTACTTTATATTCTATTGGATTAATTTTATTTCTTTCTTCTTCTTCCTTTTTTTTTATTTTTATTTTTTACAAATACCATACTAGGTTTTTACTCTGGTCAATTTTAATAGCTAATACTTTCAAGAATGCATTTCAATAAATCCCCTTTTACTCTCCACTCTCCACTCTTTTTTTTTTTTTTTTTTTGCCTGTCCCGTTTGGCTCTTTTGCCATCAGAATTGTTGTCTAAAGGCAAAGAAAGATGCCCAATGGATTTACTTTACCAAATTGACCATCCCAGCCTTGCCGTAATGGTCCATTTGATTCACCTTTTATTGTTTATTTTATTTTCACTTACTGAATACGGGACAGACTTGACTGGGGGAAAGAAGGGGAGAAAGAAAGAGGGGAAGAGAAACAGCTGAGAAGAGGGACGGGGGAGAAGGGCAAAAAACAAAAACCAACAGAATGAGCAGAAAAAAAAAGAAAAAAAAATGCATATATCAATCACCTGGATCACCTGCTGAGAAAGAAAAAAGAAAACAAGCAGAAGAGAACAAGAGTAATAGAATAAACAGCATCACAATGATATATGGGAATATGACAGTAAATACTAAATGTTAAACATTATTGTGCAGCACATAAGATCAACAGAACACAGTGTGCTTTGAGGTAGGAGCCAAAAAGGGTGTAGTTTGTGGGTGTGATCACCCGTGTGTACACCTGTGAGCATGGACACGCTTGTTTTTTTAAAAGGTTCCTTCATGTAATGATCTGCTAGAGGGTGTGGGGGGGCCACAGCCCCGTCCTCCAGGGCATGAAGCAGGTATGGAGGAGATCAAAACTCCAGACATCCAGAGGCCCCCAGAACACAAGAGACCAAGGAAGACCAACAGAGGGGCAGCTGCGCCACTGTCCCAGAAAGAGCTGAGGAGAGTCCCAGATGAGGGCTCACTCAGCAGCCGCGGAGCAGAAGCCAGGGGGAGTTGCAGTGACGCGCCCGTGAGCTCCGCCGGCAGCCAGCCGTGCCTGAGTGACCGAGCCCCAGGCCGAGAGGCCGGGGGCACCCCACCTCCGAAGTGGCCCGAGCGAGCCCCAGGCTCCAGGCCCCGATAAGCGGCCGTCAAGGAGTGAGCCGGTGTGTACCTGGACGCCCACCCCCAGACACAAAGAACCACCAACGCACCGATGTCTGAGGGAGTCCGCCACTGGCAGGGGAAGTGGTGGTAGGGGGAGATAGGCCTCCAAACCTTGGAGGGCCTGAGATGTCCCCAGAGAGGTGGCGCCTGACACCCAACCTGACATATAGACACAGAAATACAGGCACACACATATACAAACATCCATTCCCACCCTCATGCTCTCATATGCACTTACTCCACACTCAACCAACGTGGAGACAGACATAAAGAGACGCTGTACACATGATCACACTCCCCAAGCGTACTCTACAAACCGGGTCTAGGTACCCTTGCCCCTGGAGGGGGAACTGCACCCAGACCCAGGTGGTATTACCCTTTTCCCTGCGGTGGGGGGAGGCAGACCGCCCCGACTCCGCAGCAGCAGGGAGGCCCCACACTCCAGACCGCAGTCGGACGGCCAACTCCTCCTCCTAGCCCCCCCGCTCCAGCAGGTCGCAGAGAACGGGGGTGAGAGAAGACTCCAAACCTCCCTCCACCCGCTCATTGTAGTGTTGATGCATGTGTGTTCTAAGGTGCATTTAAAACCCAGGAGGGCATGGAGCTACCTGCCAGAGAGCAGCAGGTAAGCGCATGGTCCCTCCTGCTAGCCCTCAATGTCTACGTGTATTTAAAATTGAGAGGTGGGCAACGACGCCAGGGGTGGGGTGTACACCCTGATGGTACTTTGGATTCCGTGTATTGTGCCCACCCCCAAGATCCTATATGTATGTGTAATGAGAGTGAGAGTAATGTGAATGTCTAAGTTGTGGGATAAAATTGAGGCAGAGGCAGCCAGAAGGGGACGGGGGGGGGGGGGTAGCCTCCTCTGCACCCTGGTGACCTACCCCTACTCCAAGGTCCTGCATGTGTGGGTGGTTGTGGTGGAGCGGGAAGAGGGAGGCAGCTGGAGATGGGGAGGGAAGGAAGGGAGGGGCAGGTGACCCCTCCCTGGGGCCAGCTCCCCCGCTGACCCCAGTAGGCACCCCCATACTCCGCGACCCGCCAGGGAAAGGGGGCCCAGGCCCATCCAGACCGGGGCCCAGTGCAGCAGCGCCTCCCGGCCCCACAGAGCCCGGGACAGTCCACCCAACCCCACCACAGAAAAAACTGCACCCACCCCACCATCCACTCATCTTCCAGACTACATAAGACAATAAACACCCAGGCTGAGATCTTCCTCCACCTCTCCTGTATCTCCCCCTCCTGCAGAGAGAGCTCCCGAGGAGAGGAAAGCTCCTGCAAGATGTGACCATCTCCCCCACCAGTTGAAGAGCCCCCCAGGTGGCTCGATGCACCGGCGGCACCCTGCTCCAGGGGTGGGCCCCCATGCACCCACCCGCCCACAGCCCCGGCAACACACCAACCAGGACCCAAGCCCCCGAGGCCCGGCCCGGCAGCTTGCACATCTGGAAAGGCACCATCAATTCTGAAAGATATTTTAGAGCAACATACGCAGTCTTCTTCAGGGAAGGCCTTGCATATTTCAGCAAAATAATGTTAAACTCTGTACTGTACCTATTCAAACAGAACAGCTTCCTTGTAGAAAAGTCCAACTACATGTGTATTTTTTAAAGATGTCGTGTTTTCAATTTGCTACACTGAATAAAATGTGAAAAAATTACATTTTACACACTGTCCCAACCATTTCAATATTTGTTTGACTCAAAATGTCTCCAGTATTTTTCAAAACAAAAAAGAAAAAAAGTGTTTCAAATGTCTGTATGGCTTCTGTCTCTAATTAATCATCTCAAGACCTCTTTTACTTATCAGGTTGCCCTCAGAAGGTAACCAAACCTTCTATTAGTAACCACCAATTAAAACATTTGGACAGTTATCAAGACGGCTCCTCGTTCTGGGGCTTATTTTACTGCAGCAACTTTGATGTTAAAGACCTACTGAAAACTAAGTGATTTTAGATTATTACTTTTACTTAAGTACAGGACCTGATTATTTAAAACAGTGAACCAAATGCTTTCTTGGTGCTTATACTCAAAATTAGACAGGATTTTATTTACGGTTTGTAAATGGTTTATTGAGGAGTAAGATATCAAGAATCTCCTTTGGCTGACACAGAATATCGCAGGCTCTTTCAGTGCTGGCTCTTTCCTGTGGGGAAACACACACTGATATTTGCAGTTTAAAAAAATGGTGACGAAACGTATTACTTACCTAACTTATGAGGGAACAACCAACTCATGAAGACTTTTTTTTTGATACTGAAGGACCTAGCTCTTTTTTTTTTCTTTAAAGGACATTTGCTGGCTTCAGCAGTTATGGAGTGATGTAACGCCATCAGGAAATTTCCCCCATAAGCCACGTAGAAACACATCCAATCTCACGATGTGTATTTTAGGGTCGCGAGCAGCGAGGCCCTCGGGGTCCAAAATGGGGGTTTTGAAACGGGATGATGAGAGAGGAAACTGGCGCTAAGAAGGGGGTGTGAAGGGATTACTGGGTAGGTGCAGATCTGCCCAACTGAAATAGCCTGGTTTTATAGGTGAATGGTCATAAATAAAGGACATGCAGACCAATTTATTGGTATTATTTCAGGGGACCACAGAGTTAGTCTGGTTTGTGTTTTGTTGTGATTAGGAGCAAGGATGGTGATAGGGTAATGAGTTTGATGAGTGATAGGGTAAAGATGGTAATGACTGAATGAAAGAACGAGAGTCTCAAATGCCATGTGGCGGAATAGTGGGTGGGTTTGGTAAGGGTGCAGACGTGGAAGCTTACTGTATATTTGGGGGCCTTGGGTTTAATAGAAGGTAAAGAGAAGAAGCGTGGTAAGATAAGTTGGCATGCTGTCCTGTTTATCGGAGGGATGTAAGGCACAGGGCAAAGACTCAGCCAGGAAGGAATGAGCAGAGTCATCGGGCTTCTGTAACACGACGCTCCGTCTTGATTGCCTGTAGCAGCTGGGCAGCCACCGTATCTGTGCGAGCGTGTGCGTGTCTTCACATGTGTGTGAATGCAGAATTTTATGTTCGAGTGAAGTGGTTCGAGCAAGTATAACTGCACGTTCACGTCTTTGATCAGTGCATCAGTCTGTTTATGCCATCATGTTGACTTATGTGTGTGAACTCAAGAACCTTTTTCTTTGTACAGTCTTCGTTGCCTGTTTTGGTGATTTGGTGTTATGTAATTCCTTCTTGTGCAGCCTTATTTAAGAAAATCCAAACTTTTGGTACTTGACTTGTAGACAGTGTGTTTCTTAGATTGTATTAATTATTCTTTTCAGTTTAAGGCTCCAGTTATGCTTTGTTTTCCTCCTTGAAATTAGCATATAACTGTATATTAATATTGTTGTTCTTGGGCAAATTCCTAAGGGGAAATGTTTATTTATTCTGTAGGATGCTGATGTTATTCGTCTTATTCATTAGTCATATAGAGACATATATTTGATTTAATAAATGATCATGTCCAGCACAGTGGGAGCTAACTTTAGCTCCTGCAGACAAAAGTGATCTCCTCTGGCTGCTAAACACATCAAAGGATGTAAGAAAATGCTGCTTGGACCTGATGTGAAGCGCCTGCTAAGGTAATAAGTAATCCGATGTAGACAACTAATGTCACGGTATCTTTAGAGTGGTGGGAAAGTCCAGGACCCTGTCCTAAGTCTGTCTAATCATTTTGCTACCATATGGTCACTTTTAACTGCTTGTGGTGCAGTGGTGGGCGAGGAGGGTGAGGTGAGGGGGCAGTGCTGGGCTGAAGATGTAAAGCAGAAGGTAGAAGGCAGAAATGAGAGATGGTGAGGTGTTTGGACACACATTAGAGCAACTAAGACCTATAATTAATTCTTTGTATTTAGGACATATGTAGAGAAATGCAGGGTGTGTTTACATTTGGCTTCAGATCATCATAGGTTTATGTGCTTTTGCAAAGGTCCAGCCATTTCCTATCTTTGTCAGTAAAATGTACACAGCCTAGATATACCTTTGCTAGTTCTGGGTTGAATCCTCTTTTTGCCTTCAGAACCACCTCAGTTCTTTATGCCATGGATCCAAAGGCATGCTGAAAACCTTTCTCAGTGATTGTGGTCCAAATTGAGGCAACCACATCACACAGTTGTTGCAGATTTGTTGGCTGCTCATGCATGAATGAATCTCCTGTTTCACCATATCCCAAAGGTGCTCTGTTGGATTGAGATCTAGAGACTGAGGACGCTTTTTAGAACTCATTGTCATGTTCAAGAAACTAGTTTGAAATGATTTGAGCTCTGTGACATGGCACACTCTCCTGCTGTAAGTAGGCATCAGAGGGTGGGCAAACAGCTGGGGCAACTGTGGCTAGGGCTCAGGTGGAAGAGTTGTTTATCTACCAATTAGAAGGTTGGTGGATTGATCCCCTCTGATCCCTGAGTTGCATCCATTGGCTTGTGAGTGAGTGAATGTTAGGTAAAAGTGCTTAGGTGTAGATAAAAGCACTGTGTACTAATGGGTGAATGAGGCACGTAATACAAAACTCCTTGAGGTCTTATTCTGAGAAGAAAGCTGCTATATAAGTACCAGTCCATCCATTTACTGTTGCTGTAAAAGATTGGACTTAGACAGCAACAATACTTTAAACAATGCTTTCCTGCCATTGAAGGGCCCAAAGTGGACCAAGAAAATATCCCCCACACTATTACACCACCACCACCACCAGCCTGAATCATTGATACAAGCCAGGATGGATCCATGCTTTCATGTCCATTGCAGCACAAATCAAGAATGCTTAGACCAGGCATCATATTTCCAGTCTTTTATTATGCAGTTTTTTTGTGTGTGAATTATAGCCTTAAGTTTTCTGTTCTTAGCTGACAGGAGTGCCACCACTGTAGCCCATCTGCTTGAAGGTTTGATATGCTATGTGTTTGGAGGTGGTGTTCTGCATGCCTTGGTTATAATGAGTTATTTGAGTTACATTTGGCACTGAGTGTATCAGCAAATGTACAACAACTCCTAATGTTTACTGGTGTATTTGGTCCATAATTGGTTTGTAAACCATCATTTTGAAGGTTATCGTAAAGTTGCAACAAGTGTTCATAAATCTTTTTTTTAAGGTTATTACATTTATAACATGTATAACATGTTTATAAAGTAGCAGGCAGAGAAGCAGTTTTATAAATCACAAGACTGTTAAACTACACACTGAAGTTTCAGTCAACCTTTAACCTTTAGTTATTGTTTACATCTGCATCACATTGTGGATCTGATGAGGCTGCTTGAGCTGATTGCAACCATTCAAAACTGCTTTTTAAGTTCCACCTGAATGAGTTTTAGAAGCATCCTTAAAGTGGCTCTCTGCTCAGTGACACTTAAAATAGCACTGCACAAGCTGCACAGAGCAGCCGAGGAGGACAAGAAGTCAGACCCAAGAACCCAAGATGCACAACAGTCAAGACAAACAAGAGTTCACCTGGGCATCTGATGCATATTGTTAGTTAGAAAAGGCAATGTTATACGGGTTATGTAAATTTGTAAAGCTCATGTTTTGATTTGCTTTGTGTTGAAGGTTTTTGTATGTCCTATCTGCATGTGACACCTGGACCTATTTAAAAATCTATGGTTGTTTTATATTCTCTCTGTTCATTCACTGTCCTCCCACCAGCTCCTTCTAGGGAAACCCCGGCAAGGCGGTATCCCTTCGCAATGCAAAGATGGTGCTGCTGCTTCCTCCCCCAGGCACCGATGCGTTTCGCCCCTTTACTCTGGAATCACTGGCGAAGATCAAGAGGCTCGAGGAGGAAAGGAAAAAGGCAGCAGAAGTAAAGGCTGATGACGAGGAACCAGCAACCCCGAATGCTGATCTGGAGGCAGGCAAGGGTCTGCCCATGATCTTTGGGGACCCTCCACCAGAGCTGCTCAACACACCCCTGGAGGACATAGACCCCTTCTATGAAACACAGAAAGTCAGTATGAGCACACATGGAAGAAAAAGCTCTGCTGAAGCACACAAACACATTGCACACTCAGGCTCTAATAAACTCGACTGTATCTTAAAATGTGTCATTGCAGCTCCATGCAGGGTCTCTTAGAGAATTAATTGAAATGTTGTTTTTTGTGCAAAAAATTACAAACTTCATAGATAATTTTGTGTTTTTCAGACATTCATTGTGATCACCAAAGGAAACACGATCTTCAGGTTCAACGCAGAACCGGCGTGCAACATTCTGAGCCCCTTTAGTTTGGTTAGGAGAGGAGCCATCAAAATTCTCATACATTCATATCCTTTTGATTTATTGAGTGTATTTTAGTTTGAATGGTGTGACAGTATTCTTGTACGCTTCCTTAATCCTGACTTAAATTATTTAGCATGTTCATCATGATTACAATTCTATCGAATTGCGTGTTCATGACAATGAGCAACCCACCAGCATGGAGTAAAACTGTTGAGTAAGTAGCTCATCACTGATTATTCACACGTCACACCTCACACAGTAGTTTGGATAATTAATTCTGATTATTTTCTTTGTAGGTATGTCTTTACTGGTATTTATACCTTTGAGGCAACAGTTAAAGTGTTGTCTCGAGGTTTCTGTGTTGGATCTTTTACATTCCTTCGAGATCCATGGAATTGGCTGGATTTCATGGTGATCAGCATGGCGTAAGTATCTGCTTGTGTGTTTATTTAAACTATGTAGATGCATTTGGTAAATAGTTGTTAGTACTTAAATGACAGTAGGAACTCCACCCTTTTTGCTGGTGCAATATAACCACTGAAGGTTATCCAACAAAGACATTTGGTTTTAGTAAAAGATTGACTAAAACCAAATGTTTTTCCATTTGCTTCATTACATCAGAACAGTGTACCTGTCTTATTAGCTGCTAGTGTGGTTCCCTTTTTACACCTTGGCTGTAAAATTCTGATGGGGTATTGTCGTCACCTTGCCGGGAGGGTGGGCAACATAGACACCCAAGTTTGTGAATGTGATAATTCAAGAAGGAAGTCACCTAGGATTTTCAAATTACCACAGGTGTATCTATTAAAAATCGGAAACACACAAACACAGAGTACCGCTGGCCGCTGCCAATGTTTTTGTTTTATTTTTATGTTTTATGATGAGACCTCTGCTTACATCGGGTGGCACGGAAACCATTTCCTTGATATGTTTGTGCCTTTTCCCAGTTACGTCACTGAATTCGTTGACCTCGGCAATGTGTCTGCTCTGAGGACATTTCGTGTGCTTCGAGCCCTTAAAACAATTACTGTGATTCCTGGTATGCGTTCTGTTTTAATATAACACTAATAGTTTAACTCCACTCAGTACACATTATTTTTACTGGTTTTTGAGACTTCCAAATATAGACCACTCATGTATCAATTGTGTTTTGTCAGGTTTGAAAACAATTGTGGCTGCTTTGATCCAGTCAGTGAAGAAAATGGGGGACGTGATGATTCTGACAGTCTTCGCCCTTGCGGTTTTTGCACTCGTTGGTCTTCAGCTTTTTATGGGAAACCTGCGACAGAAATGTGTGCGATGGCCCATCCAAACAAATGACACCATGTTTGAAATCTTTAACGGCACCTCTTCATCCAATAACACAGTGGACTTCAACGACACCATTGGCTTAAATGATACATATACCAACAGCACCTTCAATTTCACTGAATATATTGAAAACTCAGGTATTTTTCATCTAATCTCTAAGTTTTTCATCTGTAATTTTAAATCAATATTGTCCACAGTGGTGTAAAGGTGTAGCTTTTCCAATTTCTTTTTTTGGTTGATTATAGAGAATCACTACTTTCTGGAAGGCAGCCAAGATGCTCTGATTTGTGGAAACAGCTCCGATGCTGGGTGCGTATCACCACAAAGATGCTACAGTGCTAATTTTGTCTTTTATTTGGGGTACTGGAGTTTCAGTCCAGACATGAGCCTTAACTGAAGTTTTAGAAAGGTTGCAAGTGTGATTTGGAGGCTGGGAGTCCAGATGTAGTTGGATAACTTTTCTTCTCTGCTGACAGGAAGTGCCCCGAAGGATACACATGCATGAAGGCTGGGAGGAACCCAAACTTTGGCTACACCAGCTTTGATTCTTTTGGCTGGGCCTTCCTTGCCCTCTTCAGGCTCATGACCCAGGACTACTGGGAGAACCTTTTCCAGCTGGTTGGCTCTTCTTTCATTTGCTTCATTACAGTTTATGCTTTAATTTTAAAAATGTATTGTGAAGAAATTTGTCCTTAGTCCTCGTAGCTTCTTTTCTGTTCTTAAAACAGATCATGAGGGCAGCTGGTAGGACATACATGATGTTCTTTGTAGTCGTTATCTTTCTGGGCTCCTTCTACCTCATCAATCTTATCCTGGCTGTGGTAGCCATGGCTTATGACGAACAGAATCAGGCAACTCGGCAAGAGGCCATCGAAAAAGAGGAGGAGTTCCAGCGACTACTAGAGCAAGTCAAGAATCAAGAGCAGGTAACTTGCACCGGCCTGTTACACTGAAATCAGAATTAGTTCAAAAACTGATTAAAACAAATGGCAAACAAATTTGTGTTCCATTTGCTTGATTTATTATTTTTTCCAAAAACAATCAAAAGCATTTTTGATGCAAGTTTCAAAGACTATTATTGGCAAATAAATCAAACTTATGCACAGAGACAGTATTTACAGTGTTGAACCTCCTTCTTTATATGCAGTTCTTTCTGGCACCGGATGCTTTTCAAGGGATGTGATCTAGGGAGACTCTTGGTCATAGATTCAAACTATTATTTACTTTGCCTTGTGACGTGGTGCTTTTTCCTTCCTGAAAAATGCACTGATTAACACTAAATTCCTCCTGGATGACTGGAAGAGATTGGTCTTTGCCTGGATCAAATTCAAAATAAAACTGAATATGCAAAGTGTATAAGACACAAATATGTGCCACAACAACCACTTTTAACCACAACTATTTGGATTTAGTGTCCCAGCAATCCCTGACTCATTGCCAAATTTATATTACTTTACAATAACTTCCCATGCTGTCCACGTGTTCAAACGTTTAGAGTATTATTACAGGTCAAAACTAGTCTCACCTTCAAGCCTTTTAGCCAAAATCCCAGTACTGGTTTTTGCCATCCTATGGCTCATAGTAAAAACTTTGTTTTCTTCTTTTTATTCAGTATTATCCATCCATCCTTCCACCTTCTTCTGCTTAACCGGGGCTGGGTTGCGGGGGCAGCAGCCTAAGCAGAGAAGCCCAGACCTCCCTCTCCCCAGCCACCTCCTCCAGCTTGTCCGGGGGAACACCAAGGCGTTCCCAGGCCAGCCGAGAGATATAATCTCTCCAGTGTTTCCTGGGTCTGCCCCAGGGCCTCCTCCCTGTGGGACATGCCTGGAACTCCTCAACCAGGAGGGCCCAGTAGGCATCCTTGTCAGATGCCCGAACCACCTCAGCTGGCTCCTTTCGATGTGGAAGAGCAGCGGCTCTACTCTGATCTCCTCCCTGAACTTCTCACCTTGAACTTCTCACCCTATTTCAAAGGGAGATGCCATCCACCCTTCGGAGGAAGCCCATTTCTGCCACCTGTATCCGCGATCTTGTTCTTTCGGTCACTACTCACAGTAGTGTAGCTTTTCCAATTTCTTTTTTTGGTTGACCATAGGTGAGAGTAGGGAATCGCTACCTTATCATGGTGTAGGGAGTTTTGTGTTCCAGGGCTCCCAGGGGCTATGTTGTCCAGGGGCTTCTGCCCCCTGGTAGGGTCTCTTATAGCAAATTGGTCCTGGGTGAGGGACCAGACAAAGAGCAATTCAGAAGACCCCTATGAGAAGAACACCTAGGGAACAGTTCACCCTGCTCGGGATAGGGTTACCAGGGCCCCACTCTGGAGCCAGGTCCGGAGAGTTTGCCCGAGGGCAAGCGTCTGGTGGCCATCTTCCTGACCCATCCTGCAGGAAGACCCATCTTTCTGCAGGACCACCTCCTGCAGGAGGCACCGTTGGGGTCAGGTGCATTGTGAGCCGGGTGGTGGCCAGGAGCGGTGTCCCTGATGGACCGATCCCTGGCTACCAAGACTAGCAGATGGGACATGGAATGTCACCTATTCAGTACTAAATTATAATAAAGTAATATTTTATACTGTAAAATTACAGCCGAGCCATCTTTTAAAGGGTTTTATAAACTGTCCAATGCAATAACAAAGACTTCTTACTGAATGACTTATCTTCTGCCAATCAGGCTAAGATGCTTGGTAGCCAAGGCACTCTAACCAGCAAGAACTCGCTCAGCCATCACACTGGGTCTGATTTGGCAGATGACGAACAGAGCCTTGACCGTGATGAAATTGTCAAAGATTGCAATGGGAGAATTATTCCACGTCTGATGATCAGAGCGCCTACCATGAACGAGGTAAGTTATAGTTAGTGGTGCCTGTATGAGTGTTTTTAAAAACCTTTGCCTTGTCCATCTGCAATTACATACCTTGACTTATGTGTTTTGAGAAATTCTCAAACTATATTTGTAGCACTTTGGTCAACATTGTTGGATATAAAGTGCGTTTAAATAAAGACTCTATGCTATGCTATGCTATTTTACAGTCTGCCATGGATTATGAATGCAGAGAGAAGTCACTGGGCTCCGTTCACAGCATGCTTCAACTGGATGAACCATGCATGGCAGAGAGAACTGCTAGTGCTCTGACTGTGCTCACTGCAGCTGCCATGGAAGGTACAGCACCAAACACACACAATATTGATATCACACTAACAAAATTAGGATATGTTGTTTAGCTTTGATTAATGTAAGCTGAGGGCACAACAACATAACCTCTATTTCGGGGTAATGTTTTTTTTTTATACTGCGTGGAGAAATCTGGCATCTGGAAGTGTCGGGTGCCACTGGGGGTGAAGTACACAAGGCTTAGCATTAGGTGCTCTGGTGTGAGCAATAATTCCTAAGATTATCAAGCAGTTGTTAACATTGTTCATTAATTTATCCAAGGCCGATACAGTGGAGTTGTCTTGAGCTTATCATAACGAGGCTAAATATATTGTGTGTAGCAGAGATTCCTGTCAAACATGGTGTTAAGCTAGATCTATTTCAGCACAGCTATAACCTGAAGCAACAAGACTTGGACTTTAGGTTGAAAGTTTAGGTTTAAGTGAGGTTTAATATTACCTTTTGTTTTCTGCCTCTTTCTCTAGAGTTGGAGGAGGCTCAGAGGCCATGCCCACCTGGCTGGTACAAATTTGCTGACCTTTTCCTGAAGTGGGACTGCTGTACCCCCTGGGTGGTCTTTAAAAAGCGAGTATACTTTGTTGTGATGGACCCTTTTGTTGACCTGGCTATCACTATCTGCATTGTGCTCAACACCCTCTTCATGGCCATGGAGCACTACCCCATGACCCCGGAGTTTGACTATATGCTGTCAGTGGGGAATCTGGTATGTGCTGCCTAACATTTTAAAATACTTTAAAGACATTGCTCAGATTTAAGGGGTGAAAAAAACATTTATCTTTTTTAAAAAGGTTTTTACAGGTATTTTCACAGCAGAAATGGTCTTCAAGCTTATTGCTATGGATCCCTACTACTACTTTCAAGTTGGCTGGAACATATTCGACAGCATCATTGTTACACTCAGTCTGGTGGAGTTGGGGCTGGCAAATGTTCAGGGTCTGTCAGTCCTCAGATCATTCCGTCTGGTGAGACACACTGATTAAATTTCTTTGCATCAGTTTAACACAGTGGAATTACCTGCTCTGCTATTACTAAATGTTTTTATTTATTTTTGTCCCATGTTTGGTGACAGCTTCGAGTTTTCAAACTGGCAAAGTCCTGGCCCACTCTCAACATGCTCATCAAGATCATCGGTAACTCAGTAGGGGCTTTAGGAAACCTGACTTTGGTGCTGGCCATCATCGTCTTCATTTTTGCCGTCGTGGGCATGCAGCTCTTTGGCAAGAACTACAACGACTGCGTGTGCAAGATCTCCTTGGACTGTGAATTGCCGCGCTGGCACATGAACGACTTCTTCCACTCATTTCTTATCGTGTTTCGCATCCTGTGTGGGGAGTGGATCGAGACTATGTGGGACTGCATGGAGGTTGCCGGAACTGGGATGTGTTTAGTTGTCTTCATGTTGGTCATGGTCATTGGAAACCTAGTGGTGAGTCCAACAACTGCATGCTATCTTCAGACTGAAGATTGAAGAAAGAAAGTCTTAGTTATTTCAGTGATCCATCTAGGAGATTGTGAAGTAAATATTTGAGTATGTTAAGGAAAAACTTGTGAAACTTTTTTTTGTTGGAGCTGGAGGAAAGAACTGTTTATGCGGATCAGCCAAAAGATTAAAACAACCTCTCTTATACCGTGCATGCCCCAGTCGTGCAGCCAAGAAAATTTTGACTCATCAGTGCAGGATCACCTGACCTCCTCACCCCTGTGGTTCGAGACTTCAGATCCTCTGTGTTCTGTGGGTTGTTGCATAGTATCCATGGATCAGGCTTGTTATGGCACCTCTCACGGGTGTTTTGAGATTTTTCATGTTCCTCAAGCTGCTCCTGAGCAGTTTTTGTTGTTTGATTGGACTCATTGCCCAACTGGGGATCTAGATGAATGACATGTGTCAGAGTGACATTTATTTCCCAGGAGATTGTTTCAGTCCAACATATACAATTTAACAGAACAGCCTTTGAACTGATTGAGAGTGATGAGGCTTCAGGGTTTGTAATGCTTTCTGAAGAATTCTGAGTGTCTGTAGCATGAAAACGCTGCCCCCTGACCTTTTTATCTTGGCCTCACGAAACAAGGCCATACAGACCATCACTGTCAGACATCATTTCAGCATCATATTTAATGACTAGAGCCAAATCCATTTCCTATCAGGTTATTCATAGAAATGAAAAGGAAATGGCTCATCATCAAGGTTTGAAGTATTGTGTTAGGCACGCTGTGCCAAAATTGTTGAGGCTTCTTGGATCTTAAAGTTACTTACCCACTGTTAAACCTGAGCATGCTTACTTAACACATGAATGTACACTTTTTTCTCTAATAATGAGGCAAATAATATACTTACAAGGTTCATGGGAGGGGGTTTCTATTTAAATCTAATGACTTAAGCTACCAAACAGTGGTTTTGACCTTGAGTATGCGCTAAGATCCGGCTCAAGTAAGCATGCTGCCACTGATGGAACAAACGCGGACAGCTGAGCGAGCACAGCTCAGGTGGCAGTGCGTCTGGGTGTAAAAGAGAAGTCATTTGATAGCAGATTGAACTCTAATCGATGTAGAAGTAATCATATTGAGCCATCAACACCACAGCATATGGAGCAGAGAAGATTTAAAGGGGACTTATTATGTTTTTATTTATTTTATGTCATACATTACTGTTAGAATGGTGGATGATCATTCTGTGTGAGATGGGCAGCCAATTAGAATAAACTTGGCTCAGAGGGAGGGGCTTATTTTGAACTGAGAATCACGCAGAGTATTTTCTTTAGTTGAATGAGCATGAAATCACCACTAGCTTTTATGCATAGTTTTTATTAAACAAATGATAATATAACATCAGCTCAAGCTGCTGGCTGTGCCTTCAGATAAAACCAAAAGTAATGAGTTTTAAATGTTTAGATTTTTTTTTTAAATTTTAATCTATTTTGCAGCAAGAAATTGACTGGGTACATTTCCTATAGGCCACACTATTCCTCTAAGACAAGGAAGAAATGTCTCACTTCATCAGGTTACCGGAACTGTACAAAGCTAATGGAATTAGCTGACAAATCACCTGAATTATATTCCAGGAGACTAGGAACATGACCCTGAAAAACACTATAACCTCTACCACAGTTATTTTTTCCACTCATCAAAGATCATCAAATCCATTTCCGATCTTTCATTGTCGCGTTTGGTTTTTGTGCAGCTCATATTGTCCATCAGCTTTATTTTCTTATTGACATCTCTGACACTGGAATAAACGAGATGAGCATTCCCACTAGTCCATGTAACCATGATCTCCTGCTAAACCTGGTAAATAGAAGCCGCGAAATCAAATAACATGTTTGAGTAACTAAAGATAGCTGCATCTGAGACAGGAGGCAGACAACATAATATTTACTGATGTGACGTCACAGGAACAATATGGTATATGATGTCTGCTTGAGCTATTCCAAACTTGTGTTTGGTTCAGCAAAGTTAGTACAGTTTTACTCACTAATCACTGGATATAAACTTGATCACTGTTTTGCAGTCGAGTAATGATTCCTAATTCTCACTTCTTTAGGCATCACTTTGACTGTCAAATATTTATTTTCACTAAACAAAATGAACAATAAGAAGCTGTTAATTACCTTCATTACTCTTTGAACTCAGGTGCTGAACCTCTTTTTGGCCTTACTGCTCAGCTCGTTCAGTGGAGACAACCTTTCTGCAGGAGAAGATGACGGAGAGATGAACAATCTCCAGATTGCCATCGGCAGGATCACACGGTTCATCGACTGGTTTAAAGCGTTCATCATTCAAACTATCTTGCGGACTCTTGGCAGAAAGCCCAAGGAGCCTGACGAGGGCCCTGCTGATGACGTCGACCCTAAAACGGAAGGAATTGAAATGAACCATTTGGACACCAGTCAGACTTTCAAACTGGCAGATGGGATATCAGATTGCCTAGTTGAAGGCCGGCCTTCTGGATTTATTGTGGATGGAGAGTTTAGTCTTAGTGTGCCAATTGCCCAGGGAGAGTCAGACTTTGAAAATCTGGGAGAGGACGATGAGGATGATGAAGATGAAACCAGTGATTCCAATGATGATAATCACTCTGAGAGTTTAGATGAGGGACATAGCCAGCAGAATACCGTAAGAAAACTTCTTATCCAAAGTCTTATACAGTTCATTTCAAATAATTGCCATCTTGTGATCTATTATTCATCTCAAAATAAGATTTTAACAGCTCTTGACCACCAACGATAAATTGTATTGGTTAATTAATTCATTCATTCATTCATTCACGAGTCCAACTTGACTTTTTTGTTTTCAAATTTGCAGCTAAAATTCAATTAATCAGGAAATATATATCCAGCATAAGTAAAATTCGACTTTGGTTAACAAACTGGCAACATAGCTTAAACATGTATTGGAACTTTGTATTAGGAAATTTACCAAACATTAAAATAAATCCTAACTATCATCAGAATATATATATTTTTGTAACTGTTGGAAATAAGGCAGCAAAGAAAATAATTATTCTCAAAATAAATAATACCGGATGTTGTTCCTGACGTAACCTCAAAGGGATTTGTCTGTGCTCCCAGGATCCCCATAATGTATTTTTGGGACAATAAACTTGTGTGCTGGATGTTTCTCAAACTCCTATGAACACTTAATAAAGTTTGTTTTCTGTTCGTCTGCTGTTTCAGGAAAATGTGAAAGATCAAATTAGTATCCCAGGAAATATCAGAGTGAGTTAACAGTATTTTCATCTGTGTGATTGCATAAGGCATTTGCATCTGAACTTTAACTGTGATTCTTGTCTAGCTGATGGGTGCTCGGAATAGTGAAGATTCTTCAGTATGCAGCACAGCAGACTATCGACCACCTGAGCCTGAACCGGAAATAGAAGAGCCAGAGCCACTGGAGCCAGAGGCGTGCTTCACTGACAGTATGAACAACAATTTTATTAAATAAGCAAAACTAAAAAGTCACAGAAGTCTTTTTCAGTAGCCATTCTGTAATCTGACATTATGAGGTAATCGCAAACCTTTCCACTTTTCTCAGACTGTGTGAGGCGCTGGCCATGTCTGATGGTGGACATCACCCAAGACAAAGGCAAAAAATGGTGGAACCTCCGCAAGACCTGCTTTACTATTGTGGAGCATGATTGGTTTGAAACCTTCATAATCTTTATGATCCTCCTCAGCAGTGGAGCTCTTGTGAGTGTTGTCATAACAGCAACAAATTTAGAAACGATGACCTTTTTATGATAGCGTTAAGACACTGATCCTGTCATGACACATATCTAGGTAGATAATGTTTTCTTTTGGCAGGCTTTTGAAGATATATACATAGAAAAGCGCCGAACGATCAAGATAATTCTGGAGTATGCTGACAAGATTTTCACCTACATATTTGTCATCGAGATGCTCCTTAAATGGGTTGCATATGGCTTCAAGACCTATTTCACCAATGCCTGGTGTTGGCTAGACTTTTTCATTGTAGATGTAAGTTTCACTGCTTGCCTGTATGTGATAATACATCTCCTATGCCAGAAAGGTTTTGTGATAGCACTTGAATGGGAAATGTTTTGATTCTGCTACAGATTTCCCTGATTAGTTTAGTTGCCAACTGGATGGGCTACTCTGACCTTGGGCCAATCAAATCCCTCAGAACCCTCAGAGCACTAAGGCCTCTTCGCGCACTATCAAGATTTGAAGGGATGAGGGTAAGTTATTGGCTGCTAATGCTTGTTTCATATGGAATTTGTAATACTTAATGTTAACATTATAATATTTTGAATGGTTAACACTGATTTAGAAGATGCAAACCTGTCATGTTTGATGCACTCTTGTACTAATTTGCCTGGCTTTGTCCAACTGTGTTTGTTGAATGCATGCTTAAACCACAGCTGCTGTAACAGAGGTGACTGAGGTGAGTTTCCCGGAGTCAGTTGACTAACTAATCAATGCATTCACTTAAGTAAGATTTTTGTTGTAGCCCTGTGCAAAAGTCTTGAACCACCACTCATTTCTTTCTTTTCTTTTTTCCTTTCCAAGGAGTCAGACATTCTTGTTATTTTAAAGTGTTTTTGAGCAAGTTTTCCTTTGTTTCTGAAGATCTTTCAAAGCTTTTCTTTGGACATTAGCTGCTTTTTCACTCATTTTCAGTCAGGTTCTTGTACCCGACCTTATCTTTCCTTTTATTTTTGTTTATTTGTTTGTTAAGTCACCTAAGATTGACCTATAAATCATTCAAGTATAAAAGATGTATCCAACTCAAAGGATCAGTATTGTGTGTCAGCAAATAACAGTTTAGCCAAGAACCAATTTGAATTGTATCTTTAAGCACTTTGTTTCTAGCAGCCTGTTGCAAAAGCACATAATGTTCTCTTTTCTTTAGCTGAGTCTATAAAACATGACATGCAGTCTGGGATCATTTTGGTAGAGAACGAAACAAAAGTCAAGAAGCCTGGAGAACTAGACCAGAGGACTCCTTTTAGGAAACAGAATAAAACTTGCCTAAGAAAGCTCAGACTACAATATAGAAAATAGGTGGCAATGCCAAATATTGACTTGAAATCTTGTTAGGGTTCTAAAAACTCTGTTTGTGACTTACATACTGTGCTCTCATGAATATTTGCACCTTTCAATAAATTGCTCCACCTATTTCCCATCTTGCTAACAAATTATAGAGAAATGTGGGGTGCTTTTGCACAGTACTTCAGGTCTTACAGCTGAATAAATTATTGAATAAATCTGAATATCTATTGCAAAGTTCTAAACAGAGTCTTGTCTTGTGGGGCAGGTGGTGGTAAACGCTCTCGTTGGAGCAATTCCCTCCATCTTCAACGTGCTACTGGTGTGTCTGATTTTTTGGCTCATCTTCAGCATCATGGGAGTTAATTTGTTTGCTGGGAAGTTCTACCGCTGCATCAACACCACATCGGAGGAGCTTTTCCCCATCACTGAAGTCAATAACCGGAGCGACTGCATGGCCATCAAAGAAGCGACACAGGAGGCCCGCTGGGTCAACATGAAAGTCAACTATGACAATGTTGGACAAGGCTACCTGTCCCTACTTCAAGTGGTGAGGTGTTTTGTTTGAGTTAAAGAAAATTAGTAGTCATATTTACTGATACATATTTTAAATAAATGTTTTCACTGACTGCAGGCAACTTTTAAAGGTTGGATGGACATCATGTATGCTGCTGTCGACTCAAGAGAGGTAATGATTTTGTGTCTTTGAAGTTCTGGTGAGCTGCATAAAGGAATCCTCATCTGGGGCAATAAATTGCGACTATGAGTCCAATTACAATTATTTCCTTAGAAGAGCATGTATGCATTGCAATCCGACATTATAAAATATCCGATGAATCAAATGAAGAAAATCTTCCAACCTGTAACTGAGCAAATGATGATGATTAGGCATTTATTCACCTGTATTTTTTCTACTTAGGTGGAAGAGCAACCATCCTACGAAATCAACCTCTACATGTACATGTACTTTGTCATATTCATTATCTTTGGCTCTTTCTTCACACTTAACCTCTTCATTGGGGTCATTATTGATAACTTTAGTCAGCAAAAGAAAAAGATAAGTATAAGACTTTGTTCATCTGAAATAGTGCCTGTGCAAAAGCATTGAGTGTTTTCTTTCCTATTTTCAAGTGTACAATTTTATAACTTTAAACCACATAGACTTGTGACATTATTTAAATTCCTATAATTACGTTTGAATTCTGCTTTTTCCGCACTTTGGAGATGAAGACATCTTTATGACTGATGAACAGAAAAAGTACTATGAAGCCATGAAGAAACTTGGTTCCAAGAAGCCACAGAAGCCAATTCCTCGTCCAACGGTAAGACATTATGATTATTTTAGTTTTCTGTATTAGCAATGCTTTATGTTGATCAGTCCAAGACTGGAAAACTTGCATGTATGAATGACATCATCAGAAGTAATGATGCTTCACGTTGGCATGCATAACGTGGCTATGTTCACCTTTTCTGCACACTACTTGTGTTAACAGGCCAAATGACTTTCCTGGATTTGTATTTCTGTTCCTCACTGCTCTCGATTTGCTTCCTCTCCTTTACAGAACCTAATCCAGGGCATAGTGTTTGACTTCATCAGTCAGCAATTCTTTGACATCTTCATTATGGTCCTCATTTGCCTCAATATGGTGTCCATGATGGTGGAAACAGATGACCAAAGTGCAGAGAAAGAGGATTTCCTCTTTAAGTTAAACGTGGCTTTCATTGTGGTCTTCACTGGAGAGTGTGTGTTGAAGGTCTTTGCCCTGCGGCAGTACTACTTCACCAATGGATGGAACATTTTTGATTTTGTCGTGGTCATCTTGTCAATAGCTGGTGGGTAATTAATGAATTAAAAGTACAGCTGTGAATTGCTAATTTGGTCCAGCAGATATATTGATACATTGTTGCTTTTCTGTGTGTTTTCTTTCAGGTACAATGCTCTCAGACCTAATTGAGAAGTACTTTGTGTCACCAACTCTTTTCAGGGTGATCAGACTGGCCAGGATAGGCAGGATTCTACGTCTTATTAAAGGAGCTAAGGGCATTCGGACGCTTCTATTTGCCCTGATGATGTCCCTACCTGCTCTATTCAATATTGGTCTCCTGCTCTTCCTCAATATGTTCATCTTCTCTATATTTGGGATGTCAAATTTTGCCTATGTCAAAAAGGAGGCTGGGATTGATGATATATTTAATTTTGAAACATTTGGAGGAAGCATTATCTGCTTGTTCCAGATTACAACATCTGCAGGCTGGGATGGACTTCTACTTCCAATGCTGAACCGGGAGCCTCCAGACTGTGATCCAGACTTTGAGCATCCTGGCACGAATGTAAAGGGCAACTGTGGAAGCCCTGGCATGGGCATGGTGTTCTTCTGCAGTTACATCATCATCTCATTCTTGGTGGTGGTCAACATGTATATTGCGATCATCTTAGAGAACTTCAATGTGGCTCAGGAGGAAAGCAGCGATCCACTCAGTGAGGACGACTTTGAGATGTTCAATGAGACATGGGAGAAATTTGACGTTGATGGAACTCAGTTTATTGAGTATAGCCAGCTCTCAGATTTTTGTGATACCTTGCAGGAGCCACTGAAGGTTGCCAAACCCAACCTGTTCCAGCTGATCGAAATGGATCTCCCCTTGGTTGCTGGAGATAAGATCCACTACTTGGATGTGTTGATGGCTGTCACTCAGTTGATCTTGGGAAACACAGTGGAGATGGAAGCAATACGGAATAGCACTGAGGAAAAATTTAAGGATAGCAAAGACACCTTTGCACCAGTTATCACAACGGTGCGCCACAAAGAAGAGCAGAGGGCCGCTGTGGTTATTCAGAGGGCTTACCGCAGCCATCTTCTGAGGCGCTGCTTATGCCATGCAGCTTTTATGCATCGATCTAAGAAGATGGGGAGAAAGAAAGAAGGTGACGATCCACCAGAAAAAAAAGGGTTGATTGCACGAAGGTTAGGGGTTCTCTATGGGAGTAATGCAGAGCTTGCTGAGGAAATGGAGCAAGCAGCTTTAGAAACTTTGGCAAGACAACAGCCCTCTAATCCTGAGGCAATGTCACATTACAGAGAGGCACGGTGCTGTCCAGAAACCCCCGTGCAAAATATTGTCGTTGTTCCTGTAGAAGTCACTAATGAGGTTTTATTGCATTCTGCCCCCAACCAACACCTCTTGACTCTACAAGAAAACCTGACAGAGTCAGTTGTATAGTAAACTGCACAATATAATTATTTGTCTCTTCCCTCTATTCTTTTTTTTTTTTTTTTTAACAGTGATGGAAACTGTTCTTGTTAATGTATAAGTGTTGCTGATATGCTTTTTAACTCTAGATACAGAAGAGTCTAACTGATGTTTCGAATGCAGTTTTTATCCCTAAACTTAAGAATCTATTCCTCTTTTTTTTCATGCTACATTTAATTTTCTTGGGTATTGAAAGTGAAACTGAAGTGTGTACTGCCAAGCAGGTTCAAAATAACAGGGTTTTTGTGTGCAAAAGTGCGCGTTAACTGCCTTGACAAAACCTACAGGTTCAGTTTTAAGGTTCAGTTCAGTTTTAATGAGTTCAGTTGGTGGTGGTGGTTCACAAGTTAACAGAGAAAGTTGGTTACCAACTTTCTCTGTTAACCCCAGTTTTCTGTTTCAGGCTCAGGGAAATTTGATGCTTTCTTCTACACAAAATAAACAAATTGCCTTGCATCAGTAGGGAGGAAAAGGAGGCAAAATCAAACAAAAATAAAAAAAATATGATGAGAAGAACACACCAGAAAACTGCTAATGTTGTAAATCCACATGAATATATGTGTTTTACCATTCTCGTCAGTTACACATAGGAGGTCTGAAACTTCAAACTATATTTCATCATGATATTGATGAACGATAATGATGGAATAAACATGAAATCGTACATATACATTTCATGCATCATCAAATTAACGTGTGCTAATTCTCGTGGCAATGCGAAGCTTGGAGTTTGCGCTGTTGCAATTAGACTGGGGTATTACACTAATAATAGTCTGTGGCTCAGCTGGTATTAAAATAATATTCTCTCAGCTCAGAATCATATTTCATTAAAAGAACTTTTGAAAACACAACACTTACAGCTAATTATACCTAACCTATCCGGGTTAAAAGAGGTTTTAGTGACACTAAAATCTCTGGTTTAAGTCTGAACATACCTTGTCGTACACCCCTCAATGTTTCCTTCATAGAAACATAAAACTTAACAAAATTGGTCAAGGAAAATTGTGATTTAATGCACAATTCAAAAATAATGAAACAGTAAGATATGATTTCTTTCAGTTTAACAGAAATACAAGATCTAATATTTATTTTAACCTTTTTTATCCAATAAAAATATGCTAGACTTTACTGTAGGCTGAAACATTATTGTGGACTAGAATCTGTTTTATGGTAAATTTCTAGTGGGAAGAAAACAAACAAACAAAAAAACCAGAAAGAAAAACAAAGGCAAAACCTAAATTGAGATAAGCTAACAATAGCTGATTCACATGAACGTGAATCAGAACAGATGGATTGCAAAAACTATGATGAAAAACATGAACATAAACCAAAGCTTGAAAATAATCCTGTGACTTGAAGTCCATGATGCTAGACAAACAGATAACCCGACACTGAACAGAGAACGACAGAGGACCTAAATACACAGGATAATGATAATGAGGGAAGTGAAAACACCTGGGGATAATGAGCTGACACAATTGAATCTGAATGCAACAGGGGAAGTACAACTAAACACACTGAACATGGAACACCAGACCCTTCAAAGTAAAACAGGAAACAACAGAACGTAGACAAGACAAGACAAGCTTGACAACGTGAACACAAAGACATTACAAATGACAGACTTCACAGGGGACAGGAAAAGACTCATATCAGGAGACATAGACGAAACATAAACTAAAACTCAACTAAGACAAATTAATAATACTGGAACAAGTATTATCTCAATATATAAGAAGCAAAGAAAATACAAAATAAAACAAAAAAATCATAATTCATGTTATCAAAAGGTAAAGAGTATAAAAGACTAATATTAGTGTTTTATTATTAATTAGGTACCAGATGACTTTCTATGGGGAATCTGTTTTGTACACAGGTAAATAAATTGCTATAAAATAGAGTCTCTGGATCTCATTGTCCCTCTCTTTCTGTGAAACTACTTATTAGTTAACAATGGGGTTAACTAAACCCACATGGTGTGGCTAATATAGTTAGCATCTGTTCCTAACAGGCTCATTCAGGCAGGCCCAGTTTATATTGCACTATTTATGTCCCTCCAAGTCAAATAAGAGCAGTTCACTGCACTCCACTGAATGATTTCAAAGGTTATTTCCCACTTACATACTGTATGCATGTTTATATTTATATTTTTTGGTCCCTTCAGATATCAAATGTTCTCAAAACCTAAATCAGCCATGTTTGGCCATTTCATAGCTGGATTTCCCTTTCAGCATTCAGGTTTGAACGCTGTCTGTAAACTTACAATGTGATGTTTTTATGTTAATGTGGCTGTATTAGAGAACTGCTAAGCACATACCTACTCGCTGTGCATTAAAAGGAAGTTTCGTCTCAGGTTAGATCACAAGATGCAAGGCACACACATTGAATGGTTGAATAAAAAAAAAAACATGTGCCACTTTCCAAAATGTAGTTAATCAGATCTTTTTTACAAATTTACAAGAAAACCTGCAGTGGATCTAGTCATATAAACATGTTAATTCTCTTGCTTTTGTCTAAGTCTTAATAGAAATTATGATGTCTTACTTTAAATATATGGTACTGTGTAAAACTTGCAGGCAGTTTTAAAAGTAATTTCATATAAACATATTTTTTTTTAAATTTAGCAATAAACTTCATTTAAAGTGCAGTAAACACAGAAAGAAATCAAATAAAATCACTCTTTGTGAATATAATTTATTTCGAGAACGGTACCACTCCTCTTTGGTACTTCGTCATGCAGTATTATTATTATTATTATTATTTTATTTTTTCATTTTAATTTGCACAGGTAGGTTGTCCCAAGCATCCTAAAGACTTTCCTTGACTGTTTTGTGGATTTATTTTTTCTCTTCATGCAGTTCTCGACTCACAAAATGATGTTGATATCTGATCAGATGCCCCTTTACATTCTGCACAGTACTGTATATACATGAATAACATATGCACTTTTACAGTTTTCTAGCTTGTTTTTTTTAACAATAAGCAATAACATGTCTATTTTCATTGAGTTTGACACTGTTCCAATTTCATCTTTGGAGAAGGTACATAAATTATGAATGTTTCCTCCACAAGGGGTCTCTCTTGTCATATCCTGCTGCTACAGCATGGCAGTTTTTCCTGTCAGGAGACTGTAACCTGACCATCCGAACTCCTATGTGAGACTGAGACACCGCTGCACCACTCAGCTATAGTGTCCTCTCATGGGACAGTCATATTCACAAGACAGTGTCCTCTTTTTGTTTACATTTCTACTGGAGGAAAAGACACATGGGGAGCTTTGCTGGTACAACCTACAATCACCTACAATGTTGCTTGTACATACTTTTTTCTTTTTTTCTTCTGAAATGTACATTTATATCATTTTGTTATTTTAAAACTATGTTGTTAGAATAAAACAGTTATTGTAAAGAAAAGTAGGCTGTGCGATCACTTGTCAGTTACTACTTTGTCTTGTCTGTGAAATTGCATTGATGCACTGTAGCCCTCTGCTGGTGGAGAGGTTGACAGCAACACTAAAAACTGAAGATGGAAAACAACCAAGAGAACATAATGTAGTGACTTTTTACTCTTTAAAAAAGCCACTATAGTCAGACTTTTTAATGAACTATGCTTTACATTAATCTCTATGTCTATGAGTGTCCATCTTTTTGCATAATTATAAGAAATGTAGGTTAATGAGTAAGAAAAAGCACATTAAAAAAGCCTCATCACTAAGGAGCAACACTTCGAGAGCTCTACTTTAACCTCCTCAAAAACAACTTACAACTGTTAAACATGTGCAGTGTGTTTTTTTTGTTTTTTTTTTTACAGTCAAACCATTTTTATTAACAGGGGATTAATTGAGGCCTTAACTTAATAGCAGGTTCTATGTTGAAAAATATGCATTCACTGACTTTTTCAAGCATGAGTGTCAGTAGATTAAAAAGCACCCTGTTTCTGTCATGGAGTGGGACGATGGGATTTTTGATTTATTTGCATTTTATGTCATTTCATTCTGCATCACCCAGCTAGAGATCACCTCTGCAAATGCATGTTTCTAGTGACTGTTTTCTTGCCACCTGGTTTTCAATGCTACTCTTTTTTTGGTTGTTTTTTTCTTCAGGCCCTAATGTCTAGTAAACCAAATTGGTTGAGGTTGGCAACATTTTTTTAACAAGTAGGATTAATCCAGAATTTTTACGTCAAATAATTAGAAAACTGTAAATAGATCTGTCACAATTAAGAGCCAAACACCAAATGACATTTAATTTTGTAGATTTTGTGCTTGCATTTTACTTTTGATTGATTAAATAAATCAGCTTTGCAAACAATTGCAGCCACCATTTCTTATAAAAATGTAAAGGTTCGACATCCTAAACATTGCAAATCTTTTTGGAAATATTTCTTTTCTTTTAGGAGAGGTACAGCATTTCTAGTTATTACATATTTCTTGAAAGAAGCTTTTTATCTCTTCCTTACAGACTGTGATAGGTGATAAAAATCCACACTGTACGCAAAAATCGAGGACTCTGCTGTGCGGAGTTTATCAGCTTTAAAAATTAGGGAAATGAGATCAGCTTGACTGACCTGAAAACTTCACTCTTGACTGCAGCTTTATGTTGCATAACAAGATTGAGAGTCCACAGCAAAGCTAAAAGCTCTTTGGGGGATGTACCGAGCCACATAATGGCATTGTATGTTGTGTTCATACAATTCTCATTCTCAAATATATTTATTATTTATAGGTTTATATTTTTCTTAGTTTGTTTATTTATTTTACTGTATATTCCATTTTTTATTTTCAGTTCACTTTAGTTTCAGTTAGTTTCCAGAGCTGATTTGGTCGTTTCAGTTTAGTTTTTTATTAGTTTCAGTCTTAGTTTTAGTTTTATACCATTATAACATGGGTGGCATTCAGAAGTTTAGAACATTTATTGCTATGCACATCATTTTAATATCATTTAGCCAAGCACTCATTTAGCCAAGCACTCCCAAAACACGCCTGTGTTAAAGCTTCCTGATGCTTGTCGGGTTGACAAATTTGTGTGTAGTAAGAAGGACTAAAATGAACAAAGACTGAGATGATCAGGTGTTTTGAGCTGAGTTTAATTCAACAGTACCTTTATTTTTTTGTTCTTTTTCATAAGTTCATAACTTATAAAAGAGTAAACAATCCTCCAACTCTTACCCATTAGTTGAGCTTGTGTGACTCGAGGCACAGAGAGGGGACTGGCATGGCCTCTATTGGCAGAAGACTAAAGAAGTTTGTGTGTCTTTGCAATTCAATCCCCCCAAAACAACAACATTGTGTTTTTTAAAATCTCCATCTAGTTTTAAGAACCACCACTGCATGTATTAGTGCAACTAACCAAACCATCCTGTAACAAATGACAGTCACACAGACGGTTTTCTGTCTAACACCACTGGGTATTTATGCCCAAAAGGAGGCTTTGGTTTACAATTAGACTTTAGGCTAACTAAAGTCTAAAAAAGCCTGCTATTTTCACTTGAACTCACAAAATTTGGCAAGTTAGATGTGAGTCAACGTTCATTCATAATTAAAAATTCAGACATTAGACAAACTACTTATAAAATACCTGATTTTTGCAAGACAGACAGCAGAAACAGATTAAACATGAGGAGAATGCTATAATACTACAAGCCTGGTTAGAATGATGAGCATATAAAAGTTCCCTGTAATCGGTTAAATATAAATGATTACAGGTAGTTAGTTACTGATACCTGATAGTCATTTCTTCACACTTTTCTGCTATACAAAACTATGAACTACTATCTTATGGCAGCTATTTCAAATAAATGTAATGAAGGCTAAATGAGCATATCATAGCTACCATGCTTTTGTAACGTGTCACTAATTTCTCTGGTCATATATACTTTTATTTCTCTGGTGCTAATTTATTATACAAAATAACTACCAAAAGGCAATGATAGCTACTTTAATAGCCATTATTTCCCTTTCGGACAAATTTGGATTTGTTACTTGATTTGTCACCTCTTGCCACTGATTTTCAGAGCATTTCTGAGGAAGCTTTGGCAAATTGTGTATATATGGATCAACTTAAGGGCCAGGTTTATCTCTCAGGCCCTGTTTCAGGTAATTGGTAGGGTTTTTTTCTGTTATTTTTCATACATAACTTTCAGTTACTGCTAATTTACCACAGATATATATTGCTATATATCGCCACTTCTTCTTCTGTCCTTCACTTTTCCAGTTACCTCATTTCTTTAAGGATACACTGCACACCATGCCAAAATATGCTAGCTTTCTGGTAAAAGCTCTCTATAAATTGGGGTTTTCGTTCTGAAGAGACCATTTAAAATTGGTTCTTTGCCAATTTGCTTGTGAACTAGTTCATCAATTTCAATAGGTGCCATTTTTATGCTGGAATGATTCATAGTTGAGTGTTGAGTGGTTTAAAAACTGTAGAAACTTTAGTCCAAGCCTGGAGAATTGTTGCTAAAGACCACTGCTAAAGACATATTTGACTCATTGGAAACAAAACAAACAAACAAATAAAAAGGGTTGAAAAGTCTCAACGACTTTTGCAGAGTATAGTATCTTCTTTTGCATACTGTGTCTTGTAAATGGTCTTTTTAAAAAGGAATTACATGTTTAAAAACGATCTGCTTTGGTTTCTTGACCATAAAAGCTTTCTATAGAAATCTAAGTTATCTAAAACCATCATCTTGGCATCAATATTGAAACTATGATATTATATTGGCTGTAGTATCACTAATCATAACCTTAATGTTTAGCTTAATAATGCTGTTTCATCTGTCCCTAAAAATGGAACATTTAATCACACGGGTTACCGACAGTAAAAGTGTGGGCTGTTATTTTGGTTCAACGATAGAGCCCTCTTCCTCTTATTTGCCTGCCTGCATGGTGACAGAAGACAGACTGCACACCCACTGATGCAGACACTTCATCTTCGTTCACAACACTTTTAGACCTGCAGAGAAACTCAGATACAGCCGTGGAGTCAGCATCTGAAGCGTATTTCTCTTCTTTTTGAGGACATCATGCGCTGGATGTTAGCTGGATGGTGGGGGCTTGTTTTAATCAGTCTGTCAGGTAAATGGAAACTTTTGGAATATAATCAACACGATTTTGTGACTGAAAAATGAAACCAATACAGGAAAAATACCAGTTTGAGTGCTACATATATTAACTCACAGTGCCAGTACACCAAAATAATTCAGTAAAGTACAGTACTGGTAATTTATAACACCTCACGCAGTCTTTTTAATTGTATTTTTTATAACTGTTAAACCACAACTACACTGCGTACTGGTGTTTTGCATGTTATTTTTGACTCTGCAGCACCATTACTTCCTGCCCATCTGGGGAAAAGAGGAAGTTTTCTTCTGAAACAAAGACTATAAGATTATTGTCATGTTGATGAATTGAAGTCCTTTATAATTTTATAGTAAATAAATATCACACCTGCACCTCCAAGTTATTCAGTTCCTAGTTTCCATTGCTTTATTTTACATATAACTTGTAATCTAATTTAAAGAATGAATATAGAAATAGCAAATAAAAGAAAAAAGCATCTGATATTTATGTGTTGTAAACATTAAAAACAAACAAATATGATATCCTCATACATGCATGTATACATGTCTTGGGCCATAAATAAGAATTATTTTCAATGTCAGTGGATGATAAGGCTTTTATTTACATTAATTGATTTATCATTACTCCATAGTATTAGAGAAAATAGTGCAATTTATCATTTCATTGGCATTACCATTTCAAAAAGGAAATTCATTATTCACTTTGTTTTCTAAACTTTGTGGATTACTATAGGTTATCAATTAAACTTTAGCTTATCTGCAATGATTGCTTTTGTAGCAACATTCATAAAATCTTCCTATTTTTGATGCTTGTGGTTTGTGTAATTTATACTGTAGGTTAGATGAAACCTGGAAATCTGGCAACATCTTTTTATTATGTTTTTTAGACTGAATAAACTGAATAATGGAGACAAAGAATAATGTCTCTTACAACAATGGCACTTTTCTCCACCATGTGTACCATTTGGTTCCATCATCATCTTGAAGTTTGTCTCTTTTTATGTAGTAATTTTTCATAATTAGTGTTACAGGGCATTTATCTTTTGTTTCCACATGCATTAGCCTCTTGTATGGAAGCCCGTTTCCGCCACTAAATAAAAACAAAACAGCTAGTATCCATAACTCGAAATTTCGAGTTATTTTCTCGAAATTTCGACTTATTAACTCGAAATTTCGAGAAAAGTAACTCAAAATTTCAAGAAATATAACTCACATTTTTGAGTTACTTTTCTCAAAATTTTGAGTTAGCTCTGCCAATAAAAAATATACGTGAATGAGGTCGCTTTCTTGTTACCCGGAAGCATATGGCGCAGAGGAACGCGCACTCAAAAACGGATCCCAACAAATTGGCGCTTTCGCGAGTACGTTTGCTGATAGTAACACCATGTGATTCAGCTAATAACACAGGGATTTCATCATTTGTGAAGCCAGGCTGAAAACACTCAGCAATCTGTGCATTCACGACTGGATGTAATACCGGTAGCTTAGCTATAGCATTTGTAGCCTAGGGCTTCAGCTTTCGGGTAACATGGAAATGACGTCATTCACGTAGATTACTGATTGGCAGCGCTAACTTGAAATTTCGAGTTGCTTTTCTCAAAATTTTGAGTTAATAAATCGAAATTTCGAGTTATTGTGTCAAAATTTCGAGAAACTAACTTGAAATTTCGAGAAAATAACTCGAAATTTTGAGAAAATAACTCGAAATTTCGAGAAACTAACTTGAAATTTCGAGAAAATAACTCGAAATTTTGAGAAAATAACTCGAAATTTTGAGAAAATAACTCGAAATTTTGAGTTATGGATCCTTTTTTTTTTTTAGTGGCGGAAACGGGCTTCCATACTCTTGAGACCTGAGCTCTTGTTTAGTACGCATTTTTAACTTCTCCTAGCTAGCTCCTTCGTGATACAAACTAAGCTTCCTCTTTCAACAGGAAGCCCTTATGATTTCACAGAAAAACATGTCCTCATCTGGGGACAATGGGTTTATTTCACAGGATAAAACAAGAAAGTTAACATTATTTGAAAAAGTACAAAATCTCAGCCCCCCCAGGTGTGGGTTAGGGTTAGGGGTTACCCTGCTGGTGGCTGATGCCCGCAGACGTCAGTGCATTGGTGGTTCTCGGTGTCCGGGGCTGCACTCAGGTATGCACCGACTCAATCTTGGTGGGGCATGGCACCTGTGGCTCAGTTGGGCCCCTTCTGGGGGGGTGGGGGGACCTCGGCCCTCTGGGCCTGGGGCTCGTCCCGCGGCTGGCTGCCGACAGGGCCTGTGGGCATGTCACCGCAGTCTCCTGTAGCTTCTTCACCGTGGCTGCTGGGTGACCCTCAGTCTAGGGCTCTCCTCAGCTCTTTCCAGGAGGATGGCACTGCTGCCCCTCCGGTGGTCCTCCTTGGGCTATCGCGCTCTGGAGGGCCTCTAGATGTTTGGGACCTGGATCTCCTCCATGTCTGCTTCATGCCCTGGGGGACAAGGC
Source organism: Aulonocara stuartgranti (assembly GCF_965226115.1). NCBI lineage: Eukaryota > Metazoa > Chordata > Actinopteri > Cichliformes > Cichlidae > Aulonocara > Aulonocara stuartgranti. The sequence goes on along the minus strand of NC_138959.1, from coordinate 6,661,276 downwards.
TATGGCTCCCCACACCCTCTATCAGATAGTTAAATGGAGAAACCTTTTACATACAAGCGCGCTCATGCAGACAAGTCTGCACACAGGTGTACACATGGGTGCTCATAGACACACTCTATATCTTCCTTTGTTGCTGCCTCAAAGCATACTGTGCATTGACGGTCTTGTGTTCTGCTTGGTAACATTCAACATTTATTATTTACTGTTATTTATAGTTACCAAGGTTGTTGCTGTGGTCTCCCTACTGTGTTGTTCTCTTTTTTTTCTTCCAGCAGGTGAACCAGTGGACTTTTTAAGGTCTTTTCTCACTGTCCTTCTGCCTGTTTTTCTTTCCCCTCTCCTTTTCTTGAACTCTTGTCTTTGTCTTCCCCTTTCCTATCCCCCAGTCATGTCTGTTCTGTTTGTAATAACTTAAAAGTTAAAAATAAATGAAAAAATAATACCAATCAATCTAGTGGGCCAATAATGATCTACTTGATTTAAAAAAAATCTGTTGGGTTTTTGGCCTTCAGACAATAATTCTGATTGCTACAGTGCCGAACGGGACAGGCACAAAAAACCCCAAACAAACAAACAAACAAACAAACAAACAAACAAACAAACAAACAAACAAACAAACAAACAAACAAACAAACAAACAAACAAACAAAAAACTAAGAAACATGATTCATTAGAATGAAATATATATGGTGAAGAAAAGTCTTAATGCAATGTCCCTGTATGAGAACACGGGGTCCCAGGAGGTTACGTACATCACTGTTCTCTGTAAAGCAAGCATCTCATAAGTGGCATACACATTATTTATCCTCAACCACAATGACAAAATCCTTTTAATGTATATTTTGTCCATTTGAAATGTGTGATAATTGCTGGTATAACTGTGTCACAGTCTCTTTCAACCTTTCTTTGTCTGCTTAGTTGCTGATAACAAGATACTGCAGATCAAACAGAAACCCCGCTTCTATGGTGTGGCAGTTAAAAGCAGTGTGCCCATTTACTGTTCATCCTCACGACAACATAATTCTACTGTGAAGTGGTTCAAGGCCAACAAGACCGGAGACGAGCAAACACCGCTATCGACATTGATAGATGACAACATTCGTTTCCAAATGGCCTATCTTTACATCAACAACATACAAATGAGGCACAGTGGCGTGTACTACTGCAAGATAAATGAAACACAGGGACCCGGAACCGAAGTAAAAGTTTTCAGTAAGTAGCTGGAACAGCATGTCATCAGCAGATCTTTAAAAATACAGTGAACTTTTACCATATTTTTTATTTTTTAAGTATGTACCAACTCACTCATGAAAATGCGCAGCTGACATACATCTTTTCACTGTGCAGGACCCGTTGTGATGGAAAAGGCACTCTACAGGAGCAATCTGAAGGACGGTCTTATTGTGTTCCAGGGTTTTCTTTTAGCTGTGTTCATTGCTGCTCTGTTGCTACGTAAACAAAAACTGGTAAGGCACACGATGAACAAAACTCGAGGCAAATGTGTGCTCCAAAAAAGGATTTTGTGCAGAACTTGCATAACAAATCTTCAGCAAAAAGCAGGGTTTTTTGGATCAAGAATTTTTTTAAAATATGGTTTATTTCAGGAAAACTTAGAGGTTTTTCTTTAGAAGCAGGGAAATGAAATGACAAGGCTGTGGAGAAAAATATATGCATTTACTATGATTAAACTCACAACAGAAAGGCTTTCTAACTGATCATTTCGCATTGCTTAATGTGTATGCAACGTGGTGCACTGAGTAAAATGCTTTGTATCCCAGTGGCGAAGGCAAAAGCTTTACATTGACTTTTCTGTAAACATACTAACAGTCCAAAGTAAAGCAAAAGAAAGGCAGAAAATCATCTAATTAAGAAGACAGTCGATCAACAGTAGCTCAAATATCATAGCTGCTGCCTGATCATTTTCTAAATTGTATCATATTTATAGAACATGCTTTGTTATCTCATCTTGTGATTTGCTCAATAAAATGCACATATAAATGTTGCTGTTGCAAAACAGAAGCTGGCTTTTTGTCAAGATGCTAGCTTAGTTTTTACTTAAAAAGAAGCTAGCTGTTAAGATTTCTGACATGTTGAAATGACAAGTACCCGATTACTAAGGCGCCAGCCAGATACCAATCAGTGCCAATCTAGGTTAGGCATTCCCACTATACTGTAAATGGCTGCATTTCATCCAGGTGCTCATGAGATAGCTATTGAGCTACACAGCTAAAATAACTATTTACACCTGCTTCATATATGTCTGAAATTAAATTAAAACAATACCTATGTCCTTAAATTTTTCTGAAAAGTAAGCCAGTTTTACCTATACAACACTTTTTCAGAATCTGAATTGCCTGAAATCAAAGTTGTCAATGCCATAAAGTGTCTTAGAATGTTTCGACATCCTTAATACACACATGAATCCATTTTACTTTAAATAAAACCTGTAATAAATCTAAAAAAAGATGATCAGTATTGCCAGAGGGAACATGTGCACCCCAAGATATAACTGTTTTTGAGCTACAGCTCCGTAGGCCTTCATTCATTCTATGTTGTAACCAGCACCTACGAAACTGGAAGTGGAGATAATAGCAGGTTTCAAATAGACGTATTAGATAAGAGGTTCTCTAACATACCAAAAATTACCAAAGGTGTGTTGATATTAATAACTGACAGTGATTTCCACCGATAGTTAAAAAAGAAAATCCATACATTTTATTAAAATAGTTCTTACTCGGTTTAATTCTATATATGAAGTTAAATCTAGTTTTTGAGTTATCACAGTGTTAGCTACAATTATGTTGCCATTTAATAGGTTAATCATTTTCTACAAACATTTATTTAGCTTTTGTCTTTATAACACAGGAAAGCAACTGCAACTGTATTTTTTTTTTTTTAATATAACCTACAACAAAACTCGCTTTAGTGATTTTCACTACAGTTCTTTGAGTTGACCGATGCTTACAACACCTCCACATTACTGCAAGAAGACAAATTTTGAAAAAAAAGAAAACAAAACTTTAAATATCATTTTAATTTATTTTATTGTGTGTTATGTGCGATGTGTCTCTAAATAAGATGGTACCCGCTCTTTAACTGCATTCATTCTCCCCACCCACACCCCCATTTCCTTTTTTAACAGTGGGAACGAAGGGACAGCGAATACGAGGAGCCGGAAACAGATCACATCTATGAGGTTTGTCAGCTCTTTGTTTTACAATAAAAAGTGAAAAAAAGAAAGACACTGGCTTTCTTTAAGAAAAAAAATATTACAGTGATGCTTCACTGTGTGGTCTCATTTGTGTAAACATGTCACAGTGAATACACACCACAGCTGTGTGACTTTACATAAAAATGCAGGCGCACAATAGACAGCGAAAAAACAGGAATCGCAATCTCCGTGCACCACTGCGCTCCTAACCACAAATTTACCGTCAGGTTTATTGTTGAATGTATGAATACACATCCTATATTTGAGTTAATAAATAAAGTACATCTAGCTGGCTGAATTTGTATTTCATTTGTTTATTGCATTAATAATAACACATTTGAAGGATTTTTATAGATCTTGTTGCTGCTGTTCTCTTGCACAACAAACAGAACTGTTTGTAAATCAATTATACCAAAAGTGTAGATAGTAGTCTTACTGTGATTGCTTGACTTTTCAAATAGTGAAGAGTCATTTAAAGCAACATAGCAAAAACATAGTCATAAATTATAATCTTACTAAGGCTCCAGAATAGTGTACATAAGTGTAAGTTAATAAATAATAATAATAACAATAGCAAGATCAACTTCAATTATCGTACTCAATGCATGAGTCTTTGTGTTTTTTCTTGAGACTTTTTCATCATCAGTGTGAGTTTTCCCCTGAAAATCCTTTTTAAAAAAGTAAATATATTTTACACAAAAATTGCCAAAAAAAGAGAAAGAAAATAACATAAAATGCTGGATGCAGCATATGTGATACAAATTAAAGCTCATATATGCAAAATAATATTTAAGGTCCATTTAAAAAAAGGTTATTTCATTATTTCATATTTCAGGCTTTACAGGGTTAAGTGGGAGAAATGATAACTTTTATTTTGAGCATGCACGTCTCATGTAAATCAGTCAAACCCACAAATTAACCAAATGAACATGGCTGTAATTCAGAATTTCCAAGTTTTACTAATATCAACACTTTGAGTCACCCTTTTAGGAACTACTAGGAAGGTAAGACTGCACCTGTTTTAAAAGTCAGTGAGCTCACTTTTTCTTGCAGTCCTGTGACTCATACATCACTTAGTTACAATATATTTTATTAAGATTTGAACAACCCTGAATATGTACACTGCACTATAGGACTGTCAGTCGCAATGGCTAAACCTAATAACCTAAACACTGCCAAACTAAGGATTTGAAGTTAAATATGAACAACTATTGGTACAAATTATTAAGTAAAACTAATAAAAAATAAAAGAACACCCAATTACACTTCTTAGTATGCAGACAGCAATTACAGATACATTAATAATATAATTAAGTAAAATTCAAAAATAAATACAAACGAAGTAAAATCCATGAACTCAAATGAAGTAAGGATGTTGGGCTGAGCTCCAATTTGCATTATGAATGAAGAACAGTAGCGTTTGAGGTTCATGCAAACATTGTTATGTTTTGTTACTTTTTCAGTTAATGTCATTCTGCAGTGACATTAAGCAGGAGCCCATTTTTAACTCTGAGTCATGTCTGAAACACCAACTATGCAAATAAAAACTGTAGCTGCCAGTATGCCCAGACATATACAGTAACTATGTAATGGATTTTCAGAATTTTTTTAATCAATCTAGACACATGTATAAGTAAAACAAATTAAGTTAGTAAAACTGACTTATTTCCGTCTTTTAGGGCTTGGCAATCGAGACATGTGGTGGAGGTCTGTATGAGGAACTCTCCGTGTATGCTCAGGCTGAGGGAGCTGAGGCCCCGTGGGAGTGAGACTCACACAAGTACTTTTCACCTGCTAAAGCCTCTGAATGAGGACAGACTATATGTTCTTAATTGCAAGTTGTAAAGTAAGTCCTTAAATAGTTTACTGAGAATGGAGACGTGCATTTTTCTCACAACACAATACATGGTTTGTTTGTAGATGTGCAGCAGCATGCTTGCCCCCCCCCCCCCCCCCCTTTTTTTAATGTGATGTTTAGTAACACTGTTTTGAATTAATCTGTTGTCATAAAGTGTAAATAAGCCCTTCTGCAATTTAGACCCAAAAGCTGATATTTCAGCGGATCTTTTTGGTGCTTCTGGTGATGTTTATTTAAACTGTATTGTGTATCAGTTGGTCCTATAAATGTCCAGTCTATCAGTCTCACAGGCTCTGGGTTGTACCCCTGCTCTTGATCAGTGTGAGCTGGGACAGAATTCACGCCCCTTATGACTCCTAACAAAATAAGTCTTAAGTAAGTAGATGGATAATGTCATACTGACTGTGCTAACATGAAATTTTGAAGCCTGAGGGTGGTGCAAAAACAAAGACTAACTTGTGTCAAAGAACAAAAACAACATCTACTTGTTTTTTTATTTTTCAGTTGTTTGTTAAGATTAAGTGTATACATATGTATTTGGTTTGTTTGACATGAATAAAAACAATAAATACATCTTTCTTTGCTGAAGAAATTAATTTTTTTCCATAACTAAGGAAAACATTTTTCTTTTTTTAAAATCACCAACATGTTTGATTAAAAAGACAATGGTAAATAGAAATACTGTAAATTAATAAGTAAATAGATAAATAAATAAAAAGAAGCAAATAAATTAACACATCCTTCCTGTAACAGACATGTTTTAGTTGGCAGTGTGCAGAGATGAAACCAGCTGTTCTGCTCTCATGAGATGGGCTTTGGTTTCCTTCCTGATCACCTCCCAGGCGTCAGCACTGTGACCCTACAGACACAACAATATTATCATTAGTAAAATATTCCAGAGGTGTTTAATAAAAGAATTGGTTAAAAAATAAATAAAGACCTACCTTTTTCTTTAGGATATCATCTGAAAGTCTTTTGAAATACATTTTTGTCTTGAAATACAGCTGTGAGTTCTTCTTCTTGTGACTGTGGCTCCCAATCTAAATCAGGAAAAATAGTCATTTAAATATATGTTTTAGCAGTATAATTGATCTCAGTTATCTCAATAGTGGTGTTACTGAAAGTGAACTTACACAGGTGTGAAGCTCTTCAGCCTGTTTGTTGACAATATTGAGCAAGTTCCTCACTGTGCTGTCCTCCCATGATGCAGAGCTGTGATCCTCCTCAAACAGGGCAGCCACCTCCTCCAGAACCTGAACTGTGAAAGCCAGTTTATCCTCAGCCTGGAAGAAGAAGAAGAATCATAGGTTTTTGTAATTCAAAAAACTTGAAAAATAAGAACAAATATCAGAACACTCAGACCTGGGTTTGCATAATAGGAACTTAAAGTTATGACGGTTATGAATTTTAGTTTTTGATTGTATGTCATACCCATGGTAAAATTTGAAAACCTTTACATTATTTTACTTTAAGGAGAAATTAGTCTGGGATTTTATGCGATACAATGAGAAAAGCTGAGGTTGACTTACTGATGCTTTTGATGCCTGGTGGTACAGATGATTAGGGAAGGCCACGGTGTCCTCCACCTCAGTGGTGTTAGTTGAGTTGTTACCCTGGATCACACACAGAACCAGACTTAGAGTTGAAGTGCAGACACTAAGTCTGAATAATTTAATTTAATAAAAATTTGACAAAATTTTAAGCCTATTAAAAGAAACACACTCACCATGGTTTCAAGTAGATTCAGAGTCTCTTCGTTGTGCTGTTTGAATTTATGATCCATCCATTTGCAGCTCAGCGAGGAGCCTGCAGTGAACAGACCAAGAAACAGGCAAGCAAAGAGAATCCTGCTGATCATTTTTTAAGGATGACAATTGTCGTTGTATGAAGCAGACTCAGATATCTCCTGTTCTGATGGAGCTGACATGCCCAGCAGCACTTATAGCAGAGCACACCTGTTTCATTTTCCATATTCACCTCTGTGGCTTTCACCTCAACAAAGGTGGGTTCTGATGTCACACATTTCAGACTTGGTTTCTATGGGAGCAAAAAAATCCCACATTAATTTTTTTTGTCCGGTTCAGCTGTTGTATAAAGCAGAATAATGGTCTGCTTTGTTGTGCCACATATATTTGCTTTCTAAAGAGGAGCACTTGACCAGGTCATTTTCAAGTGTCTTTCATGACAAAAGTGCATACACAGACACTCACACTCACAGACACACACACACACACTGGTTTTCATATTTTAGTGAGGACACCTAATTGTGACATAATGCTTTCCCCAGCTGCTTACCCTAACCCTAACAAACAAAAATGAATGCTTAACTGCAACCCTTAGCCTAAACTTAGCCATAACCTAATTGCAACCCTGACACTAAAACCACATTTTAAACCTCAAAAATGCCTTCAAACTGGTGGGGACGGGCACTTTGTCCCTACAAGTGACTGTTGGTCCCCACAAGTATAGCAGCATGCTAATTTTCTGTCCTTACAAAGATATCTGAACGTACAAGAACACACACTGCAAAGTCGTATATTTGTTTGTGATCCAGCATGTCTGTTTGCTTTATCGTCGACTTTTCCTCCTACCCCCTTCTTTTCTCTCTTTTTCTGTTGTTTTCTTCTTATATTCCTCCGTTTTCTTCTATCTTTCTCCAGTTTGGCCTTCACCCCCGTCTGCTCAAGCATAATATCCATAACAATATGGATAATGAAATACTAACAGTATAATCCACAATGTGCAAAATATCCCCATAAATGCACAAATATAGACTAGTAAAGTGTAAAAGAAAAACATTTAAAAAGTATAGAAACGTTAGTGTTATAGGTATTTTACTGTGAGTATACATATAAATGTTTTTAAAGCCTAAACATTTTACTTATATGTCCTTACTTAAATGCACGTTGCATGGATGAAATTTCCGCAATTCATGATGATTAAAAAACAAACAAACAAACAAAAAATGTTTACATTTACGCACTCTCTCCAGTGTGGTGGTTGTAAGTGTATATTAAAGCTTTTGAATGGAGTCACATTTCACAGTTACTTCTAGTTGTGATTGTGCCATAAAAGGGAAGTTCTTACACGGAGAAAAAAAAAGTGGCTTCGTGACTCTTTGGCCTACAGTGACGCTCATTCATACGAACCAGTCAGCGAAATTTCACCTTGTTTTATCGAGAATATCTGCTTCACCGTGGGAACCAGGTGAAGGGGATTGTCCTTCACGATCAGTGGGGAAATTAGAGCATATTTTCAGCCTTATATAAATCAAAAATGTGCCAATATGTGCTTTTGCTAATGCTTTTGTTATATTCTTCTTCCCTTATTTTGGTCTAACTTGTTTTACAACTTTTTGTTTTATTGCATTTGTCTGTTTTGCCAAAGGACAAGACATGTGAAACAAATTATTAGTGCATGTCTAATCACTAAAAATTCCAACGCAGCGCGGTACTGAATTATAATATGATATCCCCGATGCAACAAGTGTATTTGTAAAATGTATTTCCTCCTATTCCACAATCATCCGTAAGTGGTATTATTGTAACTTGAAATGAAGGGGAAGAGCGCGTAAAGTTACGGGGTTGCCAAATGGTCAGGCGCAAAGTGCGCACAAGTCTTCAACGCTTCGCTGTCTCAGTAACTACAGATACATAAACCTCCTCTGGCATTAACATCAGTATCAATCACATTACGACCCTCCTCATATGCTGGCACTGATACAAGTGTTTGGTGCTGAATTATCGTCACGTTAATTCACATCGTTTGAATGTGTGGTGAGAGGTGAGTCCAGAAGAAGGGGGATGAGGCGGTACTGACCCCCACTGAAATATGACTTGCCCTCCACGAATGCCATAGGGTAAATTAGTGGCATCAAGGAAAATAATCCAAAGGTGTACACGCCAGCGAACTCAATATGTGGGTATAAATGGGGAGAGTTGCTTCATGAAGGGAATATAACATGATTTGCTGCTAAATCTTTGTGCGAATCAGAACAATTTCATACTACATTGGTTACTCGGATGGAAGTAGGTGTTGAACTTGGCCCGCTTAAAGTCAGCTGCCAAAAGAAGAAGTTGAACTCAAATACTTTACTGGAGTACTGTTTTAATGTACGTGTACTTTAAGTACATTTTTATTATTTTTACTTCTTCTCCACTATAAATCATCTTACCTTACCTTATTTTACCTATTGGGGACAATATTTTTGCACTATACTATTCGTGTTAAGGCTTTATTTACTGTTTACTAGTATTCAGAAATATTGATATCCAACCTAAGGAATTAAAATCTCCAGCAACAAAAGTGAACAGGTGAATGAAGCACGCATCATCAGATCGTGCTTTTGCTGTAGCAGCTCCAAAACTGTGAAACGATCTGCCTTTAGAGATTAGACAGGCCTATTCTCTGCCTGTGTTTAAATCACTTCTGAAAACCCATCTCATGGCCTTTGACACCTCGGTTTTTTGTTTTAGTTGATTCTATGATGTTTTATCTTGTTTTTTAAATATAAGGCTGTTTTCATTTTTATGTATTATGTGTTTTATTTTCTCTGTTTTGTTTTATTGTATTGTTCTTAACTGAATTACTGCACAGCACTTTGGTCCTGTGGTGGGTATTTTAAAGTGCTTTGTTGCAAAAAGTTGGATTGAATTTTAAACTATTACTAAGGTATGATTATGCTGTTTTGTTAAGGAAAAGGTCTAACTGTTTCTTTTGTCACATTTTTCAGTTTAAGAATGTGTTTATGTACGTGACCATGCAGATAGACAGTAAGATAGTTAGATAGACAGATCAAGCACTCTTGCGCCCCCTGCTGAAAAGGAAGAACGGGCCTCACACAGTATTATACCGCATTAAAATGATTGATCGTGTTTATTGTTTGTTGCTTAATTTGAAATCAAGTCTAAATTTCACTTATTTCTCATGCTATACTGTACTTTGTGTCTGTGAGGTATAACTGTACTTAATACATAAACTGACTCAAATTAAAATAGATAACTACATTCTTCCTCAATTTTAATTTTAGAAATAATAATAACAGCAATAAATACCTTTCTGATTCCAAGAGGAGGTGATCCTTTTATGCTATAAAATAATGCAAAAATATCTAATTTTGCTCAATGAACATTTTAAAGAATACAGAACAGACATAACATTTCATTTTCATTTAGATTTATATAAGATATATATATATATATAATTATTATTATTTTAAAATAATATATATGTATGTATCTCTGGTATTTCACAATTATATAGTTACTTAATTTATTTCATTTCCACGGATATTTGTCATGGTTTTGTTTCCCCAGTCGTTCTTTCCATGTAGGCACAGTGTTTTCGGCCTGTTTTTTTTTTTTTTCTGTTGTTCAAATTACCTAATTGCGCCTGTTTGAATAATAACCCTTTATGCAATACGTAAAACTGCAGATCTGCTTGTTCAGTATCCAGTGTGCCGTAAAAGGGAAGAAACTGTGTCGAGAAAGTGAAAGCGTCCTGGTGACTGGGCGCCTGAGCTGTGACGCTCATTCTTACGAATCGGTCAGTGATATTTCGCCTTGTTTTATCAGCGTGTGAACCAGATAACCTGGAGAAGGGGATTGTCCTTCACATTTTTATTAGGAAGATTAGAGTGGACTTTCATCCTAGTAGAAAAACGAAAGTCATGCAATATTATATTCAGCCTAAGACTGATAAGAGAGGGTGTCTTCGCTTAGACTTTTATTGTTCCTCTGCCAAAAATAATATTTAAATAAATAAAAAAAATAAATCTTATAGGCAATGATGGGTGATCATGGCTTGGTGTTTGCAACCTACTTGTATTAGCAGCTAAAATCCCAATAGTCATTATTACCATTTATAGTTTTCAATATCAAATATCAAAGATCAAACATTTCAAATTGCCGCATCGGTCGTGAGCTGTGTCTGTTTTCACTTGCTCCGTGTTATGGCCGGTGTCTGTAGGCTGCTGTTTTACCAGGAGCCCTTTTATTTTATTATATAACTTCTTCCTACTTGAGCCGATATTCTTACTTTTTGTACCCCAGTGATTGTTTCACACGATTTGGGATCTAATTAAATATGTTCGACTCTACCTGAATGCTGCGGTGAAAGCCACAGTTTACGTTCAGGTCCCGCAGGTAGAAAACGAAATATGTTGCTCTACCATAAATGCGGCGTTACAGGTCTGCTCCATCAGAACACCAGGAGACATCCGAGTTTGCTTCATAGAAGAGCAGTTAATACGTTTTGAAAATGATGATGAGCAGGATTCTCTTTGCTTGCCTGTTTCTCGGTCTGGTCACTGCAGGCTCCTCGCTGAGCTGCAAATGGATGGATCAAAAAATTCAGACAGCACAACGAAGAAACTCTGAATCTACTTGATACCATGGTGAGTGCGCTCTTTTTAAGAAAACTGTAACAACATTTAGTGGTTTGAACTTGATGTTTGATTATTTTAACACACAAGCTGTGTGTTTCTGGTTGTTATACAGGTTTATAACTCCACCAACACCACTGAAGATGCTGAAGGGGAGGTCACTCTGGCTTTCCCTAATCATCTGTACCGCCAAGCGTCCAAAGCATCAGTAAGTTAATCTTAGCGTTTATTTATAAACTAATTATCTCTTAGTTCACAATGAGAGCACAGAACAATATCTCCTTATACATAAAACAGTCCAAATGGGCCACATGGCGCATATTTCTATGTGTTTTTCTTTAAACGTTAGCCCATAGTATCAATAATCTACAATGTTATGTAAATATTATATTGGTAATTTATGTGAGCCAAACAATATATTTCTGGCTACTGAATGTCTCTCTAATAGAGGAGGGAATTATGGTAATCTATTCTTCTTCTTCCAGGCTGAGGATAAACTGGCTTTCACAGTTCAGATTCTGGAGGAGGTGGCTGCCCTGTTTGAGGAGGATCACAGCTCTGCATCATGGGAGGACAGCACAGTGAGGAACTTGCTCAATATTGTCAGCAAACAGGCTGAAGAGCTTCACTCCTGTGTAAGTTCACTTTCAGTTAGGTTTTTATTACATTCGAATATGATACTTTACATGACATGACATATTCTTAATTGTCATTTTGCTTGTAATTAAATTAGATTGGGAGCCACAGTCACAAGAAGAAGAACTCACAGCTGTATTTCAGGACAAAAATGTATTTCAAAAGACTTTCAGATGATGTCCTAAAGAAAAAGGTAGGTCTTTATTATTTTTTAAAAACCAATTCTTTAATTAAACACCTCTGGCATATTTTACTAATGTTAATGTTGTTGTGTCTGTAGGATCACAGCGCTGAAGCCTGGGAGGTGATCAGGAAGGAAACCAAAGCCCATCTAATGAGAGCAGAACAGCTGGCTTCATCTCTGCACACTGCCAACTAAAATCTGTCTGTTACATGAAAATGTATTCATTTATCTGCTTGCCTGTTACTTTTTGTATTTATTTATTTATCTATCTATTGACTTCTATTTATCGGTTGACTGCATCAGTATTTTCAGTGCTTACAAACTAAATCTAATATTTTCTATAACTTTTTTTGTCTTGACGTAATAAAAAGAACACTTATTGCAAATGGATATTGTCAATCTTTTGATTCATAGGAAACAAAATAAGAAACAGAAAAATAAGAAATTTAAACTTGTTTGTAATTATTACAAATAAGCAGTTTGGTCAGTTCAGTAAGGTTCAGTAAACAGGAGCATGAAAGTCTTACCTTTAGTCTGGAGCAGTTTATTTGTAGCTATAAATGCTTCACACTGGTTTAAGTCTTCTCTAACTGACTGATCTGTTTCTATTAACACTGATGGTCATTTTGCGTTGTTAGCCCCTCACACCTGTAGTGTTCAGATTTACCTCTTGGTTATATTTTAATGAATTTTATGATGATGATCAGTAGATAATGAAAGCTGACAATTATTTGTCTGTCATTTCTTTACAAAGTTAATCTTATGTTAAATCTCAGGTCTCTCTGTCTCTCTACACTTTGCCATTTTAAATGAAAGTTTATTGATTAATCCTTCTCTCCTGCCAGAGGTGTCACAGACCTTGCTTCAATGCCTCCCTTATGTAATAGGCTCATCCTTGTACAACATTCATCAATCCATCATGGAGCCTATGTCAGCTCTCATAAGGCTAAAGGAGGGACGTACTCTGAACAGGTCGCACAATGACACTCACAATACGACCAACTTTGAATCGCCTGTTGACTTAACCCATGTATACTTGTCTGTTCTGTGGGAAGATGCCACAAGAACAGAAAGAGCATCCAAACCCCACAACAATAAAGGACCCCTGTGACTACGGATTAAAACCTGTGACTGTGTCACTGCAGTCAACAAAACTAAACACATCACAGCACTGTTCTGTTTTATTTGAGTCTTCTGTTTAATTAGACATTTCAAATTTGTTCTTAAAGTTGTATCCTTCCCATTATGCCCTCGTTTAAATTGAACTATCGTGCTTTTCTTAGTTCTGCATTTATATATAAATTTACTATTGCAATGGTCGATGGCTTATTAAATATGTCCAAAGTTTCAGGTATTGTCAGAGTATGTACTTTGAAACAAACATGCATCTTAGGTTTTTCACCTGTCTTGGCTATATATGATGTCAGTGAGATGGGATATATTTAATATGGTCATTTCAGCAAGACAGATAGGAGATTTATGTAGAAGGCTGAGTATCCAATCAGAGGAAAGCTGGCTTCAAAAAGTGGAAAGGGCAAAAATGATTTGGTGCAAATAACATTTTCTTTTCTTCTTAAGAATCAAGAAATGTAAACAAAGCATAGTTTACTATACTCCAGGTCTACTGAGAACATAAACTCTGGTTCTTTAGAAAGACTCCAACAGCTGATATTTTTAAAATGAAACAAAACATTATAAGTAGTAGTAGTTATAATGACTTCTCCAAAAGATTCTTGGATTATACGTGCTTTGCTTTGAAACTTGCTTATCTTGTTTAATGATTTTTATTAATGTTTTCATTTGTAGTTTTCAGTAATCCATCACAGTGACACCACACAATGTCAGCAGCATAGTGTATGAAGAAATTTGAATCAGGTTTTTTTTCGTCCCCTTTAGCTAAATGTTGTGATATCTTATGATATCAATCTTATGATAAAGTGAGAGGGAAAAAATAGACTAATCTGTTTTTGTAATTTCTATGTTATACGTGCAGATCTGTCTTTGTGAACGATCAAAGAGATTTTTCTTTGGCTCGGCAGGTTTCTGATATTTGATTCTACCTATTAAAAAGCATCATCTGTGAAAATGCAACATCTGTTTACTTCGTTTTGCAGGAAAAAAACATGTCCACTTTCTTTTTTAAATGGGAAATATTTATTGATTTCAACATATAAAATGATACAGAAAATGTTCTGTTTAATTTAAAGTAAATTCACAAATAAATAAAGACATGCTGTTTAACACTTAGAAATATTCACTTATACAAGCAATGTAAAAATCAGTAAATAAATTAGTAGATAAATAAGTTAAAAAATGACTAAATTAATAAATCCTTCCTGTAACAGACAGATTTTAGTTGGCAGTGTGCAGAGATGAAGCCAGCTGTTCTGCTCTCATTAGATGGGCTTTGGCTTCTTTCCTGATCACCTCCCAGGCTTCAGCACTGTGACCCTACAGAAATACCAATATTAATATTCTTATTGTTATTGAAACAAGTTATTATATCTATTTATCTTAAGGTTGATCTAAAACCCAAATTAATGAGAATGATGTGATCTTACCATTTCCTTTAGGATATGATGTGAGAGTCTCTTAAAGTACATGCGCAGCTTTGTGGTTTTCTTCTTGTGACTGTGGCTCCCAATCTAATTTAATTACAAGCAAAATGACAATTAAGAATATGTCATGTCATATAAAGTATTTGAATGTAATAAAAACCTAACTGAAAGTGAACTTACACAGGAGTGAAGCTCTTCAGCCTGTTTGTTGACAATATTGAGAAAGTTCCTCACTGTGCTGTCCTCCCATGATGCAGCGCTGTGATCCTCCTCAAACAGGGCAGCCACCTCCTCCAGAATCTGAACTGTGAAAGCCAGTTTATCCTCAACCTAGCAGGAGAGTAATCAAATATAATTTACTCACAGGACTGTCTCTGAAAAGAAAATTACGTTTCTAAGTTAAAACTGAAGTTGGCTTACTTTAAAGAGTTGTCTGGGATATTACGGGATTAAATCAGAAAAACAGAGATTTACTTACTGATGATTTGGACACCTGGTGGTACAGGTGATTAGGGAAGGCCACGGTGACCTCCACTTCAGTGATGTTAGTGGAATTATTAGCCTGCATCACACACAGAAGCACATGGAGTGTTTCAGTAAACAGGCACTAAATTTACGCACATTTAAATTTTTTTTAGCATAAATATTAAAAGACGTGCACTCACCATGGTATCAAGTAGATTCAGAGTCTCTTCGTTGTGCTGTTTGAATTTATGATCCATCCATCTGCAGCTCAACGAGGAGCCTGCAGTGACCAGACCGAGAAACAGGCAAGCAAAGAAAACCCTGCTGATCATTTTCCAAAAGGTATTAACTGCTCTTGTATGAAGCAAACTCAAATGTCTCCTGGTGTTCTGATGTAGACCAGTAACGCCGGATTTATAGCAGAAAAAACGGAAAAAGGAAAACACCTGTGGCTTTCATTACATCATGCAGGTAAGTGACACATTTCAGAATTTGTATTTATATTGTAATTTATACATTTCAAACATCCTAAACTATTAATAAAGATTCATTTACTTATAATTACTATTAATTTAGTTATAACGCCTACTGTTAAGAAATGCATTTTATTTATAATCACTGAAATGCTTTACCTTCTCTCTGTTTATATCGAGACCTAACATGTAACAAATCAAATTTTTAAACTTATTGTTGGATACTTGACTTACATATATTTAACACAAAATATATTAAGCATTTAAGCTCATTTATATTTTACTCTATTTATTTAATATTTACTCTGTTTATTTAATAATAAATTATTTCATTGACTTTTATGTAATGATTTTTTCCCCCAAGGAATTCTTTCCATACAGACACGATGTTTTCGGTAGTAATGCGGATTTTCTTCATTTTCGAATTATCTAATTAACTACCTAAACACGTAAAACTGTTAATTACGCAGTACGTGAAGCTGTAGATCTAATTGCACCATATCCACAGTGCCACAAAGTTCCTGTATAAAGAAACTGAAAGTGATTTCGTGACCCAGCGCCTGCGCTATGTCGCGCATTCTGAGTAATATTTAACCTTCTGGGAATTTAGAGTGAGAAGCAGGTAACCTGGAGAAGAGGATTCACCCTTACATTTTAATGTGGCAACCTGAGCAGATTTGAATCCTGATTTTTTTTTTTTAAATCACTGTTTAAACTATGAAGGAATGCGACTTTTTTTTTAGATTTTTATTCTTCCAAGCCAAAACCCTATACGTCATCACTGCTTGGTGTTGTAATTGACTGTATCTAATTTTACAGAAATAATCTTTTTAGCTTTGTATTGGCAGCTAATTTCCCAATAATACATGTGAGAGTTTAAACAATTCAAATTATGCCATCATGCATGAGTTGTGTTTGTCTTCATGCTTTTTTAAGGTATTTGGTTACCTGTGTTCCTGCTTGAAGCCATTATAATGATGTAAAATAATCTTTATCAATGTTTTTTTTTTTTTAGCAAATTCTAAATATTTTTAGATCATTTTATTAAATCACTAGGAGACGTTCAGTTTACTTATATAAAGGCAATTTATACATTTTCAAAAATTCATAAACAGGATTTTCTTTGTTTGTCTGTTTCTCAGTCTCTTTACTGGGGCCTACATGAGCTCTCATAGAGCCACAGACAGGGTATAGGTAGCAAATCTATCACAGGGCAGACAACCATTAACACATGCATTCACAACTATAGCCAATAATTGGCAGTCAGCCTAAAGAATGCATTTCTTTGTGGAAGGAAACCTCAAGCATTGGAAGAACAGAAAAACCCAACACAGAAAGCCCCCAGCCTTTTTGCTGTGACTCAGTAACAATAACCACAACACCACCACGCTGCCCTTTTTAATTTGCTTCTCTTTTTTCATATTTAAATGCAAATTTCTGTCAGATAAAATCACTTCAATAAACCTGGATACAGAATGGTAGGTGTGTGGCAAGAAAAGCCCCCTGCTGCAGAGGGATGCAGGTTTAAAGACTTTCGTTTTGGAGCTTTTATAAACAGGTGCACACTTAAGTGCATCAAATGGACCTCGGAAAATTCTCCAAAAACAAGGCACTGAAGTGTCTTGTATCGCCTTGCAAACTTTAAATACAAAAATGAAATTATACAAATGTCTCTTTTAAGTCAAACTGCCTCTTTCTGTCATCTGTCCTGATATAAAAACAATTTTTATGCCATTTTTACCATCTCCGATCCATCCTGGCTACCTGCAGCAAGTCACATCAAGATGCAGAATACTGTCAGCTTCAACACTGTCTGCATTTTTGATAAACCTGCATAGATTAGCTAAGCTGACAGAATTTAATCTTAACTTTAATTATTGTTGCCAGGCTGGAGTCACTTCCTTTTACCATTTGAGGGACTCACAGTCAAAAGTCTAAAATGCAGTTGCATGCACAAATAACAGTGGATGACCTTATTACATTATACAAACTAGAGGATTATATACAAAACAATAGAAAGACAACATTGGAGAGCAAAGTGCTTGGACGGAGTGCGAAGCAGTTCAGTGTTTAAATATTAAACATGTTAGTTTTACTGTAACGAACAGGTACAAGTGTAATCAAAATATTAAAGTTCTGATAAGATGATAAGCTTCGACTTTTAAGTTCATCAGCTTTTTCGGGTTTACAGTAGTTGGCATTAAGAGTAAAAATGTTGAAACTGAACTGCAAACGAGTATAAAAACTCCTATTTAAAGACCTTGAGTAAATCATTTATTACTTGTAGACTTGACTATGTATTGACATAGTATATTGGAATGAGCAACACTGATATCCCAAGACGCTTCTAGATGCTGGCAGCGTGTGTTTAGAATATAGAAAGAATATCATAAAAATATTTGCTCAGTATAAATTAAAAGAAAAATGAATATGTTGATCAGCATTAATAAATCAAAAATCAACATAGCAATAATACATACATACACAAACAATTTAATAAAAAATAATAATAACTATAGATATAAATAGAGAATCGAATAAATTAAAACAGCGTTCATGTCACAGACATGATAACAGACAGATTTTAGTTGGCACTGTGCAGAGATGAAACCAGCTTGTCTGCTCTTACTAGATGGCCTTTGGTTTCATTCCTGATCACCTCCAAGGTTTCAGCACTGTGACCCTACAGACACAACAATATGATCATAGTTATTATTAACATATTCTGGAATACTTAATACCTAAATATTAATTCTAAGTAAACATAAATCATAAGGTCTAAAAAACTTGGAAAGAAATGCGTCTGGACTTCTTTAAGTTGCTTGAAGACGTTTCACCTCTCATCCAAGAAGCTTCTTCAGTTCTAGGGTCAATTGGTGGAGAGTCCCAGATTTAAACCCTGTGGGAGTTTACCCCCCAAAAGGGAAAAAAGGACCCCCTAATGATCCACTACCTAATCACATGAGCCAAGGTGTGAAAACGGGTGTAGGTCACAATCAGCCAAGGTTTCAGGGGAGCTCATTGTAAAACCTAGCCCCACCCTATCATGTGATTTCCTAAGGTCAAATGGCCCAGGATGTGAGTGAGCGTTAAGGCGTCTGGGAAGGGATCTCAAAACTGGATTATAGATGGCAGACAGTTGGTGTCGTAAACCACCGCCTCTGTTCAAAGATGGTCACTCACAGTGGACATAGATGCCCTCCTTTACTCCTCTTTCAAACCATCTACATTCCAAAATGTGAACATTGGCAACCTCCACTGGACAAAGGTCTAAAGGACAAAGGTCACTCTTTCGAGGATGCCAGTGTTCACATATAACTGAAGCAGGTGCACGGCCAGAATTTTTTTTTTTTTTTTTAGAGGTGGCCATATGGGGGCCACGAAAAATATATGAGTGGTACACCAAAAACAGAACAGCGTAGGGGCACAGCAGAGGGGAGGGGGTGACGACGGGAAATTGTGAGAGACATACAAAGTGACACAATATGGTTGATAAAAAATGCATATCAAAGAATAAACAAGTTAATGTTTCTACTTATTGTCAAGTGTCGTCCTGTCTTGTGCTCACGTTTATTAAAATTATTACTGACATAGCTACATAGGACAGTCTTACCAAGGGAACCAGCCATGGAATTTTTGAAATTTTTGGCTACTTGATTTAATTCTATCTAAGGCAGGATATTTGTGCTATTGCCCATTTATATATTTACTTAATTTCTTTCATACTAATTTATTTCTGTGATTGTCAGTGATGGTCTTGTTTTCCCAGGAATTCTCTGCGTACAAGCAACGTTTTCGATCTGCACACTGACCAACGCGGTATTTTTCTACTGTCCAAATGAGCGATTTAATTACTTAAACGGAAAATCACCCAATACGTAAAGCTGCAGGTCTAATTGCACAGTAGGTATCTGTTGTGCCAGAAATGGGAAGTTCAAACATAAAGAAACTGAAAGTTAGTGAATGTGCGCGTGCACTGTTGCTATCATTCTTAAGAATCGACCTTTGATATTTCACCTTCTGAGGATTTAGAGTGATGAGTAGGTAACCTAGGAGTTCACCTTTACATTATAATGGGAAAATCTGAGCAGATTTTAACCC
Organism: Aulonocara stuartgranti; assembly: GCF_965226115.1. Classification (NCBI taxonomy): domain Eukaryota; kingdom Metazoa; phylum Chordata; class Actinopteri; order Cichliformes; family Cichlidae; genus Aulonocara; species Aulonocara stuartgranti. The sequence goes on along the minus strand of NC_138959.1, from coordinate 6,641,408 downwards.
TGAAATGGAAACAAACTTGCGCATTGTTCAAAGTTTACATTATAAAGGAATGCGTCTTTGTTTAGAGTCTTATTCTTCGTCTTCCAAGAAAAAAACCTATATGTGTGCATTGCTTGGTGTTTGTAATTTAGCACTCATTTAAGGTATCTAATTTGTCAGAAATTATCTTCTGAGCTTTGTGCTGGAAACTCAGCCCAGTAATACACGTTTTCAATATCGAACATCAAATAACTCAAATTACACCATCAGTTGTGAGTTTTAATTGTGATTTTTTTTTTTTTTTTTTAGGTATTCAGTTACACATGTCAATTGCCTGTAACCATTATAATGATGGCAATTAATCCTCAGTGTTTAAATTTTTGTTTGTCCTAACATTTGGGATATTTTATTTCCTTATGATACAAATTAAAATCCGTAATGTTCTCTGCATAGTGAAAGCCGTCATTCACCTTCGGGATTCACACAGCAGGTTATTTTGATTTGATTTGATTTTTATTGATTAGCATTCAAATATCTCAGTGAAAACAGAACAAAGATCTACCACAAAGCAAGAAAGCATGAGACAAGGCTAATCAAAAGGTATTGGCTGAAGCATTTGCTTATTACGCCAACCCTTTTCACAAAATATCTTTTTGCATGCAGCTCGAAGCAAATAATAAAACAAAGCAAAAACCAACCAACCAACCAACCAACCAACCAACCAACCAACCAACCAACCAACCAAACAAACAAACAAACAAACAAACAAACAAACAAACAAACAAACAAACAAACAAACAAACAAACAAACAAACAAACTTTCCACCTTAGATAAGTAACTACATCAAAGCAAAAGAATCAAGAGGGGTTTTTTTTGGGGGGGGGGTTGGAAAAAAATGGAAATGGAAAGCTATAAACGCGGCATTTCAGGTATTCTCCATCAGAACAAGAGGAAGCTCTTGCTTCATGCAAAAGCAATTAATACCTTTTGAAAAAATGATGATGTGGATATTTCCTTTGCTTGCCTGTTTCTCGCTTTGTTCACTGCAGGCTCCTCGTTGAGCTGCAAATGGATGGATCATAAATTCAGACAGCACAACGAAGAGACTTGATACCATGGTGAGTGCACATCTTTTAATATTCAGTCTAAATATTTAAAAGTGTACTGACTGTAATTTAGTTATTTAAACGTAGTGCCTGTTAACTCAAACATGATATGTCTCTGTATGTGATGCAGGCTAATAACTACACTAACACCACTGAAGTGGAGGTCACTGGTCTTCCCTAATCACCTGTACCGCCAGGTGTCCATATCATCAGTAAGTGAACCTCAGCTTTGACTTAATTAATTAATCAACGTATTTATTTATTTTCAGAGACAGTCATGTGAATACATAATCTGTGATTGCTCTCCTTCCAGGCTGAGGATAAACTGGCTTTCACAGTTCAGGTTCTGGAGGAGGTGGCTGCCCTGTTTGAGGAGGATAACAGCTCTGCATCATGGGAGGACAGCACAGTGAGGAACTTTCTCAATATTGTCAACAAACAGGCCGAAGAGCTTCACTCCTGTTTAAGTTCACTTTCAGTAACACCACTACTGAGATAACTGAGATCAATTATACTGCTTACATGGCTAAAACATATATTTAAATGACCATTTTTCCTTATTTAGATTGGGAGCCACAGTCACAAGAAGAAGAACTCACAGCTGTATTTCAAAAGACTTTCAGATGATGTCCTAAAGAAGAAGGTACGTCTTTAATGTTTTGACCAATTCTTTAATTAAACACCTCTGGCATGTTTTAATAGTGATAATGTTGTTGTGTCTGTAGGGTCACAGTGCAGAACCATGGGAGGTGATCAGGAGGTGATCATTAGCCCATCTATTAAGAGCAGAACCGCTGGCTTCATCTCTGCACACTGCCAACTAAAATCTCTGTCACATAAAGAATGTAAAATTTATTGCCTTTATTTATTTATTTATTTATCCATTGATTTTATGTATTAGTTGATTGGATTTGTATCTATTTTCAAATATGACCAACTGAAACTAACATTTTCTATAAATGTTTTGTCTGGAATTCAATAAAAAATAACTCTTATTTCCAATTAAATGTTTTCATTATTTTGATTCCTGGAAAACAAAATAACACAAAAGAATTAAAAATGTGTTTTTAATTTATATAGGTAAGTGTCCTTTGTAAGGAAGAGAGGAACCTGAGAGTCTTACTTCTAGTCTAGAGCAGTTTCTTTGTAGCTTCACACTGGTTTCAGTCTTCTCTGACTGACTGATCCTTTTCTATTGGCACTGATGGTTATTTTGCTTTGTTAGCCCCTCACACCTGTTGTGTACCTCAATTTCAAGAGGTTCACTATATACTCTACCTTTTGGGTATATTTTTAATTAATTTTATGGTGATGATGATGATAATAAAATGAAACCTAACCCATGCATTCCTTTACTGTAAGATGAAATCACAAGCATGGGAAGAACACCAAACCTTACTCAGAAGGACCATAGCTGGCCAGTGGATTCAAATTGGCCATCATTGTTGTGAGTCAACACATCTGCTTTGGATTTTGTTGGTCCAGTCAATAGGCATTATGAATAACTACAGAACCATGCTGCCCTTTTCCCCCCCTTTAAATTAGAATTCAAATTCAAGGTTCAAATCAAATCTGTTCTTCTTATTGTTTTCAAAAGTTGTCTTTTTTTGTTTTGTTTTATGGAATTATTGCTATTGGTTGCTGGAAAGCAAGTGTAAAAAAGAAAAGCCTTGAACTACTTGCAATATGAGAAAATGTGGCTCAATCACTTACAATTCATTGCTAATGACCTTTCCAAAAACATCTTGGAGTGAGGTTTTCCAGTTAAGCAGACAATATTCACAGCCACATCTTTAGCATAAAGGCATTTCTAAAGGCCCAAGTGTACTGTTGCTGCTGTCCTTGCAAACATCACAGAAGGAAGTCATGAAAGGCTCATTATTCCGCATTTCTATTAAGAAGCTACACCGAATGTCTGATGGAGTTTGCTACTACTAAAGTTGGTTCTTGAAGTTACTTCATTCATGCAATTATTCACTTTTTCAATCCCATTTGTCACTGAATTATTAGATTTTCAACCAGACATAATTCAATATAAGGTTACACAATATATATCAGAAAAACAACAACATAAAAATGTATTTTTTTTCATGTAAAAAAGTCAAAGTTATGGTTAATATTTAATAAGCCTTCAATTTATGAAAGCGATGACAAACAGCTTGAAATATCTAAACTATTGCATTTCAACAGTTTGTCTGCATGATTGCAGAGGATCTTCAAAGGCATTAAACCTTCAACATAAATAAAAAAAATTTGGTTAAATGTTGCACAGCATTCATAAAATCTGTATTAAAATAGCTGTGGCTGGGTGTGGTTTGTGGCGCGGCTGCAGGGGAGGCTGACACACATTGGAGCTCATCACGCCTGCCCCGGAAAAAACGTGCTGGCACCTGAGGTTGTTGTGGTGTGTGTGGGGTTGTAGCTGAAAAGTTGCAACTGAGTGTCGTAATAACCAGCAACCAAATAAAACTGTTAAAAGAGTGAACTGTGTAGTCGGGTCCGGGTCCAACTATTTTTGTAGTTTCTGTATTAAAAGAGCAGATCTGTCTTGGTGAATGATCAAATAGATATTTCTACACTAAACACTCACCATATTTTAGACATTTTTTTCTACTCATTATAAATAACGGCAACACCTTTTTGCTTCCTTTTGCAGCAATCTTCCCAAATCTTCCCATTAAAATGTGAAGGAGAATCCCCTTCTTTGGCTTACCTACTTCTAAAACTACATCCTAGAGAGGCAAATATCACTGATCGATTCCTATGAATGATCGTGACAGTGCAGTTACTCAGTCACTAACTCACTTTCAGTTTCTTCATACAGAAACTTCCTGTTTATGGCTCTATGGATACTATGCTTTTAGACCTCCAGGTTTTTCTATTACATAGTTCTCTATTTTACACGCCTGGTAATTAAGTTGGTGATTTGAACAATAGGAAAATACCACATTGCTAATTGTACATATCAAATCACCTGTACCCCCACAGAGTATGGAAAGAATTCCTATAAAGCCATGCCAAAAAAATAATAATACTGAAATAAATGAAATTTAATAATAAATATATAAATGCCCAATACTACAAATGTTCTGTAATATTAAATCAAGCAGTCAATAATTGTTTTTGATTTGATTGTTTTAATTTGTTTGATGTAAAGTCACCATATAAACACTTTATTTCTTTTATCAAGCTAACACATATACAGCCTATGATAAACAAAATAGTCAGTTATGAGTTGTATTTTTTGTCATGCTTTTTTTTGGTCTTTTCTAGATCTTCAGGTACATATGTTTCTTTTTTATCATTCTGATATTTTACCATGTTCTCCGTTCTTTTGTGTAATTATAGATTTAAAGCCAACATTTAACAATCTGCTCCATCAGAACACCAGGACACCTGAGGGTTTGCTTCATACAAAAGCAGTTTATAGCTTCTGAAAAAGCGATCAGCAGGATTCTCTTTGCTTGCCTGTTTCTCGCTCTGTCCACTGAAGGCTGCTCGCTAAGCTGCAGATGGATGGATCATAAATTCAGACAGAACAATGAAGAAACTCTAATTCTACTTGATACCATGGTGACTGTTTTACTATTGTTGTGTTTTACGTTTCAGTTTTGCTAAAGACTTTTTCAAAAGCCTCTTGGAGTTGTTGTCAGAACAGACTTGTGTGAACCATGCTATGATCATGTCTTTTACTGCTCTATAGAAAAACAAAAAGCTGGAAACGGCCGCAAAGTTGCTGAAACATCACAGTGGGAAATCATGAAAGAAGTTAAAAGCAACCAAAGGGCAAACAGAAAGAAAAGGTTCTATTGATTAAAAGGTCAAAGCAGGTCAAAATTTTCCCCTTTTTGTGCAGCTTTGATAAGAGCCTACAGAAAATGTCTGATGGCATTTACTGGTTCTTGAAGTCACTTGGTTCTCAAGTTTTTTTTTCACGTTTTCCAGCATGTTTGCCGTTGGGTTATTACAGTCTTGACCAGACATAATTTAATGAATAATTATAATAAATAAAAAATTACACACAACGTACTTTAGAAACAAAAAAACAAAGAAGAACCAAAGTTTAATATTTAATAACCCTTCAGAAAGCTTAAATATTAAGTATTAAATAATTATATCAACTGTTAAGTTTAATACATATTTATAATTATGTATATCTGTTAGCCCACACAGAGGAAAAAAAGAATCACTTATCCAAGCAGCTTGTAAATGAAAAAAAAGAAGAATATATTACAAAATTATAAGCTAAATGAAAAAATCCTTCTTGTAAGAATTAGAATAATGTAGATTTTTTTTCTTCAGATCATCATCTGCGAGTTTCTTGAAATGCATTTCTTTCTTCAAACACAGCTGTGTTATTATTCTCTGGCTCTCTTCCTCACCATGCCTTTTATTTTGTAATTTTGTAAAGTCTCAAGGGATGTTAATCTTCCCATGTTGCCACAAGTTTCACATATTCTAGGTAAAAGAAGGTGAAATATCACTGGCCGGTTCCTTTGAATGAATGCTGAATGGCAACAGTTGCAGAACCACAAAGCCACTTTTTATCGCTTCCTTTTTATGTCTCGTGTGGATACTGTGCAGTTTCATTTATTTATGAAGTATTAGTTTTCCACACAAGCAACTGAGTAATCATAAAAAAATCACATAGGTCAGCGTACAGTAAAGGGTTGTGCCCTAGTGGAAAAGTACCCAGGAATAAGAAAACAATTAACCAAACCAAACCATTAACAATCTGTGGAAATAATTCATGTGTAAATGCACAATACCCAAATTCAGCAGCTAACAAATCATTTTAATTGTATAATAGTCTAAATGTAATAAAGTTGGAATGATATTGTTGTAACACATTATATTTTTTTTATACCAAAACACAAGCTATTCCAGTGATAAAATCTGAAACTTTGAATTTATAATAAAAAGCTACTAAAGCTACTCAATGCCATCTAATAAGTTGGATTTTTGTTTAGTTTAAATATTTCAATATTGTGTTTGATGCTTTAAACACTTGATGAGTTTAATGCAGGATAACTGAACCAACACCACTGAAGTGGAGGAAAATATACCCTTCCCCAATCATCTGTACCGTCAGGCGTCCCCAGCTTTTACTTCTAAACCTACTTCTCTTCTTCTTCTTCTTCTTCTTCTTCTTCTTCTTCTTCTTCTTCTTCTTCTTCTTCTTCTTCTTCTTCTTTTAAACAAAATCACTGGATGTAATAAATACATTGACCTTTCCTTTTAAAAATTTCCTGAGCAGTGGTGTAAAAGTATCTGTTAGGTAGTCTGTGATTGTTCTTCCAGGTTGCAGGATTAACTGGATTTCGAATGCAATTCTCGAACTCACAAACTAATTTCTCATCATTGCTTAGCACACAAACTGACACAGGTTAACGTGACCACACAAGCAGAAGTTTAGATCGACTTTATTTTAAATCAGTATATAATAAAATGAATAAAAAATGAGTTAATTAAAGAAACTAAAAATGACGCTTTAAGTAATATAGGATCATAATGTAGTGGAAACGGTAAATAGACCTAACCTGAAATTTCGAGATCTGCTCCAGTGATCTAGACGAGTGTGATCTGGCATATTGGTGCAATAAGTCCGTCAGATAAAGAAGAGTTACTCTTCTTAAGGGTTACTTAAGTGTTTAAAAATGAGCTACAAAATTCACAAATGCTAATATTTTATTAATTCGTTAATATATGTACCAGTGAATATATGCTCACATTTGCATGACATCAGAACCACCTGCACTGGGGTATTAGTGTTGTTCATTCCAATATACAGTGAATTGCTTAATCAAATCTACAGGCGATAAATTACTCAGGGTCTTCAAAATGAGAGTTTTTATGCTTTTTTATAGTGGTCACAATTCAAGCTAGGCCGTATTTGTCCTGTACCGGTCCAGAAAATTTTGAAAATTGAAATTGTGGGTTTCAGTCAGGGTTACTGATCTCGTGTCTGCCTATACAATAGTAGTGTCTTTATTCATTATTTCTCAATTGAGATGAAAACATGGGCTAATCTTCCGATTAAGACGTGAAGCAGTTTTCCGTAGGTTACCTGGTTCACACAGGGAAGCCACAGGTTCAAGATAAAACAAGGCGAAATGTCACTCATCGGTTCGCGTTACGACACATTCCGCACAGTCATCAAGCCACTTTCAGTTTCTGAAAGTAAGAACTTCCCTTTTATAGCACACATGGACACTGTGCAATAGACCTGGAGCGTTAGGTAAAAGAAGCAACTGAGTAATTCCAACTGTGAAAAAAATACATTGTTCGTTGTTCAAACCGAAAACACTGTGTGCTGTGTGAAAAAAGATGCCGAAAAAAGGAAAAAAAAAACACAAACAAGTAATGCAAATTGATGAAATGTGCAGTACCAGCTTTTATTATAAATTACACAGATTTAAGTAAGGTGGCCGTTAATGAAATCTCATTGTATTTAATTATTTTTATTTTCGGGGTGTAAACTGGCGCTAAAATCGAGATAAATATTCAAGGAAGACGTAATTTTTTTCATATCACAACTTAACTATTTCAGAAACATGTAGAGGTAGCCTAATGGGGAAAAAAATCAGCTGTGAGATGTGTTTCTTGTTTTGTGTTTCACGTATTTAAGTTCATGTATTTATGTTTGGCAGGTAACTCGTAGTGACGTAAATTACTAAATTAACGAGGGTGATACCTTAGCTTGTTTAAAAACGCTGCCTATCCTCCACTGTGGAATATTTTCTTTGATTTGGATGCAAATTCTAATCTGAGATTTCCGACATTACAGCCTGTTGTACGTTGAGGCCTCAACCCGCTCACCTGCGGGTTTCCCAGGTATGGAAAATGAAATATGTTCGCTCTGCTATAAATGCAGCGCTGCAGGTCTGCTCCATCAGACATCCGAGAGTTTGCTTCATACAAAGGAAGTTTATACCTTTAAAAAATGATGAACAGGATTCTCTTTGCTTGCCTGTTTCTCGCTCTGTCCACTGAAAGCTCCTCGCTAAGCTGCAGATGGATGGATCATAAATTCAGACAGCACAACGAAGAAACTCTGAATCTAATTGATACCATGGTGAGTGTTTAATGCTTTAATATTAGTTAATTTGTTATTTTTCGTGAAAGAATTATTTCAATTTAGCATCTGATGACTAAAACACTCAATGTGTTTCAGGCTAAAAACTCCACTAACACCACTGAAGTGGAGGTCACTGTGGCCTTCCCTAATCACCTGTATCACCAGGTGTCCAAATCATCAGTAAGTGAACCTCAGCTTTTGCCTATTTATAGAAAAAAACATAATTTTCCCTTAGGACAGATTAATTTGGTCTTTTAAATCCACTCTTATTATTATTGAAGCATTTCTAAAGTGGTCTGTATTTGATCTTCTTCTTCTTCCAGGCTGAGGATAAACTGGCTTTCACAGTTCAGATTCTGGAGGAGGTGGCTGCCCTGTTTGAGGAGGATCACAGCTCTGCATCATGGGAGGACAGCACAGTGAGGAACTTGCTCAATATTGTCAACAAACAGGCTGAAGAGCTTCACTCCTGTGTAAGTTCACTTTCAGTTAGGTTTTTATTACATTCGAATATGATACTTTACATGACATGACATATTCTTAATTGTCATTTTGCTTGTAATTAAATTAGATTGGGAGCCACAGTCACAAGAAGAAAACCACAAAGCTGCGCATGTACTTTAAGAGACTCTCACATCATATCCTAAAGGAAATGGTAAGATCACATCATTCTCATTAATTTGGGTTTTAGATCAACCTTAAAGTAAATAGATATAATAACTTGTTTCAATAACAATAAGAATACTAATATTGGTATTTCTGTAGGGTCACAGTGCTGAAGCCTGGGAGGTGATCAGGAAAGAAACCAAAGCCCATCTAATGAGAGCAGAACAGCTGGCTTCATCTCTGCACACGGCCCAATAAAACCTGTCTCTTGTCATGTCTGTAATGACGGCTGTGTTAATTTAATTGCTTGTCTATTTATTTTATTTATTTATTTATTTATTTAGTTACTTGGTTATTTGTATATTTTTGTTTTGATTGTTTTTCTATGCTGATGAAGATTTAGGAATATTTTTTATCTTTATAATGAGCAAAATGAAAATTTTGTAAAATATATTTTACCAAATAAAAGAGTCTATCTTCTTACAAAGTGAATTTATTGTTTATATTACTTTTTAATATCAAAATGGTGAACTTGTAAGTTCCTTTAACCAGATTTCGATTGCAATTAAACTAAAAAATGAAAAACAAAACTCCACAGTGCTTGGAAGTTCACGAAAGTGGAATGAAAGTGTTCTTTAATGGGTTAAAAGGAAAGCCCATAATATAAGATGTAACTCTTCTGTCACTTAATCAATAAATTGACACGATTAAGACAGTTATTTCATGATGAAATAAACAAAAACGTGGGTAATGTTTTTCCAGCCTTTCTGTTTTACATTGATCCAGTTTGGGCCAAATTTTAACTGATGACCTCACATTTGGAATATTTTGACATAGAGAGGAGTTCATGGTCTATTCAGGGACTACAAGTTGTTCACGTCTTATGGCTGCAAAACAAGTCCTCTTGTATCTGTGCTAAAATACTTAATTTCAGATGTGATGCTGTGAAGTTTACTTTTTGTTAAATAATTATAAATACTGTCGTCTAAGCTTCCACTTAAATTATTTTACAACCTGAAAATGACCAAATTATTTATTTATTCTTTTATTTATTTTTAATGCTCGAATATGGAAAAACTTAGAATTGAAGAAGTATGTACCATTTTTCAGTTCTTTTATGCATGATATAGGTATATTTGTATAGGCATTGTGCTCATGTACTGCATCAGTCTAACTTTTACTTTGTGTGGGGTGGCTGAGGCTCAGGTGGTAGAGCAGATCAGCTACTGATCGGAAGGTTGGTGGTTCGATCCTTGGCTTCCCCAGTCTGCATGCCTTGGGCAAGATACTAACCCTGAGTTGCATTCATCGGAGTATGAATGTGTGTGAATGTAGTTTAGGTTGCACTTGAAGTGCTTGTATGAGTGGGTGTGAATGGGTGAATGAGGCATGTTGTATAGAGCGCTTTGAGTACCCCGGGAGAGTAGAAAAGTGCTATATAAGAATCAGTCCATTTACCAGATCAGGGGTGGTACCTCTGAGGTGGCAGTTAGTCGAACCTTGGACAATGCAGTTTACATCCTGATGGTGGAACACTGGACCAGCTCTTTATCCTCTTGAGGATACTTGAGGGTGCATGGGAGTTTGTCCAACCAGTCTACATGGGCTTTGTGGACCCGGAGAAGGCACTCGACCATGTCCGTCAGAGTGTCTTGTGGAAGGTACTTCAGGAGTATGGGCTGTTTGGCCCATTGCTATGGACCACTCAATTCTCATACAACCATTTCAGGAGCTTGGTCCGCATAGCCAGCAATGAGCAATAAGTCAGACTGGTTTCCGGTGGGTGATGGATTCCACCAGGGCCGCCCTTATCACCGGTTCTGTTCATAATTTGTATTTAGAGAATTTCTAGGTGTAGCCAAGTGGCAGAAGGCTCAGATGTTCTCTGAATCTCAGCTCTGCATTTCGTATATGATGTTGTTCTATTGCCTTCATCGGCTGATGACCTCCAGCTCGCACTGGAATGCTGCACAGCCAAATGTAATGAAGTGAATGAGAATAGCACCTCCAAATCTAAGGCCATGGTGCTCAGCCAGAAAAGGGTGGACTGTCCACTCGTGATCAGGGATGAGTTTGTGCCCCGAGTGGAGGAGTTTAAGTATCTTGGGGCCCTGTTCACGAGTGATGGGAGAAGGGGGAAGGACATTGACAGACAGATCAGTGCTGCGGCTGCTGTACTGGTCCATCAGGGTGAAGAGAGAGCTGAGTGTAAAGGCAAAGCTCTCAGTTTACTCGTCATACTTTATAAACCAAAAGAAACCAAACCAAAGAAAGTCTCTAAAGTGGTCTTGGTGCTCATACTCACTCCACATGAGGTATCAGTACTTCTACTTTCTATGTTATAAGAGCTTTTGTGAAGAATCAAAACAATCTTTCTATATAAATCTGGACAATGTGTCTAATGTTTGATTGCACTCATTAAAAATAAGTGCATAACCATTATTCTTGATATTTCAGGAACAGAAAAGTCAACAATTTCAATTTGTGTGATAAGAAAATATTTATTGACTTTAACATATCAAATAATATGTCTAGTTTATTTTATGGAAAATGTTCAGAAATCTAATAAATAAATGAATAAATAATACACAAATACTAAAAATAAATAATAGTGTCAATATTATGAATACAATAAATAAATTAAACCAATTAAGAAATACAAATACATTTTAAAAATTTATCCGAAAGACAAGTTTTAGTGGGCATTTCCCAGAGAGTTAACCAGGAATGCGCATTGACTCAGATGATCTTTTGTTATGTTCCTGATCGTCTCCCAGGCTTCAGCACTGTAACCCTACAGACAAAACAATATTATCATTATTAAAATACCAGCGGTGTAAAATCTGTCATAGCTAAATACTAAATACAGGCTCAGTAAAAAAAAATAATGCCGGCTTACATTTTTCTTTAGGATTTCATTTGAGAGTCTCTTGAAATACATTTCTGTCCGCCGTCGCACCTTCTGTGTCGTGTAACTGTGGCTTCCAATCTAAATAAATCAAGAGAAATAAAACAAAATATATTTAAATAAATCATTCACCACTTTAACTTATTCACAGTTGTCAGGTCTTTTACACAAGAGAGACTGAATTCATTGTAAAATTACAAAAACAAATGAAAGTGAACTTACACAAGAGCGAAGCTCTTCAGCCTGTTTGTTCACAATATTGAGAAAGTTCTCCACTGTGTTCTCCTCCCATGAGGCAGAGCTGTGATCCTCCTCAAACAGGGCAGCCACCTCCTCCAGAATCTGAACTATGAAAGCCAGTTTATCCTCATCCTAGAAGAAGAAGAAGACGAAGATGAAGAAGAAGAGATCATACTTCTTTAAAACTTCAAGATGGCTGAATAGTCAAAGAACAAGAATCCACACAGCTATGAGAAATTTCCCAGGGACCGAAAATCTTTGTTTGCACAGGAACAAATGTTTGAAAATAACATTGTTGTGTTTTGTCTTTGAATTATACATTTTTATGCACAGGAGTTATGACAGAGTCGTGATAAGAGACAACTCCCTTGGCTCTGTGGGAGAGAATCCCTTCGACCCTTTCATAGCTGAACAGTCTATATATAGGTAAAGACAAACTTTTGTGGATTTGCAATCACTCCATTCTTTCATTAAAAAAGAAACAACTTTATGTAAAAAGCTGGGGATGACTTACTGTTGCTTTGGACTTCTGGTGATACAGTTGATTAGGGAAAGCCACTGTGTGCTCAATTTCAGCATCCTTAGTGGTGTTAGTAATCTGCATCACACACAAAACACGCACACACATCATATCCATGGAACTAATCAAACTATTTAAATCAATACCATGTTAAACATTATGCAAAGAAGTGCACTCACCATCATATCAAGGAAACCCAAAGCTCTCTTGTTGTACACATGGAATTGATGGTTTATGTCGTCTTGATCTTTTACAATCCATTTGCAACCTAGCAAAGAGCCCGTACTGTACATCCCGAGAAACAGGCAAGCGATGAAAATCCTGCTGATCATTTTTGAAAAATGTAGAAATTTCCTTAGTGTGAAGCAAATTCTCAGGTCTCCTGGTGTTCTGATGGAGCAAACCTCAGGCGCTTCATTTATAGCAAAGCCCAAGGACACACCTATTTCATTTTCTAATCAGCTGGATAATCGTCTCAAAAGTAAAAACATAGCAGATTTATGTCATCCTTTTAAGATTTAATATCTGTTCTTTCATTTATAGAGAGCGCAAGATTTCGTTTTCTAACTCTATCAAGTAGAAACTAGAAAAACGTGAACCAGAAAAAAGATTTATGTCATTATTTTTTTTAGCTTGTGTTTGTGTTTTTTTTTTTGTTGTTGTTGTTGTTGTTTTTTATGATAATTGTGTCATATAAAGACAGTGTTGTACAAAAATTGGCTATGATATAACAAAAACTGAGGCAGCAGCACCATGAGATGACGTCAAGTTACCACATAAAAGCATAAAAACACAAATCTCCACCTCTATGTCAATCTCTTAATACTTGCGATTAACATGAAACCTTTAGGCGATTTTAAAGTAAACGTAGAACAACAGTCGTTTAATTAGTTTAATTAGTTTAATTAGTTCAATTAGTTTAAATGTAATTTAATTACTGTCAAGTAAAAGTTTATTTATCCGAAATCTGTTTTTACTTCTTGATTTTAATCTTGGAAAATTGAAGATAGGAGATTTACAGCAATGTTTTTCAGGGAGTCTTTACTTTCTTGGCAGTTTGCAAGACATTAAGGTAGCTAAAATTTTAAAAAAAAAATAGTTTTAGTTTTTTAACCTTCAGCTGGTTTCAAGTAAACCTCGGATAATGGTCGTTTAATATATGTGTATTTTAATTACCGTCATGTAAAAGTATATTCATCTCAATTCTTTCTTACATTATTTTATCTTGGAAAATTGAAGGTTGGAGATTTACAGTAATTATTTTCAGGCAGTAGTATTCACCTTCTTTGCGGGTTGCAAGCAGTAGCGGTTTTTGATATCAGCATCGTGGTGGGGGGCGGATTCACGGGCATCGGCAAATATAAATAAATAAATAAATTGCTCGTACTCATGCTGCCCAGACATCAGCCAGCGCGTATTGGGAATGGCATAGGCACCATCGGTTTTCTATCGCCCATTTGCTGGGAGTAAGGGCGCCCTCCGTTTGCGAGGTGCGCCTGCTTCTTGTGGCACAGGGAGGAGAGGGCGGGGCGGCGGGGGATTCTTTGGCTGGTTGGATAGCATCTAATAACCAACTCGCAAAATAAAACAATAAAAAAACCAACAAACACCAAACACGAGACATCATGATACTGACTTATCATTCTAATTCTATACGCGAAAAGTGAGCGCGAGAGCCCTCGGTGCACCTGCTTGCTGCTGAAGTCAAAGTAAACTTTATTGTCATCTCCGCTATATACAGTCCGGTATATAGAGAGACGAAACGCCGAGCCTCCAGTTACAGCAGTGCAAGTAAACGAACAACAAATATAAGAAGAGTAAGAAAATAAATACACACTTTAGGACTCGGGGTAAAGGGATCAATAACAATTTAAAATTTATAATTTACAGTTTGATGATCTGTCTGTGAAGGTTCTCAGTCATCCAGGTCATCGTAGTCAAAGGAGCTTGCAAAGAAAAGCGTCTGGACTTCTTTAAGTTACTTGAAGACGTTTCACCTCTCATCCGAGAAGCTTCTTCAGTTCTAAGGTCAAATGGTGGAGAGTCCCAGATATTAGTGGGAGTATCCGCCCACAGAGGGACAAAAGGACCCCCTGATGATCCTCTAATCGTCTGAGCCAAGGTGTGAAACTGGGTGTGGGTCCCAATCAGCCAGAGTTTCGGGTGAGTTCATTGTGAAACCTGGCCGTAAACCACCGCCTCTGTTCAAAGATGGTCGCTCACAGTGGACATATATGGCTTCTTTCACTCCTCTTTCAAACCATCTGTCCTCTCTGTCCAAAATGTGAACATTGGCATCCTCGAAAGAGTGTCCTTTATCCTTAAGATGCAGATGGACTGCTGAGTCTTGTCCTGTGGAGGTGGCTCTTCTGTGTTGTGCCATGCGCTTGTGAAGTGGCTGTTTGGTCTCTCTTCGATAATCTTTAATCCTACAACTTGCATAGTTCCCATTTCTGTATAACTGTATATCTCAGATTCTGTAAAGTTATTTATTTCATATTCTGTATAGTTTTTCATATTTATATCCTGTTCATAGCCTGTACATACCTTGTACTCACTACAGCCTGTACATACAGCCTGTCGACAGGGGAGGGGGGCCGGCTGCTTCCAAATAGAGCACATTTCATTCATAAAGATGTAAATCCAAGCCCATATGTATTCATGATTTGAATCCTGGGTTGTGTGAAATCCCAGAAATACACCTTAGACAAAGTGAATCTGCGAACTAGGTGTAGGTCTATTAGGTTATATTGTGGCGATTGTCGAGTTGGGGAATTTGTGTTCATACTGGAGTGCAAAATTAAAACCAATGGAAGATGAACAAGAACAGTTCAAAGCCATCAGGTGCTCAGTTTAGAAAAAATAGAAAAGAAGAGGAGGAGAAACGAGCAAAAGATACAGGTAAGCAGATGTGTCATTGGATAATGGCAGGTCATCCTGAAACAATCAGAATCAGAATACTTCATTAATCCCTAAGGAAATAATGTGGGTTACAGTTGCTCCAAAGAGAAATGGTAAAAATAGTAACAGTAACAGACTAAACTCCAAACAATACATTATGTTACAGATTTTAATATTAATTAGTCATTGTCAATTGTTGATTCGTCCTGTTCTCATTGTATGACGAATTATGATGGCTGTTTGGTAGCCGTTTGCATACAATGCATACACTCTCTCTCTTCATATGTGTGTATGTGTGTTTCTCTGGTGAAATTCAGTATGGTTCCGTCCAACAATTTTATGTTAATGTACAATTCTTAATATTTTTTTTGTGTGTGTGTGTGGGGGGGGGGGGGGGGGGGCTCCAGAGGGAGTGTTCGCCCGGGGCGCCAAACAGGCTAGGACCGCCACTGGTTGCAAGACATTAATGGCAGTTTAAAAAAGAATGTTAAAAAATGAAAACAGTCAACGTCGAACACATTTCGTTACTTATGATGAAATAAAATGAAAGCGGATGTGCGCCAAACGTCAGTGACGCTCCTTACGCACGTTTGCTTTCATTTAGGGTTGTAGGGTTGATTACAGGAGAGAAGAAAAGAGTATAGAGTGATTTAAGTTTATGTTTTTTCAGGTTCTGAAATATATAAAAAGCCAAATATACAGGTCATATAAGTTGCAGAGTGTGTTATGAAAAGTCTTTAGCAGGGCAGGAGCTGTGAACGGAGAACAGAAAGTCTGTGGCGTCTACAACAATATGTAACAGAGCACTAAGGTGTCAAATAAAATGTCAAAGAGATAAATGTATAATTTATTTATTTATTCCATCAATTAAACATACATTTCCCATTCATTCCCAAACAGGACTCAAAACATATTTTACTAATATTCCAGCTGCACATTAAACCTATCAAACCAAAGGTGCGAGCAAATAACACTACACTGCACTACACTAAACCCAGTTTAGAGACACTGCAATCAATTTATCACTGGGCACGCACTGCAAACAGTTCTGGTCTCAGCACAGCTGGGAATATGCGGTATGGGTGACCTGCAGTCTGGATTTATAAAAGGGAAGTGGCACAAATTAATAAACGAAAGGATAAAGATAACAACGAGAGAGGTTAGTCCGCTCTTCATTCATAACAGTCTTTACGGCTGGACGGACTAACCAAAGGAAATTACAAATCAACCAAAAGAACAACTAAAAATTAACTGCAGAGGAATCACAACAACAGAATATTGATCGATTTCCCCGTGCGCTGTCGATCTACAGCTTGAACACCATTAAAACTTGTCGTCACACGAACAACATACCCACTCGCACCAGAGTGAGTTAATTGTCTCTGGAACTTCCTCACCGAGGAGCGCTGACCTCACCTCACACACCTACTACCTTTTCAAAGTTCCTCTGCCAATCACACAGCAGAAAGCAGCAAACTGCCAGGTGACACTTGTTCCAAGTAGAAACTCTACGCCGCCTATAGGTGATACTCGTAAACTACAGCTTCCACTTTGGGTATTTTTTTTCTCTTTACCGAGGAAAATGAAAGCGGCTGCCACGTGAGTGAAGAATGGGCGTAGGTATGAATGAGCAGGTGTATTTACCTTGGTTCATTGCATCATTGCGTCATTTCATGTGGCCTGCATTTAGCTTTTTTAGCAGTTTCTTCATTATTAAGCAGCTTGCACTTCTGCTGTAAATCAGTTGTGATGTATTTGTGTTAACCTCATGTAACCGGTAGTGGAGGTCAAACCAGGAGTATTTATCTGCTCCGATTCTGAATGAGTCTGAAATAATAATAACTGAAAAAAGCCCCCCTCAGCAAAACAAAACAAACAAACAAGAAAAGCAATCCAGCACATGTAGTACTTGCAATGACGTTATCGTTAACATATATCTGACCTGTGATCTGATCACTTTTGTTTCATCACCTGTTCATGCATGTGGGTCCACCGTCTGCCTGCCACATGCCCGTTTCTTGACAATAATAGATGAAAATGTCCTCAAAGCAGCATTAATATCCCTGTAACACGTTACCTGTTTAGTATCAAAACGTAAGCCTATACACGATTTGGTTACAAATGAAATCATCAGTCGTGAGTTGAGTTTGTCGTCATGTTTCTTAGGTGTTCAAATGGATGTGTATGTCCACGAATCCTCATAATGAGGTCAAACCCTCATACATCATGATATCTTATCTTCTTTAAGATATATTGTTAAGTGTGGGATTTTTTTTTCTATAGACGGAAATTTAAATCCCACGTGTACGACATTACAGCTTGTTGTACCTGCGGGTTTCCCAGGTATATAGAAAATGAAATATTTTCGCTCTGCTATAAATGCGGCGCTGCAGGTCTGCTCCATCAGAACACCGGGAGACATCCGAGTTTGCTTCATACAAAGGAAGTTTATACCTTTAAAAAAATGATGAACAGGATTCTCTTTGCTTGCCTGTTTCTCACTCTGTCCACTGAAAGCTCCTCGCTAAGCTGCAGATGGATGGATCATAAATTCAGACAGCACAACGAAGAAACTCTGAATCTGCTTGATACCATGGTGAGTGTTTTAATGTTTTAATATTAGTTGATTCGTTATTTAAATAGTTTTAGAATTATTTCACTTGAGCATCTGATGACTAAAACATTCAATGTGTTGCAGGCTAAAAACGCCACTAACACCACTGAAGTGGAGGTCACTGTGGCCTTCCCTAATCACCTGTACCACCAGGTGTCCAAATCATCAGTAAGTGAACCTCAGCTTTTGCCTATTTATAGAAAAAAACATAATTTTCCCTTAGGACAGATTAATTTTGTCTTTTAAATCCACTCTTATTATTATTGAAGCATTTCTAAAGTGGTCTGTATTTGATCTTCTTCTTCTTCCAGGCTGAGGATAAACTGGCTTTCACAGTTCAGATTCTGGAGGAGGTGGCTGCCCTGTTTGAGGAGGATCACAGCTCTGCATCATGGGAGGACAGCACAGTGAGGAACTTGCTCAATATTGTCAACAAACAGGCTGAAGAGCTTCGCTCCTGTGTAAGTTCACTTTCAGTTAGGTTTTTATTACATTCAAATACTTTATATGACATGACATATTCTTAATTGTCGTTTTGCTTGTAATTAAATTAGATTGGGAGCCACAGTCACAAGAAGAAAACCACAAAGCTGCACATGTACTTTAAGAGACTCTCACATCATATCCTAAAGGAAATGGTAAGATCACATCATTCTCATTAATTTGGGGTTTAGATCATCCTTAAGATAAATAGATATAATAACTTGTTTCAATAACAATAAGAATACTAATATTGGTATTTCTGTAGGGTCACAGTGCTGAAGCCTGGGAGGTGATCAGGAAAGAAACCAAAGCCCATCTAATGAGAGCAGAACAGCTGGCTTCATCTCTGCACACGGCCCAATAAAACCTGTCTCTTGTCATGTCTGTAATGACGGCTGTGTTAATTTAATTGCTTGTCTATTTATTTTATTTATTTATTTAGTTACTTGGTTATTTGTATATTTTTGTTTTGATTGTTTTTCTATGCTGATGAAGATTTAGGAATATTTTTTTATCTTTATAATGAGCAAAATGAAAATTTTGTAAAATATATTTTACCAAATAAAAGAATCTATCTTCTTACAAAGTGAATTTATTGTTTATATTACTTTTTAATATCAAAATGGTGAACTTGTAAGTTCCTTTAACCAGATTTCGATTGCAATTAAACTAAAAAATGAAAAACAAAACTCCACAGTGCTTGGAAGTTCACGAAAGTGGAATGAAAGTGTTCTTTAATGGGTTAAAAGGAAAGCCCATAATATAAGATGTAACTCTTCTGTCACTTAATCAATAAATTGACACGATTAAGACAGTTATTTCATGATGAAATAAACAAAAACGTGGGTAATGTTTTTCCAGCCTTTCTGTTTTACATTGATCCAGTTTGGGCCAAATTTTAACTGATGGCCTCACATTTGGAATATTTTGACATAGAGAGGAGTTCATGGTCTCCTCAGGGACTACAAGTTGTTCACGTCTTATGGCTGCAAAACAAGTCCTCTTGTATCTGCGCTAATATACTTAATTTCAGATGTGATGCTGTGAAGTTTACTTTTTGTTAAATAATTATAAATACTGTCGTCTAAGCTTCCACTTAAATTATTTTACAACCTGAAAATGACCAAATTATTTATTTATTCTTTTATTTATTTTTAATGCTCGAATATGGAAAAACTTAGAATTGAAGAAGTATGTACCATTTTTCAGTTCTTTTATGCATGATATAGGTATATTTGTATAGGCATTGTGCTCATGTACTGCATCATCACCCCACTTTGTGTGGGGTGGCTGAGGCTCAGGTGGTAGAACAGATCAGCTACTGATCGGAAGGTTGGTGGTTCGATCCTTGGCTTCCCCAGTCTGGATGCCTTGGGCAAGATACTAACCCTGAGTTGCATTCATCGGAGTATGAATGTGTGTGAATGTAGTTTAGGTTGCACTTGAAGTGCTTGTATGAGTGGGTGTGAATGGGTGAATGAGGCATGTTGTATAGAGCGCTTTGAGTACCCCGGGAGAGTAGAAAAGTGCTATATAAGAATCAGTCCATTTACCAGATCAGGGGTGGTACCTCTGAGGTGGCAGTTAGTCGAACCTTGGACAATGCAGTTTACATCCTGATGGTGGAACACTGGACCAGCTCTTTATCCTCTTGAGGATACTTGAGGGTGCATGGGAGTTTGTCCAACCAGTCTACATGGGCTTTGTGGACCCGGAGAAGGCACTCGACCATGTCCGTCAGAGTGTCTTGTGGAAGGTACTTCAGGAGTATGGGCTGTTTGGCCCATTGCTATGGACCACTCAATTCTCATACAACCATTTCAGGAGCTTGGTCCGCATAGCCAGCAATGAGCAATAAGTCAGACTGGTTTCCGGTGGGTGATGGATTCCACCAGGGCCGCCCTTGTCACCGGTTCTGTTCATAATTTGTATTTAGAGAATTTCTAGGTGTAGCCAAGTGGCAGAAGGCTCAGATGTTCTCTGAATCTCAGCTCTGCATTTCGTATATGATGTTGTTCTATTGCCTTCATCGGCTGATGACCTCCAGCTCGCACTGGAATGCTGCACAGCCAAATGTAATGAAGTGAATGAGAATAGCACCTCCAAATCTAAGGCCATGGTGCTCAGCCAGAAAAGGGTGGACTGTCCACTCGTGATCAGGGATGAGTTTGTGCCCCGAGTGGAGGAGTTTAAGTATCTTGGGGTCCTGTTCACGAGTGATGGGAGAAGGGGGAAGGACATTGACAGACAGATCAGTGCTGCGGCTGCTGTACTGGTCCATCAGGGTGAAGAGAGAGCTGAGTGTAAAGGCAAAGCTCTCAGTTTACTCGTCATACTTTATAAACCAAAAGAAACCAAACCAAAGAAAGTCCCTAAAGTGGTCTTGGTGCTCATACTCACTCCACATGAGGTATCAGTACTTCTACTTTCTATGTTGTAAGAGCTTTTGTGAAGAATCAAAACAATCTTTCTATATAAATCTGGACAATGTGTCTAATGTTTGATTGCACTCATTAAAAATAAGTGCATAACCATTATTCTTGATATTTCAGGAACAGAAAAGTCAACAATTTCAATTTGTGTGATAAGAAAATATTTATTGACTTTAACATATCAAATAATATGTCTAGTTTACTTTATGGAAAATTTTCAGAAATCTAATAAATAAATGAATAAATAATACAAAAATAAATACTAGTGTCAATATTATGAATACAATAAATAAATTAAACCAATTAAGAAATACAAATACATTTTAAAAATTTATCCGAAAGACGAGTTTTAGTGGGCATTTCCCAGAGACTTAACCAGGGATGCGCATTGACTCAGATGGTCTTCTGTAAATATATTTTACAAAATTTTCATTTTGCTCATTATAAAGATAAAAAATATTCCTAAATCTTCATCAGCATAGAAAAACAATCAAAACAAAAATATACAAATAACCAAGTAACTAAATAAATAAATAAATAAATTAAATAAATAGACAAGCAATTAAATTAACACAGCCGTCATTACAGACATGACAAGAGACAGGTTTTATTGGGCCGTGTGCAGAGATGAAGCCAGCTGTTCTGCTCTCATTAGATGGGCTTTGGCTTCTTTCCTGATCACCTCCCAGGCTTCAGCACTGTAACCCTACAGACAAAACAATATTATCATTATTAAAATACCAGCGGTGTAAAATCTGTCATATTGAAATACAGGTTTAGTAAAAATAATGCAGACTTACATTGGCCTTTAGGATTTCATTTGAGAGACTCGTGAAATGCGTCAGCTGTGTCGTGTTGCTGTGGCTTCCAACCTAAATAACCCACAAGGAAAGAACAAAATATATTTGAATACATCATTCACCACTTTAACTTATTCACATTTGTCAGAGACTGATAAAATATATATAATAGAGACTGAATTCATTGTAAAATTTAAAAAAAAAATGCAATATCATTGTTCATTGTAATGAAAGTGAGCTTACACAGGAGTTAAGCTCTTCAGCCATTTTGTCGACAATACTGAGAAAGTTCTCCACTGTGTTCTTCTCCCATGGTGCAGAACTGCGATCCTTCTCAACCAGGGCAAACAGCTCCTTCAGAATCTGAACTATGAAAGCCAGTTTATCCTCATCCTAGAAGAAGAAGAAGATGAAGATGATGAAGAAGAGATCACTATAGGAATACTTCTTTAAAACTTCAAGATGAATAGTCAAAGAACAAGAATTCACACAGCTATGAGAAATTTCCCAGGGACCGAAAATCTTTGTTTGCACAGGAACAAATGTTTGAAAATAACATTGTTGTGTTTTGTCTTTGAATTATACATTTTTATGCACAGGAGTTATGACAGAGTCGTGATAAGAGACAACTCCCTTGGCTCTGTGGGAGAGAATCCCTTCGACCCTTTCATAGCTGAACAGTCTATATATAGGTAAAGACAAACTTTTGTGGATTTGCAATCACTCCATTCTTTCATTAAAAAAGAAACAACTTTATGTAAAAAGCTGGGGATGACTTACTGTTGCTTTGGACTTCTGGTGATACAGTTGATTAGGGAAAGCCACTGTGTGCTCAATTTCAGCATCCTTAGTGGTGTTAGTAATCTGCATCACACACAAAACACGCACACACATCATATCCATGGAACTAATCAAACTATTTAAATCAATACCATGTTAAACATTATGCAAAGAAGTGCACTCACCATCATATCAAGGAAACCCAAAGCTCTCTTGTTGTACACATGGAATTGATGTTTTATGTCGTCTCGATCATTTACAATCCATTTGCAACCTAGCAAAGAGCCCGTACTGTACATCCCGAGAAACAGGCAAGCGATGAAAATCCTGCTGATCATTTTTGAAAAATGTAGAAATTTCCTTAGTGTGAAGCAAATTCTCAGGTCTCCTGGTGTTCTGATGGAGCAAACCTCAGGCGCTTCATTTATAGCAAAGCCCAAGGACACACCTATTTCATTTTCTAATCAGCTGGATAATCGTCTCAAAAGTAAAAACATAGCAGATTTATGTCATCCTTTTAAGATTTAATATCTGTTCTTTCATTTATAGAGAGTGCAAGATTTCGTTTTCTAACTCTATCAAGTAGAAACTAGAAAAACGTGAACCAGAAAAAAGATTTATGTCATTATTTTTTTTAGCTTGTGTTTGTGTTTTTTTTTTTTTGTTGTTGTTGTTGTTGTTGTTTTTTATGATAATTGTGTCATATAAAGACAGTGTTGTACAAAAATTGGCTATGATATAACAAAAACTGAGGCAGCAGCACCATGAGATGACGTCAAGTTACCACATAAAAGCATAAAAACACAAATCTCCACCTCTATGTCAATCTCTTAATACTTGCGATTAACATGAAACCTTTAGGCGATTTTAAAGTAAACGTAGAACAACAGTCGTTTAATTAGTTTAATTAGTTTAATTAGTTCAATTAGTTTAAATGTAATTTAATTACTGTCAAGTAAAAGTTTATTTATCCGAAATCTGTTTTTACTTCTTGATTTTAATCTTGGAAAATTGAAGATAGGAGATTTACAGCAATGTTTTTCAGGGAGTCTTTACTTTCTTGGCAGTTTGCAAGACATTAAGGTAGCTAAAATTTTAAAAAAAAAATAGTTTTAGTTTTTTAACCTTCAGCTGGTTTCAAGTAAACCTCGGATAATGGTCGTTTAATATATGTGTATTTTAATTACCGTCATGTAAAAGTATATTCATCTCAATTCTTTCTTACATTATTTTATCTTGGAAAATTGAAGGTTGGAGATTTACAGTAATTATTTTCAGGCAGTAGTATTCACCTTCTTTGCGGGTTGCAAGCAGTAGCGGTTTTTGATATCAGCATCGTGGTGGGGGGCGGATTCACGGGCATCGGCAAATATAAATAAATAAATAAATTGCTCGTACTCATGCTGCCCAGACATCAGCCAGCGCGTATTGGGAATGGCATAGGCACCATCGGTTTTCTATCGCCCATTTGCTGGGAGTAAGGGCGCCCTCCGTTTGCGAGGTGCGCCTGCTTCTTGTGGCACAGGGAGGAGAGGGCGGGGCGGCGGGGGATTCTTTGGCTGGTTGGATAGCATCTAATAACCAACTCGCAAAATAAAACAATAAAAAAACCAACAAACACCAAACACGAGACATCATGATACTGACTTATCATTCTAATTCTATACGCGAAAAGTGAGCGCGAGAGCCCTCGGTGCGCCTGCTTGCTGCTGAAGTCAAAGTAAACTTTATTGTCATCTCCGCTATATACAGTCCAGTATATAGGGAGACGAAACGCCGAGCCTCCAGTTACAGCAGTGCAAGTAAACGAACAACAAATATAAGAAGAGTAAGAAAATAAATACACACTTTAGGACTCGGGGTAAAGGGATCAATAACAATTTAAAATTTATAATTTACAGTTTGATGATCTGTCTGTGAAGGTTCTCAGTCATCCAGGTCATCGTAGTCAAAGGAGCTTGCAAAGAAAAGCGTCTGGACTTCTTTAAGTTACTTGAAGACGTTTCACCTCTCATCCGAGAAGCTTCTTCAGTTCTAAGGTCAAATGGTGGAGAGTCCCAGATATAAACCCCCCACAGAGGGACAAAAGGACCCCCTGATGATCCTCTAATCGCCTGAGCCAAGGTGGGAAACTGGGTGTGGGTCCCAATCAGCCAGAGTTTCGGGTGAGTTCATTGTGAAACCTGGCCCCACCTTATCATGCGAATTCCTGAGGTCAGATGGCCCAGGATGTGAGTGGGCGTTAAGGCGTCTGGGAAGGGATCTCAAAACTGGATTATAGATGGCAGAGAGTTGGTGTCGTAAACCACCGCCTCTGTTCAAAGATGGTCGCTCACAGTGGACATAGATGGCTTCTTTCACTCCTCTTTCAAACCATCTGTCCTCTCTGTCCAAAATGTGAACATTGGCATCCTCGAAAGAGTGTCCTTTATCCCTAAGATGCAGATGGACTGCTGAGTCTTGTCCTGTGGAGGTGGCTCTTCTGTGTTGTACCATGCGCTTGTGAAGTGGCTGTTTGGTCTCTCCAATGTAGAGGTCTGGGCATTCCTCGCTGCACTGTACAGCATACACCACATTGTTAAGTCTGTGTTTTGGCGTTTTGTCTTTCGGGTGAACCAGTTTTTGTCTGAGCGTGTTGCTGGGTCTGAAATACACTGGGATGTCGTGCTTGGAGAAAACTCTCCTGAGTTTTTCTGATACACCGGCTACATAGGGGATGACAATGTTGTTGCGTCTGTCTTTCTTATCCTCCCTCGCTGGTGTCTGATCTTCTTTTCTGTGCCTCTTTGCTGACTTTAAGAACGCCCAGTTAGGATAGCCGCACGTTTTGAGTGCTTCCTTTACATGTGTGTGTTCCTTCTTTTTTCCTTCAGGCTTAGAGGGAACATGTTCTGCCCGGTGGTGTAGGGTCCTAATTACTCCAAGTTTGTGTTCCAGAGGGTGATGGGAGTCGAACAGGAGGTACTGGTCCGTGTGTGTGGGCTTCCGGTAAACTTCGATGTTGAGGTTGCCATTCTCTTCAATGTGCACAGCGCAGTCCAGGAAAGGCAAACAGTTATCCTTTGTGTCTTCCCTGGTGAACTTTGAAGTTTGATGATCTCACACACAGCCTGTCGACAGGGGAGGGGGGCCGGCTGCTTCCAAATAGAGCACATTTCATTCATAAAGATGTAAATCCAAGCCCATATGTATTCATGATTTGAATCCTGGGTTGTGTGAAATCCCAGAAATACACCTTAGACAAAGTGAATCTGCGAACTAGGTGTAGGTCTATTAGGTTATATTGTGGCGATCGTTGAGTTGGGGAATTTGTGTTCATACTGGAGTGCAAAATTAAAACCAATGGAAGATGGACAAGAACAGTTCAAAGCCATCAGGTGCTCAGTTTAGAAAAAATAGAAAAGAAGAGGAGGAGAAACGAGCAAAAGATACAGGTAAACAGATGTGTCATTGGATAATGGCAGGTCATCCTGAAACAATCAGAATCAGAATACTTCATTCCCTAAGGAAATAATGTGGGTTACAGTTGCTCCAAAGAGAAATGGTAAAAATAGTCCTGTTCTCATTGTATGACGAATTATGATGGCTGTTTGGTCGCCGTTTGCATACAATGCATACTCTCTCTCTCTTCATATGTATGTATGTGTGTGTGTGTGTGTGTGTGTGTGTGTGTGTGTGTGTGTTTCTCTGGCGAAATTCAGTATGGTTCCGTCCAACAGTTTTATGTTACTGTACAATTCCTAATATGTTTTGTGTGTGTGTGTGTGTGTGTGTGGGGGGGGGGGGGGGGGGGGGGGGGGCTCCAGAGGGAGTGTTCGCCCGGGGCGCCAAACAGGCTAGGACCGCCACTGGTTGCAAGACATTAATGGCAGTTTAAAAAAAATGTTAAAAAATGAAAACAGTCAACGTCGAACACATTTCGTTACTTATGATGAAATAAAATGAAAGCGGATGTGCGCCAAACGTCAGTGACGCTCCTTACGCACGTTTGTTTTCATTTTCAAGTAGGGTTGATTACAGGAGAGAAGAAAAGAGTATAGAGTGATTTAAGTTTATGTTTTTTCAGGTTCTGAAATATATAAAAAGCCAAATATACAGGTCATATAAGTTGCAGAGTGTGTTATGAAAAGTCTTTAGCAGGGCAGGAGCTGTGAACGGAGAACAGAAAGTCTGTGGCGTCTACAACAATATGTAACAGAGCACTAAGGTGTCAAATAAAATGTCAAAGAGATAAATGTATAATTTATTTATTTATTCCATCAATTAAACATACATTTCCCATTCATTCCCAAACAGGACTCAAAACATATTTTACTAATATTCCAGCTGCACATTAAACCTATCAAACCAAAGGTGCGAGCAAATAACACTACACTGCACTACACTAAACCCAGTTTAGAGACACTGCAATCAATTTACCACTGGGCACGCACTGCAAACAGTTCTGGTCTCAGCACAGCTGGGAATCAGCGGTATGCGTAACCTGCAGTCTGGATTTATAAAAGGGAAGTGGCACAAATTAATAAACGAAAAGATAAAAACGAGAGAGGTTAGTCCGCTCTTCATTCATAACAGTCTTTACGGCTGGACGGACTAACCAAAGGAAATTACAAATCAACCAAAAAGAAACATTAACTGCAGAGGCATCACAACAACAGAATATTGATCGCGCGCTGTCGATCTACAGCTTGAACACCATTAAAACGTCACACGAACAACATACCCACTCGCACCAGAGTGAGTTAATTGTCTCTGGAACTTCCTCACCGAGGAGCGCTGACCTCACCTCACACACCTATTAACTTTCAAAGTTCCTCTGCCAATCACACGGCAGAAAGCAGCAAACTGCCAGGTGACACTTGTTCCAAGTAGAAACTCTACGCCGCCTATAGGTGATACTCGTAAACTACAGCTTCCACTTTGGGTATTTTTTTTCTCTTTACCGAGGAAAATGAAAGCGGCTGCCACGTGAGTGAAGAATGGGCGTAGGTATGAATGAGCAGGTGTATTTACCTTGGTTCATTGCATCATTGCGTCATTTCATGTGGCCTGCATTTAGCTTTTTTAGCAGTTTCTTCATTATTAAGCAGCTTGCACTTCTGCTGTAAATCAGTTGTGATGTATTTGTGTTAACCTCATGTAACCGGTAGTGGAGGTCAAACCAGGAGTATTTATCTGCTCCGATTCTGAATGAGTCTGAAATAATAATAACTGAAAAAAGCCCCCCTCAGCAAAACAAAACAAACAAACAAGAAAAGCAATCCAGCACATGTAGTACTTGCAATGACGTTATCGTTAACATATATCTGACCTGTGATCTGATCACTTTTGTTTCATCACCTGTTCATGCATGTGGGTCCACCGTCTGCCTGCCACATGCCCGTTTCTTGACAATAATAGATGAAAATGTCCTCAAAGCAGCATTAATATCCCTGTAACACGTTACCTGTTTAGTATCAAAACGTAAGCCTATACACGATTTGGTTACAAATGAAATCATCAGTCGTGAGTTGAGTTTGTCGTCATGTTTCTTAGGTGTTCAAATGGATGTGTATGTCCACGAATCCTCATAATGAGGTCAAACCCTCATACATCATGATATCTTATCTTCTTTAAGATATATTGTTAAGTGTGGGATATTTTTTTTATAGACGGAAATTTAAATCCCACGTGTACGACATTACAGCTTGTTGTACCTGCGGGTTTCCCAGGTATATAGAAAATGAAATATTTTCGCTCTGCTATAAATGCGGCGCTGCAGGTCTGCTCCATCAGAACACCGGGAGACATCCGAGTTTGCTTCATACAAAGGAAGTTTATACCTTTAAAAAAATGATGAACAGGATTCTCTTTGCTTGCCTGTTTCTCACTCTGTCCACTGAAAGCTCCTCGCTAAGCTGCAGATGGATGGATCATAAATTCAGACAGCACAACGAAGAAACTCTGAATCTGCTTGATACCATGGTGAGTGTTTTAATGTTTTAATATTAGTTGATTCGTTATTTAAATAGTTTTAGAATTATTTCACTTGAGCATCTGATGACTAAAACATTCAATGTGTTGCAGGCTAAAAACGCCACTAACACCACTGAAGTGGAGGTCACTGTGGCCTTCCCTAATCACCTGTACCACCAGGTGTCCAAATCATCAGTAAGTGAACCTCAGCTTTTGCCTATTTATAGAAAAAAACATAATTTTCCCTTAGGACAGATTAATTTTGTCTTTTAAATCCACTCTTATTATTATTGAAGCATTTCTAAAGTGGTCTGTATTTGATCTTCTTCTTCTTCCAGGCTGAGGATAAACTGGCTTTCACAGTTCAGATTCTGGAGGAGGTGGCTGCCCTGTTTGAGGAGGATCACAGCTCTGCATCATGGGAGGACAGCACAGTGAGGAACTTGCTCAATATTGTCAACAAACAGGCTGAAGAGCTTCACTCCTGTGTAAGTTCACTTTCAGTTAGGTTTTTATTACATTCAAATACTTTATATGACATGACATATTCTTAATTGTCATTTTGCTTGTAATTAAATTAGATTGGGAGCCACAGTCACAAGAAGAAAACCACAAAGCTGCGCATGTACTTTAAGAGACTCTCACATCATATCCTAAAGGAAATGGTAAGATCACATCATTCTCATTAATTTGGGGTTTAGATCATCCTTAAGATAAATAGATATAATAACTTGTTTCAATAACAATAAGAATACTAATATTGGTATTTCTGTAGGGTCACAGTGCTGAAGCCTGGGAGGTGATCAGGAAAGAAACCAAAGCCCATCTAATGAGAGCAGAACAGCTGGCTTCATCTCTGCACACGGCCCAATAAAACCTGTCTCTTGTCATGTCTGTAATGACGGCTGTGTTAATTTAATTGCTTGTCTATTTATTTTATTTATTTATTTATTCACTTGGTTGTTTGTATATTTATTTTTGTTTTGTTTTGATTGTTTTTCTGTGCTGATGAAGATTTAGGAATATTTTTTATCTTTATAATGAGCAAAATGAAAATTTTGTAAAATATATTTTACCAAATAAAAGAGTCTATCTTCTTACAAAGTGAATTTATTGTTTATATTACTTTTTAATATCAAAATGGTGAACTTGTAAGTTCCTTTAACCAGATTTCGATTGCAATTAAACTAAAAAATGAAAAACAAAACTCCACAGTGCTTGGAAGTTCACGAAAGTGGAATGAAAGTGTTCTTTAATGGGTTAAAAGGAAAGCCCATAATATAAGATGTAACTCTTCTGTCACTTAATCAATAAATTGACACGATTAAGACAGTTATTTCATGATGAAATAAACAAAAACGTGGATAATGTTTTTCCAGCCTTTCTGTTTTACATTGATCCAGTTTGGGCCAAATTTTAACTGATGGCCTCACATTTGGAATATTTTGACATAGAGAGGAGTTCATGGTCTCCTCAGGGACTACAAGTTGTTCACGTCTTATGGCTGCAAAACAAGTCCTCTTGTATCTGTGGCAGAAAGCTTTTACTTAGGTGTTCTCTGAATCTCAGCTCTGCATTTCGTATATGATGTTGTTCAAGTTCAAGTTCAACTTTATTGTCACTTCAACCATATACAGTTTAAAAATACACAGTGAGGCGAAACAACGTTCCTCCAGGAACCAAGGTGCTACAAGACAAGTTAGTGCAAAAAAAAAAATATATATATATAATATATCTAGTAATAATATTGTGCAAAAGAGCATTTACAGGTTGGTGTGTGCGATGGGTTGGTGGTGTAGGTCAGTGTGTTTGCGCTTGTGTTGGTTAGTCAGTCCAGTCTCAATGTTTTGAGGTATTTGAGTTAAGCTGAGTGATAATGTTAGTGTATGTGTGTGTGTGTGTGTGTTTATCAGTCAGTCCCTTTTTGCTGAGGAGACGGATGGCTTGTGGAAAAAAGCTGTTGCACAGTCTGGATGTGCGTGCCCGAATGCTTCGGTACCTTTTTCCAGATGGCAGGAGTGTAAAGAGTGTGTGAGAGGGGTGTGTCCGATCAGCCACAATGCTGGTGGCTTTGCGAATGCAGCGTGTGGTGTAGATGTCCTCAATAGAGGGTAGAGAGACCCCGATGATCTTCTCTGCTGTTCCCACTATCCGCTGTAGGGTCTTGCGGTCTGATATGGCACAGCTCCCAAACCAGACAGTGATGCAGCCGCTCAGGATGCTCTCAATATTGCCTTCATCGGCTGATGCCCTCCAGCTCGCACTGGAATGCTGCACAGCCAAATGTAATGAAGTGAATGAGAATAGCACCTCCAAATCTAAGGCCATGGTGCTCAGCCAGAAAAGGGTGGACTGTCCACTCGTGATCAGGGATGAGTTCCTGCCCCAAGTGGAGGAGTTTAAGTATCTTGGGGTCCTGTTCACGAGTGATGGGAGAAGGGGGAAGGACATTGACAGACAGATCAGTGCTGCGGCTGCTGTACTGGTCCATCAGGGTGAAGAGAGAGCTGAGTGTAAAGGCAAAGCTCTCAGTTTACTCGTCATACTTTATAAATCAAAAGAAACCAAACCAAAGAAAGTCTCTAAAGTGGTCTTGGTGCTCATACTCACTCCACATGAGGTATCAGTACTTCTACTTTCTATGTTATAAGAGCTTTTGTGAAGAATCAAAACAATCTTTCTATATAAATCTGGACAATGTGTCTAATGTTTGATTGCACTCATTAAAAATAACTGCATAACCATTATTCTTGATATTTCAGGAACAGAAAAGTCAACATATTTCAATCTGTGTGATAAGAAAATATTTATTGACTTTGACATGTAGAATAATATGAAATAGTTTATTTTAATAAAAATTACAAAATAAATAAATAAATAAATAATATATAAATATTAAAAATAGTGCAAATATCATAAATACAATAAATAAATGAAACCAACTAAGATATAATTTAAAAAATAAATTAACTAACATATTTTAAAAAAAATTTATCCAAGAGATAAGTTTTAGTGGGCATTTCCCAGAGAGTTAACCAGGAATCCGCATTGACTCAGATGATCTTTTGTTATGTTCCTGATCGTCTCCCAGGCTTCAGCACTGTAACCCTACAAACAAAACAATATTATCATTATTAAAATACCAGCGGTGTAAAATCTGTCATAGCTAAATACTAAATACAGGCTCAGTAAAAAAAAATAATGCAGGCTTACATTTTTCTTTAGGATTTTATTTAAGAGTCGCTTGAAATGAATTTCTGTCCGCCGTTGCACCTTCTGTGTCGTGTAACTGTGGCTTCCAATCTAAATAAATCAAGAGAAATAAAACAAAATATATTTAAATAAATCATTCACCACTTTAACTTATTCACAGTTGTCAGGTCTTTTACACAAGAGAGACTGAATTCATTGTAAAATTACAAAAACAAATGAAAGTGAGCTTACACAGGAGCGAAGCTCTTCAGCCTGTTTGTTGACAATATTGAGAAAGTTCTCCACTGTGTTCTCCTCCCATGAGGCAGAGCTGTGATCCTCCTCAAACAGGGCAAACAGCTTCTCCAGAATCTGAACTATGAAAGCCAGTTTATCCTCGAAGAAGAAGAAGAAGAAGAAGAAGAAGAAGAAGAATGTTAAGAAATATATTCTAAAACACTTCTTCAGTAAAGACTCAGAGAAGAGAAACACACAGAACTTCTTGCTAGCAAGGGCAGTCTCCAGAAACTGAGACTCGCGCTGAGAAACTGCCCCGGTCTTTATTTATACTTCAGTGAGCGTTTGTTCCTTACATTGCAATGTGGAGGTGTGTGTGTGTGTGTGTGTGTGTGTGTGTGTGTGTGTGGTCAGAGTGTGGCCCCATAAACAACTTCCCTTAACCTGCTGGTCTGGAAAATCCAACAGTTCATCTATATGTAAAGAAGCACTTAAACTAAAACTGACATAGCTACGTTAATCCTACCGTAAAACAATAAGACAAGGTACGACCTCTCTCATGCTCCTAGGATGTGGGGGTGAATACCCTAGAATGTTACAGACCTCCTAGGATGAGACATTCTTTCAATATGCCACCAACTATATACTTCTACACACAAATAATTACATGCAGCATTCTACCATATGCAAACTTATATCATTAAAAGATTATACTGACTACTAAGTACAATTTTCCATTGACAAAGAAGAAGAAGAAGAAATAATTACTATAGGAATACTTCTGTGACACTTGAAGATGGACGGCTTAGAAAGTCAAAGAACAAGAATTCACACAGCAATGAAAATTTTCCCAGATATATCTTAGATTGCACAGGAATAAATGGTTGAAAATGAGTTCTTTGTATTTCGTCCTTGAATTATGCACAGTTATGACAGAGTCGTGATAAGAGACAACTCCCTTGGCTCTGTGGGAGAGAATCCTTACGACCCTTTAATAGCCGAACAGTCAATATATAGGTAAAGACAAACTTTTGTAGATTTGCCATCCTGACACTTTCCATTCTTCCATTAAAAAAAGAAACAACTTTATGTAAAAAGTTGGGGGTGACTTACTGTTGCTTTGGACGTCTTGCGATACAGTCGATTAGGGAAAGCCACGTTGTGCTCAATTTCAGCAACCTTAGTGGTGTTAGTAATCTGCATCACACACAAAACACGCACACACATCATATCCATGGAACTAATCAAACTATTTAAATCAATACCATGTTAAACATTATGCAAAGAAGTGCACTCACCATCATATCAAGTAGACCTAAAGCTTGTTTGTTGTGCAGACTGAATTGACACATTTTGTCGCCTGGATCTTTTACAATCCATTTGCAACTTAACGAGGAGCCCGTACTGTACATCCCGAGAAACAGGCTAGCGAAGAAAATCCTGCTGATCATTTTTGAAAAATGTAGAAATTTCCGTTATGTGAAGCAAACGCTCATGTGTCCTGGTGTTCTGATGGAGCAAACCTCCAGCGCTTCATTTATAGCAGAGCCCAAGGACACACCTATTTCACTTTCTAATCAGCTGGAAAATCCTCACAGGCACACGTCTCAAAAGTAAAAACATGGCAGATTTATGTCATCGTCATAGTCGTTTAATTAGTTCAGTTGATTTAAATGTAATTTAATTACCGTCAAGAAAAAGTTTATTTATCCGAAATCTGTTTTTACTTCTTGATTTTAATCTTGGAAAATTGAAGAGCGGAGATTTACAGCAATGTTTTTCAGGGAGTCTTTACCTTTTTGGCAGTTTGCAAGATATTAAGGTAGGTAATTTAAAAAAAAAAAGTTAAAAAAAAAAAAAGATCAAACAGCCAGTTAAAATCCAGTTTGGACACACACACATCAGTGTTGTGTCTGTAGACACACACACATCAGTGTTGTGTCTGTAGACACACACACATCAGTGCTGTGTCTTGACTGTAGACACAAAGGAAAATGAAAGTACGAAACTTCCGTACGCACGTTTGCTTTCATTTTCAAGTATGCTACGATTACAGAGGATAAGAAAGGAGTATAGAGTGATTGAAGTTTATGTTTTTTGAGTTTCTGAAACCAATAAAAAGCCAACTATACTGGAAATATATTGTTTCGGTGGTGAGGCTATGCGGTGGAGTAGTTTATAAGTTGCAGAGTGTGTTATGAAAAGTCTTTAGCAGAGCAGGAGCTGAGAACGGAGAACAGAAAGTCTGTGGTGTCAACAACAATGGAACCACTATGTCGTCTTTAAGTGTTACTCGTAAACTACAGCTTCTACTTTAGGTTTGTTTTTTTGTTTGTTTTGTTTTTATTACCGCTTCTGTTTACCTTTAGTTAAGGTTAGTAGTTAACCTACTTTCTGCATGTTGATTTTGTTCGTTTTTAATGTGTTGTCTTAAATAAAAAAATAACCCGGAAACCATAAGACACAAAAAATATGTCGACAGTAAAAATGAAATCCCGCCAGAGGATTGGAAATCAACTTGAGTTGGAGCTCGTTTAGATGGTGAAATGCAAACACGCTCTATGTAACTCCTGCCACATAAATCCTTATATAAATAAGCTAAAAGCATACATAACAGATAAAACAATTTTATTTTATTTACTTTTTTCTATTTAATTGAGCTTTTTACTTTCGTGTATTTTTGTTATTTTCATGTTATTAAGCTATTTGGGTTTAACCCTTTACAAATACCATGATAGAATGGTTATCTTCTGGGTGATAAACCATTTTATCATCCAGAAGGGCAAAATAGCCATTTTTGTCTTTTGTTTTTTGTTTTAATGTAAAAGTCATAAAGCTAATAGCTATAATTTGTCACTTCTAAGTCAGATTAAATAACATAGGAGGTCACTTTTACAATTCATGAAGAATAATTTTAATGTCAGTGGCAGGGTAGGCATGCAAGTGACACAAATAATGTCAATAAATTATGTTTTTTGTTTGTTTGTTTTGTTTTTGTCATGTAGACTGAGGAATAAGTTCAGGCAAGAGTTTCCATTGGCTGTGATGCTCGCAGATGACCTTGCGATCTGCAGATCGCAAGGTCATCTGCAGTGAGAGTAGGTAGCAGGTGGAAAAGGACCTAGAGGTACGAGCCATGAGGGAAGGTTTACAAGACAGGAAAGAGACCTGCTATGATTTATGGTTTGGAGGTGGTGACATCGACAAAAAGACAGGAAATTGAGCTGGAGATGTTAAGGTTTTCTGTGCAAATAATCAGACTGGAAATGAGCATGTCAGAGACAAAGCTCAGATCAAGTACATTAGAGATAAAGTTAGAGAGGTAAGGCTGAGATGGTTTGGACAAGAGATACTGCATATACTGGGCAGAGGATGTTTAAGATGGAGCTCCGTGGAAAAAGGGAAGACCACGGAGGACGTTCTTGGGTGTAGCGAAGAAGAACATGCAGAGGGTTGGTGTGTCAGAAGAGGATGCTTAAGATAGGGTGAGATAGATGATCCACTGTGTCCTTGAAGAGGATGAGAATGAGAAGAAGATCAAGAAAATCATAAAGAAGCTCACGAAGAAGAAAAAGATCGACAAGAAGAGAATCCATGAGAACAAGCTCAGTTTCACAGCATTTGTGATGGAGCCTGAACGCATCACTAGTCTGAGTTCCCATGATGCACTTCGTTTTCAGTTGGATGGTGACAGTCGAGCGTCTAAAGTCGAGCTGACTTCTGCTCTATTTTTAGGTGTTTTGGAAGCGATGGAGAGTGACTGCACGGATTTTTGTGCCTCTAACGTGCAGCTCCCGTGTTTACGTTAGTTTAAGGAGGACACGCGCTTGTTTTTCGACCTGTTAGCCAGGCTGTTTGTTTCGGTAAGCAAAACTTAGCTAGTAAAAGCCGCCGACAACGTCTGGGTTTAATATTATTACATAGCTGATAGACATTTCGTTATTTACACAGCTTTTTTATTTTATTTGTTTAATTTACAGTGTTTCGGTCGTGCATTTCTGTCATTAATGCACATACGCCCAGTGCTCGTCACTGCAAAGCGTCTGCAGAGAAAACAAATGCTTCTAAATGTCGCTTTGGGTATTTAAAACGAAACTATTAACCAGCCACTGTTTGGTAAACAGTACTTTGTTTGCTGATAGCCCAGCACTTGATGTATTTAACGCAATCTTATTTGGATGTGATGATGTCAGGGTGGTTGGATTACATGCTAATTAGTTCTCAGAGTGCCTCTCAGTTTTTATTGGGGAAGTAAGAAGCTACTTCCCTGCAGACGTCTTCTTTAATCTGTGCTTCACGTGACTTGGAGGGCTACTCACAGAAAGGATGAAATGGCAAATAATGTCACAGAGCACAGCCTCGTGATTAGGAAATTCTGGAAACTCGATGTGAGGAGGGAAACTCGTTTCCTTCTCGTCACATGTCTGGCTCGAAGGCGTGGCCATATTCAGGATACAAACTCGCATGACTCGTTTGGTCGCTGTTAGTCAAGCCTGCAAGTGCAAAAAGGGCAGGTCTTTTTGTGTGTGTTTCAGTGTGCCATGTTGGAGTAACTTATTCCAGGAGGTGCCATGCTCGCCACGCAGACTGAAGCTCACCACGAGACTAAGGATGTTAAAAAGGTAAGAATCAGCTCGTTTCACGTTGCGGATTTCACTTCTGTCTGGCTCCTTCCTCTGCTGGTGAGACAGCGTGAGAGTTGGCTTGTGAGATTTAAGTAGTATTGTAATGCAAAGTACCCCCTTGATGTTTAGGTTGTGGGGGACATGGGGTGCTCCAAAAGAAAAACAAAAACAAAACGACAACAGCACAGCCTGTTTTCAATACGCCACTAATAGTGGATGCAGCAGAGGAAATGCATCATAATCCCGGTACTAAGCTCATCAACAGAGGATTTTCATTATGTTTAATGGTGAAGCTGGTCTTGCATAGGTGTAGTCCCAGGGCTACAGGAGGTCTTCTGGTACAGACAGGAAGGGGAAAAAAGCCCAGATGGACCGCTCTGCTGCTGTTATGCACACTTCAGGGGACCTGCATTGAAAGACTGAATGAAGGTTAACCTAAGAAACATGTAACAAGTTCTATCCTTTTAGATCAGTGGTGGACATGTTTTGTCTCAGAGGGTCTTACTTACTTTGATAAATTAACCCAAGAGTCAAATATTGAACAATTAATGTGAAATAGTTTCACATATTTCAGAAGTATTTCAAGATTTTTTTCATAGACATAACTGACGCATCAGTCCTGGGTGATCGTGTCAGGAATCAGGAACTTGCTGTTAGTACTTTTTGTGCTTGTGTGTCTATGGTGAACTGTAATATAAAACCACTGAAGTACAAAGCTGAATTACTTAACAAAGAATAGATCTGGCTAATATTTGCTGTTTACTTTTAATATTTTAACTCACACATTGGCTTTCTTATACTTGATACATGCGACATTAGTTTATTTTCAGTGTGACTATTTTTGAGAATTGATTATAACTCTGAGATTTTAATGAATCACCCCGTGTTTCTTGAATCTAAATAATGACAACAAGTGAGACGGTCACCTCTCACCATCAACGCTGTTATGTTAAACATGTTATTGCTTCAAACGTGTTTTTTTTTTTTTTTTAACCACTAACAACAATTAAACCCCTCAACATCATTCATATTCAATCTGTTATGATGGCTTGCAGAGATTTGTTGTGCACTGTATATGATTGTATAACTTAAACTGTGTTCTTAACTGCCAAGGGCTGCCACCAGTCTGTGGGCTACTCTTTGAGAGTCTAACTCTAGCCTGAATGGTAGACTTCAGAACCAGAATACCTTTATAATCCCTAAGTAAATTATGTGTGTTAAAGTTGCTCCAAGACAGTAACAGACCAAACTAAATAAATAATGCAATATGCTACAAAGGTTACAAATTTAAGAAACAGTGCTAACATATACAAATTGCTCAATTATAAATATCAAGAATATTACAGAGGTAAATATATATGATTGACATGTAACTCTAACCTGTGAACTTTGTCATTTGTTATTTTACTGTAGAGAGTGTGTTAAAGGGTGTAACTATTGCAGTGTTTACAGTATATTAGATGGCGGAGTTGTACAGGGAGATGGCCACAGACAGGAATGATTTCCTGTGTGGTGCAGTGTGATTTTTGGTAATCTCGGTCTCTCATTGAACGTGCTCCTGTGACTTGCCTGCATGTAATGGAGTGGTATTATTCAGCATTGTCCTTATCTTGGACACCATCCACCTCTCAGACACGACTAGGGATGGGTACCGGTATCATGGCACCGGTTCTGACATAAACGACCAGACCGAAAAGCAGCGCACATTTCGGTGCTTGTTTTTCCTGAGATGTGATACACTTTGAATTCAATCATTTTACGTTTCCGAGGATAGTAGGCGGGTCCAGGTACGTACGTTCTTTTAGAGCAGAACTACAGATTAAAAATGCCCAAGGCGAAGCGGTCAAAAGTCTGGCTGTACTTCACAGCAAAATATGCAAACTCAGCAGCCTGCAACAAGTGCTTTAAGCTGATACTGTGATACTGTCAAAGGAAGTAACACCTCAAATTTTTTTAAAAGCCGAAAAATGCACCGTATTTGATAGCTTGCTGCGAGACCTCACACCAAGCGCATCTACTGCGGTTGTTTAAGCACTGCTTCCAGCCAAGAGTGATACCATATATGCCCCATAGCTGCAGAAAAGGTAACATTGTTATCTTTTTACAAAAAAACAGCTAAACATGAGAGGTTTTTGGACCAATTTTGTGTTCTCCATTCTTTAAGCACCAGTTTGAGCACCGGCACCATTTCAAAAGTACCGGTTTGGCACTGGTATCGGATAAAACCTAAACGATACCCATCCCTAGACACGACCCTTCCTGCAACAGGAATTTGCGGATCAGTTTGAGTCTGTTGGCATCTGCAACCCTCAACCTGCTGCCCCAGCATGCAACAGCATAGAGGATAGCACTGACCACAACAGACTAACAGAAAATCCTGAGCATTGTCCGACAGATGTTGAAAGACCTCAGCCGCCTCAGAAAATAGAGACAACTCTGGCCCTTACTGTAGAGTGCAGTGGTGTTCTTAACCCAGTTCAGTTTATTGTCTTTGTGTACTCCAAGGTATTTATATTCCTCCACAATGTCCAGAGGGTTCAATTAAAGAAGATGGAGAAGTGTTCCAACTAGGCTTTCCTAGGATCATAAAAATGAAGACGTAAATTATCCTTTAAAAGTAGGAAGCCTGAGTCATAGGTGGAGCTACCCACTAAAGAGGTTTTTGACCTTTCACCAAAGAAAAGTAACCAGAACTATGATTACAAATATTTGTAACCAGTATTTTTTTTTTTTAAAGTGAGGCTTATTTTACCCAAGTTTAAAATACCTTTTTTTTTTTTAATTTGTTTATAAAATAGCTAAAAATAACAGGGAGAAACTTCTGTTAGCTTAGATGCCAAATCTTATTTTCCGTCACTATGGACCAGTCGTGCGTAGTCATCCTCCAGACGCCAGGAAAACCCCAGGGTTATGGCTTTTTTTTTTTTCTCAAATGTGTTTTTCAGATGTTTCAATGAAAGGAAAAAAATGAGTTAAAAAAACATAAATAATTTTTATGTTTTGTTAACAAGGCTTTGAGACCTCAGATCATTAGGTAAGGTGAAACAAAGTCATTGCTTTGAGTATAGTTGGACAAACTGTGCTTGTCTGGCCCATCGTGGACCGTGGAAAAACCCTGTAATTCTAGTTTTGCAGAAAATAACCCCGCTGCATTAATGTACCGTATATGTCCAGGTGCTTGGAACTGGACCTGTAGATGTTTTTCTTTTAACAAGTCAAGCACTGCAAAGGAAGAGTTCTTCAGTGCTCAAGAGCACTAAGTTTCTTGTGTGTTGCGAAAGAAGCTGCCTTTGTCCTCTAACCTTTTACATAATGTAGGTCTGTTTGTAATGTGTTTGTTATTTTTTCCCCATCAGCTGACAGTGGGTGACATGTGACAGGAGGTTATATACAGGTTGAGTGTCATAACATCACAGCTGATCTCAAACTGCTTGTTTGTCATCACACTGTGGAATGAAATGCAGAAAAAAGTGCCAGTTAATGCTTGAAGATGTTTTCTATGTATGTGGTTGAACAGGAATTTTTTTTCTTGTTTGACAGCTGCTTCCCATCAGAACCAGTTGAGGAATGTGTTGTTAGGTTTTGTATTGTTGATTGTCATTTATGCTTAGAAATATTTAACCATATATGCTTAGAGGTGTATAATCAATTGTGTAGTGATAGGACTGTGATCTTTAGCAGGCTGCAAAGGCTTGGTGTGCATTCTAGAGTGGAATGCACACCCACATCCTAGGAGCATAAGAGAGGTCCTGTCTTCTCTTTGTTGATATAGCAAACACACGTATATCTCTTTAAGTATAAGAGCCTTTTGTTCAGATGGACCCGCTAGACTCCTGGCACCAGCTTTTGGGGAGTCTTCACAGGGTCACATCTTGACCTCACACAAATCACATACACACACACACACAAAGGCAAGGTACTCTTTGTGTGTGTGTGTAGACGTCATATGTTAATGAACCTATGCATATTCATGTAACCTCAATAAAAGAGCAGTGTTACGGGAGAACGGACAAGAGCAACTGGGGTCAAGCGAAGGAATGGCGTTTGTCCGGTTCTCTCCTGTGCACGAGAAACATGAAGAACTTTGCCTACTTCGTGTCTTGCTTGCTGTGTAATTATATTGCCTTCAACGTTCCAGCGAATAGGTTTGTAGCTTGAACCTATCATGTGTTTTATTAAAATCCTTTTCCTCTTCCACGTATTGTTTCTTAGATCAAAGAGAAGTTGGCGCAGTCGCTCAAGGCCCTGCAGAAACGATATGTAGCGTCAGACTCGGTAGTCACCAGTGATGATTCCGATGCTAACCTCCTCTGCTGTGCCCTGGAGGCCATCTTCATCCACGGTATCAAGAGCAA
Organism: Aulonocara stuartgranti; assembly: GCF_965226115.1. NCBI lineage: Eukaryota > Metazoa > Chordata > Actinopteri > Cichliformes > Cichlidae > Aulonocara > Aulonocara stuartgranti. The sequence goes on along the minus strand of NC_138959.1, from coordinate 6,600,596 downwards.
GTACATCCGCTCAGAGTCTCGAAGCAGCAGTAGGAAAGGGGACCGTGGACCCCTCCCTCAGCCTTTTTTCTGGAGCCTCCTCAAGAGTGTCACCCACCGGTAAGTCAGAACCAAGGCACAATTATTCCTAAATTTGGGGGGTTTTGGACTTTTTCCCTTTGGAAAAAATACATTTGGAGATTTTATCTTAGACTTCAGGTTCATTTTATTGTAGTGTCTTTACCTTATGCAAAGTGCCTTGAGGCAACTTGAATAATCAAGTATTCTAACAATTATTCCACTGATTAATCGAGTAATCTGATGACAATTATTTTTTTGGGCTAAGACTATCTTCCAGGAGGCAAAAAGAATTCTGACAGTATTGTGTCTCCTGGATGAGGGGGTTTTGGTGTGTGTTCATGTGTATGTGTGTGTGTCTCTTTAAAGCAGCATGTGGTGGCTGCAAAGAAGAAAAGTGAACATACAATGTTCAATCTTCTCAATAACAATGTTATTGAGAAATTCAAATCAGTGATTCCCAAAGTGTGGCCCTCAGCTTCCTTTTGGGTATTGAAGGTATGCAGGTTGTCTGTGTGGTCAGTGAAAAATTTACAATTGTTAAGCTTGAAGTTAAAATGTTCTGAGTTCCCTGAGTAACATTTTCAAGCTTTAATATTTCCATTTACAAAACAAGTACAAGACAAAAGATTTTAAAAATTGACTGATCATTATCACATGGCAAAAAAGAAGGCTGTTAATAGAGAATTACACAGAATAAGAGAGATGATTGATCAAATGAAATGAAGAACAGAAACGTCAGGAGGTCATTAATCCGAGTCTTGTGTTTAAATCAGAGTTTTTAGTAAAGGGTTAGGGCTGCCGTTTTAGAGTACCTGTGAGGAAGACTAAAAGACTCCAGGTCTCTTTTATCCCCACTGCATCTTGTCTCCTCAATGGCAAATAACTGTCCTTGGACTTTCTATCACTATTATTTTCATTATTATTTTATAGTATTGTTCTGTTTATTTATATCCTGCTGCTAAACTAATTTCCCCTTGTGGGACAATAAAGAAATTTAATCGAATTGAATTGAAGTGTCCCTGAAGATTTTCAGAGTTCATATTGAGTGATGCTGTTCTTAAGTTTAAGTATGACTGATTTAAGGTATTATTCTGTGAAAATGCAATATGTTTATCACACTCTTTTTTTTTTTTTTTTTTTTTTTTTTTAACCTAGTGATGTGATCACAGAGCTGGAGAAGATAAGCTTTGTGGGCACTGATGTGGGTCGCTGCCGAGCGTGGCTACGGCTGGCCCTCAACCACGGCCTCCTGGAGTGCTACCTCGTATCGCTGTTCCGTGAAGACTCCAAGCTGCAGGCCCATTATCAGCCCAGTGCCTTGCTCCTGAACCCGGAGGAGCGAGAGGTTCTGCTCAGCTACCTCCAGGGTCTGGCCTCCCTCACATTCAGCCTGTCTTACAAGTCATCTGTCCTCAATGAGTGGACCACCACGCCTCTGGCTCTTGCCGGACTCTGCCCTTTGTCCCAGGCAGACTTACTCGACCTGCCCCTCAATGGTGGAGACCCTCCCACCTCCAAACCGATATGGAAGGAAATTTGGGATACAGTGTCTCAGTCATCGGGTTCTTCGGACGCACTGGATGTACAGAGAGGCTGCCCAGTTTTAGTGGGGAGGGGATCAGATCTTTTACAAGGGAGTCAGACTGCTCTTCGTTCTTCTAATTTAAGCCTGGATACCACAGGCTCCTCTCAGCTGTCCTCCAGCTTGAGCTCTGACAGCCTTCTGCAGGGACAGGACCCCCGCAGCCCGACAGGAGAGCATTGGTCTTCATGTGACTTGGAAGCAGCCATTAATCCCAACATCTGCACCAAGAGGCCACAGAAAGAGTATGTATACATTTTAAACAGTTTTTAATCATTCTGGAGCAAATAGGAGTTAAATAACTGTTCTTAGCACCTGAATGAGCCCCATCTTGTAGTATATTTTTAGTCAGTCCCTCATACACCATCCTGTTGTTCTAATAATCAATAGAGCACCAGATATGTGTTAATCATTGGCAGGAAATAGCCTCCAATAAAACATCCACCCCAATATGGGCTCTGGCACGGGACTGAAAAGCAGCCAATAACCAGTATATAAAATTAGCAGCTTGGATGCAGAGGTTTTTTTGTTTTTTGTTTTTTTTTTTGGTCTTTCGTCAACAAAAGCTTTTCTTTTATTTAACTTGAAGTAGAATACATGTTTTGAGTTATCTGTATCTCTGCAGCTCGCTGACTGATTTCCGGGAGAGCGGACACTGCAGTCAGGACTCAACACAGGAAGACTCATTTGTCTCCAGCATGGGTCCTTCTCAGTTCTCTGAGAAAGGTATTATCAGTGACAGTGAGCCCCAGGCTTCTGAGTACCAGCCTCCAAACTTTGGACAGCTTGATTTAGAGCAACCAGAAACAACCACTGAGCTGCCGTCATCTGATGATGATAAGTGTCCCGCTGAAGTCTGCAAAAGTGCCTCTTCAGAATTGCACTCGGACATATGTCTTGTCTCAGCAGTCAGTGAACCTGCAGAACCTGTGGAGGAAGTAAGTGTCACTGTTGAGCCTGTCCAGGAAGAGAAGCCAACAGAAAGCTCTGAAAAAACCAACGCAGACTCTGCAGTTCATCAGTGCCCACGTCGCTCTACAAGCATCTTGAGCAGAAAGCCATCTTCAGATTCACTATCAGTAAGTGTAACATCTCTGTAGAGGGTAGCCGTTATTTGAGCAAAACCACAAACTTTATCTGGCCTTAATGCAAATTTGTCAAATGCACTCATATCAGTTCATAAATACTGTGGTTGCTGATTACGTAGAATGCAAAAGAACTATTTGATATTTGTTGCATGAAATGTCAAGTAGGATGTTCAACTCTTATTCTTGAATCTTGAATAATGCATAGAGAAAAAAAACAACACAATATCTGTAATAAATAATGGAAAAATGTTATTTTGTGTTTATTGTTTTCCATTTTAAAACCCCTCACAAAAATGGTGAGTAGTCGCATTAGTTTTACTAACTTAGTCTGTCCATCCATCCATCGTCCATCCATCGTCTAACTCCTTGTCTAATTAGTAGGGGTGCAACGATACACAAAATTCACGGTTCGGTTCGGTTCGATACTTTGGTGTCACGGTTCGATATTTTTTCGATACAAAAAAATGTTCATGCATTTTTAATTTGTCATTTATTAAAATTATAAATATATATTTTAACTCAAAAGTACAGTTTTTAAATTTAACCCTAACCCTTGTGTGTGTTTTTTATTTTGACAGCGAATGCGCACCTGCGGACCACTTATGTGCAGTCCTGGTTATTTAGCTCATCATATTGCAGCCACAGAAATTCTTTTGTCCATGAAACCATAAAGCTGCACTTTCTTTTTGCCTTATAGTCTGATTTGTCATAACTTCTCCGTTTTGTGGTAAGCTTTTCTTTGGCTGTCACTTCTTCACCCCGACCTGTCTTATTTGGCTCAGCAGAACTCAAATATATATCCTGCTGCTTTTACACACCGACTCACATAAGCTCAGCGATTCTCTGCGCGATTAACCTCTCACATGTTTAAGCTTGCTGCGGGAGATTTCACTTGTCATGTTTGCATAGTAAGCTAACGATTAATAAGACGATGTCAGAGGAATTGGTGCACAAATTATCATCACTCACAGATCAGTGCTGTCGCTCTCTATACACAGTTCGCACGATTGCAAAGTGAAAGCAAAAAACAAGCGCAAATTCAAACGCGACTTCAATATGTCACATATTGACAGTGGCTCACCGATGCCAATGACATAATTACCCAGCTACATTTCTGAAAGAATGCAAAAGCATTGACATATATTTTTCCTACAATAGCCCGACGGGCAGGGCAGAGATAGATTTTGGTAGCCCAACTGAAAAAAATCGCTAGCTCCGGGACGTCGGGCTAGCGATATTGCAAGCCCTGTATCTGATTGAGGAATCACTCATCTTTGGAAAAGAGAGTTTATTACAGAGAAATGGCTCTTTCCAAAATAAAAGCTATACTATCCGCTTCTTCTGGGCTATATTCTCAGCAGCATAAGGAGAATCATGTGCTAACAGCTGTCTAAATGACTCGGCTAAAGTTAGTAGCATGCTTGCTTTTTTTTTTGTCTGCTTCCACTTGTCTTTGCACTAGGATGATGTCGGCGTAAATGTGCAGTCATATTCGTTGTGTTCCCACTAGTGCTTTCAGGTTAATCTCGTTGAAATGACCTTAACGCCACAACACGGCAAATCTCCGTTAACGAGCTACCGCCGATCGCTCCGTGCATGGGGCTAGACGGCCAACACGTTAACGAGCTAACTGCGCTAACACACTAGTTCACACCAATGTAATTGAGCATTGCATGGCACATCCAACATACTGTTTTACTTTAGTCCATGACTCGCTTACCTTCAGGGTCATACGTCACATGAAAACCAAAATAATTCCAAACGGCAGATCTGAATGAGGTTCAATTTGCCTGTTGCAAGGAGAGCTTAACTTCTGTCTCGCTAGCTTGCCCTGCGCTCTTCCTTCTGACTATGCTGTCTGTGTTGAGCGCTCAGTGGATCTGCGCTGGACAGTGCAGCCTAGGCGGAGTAGTCGAACACAGATTCACTGAGCGCTCCACACAGACAGCATCGTCAGAAGGAAAATTGATAAAATAAATTACAAATGTTGTATTGTTCGATACATATGCGTACCGAACCGAAAGCACTGTATCGAACGGTTCAATATCGATACGAATATCGTTGCACCCCTACTAATTAGGGCTAACTTTTATTGACTGAGTACTGAGTCTTACTATAGTACTCACATCCACAGCGACATTTTACCTGAAAAACACCTCTCTGATCTGTGGGAAGTAGCTTAAGCACGCAGCAGAAACCCACATGGGCACAGCAAAAACACACCAACCTGCTGTTCTAGTGTTCAGTGTTAATAGACTGTGAGAATACTGCCGGAAGGCAAATTAGTAGTGATATGAAACCAGTCCTGTGGCGAAATGTTAATAAAATGGAGTACAGAAGGTAGCCATACTATACCAGCAAATGCCTAGAGTGAAAACAACTCTTAATTGTGATCTCTGAATGGGGAAAAACTAAAGATATTTCTTAGTGTTTTACATAAATATAGGAAAATCTCTTAACATTAGTCAAGACAGACACATTTGTGCTTAAATTCACGTGACCGTTTAGAGACCACTGTTTATAGCTTCTACACCACTAACACCAATGACACATGATAAAAGGGGAACCCTTTTTTTGCAAACTGCACTCTGCTACTTACCATTAACATGCAAATGAAACCCTTTAGTTCCCAATGCTAAATAAAACATCCTTTCCTGCTTTTTGCAGCATTCTTATTCTTGGATCTCAGACGATGACATTTATAAGCCCCACCTGGAGAATTTGCCGGACAGCGATGACGCACCTGTCTCTCCTCCCGCACCTGAGCCCAGCATCTCGCCGTCACGTCCAAGTGTCGTCCATCGCAGACAAATAGGTACCATCCCCTGTCCCCCAAGCTTTGAGTGTAAAACTTATGATAAACGGTTGTATGAAAAGAGTTTTGGGCGCTGGGCATAATTCACAGCAGTCAGTGCTCAATGTGAGAACATAATTAAGTTTCTTTCTTTCTTTTTTTTTTTGTAATTGAGCACTACAAGCTTGTGTATGGAAAAAAAAAAAAAAAGATGTAAGAATTTTATGCAATATAAGAAAAATGCATAAATGAAGGAATAAGTAATTATGGGGAATCTCAGCAATCTCACTGCCCGAGGAAAGAAATCTGAGTTTCAGAATTCTGCCAACTGAGTTTCTCTGAACAAACTGTTTCTATCACAAATAGATCATTGCATTCAAGTGAAAGAGACAGAGCTGTTAACAAACTAAACAGAAGCCCACATATAAAATCGTTGCTCCACAGCACTTCTAGTGGTACCTGCAGTGTGCGCACACCTGGTCAATACAGGTAGCCACTGAGGGATTACAAATGAAGTAACATACTGCACTAAAGTCCAGGAGCACTAGAAAGCGTGGAATGAGATTAAAGCCACGCCCCCAGATTTTCCCAGCAGGTAATTTCCTTCAGGTCTCAAAAGAGAAAACGCCTGCTGTTACATAATGCTTGGCGTGTGGCCACATCACTGTGGAATGTGATTTTACTACATTTGCAGGACGTCACCTGGATGAGTCCCATGGCCTGTTTTAAAAATAGAAATAATGTGAAAGAGTGTAACACAGTAACGTTAACAGCGCAGATAGTGAAGCATGTCATGGGACATTTTGTGACAAAGCATATGGACTATGGTTATTATTTATTTTTAAAATCATTTTGTCAATAATGGGACTGTTCACGAGTAGCTAATCTCAGTCATTCACATGAACAGATTAGATTATTTAACCGTGTTGTGAGTCAATGTTAACTTATCTATTGAAGCAAATAATGGGGAATGTTGGCTGGTGAAATTATCCCACTGGGGATGTCAACTTGAATTCCAAGCCTTCTTTTCATTTTGTTTTCGCGCTGCTAACAGGAACTCTGAAGTCATGTAATAGTTGATTGGAAATCCAATGTCAGTTCACATATCGGCCTGTTCTTTTTCTTGTAACCCCGTTTCCTTCTCCATTTTTTTTCTCTACATTGCATCACTGTGTTGTAGCAAGTTGAGAGGACTTGCCAGGGAAGAATTACTTTCTGGGGAAAGTAATTTGTTAGATTACTTATGTTACATTTGCATTACCATATAACGTGGCCTAAATGTCATAGAATTACCAGACGTTAATGTAATAACACATTAACAAACAATAATATAGTTTCTTACATGGACACAAATCCCTGTCCTAATGAGGATTTTTCTTTTAGTCTTTAAGTTTTAACACACAGTTGACAGCTACATTGAAAACCAGTCCAGCTTTTATTTATTTATTTTTATTTATGACAACCCTGCAACTTTGCTCAAAATAATGCAAAAGGTTCAATTGTGGCTTAATTTTCTGTATGTATTGCTCAGCTAGTAAACATGGATATAAAAGAGGCCTTCTCAGTGTGAAAACACGACAATGTCATCTATGTATGTGTTTTTCCCAGGGCTGTCAAACCCCTTTCGAGGGTTGCTGAAGCTCGGTCACCTAGAACGACGCAGCGCCGTAGGATTATGGCGCGACTACTACTGCGAGCTGTCACCCTTTGAGTTCCGCCTATATGGGAATGCAGATGAACGGACATGCTGCGAAAACTGCTCCCTGGTGCGATGTGAAGACGTTCACATCACCTCAACTGAGGGCCGCTTTGACTTGACCTTTCCTGGAAAACGGCTTTACCTCCGGGCGGCCAATCGTGACGAAGCTGAGGACTGGGTGGACCGGATTATTGAGGCTGTCAACAAAAGCCGACCAGTACCGCATGGCGAGCAGTGGGAGGTGCTGCACACCGGGTGTGAGAATGGTGTGGATGAACGTGCAGTTTCTTCGCCACCCTTGTCCCCTTCCAGCCCTGAGCAAGGCCCGTCTGGTTCTGATGCTTGTGGAGGGCAGGATTCTCCATCTCCTCCTCAGCAGGAATTTGACTGGACATCGACTACAAATTTAGAAACAGATTCCATCAAAGAAGCTGTTTTGTACTTCTCCACAGATCCTGAGGCCCGGACGTGGGAACGTATGGTTTTCTCTCTCTCCTTGGAGACCTTGAAAGGATTTCTCGTAAAAGAAGGAAGGAAGCTACAGCGGCTAAATTACCCTGTTGAGGAAATCCGGGATGTGGTACCCGATGTTTCTCAGGGGGGACCAGCCTTTTTCAAGCTCCTGACAATTCGAGAAACACTTAGATTTAGAGCGGAGAATGACAAGGAGGCTCGCTTTTGGAGGAAGTTTATCCGAGAGGCTCTTGACTCATACCTGGAGAATGGGGAGTGTGAAGGCTCTGAGGTACCTTTGGAAGCGACTGGAAATCTGTACAGACTGGTGCAGCATAGGCTAAAAGAAGATGGAGCACTTCTTGTTCACCTTTTCAAAGTTCCCTCAGAGAAGGGCCTGGACACTCAGGGCTTCAAATGTGCAGGTAATGTTAGAATTTAAAAAATATCTTTAAACCTTTTGAAGCCTGTTTGATGTAAAATCAAGCAGATTTTGCTTGTTGTGGTAATCCATCCTGTCTGCAGTATCAAAAGTTGAAGCTTTTCATTGCACTTCTAGTGTAAGTGATTGGGTCAAAACCCTTTACTGGGTTTGAGCACACCATTTTTTTAAATTTAAGACTTCAGCAGTCTGAGACGGACAAAATCAACCTTGTTTTAAAATTATCAGCTTAACAGCATTAAAAAGCATGTTTTGGACTCTTGGATAGTTTCGTCCTTCATTAATAACCTTTACAGTAAATGAATGCTTTAATAATGCATTTGTTTGCATTTGACTAAAACTTGAAGTTAAGGGTATGGCCTAATGTTTATAATGTGCATTTTGGAACATTTTAATGGACCTGACTTGCTGTGTGGTACTGATCATTGCAGATGCGTCTGTGTGTGTGTGAGCCTATGGCTTGAGCTTGCTTGTGTTAGCTAATAACTTTGCACTTCAATCTCTTGTTCAAATATTGTTCACTTCTGGCTCTGCAAAACTAATATATTGACAGCCAAAACAATAATGCTGAAACTTTAAAATCCAGGATCCATAAACCAGTAGATAATGTCATTTTATGTACTAAAAAAAAAGAAGAAACTTTTACATTAAGAAAACTGGAGATTATGGAAGATTTGCACTTGTCTGTTCAGTCTGTTCATTTCCTGTTGTTTAGTTTGGTTTTGAGTGTGATGATAAAAATCAGCATGTTGCCTAGGAGTCTAAGACCTGATCTTGTGTTCAGTTGTATTTTTTACGATCCTTTTACCCCAAAACCAATAAAACCCATCTTTAAGATCCACCTATTTTCCCAAAAGAAATTTAAAGTATTATTCCTTTGCTTTTGTCCCACTTTTCTAGCAAGTATCTTAAAACTCGGTCAGGTGTTTCTTTGCGTAATCCCGCTGACAGATCTGTTTTGGGGTTTGGTTTTTTTGTGGGGGGGGGGGATAAATCTTGGGATGAAAGACATCAACTTCTGACACGTGGAGCAGATCAAGCATAGCCTTGTAAATCATAATGTATCACTGATTGAGTCTACGGGAAGAGGAATCCGACTCATTGTTAGAGTGGATGTGACTCAGACTGAGTTGTGCTTTGCTGTGTCTTGCAGGCTGTCCTCAGAAGATTGGACTGTCACTGGGCAGAGCCAGGTTATGTGAGTTCTCTGGGCTGTACTACTGTGAGTCATGCCACAAAGGTGACACCTCCATCATCCCCTCACGCATGGTACACAACTGGGATGTTGCCCAAAGAGAGGTAGGTGCAACACGTAACTATCTGCAAACAAACTTCTATAAAAAAATTTGTTACAGCAATTAGAAAAAACAAACATATATGACTTCCTACCTGCTAATTTAGATGAAAGCTTAGTGTCATTTGAAGAAACTGGCCTTGGGTATTAACACGAGTGCTGCAGACTGGAAGCATGAAGCACACTGTGTAATGTGTTACACCAAACTCTATGAACTTGCATCTTAAAGGTCTGAGTCTCATTTGAAATATTTTCTAATATTTTTTTTTGTTTGTTTGTTTTTTGTTTGTTTTTTTGCAACTTAACTGTTTTGTGACCTCTGAGGTTAAATAAAAAGACGGCTTTGCTAAAACAATCAAGTCAAAAAGTAAATGCCATTTCAGTATTTAATATCTCAAATTTAATTAAGGAAATATTTATGTTCACATACACTAATTATGAGCATAAATGTGATCACTGTCATGAATATGAATGAGTAACCTTTTTTTCTTTTTTATTTCTTGCAAGTTTTGAGGTTTGATTCAAACATTGATTTATTACAGTGCAAACCTGAATCAGGAATTGAAGAATGGATTAGGCTAATATGTACTAAATGTGCTAACAGTGTTTATATTTTGAGGAGGTCACCTCTTTCTAAGACCAAAAAGTCTGGTTGTTGCTGTTTGTCACAGAAACTGTTCATACAGCGCCATCTGCTGAAATAGAGTTAAATGGCAGTACAGACTATTTGCATTTCCTCCAGGCTAACTGACAGTACAGTCCTCTTACAGTTTTTCTGTGCGGGTTTGTTTTATGTATTCTAACCCACTCATAACTAAATATTCTAGTTTGTCTTTTTTTTTTTTTTTTTTTTAAATTGCTGAACATTTTGAAGCAACATGTCAGCCTCATGAGACTGCTTACACTTGTTTGTCTGCACAGGTGTCTAAGAAAGCCCTGTGGCTTCTGAAGCAGGTAGAACAAGAGCCTCTGCTCAACCTGGAGCAGCTGAACCCTGAGTTGGTTGCGCACACAGAGTCCATGGGTCAGGCCCACGAGCAGAGGCAGAAGCTATGCCTTCTGGGTGAATATCTGCATACCTGCCGCAGTGGAGCCTGCAAGAAACTCAAAGCGAGGTGTTTGGCAGAATGCCTTGGCAATAACAATAAATTACTCTAGGCTACATTGTTCCTATTGAATTTCTTTTTAATAGGAACAATCAATTTAAATGCTATAAAACATGTTAAACACCTTTCTTTTCTTTTTTTCATCTCCTTCCATTTCTCTCTAGAATGGGGCAGCGAACTTACCTGTTGGAGTCAAACCACCTGTACAGTGTCAAGGACTTGCGACAGGTAACCTTCTGGCCCGCTTTTATTGCATCTAGGATCCGCCACCTTAAAATACCTACATATAGGCATCTGTATTTTTTTTATTTCTTTTTTGTCAGGTAGCAGAGGGCCAGTATGTAAACTTTCTGCGCAGGCTGGTGCAACATGCCTCTAATCACGTGTTCAGCTGCGACCTTTGCACCCAGCGTGGCTACATTTGTCAGATATGCCACTCTGATGACACCATCTTCCCCTTCCAGTTTGAGACAACCACAAGGTATGTTTTCCAAAGGCATCTCTCTTCATTCCTCATTCTTTTTATTTATTTGAGCCCTAAAACAAAATAGTTTTAAAAAGAAAGAGGAAAAAGTCTCCACAATGAGGCCAGCCTTTTGTCCAAATATTCTAAATTAAATGCTAAACACCAGCTCCAACTTTTTAAACATCCTGTTCTTCTGTGTGACTTCCTTTCCCTTGTTTGTGTTTTCAGTGTTCTTTTTAGTCGCCACTGTCTGTCGCTTTTTAACGTGGGCTATATAAAGTGTAAACAGGACAAAAATAAACTGAAGCCCTCTTGTTAATATGAATAGCAAGACACAATCTACCAGAGAGACGTAGAAAACACTTTTAATAAAGCACACAGACCAAAATGATCTTCTTTTGGCTGCTACTTTTAGGGGTCGCCACAGTGGATCACCTGCCTTCATCTCACCCTATATCTAGCACCCTCCTCTGTCACTCCAACCCGCTGCATGTCCTCCTTCTCTTCTCTGTGGTTTTCCGCTTTTCCTCCTGTCTGGCAGCTCCATGTCCAAACCATCTCGGCTTTGCCTCTCTAACTTTGTATTCAAAACGCTCATCCTGAACAGTCCTTCTGTTACAATAAACTTGTCTGTCCTGCTCACTCGCACTGAAACTCTTAGCATTTTAACTTGTCTACCTGCAACTCTGCCAGTGCCACCATCTCCAAACCATCCATCTTAGTAGGTCTCACTACAATCACTGCTTCCAGGCTCATATGGGATTTGTCACCAACCTAATGAACATCTCTTGACATCAGTCACACAAAATCTGTAACAGATGATCATCCGTGTCTTTGTCACCACTCGGCTGGCTTCCTGCAGTGGGGTCCTGTTCGGAAATTCCTGCAAAGCCCTGGACAGAATCCAGTATGTCCAGAACTCATCTGCCAGGCTTCTAACATGCACTAAGCTCGGGGAATATATCACACTCACCCTCATAAATCTCCACTGGCTCCCAATCAAGTAACGCATTACTTACGAGATCCATCTTCTCATCTACAAATCCCTCAATGCCCTGTTTTCATGTGCTGTTTTTGAAGTGGAACTGAAGTCTTTGCACTCTTGTCAAACCAGCCAGATTCCACTAACAAAAATAGTAATTATACCTGAGAACACACTTTAGATTTAGATTAGCAACTGCTGTCTGGTGGCTTTGAAAATTACAGTGTACTCATTAGTGTGGAGAAAGTCCAAGGGGGCTTTGAGCTTCTGAGTGAGAGTGGGTGTGAGGCGGAAGGAGCCTAAGGTATAGTGTGACAACTGCAACCACTCGCTCAGCTTTACCAAAGAAGCGCTTTATAGAACGTGAATTCAAACTGTTCTAATATAAATGACTGTCTTGTCCTGTACCTCATTTTAAAATATTGATAAGATCTTAAAATCTGTGTCTCCAAAGCTATAAAAATAACACCTATATGTGTGGAAATTATTGGGGAAACACATTTTCTCTATCGGAGGATTTAAGGCTGACACCGTCAACTGACTGAGAAATTCTTTTGTGAAAATCATACTTTAAGTTTGTGGAAAAGCAAAACAAAACCTTTAACATATGCTAAATTTGGTCATTAGTATTTTTACTAGAAGTGGTGTGGAAATTGTGTCCACAGTGCCTTTAATTTGGTTTGTTTTTTCTCTTGCCCAGGTGTGAAGATTGCAAAGCTTTGTTTCATATAAGCTGCAAGGCTGATGAGCAGTCCTGTCCTCGCTGTCAGCGGATGAGGAAATACATGGAGAGGGATCTGCAGGACTGAGCACGGTCAGTAGGGACAGTGCTGAGCTGTGAGCCACGGGGCCAGACTGTTAAACGTAAGCTGGTGGAGAGTAAAGAAAACAAAATTTAGCTTTCACATGATGTAACCTCAAGTGCAATTATGAGTTTGCCTGCCCTAACTGACTTAAAGCAAGCATGAAGATGAAGGTATTTGAAGTCACAGTGCTACAGTAGCTAGACTCTCTTGCACTAATGTAGAGGCATTCAGAGCCTCGTGCTGCTCACATGATGCAGCCAAATGTTACTGACCAGTGATTTAAATACCTCTCTGATTTCTGATTCAGCCACGACATCAAAAAAGGCCTGGTCAGACGTCGAGGGTGCTGCCAATCTATTGTATCCAAACATTTTTTACAGTTGGCCGTTTTCCACTGCAGGAACTAATAAGTAGCTTGCACCATTACCTATTCTAAACTCAGGAATCCCCACACCCACTCCTGTAAAACCTCTTGTAGGACTGCTTCTGGATCAGAATCTACTCCAGAATAAGAGCCTGTACTTAGAGGTTCTTAACTACTATCAAACACTACTTTTTTTTTTTTTTCTTCTTTAGTTTCAGAACAAGAAAATCTTTGAAAAACCCCCAAACCTATTCGAACAAAGAAGTTTAGGAGTCTTTCAAATTGTAAAATTTAAGTGGATAAAACGAATGACAACCATCATCATCTGGTTTCACAGATTCATAGTTTAACTAGTGGTTTAATAATTTTGAAACTGAGACCGAAATCAAGATGGAAAGTCTCGGAGACTGCGTCAAAGACTTATTTCAGTTTCCTGAACCAAAACATACTAGTCTGGTAAAAGCTGTAATGCACCGATCAGTAGAGAAAAACCAAGGTATGAGCAGAAATCATAGCGTTGTCTTACCCTTCGCCTTTTTTTTTTTTTGGTGCATTCAGGATCTCCACAGATTGTAAGAGCTGATCATGGGGACTTCCTGTAAACTTGGTTCCTGCTACAAGTTTGTGCAGTGGAAAAGTGACCATTCACACTCTTTACTTTGCTTGTCAATGTCTTCTTAACCATCATGTTTACACAAAAGTGATCCACAGTATGTTTTCTGTTTCTCTCAATGCACAAATTATTCAGACATGATTTCCAGCATTAATATTTAGTACTGTACTTGTAGAATAATGAGAAATGTTTTGATTAACAGATCTTGATTGTGCCTTCTTTTTTTTAATTTAAGCGTTACAGTTTTCCCATGATATCTCACTATTACGGGGCCAAAACTTTTTTTTTTATACCCATAATCATGCAATAAAAAAATTAGATTGATCAATAAAAAAATTTAGTGTAAATATGAGCGCTTTGTGGAATGTTTCTCTATATATATATATATATATATATATATATATATATATATGTATATATATGTATATATATGTATATATATATATATATGTATATATATGTATATATGTATATATATATATATATGTGTGTGTGATTAAACAGGCAATTGTTAAGGCTCACAGAGGAGATTTGTTTATGCTGCTTATTCATGCATTTAATGAAATAATTTAATAATAACTGTGTGGCAAAAACATTAAAAATGAAGATTTGAGATGAGTGTTTATAAAGTTTAAAACGTAATTTGCATATTTGCACTCGGAAATGACTGTTAAATGGATATTTCAGCTGAGTTATTTGAGCTCTGATATCTTCAGCCACATTAAATTATCCCTAAACTAAAAACCCAGCTGTGTTTATGAGCTTTTTTTTTTTCCCTTTTCTTTCATTTTTGACTTTGAACTGAGAATCATCAGACTTCTCTGGGGTCTGCAAAGAACAAAAATAAGTTGAAGATGTACTGAACTCCATTTTGTGATATGCAGAACATATCATATGCAAAGGGAAAATTGCATATACTGCAGTACTGTTATTTCCGGATTTGTATTTATTTTGTCTCATTATGTATGAATGACTGTATTGAAATAAATGTCAGTGTATTTGATTCGGTTGTCTTTTATTTTAAGCCTTTCACACCAGATAATGTTCATTTTACTCACAAAGCCATGTATGGAAGAGGATTAGGGCCACTGGGGAAAAAAAAAAGTGGGCACGTCTTTTTTTCTTCTTTTCCTGAATTCTGAGAAAAAAGTCAGAATTCTGACTTTAATCTCAGAATTCAGATTTTTTTTTCCCAGTGGCCCTAATCCTCTTCCGTAGCCATGGCACACACAGACATACGGGCTAATTTTCATCATCAGTCCCTGGAAGGCTGATGAAGACCAGATGCTTATTTTGCAGTACACACACCCCGGCACCTCACAGTCAGTTATCTCCTCAGTAAAACAATATTAATTCCTAATAAAGTCAATAATATATATAAACAATTAAATACAACTGCCAATAACATGCAAACCTGGATCGAATATTATTGTGCATTACAGTCTTATAGCAGCTTGCACTGTGGTGCACTGAGTCTTTGGCTGAAGATGCTACTGTTGATAACCTCCAGGGCATGGCGTGGGTGTGCAGGGTTGATCATAATTGACTTCACTTTCAAGAGGATTATTCTTCCACCACCTGATGGACTACCTCCGTTTTGAGACTGTAACACAGAGCTAGTCTTCTTGATATGTTTGTCTCCATTGTGGACACACAAAAAACAGGCCGTGCAGTGCCTACCATATAGAGATAATGTTTGCTAATGCACATACTGTGGTCTAAGGAAGCAAGCTGTAATAAGGTTTGATTTGACACAAAAACTCTGATATACGAGAGGACCAGCCCCTCAAGCGTCATAATGACATGTGGTGAGCACTACGGGTCTTATAGTCTTGGTATTTGGTGTGATGACTCTCCTTTGCAACAGGGACTAAGCAAGAGGTGTTTCACAGGCTTAGGACCTTTTGCAAATGCAGGTGTGCTGGAGGACCACATATTTCTGCAGAACATGTTTTTAACAGCCTTGGGCTCATGTCACATGACCCTGTCAAATGTGAGGCCATATTGTCCAACGCTAAAGCTTGGTCCAAATTTGGTCATGCAATGGGACTCCATCAAGTCCTGTGGAAACTTTGTTTTTGTGCAGTCATGTTAAAAACAATAACACTGTGTTTAACAAGTTCCTCTGTGAAATAAGGAAGTCAGGAAGTTAGTTTCATCGCCATCTGTCACACTGAAATCATTGTAGGAATTTGGGTGTGTCTTTACATGTAGAAAAGATAGAAGGGAAATTCCTGTTTTCAACATCTTTTAAGATGGACATTTTGTGCTTTTCATCATTTTCTGTCATATTTATACGGATACATCAGGGGATCCTTATATTAAGATAAAAACATACCAAAATTGCGAATAGTGAAATCAATATTTATAAATGACGAAAGCTGATGCTTCAAAGTGTTCTAAACAGATAGTTTGATCCTCACTCTGGACTCTGTTTTAGTTCATTGAGTGTGGATATCCCTTATATGGTCACATGTGGCACATGGCAGTCCCACAGACCTTATGTTTACCAATCAGAAGAAGGATGGCTTAAAGCGAGAGGCCCTAAAACAGTCTATGGGGCTGTAACAAAGACCAGAATGAGAAAAACAAGTATTATTTTAAACTGAATAATGCAAAGCTACTCTACTTGAGTCCAAGTTTAACATGAACCTTGAAATGTGCTTTTAGAGACAAAGAGCTCCTGCAGAAGGAAGTGGATGACCATTAATATGTAGTGAAAATACACAGATTAAATGTGATTTACAGTATTATGGGAAAAAACAGGATCAATGAAACTAATGTTTTGACCTTCATTTCACTAGAATTCAACTAGAATTTTGGAAGCTCCTGAAGAGGGGAGGAGGGAGAAGTCTTGGCTGTATAACAGGTTGACAAGAAAAGGAACAGATGTATCACTCGGAGCAGATTCCTTAATACCAAACCTACCTGCCATACTTGGCACTTCTATGTTCTGATTTCATCTGTGTTTGGGGTGTTAAAATATCCACTTCACTGCTTCTAACCTGCCTGTTTATTGTTGAGTATACTAGCATGATTATATTTCACTCTATCACAGAGAAATTACGCGCAATGTGTTAAATTTTCATGCGGCCCATTCTAAACAAATGATTCTTAATCACTTAGGTATTCTAAACACGCAATACCTGGTGTGCCGAACTTGCATGAAGGGCTCATGCTTATGGGAGGAGTAAACAAAGGCAGCAAGCCTGAAAAACACGTTCCCCAAAGCCTCCAATTCAGACGGCACTTTTCTCTGAGCCAGAGCGACACGATCAGGTCCTCTGAGCCGCCACAGCATTCACCTTAAGCTTTGTTAAGCACTTTTCGGCGGTTTTTATTTGGGCGACGTGGCGCTGCTCATCAGGCAGGAGAGTCAGAGCGCAGAGCTGGGATGGATGCTGCTCAGAGAGGCGCGCCGGTCAGCCCGCTGGAGAGGAGCAGCCACACCGCGTTCATACACAACAATACGCTGTATGTGTGGGGAGGTTACCAGGTAAGAAGAGCCGAGGTGTAATTATAACCTCGCTACCTGTGCAGGTCCCCAAAACTTGATTCTGTTTATCTGAACGTCATCAGTGGGGGAAAACGTTTCGATGAAGAGAATGAACTTTCTAGAATTTCCTTTCTTTACCTGGATGATTAGGTGCAGGTGTTTCTACGCGGAGCCAAGTCATGACAATAAATTTAAAGAAAAAGTCACTGGTGACTGCTTCTATGGTAACTCAGTGCGTCCTCGCTGTGTTTACTTTGAGGAAATTGAATCCTAAAGGAATAAATCACCGGAGTATATCAGTGTTCGTATTTATGAGTACGACAAATAACACGCATCCAGCATGTGTCGTTGAAAGGTATTACAGCTTGAGCTGCTACTGAACTGAGTGAGTTACACAAAGGTGTACAAGCACCTTTGTGTAACTGTTCACTTTAACTGTTCACTTTAATTAAAAGTGAACAGTTGTTTTGGTTCAATGCGTTTGTGACTGTATATGTATATGTAGACTTAAAAAAAAAAACACTGCGGAAACCAACTTGGCAAATGAACTGGAGATTTCAAATATCCTTCTAGGAAATCCTTCTAGCATGTTTCAACAAGAAACATTTTTTTTAAACTGCATCTTGCTGCATCCAGGTTGTTGCTATGTCCATCAGCCATCTAAGGTCACCACAGCTTTTCAGCAATGTGCAGCTTTAGTGAACAAAAGAGGACATTCAGAGCTTTATCTTGTCTTTGTTCCTTCACAGGTAGTTGCCGGACAGGATGTCGTGTTGCCCAGTGATGAGATATGGCTCTGTGATTTAGACAGTGGGATGTGGTAAGATCAAATGAGGGCTGTTTATCAGCTGAGATAAACGGTGTGTCACACTGACATGTATCAGAGGATAGGACAAACTAGATAAAAGTGACTTAGCATTCAAAAAACAGCCTTTTCTTTTATGGTTATTTGAGTCAGGTCAACTAAAACCAAAGCCAACCTTTCTTAGTGTTTACTTTATATGTGTGTTTAAGATTTCTAAGGCTTTACCTTCTTATCTTTTACAGGCGTTTTTTAACGTTTTTGTCTTTGCAGGGAGCGGAGAGAGATGACTGGAGACATCCCACCAGACCTGTCGGGCTTCTGCGGTGCTAATATTAACACTAAACTCTACATCTTTGGAGGATATGAAACAGCTGGGTACTCCAGCCAGGTGAGATGCTGGGCCACACATTCTGTTCCAACTCAGACCTGAGCGTCACGTTTGATAAAGATAAATGCTTAAACAAACTTCTACAGTCATACAAAAACTTTCTATCAATTTTATGGTTTTATGTATCAGGACATAATAAAATAAATCAGCTGGTACTTACCACGTTCATCCATCAAAATGCAAAGGTAGTGTCTGAAAAACTTCAGCGGAGGAAATAATTATGCAGAAGGTTGTGTGACAGCGTTTCAGCTTGGTTGAGGTGTGGACCTTGATATATATATTTTTTGTCTTGTTCAGCCAATTTAAATAGTCTTTAACCTGAATACAGCCATTACTTCCTCTTGAAAACATAACACTAAACTTTTTAGTGTAAACATATTCCACATATTCCAGTATTCATTATCTCAACTCATCTTATTTTAAATGATCATATCTTTCATTAAAATACTTCTGGTATTGCCAGATGTCGACACTTAGACATCTTGGCACTATTCTATGGATGCTGGAGAATCTGGATTTTCATTTTCTTCTTTACGTTGATTTTCTTATCTTGGACTTGCAAATCATGCGCTCCATGGCGTTCACTTGCTTGGTTCCTTTTCTTGTAGTCTTTTTTTATTTATTGAGCTTTCACTCAAGCTGTAGTGAGTGTCTGACAGCAGATTGCATAGCCCTGTTGGTTCAGAATAATTCAGCTCTACCAACAAATGCACGGTGGTAAGTTAAAAATGGGCCAGTGTACGTACATGTTTCACTAATGAGACACTAATTGTACAATTTTCTGCAGGGTAAGAACTTTTCCATGCAGATATTAGTACTTAAGGTAAATGCCCTCTTGTATGGCTCAATTTCAAGGAAGTTTTAACTTGTCGCAGAGATGTCCTCACATCTAGAGGAGGTCATGCTCCTGTGGCTGCAAACTAAGCCCCATAATCATTACCCATCCACCACTGTACTTGACAACTGTACTGCCATGAACTTCTACATTTAACATGTTAACAGAGGCCTATAGAGTTTGAGCTCTTGGGTTTTTTGCAGTTTCTCAGAGCATGCTGTTAACAGCACTCCAGCTACTTCCATCCATCCATTTTCTTCAGCTTATCCAATTTAGGGTCGTTAAGGGGGTGGAGACTATCCCAACTGTTATAGAACAAGAGGTGGGGGTATATCCAAAATGGGTCGCTAGTCTGTTGCAGGGCAATCATTCACACTCACATTCACACATATGACCAGTATAAGTTCACTATTTCACTTAACTAACTTCATGGTAACATGTGAAACTGTTGGAAAATTATTTTAGCCTTTCTATTTGACTGGGTGTAGATGTATCAGTGACAATTTGCCTACCAGTTTGCTCCTGTCAGATAGTTTACTGTGAAATTTGGTAAATGAGCTGTACAAACATGTAATCGTGGTTTAGAAGAATGGACAAGAAAGTGTACCTTCCCACCTACTCCCATCCTTTCCTCCAAACTGTCACCATGGCAGCTCTTTTATTTATATATATATATATATATATATATATATATATATATATATATATATATATATATATATATATATATATATATATGCGCGCTATAAATAAATATCCCCTGCACCATTACCACCTGAACCATGGATACAAGGTAGCTCTTCTGGACAGAGATCTGCTGGATATATATATTAAAATGTCTCATTCACATTGGAAAATTGCATTTATACACTGGCTGTTCTTTGTCTTTGATATAATGAGCAAATATTAGCATACACAAAGTCAAAAAGTTAGCTAGTGACTTGAGCTGGTGTACATGTTAGACCTGAGAGGCATCAGCATCTTGGCACTTTTGTTCTTGTGAAGATCAAGTTATCGTTCTGAACTTTGCTAGACTTGCTCACAGTGGGAGTACATACTTCAGCAGAACTGTTTGAAGGATAGTTGAATAGATTTGGAAAACTACACCCAGCTACCCGCCCGTCAACTTTTGATATCAGACTTTACATTTTTTGGTAACTTGCAAAAAAGCAAACATGTTTTTTTTTAAAGTCAGTTTCAGCACAATATTACTAAGATGCACGATAGTAAGAAAGCAGATAAGGCTCTCTTTCTAGGGGTTTCTAAAAAACAACAGACAAAACAAAATTCCTTGCATAACTGCTTGACACTTTACATGTATGTGCAGTGATATGCATGCCTCCTTCCCCAGGAGCAACACATTTGAAGTTATGTATTTTTTTTTTTTTAAAGTGTAATATTGTTCATCATGTTTCAGATGTACTATTTGAGTAAGTCTTCTGAGCTTTTTTTTTTTTTTTTTTTGTAAAAGAAAGCTGTAAAAGTTGTTTGACTTTTTCAGAGGTCATCAAATATTTGTCTCTTCTGAAAACGGGCTCAGCTGTGTGACGTCATTGTTGTGATAATGTTTAATTAGAAGTCACTCAGAGCCTGACCTGTTCTTTATGCTTTCTGGTGGCTATCACTGATATGGAAGATTGGACAATGTGATCGGACGTGCATAAAGATAGTCGCAGGGGCTTGTCTGCACATCAGTGTTTAGAGAGGCATAAAGGAGATTCATCTATTTCATGTTTTGATTCAGGGTATGAAGACGGTCTCCAAATGCAGTTTGTCGTGTGTGTGTGTGTGTGTGTGTGTGTGTGTGTGTGGTTCACAAATGCTGTTTTGTCAGGCTCATACCAGACTCTGTAGAGACTGGATGGAGATTAACCAGCTCGATCATCTGTTCTGATAGCTGTGTGAAAGCTCTCTGTAGAGGCAGACTAGAAGTTCACAAAGAATGGCTTTTAAAATGAAAAGGTGCATAAGCAGTGTGGATTTACCATCCATATAATATGCAAAATTAAGAGTCAAGAATTTGTGGTTCATTTTTGACAATAAAATACAAACACAAGCAGCCAGGAGCTCCTTTAAAAAAAGGTTTGAATTAAAAATTGGCTAGATGGCTAGACTGTGTGCTGAAAAAATGTCCCCTGCACCATTACCACCTGAACCATGGATACAAGGTAGCATGGATCCTTGCTTTCATGCTGTTTATGGCAAATTTGCTCCTACCAGTTTGGTTTCTCCTCTGATGTGTGACATCAACAAGCCATTTTTTTCCCCCAGAGAACTGACACTCGCTTGATATTTTCTCTTTTTTCTGACCATTCTCTCTAAACCCAAGTCATGGTTGTGCGGAAAAAATCAGTAGATCGGCAATTTGTGAAGTACTCGGATCAACCCATCTGCCACCATAATCATGCCACATTAAAAGTCTTAAATCACCTTTCCTCCTCATTCTGATCCACAGTTTGATCTTGGCCATGTCTAACATGCCTAAATGCATTTGACCATATGATTGGCTAATTTGATATTTGCATTAAGGAGCAACTGATCAGGTGTACCTACCAAAGTAGCCAGCGAGTGTATTTTTCTTATTTTGTCTAATAAATTGAACGGTGTTTGTAGATGTTCAGCGTTGACCTCTCTGAGCCGTGCTGCTCATGGAAGAGAGTGACTGACACGAAGGGAACGACCCCCTCACCTCGTAACAAACACTCCTGCTGGGTACACAGAGGCAGGTCAGTTACCACAATACACAAGCTGTCAATGAATAGCAGCCCCAGTTTTACAAATACAAATAGCAGGGGTTTATGTTGCACCTTTACCTCATTTTTTTTTTTTGTTTAATTGAAGGATGTTTGTTTGTATTGTGTTTTTTTTTTTTTTTTTTTTTTTTTTTTTTTCTTTTTTTCACAAATTCTTCCAGGTTTCAGTAATTTCATTTGTAAATGAAAGTTAAAAGAGCAGTATTCTCTCCTATGTTGTCTCTGTGCAGATTGATCTACTTTGGTGGATATGGATGCAAGACCTTGAGGGAGTTACGAAACACATCGTCATCAAACTTCACTTTAGAAGAGATGTCCTGGGTAGATATTACTCTGATATAGAACTTTGGTTGCCAATTTATTGGTTAATCGTTGTTTTACTAATGATGATCGATATGTTTTTCTTTTTAGTCAAGAGCTGTAAATGAAGTAACTCTGTGCAAGGGATGGAACAGTGAGGTGAATGTGTTTGACACACTCACAGCTACATGGAGCATGCCAGAGACTCAAGTGAGTAAAACGATAAGATGGTCTTACTTTTGAACTATTAGGCTATCCATGCTAGCAGTTCTCAGAGGCTGTATTCAGACACAGCTGTACCAGAAGCTACACTAAAACTTTGATGTTTTATGATTTTTTTTTTTATTACAACGTGCTGACATCAGCCTGCTTTCTAACAACACGCTGATGTCTGACCTTTGAACTATGACCTTGAAGCATTACACACTAAAATGGTATTTTTTATTATCTTTAACCAAATGACTGGAGCAGAAGTTGATCCCAGCTGAAAAATTCCACACTTTTAAACAATTCTGTAATTTACTAAATTAATACCTTGAAATAATTAATAAATCATTAAAATAGCAACTGAGATAATACACTCACAAATAAAGTGTTTACTGAGATCATAATTAAGGGAGCTGAGGGCTGTTTTTCCACAGACTTGTACACAATTAGACACCTTTTTGCAACTAGAGGAGTCGCCCCCTGCTGGCCATTAGAAGGAATTAAGGTTTTAGCTACATCCTAAATTGTGTTTACAATGCTCATATAATAGAATACCATATGACAGCATGGTGGGTATATAATAGGTTTTTCATGTATGTAGAAAAATTAGGGTCTAACTGAAAGCGAAGAGATGGTTGCAGTGGTAAAATCACTGTATTGAAATGCTGGTGGTGCTCCAGGAAAAGCTGCGGGTCTAAGCTTCATCATCTGAGGACCATTTTGTGGGGAATGGGTTTGATGGTTGTGGGGAAAGATCACCAGCCTCATCAGTTCTTGTCAAGCTTATCAGACCAGCAAGGATGATGCTCTGGGTGGGCCTATAATAAATAAAAAAACATTTAAAAAAAGGAGAAGGATGATGTCACAAAACTATAATTTGTGTTTTGCTGATTTTTATAATAAAATGGTGTGTTTTCTTTTGTTCAGGGTTCTGCTCCATCCCCCAGAGGCTGCCATGCCAGTGCCTTGCTGGGGAACAAAGGTTACATCAGTGGTGGTGTGGTGAGTTCACTTTTCTGAGCTGCTTAACGACACCATAAACAGCCAAAAATATGCAGACACTCTTGCACGCAACCTATTTTGTATCGGTTGATCTGCATTTTTGTCGTCCTCAAAGGGAAACTTTAATGCTGAAGTATACTGCAACTATTTTGGACAATACTCTTCCTCCAACTTTGTGGTAACAGTTTGGGGAAGGCCCTTTCCTGTTTCAACATCCCTTTCCTGTTGTGACGTGAAGCCGCTCTCATGCACAAAGCCAGATCCTTTATAAAAATGGTTTTCTTTTTTGGTGTGAAAGAATTTGACTGACCTGCACAGAGTCACGACTTCAATCCCATCCACCCTCTCTGGGATGAGGTGGAAGTCAAGGCTTATCACCTAAAAACAGTGTTCCACCTTACAAATGCAGCTACAGTCTGGTGGGAAAATCTCAGAAAAGTGGAGCAGAAACACGGCAGATTAATGGACATAGCTTTATATTGAGATGCTCAACAATAATATATATTCTGTGGGCCATGTAGTGTATGGCAGATTAACAGTCACTCTCTTAAAACTTTATTTCTCCAAAAATATGATTTTAAATGCCAAAAAGTTCCAGGATTTATAAATCACGTTAAGTTTCCCAGCTGCCCCTTTTAGGTTTATCTCCTTCCACACCTCCAGTCCTCTCCCAGCATGCCAATATTATTAGTTTGCTCCATAGAAATTCTGTTCTGACCTCAGACTGACTCGACTGTCATACAGTAAAAAATATGACAAAGTCCATGTTCAAATGCTAAAGGTCGTAATAAAACGCCTATATTTCTGAGCTCTACACACACTGAAAAAATACACCAACTCATATCAGCTTGCAGCTTCTCTATATGGAGACACAAAGAGGCAAATATATTTTCACTCACCACAGGTGTGAGTGAAAGTGTAACGTAAGCACCCATGGGATCACACAATGAACATAAACCTCAAGGCGCTCTAAAAGGCTGATAACACCTTTCTTGCCCAGAATGGTGTAGACAAAGAAGAAAAAAATAACTTTGCATGTAACTAGTCCTGTAAGAAAGATGAGAGAGCAAAGTAGGCATTGAGACCAGCATAACTGGTGGCCTTAAAGGCATATTAAATGTATGCCTTTATCTTTGTGTGAAGCTTCCGATTTTGTTGTTCACATTTTGGACAGAGAGGACAGATGGTTTGAAAGAGGAGTGAAAGAAGCCATCTATGTCCATTGTGAGCGACCATCTTTGAACAGAGACGGTGTTTTATGACACCAACTGTCTGCCATCTATAATCCAGTTTTGAGATCCCTTCCCAGACGCCTTAACGCCCACTCACATCCTGGGCCATCTGACCTCAGGAATTCGCATGATAAGGTGGGGCCAGGTTTCACAATGAGCTCACCCGAAACTCTGGCTGATTGGGACCCACACCCAGTTTCACACCTTGGCTCAGGCGATTAGAGGATCATCAGGGGGTCCTTTTGTCCCTCTGTGGGGGGTTACTCCCACTAGGTTTATATCTGGGACTCTCCACCATTTGACCTTAGAACTGAAGAAGCTTCTCAGATGAGAGGTGAAACGTCTTCAAGTAACTCAAAGAAGTCCAGACGCTTTTCTTTGCAAGCTCCTTTGACTACGATGACCTGGATGACTGATAACCTTCACAGACATATTCCAATTTTGTTTCATCATCTTCCTTTTAATTCGACTTTAATATTGAGGATCGACACTGCAGCATTCACAAGATTGTGTGGAGCTGAACCTGAAATTATCTGTTTTTTACCCCTCACCTGCAAAAGGGTGATGGGGTGTTGTTGTCACGCCACTGATCGGGCGGCGTGGAGACCTAAGTTTGTGAATGCAATAGCTTGAGAACAGGGTGATTTTGAAATTGATACCATAGGTGTGTCTACTAGGAGGCTGAGGGGTTGTAGATTTTTGTGAAAACAAGAGCATATTACTAACTCACCACCTGCCCTACTTGGCAGACTGTAACTTCCTGTAACTTTGTCCTCCTTCTCCTCAAAATAAAAATGTGTTGTTGTTTTGACAGACTGGTGGAAGAGCCAGTAAGTAGTCAAACAGGATTTCCAGACTGTACATAAAAGATGGACATAGCTTCCAGGTCTGAAAAGTGCAGCAAATATGGAAGTGCTTTGAACTTTCCTTAAATGGCCATCAGGGGGTGATTATGTCGGGCCCTCTTTTACATACTGTCTAAAAATAGCAGCTGCAAAATAACCGGTCCAGATGTGCACAAATTTATAAAGTTGTTGTACTTCATATTTTTCTTTTAATGCTGAGTGCTGCAGTCATTTACAGCCAAGTGTAGTGCCTCAGGCAAGAGCAATGCCTAACATCTGAGTTTACATTTGCAGGAAGCAGCAGAGTTGGACATGTTCTGCTTAGACCTGGACACCTGGACCTGGACCAAACTGTAAATTTTCTTTCACTCTTGCACACATACAAAAGCAATGACCTAACAGGATTTGTCCTTAGTGGCTTACTGACCACTGCTCTGTATTTTATTTTATTTTTTTATTTATCTTTTTTGAACAGTGACATCTCCTCAGCTTTTGCACCTCTTGGTCGCTCTTGGCATACCATGACGCCCACGTCAGATCACACGCTGTTCATGTACGGAGGTTTTGGCACAAATGGAGATACTTTAAGTAAGTCTAAGAACCCAGAATAAGCACCGATCTGTTATGGGATGAGACAAAATACTCCAAGAATGAAAGTAATTATAAAGAGGCAGAAAATGAAGTGGTTCTTTGTGGTCCGATTTCCAAAAAAACTCCCAAATATTTAAGCAAATCCCCACTTGTTTTTCCTGATGCCATTTATAAAACAGATAACCATTCTGATTGCATATAATCATTCTTTTGGTTCAAGGAAGTGAATGGTTTGTGAAAGTGAAGCTTCGTTATTTTATCATGAGCCTCTTTCTTTTAGATGATGCCTGGCAGTTTAACACACAAACAAGAGAGTGGACCAAGATGATAAACCCCCACAAAGACAAGCCCAGGTAATTAAAATCATTCTGTAAATGTTAAAATTAAGTGTTTCAGCTTCATAGTTTTATCATAATTTGTTCTCACAGAAATGTCTATTTTATCCATAAAATCTTGTTATTTATTCCTCAGAACACTTCAAAATGCACAAAATTTAAGCCTTGCTGCAGTAAACCTTTATTTACTTGTCAGAGTTTTCCATACGGCGTGCCTGGGGAGGGATAGTGACGTTGTGGTGTTTGGGGGAAGCAGGAACCTCCGCATCGTCATGGATTCGGTATGTGATTAACATCGGTCATATTGTTTTGTTACACTGTAAGGTCTTACTGAATAAATCCATTGTGGTATAACCCTTTCCCGTTGCAGACATCATCAAAAGGCTGCTGCATTAAACAGCAACTTTCCTTAAATACTTTTAAACCCCATTACTCTTAAGGTAACTTGTTGAGTCAACCAATTACAGCGTCGTCTTTAACCAGGAGTGTTACATAAATGAAGCATAAGTAGTTTAAGGGCTCAAAGTATTAAATGCACCTGCAATGTGTTGCAGAGTCATGTGAAAAATAACCTCTTTCAGTTCTAAGGCTTTACATATCAAGGCAACAGAAACAGTAATTTGTTCCTTAACGGGTCTTAAAATGAGGTAAATGGGCCTCAGATGAACCACAACAACATGGCACTTTACAAATTGCCATTATTTATTTAACAAATACTAAGCCAAAGTGAAGTTTATTATCTGTTTATCAGATCATCAGCAAGTGTGGAGAGCTCTATAAAAACATACATTTTGGCAGTTTGCTGGTCTGGAGCCTCCAGCTATGTGTTAGCACAGTGTGAAGGAGGAGAGACACCAGCAATGATCTCAGAGAAGCCATTATTGCTGCTAATTGATCTGGGAAGGGTTATTGGGTCATTTCCATTTTATTTGAAGTCCATCATTCTACAGTCAGAAAGTTTATTTACGAGAGGGAAGCTGACGATGTCTCCCAATGTGTTTCCCTCAAGTTCAGATCATGTAATGCTCAAAGAAACTGCAAAAAAAAAAACAACAACAACCCTAAAAGCCACATCTCAGACTCAGATGTAGAACGTTTAGCATTATGCTTCATTCACAAACAGAAAACTAACTCAAATAAGATGACTGGGATCACCGGTGCTGATGTTGCACAGAAAAAATGAACCTAGGACCGTTTGTGGGAGAGAAATCATGAGCTTTAAAGATGGAAAAAAAAGCATTTTGACATTTCATTCTTAATATTAAATGTAGCAGTACTTTAGAAAATGTCAGGGATTTGAAGAAAGTCTTTATGATTTATTATCTGCAAGAAGTCCGTGCAAACGTTGATATGACCGTACAGTAGGACATACAGAGTGTTCACTAAGTGTGGCAACCATAAACCGATTCAATTTTTGTGCCCAAAAACGTTCAAGTAGGGAAAAAAGGTATAATGATTCTTGCATGTATCATCCATCCTCATGGGATTATTTTGAATCCTGTCATCAGATGGTTATTTTGAGGCTTCCATCACCACATCACTGCAGAGACGTACTCATCTTTCAGACTCAGCCTTACTCCCTCTCCAGGTATGCCTAACTAAAATTTTAGGATTCATTTAACAAAGATGCAGCATGGGTTTCATACTTTCTGTTGTGTTAATCATTTCATACTTTAACACATGTATTTCTTGTCATCACTGAAACCTCCATTCACAACCTCCATTTACACAGAATTAATCAGTTTTAATAAAGTCTGCAAACACAGCTGTGCAACTCCTTGTAGTTGTGCTGCCTCACATGCAGCAAGGCGTTAGATTAATAAGCTTTATCTTGGTATTATACGAACACAGGTCACTTTATTAGGTACACATGTTTAACGGCTTATTAACACAAATATCTAATCGTCTGGTTACATGACAAACTCAGCTCATGACCAAGACAACCTGCTAAACTTCAAACCGAGCTGAGTATTTTAGAAACTGCTGATCTTCTAGGATTTTCCTGCACAACCATCTGTAGTTTTTAGAGAGAATTCTCTGAAAAATACAAAACATCCCGTGAGCAGCAGGAATAGAGATGCTTTCAACACTTTGTCTGTATCATAAATAATTAAGGCAGTTTTCAAGGCAAAAGAGGGCCCCAAGCTGGTACTAGCAAGGTCTACCTAATAAAGTGGTTGGTGAGAGTGTAGGTGACAGAAAACATAATGGTTCCCTTGAATAAATAAAACTGCACGCTGAGGTATTTTCCTGTGTTCTGCTCTTCTTCAGGTTATGTGAGGATGTCATTGGACAAAACTCAGAGCTGCTCAGGTTGCAGCTCAGCTGGCTGCCATCGAAGCTACAGAGGACACTTGAGAAGAGAATGAGCTTTTTTTCTGCCAGTTCTTAAAACTTAGAGAGGACTATGTTTAGACTAGACACCAAGATTCTGAGCAAGTCTTCACTGAAATGTCTTCATTTATAAGTTGGGAATATGTATTTATACTTTGAAAAATGGTGCTAGATAAGATACTTTTTAACTTAATTTGTAAATGAAGCCTTTTTAATTTTGGGTAAAATTATTCCGTTTTGTGCTTTCATGTTGTGCTGTCTGTTTAACGTTTAAAAATTGTCTGTGAAATAGTAATAAAAGGTATTGATGTAACATATTAGTGTAGCTTTTTTTTGTTATCACTTTAAGAGTGGAAAATGTTGCAAAATAAAAGCATAAGCAATTGTAAAAATATAAGTAATTGTAGCTTTAAAAATACACTGGATAACATTCTACTCTAAGAGTGGGTTCTGTGCTAGTAAATGTTACCCTTCAAAAATATAAATAATTAGTAAATCTGAAGATGAATGGGTTTTATTGTGAATTTGTTTCCTTTCCTCCTTTCTCCTTTGACCTTAAAAACATAAAAGCTTTATTATCAATATTTATTCTTCATGGAAGTCAAAGAAACCATAAGCAGAGCCCCATCATACGATTTGAAAATTACATTTATGGAAAAAATGCAAAGCAGAACCAGGCAGGGATGCTTTTTAAATGCAATATTTCATTTGCAAAAAGGTGATTTTTAAAGCCTGATTGCAGGTGCGGGCAGCAGATCCACAGGGCAGGAGGTGGATCTCTGAATATCTGCTGGGCAGAACTGTTTGTTTCACACAGGTCGTACATAGTTAGCAGGAAGCATGCCCCGCTGCCCAGTGCGCTGGTTAAAGCCGAACACCCATCCCTCATCTATCGGCTCCACATCTAAGATCAGATCACCTTCCTGCAGAGAAAGCTCATCCGCTTCAGCTGCCATGTAGCTGTACATGGCCTGGTAGCGCTTCTGAATGAGCGGAAACACACACAGAGAAGAGATGAATGAACAGAACCAGTCAGACATGCAGACACACTGATATAGCAGATAAGAACATAAAGAGCACACAGTCTACCAGGATACATTTGAATTTAATTTCCCTACAGGAAAAATAAACAGAAGCAAATGTAATACATGGCAAGAAGTTTTAATATTAGTTCACTAGAGCTTGCTGTGTTTATAGTTAATCAAATCTAAAGTCTAAAACTGTGAGCATTCACACCTATGGTGAAAGATTAAAAACTACAGCTGTGTTTTATGAATTGATAGTATCCGGGATCTGTGT
The DNA here is from genome assembly GCF_965226115.1 of Aulonocara stuartgranti. Lineage (NCBI taxonomy): Eukaryota > Metazoa > Chordata > Actinopteri > Cichliformes > Cichlidae > Aulonocara > Aulonocara stuartgranti. Next base: position 6,570,425 of record NC_138959.1, on the reverse strand, counting down.
TATTGCTGCAGGAGACAAGAGAAAATTTAAAAAAGCTTGAAAAACATTTCACACAAATACAGGGTATGAGCCAAAGTGTGTAGACACCTTTCTTTACTATTAAAATGTGGGAGCACACTTGAAATGACGTGTATAGAAAATATAATTTTGTGCAACAGCTTGTGTTTCTTCTTGTGGCTTTTTTGGTCAACATATTACCCAGTCTACACAGTCACGTCCATAAAAACCTGGTTTTCTATTCTGGTATAAAATAGATTTGGTTGAACTGGAAGCCAGGCCTTATCAATCAACATTCATAGTGAATCCCTGCAGATTCAACCTCTGGAGGAATCTCTCCAGATGATTGATGTACCCACAGAATGAGGCCCATCTTAAAAGAGAGCATGCACACAGGTGTAATGTATGTGTCCACATACTTTTGGGCATACGTTTGCTTATGTATTGTTCTTACCCCTCCACTGTGTGGTGCTACAGCAGCAGTACGCATTTGTCCAGCAGACTGACCAAAGTCACTGACAGGGTTGGATGGCTGGTCCTCATAGTCTAAACACACACACAGTTCATACACACATTTAAAGGGAAAACTGTTATAAAGTCCCTGTGTAAGGATCTGTCTCACCTTGCCTATTTTCCGGAGGAGGCGCGTCACTTCGAATCTTGCTCTTCTCAAATTCTTCATGGTACTTTATCTGCACACACATGCACACATGTTAAATCCACACGGGGGTGCTAAGCTTTCACATTTGACGGTTCAGCCTCAGCAAACCCTCCCACTGTGAGAAGCAGCTCACCATTTTAGGAGGTGCTGAGAGATGACGAGTGGATATTGCAGCCACAGACGCAGAGAGAGAAAGACCCACATCTATTTAGTGTCTGCTTTTATTTGTCTATTTTCAGTAGTTGCAGCCCACTTGCTCCTTTCTGAAGGTCAACCACTGTCACATTAGTTTCACTTGAGAGTGGCTCAAAAAGCCCCCACAGGCTCCCATGTTAAAAATGCTGACCTTTATATCATTAAATACCATGTTTATAGCCCAATACAGAGAACTGTTTTTTCCTTCATTAAATAAACAGCAAATTATTTTTAATTCATTCATTTGGATATAACAGGGAATCACTTTGATGTGCAGGTGTGCTTGTAGCCAAAAGCTGTCTTCAAGGTTTCACTTCCAATAACAGGGTTAGGGTTATAGTTAGGGTCCTCTGAACTGGACCGCTTTGCCATGTTTGTGCGTTTTGAAGCTTTTTTAATGGCATTATCAAACTTGCTGCGCAGTTACCTGTACTAACAGCATGTCCTAGAAGCTTCTTTTGGTGCGTCTTACACTTATCAATAATTATGTTTCTCTCCACTGGTTGCAAAAGGAAGTTGCAAATGCAGTCGTACACTTCAGTTTATCTTTGTGGTTAGTAAAGACGTGTGACGACCCCTGACTCTTGTTTTTAACCTTTTCACATTTGTCTTGATGCACGTTCAATCATCTAGTTAAGGAAATCTCAAAAAACGTTGATTATGTTCATCTGGATGTAGCGTTTTCAGTGGGAGAAACGTTTTAGATGAACAGAATCAACTATTTTAGGTTTTCTCATTTGTTTTGATGTCGCTGGTGGGCAGAGGAGGGTTTGTTAGTGCCAGCTGTTCCCAGGCTATAAATCTAGAGCTGGCAATCTCTTTTTCCCTCCTGCTCCTTGTGACCATCACACCCTAGATAGCACTTGTTTTTGCACACACACATACATTCACTTGCTTACATGTCCTCACTCATCTACACCCTACGTCACTGAGGCCATTGATTTGCAAATGTCAATAGTTTCTATTTCAGTTGTTTAATTAGGTTTAATAAATAATGTTTATATTGGCAAGCGGTGTGTCAACCTTTTTGCCATGGCCTTATGAGCCAAGTTGTGACACTTGTCTAATATGTTTATAGTCTCAATCGCTAATTTAACATATTATTTAATAAAACAATGTGTTTACGCTGTCAATTATGTTGGCATTCAGACTAATACTGATGACAGATCACTGTCATATGTCATGGAGATCTACCCCTCACTGATTAAAAAAATAAATAAACCAACATAGCTACGCCAAAAATATTCAAGTTGAGGCTTTAAAACAGAATTTCACTAATGACCTAGTGACATCACTGGCTGAGCTTTTATATGCAGTAAATTGTATTTGCCTTTTTTGGTCTAACTGTCTGAAAGCAACTTATTTTTAAAAACTGCTTTTTTCAGCGTTTTCCAACAGAAGCTGCTGGTGATGGGGTATTCAGTGACACAAAGCAACTCAAAGATTCTTGAACTTTATATGTGTTGAACTTATTCTGTTGTTAGTTTGGTATGTTGCTTGTGCAACATACAGTATGTCCCCCAAGAATAAAAACAACTCTGGGTCTAGTACTTAGAGGAAACTGGATGTTGCTTAAGGAAGAGAAGGAGCAGCCTCCTGTGACCTCAAGAAACCTCGAGAGGAGTAAACAGAAACAGGAATTTGTGGGAATAAAACTGGAGGAAAGGGATTGTTTTTAAAGTGGGAAGTGAGGGTGGAGAAATGAGAAAAAGACTCATACTAATACCAGTGGACAAAAATAATAGATTGCCCCTTTGACACACAGCTTATCACCCATGATTCCTTTCTACAACTAGTGCTCTCATGAGAGAGGAAGAGAAAGTTTGTGTGTATGTGTGTGTGGATAGCAGTTCCCTTTGTGTCCACAGCTGAGAGACTTTGACCATATAGGGCAGCTGTTCCTCAGTGGATGGAGAGAAATGCCTGAAATGTGCCTGTGTGTCTCTGCAGGGTTGTACTCTTGACATCTTTTGCTGCTCTTTGCAGCAACATGTTCTCTGCTTTGTATGAAGCCATCAGCAAATCTACAATCCTGATCTGGACTTTCTCGTTTTCTTCTTTGAAAACTAAAATGCCTTTTTTAACATCTGCAGACTTGCTGCTTGCATCTGTCTATGACATCCTTCTGGAACTGAAAAATGTTGCCATAGTGAGATGCATACCAGATGTTTGACAGTCAAGGCCAAACATCCAGCAGTTTTCCCTTATTTTTGCAAGTGAAGAGCAAACTGAAGATACAAAAGTTCTATTAGAAGATATTGAAGGAGTCTGACAACATGACTGCACTTACGTTACTGATCTGATCCTGTGTCTTCTTCACTCTCTGCATCTCTGGAGTATCGACCACCACACTGAAACCTTTCCCCTTGTTCTTCTCAAACTCCTCCTTGTAAAGGGCCTGCAAATTTCAGAGTTATTTTAGAAGAATAACTTGAAGTTTAAAGAAAAAACTGCTTTCTTGGTAAAAATTATTCTAAAAAAATTAACTCCACTCTCTTTGTGTATCAGGACTAAACTGTATCTGTTATTAAAATCCAACCGAATGCCTTTTTTTTTTTTTTTTGAAAAGATGGAGATACCACTTGAAATTACTATGACTAAAAAATATGTAGCAATGCTGTGCTTCCTTTCTTTTGCATCAATCTTGGTTGCATTGTAGCCCAGGTACAATAACATCTGTGTGTACTGACTTTCCTTATTGCTATAAGGTTTAACTGCAAAGGTCTATATCTTTCCTTTTGGCCTTACAGACTTAGAGCTGTTATTGACTAGATTTTATGAGGACGGTTTAAAGCAGTTAATATGAAGCCGCTAACAGTCGTTAACTGTTGGGTCTGTCCCCCAAATTCCTCTTCAAGCATGTATAAGGTTGACTAGTGAACACTTTCTCTGTGAAAACAGTGGAAAAACGAATCTGCAGCTCTTAGGGGGTAATGTTATTGATATTAAGAGGCCTAATGGTTAAACTAAGCCAACTGGCTGGTGGTTCATTATTAGCATACGGACATGAGAGTGTTGTCAATCTTTTTATCTGCCTCTGACCAAGAAAGTGAATGGTCACATTCCCAACAATGATCCAATATTTCTTTAAACATTAAACAAGTTAAATGACACAAGTGGAAGGAAACAGTTAGCTTTGTTACATATCGAATGCATGCATTGTTTTATCTTTGACATCAGCTAAAGCCACGGAAGTCGAGTTTTAAAATGAAGCCGCATTCAGTTACACTGTGCATCGTTTTACTGTTACAACGATCTGTTATTACAGCAACAAAAAATCCAATCCTGCAGCCCGTCTACCATGCACACTAAAAGAAAATAGTTCTTTTCATGGCTTCTTTGCAGCCTGAAGTGGAAAATCTAAGACATTTTGCAAATGCTTACATTTTAGTGAAGCTTGTAAACTAAGCAGATATCTCTTTAGAACTTTTCATCTATGCTTTTATTATTTTGCAAGGCACACCTGCCTAACTTCCTGGGATTATTATTATTTTTCATTTCATCTCAAATGTAGCACAACCTGAATGCAGCACTGAATCAAAGCCAACAAAGGATGATTAACAAAGACTTTTACATGTAAAGAATAAGATGGTATGGAAGCCCATGCAGACATGCAGACATGCAGATAGCAAAGCCGCATCACAACCTTCAATAATGTTTTAAAGAAGGAGGGAAAAAAAGAAGGAAGATCATTTGTTATAATTGGAGAGGTAATGGATAAATGGAGATGTTATCGGAGAATTCGATTCTTGGTGGTCTTTAAGGTGGACCGAGCATACGTTACTGATCTGGTCCTGTGTCTTCTTCACTCTCTGCATCTCTGGAGTGTCAGCCACGGCGCTGAAACCTTTCCCCTTGTTCTTTTCAAACTCCTCCTTATAGAGCGCCTGTAAATTTTCATTCATCAGTCTTTATTGTTCATTTTAATGTTTTTAACTTAGACAAAGGAGCTTAGGGCAATGCTTTGGCTTAAATTCTCAATTCTAAAGGGTTATACTTGCTAAAATGATCATGTTAAACACTTTTACTGCATTTTAATCAAAAATATACAAAAACTGATTCATGCAGGGCTTTAAATGGCCTTTTGGTGAGAGTTTTTGAAGCTTAAAACCTCAAGGAAACACTTGCAAACTTATTCCATGCCTGCATGTTTATTTGAAAGTAAATCTGAGATCCCCGCGAACTCACGCAGACATGCAAACATAAGTGAGTCATGATGTTGCTATGAGGAATATGCCTCCTCGGTAAGAGAGCTTGACTGCAGAGACTTTTATGGTTATAAACAATGAACTGGGCTGGTTTGATGAGTAAAGCGCAGAACGGGAGGGGTGGTGGTGTAAATTTGATCATGCTGTTATAACAGCCGTGTTGAAATGAAACGACAGATTAAATTGCTAACCAAAAATACAGCCGCTCTTGGCGTGTTTGTCCTGTTTCATCAGGTGCTTGTTTATTTAGAGACTAACTGTTCAAAGAGACAGCTTAAAAGGAATCTAGTGGAATAAAAAATAAAAGACAGTCACATTTTTTATAGGACTCAATCCTTTGAAAAAATAGAAAACCAGAAAAACTCAGTACAGCCTTACTGTGTCCATATGAATTAAGAGTGTAAGTTGCAGCCAAGTGCTGCTAATCAAATACACTTAATTAACTGATCGTCAAAAGGTTTCAGCACTTCCCGGGGGTGGATTTCCCAGCAAATTCCCCCCAAATTAGACTGTGCTCAGAGAAATAAAAAAAGAAAACAAGAGTTATATATCAGAGCCTACACACCTCAGTAAACATGTTAAATAATAAAATTCATAACAGCAAAATTAGAAAAAAGGTGAAACATTTTTTTGCTTGTTTGGAAGAGTTGGTTAGACAAAGCCTCTACATGGCAGTAGACGATATACCAAATAAACTTAATGTATCGCAAATTTTTCCCACTATGATGGTTAAAATGGCTTTATCACAACCATCCAGTATAAACAGCCATGGCAATATTAAGCTGTCTGCACGTAATTCAGTTTTTTCTCCCACACGCTGCGACTGCATCATCAATCTCCCCTCCCAACAGGTACATTTCCTCTTATCACTCAGCCCTACTTGGCATTATGGTTTAGGTTTGCAAAGCTGCATCTGAACGAACTGCAAGACTTTTGTAACAATGTGCTTTTGACAGAGGAGAACAAAGTGGAAATGGAGCCATAAAGAACAGCAAACCAAACAAGCACCACATATACCTTACACATCATGAGGTTTTGCAACCACAGGACCTGGGCAGTCACTGAGTCGACCATGAACTCTGTATACCAGAGTATTCTAGAGTCAAAAGTGAGGCCATGTGGCTGACAGCTAAAGCTTAGTCAACATTTGGTCATGCAATAGGACAATGATTGCAAGCACAGCAGCAAATCTACAAAAGAAGGGAATGACCCAGTCAAGGTTACACTTCAGCCCAGGTGAATTGTTGTGATGGGGACCTTAAAAGAGCTGTGCATAAGTGAATGCTCACAAACCTCAGTGAACTGGGCAGATGTAGGTCACAGTGCCTCTCATCAAACAGATGTGCTAATATTTACCATGAATGTTTTTGATTTATTACCACATGTTGACACAGAAACACTTGAAAATAGCAAGGCGATGACAAAGGAAACAGAATAGCAGCACTGAAAGTCAATACTGTTTGATGCATTTATAGATGACATCAATGAAGCTACAAAAATATCAAATGGTTTCATGTACCTTAATACACGTGTAATGGTTTCTGCTGTGTTACTGCAACCTTTAAGATTTTTTCAGCCATTATAAGACCTTTGCATTGTTTATTGCATTGTAAAAGTTACATTTAAAACTGTGTCCTCTCTTTTCAGAAACAGTTTATGTATTAAATAATTCACAAAATTCACATTTTTTACTTGGATGATTTTTCTTGGCAATGCAGATTAGCGTTCTGCATACCTACGCAATTGGTTTAGCTTAACTGCTGACATTATGAATGGGGGTAGGGGTCGAGGACCATCCAAAAAGCTAACTGTGCCCCTCAGCTATATTCATTTTACATATTTATATGTAAAATCCAGTCATACAGTTCGGTAATTAAGAAGTGAAACACCCACATTGCTGTTAATTTATTGTAATAACAACCAAGCTCATGTTAATGATTCTGTGAATAGCACCTTAGTGCATCTGCAGTAAACACTTTAGTATGACCAAGGAGGACACTGATTTTGGAGCATATGGGCCTATGCAAGTCAGACTTTGACAAGTACCCCTCACTTTTCTTAAGAACTGAAAAAATACCATTCACCAGCTTATGCATTTTTTTTAAAGCACTTGAAAATTTCAAAACAAATGTGCAAGTGTGCATGAATACTTTGCTATAGAAACCATTTCCTGATAAACAGGAAACGTGAACTGATAAAAGGTTATGCTGTGTTCAGTTAACTAAATTTAACTATTCTCTGCAAATTTCGATATTCTGTCTAACAAATACAGGTCTGCACGGGTCTTGCAGAAATGCAGTCGTGAGTGGATTGCCTAACTTTTTTCATCCTTTTAAAAGGGAAGAGAAGCTTCACCTCAAAATGCTGAGTGGCAAGATGATCCCTAAAGTTTAATCTGTGAAGGAATCTCTTTAATTTTGCGTGACTTGCAGGACTTATCTCTTTGATCAGGTTAGAACATGTTGGCATGAACAGTGTGATTAGATTAGAGCTTAAGAACAGGGATGGCAGGGAAAAGGAGGCCGGTACCACATCAGAGGCTAAAAGGAGACTGGATCTGAGAGTATTTTTAAAAATGCTCTCAAACCTCTGATCATTTACAAGAGTTCCTGACGAAACGCATTTGAACTTCACGAATGTCAGATTGGCTCATGTTGTAAAAGTAGAGTCTCAAAATGAAGCTACCATGTCCTTATTTAAGTAACTCATCAAAGGGTACCTTTGATTTAATCAAAGGAATCCAATTGTCATGAGAGCAGAGCCAAGATCTGCGTCCTGATCTCCTGCTCTGATACCGAGCTGAGTGAAGGAGATATATATATAGAACTTTTCCACCAATGGGTTGCTGTTGCCAGTGCTTAACCTAGAAAAAGCTCCACTTATTTCCACCTTTAAAAAGACTGATGCTGGTGCCAAAAAAGCTGACATCAGCACAGCTCCAAACAATTGCTGCCACCAAAGTTGGAATCACTGCTCTCAGTGACAGTGTGAGGGCCATGGCGGAAAATTCAGGGCTAATTTTAATAAAACATGAGCCAAAGCAACTTCTGTTAAAATGCCCAGCTTTTACAGTGTAACATTTAGTTCCCTGGCATATCTGGTTATCAAAGACACCAAAGCAGAACTGTTATTTCTCGCACCACCTTCAACACTGTGATGACGGAAAAGAGGCAATCAGGACTGACAGATATGTAACACCAAGCGATGTTGCTGCAGTGAGCTTGCAAACAGTATCTCCTTTCTCTGCTGGTCAAGACCAAGATGTAAATGATGGCAGAGATAGGCCTGAACTGCTAAAGTCTCACCTGACTATTAAGCATGCTCTGTTGTTTGAGACGCAGATTCTCGGGGGTGTCGGTCACTATGGTGAAGGAGGTTTTGGGGTAATGCCTGAAAAAAAAAAAAACAGAAGGGAAGAAATTAGATAAATGAAGATTCACATCATGCATTCATCCACCCATCTATCCAGTTAAGCAGCAAGACCATGATTAGATTGATTGGTGTTAACCAAAGTCCTACAACATAACAGCAATCTTCTATGAAATCCAGCCCAACAATATGATTGGCTGATAGAGTTTTTCCGTACATTTTAGTTCAGGTTTTGCTGAATGTCTTCTTCCTATGGATGTTCAATGGCTTTATGCTTGGCTGCTTTGTTTTTTGCAATATTTGATTTTCAGGAGAAGCAAACTGTTGTCAAACTGAATTGAATGAACTGATTAATTTGTTCATTCTGCAAATAATTTGTGCCTTATAATATTATGTAAAGAGCACAATAGATGAACCCGGGTTGCTGTTTAATAACAGTCGGACAGCAAATTTCTAATCTCACGTCAATCTTTAGGAATGACTGGAATCACATGATTCAATCTGTCTGCTCACACTTCTCTTTTCCATCACTTCCACATGCTGCCTGCAGCTTCTCCTGCTCAACTGCTTCAGAATTTAACTTCTGCTCATGTGGTAGATTTGTTAATGATGAAACAACCAAACCTGTTCAATCACCTTGCACAGATAATAGAAAAAAAGGCCGTAGTAAATAATTCCTATAATGCTACGTATTATAATTTTGTGGCTATAGTTGCGTAATGAACTGATTTTGATTGACGCTAATGTTACTTAATAACAAGCAGTAACCTAAAGGAGCTGAAAAAGTAAAACGTCAAAAACTAGTGTCTCTAAAGGCCATTTTATTCTGGCTCCAAAAGTGACTCCCATGTTAAAATGTCCAAATTCAGCAATAAACTTACAATATTCGCCTTTTATGATTACTGTACAGTGGATTTTTTTCCCCAAGAAATCACTCATTTGGATTTTGTTGAGGCCTAAAGTAGTTGAGCCCTTTGACTGACAGGTGTGCCAACACCTAGCCCATAGCTGATACTGTAGGCCTCACCTCCAGTAATCGGCATTACTGAACTGTACTTCTGGACCTCGTGTGTTAATGCAAACTCATAATATCTGACTTATAATATGGCATGCTGCAAAGCACAGCCTGTCCAAGAAATCTGTGCTTCAAATTCAGTGAATGAAATTCTATAATTTATTAGTCAGTTACTTGGCACTAGTTAGCACACACAGTGTCTGTGTGGATCACCTCTACAGTGTAAGGATGCAGCTTTCTTCCTTGGTCTCTTGTGTTCTGGGGGCCTCTGGATGTCTGGAGTTTTGATCTCCTCCATACCTGCTTCATGCCCTGGAGGACGGGGCTGTGGCCCCCCCACACCCTCTAGCAGATCATTACATGAAGGAACCTTTTAAAAAAACAAGCGCGTCCATGCTCACAGGTGTACACACGGGTGATCACACCCACAAACTACACTCTTTTTGGCTCCTACCTCAAAGCACACTGTGTTCTGTTGATCTTATGTGCTGCACAATAATGTTTAACATTTAGTATTTACTGTCATATTCCCATATATCATTGTGATGTTGTTTATTCTATTACTCTTGTTCTCTTCTGCTTGTTTTCTTTTTTCTTTCTCAGCAGGTGACCCAGGTGATCGATATATGTATTTTTTTTTCTTTTTCTTTTTTTTCTGCCCGTTCTGTTGGTTTTTGTCTTTTGCCCTTCTCCCCCGTCCCTCTTCTCAGCTGTTTCTCTTTCCCTCTTTCTTTCTCCCCTTCTTTCCCCCAGTCAAGTCTGTCCCGTATTCAGTAAGTGAAAATAAAATAAACAATAAAAGGTGAATCAAATGGACCATTACGGCAAGGCTGGGATGGTCAATTTGGTAAAGTAAATCCGTTGGGCATCTTTCTTTGCCTTTAGACAACAATTCTGATGGCAAAAGAGCCAAACGGGACAGGCGCAAAAAAAAAAAAAAGGATGCAGCTTTCTGAACAAGCTTGCTAGCGTTTCCTCATAACTTAGCACTTGACTCTTTCATCCAAATAAGGCTGGCTCAAAAAAAAGCAAGCAAACAAACAAAAAGACCACCACGTCTACGTCTGAAATGCTAATGCTGAGGCTTCAGAGGAAAGGTAACCACATCTTTTATATTTTAGATACGGTTTTGTTTCTTTCAAATATACTGCAAGCTCTTAACAAAGAGTCAGATGCTATCCAGCTATTTTAAGTGTTTGTTTTAGTCATCATGGTGGTGCATGCTGTGAAAGCTCACATAGTGCAGTAAGGTTTCTTCTCAAAGCCTTTGTAGTTCGTCATGCTCAAGGCCATCTTGCAGACCTCACAGCTGAAACAACCTTTGTGCCAATACTAGGAAAAAAGAGAAGAAATAAAGTCTGAAGTATTAAACTTAGAAGAAAATGCATTTCCATCGACACAAATTTAGATCTGTATTAACCTTTTTTGACAGAACACTGTGGAAATCTTGTTCACTCTTACTGGCTGATTGAATTAAATGGTTTTTCATTTGAAAAAATAAAACTTTTTTCTCTCTCTTTCTCTCTCTGAGCGGGGAAATCCCTTGACTCCTCTACATAAGGCCACAGCTGTCCTACTAATCTGTTTCTATTTCTCCCATCGCTTCACTAAAAGATTTCCAATAAGAAATGGTTCAAATGGAAAATGACTGTGAGAAATAATGCTGTGAAATTAGGTGCATTTTTAAACCTATGCACTATGCATATAAACTTTCCCATAAATATATTTTTTGCATTATTAAATAAAAGTCCTGCAGGAAGCCATTTTTCCCAAAAGAAATCAGGAATTGATAACATCTCTGTAACTCAGGTCACTTTGCTTTGATTAAGTCCTTAAATTGATTAGATCATCTTGATTATAAATAATATTCATCTGATTCCACTAAAATGATCAGAGTACATCTATTTGAGAAACCACAGATACATAGATTATTATTGATTATGTAAGATATAAATTTTTTAACATTTGGAAATTTCTAGTTGATTTTTATGTGTATTATCTAGACTTCCATTTTGCATGTTTTTTTTGGCTTGGTTGTGACTGTACAAAATATGCACCCAGTTAAAGCATCACATGAGATATGACTGCATAAAAATATTTTTAAAACTGTAGAATAAAAAAGAACTTTTGCAAGTGGACAAAACTATTTTAAATTTAAAATATCTATAATAAAATTGAAAGTATAAGTTAGTCTTGAAACTCACCTGATAAATCTTTGCATACATTAGAGTAAATCACATTAAGGTCAGTGGATGGGCTTAAACTTGTTTCACCTTACCTTATCAAGGCAGTTTATTTTTTCTGTTGGGTAAACTGGTTTATTGCATCTCCCACAGGGCGGATTCATGATTGCAGAAAAAACAAAAACAAGTTTACTAGTCCAAAAGTTCAGGAGTAAAGGACCTGTAATGGGCAGCTGGTACTCGAACCGTCCTCCCGCTTTCTCGCAGGCATTTCAGTTAATATGACCCCAAGGCGAGGAGGAGTCAACTGTGCAGCACGGAGACCTCATGTTGCCTTTACGGGTCGTCGGACATAGCAATTTTACTTCTGGTGTTTAAGTAATTAATACGAGATGGTCGTCAAATGTGATTCTATATGATATTTTTAGTAACTTAAAATGAATTAACAACAAAACAAACGAAACCATTGCGCATCATTCAGCGGCCTCTTTAGCTTGTCCAAATATGTTTTGTAAATTACAGGGTTTTCGCATGCCTTGAAGGCAGCATCAGCAGCGTTGAGGAGAAGTGAGGTTGATAACCTTAAAAGGAGTAACAACATAGACTAATCCAAATGTACTGTAATAACGCTTTTAAATAAATAAGGTCGACTCTAAACATAAATTTATCGCGGTAAGCTCTAAATATCTACATTTATACAACAACAGGGTTACAACTTTTTATTTAAAAAAAAAACCCCATACACAGCACTAACACAAAAATTTAACCAGTAAAGAAAACAAAGAATTTTCCATGCTATTGATGACGTGAATGATAAATAGATATCACCAACTGCTACGTGGGGACATGATAATATACTGTACTGCGGTTCGACTTTGTTTATTTGACGCCCTCTGCTGGAAACAAGCTCGATTACAACCAGGTCTGCCATTTTTGTTTACATTGTTAAGTTAGCGGAAAGCTTCGGACTAAACAAACCTGTGTATTATAATATATGTTGGGATTTATGAGTAAATGCAAGAAACAACTATATAGTATATTCAGCGTGTCAGTACTGAACATGTGGTATATTCATATAGCCAAAACTGGCCTATTTCGTGCATCGGGGGTATAGCTCAGTGGTAGAGCATTTGACTGCAGATCAAGAGGTCCCCGGTTCAAATCCGGGTGCCCCCTCTTTTCTTTCCTTGGTGACTTTTTGTCGTTGCGTTCGTATAAATAAATGTAATAGAAAACTTCACCGATTGCCTAGCGATATATGAAGTTTATTCCTTACTTAACGAACATAATCTCTACGAGTAGCCGTATGTCTTTTTGTCGCTTTTATGTTTCCCACCGCGTCTTAAAATACTATATTCCACCTTATCTAAAAGAAATTCTTCAGAGGGTTTTACCACTAAATTAATTACATGTCCCAATGTGTACTTTTAATTTACTTTTTGATTTTGTCACCATTAGTTGTGTGGAAAATCTCTTTTCTTATTAATCTGCAAAGTTTACAAGTATTTATAGACGTTGCAAGCGGTTAATATGCCTGTATGTTAGCAAAACTATCGGAATATCTGTCTCTGCTCGGTACACACCTTGATCTTTAAGCTCAATATAACAAATGATCACCGTGGCTGCGCTTGTCATGTGGAATTTCGTGTTGTGTTATGGCGCCATCCTGTGGCAATGCTGTGCACAGCCCTAAATACCTTACATTTTTGCAATTTTTAACCTATCATGGGACTTCAGCAAGGAAGGAGATAAATTTCCATCCATCCTAGCTGTCTCAGGGCGAGACAGATGCATTTGCTGTCAAATAAATTTGCATAAAAAATGAATTCCATACATGCAGTCATTTTGAGTTGTTATCACAGCAGTGCTTAAGCTATAATGTAAATTTATTTTTAAAAATTAGATGCACATGAAGTATTAATGCCCACATAAGGTATTTCTCTAATAGTATCTTTAATGCTGTTTCCTTATATTTTAAGGCTCATTCATTTAGTTATAAAAATTGAAAACCATCTAAATAGATGTTAGTCACTCACCAGACTATGACCTTGAGATCAAAATCCAGACTCGTCACCAGCTTTTATTAGAAGACATTTAAACAGAAAGGTTCAAAGAAAACCCTCATAACACGTCTCTAAAATTCATCCAAACAACATACGTCCTTATAATCACTATCAGCTATAAAGCTAAATATCTGTCGTAGTGAAGTCCACATAGATATAACATTTTATGAACTCATCGTTGCTCGCGTAGAAGTTTCATGAAACAAAAGTGACTCCATAAAATGGATAAAAACAAAAAACACAGAGTAAAGTTGAGTGGTACATTGATTTGCAGTATGAAGGCTAGTTTAATTCATTCCCTGACAGGCCCTTGCATCATTGGCTTTTGGACATTTGCATCTCATCATTTCTGTACTGCCGTCTTCCTCTCAAACCCTCCAACCCTTAGATAATATGGCTAATCCTCTGTGTGATGGCAAACAGCAAAAGACACAGAGAAAGCTGGCAAGAGCTACAAGAGCAGTTACAGTAAACACTGTCCAGCCTCAAAGGTTGGAGTAAGGACATCTTGTGTTGATGGTCAGCCTGAATGTCCATATTCATCCTCCTGTAGTACCGCAGTTTTCCTCAAGATGGTGTCCTCTCTTCCACTGATTGAGTCCTGCAAGTCCTAGACCCTTAGCAGCAGTGCTCAGCTTCAATGAAGCCTTCCTTTTCATGGCCCCCGAGCTCGACTTCAGCATAACTGGAGTGACAGCCCTGATTGCGGAACTTCATAGAGGGCCAGTAGTTATTGGTGCGTCGCTGCAGACAGAGAAACAGTAGTAGGTAAAGACCACCTAGCAGGCAAATGGGAAGATGCAGGCTTCAACCATAGACGGCATAAAAGATGAATGTAGCCACTGGGATGTGCCTATTGCACATCCATAAATCCCCTAAACTTTACTGCAAGTGCTTTTATGAATTTTAAAGGTGAGTGTTTTCAAGTCAAGAGTGGGTTTTACTGTGAAGCCACAAGCTCATTGGCCCATTGGAGCTTAAAGATCATCAGGAGAGTGTTTCCAGTGTTCAGGGCTGTTTTGTCACAGACTTCTGCAAGTCTTTTTGCAGACACATGAACATCACCCACTTCTCATTCATCAGGTGAATCTGTCATTTCATTGACCTGTGAAATAAACTGGTCACCCAGTGACAGAGTATGCATGCTTACACGTTTCACCTGTCTGAAGTCTGGTAGTTATGTAGACATTATAAAAGATGGACATAACTTCCAGGTTTAAAAGGGAAGCCAATGCAGAAGTGCCTTAAATCTACATTCCTTTTAATACCAGCATCAATGATGTATTTCAACAGTGGCTTAAAACAACTTTACCACCACCATCTGACCATAGCAGTATATTACAGCCCACCAGGTCAAAGTGAAATTAAGGGAAAACATATATTTTAAGACAAGAAAAGGTCCTCTATATTTTAAAAGAAAATTAAAGTCTGTGACCATCCCTACTGCAGAGGGAATGAGAGCTGGATGTTGTTTTTCTGACCTGCATGAGGTAGAATGGTGGAGCCACTGTGGGATGTGTGTTGATGTAGTAAACAGCCAGTAAGGTGAGAGCTACAAGCAGAACTAGAGCAGCCACAACGCCTGCGATGATGGCCGTGTTCTCTGTCATCCCGTTGTTTGGAGGGCTCGTCTGTATATCTGAAAGGAAGGAAGATTGTTGCTCCTGTTAAAGCATTTCTAAATATAGAAATGCCTAGGTAGCTAACTATGGACTTTACTTTGGAAAACTCTGTGGCCAACTTCCTAAAACTAAGTGGGGACAATTTTCGTTTTCAAATTAAAAAAAAAAAAAAAGAAATTCATGTTCACTTGTTTGTATTTACAGTAAATCTCCCCAAAATCTGTATACACAGAAAATCAACAGAAAAACATTAAAAAACAATCATCAGTCTCTTCCCAAAGTCCACATGGAAAAACAAATATTTGACTACTTTACTGTTGGACTTTATTAAAGTTGAGTTTGACACTTACATAATCTTTATTTAACTATGATAATAGAACACATGAGATTTAAAATCAGTGGGTTCTTAATTAGCAGAATTTATACAAATAAATAAGTAGAAACATATAGATGAACTTAAAATTTTTGAACATATTGAATGAATAAATTGTGGTCCTAGGATTGATCCCTGGGGCCTACCCCTGGTTAGATTACAAGCTTTGGAAATCATAGCTTCTGCTCACACACTTCTAATGGTTTCTTCTGATTATTACTGTCAAAAGTGAAAATTTAGTTATTCATAAAAAGTGTCCCTGCCAATGCAACAGAAGGCACTCCTATTTGCTTAGGTACATTTGATTTTACATAAACATGTCTTTGAAAAGATCTACACAAAATCTCATATATAAATACATAGATAAGTTCAGCAATTATTAGGCATAATTTTATAGTGAGACTAGCTTTATGATAAGCTTTCTGTTATTGTTATTTTTTACATTCTGAAAATGTTTGCAAAGATGTACAAGTTTAAATCTGACACAGATTTAGGGGCTATCTACTGTTTATATTGAGTCGTGCAGCTGGTACCTGAATGCTTATGCTCTCTATGGAAATTCAGCTTTAATTCTGTAATGCTCAGAAGTCAGAGAGCTACTAGTAATTCTGCTTCTCCTTAATCTATTCACAAAGGGTCACATTTTGCATGATCCCCCAAAAAATAAACAATTAAATATTCCTTCATTAATCCTTCACCAGTTGTGGGACTGAGTTTTTGCTGAAATACCAGCACTGTATTTTCCAACTCACCCCTAGTAACAGGCTGTTCTTCAAGCACTGAAACGGTTGGACCTGGAGAGGAGTGATTAAAGGAGCTCATAGTTGCTTCAGGTAGAACTGTGTTGTAGTCCTCACACATGCCTTTAGCCTGAGTGAATGCCGAAAAGAATGACTCAGGAATCAGTAACAAAGCTGCTCATCTCTCTCTTGTGTAATATGGTAATGAGTCTCACCTCTTCAGGGCAGTTGTAATCCAGCCACTCTTGTCTATGTCGGTCTATACCATCAGAACATCTAGAAATGAAAAGCAAAGTGAGAAAAGGCGAGAGTCTCATAACATCACGAATTGAACTTTGTCTTACCGTTGAAGTGTGTTGCACCAGCCACAGCTGCTTGTCAAGTTGGATGTTAGGCAGAGATCACAGGATGTGTGTTGAAGACAAGCTGGGGAACGGGAATCGCATCATTACGCAGTTACGGGGTGAGTAATGAGGCTAGGCTGTCGAACAAAAACTAGTTTGAAACAGAACTTACTGGGCAGAGGTGTGAACTCAAAAGCTGATCCGCTCACAATCTTTGTGGTGTCAATGGCAACACGATGATACTCATAGATAGTACGCCGCTTTGCTTCTATCAAGACAAAAATTGAATGTCAGCCTTTCTTCTGTATTAAGTCTCATGTGAAAACTTAAAATGAAGTCTGTTCTCCATGTTTCTGAGAGGGGACTAACTCCTGTTCAAATTGAACTACTTGTAATGGAAAGTATTTAGTTTCTGCTTTTACTCCTCTGCCTTAACTGGCTTAATAATTTACTAAAATATGAATAATTACTTTAAATTAACAGTAGAGGAAGCATCTCTTTTTTATTTTAAAGGAACTGACCTGACAGCAGTGATGTAGGGAGGTGTCCCATGAAAGCGTCAGATAGTCCAACTTTCAGCGGATGCTCAGTAGAATTTATTTCCTCCACTGGCAATGGGATCTCAAAAAAGAACAGAAGTTTGTTTTGACACTGGTAAACCTGACATTCAAGCTGAGCTGTGTTTTTTACAAAATATTGAAGTGGTGGAATTATATTTTTTGCTACATCTGATTAAAAATACATAACTTACATCTTTGTAGTTGAAAACAATTGTTCCATTTTTGTGGAGCGCTGCCTGGAAAGTAAAAGGCCCCGCTGCCTCTCGGTCCTTTAACCGCACTTTGTCCCACTGCACGACAAATAAATTTCCTGGGCAAAGCAGTATACAAAGGCCAGTCAGAGATACCCAGGAGCTCCCAAACTCTAGAGACTTCATAGAGGAACCTTTACCTACCATTATCCGAGTACCTCACTGTTGAATTTTTAGTAAAGCTAGGGTCAAAATTGGCCATGAGGGGAGCGACATACTGGGTGGCGGTTAGCATTCTGTGAGTTATTTCACCCATGTAGATGAAACCTGAAGAGAAACATTAAGAGAAGTGAACTGTTAAAGATTTTAAAAACACCTCTACCTCATGGTCGAACAGCACATCTTTAAACTGAAGCATGTGACCTACCTCCAGTTGCTATAATAATTTGTCTCAAGTAGTGCCCATAGAAGGGGAAATCAAAGGAGAGTGCCACTCTCTGTGAATAAGAAGACATGTCAGATGTGGTTAAATCTGTCTGTAAATCAGACATTAGTGCTTGAATGTGCGAACGCTCATCTCACCGCTGCCTGTCGATGCGCGTTGGACAGTATGCCGTGAATTCTGACTTGGTTTTTGTGCAGGTTGTCCATATCCACCCACAAGCTTGCAGTCTGTGTGTCTGTTGGACCAAAACTCTGCCATCTGTAGTACTTCTGGGAGTCCTCCTGAGAGAAAGAGGTCACTCATTAGACAAGTTTCCTGAATACATTAATCATGGTGAGGTAGTTTAGAGTAGGTCTCTGTATGAAATAGACTGATTTATATTGAAATCAATGACTTACTACAGGACTGGATAATTCAAAATGTATACATTTTGGGTAGCTCTAGCCACTCCAAAATAAAGATGCATAGTTTTCAATCTTGTTTTATGTACATCTTAAACTAGTAGTCTAAAGGATTGCTACGTGCATTTCCATATAATAATAACAAATGAAAAAAATAGAACATCTTACCCTTTTACATATCTCTGAGAAGAAATCTTATCAAAGAGAACTCATCTTTATGAACATTTGGGGGATTTTTGCATCCTATTGTACCAGTTTCTAATAGCTAATCAAAACATTTATCATCGTTCTAAACAGATTTCTTACATTTGTGTTTGTACAAGGTACTTTTTTTTAAATTACCTTCTTCAGAACTTGACTTTCACCAACAGGAGGCAGCATTTTGTGAGTTGGTTTGTTGAGATTTTCCAGTGTTTACATTTTGATATATATGTTTTAAGCTACTCTATTTCCTCTGCTCTTAATGGCTTACTTAGTTAAATAAAGCTTATAATTATTCGCTGCACCATATTGTAGTACAGGTATTACAGGTATTATTACTGGTATTAGATGAAAGTACAGTCTTACCTTTTTTCCTCTTTTTTGTGAAAAATATTTAGGTTAGTGTAAGTGTGAAGTGAAAAAAAAAACACTATTTAGTCGATCAGCTCAAAAATAATGTGAAAAAAGCAAAAATGTCTTATTTTGAAAAAACAACTGGGATAAAACTCAGTGAGTCATGCAGGGATTTTTCCCTTCAGTCCTTCTCACATAGTGCCACTTGATGGAGCTGTTTACACATTGGCTTTGACAACAAGCACTTGTGTCTTCATACAGATCTCCAGTCTTGATGGCATTATTAATCTATAGCATAGTTGAAGGTGACAGAGAGCAATGGTTCTGGGGTTTAGTATGGGCTCAGAAAGTGGAGCAGTTAAATGCAGCTCCGGCTGCTCCACTTACAGCAAGTGACCCACTTTTTTCTTCCATCTCCACTGCCTGACACCAGCCTGTATTTTCTAGGGGGATTCTAGGTGAGGAGAATAATCATTTATTTTCCCTCACAGCTGACTGACTTATTGAAGTGACTCTGATTGGACAGGAGATGGAGGGTTTTGGAAATTGGGATCAGGCCTCCCCCTAAAAAAGCAGCAGCAGCAACAGCATTATAACAGGGTTACTTGTGATCCAATCCAAGTGAGTCACACACACATGCACATACTCGTGCGCAGCCATGCTTAAACAAACACTGTAAGCTGGCAACACAAGTATGTGGTCTGTTTTCAATTTGAATTGTAGGGAGAGGAAGAAAAAAACGTAGAACACAATTTATTTGGGCTAATTTTTACTGAGGCTGATTGAAGTGAAAGATGAGTCTAGGAGGTAAGACACTCATAAAACCTCATCCCATGCACTAAAAACACACACACGCAGACACACACTTCTAAAATAATGACTGGAAAATGGCACAGGACAGTGATGTGCTACAGGCTTTACCTTTGACTAAACTTTATTTTTTCTGGCTTGGCAGTAGCTACTTGACTTGTCAGCACAATATCATTACCAAAGCCATTTACAGTTAGAGTTTGCCTCACATTTATCTCTTCATATTGTCATACACAGATAACAATGAGCTATATTAAAGGTTAAAATGTTGTTAGGGGTCAGCATACCAACCTGTGATACCCCAGCCTATGGTTAGGTTAATTCTGCAGCGTTCGTGAAAGTAACTTGTTTCTTGGTTTAAAGATTATAATAACCATGTAAACATCACTATATTGATTGACACTAAAGATTCTTTGGCTTTGGTGTAATGGATGGTTTAGTTTTCCTAAAATAAGTAGGGGATATTTATCCCTCAGGCTAATGTCATTTTAAGTTGGCAGCTATTAATGCCCTTTTTCTTGCAGAACCAATAAATATAAGAATTCTCATTTCTGTAATTCAGCTGACAATGACTTGCACAGCTGTGTTGACCTCATTCTCACTGGTCACAGTTTTTGGGGCAGTTTTTCTCATGCTCTTACTGGTTGTAGCTCTGTGGCTGTACAGTTTTCTACAACAATGAGCCCTCCATAAGGAAGTATTATGCAGTTTAGGCTAATTTTAGCATAATTTTAGCAGAGTTAGATAATACAATACAAACAGCACATTCTGAAGCCACATGCAGTGACGCAGTCTCAACATACAAACTTAGCAACAAAACTGACTCTGTAGACAGTTCCTCTGTAGAACTTTTAAAGTTCAAGACAGTACAGTTAGAAAATGGCTGAATAATATGGGTTGTTTGGACTGCTCTTCTCTCTAGAAAGAACATAACAGCATGCTAAGGTTTGCACAGTTGCAATCCTAAGTGCCCGTTGGAAACATAAAACCAAATTGAAGATGTTTGGTTATTATGCACAGTGCCATGTTTGCAAAAAACCAAACACAGCATATCTGCTCAACAGGAAACCTCATACCAACTTAGAGTTATGACAGCTGAAAGTGGCTCTATAAGAAACTGTTGGCGGTTTTGGCCATCGCAGTCTTACAAAAGGTTTGCCAACACAAAAACATCTGTTTTATTCTAAATAGGACCATAATTTTCTAAATGAACATTATTCTCAATTGAAAAAGAGTTGGCCATCTAAGAAAAGATAAGATAACCTTTATTAGTCCCAGACAGGGGAAATTTGTTTTGTTACAGCAGAAAGTGGACAGTGCAAAGTTAGAGAACACTGGAATACAATAAGAATAAGATAAACAATTAAGACAGTAAAGACATTAGGAAAGTGTTTACTTTGGTATGAAATCGACTGATATGAAGCTCACTTTCTCATGGCCATCTAGCTGGACCACAACCAGAGCAGATGCCCCCTGCTGGCCATTAGAGAGATTGAAAGCTTAAGGAGTAGCTTTAGCTTCAAGCATAGGCATGATGTCATTATTTTAGAGCTTACATTAAACTTGATATTTACTGTATGTGTTGTAAGTAAAAGAGCAATGGGAGCGTCATTTCTATGAACAGAATTTAGGCCATATTAAAATAGTTGATTTTCCTACTGTCACTATTGTAATCTAAGGTCTTAGCCATGAATCAGTCATTGCATCTCACCACTATGCGAGTCATGTTGTCAGGCAGGGGACTGATATCAACTCCTCCTCCTCCTTCAGCCTGTGAGCTGCGGGCTTCCCTGTGTTTGTGTGGGGTCTGCTGGTCTCTCCTGGTTCTGTGAAAACTGGACAGATCTTCCAAAGCAGTTCCACTCCATGCATCTAGAACAACACAAGCAGCAGCACACACATACATGCAGATTCATTCACGATGATGTACTTCTTGAGGATTTAATCCATGAATAAATACTCTCACCACATAATCTCTCACCTGTTGTTAACCATCAATTTGAGACATAAGAGTTCAACAAACAAAAAGCCACAGACTTGCTTACTAAATCACAATTACTTTGAGGAAAAACAAGATAATGTAATTATCTCTCAAAATGTGTGAAAACTGTGTTATAGACATTATAATGACTTTGACTTTAAACTCTGTGGTCACATCTGTTCTTTATTGGTTACCATAATCTGGATCATTAACAGGCATACATATCTAAAGAAAATTAAATCCATGTTTAGAGGTCACGGAGCAATAACTCACACAGAGACAGAAATAAGATCAGCACAAACAACACCGTAGATTTTGTATACATCTGTCATGCAGAAATAGGGGCATGATTCCTTTTTAATCATGTGGTGCCAACATTGTTCTTTGTTCAAATAATCCCTGTGTATGTACAAAAGGATTGTGGGGGTTTGTCTGTGTGTGCATCTTTTTAGAGCACTCACATCTCTACTGACCACCTACATTTGTGTGGGCTTTCGTGACATCTGCTTAACAGATCATAGATGGCTGTTTATGTTTTTTTCAACCGATCTATGACTCACTGTCCACATTTTTAGTTGGCAGTTGCAAAATCAGCAGAACTCACTGATAGTACAACAGGGTTAAGAGCTCATTATTCCCTCTGAAACAGAGGGATTAAATTCCCTTTGCTGTCTGGTTCTGAGCTGTTAGTTCACTGAACTGAGCTATTAATTAACAGCATGTTATGAACATTCCCTTCAGTGTGAGAAAGATGAACCCCGTCTCGAAGTTATGGCCAAAATTATGTGGATAACCCCCCCCTTCAGTCTGGAGCTGTTTTATTGGATTGACAGTTTGTTATGATTAAAATGTTAATGCCAGATTATAAGTTTAGCAGTAGTTTGTATTCCTCCCCTGTCTCATCTAACATGAAAGGCCTGTGTACAAAAAAATAGGCCTGTAGAAAATGTTTTTCACCGTTTGTTGTTGAAGAACTGCACAAACCCCCAACCATGACCCCATCCTGCAGCTCTGGTATGAACTGAAAACTTTGACTGTGATCCTAAGATGACCTAAGATCAAAGGCTGGACTTGCTAACGTGCTTGAAAGTGAGATTGGCAGGAAAGCAAATCGCTGCTGCATAGGCATAGCTTTGTAACCTTCCAGTTTCTTAACACAGGCGGTAAATTAACTATTAGTAGTTTTACTAGTAATTTTTTCACAGTCATCTATACAATCAGACTTCGTGTTGTGACCAGTGGAGTCAATCTCTGCTGGGGGAGAGGGGAGCTGCTTTAAGGCACTTCTGCGTTGACATTGCTTTCCATCTTTTATATAGACATATAGACTATATATTAATACAAAAACTACAATGAATATTTATGACTAACTCACACCTAATCATAAAGACTGAAAAAGATGGATGTAGTTCCTGGGTCTTAATGTATCTTAAAACTGCATTCTTTTTAACGATCACCAGGGGGAAATACATGTGGTTGCAAAAGAAGAGAAAGTGGCCCTCGTCCCAGGCCTCTGTAAACACTTTGCTGATGAGTTTATGGGCTCAGTCGCTCATTTTGTGTCATACTGAATAAAATAAAATAAAATAAAATAAAATAAAATAAAATAAAATAAAATTTGTCAGAAAGAAGGATTATCTAGCGCCTTGGCGTACAACTCAGGTTGAGGCTTCATAATGGGACTTCACAAGCCAACGTGTCACGGTGGCTATGACCTTATAGTTTTTGTGCACCTAATATAGTTAAACTTAGTTTTATAAAAATAAAATAAAATTAGAAATTTGTGGCTTCAACATCAAAAGGTTCCTGTCCGGTTTTAAAGCCCAACATTAACTGCCTGTATTTTGATTGTTTCGCTGATTCAAAAAACATGCACTCCGCAAAGTTATACCTGATACCACACAAACAGAGAGTGCATAAAATAAATATATATAAAATGTTAATTTTTCTAAAGTAAGAATGATATTAAATTAAAAAGTCTTAAGGGACAAAATAGGACAAGTGAAAAAGAGAGGTTATTACACACTCGGGGGAGATTGTGCTAATGAGGAATCTT
The DNA here is from genome assembly GCF_965226115.1 of Aulonocara stuartgranti. Classification (NCBI taxonomy): domain Eukaryota; kingdom Metazoa; phylum Chordata; class Actinopteri; order Cichliformes; family Cichlidae; genus Aulonocara; species Aulonocara stuartgranti. The sequence continues at coordinate 6,546,656 of NC_138959.1, read as the reverse complement.
GTTTGATTATGTTGCGGTGGAAGCTAATTTCACTGCTGCAGAACAAAAAGCTTCTAACTGGGTCAGATTGGCACTTATCATCATCATCACTAAACAGCGGAGGAGGCTTCAAACAGCAGAGTTAAACAATGAGGAGGAGCTTTGAGGAGCAGGAAAACTGAAAAGGGGAGTTCAGGGGCTGCACACAAGTTAGCGCAGTTTAGGCTACAGTCTAATAGACCATGACTATACTTAGATTTTTCCTGCCACCCTTACAATAGGTCACTTTGAGATTTGCTTTACAGATCTTCCAAGTGTTCACATTTTCTTTCCTGAAACATCATTAACCTTATCTAACTGTCTGCATGTGGGGCTGGATGAACTTCAACATCAAAAGTGTGCTGGGCTTTGCATAAGGACCTGGACTTAAGACAGGCCTCAGTAGCATCATGTCTGGCAGACACATGTGCGTGTGGACCCTGCACTGGGAATGTGCAAACTGGTGCAAAAAAAAAAAAAAAAAACCTATGCTGATGAATGGTCTAATTGTTGACGCGACAGATATGATGTGTGACAGATGTACGGGTGAATAGTCAGTGGCTTCACTGCAAAAATGCCCTCTGATGTTGCTGCTAAATAAAATCAAAGGCATGAAACACATTCTGACAGTCCTTTGAATTTACATCTATGCATCTGCAGGATGTCAGATTTTCTGCTTTTTTTTAGCCAACCTCACATATCCAACAGCAGAAAATCCTTATTTCTGTGCCAAGTCTGTTGACTTGATTAAGAAACATTAAATCCCTTAACAAATGCTCGCTATTTTGAGGAGATGGCACCTGCATGGCAGCGGTGTCCACTGTACCTTCACATGTGTCTGCATTGCAGCAACCGCCACAAATCTAGTGGGTGTTGTCAAACTAGGACACAGCCTGATGAACCATATACATTGCTCTGTTGATACATGGATTGTATTCATTCATGCCAGTACCATGTTACACACTCCTATTTCCATTTCTCTCATTTTTTGCTCTATTTTTTTCCTTTATAAGTATGAAAATGCAAAGCTGTAATATAATAACAATATAAACACACAAACCTTTTACTTATCCTTATAATTTACCTCATTATCTGTTGTCAAAGACAGATATCTAAGAAACACAACAGGGTATATTTTCTTCTGTATGAAAGTATTTTTTGAAGGCTCTACAAAAACCAGAGCCACGTTCCTAAACTGAGACAAAAGCTAAATGGCCTTTCAGTCTGCTCAGATGGATCAAGTCCATGGGCGAAAAATACATTTCTTCTGAAAACAATATTTTCCTGGGTAAATGTGCAACACTTTGAAGTTTGAGTACAGGCGGGAATACATCGAGGGCATGTACTTGGTCAATGAAGGGGAAAGAGAATTATCTGCAGGCCCATCAACAGAGAACAAAAGGCCAACATCTTTGCTCCAGAGGCAGACACACTGAAGAGAGTGAACTATTGTGCACTGTCCAAACACAGCACACGAGAGCAGATTAAATCTCAAGATACAATCAAAGTCTTGACCCTATCACTCTTTTCTAGTGGTGGAAATGAGACACAGTATTACGTGCTTTGTCAGGACAGGGATTAGGGAACAATAATCACAAGACGAGGTCATCGCTTGTCGACTCAGTATAGTTCAGTGCAGTGGTTTTATTATTTTGGATTTTAAAAGGGTGATCTGTGTTAAAACCAGCCTGGAGCTAGTAGCGTGGGAGGACCTATTTGGCACCTTATCCTCAGAACAGCAGTAACCATAACACACAATCGCAAACACTAGCAGCTGGAATGATAAAGACCTGAAAATAAATAGAAAAATGTGGTGTTTAGATTAATGTGCACAAATTGACAAGGGTCAGTTGTTTATGTTTTTGAACAGATCTTTCATTTTCAGTCCAGATGACATATGATTTGAGTTTGCAGATGTGCTTGGCCAGTTGTAGTTAACTGTTTATTTAGTGCTTTAATATTTATAGTCATAAATCTGAGATTACCTTAGTAAGAAATGTGCAGTAGCAACCAAGAAATGACTTCAGAGGAAAATAATGTTCTGCCCCTTGAAATGATAAGTGCAGCCGATCAGATTAAAATCAAAATAGTCTTGTATAGATGCCACATTGTTAAAAAAAACTCTTAATAGTGCAAATCCATCTACATGAGGCAAATGTTAACCACATGGGGCTAGAGGTAGTCTCACGTTTTAACGTCTAACTTAATAAATACACAAAAGTTTAAATTAATGATTTAGCAATGACCATCTATTGGAAAATGCTGTTTTGTATTTGAAAGCAATTTTCCACAACTTATTATTAATATAAATGAAAGCCACAATGTATATTTATAGTCTTTATATATCTGTGCATTCCCTTTTTCTGTTGTAAATACTGTTAAAAACTTTAAATATTATTTCAGCTGCTCTTCTCCCGCCTACTGATCTTTGGGTTGCAGTAGGTCAGCGAATCTCTTTTTGAACCATGTGTTTCTTGTGAGACCCACATGTGTTCACTTTTGTAAACTAGTTCCAATCAAAATGCGAGACATCATCTCAGTATGTGGAACGGCGGAACAAGGGACAAATATGCTGTGCATTCCCATATAAAGTGGAACATCTGGTAACCCTCGCTTCTGGAGTCCATTGCCAATTTTTGGAGGTTTCCGGAGTGTTCAGGCGATGTCCAGGCCAAGACTTTGTCCTCCGTCTTCTATTCACTGTTTGTTATGCAGAAAAGCTTTTTCAGCTAAGAAAAAGCTAAAAAATCGTCAGGTTTAAAAAAACTACCCTTTGGCTAATGTCTGTTTGGCTCTTCGTGCAGATTGTCTGCCTGTACACAACCAGAATCTGCTCAAACATGATTGGTCATTAGGAACTTGGACTACAAATGGAAACTATAGAGGTAACACAGATCCAGTCCCTTATAGTGGTTACTTGTACATACATATAAATTAAAGCTACTTTGTCATTAAAGATCCTTGTGATTATAGTTTAGATTTCAAGCCAAGGTGGTTATCGCACAACTTTAGAAGTGCACGACTGTGCATACGAAACATAGGTTGCTGTCATTTGTTGACCAACAGAGGTCTTGCAGCAAAGGCATTTTTAAGCAAAAAACTCCCTGTTGCCTTAAGACTTTTAAGCTCTGACACTGCATTATTGTTTGACTGACGTGTTTTAGCTTTTGACCTTTATCAGCATCATCAAAGCCATCAAGACCATAAAGTCAGACCTTTTCCTCTCCACCTTGAACGTAGGTGGTTGTGCCAGAAACCTATACTGTGCTTCTTCCATTAGGTTCTAGTTGGATTGGTTGTTGTGGAAATTTGGTTCAGCTAACATGAAGATGATTAGTGAATAAACTTGGGCTTCTCATCTAGTGCTTTTAGCCCAGATACCTGGGCCACATGTTGTTTGTATTTAAGATTAAATGGCAAAAGTTAGCATGCTAACATGCTAAGGATACTGACTGCTAAATACTGTTAGCACTGTTACTGCACGTTAGCAACTAGCATCTTTATAGACTCATAGTTACAGTGTTGCCTGCTTTTGCACAAACTCATTAGCACAGGTATTTTCCTGGTATTTTTCAGACAGATTTGATATAATATGATGATATCCTGCTTATAAAAGCAACACGTACATGGATATATCAGCATTCATAAAATCCACACATATCTTTTATGTGGTGTTTAACTTCTGTGAAATTTACACTGAAATTTGCAGATGTGTAAACAGTCTTGATGGTCCTGACCTTTGAGAAAGTTGGGACAGCCATGTAGTCTTTTTACCTAACTCTGCTGTATTATTATCTGCTCTGTAAAAGAGATTTGGCATCATCTGCAGTCAGGCGTTCCTTTGGATAAGTCATTGAGCGTGTAGTCATTTAATTACCAAGCTTCCAGCACTTCCTTTTTAGTATAGAGCTGTTCTACTTTCTGTTGAAACAGAACACTAATCTAAAAACGTCTGAGTTTACAGGGCCCAAATATGAATCCATCTTTACGAGGGAGACTCTAATAAATTGATCTGGATCACTGGTTTTGGAGTGTTAGTAGGAAAGATGAGCCTGGACATTATGCTGGACTTCGTGTGACCGTATATTTGAGGAGATCTGTCTCTCTGTATGTCTGGTTGTCCTCTGCAGAGCTAGGCCCCTGATCAGAGGAACTGGGACCACAGGAGAGGCCAGAGAAACTAGAGCACTGCTGATTGTCGGAGGAGGAGGAGGAACAGCGGAAGAACGGGGGCTGGCTAAAAATAATATATCTCCAAGGAGAACAAAAATACATACATGCACACACGCACCAACACACACCTACAGATAGGATGGCAGAGGATCCATATACAGGAAATGCACAGAGCAAGTGATGAGACACAGTCTGAGATGAAACTTTCCAAATTTAAGAAATCCTAGCTCAGATGCTGTTCTCACTGACTGACTTTCATCTTTTACTTTGGAAATGAATCTTAAACCCTCAAATATTTATTTGTTAAAATCCAAAATTCTCATTCACAGGATCAGTATTATTAAAGCAAATGAACCCCAGACATTTATTTTCCCCCCTCCAAACTGGAAATACAGAGGTTTTGGAATAGCATCATGAAAAGAGAGAGAAAATAAAAATCCAGACTCGCACACCATCTTTTATGTGCTTCCTGTGACTGACAGTGAGAACTACCACGAGACCAGTTAACTTCACGCATGCACGTATCCATAGACATGCCATAAAAAGTGCCAAAAAGCATTTTAAGCCTTCCATAGTTAGTGACAACAAATTCAGGTGTGTGTGTGTGTGATATTAACTTTAACTGAGATTTTTAGAAGCTGTTTTGTGTGGCACTTGACAGTCTGTTGTGCAAAAAGGTAGTCGTAATGGTGCTGTTGTTTGTAGATCTGTATTGGGTGTTGACGTTAAAGAAAGGGGGCTTACCTTCATGCTCTTGAGCCCAGACTCTGCCTAGCTCAGCCTGGGAGAGACAGATGAGGAGAACAGCATAAAGCCCCATGTCCGGCTGACTCTTCTCCCTCCTTCCCCTTCTCTTGATCACTCCTTGTCGTCTTCTTCTTCTTCTTTTCCCCAGTTTCCCCTCTCACTTTGTGTAAAGGAATAGGGCACCTCACTCCACCACTCCCCCACCTTTCGTCTCTGTCTCTTCGCCTCTGCTCACCCACACAATTGCTGTTTCCTCACTTCAGCCAAGTTTTACTGCTTTTCTCCCTCCTCCTTTTTTGCCCTTGTTTGGCCCTCAGAATACTGTCTCAGATGATCGGTCCATAACGCAGGAGAGATGATAAACAGCTGAAGTGAAGAGATGTGTTTTCTCTGTGCTCTTCCTTTGCTTCAGTCACATTTCTATCTTTGAATTAGCTCTTCACTCGGTTGTCTCACCTCCTCCCCTCTGGATGTCTGTCTGTCTCGCTTGTGTTTTTCTGTTTTCTCCAAAACAGAGCTCTGGATTTTTAGAAGACTTCCCAAAATGAGGAAATATTTATGTATTTCTACATTTTTTTTCCTTTCCTTACACAGTAGAAAAAAAGGGGGTGTTGAAGATGGGAGGAGCATGTCTCCCCCATGTGGAAGCAAGCTGAACCAAAACAAATGTGGTAGTTAAATGGTTGGCGTTTTGAGAAGAACTTCCTCTGTAGTCTGTTACAGAGATAATGCACATTTTTAATTGAAAGGTTTGAAAAGAACTGTTTTTCTACTCTTGGTAGTAGAAGATTATTTGATGAGGTAAATATGTTTTGTGTCCAACACTTGAAAAAGAAGAACCTGGAATTATTTAGGTGCTGTTGATAGTGGCGCTATGGTGACCATTTTTATTTCCCAGTTTCTTTTCCCTCTAGGAGTGCTATATAAGTCTCTGACAATTTCATTAGGTACAGATTGGTAGTTTGGTCTTCAGGACTATATGAATTTTTCGTGGAAAGAATTAAACAAGGAGCTGGAAAAATTCCTCAGACATTTTGGTCCATGATAGCATCACACAGTTGCTGTAGACTTCTTGGCTACAGCTCCATGATGAAAACTCCCATCTTATCTATTGGATTGCTGGATTTTATCAGAGCTTTTCCTGTGTTCACACTAGATGCCTGATATGTCTCTCAGAAAACCCTCTCAGAACTATGGGCCACTTCAGGAGGGAAAGACTGGTGTCGGTGCTTTAAGTAAGTAATTAATTAAGCAAATATTGCAAATAAAAACTAACAAGCACAAAACTTCGGTGTTAGCCTTGTGTGTAGTTTAGTAACTTCTTTATTTGTAGAAGAATTGCTGTTATGATACGTGCTGCACAGAGTCAGGCACGGAGAATTGATGATATGACTCAAACCTAGGGTTGGGCTGTCCTAAAATTTTGGATTTTGAATCTAACTGGTGCATGGATTTGGATGTGTATGTGTGTATGTGCTACTAATTTTGGACTGCTGTCCTTCGCGAACATAAAAGGAACTTTAATCTTTGTTGTCTTACTTTTCCTGGTTAATTAAATAAGAAAAACAATAATTAAATCATCTACTCTGACCACTAGCAGTTTATAAAGACATAAAATTAAGATTATCTCTTTATAAACTGAACTATATTCATCTTATTCACGAGGCTCTGAACAATAGCCCGTTTTGGCCCATTGGTAAATTGGTAATTGCCCACCCCTGCCCTTACTCACACAAAGTAATTATGTTTAGGCACAAGAAACATCATCTGAACGCACCTCACAAGTTTCTCCATCTGTCCCAATAGCATGTTACAGACAGCTGTCCACATAAAAAAAAATCTCTAAAACTGAAGTTTTTTGCTTTTAGAGAGCTTACATCTTTTTCTTTTTAGTTTGTTTTTATTATTGGTCTTATATAAAGATCACACAAGTATAAAACTAAAGAATAATTAAACTGAAATAACAGGTTTTGTGGCTGGCCTTATTTTATATATCAATTAAAAAAAAACCTAAATCATCGTCCTCACCTTTTCTAAAACGCACAGCAAATTTATGGAAGATTAATACACATTTGGTGCTCCAATGAGCATTTCTGTTAACAGGATTGGAAGTCAAGGTGTGTGTGCTTGTTGTAATAAGGGAACATGTCACACACTGAATTTGTGACATGTTTGTGTGTGTGTGTGTGTGTGTGACTGTGTGTGACTGTGTGTAGGTTGTAGCTGCATAACAATATTTTTTTTTTATATGAATCTCTTTATTGTTTTGGTCTTTTCGTAGGATTTGTTAACAATAAGGAAACCACCAGCATATATTTGCAATTGGTGCTGCTCTACTTTCAGCGATGAATGTCCCAGTGTAGTGGGATGACGAAATGTTAGTAGGTGTATTAAGATATTCATAGTTCTTCTGAAATGATCAGTTAATGCCCCCCAATATTTTTCTCCTATATCCTCCTGTGTTTTTATGAACTGGTAGGAGGACATCATGTGGTTCTGTGTAGAGTAGGCCTTGTTAAATTCTTGCATTTATATTATAAATGTTGAAACGTGCAAATTCCCAGAATATGCACATTATATTTTGGTGCATAAACCAAACAGAGCAGATGTACACAAAACTAGTCCTAAATTAAACAGGCAGTGTGGTCGGCTTACTTTAAGCATATTCTTCTTTTTGTATTGTATAGGATATTTTCATTTTTTTTCTCTTATCTTTTCTATGTGTCTACCTTGGGTTTCTCCTCATGTGACTTCTTGCTTGTTCACAAGGTACCATAATTAGGGCAAAACTCTGGATGAAACGTGAAAGAGGTTTAACTTGACTAAACCAAAAAGGCCAACTCAAAATGTGTTTCACGCCTGTCAAAATGTTAAATGAGCGCATTTGTCATCAATTGGAACAAGATGTTGGATGGAGATGAGCTGCTAGATCTGGCTGAAAATGATCCAACACACTCTGATCCTTTAGCGGGGAGAATTATGCTTAAAATATGACCTGCCTTGTGATTCCCCATAAACTTACACAATGTTTTATCTTCCCCTGTTTTAATACGCAAACACAGTGACTGTAGAGCAGAAGGTTTTACTGTTTTTATAGATCCAGTAAGCCGGTAAATTTGTACCACATGATTATTTAGGAGACTGTTTATTTTGCCGATTGATGTGAGAAGTTCATTAAAAGTATATTCACTGATATTGCTACAACACACAAATGTTTGCCAAGTATGAGAATTTCCTCCAGACTCATAATGTTTGTGAACTGTGTGAACTGTTTAAAAAAGAAAAGAAAGAACAACAACAAAATTAATGTGAGCAACACAATGTTTGCTGCATTAATGAGAAATGTTTTATACCATATGTACACTTTAATCCGCTTAAAACTTTAAAGTCTGAGCCATGAAATATTTACCATTTTCAATTAAGTAGTGTCTTAATTGAAAATTCTGATTTACAAAAAAAAGGAAATATTAATTTGCATATTTGAGTTTTTAACTTCACTCACACTGATCCTTGAAACACTAGATGTTAAGTGGTTAAAGGTATTAGATAATAAAATGTGTAAACTAACTTTATTCAGTTGGAGAATGACAATATGAAGTAATACAGTAACTCTAGCAAAATTGGTTAGTAAGCTGCATTTGTAAAGTGTTAAAGAATAAATATATGTTCTTAGTGCCTTAGCAACAGAGGCTTAAGTTAGTGGAAGTTTAAAAAACAGGAAGTGTAGTGCAAAGCTGCAGAGGCATATTAATAAAAAGAGGAAACCAGACAGAAAAAGCAGAACTAGCTCTTGGATGGTCGTCAGAATTTACACCCTTTTATGGTCCTCGGGACCCAAAATGGTCCCCATCCAAAAGGTGATATAGCAATGGATTTTATGAATTTTTTTTTCATTTTTTTTCACATCAGATCTTTTAAACAACTTCAGACCTATCCACTGATATAAAGTTTTTCATAATTTTTTTCATATTTTTTAGGTTTTTATGGCTTTATTGTCATAAAAACCCCTGTTTTTTGGGGGGTAAAAAATCATAATATGCAATATTTTCAAAAAATGAGTTGCAAATGGAACTACTTGGCATGAGGTTATTAGAGCCTTGGATAGGTAAAGAATTCAGAATAGAATTGATTTGGATGCATTATTATTTTTGGAGCAATAAGAGTTTTTGCAATATACTTCCATTGGTATCCCTCGGGACCCAAAATGGTCCCCATCCAAAAGGTGATATAGCAATGAATTTTATGAATTGTTTTTTCATTTTTTTTCACATCAGATCTTTTAAACAACTTCAGACCTATCCACTGATATAAAGTTTTTCATAATTTTCTTTATATTTTTTAGGTTTTTATGGCTTTATTGTCATAAAGACCCCTGTTTATTTTCTTTGGGGGGTAAAAAACCATAATATGCAATATTTTCAAAAAATGAGTTGCAAATGGAACTACTTGGCATGAGGTTATTAGAGCCTTGGATAGGTAAAGAATTCAGAATAGAATTGATTTGGATGCATTATTACTTTTGGAGCAATAAGAGTTTTTGCAATATACTTCCATTGGTATCCCTCGGGACCCAAAATGGTCCCCATCCAAAAGGTGATATAGCAATGAATTTTATGAATTGTTTTTTCATTTTTTTTCACATCAGATCTTTTAAACAACTTCAGACCTAACCACAGATATAAAGTTTTTCATAAATTTGTAAATATTTTTTATGTTTTTATAGCTTTATTGTCATAAAGACCCCTGTTTATTTTTTATTTATTTATTTAACCCGTAATATATATTATAAATATATTCTCAATCACATTCACACCACTCTCTTATATCAGTTCCACTACATCGAGACTATTTTATGGTGGTCAGCTGTTTTATTGTCATGTATTTTGCATAATAAGATAACCATGTCCTGCATTCAAAACCACTGAAAATGTCTATGGTGGTGCTGTACCTAATATTGTGCTCATTGGATCCAAAACATATTTTTCCTTTATTTTGAAGCCTGAGGCTTAGATCCATTAGGTATTCACGAGAAAAAAATTATCACGTCAGGATTACAGTATATCGAAAATATGTGATTATAATGGGAGTCAATGGGACCCAAAATGGTACGAGGACCACAGATGGTAACACTTATGTGAATCTCCTTTACTATACACAACACCATAGAGGGGATCAATGAATTTTAAAAATAATGCTAAAATGCACATCCTAGCCAAGTTTCATGCAACTAGTCTTTAAAATGACTGATATATTGAGAATCAAAAATCCAAGGGGACCCAAAAGGGTCCCTTTTTTGACTATGACCATCAGAGGGCTCTAGTAACACAGAAGGAGTTGTTTTTATCAAAACTATGTGTGACATGTAAAGGACCAAACTAACATCTGGTTCCGAACCGGGGACCTTTTGCGTGTGAGGCGAACGTGATAACCACTACACTACAGAAACTGCTGCATGACTGTGTGGATTTGCCTTGTCAGGAGATTAAAGTCTCTCGATTTCTAGGATAGCAGTGTCAGGACTTGGGAACATAAAGCAGGTTACATTTCCAGCAAGTATAATCAGAATGAACAGGTCAGGTAAGCAGGTGGGTGGGTCAAGGGTAGACTCCCTGAGCAGTGGAAAAGACAAGTGAATAACTATTACGCAGAATTAACTCAAGCAAGCTGACAAGTAACTAAAGGCCTGAGCAATACTACCAAATGGGTATGTTAATAAACTGGCAATGCATATTGAAGGCTGAGTTAAAACACTATGCTGACTGCAGATGGATGACAGGTATGGCTGGTCAGGGTTTCTTCCCATCACTGGAAGACATACACTATATTACCAAAAGCGTCTTGATGCATTCTCAATCATCCAGGAAAATAAATCTCCAAATGTTGATTCTGTTCATCTGGATGTAGCGTTTTGTGGGAGAAACGTTTCGTCACTCATCCAAGTGACTTCTTCAGTCTCAGCTGACTGCAGTTTGACCTGCAGTTTGACCTGCAGTCAGCTGAGACTGAAGAAGTCACTTGGATTCAGGTGTTCAAATCATTTCCATGGTCAGAGATGTATAAAATTAGGCACCTAGGCATGCAGACTGCTTCTCCAAACATCTGTGAGGTCTAAGGAGCTTATTGAATTCCAGCTTTGTACTGTGATAGGATGCAACCTGTGCAATAAGTCCAGTCATTAAATTTCCTCACTAATAAATATTCCAGTCAGCTGGAAGTGGTATTATAACAAAGTGGGAATGATAGCAACTCAGGTTCTGTAAAGCAGGGTCAGCAGATATTGAGGTACATAGTGGGCAGAGTTCATCAACTTTCTGCAGAGTCAGTTATTGCAGATCTCCAGACTTCATGCAGCCTTCAGATTAGTTCAAGAACAGTACATGGAGAGCTTCATAGAATGGGTTTCCATGGCCAAGCAGCTGCAAGCCTTGCATAACCAAGTGCAATGCAAAGTGTTGGATGCCGTGGTGTAAAGCAGCTAACCCTAACCCCCTCTAACCCTAACTGGACTCTAAAGGGTTGAGCCACGTGTTATCTGGAGTAACAAATCATGCTTCTCCGTCTTGGTTTGGTGATTGCCATGAGAACAGTACTTGTCTGACTGCATTGTGCAGTCACAACAATTTCAGGCTCCCACCTTCATGGGAACAGTTTAGAGATGTCGCCTTCCAGTTCCAACGTGACTGCACACCAGTGCAAAAAACAAGGTCCATAAAGACATAGATGAGAGAGTTTGGTGTGGAAGAACTTGACTGACCTGCATAGAGTCCCGACCTTAACCTGAGAGAACACCTTTGGGATTAATTAGAACTGAGACTGCGAGGCCTTCTCGTACAAAATCACTGTCTGACCTCACAACTGCGCTTCTAGAAGAAAAGGCAGGCGCCACACCTGGCAGACAAGGAGAGCAATGACACAGAGTTTTAAGATCTTAACTCTTTTAAAGTGATGTGTTAGGCAGCTCTACACCAAATTAGGGGAACGTTTTTTACAAGATAGACCAGTAAAGTTTAAGACACTTAAAAATATATACCAAAATACACTGAAGATGTTCCAAAGGTGCCTATTTTGACACAATTTACACCAGTTTTTTTGTGGGGTCCAGTTATATGCTTTAAACTAATATTAATAACAGTTTTAACTATTGGGCACCAATGACCCTTGTTCTACATTCTTGTCCTTTGCTTCTTTTCCCATCTTAATGATAAAAACCCCTAAACCTGGCACAAAGAAAGCATGCCTGTTTCCCATTATAGAAGGAATCACACTCTTAGGTCTTGTTCCAATTGAAAACAGGTATCAGCAGTATCTTATTTAAACCTGGATAGGAGTGTACTCAAAGATCTAACGACAAAATAAACACACGTTTGGTTCATTTGAGGTTATTTTTAGTGTTAAGATGGGGGTTTATTTTGTTTTATGGATACAAAACACAGCTGACATAATACTATCATGAGGTTTAGAACAACATGTCCCTGTCAAATATGTGTCTTTGCAGGATTACTGTCACCCTATATTAGTAATCATAACGGACAGATGTGGAACTGGTTGAGTCACAGAGGCAGACATATGGTGTTTTTGTGAATCCTTCAGCTCGCCATATATTGTGTTAGTCGATTTCAAGATGAGTCAAATTCAAGACTTATATTTTCTCACGTCACCCTTTTAAGTTCTTTTTTCTGTATTAAATTAAAGCATAAAAGTTCAGTTCAATTCAAGAACAAGTCATCTTATTTACAGAAAACCTGACACTAAACATAGGAGCCATTCCCTTAGAAATAACATCTGTTTTACCAATAATAAAGTTACCTCATTTTTTAAAGAATACAGTTAATGACTGGACATTATTTAATTAATTGTCTATCAACTACTTTTGTATTACTGTAACTTTACTAATAATACAAACTTTACTTTAGATTTTTTTTTAACATGTACGTGTATTTGTATTTGTGTACTGATGTGAGTACAGCTTTAATCCTATCTTAGTCCCAGCAGCAGTCTTCTACCTGCTAACATCTACTGGCTTCATTTCACTGCTCACTTCACTTCATGCAAAGCACCATAAAACCTCTGCCCTGCTTGCTCAAGGTGTGAATTGCCTGCCCACAAACACAGAGAAAAGGCTTTAAGGCATTTCTAGCACCTCATTTTAAATTGTAACCTCAATTTGGAAGAACACTATGATACGAACACATCGTGCTACAGGGATACAGCCAGATTCACAGCATGGGGGTTGTACAAATTCTGCTCACACTTCTTGAATTGTTCTCGGAGGACAAATTGTATGAATATCATTGCATTTATCAATGTGTTCAGACACTTGGATGGAAGTTGATTATTTGGAAATCAAAGTCCAAAAAGTCAATTTATCCTTTAAGGGTTACAGGATGTTGGCCAAATACAGAAAAAACATGTCTGTAGCTTTAAAATTACAAAATAGTGAAGCTGATAAGAAAAACATGGATGCCCCTTTCCCCCCAACAGTCCAACAAAAAGAACAATGTTAAGCTTTGTAACTCTACACAAAACAGGGAAATTAAGTAAGTAAAAAAGAATGGCAGCGAACCCCTACGAAGCTCTTAAACTCATCAAATCTAGTTATAGAAACCACTTCTGACAATGAGTAAGAAAGACAAAGTGTGTGTGTGTGGGGGGGGTAAACAGAGCTGCAACAGCATGCTGGTTTAAACAAACATAACAAACATCAGCAACCACTCAACACGCAGGTTTGCTGCATGGCTTGCAGCTTTAGCTTGCAGCTTTAGCTTCTAACATCTTGAAACTTCCACAGCAAACAGAGTACTGCTGATATTCGTTTGAGTGTTAATTTTGATAAATGGAAGTCAATTTAAATCTGGTCTCCAACGATCACCGAAAGAAAAACATTTGTCTCTTTAATGGCTAATTTTTCCTGTGTTTAGTGGCTATGTGCTAATTTTTATTCAGTGCACAGCTAAGTTGTTTCCCGTTGTATCAAAATGAGCTTTAAGAAAACAAGTTTGCCAATACTGGGTTCACTGTTACCACTGCCTCCTTCTAGAGTGGATACAAGATTTGATCCATGCTAGCGGATCAAAGTGTTACACATAAGTGACATAGCAAAGGAAAAGCTAACCATAAAAACAGAGAGAGAATCCCAAAGACAAACGTGCAAATGCAATGACAAAATCATTTTTCAATATTTCCAATTTTGCCTTAACTTTACCGTCTGCAGATCTTTTAAAATTAGGTCTGAATAATGTAGTCATTGAATATTTTCTGATGCATAAACTGCAAATAAACGATGCGCTATCTTTCGCAGATACTTGTACAGCAAACATCTGATCTATGAGGTGAAACTCCCACTTAGCATAGCCATTCACTGGCCATTCAGCCAGTTGAATTGGGCTTTTCTGTCTTTAGCCTGTGGCAATAATGTATGAATGTGCAACATGTGCCTGTTTTTGTCATTGTGTCATTACTAAAGCACATCTACATTACTTTCGATTTACAAATCTTTCCCAATACATCTAAACCCTTTTTAAAAAAATCATAACTACTGGTGAACAACGCAAAATCAATGCTGACAGTTTTCAATCGTACACCAACCACTAACTGATTTTATTGTCCATAAAGTTTCCACTCTCCAGTTGTCATGAAACATTCAAGCAGCTAACAGAAGAACAAACAACACAGCTGATGTAGCACAACTTGCTTTTGCCTTTCCCGGACTATAAATATTTATTACCATGGCCTGGTATCATCTGACACTGCACACTGTAATTTCAGTAATGCTGAAACGAATTCTTTTCCACTGACCTGAATAAACATACACTCTAAGGGACTTTTCCAAATTTTCCATCCGTCTTGCACTGAGTGTTTTCTTGGAAGTGGGAATGAGGACTCGTCATAACCTCCACCATTCACAGCTCCCCATGGTGGTGGTGGAGGTGGTGGTCTTGGGGGGTGGGGTGGGGGGTCAAGGTCCATTACAATGGGCAGACATCAGCTTGTCTATTGTCTCTCTTAATCCCTAATTGCACGACCATCAGCGATGTTGATTCTTTACATGCATTACAAGCGTCATTAGCAGAGTCATTAACACAGGGAAAACATGTTGAGGACCGTAGAGACACAGTTATCTGTCACTGCATTGGGTAAATAGTCAGGGTGATATCTTACTGTAAGTACAGATGTATAACAATAGCGTTTTTGTAAAAGAATGATAAGGGGAGGGAGTGGGTGTAGTTTAAACTGTAATCCCTATGATGCAAAATGCAGTGCTGTAAATCTTATTAGGAATGATGAATATGTGTATGTGTGACTCGCTTTAAAAGTTCTGTTTATGAGTTACAGAACAGAAAAATTGATGATGCAATGATGAGTCTGCAGGCTCTAAAACTTTTCCAAAAAAGACATTGAAAAGATGACTGTGCCAGACACGTACCTAATATTCAGGTTCGGCTAAAAAGTAAAAAAAAAAAGAAACAAGAAAATATATTACATTAATAGCATATTTAGTGAAAATGTATCCTTTTACCACAGGTTTTATTTGTAAGGCAAAACAACATCATTACTTCTGAAAACTCCTTCAAATCTAACCCCTTTTTTATTATTAACAATTTTCATTTCTGCTTAAAACCAAAGCAAACAGAGAAACAAATCAGCTTAAAGACTAATAATAACCATTACGCTTACCTCAGTTCTGCTCAATATTAATTGTGTCTCTTTGTAAGCTTATTGGTGCAGCCCATCACAAGAATCCTAGTTTCTCATGTGGTCCCTGGAAGAAATGAATTGCCCCTCCTCTAAGTATCACCCTTCTCATGTTTTTATCGGCAACAAGTTGGTATATCTTTTCACCCAAGTCTACACAATCACCGTGGTGACAAAAATAATGGATGCAAGAAGTTGTACCCTTGCATCCTTTGACATGATTTTAATGTTCCAAAACGTACTTGCCCCTTCTTTACCATCTGACCCAGCACCTTCATCCCAAGAGGCAACACTGCTTCCCAGTTCCCCTGCCTCTGTGGGAATAATACGTTTTCATTATCCAGAGGTCCATATAAATATCCTTACCATGAAACACATATCGAGACGTAACCCCACGAGAAACAGAATTTAAGGTCAAATGCTGTTTAACATAAATGCATACATGGAATGGACATTGTGTAGCTTTGTGGTTGCAATCAAGTCACAGCAAAATAATAAGTGAGTTGGGTGTATTTAAAAAAAAAAAAAAACACATACATAACACGTTATCATTTTTGAAACAACAGCTAGGCATCACCTAGATATCCACTAAACTTAACCAAATATAACCCAATTTTAGCTTTGATGTAGCCTACAATTTAGAAACATTGTAATATTTTTACCAATAATGAACAGAAAACTGATGAGTACGATAAAACTATCTGTCATTTATTTGAATGGATTGGAATAGATTATATTTTCTTTCTCTCATTAATGCATCCCTTGAATTACCTCTTATAACTCAATAATCCAGTCAAAATGATTAGACTGCTCCAAAGGCTGCATAACACTGACACAGTACTTATTTACACATTGCTAATTGCTACTATTGTGCCCACTAACTGTGCCATTAGTCTGTGTTACTCTGTTCTGATAAGGATAAGGAGCTAAGACAGTCCCAGACTGCAATATCTGTGTATCTGATCTGGGCTGTCTGCCACTTAGAAAATGTAAATTAGTGACAATTATTCAGGCACCTCAGGCTGAGTAAGAAATACCTGGTAATGTTAGATAAAGCTCTCCATACAAGGTGCATTAATTACAATTATAGACAAGACAAGATGTTGTCTTAGTTGGAGAGACATTAAGTGGTGGGTTTTATAGTGGCCTGGAGGCTCGTGAGTGAGACAGAGGGTCTGTGTGGGTTTAGCGAGGTGTAAGCTATGACTACATTCATCCAAGCAAAACAAAGAACCAAATCCAATTTCCCCAAAAAAAAGAAGATTGGATGCTGTGTACATTGCAAATTTTAAAAAGCGTGAAACCTTTATAACGAATGTTAAAAATATGAAATTGTATGTTTTTGAAAATATATACATGCTTATTTTGTTTTTGATACAAGAAAATGTTTTACAAAGGTCTGCACAGGGGAAACAAAGACTGAAAAAGCTTTAAAATGCCTATAAAACATCTTGTGGAATCCAAATGGAAATAAAAGAGAATCCCAGAAAGAAGAAGATGACTGTTTCTGAATCTAAAATTACATTTCATCATGGATGGTTCATATAATTAAGATTTAAAGGAACTGGAGAAAACTCTGGATGCATGGGACAAAGCCCTCAATCATTACTGAGTAGTCTTTGAAGCTCTCAGTCAGCTTTTCATTAAAAACAGACTGTCTTGGACATCACCGCATGGACTCAAAAACACTTCAGTAAACCATGCTGTAGATGTGGAGTGTCATTTGAAATCATGGACACGTGGTCATTTGAATCAGAAGTCACCATTGCTGATGGTATGGCCTGTATTTATGTACATGGGAAACCTTTACATCTGTGAGGACACTACTGAAGATATTGCTATATTTTTAAGGGAAGGCCTTGCTCATTTCTGCAAGAATGACCACATTTCTGCATGATTGCTGACGCCATAAAGGAGACTCAATATCATCTGAATTTTAATAACTACCTAGAATAATCTATATCTATATGTGTAAAAACCACAACCAGTATAGTCTATGTCTCACAAATGTTTATTCCTGAAGTCAGAACAGTACGGAAGGAGCTGAAATTGTCATAACTGGTCATTGTGGGGGAGTTTAAACTCTTTTAGTCAGTGTGACTGCTTTTAATTTTACTTTTGTAATGATCTGTTATATGACTAAATCATATGGGAGACTTTTACCTGGATAAATAAAGCATAACGAAATGATTTCAAACACACACTTTGTGTATATTAAAAACTTAAAACTAGCTGATTGTTGGACATTTCAGTTATTATCATAACTGTATTTATAGAGAATTGCTTGTCCTGCTTGTCATGTATAAAGATTCCAGGACAAAAATGTGAAAAAAAATTTCTTTTTGTTCCCCTACAGCACCTTGTCTCCCTTCTCCTCCTGATGGTAATTACATTTAATGAGTTCAGGGTTCATCCGCAGGGTGCACTTCTCCAAATTGCTCACAGCATGGGGTCTGAAGTGGGATAGGGTAGGGGGTATCAGGACAGTCGAGGTCGGGGCCAGGAGTGTTTACCCAGTGTTTGGGGTCAAGACTTGCAGTGGCTCTACTTGTCAGAGAGCAGTGAAACATGTCATTAATTTGTCTGCTTTTGTCCTGCTTGTTTGTTTTTCTGGTAGAGATAATCACGTGAAGGTGGTGCTTGTCTTGGCTCTATTGTGTGAAACTGTTGTCAGTCCATCACCACCCTCAGTGCCCCATCTCTCCCCATTCCCTTTCTCCCCACTTCATGAATGGCCATTTTGCCACTATTTTCTGACTGCAGGGGGTGACCCCAACAATTTAGTTAATCCATTAACAACTAATTGTCTCCTCCTACTCTGTTGTTTGGACAAACAGCCTGGTGGGGGGAGGTCAAGTCCTTCTGACCTATAAAAGTCAAACCAGAAGAGCAGTGAGCCAGTGTCACTGCATGGATACCTTCAGTACTGACTGTTTACACTTTGACTTGCACTTTTAAGCGCTGGATTTTTGTTTCGAGCTTTTCTTGCTTTCTCTTTGACTCACCTCTTTTTAAGTTAATCATTGTTCATTTTTTATTAATCCTTTTTTGTGCATTTTGGAAATGTTTGGAAATCTGTGGTTGGTTTGTTTGTGTCTGTCCTTTTATGGGACAGAAGCACGTATATGGGCCTGGATGCTGAACATGCCCCACAGTCCTCCCAAAGAAGGAGCAAAAGCACTTCGACAGAGCACTCCTGTTGCCAAACCAGTCACGGTAAGATGCTTGAAAGTGGCCATGATTATTTTGTTTGAATTAACGAAATCATTTGACATCTGTAGAAAAGGTATGAGAGCAACATGGCCCTTCTGTCTTAAACTGGGCTTAGAATTTCAGGCAAAGTTTGCAATGATTTCCTTCTTTTCTTCAGGCTGCATGTGACCACGACAGAGCTTGTGGAAGGGGTTTCTCATGTGATCGCCACTTTGGCCTTTGTGTGCCTCTAAGAGGGGAGGGTCATTACTGTCGGAGAGATGCACAATGTGTTCGTGGACTTAGCTGCATGTTCGGGAAGTGCCACCGCAGTATCCCCGATGGACAAGAGGGTAAGGGTGGACCAACAAATGTAACCAAATCTTTTAAATTTCCAAATTTTTCTTCATACGAAACCAGAAGTGACCACTGTTTCCTTAATCCAGGTGCCAGGTGTAAAGTTGACAGAGACTGTGGAGCATCGATGTGTTGTGCCCGGCATCATGGTGAGCAGGTGTGCAAAAGAAGACTGACGTTAGATGAGAGCTGTTATGTGCCTGATGGTGGCCTGGCATTCAGCATCAACCAGATTTGTCCGTGTGATGAGGGTTTACTTTGTCGTGAAAGCAGTGGAAAGCTACAGAGAGAGTAAGTACTACAAACACTGGTTTTCATCATCAGATATTTTACTCAACAAACAAAGGGTTTGCTAAAGTGACTGATATCAATATTCACTCCAAAGCTTTTAGTTTCATTGACAAATCAGTTCTGGGGTCTTTGTTATCTAGATTTTATTGCAAAAAATTAGGCAAATGACAATCACATTTATACCATTTTGTGGGTGTTAATTCAAATTCTTCCTGGACTTCTACACAATTGAACGGACATACTGGGTTTTCTGGACTTTTAGGCCCTTTGAAAGGGCAGGTCGAGGACTAACTTCCCAGAAAACTTTTAAAGCTTTTAAGCCTCTCTGTTTGTACAACTGTTAGAAAAGTTTATCTTTTTATGTTACTTTTTAATTTTTATGTTGTATTGTGTATTTTTAAGACTTTTACAAACTAAGTAGGTTTAGAGTCGTTTTTAATTTATACTGGAAATGTACATGTCTTTTGGCATAAAACAGGTTCCACAATACAATTTACAGATGAAATTTAAGAAGTGTTCCAAGATGGAAAAATGAAAAAGCCTTTAGCTAAGACAGTAAAAGAAACAGCTCAGAAAAGTTGCTCTACATTGCAATGCAAATTTGTATGTTTGCACTATGTACTATGATTGTCTACTAATCTACAGCCTTAGTAACAGCAAGCTTTAAGAGCTTTTTTCTTTCATTCAATATGACAGTAACTGAAAGTAAGTAATATGTTTTAAACATGGTTCAGTTTATCTAAAATAATTGCTTCTTGCAAAGACTAACTTGGGTTTGTTTGTCTTTCAGGAGGGAGTTTATATACCAGCCAGAACGAACAAGCTGGACCTGTCAAGTGCCCAACCTTTGATACATTATCAACAGAAGTTCTATTTTCTGTGTAACTATACTGTATATATTTAAATGTATATGTTTCTAAATATGCTGTATTGTTATTTGCTCTTATTAGAGGCTTAAAGAAAAGTTGTTTTTAATATTTCATTTAGTAAATTTTGACAAAAAGCACTACTGTATGTAGCTGGGCTCAACAAAGCTAGTGTCTTATCCAAAATCTTCATCATGATCATTTGCTGATCTTTCTTTCTCTAAATGTCTGAAATGCTTCAAGTTTTAAGCATAAATTAAAGAAAAGGTTTTCCAAAACTAATGAGTATAATTTGTGTTTCACAAAAAATGTATTACAGTTTCTTAATTTTAAAGCTTCCAAGATCATTCCCAATCACTAATCAAAACATTTGGGTAATGAGTAAAGTACCTGTGCATACAGAAACATTATATACACACACAAATGTAAAACATTTATATAATCCAGACTTTACAGACAAAGAATGTTTTGAAATCAAAATATGTTTTTTGGAGAATTTTGCCAAATAACATCAAGATAACAAAGGTAATTAAATATAGCAAAAATAAGAAGTAGAATCAGAATTATACATTTTTAAAAGTAATGACAGTAAAGTCACTATTATTCTTTAAATTAAAATTATTTTAGATTTTAAGGTTTTTTTGTTTTTTTTTTTAGATAATTTGTATATATTCATTTAGCATACAATCAATTAAAATGTAGAGACATTTTGAGAAAAGTTCATCTTCTTGGATGTTTTGTTGTCTTCCTTACCACAAAGCTCACCTTATAGTAAATTTCAAATTACATGTTTATATAGTTAACTGTTTAAAGACTGAATTATGAAATAATTGCCAAAAATTCTTTATTAAACCTTCTGACAAGTTGTTAAAAAAAACCCTAAATGAAATATTAATTGGAAATATAGGAGTTTTAATTTGTTTTACATTTGCTACATCTGGTTTTTTTTTGGTTTTTTGGTTTTTTTTGCAATTCATTGATTAAAACTGTATTGTGCAATTTTGTTTAGATTTGATTATGTAGAATTCTCAGAAAACCCATGTTTCAAATATGATGAAACTGAAATGATTTTAGGTGCTGTATTCCTTTAAAGCACCAAGTCGACTGTGCAATCTTATGAAAACAGAGTCTGTCTCCCTCTGAGCACGTTTCTTGGACTACAGGAAGGAGTTACATAATATAAAGGAATCTTGCAACTCCTAATTGTTAGCATCACCAGATGCTGTAATGCTAGCTGTCCCCTGACCCATTCTTAGATCAGTATCTTCCTCGGACTACGTCGGGCATAGTCTGAGGGCCATTCACATGCTAATCGTCCAGTTTGCCCCTTCAATTTCACGGTGACTTGAATTGTTCTGTGAAGGACATTAGTGTCTAACCTCTTTGCTATCGTGTTACAGAGCTTATCATTAAGTCTTTGCAAGGAGGTATTTGGTGCTGTGAATAGAGCCTCATGACAAGAAAGATTGGAAAGTCTTAGGATGTTTTATTAAGGTATTGATGTGTTTTTTCTGACAAACCTTTTGATTTTATGAACAAACAGGATGTAAAAGGCAAAGAAGAATTTATGCCAGAAATAATGCACAGTAACTAATCACAACTAGAGTTATTAAGGCTTCAGGAGAAGCCAGTGTGACTGTTCTAAACCTGCCAGCGAGAACACACGTTTCACACACATAAGAAAGGCAAACGAGACAAAAGCGATATCTAATAGCACAAGACTTTGAGAAACCTTATATTGCCGAATGCTGCAAAACAGTGGCCTATCATCTCCACTTAAGAACAGAAGTTACCATTGTAGGCAGCACGTATCACAGTCAACAATCGCATTTTGGAGGTATCTATACATGTCTGTTTGCACTATTTAGCTTCTTAAACGGTTTTCTATTCCTGAATGCTTTGTCCTCTAGCATAAAAGGAAATAAAACCAGTGTAGAATTTGAAGACATTTTAAGAAGCTGCCTATTTCTCTTTTTACTCCAGATTTCTGTAAATATTCGCCTGATGTATATATACAAAACCGATCTATCTATAACTATAAAAAGTGATTGTTTTTTGTGAAGTTAGTTTTTATTCTATTATTTCATATTTATCTATTTTTATATCCTTTATTTAACTATAAAAGCCTCAGTGAAATATAAAATCCTTTTTACAATAGTTACCTGCCCATGTAAGCTGCAATATATTATGTTACCAGGTATGGAGTTAAGGGCGTGGCCACTATTATTAACAGAGGTACCAATCATAGATCGTACAAAAGGTGGATGTAGCCACTGTGATGTCACCCATTGGTTTGTGAAGTCCTATTTGCAGGCTCAAGATTGGTGTTTTCGGACAACTTTATTTAAAAACAAATTATGCGACAAAGATAAGGCTTCCTGCAAAGTACAACCAACCAAGCAAGTGAAATTTTAGCATTTTATAAGTTACTTAGTGCTAATTAGTAGATATGTGTTTCTTGAGTCCTAACATTTTAAGAATGCAGCTTGCTAGTCTAGCTTAGCTAAGATTTACCCTCCCCCCTACAGGTGATATCTTTTGGCTAAAGAAAACCTCAATAAACTCCAAAAAGTAGTGTCCACAACCAGTGGTCTTCAAGCAGTGTATAGTTTTAGCCCTCAAAACCACATGAAGGTCAAACCAAAAATCAAATAACCCAATGACGACTCTACTGCTTATCATGTTGTTTTGGTCAGATGGGCTTAATTTGATAAAACTTGCATCCTTCTGGCTAACATTAGCTTTCTTGCTAACACGGATCTATGTGCATGATATTAATATTAGTTTTGCAACAATAGCAACACTGATCACACATAAAGAGATCACACATAGAGAGACTCGCTTTAAATTTTGTACTAGTCAAAAACTAATAGTTTTAATTGTATAAATTTTAAGAATTCTCTGTTAGCTGTCTTGAACACACTCTACAACCCTGAGAGCTAATCCTTTGAGAGACTTTGGTCATTTGAAAGTCAATGTCTGAGCAGTACAGAGAGCTTTTGTGAGAAGCTGACAATAGAGCTCTTAAACCCATCCTGCCAAGGGAAAAAGTGGAGATAGGAGAATGGGTGAAAGTCGATTAGCCTTACCTGTGATAGTATAAAATCCCTCCCTAAGTTATCAAGAGTTGTTAGCTCTTGAATCACCACTCCAGGTAAACTGCTAAAGAGCCATGAGGAACCTCTGACCTCAAGGTGGTTGAAGACATTACTTCTGTCAGGTAAGTGTCATATGTGTTATATTTTCTCAGACTTATTTTACACATTATCCTGTTATTGATAATTCTTGAATTTCTCTGCAGCACCACACTATGGCTTTTGTCAGTGCACTGTTAATGCTGCTGCCTGTTGCATGGTCATGCATTCCCCAAAAAGCAGGTAAAAACACTTTGACACAAAGATGAGTATGTATTTAACATGCTTCTGCCTCATGACCTGTATAGCATTTATATGTAGATTTTTTTGGTCATTGCTTTTTAATGCAAAAATCACCATGCATCCTAAAACTATGACTTATATGAGTTATTTTTATACATATATGAAAATTATCCCTAAATGTGAATAAAGCTCAAGAGGAAAAACAAAGAAGGAATTGATAACCACTACTGTCACAGTATGATTAAATAAACTGTAAGGTACAGTGTATAATATTCCCTTTTTATTTTAATTTTTACTTCAGATTACGTTATGGTGTCATGTTTCCCTAATGCCATAATTGCCAACGTCCCAGAGTGTCCTTACGGCTGGGAGATTGAACACTTGTCTCTCGGTGGAGTCTGTTACAATGGAATACACAGCCCAGGTTACTACCGCTTCATCATCCCAGATCTCACACCCAAAAATCACTCATACTGTGGGACTCAGTCTGAGGTGAGAAGCCAAGTAGGCCATAATAACCGGTACTGTGCCGCCATGCTTAGAGATTAATTTTGTCAGTTTTTATTGAGACAATACCTGAGATTATTGTTGCCTCTTTACCTTACAATACAAAGCACCTTGAGGCAGCTGTTGTTGTGGTTTGGCACCATATAAATAAAACTGAATTGAAAGGTGAAATACTGACTTTTTATTTTGCAGACATAGGACAGGGGCTGGAAATGTAATGAAGGCATTGCATTGCAGTGCATTGCATTGAGAATAACAGACAATCAACAAAATACAGGGTCACTAAAATGCAATCATGCTGAGGTTATCCCAAGGTCTTGGCATATAAAATTAAAATGATCTATGTAGGTATGAACACTACTGCATTATTTTTTGTAATTTGGTCTTACTGTCCCTTGAGGATAGTACTATTTAAATACAGAGAAGTCTCTCTCAGTTTATTTAAAAGTATTAATAACATTATTTTATACTTTTCATGCCACAGTACATTCCCGGCAAAGACCCCAAATACATCTTCTACAACTCCATTGTGTCCAACGATACTTCACTGACAGTCAGAAACCAGCCTGTGAACTACACCTTCAGCTGCACGTACCGAGCAGCCTATCTGGTTAATAATGCAGTCTTTAGCCAAAGGTAAGCACCAGTTCAGGATACGAGATGACCACAGCTGCTGTCTGGATGATATGTGCCTTCTGACCCAATGACTTGCAGCGTTTTTACTAAACCCTCTGCTTTTTCCAGAGTGGCTACAGTTTATGTCAACAATGGGAGTTTAGGCACTTTTAGATCACAGTTGTCTATGAATGTGTTCACGGTGAGTAGCTGCTCAAAGATTCGCCCGGTGGAATCGACATGTTTAACGTAATAAATGCTTTTTATCAGTGTGTTTTTGTTATAAATACTGTCTTTAATAAATGAAGGTATTATCGTGTACACACCACGATCATTGAATGCAAACGAGAACTGCAGACATCTTGAAAAACACAAAATGTCCCATATTTCATAGAATTCAAAGTTCCTGTATGCCAAGGACGCTCCCTATGTGATTGATACCTCTGAGATCGGCTCTGAAGTATTCATTGGCATCGAGGCAAAAGGTCTAAGTAACAGGTAGACTTTAGATGTTTGTATGTTTATTTTTGTAGTTTTAAAGGTAAGATTCTCCCAGACTTCTAAAGCGCATTTGTCCTTTACATCTCAAAGATTCAAAGTTGTGATAAACAACTGCTGGGCAACTCCTTCACCTTACTCCACAGACAGGAAAAGGTGGAGCCTCATCATTAAGAGGTACTAAAACACAAAAGGCTAAAACAACTTAAGGAACATTTTGTTCCCACTTCTTTATGTTTTATAGGATGTTTAATTGCTGTTTTCCAACAGCTGCTCCTCTGACAACACTGTGACTATTTTTGAGAACGCCAAAGACAGCCGCTCCATGTTCAAGTTCAACTCTTTCCGCTTCCAGCGGCAGGAGAAGGTGTCCACTGTTTGGCTTCACTGTGAGGTCCAGGTCTGTGATGGAGAAAGGATCACCTGTCAGCCAGTGAGTGTTTTGTTATTTAATGATACCAAAAACATTATAGCAGTCGTTCCCATCTACATGTTGCTGTTTTGCAACTGCTCTTTTTAAATGTCATAGTAGAAAAAGCACAGATGTTACTAATAACATTAACTGTGGCTCTGTTGTTAATTTCCAAAGTTTGACATGCACTAGATACAAAACCTGAAACATCTAAATGGAATTCGGCTATTACAGTTTTCTCAGAGTTTAGGTCTCTTAGTCAATCTTCTTTAGCTCATCATCTCTGAGAGCTGATTTTCTTCCAGGCTTACCTGATTTCTTCCCTGGCAGCAGATCACTTAATAGATGCATTTACAATCCTGCAGGTTAATCTGGGCTGACCAAACCATTTTAGATTAAACTCATTAAACTCACTATCAATGGACTGATGCAGACTGCAAGGCTAGCAGCATTAACCAATACATTTTAAGTCTAGCTTCCACATAGCTGGTAAGTTGCCTTTACTGGCCAGTCCATGTTTTGGCCTTTGACACCATGCAATTATAAACTGAATAACAGATCACTATAACATTGAATTCTGTGTCTTTATACAGTTAGGTACTTTTTCTGCAATAACATTTACAAATTAGTGATTTTCCTCTATTAACAAAAAAGCTAATTTCACATTCTGACTGGTTGTTTTTCAAGTTCTTCTACTGGCCTTTAACATCAAAGTTGAGTACAGTGTAAAAAACAGACAAACATACTAAACAGGAGACCATGGTTGCTTTTTCTTGAAGAGCCCCTGCTCTGTGAGGAGTTTGCCATCAGACGTAGACCCAAATGGGGGGATCCTTACTGCTGAATTTCACATTAAAGGTAGAGTAAACCGTGGCATATTTATGACTGAGATCAATAAAGAGTAACTCATGCAGTCGATTGTATAGTATGAACAGTACTGTTTTTTTTTAACAGGTAATCAGTCTTCTAATAATGGACACATAACAGGTAAAAAACAATGCGATGATAATTTTGGTTGATTGAAATCATAATCGAAACAAAAATAATCTGAACAATTAAAATTTTTTGATAACTAAGGTCTTTTATGCTTTAAATAAGTAGAGTTTAACTGAAATGTTTAAATCTGTGTATTGCTTTGTACATGAGCTGCAAAACCACTCAAGTTTAACATGAACTCATCCTCTCAAGGCTTACGCTCAGCTAATCGTGTTCAAACTTGGTTCTCATTCACTGAGGTTTGATCTGTTAATTTTTTTCTCCCTCCTTTAACAGGCGTCTCAGTGCTCATCCTGCTTGTGGTCCTGATAAACACATGTTATGATTTCATCAATGGATCAAGAATTTTATAAAACAAAATCATCAGTTTCCATTAACACACAAACACAGAGGGGAGTGCCACCCAGGACTCAGGGAGCGTATGAATACATTCCTCCCCACGCGATCATTATCTCACAATATGATTTTTATTTAGCATGTTTATTGATGCTTTGAACCTTGTGTGATATTTCACTCCTTCCTCCAATAAAGATTCATTACATTTTGAAAGAAAAGGAATTTTTTTCCATTTGTTCCAAACCATAAAAAACAAAAAAAACAAAAAAATTTCATTCAGTCCTTAAATTAAAACCAAATTTTCGGTCTGACAGCACTACAACAAACAGAGCACATGACTAAACATAATATTACATTTTTTCTATTTCCATGACACAATCTAGAACAACTGTAAAATGTCTTCTTCATTTCATGTTACACTGAAAATAAAAACTCTGATATGGGATTTATTTATTCAGAGGAAAAATGAAAACAGATTTTAAATCTCGTTGTTTGCTTGTCATGTTTTTATGGAGTGTTTTATAATGGGAAGAGGTGTTTTTCTCAGTGATCAATCACAGCTCAATCACAGGTATTTGATTATTATTATAATAAGCATTATCAAACTTCTGATTTACATGATCTAACCAAACCCCACAGTGATTGAGTTTAGTTATTTGTGAAATAGTCATATGACAATAATAGAAAAATACTCAATTACTGATTTATTTATTCTCTCCAGGTCTCAGTGACCAAACTGTGCACAGCTGAATGACAGATGTTGATACAACAACCAGCTCTGCAGCTGTAAGAATAAATTAGAAATGCTTGATTAGCTTACAAAATATTTTCTTATGAGATAACTTTAGGCACGTCAGAGCTGACTACATGTGCCACAACAAACAGTTTGAATGGAACGCTAAGCATTTTTAAATAATTTACAGCCTTGTGTGCAAAAGTGGATCCACTAAATACTTAAATCCCAAAGAATAAAGAATTAGAACTGCAATTAGTTGCAATCCAAACTGCAGTCTCTGTTCATGCATTGTGTTCTGCATTTTCACTTTGGCCTCCATCCACATTTTGTCTCTAGTCCTTCTTTTTATACATGGATGACTCAAACTCATCTTGCATGGAATTTTTTAAAAGCTGTTAAAAACTGATATCTTAAAATAAATTTCTGCAGTATTCCCTGCTAATTAATATGCGTCTTTTCTCTTTAGATGTGTACTAGAGGCATCGTGGGTTCAGTTATAGGAGGTACAGTCAGGTTTTTTGGGGCTCTTTTGTCTTCACCTCTGGTCACTCCTGGTTTCTTCAATGGGAGAAAATACAGTAAAACAATAAAAAATACAAGTCATTATACAATACAACATATATACATATAAATAAATATTTGTGAGTATACCTCTGTTTTTACTGGTGAAGAACCACGGTCAGTGAAGACAGGATTAAATCCAGCTCTGTTCAGCAGCCAGTACGTCTTTTGAGTCCCTTTACCCTGTCACAAAGAGAAAGACATTCTGGTCAACCTAACATCTTTGTTATTTCATTTCGAGGGAAAAAATATTACAGACTGTTCACCTTCATTTGAATTTCTCCTCTTTCTTCCAGTTCAAATGATCCAGCCTGGAAAAGAATGTCTGCCGTGGACTGAGATACATGAATCTTCAAGGCTGTATGTGACATACACATATACTTCTAAAGAGAGATTTTAAGCAAGACAAACTCCTAGGTTTGCATGTGAGTTCAACAGCTCTGCATGTTTAATCATGCAAACATGTTAATATAGACCATCACATCAAGTTAATTTTTAAGGCATAATACGACTACTGTAGACTGTTAGCCTGAAGATTAGCACAAAATACAGAAGGAGAATGCCATAAATATTTGTAGGTATAAACCAACCAAGAACTGGACTAAATGAAATGGATATTATGAAATTATGAAAAATTAAGGGATTGTCAACATAATTAGAATTCATCCTCAAGGCACCATTAGCATCTAGAGAAAATTTCATTTCATTCTCATACACTGTACCCAACATAAACTCGTATGAGTGATGGATATATCTAACAAACCAAGGACACTGCATGCTAGCCACTGGTCTCTCTGTTGCCAATGGGGTCAGCTCTGGCTGGTCATGTGAAAGAATGCAGTCTTGTGGAACTTGGACACTGACTTTACTTTCAGGCCTTCAGACCCAGAGAGTGCATCTATCATTTATAAACAATGCCACAATGATTCATTCAAAAGTAGCCAAACTGACTGAAATCTAAAATTGTCAAACTTATAGTGAAGCAAGAAATCAATAGTCATGAATGTTTTGATTTATCTGAAAAATGCACTGTCATTTCTGCCCTATTAAAAAATGAAAGTGACAATAGTCACTTCAAATCATACCACAACTACATAAATCTTATTTTTTTAGGGTTATTCAGAGTTTAAATTTTGAAATTTCAACTGCTTACTCACGTAAGCTGTTGCTTTCCATGCGAGAAGCTGTGTTCACCGTGTCACCAAATAGGCAGTATCGAGGCATGGTGGTCCCTACCACTCCAGCAACTACTGGACCTACAACATTTTTAAAAGTCAGAATGGATTTTGTTTAAATTGCTCAAATGTTCAATGCACAAACTATTTTTCCCACTACAAAGTCGTTCATACTTCTTGTCACTTGTACTTAGGTCTCAGTAATAGAGCTCTAGGAGCTTGTCAGTGACCATATGCTAGCCAAGTGGTGACAAAGGAAAAATGTGTATTCCATGACCGTGTTTGCTGGAAATTGCAGGGTAGTGACTAGTGTGAAATTGGTCCAAAAAGTATATAGTCCTGGACCAAAAGCCCCCGTCCAATGGCTTTGGTCACGATTTCCATGGTTGCCAATAGTTTGTAACTTAAATATTTGCAAATAACTGAGAAGTGCAACACAAGCCAAAAAGAGAAGTTTTGCCTTCAGCGTAAAAGTTGTGTCTTATTGGTGAAACCAACACATTTTAAAAGATGCAACTTTTACACTGAAGGCAAATAATGTCAATTTCCAGTTTTGTCAAGGTTACTATGGGTAACCTTGACAATCTGCTAGTGACCAAAATAATCAGAAGGATTTTTCTTTGTGCAGCATTCTCTTTGTGACTAATTTTACCCAGCAACAGCCACCAACCTCCAGCAATCACTCACTAACCAGTTGGGGTACTTTTCAAGACCTTCAAATTCTGTAATGCCATGGTCTCCATTGCTACTGTATCTTACCAGAGTGTATCCCAGTGCGAATTGCAAGGCTCTCATTTGGCATGTGACGGATTCTGAACACCTTTATGCCTCTCAAGAAATGTAGCGCCATTGTGGATATCTCCAAAGCATGCAAGTTTCCATTGCTGATAGGCAGACCACTTGCCACCATGTATGCATCACCAATTGTTTCCACCTTGTAATGTAGAGATGTAAATTACATTTTTAAAATAAAATAAAGCTGGAAGAAAATAAAACATAGCACAAACAAAAAAAAAAGATCCCTGAAATTTCAAGGAAATTAAAATTTTCATTAAACAATTGTAAATTTTTTTTTTTTAATTTCGTGTAATAGCAAATAAATTTTCTAAAGTTTTAACTGTTAAGATTTTGCTTTTAATCAGATATGATTTCTCTGCATTGCTGGTTAAATTTCTTTAATTGTTTTTTTCTTAATAAGATAATGTAACTGGATGCTGAGTTAGTAAATATGGAAGGAAATGGTAAAGCTATTCTCATGTCTTGGTAAGAAAGTCAATATTTATCAAAATATCTATCGTATGATAGATATTTTGCTTTTTATGATCACAGTATGTTCACTGTCACTTACTTTGTAGACATCGTACATCTTGATGATGTCATCAAAGAGACTGTAGAGGTCGTTGAGGAATGTTACCACTTCCATCGCAGAGCTGACTGAGCACATGGAAGTGAAGCCGACAATGTCAGAAAAGAAGATGGTGACCAAGTCATAGCTTTGTGGCTCCACTGACTTCCCTGACATCAGCTGTTCAGCAATATATCTAAAATCATTGCAAAAAACAACAACAACACAAGATAAGGTTGACTGAGTATAGCAATACAAAATATATAGTTCCTTTGTTATCAAGTACCTTGGCAACATGCTGGCGAGGAGCTTGTCTGCACGAGTTTTCTCCACTGTAAGCTGATTGGTCCTCTCCTCCACCACGTCCTCCAGGTGATTTGCATACTTTTCCAACTTGTCCACCATATTATCTAGAATGTTTGCATGGCTACAAGATAGAAATTCATCATTAACTCTTTTGCAATGAGGATTTAGTTAGGTTAAATCTTACTTAGATTTGAGTAAGACTGAAGACAGTTGGAAGTTTTAGCTTGTGAACTTTAACATTTATGGGCATTATGGTAAATTTGTGTCTCACTTAAATAAAAATGTGGAATATGACTTTACACAAAAACTTTATAAAATAAAAATTTAGGGGTATGATATTACCTGTCTGGACTAATGTCTTTCAGCCGCCTCCGTATAGAACCAAATGGCGGTCGGTGGTCAGGGTTTTCACTCCAGCAGGCTTTTAGCAGTGCATTGATGTTCTCTTCAACCAGCTGTTCAGACAGCACTGGTCGGAGGGGTTCCCCTTGAAAAGGTGTCCTCAACTGCATAATAATCTCTGTAAGAACATCTAGCATTAGAATTTAATGGGCTATATCTTTCAACTTTGGTTCAGACTAAAATATAATACCGGAAAAATTGCCATAAAATTTTGTACTTCAATCCAATGCTACATTATTTCACATATACTCAGTAATCCACAAAGATACTTAAGAACTTGGTTGAAACCATCACATTTTAAAGTTATTACAAAACTGGGATAGACTGATAATTACAGCGCAAAAGAAAATGGAAGTAGAAATGCTTCTAATGGTGCCAAATTGCCAGAAGGTAAATAAAGCTGGAGATTGTAGCTAACTAACAGTAACTGATTTTGGGCGTTGACAAAAAATTTGTAGGTTAAGACAGTTAAGAAATCATGCCAACCTTTAGGGTCCAGATTGATGTCCTGATACGGACCAGCTTTGGAGTTGTACATTAGTTCCCACATTATGATGGCAAAGCTGTAGACATCACCTTTGGGTGTTCCATTGATCGGGGAACCGACCTGTCTGAGAAGCTCAGGGGCAATCCAGTACATCTCTACAACATGTTCTCGTGTGTTACTTCTCCATCATGTGAATTTATTTAGGATAACAGTGATTATTACAACAAATTCTGATTTCACTGACCTTTGTAATTGGGGTTTTCCAGTGAGTTCATCTTGCCTTTGTTTCCATATTTAAACTCCCACAATCCAAAGCCAGAGAGTTTGATTTGTAGTCGGCTATCCACCAAACATGTGCTAGGTTTCAGGTTCCCATGAAATTTTAGGCTACTTTTGTGAATAAACTCCATTCCCTGGACAACAATTTAATTATTTTAAGATTTAAATAGTAAAACATTTCAGAGTACAAAATACATATTCAGAATTTTAACATATAAAAGTTAAAAAATAAAAAAAAAGGTATACGTACAGTTTGATGTCTATTTTAAAAATGTGAAAATACATTTCCAATTGATTTTTTAATTGGAATTAATTAGATTAATTAAAAAATTCATTCATTCTTTCTTTTCAATCTGTTTCTTTTTGTAGATATGTTTTAATTATTTTATTTATTTATTTTTACAATTTTTTAGTCACTTTATGACTTAAGTTCCTGCTATGGACCTGAGTACATTTTTTTAAATTGTTATTAGAATAAGAAATTTACTCATTAAATAAATAGACTTACATTGACAATGTCATATGCAAAAGACAGCTTGAACATCCCATCTAAGTCAACGTCTGAAGCCTTAAGAATATCCTGCAGAAATATGCCAACATGGTTCACTTTTAAGTTAAAGGTTTATTTATGGTTAATGCAATCCATTTTGAAAAAAGAACCTTCAGACTTCACTGACCTTCAAACTACCTTTCTTGCAGTACTGGAAGACCAAGCAAATGTTTGGTGGTTCGATGCATGCGCCAAAAATTTGCACCAAGTTCTCATGTTTCATCTCTTTCATCTGTCTTGAAGAGTTTAAGAAGGTTAGGTACAACATAAATAAAAAGTGAAGTAAAACATAATAATACGTTGTATTAGATACAGTCCACCTGGATTTTTGGCTGTTAGAGTTTTCAGAGTAAATAAAAAGTAAATTATGTTTTATCTTGAAAAAAATGAGGAACTTTACCATATTGAACTCTGCAGTGATCGAAGGCTTCTGGAAATTACAGCTAACAGGGTTCTCAGTGTACTTGATAGCCACTTGATTTCCCTATGTGAAAAATTAAAATAACAAAATATACATCTCTTAAAGTCATAGTAAAGAAGAGTATGTAAAGTACTATGTAAAGAAAAAAACACCTCTTTATATTACATAAGCATTAAAAGCTTTCTTTATAATTCTTAGATAAACAATAATTCATATTTGTATATGTGTTGATACATTTTCTTTTGCATTTACATTAAATAATATTTGAAACTAGCCATTCAGACAATAAGCTTGTTTACTGAATTCATAAAAGCCCATATGATACTCAAACTTTGACTGGAGTCACTGCAATTCACATTAATTCAAGTCAATTTTGAATTGAATGTTGAATTTGAATTGAATTGAATGTAATTTGAATTACACATATATTCTGTGTTTGTCTAAAACCTGCCCTATGTTATTATTATGTTTAACATGTTCATGTAATGGATCAGGTATTCTGTCCTCAATATAGGTGAACTGAGACTGCCAGAAACAAAATAAAGAGCAGAAGCCAAAAAGACTGCTTTAGCTTCGGTTTTGTGGCTTTAAGTTTTGTGTTGGAAAAAAGAGATACCATCCTTCTCTACCTTTAACCTTAATATAGTCCCAAAAGTTACACAGGCTCACTGTAAACTCGAAATAAAACTAGTACCTGGTAGAGACCTATGGTGGTGTAGATATGTTCTTTGCCTGCTTTGTCCATCAGGTCGTAGCTGTTGGTGGATAAACTGGCCTGAGAGCTACCACTCCAAGTATGAGTACCTGAATTGCTTAGAGACATACCCTGATTTCCCTGAAGGAAAAAAAAACACATGTGAAACCTTGTACACTTATCATTGTTCGACTTCACAACACCTGTCGAATGCTCATACTGTAGGTTCCCTGATGATGGTGATGTCATTGTAGTTGATCATCCACCAGTAGGAGTCATCCAGCCTCGTCTGGAGTCTTAACTTCTGCAGCACCAGCACCCCAATGCTCAGAACTGCCAGTACCCCAATAACAGGGAAGGTCGCAAGAAGAGCCAGCAGGGCAATGTCTGTGTCCAGAGAGAGCAGTAAGTTATTATGACAGTTAGACATCAAAGTTTCTTCAAAAAGAATACACACAAAATAAAGGTTTAGTGTTTTGAAACAAAAAATGTAGGTAAGGCATGAAGTCAAGCTGAGCTGCAATCTAGCAGACTGGTTGATACTGTGGCAGACCTAAATAATTTGTGTTTTTAAGCTGTGCTTTTAAGCTGCTTCTCTCACCCCAACTCCTGCTCTCACCCCAACCGGTCGCCCCTCCCTGAGCCTGGTTCTGCCAGAGGTTTCTTCCTGTTAAAAGGGAGTTTTTCCTTCCCACTGTCGCCAAAGTGCTTGCTCATAGGGGGTCATATGATTGTTGGGTTTTTCTCTGTATCTATTATTGTACGATCTAATGTGCAATATAAAGCGCCTTGAGGCAACTGTTGTTGTGATTTGGCGCTATATAAGTAAAATTGAATTGAATTGAATCTCCACATCTGCTTCACATCTGCAAGCCACTTTGCAACCTAGTAAGTCCACTCTGTATTTTGTATCAGCTCTGCTCTGTGCTTGGACGTTGCTGCTGCTTTCTCTACCTGTGCCTTTCCTGACATGGGTGTGGAAGTCCCAATAGGCATACGAAAAACAAAAACTGAAATCTAATTCCATAAGGAATAGGTTTTACCATTAGTCACCCATTCACATATTTCATTGTTGAAGCCACATACTGGCACATCGGGTGGAGGTCTTCCTTTCGGCCACACCACAGACGCAAACATTGAAGTTTGTCTGAAATAAAACATTTTCTGATAACTATCATGTCTCTGTTGTGTTTTTTGTGTTATCATTGAGATGTGACTGAAGATTGTTGTCATACAGATGTGATACAAAACAATTTGGTACCTGATATTTTTGGTGTGACTGTCAAAATGGAGGATT
Organism: Aulonocara stuartgranti; assembly: GCF_965226115.1. Classification (NCBI taxonomy): domain Eukaryota; kingdom Metazoa; phylum Chordata; class Actinopteri; order Cichliformes; family Cichlidae; genus Aulonocara; species Aulonocara stuartgranti. Next base: position 6,511,326 of record NC_138959.1, on the reverse strand, counting down.
GGGACAAACTTGGTGATGTCACCTGTGTGCTGGAGGTCATAAATTGAGTAGTCTAGATTTCGCTTTCCCTCTCTATCAAAATGGACCAGTCCAGAGGCTCCTGCAATGACAATCTGTTAGTGAATCAAAGTGTCATAGAACATTATGTGTCACCCTTGAGTTTGATTGTTTTAGCAAAGTGTTTGTGGGTGTAACTACAACCGATTAAAAGTCAGTTCACCCAAAACATACAGTATCACCTACCCTCTGCCCATGGATCTGATTTCAGTATCAATCTGTGTTACATCCACAGATGAAACTACTTTTAACTACAGCAGATTGTCTAACTTTTGTAAAGATGAGGAATTCCCCAATTTCTAGATGTAAAATTTGAACTTGGATGCCAAACTCTATAACACGAGGTATCTGATAAAAATACAATTAAGGTAAATTTAATTCATTTTTTAAAAGGTTTTTTCAAAGTCAAAATAAACTTTATTGTGATTATTATTTTGTGATTATGCTTTGTAGACATGTTGATTTACTGTAACAGGCCCAGAAATATCCTCTTTATTATTGCTGCCATTCCTCTTCCTTGTCAAAGTTTTGGTGCCTTGACTATACTGATGAATGGTTTGGACAGGCTTGGCACCTGGGACAGTTTATTAGATTTCCCATTCATGGGCTGAATTGGTTCAGTTTACATGTTTACCTAATGCAGCTGTGCCGTGACCGCGTTACAGAGAGTGAATGTGGCGTGTTGAGGTAGTTGGCATGGTTAAAAAAATAATAATAACATAAAAGTTACTCATGCTTTAAGAGCTGATGGTCAGCTGACCTCAGCAGACCATAAGCATTATCCAAATTTATATCAACAAAACAAACTGTTAGCACTAAACTGATTATTTCCTTCACTAAAGAATATAGAAGCCTTTCAAGAACCAAGTAAAAAAAACAATATTTGCACTTTACACTGAGGCAAAATCAAAATACAGGTATTGAATTGTGTAGCTACCATAAAATTGAAAGTTGTTTCTTTTTTTCAGGATCTGTAATAACTCCCGACCATCATGAGGGTCTTTGCCACCTTTCAGGACTTCCTTCAGTGCCATGGCGTACAAAAGCACAGCGTCATGCAGATAGGCAGAGTATGGGCTAACCTGAAATACATTAAATCAGTAAAATAAATATGTGAAAGTTCAGTATTTTCCATGATTCAAATTCATGCTTTCTGTTCCCTGTGCCTACTTGCCTGTTTTTCAGATGTTAGGTTGCTCCGAAATGGATGTCCGCTCAGTCTTTCAAAAACTTGTTCAAAGAAATCATAATACTCGTAGCCTTCGTAGGATTTCTGAGCAATAATGAACGCCATGTCAAAAGCTCTTACGGCAACCTCGTCTATCGTGCTGTTCAGGGCATTTTTCCACAAGTTATCCTGCTCAGGAAAAAAGAAAGTTTAACATGAATAATACACGAGTCAGTAGATGCAACAGCACTTTGAGTACTCCAGGAGAGTAGAAAAGCGCTATATAAAAATCAGTCCATTTACTATTTACCACAAACAGCTTTGATCAATTTTGATGGCTCATAAAGATTTAACTCAGTCTGGAAGACGGATGCTATGATGCTATTTTATTTAAAAACAAACAGTCATATTCCTAATCATACATGAAATCATGTATAAGCTCACTAACCCTGAACCACTCTGCAGATATAACACAGCAGTAACAAAGTTTTCTTTTATAGCACAGCTCATGCAACACTACATGCTTTACATGCAGATTATTGACACAAAGGAGCAAATATTCAAATCCATGAATTAAGTTATATCCAGCATGTAGGCACTAAAACTGTATTTGAGCCTTTAATTTTAGATAATGTGTGCCTTAAAGTTTTATTTAGTTTCCTGATGAGCACGGTTCTAAAAGACAACATATCCAACTCAAGAGTCAATCGAAAAGTAAAATATTGGACTTTCTGGGTCTAATTTAAAAAAAAAAAATCAGGAGGCTGTACGTTATTAATGTTGTTGAATTTTGTTTGATAAGAATAGCCTCAGGATATAACGAATTTAATTGAAGCTTACCTCTCCTGTGTCTTTTCAGGCTTTGTTGTCTTGGTGTCCCCGTTTGTTGGTGATTTACACAGCTGAATATTTGTCTTACTGTGTTGTGAAAGTTTTACTCACCACAGTGCCACTGACCTCAAAATGTTGTACCAGTAAGAAAATGTAGTCGCCATTCATCAGACCCTGACTCTCAGCCTCCAACAACAGAGCCATAGTATCCTCTTTGTTCGATAGCACCACAATAACTGAAGAAGGGTGGATGAAGAAATTAGAATTCAATTAAATTTTATTTATACAACACATAAGAAGTTCATAAAAACAAGGTGCTTCTATTGTAAGGTAAAACCCCTTCAATAATAGAGGTAGAATCACAGAGGTCCTCAAGGCGACAGTGGGGAGGAAGAGCTCCCTTTTAAGCGTTTAAGCGAAAGAGACCTTGAGCAAAAACCAATCTCAGATTATGGGATGAAGAGAACAAGACAACAGAAAAGAACAGCCAAACAAAAAGCAGACAGAGGACAAACTATTGCAGAGACTAAAAAAAGGGAAAAATTAAAACAGGAACAAATGACAGACAAAAAAGTGGTTTCATAGTTTGCTACAAAGTGCTCATAGACATTTCTCTTACCTCTAGCAACCTTGGAAATGTACCTAACATTCTGTTGAACTAACTGGGGATCGCTGGTGTCAAATTTAACCACTGCAGTGAGCTTGAATTTGGCTCGCAGAGGATCCTCAATCGTTTTCCACAAAGCATCAACCTTGTCCCAAGTATTCGAGTCCAATCCCCCGCCGATCAAAGCTACATGACTCCACCCAAAGAACTCCAAGGTCTTCACCAGGACCTCGGCGCTTCTTTTAAGAGGGGGCATTACAGTGATGTAGGAATCGTAGTTGTCACTGTCGTCCATTTTGGTTGATTGTCCCACAAAGCCAAACATTGGGATGTTCCATTTTGACGCAATGAGACCAGTCACCTGGAAAGCAGTTTTAGTAAGTAAAATTTAAAGGGTAAGATTATTTTTTTTACAAACACTCTTTTAAAAGACAAAAAGGCTTATCAGAAAATGGGAAAGCAAGTTTTGAATTAATATTAACTTCAAAAGGAAAACATCAAAGCCTTACAACAACAGACTGTTTTTATTTAACTAAAATGTCTTTTTTTAGAAACACCGAGAGATTTATAACATAAACTCATCCTTGATGAGGGGAACAACAACTTAATAACCTGTAAAATCAACCACCTTCTTTGGGTGTATGGATGCACAATTAATTTCTAAAAATGGTCAAATTTCATGACCCATCCTTATACTAAACTGATGAATTGCCTGATTTGTTTTAGGAAATATAATATAAGCAATATTTCTCCAGTTTTCCATGTTCAGTCAATATCTTGTCAGTAATGTAAATTTGTCCTGATTAGTTTACTATTGTGTGATATGGCAGGTTATTGTTGTATTAAGAAGGCTTTAAAACGGACTATAATTAGACCTTGGACTTCAATCAATTCAACAAATTGTTTTGATGGTTTGATCCAAACTTCGAGCTGCAAAATAAATCTAAAACTCAGAATCTTATCCTCTCCTCTATTGTCATTTTCAGTCTTTGCAGAGACTTCCCATAGCCGATTCTGGACCACTTGAGGAGCCAATTTGGCCCATTAGCCATATGTTTGATGCTCCTGCAATAAATGAGTCTAGCATACAATAACAAAAAGTTAGAGTAAATACAAGTAAAGTCATTTAAAATCCATCAAATGCTCTTTATTTACAGACTTTTATAAACTTTTAGGATGATTTACAATACATCAAAAAGAACCATACTTTCTGCTTATGCAGGAAGTATGCAACTTATGCAGGATATGTATTTCACATAAACAAAAACATTAATTTCACATGAATTATACCTCAGCTTCTTCAGGACATGCTGGACCGAAGAGCGCAGACACATTTTCTTTCCACACCTGGTGAATAAATGCTCCTAGGGATTCTTTGGGACTACACTCAGTGTCCTTGAACACAAAATCCAGATTAATGTTTCCCAGTAAGGCGGGGTTAGCGTTCACCTTCTCCACAGCTATCTGTATGGCTGAGCCCAGCCGCAGGGCGCTGAAAGGGAAGGTTATGTTCCAGGGAGCCTGGAAGGCAATGAGCAGCTTGTGAGGCTGAGATCCATTGGTGCCATTGCTGATGCTAGCAGCAGCAGTTAACAGAAGTGTGAAGTGAAGCACCAGCATGGGACTCGTGCCACGGCAATATACCCCCCTCAGCATCACTCTCATCCTGTTAGTGGCTTCGTGTTACAGAGCTTAAATACGCAACTTCACTGGTGATGCTGGACATTTGGTTAGGGAGGGGAAAATGTAGGAGGAGGGAGGTGGTATAGAGAGGGAAAGTTTATTATTGTTTTTGTGGTTTGATCCTCTATTCAAAATAACTTTTAGTTGATACACAAATCAAATAGTAGAATTTGTGCTCTTTACTTTACTTTTCTTCTGTGTAGCTCATATTTTTATCCAGAAAACATTCAGCAATCCAAATAAGAATTAATAATTATCCAAAGATTAACTTTTGATTTTATTGATTAACAAAATAAGATCTTGATTAGGATTCAACTACAATAGACCAATAAATCCAACTTGTGTCACATTTATGTGCACATGTAGTCACTGCTTGCAATCATAAATCCAGTGTCAAAGTTCAACCCGATCTGTTTTACCTTTAACAGTGTCATGCGTCCACTTCAAACAAACACATAGAAGAGAGGAAAGAGGGAGAGGAAAAGAGGACAGGTTTATTTAAAGAATGTGGGCTAAATTCATAAAGATTTTTTAGGGGAGAAATGAAAAGTGAAAACTGTTGTAACTCTCCCGGGTGTGTTGTCTGCTTATGCAGGGCTGCAAGAGCCAGATAAGGCAGGTCGAGCCTTGCTCTGTGCAGAGGAGTTCTCACACCTGTGTGCAGTTTAAGGTGCTAATGACTGCAGGTGGGCAGGCTGTACATTAGTGGTGTTGCTTGCTTCAGCTGTTTTTTCTCCAGGGGATGAGTCGGCTCAGCCTGGTCCCCAACTACTGCCGCTAATCCCACCAGGTAACTTTTAATGAACCTATTCCCTTCATCTCACTGCCTGACAAAATTAACTCATTCGCACAAGAAAACCTGTTAGAAGATCAGCACTGTGTTCCTTGCTTTAAGTGAATTGACAAAGCTAGGTGTGGTGATTCTTTGTCAGACATGTGTTCTGTACACACAGATAAAAGTTTCACAAGTGAGAAAACGCACAGATAATTCAGTGAATTCATTGGTATCCTTCAGTATTGCTGTTTGATGTTTCATTTCACCATTACTGACTGTAACCTGATGATAAGATGAGCAAATGTGAGGTGGCGTTTCCTTTTATCTAATCTCTTTCCAGTGATTTCAACACAATGCAATACACCTTGCACTGTCTGACAATATCCATGGTTAACTTATGGGATTTAAACACATGAAAGAATCAAAATTGAGCTTGATAAACGGGAGATAAGAATAGTGCCCTTTTCACCAAGTGCAACCTCTTGGATTTCCCAGTGTACACACAAGTTTTATTGATTTGGACAGAAATCAAAGAAATTTTGTGGTTGTAAGAGCTGATGGTTGAAAGGTAGTTTAATAAATTGCACAATGTACACTTTAATACAAGACAGGTTTTGATCTCTGTGATCATGTTCTTTTTTTTATCAGCGGAGGTGATGGTGGTCAAGGTTCAAAGGTTTTGAAGTCTCATGCTCATTCATTTTTATGGGTTCTTATTCTGTGTTGCCCTTCAGAGCAGAGGAAGAAGATCTGCTGTGAGCACATGCCACGCACCTCTAAGGACCAGCAGCAGGTAGGAGAACCTGTCGCTATTTCTAATTGTGTTGGTTAATTTCTAAACTATCATTAATTTTAGGACCTGTTCTTAAAAATCTCATTATAAATGTGTCAATAGATTTGTTGCACAAAAGGTAAAATATTTTTAAATGCACCTGCTTGACTGTTCAGTTGTCTTAATTAACATCTTTACCTAAGTGCAGTTCAGCAGTTTGTCACAACGGTCAAGAAACCTTCCTATGCTTAAAGTAAAATGGCCATTAAAGCATGGATTTATGTTCTTCTCATTTTAGGTGTTTATAAATATTCTGCAGCACTTACTGTCTTTACACTGTACAGGCTGTAATTCTCTCTTGACCTTTTTATGGGTTGGGCTCTAACTTGAGTGACTAGAATAACTTGCACAATTCATGTTGACTTTGAACTTGATTTATGGGCACCATATCGAGAGCAGTGTGAAGGAGCCCAGATGCATCACAATGATGTATAGTTTAGCTTAGCTTTTAAAGAAACTTGACTTACATTTGATCAAATGGTAAAGACCTGGAGGTCTAAATCTTTATAAATCCACAACATTGTTCTGTATCCCTGCAGACTCTCCACCATGGACTTCATCTTCCACTTCCTGTTCTCCCCACTCCCAACCCCTATAATTGTCTCCTTGTTCGCTTTGGCCGCTGCCACCCTATTTTACCTGAACACTCGACCAAGTCCCATCCGGTCCCCCACTGACCTCAGCTGCCAAACTATGGGTATCAAGGTAAAAGTCAGAAAACTGTCAGATCTTGTCAAATATGACTGTTAAATTGGTGCATAATCTGCTACAGAATGTCACAGTGTCTCTGTTTGAAATCCTTAGGATGGTGCAAGAAAGTCTGCTTTGTTGGAGGATAACAACAACCTGATATCATATTACTGCAAAGATGCAAAGACACTCTATGAGGTTTTTCAGAGGGGTCTGAAGGTTTCAGGTAATATCACTGAATTTGTTATATGCATCTTTTACAAAACAAATCCCAATGTTGCCTAGCTTTCTTTTGAGGTTTAATGAGCATGTTTTCAGTCTGCCTTGATAAAGCTGGGTGGTAGAAATGGCAAAGGTTACAATGTTATCAGTTCATGTTATCCACGGTTCTGGTTATCTTATTTTGGATATGGATTAAAACCTGATAACATACAAAATGATTTAATTAACCGAAGACCTAAGAAAGTTCTCCAGTCTTAAAGTTGGCATCTACCTGTCCCTTATACTTGGTGGTTAGTTTATTCTGAATTTAACTCCTCCGTACAATTTCTTCAGATAGGAACAGTAATTCCACTTGGGTGTGACCCTTTTGTGGGTGTGGTCTTAGTCCAAATCCAAAAAGAACTCAAAGTTCTTTAAAAAAATAAAAAAGATCAAACCTCGATCTGACTTAACTTCCATATGTATGCTGCAGGTTTAAGCTAAACACTCTTCTGGTAGTAATGAATATGCAGAGTATGTGTGATGTAGTGATGTGTGTGGATGGTGAAAATGTGCCATTTATAAGGAATAAATGTAACAAACAGTTGTATAGGCTTTGCTGTTCATACTTCAACTGTATAAATCCAAACATGTTAATTTCAAACACCGATACCCTTTATAAACATTAATAGGCATAACTGTTTAAAATGTGTACAACTATAAATAAATAAATAAAATAAAAGTCAAAAATTGGTACCTAAAAACAAAAAGGTATGTAAAAGGTGCATGTAAATTTAAGCGTTCATGTGAAGTTCACTGGAATAAAAGGGGTCGGCAGCCCTATGCTTTTGGCCACGCCCTCTTCTCAACGCTGACAGGCGTCTTAATTGCGCAAGAATGACGTAGAGCGAGGCCTTGCTAAAGAAGAAATCACAATAAACCAAATTACTAGTCGGGCTCATAAGTGGGATAACTCTTGTGCTGAACACGGCATAAAATATGTAGCATAAAGCATTTATGCTCTGTTTAACAAGACAGTTTTTCCAGGCAGGAAAATGCTTCTAAAGGGAAAACTCAGAAACTAGATGCTGCTTCTCCCAGCTGAGAAATGGAAAAACTTGAGTATATGCATAAACTAGTTAACTCTCATATTGATTGCATTCCTTTAAGCACCTTGACAGTGTTGTGAAGCTCACGTTAAATCTCTTGTTGTTCCAGGTAATGGACCATGTTTAGGCTACAGAAAACCAGGAAGACCATACCAGTGGCTGAAGTACCAACAGGTAAAAGGATCAGCATCTGGGGGAAAACATTAACACCAGCTGTGAATTTCAGTTCATACTCACCCCCTCCCCCCCTCTCTCCAAAAGGTGACTGACAGAGCAGAGCACCTGGGATCTGGGCTTATTCATAGGGGTTTGAAGCCAAACTCTAACACCTTTGTTGGTATCTTTGCCCAGAACAGACCTGAGGTCAGTGAAGTTTAGATTTATTTATTTATTTATTTATTTATTTATTGTCTTTTCAATGTGATCAACATGCTGCAAATGTCTTACTGTTTCATTGGTCACTTGCAGTGGGTTATTGGTGAACTGGCATGTTACACCTATTCAATGGTAGTTGTTCCCCTGTACGACACGCTGGGTCCGGAGGCTCTTGTGTTTATTATCGACCGAGGTAATTGAGTTTCTCTTTGAATCCAATTCTGCTAATTAGAGCTGGGTGGAAGTCCGGTATCTCCCTGATCCCTACAGGGATCTGTGACTTTCCATTAATCTTTTCTTTTCCAATGTGCTCCTTCAAACATATTTTGCTTTTGATTTTCTGATTTAGCTCTGGAAAATTTATAAGTGGCATTAGATTGAGGCATTTGTCTCAAATTGTACTGGTTTCAATTTGAACAATAGCCTTCTAATTTAATAAGAGTCCAGCTGATGTTTTGCTCTGTTTCAGCTGAGCTTTCCACAGTGCTTTGTGACAATCAAAAGAAAGCAGAAACACTCCTGCAGAATCGGGAGAAAGGCCAGACTCCAGTCCTCAAAACCATCATCATTATGGACTCTTTCAACTCCGAGTTGGTCGAGCGAGGAGCAAAGTGTGGTGTGAACATTGCATCCTTGGAGGAAATGGAGGTAATGCACGCTGAGCACAAATAGTGGTTACAGATGAGTCATTGCTTTTGTTTTCTCCTCGCTTGGGAACTAACATTTAAGATCTGTACTAAAACTGCTAGAAGACATTCAGCATTATTGAAAACATGCTTTGTTTTTATTCTCCAGGCACTGGGGAAAAGTAATCCTCAAAAGCCAATCGTAAGTTTCTGATACAGCCATGTAATGAAATTCATTTGAGTCTTAAAAACACTGCACACTGTTCTGATGAACTGATTTCATGTTCCAACAGCCACCAAAGCCAGAGGACCTCAGCATTGTTTGTTTCACCAGCGGCACAACAGGTAATGGTTTTACTTAAGAATATCAAAGTCATTTCCTGCAGGAATTAAATCATTTAGGAAACTTGAACTTGATGAAAGTTAAATCCAAATTTAATATAACAAGACAAAGTGGCAATGATGAAGGTGATAATTAACCACAATATGGAAAGGATGGCAAACTTGGTCTCAGTGAGGGTGGGAACCCTTTGGAAGGATTGCTATAAAATTATTTTGCACTAATTTTGGTGACTCACTGGACTTCCCCGTGAGTACAAACACGAAGTTAACACTTGTGGTTTGAAGCAAAATATGTTGACAGCTTTGATGGAACCTTTTAACCCCTTTTTATGAATATTATGTCTTTACCAGGAAGAAATGAGGTGTTTATTATCCTGACTGATCAACAATTTGCAACAAATGTTTTTTAAATGTACATATCTCCTTAGCCTGCAGCCAACCTGTATATTTGACACATAATTATTTGGAATAGAATTCAACTTTATTGTCATTGCACAGGTACATGGCAACGAAATGCAGTTTGCTGGGGGGGGGGTTGTTGTTGTTTTTTTTTTTGTTTTTCGGGGGGACCTGCACCTAATGAATTGCCCATTAAAATGAATCAAATCCTTAGAAATGTTTTGTCAAACTGTCTTTAGGAAATGTGTCTTGGTATCATGATGGAAGCATGTAAGGAAAACATGTTCTTCCTGGCCTATTATTCAAAGCAGTTGTGAAGGAAACGGTGTGAAAACATTTTGGGAGAAGTGGATAGCACTACGTTTGATGTTTAGGCTTTTAAGGGTAAATCATTGTACTCATTTGTCAGGAAATCCCAAGGGAGCAATGCTGACCCATGAGAACGTGGTCGCCGATGCTGCAGGTGTACTCAAAACCATTGAGGTACATGAAAAGTGGAGTGGTTTTTGGGTGTGTGTTTTTTTTTTTTTTTTTTTTGTTTTTTTTTTTTCTTTCCCCATTCTAAATGTTGGGGTGAAAAAAAACTCGTGTAATGAGCGAAAATTTGTGCTAACAGAGCTTCTGTGTAAATGCAGGTATCGATGATTCCAAACACCCAGGATGTCACAATTTCATTCCTGCCATTGGCACACATGTTTGAGAGAGTCGTGCAGGTAAGGTCCATACTTGATCATCCTTCAAAGTTCTCTTTAGGTGTGCTAACTTTATTTTGTATTTTGCAGACGGTGATGTTTGGTGCTGGAGCTAAGGTGGGATTCTTCCAGGGTGACATCAGACTCCTGCCAGATGACATGAAGACACTGCAGCCCACCCTCTTTCCAGTTGTGCCTCGACTTCTCAACCGTATCTATGACAAGGTGGGTGTATGTGTGTGTGTGTAAGCTAAACAGCTCACATTCCTTTTAAATATACTACAAAGAATTAACACAACACAACTCCAGTTTCATTGATATCAAGTGCACAAATTTTCTTTGACTCTTAGGTTCAGAGCGGAGCCACTACACCTTTCAAGAAATGGTTATTGAACTTTGCAGTGGAGAGGAAATATGCAGAGGTGAAGGATGGCATCATCAGGAAGAACAGCGTATGGGACAAGCTCATCTTCAACAAAGTCCAGGTACTGCTTCTGTTTGAATAGCTGTAGTTCTCAAGGGACACACACCTAATAAAAACACAAGCAGCAGAGTAAATTGTGTGCACTCATGGCCACTTAATTAAGTACAGCTGAACAGCTGCACTTAATTTAAGTCAAACATCTGGTGAGCCAGTCACATGGCAGCAGCCATGCATTTATGTTCAGAGTTCAAACTGATGATCTTTAAAGGGAAGGAAGGTGTTTTTAAAAATTCTATGAACGTGGCATAATTCTTAGTGTCAGACAAGACTGCTTAGTATTTCAGAAACTGCAGAAATGCTGGGGGCTTTTTTTTTTTTTTTTTTTTTTTCTCCCCCCCTCCCCACACACTGCCATCTTTGGGATGTAAATGACCCCAAAGCGCTTTACAGTACATTCAGACACACACACACACTGGTGATGGCAAGCTACCTTGTAGCCACAGCTGCCCTGCCCACAGATTAGTGGCTGACCTGCTCTGCTACCTGAGCTACAGCCACCCCATTGTAAATGGCCTGTATTTGTATAGCGCTTTTCTAGTCCCTAAGGACCCCAAAGCGCTTTACACAACCTGTCATCCACCCATTCACACACACATTCACACACTGGTGATGGCAAGCTACAATGTAGCCACAGCCACCCTGGGGCGCACTGACAGAGGCGAGGCTGCCGGACACTGGCGCCACCGGGCCCTCTGACCACCACCAGTAGGCAACGGGTGAAGTGTCTTGCCCAAGGACACAACGACTTGTACACATTTTCCAGCAGAATAACACACAATGTCATAAAGCACAAATCATCTCAAACTGAACATGACGGTGGATTCACTGATGTCAAATATCCTCCAGTCATTAGATCCCAATCCATACACCTTTGGGATGTGGAAGAGGATATCATGGATGTGCGACTGAATCTGCAGCAAGCCTGTGACAGTTATGCCAATATTGACCATAATCTTGACTAGACTGTATGGCAAAAAGAATTAAGCAGAAGGGGATCCAACCCAGCACTAGCAAGGTCAAGTCACTGACTGCATGTTGAATTGTCAGTGGGTAATTGACTGTGCAAAAAGGGTACACGGTTCATGAGGAAATGGAGACATTTTGGGACTTTGCATTCACGGGGAGGACCCCCTGATCTTCTAGTTAATGTAACCTTCCCCTTAAATATTCAAAAGCTGCAATGATTTCACTAAAAGTATATGTGCTCAACCTTTCTTTTAGGAGTCTCTAGGGGGGCGTGTGAGGGTCATGGTGACTGGCGCAGCACCCATATCTCCCTCTGTTCTCAAATTTCTCAGAGCTGCTCTGGGTTGCCAGGTAATAAACACTTTAATCCTGTGTGTGTGTGTGTAGTTTGTATTCAGATTTCTATGACTCAGGTAGTCTCTTGATATTGAAATGTACTATAAGATGGTGGTAGACTTTCAAGGGCTTTGGTACATGTTGTTTTCCTGTAAACATGCACATCTTGTTAAAATAACAACATTAAAAGTGAATTAGGTCCAAGAACAGGAGGTTCCACAATGGTATCTTACAGATTTAAGATTGTGATTACAATGTTCACTTGTTTTATTGGTCCCCTTAGATCTTTGAGGGGTATGGTCAGACCGAGTGCACAGCCAGCTGCACGATCACCATGCCATGTGATGCCACTGCAGGTACATGGCACAGAAGCATGCTGAGTTTATCATCACTTCCCACTTCTCACTGACATTTTGTGTTTAATGTTATTTTCATCTTAAACATTTGGTTTTGTTTTTTGTTGCTCCTCCTATAGGTCATGTTGGGGTGCCGTTGCCTTGCAATTTTGTGAAGTTGGTGGATGTTGAAGATATGAACTACTTTGCTTCAAATGGTGAAGGAGAGGTAGGCTTTTTGCAATTCAGACAGTGAGGCTTTGGGATATTTAAACCTGCAGCAAGAGCAGTTTAATCTGAAGTACTGAGGTAAGTTCAGTAATTTATCCAAGCATGTTCTTAAAGAGTAAATAAGAGTAAGTTTTTAAACATCATCACTTGTCTCAAAAGTAAATAGACTAAGTTGTAGCCTATAGTTAACCGTATAGTTCTGCATCTGTTTTCGCCATGAATTAAAACAGGTGGGTGGGCAATAGTTTACTTCTGGTTTGACTGGTTGTTTGTTTTTTTTAAAGGGAAAAGTGGATAAATGCATGGATGGGTTAAATAAAAAAAAAAGTTCTACTCATCCTGTAATTTCATTACTTTTTTCTTCTTCTTCCCAGGTCTGTATCAAGGGCAACAATGTGTTCAAGGGGTACTTAAAAGATCCAGAGAGGACTGCAGAGGCCTTGGATGAAGAGGGTTGGCTCCATACTGGAGACGTTGGGAAATGGCTTCCGGTAAATAGTCCAGCCATTTTTAAGTCTGACTAAAAGTACGACCACATGCTTTCCTTCCATGTACCCATCATATAGAACACAAAGTAAAGTTTAGTAGAAAATGAGGTGGAATCAGAGTTTAAGAGCTCAAAGGCTCTTATAAGTGAGCTACTAAATTTGTTTGTTTTTTCTTTTCACTGCTTGCCCTGGAAGACATGATGGTTACACTGCCTGACAAGAATGTAGGGGCTTTCTTGAGGTTCTGCCATTTAAAAGGATCAGACTGACCTTGAGGTGCTTGTTCTCTTGCATGTTAAGTTTAGTGAAGACATCAGCAACTCATTTATCTGTCAACTAAATGTAAATCTTCAGCAAGAGATGACTGGCTCTTGAAAGTACTGGGGATTCAAGGGGAAAGTTGGATCTGTTTTAATATGGGGAGGGGGGAAATTGTTTTTTGGTAAAATTAAATATAACAACATACAAGCTCCATCACTTTAGAAGTACTGGTGAACAGAATGGGGTTTTTGCTTTTCCTGCAGGCTGTAGCTTTTGGAGTGTTATTGGTTTTCAAGGAACTCTTACCAAGAAACCAACATGACTTCCATTTAAAAATGTTTACTTGAAGCTCAGGAACAATGCTTTCCCAGATGTGGACCATTATTTTAATGAGATGTAGGGACACACAACTGTTCAAATCACGCTCCCATTCTCTGATCTGGCCTGGTTTTTGTTTGTGGCAGAATGGAGTTCTCAAGATTATTGACCGGAAGAAGAACATCTTCAAGCTGGCTCAAGGAGAGTACATCGCACCAGAGAAGATTGAGAATGTGTATGTACGCAGTGCACCAGTGGCACAAGTGTTTGTGCATGGAGACAGTCTACAGGTAAATCTTTGGGCACCTTTGCTATGTATACACAGTGGATAAAATTCACCTAGACTACACTGTCTTCTTTGTCTCTAGTCTTGCCTGGTTGCCGTTGTGGTCCCTGATCCTGAAGTCCTGCCAGGTTTTGCTAAAAATCTTGGCTTTCATGGTTGCATTGAAGAACTCTGCAAGATCCCTGTAATGTTTTTCTCTTGCAAGTTTTGTAACACAATCGTATAAACTTGAAATGACTTGCTGAAAAAAAAAAAAAAATTATTTGTCTTTGTCTGCAGGAAGTTAAGAGGGCAATTATTTCAGACCTGACCAAACTAGGAAAAGAAGCAGGACTCAAGTCCTTTGAGCAGGTGATGACTCATCCTTTATTGCAAAAATGAAACTGCTGTGTAATGTCTTGGGAAGTTGGCTGTTATCCACATTATCAACACCTTTTTGGAGGTTTTCTGCACTTCTCAGTAACCTGGCTTTTATCACCCTCTAATGGTTAAAATGTGCAAAATCAGCTAATTCTTGTCATGTGCCCCAAAATGTCAATTTTCTTAATAATTATTAGCCTGTTAATCTTTAGTTTACAATATATGCCATAACTTGAGAAATGTAACATTAATTTGCTTTCTATCATGGCTAACATTTTCCATTTTACTAACTCATGCAGGTTAAAGATGTGCACCTCCATCCTGAGCAATTCACCATTGAGAACGGCCTGTTAACCCCCACCCTTAAAGCAAAGCGGGCTGAGCTCAAAAACCTCTTCCAGTTTCAGATTGACCAACTTTATGCTAAAATCCAGTAACCTGAATAAACAACTTAAGACAAAAGACAAGCAGTTATTTTCCATCATCTGTCAAACTTTATAGAATGGTGACTTAAACATTGGTTTTAATGCTTTGGTTTTTTCCCCTGGTTTTTTGTTTTTCTTCCTTTTTTTAAAAATAACATTGGAGAGCACTGAAATGATGCGGTTTTGTTGGCACCAATTCACTTACGTTATAGCTCAAGTGAATTATCGAGTTCCAGTTAAAGGTTGAAAGGTCACCTAAGTTGAGGAAATGGGTTTGGTGAACTTGGTACAATCTAATAAGAATAAACTGGGGGGAGGGATGCATTATGGAAAGTGAACTGAAAACAAAAGCAAAACAAGCAGTGTATACATTTTGATGCTGCTGCCTGACTCTGAGGCCTGTTTGTATGTGGTCCCCAGGACTTCATATCAAGTTTGATTACAGATGAACATTTCTGCTGTGGCTCAACACCGCCCTCATGTGTTGCTTTCAAACATAGCAGGAACAAACAAGTTTTGTGCTAAAACAGCTCTATTAAAGGGCAATCAAGTGAATAATTTCCAGTCTATACATCACAGCTTTCAAGTGTTCAGCACTAAGACACACTGATTTCAGCATTTAAAGGTAAGGTAGGCAGAACACTGACACTTTAAGTTCACAGCTAACTTGGATCTAATTTCTTGTAGGAGTTGAAGCTGTGCTTTTGCATTTCAATTAATTTTTATTGAACCCCTTTGTGGATTTATGCCAAGATAAAATCTGAATTTGTGTATATTTTGACTGACTTGTAAACATGCTTGTCAGAAAAGCTTAGCACAGAAAGGGGAGAACAGGAAGTAAGAAGGCTCTTGGAACCCTTTATTTGTTTTAAGATGTTCAGTATTTAAAAACCAGTATATTTTCCTGCTCCAGTAATACTTTCCACACTCTCCTACCCAAACTATCATCCTCTCCACTCTTTTAACTCTCTCCTTTGTGTACAATTCTCTTCCTCATTGACTCCCTCCTACCTTCTCTTCTCTCATTTTCCCCCTCCTCTTCTACGCCCTTCTATTCTGTACCTCTTTCATACTTAGTTTAAAAAAAAAAAAAAAAAAAAAAAAAAAATTTCACCTCAATCTCCCTCTTGTCTTCCTTCATTTTTTTTTTTTTTTTTTTTTTTTTTTTTTCCACTTCAGACTGTTTCTTTACTCTTGAGGACAAAGGGCGAGGATGTACCCCTCTCTACCTACCACCAAAGAGGTGTTTTCAAGTTGTAGGTGGGTTTCAACCTGAAAGCAGAAATATTACATTTCTAATGTGATCAAATGTTAAACACTGACCTAATTGTGACCCAAGATGCCTTTATTGGTCTGCTCCATATAAAAAGGTTATGTTGTGAGGAAGTATTTACCTGCAGGAATATGGAAATTACACAGAAGGAATGAGAGGCTTGAAAAATGAATTTTGTTAAACATCAGTCGAGAGGTTTGAGGCAACGGGCACCAATGTTTAAATAAAGAATTATTGAATTTACTTTGCATATTTTTTTTCTTTTTGTTCAAAGTCAATTTAATCATTTGCTTTTATTTTATTCTGAAATGCAATAATAGACTAATCCTTTCTCAGGCGAATATAAAAGAATGAAAACAAAGCGCAGCGTGTGTCTGCAGGTATTTATCGTACGTCTCAATCAGTGATTGACACATTGTTTTCAAAACAGCCTTTGCAGTGCTAATGTAGGTGTGCAGGTCCAAAAAAGCTTGAATAGTTTTCTTTGTTTAAGCAAACTGTTACACTATGCAGAACCATCAGGATGAAACTGTATTAATGTAGCTTCCACACGTTATGTAAAAACTTCTGTTTTTATTCTAATGACTTGACTTGGCAGCAGTTACATGTTTGCATTCACACTACTATTAATCCTTCTGTGTCTAAATCTTTGATCCATGCATTAGCTTATGATGTGAACTTTTTGATGAGCAGGGTCTCAACACATTATGAAATTCTCACATAAAACTGGTATGGCAGGAGTGCTGATGTGCTTTTACAAACCTTGGTGGTAGAAATGCCAGCAAATCTATTCTGACTGAAAGTTTCAGTTCCTGAAAAAACATGATCGCATTAATTTGGATCATACTGATCTCTTATCTTTTCAAGCCCGGAGTTTATTTGCACTAATTCCTCTTCCTGGTGCAAGAAACTTCCCCATAAGGAGTTATGTTGAGACAAAGAGTCTGGTTCTTTTAAGGTTTTTATAATATATTTTATATTTTTATGCAGTCATATGTTTAATTGTTTCAGCAGTTTGCTTGTTTGTCCTTTTAAAACCATTAATTTGAAAAATTCTATTATAGCAACACAAATTTTGAAATGGTCACTAATTTAGAAGATGGCCCATCATATTCACCTATTTTTTTTCCCCTATCCATGAAAGAACTTGATCACTGGCTCCATATTTCTATTTTTCAATAAGAAAGGGAGATTGACTTTAGTTATTTGTAATTTAGCTCCTTATTTTGTGTGTGTGGCTGTGTGATTTCCTTCATAGATCTTTAGAAAATATTTGGCTGATTGAAAAATAATGAACACTTTAAACATAAAACACCAGAATTTATTAATATAATGTACAACAATGTGCACCAAATAAAATAAAATAGAATGATTGAACAACCCAATGGGCTTTGAATGGGCTTTCCTATGTTTTATACAAATACATTTGATAAATATCATCCATTATTTGATTTCAAGTTGCCACATAGGAAATCTGCCGGGGGGGATCACATTAACTTAATCATTTATTTCCAAATTTCTGGCATCTCTGAATACATATACTGAATATTAGTCCTAAAATAATATATATGCGAGTTTTCCAAACGTGTATTCACTGATATTATCGCCTGCGCCATATTTTACCAGACATAATACAGCAAGCTAAGATACTACAAATGATTATGGTGGTAATGCTGCCCCCTTGTGTCGGGACTCCTGCGTCGTCTGAGCGTAACTGCAGGCTGCATCTGCATACCGCTCCACCGCCGCACCTGGACTTTTTACCGTTTCCGAAGAACTTACACCGCCCCCTTCCTGCTCCCTGACCACTTTAGAGACTCCTTGGGGCTGCACGTTTAGTGAGAAAGTGAATCTGTAAGCAAATGTCACCTCTTTTTAAGCGACTATTTGGATTCAGGGTGATTTTGTTGTAAATAAACTTACCTGTGAACCGGATCAGCTGCGCTACACACCTTCTTCAATATGGCTTCTTCCGCTACAGGTGATCACGAAGATCAGGTAAGTGAACTTTTAAGTTGCCCCGCTGCTTAAACCAAATTCACAGCACAATGGAGGAGGATTTAGCACCTTGTTGGACCTGTTGCCGTTTGTTTAGACTGTATTTGCAAATGCAAAGAACGTGTTGCTTACTCACAAAGCACAGCTTCTTCACTGTTGATTTAAAGTTTTATTTTCCTCAAAAGGAAAGTGGGGGGAAAAAAACAACAGCCATAAATCAAGCGAGGTGTTGCATCACGTATCTAAGAATTCCTTTGATATCCAAATAGTTGGTTAAACTCCTGGTTTAAGAGTTAATCCGTATCGGTAACACATGCAGGACATTCCTTGTGTTGACAGTGCTGATACGATTCCATGAAATTATTACTAATGCTTAGTCATCACTTTTGTCCTGCTGTCCTCTCACATTTCATGTTAGATATGCAAAGGAGCTGCAAATATTGCAAAAAAGGTAAACGGAAACCCGTTACTACTTGAAACGATAGTGTGAATTAATCCCTATTTCGAAAATATGACGTGACTTGCAAAGTATTTTCTTGTGAAGCTCAGGGAAGTGCAGTTTGCACAGATACCGTGACCTTTTTCATGGCTTTATACACTTGGTGTTTCACCCCAAGAAACGATAAGGACTGAATTAAAACTATGTTAAATATATTATATAGTATATGTTTTTTATTATTTTATTATTTTATTTTTATGTAGAGTATCGCCGATACTGCACATTTTAGTGGTTCATGCAGACTATGGTGTAAAAATATTCTCATATTCTTTATCTATAATTACTAGAGATGCACTGATACATCGACCTATGGCATTGGCAGCAGCCAATATTTATCTGTTATGTAATGTAAGTTTTGCACAAATATACATTAAAATGCGTAATTGAGGTGTAAAAATAATTTAAATAACATTGGATATTTATTCAAAATAAGGGTTTTACACACATTATTTTTAGTTGCTCGATACAACTATGTTGTTAGGGCGAGAAAATGTGTATGTTGGGATAGTGAAATGATGGGTTCTGTAGAGCAGTGGCAAAACTTGCCACACAAACTGGAAATTGAGACTCTTTGCAACCAGTGGTTGCCAAGGTCGCTAGACCCATCTGTCAACCACTTGCCAGTCCACTGGGAAATAAACAGTTTTTCTTGCTTTTTGAGGGGCAGTCAACAACCACCTGTGCTACTGGAGTCTTATCTACTTGACCCTAAAATGTCACCATGATTAACAAAATGGGCAAATTGGCAGACAAGTTAAAACCAAGTCTGGAGGTTAGTGGTCACGTGACAGCAAAAAGGCCACATTGTTATTCTAAACCCCACTGCTGCTGCAGAATTTCACTGTTGGTGCATCACATATTACAGACAGATGACAAGCTGAAGAGAAGAGCAAACATAGTGTCTTTCTATGGTAATTTGCGCTTTGCAACGTGTGCCGCAGACAGTGCTGAGAGTTTTGTAAACAGCAGACATCAAACTACTCTGCTAGACAACCTATGTTATACATAATCTCTGAATTACTCCAAACATTGTTTTCTGTATTAGGTTCATTGTCAGATCGTAGAGGACAACATAGCTGCTGATGAAGTTGCATAAGTGCACACTTGAGGTGACAGTGTCTGCAAATACGTTCTGCCTCAGACTGTGTGAGGTTCCAAACCCTGACCCAGGGGAGGAATGTGTTTTGCATCAGACAGAGTAATTAACAGGCTTCTACATGTCCCTCTTATCAGTACTGACATAGTTACTAACCCGGCACAACTGATCTGCAAATATCATAAATATGTCTGTTAGTGCAAGAGTCTGAGCTTTACTTTGACTTGCGTGTGCTCGATTGAGACTCTTTTAGTCTCTCTTCATATACACGTTAGGTGTCTTTCCCATCTCAGGGCTAAAGGTGCCACATTCGAAAGGTGACCACTGAGGAGCTACATACTACTAAAGTATCAACACTATACTGATGCTTATGGTCAATTTTGGCAGATGGCATACACAACCTTAATGGACTGCATTGTTTTGTTATCGAAGAAAATTATGCTGGCTCCCTAGAAAGATGCTACTTTTATCAGACTTGAATATTTCATTATAAGGAAGTGAGATATGCAAATTTAAATGCTGACACTGTTGTAAAGCATGACCTCAAACTGGATTTTCGTAACATTTTGAACACTGTTAAAGAACAACAACATAAAAAGACTTTAATAATCTAGTTGCATTAGTTGCACCTTGCTAATAATGGGTTCGACCTCGTTTTGCCTTCACAACTTCCCTAATTTATCTTAACTCATCTACCAGCCTCTCTCCTGATGCTTGCTCTATGATGATTTTGGTTCTGGATTTTTTTCCGTCTTACCCTTCTAGTTGTCTTGTAACCTGAAGGCTATCGACCAGTCTTGTTTGAGCAGTCTTTGGTGGCATGCAGGCTAACAGTCAACATTGTGGGATGGCATAACAAAAGGATATCGTCTAATAACAGTTAAACCATTATTTAAAATAAATAAATAAATAAATGTATCTAAACTGATGAAATCTGACCTGCTGACAGAAACAGAAATCAACCTTGGTTCAAACACCTTTTCAGAAACAGGATTTTACAAAGTTAAAACATGAATAAAATCTTACATGTTTTAAAATGATCATAGTATTATGGAGTGGTATATTCATGAATGCTTTTTAAAGGAATTCACTGAGATTTGACCTTAACTCCTACTGAAAATATGTGCATGGCCTTTTATTTACATTATATGTATTATTGAGTTCTACTCATGTCCTTTGTACATTTTCAAATATTTGCCAACATTTCTGTGAAATACTGGAAATAGTAAAGCCTTTTTTTTTTTTTTTTTTTTAGCTCTACCAGCTCTCTTCTTTCCATTGATTTCTTTGTGCATCTGTCTGTTTGCGGTGCCACCTATCTGTCCATTAATGTTGGACCACAGATTGTGATGGGAAATAGAAGGCTGTTCAGTTTTGTGAGTGGTGCTAGTAATAACTGCCTGTTGCCAAGGGGCAGGAGGTTTATTGTGGCAGAACAAACAATGTGCGACTACACCTATGTCCTGCTCAATAGCAAATGGACAACGTGGTGATTACTCTGCAGCTGCAGCCTGCAGAGCTGTGTGTGTACTGGGCGGTCTGATGAGATGAAAAGACTGGCAGTAGTGATATTACTGTCATCTGTCTCACAATCGGCTTTATCAGCTAATGCTAGATTTTTTAGTCCAATGACACCAATGAGACTTGATTAAATTTCTGATTGCTGTGTTTGAGTTATTTCTGTTTGAAAAATAGTAGTTATAATTTCCTGCAGCTTGTGGAGGGAAAAAAAATCTGATTGAAGAAGCTAGAGGAGGTGGCTAGGAAGAGGTCAGTCTTGGCTTCTCTGCTTAGGCTGCTGCTCTCGTGATCCGACCCCAAATAATCTCAAGAAAATGGATGGATGGAATTAAAATAATAAAAATTATTTGGTATTTTAATGTTAATATTGACAACAAATTGGAGCAACAGTGAAGTGACAGAAGCTTGTGTAAAATGTTTCTTTGGCTACCTGTAAACCTGTAAAATTAATATATTTTTTGTCAAAGCCACAGAGATGTGCAAAAGAGCCACATGCCACTGTGGAGGTTTGAGGTTCCTGGACTTTTCATTTAAACAATAAGCCTTAAATCATCCTCACTGTTCTTGTGTGAATCTGAATAGGTCCTTGTTTAATAAAGGCATTTAGTTTGTTGACCGGATTTTCAGCAGTCCTCTGAAAGCCTAAGTTAGAAGAAGGTAATGCTTAAAATTAGTGAAGTGGTAAGACATTAAAGCACATTAATGTTTTACCACTCCACTAATATTAAGGATTATTAGTCTCTATTAGAAGCTTATTAACATCAAATTATTTTTACATTAATAAAGAGACAATATTAATATTTTTACGAAGGAATCCAAGTGCTAGTAAATGTATATTTTAAGCTTAAAGCAACCATGTAACAATCATGTAAAACTTTATTTTAGATGTATTAATGCAGGGGTGTCCAACTCCAGGTTTCGAGATCTGGTGTCCTGCAGGTTTTAGATGTGTCCTTGATCCATCACAGCTGATTTAAATGGCTAAATAACCTCCTCAACGTTTCTTGAAGTTCTTCAGAGGCCTGGTAATGAACTAATCATGTGATTCAGGTGTGTTGACCCAGGGTGATATCTAAAACCATCAGGACACCAGCACTTGACGCCTGGAGTTGGAAACCCCTGTATTAATACATACGCAATGCAACATTCAAGTTGCATATACATCTTCTTATCCATTAAGTGATACATATTGAGAACCATAATACAAAGTCATACCAAAAATGATTTAATTATGATGCTTGTTACTTTTTACATTGGCTCAGGCCAACACACCTTTGGGTGCCTCCAAAAATGATAAAAAACACGCCCCTAAACTAAGAAATCTCAGAGGATATACGAAATTCCTCTGAAATAATTTCCCTAAATCGACTAATCTGTTGACTGAATAGGCAGTTATCCTCATCCCAAGACCACAGCTTTCAATAGTCTTTCAGTCTTTCAATAACGTTCCCACGTTCATGTGAAATTGATCAACAGAAAAGCGCAAATTCTTCACTGAGCAAACTGCTAACCATTAACAGACTCAACCTCGGTATATGAAAGGATAAATTGAAGTTAGTTTTGTATTGTTGTCAAAAAAACAGGAAATTTTAAAATGTTACTCTGAATTTTATAAAATGATTCCTGTCTTTTCTTTTAAATAAACCCCATACATGCACATAATCAGTCTTGGAATTAATGATTAATAGCACCAGTGAAAGGTCATGAGACCAGTAAAGGTTAACTTAGTCATTGTACACATTTTCGTTTTTGTTCAATTTATTCTGCATGAGTCCTTTCGTATGTCTGATTATAATGAGAAACTTAAGCTGACTCAGCTTGCTACAGGGGAGGGAGTGAGCTTACCGAATCACTTTCTCTGGCTTTCAGAGCTGGGTATTGTAATGAAACAAGTAAACATGACCTCAGTTGTGGTGAGGTAATGTCAAGTCATTGAATAAGTGTGTGTTTATCTATTAGTAGTTTGTGTTACCACAGTGCAGTTATGTTTAAATACTTGCTTCAAACACAAGCTTCAAACATATTGATGGATTTATGTCGATTTAGCGGCAAGTTTTATTTACACTTCAATGTGAATGACTAATGGATAATCTTTGTGCGTACATATGAATTCTGAGCTTGCTTTTATGTATGTGTGTGTTTGTGTGCAAATCTGTGACTAGCTGAGCCAGATACATAGCAGGCCACAAAGAAACAAACCAGAGACTGTGAAACCTGAATAGTAGTCATTCAGAATGACAGATGGAAGGAAAGATGCCAGTGTATAAATTCCTGGTGGGTTTGTCAAGCCGCATTTGTCCCTAACTTTGAAGGGACTGAGGGGTTGTATGAAAAATGAAAGTAAATGCACAATAATTTTGAAGTGGTTCTTGCCAAAAACACAAAACATGAGGAGAGGAAACAAAAATTATTGAAATTCACTATTCTTACCTGTGTCTCTTTCCTAAAAATACCAATTAAGAGCAAAAAGGTGTAAACAAAAAAAAATCAAAAAATTCAATATTCATATAAGAAGAAAAGTCAAACTTTTGCTCTTCCTTTATTATTACCAATCTTTTTTCCCCTCAGCACACCAAAACCAAATAAACTGCAGCAGTTGTCTCTTACAGCAACCTGATAAAATAAAATTATGTTAAAAAATCCCCAAATTTGCTATAGGTACTATTATACTCCTGTGCTATTCATCCACTAGGAGACAGATTAAAATGTAATCATTCCTGCATGTAAACAGATGCTTAAACAAATCTTCCTTCTTACCTGCTTTTGCACACTAAGCAGGCACCATGGTGACGCTCATGAAGGTTACAATATTTGATTGTTCACTGACCTTTTCGGCTGCTGCTTAGCTCTGTGTTTATTTCTAAAGGTGTTCCAGAAAAGCACCCGTCTGATTGGTTTGTTGAAAAGAGAATTAATAGTAATGACTGAGGCTTCTGGTGATGTAAAGTGTGTGTGGAAATAAAATAAAAATAAAAAAGCTATGTAAATATACTATATTTTATGTACCAACACTGTAACATGTGCATGACTAAATGCAATAAATAGATACGGGTATGATCCTGATCCACAAAGTCCTGCCCAACTTTGGCCGTGTGGGTGAAAAGTGCAAGTTGGAGCAGCTCATGTTGGTGCCTCTCTACAGTCTCATTTCCAGCAATGAGATCAAAGATGTTGCTGTCATGGACATGCAAGGCTGCGTCAACAGCTCAAAACTGGTATGCTGTCAGCATCATGCTTGCCTGTAACCCGGCTTCTGTCAACTTCAGTCAGACGCGGCACGGCGGTACTGATGAGTGTTATTCATATACTGTTATTTTTGTATTCTGAGACTTCTGGCTTGGGAATGCAGTAAACTGAAGCAATTTTTCAGTCTACAAGTGAGTTAATTTGTGAGCGGGAAGCAAATTATTAGTTCCTCTATTCACTAAAGCATCCAACCAGAGCTGAAAACTACTCACAGGAGACATTTGCGTATTGTAGTAGATGAAAATGATCTATTGAAAAATTGATTTAAGTTCATCTCTTAAAAAAAAGTTCTAATTTGTTTTGATGTACACAAATCTTTCTCTAAGGAAAGAAACTATATTGATGTCCTCACTGTTATTTTTCTAATTCAGAATCCTGTGAGAGATCATTGCATTAAAAAAGATTTGTCTCTAGATTACCCGAGGAAGTGCATGGGTAATTTGATATCATGAAAACTTTCCCTGTTTGGAAAGTGACTCATGAATCACAATCATTCAAGATTTCCAAGAATACTTTTTTGTTCTATCAATATCATGTATGACAATTTTTACAGCAGCATTTTCAAACTGTTTTACAAAAACTGTCACATGGTTCTGGTATACAGTAAAATTAATGTTATAACACTGTACATTAAATCACTGGCCTTCCTGGAGCCTAAAATTAAAAATCTATTACAATCGATAGCAGAACAGAAAGTTTCATTTTCTACAGCATGGATATGGACATTATTCACTTATTTCACAAAATTGTAAGAGTGCGATGGTAAAGTGCAAACTCCATCCAGGACAGAAAAAACTGCATTTTGCTTCTAACAGAACTTTGGCTCTTTGCAAGCATCTGCACAGACAGTGCGCTGCTTTTCATCTTTGCTTTGTGTTTATACGTAGACAATAAGAAAAAGATTTTATGTGTGTCTTTATTAGAGATAACAATTTGTGTAGCCTCTAGGTTTGTATTGTTAAATCATAATTATGAGACAGTGGATCCTGGGTCTCCTGACCCAGCGTTTTTAGCTCTTTGTGATTCTTGTATTTTGTACTCGTGTGATTTATTCTATGGTTTCTAGTTTTGATCCTTTGCCCTTCATGTTTCTCTGTGCCTCCTCTGTTCTGTGTATGTCTGTGTCTTTGCGTGTTTGAGTTTCTTGTTTTCTGTCACTCTGTATTGTGAATTATATTCTCATGGTTGGTCTTTTGTTACTCCCTCGTGTCTAGTTTCTTGTGTTCCATGCTTAGTATTTCCCTCTGTGTATTTTGGTTCTTAGAGTCCTCAGCTTTATGGTTTATGTCTCTGTGTTTCTTAGTTGCTGTCTCCACCGTGTCAAGTTCGTGTCTCTGTGTTATACTTCCTGTTTTACTTTGAAGGTCCGGGTCTTATGTGAATGTGTCCTGCTTTGCTTCCTTGTCTCTGATTTCTCCCAGCTGTGCCCTCCTTCTGTGTCTCCTTCCCCTCGTTACTTCCCAGTGTATTTAAACTCTGTGTTTCTCTGAGTCAGTGTCACGTCGTCCCTCTTGCTGTGTGGATCTCCCTGTGTCTCCCTGTATGTTTAGTTTGTTATTTCCCAGTTTAGGTTAGTTTGCTTCGTATACTCGTTTTTCCCGTGCCAGCAATTAAAGCTGTGGTTTTGAGTTCATCCCTTGTGTCTGAGTCCTGCCTTTTGAGTCCTCATCTCCTGCCTGCCACACAGCGCTTCCTGACAGTATTAGATTTGATCACAACTAGAAGGGAAATACCTCCAATGTGCAGAAACATTTGACCACACAGCATGCAATGAATTTGCACAAATGTAATGCCTTTAATATGCTGCGATGGTGGTGACTCTCAAAGCAGAGCCAATGACAACCTAATGAAATCTGATAAGGGAACTGATAAGGAATCAACTAATAAAGATATCAAAACTGGAATTGAAATCACTAAATTCTTATCAATTCCCATCCATAGTCTTAATCTGTAGCATTCAGCATTACAAACAAAGCTTGTATTCTGCTGGCACCTATAAAATGCGGACACGAGGTTATAAAAGTGCAATACACATTAACCTGGTTTATTCCGTTCGGTTCACTCCAAAGCACAAAGAACTTTAAATGTTAAACATTGACAAAATTAAAAGAAAAAGCGTTCTCATTTTAAACAGATGTGTTTTAAGCATGTTGTGCATGCTTAAAATGCAGAGTTTCAAAAGTTCTCTGCTCTGTTTTGATTTTATGGTGCTAAAGATGAAAAAACAACCCACAATAAAACAGACAAACAACTATTATCGGTTTGTAACTAACAGCATCAGAATCGGTTTGCAGTGGCAGAGAAAAGATCGGTTACTGTCTGAACATCTGCACATAGAAAGGGTGAATGAATGAATGAATGCATACCAGTGTAGTAGCAGTAAATACTAACAGACAGATTTCTCAAACACTCACTCACTCAGAGACACTGCATGCAGGGTCATTGCACTGACTGACACCAGAGTCTTATGCAGCAGAGACTGAGTGCTTCTGTTATATGTATCTGAATTGGCGAACATGTGACAGCTGCCCCTCTGTCACATGTGTCTGAACAGAACGTGGGTGCTTGGTCACTGAATGTCAGTGATTTCCATCCAGGAATTGTGATGTGAGGTATGATGTAATCGTTTGTACAAATATAGGTGGATGGAAGTATTTGGGATAGCATTCATGTAAAAAATCATTTGATTGAACTGATTAGAATTTATTTTACATTTACACTTATTTATCTATACATCCATCCATTTTCTGGCTCTTATGCATCTTATTGCAGGTCTTGGGGCAGCAAGTGTAAGCACAGAATGTCATGCTGGTAATAATTTACAGGGGGGCACACACAACAGCCTAATTTCCAATAGTACCTATTCAGCATGACTTAAAAGATCCAAATTCGTACGCTACTAGAGGCTTCAAAATTCTCCGTACCATCCAGAAGAGTTTCAGCTTGATGAAAGAATAATGATGAAATAATATTTGTCATTGGATGTACATTAAAAACTGAAGTATGGGCCAGGGGAAAGCAGCTGAGTGGTCAGGATCCAGCTCTGCTCTTGTCCCTGTGCCGCTCGCTGGTCTTGGCGATGAGACCATTTTAGGCGTGGAACCATGTCCTTTTCTCTGCCATCGGTATTGTGTGAGAGCGCCGAGTCTCGAGACAAAGACGAATTGTAAATCAGGGGAGGATGGAAAGTCTCTCTTTGTGGCTTGTGTTTGTGTGTCTGCTCTTTCTCAATAGTTGTGTCTATTTGTGTGTGTGAGAGAGAAGGATTCCTTCTCTTCTGTAAATGAGGCTCTTTTACTTTACAGTTGTTCATTGACCTTTTTTTATGTGATGCTTAACTTAGTTTTTTCAAGCATCTTCCAGAAAAGCACATGTCTGATTGGTTGATAAAACAGAAAGAATAACACCTTGAATAAACAATTCCTATATTCTCTGTAGCCTTTAGTGTTGTAATATGTGGCAGCTTGTAAGGGTGTTAAAAACTGGCTGAAGAAGTTGTGTAAATATTTGAACATGAGGGAGAAGTTTAGCCACTGCTGACTCCTCTATAAAAAGTTCCCATCACTCTTGGAAAATTATAGAAATTGCACAACTCAGTCCCCTTATTTTTGATGTAGTCATTTTATGCTCATGCTGTGAGGTTTTAGTAATATTACACTTCTCCTTATTGGTCCCTGCCAGGGTTGCTTCTAGGATGATTGGTTGCTACCAGACTCAGACCATATTCCACTGCTCTGCCATAACCGAGGTGACTTGTCAACTTGAGATATTGTATTTTATCCCCCCCCCCCCCCCCCCCCCGAAATCTGACTACCTAACACAGCAATGTATACAACAAGTACTTTGATTGGTCCACAGAATAGAAGCATCAACATGCAAATCATAAACCAGGCACACTGAAGGAAAGCGATTTCTTCTAGAAAGAATATGTAAGACTCTGGCTTGTTTTGGCCTTCTTATAGTGCTAATCATGCCCTGCAAGCTGTGTCCCTTCAGTCACATTAATTATTAGTTATTGTTAATCCCTGGCTTTCTTCCACCCTGTGTCTTTTTACCCGTCTTCCTCCAATCACCCCAACCGGTCATGGAAGATGGCCTCCCCTCCGTGAGCCTGGTTCTGCTGGAGGTTTCTTCCTGTTTATTAAAGGGAGGTTTTCCTTCGCACTGTCGTCTAAGCGCTTTCTGTTAGCAGGGTCATATGATTGTTGGGTTTTTCTGTTTTCTTTGTATTATTGTAGGGTCTTTACCTTACAATATAAAGTGCCTTGAGGCAACTGTGGTTGCAATTTGATGCCATATAAATGAAATTGAATTGAACTGAATTGGAAAGTTGTTTGTTTTTGTTTTGTTTAGTTTTTTCAGAAAAGCCCTACTCAGTAGAAGATTAGAGCTAGAGCAGATTCTGTAACCTGGTGGAGAATAAAGAAAATGCGAAAGTTACTAAATGAGGAACTGTGTTTTATAATGAGCTGAATATTAGTTTAATGAAAAATTATTTTGTGTATGCTGTCAATTTTAGTAAAAAAATGCATTTGGGGTAGACTGAGCTCTTCTTTACTATCTCCAGCTCAAACCACAAGGATTGATGACTCAGAGAAAGGGGCTCAAATCTTTTGTGTTTGTATGATAAAAGTGAATTGAGACAGCAACAGATACGATGATGGTCGTACCAAAATGTATTTTCAAAGCCCAGAGAGGTTCACCTGATAAAAGTCTTAGAGTTTTATGGTGTTGTCATTGGGAACTCCTTACACATTGGTGTTGTTGCCATGGGGATCTATCTTTTGCTGTGGCATTGCCTTGGCAACCATGTGTGAACCAGGACTAATTTCCTCCTTGCTGGTCATCATCAAGATTCCCTTCAAAGCTATAATTAATATGCAGCATGTGTCACTGATAGTTTGTATGGGAGACAGCCGAAATAAAGTCAGCCTATTTATTCCGTTCTTAATTTGAACATTAAAGGGGTCTGTATGGTCCAAAGTGTAGTGTTAAGCTACTGTTTTCTTTGTAGATACACAAAAGTGAGGAGAAGAAGTTAAATGTAAAGATTATAGTTGCAAAAATAGATGGTAGAGGAGGTAAGAGAGATGGAACAATGGAGATGAAAGACAAGAAAAGCAGATACAGGAACAGCTCTTAAGCTTACAGGAAAGACAGGTACTTGATATGAGAGAGGTAAAAGAATGGAGGAGGATTTTTTTTTTCATTGGAACTGTTTACATGAAACATTGATCGTTATCAGGTTGCTGTGGTTGGGCTGACATTCCTAACTGTCAAGCAAACGAAACCGGTGAAAGCACAAAGGCAAGTTGTGCCTGTGTGAGGTTGTTCCTTACATTTAATATCTCTGCTTGGAAGAATTTCTGTCTATGGAGGCCACAGTAACTGGAGCAAAACCTCTATGTGCTGTACATTGTTGCGCTTTGTAAGCTAAGACATTAACTACAAATTGAGTTTTGTTCTTTTAAAATTACTTGAGCTCTCTTTTAAAAAAAAATGGATTTCACAATCTACAATTCACAGTTGCAACAAGTTTCCACCTGTGCTTTTGGCATTAATTTTTTTTTTTAAACTTTGGGCTGAGGGTGAAACAGCATATGAATCAGGTACTAGTGTGTACAGTAAGTACATGTGGCGGGAAAAGTGTGTGCATACATTTTATCACAATTCCACAATATCTTTAGAAATACTGTATTATAATTTTTAATGTATTAAGCCACAAGAGGACATTCTTTGCTGAGCTCAGTGATCAGTGAAAAAATTGCAATTGGAAGTTTTACATTTTAATTAGTAAACTGTTTGTTATAAGGTGAAAATGACTTGTTGACAGACAAAGCTAGCACTAGCCAGACTCCAATTTGTTTTTAGCAAGTTTGACTCATAATTCACTGTGATAGATAAATTTAGTAGCAAATACACTTAAAAACAAACCGTAGTTGCAGGAGACACTGCACAGTTGACTCCTTTGCATGAATTTGTGTACAGCTGAACACTAAGCAAACCAAAATGTCATGTTACTCAAATTGTTCATGCCTCTAAAATGGATAATTGAAAGACAAATTGATAAAACGATGTAGTGAACTGGAAAACCAGAACTATTTTTGTGTACCCAGCTGCAAAAATCTTAAACATTCTAGTGTATGAGTATTGTGGGCAACTTAGGACTTGTGTTGACTTCTGTTCTGCCCTCGCACTTAACTAGGCAGACAGACAACCATCATCCCATGTAGAAAAACCACACCGTTGTTCCTTTCTGGTGGATTTATTTGATTGGATGCATAGCATGGCTTTGTCGAAATACATGAATGGATGAATGGTAAAACTGTAAACAAACACAAAATATCCCATGTGAGCTAATATAAGCAAACATTCTTACAATTAGAAGATGCTATGACCTGTTACTATCACAAACAACACACGGCAGTTAGTGCTAACATAAAACACAACAATACTGCCAACTTACAGACTGTGCTGGCTTAAGAGGTAGCATAGGCAGGCACAGGAGTAGCAAACTGTCCTTCTCCCGTTAGACAGGAAGTAATGAGAAGTAGCACTTCCGGTAGAATGTCAAAATAAAATGAACAGTGTGCCAGAAACGAATAAAGATTGCATGAACTTGTATAACACTACATAACATGAGTGGTGACTCTTAAGGAGCCAGAACACTCCCCGCCTGACATCGGTAAGATGTCACACTTGTACCCAAACTAAACTTGTTGCACAGCAGCTGATACAAGAAGAACAACGTCTGTGACTGGCCTAAAGTAAACTTTGGCTTTACCATCTTTCACCACCTTGACTTCTACCTTCCTGACAAGTCCGTCACTACTAGGATGAACCTTTGCAATCACCCCCATGGGCCACTGATTTCTCTTCACGAGAGGATCTTTCAGGAGGACCACATCCCCCTGCTGCAGGTTTGGTCTGGTGGAATGCCACTTGCGGCGGCATTGCAGTGTTGATAAGTACTCCTTACGCCAGCGATGCCAGAAAGAGTTGGCCAGACTCTGAACTCTTTTCCACTGTTGCCTGTAGAGGTCCTTCTCCCCGAAGTCACCTAAGGGTGTTGGAGGTGCACCAACTTTTTGCGTGAGGAGTGTGGCGGGAGTAAGGATGCACGGAACATCGGGATCACTTGACACTGGAACCAGCGGCCGTGCGTTGATAATGGCGGCCACCTCTGCCATGAAGGTGATCAGGACGTCGTGCGTGAGGGGCCTGGAACCAAGTTGAGCGAGCTGGGAGTCTAATATCTTACGTGCCACTCCTATCATCCGCTCCCAACTGCCCCCCATGTGAGAAGAGTAGGGAGGGTTGAAGACCCAACTACATCCATGATCATTTAGGAAGGATTTAACACGTGGGTCACAAGGAATCCTTTTGTCAAACCCTAGCTCCCTGGAGGCTCCTGTGAAGTTAGTTCCACAATCCGATCTCAATTGCTTTGCAGGTCCTCTGACTGAAAAGAACCTGCGGAGAGCGTTAATGAAGCTAGACGTGTCCATCCCCTCTATGATCTCAAGGTGAACTGCCCTTGTGCTCATGCAGGTGAACATCACTGCCCATCGTTTGCTGCTGGCAAGTCCGCCCCGAGTACGACGAGAGGCAACAGACCATGGCCCGAACACATCTATGCCTACGTAAGAGAATGGAGGCTCAGCACTAAGGCGTTCTGCAGGAAGATCTGACATTTTTTGGAACTGTGTTACTCCCCTTAGCTTGCGACAAACTACGCATGAGTAAATGAGGCTGCTGATCTGGCGTTTACCTCCTAAGACCCAGTAACCTGCGGATCTTAAAGCACCCTCTGTAAGATGACGCCCCTGGTGCCTGACCCTTTCATGGTAATAGCGGACTAACAGGTTAGTTACATGGTGTTTGTGCGGCATAATCAAGGGGTGTTTTTCTGCGGACTCAAGGTCAGAATGAAGAAGGCGTCCGCCAAGCCTCAGGAGGCCTGATTTGTCAAGGTAGGGAGAAAGCTTTAAGAGAGGGCTTTTCTTTGGGATGTCCTTCCTTGACTCTATTTGTTTGAGCTCCTCTGGGAAGCTTTCTTGTTGGACTGCTTTTATAACCGTCTCTCTTGCTTGCTCAAAATCTGAGGTAGTGAGTTCATGACATATATGCCATCCCTTACATTGTCCGCCTGATTGCTTTACCTTAAAGGTGCGTGCAATGTGTGCCAAACGTGCAACTGCCCTGGTAAGGGACTGCCAGCTGGAGAAAGATTCTAAGTTTGCAGTCTTTAAACAGGGGTATGATGTTTGAATGGTGGCAGTGATCAAGGGACGAACTTCAATGTCTGAGTCGGGGTTTTGAAGTTGGAATGTACCTGATGAGTTGCTCTGTAAGGGCTTTAAGGGAAACTCCGGCCCTTTCAACCATGTGCTGGACAACAGTTTTTCGGCAGGTAGAGATCTGGATCCGTGATCGGCCGGGTTGTGCACCGAGGGTACATAGCCCCACTGAGTTGGTACTGTTGCTCGTCTGATGCGTTGCACCCGGTTGTTCACGAAAACGTGAAATCTTCTTGCCTCATTGTAGATATAGCCAAGAACGACTTTGCTGTCGGAGAAGAAGCGCATGTTACTAATCTGAATGTCCATTTCATCTCTGATTAGTTCCCCAACTTCCACCGCTAACACCGATGCACACAGCTCGAGCCTGGGAATGGTAAGATCGGGCTTGGGGGCAAGTTTGGCTTTCCCGAATATGAACGCAAACTCTGTCTCACCATTTTTGTTCGTTAACTTCAGGTAAGCCACGGCTGCAATAGCCTGGGTTGATGCATCACAGAAGACACAGATTTCTCTGTGCTTCGCACCAAGAAAGGAGAAGGAGCAGTATGGCCTTGGGATACGGATTTGCTCGAGTTGTTTGAGAGCATTCTTCCATTCTGACCACTCCTTAAACATGCCCTCTGGAAGAGTCTCATCCCACCCACAAGTCTCTTTTGTCAGCTCCCGCAACAGTGCCCTCCCCTTGATGCTCACTGGCACTGCAAACCCCAGCGGGTCAAAAAGGCTGTTGATAGTGGACAGAACACCTCTTTTCGTGTAAGGCTTTTCGGCTTGAGAGACTCTGAATGTGAAGGTGTCGCCTTCAATGTCTCAACATACTCCTAAGCTTCTCTGCATTGGAGGAAACTCTGTGTTGAAATCTATGTCCTTGAGCCCGCTTGCCAAGTCTACAGTAGAGAATGCTTTCATGACATTTGGGCTGTTTGAAGCTATTTTGTGGAGCCTCAGGTTGGACGCAGCGAGCAGCTCCTGTGTGTCTTTGAGGAGCTTAATTGCCTCTGACTCAGTAGGGAGGGATTTGAGTCCATCGTCGACATAGAAATGTCTTTGAACAAACTGTTTGGCCTCAGAATAGTGCTGTGTGTCGAACAGGTGTGCTGCCTTTCTCAGACCGAAAATTGCCACCGCTGGAGAGGGGCTGTTGCCGAACACGTGCACTTTCATTCTGTACTCGACAACTGGCTCTCTTGGGTCATTGTTGCGGTACCAAAGGAACCGGAGGAAGTTCCTGTGGTCTTCTCGCACCTGAAAGCAGTGGAACATTTGTTGTATGTCCGCTGTGACAGCCACCGTTTCTTCTCTGAAACGGATGAGCACCCCAATCAGACTGTTATTCATATTTGGACCTTTGAGCAGCACATCATTTAAGGACACTCCCTGAAACTTAGCACTTGAGTCAAATACCACCCTGATGTTCCCGGGCTTCTGCGGGTGATAAACGCCAAAGAAGGGCAGATACCAGCATTCTTCTCCTTCTTCGAGAGCTGGTGCTGGTTCGGCGTGATCCCTGTCAAACAACCCCTGCATAAAATCCATAAAATGTCTCTCCATCTCAGGGCGTTTATTTAATGTGCGGCGCAACGACTCTAAGCGGCTGAGTGCTTGGTTTCTGTTGTTTGGGAGGTGGGTTCTCGGTGTACGGAAAGGAAGTGGAGCTGTCCAGCTATTTGCATCGTCTTGGTAAAAGTCTCTTTCCATAATTTCTAGAAAGGCTTGGTCCTCAAAGGAAGGGGCTAGCTCCTCGTCCTTTTCACTTTGCTGGAATATGTGTTTCCCTATTTGACATGAACTGTGAGTGTTCCAGGATTTGTTGTGTGACTGCTCTTTGACATGAAAGCTGTTTTGACAGGGTGTTAGGAGACTTGGACGCCCGTTCTCTAGAACACTCGTTCTGTATGTGCCTATGATGGCTGGCTTATGGGCTCCTCCTAGGCATACATCACCTACAATAACCCACCCAAGTGCAAGTCTCTGGGCAAATGGAGCATTGACTGGTCCATTCACTCGTTCATACACTTTGTGCACTTGTATTATGTCTCGGCCTAACAGCAACATAATGTCAGCCTCAGGGTCTAGGGGCTGCATATGATCTGCTAGGTGTTTGAGGTGTTGATGGGCTAGGGCAATCTCTTGCGTTGGTATTTCATTCTTGTTATCTGGGAGTGAGTCACACTCGAGCAAAGAAGGCAGAGGAGAGCTGAACTGGCCATCAACAGACTGTATAAAGAGGTTCTCAGCTAAGCGGCCATTTGTAGTGGAAACCCCTGTACATGTCTTAAGTGTGTATGGCGCTAGGTTGCTCATTGGGATGCCAAAGGTGTCGAAAAGATTTGACTTCGCTAATGACCTATTGCTCTGGTCATCTATGATAGCGTAAACCTTGACCTTTTTGTCTGGATGCCCCTTTGGATAAATGTAGGCTTGACATATTTTGGAGCAGGAACGCCCCCCACCTAAGTCCCCACAAACTTGAGCGCATGCTGAGCTAGTCTCCAAGTCTAGGCTACTCTCCCCGCCATGCTCCTCCCTGTCCTGGTCTGGGGCAATGTTTTGAGCTTTTGTGTTTTGTGTCCATGGAGCTGGACCTGCATGCAGCGCTGCAACGTGTTTGTTGCTGTTGCACTCTAGGCAAGTAATCTCTTCCTTACAGTCTTTAGCTTGGTGAGCTGAGGAATTGCAGCACCTAAAACAGATGTTGTGTTCCCTGAGGTATGCCTTACGCTCATCTAGTGTCTTTTCCCTGAAACCTCTACACTTCTTTAACGGGTGCGGTTTCTTGTGGATGGGACACAGTTTGTTTGTGAACTCACTCGTGCTGCCTAAGTTTGGTTTGTGAGTTTTGTTTACCTCTGTTTTGTGGACGGCAACAGGCGGTCTTGACTTGGCAAATCTTGTATAGTGGTTGTCGTGAGTTGTTGGATAGGATGTGGGACCTGATACAGTAGACTTAAAACTGGGGTCGTTTCTCATTTTCGCTTCATCTTGTATGAAGCAACAGAAGAATGAGAATGGAGGGAAATATACATCATGTCTCTGCTTGTATTTAGTCCCCTCTGACATCCACCTGTCTTGAAGATTTGTTGGCAACTTATCAACTATCGGGGCAATGCCACGTGATGTGTCCAAATACACTAGCCCAGGTAAAGAGCCGTCTGATTTGGCTGCATCAATTTCAGAAAGTAGGTCGCCAAGTTCTCTGAGATTCTGGGGGTCTTTGTTTGACACTCTAGGAAAGCGTTCAAGTCTGTCAAGGAGCGACTTCTCAATAGCCTCTGGGGTGCCATAACATTCTTGTAGCCGTGTACAAACTCGACGTAGGCCCTCTGCTGGATTGTTGAGATGGACAGAGCGTATACGTTTGGCATGCTTAGACGACTCTTCTCCAAGCCACCGGGTGAGCAAATCTAACTGTTCGCTAGGCTTTAAGCTTAACCCTTCAATAGCGTTACAGAAAGAAGCTCTCCATGCCCAGTAGTCCTCTGCTCTGTCCGTAAACTTTGTCAGACCGTCTGCCACCAATTCTCTTTTTGCCAGAAACTTAGCGAGATTAGCAAAGTCACTGTTCCCGTTGTTGATTTGCGTTGGCTGGAAAGGTGGAGTGTAAGGGGAAAAGCTCATAGGTTGCGGTGTGGTACTTACATACCTTTGGCCACATTTTTCTTGGGTATCAGCAGCTGGTGTCAGATGGCTGCCAATCTCATATTTGATGTCCTGTTAATTTACCTGTGGGACATATTGAGGTGAAGTGGCTGGATCGGGGATGGGACTGATGTCACATTGTTTTATCGGCGTAAAGTGTTTGGGGTCCGGCAAGTCTTCTCTGCGATGCTCTGGTGAAGAATATCCAAGATAACTCTGTAGTCTGTATGACTGGGTTGAAGCTGGAAGCTGGAGTAGAGCGTGAGAGTTCAGCGCTGGTTGTGAGTTCTCTTGACCCTGTCGTGATTCCCCATATTGTTTTTCTGACACATGAGATGACCACATTTCCCCGCTTACCTCCTCTGCTATTGCTGCTTCAAATACATTGGCTTCAGCGAGCGCAGCTTCTGCTTCCTTTTCTTCTTTTAGTGCTTCTAATGTAGCACTTAACTCTGCTTGCCTCATTTTCACCTCAATCTCCCGTCGTGTAAACTCTGCTCTGGCGCGTGCTGCTTCGGCCTTTGCCCGTGCTTCGACTGCTGCTTTGGCGAGTGAGCTGCGGGATCTGGATGTAGATCCAGAGCAGGTGGACCGTACCTCCAGCTGCTCCTCCTCTGCTGACAGCATAGTGGCGTCTGGGTCAGATGTCTGGAAGACTGCCTCCTGAAGTAGCCGTTTCGCCAGTCTTTTTACTGTTCTGCCCTCGCACTTAACTAGGCAGAC
Source organism: Aulonocara stuartgranti (assembly GCF_965226115.1). Classification (NCBI taxonomy): domain Eukaryota; kingdom Metazoa; phylum Chordata; class Actinopteri; order Cichliformes; family Cichlidae; genus Aulonocara; species Aulonocara stuartgranti. The sequence goes on along the minus strand of NC_138959.1, from coordinate 6,474,151 downwards.
AGACAACCATCATCCCATGTAGAAAAACCACACCGTTGTTCCTTTCTGGTGGATTTATTTGATTGGATGCATAGCATGGCTTTGTCGAAATAAATAAATGAATGGATGAATGGTAAAACTGTAAACAAACACAAAATATCCCATGTGAGCTAATATAAGCAAACATTCTTACAATTAGAAGATGCTATGACCTGTTACTATGCAAAGCAAAGCAGAACGAAACAAGCTAACGTTAGCGGTTAGCTAGCGCTAATTAGCGTTTAGGCTAATGACTAATAAAGCACATCATTGAGTCAATTTGCTTTCTCAAAATATCACAAACAACACACGGCAGTTAGTGCTAACATAAAACACAACAATACTGCCAACTTACAGACTGTGCTGGCTTAAGAGGTAGCATAGGCAGGCACAGGAGTAGCAAACTGTCCTTCTCCCGTTAGACAGGAAGTAATGAGAAGTAGCACTTCCGGTAGAATGTCAAAATAAAATGAACAGTGTGCCAGAAACGAATAAAGATTGCATGAACTTGTATAACACTACATAACATGAGTGGTGACTCTTAAGGAGCCAGAACAACTTCCTTTTTTTAAAAGGTCTGGGGATTGCTGCTTAAACGTTAGAATGGTAAATGGCCTGCATTTGTATAGCGCTTTACTCAGTCCTTAAGGACCCCAAAGCGCTTTACACTACATTCAGTCATTCACCCATTCACACACTGGCAATGGCAAGCTACATTGTAGCCACAGCTGCCCTGGGGCGCACTGACAGAGGCGAGGCTGCCGGACACTGGCGCCACCGGGCCCTCTGACCACCACCAGTAGGCAGACATGGGGTTAGTATCTTGCATGAAGCTAGGAGGCAGCCTGGGATCGAACCACCGACCTTTTGATTAGTGGCTGACCTGCTCTGCCACCTGAGCTACAACCACCCCAAAAAGAAGGAGACATGGAGCTGAAACAGCCTGAATTTAAAGCTGAGCCAGAATTCTGCAGCAGCTAACATGATGGTAGAAGTATAGTTTCCATTTTAAAAAAAACAAAAAAAACAACCTTTTTAAAACTACACTTTCATTTAAACTGACATGCAGTTTAAATGTACAGATAACAACTGAACTTTATGTTAATGTAGACAATGCTTTGGGTCAAGAGACTTTCTCTTGGAAGGACTTTAGTTGCTCAATAATTCACTTTAGCTAAACTTGTTGAGGTTCTCTTTGCCTGTTGCCATATAAATAAAATTCAAATGAAAATCAAATTAAAGCCATTGTTCACAGAAAATGGAGCGCTTGTCTGTAGCTTAGTGTCATGTGTGATAGTAGATTTTCTTGCAACAATAAAGCTTATCTATACAGAAAATTCAAAGAAGGAAAAGTGCTTAGAACCAATAAAGTAACTGCCATCAAACTTTACAGCATCACTTTTGCATGTGGTTTAGGGAGATGTTTGCTTTAGTTTCCATGCTGATGAACATGCAGTGTGGCAATCTTATATTTGTATTTCATGTCACTGTTATCTGCTGTCACCTCCACCTGCCTGAATCTAGTGCACACACGTAGCCAGATCATTTCAGTGGTATCAAGGTCTTTTGTTGTTTTTGTGATGAAAGTAGCATCTCAAGTTTCTGAGGAATGTGTCAACATTTGCTTTGTTTATTGTTGCCTACTTTTGAAACAGAAAAAGGGGATTTTCTCATTAAGTTATTATGACAGTTGAGAATCAAACCCACGGATGCTGCCAATGCCACAGGTACAGTTTATACCTAAAGGACTTTTATCCTCTATCAAGATTTATGATTTACTTGTTGTGATAAAGGAGTGTTATGCGTTAACACCCACTCAGACAAGCAAACACAAGCCCGCCATATGCTTTTGAATCATTTGGTACTGTCAGGTATTTTAGGCACAGCGTGAAACATTTTAGATTATGAGAAAAGTTTTTATCACCATGCAGGGCACAGGGCTGCAAACATGAGAATCCTGTAAACGCAAGTTGCAGCATGATGAATAAAAGTGTTATTGTAATCTTGTCAGTATGACAGTAACAGGAATGTTTCCCCTTCCACCTAAACATTTCCTTTGCTTATTGTTACCTAATTTTGATGTTTCCATATTAATGCATGGGAAAGGTTGTATGTGGCAAGCTTGGCACCGAAAATCTTTGCTCTCACTGGATAATTGTCTTAACTGGACATTGTGCAAAAATGAGTTCAGAGAAATGACAGGCAGTAAAACTTTGGGTGGCCGGGAGTTGAATTGAGCTGCTGGGGGTGTTTTTGCTCATGAGGTATGCGTCCTGAACACTTGGCTGCCCGATTCCTGCAAACAGCCTGAATTTCCAACTAAATGGAAACTTGAATCTTCTGCTTCATATACACTTTGAATGGTCTTTGCAATGAAACAGGGACGTCTTGCAACTAGTTGTTTTCTTGTTTAATTATTATATTTAAAAGAAATCCAATAAGGGAGAGGGAGTAAATGCAATTCCAGGAACTTGTAACAAACTTTTTTTTATTGTTCTGATAAGTTTTCTGAGATTTTTAAACCAATATAACTAAATAAGCAATTGTGTTGTTTGAATCCTGTTTTTTATTTTATTTTATTTGAATGAATAGATATAATATCTCATAAGTAAATGCTGGGTAGCAGAATGAATCAAATGCAGAGATTACAGAGTGCAGAGAAAAACATAGTAAAACACAATATAACTCTTTATCAAGTGCTACTACCACATTGGATCTATTTTTGCCTTCAGAACTGCAATAATTCTTTGAGGTATAGATTCAACAAGGTGCTGAAAATGTTCCTCAAAGGTTTTGGCACATATTAACATGATAGCATCACACAGTTGAGGCAGCTTTATCAGGAGCACAATCATGATATCCATCTCCTGTTTCGCCACATACCAAAGTTGACCTATTAGATTGAGATCTGGCACCTGCAGAGGTCATTTGAGTACACTGAACTCACTCTTAAGTTCAGGAAACCAGTTCGAGATGATTTGAGCTTTCTGACATGGTGTGATATCCTGCTGGAAGCAGCCGTTCAAAGTTGAGTACTCAACTTAGTCATAGTAGTCATCACATCGTTACACCAGCAACAGCCTGAACCATTAAGCAAGGCAGGATGGAGCCGTGCTTTTTCATTGTGATTCAACTATCCAAATGTCACAAAACATGGTCTTACTTTCCTGTTCTTAGCTGAGATTGGTGATGCATCTGCAGCTGTAGCCAATCTGCTTCAACCTTTGATGCGTTGTGTCTAAACCTTGCACCTCACCTTCGTTTTAACGAGTGATTACTTGAGTTGCTGTTCCTTTCCAGTCAGCTCAAAGCAGACTGGCCTTTCTCCTCTCACCTCTGACATCAACATGACATTTTTTGCTTTGAGAGCAGCAGCTCACTGGAAATTCTATAACTTTTTGGGCCTGCTTTCATTAAAAATCAACCGCTTGAGAACGTCTTCTGTGCTGCAGAAATCCACATGATGGCTGTCACCGCATTGAGGAATGTAACATACAAACCTCAAAGAGTAGACAAATATAGAAAGGTGGTGTCTCTCTTCTCTGATCCTTCCCATGTCTCTCTTCTCTTGCTCAGAATAAAAACTCTTCTGTTTCAGCCTCTCAAGCACTCGTTTTCTGTCCCATGTCTGAGATTTTCATATTCTTTAAAATACGTACCTGTGAGTGCTTCTCGTCTCAAGTCTGACTGTTTTGGTGCCAGTAGCAATCTACTGGTGCTTGCCAGCCTCTGTCTCCTGTAACCATGAGTTCTCTTTGCCTGTTATTAATCAGGGTTATGGAGCACTTATTGTGCAGTTATAAAAACCACTCCCTTCTCCAGTAGACCTTTTAGTGGCTAACTGAAAGAGAATATTAGCTGTAAGCGTATCATCTTACCTCTGGGTGCATGGATGTAAGCCTTTGAAGACATATTATTTGGTGTGTGTGTGTGTGTGTGTGTGTGTGTGTGTGTGTGTGTGTGTGTGTGTGTGTTTGAGCTGCCATGTTTAATTCAGGATATGAGATGAGGAGACACATCAGAGACTGGACTAGGCAAAATGAAAGGAATAGAAGTGGACGTAAGCAAAAGGTGGTGTTTGGTGACGTGACGCGCTAAAATGAAAGTCATACAAAGCTGGATTGCATCTTTTTTTTTAGCTGTCATCATTTTAAGTCACAACACAATGACAAATATCAGTTGTTGTGTTTGATATCACAATTCCTATTGATGTAGAATTTAAATTTATGCCAGTGGAAAAACTTATAAGAGAAAGCCTTTTCATTCAGTACAACATGCATAAGGGCAACACTTGTTTTATATATGCAAGGGCTTTATTGCCTTATTTTTATGCTCACTTCTATTGTGGAGGAGGAAGTCATTGTTCAAGATTAATTTCCAGGAACTTGAAGCTTCGACTGGTCCCAGAGTTCAATAAACAGACTCTGCAACATCTTCACCACAGACTGTAAGTAAAAGATGGAGGTAAGCTTTGGGTCTGAAGGAAGGGAGGAAGTCCAAGGTTAACTGCCTTAAACATGCCATCATAATTTTATAAATTTATTATACGTGCTGTATTAAGGCTTCCCTGGCAGCAGAGAGTTCTACATAGTCTGGTAATTTTGGGATGGAGACTTCAGGTTGAAAAAGTAGCGTTGAAAAGAAGTGAGCTCACAGACGTCTTTATCCTCATTTCTGCTTGAGGCCAAAATTGCCACTAGCATCTGAGTAACTGATCAAACTGCTGGTAGGTTGTATAATGTATCTTTTGTATGGAATAAATATGTTTTGAATATAAGACGTTATCTCTGATCCTCCTGTACTGATATTTTTTATGTCCTTTTCAAGCTCACGAGTAATTTAAGCACTCTGATGTAAGCATTAATCTTGGGAAAATGTAAAGCTTTACTGACATGGTCTAAATTTCCTTTTATAGATCATTGTGAAAAAGTAGGAAGCATGCCAATCACTATAAAGTAAATATTGTGTACTTTTAGGTTATCTCTTATGTAATTTGATTAGAGGATCCATGCTATTGTTATGAGGCTTTCTTAATGAAGAACTACAGATACAGGAGATACATTGTTGTTGTTGTTGTTGTAATGACAAACTGTGGCCACCAGATGTCAGTCAGGATTCTTGAGTTAAACCAGGAAGTGTTACAGTAAAACTTCAAAGCTTGTTGGTCTCCACATAGATAACATCAAAGCAATAATTAACCTTGACTCGCCCAGAGCCAAAGTGAAATATGGCAGATTATTAAACCTTGTATTGTACCTTATTTCAGTGCATTGTATTCAAGAACTACATACACTGATGGCAAAAGACAGTTGGGGTCAGAAGCTGCATGTGTGCGTAAGTCTGCAGAGTGTGTGTCTCCATAAGAGAAAAAAAAAATTAATGAATAGCCCTGAATACAAATACTTGAATGCCTCTGCTTCTCAATGGACAATACAGTTATAATTGTACTGGGCAAACTGACTCACATTGGTATAATCCACTCACAACACACACACACACATAAAGGGCAATAATCCACAGTGATCCACCACCAGGGGCTTCCTGTCTTTGTTAATTATTGATAAGGAGGAGGCAGTGAGGGGTGTAATGGGGGTGGTTGTTGAAGAATTTTTGTCATGCTTTTCCAGTAGCAATCCATCACTTCTTTATTTTGTCCTCTTTCTCTTTTGAACCTGTTACATGAGCGTCTAATTGTAAAGATTAATAAGTTGGTATGAAATGTCCTCGAAAACCTGTCCCTTTGTGTTGTTTACATTCCATATATATATATATATATATATATATATATCTATATATATATATATATCATATAGAATCATGATTGATTGAACTAATTTGCATTGCTTATTAAATTCTAAAAGAATAATCTATTTATATCTGTATCTATAACTATATTTATATATATGTTGTAAGTGGGTGTGTCTCAAGAAGTAGAAGCTTCTAATCAAGAAGGTTGGTGTTTTCATTCTTGGTTATAACAGTATGCATACCAAAACATCCTTAGACAAAATACTAAATCCTAAGTTGCTTTCCAATGAATTCATACACTAAATAAAATACAGCATATAAAAGATTGTTCTGAAAAGTGAAGTCAAGACTGAATTCAAGAATTAGAATAACTTTATTGTCAGAAATCAGTTCATAATAAAAATGCTCATAGTAATCAGTATATACTCATACCTGTACATAGATAACACCTAAAAAATATAGAAATACATCACAGGATCATATTAATCAGTAAACTAAGTACATTTGGCACAAATAACCCCTTATACACTTTTTTTTAACTAAATAGGAGCGTGTTCTAAAGTCATCCTAGTTCAAAGTTGTTGTCATCATATCTTTAGCAAGCTGACAGGGACAAAGAGCAGTAGAGTAAAGCAAAGAAAGCATCAATTATGTTGATTAGCACTGTCGTAGCTGAAACCAATCCACTGGTTCAGCTGAGTCCTTTATTTTTGTTCCTTGGCCACCTCACAAAGCTAACATTAATTAGCAGTAACAGAAAGAGTCATTTTATACGTCTCTGAACCAAAATCTGGTTTCTATTTTTTTCCATCTTTTTTTTAAAGAAGAAATTATCTCTTGCCCTTTAAACTGTGACAAGCACATCCACACACAAAAACTCAAGCAACCGCTGATGAGCTGGTATTGATCCCTATTAATACTCAAGTCTTCGTACTGTAGCTTGTTGCTGCTCTGCTTTCACTTGTGGAGCGTGTGGGAGGCGACGGCATCCAAAGACAGGTACAAGTGAAGTATGTGAGCAAGAAAGGGAGACAAAAACACACACAGGGACGGAGAAAGAGCGAGAATGTGCGTCCCCCCCCCCCCCCCCCCCCCACCATCACTCCTGCTGAGCTGCCTTTTTGGCTTCTCTTCTTGTGGACAGAGTGTGTGTGTGTAACTCTGTGTGCGTGTGTGTTTTTGTGGAAGTGGGTGTGAGCAGCTGAGCGAGTTGGCCGCTGCGCGTGCTGAGAGTGGCCACCGCTCCACTCTTCACCGCTCATCCATGCTGGATTAAAAAAACCTTTTTTGGAGTCATACAAACAGCTGTTGGGGACACGTACAGCTGCTGCCATGAGTGAGGAGGCTAAAAACAAATCTGCGGGGAAGTCGGCTCATCACAAGAAGAAAGGGAAGAAGGTAAAAGAAACACTGAGCTCTACTTGGCTTTGTAAACAACATGGTGTAGCTGCTTCAGGTGAAGCCAAATTAATTGTTAGTAATTCAGATTAGAAATGAGCGCTGCTTGTATTTTTATAACAGAAGTTGTAGCATACTTTTCCAAAAAGGATTTTTTTTTAAATTTCCATTATTTTGTCTTTGTGTGTGGATTTGATGCTGGAGAGCAGCTCTTTTGTTGTGGTTGCTATCAGCCTTTGTTAGGTGATTTGTTGATAGAGCCCTATCTTGGATTGCCGAGCTCTCTTAACATTTTTAATTACCTTTATCGGTCATATTAATATGGTAATTAATTCAGTATGGATGCAATATTATTTGATGTGATGTTCATTGTGTACAGTTCACTTACTGAAGTGACTCATACAGAGCGAAAGGATTCGTGATGTGGCAGTAATCCTGTGATACTTGAATATTTGTTTGGCTCACACAGTAATCAGCCACATATACAGGAATCCTGTCTCTTCAACAAAATATTTTAAATAAGATATTTTTTATTCCCTTTTAATCTGAATACAGTAAACCACAAAGTGTGATCGTAGGCATTAAGCACCTGTTAACCTGTAAAGATGCTCAGTGAGAGCTTAGAATAAGAAGTGGAAGAGATCAACAATGAAATGGAGGGGAGGGTACTCCAGGGGAAGCTGAGACAAAAGGATGACAAAGCAAGGAAAGGCTATGGAGGACAAAGAGGGAGAATAGGTGTAAAAAAAAAAAAAAAAAAAACTGAGGTGAAGAAGAAAAGTAGGACAGGGCTGGAAGTGAAAAGTGAACTGAAAGGTCAACATAGGGGGGGAAATGGCGTGTTTTTGACCAGCAACTGTATTGAAGCCATCCAGGGTCACATCATGCATCATTTCATCAAGACCGAGCAAATGTGGTAATGATTTGTTTGGATGGTAACGCAGAAAATGCTTTCTCACTGCTTATTGTGTGATCAAAATGGATTTGCCTTAGCTTAGCAGAACCATTAAGATTTATAGTTCTACATTAGCTGGCTGTCTGGCTGAGTGGGTGGAGTTCTGTGTGTGTGCGTGTGCGTGTGTGTGTGTGTGTGTGTGTGCAGCTCTTGCTTGTAACAAAAAATGCACACCCTTTTAAAGAAGAATCTCTGAAACTATGGTAACAGTTAAGCCATTTTTGATTAAATGTAATTAATCAAATCACATTTGCTTACACTTACTAGTCACTTTGTTAGGTACACCTGTTCAATCACTTACTAATGGAAATATCTAATCAGCCAATCATATTGCAGCAGCTCAGTGCAGACATGGACAAGGAAAGCTGCAAACCACGTATCACAATGGGGAATAGAAATGATTTAAGACTTGGAACTCGCATGGTTATTGGTACCAGATGGGCTGGTCTGAGTATTTTAGAAACTGCTGATCTACTGGGATTTTCCTGCACAACCATCTCTAGGGTTTACAGAGAATCATCGGAAAAAGATAAAATATCGAGTGAGATCTGGTTACCCCCCCCCCCCCCCCCCTACAGTCACCAGATCTCAATCCAGTAGAGCCCCTTTGAGATATGATGGAATGGGATATTTACTTCATGCATGTGCAGTCAACAAATCTACAGCGATTGTGGTGTTTCATGTAAATATGGACCAAAATATCTGAGGGTTGTTTCCAGCACTGTGTTAAATCTATACCATGAAAAATTAAGGCATCCGAATTAAGGGAGTCCAACCCAGTTCTAGTTTTTATTAAGGAGGATAGTTTAGACAACAGAAACCCTTCCCTGTCTTTAGCCAGGGGCTGCCATTAACCTGCCATTAAGTATAGAGTGACTCTATCACTGTCTGGCACGAATTAATGTGTGAATAACTGAATGAGAGCAGATTGAAACACAAGGTTAAGAACGGTTAGTCCTGTCAAAGTGTCTATGAGAGCTCAGTGAAGTTCAACTGATGTCATTGTAGTGTGCAAAAAGGCTTTACTTCAGTGCAGTACTTTATATTATTATTTGCATAAATGTTTTTAAGAAATGTTAAAAAGATCTTGCCTACCATCTTGGTTTGAAGGCTTGACATTGCCCTGACTCTCAGCAATGATTTTCACGCTTCAGTTCATCTTATTGTTGCTAATTAGCAACTTTGTAGTGAGATTTGGTGACTCTTCATACCTCTTTAGCAACTTTTATTCAAGTAGGCACCTAGTGAAAAAAGGGTGGGAGCTCTATCTGTGGAGTGAGGAATGCTTCCCTCTGTACTGTTTGTGTGCTGTGTTTGCTTCCAATTCTTCTGGATAATTGTACCCCAAACATTATGTACAACTAACACTGCTACATCTTTAACCGGAAGCTTTGGAGATCTGCTGTTGATTACCATCAAATATCCAAAGCTTGCTAGCCATTTTAAAAACCATAAATTACTTTGTTCTTCTTGCTGAAGTGGAGGTGGATGTGTTTTACTGTCTATACAATTTGTGGGTTCTTTGTGGCCCTACTGCCGCAGACTAAAAACTGCAAGCTAAGCATCATTATTCTGTAAGATTCAGCTTTATGTTTAGTCAGCTATTCCTAATAGCCTCTCTGCACAGATACACCATAGTCTTCTTTATGAATTCTATGTAACAGGTGTTTCTTGTCGTCCCAGAAAGCAACATCCCATACATTTACTGCGCCTTCTAATATTGATGTCCTTTGGAAGCAACATTATATCAGTACATGTTGGGCTATCATACTGGTGCTAAGATTAATGGTTCCTATTGTGTTTCAGGAATGCAAGTAGGCAGTCAAGAGAGGACAGAGGGAAATGAGGCTGGAGAGAAATGACCAGAAAAGTAGTGGGTAAAAAGACAAAGGAGGAAAAGGCGACCAAGTTAAACAAAAAAGCCAAAGGAAGAAAGAAAGAGAGGGAATGTGATTAATAAAGTGCAGAGAGTGAAAAGAGAGGAGCGATTGGACTGATAACCTCACGATTCAGTTGTGGGACGGCGTCTCAGCTGATGAGAGATGACTGCTGTGTCGCTGTGATCCTGTGAGGATGAGACAGTCAGGGAGAAATGTGAAGGAAGGGGAGAAGTAGCAGCAAAAGCAGATGAAAGAGTGCAGACTGAAGTGGAAGAAGAGGAGCTTGATGGCTCTATTTTAGTAAAGAAGCAAGAAGGCAGATGAAGAGATGGGTAGGCAGAGAGTGAAGAGGAGGGTTATAAAGAGGAATCCAAAGACAGGATAAGTAGAGAGATCAGGAGGATAATCTTGAAAAAAGGAGGGGTCATGTCTCCACTTTGAGATGAATGTTGCCTCCACTTTTTGCCTGTTGCTATCTTCGGTGGAAAAACCAGAGTGGAACAGGAGCACAGTTGTTGATGACAACATGCTGGATGAGTAACGCAGGAAGATCCAAGAACCATCACACACCTCTAAAAGGAACAATTGAATGCTTGCATGTGGGTGTGTTTAAAGTGAAAATTATGTGAACCTCAGATGAAGCTCAATAAACGTACTGTTGTCTCAGCTGGGTTAATTCCAGTTTATTTCCTTTTACTTTTTCTGTTGGTCATAAATTGGACAGCCCAATTCTGCCCCCAACAGTTAGCTGTGATAACATGTATGTTCTCCAGCACTCACCTGGGAAAAACTTTCAAGCTTATGATGCTTACTTCTACATACGCAATTGCTGAATTTGTGTTTTGGGGAGAGTTTCAGGCCCACATTGGTGTCCATGTGATTAGCTCTTAACCTGAACTTTTTTGACACTACTTCCTGGTGACAATAGCTGTGTGCAATGGGTCTGCATGATCAAGAGGCGGACTTAGCCTGGAACTGAAAAATAAAGCCAATATAGAATGGGCAGAAACTGCAACTTCCCCTAACAGCCACCTGAGGCTGACTCCTAAAGTGAATCAGTCCCTATACTCTAATTTTAAAATCCTCATCTTTACATAACCCAAAAGCATATTTATAGCCACAGAAATATGGTTTTGGCCTCTGTGGATAGTTTACTCCTTTATAACAGAGTTGGGTTCTTTTGACTCAGCTGGACCTGGGTCACTGGATTTGGCCTCGAGACATATGGATTGTTGTGTGGTACTGATCATATGAGGTTTTTTGGTTCACTTTTGCTGAGCGGACTTCTAGTGTTTAATTGTGTGTTCCTTGGCAGTAAGAAAAGTTGTGTATTAGGGCTGCCACGATTAGTCGACTAGTCACAATTACGTCGACTATCAAAATCGTCGACGATTGATTTAATAGTCGAAGCGTTTTTTGAACCTTTGTAAGATTCCCAAAGACGCAGGAATAAGTAGTAGGATTTAAGAGTGTAATAACGGACTGAAACAGAAGATGGCAGCACTGCATGTACAAGGATGCCAGCTGCGGTTAAACCCCGAAGAAGAAGAAACTGTATCACAGAATTCATAGCGCGGCCCTGCTCAGTTTCCAACAATGGCGGCAGCTAGTTAGTTTTAATGTTACTCTTATCATTCTTTCTGGGTCACAAAATAAACGTTTAACACATTTTCAGGCGAGACTGTAGCTGTGTAAACCTCAAATATCTGCTCAGTTTATCAAGACACCACATATTTTCAAAAGCGCTCCGACGTTTTCGGGGACGTCTGTTACCCACTACCTCGATATCTAAGCGGGGTTCAAGGCTCACTAGAGCCCGTGAGAACACCGGACTCCCGGCAAATCATTTTCAAACCCACCGCCGTCTTTTGCTACTCAGGTTAAACATGATATATAAGTCACTTAGATAAATTAAAAATGTTATTGTTTGGCTTTTTTCAGTATTTTATTTGTTCCTGAGTAAATCGGTTTGGCTGAGATTAAAGTTATAGTTTTTACACAGCTGAATAAACGTCAAGCAGACAACTGATTATCAGAAGTGTGAGATGCTCGAGAATATACTCCGGTGTCCTGTTATATTTTAGATAGCAAGGAGCAGACGGCTGAGTTTATTAAACTCCACCGAAACAATCTGCAAATTTCATTTAAATTTAATAAACTATCATCTTGTCTTTATTTTTAGTTAGCACATACCTTAAACACTTAAAGCTGTAAGCTAATGATAGTTATATAAGAGCAGATGCTGCTGGTGCAATAAGCTGTACATTTTACGTCCAATGGATGATGATCTGATTAGTCGACTAATCGCAAAAATAATCGGTGACTAGTTGACTATCAAAATAATCGTTTGTGGCAGCCCTATTGTGTATGATAACAAAGTTAACTAATGTTAGCTGATAACTTTTTCATCCAAATACAGTATATTCTGGCTCTTAAAACAAACGTTGAGGTAATTAAAACACCAGTGTTAAAGCTTCAAAATGCATAGCCCAGAAGCAATAGGTGACATCATGGTGGCTTTGTCTATCTTTTATGTTGTCCAATGCTATGGACTGTTAATGAACTTGCACAGGCTATTCTAGGGTAAATACTACATTTCCCATCCTGCAATTCAATAACCTGCTAAACTTCTTTTGTTAAACCTCTCAGCTGTGTTTGTAATCACCATCACACATTCACTGCACTCAGAAACTGCTACTTTCACCCTGCGTCATTATGAGCTGTAGAGTCATCCAACCGTCATTGTGCCGTCTGTAAAGTGTGATGCATTGTATAGTGGGAGTTGTTAGCAAACATTGTTGTACATGTCATAAACCCTTAGCCTTTTTTACTTCCATTGTGCAGCTTTTGAAAGCATCATAAAGTGGGCAAAAGTACTTAATCAAAATTTCAACAATCAAGTAAATCTATAAAAGTGCTAATGAGTGCAGTTATGCTGTTTTATTTTTATAACTCGGCGCCTGGTAATTAACCTGGGTGAACTGGCAAAGTGATGTTGTCATTATACTGCCTACAGATAAAATATTTTTAGAGTAGCCAACAAAAGGTGATCCTATTTTTTCTTGTCTTTATTACATCATGTTTTGGTCTAGGTTATTACATATCAGCGGTTTTCTTAAACGCAAAGTCTCTGAATGTTGCAGAAATGGAAGCAAGAAAAGGTGAGAGGCGGAGACCCTGTGGGACCAGAGAGCTTAGCAGGTGTGTTAATGGATGTAACTATGACAACTAAAGACCTGCTGGGAGAGGGAGGAAGTGAGAGCATCAGAGTGGAGCTGTGGAAGTTAGTCATCAGGTGCAGAGAACGCATAAAGGCTCACGCACTATGTGAAGTTGTTTCATACGTGGAAATCGTTCAATTGGGCACTAGAATGCACTTAAGTTTGCCCAGAGTAAAAGTGTCTCTGAATAAACTGGATGAACTCGGGGTTTGGAGGATGAACACATCTATATCAGCTGTTACACCCTGTGTGGGTCCACTATACACACATATACACTTGGTTTGTATGTCCAGAATGGACTCATGCAAGTAGGGAAGACAGGAGACGGCATGCACGTGTACCAAAAAAATACCTCAGCAGAGTGTGGAGGTGGAGGTGCCAAATTCTAAGAAATCTCTTCAGTCTGCTCAGAAGTGATGCTGGTTTATCTAAATACTTAATAAAATATGACCAAATCCACGGACAATAACCATATCCAACTTCTTAATAGCAATGAACTGGTCTGCATTGGTGCATCATATCTTTATTCTCTTCCCCCTCCTGCCCCCCCCCCCCCCCTCTTTCTTAAATAGATAACTATCATATCTGATATCATATCTCACAGTACAATAATATTGAATGGGTTGCATTGTTGTATTTTGTCATGTTTCTCAGGTCTTTGTCTGAATTTCTACGAACATTATTGCTAAGGATTGTCTTATTGCATTGGAGTCACACTGGGTTAAATATGTACACTTGGGTTTTAAGGGGTATTTATTATTTTCTTCTTTTTTTGGGGTTGTATGGAAGCCCCAAACGCAATTTCATTGTTCTTGACAATGACAATAAATAAATAAATACTAAATACTAAATCACAATGCGTGATAATACATTCATGTGAGGTATCAGCTCAGCTCTGCAGGTTCAGATTGACTTCAGGAAAAAAACATCCCATCTGTCAGAGGTAGGTGAGCGGCACATGTATGCCCGGTGTATCAGTGTTTTTGTGCTGTTTTAGTAAGAGAAGTGGACTATTGCTTATGTAACATGACTGCCCACGTTCAGTCATTTTCAGCCCACACCCTCTCCAGTGTCAATACTGTCAATGCTTTCAATAGGCACGAACTGGTAGTTTCAGCACACTGGCAAACTGCTTTATCTGCAGTAAAGAGCAAGAAAATAGAGTTGTTTGCTGAAATTTTACTTTGGCATTTACAAGAAATGTATAAATGTTGATCTAAAGCTTTTACTGCTTACATGACTGCTTTGTTTAATTAATAAATAATAAGGTCTTATCTTTTGAGTATCCTTCCCACTCAGAAGGGTTTATAGTGACGATGCTTTAGTCAGAGGTTCATGCAAAATACAGCGGATGGCAATAGTCCTCACATCAGAATAAATGTAATCAAATTACTCAGAAGCTTTATTAATATTACACTCCCATAACATTGTTTTATATAAATCTAAAAGGTTCAAAACTGACACAGACAAGAAATTTCTATTTATTATAAATTCTTTATTTTTTCATTGGTGCCTATATCGCCTGCAGTGCAACTCGACTTGATTTCAGCTGCATTTTCAGGTGTATTACGCTATAATATAGCTTGTAACTATAACTCTACAAAAAAATACAAAAAGAATAATTACTTGGTTATTTTCATATACACTCACTGGCCTCTTCATTAGGTACACCGTGCTTTGTACTGGGTTGGAGCCCTTTTTGTATTCAGCTCTGTCTTATTACTTCGTGTCACAGAGTCAACAAGGTGCTGGAAACTTTCCTGAGAGATTTTGTCCAGTTGATGCAATAACATCACACAGATGTTACTGCAGATTTGTTGGATGCACATCCATGACGCCAATCTCCCATTCCACTACATCTTAAAGGTGCTCCATTTGATTGGGATATGGATTGCAGAGGCCGTTTGAGAACAGAGAACTCATTGTTACGTTGAATAAACCAGTTTGAGATGATTTGAGCTTTGTGATATGACACACTATATTGCTGCAAGCAGTCATCAGATGGCTACACTGTGGTCATAAAGGAATAGACATGACATAATCAGTAATCAATTGGCATTTGAATAATGCTCACTTGGTACTGAGGAGGCAAAGTGTGCCAAGAAAATAACCCCCACAGCATTATACCACCAGCAGCCTGAACTATTGGTACTAGGCAGAATGGATCCATGCTTTCATGTTGTTTACCCTATGTTGTTTGTGAACCTACTATCTAAATGTTGCAGCAAATATTCAGACTCTTCAGGTCAGGAAGTTTTTTTCAAGTCGTCTGGTGTCCAGTTTTAGTGACCTGTAGCCTCAGCTTCCTGTGCTAAGCTGACAGGAATGGCACCCAGGCTGGTCTTCTGCTGCTGTAGCCCATCTGCCTCCAGAGACGTTTGTCTGGATACCTTGGTTGTAAGGAGTGGTCATTTCATTTACTGTTGCCTTTCATTCAGCACAATGCTGTCAACGAAACATTTCACATTGTATTTCTATTTTTGAAGTTATTCTGATAAAACCTTAGAGGTGGTCGTATGGGAAAATCCCAGTAGATCAACAGTTTCTGAAATATTCAAACCAGCCCGTCTGGCATAAACAACCACGTTCAAAGTCTTTTAAGTAAGATTATAGGTATTATATGTGGATTATTGACCTAGTATTAATTTAATTTTTAAATGGTGTGGTTATTGGCAATACATGCACAGTGCGACACCTCCGTACAGAAATTCGGAAAAATGCGGTATTAGAAAAATAAAATCAACTTTTCAAGTAGGCTGTCAGCTAAGCTGTATGTGTTTTTATAAATTATTATGGTTCTAAGTAGAGATGGACCGATACTGACCTAAATTACTGGATCGGATATCGGAGAAAAATAAAAAATGTAATCCGATCCATTAAATATCACGAAAGCACCTCACAAAACTTGCAACACGCCGTAACTCACCTCAGAACGTTAGCACGTCGGAGCAGTATGCATCACGTGATAGAGCGGCTGTGGCATGCGGGACCTGTCGGTGGTCTGGATAGCATGTGGAGCTTCGCTAGCAACCTGGCATTTCATCTCCGACAAAGTTATCCCGAGAGAAGTAAAGCAAGTGTGTAAGTCCATCTCTGAATGTTTGTAAAGCATTCCTGCGTTAAGCTTAACAAGCGACTGCCTCTCGCTCTCCGGCTGCTACTTCAATCGCGAAACTGCTTAACGATCAGCTGATCGGCTTTTCTGTCGCGAGTCCGTGTCTCTTGTTTGTTTTTGGCCCACTTTGCACCAGAAAGAGGAAACCAGCGGCTGAACAACAGCAGCACGTTTAAGCTTGATAAGCTGTTGTTAGAATTTATTTAATATTACTTTCTACACCAGGATCTTTTTCTACATAGCTGACGTAGCTGACGCTGGTAACTGTGCAGGGGCGGATCTAGCAAAGTTTAGCCAGGGGGGCCGATAGGGCATTAACAGGGAAAAGGGGGCACAAAGACATACTTTTCTTTCTTATTCTCATTTAAAATGTCGAGCTTTTAATAAATAATTATCTGACACCCAAAGTTTTAATTTGATGTAAAATGAATAGAAGTCAATTACTGTATATAGTGACTATTAAGTCTAATATATATACCCTAGTAAGCTATAGTACTTTTTACTTTGGGAAGGTACCATCTGTGCAGTCTGCAATTTTGTTGAAGAAAGATGTTGAATCTATTTAATATTTCTTGAAAAATAATTGATTTCTGTGCATTTTTTTCACACTTCATCAAATTAAGGTTGATTACGTCGATTAAGCATCATGAGGTGGAGCGTGAGGGGTGGTTCCCTATTTTTTATTTATTTATTTTTGTTGTTGCTGGGAGTTGGAACCCTATTAGTTAGGTTGCTTAATATTTACGCTAAGTACTCTTTAAAATACCAGAATAGTGAGGATGGTGTAGGTTTAAGTTTATTAGATTGATCAGTATTGCTGAACTATGAAATATTTTTTTTGTATACAGGTATAACAGAATAGCTTTAGTGTAGTTGTTGTTTTAAACTTGAGTATGAACTTGCAGACTTGCAAAATGCAGCAAGATATTTTAAAAAACAGTTTTGTTGATTAAAAAACACTATATCGGATTCATATCGGTATCGGCAGATATCCAAATTTATGATATCGGTATCGGTATCGGACATAAAAAAGTGGTATCATGCCATCTCTAGTTCTAAGCAACGAGGTGGGGTGCCTCTCGGCCTGGGGCTCGGTCACTCAGGCACAGCTGGGGGCCGGCGGAGCTCACGGGCGCGTCACTGCAACTCCCCCTGACTTCTGCTCCGCGGCTGCTGGGCGAGCCCTCATCTGGGACTCTCCTCAGCTCTTACTGGAACGGTGGCGCGGCTGCCCCTCTGTTGGTCTTCCATGGTCTCTTGTGTTCTGGGGGCCTCTGGACGTCTGGAGTTTTGATCTCCTCCATACCCGCTTCACACCCTGGAGGACGGGGCTGTGGCCCCCCCACACTCCCTAGCAGATCATTACATGGAGAAACCTTTGGAATGCAAGCATGCTGATCCACACAGGTATGCACACATGGGTATTCACAGACGCGGACTAAAGCTTTCTTGGCTGCTACCTCAAAGCACACTGTGCGCTGTCTATCTTGCGTGCTGCACAATATCGTTTATTATTTAGTAAATATTGATATCTATGACTAGCTAGTTTATTGTGATGGTGCTTTGTTTTCTCTATTATTATGTTGCTCTTTGTTGTTTGCTGTCTCCTCTGTTTGTTTTTTTTGTTTGTTTTTTTTTTTTTCTCCATACAGGTGACCCAGGAGTTCTTTTTTTTTTTCTCTCTCTCTTCCCCCCCCTTCTCACCGTCTCTTCTCCCCTTTGGTTTTCTTTCTTTCTCTCCCCCTCTTTCTCTCATTCATTCCCCCTGTCCTATTTATTAAAAAAAAAAAAAAAAATGACAAAGGATGAACTGAAGCTCTGCCATCACGTAATGTCGCATACTGCTGTTTCTGATGTCATTTAAAGAAAAAAAAAAAAAAAAAAAAAAATAGTTCTAAGCAACGTGAGAGTATTTACACATTGGCTTGAGTTTCCTTCTCTTCCAGAGGGCGGTGCTGGGTGGAGTCAGACAGGTTACCCTACACCGGGGTTTAATCCCAGTTGGAATGCCGGCATAGCATTTTGCAAGCACAGAGCTGGCTGTCCTCCCGTACAGTTCACCATTCCTGTTGAGACGGACATTGCCGGGGATATCTGATAAGTCTTCAGACAGTGTTATGAGCCATTGGTAGAGTTTGGCCAGGTTGTACTATGAGTGCCATATTGCAAGCCATTCCCTGAGAGCAGGAAGTGCTGACTGCACAGCGTGACATTAACTGACGAGATGGCCCATTCTGAAATTCTGCTGGCTTGCTCAGAAAGTCTGCAACGTTATACTCAAGTCACACCCATGGCATCATGTACCAATGGGGTGGAAACAGCATTAGAGGAAACCAGTAAAGTGAAGAGATTTTTAAAAGTTGCTAATAATAACAAACTCCACTTTAAAAACGATAAGATGTGAAACTTATAAGTGGACTGGTGCTGATTTTGCCCCAAGAAATTGTTTATGCATCTTTTAATGCAATCTTACACTTCCAATTACAAAAATAAGCATCTGATTTATAGTAAAGACTTCAATTATTTTTCTTTAGGAGCAAGACCTCCTGAACAGCTGTTGGAAGTATTTGACATGACGAAGGGACGGCTGGGGGTATTCGCATTGTGCCGCTAGAGGTGAAATTCTTGGACCGGCACAAGACGGACGAAAGCGAAAGCATTTGCAAAGAACTTTTTCATTAATCAACACAATAATTTTATAACGAATCTTCATTGTTACAACTTTCCTTTTTTTTAAAAAAAAAAAAAAAGCATATTACAACATCTTTATTTGGCTTTCAGTCTATGAAAAGAAAACAATAATGGAGTGCTGTCAAAATGGCCATTCAGTCACTATTTAGCTACGTTTTCAGATTACATCTGTGGTGAAGGGCTCTTTCTTGTTGGAAAGGTTAAAGTAGCTGCAATAATACAGGTTAAAAGGTCTAGAGTCTCATTCAAGCATGCTGCATTGTGAATGTATGTGATGTAGTCGAGCATGCTGAGTCAACCAAGTGTCCTT
Source organism: Aulonocara stuartgranti (assembly GCF_965226115.1). NCBI lineage: Eukaryota > Metazoa > Chordata > Actinopteri > Cichliformes > Cichlidae > Aulonocara > Aulonocara stuartgranti. The sequence goes on along the minus strand of NC_138959.1, from coordinate 6,454,815 downwards.
GAATCCCACACACACGGCTATAAAAATTATTAAAAGAATTTGAGGGTGAATACAGAAAAAGATAATGATATTAAATCAAGCATTTAGCAACAAGATGCTTTTGATGAAGTGATGATAAGAAATGTGTGGATTTAGAGGAGCAGACTTTAATACTTGGTGTTAATACATAGTATATTGATGCACTATTCATCATGCACTGATTTTCAGTCCCTCCCCAGTTTATTGTTTGTATAGATATTCTAGCCAAATAAGCAGCACACGGTATAATGAAGCTGGTGTAATTCTTTGGGGTGAGAGTTCCTGCCAGCAGGGTCCTTTAGAGCCAACATATTGTGTTTTTGCTGAGGCAGCCGTGGAGCAGAATGCTGCACTTGGCTCCATTTTTCACACTTCACAGGAACAGAATGAAGCCCTGTGCTTTTATCATGGCTGCTTCATTTGAAAGGTTTTCACTCTTTACCCCCTCTTGCTTACTCACACACCCACATGCATGTAGAGACAAAGACAAGTTACTTGGAAGTGATACGGTGAAAGAGAAAAGCAAAATAAGTTGGTTCCACTTCTTGGCCTGCACTCAACGAATCTGTTCCAAAAGTACATTGCTGTGTTTGCCGTACTCAGCAGTTGACTAGCACCCAGGATTGCAGATCTTTTTTTTTCTCTCCCAGATCTGTGCTTTAATCAGCTCTTAATCATCAGAAAATAGAATATCTGTACAGCATCCGTTTGTCTTTATTTAGATCTTCCGTTTTTTATTCCTATAGACTCATTAACAGCTGAATGAAAGGTTAATTAACAGTGAATTAACAGTAAATTATTTACATTTTAACTGAACCCCTTATTGAGCTTTGTGACATGGAGAGTTATCCTGTTAGAAGTAGTCAATGGAAAGATGGATACACTGTGGTCATAAAGGGAGGGACATGTCAGCAACACTATGTGACATGGTCAGCAGGTGGTATTTAAACAATGTTCAGTTCCTACTAAGGGACGCAAAGCGTGCCAAGAAATGATTCCTCACATCATTACACCACCAGCAGCCCTAACTACTGATTCAAGGCAGGATGAATCCATGCTTTCATATTCTGAACCTACCATCTGAATGTCACAGTAGTTAATCGAGACTCAGCAGACCCGGCTTTTGTCCAATTTAGGTGAACTTGTAAGAATTGTGGCCTCAGTTTCCTGTTCTTCTTGACAGGAGAGGCACCCAGTGTGGGCTTTTGCTGCTGTAGTCCATCTGCTTCAAGGTTCTACAGGTTTTTATCACCTTCCTTTCAGCACAAAGCAGTCTAACAATTCTGCTCTGGTATTTTGCCCAGAGAACTCCTGCTTACTGGAACTGGATCAGTTTTTTCGGACCATTCTCTTTAAACTCTGGGGATGGCTGTGTAGGGAAAATCCCACTTTTTTGACAGGGTGATTTTATCTGCCATGGTCTCAGTACACAGTGGCACACTCCTAAAATGAGTCACATTAAAACATTAAATGTGTATATGTGCATAGAGGAATATTTTTCAAGCAGTGAAGTAAGAGCTTAGGGTTAGCAAAACAGTTATCTGCTCATTTGTGTTGCATCTTTAGAAAAGGTTGCCCTGCAGGAACTGCTCTTCAAGTATTGGTGAAATATTTATCTGAGAAAACCAGACACTTTAAAGACACTTCAAATTGAAATACACAGGCTTGAAAGTTCTGGAAAAGGTTTCATGAATTGCTTTGGGACCGGGTTGTTATGGAAGAGTTGTGGTCATTTTAAAAACCAGCAAATGCTCTTCTGTGTTGACTCATTAATTAACCACAGTGTTGCTCCTCTGCCAGCTCTCTAGCCCTGCTATATTCACTCTCCTTCCTCTTTCACTGTGATGGACAAGAGGCATAATTCTTCGATCAATTGAGAACTTTCTCAGTTAAGTGAGCAGTACATTATGTTGATTTGGGGTATTGGCTGAAACAACTGATGCTCATGTTTCTTGTGAGGACAGTATACAAAGAACTTGTTTTTCCTTTTTTGTCAAATTACTATATTTGAGGTCTCTTTTAATCAGTTTTTAATAAATAGTGAAAAAAGGAAGGTAAATGCTTAAAGGCAATATTTTGTGGTCAGTCTTTTTAGTTATGAGTGGACAAGTTATCAGCTAATGATGGAAAGGGAAGAGAAAGTCTTCTGTTTGTGAGCTTTGGTTAACATAAGAAGCTAGTGGTCATTTTCATAGCTTGTCCCCAAGATATTTTCATCATATTAAAACAAACACACACCTTCAATTTTGGTCTATTTGATGTGTGGAGCCGATGTAGCAGGTATAAAAGTAATAAATCCCATCGGTGAATACCGTTGTTGCTGAGAGGGGACTTCTTCTAGTATCACTTTATGCCAAAGACTGTAAAAAAAAATGTAAAATGTGCACACACACCATATAGCTAGTGAATTAGCTTAATGTTGGAGTGACTGACTAAGCAGCAGCACTCTCAGAAGGAGCCATAGTTTGCAGAAAAGCTTGCAGCGTGTCAGCTCTAGATCACTGTTCAGTACCTACACCAGCAGTGCAGTAGCTCTACTCGAAAACATCCAGATTTCAGCTGTGCTATACAATTTCCAACCCACAGAGCACAAGATAAGATCAGATCTCAGGGGCTGTGACATGATGGGCCAAACCTTAAAGAAAAAGTACAAAATCTTGAAGCATGTTTTGTATTTTTCATCAGACCTTTTTATGTTGTCATCCAACAGTTGACGAAACTGCTATTAAGTGAGGCTGGTTTAATAAATAGGTTCCTTAGAGGGTTTTTCATGTGCATGCTTGCTTTTACTTTGTTGTACATTATATGTATATTCTATTTAATATATTTGTGTTCACTTTAGGCAGAAAATAAAAAGTGTAAATTGTTTCTCACATCAACAAGTTGTCCATATGGATGTGTTTAATAGGTTTAAGTAGGATAGAAAAGTTCATCATCAAATCTGTGTGGACTAACATAGAAATGGATATGTGGGCAGTTTCAGTTTTTAAAAAACAGTTTAATTAGCAGTAACCTAAAAGAATAAGGTATAAAATACTCTTTCTTCTGCCACCATTAGGGCTGGAAGTTCATCAAATCGCATGTGATTTTGGATTCCTAAAACACGATAATCAAAGCATAATGATTGGTGTATTGCCTCGATTTTCACATTTGCTTTGTTTGTTCTGCGACAGTGCACCTCCACACGCCCCACAGGACCATCCCCAAAAATAAAAAAAGACAAAACTCACTGGTAGTGTTGACCTAAATGCATACACAAAAGACTTGATGAGAAAACCAAAAGTCAATCTTATTTAAAAAGTCAACAATACAGTGCCTGAAGGAGGGGAAGTACTATATCAAAAAATGCTAAACTTAAAAAAGTGCAGGAAATTACAAACATGGAAAGGAAATGCACTATACATACACAGAGCAGCAGCAAGGAAACAACTAGCAGGAGATTAAGAAAGACGAAGACACAAACACGTAGAGACAGACAGGCAAGCACTGGGAAGCTAAACTAATTAAACCAAGACAGAGACTAAAACCCAGCAATATCCAAAAAGTGAAACTAATCTTTTGACCAACCAAAGACAGAGGGAGACACACAACTCAACATTTAACAAGCTGACCATGCTGACTCATCCATCACCCCAGTGTTCCTCTGCCAGCTCTCTGGTTCTGTTATATTCAACTTCCTTCGTCTTCACTTGTGATGGACAAGAGTCATAGTTCCTCGATCGATTGAGTACTTTCTTAATTGACTGTGCACACAGTATTGCCGGTTTTCAGGGAATTGCTGAAATAATTCATGCTGTCCTTCTTATGTGAGCATTATCTCCTCATTCAACCTTTTTTTTTACTAGCACTTAATTTAGATGTGTTTTATTCGTTTTTACCGCTGTTCTTTCAGGTTTTTGTTTTTCTGAAATCAACATATTTCAGATATAAATTTAATCCCTGCCAAGTTCACGTAAATGAGGTTATACTGGAAATAATCACAACTCAAAATATGACTAAACCTTGGCTTTAGTCAAGATGATAGAGAGAGAGAAGAGGCTCTGATCAATAAGAATCTGTCTAAAAACCATAAAGATCACAATGTTCCTGTAGTTCAGAAAATGCATGCTGATTGTTAAACTGTGAATAGTTATGTTAAATAAGAATTTTTAATACTGACAAGAATAATCATCATGATGGCTCTTGGTATAATAGAGCAGGCCTAACCACTGAGGATATTTGTCACATTCATGAGAGTCCCTGCTGATTTTATGTAAACAGAAAGGAGACCTGTTGGCAAGTGGGCAATCTGTGCATTACCACATTGGCCTCCAACCAAATTATGTGCTTGCACTGAAGCTTGCCCAGCAGAACTAACTGACTACCAACTCCACCTCCAGAGTGCAATCAAATCTTCTGCTTGAAACAGTCTAACAAAGCCCTTTGGGGGGTGGTCTATTTCTGTAGTCAGAAAGCAAAGTAGCCACCTTTTATCCAAACCAACTAACAGGAAGTGGCAGACGAGACACAGTCAAACGTAGAGAGCCTGGAGCTCATGGATGGAGCTAGCAAGGCAAAGATAGTGAAGGTGTTACAGTGTTATGATTAGTCTAATGTGACTCTGTAGCCATGGCAACAGGAGCATAAGAGGGTGATGTAATCGTTTTAGAGGAAACGTGCACATCTCTTTTCTTTCATGTCTGTCACTTTAAATCATCCAGTCTTTTCCTTACTTTCTCCTTTCGTTTCTCCCTTTCTTCCCATGAATGACAACTCATCCTCACTTACAGTCTCTCATTTATAAATGCTCTTCCTTTGTCTCACTCTGTCTTCCCACTTTCACCCTCAGTGCTTCTCTGCCTCTTCTGTTTTTTTTTTGTTTTGTTTTGTTTTTTGCTCTGCTTGCTGTACCCTTGCTACTAAAATAAAGGTAAAAAGATCCAGCAATCAACTTCTCAACAACCTCAAAATTCACATAGATGGAATCCAGTGATAACAGACAGGTATAGAGGGGAAAAGTGCAGAGGGTTAGACCACACACAGGCTTTTAAAGGCTGTATGATATTTTAATGAAATAAATTAAAGAAACCCAAACAAATTTAAATGGTACAACAACCATGACTGAATGCACCAATCAGAACATATCCAAGGGAGCATAATGAGCCACAGGCAAAGAGCCGGAGGTTCAGTTAAAGTAGCTTTATAATGCACTGAGTCTGGCCTTCTCAGGTGTGCTGCATCCATAATTGGGTCAGCTGCACCTGCTGGATACCTGAAAGAGACAGAAAACAAGAAAACAAGGCCAGCCCACTGGCTGTCACAGTACCAAAATAAAACAGGAAGTAACAATGGCAAACTGAGACAAAGCTTTAACAAGAAACAAAATTTGGGAACCTCTACCACACTGAAACACAAAGAAGTAAATACGGCTCACTACTCAAGATGTAAACAGAAAAGTGATTACAAAAGTAACTGCAACTAAAGACTAAAACCCCCAAATAAAAAACTCCAAGAGCCATAAACTTTACAGAAATCGATGCACTGGGTCTGTGTCTGTATTTTAAATCACTAAGGAGAGACTATTGGTATCTTTAAGTCCCATACAAGATGGCAACAGCTAAAAAGCCAAGGTTTCGCAAGTAGGTCATGTCACTGTTACTACATCCATCTCATATAAAGTCTATAGTTTGACTTTTAGCAGCAAGTGCCAAAATAAACCTCATTCAAAGGGTTACCTGTTTCCACACGATAACAATAGATGGGGGAGTATAATTAACATAAAATGACAAATATGAGGGTAAAAGGATCAATTGCAGTAAAGATGTGAGTAGAATGAGGAAAGGCAGAAGGCAGAGGGGTTTCTGGATGAGAACACTTGAGAGTACTGGCAGGTCGCCTGCTGGAAATACCCAGACTGTTCCTCACACACTGAGACACACGTCATCATCGTCTGCATGTGTGTGCGTGACTGTTTGTGTGTGAAAACCATGTATGTTTACAGCGAATGGTGCCATCATCAATCATGTCATAATTCACCATCACAGCTAACTTTGCAGTTAGGAGGAAATATGATCTGATTGTGTTGTGTACAATATGAACAGCATCCTACAAACAGAACCCTTACAGAACATCATCAAAGAGGCAGGCACACCCTCTGTGCGTCTCTCTTACTGTTTCAGTCTATTTGTCTCTGTCATTCAGGCATGCACACACCAGTGTTCACAGTAATATCAGCATAAAAACAGCACTCATATACAATAAAATAATTGATTAGATTGTGCGGTTCTAGCACAAATAGGTGCAAACACCAAATTTCTACAGTCTAAATATGACCTTGTCATGCAATTACAATGACTTTTATCCCTTATGTTGTCTGGGAGATTTTCGATTTTCATTACTTAATTTTAAAAAAGGAAAAAGAAAGAACCACGGTCTCTTGATTTCCAGATTTTTTGTTTCTCGGCTTGTATATGAGTCACATCTTCACACTTTCCTTGACAGATTGCCTTTTTTCATTCTTCTTCCTTGTAGCTTACAGATGATTTGGACTTTGGTGTATTTCTGCAGGCAACCTCGGGATATATCTTTATGTGCCACAAATATGTCTCCTCAAACAAGTGTCACATGAAAAATTCTTGTAAGTGAAAGTAGATTTTCAAGTTTTAAGTTTTATAGAGTTTTGCAGTAAATGCAGGTGAAGATAAAGCTGAAAAAGAAAACAACCCAGCCAACTCTTTCCATCCAAAGAGGATGTGAACACGCAAAGCTGTAGTCCTTGAATGTAACAGCTACATTTTTTTCTAATACAGTTTCCAGAGAAAAATATTGTTTCATTAGGTCATATTAGCTCATTAACTGGCATTTGTACTCTTGTTTTAGTCCTGTACTTCTGTAGGGCCAGGGGCTCCAACAGAATGATAAATATCTTAGTATTTAAAAGATGGATGTAGACCCTGTGACATCACCCTTTAGTAATGATTTCTTTTTTCACCCTTTTCGATGTTGCTGCCTTTGTTTTTTGAAAATGTAGCACACAAGGTGTAGATCTCACAGCTCCTACTCAATTTTTACTGTCATCCTACCCTGATTTCTTGTTTTCTAATGACATCTATAATTGAATAATGTGTTGTAGATGTATATGCTTTGAAACTGACTGACGGTGAATAAGATCCACCTGCGAAGTTTAAAGGGATCAAAGATTGAGGGAGAAGTAGGCTAGTTTTCTTATAGACTGTGGAAACTGCCTTATTTTTCAACTAATCTTGTTACCCCCTGGTGGCCATTAGAAAGAATACACGTTTAAAGCCGGCTTTACTAACTGTGATTAGATTTCTCTGCTTGCTTGCATATCACATCAATAAATTTGTAGTTTTAAATGGGAACCTTCCGTATTTAGTCTCAAATTTATAAGGCTCATACCTATGTACTCTTTGTTAGATATATGTTAAATTCAATAATAGAATCAGACTCAGTATTGGCAGACAGACAATATTAAGCACTTATCTGATCTGATACCCCTTAGGGATGTTTAGGATTAGGTATCTAAAACATGGAGGCTCAAAACCCGTTCATTTCCCTTTTTCCATTTCTTCATTCGCTGACCGTTTCACCTCACTCACCTGATAATTTCCAGGGTCTTTAATCTTTTATTCTCATCTCTGCTTCTTCCTTTTTTTATTCACACCCCTATTACCCATTGCTTTTGGTTGTCTTTACCCCGTTATTGTTCCTCTTTCCTTCATTCTGTACTCTTCTTCCCTCATCGTCAGCCAGTGACCACATGACTGCTACTTGATGTGTTGCCATGACAGCCTGCCAAAGTGTTGTTGCCTGGGTCATTTTTCTACATCTTTACTGAGCATGCTTACTAGAGTGGGGTCAGGATCCCGGTACTGAAGTAACTGCGTCGTTCAAGTATGCATTTTGCCTGTCTTTGTGTGTGTGTGTATATGTGTGCGTGTGTGTGCTTGTGTGTCTGTGTGTGTGTGTGTGTTAGGGACCTCGGAGACTACATTTGCAGTGTGTGAATACATGGATTAGGATGAGCTATCAGTATCCATAATGGAAAGTTCATGTCTAATTAACCTTTATAATGTCAGGCAGGGTTATCATTCCACATGGATTAGAGTAAATACACACTAGCTTCCAGAGTTTGTTGGATATACAGTATTAGCGTTTGATCTCCAAAGACGACCAGATGAAAGTGTAATGTAATATTCAAATCCAGTGTAATTTCAGTTGATCCTTAAGGAGGTTTTTTGGCGGTTTAGTCATCACACAGGCGACGAGCAACTTCTACAAGCGTTAGAGAGCGTGCAAAATTTATCGAGTCTTGTAACCAGGCTAAAAAAAAGAAAGCATGCTAACTTCTAATTTTGATGTGAGGGGACCCAGAAACACTCTCTGAAAATGAGAAGAAGTAATAAAACTTCATCATCATCTCCTATTAGTGGAGGAGCTATGGCTGTAATGGGTGACGTTAGTACTTGTACGGCCATCTACCCAAAAGTGCGCCAGCCCAGCGGGAAAATGCGCGGTATGTTAATAATAATAATAATAATAATGGATACTTTATTGATCCCCATGGGGAAATTACTTGTTTTTCTCTGCATTTGACCCATTCACTCAGTGAAGCAGTGGGCAGCCGACTAAGCAGGCGCCCGGGGAGCAGTGTGTAGGGACGGTACCTTGCTCAGGGGTACCTCAGGGTAGCCGTTAAGTGGATTCGAACCGCCGACCTTCCGATCATGGGGCGACCACTTTACCTACTGAGCTATCCCTGCCCCCAGGTTAGATTACCAGTCCAGCCCTGATAATAAGACAACTTTAAAGGAAGTGGGGAAAAACATAAACCTGCATTATTATGGGCAAAAGGGTCAACTCCACTGGTTGCAAGAAGAAGTTTCACTTGATTTATCACCCCAGTAAATATTTCCCTGATGACTTTATCATCTCAGTTGGTAATCTTAGGTCTTTTAAAGATTTTTTTTCCTCAATAACCAAAAATTACATTTCAGCTTCCTAAAACTGCTTAGATTACATTTAGATTTGAGTTGAATATGCCAATAAAAAGATCTAAAAAAAATCCTTGTTGTGTTCTGTGGTGTTTTATAAGTAACTGAAATGATTAATCAGTCATTCAATGTGACCTTTTGAGCTAATTTTCAGCTCCAGATATTTCATTTTGGATTTTGTGTGACTAATAGTTAAAAATAAACCACATTGATCTCATACTGGGCCTTAGTGCAACCAATCAGATCATCCACTGTCTGACACAGTCTTTTATATAAATACAAGTCTTTTATATAAATACATACATAATATGAAATAACTCAAATCATAGTTTCGCATTTTCTTTAATGAGATCTATCTGTTGCTGTGGAGGGATGTGAAATGTGAAGGAGTGTGATGAGGTTTCATATGGCCCTGGCGCGGCGAATGAATACTCTGCTCGCAGTGCTATTTGTGGCTCGTGTATCTGGTTGCCTAGGAAACAGCTGGCAGAGCGCCAGCAGGAGACTGAAGTTGACCCCAGACAGACAGACAGAAAGTCCCAGATAAAAAAGAAAAACTATAACTGAATACACAGATGTATACATTCAGTCATATATTATAGTTAGTTTCACAGTGAAGGTGAACTCTGATTGACTTGTATCTCTCTGTCTCTTCTAGGTAAGTGGCTGTAATCGTGCCTGTGGACTCAGCCCCTCATTTGAACCCTTCATACTTGTCCTGCGAGCTCTATCCTTCTTTCTTTTGGCTTGAGAAGTCAGGAGGTAAAAAGCAGATTTGACATATAGTTTGACACATGCTGACCATTAACGCCAGGGATTAGATGGCACTTTTGTGGAAATCACCACAGGGTTTAGTCACTTTAATTCAAACTAAAGCGTTGTTATGATAGGGCTGACCTTTCCATTGTGTAGTGAGAACGCTCTGCTCTCATTAACAGAAGACTTGGTGGATGTGTTGCACAGGTGAAATGCACGACTTAGGGCTGTATTGAAATTATATCGAGTTAAACTCCTCCGTCCTTTTATTACATTTCTCTCAGGCTCATTTGTAGAGCTGTGGTTAGCCTCATCAGTCTCCATAGTGATAGCACGCTAATCTTCTCAAGCCCCTTGTCGTTTTTCTATCCTCAGTAGTGCCTCCTTGATTGGTCCTGATGATTTCGAAACAACTTTCTGGATCTCAGTGTGAGAGGGAGTTTGCTGATGTTGGCAGGTTGTAATCAGGTCATTGAAATAGCTCACTGCTTAGACTGATACTCATAGGATGTTTTGACCAATGGGGGCAGCAAAATCAAACTGTGACCCATTTTTTCCTACCCATGGCTCTGCATGATGCCCTAACATGGTCATCTAAAACACACAGAAGTCCGTCCACCCAGCTTCTTTTTGCCATGTTTTCTTACGGTCACCTCTTCAACCTCACGGGGGGGGCTGGATCCTATCTCAATTGTTTTAAGCCAAGAAGCAAGTGCACCGTCAGCACGTCACCAGTCTGTCTGGGTAGCATATAAAGACAGAAACCAATTTAAATTCACATTCACACCTACAGCAATTAACCTAACCCCATGCATGTCTTTGGGTTGTGGAAGCAAGCCGAGATAACCCACCCACATGTGGATAGAAAATCCAAACTCCACAAAGAAATCAAATCCAGGACCTTCTTGCTGTGAGCCAACAGTGCTAACTGTGCTGCGCTTGTTTATTTAAAATTTTTATTTGGATTTACTCAATTAGACCCCTTTTGAAGTTGGTGGCTCTGGGAGCATTTTTATCGCAGTTGCATGCCACTTAGCATGTCTTGGCATAGCAAACTCTTAAGAAGTCTGTAATATTTTATTTGTTCTGATTGCACCGATTAGTAGGTGTCTGTGTGATGCAACCGGTCTACAGTCTATGGATGCACTTTTCTAATCAAACTTGATTGCATTGGCTGAAGTTGTCATCTGTTGTTCAAATAAGGCCACTTCTGGCTCCTTAACGCCAACATAGTGGCTTCCAAAATGTTAAAATTGAGGCTTTGAAATGAGACTCAACAAACCAGTGGGTGGTGGCTATGTCCATCTATTCTATTCAGTCTATGGTTGATGCAACATTTACGGAGCAATATTCTTCACCGATTCTCAGTCTAGTTCCATTCTTGAAGCTCTCTTCCATGTCCTGGCTCTTTAACTTGTAAATGTTTAATATGTTTTTAGTTGCCTTCTGGTTTGAGTTAAAAAACAAAACAGCAGTCAGAGATTCAGGTGACAGCTCTTAGTGGGGTCATTTATGTTTTCATTCAGTATCTGTTATATGCAAATACTATATTTAACTGTTAAGAAATTTATGGTTAAGTACAAATAAAGTGCATAGTACAGTATGTAATACTATTAATAAACAATTAAAAAAACAATGACTTGTTATAGTGCTGCAAACATTTATAAGAAACTCAAGGCTTTTATTAAAGTCTTTAAGTTTTAGTTTTTTTATAACTAGTTATAGATTTTCAAGAATATTAATATAGCAATAAATTGTATTATAAGGGCTTTCTTATGATAACAAACACTTTGTAAATACATACCTTTTAATTAAGTTCTATCTAAAGCTTTACCAAAACTGATGCAATGCAGTTGCTGGCCTCACCACATGTAAAACAAGTCAACTGGTCAGTTGGTTGCACTGTCTCCTCAAACATGAGGGCTCACATAACAAACAAAGCATCTGCGCCAAAGGTCATTCGAGAAGCAGGAGATCTGGGTTCAAATGTGAATTTTTGGTCTGCTTTGACATTTAAAAAGAGGTTTTGCTACAGTGGTAATGGAGGTCCGAGAAAAGGTGGATGTATGATGGCTACTATTACATGCATCTTCCTTTATGAACTCAACTGTGCTGCTAATGGATGTTTTTTTTTATGGGCTGTCTGGACCAGCCACACCCAAAACCCCCTTGCCTCCAAATGTGATCTAATCTGCCTGACTGCTGCTGCAGACTCCAAGCATCATCCAACAGCTACTTTAACATTGCAGAGCGTATTATGTTGTTATATGTATCCTTATCTAGTTTAGGTCCATTTGCAATGTACTGTGTCGGATATCTGCGTTGTCACTGTGGAGAGGGTGGAAGGAATAAAGCGTGTGTGTGTGCGTGAGGAAGAGAGAGATTTGCAGAGAGTATCAGACAGAGTGAAGAAACAGCCGGGGGAGACAGAGGCCATGTGATGTCAAAACAATAAGTGTACTTCTTAGACATGACAGTTGAGAGTCACTGCAAGAGCTATGATGTGTCATTTATTTGTGTATTTAGTAGAGACCAACAACTGCTTGGATTTGCAATATTAACAGCCGTATTTACAAATTTTTATATATCGGTGCAAACCAGAAATTTATCGGTCTTTAAATGTAATATAGTAATATTTATTATTGCATGATAAAAGTAGATCAGAGTATAATAATTACTGCACAATAAACCAGATTTTTGGCCGTGAATTTACTCACACAGACTTAAATATTCCCAGCAGTTTACAGATTATGAAGGCAGCACTTGCTGTTTAAAGTCACCTAAAGACTGCCAGGGAAAAATCTCCACAGGATTTCTGACTCCAGCTTCACTATCTCCAACTTTGACTGATGTTTGATGTTATTCTTGTGTTTGTACTGCAACTGTGTCATTGAAAGATGTTTCATGCCTAAGTCACAGAGCCTTAGAAACCATTCAGTAACATCCTGGCAACCACAGGTTGCTAGATAAAAATGTGTATTCTCCAACTGGTCTGAGAGTGACTGCTGGGGGTTGCTGGCTGTCGCAAAGAGAGTGCTTTACCAAAACCCTCTTATCGTAGCTTTGGTCAATAGCAGATTGTTGTAGTTTGCACGAAAAATGCCCTCTTGTCTGCAAACACTGGCCAACTTCTTGCTAAGCAGTAGTCAAACCTGGAAAAAGCGCAAACTTTTGGTTCTTGTTTATGCTTTGTATGTATGGTGTACAGCAAACAACAATTCTGAATGACTTTCCATTAGGACCACATCCCCTCCACAAAAGTTACAGAAAGAAAGTTCCTACAGAAGGTTCTTGTATTTTATTTAAAATAAAGAATTGGATAGCTTACAGTATGAAGACTTTGTCTAAAATAAGTGTGGCCGAGCAGTTATCTGAGATGTCACGTGCATCTAAATGATGTTATTTTTTATAAAACCCTGACTTCACGCCTAAATCCACTCAGATGTCGATGATGTGCCAAGTAAGATGGTCTCTTACCTTTGACCTCTGCATTTTGTTTTTTAAATTCATTAAATGCCATGCAATATTTAAGTCAGGATTCAGCAGCAGCAGCTCAAGGCCTTATAGTCTTCTCTGATTGGTCAAGGTTTCCATTTATACCTTTTTTCATGTCCCTTGGTGTGTGAATTTTCAGTGTTTTCTGCATCTTTGACAAACTCAGATGCAGGCAGATACTGGTTGGACCAGTGCAGGAGTGCCACTTATTAACAATAGGACATCCGGCTCTCCTGTTGTTAGCGATGAGGCTTGTCAGTCAGCAGATATCCTGGCTTTTAACACAAGTGGAGTTCAGTATTGTTTACAAGATATAAATCACTATAATTCTAAGACTGGAGTACCTGAACTAATAAAAAAAAAAGAAAAGAAAAAAGAAAAAACTGTGAAGAAAATATGCTACTGCGGTGGGACATTCTTGTTTTATTGAGGCTCAAATTGGTATATTTGCTTTATCCTGCACTGGTAACATACATTTTTCACATTGGCAGCTTATATTTGTGGCTGTGGTATTGTGGTTTGGGGAATTCAGTAATCTGCTTATGGTGTTGTTTGTGTTATATGCTTGCTTTCTTCTGCAAACTAGGATTAAGAGTTAAGAAGTGCATGAATCAGCGATATTAAACTTGAAATATCATTGTTACTGGAGTTGTAATGATTCCTGTTTCTGGCAAGTGGAATTTGGAGTCACAGTGAGGTTGCATATCGAGTTAAAGATTTACTGCATCAAGTTTGATGTCCTTTCTTCAAACAGGATATTGTATCAGGACATAACTCAGGGCAAATGAGTGCTGTATTATAGAGACACTTAAATTTAATGAACAAGGTGGAGAGTTGTGCTCCAAATGGATTAAGGATACCACTCGGGATTATTTACCGAGTCCCTGAAACTCCATGAGGTATATGTACACTAATGGAACATCAAATTATCTGATGCTTTTGTCTTGCTCTTGTAATCCTCACCCACCTGGTGCTCTGGTGGAGGCTGAAACAAACTCTGAATGACTTTAATCTATGTTCAGTGCCTAAACACTTTCCTCAGTTTCCTCTGGTTTGTGAGCAGGTGAAAAAGAGCATGTTTTCTGTTCTGACGTCCTTGCCTATGTTAAGCTCTATGAAGGAATGTTGCATTAAAAAACACCAAAACAGGAAAAACAAGCGAATCAGCTCGATAAAACCGGACATATTCATGCGGATGATAATTTGAGTGCTGTGAAGAGTCATTATCGACAGGTCCTTGCTCTTTATTTTATTTAAAACTAACTGATAATTAAACTAAATTTGACTTTTCAAGTCATTTTCACATTTTACATATACAGGGACTGAATTAGGTTGTTCGTGAATGCCACTCAAACTTCTAAATATTGTATTTTGAACAAGCCCGCAGGAAGATATTTTTATCTGTGCTATGCTGCCCCCAAGTGATCAGAAGTGCAACTGATAGTATACAAAACCTTTATATTGCCAAATCTTTCAAAAGCCCAGCTCTCATGTTTGGATTACAGTCATATATGTGCACATTCCCTCGTGGTGACAGGAAACAGTCTCTGTGAATTTAATGTCTGCAAATTTGCTTCCACCGCGTAACTAAAGCTGTGCAGGGACCTGGCTGTATGAAATTGATTTGCCAATAGAGGGAGCCAAACACCACAGTTATTATCTGTGGGCGTCATTGTTAACGACACTAAACAGCTTGCAATCCATTCATTTTGCTTTCTCGTTCATTTTGTGCACCAGGATGGATGTGTCCTGTTTTTTATGAAAGCAGATATGAAATTATTGCAGGTAAACTTTTTCTTTTGTGCACAAACGTACATGAATACAAAGGCACTCTCTGACTGCTGTTTTGTTGGCTTTTACTGCCGATCCCTGAACAATTAGACCCAAACATATAAAATACTGTCTAGAATGTTTGTGCAGATGAAACATGAGTGTTTGTTTTCTCCTTGATAGTTTGATGAGCTCTTCCTTTCTTTGCAAATGCTTCTTTGCAAATGATCAACCCAGGGAACAAAGTAGCATGTGCCCATGTAAGTTGTAGAATTTTAAGGATTCTTATTCTGTTTTTTTTGTTTGTTTGTTTTTTGTTTTTTTTCCATTTTTCTGATGCATTATTAGATGATGAAATGGGTTATAATTCATACATATTCATATGGATAATAGTTGTTGTTTGTGGACAATTTTATCTTGGGGAATTCTCTGGTTTTCCCTCAGGTCCATACTGTGATCATCTGCTATATTGGTTTCTACCCTGTAATGCACACTCCTCCAAGACTTCATTAACTGCAGTTTCATGTGTATGTGTGCTGAGTAGTTTGCTGCAGGCAATGGTTAGATCAGCAGCATAGGGACAGAAAGATTGATAAAAGAAAAACATCAGAGATAGACTGAAAGGAAAGGAGGAGATGATGAAAGAGTAAAAAGGGGGGAAAATGCAGTTGGCTGGCATGTTTGCTGCTGACCCACATTTGGAATCATGACATTTTTCCTGAGTGTGCTATTTCCTCTGTGAGTAGGCTGAAAGAAAGTTTGAAAGAAGGGTAATTTCACTGCAAAGACACTGCCAGAGACTGCAAGCAACTTACAAACACCCTTGTCTTTTTTAAAGAATAGTTTTAAACATCTGATCCGTGTACAGAGAAATCACCTGCTGTTAATCCCAGTTTCACAACAGACAAAGGGACTGTAAGGTCCAGTAATTCTAATTCATAAGCTCCTTTTACAGATGGAGATAATGAAGGATTAGTCCAATAAATCCTGATGTCACTGACTGACTGATGACTTATTATGGTGCAGTAACTAGAGTTTAGGATGTGATTAGCTTGAGTGGAATTTTTGAATGTGGAACATTTTCCTTCTGATTTTAAGGTTGTTTAAATATGTATCATGATAGTTGAGGGGACTGAAAAACAGTAAATGAATGGATTGACTGGGAGTCAGCATTGTTGATGCATTCCCAAATTGCATATGCGTTCAGTCCTATGCTATAACCTTTGACCTGTTGTATTGGAACAGCTTTAGTAAGCAGCCCTGCACGAGACAATTGCCAAACTGGCTGAGTCCAATTCCCTCTAGTTATTGCACAATTGTAATTTAATGTTTCACAGCTAGTATTTGTACAGTATAACCTTTTGTGACATTCATTATCTATCTATCATTATCTTTTAAAATATTGCCATTTAGTAGCAGTGCAAATAATAAAATACTCACTTGTAACATGTCTGTGAAATATTCAAATTCAGATGCAACTAGATTTACAGGAAACCGCTGATCAGTATTCACACAGTGTTATCGTCCCAGGCTAAGGAAAAGAAAAGTTGCCAGAATTTTGGTTGACTGGCCAGGTCATGTTCTGTGTGTGTGTGGATACATTGACGGGGGTTGGACAAATATAAGGATAAAAAATAGTGCATTGTTTATTTGCAGTTTATACATCAGAAACTGTACAAAGAATTGCATTTTTCAGCCATAGTTTTGAGAGATCTACAGACAGTGATAATAGCAAACACTGAAAGTATGGCAAAGTCTGGCTGTTGCTGATTGTGTCTTTGCTTGGCATTGAAGAGCTATTTTAGCTGCTTTTACTGGGAAAACTGTTTCCTTCATCAGTCAGTTGTTATTACTGGAAGATTAGCAAGCTTTCTTTACAGTAGCTATGCACATAGGCACCATTTGCAACTGAGTGATGGTGTCATGTTTGTCCATTCACTCACTGGCTTGTAGCCAGAGGCAATATCTGGGGCACAAGCTGTAGTGCAGCTTAGCTGTTGTGTCTGCATAGATATACCACACTAAACACCCAATTATGATATTAACACCTTTCCCATGGTGTTATCTTCAGTCACACTGCATACAGTTAATAAAATTATGTCTTGCTCATTATGTCTTGCCAATCAAAATCATAAAAAACATTATTGGGCCTAATTATAGCTTAGAAATATAGAAAGAAAAGGATATAAAACAGAAGATAGATGTTATATGAAAAAAGATGCTGGTTGTTCATATGAAACATTCTCTCCTCTCCCCTTTGTTATTGTCTGTTTGTAGGTAGGACCACCCTTTGAAAAGCAGCAAAAAATACAGCGTTCTCATATCCCAGGCAACCAATAGCCAGGCTCCTTTGCTCTCACATGTTCTTACCATAGACCATCCCCCCGCCCATGTTGTTAATATTCAAAGGCTGCAGTATCCAGAAATGAGCTCATAGCAGGACTCATCACACACATCCTGGAAACTCCAAATAAGAAATGAAAAGATTTAGAAATGCATTTATGACATGGTCTTTCTGACTTTACACACTGACTGTGAGGTATATACGGAAATATGAATGATCGTCATTTAAGGAGATGTGGTGGCTTGTTGCTCATTACTCTTATCACCTCAGGAAACAAACTGGATCTCTGCTTCTCATTAATTTTATGCTGGTTGGTAATGCTTCCTTGAAAGTAGTTGCCTCTAAGGTCTTGTTATTCCATATCTGATTATTTTAATTTAAAATGAATATGTATCTCAATAGTATCCCAGTAATTGATCTGTTGGTCCGAACATGTCTGCATATACGTTTTTCATTTAGTTCTACATTTGATGTCAAAATGTTTGCGATTTACCAGGCTGTCATTTTTAACATAATGGAATTACACAGTATGTTACAGTAAGTTTCTTTCATTAATTCAATATTCAATATTTTCTCAGTGTTCTGAGTATGATGCTGAAATGTTTTGTGTGAAATCTCAATGCATGCACCATTGCCGGTAATACAATGCCAGCAATATAATACAAGTTACCTTTGCGTAAGCAATGCTAACTAATCTGAATTTCCTCACAGCATGTGGCACATTTTAAAGACATCCCACATATTTTATTAATGAGCAGCCTCCATAAAAAGATCAACATATAAGCCATCCTGTTTTAGTGTATACCAGGATACCAACATTTCCTAGTTACCACTGAACAAAAAGTACAGCGGAAGCCAGTGGAAAACACGGCCAACAGGGGGCGACGTCGAAAAAAGTCAGACAGTGTAGAAATAAACGACTGACATCAGCTAAACTAAATGTTCCAAAACATAGTATGCTGTAAAGTCGAGACACACATCCCCACGAGAACTAAATGATCTAAAGGCAATCTGTGATGTGCATTATCCAATATTTATTGTTATGAATGTCTATATATCAGGAATATGGCGTTCTGCTTTAATAGGCACAAAATACTTCAAAAAGAAGAAAAATTTATTAAACAAGGCTAAATGTGAGTGTGAATGCATGCTGTGTTTGAATCACTCTGTTCCAGGATTTGTTTGTGTAGGGTTTTGATATCTTCATATCATCATGACAACAAAAATCCAGTTTCTCAGCTAGCACAGGTCCTCACCCAGATAGGACAAAATCAATTCACCAATTTGAGATTGAAGAGAGCTGGATATTCTGATCTAAAATCCATGGTACCAGAGCCAGCCCAAGCTTTGATGGGGTTTTAAGCACAATTTCATTTGGGGTCCCTGCCCACGTTTAATCCCATCACTATCCACTGACCTCAGCACTGCCAATATTATCTGTATATTGCCATGGACGCTCATTTGTGCATTATACATCGAGCACAGCCATTATCATGGCTTATGAGTGTAATGTAATTATTCCTAGAAAAATACCTTTATCCTGTGTTTTCTTTTCTTTTCAGACCAGAGCGATAAATCCTTTTTGAGACATATTTATCAAAATATTCCACTGTCTTGTGTATGATTACTGTATTACTATATAAATATACATTTATCAAATGTCTGGTGTGACATTTCAGGTGCTCTTGGGGGCTCCCGCCAGCTGCTTAGTCGGCTTATGCCTCAGGCTGGCTCTACATGACACAATAAGATTTAGCTCAACTTTCAAAATAAAAGCTTCACTTCACTACTTCAGTTGCAGGTTAGCACTGTATTCTCGCATTAAAAAGCAATGGCAACATAAGTCACAAAATATACTTAGCTGTTATTATAACCTACCAAAGAATACTAAGTGTGTGGGTTTATATGTACAGTGCACCTTTATGCTGAATGGTTTGTCAAAAGCTAAGTTAAACATTATTATTGTAGCTTTGTATTAGATTGATCTCTGCGTAATACTTTATGATTCAGACAGTTAAACTCTGATTAAACAAAACGTGGTAATGTATTCAACTGCCCTTGTTTTCATATGTAAAGGAAATAAAATGAGGATCAAGATGGCAAAGATGCTGAAGTTTCGTAACCAGAGCGTCATGGCTGCAGACCTCTGCACGGTGTGATATGCTGGACTCCCATTGTGTGTTTGTACTGTATGTACCCTGCATGGAGTCTCATCTTCCTTTCTCTCTTTATCGCTCAGCCATAGCCAGCTGGTACTAAGCAGAGGTATTCATCCATCCCTACTCCCTCCTTTTTTGTGCTGTCCCAGCTGCTCTCTCTACCTCTCTCTCTCTCTGCCCCCTCCTTTTGCACCCCTCCCTCCTCTTCCTCCCCCTCCTTCTCCTTCTCCTATCTAAACCTCCTTTCCTCTGTCATTTCCCTGCTGTTCATGTGTCCCGGCGAGGCGTTGCGGACCGTGTGTGTGTGCACATAGAGGATGGCTCAGTGCTCAGGTGCAGGCAGCAGACTTTGGGAACCAGTCAAGCAGGCAACAGGACCAGACTTTACACCCAGACAGAGCTTTTTGCTGGGCTGAGGGCTGGAGATTGAGCCCCCTTTTTGGACCTCCATCCCTGAAGCTCTCTTAATCTACCTGTAACTAAGCTTTCATTTATACACTATTCATTAACAAGAGGACCATTTCAACTGTGTGTGGATCCTAAATGTTTAAAGGAAATTCTTCTTCTTTTTGTATTTGTTATAATTTGGCACTCATTTACACTGTGAGCTCTGAGTGGAAGCAGCTGTCTTGTCAGCCGTGGATTTTGCAGAGGTGAAAGAGAGGAGTATGTCCTGTCTGTGCCATGCCCCAAACTGGACCTCAGTGGATAGCTGCTGAGGGAAATAAGGCACAAAAGAGAGAGCCAAATCTTTAAAACGAGGACAGGAAAGTCCTCAGACAATCTCCCTCTCACACACCTGTGAGGGCTCACTCTCTGACAAAAGAACAGCCGAGAAGAGGAGGAACAAAAAGATAATTAGGAGCCAAGAAGATAAGGCTAAAGGGGAGACTTTGGGTCCAGACTCCCTTCCTTCATTCATCCCTCCTTTTTCAGTTCCCACCTGTGTGGATTAATTGGGCTGGAGAACCATGGCGCATGCCGCTTCGCAGCTGAAGAAAAAGGCGGACGAGAACCTCGCTGCAGAGGAAGAGAAGGAGAAGGAGAGGAAGAAGTCAAGGAAACGGTCTCGCGAACCAAAGAAAAAGGTAGAGAAAGACAAGGAGGGAAGGATGAGTTTAGAGGGATAAAATTGGTCTTAGTAAGAGGGAAAGTAAAGGAGGAATGAGAGCTGACACACAGGAGGAAAGAGAAATGTTTGAGATGTGGTGGTCTAGTGAAGGCTAGGTGCTTCTCTTTTGTCACGATGCAGCCTCCCATCACACACATGCACACACATAATCATGCATGCACGTACGAGACACTCAGCGGGATAAGAGGGGTGGTCCCAGAGGGAATACTGTGGGGGGTGAGTGGGGAAAAAAGACAGAAAGATGGATGTGCAGAGAGCATGGGCAGAGAAGAAAGGAGAAGATAACAGGAATCAGCTACAGAGAACAGACTGGGATTTCAGGCAGCTGTGTCAGCTGCTGTTATGTTTTAAGTGACTTAAAGTCACTGGTTTGGTGGCTTTGTTGTAAAGAAAACAATATTTTGAAAATACATAAAAAAGGTACCACTCATAGGGACACACATACTTTAAATCTTCCTCTCTTTATGGAACTTTTTCAGAAGAAAACATAATGTCCCGTTTTATGCCATCACACCACACATTCAACCTCCTGTTCGACTGTGACGTGAGAGGTGTGGGACTTTGGGGGAGAAACGTGTACCCCAGCCAAAAGCGTCAGCAGTCACACCCTGCGGTTAGGTGTGGGCTGTCTGTCTGTGTGCGCCTGTACATAAGTCATTGTGCAAGGACGAAGTTAAGACGAAATCACTGACACACAAAAGCACCTAGAAGATGATCAATAGGTCTGACTTGAAATCAATAAATATTCCTCACTGCATTGACAGCTTCACTTTGTAAACTATCAGTCTTTTAGCTGAAGTTGGACATCAGCGTCAGGTCCAGTGTTTGAATCCCCTTGACAACTTGCGCGTATGTGCTTATTTGTCCAAATGCATCTTTGTTTGTGCTTAAAATGCTTCCCGTTTGCTCTTGCGTGCACATGCTGACATTTGGGCTTTTGTGTTTGTACACATTGACCAGCCCGAGGCTATAATTAGTTCAGGGTTAGCCACCTGTCACAGAGAGTCAGTACCCCTGACCTCATTAACATCAAGGTCAAAATGGACATCACTTCCTTGGCCTACAGGAAGTCAGCTAGATGTGAGTTAGCTGTGCTCTCGTGGTGATTTTATTAATTTATTCATTGGCAATTAAGCTTTTATGAGAAGACATGGTGTAGGAATTAAAAAATAATAACTTAAATATAAGAAGTCCATTCCTACATCTGCCACTAAATCATTTTCATAACAGGAACCCTTCACTTCTCTTGTCCACTTTGAGCAAAATTGATCGGTTCATTGGAACAATTTTCTGTGCAGTGTCTTATGTTGGGTTTTGTGAGTTGAAAAAATAGGACGTAAAATCTGTCTTTCTTTCAGTTTAAGTGGAGAAAATCCTTGAAATTAAGCAACAGATCAGATTGTGAATGCCACCTTAAATCAACTGTGTTCTTTTTCGTTTTTATATCCACTCATCCTAATGGAAATGATAGGATGAGTGAATGCTGCAACTAATGGCTATTTTGATTATTTATATATTTTGCAGCTGGAGAAAATGGATTCACAAACTCCAGGAACAAACAATATAAATCAAATGTGTGTTTTATACAGTAACTTAACTAAAAAATTAAATGTCAGTACGCTTTGCAAAAATGTCAAAGTTGTCAAGTAATCAGTTAAGCAAATAATACTTTCAACTCAAAAGTGAAACATTCAAACAGTCTGAAATGACACTAGTGCCGTTTGGTCAGTTTTAATTATAGTTGGGCATGGGTGTCTCTCTGAAGTGTTGTACAATTTTCTTTCTTTCTTTCTGTGCAGTGTGTTGGCATCTGATAAGCCTTCAAACCCATTGATCTATTTCTCCAGCTGTTTTTCCTGGGTTATATATTTCTTGTGAAATTGTTCTTTTCTTGGAAACCTGACTAAACCTGTGAAACACTGATTTTTTATTTTTTTTTTATCAACCCAGACCATGGTCTTTTTCTTAACCCAAGTAGTTTGGTACCTAAACACATTTCTTCTCACCACTTCTTATCTCCCCCAAGAGGACTTTACTTTTTGTGTCCATGAACACTTATGAATAGATAGGTTTTTCTATGTATACAGAAAGAGAAAAGTAGTGTCCCTGAAGAAATATCAACAACATGAATGCCACAAGAATGTTGTATAGATGTATTTTTTCAAAGAAGTTTAAAACCATGGGAATGTATTTATTTTATTTGCCAGGTTGGAGTCATTCTTTTGAGAAGCAGTAATGATCATTGGCTACGTAGAAGGGCAAATGCAGCAGTTAATGATGTGCCATAAAAACACTGCATGATAATGGGGATTCATCAGGAAGCTGAAAGAGCTGAATTTGAGTCGGTTTGGTCACAGGTTTATGGTTTTACTATAAGGCAACAAGTAATGTTGATGTAGTATAATGTGTGTATTCTGACGTCAGCAGTTTCCCGGTGTTTGTGGCATAACCTTGTCATGGGGATATCAGCTATCACTGGCTCACTCAAGGTAAATCTATAACCCTGTCTGCCCAGGGCTAATTCTTGGCACCAGGGAGCAAAAAATATCTTCTCCCTCCTCGTCTCACATCGCCACAGTTATCTTTAACTCTCCTCACTTTACTTGATCTCTCTCTTTTCTCGTCATCTCTCTCATACTGTATGCCTGAAATGGCTCTTCAATGTTGATTAAATAACACACTTCCATTTTCGATCATAAAAGAACAGCTAATTATAAAGAGTATCAGTATCATTGTTGGCTGTATGTTAAATGGGTCACTGGAGTCACAGCATAATCTACCACTAAGGATATTTAGCTGCTTCCCATTTGCAGTATAATAGATGGATGTAATAATGGTGATGTCTTGATGTTTTAGATGTAGATGTGACACGTAAGGGTTGAGCTGGAGCTTGTGAGAAAATTCATGGGCTTAGTCAGAAGGAACAGAATGAACAGGGAAGTAATTTTTTAGGTCAGGGTCAAGGCTTCCTTAGACTTCTGTAGAGCAAAAAATCTTTTTGCAACACCCTTTAGCCTACTTACTTTAATCCTGCACAAAATGCAGTTGGCTTTTGTGTTGGCTTCACTTTTCAATCATGGAAACCACGTCCATCTTTTATATCATCTGTTTTGCCACCAAACACTTGAATTATTTTCATGGCTCTACATAAACTTTCCAGCACTTAAACCAATTTGCTTATTGCCCTTTGCTTTCCACCCTTGACTGATCACACTGGTTGCCTAGGTAACCCTGTAGCGTACAGTATTTACCAGCCATTTAATAGCAATTAATTGTATCCTTCACTTCATTGATCATTTAAGTTGCTCACATTGAAGTTAACAAAAGTTTAACCTGAGACCTGGTCACTTTACACCACCAGTGCTCCCAAGTGGCTGAATGTCATTGACTTTCATTAGTCTCTTCTTACCATGTTGCTACTAGTCACTTCCTGTGGACAAGCCTTAAGGGTTGCTCTTCAAAAAAAAAAAAAAATATATATATATATATATATATATATATATATGTAAAAATACTTTAAAACTCTTGAGTAATTTTCATTTTATACAGCTGGTAATTTAGAAAAGTACTTTACTGGGCAAGTACTGCCTGTCTTGCTTGATCGGCTGGAACACCACTGATCCCAACCTACAATACGTTTGTTTTGTTTGTTTGTTTTTTCAGTATGAAAATTAAAAATATAAGTGTTTGTTAGTAATGTTAGAATTAAACTTTCTGATAGTACTTTTTTTAACCTCATTATGCAGTGAATCATATTTTAAAAATATGATTCACTTCTTGACCAAGATATTACACGAGAAGATTAATACCACTATTAAATTATTTAGTTTAGTTATGACACAAATAGAGATGTCAGTTTGGCATTTTAAATCAAGCTATGTGCTTTGTAAGCTCACTCATGACTTATTTGTATTGCTTGCAGTTTTCCTTTTGCCACATTTTTTTAAATAGTAGTCAAGATTGCACGAAATCTTTTTAACTCTTACTTTGTTTTTTAAGTTGCTTCAGTAATGCATACAGAGCTTATAGATCTTCACTGTCCAACACTGTTGATGGTATGGATGTTACCAGAAACTGGAAAATAGAAGTCATGCATTAAGAGTTCCACTGAGATCAGTGCACTGAAGAGCCACCATTAATGCTATTAGATGCAAGCTCCAGACAAACATGAAGCCACTCAGTGCTTTCAAGCCGGATTACATGAACAAGTTGCATCTCTTGTAGCAATAAAGTCAGCATGCTTTTCAGATTGGTCAGCTGGCTGGTAAACTGACTGGCTGAGTGGCACACTATGGTTAGCCTGATTGATTTATACATTAAGAGGCTGTTGGATCGTGTGTGACTGATTAATGCTCTGCTGTGTATTTGCTTTGTCAATAGTCTGACTGACTGACTGACTGACTGACTTAGCACAGCTAAAACTACACGTCACTGTCTTTAGCTCATGGTGGTGGAGTTTTCCTATGTTGGAAGCATAATGGACTAATAATACAATTTTTTTTTTTTTTGTTGAGAAAGTAATTTTTGTGATGCCTTCCAGAGTAGCAAAAGACTAAAACCACTGTGTGGAATAAGATGGGCTTCAAGCCAGATTGAAAACACTACACTTAGTGAGAATTGTTGGCATTACTTATTCATCTCCTGGTTATTTCCTTTATTATTTTGGACACTGTGCTTTTAGTGATTGTGTTACTCCAGTTTGTGGCGGCTTTACTTGACCCCTGCCTTGTCCTCAGACTTGAAAGTCAAACAGAGAGTCGGCAGGATACATTTAAATTCTTACCATGTATTACGTGTTTTAAGTCTCGCATGAGTTTGAAGTGTATTTAATTATGACTCATAATCAAATTTAGGGAGTAAACATGATTAAAAGGGCAGGGGGAAAGTGTGATGTCTAAATAATCTATAGATCTATAGATAATACTAGATAAACAGATCAAATAAGAACGATTCAGTTTAAAAAATGGACGGTATAGACTTTTCAGTTAGCAACTTTATCAAGTCAATGGTTTTAATTGTTTAGTCATTTGGTTTTACTACTGGAAGTGTCTGGAGAAATATCCAATTTTGCGTCAGCATCAGTGTTAATTATTTAGTATTTTAGCATGCTAGTTTCATATGAAGATGCCAAACATAGTAAGCTTTATACCTACAAAATATCAGCATTTTTAAGTTGTCATAACATGATGTTCAACACCTTCTTACTCCTCGATCATTGTACACTTAGTGAGGAATTCCTTCTTTTCATAATTTAATCAAGAGAAACTCCATAGCTTCACTTTCCAGCATGCTGGACGCCGGGATAGATTTTATTGTCAACCAACTGCAAGGGCCTGGGAAGGATCACGGTTATCGGTCAAGTGTTTCGTGCCCACAAATTAGAATTTCGTGCGCACGTTATACCTATTTCGTGCCCTCGAAATAGTATTTTGTGGGCACAAATAAGTATTTCGTGGGCACGTTATACCCATTTCGTGCCCATGAAGTAGTATTTTGTGGCCACAATTTATTTATTTTTTGGACCATGTCATCAGAGGGGCTCCGTAGAAAACAGAAGTCACAAGACCTAAAACTGTTTGATTGGGTTTAGAAAAACACCATATTTTGAGTAAAAATAGAACAGAAATGAAGTTCTCCTATCTGCAACACCTTTCTCTACTTCTTTAATACGGCCTTTGTGTACCATGTGTATCTTGTGACTGAGGATACCGTAGCACTTTTCTCATGGCACAGTTTTTGTATATTGAGGGATTTTTATGGAGCTCTTTGGATCCTTCAACACTTTTAGAAATAGCTAAGGAAGCAGCATCACACTGGCATTGTGATCTCTTTGGGTCCTGACCCAGCATCAGTATGTGATGAGTAGTGTGTCTGGCATGCTGATACAGAGGGAGTATGGACCAAACTGCTAGCATGGCTATACACTGATATGAAACAAATGTAAAAGCAAATAAAGATATACTGGACTATCTGAGAGGATGAACCTGTATTAAACTGAATATATGGATTGAAGAGAATGAAATCCAACAAAGGTCTCATACAGGGAGCACTGAGCTCTCTATTATTTCAAAGTGAGACAAGAATTAGCAAGGGGGATGGGGGGGGTGAGGCTGGAAAGACGCTGCCTCTTCTGAGGTTTATTTTTGGGAAGGACTCGATTCTGGCGTCTTTTTTTTTTTATCTGCTGCCGCTTCTCTCCTCAACTCTGCTCTCCCCCTACCCATCCGGCTTTATCTTTCTCTCTCTCCCTCTTTTTTTAACCACTCTCCATCAATGCCCTGCCTCCCTCCCTGCATGTCTGTCAGCTGGCAGAAGGCTGTATTGTTCTGCCACACTTCTGCTTCTGGGACTGGGGGTTGGAAGCAGGACACACAAACACACACACAGACACACACACACACACATGCAGAGATCCCCTGTGACCATGCATTGTACCACATTAATCCCCCGACACTTATTTAAGCCAAGATTCATGTCAGAAGCCTGTTCTTCTTTCCTGCTCTTCAACCAGCGTGTTTATATCTCTTTGTCCTCCACTCCATTATACCCGCTGCCCATTAAAATATTCAGTCCTTGCATTTCTCTTTGTTGTCTGTCTTTTCTGAGCACACATGCTTGTATTTTTTATTGTTTGCATGTTGGAAGGTTTGCATGAAAGAGGACAGAATTTTTTGCTTACATTAGTTCCAAGTAAACTTTGTATTTTGGGCTGTTTTTATGACTATTAAGGATACCGGGATTAGCAGTGGGGGAAGGGGACATGCATTTTCACACTTTCACCATGCGAAACCAATTTAATCTTCTCCCCAATTGATCAATCAATCAATGTGATGGCCAATCTGCCACATTGTCCCTAAGGCATATGGTGATGAGCCAGTGAAACAGAAACACAAGATGAAACAAATATTATAAATGTATCATATTTAGAGCTGCAATATTTAGCTGATTTTATTGGTGAGTGGTCTAAAAACTATCTGCAAACATTTGTTACTGATTAATGGTTTAGATATATATTTTGAGTGGATACCCCCAAAAATGTCTGTTTTCATCGCTGAATGTTTTTCCTATATCTATTTAATATTGTTAACAGAATACCTTCAGACAAAAACTAAACACAATATTGACATTAGTGGCAAAAGGGGCATGCATTGCAACTATGGGATGTCAGTGAATTAAGTTCAAATAAATGTAAATTCAAATATTAAATAATATTTTAATATTACAGAAGTCCAAAAATATTTTAATATCAGCAAAGCTAAAGCAAAATGTCAAATTCAGATTCACATACGAAATGCACTAATGAATACGTAAAGAATAGCAAATATTAGATGATATTAAAGTTGCTCAGTATAACAGTTTAAGTTTTAGTAGAGAGTAAAAAAAACTGTGTGTGTATGAGGAGAGTGGTGACAATTCAGGGTTAAACAAACTGCTAATAATGCACCAGTTTTCTAGGCGATTTCACAATTTTTTTAATCACGGTGACCTACCAGTGTTGATTTTCTTTCTAAGAACTATAACTGATACCATATGCAAAGAAAAAATCAACTTTTCTTTTTCTATTATTATATTTAATAAAGGAGTAAAGTACAGTTGTTAGCTTCTTCAAGCTGGGCATGTTCAGCTGGATGACGGTGATTTAAGTGTCTTATTTAGGTTTGTTGTTACGTATGAGTTTTTGGGGGGTGGTTCCCTTATTGTTTTGTGTCTTCCTCATTTACAGTGAGAGTGTGAGTATCTATTTCCCCGCATCGCTGTGTGCGTGTTGTGGATGCATGAAACAGACTGGTTTATAATCGGTAATGTCTGAGACTGATCGGTTGGTCACTGGTTTGGGCTGAGCAGCCTGACAATTCATCGTTTGTCGTTCCAGTCCCTGGCCTATCAAGTAGTGCATCTCTAGTGTTAACACAAGAGAACAGATGCTCCTTTTCTATACAGATGTGCTGCAGTGTAAAGAATTAATGCATGTGATATGAAAGAGTTCCTGTATCTGTCCAATCAGTTTGTTACCAACTTTTCTTTGCTGTCTCTCAAGTAAGTGGTGCAGAGGGTAGTGAGAACTATCCATAATGCATAACAGTTTGTTCAGTGAACAGTTTGCAGCCTTCCTAATTAATTTATTCAGTTTGTTGGTGTCACCAGCTCCAATGCAGCCCTCCCCTCCAGAAGACCACAACATAGTACGCTGCGCTCCCCACAACAGGAGATCTCTACTTCCTTAAGAAACACAGCCTGCCAATCTACTTCTTATACGTACCCACTGTGTTCATCTCCCAGTTGAGCCTGTTGTTGAAGGTGCACACCCAAGTACTTGTTCTCGTCCACCACATCAACACGCTATCCTAGGATAGGCAGCCCTGATATGAGCTAAAATTACTCTGACATGGGCAAGTAATTAAATCTCATCTTTGAGGCAAGTTACTGTCAGCTACAAAGCAATGCACTTCAAGTAAAAGTGATATTTTTATACACTGTGTCACCAGCTTTTCATGTTTGTTGTTGGGGAAGGGCAGGTAGGTTGCTGAAAACAGCAGCCTGCTCTGGCTATAACAAAGCTGATACATACCGTATGATGAATACATAGTATTGCTGCAGTCCATTTAGCCAAAATAATGATGATTAGTGCAGCTTTGGCGGTTGCTAATTTTACAAAATAATTCCTACTGTGAGGCGCTGATTGGGCTGCAGCGAGCTATCACTCTATTATCTTTCTTGACAGCCAGAGAAGGAAAACTAACAGTGACTCACTAAAAGATCTATTAAATGGTTTCATCTCAGAGCTGTCGACATGAAACCCACTCCACTCATTTCTCTTCATGCTGTCTGATTGTTGCAGGGGTTTTTATCACCACTTAGAGAAACTCAGTTATCAAGCTAAAACAAAAAGAACCCAAACTTTTTTTTTATGTCATCAGAAGAATGCAAAGTCATTTGTATGATAACATCAAGATTTAAAAAGCCACATGTGAGCATTTACAAGCTGCAGCAGCAGATGCCAGCAATGTAGAATCTGATGGGACGGAGCAGAGATAACAGAAAAGGAGAGAGCATTATGAATAATAGAAGGACTCCTCTACAGAGCTGAGCAGAAATACAGCTGGAGTAGAGATGTGAAAGGAAAGTAATAAGATAAAGGAACGTTAAAGGAGAAGAAAGTATGTGCGAACTGTAGAGATTGCAAACACCTGTGTATAGGAAGGAAAGTTGTATGAAAGGTTACATGTCACCATATTATGCCATTCTTGTGGCACCAGGATATTATGTTCACTTTAACATGGCTGTGAAGGGGGTTGCTGTGCCAGAGGATTGGTGCAGAGCCTCTCAAGCATTGTGATTGGTGGACCAGGAAGGCAAGAAAGGGTTGTTGGGGATGCGGGGGAGAGGTGATGCATAACACAAAAAGGCAAGAGGAAGAGAAAAATATATATGATGAAACAAATTGAAAAGATGGGGGAATTAGAAAAAGCTTACTGAGTGAGATTGAGTTAGATCAAGGAGAGCTACTGATGAAGTAGCAGGGAAAAGTAGGGAAGTGGAGAGTAGGCAGAGTGAGGGCGAAAGAATGACAGGGAAGATGAGGATGTTGTTAGTTAGGTCTTTTATCCTCCCTTCCTCCGCTTCCCTGCAGCCCTGTTCTCTCTTCTCTCCTCTGCAGTGGAAGATCGACACCAAGAACTGGGACAGTCCATTCATTTAGCACACACACACACACACACACACACACACACACACACACACACACACACACGCATACATGCACGAACACGCAGTTGCGTTTCAACAGATTTAGCTCATCTTGTCTTCTCATTTAACCGAACCCTTCATTATTGTTGCTTTTCCATTTCTACACACAGATTAGTGCTTAGCACAGAGACAGCATAATGCAGTAAATTGAATTAATTTGACTAAAACATATTTATATCCATGTAACTTTTACAGGCAGGGTTGCTGTGCAATCGGAATCTTTGTAGAGGTGTTTTGCAATTCCTGTTGTTCATATTAAGAATGTTGGAGAAACTTTTTTCTCTATGTACAACAGAAGCTGCTTGTCTTTCTCCACTTTTTGTCTCTATAGTTTTGAGATATTTTGATCTTTGAATGCTAAGCTTCTGGGGCAGGTATTGGTTAACAGGTCTATTATAGAGAACGGTGACTACATTGTATAGTCCGTAAAACCAAAAGAATGAGCTGAAAAATCATTAAAAATGCACACAGAGCTGAGGAGGAAGGGAAAGTCTGGTGGAAAGGAGAAGCAAGTGATTTATTTGAAGGTTTGGATTGAGATATCTATGTTATCTATAGTGGTTTGGGGTTGTCAGTGGGGTTTTCCACTCATTCTGCTTGTCAACATGTGCTGGACACAATGTGGCTTGACCCTTGACTGTTTGGTCAGGGACTCAAGTGTGTTAAGAGCAGTTAATGTACTGCAGTCCCAAGCTGCTAGATCTGCACACAAGTGCAGAAAAGTGCAGAAGAGTTTATAGATAGTTAAGTTCACTTTATTCTAAATATTCCCAACGGTTCACATTTAAGCTCTAATCATATTACTGTATATAAAAGATGGACATAGTCAGATTTACATCAGCCATGGGTTTGTTAAGTCCTTTCAACTTTTATTTCATGACTGTCTCTGTTTGTTTGTTTTTATTTGGGGTTTTTTTGGTGCTACAAACTGCTAACTAGCTTGGTTATCAATACATGCATATCCTTCATTGCAGAGACACAGTTTGTACTTAGAAGCTACTTGATCAAATGCAAATAATAGAATATCAACAACACTAAAAACTTGACCAAGAGATTCAAAATCTATCTGTCAATCAAAGCTGCCACGCCCAGAGTAATATTGTTAGTACTAGTTTATTTTCACTTGAAACGTGGGCATTTTAACATGGCAGTCTATGGGGATGTGAGGCCTCAAGTGGCCACTGTAGGTACTGCAGTTTTGGCACGTGTTGGCATGTGCCAAGCACCAACCTCAGAGACCAGTTTCAGCTTGGTTTCAGTGGTAAAAAAAAAAAAAGATACTGTTTATTATATTTACCACACTCTTCCCAGAAAGGTGTCATCCCCGTGCAGCCCTGCAATTCCTGGACAGAATAAATGCTGAAGAGCTGGTAATCAATATGTATTTTTTTTTTTTAGAAATACAGTTATGTTGTAAAAGAATTACAGAGGGTGTTATATGGTGGAAATCAGTGGCAAAGATATCAAAAAGTAGATTTGTTATTAGGGAGTTTCTAGATTATCTGAAATGGGTACGAAATCACAGGATACTTTCATGTTTCAAGGCTGTGTGTGCTCTCTGTGGGTGAGGTGTCGATGCGTGGCATGGGTCCAGCAGAGAGTCACGACACAGACAGGATGTGGGTCTGTGCGCGTTTGTGGTTGAGAGGGAAAAAAAACTACGCCTGTCTCCTGCCCTCCGCTGTATTCTCCGGGCAAGGCGGACATTTTGAAGGTGAGCGGCAGGAGACCTGTGTGGATCAGACTGGACAGAAACAGTGAGACTGACAGAGGCTTGTACACTTACAGACAGTTCACTGAACGCATTGTTTACCTTCGTGTGTGTGTGTGGCAGAACAAAGGGGAGGCTTGTCTTGTCTCAGTTAGACAGTATCTGGTAGCGAGAAGTGTGGAGAGGCCGCTGGCACTGGAAACACATGGAACACATTTAAACTTTGATTTAATTCATGCAAAATATTGACCTTGCAATTAACATGACCTGGTATCATTCAGATATCTTGACACAGCAGATGAAATTTATCTTCTGTTTTTAGATAAATGGATTTACAGCTTCTGTCAACCAAGTGCAAAATATTTTCTTTTCTTCCATTTAAGAGTATTCAGCATGTCTTGTGTACATGTGTTTTGTCTTTTGTTAATATAATAATTCGACATGCCTAAACCTGCAAAAAACCTGGAATTGTCTAACATTATTTTAGCACAGAAGGAATCACAGCTAAAAGATCAGCTTGATACCAGAATGTCGGTAAAAAGGATACCAGTCATAGGCCGTGACCTGTTCTGACCAGCCTCCTTCTTCACATGGTTACATGGCCTTTTAAAATTTGCCCAAAATGCACTTTCCCCTTGCAAATGATCAGAAAATACTTATTTTCATTCCTCTACATAATAGACACGAGACAATTAAGCTTTAAAAAGTGCCAAAATTTAAATCACCTCTATATACTGTACTTCAAGGTTTTCTAGCTTGGAAAAAATTCATAGTATGAAGGTAACTTTGCATTAAATAGACCGAAATTATAGTCTAAAAAAACTCTTCTAATTCTGAGTCGGTCATTCTTTGCATCGAATGACCCACCTTTGAATGCGTTGACTGCAAAAACAGAAAAATATTGCACAGTTGTACAGTAGATGCAGTAGATACAGTAGAATATATATAGATGCAGTTGGATTGATGCAAACAATATCAGCAGTAAGTTCACATTCACAACAACATCAAATATTAAAACGAGCTGAGTGAAGTTTGTACAGATGAAACTGTTGAACTGATCAAACTGCAGGCAGCTGAGCAAAACTGATGTGCTAGAAATCCAGATGATCAACCAAAAGCCAGACCTTTAATGGTTCAGGAAATCAAAGTGTAACCAGTTTGGCCTTCATTGGTGAAATACTTCACTTTTAGTCTTTAAGTGCTGTGAGGCGCTGTTGTTATGCCATATAAATAAAATTGGATTGAATTTTACTCGGGGAAACTTTTGACCGATGAATTATTTGATGGAGCGTTAACTGGTATAACAGCATCTCATCTCTCAGCATGAAGTCATACATCAGAAAATCCCGTGGGTGTTTCATAACAGCAGTGAGCTTTTCATAATCCTTTTTCACTAGGCTAATTTTTCATAGTGTTATTGTCTGCTTTTTGTCAGTGAGCGTTCAGTGAGACAATAGCAGAAGACAAGATGTTTAGTCCCCGGAGGCTGAGGTGAGAAGTCTCTGCTTCTTATTATTTTCATGAAATTTTGAATGCAGCTTTACTGCCTAATCTGCAGCAACTGCAGTGGCAGAGGAGGTGATGTGAGGTTGACGCCCACATCCATCGACTGAGGAGTGAATTATTTTCCTGTGATTCATCTTCAGGGCCATATGAAGATGCAGAAAAATGCAGCAGTATTACACAATATGCACATAGACAGAAGGTGAATAGTGGCAATCTGTCTTGCTCTGTGGTATGACACTCCTCCTCGTCAAACTGTAGATCCGAACATCTGGACACCCAACACAAAATATCCCAGACTGACTTTTAGCACTCATTTCCAATGGGATCATTGGTGTAGAGAAACTTTTTATTCAGTTAATTTGATAGAGAGAAAAAAACAATTGTGATCATACTCAGGCAAGTCAGGCGGGAATAACTTATGCGCTAAAAATTATTTTCAGACACACCTGTTCTTATTGCAGCTGTTCACACCGACCGTTCACGCTAACCAGCTTATACGAGGTGAATTGTCCTTGGAGTATGAAAGAATATCTTAAAATTTAAGGAACCTCTCGTTCATGTTTATTTGATCAATCTTTCCAAAAAAGATTCTTGAGATTTTCTTTTCGGATTTTGTAGCAAATTAACACAAAGTGAAGTTGTAACCAAAGTGAAATGATTATAGATTGCTGGAGGCAGCTACAGTTGTAGCCACAGCTGCCCTGGGGCAGACTGACAGAAGCGAGGCTGCCCTATCGCACCATCGGCCCCTCTGGCCATCACCTGTAGGCAGCAGGTGAAGTGTCTTGCCCAAGGACACAACGAGCGAGACGGTCCGAGCCAGGGCTCGAACTGGCAACCTTCCGGTTACAAGACGAACTGCCAACTCTCCGATATATATATCGCCAATATTTCAGTTTATTACGATAGCTGCAGCATGTCATGAGCTTGTTGTACCCATAAGTTCTGGTTTTACTTCAGCCATCCGTGGCTGACAAAGGACGCTTAATTAAAAAAGTGTAGGACATTAAAATGGGAACCACAGCTCGCTGTCTATGAATGATGATGGTCACTTGGCTCGAGACTCAGCAAAGAGAGGAAAAAGCAATGCTGATGTTGAACATTCATCTTAAGTGCCCTATTGATTTACTGAGCAATTTCTTAATTAGCTTTGTGCTCTGTGAGCTGTAAAGCTAAGCTCAAAGCTCACATAGTGCTAGTCTCTGTTTACAGAAGTCTTTTATTGTTGAGAATCAAGCTGATAAATAAAAAGCTTGTAATACAAATTTAATCTAAAATACCACAAAATTGATTTGTTTTTTAATGCTTATTCTTTATCAGTCAAACTTTAGATAATAATACCAGAAAAGTGTTACTTAAGTCCATATAAGAATTATCAAATTTTTTTGGACATCTCCCCAGAATCCAAATATTGTGATCATTATCATGCGGATAAATTAGTAAAATTAAAAGAGAAAAACAATAAATCTTAACAGTTAAGAACCTGAAAACCAGTGAAGTTGTATTTGATAAATGGTATAATTATTAGAGTGTAGCTCACAGATTTTCTGTTCAGTGATTCATTTAACAAGGTTAAATTGTTTCAGGTCAATTAATGTTCAAATAAAATAGTGAGAAAAAATGCTTTATTTTGTATTTTCCAAATAGATTGCAGTTCGTCATCTGGGACGGACATCTACAGCAGCAGTACAGCTTAATTATTTCAATAAAACATCAAAAGCTGGAAGAAATAAATTCCATAAATTTTTGACAAATCAGGCTAATTTTATCAACCCATATTAGCTCATGACAGGTCATCTGTATAACTTTTCTTATTTCTTTAGTTAGAAAAAATTGCAATGCCAAAGACAGCCATGAGCTGTTATAGTTTTGTTATAGCTTGTTATAGGTTTTAAAAACCATATGTGAGGAATCCTGTGAAACACGTTGGTTTATTTTACGTTTGTTTTTTTTAATCGCTTTATCTGTGATCACCAATTCCTCTGGATGCATTGCCACGAAATTTTAAAATTACATTTAACGAACATAGATGATGAATCCATGGGTGGATCTAGAGAAATCTTCTTCTTAGGGTGGCATGGAAATCAAATGGGGTGTCAAAATCAAAGAAATTTTTTAATACATATGCAGATGTTACATCTGTTTAAAATATTTCAAATGTAATAAGTATACACGTTTCATATAAATATAGTCTATAACTTAATTTGTTTCTTTGCCCCAGATAATTAAACAATTCAGTTACATAAAACATGCAAATTTTGATTTCATGCTCTGTATAGCCTATATAATAAATAAGTATGTAGTCCATGAAGTATAAAATCCAGAATGCTTAATGCTTAAATTTCCACAAAATGCCACAGATTTTTCTATGATGGGGGGGGGGGTAACAATATACAACATATTCAGTTCTAGAATTTATATTCAGTGTTAATTGTAGCTAGGCTCAAACTGTTAATGCTATCTTACTTTAATAGGCAACACTGTTATATGCAAAACTAGGGTGGCACTAGGGTGCGACATGCCTGGATGAATCCTGCTGACTGATTTTGGTTTTCCTCTGAATTATTATGATTTATTGTTACTTGTGTTGCCTGCAGGAGGATTATGACTTATCCAGTTATATATCTGCATCCATTGGACAGAGGGACTCAGAATCTGAAAATTTGTTGACTCTGGTTAGTGATATGTGATACTTTGAGTGTACCCCATAATATACAGGACAGTAAGATGGCAGACTTATATGTATGTAGTTAGTGAAGTCCGACGTCAGGCACAGCCTGCCATGGTAAACATGCTAAACATTGCTTTTTTAATATGCTGATGTTGG
Organism: Aulonocara stuartgranti; assembly: GCF_965226115.1. Taxonomy (NCBI): domain Eukaryota; kingdom Metazoa; phylum Chordata; class Actinopteri; order Cichliformes; family Cichlidae; genus Aulonocara; species Aulonocara stuartgranti. Next base: position 6,418,357 of record NC_138959.1, on the reverse strand, counting down.
CTTTTAGAACTTATGTATCCGAGCACAGCCGCTGCCAAGATGGATCTAACCTCTTAGCCTTGTTAAACTCTAATATCAATATATCCCAAAAATCCAATATCAGTAAAGCTATTTGTATAATGAGGGAAAATTGATGTTGCAAACAGGATTTTGTGTGTGCATGTACAGACAGTGTGATTGTTGACTTGCACAACACACTTACTGCTCATCCCTGCTGATGCATTACGTGCTATGCATGCTGTTGGTCCCGGGCAGATGTTAATTTATTCATGACCAGTGCTCTGTCTCTGTCAGGGAAGATTAGCAGCGAGCAGTGGTACTGTACCTAATCCTATCCTCTCTTTTCTTCATTTTGGACCTTATTGTGTTTGCTTGCTGTCAAGTAAACCATATTGAAATTAACTCTGCTTTAAGGGTGTTTTGGGGAAGGCTAAGAAAACACGACTGACTTCTGTCTGAAGGTGTTTCTATCTCATTTCTTGTTTGTCCTTTCTTCTGAGCAGTCAGTCAGTCTGTCTGCTTCTCAGTGATCATACGCACCCATATAGACGTGCAGGGAGCCTTACATCAGCACAACCCTGTAATCCAGCAGCAGAGCGACGTCATCTTCTGCCATCCAGTGAGAGGAGCGGGGGACGGGTTTGCCAGCCAACTGTAAGGAGACCTAATGAGGCATAGGGCTTCCTGATGCATGGTACATGTGGTTTCAGCCGGCGTTTTAACTTCTTAAAAAGACACTAAAAATATAGCCAATTTGTCATTCAGTCATGGGAATGTGCTTCAGAAGAAGAACAGATGTGGAGTCTGTCACGATGAGCTGCCGTGAAATGTGAAAAAAAATGACAGAAAAGGGGAGTTCAAGAGTTGCTGTGTTTTTATCCTCGTCCATCTGTATCTCAAGTGCTGTGAGAATACAGAGACTGCAGTAGCCAAGCAGCCAATCAGATTGTGGCACTCAGAAGCCAGTCAGAGGCAAGACAACAGACATGCCCAGAAACACACAGGTGCTTTCATCTGCTTATTCTGCGCAGATTTTATAATATACACAATAATGGATGAGACTGTTTATCAAAGAAACACAGTTTTATGTTGCATTCTTATGCAATCGAGACTTTATTAAAAATGACTTTTGCATAAAGTAATAAAAACACATTACAACAAACTGAGATAGGACCTTCTGTTTACATGTTTTACACTCAGAACTGGATTTTTCTTTTACATTTTTTACAAAAACGTTTTTTCTCTCTTGCTGCAGTTGATGTAGTATTACTGAAAGGCCACTAGGGACTGATAGAGGACCTGAAAAATGAGCTTTGTATTTGTGAGACTGTGCACACTGTAATGGTTTAGTTAAAATACTTAACACTTACACTTAAAAGCAGTCTTTTTTGCAAGTGCATACAAATTTTAATGTTATTCTTATAGTTACAAGTTATATATTTTAAATTCCAACAGGGTTGTAGACTTTTAATCATCAACAAGTTTGGCTTCTGGGTTCAGCTTCTTAATATTTGTTTTTTCTTGAATGGTTCTAAATTGGATATCACAAACTCTACAGCAAGTCTGAGTACACTGTTTGGAGACTGGTTGCCTCCTGCCAGGCAACCTGCACAGTCACCTTGGGTTCACCTTGCATGCCTCGCCTCACCCAGAGGTTAATGGGAGGATTGCTCAACCTCGGGGTCTCCAGTTGTTTGCTACAACTGCTTGCAATCGGTCACTGAATGCAAAAAATCACCACAAAATCGCCACAATTTTATTTTCTAGCTGGGATCCTATTTTGTGTTCTAGTGTGACTGAAGCACATTCAGCAAAGATATATAGTGCAGAAGAAGATGCTCTACATTTTCACTAGTAGAGCGTCTCCTTCTCTATAATTTACAATATTCTGAAAACTGACTGGAGGGCACGTAGCAGAGTAGCATCACAGCTGTGTAGTGGTGTGTTTGGTTTAAGTTCTTACCTAATGTGTAAGACACATGGCTGAGCAGTAAAAAACAAGACAAAATATAGAATATTTAACATGAATAGGAATCCGACCAGACAGTCAGTGCAATTTCTTTCTTAGTCTGTGCTTGTGATCTCTATATATCGGTACCAAAACATTTTGAGGTTTAAAACCTGCCTCTGCTGATATAGCTGTCTGTTGCTTTACCAACCATCACTATGTGTGTGTGTAACATCTATACACCATTGTACACAGATTTTACTGGTGCCAGTCCCACCACATCCATGCCATGTGGGTTACTTTCATTGTCAGTTCTTATAGTTTTAGCATCAAAAGGCCCCAACTGGCCCACAACATTAAATGAACTTGTGAAATTTAGGAACCTCAGTTGCCATGGCAACCCATCCTTCTCAAATTCTTTTTGCCTCCCTTCACAGAAGCCATAAAATACCAAATACGGATCATTAAACTCTGTGTGTGGGGGGGAGTGTGTCATGGTTAACTCTGATTCTGTGGAGCCTTCTGTGAAATCCTAGGCGCAACATACCTGCGGTGACAACAGAAATATATTCCTCTCTTTGTTTATTCCTAGAGTTCATACACATAAAATAGTGCTGCAAATTAAAAATATCTTCAGGGTTTGTCAGGTTCTGAGACATTTTAGCAAATCTTCAACACTGGAAACAGCTTCAGGCTAAAGAAAATGTGTTTAATAAGCATTTAAATAAGGGTATGACCTCAACTAACAAGGTTAGCATTTATAAGTTATACCAGTGAGTCAAAGCTGTGTTTTTCTAATTTTAGTTGTGTGTGTTGTTAAAGATGAGAGCTAATCCTTAATATTGTTATCTCAGACACGTAGTTTTCACTGAAAGCACAGAAGCCCCACCCACCTGCTATTTAAGCTTTCTGTCTATGAAGGGCAGCCAATTGGAAGAGGAGTAATTAAGAGCTTTTTTCAGACAGTGGAGGGCACAGTATAAGATAAATGAGGATTTTGAACTGCAGTACACCTCTGGACCTCTAATTAGCCTCTATTTAAGTAGAGGCTGATATTTTCTTGACAAATCTTCACACCAGAAATAAACAAGTTTCCCACGTGTGGGACTAATAAAGGTTATCTTATCTTAACAAACAAACAAACAAAAACATTAAATAGATTACAAATGTACTTTTGTGTTTTTAATACGATTAAACAGCCAAGAAAAATGTGTTTAAATAGCATACGATAATAGAAAAATTAAAAAAAAGACTACATGTAACCAGTGAAAGCAGGACTCAATAATTACACAAAGCATGGTGTAAATCCAAACAGGTTCACTAATATCACCCAAATAACATCTAGCAGATATGCATTTAGCTCACTTTTAAAGCATCTGTGCAATGTGAATGTCTTCAAGTCAAGTCAGGCTTTAGGCGGCAGCTATAGACAGTTAGAGCTATAAAAGATGGATGTAGCTTTTACCATGACGTCATCCACTGGTTTCTGATGTGCCATTTTGAAGCCTTGACATGAGTGTTTCTGCTGTTGCCATCTTGTATGCAAAAAGCCAGTTGTGACGAGCAGGGCCAGGTAGGGCTGCTCAATTAATCGAATTTTAATCACGATTACGATCTGGGCTTTCAACGATCATTAAAAATGACTGAGCCGATTATTAGCCCCTCCCTCATTTATCCGCGACACCTTAAAGGCCGGTCCGTGAAAATATTGTCGGGCATAAACCGGTCCGTGGCGCAAAAAAGGTTGGAGACCGCTGATTAAGAGGACCCGAGGGAAGCTCGGAAAGCTAAGCAGAAGTTATTTGGAGAGTGACTGCCGTTGGTTGAAAAGAGAGTTTAAAAAAAAAACTTCAGTGGTGTTGCACACTATTTTATATTATTTTTTTAAAGTCATTGTTAACCCTTTAAAGCCGGTCAGAGCAGCATGCTCCGTTTTGCGTAACTATTTTTAAATCCCTGTAGAACCTGAACCGTGTAAGCTAGCGCAATAATTTGTTTTGCATATGAAACCGGAGGAGTTGTACTTACATCTTATGACATCAGCTTGTCCTCGGTCACGGTTTCGTTCCACATATAGCTTTGCAAAAATTGCATAAAAAGCGCTTGCAGCAACAAAAACATAATATTCCAGAAACACGCTTTGCCGTTCCTATCAGCTGTTCGTAACACTTCCCACAGTGAAATGATGCACATGCTGTTTTCTTTGCAAATTTGCATCATAGGATTGTTTTTTGTTTTTCCTGCAATATATAAAAATTGCTGTATCTCCAAAATAAAACTATGAAGACACTCAAAATAAATTTCCTGTTGTTGTAAACTATTTTTTGCAACTTTATTGTATTTAAAGTTTTGAGGGATAAACCTCTTAAATTTCTCCAAGTAGAAATATATGTAAACAAAACAAAAGCGATTTTCAATTTTTTTTGTAGTTTATTGCACTTTTTTGCAATTAATGTAGTTACTATGGACTTAATGCATACATATTAGTAAAATATGGGCTATAACAGTTGTATAGCAACTTGAAATGCTCCCACAAATGGCACTACAGCGTGTAAAAAAAAAAAAATAATATAAGCTCTGGTGGACTTGGTTCTATAGTAGGTCTTAAAGGGTTAAATAAATATCGTCAAATAATCGTGATCTCAATTTCAGTGAAAATAATCGTGATTATCATTTTTGCCATAATCGAGCAGCCCTAGGGCCAGGTCTGACGGTGACTTGTGATCAACATTTCATTAACAAATGAAAATGTGGTTTCATATCATAGATATACAAGATTTACAAATTAGACTTAATTTAGAGCCTGGGACTGTTTTTTGTTGCGTATGAATACATAATGTTGTGCTTTTTGTCCGTATCTCTGGTGTTGCGCTGAATCTAAATAGGTGGTCATGAAGGAACATGTCATCCAGTGTTATCAGCACTTTTTGGTCAAAAAAATATTTCCGTTGTTATTTTGTTTGTTTATTTTTCTGTTTGTAAAACTTTATGGAGAGATTTCTTATCTGTCCATAATTTTATTAGAAGTAAGGGTCTTTAAACTTGCAAAGTAAATAATGTTTGGACTCAATCCATAGGAGAGATTTTTCAAAGGATTCTCTATCATGGTTGGTTAGACATTGAACATTTTTGCTTCATATCATAACAAGCATATGTACTAAAGTAAGTAAGATATGAAGACATAGTCCTAATGTTCTTGAAAATATCATAAACTAATGTGGATACGGGGACTATGTTAATAAATACAAAAGTTTCACAATTTTACAAAATTGTAAAATATTTCAAATCTAGTCACATTGCTAGTTCTCCAGGTTGTTGTGTTTTGGTTGGTTTTTATGTAGCAGCTGGTCTAATTTTCATTACCATGGTTTTTAGGGAGTATTCAAGCCCTTTAAAAGTTCTCCAGTGCACGCCAGTTAAACGGGTTGAAGGTCCCCACATGTAGATGGCATTGGGGTTGGCAGCATAGCACGAGCTGTACCAGAATCCTCCATAGCACACCATGGCACAGTTCGAAGGATGTGTATCTTGATCATTGTCAATGGTAGTGAATTTCATTCCATTGTGAATACTTAGAGAGTCTCCTGGAAAAACAAAACAAAGCAGAAAACACAAATTTTGTTTCAACTACTAAAAAATCCTAACTTTGTTGATAGATTATGAGTAGATAAAGTAAAAAAAAAAAAGTTCTTATAAAAGAGAGAACAAAAAGTCCCACCTGCTGCCCCTTTGATGAAACTTCCCAGGTTTAACTTATATCCATCTGACTCTGGGCCAACAGAGAAGGAGGAGTAATGGGCAAAGACCTTCTGGCCTTCAAAATCTTCCATGTCGACCTTCAGCTCATAGTTCTTGCGTTGGGTTAGCAGATGCATTGTCTCCAGGCCTGGGAAGATAAAACAGTGAGCAACTGTGATCATCTGAAATAAACTGTTTTAGACAAATTTGATGAGTTTGAGCCGATGTTATTGTTGTTAAGAAAGGAGAAAATGTACAATAAATAACAGTAAGGTTTATTGACTACTCAGGCAAATTTAATCCAAAAAAGAACGATGAATTTTACCCAGCCAGTACTCTCCAGCAGCGCTCCCAAATCCGGTTTTGTAGTGCTCCCACTTCTTGAAGAAGTTCACTGTGCCATCTTGTCTTCTCTGAATCACCTGGATTTAACAGAAGTTTCACACAAACTGTCAGTAAAAGGCAAATTATAGACCCCCCAGCAAAAGGACTCCTTTTAGCTTTGCTAACTTCACACAAGGTAACTAAAACTAAAAGGTCTTCTGGTGCTTCTCCCTTACCTTTAGATTTAAATATATCTGTGTATAGAGATGATCCTTGAATAAAACCAGTCACCCATGAGCATAAAAAGATATTTAATACAAAATTCTGACTGTGTTAAACATGAATTTTTGAGCCAAGATGTGTGAAGCAGTTCATAAAGTTAAAATAGGTAAGTTCTGGCCAGATCTCTTTATCTCTTATTTCAAGATCAAATTCAGAAGAGGTAGATTAGTTTGGAAAAAGAGGGCTGAGCAATCCTCACCGTCCATTTTTCTGCTGAGTTGTCGATGTCGTCTTTGCTCATGTCACAGTAAACCTGCACAGGAGAGGTGGAGCCAGCTGGATAGATGGTGTATACTCCATCCACGCCTGCACCACCTCTGTAGATGTCACTACAGTCTGTGGGCAGAGGGGATTGATAAGCTGCTGCAGGCAGCAGCACTGCAAACACAAGTCTGATCTACAGCAAAGAAAAAATAATGTCTGTCAAAGTTAAGGTTTGTAACAGGATCATGCACATTACAGATGATACCTTAAACTTTTAACATTTTCATAACACAAGGAGGCAAGCGGTTTTTAGTGCAAGTGCTAGTGCAAGGTTTTTCTGGAGCTAGTTTAAAGATGAAATGATTTTCATAGTATTAACCCTCAAACTGCACTGAAGATATATTTATTTGTCATGTTGTGTGGACTTATTTGACATCATATTAGTTGAAGATTTGGTGTGAAGTACACAGAGACTTTACCAGGAGAAATTATGGTTGCTGGGATTAGGCCTGTAATCTGTTAGTCATGAGTCAAGCTCTGTTATCTCTATATTTGATTGCTTGGCTCTCGGGTGGTGCTGAAGAGCTCTGTCCTCTCTCTATCTCTAGATCCTCAGTTAATGAGTGCTCTGCTCCTGCAGTAGACTTGACTCTACTTCTCTACTTTGCCGTCTCTAATTTTATTGGAGAAGGTGGCAGTGATGCAATTTAATGATCTTGCTGGAGTAAATATGCAGTGCAAGGCTGTTTGACACAGTTTTAAAATGGCTATGATTCTCCACAAATTTGCTCAATGGTTGTGTCTCGGATAGATTTTATTTATGATTAGAGCCTCCGGGTTAATGCTAACATGCACAGGGCACTTGTAAGAGGCTAAGGCTAAAGAAAAGTGTGGCTAATATCAGGCAGGCACACACTAAACTACACTTGAACAGCCATAGAAGGAGAATGAGGTTGCAAATAAATTATTTTAAATATTGTGTCTGTGAAGTTGTAAGAAACTGTAACATTAAAGTATCGTTTGTGATGCATGTGTTTTTCTAAAATGAGATAGTTTAGGCAGCATCATATGTTACATACCATCATTCTTTTACCAGCTTGAAGTGGTTACCAAAGAGAAGCCACTGCAGATCTCCTGAAAAGAAAGAAGAGACAGTTTTAGCTTTTAACAGATTCTATAAAGTTGATTATTGGAGCCAAACATGCAGTGGGGTCAGATACTACCTTACCAGTTAAGTGCTGAACCTAATGTGTTTCCAGAGTAAGCAACTTCTTTTATATTTGAGCAACTCTGACTGTTTCATCACCCAGTGTTTCCCCCGTGTTTTCCCACATGCAGTAACATAGTGTTTATTTATTCTCAGTATTTTTTACCTCCCTCTCTTGCAGTTTGTGTTAGTACAGCAAATACATTGTATCTATTGTAGTGTTTCCAAAATCCCTTGTCTTTTGTTTGTGATTATCTCATTTTAAAATATCTACTGATTTTGGAAATTCCTTTACAAAACTTATTTTCACTGTTGTTTTAGGTTTGATTGAATATCTGGGCCTTTAGCTTCACTCTGGTCATTTGCTACAATATTTGTCAACTCACTATGTCAGATAAGGCTATGTTAGTCATACCATTTTGCCTTTTTGTGATTGCAATGTGCCCTTTCATCATAAAAGAGGTGATATGAAATAGGCAAGATAAATAATCAGGAGTTATAATAAAAAGGTAACCATAGTTTATTTGAACCATGACCTGAACAATGACGATATCAATCCCCCAAATTTAAAAAAGCAATAATTCAGTAAAGTGGCAAATTGTCTTTTTGTCTAAACCTGAGCAAACATACATTTTTGTAGTTTTATCAGTTTTGCTCCACTCTCCACACATCAAATTCATTTCCACTGTGCTATTCAGAAAATAATTTTTACCGGCATACATGCAAAAAGTGTTGGCCAGCTGTTGCCCTGCCACTACTGAAGTCAGGACATAAAATGCTTATAACTGCTGTTATGGATGGTATCACTGTATCTACACATTTGGACTAATTTATTATAAACTGCTATAAGCAGATCAACTCTGACATTCAAAGACACTTTATTTGATGTTTCCAAGACACTAATGCTGCTTACCGAACTATCAAGTTAGCTCAAAACTGACTGCTAACACAATTGTCTCAAGCTTTATTGTCTTGACATGCCTGCTTCTAAATGGATTTTGTCTTGTTTACTGATATTCTCAGTCTCCCTGACAAATTCCTCTATGAAGTTAACCAATGTTGTCTGTCTCTTTAATATCTCCCTAATCTACCTGCTGGACTTTGACCCTTGAAGTCTCTGCTTGTGTGTACTTGTGTATGTGTGAATCTCACTGTATTGGTGAAGAAGGAAGGTCGAGGTAAATATTTTGCGCATGTGTGTGTTGGTGGTTTTTACTCTGACACTTTTGTTGTGTGAGTAGATAAAATGCTGATACTTGACTGCCAAGTTTTTTGCTGCAGTTTATTTTAGGTGCAATGGATTGTGTTAACCGCTCAACCCACACACCTTTTTAGAGTCAGACAGGAATTTTCACAGGTGGAGAGATTATTGTACTCTTATTCCATCCTGCATTTATTGTAAGAGATATGCACACCTACCTCAGTTAAAGTATCATAATATGGTGCACCAGTGGGCAAGCAGCATATAATAATAATGTATACTTTATTGATCCCCGTGGGGAAATAACTTGTTTTTCTCTGCATTTGACCCATTCACTCAGTGAAGCAGTGGGCAGCCACTAAGCAGGTGCCCGGGGAGCAGTGTGTAGGGACGGTACCTTGCTCAGGGGTACCTCAGGGTAGCCGTTCAGTGGACTCGAACCCCCGACCTTCCGATCATGAGGCGACTACTCTACCTACTGAGCTATCCCTGCCCTATATGGCTGTTGTAGCTTTTAAGGTCACACTGTTTTTATAGTTATATAAGGTTAGATGGGGTTAGACAGACCAGTGATTGCCAACCAAGGGCTTACATCCTTCCAAATGGTCACAAGAGAACTGTGAGGGTTCATGGGTTTAAAGGGAAAATGTGTTTCTAGTAAAACTGTTAACTCAGACTTTAAGAAAGACCTTCTATGCTAGTTTCCAACTCCATAATTTTATTTTTGAACTCTACTAGTGTATCTTTGAAGTGATTACAGTTTAAAATAACCCTTAATTTTATTATAAATTACTTTGCGCGTGGCCTCATTTCAACCTCCATCTGAATGAACCAAGTTTCCATTTAGCCAACTTTCTTACAATTTACTGCTAATGGCTTAGAACAGGGTGAGCGTCTGTACTCTGAGCTAGAGCTGTGTGCCTACATGACCCTATGAGGATGTCTGCTCAGTGACATGATATAGAGCCAAAAGCAGAAAAAAAATGTCTGAAGTCTGAGTTTTTGGCTCACACGAATTATTTGTAGTCAACCCATTCTTTTCCACTTATCTAATACAAGGTTGCGGGGATGCTGGAGCCTTTCCCAGCTGTCTTAGGGCAAGAGGCAGGGTATACCCAGACAGGTATTGATGAGAGGCGGGGTCTGTCGTAGGGATAAAAACATGGAGACGGACCACCACTCGCACTCACATTCATACCTATGGGAAATTTTAAATCATGAATTAACCAAACCCCACTAACTGCATGTCTTTGGACTGTGGGAGGAAGCTGGAGTACCTGAAGAGAGCCCACGCAGACACAGGGAGAACATGCAAACTCCACAAAGAAAAGCCCTGGCAGGATGGTGAAATTGAACTCAGGCCCTTCTTGCTGTGAGGCAACAGTGGTAACCACTGCTACTTGGAGACAATATTTATGTCAATATTTCAAATATTCGCTGTGTTTAAAAGCAGAATCTGCCATCATAATAGTTTTTGACAGAAATTAAGGAGAAAGCATGATAGCTTCACTTGAACTTTGCCACTTTGTGGGAGGGGGGGAGAAAATTACATGATAGCTTTGTGTGAGCCTCAGGCCAAAAAGGTTGGGAACTAAATTCTTAAAAACGTATTACATTTTAAATTCCTCTTAAATATAAAGAAGTGAAAAGAACTAGATGGGATTTTTTAAAATTTTGCTTTTAACAAGTAGCTGTTGGCATTATTATGTCTCTAAAAAATAGGGACTAAAAAAATTAAGGACTTCAGAAAGAATCTCTTTATAAAAAAGTCTTGAGTGTTAGTCTCTGTATTTGTTCAGGTTTTACAGCCAGTCTGATGTGCATATGTTTATCTAGACTAGGATTCATGAGCGTGAGTCTAGTTTTTTTATTGTGAGCTCTTTTAAGTAGTAATTATAATAAAACAAACCTTTCTTTAAACAATAAAAACTAAACTGAAACAAGTTAGTCCATTTGGGAAACTAGACAAACATTTTTAACCTTAATAAAAATCAAAACTTGAAAATAGAAAACTCTTAGCACACTGGCGTGCACACTCAGAGCCTCTGTCCTCTGATCCGGTGCCGCCACCTGGTCTAAGATTAACGCCGGAAGTCTCCTGCCTCCCCCATCCCTCCCTCTCGTCCTCCTCCATGCTCTGGACTTTCTCACTGCAAGCCAGGTATTTTTAGCTGTGACATAATGCCCCCCTCTCTCTCTTTCACTCACAGCCTTTCACTCTCTGTCTTTCTCTCCCTCCCTCCCTCTCAAACACCGACAGTCCCTCCTCCTACTCCCTCTCCTCTCTTGCCCCCATCCCTCTCTCCCTAGCTTCCAGGCTAGGGCTTAGCTGCTATAATTGACTGCTCAGGTTTCACACTTTCAGCTGCGGGCTGAGAAACATGGCAGTGGAGGAGGCAGCAGAATATTTGGCAGAAGTAAGTCTTTACTGTACTTTACTGTAAAAGTCACTGAGCTCACAGAGTTAGCCTCCTGTCTCCTGATATGCTGCTGTAATGCTAACAGGACTAGAGATTGTGTAGCTGGTGGGATTTAGTGGTGTTGTAGCAGTTACCCGTCCAGACATGAGACACTGTCGAATGATGGTGATGGGAGATTGTAGACTGGGGGTCTGTTGATGGGATGGGTCGCAGTGATAACTCTGCTGCACCACTCTGCTGCAGTGCGTGTGTGTGAATGGATGTGTGTGTGTGTGTCTGTGTTTGTGTATGCACTCCTGTGTGTCTTGTTGCAATCCTAACTACCTAACTGTGATTGCACATATATAAAGTCCCCTTTATTGTGTTTTTATAAGTCTGTAGATACGATTTCCAGTGGATATAGTTTCATGTTACAGACTGATATGAATGGAAGTACCTGACCTTGGATAGTGGCGCATGCTCTGTATTGTTTGTGGAAAAAAGAAAACAAAAGAGCAAAAAAGGAAGCTAAAAACAACAAGAATGGTGAAGATTGGTGCTTTAATTCATTATTAATGTCGCTTTCATTCAGCTGTAGGAGTGAGGTAGAAAGGCAGCTTAAACACTGTTATGTCTTCAGTAACCTGCTGATATGTGATATACTCTATGCAGCATTTTCTGTCTTACTGTAGCCAAGCAGTAGTTTAACAGTAGTTAAAGTGGGGTCACGTAATATGTAACCTGGTTAAACACACAAGTGGGAGGGTGTTAATCTTAATGCCCTGTGGAGTTAGCAGAATACTGTTTGAGTTTTATAAGTGTGTCTATAAAATTAGCTTCTACACAAAAGCTAGCTGGTGATATGTATGACTAACTCTCACTCTCGTCCCTCTGCGTCAGGGGGCAGCTCTCATGTTGGAATGTGTGTAACTGTATGAGTGTGAAGTGGCGTGTTGTGGAAAAAGAGCGACAGAAGCATTCTTTGCATATCTCTTTCACGGATAAATAAAGTTGCACTCGAATGGCACTTAGCAAAAAGCTGAGCAGGTCTCCACTCACATGGCAATTTAAAACATGAGCTTTGGGGTAAACAAAGTTTTTGAGTTTGAAGCCTTTATTGTTGCGCTCATGTTGTTACAATCCTACTAGATTGAAGTCCTACAAACTAGATGGCAAACTAAGTGGAAGTTATACACAATAAAATTTGCAAAGTTATTTTGTAGCAAGGTAAATGTTACATATAATTATTTTTAATTACATGTCTGTTGCCTGACTAATTATTATTATTTTCACTGACCAAACATTTAGTTGTTATACAAAATGCATTAATGAGACCAAAAGCCCTGAATAGCTGTCTTCAAATTGATTTGCTTTTTGTTGATCCAAGAGACCTTACAGGAAACCCAGTTTTCTGTAAGGTCTGAAAAGACAAATAAATAACCAAATACATTCTTCAGCTCCACTGTAGACAGAAATATTGTGATAAAAGTGACAACTGTGTTGGCTCACACCAGCCAGGTTGGCACAGTATCAGAGCGGAGCAACCTGAGAGCGATGATAACAAATTTATTGGAAGTGTGTGACAGGAACTGCAGACATCAACTTTCATTTGAAAAGGAAAACATGATTCTTGGTTCTATTATTGTAGCTGAATGGCCTTCGTGGGCAGACATTCCTGAGTGCACGTAACCTCTCCGGTCACTTTGTTGAGCACACCATGCTTATATCAGAATGAACTCCCCTTTGCCTTCAGAACTGCCTTAATTATTTGTGGCATAGATTCAACAAGCAGATCCTCACATATTGTTAACCATATTGACTTGATAGCATCAGACAGTCAGTCGAGCTTTGTGACGTGGAATGTTTTCCATCAGAAGATGTGTGCACTCTGGTCAGATTTAATACTCATGTCGCCCGTGGCCTACATCATCAGACTGAACCATTGATACAAGGCAGGCAACGTTTTGGTGAGCAGGTGTTTCCTGTTCTTAGCTGACAGGTGTGCTATTCTTCCGCTTTAGCCTATCTGCTTCAAGGTTCAACTTGTGCGTTGATGCTTTTCTGCATAGCTTAGTTACTACGAGTGGTTATTTGAGGTGTTTTCGTATCAGCTTAAAGCTGTCTGTCTATTCTCCTCTAACCGCTCACACCAACAAGACATTTTCACCCAGAGAACTGCTGCTTACTGAATATGTTCCCTTTTTTCTCTGTAGCCCCAGAATTGGTTCGGTGGAAACCAGGATTACGTTTAACCTCCTAAGACCCGAACTCTTCCACGGCATGCATTTTTAATTTCTCTTTGAAATTTGGGCATATTGGGGGCCGATGAATGTAAAAATAAAAAGCAACCTGGCCAAAAAAAGAAAGCAAATATTTTGTGAGCGTAGATACAAATGTAGGCACGGGTCTTAATTTGATTGGGTATTTTCAGTATCCAGTACATACAAGTATGCAACTGGGTTTTCAACAAGCACAAGTGTGTTTAGTGAAAATATAGCAATTAAATAGTCAAAAACTGCTTTTCTCTCAGTCTTTGAAAATGTACTTACATTTCTCCAGAGTAAATAAGTGTAAATAAATGTATTCTGGAGCTCAAACTGCATTGTTTTCTTTCCTGGGTGGCTGTAGCTCAGGTGGCAGAGCCACCAGGCTGCCTCCTCGCTGCATGCCAAATATCCTTGGGCAAGATACTAACCCCGTGTTTGCCTACTGGTGGTGGTCAGAGGGCCCGGTGGTGCCAGTGTCCGGCAGCCTCGCCTCTGTCAGTGCGCCCCAGGGCAGCTGTGGCTACAATGTAGCTTGCCATCGCCAGTGTGTGAATGGGTGAATGACTGAATGTAGTGTAAAGCGCTTTGGGGTCCTTAGGGACTAGAAAAGCGCTATACAAATGCAGGCCATTTACCATTTCCAACACATGTTCATACACGGATAAAAAGGATCTCTCCCCAGCACAGGTTAATGTCAAAAACGCTCTGTGTTTATTCAGCTTTAGTCTAGCTGTGCATTTGTGTTGGTAACAGAGGCAGAAAATACGGGTTTCTTTTCATGAACATCTCAAATAAAAGCTATGAAAATATTTAAAGATTATATTAAAAAAATGTTTTGGCATCTGTCTTCATCTTGATTACCTGCCATGCAGCAGACAGTCACAGCAGTGACGTGGTTATTTTCAGTGTCGTGTGCTGACCAAACTGGGAAGTCCTGAGCTGGACTGGTGTTGCTCTTTGACCAGAGTACTTTTCCAGAGGATGCCGCTTTGAACTGGAACTCTGATAATGCCCTGAATTCTAAGCAGCCCAGGCTGCCCCCACATTAAATTTGAAAGGCTTGGCACCAGGCCTTACAATCCGTCTCTGGGTTTTAAAAATTTCCACGGCGCACTGTTTCCAGACTGGTAGAAAGAACTCTTAGTAAATATTTTATTTTGAAATATGCAATTGCAAGAAAATATCCTTTTATTTTACAGAAATAATATGGGGACACTATTATATGTTTCGTTTTTACATTTGCACTGTTGATGATAAAAACTGAATTATGTCAGGGCCAACTCTGGCAAACAGGATAGTCTTACTACTAGAGTGTTTTATATTAGTTGGGACAGTTTACTAGATCAGTGTTATTGATATGGTTTCTATTTTGTTTCAGGTTGAGTTACATGTTACAGCAAGGTCAGGCAAAAAAGTATGCAGGTATGCATCTCCATAGAGGTCTAAATAATGACAAGAATCTGTAACCTTTACAAAAGCTGCAATGCAGTACTTTCACTAAAAGTAATGTTAAACTCCATTAGAGAGGTTACTTGCAGTTTCAGTCATCCAGGAAACTCCTGTGTTTGACATCCTGTAAGCTCTCCTGTGTGTTTGCGTATATGTGATGATGACCTTAGGTAAGATCTATTCACTGAGTGGGAAATGACCTCAGCAAATAACACAGCTCATGGTGCAATGAGCTTGACTTGATTGTTCATATCACTGTAGAGATTTTTACATTGCGCAAAGACTGATTGTGAAATACACAATACAGTTTAAAGCAATAGCCCAGTTTATTCAGTTCAATTATGCTTTTAATGAAAACATTAAGGCTGCTATAATCTGTATTTTTACAGGAACAATGCATCAAAGGCAAAGTTGAAAGATGTAACTTGATTCAAAGTGAATTCCAGCTTTGCTGCTTCAGTTCATTGTCATTGGTCTTTTGTGATAGCAGGCAGCAACTACAGTTCCTGCTCCATAACAGAGAAATGTAGCTGGAGACTAGCTGGTGAGCACAGCATAGCATTTAGCAGGGAATGTAGCTGTGTTGTTCAAGTATTTGGAGGTTTTGTTGATGAGTGCAGAAAAGGTGGAGTTGATGTACCGTTGTGGTGAAAGCAGAGCCAAGTGTTAAGCAAAGCTGTTGATATACTGGTTTTTGCTTTCATGTATGACCATCAACTGTGTGTAGTGATTGAAAGAACAGGATCAGAAATACAAGTGGCAGAAATTATTTTCCTCTAAAGGCTGTCTGGGCTCAGTCTTAGAGATCAGTGAGTTCAGTTATTTTGTCAGAGCTCAGAGTAGAGCCACTGTTCCTCCAAACATCAAAGTAAAAAGGAAAAGAGCACCCCGAAGTGTTCTGATTAGCATCCCTCCTGGACACCTCCTAGCTCAGGTGTTCTACCCCAGACACACACACTGTGCCTCTTGACTGGCTTGGGATCACCTAGCCAGAACAGCTTGAGGAGGTGCATAGGGAGAAGGGAAATTTTAAGAAATCACACTCTTCTCTTTTTTAAACTACTTTAAAGCTGCAGTTTAGCATTTGCCATCATCCATGTCATGGTAAACAAATTCTTCTGTAACCATTCTCAGTGATGCTTGAAAGTAAGACAAGTGAATTAAATTGTCTTTAATGAAGTGAATTCTGTATCAAACACTATGTGAAAATGGGTTTGTGAATGATCCCAGATGTGAAATTAAGATAATCTCCTGGAATGATAGGATCTGCCTGATGCTAACTTTAAATCCTTTCATCTACTTTGTTGAGAATACTGCAGGTTAATGGGCACATGAGCAAACAGTAATTTGAGAGTGCCTATCCTGTGCACTGTGTGGGCATCCATTCAACTACATGGGTGTGGTAGGCTGAAGAATCACAGCACTGCAATCATGAAATCAGATACACACACACACTGACTATCTGCCATCTTTTCAACCTTTCTGCTGTCACAGCGTGCTCAAATTCAGCCTGTTTCTGCTCTGCCTACATAGGCCACACCCTGAAATCCTGGCACACAGGGACAGATATAAACATGTGCACATACAGCATGTTCACTTCCCTCTTTCAGAATCCTCAGCTCAGCTTGATAATGACACATGTTTGCAGCTGTGACAGGTTAACTGCAAATAGCTCTTCAGCTGCTGCTACTGCTCCCCATGGAGACACAGTTAGTCATCAGGGGTGCTCGCAGTAGATGTTAGGGTTGACTGTGTGTGTTTGGTATAATTATACTCCCTTTGCAAAAAAATACACTTTACTTTTCAAAAACAATAATTTTGGATGCTCCCAGCATCAAATGCAGGTTTGACAGGTTTGTGAGTGTACACTTTATTCAAAACCTAGTGAGGGTTTAATCATGTTTACTACTGGGTAGCTGTAGCTCAGGAGGTAGAGCAGGTCACTTACTGATCACAAGGTTAGTGGTTTGATCCCTGGCTCCTCCAGTCTGAGTGTGAATGTGTATGAATGTAGTTAGGAAGCAGTCAGTTTAGAGAAAGTGTGTGATTGACTGAATATGGCCAGCACAGGACCACCAGTGTGTCTGCAACTGCCTTTGTACTGGCCCATGTGTGGGCCACATCTGGCAAACCTGGTCTGGACCACCAAAGGGCCGTCATTCTTTGCAGTATGTGGGCATGTGTAAGCACATTCTGTGGGCCAGATCCTGGCCATACCAATTTTGCTGTGTGGGTCAGTAGTCAGTCCCGTGTCTAGCCAGCTTTAAAAAATATTTGTTTTTATGTGTTGATAAGATGGATGTGATCATTTTGTACTAGTATAGTGTTTAGTATAGTGTTAAATCTATGCTCTAACCTGATGTGCATCTTCTCAGAAATGTTGCTACATGTTGTAGTTTTATAGATGCCAACAGCTGTGATAGGCCTGCTTGATAGAAATATTGGTTAACAGAAAGATTAATACCTCTGTAAAAAAAATGCAATAGGCTGAAATAAATGTAGCATGCTCATTATGCTAATATATAATACTCTGCCAGGTTAGACATGCCATTTTTCACATTTTCATAGTGCTGACAATGCATTTACAGATTAATTTGGTACTGATCTTCTCTTCTTCCTGCATCCAAGACATATTACCTCACTGCAGAGCGTTGTAAGCACACCAGCAGATGAGTGTAAATGAAAATAATGAGCTGCAGTCTTAAAAATGTGGTGTCTTGTGTTCCTAAAGTTGCACAGGTACCACTATGCTTGTTTGTGATGTAATGCTTCCCAAAAGAAAGGCTGCATTAGTGACAAAGTACTTCTACTTCATCTGATTGTGATCAAATGTTATTGATTCTTTATTTAGTTACGTTGATTAGTTTCCTGAAATGTGCCTGAATAGAATATCAGTCAAAACAGGATAGTGAGTTAAATTTCTTAAGATGCAAATGCAAAAATATCTTCTTGCAAGTATCACGATAAATAACTTACTTCTACATATTTAATTTTAAGTCGGGGTTGTCAAATTCAATTAACTCAGTGCAGTTTGATGTTTAGCTTAATCCAGATGTATCATTGAATCTATAAAAAAATGTCCCATGCTGGCACCAATCAAACTTGAAAAAATGTATCAAGCAGAATAAATCCTGTGGTTTTTGGCTTGGATTTGGCAGGCTGTTTTTTCTTGGCTGGGTTTTAGGGTGTTTAACCCAGCAGGCATGTTGAAGACCACTTTATTTCTCTCAGACCCACTCTTATAAATGTTTTCCTATTTTGGCTCTTATTCAGCTTCTTTGAGCCCTCAAAGGGTTTACCACACACATTCTAATCTATTCATTTTGGCTAATAACATACAAGCTTTGGGGGATTTACTCAACTTATCTCCTGTTGCAAGGATTCATAAGTAAGCTTTGACACAAAAATAATAGCCTCCAAGTTGTTTTTCTCAACATATTTCCAAAGTATTAAATAGTCTAAAATAAGCTTCGAACATTAAATATTACTGCTGTTTTAGGATAATAAATACTTTTCTTTTTACATAGGAAAAGTTTATTTTAGCAGCATTCGAAGATTCTAATTGTTTGTGCATTCATTTTTTCCTGTGTGTGTCTTTTGTTCAGCTCATTGTAATACATTGTATGTTTAGGATAATAATCATTTTCTCCTGTCTCTGTCTTCCTGCAGACAGACGTAAACGCTTGTTATCTGCGGGCTGCTCGGGCTGGCAACCTTGAGAAAGCGTTGGATTACCTGAAAAATGGGGTTGACATTAATATTTGCAATCAGGTAAGCTTGCTAATAAGACTGCACCATTGTAGAGTTTTTTAAAGTAAAATTTCCATATAAACAACTCAAACCATGTATCCAGTCTTTTTATCGCTGAAACTCCAAACTCAGCTTTAAATTGTAGGAATAGTTCTTCTAGTTATTTATATAATTTGTGAAGCAGGCGCAACCTTAGACTATTGCCATGCCTGCATGGTCACCAATTCAGCCTATGGTTTGTTGTGTTACATTCCCTAAATGCACGACTTACAGGAACTAAACTAAATTAGTTCAAGTATACCAAATGGTTTGGATTCAAAATCACACATAAAGAGTTTATATGTTGAATGTTAGTCTCAATAGAGACCAGATTTGCAGGGGAAAAAGCAAAACAATAAAGATTATTTTAATTTAATCTCCATTCCTCTTCCTCTCTTTTCTTTCTCTCCAGAATGGCCTCAATGCTCTCCATCTGGCTTCGAAGGAGGGCCATGTGGAAGTGGTGGCTGAGCTCATCAAACAGGGTGCCAATGTGGATGCTGCTACTAAGGTGTGTGCCACCCAGGAGTCGCATAAACATACAATCACTCACACAGGCACACTGTGTATGCATGAATTCACAGACACACACACACGCAAAGTTTGCTGAGTCTGCACCTTCCCAAAGTCACATTGATTAAGCAGCAGGAGAGGAGATGAATGGCTGCATGTGAGTAGAGAGGTCAAGTACTGATTTAGTATAAGTCCTGTCACGGACATTCCGGTATTTCACCACATAGGGCTTGTTGGTCTGGTAGTGTATGTAAAGTGTTTGACAGTGAAATGCTCCACTGCATTAAATTTATCCATTAGAAGAAAGGCGATTAAATTCACGATGATTGGATTTTCTGCCATGATGCTGACATCACCACACTAAACTAGGTTAGTGGGAGTAATTAGGTAATAACTCACAATTCTTACAGATGTTTCCCAGCACTGAAGCAGTCTGCTTACAACAATGTTTTTAAAAATACTAATACAGGGTCGTGGTATTAACACCAGAGACTTGCAGCTGATGCTATTTGTGCCCATGTGCCATGCACTATTAGTTTACTTTGTCTGCTTTTTCATTATATTGTTCAAGATAGTTGATGGAGTCCCTCAAACCCTTCTGTAACACATCTGTGCGCATGAAAACTCCAAAATACTGGGTATAAATGTGTAAGCATTTGGTTAGGCTTGATAGTGACTTATTAATACTATCTGAGCATGCTGGAAGTGAGTGAAAAGGCAGATGTAAAAACAGCTCAACAATTAATAAACAAAATTGCAAAAAGCAGCTTAACAGGTGTAACAAGCAAACTGAAGTTGAGGTACCCTGCTACACCAGCTGACAATGTGATCCGATCAGCTAAAACTCTTTAGCAGTTTAAGTAATTTTAGCCTATGAGCAGTTACTGTTGCCCCTGCGAGCTGCTGTGCAACCCCTCTCCACCTGAGCTTCCCCTTTTCATGCTAGTTTTTCATACCTTTATAGAAAAGGCAGATCTGATATTAAAACATAATAGTGCAGATTTGTAGACAGTCTCTCCAGTAAGAACTTCACAGTGCTGCAAGTAGTTATTCACATAAAACACGATAGGCATGGTTACAGAAACCTAACTTGGTTACTCACATGGGAATTTTGTGTGACTATTCTGTTCTAATCTTTGAAAAGTCAACTTTCTAACTAGAATATCTGTCAGAAATGCTTCCAGAAGGTCAGATACCTTAGGAAACTCCATTATCTGTAACATACAAAAGCTGATAATCCATTATTGTCCAGCTGCATATACAGGTGACATTTAATTGCACAGGGCAGAAAAAACACAAGAACAAGAGAAGAAAAGAGAGGCCTTTGTAGCCCTGCAGGTGTGAGCATTGTAATATATCAATAGTTCTCTGGGACTGTAACCTGAATCCTTCCAGAAGAAGACAAATTCTGGTTTTAATATGTGCTTATATAGTAATTATGCAAGTTTTTAAAGTGTGGCTGTAATGGCAGCCCTTGTAAGTGTTTTATGTGCGACATAAGTGAGCCAAGGAAAGAATACACTACTGTACATTTCATTCAGTCACAATTTATGTTATGCTGTGATGGGGGAAGCACTTCTATTCATATTTAGCTTGAATAGCAAACTAAAACTACAACATTAACAAAAACAACTATGTCAAGGAATGCTACAAAACTAGTCAGAAAATGTCCAATAACAGGTTTTCTCTGAACAGACATGTTACAAAAGCAGTTTAAAGGTGTCTGATGTGTATCCCTCACTCATACAATGGCTCCCAAATGAGCCATGAAAACTTCAAGAATCCCAAATTAATGTCAGAATCAAACCGTTGTATCTTGTTCTAAACTAGATTCAGCAGCAGTAGGAAGGAGAGGCGAAGCATGTGAGGAACGAAGCGAGGTGTATGTGCAGAGGGTTTAGTGGCAGTAAGAATGACAGCATGGCGACAGCTACTGCTTGCTATGGCTCACACACATATAACAGGTGCATCCATTAGAGCTGCGTATGAGTAATGCACATATCAGACTAGCTCTGCTAGTCTTTTCAGTATGTAGTAGTTTTCTTCTTTGTATTTCCATTTTTTTTCTCTTTCTGTGACTCTTGAACGTTTATCTTCCCGTTGCACAGTCTGTATCTGTTATTCAAGTTGAACCAGTGTTCAGAAGTAATGCTATAACCTTAATTTTCACCCTTAACATGTGCATATGTGTTGTTCAGGGTTATGTATATTTAATCTGTATATATCTGTATATGAATATGCTGGGTCTATGGACAAAGGGAAACAGGCAAAGTTTCTTTTGGTTGCACACAGTTAAACACTTGATGTGAAGTGCAAAAGATGCAGTCTTATAATTAGCTAGCTACTGACAACAATTTAGCTGTTTATGTTTTCAAATGAACAGTATCTGACAGTTACCGTAGACTGTGTTAGGGGCCTAACAAGTTATAAATAATGTGGCATCACCAACAACAACAGTCCTATAAAAGGACAGGTAAAGCATTGCTCTAGAAATGCTGTTTATTTTGGTAACAAAGCGCAAGACCAAGTTGACTGGTTATGAAGTATTAGTGCTTGCAAGTTAAGGCTAATAGGCTAACTGCTGGTGTCCTGACTGTTGGGCTAGTGCACTTGACTCAGTCGTGTCATAGTTAGCAGAGCTGGACACATCAGGATGCTCTAGTACTCGATAAGTTAACTACTGTTAAATGCCAAAGTAAACAAAGAATAAAATTCATGCTAGTAAAGTTAGCATCAGTTTCTAGCATCAATCAGCAGACCAGCTAATGGATTCAGATTGTGTGCTCATTTTCATTCAGTGGGCAGCCCTTTAATCTGTGCTCGCCAACAGAACAAAAGACAGTGAAAATGAATGATATTCATGAACAGATATGAACAGATTTTGATTTGTAGACTTATTCAGTTTGTCAGTCTTCTGTTTTTGGGGGAATATGCTCTCTCCAAGCTTTACATTATAAATTATATAAATTATATTACAAGGTGCAACTATTATTTTGTTAGCCTAATTTTATTTATAGTTTTTGAGATTAGCGCTAATCATAGTTTGCATATACACACACAGTCCCAAAGTTATATTAATTGTCCTTTCCTGTGAATTCTAATTTATGATTTACAGACATCACAGACAATGATATCATATTACAGCAAATATTAAGGTTTGATTGAGATAGGACTTTAATAAAAAGTGATATTTTTCACTCAATTTGCAGCAATCAGACACTGAAGCTTGTAAAAGTGCTTTAAAAGCTTCCATAGCATTAAGTCAATCCATGCTGCTTTTAACTCTCCTGCACTCCCCCAGAGAGATATGTGTGCAGTTTGCACTTCTGCTGTAAACAAGCAATATGCAAAACATTTCTCCTGTGTGACTCATAAACATCCACATAGCCCAGGCCTTTACATGCATCCAAAAAGCTAAAAATAATTCTTCCTAAGTTTTCCTAAAATTTTAAATGTTTGTTTTGTTTCTGTTCTTTAGAAAGGAAACACTGCCCTCCACATAGCTTCTCTTGCTGGACAGACAGAGGTGGTGAAGGAGCTTGTCACCCACAGTGCCAACGTCAATGCTCAGTCTCAGGTAAGGCATCCCCTCTCGAAAACACAGACACATGAACTCACAAGGCTGTACGGCGAAATCATCTCTTTTGGAAGACCATGTTTGAATTCGTGCATTCATCCAGAAGAATGTGTACATACAGGGTCCATTTGTGTGTGTGTGTGTGTGTGTGTGTGTGTGTGTGTGTGTATTTGCTTGCTGTGTCAGCAACTCTGCTGTGCAGCTTAGCCCACATTCGATAGTCAGCATGCGCACACACTCACAGTGGACTTGTCACCACAGCAACTATAACGATGTCACTGTGAAGGCTTTGGCTGCAGCTGATGAGAGGAAGAAAATGACATCAGTATTGATGACCTTTAATCTTTAGTGCTGACCTAAACTTCTTTCCATCTCCGATTTTACTTGAAGAGTAGGAGAAGGTCAATTGATTTTAATGCAAATTCTAGTAGTTACCAGTGTACATCACCAATGTCCATCACTGTACCAGATTTATTCATTACAATGCAGTTGCAGTACTTGGGTTAAAAAGTATCTTTAGCTATCTGCACAGTGCCACGTTCTTTTTCCCAGTGTGAACTTCAGCATTTTGTCCTTTCTTTTTCTACTGACACTTGATTCCACAGTAGAATTACAGTAACAGGCAATGTGAAGCTTTAGTTTTTAACCATGCAGTCAAATTTGTGTCATTTAAACACTAAAAGAAAGAGTTAGTTTTGTATGACAGTATGTTTATGTGGGACTGTAGCCTCAGGTTTACGCTGTTAGCTGGTAATTATGAGACAGTGCATTTCAGCACTTCTCATGGAGTAACATGAAAATAATCTAACAAGCAGTGTAACGAAATTGCTCTCTTCAAGGAATAATTAAGTAACAAATAATTTGTAATACGTTACTGTGTTCACGGCGTCTGAGGAGTAAATGTTTAGGATCTCTCCAACAGTAATGGGTGGTGCTTATTCTCTTCTCACATTAAAAGGAGCTTATAAACCAGAGTGTCACTATAGCTTAGTTTTTTGAACAGGCAACCCATATGCTGAAGGCTGCAGGGGCCTTGTTTCAAAAATGACCCAGTCTATTTCCTCCATGTTAATCCCCATTAGTCTCTCTCTACTTTTCTGTCTATGCTTTACTGTCCCTGTCCAATAAAGGATAAAAATGATTGTTCTGAAAAATGCTTTATGGAGACAGGAGGGGGTCTTCTTCTCTTATACTTTCTGGGTCACTAGACACACCGGGGACATATAATTACGATTCAAAAGAATGAAAAAGTGGATTTCGCATAATTTGCCCCCTTTAAATTATGCGTATAACGAGGAAAGCATTTGGTGCAGTGACACTAGAATAACTACAAAGAATGGAAGAGGAGGATGAAGAGGAGTTTTTTTGCATGCTGAAATGGTTTTTGGATGCCTGTGTTGCTATGGAGATATGTTTTCTTATATCTAGTGTGGTAACACACACACACACACACTTGTCAGATTCAGCCCCACACTGACTTTTATCTACACTCTTATTAGGTGTGAGGTATGTGTTGAGGTGACGGTATGTACACTATGATAACGCTGCTAGAATATAACATTTGTGTGGGGTGGTGGAAGTCAGGTAAAAATAATCTCCCTGCTTTCAAGTATGATTGGGTCATCATAGTTTTAGTGTATAATAGCATGTGTGGCAATCAAGTTTTCTGAAAATGAAATTAAGAAATCTTTTATAGAATAAAAACCTGTTCTGCAGTCAATTTCACGCCTGACACATCAAGGTGCTTTATCACATTAATGCAGAAATCCTATAAACCCAATATTGCCAAAAAGCAGTACTGCTTATTGATGTTTCAGCACTGCCCACAATGACCTAATGTAAGCAGAGATATTAACAGGATTAATCACCTTATCACCTGACTCCTTGATATCAGTCTGGCCAACATTTGTTGTGTTTTTATTTTATTAACACTAGTTTTCTTAATCATTTGTATTGTAACTTCATTTAGTTTATTTTGTCAAATGTGTTTTACTGTACAGGTTCTATATCTTTCTTTAGAAAGAAGGTATAGATCTCTACATAATGTCTTTTAGTCCACATGCGGAATTTTATTCATATTTCTCTTTTTTCCGATATACGATAATTTCTTTGGGGTGAGAAATGACAATCACATCCTACCCAAGTCCGTCTTTCTGTAAGGGTCATTATTTTATATAACTGGAATTTAACTGAGACACTATTATTTGGTACTAATAGAAGTAATTTTTTTCTACAAGCACGCAAACACTTTATCAATATATACAAAATAAAGCATGCATCGGTGTCCTTGCGCTGTTTTTGTCTTGGTAAAGTTTCATTAATTACCTCTAATGTTTAAATTCCCTATCCTTGTGACACATAGATCGAGAATGTGTCAGTCTTTAAACATTAACAGCATCATTTCTTCTTTTGTTTCTCTGCAGAATGGCTTCACTCCGCTGTATATGGCAGCGCAGGAGAATCACTTGGATGTGGTGCAGTTCTTATTGGACAATGGCTCCAGCCAGAGCATCGCCACTGAGGTAAAGGCAGTCTCTCATACACATACACAAAACACAAAGACACAACCTAACATGTGTTTGCACATGCTCACAAACCCATAACATCTTCTAACAGCTACCAACCCCCTCTGTAATTACACTGCAACATTATCACCATCGGTTTCTTTGTTTCAAATGTTAGATTAGTGCCTGCACCCGCTAGCTCATTTAGTAGACGACCGGTGTAACATATGAGGTCACTGTTTATTAGGGTTAGAAAAAATAATTATTTTTCAGAGATTAATCTGTTGCCTAGAGGGAGTAAAGAGGCAGAGTGATTAGAGTGAAGGAGGTAGAGACGGGAGCAGCAGCAGCAGCATGTGTTCGTTCAGAGTGACCTTGACTGTCTTCAGCTGCCAGCAGAGGGAGGAACCGGTGACGTTAACAGGAGAAAAAGCATGAGTGGCGAGACCAAATGCTACGCTGTGAGTGTGACACAGCGATCCATCATCTGCAGTAGTAAAGCAGACGGCCGACTGCCACCACTGCAAGACTAAAGTGTGACGATCGTTTTTCATTTTAGTCACATCTTTCTGATGCATAATCATTCTAACTGACACAAGAAAAAACTTTAGAATTTCTTCCAAACAAGTTAATTGTCCTTTCATACAAAATGTAGGGTTAGGCTAAGGTTAGCACCAATGACGATGTAGACCTCAGAGCGTTAACAAGAAGAACTCATTCTGAGTATGAATCATTTAAATACAAGCATCTGTACATTTTAAATTTTGGCTATGTTGTTGGGAATATTAAAGTCTAGATCACACGTGGGCAAAGGAGGGCCAGGAGGTCCCTGAAGTATCTCGATCCAGTCCACCACATGTTCAAAGGAGAATAAAATGAGCATCTAGCGATATATACATATACAGATGCAGTTATAAATTGTAAACTGAAGCAGCGTGCAGAACACATAAAGGTTATACTGTCATGATGTTATTCTATACGTGCTGTCCATTTAGTTTTTGGCTTCTGTACCTTAAATGTTGCATTCAGTCCTAACAGGTCATTTAATTTCTGCTAGTGATGCAGAAACATCTCATAAATATAGTTCTTTTTTCAGCTTTTATTCTGTATAAAACAGCTGTTATTTGAGCAAACATTATTTAAAAAGTTTTTAGATAGGGATTAATACACACGTTGTGCTCTAGTGAAAAATAATGACAGGATAGGAAACAATGAAGCTCCAAAGTGTACAAAGATAAAAAATACCAGGTATCAGATACCCGCACAATGTTGTAAGTGGGATCAATCAGACTAAAATATACTTTAAAGCTTTAGTTTGAAGGTAATTAGAGAGGTGCCTTTTATGTTCTGCTGATGTGTTCTGCAAATGCACATTTGATGCTGCTTTTATCTTATTAGTATTAGTATTAGTGCGGTGTTTACAGAACTGTGTCTGAGACATTTCACTCAGGCCTTCGTGGCACCTCATTTTTCCTCCTCGTCTTTCTTCCTTTTCTCTCCTCCTTATTTCTTTTTCATGCCCTCCATCATTCTTTTGTCTGCCTCCGACTCCTCCTGCTCGCCCTCTTATTCCACCACATCTCACTCTTCCCCTCTTTTCACCCTTTTTGTGACTACTCCAGTGGGGTGAGACCAATGTGAATTATTCATGTGAGGAAATATATCTATGAAGCAACTCCTGCTGTTTAATAATTCATGTTTAAGCATTTAATTAGAGAACAAAGCTTTTATAAGAAATATTTGTCTATATTTGAGCATATTAGAATCATCTTTTTTGCCATCACTTTATAAGGGGCTTTACAAAATCTCTTTATTTTTAGTGTGCAACTTTGCTGATACCCCATCAGAATAACTTGATTTTTTTAATAACTCGCTTTGTATTGTTCAAAAACTGGCTTGTGCTATTTTGGTAAGAAGGAAATTGTGCTCTGTCACTTTCCATTTTTAAGCTTTTAAAGGAAGATCAAAACCCTGTCTTTGCCTTTTTGTTTGCAGCTGCTGATGCTGTTGTTTGAGTCCCAAAGTATTTTTAGGACATTAGACTAGTTTTTTTTCTCTTTTCCTGATTCCTAAATCAGATGAAACGGGAGCTAGTGCTTAGGGATGGATTGTGACCTTTAAAATTCTTACAAAGCCTAAATTTATGCATTTGAATGTGTTTGTGTGCCCAGGGGTATGCGCATGTGTGGGTGTGTTTTGCAAACATGTTTTTGGATCACATTATGAATGTGTGTCAGCCTGTTTATGCACGTGCCTCTGTGTGTGTGTGCGTGTCTGTGCAGGCGAGGGTGTGTTTATTTCTCGCCCTCACTGATTATTTGTGTGAGCGGCGTTGGATCTCTGAGGGAGGAGTTTCGGCTTTAATGTGTGGGTGTCTAGTGATGCAGAGTTGGTTTTATCTAGACAGTTGGTGTCCTGTATAAACATACAAGTGTGCACACAGACACACATAAACACACAAAGACACACATACGTGCAGAGTATATTGTTTTCCTTGCAAGGAATCTTTCCTTTGATGAGTCATAGACGCTCTCCTAGTAGCATCTTACGTTTATCTTACTGCCTGCGTGAGTCAGTGTCTACATATAGTGTGTGTGTGTGTGTGTGTGTGTGTGTGTGTGTGTGTGTGTGTGTGTGTGTGTGTGTGTGTGTGTGTGTGTGTGTGTGCGTGCGTGTGTGTTTGTGGGCAGTATGCAATCTCATCTTGTCTGCATCCTAGTATGTGTCCATTCGCAGCTTAATTTCCTTTCCGTTTGTTCTTAAGTGAGACACTGAACTTACTAAAGCACTTACAGTATCTAAAACTAAAATGCCTAAATTGCTGAATGGTTATGTGTAGGTCTGTGCGATATGACCAAAATCTCATATCCCGATATAAGAATTCTATCGTCCCGATAACGATATAAATCACAAAAATGTAACATTTTCTGTAAATTCTGTGAATCTCGGGCAGCTCGACTTGCAGGAAGTGTTTCCAGCTGCGTGTCCTTTACCCGGAGTCGAGTGTTTTAACCGATGCATGAAACGATACATTTTTAGACATAAGTTGTAACGGCCGCCGTTTTCTTTGTATTTATTACACGGCGTGCTGCGGGGAAAAGCCTGTTCTAACGTTTGAGTCTAAGGTCTATTTTTTAGCACCTGGCGGCTCTTTTTTACTTCTCATCCGTAAATAATCTGCTCTTTCACGTTATTCAGTTTATTTTGAAAAGTCTCAACAGGATCGTGAGCTTTATTGTGAAAGGTTTATGTGGAACATAAACAAGCAGACACGCGATGGTGTTACCGTCGTTGTTGCTAACCAAAACGCATAAAAACAGGCGCTTGTCCATCCCTAATGTGGTTATATTAAATATAAGAGAAAGAGAGAACTTTACGAAATTAATATAGCCACTACAGTGACCATCAAAACAATGAAAAATATTGCCGTAAACAGTTTATTTTGCGACACCACGAAACCAACGATAGCGTAAAATGAAACGATAGATGTTTTTATATCGTCATCCGATATATATCGTTATATCGAACAGCCCTAGTTATGTTATTGCCCTTTACTTGTTCAGCGCCTGTATGTAAATTTGATCATAGGGACTTAAATATTGTTGAATTATAAAGGTGACTGCCAGTGTCTCAGTGTCAACTAGTGTCTTGAGTTTAACCATAAAGCAGCCAAGCTATTTTACAGTAACAGTTTTATGATAACCTCATATTTTATACATAACTTAACCCTGGAGAACCCATGGGGTCAGAGCCGACCCTATTGGTTTACTAGGGAAACCATGGGGTCAAATTTGACCGCATGGGTTCTCCAGGGTTAATCTACCGTAAGACGTAATAATTATCCACGACACACAAGAATCGCTGTTCCTAGAAGATTGCTCAGAATTTAGTGAAACTTGCGCACAGTGGTCATATAAGGGGTTCAAATTCACTCAGAATCACATTTTCTTCTACATTAAAGTTCAGTTTAATTCAATTCACTTTTATCTATATAGCACCAAATCACAACAACAGCCACCTGAAGACGCTTAATATTGTAAGGTAAAAGCCCTACAATAATACAGAGAAACCGCAACAGTCAGACGATCCCCTGTGACAAAGCACTTTAGCAACAGTGGGAAGGAAAAACTCCCTTTTAAGAGGAAGAAACCTCTAGCAGAACCAGGCTCAGGGAGGGGCAGCCATCTGTGGCAGATGATTGTCATTGACATTCTGGTTTAAAATAGTTGTGTTTATGTTTGTCAGACAAACATGTTTATGCGAGAAAGGAGTTAACCTGAAAGATCTCCTTCACATGAACTGTTTTTATTGTCAGTTTGGGTGTTAACCATCTGCCTTTAAGGCTTGCTAGCTACGCAGCATTCTGTTAGCCACTGTTCACTGCAACTCTGACTCTAACATGCATAACATGCATCTTTCTCAGCCCTACTACAGTTAGTATCTTTCCTAATTTAGCTCTCAACAAGTTCCTAAGGAGTTCTGTTTTCTATGACAATGTCAGGCATTTTACTCATGGGGGCACCAACACAAAAACACCACCCACAGAAGATTATAGTTTTCGGTTTTTAATCATGCCAGCTGCCGACTGAATGGATGAATAGTTTGATAGCTGCCGAAATGTTTTAAATATAGAGCGCAATCTGTGAGTGCCAACTTAAGAATCTGTCATTTTATGCTTCTTCCGTGTTGGACGTCAGTAGACAGGCATCAGATTTAATGTGTGTAATCTGAAATTATGAACTTGAAGTGAAAATGTGTAATTGAATTCACTGAGAGTATTAGTCACATTCACAGCAGCAAGAAAATAAAAGTTCAGGCTCTGAGAGAACAAAGGAGACTTGATTAAGTCTCTCATTGTCTTATAAAAGCGACGTGCCTGAATCACGAACAGCTGTCACTTTACCAGCTAGAAGCAGCTACAAACGTATCATATGCCATCTCTGAAAGTGTGACTGTCAGCTGACATCAAGAAGAAAAGAGTGTCCGTGATTATTAAGATGACATTTTAGGATTCTTAGCTCTGATTAAGGTTGTGTTGAAACCTCCAAAAGGAGATACAAGCACACGCCTCTTCTTGCCCCATACTTACAGATGGCGTCCAAACTGCAGTGCTTCGGATGAGAAAAGAATACTAACGTGACTCTGGAGGCACACTGGCCCTGTGTCCCTCTCATCTGCTTTATAAGCCGACAGCCCTTCTGATTTATATCATGCAATTTTACAGAGGATGGCCAGGCTGTAAGGACAGCAGGCAGACACCTCAAGGGAGTTTGATTCGATTTTTTTGGCTGATGATTTAAAGCACCAGCAGCCAAAAGAAGTCATGTATAAAACATGTTTAATTCCCACTGCAGGACTTTAAATCACATCAGGTGAGCTTTGGAAAATGTGACCTGGTGTGCTTAAATACTTTATATCTTTATATGTAGGTTTACCCACCACTTTTTTCCAGACTTAAATATGTTATTATATATAAGGCTGATATTTTTGCTGATTTTCATGGACTTTACAACTTTTAATAGAAAGAAAATGAAAGTAGAAGCAGCTGGTGGTCAACACATTTTTGCTTTACATGCAAAATATTCCCAGTTTGATTCCGGGTGGAGACACAAATCCAGTGTCAGGGGTTTCACAAGTCAGTTTAATCCTAGTGATGGTCCCAAGCTCAGATAAAGGGGAGGATTCCTTCAGGAAAGGTATTTAGTAAAAAAAAAAAATCTGTGCCGAATCAAATATGCAGAGCCGTCTGCTGTGGTGATCTATTGGGAAATAAGAGAGCAGTTAAAATGACTTCGTAGTAGTGTAAGCAGCAGTTCCTGAACTCAGATGAGTTTCTTGAAAGTTCTTCTAAAGATAGTCATGTTTAAGACATTTGCTCTTTTCTACCAATTTTACCATTGTTATTATTTTATTATTATTATTATGATGCTTCCGATTTGGCCCAAATACCTGAAAAACTATTGACATTCACCTTCAGGCTTAGTTATAATTTCTAGTGCAATAGCAAGTGTTAGCTTGCTAAGCTAAGAGGTTTTACGTAATAAAATATGTGCATTACATTAGCATGTATTCACTGCCATTATACCGTATGTTTGCATGCTGTTGTTAAAGAGTGTCATACTTTGGGAAAACACATTTATATCTTACAGTTGAATTTTTCTGGTTTGCAGGATGGTTTCACTCCGCTGGCGGTTGCACTGCAGCAAGGCCATGACCAGGTAGTTTCCCTTTTGCTGGAAAATGACACCAAGGGGAAGGTCCGCCTCCCAGCGTTGCACATCGCTGCACGTAAAGATGACACCAAGGCTGCCGCCCTCCTCCTCCAGAACGACCACAATGCTGATGTGGAGTCTAAGGTATGAGCTATGAGCTGGACTACACTTCTCACAATGACCTGCTGTTTTGTTGTGTCTGAGATCTGGTCTTACTCATTCATAGTCCCATGACACCTTTCATGTATTATGGGTGCGATTCCTGTTAGTCTTTCTGTACGAAGGTACCTGCCAGGGTTAGCGGTGGTTAGATAACTGCTGACCGTAGCATACAAACATCAAGGTGGGCTACATCTTCTCACTTTACTTCAGTCATGAGAGGGAATAAGGATATTTCCAAACTATTACACCTATTTCTTTTTTTCCAACCATGTCTAAAGACTTTATTTCCGTTGGTGATGTAGAAAACAGAACTATTTGTCTTTTAAAAATCCCATTTTCTGTTTCCTTTACTTTCGGTCTGAGATTTAGTGACTGAAGTCTCACAAAACAATAAACTGTCCATATATCAAACTACATTTAATATAATGTACATAATTCAATTATTTCTGTATATTAATGACAAAAACTCCAATCTCAAAACCAGTGATATAACTGAAATGTAATGTAATGGGATAAACCCCCAAAACATCAAAAATATTTACAAGTAACATAGGTTAAAATGTCATTTGTACTTTATTTGCATGGAACCGACCGTCAATCACATATTACATATCATAGGATAGGGCAGAAAAGAGATTGTCTTTGCTAAAGACTAAGATGCTTTTAAAAATCTATATGAAAACTAAGAATAGTCTACTAACAACACAATCGTTCAAGACTTCCATTAATATGGAATACATTTTGAATTATGTGATTCTCTGGATTAATTAAGGGTACACCTTAAGCTGTGGCCTTGACTACCCTCCCCCCAATACACCTGTATACTTGTGGTGTGTGTGTATAATCCCCACAGGGTATCATTGGGCTATGAATATTTATAAGTTCCTTCTGTTGTTCTGTGTTGATAGTTCTATTAGTCATTTAAGTCCCAGACAAGTTTTCTGTGGGACAAAAATTGAGCAAGTGTTCATATTTTGGATTTTTAGAGGCACTCAGGGCAAGAAACAATATCATCAAAAACAACATTACAGCTACATTTACCCCAAGGACCATTCTCATTGTAGAATAAATACACACTGTAAGGGAGAGTTGCAGTCCATTCCCCAGTTTTGTGTACTTCTATGTGACTGCTTTTTGGTTCTTTTCGTTGTTTACAGCCACATTGTCACATACCCATCCTACAGCTTGATGCAACCATGATGTCGGTGTTGCAGTTGTTCTTGTTGTGGTGCACTAACCACCTCATTCTCTCCTCCTCCTTTTGTTCCTCCCTCTACTTGTTCCTTTTTCTTACAAATCCCCCCTTTTCCCTTCTAGATGATGGTGAATAGAACAACAGAGGTACATCTTCTCTTCTCTTCTCTTCTCTTCTCTTCTCTTCTCTTCTCTTCTCTTCTCTTCTCTTCTCTTCTCTTCTCTTCTCTTCTCTTCTCTCCTCTTCTCTTCTCTTCTCTCCTCTTCTCTTCATTGTTCACTCATGGTCACCATTGCAAAGCCTTCTGTCTGCTAGCATGAGCACTAGCACTAAATGCTGGCATGAAAGCTTTTGCTGCTGAACCCATGTGCCCATTTTTTTAAGCCTGCATGGCATTTTGACTTTTTTATTTCTGTGTACGCAGTTGCTCGCTGCTATAGTTTATAGCATTGTAAATTCAGCAGCGCAGTGCCTCTGGAGGATTCACAGCGTTTCACTTGCTCCTCATTTTGTCATGTTACAGCCTTATTCCAAAATGAATTAAATCCATTATTCACCTCAAAAATCTACATGCAATAGCCCATGATGACAAAATGAAAAAAACCTTCCTTGAAAATCTTAAAAAATTTATTAAAAGTAAAAAGCTGTCTATATAACATCCCATAGTTGACAGTGCATGTCTGAGCGCAAACCAGGCCATAAATTCCAAGAAATTGCCTCCGAGACAGGATTGTATTGTGACACAGTTCTTGAGAAGGGTACAGAAAAACTTCTGCAGCATTGCAATTACAGTCCAAAGTCTTTTTCAGTATGATGCTGCTGTACAATCTTGGCTGTTTTGGGGCAATTTCTCTCATCCTTCTCTGCAGAACCTCCCAAGCCCCATCAGGTTTGATGGGGGGCGTCGATGTATAGCTGTTTTCAGATCTCTCCAGAGACGTTAGTGTGGTTTCAAGTCTGAGCTCTGACTTGGCCACTCACAGACATTCACAGAGTGCTCGCAAAGGCACTACTTTGTGTTCCTGGCTGTGTGCTTGCAGCCGTTGTACTGTTGAAAGATGAAGCAGGTTATCGTCAAGGATGTCCCTGTACATTTCTGCATTCATCTTTCCAATTGACCCTGACTAGCCTCACAGTTACTGCTGCTGAAAACATTCCCATAGCATGATGCTGCCACCACCATGTTTCACTGTAGGAATGGTATTGGCCAGGTGATGAGTGGTGCCTGGTTTCTTCCAGACATGATGCTTGGCATGCAGATCAAAGAGTTTGTGGTTTCACCAGACCAGAGAATTTTCATTTCTCATGGTCTAAGAGTCTTTCAGATGCCTTTTGGCAAACTCCAGTCCTGTGCCTTTTACTGTGGCGTGCCTTCCATCTGGCAACTCTACCATACGGGCTTGATTAGTGGAGTGCTTCAGAAACCTTTTTCATTAACGGATGTTGGAGGTCACTGTGCTCATTAGAATCTTTAATGCTGCAGACTTTTTCTGTACCCTTCCGCAGATCTGTACCACAGTACAATCCTGTGTCGTCGGCCTACAGACAGTTTCTTGGACTTTATAGCTTGGTTTGTGCTCTGACATGCACTGTTAACTATGCAACCTTATATAGGCAGTTTTTAACTTTTAATAAATTTGCAACAATTTGAAACAAGCCTTTTTCACTTTGTCATTATGGGGTATTTTGTAGAATTTTGAGGGGAAAATGAACATATTCATATTCCATTTTGGAATAAGGCTGTAATGTGACAAAATGTGGAACCAGTGAAGTGCTGCATATACTTTCCAGATGCACTGCATAATGTATTTCTACACTAGGGTAATACCATCAGTATATCATCACAGTCATATTACACATAGCACTTTGCAGAAAAATAATACCTACTTGATTTTAACTTAATGTAAATAAATGTATTTTATTTTTGTTTCATGGTTTATATAAGTGCAGTCCAAGATACATTCAACGTCTTCCAGTTCCAGTACAATACCAGTGTATAGCCTCCTGTTGTCCAAAGTTCCAGCTTTTTGAGTCCGAACCAGCCAATATCTGATATAAATATCTATAAGTTTATAGTCCCTGCATCTAAAATGATATCTGGTTTTAGATTACTGTGTAAAATGTTCTTGGGAACATCTACACCATGTGTCCAAATTATTATTACATACATTTAACCTATATTTGTAAAAGTGTAATGCAAAATGCCTCAAATTTTTTGCCCAGTCTCACAAGGTTAAAGGATCCTCAAAAAATTCCTAGATGAAAAATTCCAGATGTGGATTCAAAAGTAAAATTTTTCGAAGTTGTGCCAAGGTATGGTGGCTTTGAAAGGTCAAACGCACTTCAACCGAAGGAAACAGTAGAGACTAGAAATAGGCTCCAAAAGTGCACAAATCACAACAGGAGTTGAATAAAACACAATGAAAGTTGAATTATTATAACAGGAAAAAACTAAAACCTTAAAACAATCCTGAAGAGTTTCTGAGGAGACACTAATGTGACAGAACAGCTTCATAACAAACTAACAGTAAATAGAATAGGGAACGTGCATTATATGAATTATGCAATTAAAGTACACATTAGCTAGCATCTTTTTCGTCCTCACAACACAGATGAATCCTCCACTTCTTTTAAGCGTCTCCCAGTGCAATCCTTATTGTGTTTCGGTTTCCTTTATTTCAGGAGCTGTTCTGTCACGTTAATGTCTCCCCCAAAAATATTTCTGTTGTGTTTTTTCTGTATTTTTCCTACTTCTATTCTGTTTTTATTCAACTTCCATTGTGTTTTGTGTTGTTTTACTGCAAATCTGCCCAAAACTTTTGGAGTAATGCTGAAAACAAAGAGACAAACCAAACCATTACTAAAATGTCTTTGGTGGAGTTAATTGAGCTTCTATCAGTGAAATCCAGCAGGGTACCAACACAGGATTAGGGGGGAAAAAAGAGCTCAGCAGAGGCATCAAGGTGTAAGATTTGAGTTTGCATAACTTAAAAAAAGAACTTTATCTTTACCATAAATCCAGAGTTTATGGGACGCATGAAATCATCGTGGTCATCAGGAAGATAAACTGCTACAGCACAGCCTAATTTTTATTCAAATTAAATAAAATCAACAAAGAAAATTCTTTTGTTGATGTGATTTTTCTCATGCAAAAAGTAGCAGTAGGCAGTTCATGTGAATACTGCTGTGTTCGCATACTCTTCATCTTGACTTCATTACTGGGTACATTCTCATTTATTCTAAAATATGATGTTTAGAATTACAATGTAAAGTTTTAAATGTAACTACAATTTATGTAATATTTTTTATTCATTTTCTTGTCAAGAGTAAGATATTTTGCAATAACTGGGGAGCTAATGACAAGCTTCAGTTGACTTCAGCTTATCATACTGTAGCTTAAGGATTACAGATGGGGAAAATAGCTAGTTTGAGTGGTTTTGTTCATACAAAGAATTGTGATTTTACAGAAGTGAATGCCCTGAACCCTTACATGCTTGTAACATGTAACTGTATCCAGCAGTAATGGGCATTGGTTTATCAGACCATTGCACCCAGCTGACATGTGAAATGACGTGTTGGAAACCACATCAGTTAGCAAAGCAAAAACTCAAAAAGAACTTTGAAATTAAAAAAAAGCATTAGCTAGTCTTGTTGTCTTTTTAGAGTTGTATTTATGTGTGTTGTGTAATATCCTTGTGTTGTTGACATGTCTTTCTCCCTTCACAGTAGCATCTCTCTGTACTGTGATCCCACTTGAGTTACAATATTTTTATTTGTTATTTGATATAGAAACATAAATTTTTTGGCATGCACTGCTTGTTGCTGCAACAAATAATTTGGGGGAAAATAAGCTAAGAATGATCAAACTAAATGAATGATTTCTTTGTTTTTTTTAAGCCGTTCATGTTCAGTGAGCCGGTAACTTAAAAGTCTTCAAGAAATGGCAATAGTTTAGGCTTTTCAGTCACTGTTTCTTAAAAGCAGTCTTACAAACTCAACTAAAATAGATGCATGCTCACCTGCATGCTGCTTCCTGTCAGATAAAAGCATATAGCAAGGAGTTTTTTTTTTAGGAATGAAAGCAAAAGCTTAATGAGACACTAAGTATTTGCATTTGTTTTTTAATCTGCATGCTTGTTTTATTTGGTAGGTTCTTATTTTTGTTTGTATTGTGTCAGACATTGTTAAATGCTATATACTTACCACAATAATTTCGCAAAAAAGTTGAAATATGCAGTCAGTGGCCACTTTATTAGGTACATCTGCAAACCTTAATATAAACATACATGTTAGCATTCTCTTTTGATCGACATTGTCAGTCAGGTGGAAACAGAGATGTTACTGAGGTGGCAATTTGCATTGGACAAATTTATATTTGAATTTCAATCTGTCCAATAGAAAACCACCATTAAGCAAACAGTTAAATTAATGCCAATTGCCTGTCATAAGAATAATTGGTAGTGCTGTTGGACTTTATCAGCTTGCCTAATAAAGTGGCTAGGGAGTTTGTGTTTCTTATGAAAGTCCACTCCTTTTATGCTGAAATTTTCAAAGCATGTCTGACTCCTGCTCAGCTCTGGTCTGCTGTGCTCTGTTAGTCTGCTTTTAGCAAGATGCTCTTACATGTAATGTCCAATCATGCTTTGCTTATGGCTCATTATTAGACAGTTGCTACTTCTTTTTCCTTCCTCTTTAATTGTTTCTCTTCCTGTGTGTCTTGTTTCTCTCGTCTCTCTCAGAGCGGGTTCACTCCTCTGCATATTGCGGCTCACTACGGCAACATCAACGTAGCAACACTGCTGCTTAACAGAGGGGCAGCTGTGGACTTCAAGGCGAGGGTAGGTCCTTCACTTCAAAGGCGACAAGCGCGCGTGCACACACACACACACACACACACACACTCACACTCATATCTACATGCAGAGTGCTGCTGCAAACCTTCATACCAAAACTTTTACTTTATGCAGGGAAGGATGTGCAGGAATTTTTGCTTGCCTGTGTATATAATTCCACAGCTGTACTTGTCACTCTCCTGGAGGAAACATGCACATGCAGTCCACGTTCTATCTGATCCCACAGACTGTAGGAATGGATGCAGCAGTTATGGATTTTGATAGCTGGTGGTTTGTGAGTGTGTAAGTGTTAGACCAAATAAGCACTTACCATGTGGAAACAACCTAAAACACACGTCTCATACCATAATTTACTCAGGAAAGTGGCCTCTTTTCTAATTTTCTCACCCAATGTGCCATTTATTTGATTTATTCATAAATGTTACAGTTATGCTTCCCTAAATATATGTTAAAAGTGGGCACATTCATGAGCAAATGAATCTATAACAGAATCCACTCAAACATTATCTTCTGCTTATCTGAAGTCGGGTTGCAGTGTCAGCAGGCTAAGCTGGGTTTTTCAGACTTTCCAATTCCTACAGGGAGATCCAAAGGCATTCCTAGACATGATGAGATAAATAATCTCCAGTATGATCTGGGTCTGTCCCAGGGTCTCCTCCAAGTTGGGCATCCCAGAAAACCCAGAAGGGAAGCTCCCAGTCGATTTCTGAATCACCTCAGTTGGCTTCTTTCCACATGAAGGATCAGTGGCTTTACTCTGAGCTCCTCTATGTCTGCAGCTGAGCCCACCCTTTTATATTTGCACCCTTATTTTTTTGCTAACTATGCACATTTCATCACCATAGGTGAGAAGTTGGGCAACACGAGCATTAATCCACATGTACACCACATGCTCCACCTTCCCATCACTCATGAACAGATTACAAAACATGAATAGAAGTTGTTTCTTTTCCATGTCTATAATGTCAGTCAAGTAACTTCTAATGTTCCAAGTTAGGATTAAAGGTGTTTGTCTTTTGATGTGTTTTGTCCAGATTCAATAAATGCATCACTTTACTCAAAGCAGAGAATAGTCATGCCGGCCTCTCTGATTCCTTTGTGCCACAAAGAGCTTTATTTTTTTCCCCAAGAACCATTAAAAACACACCATTGAGCCACACCCTCACACTCAACCCTCACTGCAACCATGCACAGTAGGGGTGGGCCAGTAATTACATTTAAATTGTGATTTTTCTGCTAACAATATGAAAACAAGATATTGAGCTAAAGCAGTGAATGTGCCGCATTCTGTTTTATCAGGATGTTCTCTCTTCATCGTGTTTTTTGAATGCGGGATGTTCCTTTCCTCTACCGCACTTGCATTTATTGTTTCTGAAACGCCCAAATTCATGCTCTGAATGTCAAATTAGGTTCAGTTCATCTTTATTTTGTTCATTATTTCTATTTAATTATGTTTAAAATTAAGGAAATCTGCTGAGAGATATTTGTTAGAATCTTCAAATGTTGCATGATGTTTTCAAAGCCAAGGAATCATTTTAATAATCACATTCAAAGCCTGGACCAGGTTTAGTACTTTACATATCATCTCTCTCTCCCACACACACACACGATTTTGCCTCTCTCACTACTGAAAATGTAGAACCCTGGCATATTTATTTACTCTTACATGAGTAACATTTGGATGAAACTCCAGTTACTCAACCTTAAAATAAATATTCAGTGGATGATGACTCTGGCAGTAAGGGCCTGTTCAAACACCGGATATAAGAAGGCTGAAATGTGTTGATGCTGAGAAAAGTCTAGATTAAAGCTAACATTTGCTTTTAAATAACTGTGAAAACTGTGTTCTTTGGTGGCAAAATATCAAACACATACTGGAAATACACACAATCTCTGGTGAACACATAGAGATATTAGAAGTCTCTGGCATTTTTAGAACAGAACCTCAAAGCTAAGGTCGCTCTGGCTGGAATGATCACTGTCCTCTAGAGGGGGGTATTTAGCCATTTCCCTCTGGCACTGTCAAATAGAGCCAATTTTCCCTAAAAGTGACGTATTAGCAGTGGTACTCCTTCTCTTTTCCTGAAATAAATGTTGATTTTTCTTTTCTCTTCGTCTGAATAGCTAAACAATGCATCTCTGTTTCCTGCAGAACGACATAACACCGCTGCACGTAGCATCCAAACGTGGGAACAGCAACATGGTGCGACTGCTGCTGGAGAGAGGGGCCAAGATAGATGCACGCACCAAGGTACAATCACATGCGCACAATGTTATTTGATGCAGTGTTCAGTTTAGATTTAAATATTGATATTTAAACGTGTATTCGTGTATTTAATGCTCATAGACGTTCAATATTTCAATATAATTTAGAAGTGCTTTACATCAAACTAACATAACTCCCGATAAAGTAAACATACAACCATACGTAGGCTGTTTACACAGGGTGGTATGTGAAATGAATATAATGGAAGGGTAAAAAACATTAATTAAAAATGAGGATAAAATCCATAATCACTAGGTGTAGGGTGCTTTACATTTGTCCATCATATAATTTTTTAGCTGAGAGATTTCCAAAAACCCTAAAATTATTATTATCTAATCCCACCCACAGCTGTGCGAGGATTAAGCATCACCTGCGGTGTCATGTCAAATCTTGTCTGTTGCTCAACGAGCTTGTTGATGATGGTATGAAGTTCACGGCTGAGCAGCAGGTGTTTGTTTTCACAGGACGGTCTAACTCCTCTTCACTGTGGCGCCAGAAGTGGCCATGAGCAAGTAGTGGAGATGCTGCTGAACAGAGGAGCTCCAATACTGTCAAAGACCAAGGTTTTTAAGAACAAGCCAACAAAATCACATTAGCAAACTGCATCCGTATTAACTTCACATCGCTGAACATCTTTCTCCTCCTTTTCCTTCCAGAACGGTCTGTCTCCTCTTCACATGGCGACGCAAGGCGACCACCTCAACTGTGTTCAGCTGCTGCTGCACCACGACGCGCCCGTGGATGACGTGACAAACGACTACCTGACGGCGCTGCACGTTGCTGCCCACTGTGGGCACTACAAGGTGGCGAAGGTCATCGTGGACAAGAAAGCCAATCCCAACGCCAAGGCGCTGGTGAGGGGATCTCAATTATTTATTGTGATAAAAATAAATAAAAATTGATGAAAAGTACAAAATAATGGAGAGGAATTAAAAGGGCTCATCATCTCAGAGCATCTCGTTGCTTGGGCTAATCAAGAGAAGCAGGAATTCTTTTATGTAAAGTTAAAAATGATAAGACATGTTGTGACTCTTATTGAAATCCTGTTCCTGTATAACAACAGTTTTGCTGAATATTTGAGCGCCTTCTTTTTAGCAATGACAATCTCAATGACAATTGCATTTAATTTGAATGTAGACAAAGCTATTAGCTGCAGATAAAAGCTCCATGATCTCATGCAGTTGTCTGTGGGCTCCCACGTTGAAACCTTAAGCTTAAAAATTTGGTGGATATTTGAAGAAGTAGTGAAGTTCTAACTTGCCAGCTACTGCTAGCTAACTTGGTTAGCAATGTGATAACATGTTAATCAAACGTGGCTTCACTTTCTATTGGTGGATTGCATAGCCACAGATACCATCTGATCAGTGCATCTTGCTAATAAATAGCAAATTTGCACTCCCCAAAACTGGAGCACAATATTCTTGGATGAGCTCCAGACTGCACCAGCACTACGAACTCAGCTGAGGTGACAACTAGTAGACAGCCACAGCCGCCTCTTGGCAGGCATCTGTCAACCACACCACAAAATATGAATAAGCGTAAGCCTCAAAACATTTTAAATTCAGTTTGAAAAAAAAAATCCCCCCTACAGTGTCACAGAACAAAGCTGGACTGTAAACTTGTAAATGTTTATTTCTGCTCGAAGGTTTTTACATTTTAACATGATAGTCTGTGGGGATTGACATGCTTTTGGAGTGAGCCTCAAGTGGCCATTTGAGGTATTGCAATTTCAACCACTTAACGTCTAGTGTATTATATTTACTACATATAGTTTTTGTGAGGTTTTGAGACTCCTGCATCATCAGTGAAAATATTTTTCTCCCCAGAAACCCTAAATAAATTCCACAATACATGTTTTAGCAATAAACTAAATCTGATTGCTGCTATAGTAAACATGATACAAATTAAAACTCATATATGCAAATTGATATGTAATTTTTTTTTTTTTTAATTTGTCAAAAGGTTCAAATGTTCCATTTTCAAAATAATTTAATTTTTGGGCACTTATTTGAAGGTTCAGGTTTAAAGAGTTTTTATTCTAGCGCCAAAGTTTGGTGCTGTAAAAATGCTGCTAGACCGCTGCATCTGCATAATATGCAGCGACATAGAAAACTGATGAAAATGAAGTATTAGAGCACCTGCTGTGCTGCTCAGGGTTGTGACATTTCAGTCATTTCACTTTACAACTACCCAAAAATGTTTTTTCGTCTATTTAAGTTGTACCTCTCTGCCTTCTCTCATTTTTTCTTCTTTTATTACATTTTTTTAATGAACCTTTCCTTTTTCCACTAACAAAAAAGAAAAAAGGCTGAGATGCAACATTTGATGGGGAACACAAAGAAACAAGTAGAATTAAAAAGACTTTAGTATCCCAGCCGATGTCTTGGCATAAGACGAGCATTGCTGCTCTGCAATGGGAGCAGTCTGGGTGTGGTTAGAGCACTGGGACTTTATAACCAGAGAGAATAAGTAAGACGGGGAAAAGGACATGGAGAGGAAAATGAAGTCATAGGACTGAGCCTGAAACCTCAAAGTCAGGAGAGTAAAGGAGGGGAGGGATGAAGGAGGGTGAGGAGAGAGAGAAAAGTGAGTTGTAAAGGAAAGTATCTATTTCAGTGTAGAGGAGTTTTTATTTTTTTTTGATAGCTTACAGTCCACTCGATTATTTCCACACATGCTTGTCTGGTTTGCAAGCAGAGGGTTTTAAGAGGCAGAGGGAGAGAAAGAGAGGGGATAAAAGAAAAAACAGTCCCCCCTTTGTGCTGTAGTTTCCACTCGGTGTTCCAGATTTGTCTGCAAGTCCTACAAAGCCAAACACAAAGACTGTTTGGACTATTTTTATACTTTTATTTATTTCTTTTTGTCTTTCATAGAATGGTTTCACTCCCCTGCACATTGCCTGCAAGAAAAACAGACTTAAGGTGATGGAGCTGCTTCTGAAGCATGGAGCGTCTATACAGGCTGTCACAGAGGTAAGTGTGTCTGGAGTGTGTGTGTCATTTAAGCACTAAGACATCAATTATTTTTGTGTAGTTTGTTAATTTAGTTGTTGGAGTGGGGAAATTCTACCTCTACTGCTACTCTACACCTGTAATCCACTACATTTCAGAAGAAATACTGTAATAGTTGGTCTTCTGTTGATTGATAGCAGACTGACTTTCTTAAAAGTTTGCACATTTGCATTTAATGACCTACAGAAATGTTCTCGTGCTTCTTTAGTGTTTCTTTAATTCATTGACTTTTTTTCTTTTCCTCTCTTCTTTGCGTTTCCATCTCTAGTCCGGTCTGACGCCGATCCACGTTGCAGCTTTTATGGGACATGAAAACATCGTCCACCAGCTAATCAACCACGGGGCTTCACCAAACACAAGCAATGTGGTGAGTTCAGGAAGTTCGTCATCATCATTACCGTGTGATAAGACAGGGGGCGTGAGAGGATATTCTTTCCTTTTCTTTTCCTTCCATGTGCTGGGTGGGCGGGCGGGGGGAAAGCAAAGTGAAATATATTTGCTTATAATGTATTTTTAACCATAATATTTGAATATTTCCTCTTTACTGTATAACAGATGAAAATTTAGATCTTTTTGCTTCATTTCATTTAGTTCTTAGCATCTTCAAAAATTGTACAAACCATATGATTAGCTCATAACTTTATAAAGCTTAAACCAGTGGTTCCCAAACTTGTTTTTGCTAGGCCCCCCTTTGTTTTTACAATAAAATCTTTTATCAAAGCTGATGAGCTCAGAGCTCAGATGGCAAAAACAGAATCAAAATCCATACAGGCACACGGGGAAAGATGCAGATAAGACTATTTATACACCGAGGGGTGACTGGGGATGAGAAACAGGTGAAGACGATCAATACGGTCAAAAACATAAAGCCGCAAAAGTGACACAAGACATGAAAGAAAACCGACATTTAAAATAAAACAGGAAATATCTCTAAACATAGAGACAAGACTATCAGTACACATGGCAGACACAGTAGAAGACTGGACAATGAAGGCATAAACAGAGAAAGATGAGACAGGAAGGAGCAGTTAGCGAAATGGTGAGGGAAGTACGCCAGCAGGAAATGACTAACTCATAACAGACACTTAAACTAAGGAACTCAAAACTAAGACTAGAAAGTTTATAAATTCTAAACAGTAATTAGGGCTCAGAGAGTGCAATAAACCTGAGCCTCAGTATTGCTAGAATGAAAACATATCACAACAGGAATCAAAATTCAGCCTACAAAACGCACAAATCAAACCTTCAAAGACCAGAATAGCTTTAGAAAAACCTAAACAGACACCCAACTCAGATGTTTTGACTAAGGATTCAAAACTCAAGAGCAGCACAAAGCCTATGAAACCCTTTAAAAAATCTGAAACAATACCTAAAACAGCTAATTGCACAGAGAGAGAGAAATACAAACATAGGAAGTGACTTAACACTAGCTGTTTATCCACAAAATCTAAACCTTAATTGGTGCAGACAGCAGAGAAATCCTCCGTAGGTGGAGAGGAGGTATTTAATGTAATTTGCTCATACGGAAATGTGCTCTAATTCTCATCTGGTCCATCGACACTCCTCAGTAGGAGCTACAAACTTTACTACTGACCCCATTAACTCTGGGATGACATGAAAGGAGAAAAAGAGGAGAAAAAAGTAAGCTGAGCCAAAGAGAAAGGCAAGAGCGAGGAAGAAAGAAAGAGGGGAACGAGTAGTGCACAGTCAACTCTTCAACCCTGAGTGTTTGGTCGCCCACGTCGTGTCTGTGGCCAGGTTACCGTAGTAACAGAGCATTATGGGACGTCATTATGGTGAGCTGGGT
The DNA here is from genome assembly GCF_965226115.1 of Aulonocara stuartgranti. Taxonomy (NCBI): domain Eukaryota; kingdom Metazoa; phylum Chordata; class Actinopteri; order Cichliformes; family Cichlidae; genus Aulonocara; species Aulonocara stuartgranti. Next base: position 6,373,449 of record NC_138959.1, on the reverse strand, counting down.
GTGGAGAGCGAGCGAGGGGGTCTATCTGGCTCTTTCTCTTTGTCAGCCACTCCTTCCCAGTGTACGTCTTCACAAAAAGAAGTTTTTTTGTATGAGGGTGTTTTCAAAGAAAGAGTAACATTCAAAACTTTGGAATAACTATCCATCCCTCGTTTTCTGCGTGTGCTTCAGAGGGGGGAGACAGCACTCCACATGGCAGCGAGGGCGGGACAGTCCAATGTGGTCCGGTATCTGATTCAGAATGGAGCACGAGTCGACGCCAAGGCCAAGGTAGAGCATCACTCTCAATCAGTAACGATTATCTGGTGTTTATATGCGCCTGGGCATTAGAGCTACTAAATGTGAGCACAAGTGTGTGTTTGTATGCTTATGTAATGTGTCTTTGCACATGTTTAATTACTGAAAAGTTACAGTCATGGGTCAAAATTATTCAGAAAAACTTTCTGTCAGCTTAATTTATTAAGTAACGCTACCTGGTGTGCATTTCATACATAATAATATCAAGCGAGTCTGGTTTTTTATGTGTTGCAGTTCTTTTATGTAAGCAGCTGCAATACTCAACAAATTAGAAAATAATGTTGCCTTATGCTTCACCTGCACACTCTTCATAAATCATTTTTCTTGTTTGTCCTTTTATGCATTTTTTGGATACAAATAGGAGTAAAAATTCTAGTTACACGAGGCTGTTATTCGCAAGGATCTACAATCTACTCAGAGCTACAAAAGAGCAGTCATGATAAACAGAGTTGCTATTATGTGAGTGTGACTTTGACTCAGCAAATGTGTTGCTAAAGTTATCTGGTTATTTACTGGGAAATGTCTTATACAATATATTGAAAGATAATAAGGTTTTGTGAGAATCACAGGCAGTAAGTGCATGTTGAACTGGGTGATTTCCAGCATTGTGGTTCAGTTTACAGTAATGGACTGTGCTGGACTGGTGCAGAAAAGACTGTGGTATCTGTGGTCACTGTGAGCTTAAGTCAAAAGGAGAAGTCATCAGTTCCCAAAATCCACCTTTAAACTGGCCAGCAGATGGAAAGCAGCCATATTAGCGCATACCACATCTGCTCATGTAGTAGAATTCAGTTTAGTAAATCCAAAAAGAGCAAAAAAACCTCCAGCAGAGCCAGCAGCAACAACACAGGTCAGCTGATCAGAGCCTGTACACAAAGAACAACCTCCTGGAGCTCACAGGACAAATAATGTGACTTCTAATAAGTTATTCATGTCCCTGTCCTGCACTGCTATGAAAAGTAATAGGGTTCCCTGTACCTGTAACAATATGATGATGATGAAATAAATTCTTTCCAATAGATCCCAACTGATATATTCCTTGGATAATATTATTAGCCAATATGAGCCTGCTGCAAATATGTAACATGTTGCATGTTATCCAGCATGAGCCAATAATAATGGTTGAGTTTCTAACATAATTTGTTCACTAGAGCAGCTTCAGATGCTTTGTTTGCAGTCTATCACATATTTAGTCGAATATACATTACTCCTAAGGGGATGTGGAGGTGAGCAGTGTGTTGCATTTAAAATGCCCAATAGCTTGTGAAGTACATTGCATTAAATTTAAAAATGATATATTCCAATATATTTGTGCAAATATTTCTTCAATGAAATTCCTGTATCAGTTTGGTTCTATTATCATACGTATGCTATTGTTCAAGACCAATACAATGCAAAAACAGTCCCATATATTACATCAGAGAAATGTCTGTGTCAAATATGCTTCAGTATTTTCAATGGATGGCTTCAGGGGAGAATAAGTGTTACGCGAAGCACAGAAGCTCATTCTGAATTTACTCTGTTTATACGCTGCCATTTAAAATAAATAATGTGAAAATATAAGAGGGGTCACTGAAGAGGCTTCAGCTGTGAATCTGTCTCCTTGTTTGCTTTCTCTTGCTTTATGGCAAATTCATTGTCTTGCTGTTTAAGTTGCAAATGTGTTTTTCTTTTTCTTTTTTGAATGTCACTGCAAAACAACAAAAATGCAGTTGGCGCGATTAGCAGATGGAGCCAGAGATTTTCCACAGGAGTTTGGAGATACCAAAAACATTTGTTAAGTGGGCTGCATCTTGTCCAGAAACATGGCTCCAAATGTTGGTCCTTTTTAATAATAAAAGGTGTTTTTTGCTGGATTTTTCTATCAGGATGACCAGACTCCTCTGCACATCTCAAGCCGTCTTGGTAAGCAAGATATTGTGCAGCAGCTCCTGGCGAACGGAGCATACTCAGATGCCACGACCAACTCTGGATACACCCCCCTACACCTAGCCGCCAGGGAGGGGCACAGAGATATAGCTGCAACGCTGCTGGACCATGGAGCTAGTCTGGGCATTACTACTAAGGTAAATATGAAACTTGCACATAAACAAAATTATTATTCAAACCCACAGATGCACACAAACATATTGTGCAGGCAAACTAGTTAATCAGTACTCACACAGACACTGATGGCTTATGTGCTTATACTCATAAACTAGTCCAAAAACTTTAATTCAATCTGCTGAAGACAGAGAGGAGGTTTTATCCTGTTGCAGATCAGCTAGATTTGCATCCTTGCAGCTGGTAACATGATGGTTGTCCTGTCTCATCCTGGAAAAGCTTGAAAAATGTTAATGCATGAATTCTACAGGGATTTTGCAACATTTGGACTGAGTGGAGTTACATGATTGTGGAATACCAGTTATAGTTGACAGTCTGCCAGTGGAAAAGATGTGTCATAATAAGGTTGTGGACAAAGTAAGAGCATAGAGTCTGAAAATGAAATGCTGTTGCTGGAGAAGCCTTTGTCGACTTTTGGCTCAGTTTTCCACGTCAGTTACTCATTTCAAAAGCATCAATTTACGTTTCAGCAGAGCATTTTATGGCCACGTATTTTTAACTCTTTAAAGACAGACCAGGTAATTTTTAGCAATGTCTGGATGAATCAGAAAATTTAGCAACAGGTTTCAGATGTCCGCTTTGTTTTTAAGTTGCTCCACCCATTAGAAAGTCCACTAAATTCACAACAGCTTTAAAGACTGTGATGCAATTGTAAAACCAGAAGTGTAAGACTTTCTTCTTAGGTTATGTGCATAACATGGTTTTCAAATCTTACATTGTTTGGAGCTGCAGTAACTTGTACTCAATGTAAAAGACATATGACGCACACATACGTCCCAAATCCCAGTGAGGTTTAATTTAATCGAGTTGCAGTTAAACTCCCATCTCTACATCCCATTAGCTTCCTCCGTCTTTCCATACAAACTTCTACAGGCCCGCTTCTGAATCATGATCATGGTTTTTGAATCTGTTCCCTCAGAGCTAAAGAATCTAAATCAAGCACTAAGTTTCTCCACCCTGTGCTGATTTGTGTTTAAGGACCAAGGGGGCAGTTCTCCATGTTGTCATGACATAATCCTGAAAATTGCTCGCTTACTTTATGATTAAACACATGTGGTTCTGTTGGGCTGCCATGTGTAGAAAATGAGTCATGGGAGAAGAAGTAACTGTATTAAATTAGGTGTAATGTTCCTTTGTGTTTCTGCAGAAGGGCTTCACTCCTTTGCACGTCGCAGCAAAATATGGGAAAATCGAGGTGGCCAACCTGCTGCTGCAGAAGAACGCTCAGCCTGATGCTGCTGGAAAGGTAATGCATGTTTGTGCATCTGAGAGAGACTTATATTGATGTCGCACACATCAGTACCGCCTCAGCTGTCATCGTGGGTGTAGCTTTCACAATACTTTCCACGTCACCTCTGCTCCAGCTGCTCTCCACGACATGTACGATAAATCACCGTCTAACAATTGTTGTGTATGTGTGTTCAGAGTGGACTAACTCCACTGCATGTAGCAGCACACTATGATAACCAGAAGGTGGCGCTGCTCTTGCTCAACCAGGGAGCCTCACCGCACGCTGCTGCAAAGGTAAGAGTCAATCAAACTGTCAGTGGAGGTCAAATTGAATGTCCCTACAATGCACTAAAACCCCTCACTTTGGCTCAGGATGAGAGCACACTGACCTAGATTCATTCGGCCAATTACATGCAATTACACTGTGCTCCACATGCTGATTAGATTGCCCTTCCACTCTATCATCATATATTTTGGTAGAGCTCCTGCTGAAGTCAACAAGAGTCCAATATTTTCTGGTAGAACACTGAAGGGATGCATTTTTTAATCCTTTAAGGCAAATATCTTCAGGTTCGGGACATAAATGAAGCTTAAAAATATTGCTCTTCACCACTAGGTAGATATTTAGAAGCATATAGCATCTCCAGCTTGGCTTCTGCCAACCGTGCTGGCCTGGAGAACCTCTCCACTGGGAATTTTATTGGTTGCAGACAAAAGTTACAAATACGTTTCTTTACAAATGAAGCAAATCCTCTAAAACTACCGAATATCCATCACTCATGCCCAGTTTCCTTGCTGCATAAGAACAAGGATCAATACAAGTGGTTCCTTTTTCCTCTGGTATATATACATGCTACTTTCTCTTCAGTTTGGAAGAAGGAAATAAATAAGATTCTCAGTCTCCTTTTTTGTCTCCCCCCCGTCATCTTTTTTCTTGTACAGTTAGCATTGTAATTATTACAATTACCAGCCAGCATCATGAAGGGTCAAGAGTGCTACATTAATTCTGTGGAACATTGAACCAGGGTTAGGGTTACAGAGTTTTTGTCTTCTGCAAAGACAAAATGTGACTTAGCTCAATTATAAAAGAAAAACGGTCAATTTTCCCGTTCTCTGCTTTCCAGAATGGTTACACTCCACTACATATTGCAGCTAAGAAGAATCAGATGGAGATAACGACCACCTTACTGGAATACAGCGCCTCTACCAACTCTGTAACGCGGCAGGGCATCACTCCCCTGCACCTTGCAGCGCAGGAAGGAAACGTGGACATTGTGACGCTGCTGCTGGCTCGGGACGCTCCTATTCACATGGGCAATAAGGTGTTTTCCCTTTATTAGTGTGTAGATCTCTGGCTGACATGCAATGACAGAAGATTAATGTTTGCAGTGTATTTGTGTCTGTGTACCATTGACACGTATCAAACAGGCAGGGCCTTGATTTTACTTACACAAATAATATTTGTTTATCCAGAACTCTGTTATTTTGATGGTTATTTCTTTTGTCATTTTTCTGTCATTTGTGCTTCATTACCGTGATGTGCAAACCTGTCATTGTGTCTTAAACGGCTTCATTTCAAGCTGTCTCAGTCAAACTACTGTGTTCAGCACTCTTCTGTCATTTGTGTATTTGACTGTATTTCTCTATTTCTTTGTTTCTGTACCTTCAGTCTGGTTTGACTCCACTTCACCTGGCTGCCCAGGAGGATAAAGTCAATGTTGCTGAGGTCTTGTGCAACCAAGGAGCCTTCATAGATCCAGAGACCAAGGTAATGATAGCCTCCTCATGTCTTTGGATTAAAGTTATTAAGGCATTTGCAAAGTGGATTTGCTTATCTTGCCACTTCACCGCTGTAAATTAAGTATCATTTGGGGTTTGGGCTTTGGTCTGTGCCAGTGCTCTCACTTTTTGTATTTTTGACAAGGCAGGTTCCCACAAAAGTGACACATTTCTAGTTTTAATAGGATAATTGAATAATTAAACACATGCCTTGTAATTTTTAAAAAGACATGATTTTAAAATGCCATCAAGAAGCGCAAAAAGTCCTGCCAGAACTTATTTAGACATTAACAGCTGCTGAATCATGTCCAGCCTTTGAGTCTTTTACAGAACTCACACAAAAATAAACGATATCGTTCTTTTATAGCTGCCCTTAAAGGCGCATAAGCACTGTGGGATTTCAGCAGTCTTTAAAGTTAATTGCAGTCCACCCTGTCTAATATTGTTGTTTTATAAATATAAGATTGGTAATTGCGGGCTATGCTGATCACAGCTGGAATACCTCTGCTATGTGTTTCCATGTCATGACCTCCTTGGCTCGGAAATGGCAACAGCTGGAGGACGCATCATACAAACAAAGCTTCTGCTGCTGCAAATTAACTAAATTTCCTTCTTTGTAGGAATTCAGACATTGAATTTTGCCTATTTTTCCTCTCTCCCTTCCATTTGCCTTTATTTTGGAAATATAGCTTTTACTTTGTGAGACAGTCAACTTGAATTTCAGATCTTATGAAACAGTGTTAGAGTGTCAACTTCAAACTGCACGGCAGAACAACTGTTTTGGTTTGCATTGGACATGTTTCACGTGCAGCTGCTTAAATGTTCACAGTTTACACTCAGCTTAATTTTCAGACAAAATAAATGAGCTCTTGTCTCAAAGTGTGGGTGCTGAAGCAGTCTGAACATTAAGTTGTCACAGGGCAAAAATCCTCATAGGCCATACAGAAATCAGTTATCCTCACCAGTTTCTCATGTGGTCTTATTGTTTTATAAAGGGACTTGGGAAGACTGTTAATTCACATAGGCCACAATCAGCCTACAGCTCATCTGCTGCTACCTCTGCAAGCCTCTTTCCAACCCACCTCTACCCCAAGTTTTCCATCTTATGTCATATGTGGTATTTTTGATTTGAGTGTCGTATCTGTTGTCATTTAGGGGGGTCTTGCACCTGCTCTCCCTGCCTTTTGGCTTCAGTGTATGAATACATGCCTTATTGTAGCCACAGTGGTGCTAACAGAAGTTACATTTCTTTTTCATCAGCTTGGATACACTCCACTTCATGTGGCCTGTCACTATGGCAACGTGAAGATGGTTAACTTTCTGCTGAAAAATCAGGCGAAGGTCAACGCCAAGACAAAGGTAACTGTTATTTTCGTGTATATTCACCATACGTCACTGATTTTCTGTCTCTGTGAACATCTTCTAATGCTCTCTCTCATCCCTCCCCCGCAGAACGGCTACACACCTCTCCATCAGGCTGCACAGCAGGGACACACACACATCATCAACTTGCTGTTACACCATGGAGCATCGCCCAATGAACTCACTAATGTCAGTACGCTCAGAAATCTGAAACATTTATTCATTTATTTTTAGTTTCAACACCAATTCTCATCATTTTTATTACTTGTCCAGAATGGAAACAGCGCTCTGTCCATTGCAAGGAGGCTCGGCTATATCTCTGTTGTGGACACGCTCAAGGTGGTCACAGAGGAGACTCTGACCACTCAGGTGTGTATGTGTTTAAAAGAGTGTTCAAATGTGATGTATGGTTTAATATGGCTTCTCAATGGTTTACTTGTATCTAACTGTATAGATACAGTTATACTTAAACTTAGTAGTAGTTATACTTAAATCTGAATCCTAGAGGCAGTTCCTGCCGCTTAGCAGCTATCTTGAAATGCCTCGGGCATTAACAGTGAAGTAACAGGCAGTTACTTCACAAAAACAGAAGCATTGAAGGCACTGGCCTAAGATAGTGTTTAAAAAACTTAATTCTATGGAGCTTGGAAAGAAAAGCGTCTGGACTTCTTTAAGTTCTATAAGAACTTAAAGAAGCTCTTTAAGAAGTCCAGACGCTTTTCTTTCCAAGCTCCATAGACTACGATGACCTGGATGACTGAGAGCTTTCACAGACATAAAAAAATATATCTATATAAAAGCTACTGTCAAAGGCTTTCTAGAACATTTTGAATTATTATTTGCGCACATAAGTTTGTATTGCTACATTAAAAAAATAACATGAAAGAAAAGACCTACATAAACATAGAAATGCAAAGTTACTGGAACATTTTCACAGTAAACAGTGCAGGAATAGAGATGCTGTTGTACTGGGATAGAAATCTGGATTACGTGTACTTTGGTAAAGTTACTGTCATGATATTAAGAGCGTGTTTCTGTTCAACAGACTGTAATCGAGAAGCACAAAATGAATGTCCCCGAGACCATGAACGAGGTGCTGGACATGTCCGATGATGAAGGTAAAGTTTTGCTTAACAGCATTTTCAAAGTAATTCTATTGATGTATAAATATCAAGGCAAGACTTGTCTTTGCAACCTGAAGAGAGACAAATTCTTTAAAATATCAGCTTGGGTCACATTTGCTTTTGTGGCTGGAATAAGTGAATATTTCAGCACTGTACTGTCATTGTTAGATTTCCCTCTATTTTTTTTTTATTGTCAATGAAAGATTTTGTGTTGCTTCTACTTCTTCTGAGTAATTCAGAAGAAAAAACCTGCTGTTGTTCTTCAACCAGTATGTTTATTTGTTTATTTTTTATTTGATAATTGAAAGGTTTGTTTCCGCCACTGTAACCCCCCCAAAGCAACACATATTTTTTCCATTACTAAGTCAAAATTTCAGGTTACTATCTAAAATCTATGAGTTTCATATCTCAAATATAACTCTAACTTCTAAATTTGAGTCCAAATTGTGACTTGACATACAATCGTGTGCATGATTGGAAACTTTATTTTGATATTTTCAATGTAACAAATGGAACTAAAACATTTAATAATAATAATCACGTTTATTTTCAGTTCTTCCTTTTCCTATGATTTTGATGTGAATATGATTTCTCCATCTATTTTTGGTTCTTTTTTTGTCTTTCCTTCATTCAAACACACAGTGTATAAATCCAATATCCCCGAAATGATCACAGAGGACTATTTTTCTGATGTGGAAGAAGGTATTTTATTTTTTTAATCTTTCTACATTTTTTGTTCTTTAAAGCATTTCCTTTTACAACCCTTCTCTAACGCGTCATTCATTTGTTCTAACTATTTCCAGTCTCTTGCTTTTCTTGTGTCACAGTGGAATCACGATTCATTCAAAATAAATAATAACTCACATGTAAAACAGCCTATATTATGCTACAGATTAATAATGCTAATTGAGGAAAAATGTTTCGATACTGCAGATCTTTTTTTCACCAAAGCACCTTTATTTGTCTGTCAAAATGCACAAAGGTGTCTTTGTCATTTATGTCTGCTTGCAAAAGACTAATAAATGTCTAAAAGTTGCAATATGATGGGATGCACTTGAAATCAAATTAACCTTGAAGGAGATAGAGGTGGATACTAGCAATAGAATTGGCAAAAAAAGTGCCACAAAATACTCATCTATGCTTACATGTTTAACATGTTTTGTCTCGTAATGTCAGTTTCAGGCTACTATATTTCGTTAAGGTTAAGCAGGTAACAAGATAGAATTTTTTTTTAAATAATCATCAATTAGTTGTATTAATGTGCCATGTTTTTACCTCCTCCAGATTGATTTTTGGAGTATTTCATATATCTGGTTGCTAGCAAAAAGCTCCGATGTCAACCATATTAGAAAAAAATTATGTTTGTTTTATTGTGAATATAGTGAAGTCACAGCACTGTGGATGTCTTAAACTTATGATGTGATGAGGGTGATTTATTGACGTGACACTAGAAGCAGTGTTTTCAATTACTGAGAATCACTAACTTTGGCATGGCTTTAAAATGGCACTACTCTCTTCTTCATTGTTTTCCCAAGTATTTTTCTAAAACTTTTGTTCTTCATTCATGCATGTGTGAGACACCACGCTGTACTTGAGTACTTTCCCCTGCTGCCTTCCCCCTTCCACACGCACACACTGCATTTTTGTGAAACCTCCTGTACTTTTGTGCAACCAAATGCAGGGGATATGCCTTTCTGCCGGTTGCCATGCCAACTGTCTGGATATGGAGCGTCGGGAAGTGTGTAACAGATTTCTTTTCACACCGCGGAGTAGAATACACATACACTTGATCCTTTGTCTTCGTGGGCTTGTCAGTGATGCTTTCATTGTAGTTTCACACGTTCAGGCCAACACAAACACACTGAAGCAGCTGCTGCAGTGTGTGTGTGTGTTTACTCTTTTCTACTCTTTTTTTAGACTCCTGTATGGCTCAAAAGGATCTGAACTTGAGCTCTTGACCACCAGTGCCCAATGACAAACAGACAGGGAATTAATGATCAGTAGATTTCTTTTTTTTTTTTAGGGGGGGAGCTTGGCTCGTCCTCCCCCCTGTGGTGTTTTCCCAATGATAGGCTTTCATTTTTAGCTTGTCACACGCTTCATGGTTTCTGTAGTTTACAGTGGGTAAATATGAGCTTGCAGAAATGTAATCTACTTTTAACAGTTCACTTTCCTGCAGTAGTGTGAATATATCACAAAATTACTAGAAAACCTCTGCTGATGTCAAATACAGTGTACTTAATGAAATGTAAATACAGTATAGCTCTATGTCTCGATATTCTGGTGACCTCACAGTGAGTTTTACTGAGTTTTACTGGTCCAAGTTTGCATTAGAAATTTGAATTTTTTGAGGGAAAATAGGATAAAAAAAAAGAGATGAGATGGCAACTGATAAAAACGAAGGCTGGAGTAATGTGATCATACACAAATCTCGCCTCCGCCTTCTAGCTTTTTGAAATAGGATGTGACAAGTAAAGTGTGGCTCTGACTTGAGATTGACAAGTCATTACCCAGTGAGCATACCCTAGTTAATCCTCCTCTTAATAATGACCATAATTTACATAATGAACTACATCTTTCATTTACTTTGTCCCAAAAACTAGCAAATTAGTTTATTACATAATACCGAGGTCCAAAGTAAGGGAGCTAAGGGCAATTTTCCTGTTTAGTTTTTGCAGACACGTGCCTGCTAACCATGTGATACTAAATTTTCTGCCATTTTTGATGTGTAATACTCCTGGTGACAGTGTAAGTTAGTGTGAGACCAGTCTGAAACCACTGGTTGTGAGAGGAAAAAATGTGCATTTCCTGAACGGATGCCAAAAACCTTGTTGGGATTGCTTTGGTTGCTTGCAGATTGCCAAGGTTGTCCATAGATTATTTGGAGGACACCAACTTCTCTGCAGACACTCAGCTACTCTTCAGATGGTAGTGAAACTCCACAAGCAAAAAACGGAGACCGTCAAGTTTTACTACAAAGTGTATGCAGACGAGTTGGCATCTTCCGTGCAAACTACAGACGACTTTGGCAATATACTAGAAATGAAAGCAATTGCAAGAACATTGTCATTGCGCCAGTCTTTGAGACTGATTTCACCTAGCTACAACCAGGAACCCCAGGAACCCCTTGCCAACCAGTCTGGAAATGCACATGTTTTTAGGACGGACAAGTTTTGAGAAAGGTGCACATGATGTTACACAGCAAACCTCTGCAGACTTGTATAACCAAAAGTGTTTTTTTCAAGGAAAAGAGTCATCCCCCTACTGGTCATGAAATAGTTTCCTCTTTTGAGAGCTGGAAGCTAGGTCCATCTTTTACACTGTGTGTTTCCAAATGTAGACAGAAATGGTCAAATGTGATTCTGCTTGTGTTTAAACAGAAATGGATGTTGGAAATATCTGCATCAGCTATTCCTGTAAGTCAAACGAAAGTGATCTTGTTGTAACTAACTCTAATACCCAGCGTGAACTGGCACAGCTGAACTGATGCAACTAAACACTGTGTGTGATTTTGTTGGTATTAAAAAAAAAAAAAAAGATTTCATACATATGTGCATGACTTGCCTTCACGCTGACTTTGTGCAGTGCTTGTTTTGATTGTAGAGCTTCAGCAGTGTGTCCGTGTTTAATTTTTGATCTAAAAATATAACGAGGGCAACTCAACGCGCACAAATATACACTCTCAAGCTCGCATACCAGTGGAGGAATGGTGTTTAACATCTCCAGTAACACACTCAATCCATGATCTAAATCAGGAGACCCCTGTGCAATTTGTAAACTTTGCCTTCGTGAGAGATTTTCCAGACCAGTAAAGTCAGTTAAAGTTGGTTAAAGGATTTAAAGGGTAAAACATACACACGGCATGTCGGTATTCAGTTTATGACCAATAACCAATGTAGTGACTGATTTTAATGTCTTTTTTCCATCTTTGGCCCTTTATTCCTGTCTGAAGTTTTGCCGATTCACATTGTAAATATAGCTAAATATAGCAACCTGTCATTTAAGGAGGACAACCTGTTCATTTATGTAATAGAACTGATTAATAGGCTGCAAATAAGAACCTTCTTTCAGACATGGGCTGCCCAACAATGCTGGTGTTATCACTGTATTCAGGGGATGGCATTCTGTCATTGTGATGAGTCACTTGCATTATTGATCTCCTCCCAGTTTCACTCAAATGTTCCCAGAACAGTAACAGAAAGAGTCAGTGTTTCCGAGTTTTTAGGTACTAAAACTCATGAGATCAGAGTTTCCTTTACAGCTGTTTTCTTTATAGTACCTTTGAGAATTTGAGAAGGCTATAACAAGTAATTATGGGAAGCCATCCAAGCAGTCTTTAGTAAACTTTAGAAAAAAAAGAATCAAACTTTTACCAAACTGCAGGTTATAAATCGCCCCTGAAGTGAGCTACAAGTGTGTGTGCAGCTCTCATGCTTTGGAGAAGCTTGCAAACAGACTGTGGCTTTCTAGTACTTCTATATATGTAATAAGTATGTAATAAACTCAAAAGAAAACTTACATAAACAGCTGGAACCAACAAACAAGAAGTAGCTTTTCAGCTGTTTTTAAATATACTTGTTTTGTTTTTAAAATTGGGTAGTCTTGTTAGGTGGTTACCATAAAGTTGTTATCAACTTTTCAATATGGGTGAAAGCCACTATGTGAAAGGTGTTTTTGTGGTTTTGGAAAGTTCTGTGTGCGCCTCCGGCACGTTCACTAACCCTCGATATTTAATTATCTGGGGGCTTCAAGTTTTTAATACAGCCTTAGATAGAAAGTGTTTGGACATGTGGCACATAAATGGTCAGCATGAACAGATTTGCTTCTTGGCTTTAAAATGCATTACAGAAACTTGATGCTTTTCTTAATAGCCAAGGGCCCTAAAGTTTGAAAACAGTCTCTAGTGATTTTCCAAAGTCAGATTCTGTTTACTGCCTAAATGTTACCTCAAATGAACCCTTCCACATCTATTACGGGCAGAAAATGCAAATTTGAAATTGAATTAATTTGGAGGTTCAAGAATCAGGCGTTGGTGTATCAGTGGGCCGGTGTTATTGGCCAGCATTAGCTATTTAACAGTCTTTCTGTACCAACATTTAAACTAGCTGATAAATGAACATTTAAAAAGTAAAGACTGGAGAAACACCCTTCAATTAATTTACATATAACAGAGCAATACCTGTTTATGTTTTGTAGCTGAATAAAAAAAGGGCTGATATATCAGAATACTGGCTTTTACAAAATGATATGATAAAATCTGTGTCAGTATTGATCTTAAAAATCCATCAGGCTCTAGCCAGAACATTGACTGTCAGCCTTGTGGATAATATAACACTTACAAAAAAAGACAGGAAGGTTGGAGGTAAAATAAAAAAGATAATGTTTTTAAAACAGTACACTGTCCTTTTGAAAATTAACAGTGCAGTCCATAGAAGTGCAAACAGGCATGTCAGCAGAATACTTTGAAAAATAATGGGATAATGTAGAAAGAAAACATGTTCATGAAAATAACATGTTGAATTGCAACTACTGCAGATACACTGAGTATTGGTTTTGTTGACTAGAATCTAAAAAAGTGTGTATACAAGTGAAGAATTTGCATTATCCACATTATCCATGACAATGTACAACATCGGTTTGTTGCACAGATAAATACATGCCTGTATTTCCCTCGTGTCTCTAGATGCTTCGGTGTCAGTGCCAACCGGTATAATCTGCATTGCTTCATCCTTTGTTTTCATGTGGGTTGTGGCAGAAGTCACATTGTTAGAATCTTAAGCTAAATTTGGCGAAGGTTGCTTTTAGTCACCAAAGCTCACTCTGCCCATACTGCAGTCTAGAACCTCTGCATTATTATCAGCACATTTTGCTGGACTTGGAATGGCTTTTCAATTTTCTACCAAGCTGCAAGTTCCAGTTCTTTATTAGATATTTGCATAATATCTGATTCAGGAAAGACGTGGCAAAGTTACAACTTTCTGACATGCAAAGCAGCTGAATGAGTGAGGTCATTTGTGACTGACACCAAAGAATTTACATGGAGAAGCAAGAGAGATAAAAAAAAAAGGGGGGGCAGACAGAGTCAGCCGTGCTTTGGAAATTAAAGAGACATACAATATGATATGTAAACAAACCAGTGCACGAATAGAAATCACAAGATTGAGAACTGGAAGTTAAGGAAAACAGAGTTTGTGCATTCCACTCTATGTGTACATCCAGTTTCAGTGTTAGACGGCTAAGTCTAAGTCACACACCCACTTACTATTTCTGTCTTGCAGTGAGCTCTAGGTGTCTGTTCGGAAACACACACACACACACTCACACACACACACTGGATAATCCTGGAGTGGGTAGGCGGGAGAAAGCCGATCTGTTTGTGTGAGTGCTGGGCTGTGAAAGAAAGATAGACAGTGTGTGCAGGAGAGAGCGACAGAGAGCTAAAGGGAGGTTACAAGTCGAGGAAAAGTTAGTTCAGGGCAAAATCCTCCAAACTGGACTTGTGGCTGAATGAAGTGCTTTAAAGCAGGAGGTGAGTTTGTGGCTAAATGAGAAGGGGGTTTCTGCTCATGTTGAAGCTAAAATGAGAAGGGTTCCTGGAGAATGGGTTGGAATGTGGCCAGATGGGGTCTGTAAAATGTTTGTGAATATGTGTGTGTGCAAGAAAGAGAGAGAAAGTTTAGGGGGAGGGGTGCTGTACCAGCAGGGGGTGAGGGGACACGAGAAGGAGAGGGGGGGTCTCTGTTGCTTTGTGGTTGTTGGAATGCCTTCCTTTTCTTTCCCCTCATTTTTCCGCCTGCATGCACTTGCTCTCCTCCCCTCGCTTTTTTAACTCTGCAGTCACAGGTTCATCAGTAGGATAGGAACTACTGTACCTCTGAGGGGAATAGCATGCTCCTACCTGTTTTCTTGCGACACCTGTAACGTATGTTTCTAACCACTTCTTTGCAACATACTTGCAATGATGTCCTGGGGCTCGGCTGTAGAGAAAGCATTTTCTTCTTGTGGTCAGTTAAACCTGCTGAAAACGTACCTTTATTTTGATATAAAAGTTAGTTTTGTAGGCCCTGATAGTGGAATTATTTGCTGTTTCCAAGCTTCACTTGTTACTGTTAACCATTTTTTGTCACCAGGAGACAGAGACAAAAAGCTTTCAGTGACAGCAGGACTTTTGTTTGTGTTTGTTGAACCAAAACTGGACTGGAAAACAGCCTGTAGGCAGAAGCTGCATTGATCTGTCTAAAAGAGCCAGTGTGTGTGTGTGTGTGTGTGTGTGTGTGTGTTGGTCTGCATGAATGATAAAAAACAGGGCCAACTGACTGGGCAGCACAGATTTGTGTTAAAGATCTAACTTGCTAAAAGAAACCCAGAAAGCAGTTATTGATTGAAGAGACTGTGACCTTAAAGTTTTGGCATTACCTTCTGCAGACGAGAGTAAAAATGTATGCAGAACCTTTTTTGTAAAGTTAACGCTCTCTGTGTTTTAAACCACCAGGTGACGATGCGATGACGGGGGACACGGACAAATATATGGCCCCCCAGGATCTGCGGGAACTGGGCGACGACTCACTCCCTCAGGACGGCTACATGGGCTTCAGCATTGGGGCACGATCTCAGAGGTAACATGCTATAACATGCAGCAATTTGCGTTTGTGCTGTGTCTGTTCCTAGCTTTTGTATGTTTTCTACATGTAGCATTGTAACATCAGTTGTTATGACATACATAACATTGCAGCTGCCGACTGCGAGAAATGTGGAGGTTTACAAAAATATAAAATTTCCATGGCTAAAAAAAATTACCACGGTTGTAGTTTTGTTTCAGCATTTTCCCAGAAGCAGTATTTATAGATCCACGACTCTTATAGATCCAGGCATAGCTTCTGGGTTTAAAATGTGAAGACAACTATCTTAAACGTGCAATCTTGCTGAAGGCCAGCAAGGTGCAACTCTTCTGTTTGTAAAAAGATTAAGAAACTGACCTTAATTCTGACTTAAATTATGACCTCACTAAACCTTTTCATGATGATTTTATGGTCTCCTCTGGAAGTTTAGGTCTATTAACTTGGTGATGGTGGCATTTAGAATAAAATAGATGATAAAGGGTGTAGCTATGTTGCGATTTATTTAGACAAGTCACTGTGTCAGGCAGAATCACCTTTGTCTCTTTATACAGCCTAATATCTGACATGGGAACAAATAGTAGAGTATTTGCAAAAGAATGAAGGTTTAAAGACTAGTTAAAGGTGAAAAAATCTTGTGAAGAAAGCGATTACCAACCTAACCGACTTAGCCCCTTGATTAGCCCTTTATTGATTTAAACAGAGCTTCCTTGCAAGCAGTCAGGTGGCTGCAAGCTATCACTACGTCACCAATCTTCTCATACCACATATTTTACAAAGATCTGCAGATAACGTGTGCTGTGGAACTTTTTCAGCAAAGACCTAAAAGAAAAAACATGGGCGTAGCATAGGTCAAATGGTTTTAAAATAAAACCTCTAAAGTACAAAACAAGAAACTGCTCTTTCACACGAGTTTATGGATTTTTATGGAAAAATAGTTGGGCAGATGCTTGTCTTCATTTGTGGTCATCTATTCTTTTGTAGTGCATTTTATCTTTATTTAATGGGTCTTTTTCAGACACAGTTACTGCTTGACTAGATACTGCAGTGTTAATCAGAACAGAGTTCATGAACTACTTTTAACAGCACAAGAAATCTTGTGATACCTCATGATCTAAAAATACAGTTTGCACACAGAAAATGGATAAACTCACAGAGCTGCAGGTTTTTAAGTTGAAATGATCTTGTTTGTATGTCAGAAGATTTTAAATAACAATGTAGCTTTCCATTATTCTGATCCCTACATGTCACACACACAAACACACCCAGAGGTTACAGTTTGCACTCTGCAACTGCTGAACTTTATGCTTGTATGAAAATCTTGACACTTGTGCAACTGGCTGAAGAGGGAGGGGTTATTGAATATCTAAAGCGTGACACACATGCACGCTGAGCCACAGGAAATTAGAAGCACGTTCGATTGCATGGCCTTGAGTGCTGGGTTAGATCAACACACACTGTTTGAGGGGTGATGTCTGTGCATGCGTGTGTGTGTGTGTTTGACCAATCTAGCTTAGAGATAGTTTAACAAACTGGTTTCTCATGCAGTAATTGGTTCAAATAACTTCCAGTGCAGTCCATCTAGAAGATAATAAATTTTAATAAAAATGTTATAAAAATAAAAAAGTTTTAGAAAGTGCCTTCCAGGTTTTCCTCATAATATTAACAGCAGAACATGAGTATCCTGCATAATTTATGATACTAGAGGTTGATGTAATACAAATTCTGATCCCCAATTTCAACTTAGCAATCTTTTTTTGTTAGAAAGAATAGAATAAAATAGCCTTCTATTGTCATTTTACATGTACAATGAAAATAGTGGAAGTTTGTTGTAAGAATAGATCAGATTTAAAGTCTTATTCAATGTGATGAGATGGAGAATTATCATCTGTGTGCAGTTCATCTCAGCTCTAGAATGTTTGGAGTTTTACAAACATCTGATTTGGTTCCATGGCCTGAAACACGGGCTATTTGGTCTCAGTCTTTTTGTTCTCCCCCTTTTTTTATAGCTACAACAGATAAAACTCAAATAAAACTAAGTGCTTCATACCCGCAGAGCAACAAAAAGCAGGCAAACCATAGCTAACTGATGAGAATGGTGGCGCATTTAGCAGCTATCGAGGCACATGTTTCTCCTCAGAGATTAAGGGTCATTCAGATCTCAGAGCTGGAATACTCTAACACCTCCCTATTTGCAACTCCTCCCTCATGCACAAAGTTTCAGGCAGCTGGTTAGGCAGTCAGCCATTTGTCATCATTGTACCAACCTGCATCTGTGCTCTGGCTTCTCGTCTTTCTGTCCACTCCTCTGTTTGTTCATGATGTTTTATTCTCTCCTCATGTCCGTTGTTAACGTTAGTCCGAAAGTCAGGTAAGACTCAAGGCATGACGAGGCCTCGCTAGACCTCCCCCATCTCACCCCTTCCCCACTCCCTTAAACCCCAGTTGCTATCAGTATCATGACTCTGTGGTTCAGTGTAATGCATATTGACCATATTTGTTTAACACATTTGACTACTAACGCAATGATCTTGACCAGTTTTGTTAACTCTGTGGCACTGTGTGTTTGCTGTGGTTCACCTGTGTGATCTCTGTCTGATTTCTTACTTTCAGTTGAAAAGCGCTCAGCTGGCTATAGAGAATAGTGGTGTTTATTTTTATGTTTGACTGTATCTTGGTCTTTGTGGGTTTTCCACAAAGGTGGAGCTTTGCATAATTTTGATTTCTCCATCAAGCTTCCAGGGACCTGAACTGATATCTGTAGGCAATGAGGATGCTATTGCCTTCATCAGTTTAGGCTCAAATAGTTTATCCCTGAATACTTTCAGAGAATATATACTGAACACTCAGTAATAAAGATATCAAATGTGATTTCATGTGGATAAGTAGTTCCAAAATCAAATCGCAATGTGAAATTGCAATGTTATTGTGGAAGAAACAAATCCATGCCAAGTGACATTTTTGTCATCTCATAACATTGCAAGCATAGTCTGTAAAAGAAAAATCCTTTTGTTGTATCGAGGTCTGTCTAAAGCCAGCATTCACGTCCATTTTTCCGACCTCAGTAAACACTTTCCTGCTGATTTTATGGGCTCAGCTGCAAGTTTCAAGCCTGCTGCATAACATATAAAATTATTATCATAGCACTATGACCATTATCAGAATGAGAGAAGGAGGATTATCTATCATCTAAAGATATATTAACACGCTGTTAATCAATTCTGTGTCATAGTTAGATCTCCCCTTAAATCCCCTTCGCCCCTGGCTTATCAGGTCCAATTTTAAACCATCAACCTGGCGAAGGTGAAAAAAATGATTCTTGCAGATCTCTGGGACTTCACCTCTGTGGTTGATGTCACAGAGACACAGCTGAAAAAGCTGAAAAACAAACAAACCAAAATAAATAAATCCCTGCAAACAGGTTGAGTAGCACTTTATTACTATAGTAACTATAGTTGTTATAGTTATTTTCCCTGATTTCCAAAGCTGTGACAGCATAAATTTGGTCAGTTGCAGTGATAGTCCCAGAGCAACATTAATGAGAAATTGCTAGAAGTAGAATTACTTGTAAAAGTATTCAAATTTTAAGTTGGAGCTGTACAAATGAATTTAATGTTATTTAGATTGTTGTTTGGACAGGACAAGTGAACCTCTTTCAGTACTGAATAGCTTCACAACACAAGACTGACTTTAACTACGGGCTGTAACAGAAGTCAGATATCGTCCAGTCTTTTTTTAAATCATATCTTTGGCTTTTTATAGAAAATCAAGACTGCTAATTATGCCCTCATTAAGATCATTAAACATTTTTGTTCTGCAGTTTCCTTTAGTTTAACTAGTACACAGTTTCATGCAATATACATTTATCTCTGCGATCGTGGCTCAAGAGTTGGCAGTTCGTCTTGTAACCGGAAGGTTGCCGGTTCGAGCCCCGGCTCGGACGTTGTGTCCTTGGGCAAGACATTTCACCTACCACCTACTGGTGATGGCCAGAGGGGTCGATGGCGCAATATGGCAGCCTCACTTCTGTCAGTCTGCCTCAGGGCAGCTGTGGCTACAACTGTAGCTTGCCTCCACCAGTGTGTGAATGAATAGTGGAATTGTAAAGCGCTATATAAATGCCATTCATTATTAACATCCCCCCGAAATTATTCCACCAATTTGAAATAAAACTTTTTTTTTTCTTCTTCAGGAATAATATATGTTGAGGACATAACTTTTGAGTCCTGGAGACACTAATCAATTGAATGGAATGAATGGAAAAAGGACTCCCAGCTATAAATGTAAAATCTTTGGATAATTGTATGAAAAAATAAATCTGTTGCAGCCACATCTGCTCTTGGTTTCCACAGCCTTGTGATTTTAGCACTTAGAGTTGTGCTGTAGAGCACTTCCTGCCATTGATAGTTAATTGGTTCACAATAGTTTACTTGCATAAAGCTAATGGCACTGATGTAATTGCTGTTGGGATGTTGCAGGCAAACATTCGTCATGTCATCGCTCAGGAATGCTTTTTATTTGCCTCATAAAAGTTTGTCTCAAAGCTCCCATCACAAACAACATTACAGCCTGCACAAGCTGACAGATGTATACAAAGACATGAGGAGTCAAAATAGTGCCAGCTGATTATCAACAAAGTTGTCATTATTATGGGTAAATACCAGTACTGTACACTGATCGCCCCAGAAGTACAATCTCATCTGCATCTGAAATTTTTTATTTCGATTTTTAATCACTTCAGCGAAATTACACATCAGTCATTTCTCTCAGCTTTTAATCTGTTTTCTTGTGGTTGTTGTTGTCTCTGGTGCCATACAGTCAGGTTCCTGGAAGCTGCATGCATTTAATGTGTTTGTGTTTGTTTTTTTTTGTTTTGTTTTTTCTGTTCACTTTCATACCCCTTTACCCTCTGCCCCCCCCCCCCTCCCCCCTACCACCACCACCTCCTCCTCCTCCTCTTCCTCACCTCCCCTTTCCATCACTGTGACTGTTGTCTTGGTAATCTACTACGACAACCACACCAAGCCTTCGTTCCTTCAGTTCTGATAGGTCCAACATGCTGAACCGGAGCTCATTTACACGGGACAGCATGATGATAGAGGAGATACTGGCGCCGAGTAAGGAGATGGTACGTACACTGACTGGACCTTCGGGTCTTAAAAGTGGACTTATTGTGCTTTTTCTTATTTCCTGTCACATGAATCATGTTACAATGTTTAATCTCTAACATAACCAGGGCCAACGTGTCAAATAATGAGGTCAGTGTATTTACAAATAATCCAGACTGCTCTAAACTCTGTTTCACAAAGTCCCTAATATGGACATCACACATAAAAGTCACATCCAGCTGCTGTTCAAATCTTCTGTTTGCAAGGAGCAGCCAATCACAATAAAGTTGGCTTAAAGGAGGGGTGATGGGCTCTGAATCAGCTAGTTTCAGATTTTGGATGAAGTGAGAGGCTGCTCATATAATAAGGATTATTATGAATTGCAAATCATGCAAAGCTACTCTAGTGGGAGCAAAAAATCAGTTTGAAGCTGCTCGTGCTATGCTTCATACCTCTTGCTGGCTGCTCCCTTAGTTTAATTCTCTCAGCCGGTAATCCGCTGGTCATTAACTTCACAAGTGACACACTTCTGTCTCCAAATGTACCAAGGTGTCTTGGTGCTGTGCCAGAGGCTATGCAATACACCAATCCTCTTACACTTGTGTTGCCACTGACATAAAGACGATCAATCAAGTTACAATTTACTGAAAGAGGAAATGAGATTAGTGCTACCTGCTGCTATCTAAGAGGGATTATTGTGATGTCCCACTTACTTGAAAGATGCAAGAAAATAGCATTTAAGGTTAAGAAGAAGAAGAAGAAGTTCAAGTAAAACTTGTTCATAGAATACCCATGAGTTCAATGACAGCGCGGATAAAGATTATGCTTGCCTGTGAAGTGACAGGTAAAGTCTTTCTTGCATAAGCAGTGGCAAATGTGCATCTCTGTTTCTTAAAATGTAAAATTGGCACCAAACATGACTCATTGAACTACTTGGTTTGCTATCCACAAAAAAGCTGAAACCTGCTGAAAACTGCTAAACAGTTTTGCTTTTTTCTTTTCTTTTCTTTGGGAATTACTTCAGCCAGAACATGGTACAAAATCTTTATATGTCAGCTAGCTATCGTGTTGCTATTGCATAATTTAATTCTGCATTGAATCTGCGTAGAGCCTCTAATGTAGCTGACACAACAGGCCTACGCCTTTTCCATCATGTATAATATCAGTGGAGGTTATCTATCCTCCTCCAGTCGATTTAAAAATCCCACTGAACACCACTCAACCTCTTCAAACCTTTATTTTTTTAGTTAATGCTTGACTGTAACACAACTGACCATTTTACTAGATTTACACAAAAAAACAGATAATTTTATTAGATAAAAATAATTTGGACTTTTGTTTGAAACTCTGACTGGTTCTTTTATATTTGATTGCTTTTGCAAGCTGAAGGGGCATTTGGACCCAGAACTGGATAATATGGTTTAACTCTGAATTAAAAACTTTGCTCCTTTGCACAAAGAGTGGTCAAAAACTCTGTGGGGTCTATTTAACTGAAATTTAAAAAAAAAAAACCTACATCTGAGACTATCTGCAAATTTATGACACTGGGACATATGATTGTGTAACTGGAGAGTAAAGATGTACTAGTTATTGAATAATTGAATAACCACTTGTTTCCTCTAACGCTCCTCCAGATGCTTCGTAAGGAAAAGTCTTTCATTGTAGAGCAACACAATAAGGTAGATGTAGAAGTCATTATGCACTCTTCGTGTCAGTGGGTTTCCACATGTTGGTATCATTTAGTTGTGTAAAGCATTGTTAACTTTTCTTTTTTTATATCACTTATTTCATCAGTTGGATTCAGTTGTTACCGTACTGCGTGTATTTACAGTGTTTTAGTAGAGTAGCCTCCCTGTTTTTACTTATCCATGTGCCTTGGATAAGTAAAACCAAACTTTGTGTCTTTGTCACTCCCCGTTTTTCTGTAGCAATTTGGAGATTAATATAATACTCCAAGTATTTTTTCCTCATTAAATGTGAGCGAGTTTTCAGAAGTACTCTAAAATCTTAGCTTTAATTTCCTGTTTGAAGCATGGCCTTCAACTTGACATGTCATATTGGTGCACATCTGGAATATAAATAGTGAATCTGAATCTTTCAAGAGCATCCTCAGACTGATGACACAACGGGCCTGGTGTCAGTGCATCTGTCTGTCTGTAAACATTTTTAGTCGCTTGTTTTCTGCCATCTGATGTCTGTTTTTTCTTTTGATCCTTAATGTGGTGATTTTTCATTTGCATTTTACTCCGAGCTTCGTTTTGAATGTCATCAAGATGTTTTTGACAGCTTGTGTTCTAATGAAATGTAACATCTCCTGATTTTTTTTTTTTTACGCTAAGCGACATCTGCTGCTGTCTTTCTCGGGAAGAAATTATTTTATGACTCATTCATAAATTTGCAAGAAATATCTACAAAACTAGTGATCCCCGTCTAAACTTTGACATTAAATAAGGAATATTGAAAAATCTGTAGCCTCCACACTATTAGCCTTGCATGTGCAAAAGCAAGTCTTTACATTAAAAGGAGAAGTTAGCTTAGATTTTCACACACTCGTGAATTGCACTGACTCTGTTGTCTTCTCCACAGCATTTGGCAGCGGCTAAGGACTTTGACAGCGACTCTCTGAGGAGGTACAGCTGGACTGCAGATGCACTGGATAATGTCAACCTAGTGTCCTCACCAATACACTCTGGGTAAGCATGTTTGAAAATGTGAATGGATAAGAACAGGAGGAAAGAGTGGGGGGAGTAAAAAGGGAAAATATCTGACTTAATCACAAAGATGGAGTGAAAAAGTGGAAGGAGAGGAAGGAAAACGGCTTACTAGTTTTATACCCTTTAGAGGAAAGGATGAAGTGACTGTCATCATCTCCTTCTGCTTATTGTGTGTTTTCTGTTTGTTCTTCTTGCTGAGTCTCATTTTCTTTCCCTCTGACAAGGCAGCTCATACATGCAGCATTTTTTCTTCACCCTTTTTAAGTCTTTAAAGCTAATACTTCGAGGATTTCTGTAATTTAAAAAAAAAATCAAACATTAATAACAAACAGGTGTAACTAGAAACTGCTGTTAAAAAGAAACTTTTAGTCACAACAAAGTAAAGCTGGAAAGTTGGCTCCTCCTCACCTTGATTTGAAGGTCACATAACTCATTGTCTCTCGCAGCAGCTGTAACAGGTAATCTTGACCTCTTGGTTAATTGCCCATTAAGGGACTCGTTTGAAAGTTACGTACACTGCCCGGCCAAAAAAAATTATAGTTGCATTAATTTTTTATCAAAACTTCGCCTTGTTTATGTGAAAATCAGACCACTGCGTAAAGCACATCCCAAGTTTCTAAGGCCTGGACTGAACCACTCTTTTACAATTTGTTATCTTAGAATATGCCATCAGAGAAGAAACAATGCACTGTTTAAAAAATGTGGTCATTCAGTATATACAGGTATTCAGCTGACCTCATTTCTGGGGTATATAACATATATTAAACCAGATATCACCAACTAAAGCAACCCTAGATTATAACACAGCAAGCACAAGGCATGATGGGTATATCGCTTCATCAACTACTCCTGGTGCCTGAGGCCCCCATCACTCTGGAGCAGGGTAAACTGGACTCATCCTGTCCACATTTACCACATAGATTTGTTTACAGAGTCCAATCTTTATACTCCTTATTAAACTGAAGCCTTTAATTCTGATTAGCCTCACTGATAGGACTACAGTTTGTTTGACTCTTCTGAAACATGTCTTACAATGTGTTTGCATGAGAAATGAGAAGCTACTCACTGCATCACTTAGAGATAATTAACCTGTTTCCAATCTAAACATATTATGGAAGACTCTTACGTATTTGCTTGGTTAAACGCAGGTGGTGAGTGTTTTTGGTCAGGCAGCGTATAGCTTCATCAGGCATTACTTTTTCTCTACTTGTCTTTAATGGATAAACTGTTAAGTTAGGATTACTTAAATTATATCTGTTACTTAAGTAAAGGAAGATAAAGCAATATTTTAAACAAAGTTTTATTTGACATGTTTGGTAATGGTGGAAATTTGCCTTTCAAGGGTAGATTTAGAGAAGAAGACTGGGGGGGGGGGAAATGAAGCCACTGCCAGCAGCTGGTTATCTTTAGATTAGTGCAAAGATGGGAGAGAGGGAAACTGCTACACTGGCTCTGTCCAGTGGAAAATCCACCTACAGGCAGCTCTAAAGCTTGATTATCAACATGTTATATCACCTATGTTAAAGCCGTATAAAGACAAAAATACAGTTCTTTTGCCTGTGTGATGTAATTGGCTGCTGGCTGTTTAACGAATAAAGAAGACAATCTCCTCATTCTAATCTCCACAAAACCGCAATTAAGACTATTTCCCACAGTTTTCCCTCAAATTCTTCCTTTAACTTGGGGTTCATTAATAATGATCTTCTCAGCTGTATTTCCGATTACAAAGCTCTGTGGTTGACCTGTCACTCCTGCGTTGCTTTGTCGTCCATCCTGCAGTTTTTCCTCTCCGCTCCCGCAGTACGACAGCAGGTGATTGACTGTGATTGGTTGCCTTCTTTTTATCACCACCACTACCTTTTTTTATTTTATTTTATTTCCCGATGACATTGCACCTTCCCTTTTATATTCACTCATAACATCTGTGTTTGCTGTTCTCACCCTGTGTTGTTACAGACTTGACGTAAAGTGTTTCGGACTGTTATCCCTGTATTTATTCCTTCCTGTTTGTTAGGAGAAAATCTTTGAGTTTCTAACTGATCTGAAAGAGTCTGTGTTGCCAGATCTGACCGAATGTGACTTTTAAATTTAATGTTGCTGACATATGCTTTAGCCATGTGTTATGGTTTTTGCATTCTCCAGCAGCAAGCCTCTACTGTCTTGACAATCACAGGATTAGCTTTAAATAGTCAGTAAAAACATGGCAGATATGTCATTGTAGATCAAAATGTTAAAACTGAAACTCAGTAAAAGCGTCAGTTTGGTTTATAATGTGACAGTGAACCCAGCTCAGTATTTTATTCTTGGACTCTGCTAGAATAGTTTTGCATGAATCTTACGCTGGCTCTCTGTGGAGTCTCTCCCTCTCCATTTAAGCATTCTCTCTTTGATTGGCTGCCAATTGTTAGCAGGGGATTTTAACAGCAGGTGGGCGGGGCTTTATTCACATACACGCCCCTCTTTATGGCGTCGTGCAGGGCCAAGAGTAGAAAAAACTGACTGAAACGTTTCTTGAAACTTTGGCTGTGTTTAATATGAGTATAGATGACAGTTGGAGTGTATGTATGACAGAAAATAAGGAAGCACATAACAGATCCCCTTCAAGCATATTGTTAAAGCAACAATTCATGTGCTGTTTGTTAAATAACATAAAAACTAACACCACATTTTAGCTACAGTATTGCATGGTGTGCGTCTGTGTGTGTGACTTATAAGTTCCTTGATTGAGTTAAATGAGCTGCACACAGAGGTACGCTACCTTCTAATGTGGGTAAAAAGGCAAGACACACTGGAGGTTCCTGTGTTGGTGTCCTGGCTGTCGAATTTATATATCATTACAAAAAAAGCCCAATAAAACATTTAATCTGACATCCTATGGAATCGACTAGTTTTTACATAATTCAAAAACATTCACTTTCTGTAAATGGATTTACCAAATTTGCGACATCTACACGCCAAAGCTGTTTTTGTTCTTATTTTATTTTTTCAACTTCAGTCATAGCCAGCACAGAAACCTCTGTACATTTTTGTTTTTTCTTCTTTGTTCACCTCTCTTTCTCCCTTTTACTCACACTTACTTTGTCAGTGTTTTGAAGATCACAGCATGGGACCTCGACTAAAGCTCCTCTCTGGTCATCAGTACAGCTGATAAACCAACATTTGTTTTTCTTCTTATTCCATTTCTTTTCTTTACCCTTTACTTGCCCTCTCTGGTTATCTCTTTTTCTCTTCACTTTGTTTTATCTCTTATCTTTGCACACTCCGTTTCCCTTCTTCTCTCTCTCCTGTCACTCTACGTCTCTCCCCCTCTTTTTCCGGCTCTTCCTACTTTTTACTTTCCGTCAGGTTCCTGGTCAGCTTCATGGTCGACGCCAGGGGTGGTTCCATGAGAGGAAGCCGTCACAACGGCATGAGAATCATCATCCCGCCCAGAAAGTGCACAGCACCCACCCGGATCACGTGTCGACTGGTGAAGAGGCACAAATTGGCGTCGCCTCCCCCGATGGTGGAAGGAGAAGGCCTGGCCAGCAGACTTGTTGAGGTCGGTCCCGCAGGAGCGCAGTTCCTTGGGTAAGACCTTCTTTTTAAACATCGCTGAGATTGTTTTTGCTGTTGCTTAACGGCTTATTTTTGTGCACCTTTGTTCTGTATCTTGACATTTCCTTCCTTCTGCTTCTTGCCATTGCCATTTCCAGCCACCTGCGTTTATATTGGAAAGTGTGAATGTGTGTATGTGCATGTTAGGGGTAATATTTGCAGTACAAGTCTTATTGTTGTAGTCTGCTCACCCCCAAGTAAGCAGTGTTTCCCCTTTGGCAAAGTAAAGGCAACATTAGTAATGACTGCAACATGTTTAAGAGTAAATATTGTAATGTAAATATGTAGCCATAATTTGGTTTTAATGTATAGCTGTATTGCATGTGAGGAGTTTTTTAAATTCAGCAGTTACAGTTTTAGTATGATTTTAAAAAAATGACTGCCTGTTTGATAAAGACGGCTAACAGCTGTGTATCTTGGTCCAAACTGCAAGACAACTCAAATATTCTGAAAGAATACTGCTGAATATGATGGGATTTCAATAGAGCATATATCAAGATATTTGTTTAGGATGACGCCAAACGCACAAATAGGATCACAAGTTGGAGTTCATAAAACCAGACACAAGGCACAGAACATGGCTCTCCCCGAACTGTATTACCACCTTAACATCAAGGAATATGATTGAGAGCGCTTTAGGCAAGTGTATAGCTGTGCAATTTTGGGTTGTTCCACATAATCAGCATGGGAAAAACTGAAAATTATTATTATTTCTTAATTGCTCCAAAACGGTGGTCTTATGCTGGTTTAAAGTCAACATGTAGCGTTAAGCCATGCAGCATTAAAAGATGATTAACTCGTTAGAAGCGCTTCTCAAAATCACACGGAAGAGATGGAAGTAATAAGTTCAAAACTAAATGTTTGGAAGTTCAACAAAGAATTGAATCCATTTGATTTATGGCAGTCGAAGCTTTGTTTGCATGATGTGTTTCCCAGTTGTTATAACAGCCACAAAATGGCACCAAAGTGCAGGGAAATAACAGCTGTGTATCTGGGTCCCAACTGAGTAGGTTTTCCATAAACCTGATGCTCTACACAAGTTAATTAGACAGATGTAAAATGAAAACGGGCATTACATTGATTAAAGTCTGGGGGGCCTTGTGGTTAGTCCACAGAATCAGTGACGAACACACAATTACACCACTGGACTTATGATTTTTCTAGCAGAATTGTTTGCCAAACCAGTCCTCTACAGCCCGGTTCAAGTTTTAACAGTGCAACCTCTTCTTGCAATTTGTATTATCTCAGAAACTTTATCAATAATTTAAAAAATAGTAAACTTAGCAACTGTTTTTAAACACTTTTAAACCAGTTGAGGATATATATAAACGAATCCTTATGGTGCACATGGCAGTACTGAGTCAATAATAGCTTGGCCACACTAGTGTTAAAACCTGCGGTTGCCTGGTGATGATTTTCTTTTTCGGCCTGACTCGTTTGCAGTAGGGGACTGAACTCAGCTGGTTGCCAATTCTGGTTATATTTTATACAAATGTGAAAATTGGGGGCACTTGTTTTTTATTTTGCAGTTAATTTATAATTCTGCAACAACTGTGTAACTATTTGTGGAGACATTTCAGGATTTTTGTTGTAGATCTCTGAATGTAAGCATTCGATGTGAATTTCTATGTATGTAGACGGCAACAGATTTGAAATTTGCTTTGGTTTTTCACAGTTAATTATTGCGTTATCCTAAACAGTATGCATGTGCAGTGATTGCCAGCTTGACCTCATTCGATTGCAAACCGATGGCAGGCTGGCTACACTTTATTGCCATTTTATTGCTGTCTTGATGCACCAATGTGGCTTTGAAGACAGTAACTAACTAGGTCCATGTCTTTGAAGCAACAATCTCGAAGGCAACAAGTTCATTTCGCACTCTCACAGTAATTTTGGTTGTACTGCGGTCTGCAACAACTTGTGTAATATGGTTTAAGAGGCTGAAATGTTTAATTTCCATGTATTATAAAACAGAAAGTAGCAGCATTTGTTCCCATTGAGAAGCTGTCACCAGGAATTCGTTGCTATTTTTGCTTGAAAAATTTCTAATTATTGCCCCATCTGCTACTCATATTACTGCATAACTCATGAGATATGGTTAAAATAAAGAAATCTGTGATGTACAGGCAACAAATATTGCCTCTGTCGCTTGTTGCCATTACTGATGCCACTAATTGTACCTGTAACAATAAATAAGATGTTGTTACTGATAAAAGAGCTTATTACTGATACGGAAATAGAAGTCGGTGGTGTGTGTGTGTGTGTGTTTTTACTGACTTTGCGAGTGTGTGTTTTGTGTGTATGTGTGTTTCATTATTTTGCGGACACAGTAAACTACATCTCCCCAGAAAGCTGCCAGCCCTTAATGAAGGCGAGAGCCTGGTTTGTCCCGTGCTACAGCTGGGACCCAGAGGAACTAGATTTATTGGGTAGGAACCAAACATAGCACCCCTTTCCCTCCTCCCTGCTCCCCTTTCTCCTGTATTTCCCACCTCCCCAAAGGAAACAACATGACTGAGGCTGATTCATGCTGATGGTTTATTTTACCCATCTCTGTTGACTTTGATTTGATAGGTTACAGCATCAGTATGGGTGCCATGTAGTTTTGGGAAGAAATAATCAATATAGTTGGAAGATGGGTCAACCAGCAGCTGATTTGTAATAGCCTCAATGACTTAACAGGCAGAAATTAGTTTTTGCATACAAATTCTTCCTAAAACTACACAGTTTAACTGTGAACTCCATTACAGTTAATTTTCTGCCACTTTCATTTATATATCATTGTATTTTTTTTTTAATTTCAGAAGCTCTCAGTGGGCCTCTGACGTCACTGAATGTAAAGGTTTTGATTGGCTGTTTGGACTGGACTGCGCTTGTTGGGCATGAGCCTTTTTTTCCCTGAAGCCAAGCATCATTCTGCTTCTCATGACTACTGTTATCAGTTTTATGTCATCTCACGATAATTTTATATAATTAATGTCAAAAGCTCTCGGTAGAAAGTGTTATACTGATGACATTTTTATGTGAGCAGGGTTAAGATCCTAAAGCGGTGCCTCAACATTCAATTTTGACTCTGTATGTCCAACAGTACATTTGAGTTAAGCTCAATGAACAAATGAAGCCAAACGAAGACCCAACCAGACTTTCAGGATTAGTTAAAGGGCCTGATCAAAGTATTACTTCAACCATGGGGGAACTAAATCCAGTTTAATGCACAGTTGTGTGCTGTACGTGTTTTATGTCTTCAAAAATTAATCAGGTGTCTTATCTAGACTTAAATCCAAGTGTGACATTTGAAGCTTTATATGCAAGTAAAAAAGGACAAATTTGAGCTGCCAAAACAAAAAACAGTGAGCTCGGCAGCATAAAAAGGCCTGAACATCCAGAGAAGACAAGTTTTGTGGATGATCACAGGATCCTTTCTATGGTTAAGAAAAAAACCCTTTTCAACATCCACTGAGGTAGGCAGTAATAGAATGTAATCTACCATAAAAAGAAAGACTTTACCAAAGAAAATACACCAGAAAGTGCAAATTATTCATCAGCCCTAAAAGGGAAATGAAGAATGGTCATAATGAAAAGCATACAAACCTAGTGAAGGAGCTGTATTGCATGTTTTCAGGGACAGTATCCAATAGCAGTGGATCAATAGTATCCACTTGTATCAAGTCAACTTTACTATGTAGAAAAACTCTTTCTTCCGATGACCATGATAGCCAGCAGTAACCTTGCATGTTTTGTCTTTTATGGCACAAGAAACAAAGCATGCAAAGTTTCCCTAGAAGTGCCAACAGCTTTGAACCCGGGACTTTCTTGCTGTGACACCATCATACTCCTAGTTTTTATTAGTATTTTGTGTTTATTTTATTGCTTTTTTGGTGCTTTTATCAGCACAGAGTTATAGAGCTTTATGAACGTAAAATTGAAGCCACGCACAGTAGTTAAAGCACATGATTTCACCTTTACAAAAGTTTCTTTTTCTCAAAATTGAAGCAGTCCTGTTAGTTTTCTGGGACAGGTGACTTATCGTACCTACAGTGCGCTGAGGTGCGACTGCAATAATTGCTCCTTGTGTCTTTCAACTAGCTCAGTTTGTCTCTAATGCTGGCTCAAATTTATGAAAGTGAATTCTTTCTTCTTTGATTGAGAAAACAGGACATTCAAAAAAAACCAAAAACCTTTTCTATTTCATTTTTAATGTATATACTTACTCAGACAGCTTCACTTTAAACTTACTCTTCAGTTCTACTGCCTACTCTGAGAGTAGTGCATATTCATGTGTCTCTCTTGTGTTGCTATCATGCCTTGTTTAAGTAAGGGCTGTGCAGCTTTCTCCTCCCTCCCCTCATTACATCATGACATCATCTGTCTCGTCAAGTCGTGCAAATTCATTCTGAACGTCCCATCGACCCTGCAGCATGGCCGCCGCTGTGATTATGACGCTTCACTCTCATCAGCAGAACCACATTTCATTCACGACTGTATGTTATTAAAATCAGTGTCTCCACACTTTGTACTTTGTGTAAATTTGGTAATACTTTTTATTTGAATACCATGAATACCGTAGTATCTTCTTAAAGAGTTGTCATTTGAAAACTCTGTCATCGTTTGTCGTTCAGGTTTAGATTTAAATTAATCTAGCACAAACTTCCCTCACCATTCTTATAAGAGAGGACTACACTGTCTGCTCTCCCAGCTGCTCCGATAAAGGCCCTCATTTAAAAAAAAATGTGGAACGTCTTTCCTGAGGGCTTGTCATTTGATTCATGAATGACTTTGAGCATAAAAAATAACTTTGCCTAAGTGGGTTCTAAGAATCACATTTGTAACATAAGCATCTGAAATCAGTGATTATAATCAGCAATCTAAATGAATGTGCAATTTCTCCACAAACAGGTGTTGGTTAAGGAATGGAAAAGCAGACTGAAGCCAGGCATCTTGTGTTATTTTATGGATCAAATCGTGAATTGACAAAAAACAAACATGAAAGAGTTTGGACAGAAGCAGAGATGTATAAAGTTCAGAACACTTATGTGCCTTGAACTGCAATAGCCCAACATGATTTTTAAGAAACCCCTTTACATCAAGTTAGAGAAAATTTGCTGATGAGCATTACATTTCAAGTTACTACTGAAATGTGTGGTTTTTGTGTTTACTTTAGATTTTTACTATGACTTTACTATCAGTCCATTTTAGAAAAGAGGCCCCAGCTCCTAAAAACAAATGGTAGAGTGGTATCTTTCGTTTTGGCTTACATACTTACTTGTCATGCCAATCAGTCAAAGTCAAAGTCAAACAATGATATTTCCTCGACATATACCTTACCAGGCCTGTGATAGTGGAGATCCCTCATTTTGGCTCGATGCGGGGCCAGGAGAGAGAGCTGATCCTGCTGCGCAGTGAGAACGGAGAAACCTGGAAGGAGCATCTGTACGACTGCAAGACTGACGACCTCAATCAGCTCCTCAATGGCATGGACGAAGGTGAAAAAAGTGTTCTAACTTTGTTTCGCTATGCTAGCATCTGCAGCACTAAACACCTAAACCACAAGTACTTCGGTTTCTGTTTTAGAGCAAGCTGTGGTAAAAGTTAGCGCATTAATGAGCAAACACTGAAATAAACTGAAGCAACACCCTGATGATAACTGGCTCAAGCTGATTGGAGTGCGTGTAAAATATGTATGACAAACAGGTTGATTTCTGTGCCGAATAATGAGATACTTGGCTTAATTTGGAGGAAACCCAAAAATAATTCACATGGAGTAAATGACCTGATTAAATTGCATAGAAATCAGATAAAACATCAAACGAGCTTGATCACAGACTACTTCTAGTACAGCGAACATACATTGGCAAATATTTCAAGATTTTAAGATCATTCTGGGATTTAATCTGAAAAATGCCTGTAAGTGTTTGTAAGTCTGTAAGTGCACATTTTTGTGATTACAGAATGTGATACTGAGGGACTGCGCTTGTGTTTGTAGTCAGTGAAATAACTAAAGATTTTAAAGTTTACTCCATGAGGTCGTTTTTTCCCTTTTTTCCCCCATTTCATTTATTTGATTTCTTTTCATTCCCTGTAGAACTGGACAGTCCCAACGAGCTGGAGAGGAAGAGAATCTGCCGCATTATCACCAAGGATTTCCCGCAATACTTTGCAGTAGTGTCTCGTATCAGACAAGAGACGCACCAGATGGGACCAGAGGGCGGGACTCTGTGCAGTCGCAGCGTCCCATTGGTTCAGGCTTCCTTTCCAGAGGGAGCACTAACCAAGAAAATCAAGGTTGGATTGCAGGTGAGTTTGAGAGATGTAAACATTTGCTTTTTCAGTTTAACTGCAAGAGTTTATGATGTATAGACAAAATCACACACAGTACTATATATGTACAGTAAGGCTACAAAAATAAAACAACAAAATCCTCCTTCCCTGTTGGCTCTGCTATCCCAGGCTCAGCCAGTACCTGATGAGGCCGTGAAGAAAATCCTTGGTAATCGAGCAACCTTCAGCCCCATTGTTACTGTGGAGCCAAGAAGAAGGAAGTTCCATAAACCAATCACCATGACAATCCCAGTCCCGCCCCTCTCAGGGGAGGGGCTTACAAATGGCTACAAAGGAGACTATACTCCCTCCCTGCGCCTTCTCTGTAGCATCACAGGTATATGTGTTTTTTAGATGCCAAGAGAAGAAATATTTGAAAGTAACAACATTTGGGCCAGTCAGCATTTCTCCTGAAATAATGTTTCTTTATTGTTAATGAGAATTATTACTCAAAATCGTGTCTTTGTTGTTTGAATTAGATATTTCCATTTAGAAACATTGTAGAACAGGACATTGCTTCATTACTTTACATTCTTGTCGATTAAAATTAGTGTAATAATTCTGGTCTGTGACCTGTTTTAAGTAAGTAAGGCCCATTCCTTCCTTCCTTACTACTTTTAACATGAAAATGCTACACAATGCTTAAACTTGGTGACAACCGCCCTTTTAAATTCTGACCTAACTAGCAAAGCCACTTGTGCTAACTGTAACTCTGAAATATCTCAGCCATGAACAACCCGTGGTAGATGTTTAGTCGGTGGCTGCTAGAGCAAACAAGACTCTCCGATCTGATATTTGTAATATAAGTGCAATGTAAAACTCACAGTGAGAATGAACATTTCTGTGAAATGTTAAACTTTTGAGATCAACATCATATTTCACATTTTTCTAACAAAAAGTGAATGAATAGCATTTAGGTAATTATCCAATACTTTAATAACATTTGCATCTTACATGTCTTAAAGCATGTCAAGTTGAAAGTGGAATAGACATAAAGAAGAGCCTGATTTTTCCTAAACTTTATCTGGATAATTATCTGCCAGGTGGTACATCACCAGCACAGTGGGAAGACATCACAGGCACAACTCCTCTCACCTTTGTGAATGACTGTGTCTCCTTCACCACTAATGTTTCTGCCAGGTGAGATCAATTTTTCAAGTCATACGTTTATATTTATGCATATATTAATCTCTGTCTTAAACACTGATCACTTTACTTGCTTCTTGTGCAGGTTCTGGTTAGCAGACTGCCACCAGATACCAGAGACGGTGGGCCTGGCCACACAGCTCTACAGGGAGCTGATCTGTGTGCCCTACATGGCCAAGTTTGTGGTGTTTGCTAAGATGAATGACTCAGTGGAGTCCAGCCTGAGGTGCTTCTGTATGACGGATGACAAGGTGGATAAAACCCTGGAGCAGCAGGAGAACTTTGAGGAGGTGGCCAGAAGCAAAGACATAGAGGTATGAGGGTTAAGTGAAGTAAATACAACTGATGTTACTTTTACTTTCATTATTCCCCAAGTCCTATCAAGTATAACTCGTAGTACAGTTTAATCTATTATGGAATATTTTGTCATCTGTAAATTTATACTTTTTGGAACGTATCAATGATTATGATGAAAGCATTATAATTATTCTGTGAGGTTATTATAATGCTCTGGATCTACACACATGTCTAGAGCATTAGGAAAATTAGAAAGAAAATGGAAAATGCTGCTGAGGGTGGTGATAAGGACAACATAATCGAATAAAAGAAAATGAATAAAGTTAAGAAATGAAGGAATTTAATAGTTTGATCAACTGGAAGAAAATAAGATTTAATTTTGCACTCCTTAGTTAACTAAAATAAATGTATATTTATTGCTGCATTAGGTTTTTGAAACGTCTGACAGCGTGCAATCAGTTTCAGTGCTTAACACTTTATCACAGAAACATTTCTTTATCTCTATTCTTGTAAATTTGTTTTATATTTTTATGTTAACTATGAATGCTGTTTGTTTTATTCAGGTTCTGGAGGGCCGGCCTATATATGTGGATTGTTATGGGAACTTGGCTCCCCTGACCAAAGCTGGTCAGCAGTTAGTTCTTAACTTCTACGCCTTCAAGGAGAACCGTCTGCCTTTCTGCGTCAAGGTACCTTAACATGTGCTCCAGCACCACCAGCACCTTTTGGCTAGGCTAGAATACAATGTTGGCTTAGTGCAGTCCAAATACAGGGTAAAAGCTGCAGTAATGGTTAAGTTAGTTCTATTGTTGTTTACTGCCTTTACTGCTCTTATTCATATTCAAAACCCAGTTCCTATTCTCTGGCTAAAGTCGTTAAATTAATCATTCTTCTTGTGTCATTTTGCACATCATTAATGTTAAAACTACACTTCTGTGTTAATTATTTTACCACATCACTGTAACAAAAATGAACAGTACTAAAGCAGAAAAGTGTGACTATTTTTTATGTTACACTCAATTTCTTAGCATCTTTCCTCCATCTGATGTAACATGGTTTCAATCGGTGGTGTAGATGAAGCAGGTGGACAGGTGAACAAAGGTGATGCGACCATGATAAGGTGGAGATAAAGGTCACATGAATGAATGAGTTGAAAGCAGAATGACAGATGAGCACTGAGATTTAAAGGGCACAAACTGAGGCGGATTGGCTCATAAAAAGCAGATGTAAAAATAAAAATTGAGAAACAAAATTGTTGGAAAGTTGAAGCGAAGCCCAAACACCCAGGAATAGTGAATACAAATATTTTTTTACTGAATTTATGAATAAGCTTTCATGAGTTTGGTTAAAATTTCTTGTGTTGGCATATCCATTAGACTTCCAGGGGTCAATCCTGGAAGGCTACTGGTGAACCTTTTTTCCTCTTATAAAAGCACCATAACAGATGAGAATTTGGTCAGGTGGAAGTATATTGACCAAATGTTGATTACATATAAAGTCTATGGAAAGATGCAAATCAAGGAAAATTCACATGAATTTGCACCAGTTGACACAAAAAGAGATTCCCCCACAGACCATGGACCATCCCGATCCCCATTTCTACTCCTCCTCCCATTGGATGTGAACATTTTGTGTATTTAATTACGTGTTTTTGTGAAAATAAAATGATAAGATTCCTTTATAAGGTGTTCTAGGTGCATACAAGGTAAAAATGGGCAATTTTGGCCTGTTTGTAGATAGTTTCTAGGCATAAAGGCAAATAAAGTATATACCACTAATACCCTAGTGCTGATAAAAAAAAAATGTATATATATTTATATTAAAGTAAATCTGCAGTAACTACCACATTGTAAAAGTAAGGAGTTCAAAAAGAACCATTTTCTCACTGTAGGTCAGAGATCCCAGTCAAGAGCCGTGTGGTCGTCTCACTTTCCTGAAAGAATGTAAGATCATGAAAGGCCTTCCACAAACTGCCGTGTGCAACCTGAACATCACGCTTCCCGCAGTGAAAAAGGTAAGGTAGCATACACCCACCATTCTCTGTTGTCACATCCATAACCATATTCATGGTTAGGGTAGTTTCAGCCCCAGATAGATGAAAGACAGAAAGACTTTGGCCAAATTGCCGCCACTGTGTCTTTTATCTGTTTAAAGCTTCTCTCTGTGTATATCGGTTCCATCTACAGTGGATTCTTGTCATTGGCTGTTTCATTTTGTTCCTACTCGCCTTTTGATTTGGATGCTTTTTGGCTGAGGGCTTGTGTGCAATGGTTTTTAGTTATCAGGCTGGCTTTTCGTGGCTTCATTTTGCTGCTGAATGTTGGCGCTTTATGCTCTTTTTTTTTTTTTGTTTGGTCTGTTTTTATTTTTTGGGTTTTTGCTTTTTCCTTTGCTTAAGTGGCTCTCTTCTGAGTTGGAGCTTCTGTCAATCACTCCTTTTTCACCCCCTGTTTCTTTTCCCCCTGCTTTCCATTATGTTACTCCCCCTGTTCCTGCAATGCATCTTGGGAACCAGGAAACGGAGTCAGATGCCGAGGATGAGGTAAACCACACCCTCCCCACCCTGTGTTGTCCTCTGCGCTAGACCTATAGTGGCCCTGCTCTGCTCTCATAGCCTTATTTTTTCCACTTCTATAAGGGCATTACAGGCTTCTTCAAAGCAACTTTTAGCTGCTCAGTTTTGCATGATATATGGTAGAAATGAAAAACTACTTGTCTTGTGTCCACTCCTTATCCCTTGCGTTCTATAGTATGTGATACAAATGGCTCTAGAGTTTACTTGTTCTTAAGATTTAGCATGTATTAACACTAGCTCCAAACTCATTATTTTCATTTTTAAGTACATGCAGTAGATAGTTTGTAGGCTTAGCTTGACAAACTCAAGCTAAAAGACTAGCTTGGCACATTTAATCTAAATAGTATTAGCACTTCCTAAATAGAAGATTAAAACCTCTTGAATACTCTTTAAGGAGTTGTTGGTGGTGCCATATTTTGCAGTCATATATGGGCTTTGTATTTAATGTCAGTGCAGACTGAAGGGTTTGCTTTAATTTGACATTGCAAGGTCCAGTTGTTGCTCATTTGGCAGCAATAGTCAATGTAGGGTGACCTAGAACTGATAGGTTTTTGTGTTGTTTGCTATTGTTGCAGACTGAAAAGCCAGATCGACAACGTCATACCTTTGCATCCCTAGCCTTACGTAAGCGCTACAGCTATCTGGCCGAGCCTGCACTGAGTGAGTTTGACATCTTCACTAACAAACCCTGTAATGAATTTAATTATGCCAAGTTTCGTGGATAAGTTAGTTAATTAACAGCTTTAATTAACCTGTAAAATACGTAATCGATATGTAGATCGGTGTGACTTATTTAATGTGCAAATGCATTATTTCTCATCCTACATGACACGCACTGTCCACATGCTTGTTTACAAAGTGGTATATATTTTTGCATGGGTCAGTAAGTGGTTTTGAGTTTCTGTGCCATGCTTGCCCACATTGTGAGTTGTTGTTCTTCTGGGTTGATTTCCACTGCTGTGTTATACAAGTCAAATTTTTTCTTTGACTTACCAGCACCATGGTAATAGGCATTTTGGATGGAGGTCAAAGTAAAAAAATTTCTGTATTTCTTTTGTCCCCTCTGAGTTTAAAGCTCTTTTTGGCTT
This sequence comes from Aulonocara stuartgranti, assembly GCF_965226115.1. NCBI lineage: Eukaryota > Metazoa > Chordata > Actinopteri > Cichliformes > Cichlidae > Aulonocara > Aulonocara stuartgranti. The sequence continues at coordinate 6,335,095 of NC_138959.1, read as the reverse complement.
TGTGATGAAGTAGCAGTTTTGTGTGGGACAAAAATGCATGTCAGAGGTCTTGAGTTTGGCTTTCTTTCAGGTGTTTATTTTAAGTTTTACCACAGTCTTTGCTTGTCACCAATTTGATGCTGCATGACAAAATGGGCCAAAACTTTAGTCTTGGAAAACACATTTTGTCATATTTGTTTTAAGAGAAAATGAAAATGGAACCTTCAACAGCCATTGGCTCTGTTGGATCACAGTTTCTAAATTGTCTGAGGAATCTGTCATCATGTACTTTTTGGACCAAACAGATAAAAGGCACTTAAAAAAGCGGATTGAAATTAGAGCCAGTACCCAAATGTTGATATTAGAGTTTCTAAAGTCCAAAGAGAGAAGTTGTTTTTGTGCTTATCCTGGTGCATTTGTCTTGCCATTTTTTCTGTTGTCAGTTGTTGGTCTACGCCATTGTCTTTGGAAATTTACTTTGCTGCTGTGTGTGCTCTCTTCTGTTTATTTCTTCTGTTGTTTTTGCTGTTTTTTGATTCATCTGCCAAACAGAAATCACACAGGAACACAACTGTTTGTTTTTTTTACGCCATCTTTAGTCTGTAATTAAATTTCTTACCTCATGTAACTGTTATTGTTCCTTATTTAATACTAGGACTGTTTTACTGACCAACTCTTCCTCCTCTGATCTCCTCTTCTTTCACATTTTTTTCTCCTTTACCTTCCCCAACATGATTTTCTGTTTATCTTTACTGTTCTGCATTTTTGTTGTTATTTTTTTGCCATTCCTTCTTCATCATTGTTTCTATGAATTCACCTGAAGAAACAGCAGTTGAACGAAGCGCAGCAACAAGAGCATTGCCTGCTGGTTACCCTCACAAACCTATCTTTCCAACCAGACCTTGCCCACCATGGTCGACTGCTCCTATTACCGTCCCTGGCCAAACAAGGCCCGTCGGAATGGGGGGTGCCCTCATCTCTACCGATTCACCGGCAGCCTCACCAGCTGCTTCTCCACTGAAATCTACTTGGCCCCTCTCAGCCCCATCAGCTGCATGTCCCACAACTATAAAAGTTCCACCAGCGCTTACCCTGTCATCCCCAGTCAAATCTGCCAGTGACATAGCGTCCTCATCCCCCATCCGTTCTTACAGGACTATGCCCTCACCCATTAAAACTGTAGTCCAGCAGGGTCAGTACCCTGTCCAGGGATCTACCAGCCTTGTGTCCTCTGGAAGTCCATGCAAACCTGCCACTGATCCAGCTTCTATCAAAAGTCTTGCTTCAGCATATACATCAAGGACTTCTCCACTTCACTCAATGCCCAATGGTTATATACCAGAAAGGTCTCCAGCTCCTGTTCCTTCTACAGCATCACCAAAGACATCGTACAGCATGTACAGTTCTAATCTACCTTTTAAAACTGCCCTTGGGTCCACAGTTGTGACAGATGCAGGGGCGCATACCCTGTCTTCTGTTAAAAGCATCTCCAGTCTGTCCTCTTTGAAAACCTCTGTAGACTCAACACTCTCATCCCGTGGAGGGAGGACATCCATCTCATCTCTCTCTTCCACTGGCCAAACAACCATTGCTTCTTCAGAATTGTCCATGATGAATGGATCTGTCTCACCTGTAAAATATCCATCCTCTTCGTCCACTCCATCCTCCCCTTCTTCACGCCTTATTTCAGAGAGAAGTAGCAGCCTTCAAGAGAGGATCCAGGCCACCACCCAGGCAGCAACCTCTGGTGTCAGCGCAGCCATAAATGAGGCTATAGACTCGTACTCTGTCTCAGGCTACGGTACTCTTAAGTCACTGTCGTCCTCGCGTAGATCTGCAACAGCAAGCTCTGCTTATGGTTCTCTGAGATCTGTAGCTGCCTCCCCAAACACGGCAGTTTCGTCTAATACAATGACTGTGCCTGTCTATTCACTGGTTAATGTCATCCCAGAGACCCCTGCCAAACCAGGACCTGGGTCTCTTAAGATGGCTCTTCCCGACTCCTCTCGCACCTCATCATCTCTATCTTCCTCTTTGTCTTCCTGTGTTACTACAACAAAAATAAATTCCCAGTTAAAATCCCCTCCATTTATCACACCACCCATCATCCACCCGACTGCAGCTTCTAACCAGGAGATATTGAAAGATGTAGCAGACATGAAACAAGATCTGATTAGGATGACAGCTATTCTGCAGACAGACACACAGACTGCAGCTAAAACTGTCCAAACTTCACATACTGGCACTCCCAAAGAGACTAAGTTAGAGGAAGAGGAGCCATATACTCTGGTGGAGAAAGTAAAAGAAGATTTAGTCAAAGTCAGTGAGATATTACAGAAAGATATCATTAGTGAAGCTAAAGAAAGAGCCTCAGAGGACGAATGGGAAGAATTTTCCAAAGATGAGATTGAAGAGGCACAAAGAAGTGCCATCTCAGACTATTACCCTCCTTTTGATGAACACACACTTTTACTTAAGCACCAGTCAAGCAAAGAGTTAGACTTGGCTAAAGTAGTAGACTTTTTAACAAATGATATCGGTGCTAGCTCTCTCTCAAAAATGGCAGAGCTGAAATGTAAGTATGAGGAAGAGGCAAAAAGAGATGGGGAAGAGAAACAGAAACGTGTTCTCAAGCCATCCATGTCAATACAGGAGCACAAACTCAAAATGCCTCCACCAGTTTCAGGCATGCTCAGATCTCCCTCAGAGAAGGACCTAAGCAAACTTGCTGAGTCATATCAAGGGTCGGACACTATATTGGAATCGCCAGAGGATCTGTCTCATGAGCAGGATAAGAGTCCTCTGTCAGACAGTGGGTTTGAGACCAGGAGTGAAAAGACACCCTCTGCTCCCCAAAGTGCAGAGAGCACAGGACCTAAGCCTTTATTCACAGATTCCCCTATCCCCCCCTGCGTAACAGAGACCAGGACTGAAGTAGTCCATATTAGGAGCTATGAGCAGCCTGATGAGCTTTGTGAGCCTGGACTAATGGAAGAGGCTGCAACTGCTCTCCCTGCCATAGAACCACCTGAAGCAATTTCAGCAAGCTCCAGCAAAGCCCTACAGATGAAAATGCCCGAAGATGACTCAATGAAAAGCATGTGTCTTAAAGAGGAAACCCACATTACTACTACTACCAGAATGGTTTATCATAAGCCCCAACTGACTGATGGTGCAGAGATGATAGAGGAGGCAATGTCAGTTAGAGATATCATGAAAGCTTTCCAGTCAGGTAGGGATCCATCTAAAGATTTCGCAGGTCTTTTTGAACACAAAGCTAGCCAGGATTCTGTCAAAGGTGATGAGCTCACTCCTAGATTTCTTGACAGAGATGTTAAATCCAAACCCAAAGTTGAAAGGATAATTGAGGTTCATATTGAGAAGGGCCACAGCACTGCAGAACCGACTGAGGTCATTATCAGGGAAACCAAGAAACACCCCGAGCTTTATGTTTACAAAGGTGATCGGGGGATAAAGGAACTGACTGATTATGATGAAGCCCAACAAGAAGAAGAGGAGCTTGCTGTTGAAGAATCCCTGCCCACCTTTCTGGAAACATCTCGTGTTAATACGCCGGTGTCACAGGAAGAAGACAGTCGTCCGAGTTCTGCTCAACTCATAGCAGATGATTCATATAAAGCACTTAAATTGTTGAGCCAGCAGTCCATAGAATACTGTGATGATGAGCTATCAGAGATCCGAGGCGAGTCGTACAGGTTTGCTGAGAAAATGCTTCTCTCTGAAAAACTTGATGCGGCATCACTGAGCCACTCTGACACAGAGGATTCAGCACTGGTTTGTGACAAAATCCGCCACCTGGGTACTGAAGAAAGTAGTAGCCGTAGCACTGAGGGTGCAAGTCAACAGCAAGGAAGCCCCAAAAGAGAGTTTGTCTCAAAGTCATCAAAAGATGGGTCTCCTAAATCTGCTAAATTCCTGCACAGGGATGATCCATCTCAGTTTGATAAGGTAACAGTGCTCCATTACTCCACAGAACAGGGCAGCCCTAAACATGCAGTTTGGATGCGTTTTACAGAGGATAAACATGACAGGAGCAGGGATAAGTTACTTTATGAGGATAGGGTGGACCAAACTGTAAAGGAAGCTGAAGAAAAACTCAGTGAGGTCTCACAGTTCTTCCGTGATAAAACGGAAAAGCTCAATGATGAGCTTCAGTCTCCTGAGAAAAAGCCTATAAAGCGAGAGCTCAAGGATCCCAGGTCCTGGCCTAGCTCACCCAGCAGCAGTCCAGAGAAAACCCAGCAGAAACCCAAAGCAGAAGAGGTGTTCAGTAAAAGCAAACTCAGGGAGCCTTCAGTTGGTAAAATGTTTGGCAGCACCACAGCAGCTGAAAAGAAAAGCTCTAGTCTACCAAGCAGCCCACAGAAAACTGTTCTCTCTCATACTAGTGAGGATAAAATCAAACAACAGACAAAGTCCTGTGTGTCTGAACCCTCCTCTCCTGCTCATGTAAAATCAACATCCAAAGTGAGTGAAGTGAGAAAGAAGTTTGAATCGGAGGCTCAAAAAGTTAGTCAAAGTCAGTCTAGTCCAGCCAAAATTCCTCCTCCAGTACAGCCAAAACCGTCAATAAAGAAATTGCAGGAGAGCAAACTTCCCGTTTATCAGTTTTTTGCAGGAGGAAAAGTGTCTAAAGCATCTGAAACTTCAGAAGAAGTAAGCCCAAAAAAGGATGCTGAGAAGGACACAAATGGAAGTAAACCTGGTTTGATATCAGCATGCCCAAAAGTCCCCAAACTAGACAAGCCACCTAACAAAAACATCCCAGATGCCTCTGTACAAATCATTGAAACAAAGACAGACAAAGTAGGCACTAAAGGGAAGGCTAGTCCATCCAGTGCAACTCAGGCAATTAAAGAAAGCAATAAAAGTCAGAAAGCTCAATCACCTATAATTCCTGACAGTGCTAAAATTCCAGAAAAAGCCACTGACAGTAAAAAATACCAACAAGTTACAAAAAGTGAAAGTGCTTCCAAAGAAATTATAACTGAGCTATTCAAAAAGGATGCAGAGGAAACACTAAATAAAAATCTTAGAAAAAAGACAGAATCTCAAATTCCTGTTAGAAATACATCCCTCTCTTTAGATAATGACCTCACTAAGAAACCAACAATAACTAGACCCTCACAGATACCAACACTACCTAAAACCAAAGTACAAAGTCATGAGACAGTCCCAGCCAAAACAGATCTAACCTTTGAAATTCTTGATAATGCACCCAAAGATTCAAATTCCAATAACCTTCCTAGCCCCATAGAAATGTTGGAGAAAGCCATTACACCTCCAGCTGCTACAACAACCAGAGAGAACTTCAAAGGCATAAAAACATTACCTGTTTATGTTGGCGTTCAGGTGGGTAGACAGGCAGAGAGGGAAGCTAAAGGAGCACTGTACAATGTCAAACAAAAATCAAACTTAGCCCTAAGCCCCATAAGCCCAGATGATGACACACTAGAGCAGGTTTCTTTCATTGACAGCTCGGGAAAAAGTCCCATTACACCAGAGACTCCCAGCTCGGAGGAGGTCAGCTATGATCTCACATGCAGGACCCCTGATGGCTTTATGGGATTCTTGCCAGGGAAACCAAGCCCCATCATGGAGGTATCTGAGGAATCAGAGGGAGATGACCAGGGCAAGGTTTTCTCTTTTAAAGAGGCCCTACCAGAAAGTAAAACCAGTATTTACTCTACCCAAGCAGACATAGCTAATGCCAATAAGGAAGAAATAAAAACTGATAATCAACACGAGTTGAGCGTCAGCAATTTAAACCAACATGAAAGAGTCACTGGCATGCATGACGAAATAACAGGACAGGAGAAGCAACAAGCATCAAAAGACAAAGGTATTGCATATATTGAGTTCCCTCCCCCTCCTCCTCTGGACTCAAGTTCAGAAATGTCAGACCCAGAGAGAAAAGGTTCCTGTGCTTCTTCCGAGACCGAGACGGAAATGATGGAGGTGAATTTGCAGGAAGAACATGACAAGCATTTCCTGATCGAGCCAATTATACGAATACAGCCCCCATCCCCAGTGCCCCCTGGGGCAGATGACAGTCAGTCAAATGCTGATGAAGAGGATGATGAATCAATCTTCCAACCCATTCCTTGCAAGAAATTCACTTCTAAAGTTTCTGAGGAGGAGGACAAAAAGAAAGAGAAGGAAAAGGCATCTAAATCCAAAAAACATGACAAAAATGGAAATGGGCCCAATGGTGGCACCAATGGCACTAATGGTTCTAGTAATGGTTCAAAAGTTTCAAATGGCAAAGGAGAGGACTATGAATGTGAACAAAATGGAAATGACCAGTCAATTACAGACTGTTCAATTGCTACCACGGCTGAATTTTCTCATGACACTGATGCGACAGAAATAGACTCCCTCGATGGATATGAACTCCAAGATGAGGATGATGGCCTGTGTGAGCAGGCAGACTTACGGCTGTTTGGTCTTCCAGACAGCCGGAGAGATGTCTGGGCAACAGATACATTTAGGTCCTCTGATCGCTCTTTTCCCCAGACTAAACTGGAGGTTATTGAAGAGGAAAAAACCCCAGAGGAATGTCAAAAGGATATTATTGGCAAAGAGATACCCTCAAATGGTGGAAAGACTGATGGTGTTAGTAAAGATGGAGCTACAAGTCAGGAACAAAAACATTCAGATAAAGAGGGGTTTTCAGACACTTACTTTAGTTATAAGATAGAAGAGGAGTTTAATTCTCCTTTTAAGACTGTTGCCACCAAAGGGCTGGACTTTGACCCTTGGCCCAGTAAAGGTGGAGAAGAAGTCGTTGATATGGGAGGGACACGGGGAAACAATGGTGAGCCTAAGCCTTTTGGACTGGCAGTTGACGACCAGTCCCAGGCCACAACACCAGACACTACCCCAGCCCGAACTCCAACGGATGATAGCACGCCGACGAGCGAGCCAAATCCATTCCCCTTCCATGAAGGGAAGATGTTTGAGATGACACGCAGTGGGGCGATTGACATGAGCAAGAGGGACATGGTGGAGGAGAGGCTCCAGTTTTTTCAGATTGGTGAGCATTATTACGCAGCGGGCAGGTACAGGGTCAGGGACACTGAAGTAGATGGGAGGGAGCAGTTTTATATTCAGGAACCCACAAATACCTTCTCAGTCCCCCATGTACCCATTCAGACTACTACTGTCCAACTAGAAATATCAAATCAGGCTAGCAGTTATAGCACATGCACAAACTCATCCTATAACACCAAGCCTAAATTCTCCACTTTTAGAACTGAATTCAACCTGTCATCTGATAAAACATCCAGTGCCTCAAATAGCACTGCTAAAAGTGGAACACCAAGCACCTTTGATCATTGTAAAGACAAAACCTCAGGGGCAAATGTAGATAGTTTTTACCATGTAACATCAAATTACACAGATTATTTTAATTTTTGTGCATCAAACATTACTCCAGATAAGTCGAAACAGACGGATAATTTGGCCTGTACCTCGGAGTTTCAAAACACAGTTTACCAAAGCACAGATTATTCTTCTGCACCTTCGCAACAGATTAGAAGTTTGCAAACATCGAGCGACAATATCAGTAGCAATATCCCCGAGTACCATTCAGATGTCTTTCAGACTGGCAGTGTCATGTACAATGTGTTGTCGTCTTTAAGATCCACTCTGCAAGAGGTCAGCAGGATCGAAGCTTCCTTCAGCCAGTTAGATGAAAGCAGAAGTGAAGGCAGGGGTTTTTCTAATGTAGCAATAATAAACACTGAAGCCAAAAAGGTCAAAAGCCAGATATTCAAGTCCAGGTTACCGCTGAGGGTACCCTGCCAAAAACTATGCAGTCATAGTCAGCCAGTGACGAAAGACAAGTCACAAAAAAATGATAAAGTCCTACTTAGGAAACATGGACTACTTAAAATCAGGGAACGATTAGATCCTTTTAAGACTTTATTACCAAGGTCGAAAATTCCAGTATTAAAAGCCATTAAATACCCTTCTTATTTGCAAGAGCAGAAGCAGGTCAGTACTAAATCTACAGTTAGGGGTAGGAGCAATAACTCTGCCAGGGATGGTAAGCAGCTAACTAAAAGCAAACCCATTTTGATAAAAACCGCCAGTAGAAGTACAACAAAAGAGATGGGGAAAAAGAACAGCTCAGTGTCAAAATGTTTTAAAGCAAAGTCTGTCAGTAGCCAGATAGTCAAGTCTTTGGTCAAAACCATTTCCAAGGAGGCTGAAGCAAAGTTAGAGGGGAAAACACTGCCCACTGAGGACGAAGAGAGCTGCAGCCTCAGCATTACCAGGAACACTTCCTTGTCACAACCATCTAGAGCTTCTAGAAGTTCCTGCCCTTCACGCACCTCTACCTCCACCTCCACCAGCACCACTACATCAACATCATCTCCTATAGATGTGAGAGCTGAGGTTGAGCAGGCCAGCAGTGAGAGGATGAGGAGGAGCATGAGGAAAAGTAGGCGGACACTTGGAGGGAAGGAGCAAGAGCAGAAGGAGGAAGGGAGTCAGGTTGATCAACCAATCCCCGCTCCTGTCACGGAGAACGAGACTAGTTTGTAAACTCTTTCTAAAAACTTGTTATACTTTACCCTTCTCTCTATGAGATGCATGCAGCTGTTGTGGGTGCTTGTGATGTGACTTTGTAATGTAGCCGTCATTTCTTCTTCCTGTCATTCTTTTTATGTGTCCTGTGCTGTCTGATTTGTTCAGATAGAGGCTACAACATGGAGAATCTGTCGGTAGAGCAGAAGACTTTCACATAATTTAAGGTTTTAGTTATTTTAGGAAACAGGATATCACTTAATAACATCATAGAAGTACTGTTCTGGTGGACAGAGCTTTATAAAAGCAAGGTCTTTGGATAGAAACCGGTTCAAGCGATTAAATTTCAGTATCAGGAAGCACCTTTTAGTTGTCATAAATGGTTGCAAAAGCACTTCTGGGAGGCTAAGTTTGTGAGTGTACATTTCTTTCACAATAAGACAAAGTTAGCTTTCCACCTACCCACATGACACAACACCACAGCACTCACCTCCACTCTAGATGTGTCTGAGATCGAGAATGTTTTGGGGAAATATGAAGGTGTGTTTGTTTTGATCTGCTTGCCTGGTTTGTAGATATGTTTGGTGGTACTTTTGCTCTGTGAAATCACTGTGAAAACAATACATCGGCTGAACTTGACAATCACTTGAATGACAGCTACACAAGGGCATGTCAGTGTAGTCAGCCACTGGCACTTTGTCGTAGCTAGATTGCTTTTGATTTCAAGTTTAAGCTATGAATTGTTTTTATCAGTGAGTGGGAATGTTGCTTGATGGTAGATTGTTTGTGGTTAGTTATGTGATACTCTGAACTCTAATTACAGAAACTAATACTACTAAATATCAAACTTATTAGTGTAAAAATGTCATTGACGATTTTTCTGGCCTCACAGATTCTCAAATCTTTGATTCCCCTTGATGTTATCAGCCACCCGTAAGCCTAAAAGTAGTTAATATAATGATTCCGTTACATTAAGACCTAATATTTAGCACACTGAACTAAAGAAGATAGATTTAATATAAAAGAACAGGTCTGCAAAGTATTGTCAGTGTGGAAGGGCTTGACACCTGCATTCCTTCTAATGGCCAGCAAGGAGCGTCTTCTGTCCTCGCAAAAAGAAATTTGATTGGTTCAAAGTTGAATTTGCCTCAATGCACTTTGCATAGTAAGGTAAAGACTCTACAGCAATACAGAGAAAATCCCAACAATCAGCCGACCCCCTATGAAAAAGCATTTGGCAACAGTGGGAAGGTAAAACTCCCTTTTGCCAGAAAGAAACCTCAGAGTAGAAGCAGGCTCAGTGAGGAGGAGCCATCTGCCACGACGGGTTGGAATGAAGGGTGCATCTAATTGGTCAGTTGTCATATTTTAAAGAACTGATCAAAATGTAATCAATTAATGCTTCATTATAGTTGTACGTTTTAATACTTCTTTTTAAATGTAGATATCATTAGAGTTACTTCTTTTAATGGTTGCATAATCAAAACTGTGCAAATGTTTCCCATCCCTGGGTACAGATGATGTGGAGGCCCACACAAGGTCTGGAAATGAAATGAAAAAGCTGTAGAATATAGCCCTTAAAACATCTCATTGGAGAGCTTCAGCAATTGTGGTAGGTTTTGTGTTAAGCTAAGTAAACCATGGACTTTGAGTAAATTAATACCAAACAGACAGATAGTATTGGATTCCTTCTCATCCAGTTTTCATCAAAAGAGCAGAAAAAATCCTAAATAAGCATTTAGTTTCTTAACAGAACGTTGAGGTTTGTCAGGCCAGAAAATCTCTTTTTTTCTTATAAGTGGGACATGGGACAGTGAGCTAAAGTTGGTCTTTCTTTGTTTGGTTTAATATAAACACTGCATTAAAAACAAATGTTCATTAAGTAGTTATTTAGCAGGTTACATCAAGGTGAAAGGTCCAAAACAGACAAACTTAAAGTTCACAATCCCAATCTGTTTCTTTCATTACATTCTCTGAGTCTCTGTGTGTGTCTCTCACTGAGAACCACATGTGATTCATTTGGAAATTTCTGTCATTACATAACACTAACTGTTTGTACCCTACCCTTCCTTGCTTCCTCGCACAGGCCCTCACAGTCCCTGTGAGAGAACAGACCTCCGCATGGCGATAGTAGCTGACCACCTTGGACTCAGTTGGACTGGTGAGTTTGAACACATCTCCGTTTTTTGTTTGTTTGTTTGTTTGTTTACTTTCACATTGTGTAAAAATTAAGCCAAACAGAACCACAAAGTGATGTAAGAAAAATGATTATCATAAAATGTGAGAATTTTTAAGGCTGAAGGAATGATCTGGACTGAAACGGACTCTTATGTGTCAGTTTTTAAGGGTTTGTTGCCACCTGGTGGACGTATACTGTAAAAATGTCTCAACTGAGCAGTACTGCAGTGATATTTATAGCCACATAATACTACAGCATCATCGGTACATAGCATATAACAAAAAATAACTAAAAAACTTCTCATGTTTGGATGTTTTTCAAATTTTGAAGATACTTAACTGCTGAATACATGTAGGAGATACTAGGATTTGAAACGGTGAAGAAAATATATAAAGCAATAAAAGCTTCATTGATTTTAAGGAGCATAAAGCTTTGATACATCTTTATATTTGAGTGTATCTTTAGAGGAATAGCAGGTGTATATTTTACTTGAGCAGCGATTAGGGCGTGGCCCCTGCGGCCGCCTGCACTGCAGCACTTTCCCCACGCCTACCAGCATTTGTACGACTGGCTGTGAATGCACTGCAAACGTATGTCCGCTGAATGAGTGCCCAGCTGAGAGAAGGAATCTAATCCATATTTAATGTGTGTTCCAATTGCAGAGCTGCAGTGAACCATCAGACCTGCTGAACATTAGTTTCTCGTGGGTTTAGATTTAGAGTCGTGATTCTAGTCCTTCATTAGCTGCAGACTGTGTCTGACACATTGTTTGGCAGTAATTCATTTCGGTGCTGCAGTTTAATCAGTGCATCAGCACATCCCTCACCTCCTGCTTTGTAGGCAATCAAGTGTAACCTGTAACATGGGCCCAGATCAGATGTAAGTGGTGCAAACATGAAAACTAATTCAAAATGCCACTTTCGCCACACGCATTTTCTAGCTAAATACTGTTGCTGCATTTGTTTTTGCATTTCTACACATTTCCCTTTGTTAGGCATGATACTGTCAGATTTATCAACTGGAGAGCAATCTCTATAAACAGATATCTTCATATGAACATGCCAGATCTGGAAGCTAGGGACACGTTTTCTGTCTGCTTTCTGTTTGTAGTATGAGTTCCAGTCACGTTTGAGCAGGCTTTGGCATGCATGCCAGTAAATAGTGATAAAGTGAAATGATCAGCTATTGTCTCACAATGATTTAACTTTACAAAAAAGAAGGAAGCGATGCATGGCACTGATGGCATCAGGTGCAGCAAAACTGCAGAGCAACAGAAGCACATCACCCACATTCATACCACAGGTGTAAATGCTGGGAATGGCAGTGGCATCATGCTTGCAGGCAGTTCTCCAGAAAGCCAACAACACGTTGTGTCAACTTGACATGGATGATGTTGTGCATAGCTTGAATGCTGACTGGTTAAAAAGAGGGAACAAGAGAGAACAAGAAAGAGAGCAATAGCTCAATTTTAAAATATATATATATAATTAATGGCACTCAACATCCTCAACATGTTTGAATTTCTCTCATGGGAATGGATGGCTGAAAGATCAGATAAAACAAAACATGTAACTTTGGTGGTCAATAATGGTGCTGCAGAAATGTCCTGTTGTGGAACTCCAGCCCTGCAATTCAGCTATCTATATGCTGCTGTTACAGAGCTGGCCAGGGAGCTGGATTTCTCTGTGGATGAGATCAACTTGATCAGAGTGGAAAACCCCAATTCCCTGACGGCACAGAGCTTCATGCTCCTAAAGAAATGGGTGCACAGGGACGGTAAAAATGCCACAAGTAAGTACAGAAGTAGATATGGCTGCTGTATTTCATACTCATATATATTTCAGTTGCTGGTTTATGATAAAACGAATCAATAAAAGGACATTATCAATGTTTGCGATGCCACAACATCACCTTATGAATCAATTCCTGTCTCTCTCCTCCCCAGCGGATGCTTTAACCGCGGTGCTGACTAAGATCAATCGGTTGGATATTGTGACTTTGCTGGAAGGGCCCATATTTGACTACGGTAACATTTCAGGCACACGCTGCTTTGCCGATGATAACGCAGTATTCCCGGATCAGTCCGATGGTAAAGTGTAGCCCACCCTAGCTGAACTCAGTCTATCTCTCAGTCTATCCCTTCACCCTTCTTCACCACCTCTCTCAGCCAGAGGCAGTCGGACATGACTGCGTAAATAAATATTGAACCAATCAGGCTTGACTAAACTGTGGAAGTTAATGACCAAAGTGAATGAACGCTCCAGCAGGTTCATTGAGTTCATGTCAGATAATGGACCGTCAGGTAGTAAACGCACTGGAGCCGTGTTTATTGAGCAGTCAGCTTGTTCGTTCACCAACACAGGCCAGTGCAATTCGTTCATAGCACTCAGTCTTTGGAACTGTAATGACAAGTGACAGATTGATAGAAATTCGTTCCCATATTATTGATTTTAATTAAGCGCAGGAAACTCTGTACCATTTTTGGGTGCATGAAACTTTTAGTATGTTTCATTGTTTTTGTCAGATGTACAAAAGCATGATGAAGGAAATGAATGCCGCCTCTGTCCCCGCTGATAAATGCATTTTCTTGAAATCTTGAAATGATTTTTTCAGATGGGGCAGGGCACTGCTTTGTAATTTGGTTTAACAATAGTTATGTTTATGTGTGTTTTTATTAATTAAACACAGCCATGACATGAGAAAACATGAAAACATAATCATAACAACCAATTTTTAACAATGGCATGCTTGCTTTAAGCACTATGGCAGACCCTTTTCTCTCCCTCTTCTGTATTTCTCTCTTTCCTCTTGTATGAAAATGAAGTATGGCAGCAGTTTGTGACTCTGACAGACACATTGAAGGCCATTTCAGAACTTTTACCACAATGTGCTGTTTCCCTCCTCACATTGCAGATATGTTCTCAAATACATTTCAAATGAAAATGCTTTATTTTTTATATAAATTTGACTGTTTTCCACAGTTAAAACACACTGTTAATATATCTTTAGATAACTAAATTTCAATAAGGAGAGATTACTTGGAAGAATTTAACATGATTTATTGAGATGGAGAAATTCATGTATTTGGTGATTAGACTCTGATGACCCATCATAGCAGAAGAAAATCCCAGCGGTGATGGATTTAGGACAGGACCCCCTGGAGTCTAGACACTGATGGTAGTGAAGATGAAGACTAAGGCTTAAATAGAGCTCTGACTGCGGTGGAGATGGGGAGGTGGTGGGTTGCATGAAAGAGAGTCTAAAAGGTAGGATGACAAGAAAATGATCGTACTAGAGAAATGATGTCAGTACTGAGATTGACAGTGTGGGAAAGCGTAAACATGTAAACAGAAAAAAAGCTGAACACCCAGGAATGCAGATGAGTGATTACAGATCTTCCTTATTGAACCTAAGCATAAGCTTCATAAAACCGGGGTAGAGTCAAGGGATGGATACGGGGAGCAGCACTGCAGGCTCAAGACACCCAATCCGTTTGACAACTCAACAACCGCCACATAGTATCAAAGGACTGAAAAGAGAAGCATGTAAAAGTCAATAACAATATTAAACAGCACAATTATATTCAGCAGTAATAATGCTTTTTTATTTCTCTAGCCTGTCTTTTGTCCCTGGCTATTACTGCAGGTTGACTGCCAGTTTTTAATTAAGGAACATGAGTAATGATGACTAATTATTAACTTCTGCCGCCAAATCCAATGCCAACTTTTTACCATGGATTTTACAGAACCATTGCTATGAATGGAATAAAATTAATCTTTCCACTACTGTTCTTTACTTCTTCAAGAAAAAAAAGCAGATAACACGCACTAAGTAAAGCCAAATAAGCTCTTCTCTGGATTCAGTAGACGAGTTTAGAGTCTGCTTTGGCACTTTAAAACAAAATTCTGAAATGGTCTCATTTCCAGTCTGTCTAATTAGGTTTTCTTGAAGTCATCTTAACACAAGGATCGGCTGTTACCTTGAATAACAACAGAGCTGAGGTGATCTTTTTGCAAAGATGATTTCTTGGGGAACCGACTTAAGTAGATTAACAAAATGCATGGCTATGGCTTTGTGTGAAGGGCTGCCTGCTGTGTTGTTGTTGACTCACATTAATACACTTCTAACACTCTTTAAATGGGCGAAGCCTTTTCAACACATCCAGAAGTGGGTTTTTTTTTTTTTTTGATGACTTGCACATTTTGATCTGGATGTGCTCTGTTCCACACGGCACTCACAGATGAGTTGAAAATGAAACGCCTTTTTTCAAAGTGTACAGTGTATACTAATGCTTCTGTGTCACTGCTGTTAGCTATGTGTGATACCTGTCATCTCCTGGTTCCTCCGAGCCTCCAGCCTCTACGCTCCACTGTAGCTTCCTCTGCTTTGAGACCAGCAGACTCCCTGCCTCTTCATCCTCCTCTTCCTCTTGCTTCTGAGTGACTAATTTCCACAGCAAATGCCCTTGTCTACTGAGCAGCACTAATCAGCTACTTCCCACCAATGGCTACCTTTTGCTAACCTCAGCAGCTTCAGGATCCAGTCATAGCTTCTGCTCCCACCCTTGCAGTTGAGTAGAATAAGACTAGAACAGCACAGTCTGTCATTACTAACAGCTTTCTACAGGTTGTGGAGGAACATAGCAATCTTACAGCTCTTTGGTGAGAGTTTAAGATCGCTCTTGTCAGCCTCTGCGCAAGCTGGATGACACTGAGAGCTAATTGCTGTCAAGGCCCATTTCAGACGCTCTTATCCATGGCATAGAAGTGCTCCAGGGGAGTCTCTTAACAGTAAAGCTCATTTAACCCAGTGTACATTTGCCAAACCAAACCTTAAAGACTATCAAGTCTTAAAAAATCACTGTAAGGTGGAGAAGTTATTGTTTGGTTTGGCAAATGTGAATCATGGCCTTTCTTCTGAACTTTTCGATGTGAAACATTCAGGATCTTTTTCCATGAAACAGTCTAAACATTGTGACATACTGTGTAATTTCCTTTTAGTAAGAAATCTGATGTGAGGTGTTATCAGGTTCTGCAACTTTGTCCAGAAACCATACTTGATCTGAATTTAATCAGATTTCGACATCCCGTCCTTGTGCACCACCAGACCGCTTTCAACTGGCTGCCATTTTTAGATCGCTCCATGAAAGTCGTTCTGACCGCTGACTGTGATTTCAGCATGAACCTCAAACTTGCAGATTGAGCCTACATGACCTTTTGAGTTTAACATCATTGGTGATGAGAGTTTTTCACCAACAATCTAGAGACAAAAGAGCAGGTATGAATGTACAAAGAACAGGAGAAACTTGAGTAGCTAATGTATTTGCCTCCCCCCAAAAATATGACACAACCACAAGGTAATTAAGACATACTGCACCACGCACACGCATAAATGCTGGCAATGCGTCGGCCGCTCACATTAAAAGATTCACCACAGATGTGAGATTGATCCTGGGGAACAGGATCAGGCATCCTTTAGATGTCTTAGAAGGATGACGAGTTCTGATGGGGGAACTTCGAGGAAGCCATGTTTCACCAGCAAATAGTGGATTAAAAAGGAAGAAATAACAAAATCACCATCTCTCCTCATCTGATTTGGTGAGGAGAGATGCAACTTTAGTCATTTTGCCTAAATGATTTGAGATAGACTCATTTTTATGATAGACTGGAGGAGATTCAGTGCGCATCACAGAGGCACAAGTGCACATGGTAAGGATGGGACTTTCATGGAGCGATCTACAGAACAGCACATGCAGGTTTTATGGACAGGGTCACAAAACCGCATACTTTAGTATTAGAACTTGGAAATTATAGAGTCTAGACTTTTAGTATTTCCAAGCATTTGCCCTTTCTCTTTTCATAAACATCTCCTCCTCTTTAAACCTAGACTGTAAAATCTCAGTTTTCCAGCAAAAAAATGATAAAATTATTGAAATTATTTGACTACCCTGGGGTGAAGGGTCCAAAGAGATGATACTCCTGCTGACTATGGTGCCTCTTCTTGCTTATCAGCTGAGATGAGCAACCCGATGAGTCCTACGCTCAATCTCTTCGCTTCTGCAGCTTCGTAGATTTTAAGCCTTCATCAGTCACATTTTCACTTCATTGTCAGTGTGTTTGACCTGTTTTATTTTTACATGCCTTGTTCTGTCTTCTAACCAGTTTTTGTCTAACATTTGTTCTGTGCCTTTTGTTCTGTCTTGTGAACCTTGCTAATTGCAACAGCTCCAAAACGTCTTAGAAGTCCTCAAATGCCTCAGCCTTCCCCTCTGCACACCACCTCCCTTTCTTCTTCCGCTCCACCCGTTCAAACCACACATATCAACACTTTCTCTTCCTCCTCTGTCTTTTTCTTCCCATCTCCCCCTTCCACACCTCCTGTTTACCTCCTGCCTGTGGCCCCTGTTCTCCCTCACTTCTTCACTCTGCCTTATTCCCCTCCTCTTCCCTCCTCCCCTCAAAGTCCTTTTAGCTGCCCTTCTTTCTTCTCTCCTCACTTTCCGCCCTCGGCCCTCTCCAAGCCCCTTCCTCCTCTTTCTTCCTCACTCCCAACTCTTCACCTTTTACCGCCTCCTCATTCTGCCTCTCCTACATCTGCTGAGTCTTCTCTCCCTTGTGCCTCTCCTCGCACCTTATCAGCTACTACTGTCCCTTCTTCTCCTTCCCCATCTTTAATATGTGCTTCCTCTCCACCTTTACTTCCTCCCTCTTCTATACTTCCTCTCTGTCCTTGCTCTTCATCCTCTTCTCCACCTCAAAATCGCCATCCTCTATCTCCACCTCCCCCATCTCCCCCATCCTCTCCCCTCCCTCCTGGTGTTCCTCCTTACTTCAGGCAAGATCGTTCAGTTCCTGAGGTTTACATTTAGAGGCCTGTGTGCTTCTCACTGCCTTTTGTTTGAACCAGCACAACTAAGCTACCTGAACTCTTCTCAAGCTTTTGCTCATAAACTGACCTAATTACTGAAAATGAAGTCCAGCTTGTTTTAAAGTCTCCTGCCTCACTAACTTCACTAATGTTGCATTTATTTGAGTGAGGCTGGGTCTAAGGCTACGTAGGTTTAAAAAGAAAACTCAAGTGCCAATTTTAGGCTACATAAACAGTATATGCCAGGTTTTTGGTTTTATTTTTATATTTTGTGTATTTCTGTTTCCACCACTTTTTGATGTGGTCATGTCTACTCGGTAGGGCTGGTTCAAAAGTCATTTAAAAGTACTTGAAATTATTGATTATTTTTCTACTTCTAGAGGCGGCAGAACAAAATTTAAACACAACAATTCTGATGTTCGTATATATTACAGATCGAGTACAACTGGAATAGCGTTATCATTTATCCACAGGAATAAATTCCAGAGTCTGGTTTGAACTCTGGTTTGTTCTGCAAGAAGCAATCCAGTACTGGCACAACACATTCGGAGAGAAATGCAGCCAGAGCCACAAAAGTGTAGAAATATCTGTCTTAGATGGCATGATGTACAAAGCAGGAGAGATGTTTCCTCTAAGTGAAGAAGTAGATTAATGAACTCACTCTGGACACCGATTGTGCAAACTATCCTCAACACATCGTGCATTTAAAGTAGCTGAACACCTGATGAATGGCCTGTTTTTTTTTCAGAAGAGACATGAAGGGCAGGCCTCTCTTAACAACAATGTGGGTGTTTATCCTTTTTATTTCCAAACTGTATGTCCTAATTAAATTCGTAGTTGTAAAATTATGTCGCAAGAAATCAGCTGAAAGCACACTGTGACCTTTGTAGATGTGTATAGGTGTGTGTAGCATCTAAAGAGCCAGATGTGTTTCTGAGCAGTTCACAAAGATTAAATTATAGCTTAAAGGAGCAGCGGCTCCCATTCAGCCGGCAAATTCCACTGTAAATATTGCTCCATGTCTGCTCTGTGTGTATGTGATTTGAGATTAAATACGGATGTAATACTTTGCCTCCATAGTCTTTAAAGGTAATGGCATTACGTATTTTTTTTCTTATTTCAATTTAATATATTTCTGAATACTAAAATTCACCCACCAAATGCACAAATACCACAAGCAGAATCTAGAGGTGCAGTTCCCAGGAAGTTACCACTGGGTGTAAACCGACAAATAACTTTATAATATGTAAAGTTGTGTTTACATCTTATTCTGCTCCTTAATCACTTACACTTGTGACTTTTGAACAGATGCTACCCTTAAATGTTTCAAATGTTTCTCATTTCATCACCTCCATCACTTTACTTCTCCTTCCCTCCCTCTTCCAACCCCTTTTTTTTTTTTTTATCTTTACCCCCTCTTCAATCCTCGTATCCTCTAATCCTGTACTCCTACAATCCACCCAGGCTACGACAATATAGATCTGGAGCTCCAAACCCCCTCAGACCTCAACTACGTGCCCCCAACCCCACTGCGCTCAGACGACTTCTTTAGCGAGGGCGATCCTTTAGTAGAGTCCCATAACAAGTCCATGCTTACTAGACCTAGCGACCTCTCTCTCACTCAGACCACCAGCACCTCCAGCAGCGACCCCCTCACAGTGGCCCCGGGTCCAGGCTCCACTGCCACAGAGCTACCTATTGCTGGGCCTGAAGATACAGAAACTGAGATGTTTACTGAAGAAAAAACAGGATTGGTGTGTGTAGAGAGGCCAGATAATGACAGACGGTTGGTAGAGCAATCAGGAAAGGAGACAGAAGAAGTAAAAGCAGGAGACCATCTTGTTTTGGAGAGTCAGGGAGGGGCCGTAAAAGAGAAGGCTACCGCAGACACTGGTCTTGGAAATGGAGTGGAGGAAGAAGAGGAGGAGGAAATGACGCAGGAGAGGTTGCAGAGTCTGCTGGAGGATTTAAAGCTGGAAGAGGGCATGGAGGAAGAGGAGGTGTCAGAGGAGCTTGTGAATGCCATCCTTGAGCAAGTACGGAAAGCAGAAAAAGACATTTATTCAGTTCCAGGCAGGAGCAGTGAGACGTCTGGCGCAATCGGGGAGTCAGCAGCCCCTGGCCCCAGCCCGGGCTCTGAGAAGGGCAGGTAGGACTTGATTTTATTTGAAATTCATTGTCACGTCTTTCTGCTCCCAGGTGTATTGTCCTAAATCTCTTTAACTCGTCCAGCCCCGACAGTCTAGCTGATTCGCTAGAGGAGCCCCAGGTTCAGACCAACAAACAGAATGGAGGTCAGACTGAAGCAGCCAGGGAAGGGATGGAAAAGGTGCCCAGGAGGAAGGAATCCCAGGAGGACAGCAGCACAGCGGGACCAAGCAGAGGAGACAAGGACGGAGGCAACAGGTCCCAGCACAAAGTCCAGGTGGGAATCGGTCCTTCACAGAGAATCTTGTCTTGAAGCCTTGAAAAAGTCTTTAACTGTATATTATATTATTCTCCTTCTGTTGTTATGTGGGCTTAAAATATTTAACCTCTGAGATTAGCCCAATTCTTCTGTCATATGTTAACTTTCCATATGAATCCCACACACTCTGGCCTCGTTGACATTACTCTGCTGCTGGGCTGCCTTCATCAGGAGAGTGTTAGAGAGAAGGAGTCCGACTCTGATGAGGAGACCACTGTCACTACCAGGGTGATACGCAGACGGGTTGTACTCAAGGTCTGTTAGGCCTGGTGTGCAGAGACATGTTGAAGCAGAGTGCAGTGGACCGATAGCGTGTGAAGAAGAGTGATACCAGAGAGACTGAACAGAAGCTATTTGCTATGTGTGCTGAGCATGACAGTAACAGTGTTTTTGTGCAAGTTTGTTAACATGGAGTGGAATGTGTGTGCAGCTATAGTAACTTTAAAAGATAACTGGAGACGGGATATGTGCGAGGAAACAAAGAGACATTTTTTTAGATTAACATATGACCCAAAGAGGAGTTCTAAATTTTCTCTAAATTGAAATAGAAACTTGACTACAGCTGTTTATACGTTTAGCTTTGCTATAGTATTAAGTTCTAATTGCTTGCTTGCCTTGCTTGTGCTCTTCTACCTGGCTGGTGGATTGTTGGTTGTGCTTTACCATATATATTTAATTTACCGAATAAAAGGAATGTGCCAAACTTCTTCTGAGGGGGGAAGAAAAGGTGGCCTTTGATTTAAGCTTCTTTTCAGCTAGAAGCAACTAATAGATATTTTAATTATTGATGCTAAGTGCTAAGTGTTTCCAGGGAGTCATCAGTTAATTGCTTAGTGTAAAAAAATAAAATAAAAATCAGAAAATAGATTCATAAAGCCCTAAGTGAAGCTTTGATACAAATTAACAAGATTAAAGCAGCATATATTTACTTAGGATAGCTGAAATTAAATAAACTGTGGCGATTTTTGCCTAATTGAAACGCTGCCCATGTTGGAACACATTTCCAAAGTGGAAAAAGTCTGCTTGAAGATCTTATAAATTTAATAGGAATAAAAAAACTAAACTAAAGCAAGAATATAACATGTACAGTATTCACAGACTTTGCTGTGACAATGAAAATTGAGCTCTGGTGCATCCTGTTTCCACTGAAAGTACTCCAGCCATCATTCAGCATTCAACACAACCTCTTCACACCCTCCACAAAAGGCCGAACTGGCTCGACACCAGTAGATACCAGTTATATTCTATATTCTTTATTGTTTTGTTACAATCTCTGGCTCTATCAAGGTTCATTTTGAGGTGATAATAAGATGCATTTGTATGGTTTTTGAACGGGGTTTCGCCTGAACTTTTATTTTTCCATCTATGGACACATCCTTCTGAAGCTTTGTTTAAAAGAAACACTTTTATTGTATTCTTTCCGTATTTCTATATTATAAATGTCTTTTAAACAGCATTTGGTGTTTCCAGTGCTTTTGCTGCGGTTTTGAAGTTTGGACGTGTTGCGACAGCAGGATGCAGTATTACATTACATTATTTAATAAACCTGCCGATCTAAATACTCACCTTTCCACTTTATATGATAAATATGTTCTAGGGCAAATACCCTGGTTTTGCATCCATTGTGATTTGTGGGCTGTTTGGAAATGCTTCTTTATTTATTTGATGAATAACAGTCTTGGAGCTAACCCTACCTGCACCTTTACCTTCCTCATTTCTTTCTCACTTTTCCATCCAAATAAAAACTTTCACCCCAGGGAGAGGAGGCCAGAAACATTCCTGGAGACTCTGTGACAGAGGAGCAGTTCATAGATGAAGATGGGAATCTGGTCACCAGAAAAGTAACCAGTCTTTCTCCTCCATTGCTTTTCTTGTCTTACACCACATGTATATGCCATGTACAGCCACAGTAAAATTTAATAGGGAAAACGATGAACCATGGAAGGCACAAATCTGTTATGTGAGCTCGATTTGTTTCCCCTTTGGCCATACGCCCTTGGTTTGTGATTGATTGGTTATCTCACCCTCCAGTTTGCTGTCCATGTACAGACTAGAGGGATTAGATGACCAGTACCCTTCAAAACTGAGGGTTTGGGCCAAGGAGGGGAATTCAGATTGGACCTCATTGTCACAATGATGCCGACAACCTCTTAGATGCATGAACCAAACCTATCACATACCATCCCATTGACTTTTACACGACACCTCTACATATCTCCCTCATCCTTTTTTGCATCACTTCTCTCAACTCCCCCACCCTCCTCCTGCTAACATGCTTCTTCCCCTGCAGGTGATCAGAAAGGTTGTACGCAGAGTGTTCAGCTCAGAGGAAAGGAGGCAAAGTGAAGGCGAATTTATTGCAGCAGAAGAACCTGCTGCTGCTGCTGGTGGGGGAGGTGTTGGTGGTGGTGTAGCCTCAGGTGGAGCTGACACTGCTTCTTCATCAGGAGCGGCAGCAAGAGCCACGGGGGGGAAGGGCAAGAAGAAGGGGAAGCGATCCCGACACGGCCACAAGGAGGAGCCTCAAAGAGTGAAAGCTGAGGTTGCTGTCGAAACAAACTGCCTGACTTAGTGAGCTGAGGTGTCTGCATGAAGCTGTAGCTTTGTGTAAACTCTTAATCAATCAATGTAAACTCTTAATCACCTTTTAGATGAGCAGAGGACACACATTCTGACAGCATTAAGGCAGCCATAAACCAAAGTAAACTGCATTCCAGTGAGGGGAGGTGTACTACAAAGCGCGATTAATGGGTTAGTGAGGTATGTTTAGCCTGGCTAGATCACCATGGCAACTTCTGCTGAACAGATAACATGGTCCAGAGTGGTTAATGTTCAGGGTTTTGTTGTAAAATTGTCTAGAAGCATCAGCATAAGTTTTAGTTCAGGTTCAAGGCCCTTCTTGCCCCAAGTGTCCTATGAGTTGAACCTGAAGCACAGTTGATCTGCGATTAAGACCAGAAAAGCGTTTGTGATTTAAAAAAAAAAAAAAAAACAGCACTTAAAAGTCCAGCTAAAATTTGGGCAAAGCAGGTTGGTCAGGAGAAGCAAGAGGCAGGTGAGCAAAGATAAAATGCCATGGCCACATCGTCACTGGGGACCTCAAGTAGATTTATAAATACACATCAGTTTACGCATGTAAAAACAGAAGATGAAGATCTTGGCTAAGATTGGTTTATCCATACAAAATGGTAAAATGACAGAAGTGTCAAATGTAATGACTAAATTGTGATGTTCATGCAACTTAAACTTTATTTTGACATTCAGGTTTTGTTTGCTGTTTCCTGTTTGAAAAATTGAGTGTGAGTTTATGAAATGCTGTGCAGTTTAGAACAATTTCATAACAGCAACCTTACTGTCTGAATACAGTTTGCAGTGGTTGCAGTGTGTGTTTCCTCAGTAGCAGCTACAGCCTCTAGGTTGAGACTAGACCGAGTCTGAGAACTACTAATATCAAGTGATTCAACTAATATAGAATGTCGTTATTCTCTCTATTAAGCATGTGTGCTTTCATTTGCAAATGTACAGATGTAGTAATTTTAACATTTTTTCACTCCTTAAACTCATCTTTCCTCCAGCATGCTGCCTGATGTAGAAGATGAACCAAACTGTGCTTCATTAACACTCACCGATAATGCCTTGCCTGAGTTTAGTACTGATATTTCCTTTCTCTCTCTCTCTCTCTTTTTGTTTTGCTTTTTTTTTTGTTCCTGTCTTGTGCTGAATCTCGCTGCTTTTCTTAATCTCCTTCTGCCAAGCCTGGAGACGGTGCCAACAAGAAACCAGGGAGGAAGAGTCATTCTTAACAGTAGAGCTCTCAACTACAACTGGTAAGAGGCCACTCATAAAGACACTAAAAACTCCCATAAGTTACCAAATATTCACCTATAGACCATAAAGATTAATTATGTGTGTTTTCTGTAAATACAATAAGAATATACTATTTTTTGCTTAATATAAAGTATGGTATATAAAGACATGTTTAGCTGAAGACTTTAATTCTGAAATTTAGAGTTAAGACCACTCAGATGTCTGTATGCTGAGTATGAAGCCATCTACCTTTTAACTCTGATGTAATCAGGAAGACAACTGAGTTTTTCAACTGGAATAAAATTGTCAGTGCTGTTGTACTCCCAGGCATTACAGTCAAGCGCACCATGCAGATCCTTATTAACAAGAATATTTGCAAGGATTTAAAAGCTAGCAATAATTTAAGTTGCTAGTTGACATCTAAATGTGAGTTTTATGTTCTAGTTAGTATTTAAAAAAATATCACCTTATGTTGTATGTAAACAAAGATGAAAACGAATCACTTGCGAGGTTTTGTAGGACACTTTCTGTTACGTTCCAGAGTTAACTAAAGCTATCAAAATGATATGAACAAACAATTGTTTATGACTTCATGTCCAAAATCTCTTTGTACTGTGTTGAACAGATACTGGAGATGAACTAGTGTCAGGTGGTACTTTCATGTAATTCCAATTTGTACCACAAGGTGGTGCAGTGAATAAATAAAACATATAAACAGGAGAATTAATTAAAAACACAATTACAATCGAGGCCAAGAAAGACAAAAAAAGATATTTAAAACTGCAATCCTAAAGCAGAAAAGTACTTTTTTTATACAACAACCAATCTGAAGTATAAACTTTCCTTTACACTCAGGTCCATGGACATCCACCTGTGACCCCCACACATGACCCTGGGAGGAAAAACAGACCGGAGCCAATGAAACCGGGAGCCAACACGTGTCTGAAGCTTTCGCTTTACAACGCATGGTTTTCAGCAAGACAACACGTTACTTTTCTTTGATTTCGCATGAGCATGTCACCAAACTCACTCACTGTTGGAAAACAACACCGAAGGACACGCATGGACGTGAGCTGGAAACTTCTTTAATCTTTGGCAAATGAAAGGCGTCTGTGACCAAAGACGGCACAAACAGCGAGGGAAAAGACTTCACTCTCTCAGACACTCGCCTTGTATGGCTTTATTTTTTCCTCCTGCACTCACGGTATTGGGGTGCACCATGTGGTTCTTTTATAAAACAAAGGAGATATAATAGTACCTGGGTGTTTTTGTTGTACATAAATGACACTGTATAAAATCTTTAAAAAAAAAAGAATTGGTAGCTTCACAGATTGTTTATGCACTGATTTGAGTTGATGAAGCTTTGCAGAGCCAGTGCATTTGTATTGAGAGGTCGACACTTTTCGTGCAGCCTGGAGTGTGTCTTCTGACGTGCTCTTCCCAAATATAAAAAGGAACAAAAAAAGCTGTATGTGAATGAAACGAATGGAGAAAAAAAAATGATGCTTGATTTTCAACAGAGGACATTTTCTTTAAAGACAACAGCTACTCTGCTCTGTCCGAGGGACATTCTTCAGAGAAATGATATTTTGCTGCATGTTATGTCACTTTATTTTTAACGCTTTCCTTTCTTTCTCTTAATTCAAAGCACTGTAATACAACTTAGAGAGGGTGTGATGGTACTTCTGTCTGTGTGAGCACTCATAGTAACCCAAACATCTGTCATCTATAACTGTTTTGTTTTTTATTTAATTTCCTTTTCTTTTCTTTTTTTTTACAAATGAAATGACACTCCACATCCTAGTGGCGAGATAGTACAGCATCCTTCTTATGCAACAGGAAAGTACTGACACTGTCCAATGCATCTTTCAGACTAGCACATTGTTAGCTCTAGACCGCTAGCAACGCTCTGTGTTTGTGCGTTTGTCTGTGTGTGCGCGTGTGTGTGTTTAACATTAAGAAAAAAAATCCATGCATACTAGAAGTGTATATTTAAACCTTTAGTTCTACTGTGGTTTTTAAAAGGGGACTTTTACGTTGATGATTTTTATCTGTTTATTTGCTTCTATTTACATGAGAACAGAGAATCTCATTTTTAGCCCCATCACTCAAATCGAAATCTTTGTAATCACATACAAATCACTGTCAGTTATTAAAAATGTGACTTTCTGTTCATGTGTAAATTGAATTTCTGTTTGTTTTTTTTTCATATGAATCCACCCTAAGCATCCATTGTTGATAATAAATCTGGTACCGACATGTATGACAAACCAACATAGCCTACACTGGATGATCCAAGTAATTATTTAAGCAGAAAAATAAATTGTGTTTAAACTGAACCTCTGCTAGTCAGTCTGATTTCTCTTTCTGGTTGCACAGGCCCAATGAAATACTGGCATGAATCATACCGATGTCTTTAAGACGTCAAGAAACCTCATGGAAACTAAAAGACAATAAAAGACCTGAAGATGTAGGCTGAAGAGCTTTGTGTATCACAACATACTTGCCTCACATGCTAGTGTCCACCAGTAAATAATGCCAAATAAATGAAATACAGTCACTAAACATGTGGCCCATTCTCCTTGTAAAGGCAGTATTACACACTACATTACATTACACAATATAAATAGTTAAAAATAATAATTGTATACACGTCTTAAACCAAATGCAGAATAAGGGTATTTAGGGGGCTATATGTCCATGCTTCCATGCCACTTGTGACCTACAATGGCCCAGTCATGATCTTAACTAAACACTGGTTATGTGACCCCGTACATTCTGCATCTAACAAATTTTACATAAAAATATATATTTAAAAAATTATTGTACGTATAAAAAAAGACCTTTGCAACTTTTTCAGTTATATGTCAACATCTGGCATAAATTAAACATGCAGATCATCAAGAATGTGATTTCCATACTGGATTGGTCAGGGTTAACAGGGTGCCGGTGGAAACTGTGCTACTGTTAGCTAAAGACAAATGAAGAGGAGAAGGGGAAGGCATGATAGAACCATCATTGGTAAAGAGAAAGAGCTGATGGGACATGCAGAGGGTTGGTGTAACAGAGGAGGACACTAATGATGGGGTGAGTTGAAGGTGATCTGTTGTGGTGACCCCAAAACTGAGTAGAGAAGAAGAAAAAGAGGAATTTGACCAATAAAATCGCTGAAAAATATCATTCTGTGTTTCGCAGACTACCATGTTTCAACCGCTTGGTACAGTGAAAACCAAAGAACATCGAAGAATTCCAAATATGTAAATACAGCATTTCTTTTTGGAAAAACTAGACCAACTATACTTTTTTATCAAAATTATTGGAGATTTGTTTTTTTAATAATGTTTCAACAATAAAAAACTACTGATTGATCTATCTATAAATGAAATATACATTTATATCTGTAATTTTCATTTATAGTGACTCTGAAAAGATAAGATATGAAGCTCTATATAAGAAGGTATTAATTGTGAAATCATACAGAGCTGTTTTTATAATTAAAAGACATACAATGATGCTGGATAAAAGAAATATCTTAATATTTTACACAAATTTTGCATATGACTTCTTAATATTTCCAGTAATTGCCCCACAATCTAGCTAGGATTCAAACAATTGGTTCATGAAAACAGTAAAATTTGGACTGAACCATCAGAGCGCTGCAAAGCTCTCAAAATATAATAAGTTCAAAATAACCCATATCTTATACTGGGAATTGGTGCAGCTCTTCTGTTAACTTCTTATCTGAAACAAGACATTTTAGCTGTCTTTCTGTCAACTTTATTCTGATTATAAAAGGTTTGGACTGCAGGTATGTGGATCTGCTCCATGACATCGTCCAATCTCAGTAGAAAAACTTTGTAAAATCCCAAGTCTGAGATTTTTGGCTAACGGGGCGTGCGTTTTGGTTTTCTCTTTGTTATATTGTTACATGTTGTTGTAACTTCTGCTGCCCTCTTGGACAGGTCTATCTTGAAAAAGAGATTTTAATCTCTTTTAAATGTATGTGAATTTTTCACCTGATTGGAATATTCAAAATGAAATCTTATAACAAAAAGGACTTTAAGCCCAAATTAAAAAAAAGACTGGATTTCAGAGTTAACATCATTTAATCTCTGAAACTGCGCATGTTTGCCTTGATGCTCAAATGAAATCTAACAGTAAGACCTGACTGATGTAACCTGCAAACACATGGTCTCTCCCCAGTGGGACCTCTCATATGCCCCATCAGATTTCCATTTTGAGTAAACGCTTTCCCGCAGACAGTGCAGACAAATGGTTTCTCTCCTGTGTGTGTTCTCATGTACAGCTCCGTGTGTTTGTGGCCTTCAAAATGTTTGCCGCAAACTTCACAGTCATTTATTTGGGGTAAGCTTACAAGCGAAGCTTCAAGGTTTCCTTGGTCTCAAAATGTTTCCCCCACACGCCACACATATCTGCATCCTTCTTGCCTTCCTGCGCATGCTTCAAGAAAGAAAGACTTGCTAGAGAAATCCCTCTTCCTGTGTCCCTCAGACTTTGTTTTTTCTGTCCGTTTTATCACTCTGTTCACTTTTCTTCCAGTCCTCATCACTCTCACCCTCTGTACTCTCAGCATCAGAAAGGTCTGCCTCAGATGTTTTCCACAGACTTCACAAACATCTGCACTTTTTTTTCATGCGTCAGTGCACATTTCAGAAAAATGCATCTGTACTGGAAAAACTCTGCAACAACTGCATTCAGTATTTGGTTTTTGTTTGTTGTAGCTGTTCTCTGAGAACGATTTTTCATCTTTTTTGGAAAGATTTTCCATTCACTTTGTAAACATCCATACCTGGAGTTCCTGTCCGAGGTGTTCTTGGCTTTGATTTAAGTAGCTCATCGTTTATATCTTTATCTTGACTCCCACCTTTTGTATTTTTGTTGACAGTACCTTTAGGTTGGCAGGTGGCACACCTAGGTGCTCTCCTTCCTTCTCCATTTCCACTGTTGTTGAGGTCCCCTTTTCTGCTTGTTGGGTTTAGTAAAACTGTGAAGGCTTGCTGTTGATAAACTCAGAGTCTATCTCTGTATACTTGTCTTTAATCTGTCATAGGTCAGGCCTTGTCTCATCATGCATCTGCTACTCAGATGAAATGACTTGGACCCAAACAGTGATACTTTATCTAAAAGGAATATCAAAGAGGAAATCACACAAAAAAAGAAGAAGTAGGAAGCGATTATATTTCTGACATGTATTAATTTGTGTTTCTGGATGTAAATTAAATAGTCCTACTTTTAAAAGGCAAAAAGGTCCCCCATTTAAAAGCTGGATGGGATGGGGGTGGTGTAAATAATGTCACACAGTGCAGTTAAAAACTCTCCAAATGTGTTAATGTGACTGCATTATTTATTTTCCCCAAAACTACTTACTACTACTTACGATTTAGACACTAAAAGCTACACAGAGTTATTTTTCATTCATTATCCTTAATTTATCCAGGTAAAAGTTTCATTAAAAATAAAGAAACCGGATGACATGAAGTAATTTTACTTTTCAAGATCAGTTCGCACTTTGCTGTGTAACCTGTGTGTAGGCAAAGGTATGACACAAAAGAGCACAGTCAAAAAGTAGTGAATGAAGCCTCCAGAGACCAAAAATTCAACCAAATACAGAACTGATCCGAAGCCTATAAAGCTCTTAAAAGTGTTTGCACCCAAACTCAATCTGGAAGGACTAATTAAGTTTTAAAAAATACAGAATCACAAAAATTAGGACAAAAGAAGAAATGGAAGGCCTAAAAATGCCATCTCCAGCAGGTAAACAGTATCTGAAAGTCATGTCCTTAAGAAACAGGACAAAAATCCATCAAAGGACTTG
Source organism: Aulonocara stuartgranti (assembly GCF_965226115.1). Lineage (NCBI taxonomy): Eukaryota > Metazoa > Chordata > Actinopteri > Cichliformes > Cichlidae > Aulonocara > Aulonocara stuartgranti. The sequence goes on along the minus strand of NC_138959.1, from coordinate 6,305,404 downwards.
ATGCAGGACCTGAAAGATGCATCTGGCCTTTCAGTTGAGGCACCTGCTGTTCACTGAAGCCTCATTAGTGAAGGTCACTCTTACTTACAGAAGTTTCAATAATAAAAATGTCTCCACTTTTTGCTCAGTATGAACCATATAAAAACAAACTAGCTGAAGGCAGGTCACCCTGATAAATGTCACTACTGAAGCAGTCATTTCTTTTAAAAGGTGTCTTGTGTTTCCAAACCTGGAGTGTGCAGCATTTTCTCCGTTACGTCCTCCACAACTTCTGTCAGTCTCTCCGTGACCGGCCTCCATTTCACTCATAATGGAGCACAGAGGCATTTATTTCCATTTCTGAATATTTTTATAACTTCTACAGCTGCATAAACACTTTATCACACATGCAACAAACTAACAACTTGAAAGTCTGAACAAACTGAAAAGGAGCCATGTTGCTTCTGGTGTTTTCTTCATTTTCAAATTGAAGAAATACTTTTGGTCAATGGTGCAACACTGCCACCTTTTAATATGTGGTCACTGCACTGAGCAGGTAATACAGTATTACTGCTATACTTCATTGTATCTAAAAGTACAAGGAAATCGTTGTACATTTTACTATGACTAGATTTAATTCAGAGCTTTATTTAGCATATTTCTTGGCACACATTCAACAAGGTGCTGGAAACATTTCTCAGAGGTTTTTGACCATAATAACATGAAAGTGTCACACAAGTTGCTGCAGATTTGTCAGGTTTTAGTTGTATTCATTCTGTCACATTCTAATATAATTCTATAAAAGCATGTCAGTCTTTCAACTGCCATGCTCCACTACACAGCAGACAAGACTAAACAGCCAAAAATTTAACACAGACATGGCAATAACTGAACCTCTGCCCTGTGACAGGGCTAACACATCAGGCGTGCAAACAGGTAGGCAAATTCATTATAAAACCACAAAAATGCAACGGGACCCACACAGCAGTCAAGACTGACAAGAATTATCCAAATATGCATAATATTTTACCAGGCCCCAAAGCCCGAAATTGCATAGTATTAAACATAGTCAAGCACTCTTTCGCAGCAAAAGGAGTAGAGTGAAATTAATTAATGATAATATATGAGGAAGGTTTTTAACCATGTTTTTAATTGAAGTTGGAGAATGGTCACATGGATGAGGTACAGGTGGAAAACATTTTTTTCTTAGAGATTTTAGGATTATGAAGTTGCTCCTTAAACTTAATAATTTTACAATATAGTAGTTATTAAAAATACTGTGATGTAATTATATAAACTAATGATGGGTAGAAGCTGATAACTATTTCTGGCCACTGTAGATTATAATGCTTGATCATTATTTAAAGAATCTAAACCTTATTGTTTATCACAAATTAGAACAACAGGAATGTTGTGTGTTGGGGGCGGGGTTTGTTTGTTTTTTTGTTTGTTTTTTTAATTGGCAGGAGGTGCTGCGATGTCTTACTTGTGCGACAGAGGGTGCTGCAATACCCTCTAACAGTTGAACAAGTTACCTAATAAAGTGACTGATGAGAGTAAAGGGAAGTGAGACATCCTGCATATAACGGTACAGCAGATGCACCAAGAGGACCAACTGAACATTCTTCCCGATATTTTTCCGTTTTAGCTGGGACTTTAATATTTACCTGCATCTCTCCGTCACACACACCTTTCTTTTGAGCGTCCAGACCTCCCGTGTCTGAGAGAGATGCAGTTAGTGGGTATTAGGAACTGCGTGAGCGCATCCATGTGCGTCATTGAGGTACACACCCGCGCCAAATGAAGAATGTGACAGACTCAGTGATTGCATCGATTTTGAGAGCTTGTTATTCTCATTCCTGATTTTTTAATGCACAAATTTGCCAATGACAATCCAGCCACCGTCTTTGTCTCTTTATGTCTGCGCGGATGTTTAGCAAAACTCTACCGCTTTGTGATATCGGAAAAATTCTTATTAAATTAAATTTTCTATCAAACTTTATGCATTTTTATGCAACTGCAGCAAATCTCACTTTACTTGGTGTTTTTCCTCTTGTGTCCCACTTAACTGTTCATCAGGCATGTCACGTGTGTATTATGCAAAACACAGAATGGCAAATATTGAATGTTCAGTGTGCACTTTCGGCCCCGTGTGCCTGACGGGCCCACAGACACGGGTATGACGTGGGAAATCGCTGTCATCACTGCAAGTCGAGATAACGGATCTGAGTTAATTATTGATATCATCCCGAAATGTTATCTTTATCATATGAGGTTATACAACAGCCAAATGGGACACGGGGTCTCTGGAGGGGACGTGAGGACGAGCGAGTATATTCTTGATCTATTCAACATCAGGTCTGTTCTTCAGTGTTCAAGATTTACTGCTTATCTGATCCCATAGGAATCCAATAATAGAGCAAAGCTGGAAATGTCTTTAAACAGTGAGCTTTTATTTGTGTCTCTGGCAAAAGAGGGGAAAAAACAACAACAAAGATAATGAAGGATCATGTCAGGTGTTCAGCTTCTTCTTAACTGTATTAAATTCCTATGGATCTAATATGTGTCGATGTAAAAACATATTAAAAAACTGTCCAATTGTATGCCAGTGCATGCATTTTTCTCCACTATAGGCTAATTTCCATCCATCCATCCATTTTCATCCGCTTTGTCCGGGACCGGGTCGCGGGGGCAGCAGCCTAAGCAGGCTAATTTATCAAACTATATTGTTTGATTTGCATATCCAAATGGAGCCAGGATAGAATAAGTACATGTAAGTACATTTAAGTACTTAGTACTTTCATTTTCATCTACTTTAAGAATTTACTTAAAGTAGATGCTATGATTCAGAGAAAAATATTGCATTTTAAACAACATTATATATTGGAGTATTAGAATTGTAGTTAATGTAAAAATAAGAATGAATAAAATGTAACCCATTTAAAAAATGTTTATGTGTGTGTGTGTGTGTGTGTGTGTGTGTGTGTGTGTGTGTGTGTGTGTGTGTGTGTGTGAATATAACAATTTTCTGTTGTTTTTTTTCTAACAAAAAAGTAAGTAAGCATTTTAAAGTTGTATGTAATTAGTAATTCATTCAATTTACTTTTATGTCATTTCAACTTTTATCGTTTTGTTGTTTTATTGTCTAAACTTTATTCTCTTCTCTTCTCTTGATAAATGTGTATGATGACAGAAAGACGTATGGATAGTTCATTGCACTGCCCTGTAATTATAAAATATAAAGTTTTTTGTTAGTTTACTGTGACTAACAGTAACTTTCCTATCATTTAATTGTTTATTATTTTGGTGTAGGATGAATGACAATGAGGGTAGGACGTCTTTATCAATAGGAAAAGCTGTAAAACGTGAAAACACTGAAAATACTGAACATACTTTTTAGTATTACGTTTAAAATCTATACATTGCTTCACATGATCTAAAAACTGTCCACTTGGCTGGATTTGAGTCTTCACCAGGCCAATTATGGCCCTGGGGCCTTATGTTTGACACCCCTGGATTAAACTGATGAGCCCCTTTTAATATTTGTGTATGTATTTTTTTTTTTATCTCTGCACCTACTGTACCTTTAATTTCTGCACATATAGTATATTTTATTCTGCATATGTGTTATTTATTGGTGGTTACTGCTTTCTTTTCTTTTAGCACTGATGTGGGACAGTACTCCAATTTCATTGTACTGTTGTACAGTGCATGACTGTGCAATGATAATAAATTGTAAATAATGAGTTAAAAGTGTTTGTTTTCTGCTTATTTTCTTTTAATTGAGATTATTCTGAATATTATACTTATTGTGTGATTTTTTTTAAGAAAGCTGAGTATCTGAGTAAAATTTGGAATCGGTGACTTTTTTAAATTGTGGTGCACATATTAAAAAAATACGCTAACAGATATTCCAGCGCTGGTGAGAAAAACAGAATAAATCTAAGTCTTAGTCTAAGTGGAAGAAAATGGTCATTAGTCAAGTATTAAAGGAACATTCCAGTAATTGCACATTTTAAAAAATGAACCAAATCGTTTTTTTTAACATTTACAAAATTTTTATTTAAAAATATTTCAACAGTCCCAAAAATACTTTCTATGACATTGAAAAAATACATTACTAATACAGTTAAAATACTATACTGAAGTCGTGAATGACCGTCCAGGACAAGCGTCATTATCGTGTTGTCGCATATTCAAAATAGTTCTTTGTGAGTGTCACTGGGCAGCCTGGATAGTGCTTTCACTTAGTGTCACACAATGTTCAAGGTTCAGTGTCCAAATAACACAAAATGCATTTTCCTGTTGATCTCAAAGCTTTTCCTGAGGATTACGTGGCAGTGTGGATAAAACAAGCACCAAAGGAATGTGTTTCAATAGGAAGAGATTTCCTTTTCATTAGTCTTTGTGATATGAAGTTGGTGATCACACTGCCTTTTTGTTGTGCTGGCTCAGAGATCGGTTCACACAGTATGGGATGATACTGACAGTGACCAGTGGCACAATGGCACTCTTGCAGAAGGACAGCAGGTAGAAGAGGGCCGCGGTATGTGTAGGAGGCTTGAAGGAGTCAAACAGGTGCAGCAGGAGCAGAGAGCTGATGATGCATCCTGCTTTGACCAACAGGCTGCTGCTCTTTTTGGTTTCGGTGTAGAGGGGAGAGTGCAGGCCCAGACCCAGGCCAAACAGCGTGCCCATGTTGCGTAGGAGGCTGGCAAAGGGCGTGGTGTCCAGGTGGACCCACTCTGGTCTGATGCACCACTTCTGGGCTTTCTCCATGGTCCACAGCAGGTCCACACCCAGAGCTTTGAGCAGCACATAGAAGCCAACAGCGAAGGAGGTGAGGAACAGAGTCGTGTAGAAATACTTCTTCATGCTGGCGCTGTAGATCCACTGAGTTCTGTTAAAGGCCTCAGCCACAATCATACCTAGAAAACAATGATCCACATTAGGAAAGCAGAGGCGGATATTTTGCGTTACTTATTATACCGCTGCAGGCTTAATAACTGACTATATTTCTGACTATATATTTTACTGAATGACTGAGGCATAGCCAGCTGTTCACTGAAACTGTAAAAATACTCACCTGTGATAAGACCGGCGATGACCTGGTGGGGGAAGTGGGCAGCAATAAAGACTCTAGAGAGGCAGACACACACCTGGACCCCACAAAAAAGTGTCCACAGAAGAGCCTTCAGATACCTGTTGAAGTACAAATTCACACAGCTTAGATTCATTGATTTCCAGCAGCTCAAGATTACATGAAAGAAAATCTTTTGAAGCACTGTAACAATAAACAAATTTATTCTTCTCTTCTCATGAGAACTTCAGCTGCCCGCATGTCAAAACAACCTGTGTTTAACACCCTGTTTTCAGTCAATACTTCTCAGAAGTCAATGATCAACCCCAGCACCGAACAGATAGCGTGTCCAGAGCGATAAGCTCTGAATGGAGAAAAATGGTAAACAACACCAAAATCGGCAGGGCCAAGAAAGGAAAAATAAAGTTATAGACTCACCACTGACTGTTTGTGGATTTGTTGCTGGTCATGATGGCGAGGATCGAGGTCACCAGGGTGTAGTAGACTCCTGCAGCTCCCATAGCATGGCCAGAGGGGCTGCCTAGGTAACACAGACAGACGGAGGAAGGCAGTTATTAACACGTGGGCCAGAGCAACCTGCACTGCTCATTCATTAGATTCTTTTGTTTTGTTGTTTGTTTTAACCTAAGTAATAAATGAATGAAAAAGATCGCCACTATTTTATTTTAACTTGATTTTAAACAACTCAATAAGCTCATATATTTGGCTGCTGTCCAAATAACCTAACTGCAAATAACATAACATGCATGTTTATGGACTGTGTCACAGGGGAAACATGTAAACTCCACACAGAAAGGCAGACAGAAACCAGAGGTTACAAAAGAAACGTTCTTTCTGTGATATGTACGAATTAAGCACAATATCACCTGACAGCATTAGGGCTTTATCTTGAGGATGAGTGCCAAGATCTAGATCTTTAGAATGATAATTTATTTGATTCGGCCAATTTACTTCAAAGTAAACTTCAGGCAGGAACACATGCAGAGTGAGAGGAGCTGTGGGCTAATGGGAGTCGGTTTATTTTTACCCTCACGCAAGTTAATGCAGCCGTGCATGAACAGTGGTGTCTCTCACCTGGTCCAGTCTCACAGGTCATTGGGTACTGCTCAATGTGAGGGGGCACGGAGTTTGCATAGTAGGCTGTCTCGTGGACCCACCAGTACGGCCTCTCTCCAAACAGAATCCTGAAGAGGACAGCAGAAACATGCATTGAGTTACGGTCTAAAGAAAGCTTATTTCACACGATTATATATCAGTTAAAAAAATACGCTCACCATTTGAACACTAAATTAAGCCAGTCTCCGATCACAGCCACCCAGATCAGCTTGATGCCCACTGAAGCCCGCAGGTGAAACCAAAGGGGGAAGAAGATGAAGAAGGTGTTCCTCAGATCAGCCGCCCAGGAGACCCAGAGAAACAAGCCCTGGGCATCTTTGTAGTTGGTCTGCAGGTAGTGGGTGCTGCTCACCCCGAAACCCTGCACAGCGTCCATCACGGCATTAAGCATCTTAGCGTTAAGAGGAAGAAATCTCAGTCTAGTGATGTGTGAGTGGAAGAACAGAGAGTGCTGTTATCAGCGAGACAGCTGGCTGTTTTTATAGTGGACGGACCCACTACCCAAACGCATGCACACGCTGATCTTTGGACCTTACGCATGTGTAATAAAACACTGGCAGTCACTAGAGTTTGGGAGGCATGTCACACAAACAAGTTGGGAAGATAACAGGAAAACAAAACGTCAATCAGTATCTTAGAATCACTGTACAGAGAGAGTCACAGGAGAGAGGACGTCAATCGATCAGTGGCTGTCCTCCTCAAGTGTGACCCAAATTAAACACTTTGCAGAGAGATTTTTTTTCTGCTGCCCCACAGACTATTTTTAAATGTGATCTTCGTCTTCTTCATTTTTGTCCACATGGCTTTGACTTTGGCATTAATAAAGGATAGCCGTGTTTTTCATATTTTCCCTTCTTACATTCTCACATTCTGCACATTCTCACTAATAATTTATCAGTAATGTCATTGATTTTTTTAGTGAAAACATGCCGCCGTTCAGAATGATGGAGTAAGCTATTTCTATATTACATAAGAAGATCAATGATTAAATGAGTGAGTTTGGGATGAAACAAAGCTGATGAGATAGTTGGTGACAAAACAGAAAAAGAAAAAAATAGATAGCAGGTGGAACATAAGGTACTGCACTCTTATGAAAGAAAGGTCTGGTGGGGACATCTGCACAGATGAGCTCATATTTTGTTCTGTTTCCAGAGATATGTTTACGAAAAGTTCAAAACCATTTTGTTGTTTCTCACATTGGGGTTCAGGCACAAGTAGAGATAACGGGTCTTTGCTAGAAGTCTGCAATCTGTCCATGGGCAGCTGTTGCTTTCTGTTACGATAGCTTTGAGCAAGGGGGCCCCCTGAGGTGTAAAGGTTAAGTGACCTGTCTGCACCGTTGCAAAGTTAAACAAACTTGCTAGCCTTGAGTAAAGTCCAGTGGGAATCATTCAGTGGAAGAACGGACAGGACGGCCTCAAAGAGCTTTGCTGAAACCTAACCAAGAAAAAACCCAATAAAGAGACAATATTTTCACAGCATCGTCCTCAGAAAGAGGTCTGGGTTGTGATATAATGGATCTTCTACACAGCTGGGGTGTTGAGCTGGCTGTCTATCTGCAGACCAGATATGGCAAATATGAAGGTTTGTTCGACCTGGCATCCACAGTGGCCGATCTGCACACCACGTTCTTCTGGTTGTTCCCGATCTGGTTCCACCTGCGGAGGGACACGGCACTCAGGCTCATCTGGGTGGCTGTCATCGGAGACTGGCTCAACTTGGTCCTAAAATGGTAACTGGGTGAAAGGGTCCAACTTGAATTAAACTTAAAACTTAAACATTAAAAAAAGGAACGGTTGCATGATTTGCTTCCTGTTTTTTTGTTTCACTGTGGCAGGGTTCTATTTGGGGAAAGACCTTATTGGTGGGTTCACGAGACCAAGTTTTATGGAGCAGGACCGGCCCCTTCACTCCAGCAGTTCCCCATCACATGTGAAACTGGACCAGGTAGAGCTCATGACAGGCATGCGGACCGCATGAAAACTGAACAGAACTAGTCTGTCATAATAGAATGATAAGATTTATTTGGCACAGTACACAATTAGTCTGATAAATACTCCAGTATATCATTGCCAGGTGATAGCTGTAACAATTGGCAACTGTACACGACTTTCTGTGAATGGGCATGACTTTAATGGTGATAAATAGGTAATAAACTTGTAGTGCCTTTTATCTTGCTCCAGTTTCTTTGAGAGATCTCTGTCCTTATACTAATAGTAGAAGGGAAGGTAACAAGGTGCAAGTGTTTTTCTTCAGTCTTCAGTTTCCAGAACATATTAAACGTTCTGGAAACTGAAAGAAAAAGATAAAAGATACCAACAACTTTCAGCAAAATATGACATATTCAAACCACCTCAGACTTGGTGTTGCGCTTACTCTGGTCACCAGTCTGACGAGGATTGGTCGTCACGATAGATGAAGAACCGACTGATCGGTTTTCACTCTAAATTAGAAAATACTAAGCCCAATTTCTTTCTTTGCAGGAAGTCCTTCAGGTCATGCCATGGGCGCAGCTGGTGTCTGGTATGTCATGGTAACAGCACTGCTCTCTATTGCAAGAGAAAAACAGTGCCCCCCATTGCTATATAGGTGAGTCTGTGTTAATACAATCACCTTTTCTGGCTCTCTGGAGTCTTTAGGTTCTGTGCACCTACAATCAGTGTTGTCCCTGTCAGATTTTTGTATATAGGCCTGTGGATGCTAATGGGCCTGGTCGAGCTGGTGGTATGCATTTCCAGGGTCTACATGGCTGCTCACTTCCCACACCAGGTTATTGCAGGAATCATTACAGGTCAGTCCATCTAAAGAACTCTAGTCGATAAAGTGTTGACTTTTACAAAGACTTTGATGTGCAGAATTTTCATAAAAACATTTTGCGAGGGTTGGAAATTAAGTTTACTGAGTGATTATGTAGCCTACAACTACCAATATCATATTTTTAGGAGCAAATGCCAAAGATCAAACAAAGAAATATTGTAGAAGAAGAATTTAAATATGGCTCAGGTGTAAATGCAATCTCAAAATTACAAAAATATGATATATTTAGACCATTTTAACTTCAAATATTGTTTTATTGAGTGTACATGTTACGCATTGTCCCTGTTTAATAAACCACCTTGTCTGTTTTCGTCTTAGGCACACTGGTAGCTGAAGTTGTTTCCAAGGAGAAATGGATCTACAGCGCAAGCCTGAAGAAGTACTTCTTAATTACCCTCTTCCTCACCTCCTTTGCTGTTGGCTTTTATGTGCTCCTTAAAGCTCTGGATGTGGACCTGCTGTGGACCATGGAGAAAGCCCAGAAGTGGTGCATCAGGCCAGAGTGGGTTCACCTAGACTCTGCCCCCTTTGCTAGCCTCCTGCGGAACATGGGCAGCCTGTTTGGTCTGGGCCTCGGTCTGCACTCACCGTTCTACAAGACAACCAAGATGAGGATTATGAGCGCCCCTTTGAGGATTGGATGTATTGTCATCTCTGTATCCCTGCTTCACCTGTTAGATGGATGGACATTTTCCCCTGAAAACCATATGACTTTCTATGCCCTTTCCTTTGGTAAAAGTGCCGTTGCACTTTTAATCCCAACTACTTTGGTGCCTTGGGCTCTCAGCAAGATTTACCCTGTAAAGACAGAAGGCAAAAACTTGTAGCTTTAAGGCAACTGGAGGATTAATGTTCTATATTTACAAGGATTCTTACTTCTCATTTTTAATAGACATCTGTTTTAATCTGGGTCTAGGTTAACTCCATATCTAGGAAACTTGCTATAGAGTTTTTGGAATGCCTGAAGATATTGTGCTGGCCTTGTTACCATTTAGGAGCAGAGGGAAAAGGCTACTTTACTGATTGGAACAATAACATTTAATTGGATGTTACCATTCCCAGAATCTAGACTACTTAGGGACAGAAAAAGGACGTAGACACCCAACTAGCACTTTCAGATAATTGCTGTAAAGCTCACTGATAGACCACATTTGTTCAATTTGAAGAAATAAGAAGCGTCCCCTTCACGGTATGAGCAATAAAGGGTAAAAGTAAAACACAAAAAGTGGTCTTGTTTTTTTGGATATGCTAAGCTAAGCTCAATCTTTCCTGGACCTACAAAGTGCTAGCAGCCTTCTAATTTAGCTGGGTTTAAGTAAAATATGAACATTTTCTACAAATGTTTTCTAATAATTGTTTTCTAAATGGTCTTATTGGGACTTCTGCTACAATTATTACAATTAACCTCCTTGAAATTGAACAATGGTTTATTTTTGTCCATCAAATTACATTTAGTCATGTTTTCATGTTTAGAATAACTGTCTTTTCAGTGTCTGTAATATTGTAAGCTTCTTTAACACCCACAGTATATATGAGATAAAGATTTTTACACATACACGCAGCCACCACCTCAGCAAAAAAAGTATTTTTTAAACAAATAAAAACTGTTTCTTGTAATCATGTTTTCGTGCTTATTTGAGAAGTGCGGTGCAGCCCTGGCAGTTTTCTCAGTATGTCTCAGACTGATACTGATTAATTCTCTGGCCAGAACAACCATTAAATATTAACCAGAGCATGCTCCACTCACTCGGCAGTCCCACATAGTGACACTGCCTCGCACCACAGCCATGCGCTTTCAAAGGTACATGAAGGGTCAAGGGGCAGAAAGCGTTGCCGACAACACGTGGGCCTCATAAGGCTTTAAAAATAGAACCTTGCTCAGGTGACGAACCATCGAAGCAGCTTTGGATGTATGGTACTGAGATCAGCAGGATTGCAAACAAAGGTCACTATCATATTATCACAGACACACCTCTATAAAACCGCTAATTACATTGTGAAACTGCAACGTAAAGTCCAACTGAATGCAATCATAGGTCACCTAAAGTTGCTGTGGTAATGAGAAAAAGTAGGAAACTGAAGGTAGTCGCTGTGGTAACTTTGCTGGACATGAAGTCCTGCATCAGATAACTTAGATCTCGTAGATCTAAACATCATGGAGCCAGTCTGGGATTACATAAAGAGACTTAATCTACCAAAGAAGCATTCTTGGAAGAGCTTGGAACAACCAAACTGTAACATAGCTTAATAAAGCAGATAGAGACTGTCATTATATGGCATTGTTTTTGAGAACAGCCCCACGTTATCATGCCTCAAAGGTTTGATCAGCATTGCACTGTTTTACAAAATAAATCATACTTAATCTTAACAGGACCCAGTGATTATCACGACACATCCCACCAGCAAATGCCAAGTGCTCCTTTTTTGATCATTTTATCTCATTGTCTTCTTACGCTGTTCTAGTTATTTCCGGTTCTTATCTCAAGAAGCTATATGGGAGTTCTTTGTACAGGTACGCTGCATTGCGTTTGTGTGACTAGGAGGCAGGGGGACAGAGGGTATAGACCTCACAACTACGTCAGGGACGTTGAGTAACTGTTTACATTAGTTTACAGTCACAATAGTCAGCTCGCCTTGGTTGTTCTCCTCAATATCTTCTCATCCTCACATAACCTTTTCTATATTTACTTAAAGATGCAGCTCTGGACCAAATAAATAAATAAAAAGAAGTGTCGGCATAAAAGGTGCTTCAAAAAACACGCTTCACAAATATGCACAGTCTAGTCTGATCAGTGAAGTCCTTCATGCCCCTTGTCAGCTTTTCAAAGTTAAGAAAAGCATTAAACTTTGGGTGTTAGTCTAACTGCAAAGAGTGCAAGTGTGTAAGACTTACCTCTGACATATACAATTCCCATATTATGCCTTAAACCTAAAACTAGCACCAAATTAATACAAACTGAACTAATTAATCAAAACTAAACAGAAGTAAAAACAATACCACAACAATACCAAATGTTAAAAAAGCTAATGACAAACACAAAACTGTAACTACATCTCTTCCCCTCTATCTCTGCTTGCTTCCCCGTCTAACTTCAGAGTCTCTCTATCAATAAAGGCTAAAAAAATGCCATAATAAATAATTTAAAAAACGAAACATATGCTTTGTGTCACGGGGCGTTCTCCTGCTAGAAGCAACAATCAGAGGATGGGTCACTGTGGTTATAAAAAGATGGACATGGTCAGAAACAATGCTCAGGTATTGATTACATCACCACCGTCAACCTGAACCATAAGGTAGGCTGGATCCGTGCTTTTATGATGTTTGCACCAAATTCTGACCTTACTATGTGCAGCAGAAATGCAGCAATGTTTTTCCAGTCTGTGAACTGTAGTCTCACTTTCCCAATCTTGGCTGACAGGAGTGTTGACCAATGTGATCTCCTGCTGTTGCTGCAGCTTCAAGGTTCAATATGTTCTTCTACCTGGTTATTACAAGGAGTTATTTCAGTTTCTTTTCAATTCTCTTCTGACCTTTGGCATTTTCTCCAACAGAACTGCCGGTCACTGGATATTTTCTATTTTTCAGTCATCATCTGTAAACATGAGGTGGTTGTGTAGGAACCGCCTAGCAGTCAGCACTTTCTGAAATACTCAGACCAGCCTGTGTAGCATCAACATTCACATTCAAAGCTGCTTAAATGATCCCGCCCCCAATTCTGATAATCAGGTTGAACTTCAATTGGCTCTCTTGACCATGTCTGCATACTTGAAAGTGTCGAGTTGCTGCAATGCAGTTGTCTGATTAGATATTTCTGTTAATGAGAAGTTGAAAAAGTGCGCCTAATAAAGTAGCCAATTAATCTATATCATAATCTGCTGGTTAGTTAAATTTTAGGAATCTCAAGTTTTGAGTTGCTTAACATGTGAGTAAAGCTGCCTCAAAACCTTCCTATCTGACACCCATTCAGTGTGATCCCATTAAGCACCACTCGATCTTTAATTTTTAAACTGTGGATTTGCGTTTATATATATTTGGGATGCTGACTTCTGTGTGAAATAAATGCACATGGGACAAAGGATTTGATATTTAAACACACAAAAGTCGGGACCTTTACACCTTGGCTTAAACTAGCAAGCACTTACAAGCCACAGCGACATCTGCAGGTCAAGAGGAAACATTGTATCCATGTCACACCACTATCTGATGTTTTGCTTCAAACTTCAAAAGAAAAATAAAAAAACAAAACAAAACCCTACAACATGCCTCCAAAAGTCTTATCAAAAAACAGTCTTTTATTCAATACAATGAATGCTCCAACATAAAAGAAGCTTTTGACTCGTGAATTTTCACTGAAATCATTTAAGCCCACGACTTAAAACTTGCATCGTTTTCATATTTTGTGATATCTACACGTCGCAATATCTAACATTTGCAGAACAACTTAACAGCATGTTTTGCATTTCCTATGAACTACTGTACTGATGATGCAGCAGGAGTCCAATATAAGACAAAATAATTAAAACAGTAACAAATAATGGGCAGCAATAATGACAAACCACTTTGCTCTGAATATTTAAGAGCTACAAATGAGGCCGTTCACGAGGATCTGAGGACAAAATGTTTAATTAAAATTAAAAAATACAAAGCGCTTTTTGATATCAGAAGCCCCTTTCAGACATGCACTTTTCAAATAAACAGCCATCTTAACTTTACCGAACCAGACTGCTTAACACTTTTATTCACTCTGCAAAATCCTGAATTCATGCGGTAGCAGACAGGCATGCGCAGGTCCTGAACGGCAATAAGACCATTTTAATAGTATTTTATCTCATCAGCACCAATTAAATCATTCATCTGGGATTACTAACCCAGGAGTTTTATCCTTTCCGAGCCCGAGTGGGAATGACGGGGTACAGCTCCTTGCACATACACAGAGGCCCTGCACTCAGAAAGAGCTGCAAGTGTGGTGACACTTCACCGCTTATACTGATAATACTAGCTGCCACATATCGCATGCATACAAGAACTTCTCTGTAAATTACGAACAAACATGAGGAACATTAACACAAAATTGATGAGTGCATGACAGACTGCCATCAGTTTAATAGCAATGATATCTGGCGCACGTCTGAAAAGGGCTTATGATCTGTCTCCCCATTTTCTGAGTGAATACTCTTCAAACGGTTTAAAAACAATATTTTACAATTAAAACAAACAAAACAAAACATGTGTCCATCTATAGAAGCTATGTCTTTGTATTGGGCTGTCTTGATTGTATTGGAGAAGGTGAATGTCTAGCTGTAGTCCTGCGGACCGGGGCCCGGCTACTGTTGCTCAACAGGCATGGTGAAGAGACGAGGGGGCAGACGGCGTGGGGTGGGTGGGTGGATGCAGAGACAGCTGGATGAACATCAGTACAAAGCGTCAGCATTACTGCTTCGAGGCCTCTTGATCTTCTCGATGTTCTTCAGGATCATGTCGTGTAACGTTACCTGGAAACAAGCAAACATATCGGTTATTCTGCTTTCTGAACACAGGCAAGTATAAATAGATGCTGATAAATAATGAAGGCCACAACATACGTATTGATTTCTGAGCTCCGAAACTATGATTTTCAGACTGATGTATTCCTTCTCGTCAATCTCGGTTACTGTGCGCCGATAGTCCTCCTGTTTAAAAAAGTTGATTCTATGTTTATTTTTAATTGTACATCTTCTTTTAAATATAAAACAGAACTGCCGAAGTCAGTGGAAATTTTAGCAGATAGGCTGATATCAGAGTTTGTCATTTCACTAAAGGATAATTGATAATAAGAACTTTCAATTTTGCAACAAGACATTTCAATCAACTTTTATTTAACCACGATGCACCTTGAGATTAAAATCTTTTTCAAGGGTGACCGATACAAAAATTGTTTCATACACATGCTTTAAATTCTTCCAGATATACAAACACACTCTGCTTTAAACTCAGCAACACTTACATCTGCTCCTTTCTGTGAGGAAGAACACTGCCACAGCCTTTACAAAAAGACCTTGAGTGGGCCACTGGTTTGGATGTTAATGATCTAACAGTCAGAAACTGACTCCATGAGGGTGGCATGAGGGCCAGCTGCAACTGGCTGCTATATATGTTGTAAACCACTAGATGTCACCGTTTACAGCCTAAAACCAAAGACCACATATTTTTAAAGGCTTTCTCTTTCAATATTTCTTATAAAAAATGCAAATAGTTATTTTACAGCCCTAAGTGTATAGGTTAATTATCCCAAATGTACAAATCATCTGTAATCCTTCTCTTCTCCTTTTGTTTATATGTATAAAGGAAAAACTCTTAAATGAAAGAAATTGTTTAAAAAAAATAGTTAATTTCTTAGCATTTGATAGACTTCTATAGTATAACTTATATAGCTTTTTACTTTCTAATACTAAAGCTATTCACTTACCACATGTGGATATTTTGCTATTTTAGAAACCAGCTTTGCCCTTGTGATGTAGTATCTGGAAGTACGGAAGAAAGACAAAAATGGTCTCTTAACATGAAAGCGACTTCACATTTTAAAGACAAATCCCAAAGCCGGGATGTTCATATGAGATTGGGATTTCTGCAAGGTTCTGCAAACCTTGATATCTGGTCGAGGTAAGATGCAGCCTCCCCTTCAACTGTTCTGAGTTCAGCTACTGTCTCCTCCTGGATTGACACCCCAAAGTTGTTCCCATCCTCTATCCTGGGGATGAGGAGCTGAACCCACATTTTAACCTGCAGAAAGAGACAAATATAGCTAAGAAAAGAGGATGCAACATCTGACAAGTAAACACTTACGCCAACAGCATTTTAGCTGATGCCGAGCATGTGATAGTCATCTTATATAAAGAACAAATTCAATACCCTTTGCTTGTTTTCAGTCCCAACTCTTAAATCTGTGCCTTGCTTCTCCTGTTTCATTAGTAAGCCTTCATTTGTCACACATTCCTAGCTTTGTTGTAAGTTCATGGCTCCTTGCTGGGGATACCAAATGGCCAAAATAACTTACTTAGATGAAGGACTTTAGAGCTCTTACTTACTGTGTTACATTTTTCTATGAGTGTCCTGATCTCGGGCTTGACCTTTTCAATAAGATCAACAAGGTTTGCATTACTCTTCATCATCCCATCAGGCATGACAAAGACCTTGGTGCCAGTCACTGATAAAGGAGTAAAAAGTTAAAAGTTAAAAATACATAAAATACAGACTAAATATTCAGCTAGCAAAGCTGTACTTACCCATGTCATCCCCACTTCCATCCTCCAGCTTCCTCTTTTTGGCATTTTGCTGTGAGAGAGATGCAACAGTTAGCAACAACTTCTCATCCTTGCCTTACCAACAGTTACCGTAACCATACGAAATCGAACTCTAAAATGGATCCTCACCGCATCTAGTCCGTCGTGGAGATTTGAGAACAAGATGGGATCTGGCACTGGCAGATTTATGTCTGAGTGAATTTCCTTCAGTTCAGTGATGTTTATGCTTGGATCCTGAAAAAAAAAGAGAATATTAGTTGTCAGACATGGTACAAATATAAATATACAGACATGGTAAGAAGAAAGCACATCTGCTGCCAAATCTAATCTATTTCACATGTCAGGACATCAAAAAAGATGATCTAGAAGGTTTGAAAAAACAGATGAATACAAACACAGAAGAACTACATATGACTTATGTAGTGACATATATAGTAATGTCCAAGACTTCAAATGATTATGTCATTATGTAGTCAACAATAACCAAGCGATAGGACAGAAGCAGTGTGAGAAAAAACTAAGACCACACCATGATTCAATAGCTTGTAGAACCACCTTTAGCAGCAACAACCTGAATGGTTTTCTGTATGATATCAGTCTCTCACAGGAGGAATTTTTGCCCACTCTTTATATGCTGCTTCACTTCATTAAGGTTTGCAGCTATTTACTAATACACAGTCTCATAAATCCCTGCCACACAAAACACCTTATTCTCTCTTTTTCGCTCATTCTGTTGAAGATCATTGTCTTTTGTGACCCAACTTTAGCTGTTAAACAGATGGCCTCACATCTGAATCTATTTTAGGACAGAGAGGAGTTCATGGTCGACTCTGTGACTGGAAGGTGGCCAGGTCCTGTGGCTGAAGAGCCTTCTCCCAGCAAATCTTACAAACAAGCCATACTAGTCCGGTCTTTAATTGTGCTGTCATGCACTTTAACATTTCACATTCTAACTGAGGCCTGTAAAGTCAGAGATATAACTCTTACAAAAATTACATCTGAACATTGTATAGTGTGACCTTGGGGGTGAGTTAACTGCGATTATTACCAGCCATTTCAATGTTTTCCTCTTGTGAGCAATAGGGCTGCCACGATTAGTCGACTAGTCACGATTACGTCGACTATCAAAATAATCGTTTGTGGCAGCCCTAGTGAGCAACCCCCCTCACTGGAAAATGATGGACTTCAAATGGTTTGCTTTTATAGAGATGTTTATGTTTGCTGATGACCAGTTCGTAAAGTGAATTTGTTTAACAGCACCTGGGTGTTACTATTTTAACTCTGGACAACTGATAAAGACTGACTAATAAATAATGAACTTTAACGCCAAATAATACATCGGAAGGAATGAGTTTCAACTATTCACAAAGATTTAAAATTATGCCAACTTTATTTAGCTGAATGTACAATTAACTGACCTTGAGGAAATGGTCAAGTTCCAGTAACTTCTTTGGGAAAAAATTGGCGACTAGATCCTCTGCCTGGAAGAAATGTGCAGTGTTAGTGGAGTCTTGGACATCACAGTCATAATAGGTGTGTATGAAAGTGCTCATCAAATATACACATTTAGCTATACATATATAGAAACATCTATATGCAATGATCGGGGACCATTCTTAATTTCGTTGTTCTCATGACAATGACAATAAAGTTTCTGATTCTGATATCTGTGAGTTTGCACACTAGTTACACATCAGAAGGTTGGTAGATTTATCCCTTGTTCCTCCACTACATGTGTTAATGTATCCTTTGCCAAGATACTAACCCCAGTTGTCCCCAATCCATCAACTGGGGTGGGTGTGTGTGTGTGTGTGTGTGTGTGTGTGTGTGTGTGTGTGAGAAAGCGTGCAATTGGGTGAATGGGGCTTAATAGAAAGTGCTTTGAGTGCTCAAATAGAACAAAAGGTGTTATACCAGTACCAGACTGGTGTTTCCCCCCTTCAGTAAGTTCGATTTAATTTACTCATAGCTGGACGCAGGCTTCCATTAAATAAAGAAGCACACTTTATGCCTTAACTACAGGCCCCTAAAGGCTCGCTATGAGCCAGGATTAACTCCTGCATGTATATATTTTAATTTACAACGTAAGACAGAGACTTACTTCTGCGGTGATACGTTCCTTGAAAGCAGCGACCTGTAAACACAAACAGATATACGAGAGTTTGAATACCAAGTTAACAAAAAATACTCATTTTACGTCAGTAAACTTTATTTTGGTCCAGTTTTAAACACATGACCGGTTCCTCAGTGTGAGAGACAACCTCTAGCATTGGTAACTCAACGCCGGTGTGAACGGCAGCTGGCTGAGTTAGCTAACTTGGTAGCTCAGGCCTTCTTCAGTGCATGTGGTCGTAGTAGCAGCAACCATTTTCCCAGCACAGGGGGCTGTAAATCAAACTTTATCTAGATCCCCGTTACGCTTAGCACCACCCTGACACCACACCTGGGGAAAGGTTTGACAGGTGTACTGCAGTAGGCGGGAAACAAGAAACCGGTTAGCCGGTAGCTGCTCTTAGCCTGGCCTTATCCGAGCTCCCACATCATGCTACTAAATGTGGCTAACATGCTAGCAAAGAACATGGCAACAACAACACGCAGTATAAACTCAACTGGAATTCACAAAAAGCCAAACCTCACCTTGGTTTTAATTTCACTATCCACCTTGAGGAGTGAAGACATCTTATGTAGTCGAATATGAGCAGAACGATTGTCCCAACAGCATTAAATTCACCTGTAAACGTGTGGCTTATCACTTGTCTGCCACACTTCGTGAGCTTAAAGATGACGACAATAAACATGCGACGGAGGCGGTGTTGCGACCGCGCTTGCGCGCAACGTCACCGTCTTTTTCTAGACGCAGCTGACGATGTAAACAAGAGAAAACATCCGAGGGCAGCGGGGCTCACACAGGCCGGGTTTCACGCAAATGATAGCCATTAAGCACCCATAGACAGCGGACATGGGGCTCCCTGTTACTATTAAAGTCAATTTCCGGGGGAACGTGAAGAGGTTTCTGGCTCAGGATATGGATAAATTGGAGTGGGAAGCTGTTGAAGTCTGGGTAAGCAGCTAGCAGAGTCTTGGCTAAACGCTGGCGCAGTTTAGTGAAAAAGTAGGCCTAGACGTTTTGGCCTAGACATATAAACAGAGCTCCCAAAGGATAATCGATGTTGTTACGACAATAACAATAATGTATTTGTAAATAATATTTTTTTAAGCCAACCGGAGCTTTACAAAATATAGGCACACAAGTGAGGACGTGCTCAGTTTGATTTAAGGTTACTACATATGTATAATACAGTATCCAGCTGTGGAGGTCTTTCTCACTGACTCAGACATGGGTCATGTTTTTCCTAACACGTGTGAGGAGAAAAACTGAACTGCTCTCAATTGTTCTGCGTTACTTTTCAGATCAAAGCATCATTTGGGATCAACCACTTTCAAGTGAAATACTTTGATGAAGACAATGAAGAGGTAAGGGATTGTGTACATTGCAGATTTTCAGTGCTAATGTTTTGGCAGAGTCCAAGTTCAGTTTTTAATTTTGATCTCATTTACCTTATATTTCAGATTTGCATAAACAGTCAAGGTGAGGACAATATTTAATTGCTTGTTTTCTATATATTTTATGTTGAATATGTTTAGGCTTAGGTCTTCCTTCAAAGGTAAATCACCAGGACTTTGTTAAAAATATATGTAGCCAGCATTTGTTTAAAGCTTGGTTTAATGTACTCAAAATTCAAATACATGTTTGATTATCAGATGGCTGAAAAATAGCATGAAAAGGCACAAACCTCTGTTAACTAAGATAACAAAGACTCCTTTCCCTAACTACATCTTAACCCATTGTGCTTACATGCATAGTCACCCCCTAATGACCTGTTTGATCCAGGAAAGCTGTCCAACTGATAGATTCCTAACCTGATATGGATCTATGATAGATAATATTGGCATTCATAATATGTATTGTAGAAATTATGTCAAGTCCTGTCTTCAGAATTTACTTTGGTGGTACATTTACCTAAATACAGTGGACTTAGCAACAGCTAAACTGATGCTGAACCATTGAAAGGCCATGCAAAACATGTGGTCCACACAAAGGTGTTAAACAGAGTCAAAAGGTAACACAGTAAAACAAATGGGTAATTCAATTGTAGGCTCAAACACTCCATGGTGTAGGCAACTGCCTTTTGGTTACAGGGATTGTGATCAACATCCTTTTCTGCATTAGTTATAAAATATGTGTGTCACGCAAACTGGTTTTGTATGCATTGTGTTGAATACTCACAGCTCTGCCTGCAGGACATGTAGCATAATATGCATAACAGTAAACAATGATGTGTGGAGTCAAGCTGTGTCTTTTAAGTTGTTAACTGGAAAGTTAATACATTTGGAACCTAAACTTTTTGACCCTTACTCCTGGTGTACCCCTACATGGAAATATCAAAATACCGGGGAAAAATACAAATTTGAGTCACAAAATGTGAAGTTATTTATTGTTTGTTTGTTTTTTTTTCCCCCCCACAGATGAATATGAAGAAGCCATCAAGGTACTGTACCAGTGCTAGGTTTAAACAGAAATGACAGAGTAATAGCTTTTGTTACTGTAGAGTGATTCTCAAACTTTTCAAAAAGAGTACCACCTCATAAAATATATGGCTCTTAAAGTACCAGCCTTATGACTGACATTAAAGTGCAGTAGTATAGGGTTACTTAACAGCATATACAGTTTACACGAGACAATTTTATTTATTATATGAATGTTATTTATTTCAACTGTCATGAATAGAATAGAATAGAAAAATCCTTTAATTGTCCCACAAGGGGAAATTTGGTTGTAACAGCAGCCGGAACAGGATGTGACAAGTGATAATAATAATAACAACTGTACTGCATTAAAACATTAACAGCAGGCGGGATATCCAATCTTTAAGTGATGATGTGATGAAACCTGCTTCTGGGTCTAAACTACTCTGCATTTATTAAGGCTCTTGTGTTTTTGTTGTGTATCTTGTTCTATTTAATCTGAACAAGCCCCTAAAAATAGCATTGATCACTGTCAGCCTCTCTCTGTTATTATCACCCCAGTTCATTTTAAAGCTCAGTTTTTAAAACCTTACCGTGTAACTACAGCCCAGCCCATGCAGCAGTATATTAATGACTAACCTCGTATTGTGGATGGATTATCTCAGTCGTTCTCCTGACTGAAGTTTGGTCCATTTGCAGCATCCTGCCATATGATTGCATTTGTCCCAACCCATCGGGAACCCTCACGTTAACTTTTATTGAGTGGAAAAAAAGTTAGCGTTCATCCTCCAGCTTCACTGTGTTTATATTATGCTAACATAGCTGTGTCGCCGGATAACGTTATATACCAGCTAGCCCAACTTCAGTAACCCTAAAAATGTCACTGCTGTTTAGTTTTCTGTCTTCATTTATGTTGGAAGTGATAGCAGAACTATTTTAATTTTTCAGAAATCTTTCAATCAGAACATGGTATATTATTCAATCTTTAAAAATATTTGGAGACTTCACGTGTACCACTAGAGGGAGCCCACGTACCACGGGTGGTATGCGTACCACAGTTTGAGAACCACTGCTATAGTATATATCCTTACATAGAGAACTTGCACCGTAAAACTACACTTAAGACATAAACAACACAACGGTGTCCTTAATTAGACTACTAAAGTTATAGAAGAACAAATGGTGAAAATAACAGAATATATGTGCAGTATATGTACTATGCATCTGTATACACATCACGTTGCTACTGTGTCACTTGACTGCGGTTTGCATTCTATGCTAATTCTCCATGCAGAGTGCAGAGAAGCAGGGAAACCAGTTACACATGAATGTGTACAAGATGAAAGGACAGGCCTGTGGGGGCCCACTGAAGACCGAGGTGAAGGAGCTGAAAGGAGACCTTCGACCCGCTCCTCCTTACCCCTCAAGGGTTAAAACAGTGGACAAAGGCACGCAGGTCACCCCTGAGCGAGAAGCTGTAAGTAATTCTAGTCTTCCCCCCAACTTTCTTCTCCCTTTAGATTCTCACATGTGCAGTGTCTTTGAAATCATTTTAATAAAATCGATGCCTCAAGTCAGTTAAGTTTTTGTGCCTGTTGGGGGAAAAGTTTGTGCTTCTTTATTAAAAGCTAAAATCTCTGATTTTGTCACTTAACTGAAGAATGGTGTATTTTCATCCAGGTAGCAGTAAAAGATAACAAGGGGAACAAACCAGATGATGAGCCCCCTCCTATGTGGTTTAGATCATACATGGAGAAGGTAAAATTTAACCGCTGCTGTGAAGCAGTATTTTTACATTGAACATTTTATTTTTGATTTGCGATTAAATAAAATACTGTGCTCTGCTTCTGTTTTTCATAGTTTAAGGATGAGGTGGTAAAGGAGGTAGTAGAAAGAATGTGCAGCGACTTTTCTGTCCAGTGTTGTACCCACAAATCCCCTGAAGGTCCCCCTGAGGCAATTGGGGCTATTGGCGGTATTATGGGACCCAAACCAGGCCCCTCCACCTCGAATGGATCTCTTGGCTACACCCCAAACTGTAGCAGCTGCAACAAACTCACCTCTGAGGGAGCCTACAAGTGCAGGTATGCATGAAATTAACTCTAGTCATCACAACATTGTTTTTAACCATTTTTACATGTTTGGTGTTTTTTAAGTAGCTGTGTAAATGTTTACATTAATGTCTTTGTTATTTTCCCCGCCAGCGTGTGCCCATCCTGCATCCTGTGTGAGATGTGCAGACATAGCCATGACCCTAGCCACAACCTCGTGAGAACCAAGACACCTCTCTCCATCCCAGAACATGGAATGTCAGGAGAGTTAAGGTAAACAACCTAATCTGAGGATAACTCTGCATTAATGAAGGAAAATATGAATAGAAACACACACAAAGTGGGATTGTAAATTATTCTTGCAGCTAGATTACTGTAATTAATGACTTATCAATGGGAATTTTTATGATTTTGTTTTTGGAAAATAAACATTTGATAGTCCACAAATAGGTGTTCCTGATGACATTTTAAACCAGGTTCCCAAGGCGAGGAGACAGGACAGTGCGCAAGGCAGAACGACAGCGCCTCAAAGCAGAAAGAAGGCAGCTAAGAGCCGAAGTGAAGGAAATCAAGAAGAAACTGAGACTGGAGAAGAGGGGGCTGCAGTGGAGTGGGCCCTCTACCTCAGGAAGAGCCACTCTGACAAACATGGCCTCCACATCCACCCAGGTCCCTGCCCTGTCCCCTCCTACTGCCTCAGACACAGCCTCAGGTCCAGCCCCAGCCCAAGGTCCCATCCCTGCCCTGGTCCCTGAACCCCAGGCCTCCAGTCCAGAGTAAGAGCCACCTCGGAAGAGCGTCCGACAGTGCTGGGTACCTTGAACCCAGCATGGATGCAAAAAAGTCTTTTTTTCCAAGAAAAGAAATGAAAATATGCCATCTTTGTAATCTAGTCTGTATGAGTGTATCGCTGGCTGCTCTGGGGTGGTGGAAATTGTTGGAACTACCTCAATGTGAAAACTGCTGCTGCTGCTTCATAGATTTTCTAAGAAAATTGCTTTTGAGCTGCAAAAAAAAAAAAAAAAAAATCTGCGGTCCTGCTTTTTTGATTCGTAGAGAACAAAAGATGGGTATTATAAGAAACCAGGGCTTTTTTCAACAATGCTCTGTACACTTGAAACTAGGGGTCCCGGGGTCTCGCACACGTCCTTGGTGCCCACTATGGCTGCCTTGTTTCTGGATGAAAATCTGCCTGACGGCACCAATCTGGAGCCTGGTACCAAGTTCATCAAATACTGGAAGATGAAGAACACGGGCTCTATCTGCTGGACCTCAGAGACTAAGGTACCCCTCCCACTCGTCAAGAGGACAGGCTGCACTCTATCTTTCCCTCCTGCTTTACTTCCACTTTGAGCCCCCACTGTACTCATAGCCTCGTCTTATCCACTAACACCTGTTAAAATTTTTTACCCAGCGTAATACCACTAACGCCCTCTCTGTCTAAGATATTTATTATTTTAATTCAGTTAATCTGTGTTGTAGTTTAAGTTTGAAGTCTTTGTCATTGTTTGAATGGATGTGTGTGTGTGTGTGTGTGTGTGTGTGTGTGTGTGTATGGGTGGGTGTGGGTGTGTGTGTGCCCCTGACTTGATTGTATGTATTCTTTTAGTTATGTGACTTTTTTGCATGCTCTCGTCTTTGTGCTTTTTCGCATGTGTATTCCTATTTTGTGTTTTGTGTATGTGTGTACGTGCACCCAGCTAGTGTTCATGTGGGGAAACCTCAGCTTGGCATCAGAGGAGAAGAGGGAGGTGCCGGTGCCCTTGCTGCCACCCGGACATGTGGGAATGGTCAGTGTGGCCTTAGTTGCTCCTGTGACAGACGGGACGTACACCTCCCACTGGCGCCTGGCGCACTGTGGGTCTCAGTTTGGCCCGCGTGTCTGGTGCAGCATCGTGGTCAAGCAAAGAGACAAACGCACCGGACTCAGGCATCAGAGAAAACGACTGGCAAGTCTGCTATTCAGTAACACCCTGCACAGCTGCAACATGTGCACATCTAGATTATTGACTTAATTCAGGCTGTTAGTCGTGGACATGGATGACGCACTCTACATATTTCTCTGAAACAAACAGGATAATTATAGGGCTGTAACACCGTAACAGAAGCATTAAAATATTTTCTACAATCAGTTAAACTGTTAAAATGCATTTTAAATGTTTCCTGTTTGCTAAATGTGTGGATTTGCTTTTCATAACACAGCAAATATAGCAAGTTAGACCTCAGTCACACGGGCTTGGGGACCAGTGGATGACCCACAGGCGACCTGAGGGAAAAGTGCATTTTTCCCTACTGGTTGTTGGGTGGTTACTACTCCTTGTGATTTCTTTGGTTGCTAGCAGATTGCCATTGTTGCACAGGCTTGTAGCCTGGAAGATGCTAACATCTGTGCAAAGATTAGCCTTTTACTCTCTGAGCTGCAGAGAAATTTAAAAGAGAGAACAACTGTCTTCAAAGTAAAAGCTGTGCCTTACTGCTTCAGCCATGACATTTTAAAGGGCGCAACTTTTACTTCATGTTCTCCGTTTCCGGTTTGCGCGGTTTCACTGCTGCTTGGTGAGTAGTTTGTGAGTGTTTGCTTTGCATCTTCCATGCACACGACAACGCGTTGGCGACCGAAGGAATCACAAGGAGGTTTGCAGCAAACCACTGCCAACCATCTACGTGGTCACCAGTTTGTTTGTAGGCCTTGTGAAAGGAACTTTAGAAATCGATTTCACAACAATCACTCGCAACCGGTTTGTGAATAATTATTTTTTCTTCCGTGTAGGTTGTCCACCAACTAGTTTCCAGGCCTGTGTGACTGTGACCTTTTGAATAAATTCTAAAAATAATTGATAGATCAGTTACCAAATTAATTACCGTTTCTCAAAAAAGCTGGGCAGCTGTGCAAAATATCAGTAATATTATAATGCAATATATATTATAACATTAAGCTATATTTTTTAATCGAAAACAGTCCAGTAATATTATATCAAATGTTGAAACATTTTTTTAATTTAGTGTATGTGTGGTTTCATAGCGTAGTGGTTTACACCTTTGCCTAACAAGTATAAAAGTTCTGGTTCGATCCCAGGAGCGCATACAGATCCCTTTATGATCAGGAAGGTTTTCCAGTGTAAAAAAACAAATCAAACATGCAGAGAACCACTGTGATGTCGCCAGAAACACATTAAAAAAAGTGAAGCAAAGTGCAACCAAGCACAAAAACATAGCATCACAGGCAGGCTGAGGTCTTTAGAAGTAAAAATGGGGCTACGTTTTACAATCCACCTGTAAGAACATACCTGCTGTGCAGGTATGTAAGCAGGTATGTGCACAGCAGGAGTAGATTGAAAATCACTGTATAGGCTCTTTGAGCCTCTTTAAAATGCCCTGAAGTAAAGTGGAAAACAGTCCTGTGGTCTTACCAATCAAAGTTTGAAAACCCAGTATACTTGATGGTAAAGACGGGCCTTAGTACACATGACTTGGGTTGTAATGCTACTGTGTACAGGCTTTCAAGACATGTGCTGATGTGACATGACTTTGTAGGAAGTTCTGTCCTGTGCAACAAAGGAACATCTCAGATCACATTCTTCATTACAGCTGCTCGTCTTCATAGTAAAAGAATCTCCCCACTAAACCGGCCTGCCTGCTTTCCAGACCCGTGAGCCATTGCAAACATTTGAAGCATAATGACGTAGGAGGCTCTGGACTGCTGAGCTAGTGGATTCCTTTATTAGGCAAGAATAGGATCACTTTTGCTTTTAAAGCTTTTTGAATTGTGCTCACAGCAAAAAAAAAAAAAAAAAATCTGTTTCAACATTTGACATAATGTCGTTGAGGTATTTTACAATAAATAGGAACTAATTTGTAAATCATTGTACATATTTAATGTTCTCTACTGCAGTATGTGAGCATGTGACTCTGTGTACTTACGATAAAAATTGAAAATTAAGAATAACACAGAATTAAAAAGCTTAATGCATGACAAAAGATCATATACTATAAACACCAGAAGTAAAATTGAAAAAAAATCATATTATGAATTGAAAAGTTTCAGTACACTTTAGTGACACTAACGATGGCACACTTGTTTGTCCTTCAGAAGAAAGATCTAAGACCACCGAAGGAAGAGATGAAGCCAGAGGAGAAGGAGGCACGGGCCAAGAAGGGCCACACTGGCTTCTTGGCAGGCCTCTTCTCTGAAGACTACTACTTCCCACCAGTGGACTTCATGACTGCACAGGTGTGCACTCGAAAAGCTCAGAAACCTAAAACATGCTTTAAAGTAGCTTCAGTCAATACTCCTGAAAGCTAGCAGCAAGGGCAATTTTTAATAAGGAAAATATGTGAAATCTGTTGAATAACAAACAGTACTTGGCTCTTAATTATACACAGAGCTTGGCAGAAGTACACTGGCACTTATTTTTATATTTTCCCTAATTTGTTTTGTTATTAAGGATCTTCTATCTTTTGAGTTGCTGGATTTAAATTTTGCGGACGACCTGGAAAAGGTTCCTCATAACACCCCTGCAGGTGAGTCAAGTTTAATGCTTTAATACAAGAAGAATAACTGTTATTATTCATTATCTGTTTTTTGAATAAAGGTTTTGGATGAAATTTGTTCTTTCCAGGTTTAACAGTTTAACCAAGTGAACGCATCAGGATTTAGAAACATAAACTGTGTCGTGTTTTCTCTTCATTCATTTCTAGATTTGACACCGTGTATATCCCCTCTTCCCTATTGCACTGTTGTGTTGGACAAGTCCAGCCCATCTCCCAAAAAAGAGGAAACGGAGATCTCAGGAGTCCGAAAACTTTTTGGTGAGGCGAATAGAGTAATAGAAGACACACAGAGTAATGTGTATTCAGTATGAATTCTTACAATTACTGGAAAACTAAGCCATGGGATGTTAGGAATAAAATTTAACATTTAACCCCAGTCAAGTCTGTCCCGTATTTAGCAAGTGAAAATAAAATAAAATAAACAATAAAAGGTGAATCAAATAGACCATTGCCACAAGGCTGGGATGGTCCATTTGGTAAAGTAAATCCGTTGGGCATCTTTCTTCGCCTTTAGACAATAATTCTGATGGCAAAAGAGCAAAACGGGACAGGCAAAAAAAAGGAATAAAATTTAAACTTTTGAATTAAAAGTATTCTTGCCTTAAATCAGCTGTTTAGAGGGCAGCTTCAGTCATTTTACACATTAGATTTCAGTTCAGGTTAAGCTCTTTGTACCTCTAATTTGATTTGGTTTGCACAATGAGTCTTAATTACTTACGCATGACTTACACTATATGTGTTGAATCTGCTTTGAGCCTACAGTGTAGTCAACACAAGTGCCTGACGGCCGTATTCTTGGATAGCTCAACAGTTTTGCCACCAAGACACTAGCTGCTGGTGGAGTTTCTCTCTTTGAGTTCAATCATTATCTTCCAGTCATTTAAAAAAAAATGGTGGCGGTTTTCTGTGGAAGTGCACTTCAAACTTTAGTGAAGGTTTCTACAAATGTGTAGATTTAACACAGAAGCATTAGTCATACTTAACATTTAAAATAAAAGTGTCTTTGTCATCAAAGATAGTATTCATCTGAGTGATGGCTGCTGGATCAACGCTGTTAAACTTTATCAGGAAGGAAGAAATTCCAGCCATCGAAACAAAGCGCACGAGCTGTCGATTAAAAATCAAGCCAGCTAATTGCTGTAACTGTCTGGTGGCTCACTGATCAGCCCACTCGAACCTTTCGTGATTTAATTTCTGGACTTAATGCAAGTTTATGGTGTTTGCAGTTAAATAGCCAAACAATATCACATGATTTGATTTAAAGTGTGATTTTTAAATCAAATCAAATAATTATTACATTTAAAAAATGTCAGTTTTTTTTAATTAAGTGCACTCCCATGCGGTTTAATTAGAACTAGGATGCATAAACTAACAACTGATTTAAACTAATCCTACAGCACCATCATGGCAGGGAGTCAAAACACTTGTATTATCTCAGTTATAAACCGTGGTAGCCAAAGTTGTAATTATTTTTGCCCATGGTGTCTTGTTTTAAAGTTTTAAAGACATAGTTGTTCCAAGATATGTGACTGAGGTTTGGTGAGAATGTCTTCAAAAGTCATTCTCATATAGTTTGGCTTACGTATATTTAAATAAATTCTTACTGTCCCGTAGGCTGTAAGTGAAGTGCAAAATTATTTATCTAATTGTTTGTTGGACTTTCCTAAGGACGGAAACTGAGGAATCTGAAGGAGGTGTTTACGCCTGTAGCCCAGGAGGAGGAGAGGGACGATGAGATCAGTGGAGCACAGTTCCTGTGTGAGACCGTCATGCGATCCCTCGCTTTGGAAGAAGCCCCCGACCACAGACCCCCTCGCAGGCTCCAGCGCTGCGGCCACGAACCAAAGGGTGAGGAGCCTACCAGTTTATCAGTTGTCAACATCATCTTGTTTAATGTGCTAAGCTGTTGTTTTTGTGCTACTCTCACACGTTTCCAGTAGTTTCCCCGGTTCTGAACTTTGAGAAAACAGATGAGTCGGAGGAGACCGATGAGTTTCAAGAAGGAAATGAGATCGGCGCCGTTAAACCTGAAACTTCAGCTCTGCCTACAAACATAGGACTCAACTGGATCGCCCAAAAAGAGGAAACCAGGCCAAGTTAGTGCACAACGTCTGGGGTTTTTTTTGTTTCTGCTTTTTTCTACCAAAATGTCTGTTTCTATTTGTATGTTATGGTGTGACCTCAATATCCAGATGTTGATTTTAGTCATTTCTTTCCTTCTTGCAAGTTTCTCCACCTGAACCAGAGAATAAAAACCTGCGTATGAGTTCACATCATAATAACGAGGACAAAGACTTTGAGGCCTGTGATGGTACCCAGAACGTGACGGATGATCGAGAAGAGAAAGAGGAGGATGGAAACAAAGGGGAAGACTGGGATGAGGTGACTTGATTAGATCTAAATTATTGTAAGAGAGTTTGTATAGAAATTCTCATGTAATAATATCCTCATATTCTTCTCTTGTGCCTCAGATCAGCAGCCAGATCTCCTCAGTCTCCTCTGACGATTACAGCGTCATCCTCCCAGACTGCTTTGACACCAGCCGGCCTCTGGGGGAGTCCATGTACAGCTCCGCCATGTCGCAGCCTGGCACTGGTGCTGCTGCTCTGGCCTCGGACAAATCGGATGTAGAGCAGGAGGAAGAGGAAGAGTCCATCATGGAGCCGGGCAGGGATGCACTACTGGGAGAGAGGCAGGAGCTGACAGAGGTGGCCTCTGCTGAGGATTTACTGGGAAACGCTGGGCCTCCACTAGTCACTCAAATCAACAGCAGTGTGAACCAGATGCCCTGTGCCTCCCAAACTGTGGATGAGGTGACCTTAACCCCTGAAGTGGTGCCATTCCCTGACCCCCTGCTTCCCCCGCCGACCCTCTACTCACCCAGGTTAGATGGGGGACACATTTGGATGATAGATGATATGAAAGCAAAATGTTATTATTTTTTCCCTGCCAGGATTTTTCCCAATGCCCAGACTAGCCTCATTTTTTTTTTAAATAAAAGTTTCTGTATTATTTCAGGTCTGAGGCACTTTACCTGGCTGACGATCCCAGTTCTCCAGCCTGTGACCCAAATGAGCCGCATCAACCAAGAGTCCACCTCAATGGTGAGTATCACTGCCACAGCTAGGTGTAACTACATTAGATATAAATAACAGCACAGCTCACATTACTTAGGAAACACAATTTGCCCACTAAGCCAAGAAAGGAAGTTAGACTGCACACCACCTTTAAGGATCTGTTGCTTCAGCGAAGGGTTTTGTTCCTCATTTAACCTTTGTTTTCGTGTAATTTCCCTTTTTTATCTGTTCTGCAGTATCATCTGGTCTGTCAAGATCAGCAGGCTCAGCAGCCAGTGCCTTTGAGACATATAACCCAAGGCCCAGCAATGCTCTGCAGCCAAGGTACAAAAAAACAACAACGACTTATTTCTGTTGAATGTGCGTCTGTCTTTAACACGTTCATGTTTCATGTTATTGTTTGATCTATTAATATCCTGCAGGATCGGTAAAATTTCTTAGATATGTGGCATGCTGTCTGCGTTTCGTGACAGCGTGGCTAACTGTGCCACATTGCTTCCTGTAACACTGTTCTGTGTAAGGTTGTGTAACGACAGCGCTGTATTCGTTGCAGGGGCCAAGGAGGAATCACAGAGGGACTTGTTAAGGGAGCTCTTTCTGTGGCAGCATCTGCTTATAAGGCTCTCTTCACTGGACCAAGCTGTTCAGTAGAGGTATATAACACATCCTGCTGTTTAGAAACACTCACACACAAGCAAATATGCCAGAATGTATCATCTCTTCAAGGATTTAATGAGGATTGAAAGAAAATTTAACATCTCTGTTATACTCTGTATGTTCTTTTTTGCTATGATTGAATCCCATAAGGTACTGCACTAAAAATGCATCTAAGTTTTGTGTTATTTATTATTTTTGGGTTAATTAATTCTTACAGTCGCTATAATCAACAATATAATGGATCATGTGATTATTTCTATATTAAATCAGTGATCCATCCTCAAACAGTGATCCATTTTAAACTCCAGATTTTTCTTCTTTTACTCCGCTAGAGTAGCTTCGCGTAATTCACAGCTCACACTAATTATTATTTATTTTGTACTGGGCCTTGGTGGAGCCCCTTAATTCTTTAGAATCTCTTGGATGAGAGGGTAAAGTGTTTACTGACAGAACAAGGGCGCTTAGGGCTGCTTTCCCAGGGATTTCTGGAAGTCCTTCTGAAGCCACATGAGTGAAACCACAGAAAGTGCAGTTTTAGTCACAACAACCTCATAATCATAAGATACACATCCCTGATTATATTCCTCTTACCACCCTGCTTTGGTAAAAATTCACCCACGTTTCTCTTCTCTTTTCCAGCGAGGCATCGACCCAGCCACCACACAAGGCCCTTCCAAGATGGACCAGCTTTTGGAGATGGGTTTCAGAGACCAACGGATGAACCGGCGACTGCTGAAGAAGCACTTCTACAGCCTGGAGCACACCGTCGACGAGCTGGTGCAGTTGGCCGAAAACCGCCGCAACAGATATAACGTTACTTAGGAGTGAAGGTGGCAAAGATGTGAAAAGTCAGCGTTAAGGTTGTGAATTAGTTTGACTTTAAAACACAGTGTAAGGATAATAAAAATAATTGGATTCAATCTATTGGTTGAAGGTTGAAAGATAATTGGGATCAATATGAAATACCGTAGCCTTTATTTCTTAATTATAAGAGATAAATGAACATTCATTTGTGGCTGCTCCTGCCTTTGCCTTTAATTTAGCTTTAACATTTTGATACAGTTAACCACCAATACACACTCAGAAGTTATGATGATGGCGGTTAATCTTTGCCATGCCTACCTGGGCCTTAGAGCTCTATGGTGCTGGTCAAAAGGAGCAGGAAGTAACATCTGGACAGGACTAAAGTGTGTATTCCAACTCATCATCTTAGTGTTCGTATGGCCGTAGCAGCTGCTTCCTCAGTGCTGAGAAATAAGTGTATAGGCAGGGCTTGCCTGGAGTCTCATGGAGCACAAAGCTGTGAGAATGAAAACTGCTGAATGTCCAAACATGTTCTGAAAAGCCAGCGCTCGTGTACGATGATGCTATGAAGCTTTGTGAATCCTCTGGGGGTTAGGGGTAAAAGTGCAGTAATAAGAACAAGAAACACATATTTAAGACATTTCTTGATTATTGTAGTGAAATCTGCCTAACAATGCAATCTTTTTCTGTATCAGAGTACTGTTATTTTAGACGTTGACATGTGGAATGTACACAAAACTGTCCGAACGGATCACTGCTCAGATGCAGATGTTTCTGTTTTGTTTTTTATACTGCTGTTTAGGAGACACCTGCATGACAGGTAGAGGCTTTTAGAGACGAGTCGTGTTTTTCGTGATTTTTAGCACAGTTAGAATGGAAAACGTCCGCTTTGCGTCATCTGTCGTCATCCCTGCCTGCCTGCATCTCTGCTCGTTCTCATTTAAACACCAACACTAACTTAAAAAATGTCTTTAAACACTAACTCAAGCAGAAACGTCTCTAACGACACATTCCTCAAGCTCATAACGGAAACAGAACCAAGTATGTTTTTATTTCGCTACATTTCCTGTTTTTTCCTTAGTTTACTGAAGGACACATGTTGGTTGACATGTTGACTGTGATGAGTGTCTGTCAGGTTTTAAGTTACTGTGCATCTCTTTGAATGATTTCGCCTTTTTGTGTGTTTGGGGTTTTTCTTAATCAGTATTTTCTTATGAATATCACTGTCCATGTTTCAAATCCATGCTCTAGAAAATAATTCTGACTATATCTACAATCTCAAGTTATTCTGTCACAGAATATATACATTAAACAATGCTCTGTCAATCTGCCAATAAACTATTTGCACATCCCTGTTGCCTGTCCAGTTAATGACACACTGCTTGTCTTATAGTATGTGTTTGACTCAGGTCATACAGCTTTGCATTCCCTGGGGACACTAAATGGTAAATGGCCTGTATTTATATAGCGCTTTACTAGTCCCTAAGAACTAGTCCCAGGGCGCACTGACAGAGGCGAGGCTGCCGGACACTGGCGCCACCAGGCCCTCTGACCACCACCAGTAGGCAACGGGTGAAGTGTCTCGCCCAAGGACACAACGACCGAGACTGTCCAAGCCGGGGCTCGAACCAGCAACCTTCCGATTACAAGGCGAACATCCAACTCTTGAGCCACGATCGCCCCATAAACCACCAGGAGCTCTATAAACCCCGATTTCTTTAGAAGTAACAGTACTTAGTGACTTTTACAGTTTAATGACTCAGTGTTAAAACTATGTTAAAATGCATATTACTAAAAAATATTTTTGTAAACTTCCTTTGTGTTTCAGATGCAACTACAAGTTTTATACAGCTGTAATATTTACACAGTAAACTGCCAATTTTTGCATAGAGATTGTAAGCAAAGGGAAACAGATGATCAGTTAAACTAGATGTACACTCACTAACGCTTTATTAGGTACACTGTGGGATAGATTCAGCTGGAAACATATCTTGGAGATTTTGGTCGACGTTGACATGACAGCATCATATAAGTTGCTGCAGATTTGATGCCTTCACATCATCCATGACTGTTCCACCACAGCTCAGCGTGCTCTACTGAAGATATGATAACTGCAGAGGCCATTTGAGTACATTGACCTCACCGTCATGTTTAAGAAACCAGTTTGAGAATATCTGAGCTTTGTGTCGTGGTGAGGTAGAGTCAGCTGGAAGCAGCCATCAGTTAATATAAAATAAGATGGATCTGTTTGTTTATACCCATTTCTGAGCTTTCCGTCTAAATCCCACAGCAAATATTCAAACTCATCAGAATGGACAACATTTTTCTAACCTTCTGTTGTCCAATTTCCAGCCTCATGTTCCTGTTCTTAGCCAACAGGAGTGGCCTTCCATGTTGTGTTTCCTTCTCTAGCCTTCTGCAGCCTTCACTACGCCTGGTGGCGCCTGTGTCCGGCAGCCTCGCCTCTGTCAGTGCGCCCCAGGGCAGCTGTGGCTACAATGTAGCTTGCCATTCAGGGTGAATGACTGAATGTAGTGTAAAGCGCTTTGGGGTCCTATGGACTAGAAAAGCGCTATACAAATGCAGGCCATTTACTACAAGGTTCAACATGTTGTGAATTCAGGGCATTTTCTGTAAACCTTAGAGATGGTTATATGGGAAAACCCCAGTAAATCAGTAGTTTCACTTTTAAAATCAATTTCTTTAGGATCTCATAGAGTCGGTTTTCATATAATGAAGATACTGCTAGAGGTCCAGCACAGGCCCGCACACATCTGCCACTCTAACTGACTCATTTCCTGTTTTAATACATTTTCAAA
Source organism: Aulonocara stuartgranti (assembly GCF_965226115.1). Lineage (NCBI taxonomy): Eukaryota > Metazoa > Chordata > Actinopteri > Cichliformes > Cichlidae > Aulonocara > Aulonocara stuartgranti. The sequence goes on along the minus strand of NC_138959.1, from coordinate 6,270,624 downwards.
GACTAATATTTCATATCAAACGCTCACATGCCGCCCACTCAAAACCTCTTCTCTATTGAAACTAGCAACTGCATCCAAAAGCTGTGCCAGCCGGGACAGTTATAGTAAACTGAACTGAAATCTGTGGGTCAATTATGAAACGGCAAATATGGTAGGAGAAGGGTAACGTCTCTGTCAAATATGGAGTTGTGTTTAAAGGTTGTGGCCACTTGTACAGGATTTGACTGTTTAAAACGTTTGCTAACAAAGCAGGGCATCTGGCAGAGTGGAATGAAATAAGGAACCTGATGTCAGAACACTGTGTTTATTGAAGAGAATATAGCATAAATAGGTTGTGTGTCTAGTGTGGGTGCTTAAAGGTGTAAATACACAACACAAACATACTGTTAAGCCCCAAATGATTCACCCGCCTGCCGTATTTAGGTTTAAAGTCATCTTGTGACATTTTGGAGTGTCCCGCCTTACTCTGATAGAGAATCTGCAGGGAGTTGGAGATTATGGTGTTGACAAAGACGCCTTCCAGCCAAATCCCAGAAGAAACCTGCAAAAAGCTGGTCAGCAGTTTTAAAATTGGTTTCAATGCTTGAACACCAATAAAACTTTTCCACTGATTATTGAGAAGAGTATAAATAATTTTCTAATTGCCATTTTTACTCCTTTTACATTGTTCTGTTGTATTTTGAGAGATACCTGCCTTGTTTCCTACCTGTTTCTTGTTTAAATTTAAATCTCTACTAGAATCTAGATCTTTCACAATAATTTGGGGCTCATTTTATTACATTTAGGCTATGTTTTTATTATGAATTCCTGCGGTCTGTCTAGCTACAGAAATGTGTTTTACTAGACGAAAATAGGGAGTTGTTTGTACTCAGAAAGGTGTATTTTTGTTTCCAGCAGACAACTTTTGGAGATGTACAACAATCAGGGCAAATGACATTTTTACAGGACGTCAGTTTGCTTGTTGAAGAAGTGTTATATTGAGTATTAAAGTTTATATGAATCGAGTTTACACGTGATTATCCTCTTATTGGGCAAAACGTCCTCGGTTTGAGATAATCCGAAACCACGTGAGAACAAGAAATGTAAATCATTTCCTGTTGTAACCCACAAACTGAACGGTAATGTGTTTCACAAAAGTAAAACGTCACTATTCCACGTCTAGTTGTTTGGAGCTGGATCCGGTCTCCGTGCCCAGTGCGCGCTCCCGACGCAGGGGAAACAAATTCGGTCGTGAGTAACGACCATGGCACGACACAACGTTAAAGATAGTTCACGTTAGCTGATATGCAAATTATTGTGGTATGATAGTAGGGCTGGATAATAGCACATGTGATCAGGAAATGAGTGACACATAAAAAGACAAGGAAGTGTTGCACTCAGTACATTGTGTGTATATGAAGCAGCTGCACCACGGTCTTAATGTAGCTTCTGAAAAAGCTGAGTCATAAAGGAGCTAGCAGCGTTAATGTGCTCATCCTGAATGATATTTGGACTTATTGTGAGCTGTGAGGTGAGTTTGCAGAGGATGAGGTTTTTAACTTAATTTGTATTGCATATAAAATTGTGATTTTGTTAAATTAATAATACATTTAATAATTTTAGACTTCAGAATCATCCATTACGTTTAGGAGTAATACTTTCAGTCGTTTATTTCTTAATTAGTGTTTAAATACTTGTTTACACTCAAGCCTTGCACAGTAACGATCAGTCTTTCATATACAGCAGATACAATTTGTAATCTTCACTCACAGAAAACTGAATAAACCATTTTATTGTATTTCAAATAATTTTCTTCACTTATCTAGTTGATTATATCTAAAGTTTATAGAGTCACAGGATACTGAGTAATAGAACAAGCTATTTGCATTTTCATATAGAAATAAGTTTAAAATATGTAATTTAAAGGCAAAAATTGTAATTCATATTCAGCTTATGACTGAGTACAAACTGTTTCTAAAACACAGAGCACACTGTTGTTTTAGTGTGGCTTTATGGAGACTTCCTGCATACTTGTGCCTCCGCAGGACAGCACAAACCAAACACAACAAACCAGTTTAACATCTGTCATCTGAGTTCAAATGTCTTGACTTCTTCCTATCTATCTATCTATCTATCTATCTATCTATCTATCTATCTATCTATCTATCTATCTATCTATCTATCTATCTATCTATCTATCTATCTATCTATCTATCTATCTATCTATCTATCTATCTATCTATCTATCTATCTATCTATCTATCTATATGTTATGACTGTGTAGTGTCAGTCTTGACCACCATCTGTTTACTAGAGGCAACCAATCAGAGAAAGGTTAGTTGAAAGTTGGTTTTGTCATGTGAATTGAGGGTCTTCAGGAAGGCCTGGTATAATGATTTTGAACTTCAAAAGCTACTCTAGTACAAATAAGCATAAAAAGCATTGTTTAAAACGGAGACAGGAAACATAAAAGTAATTCAGGGAGGTTCTGATCACTCCCACACTGTAGATTCTGCTCACATCCTAACATGTATTGCAGTAATAAGCATCATTTATTGGTCATTTCAAGGTTTGTGAGGGAGGTGAGTAACAGCTGACTGGGCAACAGTCACTGCTGTTTACTGCGAGTTATAAACTGTGGTTTTTGCCCTTTTAACATGCTCTTTACTGGATGTTTTCTTTCAGGAGTGCTATGGTGGCACAGCAGCAAAATAAAGGAGATCCTGATGTAACAAAAAAGATGGAGAAGGTGAAAGGAATGAAGCACTTTCCTCCATATGGTAGCATGGATGAAAACACAACAGGGGACAACTGCCCCACATGCCGTGGCACTGGCCGAATCCCCAGAGGTTGGCCTTTTTTTGTGAAGAAAAATCTGCTTTTATCTGTCTTTATTGTCAATTTTCCACTGTTTTAACTGGAGTTTTAAGGCTTTGACATCATTGTCTGCTGAATGCTTCCCATGCATGATAAAAACTAGAGGAACCAGTCGTGAAAAACTGACACAGTGTTTACTTCTTCTTCTCCAAATTACTTTCATTTCACATTTAATAGCAAGTTGACTGAAGGAGTCTTAAAAACATGGCTATGTGCTGGTGTCAGCTAAGATACTTTCACATCATTTCTGTGGTAAGAACAAAACCTTTATTTCCATCTTGTACTGGCAGGACAAGAAGACCAGCTCGTTGCCGTCATACCGTGTAATGATGTAAGGCTGAAACCCAGACGCACGTAAGGAGTATAGCAGTACATGAATGTGTGTGTGTGAGGGGTGCTTTTACAGTTTTGAACAAGCGAGTTAGAAATATTTTTGTGTTTATGGTTTGCACTGTTGCTCTATTTAAAATGTAATTTTGCATATCCCTGTTTCAGGAAGCTGCATGTCTGCATCTCCATGGGCCTGTGTCTCCTTATTTGCTGTCTGATCCTCTTTTTCCTCTTCCCACGGAGTGTCACCCTCACCCCAGTGTCTGTACAATCAGTCACAGTATACTTCATCCCAGATGAAGTTAAAATGGACGTCACAGTAAGTAATTTGAAAATCACTCTGCTCATCAGTAGTTTTGGTGTTACAGTAACCAAAAAACACTGTATGCAGCCAAACATCTGGGCAGCACTTAATGTTTCTAGGTGGGCATTAACATCCCAGTTGTGAGGCTAATCAGAGATAGTCCGATAATTCAAATGATGACTGGCTTGATCACTGTTTTTGAGATACCACAAAGTTTAGTTAAATTTTAAATATGGGCATGTGAAAAAACAATGTTTTCACAGGACACTGTGCAGTTTTGGCAGTTTGCAGCCCTGGAGCAGTGCTACAATCTACAATCATTCCAGAAGTTTATTTCCCAGCAAATTCATCACATTTGACTGTGCAATGCTAACAGGAATTGCCAAAAAAATCCAAGAGCTAAATCTCAGACTCTATAGACTGCAGTTAGCATGTTAAATATTAAAGTTCATGACAGTAAATTAGAAAAATATGAGTTGTTCCCAGGAGAAAACCTATTCTCTGTGACCAGAACATGGCAACATGTCTTGAGTTAAGATTTAAGACTCCTAGAACAATGTCCTTTTGCTAGATGCACAACTTGGGCCAAATTCAGTCGCACAACAAGACAATGATCCCAAACACACCAGCAGATCTACAGCAGAATAGATGAAAAAGAAAACATTTAGGTGTCGCAGTGGCCTAGTCAAAGTCCTCAACCTGACTGAAATGTTGTGGGAGGAGCTTAAGAGAGCTGAGCATAAACAAATGCCTTCAAACCTCAATGAACTGAATAGAAAATGTAAGTTGGGGTTTGTGAATATCTGCCCAGCTTAATTAAGTGTAACTAGTAAACTACAGTATATATATGCTTGTCTGCTTTGATGACAGACTTCCTCCTATTACTGTGGATTTGTCATGCAGTGTCTCTGCCCTCTTTTACCCACATCTCTGCAAATCTGTGGACAAAGGAAGGAGGTGACCTCTGAACCTTCTGCCATGATAAACATTAGGCAACTGGATTTTGAGAGTCAATAAATATCTGAAAATGACTCACCTTTGTAACATGTTTTAAAATAACATGAACGTCAAGTTCTAACTGATGACTCATGTATGTCCTGCAGACGTTGCTTCCCATTATAGCTGTTGCACCATCGGTTGCATTAGACTATGGCTACAGGAGCTATGCTAAACCCTGATTGGCTCTAAGCATGCTTTTTTTTAATCTCTGAAAATGGACATTAGAAAATGGGACTGACAGTTTTGAAGTTGGGATTAATATTTCTGAATTCTTGGTGACCGATTCTATATAAAAATATGTAGAATTAGTTGGAAACAAGCAGCATAACATAACTAGTGTGTGTTAACAAGTGGAGGTCCCTCATACATAGTTGTAAACGAGTTAAGCCATATTTTTACAACCACATTTTTTATTGCCTCTATCAAAACACTATCCACAAAGAAGCACTTGCGTTGCATTCACATGACAGATGGTACAGTAGGTCACTGCCCCACTTAGATGGTGGGGCACTTAAAATTCCCAGACACTTTTTAATAATGCACAGGTGTGTCGGTTGCACTTGACTTGTGGATTTTTTTCCTTTTGCAGAATCTCATCAACATCACCAACACTAACTACTATTCAGTTCAGATTGTCGACTTCAGCATTCAGGCTGTGGTTGGTCAAACAGTCATGGGAAAGAACAAGATCACTAATATGACCGCAATCGAGCCCAGATCACTGAAATCTGTAAGCTTCAGACTGGATAACAGGTCCTGTTGATATCCAGCATTTATCATGTGTTTAACATCTTATCTCTGTGTCCTCTGATATAATTTACAGAATGTAATTTCAGTTGGCCTGGATATTAAAGATGAAGGCATAGCGTAAGAAAGAAATCTTTGTTCTCAGCACATAACATCAAAAAAACATCTCAAGATAAAAACTATTAGAGTCCATTGTTGTTGTTTAAATGTCTGACTTCAGCACAACTTGTTCATGTCTTTCAGCTCTTACTGCAAGTCAAGCAGCATCAAGATTCACACCTTATTTCTGGAGCTTCAGTAAGTGTCAACCTCTGTCAGCGGAAGAGGCAGAGACACTTTTGAGTTTTTTAAACCCACAATGTTAAAAGCTTCACTTTTCCGCTGTGCACAAAAACCACAACCACAAAATTATTTTTCTTCACAAAGCCAAAGTCGAATCTTTTAATCTGAAGGACATGAAAGGTCTTCCTGGAAGTCCAGTTTTTCCTTTGAAATTCAGTGAACTTGGAATTAAACCACAGGACAGTCACAGTGCTGCTATTGAGGAGCTGCTTTTTACCTTAAATGCGTTCGAGAGAAATGTGCTCATTCAGTGATTTCAGTGGCTCAGAACTTTGATGCTAACTGGACTAATTAAGAGACAGGTAGCACAGTGGTGTGGTGGCAAGAATGTCCTATGTTTGAATCTACCGGCTAACCAGGACCTTTCTGTGTGGGGAGATTCGTGGGTTTAGGTTAATTTATGATTTGAAACTGGCGGTGGGTGTGAATGGTTGTGCGCTTGTCTGTTAGCTGTGTGAGAAAATGGTGAATTGTCCAGATGTGTACCTTATGATATTCTGGGGTGGGCTCCAGCCCCCTCGCGTACTACCCTGAGTTTCATAAATAGATGGACAGAATAAAGTTCAAATAGATTGTACTGACTACATGTACATGTTGTTTTTAAGTTGCTTAAAAAAAGGAACCAAACAGCATTCGTCACAGTCATGGTCATGGTCAGCAACAATATTCATGTAGGCATTTAAATGGTGCTCGATTGTTACCAAGGGGCCCAAAGTATAACAAGAAACCATCCTCTACACCACTGTGTTGATATAAGTCAGGATGGATCCAGACAGAAATCCCTTTGGGGAGATTTGGCATAAAAAAGAAATCTGCCAACTTAAAACATATGGAGCTACCTGCTGTGAGAAGCCTTGTGAATAAGGGAGCATCTTAAAGCAGCTTTCTTCTATATTCTGATGCTCAGTGTGTACTTCAGCAGGTCATCTTAACCATGTTCACATGCTTAAATGCTGCTGTGATATTGGGTCAAAGAGCAGTTGAACATTTGTACTTAAAAAGTGGCTGATGAGTATATTTTCGAGCATTTTTCAGTCCTCACCACTTCATAAGAACGAGAGCTATCCACAGGAATCACATTTTTGCTCAGCATTTGAGCATCAGTAACGTGCGATATATCGCAGTTTCAACAGCAAAACTGCACCAACTTAATGTCTGTGATGTACAGAAACAGACAAAAAGCATTGGTAATCTGGGTGACGTTTTCTGATAATTCACTGCAGACACCTTTGAAAAGTGAATGCAAAGGATCATGTCACTGTACGGGATGGGTGGCTGTTCAAAACAAGCTGCAGAAAATGAAAACTCTTCCTTTTATCTTCATTTTGGATCCTTCTGTGCAAAAATAATTTCTTATATAGTCCTATTTTGACACTCTGGATTTTGGTATTTTAATGAAGGCATGCCAAAGTTTGTGCCCTAGAAAAATAATCAGCTGATTCTTAGGATGGTCAGGTGGGATTTAAAAAAAAAGAAAAAAAGAAATAAAGAACATGTTAACTTAAAAAAAAAAAAAAAAAAAAAAAAAGGATGGTCAGGTGGGATTTTATTTCATCTTAGATTTGTTTGATTTGTTTGGAAAGACTCACGAGCTGGTTACTAGCTTTGTCTGTCAGCTGTTTATTGCTGGCTACGCAGAGCACAGCGGGTTTATTGCAGCTCTTTTGGCTGATGTGGCTGAAAACAAAGCCAATGAGAGAATCAGTTTGGATGTAACAGCTAAAAGACACTAAAATGCTCCTAGAGTTGAAGGGAACGCCCATCAATAAACCCAGAATTATAACGAAGTCAAAAAAAATTAGCACAGACGTGAAATATGAAAATGTAACATAGATGTTTTTTTCTTTTTTCAGAATGACAATGAATATTTCGTATCTCTCGCACACGGAGCAGCTGTCCGTGGAGACCTTTGAGTATATTGACTGTGGCACCAATTCAACAATTCCACATCCTGTGAGAATATGACTTCAGTGTACTGAATCTGCAGTTTATACACGATAACTGCTCTCTGTTGTTTTAACACATAATAAGACTTTAAATTAATCACTACAGTGTTATAATGTAAAAATATTGACGCTTCAAACATGCATATGTGTAAAATGCACAATTTGTGAAATGTAAAAATGATTTTGAAGTCATACCAATTTTAAATTGTCTTTAAATTTGTGTGTGTGCACGCGACCACGTGTGTACTACTGTGTTGACCATAGATCTCCTTATTGTTGGTCATTTGCACTTTATTAAACTGTAAAGGTTAATGTTACATATTATATGTTTTCATTTTTCCCTCATTCATTGCTTCTTCATGATATTTTAAACACTAGGGTGTGAGCAGGTTGTCTTGAGGTCAGCTTTCCATTGTCACACTATAGTGCATATTTATATCGCTAACTTAAAAATTTTAATACAGAAAAATATGCAGGTATAATGTTTAATTTCTAAACTTAGAAGCATAAACCAAAGTTACAATCTCGTTTTAAGGTCTTGTGTGATAGTCCTTGGACAGTCATGTGACAGTCACATGGCTCTGTGCAGTCCTGTGAAACCTTTACTGCTTTGATAGGAACTGAGAGGGAAGCAGTAGCAGCTGGGTGCTGCTAATCAAATGCATTTGATTAACTGATCATCAGCAAGTGTGACCAGCTTTATAAAAGAAGATGTTTTGGCTGTTTTCTGGTCTGAAGCAATCAGGTGTGTGTTATCACAATGGCACTAAGGAAAGACAATTGTTGCTGCCTACAAACCTGGAGAGAATTATAAGGTCAGTCCATCATTCTATAGTGAGAAAGATTATTCATAAGTGGAAAACACTGTGGACAACTGACAATATTTCTAGGACTGGACATCCCAGGAAATTAATCCCAAGCTCAGACCGCGCAGCATTCAGAGAAACTGCAAAAGTGCCAAGAGCTACATCCCAGACTCAGCAGGGCTCAGTTAACATGTTAAAAGTATGATAGTAAAATTAGAGACATACTTATTAAGTATGACCGGTCTGGAAGGGTTTCTAGAAGAAATCGATTTAAAAAACAACACTGCAGCACAGCTTAGGTTTGCAAAGTTACATTTGAAGAAAACCACAAGACTTCAGGAACAATGTGCTTTTTACAGACGAGACCGAAGTGGAGATGTTTGGTTACAATTCAGAGTGCAGAGTTGAACCAAAACCAAACACAGCACATCGGCACAAAGATCTCATACCCACTGTCAGCACGGTGGTGGAGGGGTTATGTCTTGGGTTTGTTTTGGAGCCATTGGACCTGAGCACCATCAGTGAGTCCACCATGAACTTCTCTGTATACCAACATATTCTAGAGTCAAATGCGGGGTCATGTGTCCAAGCTACTGTATCACAGGGCGTACTTAGTTATTTACCCATCATTGTTATTTCATCTGCTGTTCTCCGAATCCTTTTGGTTTTAGTGAGTATGCTTTTTGTCATGTTTTTAACTAGAGTTAATTAAAAAGTATAAATTGTCTAAATATGTACAATAAAAATATATGTTTTTTTCACTTTCCAAACCCAGTGTCCGCCCTACCTACAGTAAGTCACCAATATTTTTCTCCTGCTCTGTCATTGACTCTACACAAGGTGGACCCAAAGTATCATTGCAGAGTGATACTCTATGGGCACACACTTCACGCAGTAGTATGACATGCAAATATTATGGCACTCTGGAGTCTCTGTAAGTTAATGGTCTAACCTGAACCACTGCAAGTGTGAAAATTCCAGTAAAACCAATAAATACTCAATTGTATTTTGTAACAGTACTACTGTTACTGGGGTGGGGATCAGACCAATACATGTGAAGATATTTCTCGAGCTAGTTAACTAGCAAGTTGTTTGAAATCATTAATTTAACCAGGTTGTTCCACTGACCTCTTTTTGTCAAATGAGACCCATTAACAAGAGGCAGGTAGATTAAAAAACATATAATACATGTAAAATGCATGCCCACAAATTCTGAAAAGCATATGCAAGACTTTTTGCAGACACACAAATGACCATTTCAAATGTTTTGGTTATGTTTAATGTGAGATTTACAGCAAACTTTGTCATCTGTTATAACACCCAGGAATTGAATTTTATTCACTCTATGTTCACAACCTCTTAAGACTAAAGGAACGTGGTCAAACTCACTGTATTTGAAATTACACTTGTTCTTCTTGTGTAGATGTTTTATGAATGCATTTTCACTTGCTCACACTTGAAGAAAGAGTAACACTGGGGGGTGTTTTACTGTAATAATTTTTATATGCACGTTATTATGCATCAGTGTTTGCTGGTCATGACACCCCGAATGCACGCAATTCACTGCTGCACCAGCAGGGGGCGCGGAGCAGCAACCCTCCAGGTGGCCGTGACGTCACCGGGCTTAAGGTGCCGTGCGCTCGAGTCTCTCCGGAGCTTCTCAGTGCTGCTGGAGGAGAACACGAAGATCGCTTGTTGTGAACTATGGCCGTGTTTATCGCTTGTGGATGATGATTTCACCGAACATCTAAAAAGGTAGGAAGGTTTTTAAATATGCAGAGGAGAGGTCAGGCTCGGTTTTCAATGCTGGGATTCGTGCAGGCTCTGCAAACTGCATGCATGTTTTATTTTCCTATCCTATCCAATCAATCCAATATATCAGGATTCCTACAAGCTCAATAGGTAGACGATGTTGAAGTTCTTAAATTTATTTGCGGTATATCGATCAGGATAAACACGTCGTCACATGAGGTAGATAGTGAGATTTCATGCAGGAGAGGGAGAAAACTGGAGAAAAAGGTGGATTATTCCTCATACACACACACAGACACACATATATACACACAGTCATACAACGAGGTTATAAAAACATCTGTCAATAAACATGACAGGGCAATGCTTGTGCAAGCTGAGTACAGAAAGTCTTTGCACACTGCATTATTATTATTTTTTTTTTGGGGGGGGGAGGTCAAAGTAAAAAATAAAAACAAAAAAACAAGATAAAACCTGCCCTTGTAAACATGTAATGGTTTTATTTAGTCCAAACAGCAGCTGTTTGATGGGTATCAGGATGTCAACAACAACCGGATTAGTGCAGCTGAAGCAGTCCTTATAGGCAGTCAGCAGAGAGACCCCCTGAATACATGTTATCCATCGGCTGCATTCAAATCAATCTGGCCCAGGAAAAGCCCTTCAGGTTTAACAATCTTAAGAGGATTAACCCTTAGCAAATAAGAAACTACATTACCTCAGACACTAGTTAACTGATGTTTAGCTCTGTAATGTGGCACATTTATAGTTTGAAATCTAAAATTTCGAAGACACACACACTGCTATTGTAAAGTAAGCATCTCGGTAGTAGCGAAACATTTTAAGTGCAGCTTGGTTTGCAAACATTCCTTAAACACCCATTGTCTTTTAATTAAATGTTAACCCAGCCTGTGTGTGTGTGTTTTGATAAGGCCTCAAGCACCATCTGATCTTGGACAGGGACCAAATGCCAATCCACTGAGAACGGATTAAAACAGGAATCTTTCACCTCACCTAAGTAGGTGTGAATTGCTGGCTGGAGTCATGGGGAACCAGCTGACTGATATCGCTCCCAGCACGCCGTTCCTGCCAAGCTTCCAGTGCCTACACGTGGTCGTCATTGGCCTCGATTCGGCCGGAAAAACCTCTCTGCTCTACAGGCTCAAACTCAAGGAGTTTGTCAAAACAATCCCAACCAAGGGCTTCAACACAGAGAAGATCAAAGTGGCAGTTGGGGCATCTCGTGGAATAAACTTCCAGATTTGGGATGTGGGTGGGCAGGACAAGCTGCGTCCGCTCTGGAAGTCCTACACTCGCAGGACAGACGGGATGGTGTTTGTGGTGGACTCCACCGAGGTGGAGCGAATGGAGGAGGCCAAAGTGGAGCTCCATAAGATCACCCGCACGTCAGAGAATCAGGGAGTCCCGGTGCTAATTCTCGCCAACAAACAGGACCTGGACTCGGCCTTGTCTGTGAGCGAGGTGGAGAAGCTGCTCTCTGTTCATGAACTGAGCATGTACACGCTGTATCACGTGCAGAGCTGCAGCGCTGTGGACGGTCAGGGGCTCCAGCTGGGCTTGGAGAAACTCTATGAGATGATCCTGAAGAGGAAGAAGATGGTGAAGCACAACAGGAACAGGAAGAGATGAACTACCGGTTCACACTGTGGCCTTTATACACCAGAGATTTATACACTGCTCAGATGCTTCCAGGCTTAATGGTCCTCTTTAATGGGAAAGCAATTTGTGCCAACAAAACAACAATTACACACGGCCTGAGGGTCCGGAGAAATGGATTTGCTCATAATAACTGAAACGGTATTGACATTGTTTTTGTTCTGCAGCTGTCCTTAGACAGCTTATAGATTTAAGGAAACCTTGAAGCAGTTAGTCCTCACTAAGTGCTTTTCTACACTTGTTTTAAAGAAGATTTCTGAGAAGACACTTGCCTGCTCACTTTAGGACTCACAGAGGGCCACATTCCCATTTGATGAAGAAGATTTACTTAAAATGACGTTCTTATATTCCTCGAAAGGCTTGCACAGATTCTGTACCACTAAATTGCTGTTTTTCTTCCACAATGTACTGATCTTTTTTCAAAATATTTATTCAGTGTATATGTATTCGTACTGGACAGAGGCTCCTTTTTCTTTTTTGTAAATGAACAGCGTCCAGCGCTCACTTAGCACCAATGATATTTAGTTTAATTCCTAACAGATCCTAAGTGCATTCCCTTCATAGACACATATATATACAAATTTAGCTACCACTGTATAATTATACTGTTTTTACAAATTGTAATTTTTTCGTAAACTGAAGACTTAATAAACCTAGCACTGTACAGAACATACATTGCTATCTTTGTATTTTGAAGGTAGTTGATAGGAATGAGTTAAACCTTTTGGATTACATGGCACGCATAATCTCTCAGCTCTAAATTCACCTCAATATTGAGATTTTCTGGCCACTTCTACAGTGATATTTGAACATCATCTGTAGCCGTGACTTTAATGTCCAAGTGGATTCAGTGATCAAATCAAAATATTGCAGGTAACCTCAAAAAACACTCGGTGAAAACACATTTTATTGTAACTGATAATTAGATAAACTAATATTATTCATGGACAGCAATACAGACAGCAGATTTGGCATAGTTATCCATCATTAATCACTATTTGGCGTGACTGGACAGACAAGCATGCTTTGTTAACTATAATTAAACTGCAGCCATGACTGACTGTTGATGCATTTGTATGTATGAAAAATAAGTCCTGCTGATGTTTGCGCAACTTGGGAAACACTTGAGAAGTGTTTGGGAAAGAGGCTGGGAAGCCTTGATAAAGTTGTGGCCCCGGGGCCTGTGATATCTTAATATGCCTCTGCTACCTGCTGAGCACCAAACAGCACTAAGCACCTAAAGAAACATATTTCCCCCAGGACTTGGCAGACGGAGCTGAAAGACAGTGAATATTAAATTTCCTTTGTTGACACACACAAAAGAGAAAATACATCAACCAATGCATATTGATGCCAGAATAATTAATTTGCCAAAAATCTGCATTAGTCCCCCGAAATCTAGTATCAAACAAGCTTTAGTTAGTATTTCTTTACATCAAATATTTGCTACCTTAACAGATGATACCATTTCAGTGCTCTTACCAAAATAGGGGGGAGGATCTCCTCCTCTTCCCCTCCCCCACACAAGACCAAACAATCCGTTTAGTTGGATTTCCACCTACTGCTGACAGTTTAATTGCATCAATTAGTGGTGAGACGGCTCAGAGGTGAGCTGGTTGAGTTGTGCTGTTGATTTTGTGGTCATGTGGGGCTGGATCACCTGAGGCCATCTGTACAGCAGATGCTCTGTTGCACTCTTGCTGGAAGTCAACTGGACTGTAGCCATCTCGTCTTACTACTTATTTTAATGTTAGTCTCACATTTATGTGTTTAGTGACCCTGGGATGAAATAAAATAAATAATACCACTGATAAAAATGCATTTCAAAGAATGGCAAAAAATATCTGGCATCTTGAATCGAGTCAAAGGATACGTGAGCTTCTTGTCTCTTGCTGTCAAAAATATGAGAAACCTGTTTTCATAAATCCAGGAGATAAATAAGAAAAACACAGAGACCTTTTCTTTTATTTAAATTTCACTATACTGGCATTTTAAGAGTTTTTGCACTCTGTTTCTGATGTGTCATCTAACAGTTCATCGTTACTGTAGCAAATATCAGAAATGTTCCATTGTACTTAATACTAGCTCTGATCACACACTGTATATAAAAGATAGGTGTTACCATTATGATGTCACCCGCTGCTTTCTAGACTCCGTATGCTGAAACCTCAGCATCACCATTTTGGCCACTGTCACCGATCCCAAAGATTTATATGAGAGGGTGGAGTGCTAAGTTTCCAGCTAATGTGGATGATTTTTAATCACACAGTATTCCATATTATTTGTCAGATAATCTATTAAAAATGCCCCATAAGGCACCAACAGCAAAAATGCAGTGAAGACGTTCAGTTTAATATCTCAAAGTAGTGGAAGGAAGGCCTAACAGACCCTGATTGGCTCCATCTGCCTGTGTCAGGACACCTGCCAATTAAAGCAGTCGTGCTAATAACTCTAGTGTTCAGGTGGATGAGTTAGAAAAAAGCTATCAGTCATTATCCAAAAACATACCTTATACAAGCTGTTAACATACTTTATAATGTTCTATTGCAGGCCTCTTTAGCTAGTGAGTCTACAGGGTTTGACTCACATTTGCAGCTAGCCTTTGGTGGCCAGTAGTGGAAAAAAGTTTTTGGCACTTCAGAGTCGGCTTCATTTTCCCACTTGGTGTTAATCCTCTCTTAAGTTGCCATTCAGCTACGCGTGGGTGTGCTCCTGGCCTGTATTTGTCTTGCCTGACATGATGAGATAATGACTTGTTACCTATTCGCGTGCCGCCCGCTGAGTGTTCTTAAACGCTCAATGTCAAGCTGCACTTGCGTGCACTTAAGCACGTGCATGTCCATTATGACAAGAAACCCGCGCACCCACACGAGCACCCGTGCGCATCTTGACTTGTGTGACCTCACCGTCCCTATTATTCAAAACGGTGAGCTCATTAAAAGTTTCAAGGATGTGTTGCAGCATCATCCTGATACAGCAGCTGGTCGCTGAATAAATTTGCATCATAATGCGGTGTTTTCAACAGCTGAGACACATTCTGGGCATTTGGAGACATCAGTCAGCCAATGAAAAACAAACAGTATGTGGCTGAGCTTATCTCCTCAGATAAGCCATACAATGAGGCGATGGGAAACTGTTGTTGAAGCTAGGTTAAGAAGACAGGTGACAATCAGTAGGCAGCAGTATGGCTTCATGCCATAAAAGAGCAGATGGAGAAGTATAGAGAAGGTCGTACGGAGTTGCTGTTTTTGCGGATCTAGAGAAAGCATATGTGGACCTGTGGTACTGCACGAGAAAATCAGGATTGGCAGAGCAGTATGTGAGGGTCATGTAGGATTGCAAGACAGTGGTAAGGTGTGCAGTGGGAGTGACAGATGGATTCAAGGTCGGGGTAAGATTACATCAGGGATGGTCTCTGAGCCCCTTCTTGTTTGCAGTGGTGTTAGACAGGTTGACAGATTATGTCAGGCAGGAGTCTCCATGGACTATGATGTTTTCAGATGACATCTGTAGTGAGAGTAGGGAGCAGGTGGAAGAGAGCCTGGAGAGGTGGAGGTATACATGGGAGAGAAGAGAAATGAAAGTGAGTAGAAACAAGACAGAATACATCATGTGTGTGAATGAAAGGGAGACGAGCGTAACAGTGATTTATGTGAGTAGAGCTGGTGAAGGGAGATGAGCTTAAATACCGGACAGTGCACAAAAGAAGTGAAGAAGGGAGCTCAGTCAGGGAGAAGTGGGCGGAGATAAGTGTCAGTGGTGATTTGTGACAGAAGGATAGCAGTGAAATAGAAGGTTTACAAGATCGCAATGAAACCTGCTGTGATGTGTGGTTTGGAGATGGTTTGGAAATGTAGTGAAGGAGGACATGCAGAGGACTGGTGTGACAGAGGACGCTAGGGGTAACGTGAGGTGAAGGATGACAGTCCACTGTGGCGATTGCTAAAGGGACCAGCTGAACAAAGAAGAGGAAAAACAGAAGACAACTATGACGCCAGTAAGGCACAATGCTGTCGTGCCCACAGTCTCCCGCACACCTAATGACTTCCATCCAGCGGTGGAAAAACCCAAGGGAGCTGCATGTGCATTGTCTTTGTTGCACAGTGGTTTTCTCTTGCATGTTTCTGTCACATGCTGTGCAGACTCCTTGTTACTCTCTGCCTTGCCTCCTCCTTTCTAGGGCATCCTGGTGGCTGACAAGAAACACACAAGAGAGGGAAGCCTGGGGATTATGTGTCAGGGCTTAATCTCACATAGGCAGGTGTATCCCTGGAACGGTGTGACATAAATCAGAGACAGGCACACCACTGGGCTTTGAAAACAATAAGCAAAGCTACAAATAAATTTTTTTCCTGTTCTCCTTAAAATTCACAATGCAATGACTGCAAGGAGGCACAGTCTTAAAAATATAAGCCAGAATATATTGGGTCTATGAGTGAGGACTGGCACAGCAGCGCAGTGAACAGGTAGATGACTATGCTGACATATTTGATGAATATCCTCAGTTATTACAACTGTGGATTGATGTAATGGTCTACAGAAGTTTGAATGAATTTCTGCTAAATTAAAATGAAATTATATCAAACAAAGCTGTTGCTGGGTCTCAGATTGTTTAGACAATGTTGTAAAACTTGTTAAAAACTACAGGCATATGGACATACAGGCTTTTTAAATCTTATTGAGGGGAAAGTCTCCAAAACTATACAGCAGATTTAGCTGAATTTGTCTTATGCTCATGTCCCACTAACTAGTAAAACTAAAATTAGAGGCTTGATAGTAATCATGTGGATTCAATCCATGGGAGCTGCTAAGAGCATCAGTGAACATGTCCTTTTTTAGTTATTTATATATGGTATTATTATCTTTACGTGCCCTTTGTTTTTCTTTCATCAGCTCTTTTGAAGAGTTCATTGTTTTGGGAGTTTTCCATCTTCAGTCTTTTTACATCCTTTGCTTCTCTGCCCTCATTAATCTCACTTGTGTCCAATCAGTCCTTTTAGTCTTCTCTTGTCAGTTATCAGTTCATTTTGACTTCAGTTTGACCTTGTGCTTTTTTAGATACTGGTTTTTCTAGCAATTTCTTTTTACATAAGCTCTTAACAGGTTTTGATAAAACTCGACTTCTCTTAGTTAACCTGTCTGTGGCGTCTGCATTTGGCTCATCTTTCCTGTGTATCAAAAAGCTGAGGAACAGAGGGGTGCATTATTAAGGCCTGCTAACTCAGTCAGGGGGAGGTGTCTTTCAGTGCTGGCTCTCCCAGTGGCCCCCCTGGCAAGACTGTGTTGGTAATAATTTTAATAAATGTGAACAGAAGAGAGAGGAAAACATCCAGCTGAAACATTAACTAAGTCACTTTGTATGTCCCTCATGATTTCCTATTGTCCCCTGCTGTCCACTGTGTCCCTGTACCCACAGAAACAGAAGCTTGGTGGCACACGGTGTGCCACCAAGCTTCTGTTTCTGTGGGTACAGGGATATTTTTATTGGCCCTCATATGGTTACCCACATGACAATATTGTGGAAGCACCAGTTTTCACAGTTTCCTTTATTTGCTTTAAGTAGATTATCTGCTGAAGACATCTTTTCATATATGCAACTTGTTAAGCTTTGCCTTACTAACAGCACGAACACCTGCTCTAAAGTTACAGCAGCACAAACTGCATGGCGTACTCACTGGCATTTGCATGCATTTAGTTGGTGATGCAGAAAAACTCTTTTGCACTCCTGGAATTACAGCCACTAAAACACAGAGCAGATAATCAGATGTATTTGAAAGCCTTTCTTTTTTTACCAGCAACATCTATCTTTACAGTAGGAAGGTAAAATTAATTTCACTTTGTTCTGAAAACAAACTAAAATGATTTCCTTGTCTCCTTTATCAGGCTAATAACAAGACGTTAACATACTGAGTAACATTTAACGTTTAAATGTATGCAGTTTAAAGTTTCAGAGCTCTAATGTGCAGCTGTCATGTTAGAAATAGAAAACAGCACTGAGATTACACTTAGTGGGAAATATATGAATTTGAATTGATATATTTATTTTCCTGCTCAGCGCACTTGTGATGATTGAATCACGAGATTAGCAATTTTCTGCAATATTACCCATTTGTGCAGCCACAGTGTTGCATTTTAATGTTATATTTTTGTTCTTTATCAGTCTTTATCAGTAGGCGGTGCTCAGTTTATCCATTTTGTACAGAAGAAGAATCAAATAATGTTTCAAATGTTACCTTTTCATGCACGCACCCTCAGAGTTTGAAGAAGAAAGCCTGAGTTAACAAAGTGATAGCTGTTGTCTCTTTTAGGTTTTGTCAAGCCAGCTAATGCGAAGAAAGTCTAGTTATTCGTTCGGCACGAGTTAGCGCAGTGATCGACAGAGCACAGAGAACACGACACCAAAAGCTCTGACTTCAAGCTGAGCATGCTAACCCATTCATTTTGTTTCATAGTACACCCTTTAGGTGGAGACTATTTGCTTTATGTCTTACGTCAATATACGTAGCATCTAAATATAAACTGGCGGATGTACGTAAACAGCCAACAGCATCAGTCATAAAACTTGCAAAAAAAATACAATCATCCCCATAAATAACAACAGACACGTAATGCTCTGCTACAGTCTCTTTATAGCCCCTTTGATGAAAAGCAGCAGGGTGCTGGGCACAAATCCAACGCTCTTAACATGTCCAACCAGGCCCTATAGACGTAATTTTCTCTCACCATGGCAACCCAAAGTCAGCAGTCACTAAAGGGTGACCCGAGAGGGCAGCGGTGGGGGTCAAATTGCTTTTTGTGGCTGGATGTCCAATCCAGCTGGGGTTATCGAGGGGGCAGGGAGATTAGAAAAAGAAGCTCGGATCAATAGAGGAATCCTGAGCTCATCGCCTCGTACTGTCTATTTCTCTGTTGCTTTCTTCTCTGGTCCTTTTTCCTAACTTTTCTCTCTCTGTATATATCTGAATTTACTCAGCATCAGTTTTAAATTTCTCAATAATCTCAGTGTTGTTTCCTCTTCACGCTCCTCTGCTCTGTATTTGCCTGTATTGATATCAATCACTATTGAAAATATCTCAAATTTCACTGCAACAGAGGCCTTTCCAGGAGATCGACCTTGATGACATTGCTGGGGCTGCAGGGGGAGGCTGGTGAAGGGGAGAGCTGGTTGTTTGTACGGGACACGGTGCAGAGTGAAGGTCTTTTGAGGGTTCAAATGAGACAGTGTTTGTGGGAGGGCTGGATTAGCTGCTTCAGCTTTTATTCCTGAAAGGTCGTAAAGCTGCCATTGGCCTCCTTTAGAGTCAAGGCTGTAGGCTGAATGGACGCGATGGGATTGCAAAGGAAAGTAAAGCCTGAAATCTTCTGCGCTTGGGGCTATAAATGAAGAAATAATTAACATCAAGGCTATATTTCTTGGTAGTGAATAAGACAATGTGACCACGGGAGGGGGTTCTGTGTTTGTGCCGCATCGCTTTTATCTCCGAGCTGAGCCTCTACGAAAACATGTGGTTCAAATCATCGCTTTTATTCCTCCATTGCTATCAGCTAAAAGGACAGAAATCAATTTATTGTGAATAAGCAGTATCACACCAGGGGTCAGGGAGCATTTATTCATGCTTATATGTGCTCTTGTTTCCCAGCAGGCTCAGAGCAAAGGATGATTTATTGCTCAAGGGAGCCGTGAGGAAATAATGGGCCTCGTATTCACTGCGAGTTAAACTTCATGGCCAAACTTTTCTATAACTTGTTCAGCTGCAGGACTGATATAAGAATGACTTCATGGATGATTTCATGCCTCCACACAGAGTCTCACAAGGTCAATTGCTTTTCAAGAACAGGCTCTCCAGGCTCATGAAGTGTTTCATTAAAAGATGATGTGGCAAATCACACTGCTGTTGTGTTTTTGATTGTTTTTACACATACTTGATTACAGCTCAGTAATGCAGCTTTTAAGATATATTTTCTTTTATCTTAATGTGGCCGCAGTTAATCCCGTCTAGATTCCTCACTCTGCCACCCTGGGTCTACCCCTGATCCCACACTAGGATTATCCAAAGACCCATCTGGCACATGCCGGCTAGCGGGGTGTACATGAACAGTACCCAGCAGCCACCAAACACAAAGTTAGCTAATCCTGACTGTTCCTGCTTTTTAAGAGCAGACAGACCTCTGAGCTGTAACCCAGACTCTTGTGGAACAAACTTGCTGCGATGATCAAAGCTGGCTGTTTGTGTCGCGCTGGCAGTGGGTGGATCTGGGAATGTGCTGACATGGGATTTCTGTGGCTTGATTTAGGGTGATAGAATGATCTAATATGAGAGAAGAGGGATATAAAATTGTCACTATTAAATATGTACTCAGGGATCCAAGTGGTGACTCAGTGCAGCTGACTGATGAGCAGTGAGAGCTGTGAAAAACTGCTGCAAAAATACAAGAAATTTGCCAGTAATGTACCAGTTTTTTGTGAATACAGTTGCTTGTGCCATGTGGATGCTTTTGGGGAAAAATAGTACAAAGAAGCTGGTGTACATTGGATCTAACAAGTAGTGACTGGGTGATCAAAGTGCAATTCCACCTTTTATAACTTTGTTCTATGAATAATCATACTAACTGGAATAGATCAAAACTATTCACATGAAAAAAGTGAGTTTTGATCCTCTATAAGGTTACCACCTCCGATTCTCGATTTAAAAAAAATCTTTTACCCGAGTGTCCTGGATACAGAAAGGCAGAATTAACCTAACTGTCCCTTAATAGTAATAACAACAACAATAATAATAATAATTAGAATAATAATAAGAGCTATTATTGATCCCATAGTTTGGCTGTATCAGAAAAAAGATATTAAAGGCTCAACACCAGACAGAAAATAAACACATTTAGACCTGCTGGTAAATATAGCACAGCTGATATTTCCATCAGAGCTAAAAGAAGTTAAACAGAGCACTCCGGTCAATGGAAACACGACTCCACATGAATCATTGTGTTGGATTATAGCTGCTTGATGTGCAAACAAACAGCATTTACTGCAGCTGATCTGTGCTGCTGCTGCCCTTTGTGGATTTAACCAACCTCAGTCTACAATATATAAGCAGATGTTACTATTTTCCAGCTTCTAGCCAGAATAAAACTATATATAAATGTTTTTTTACGACAATGTTAGCTACTCAGTTTGGTAACCTCTAACATTTAAATATAGACAGTTTTACTACTTGGTGGGTTAAATCCTAAAATTAATAATTAATCTTTTGTCCACCGTTTTTTCTTTAAAGTTCTTTATAGATTTTTATTGCAATTTTATCATCAGCACCATTGATGTTTGGAGTAAGGGTCACTCAGGGATCATAGAAAACTACATACAATCACATTAAATTACATATTTTAGGCAGAAGAAGAGTTATATGACCACACACAGAGGCTGAAGCAGACTGCTTAGAAATCCGATAACTGCTGTTGTGATACCTTTGTGGTTGGGGGCTTTACATTTCATCAAAACAGCTGATTCAAAGAAAGCCTGGCTTTGTTAAACCTTCCACTTCCTGTTTTACTTTGGCTATTGCTTTCTTAGTGTGTTCCCTGTACTTCCTGTTGTTTTTCAGTTGATTCCTTGATTGTTTCTGCCTGTGTTGTATCTTCCCTCATTTGTGATTGCGTGTCCCACGCTAATTGTCTTCAACTGCGTCTCCTTGCTCAGTACTGTGAGTATATACAGTGGGGCAAAAAAGTATTTAGTCAGCCACCGATTGTGCAAGTTCCCCCACCTAAAATGATGACAGAGGTCAGTAATTTGCACCAGAGGTACACTTCAACTGTGAGAGACAGAATGTGAAAAAAAAATCCATGAATTCACATGGTAGGATTTGTAAAGAATTTATTCGTAAATCAGGGTGGAAAATAAGTATTTGGTCACCTCAAACAAGGAAAATCTCTGGCTCTCACAGACCTGTAACGTCTTCTGTAAGAAGCTTTTCTGTCCCCCACTCGTTACCTGTATGAATGGCACCTGTTTGAACTCATCATCTGTATAAAAGACACCTGTCCACAGCCTCAAACAGTCAGACTCCAAACTCCGCCATGGCCAAGACCAAAGAGCTTTCGAAGGACACCAGGAAAAGTATTGTAGACCTGCACCAGACTGGGAAGAGTGAATCTACAATAGGCAAGCAGCTTGGTGTGAAAAAATCAACTGTGGGAGCAATCATCAGAAAATGGAAGACATACAAGACCACTGATAATCTCCCTTGATCTGGGGCTCCACGCAAGATCTCATCCCGTGGGGTCAAAATGATCATGAGAACGGTGAGCAAAGATCCCAGAACCACACGGGGGGACCTGGTGAATGACCTGCAGAGAGCTGGGACCAAAGTAACAAAGGTCACCATCAGTAACACACTACAACGGCAGGGAATCAAATCCCGCAGTGCCAGACGTGTTCCGCTGCTGAAGCCAGTGCATGTCCAGGCCCATCTGAAGTTTGCCAGAGAGCACATGGATGATACAGCAGAGGATTGGGAGAATGTCATGTGGTCAGATGAAACCAAAGTAGAACTTTTTGGTATAAACTCAACTCGTCGTGTTTGGAGGAAGAAGAATACTGAGTTGCATCCCAAGAACACCATACCTACTGTGAAGCATGGGGGTGGAAACATCATGCTATGGGGCTGTTTTTCTACCAAGGGGACAGGACGACTGATCCGTGTTAAGGACAGAATGAATGGGGCCATGTATCGTGAGATTTTGAGCCAAAACCTCCTTCCATCAGTGAGAACTTTGAAGATGAAACGAGGCTGGGTCTTCCAACATGACAATGATCCAAAACACACCGCCCGGGCAACAAAGGAGTGGCTCCGTAAGAAGCATTTGAAAGTCCTGGAGTGGCCTAGCCAGTCTCCAGACCTCAACCCCATAGAATATCTGTGGCGGGAGTTGAAAGTCCGTGTTGCTCGGCGACAGCCCCAAAACATCACTGCTCTCGAGAAGATCTGCATGGAGGAATGGGCCAAAATACCAGCTACTGTGTGTGCAAACCTGGTAAAGACCTATAGTAAACGTTTGACCTCTGTTATTGCCAACAAAGGTTATGTTACAAAGTATTGAGTTGTATTTTTGTTATTGACCAAATACTTATTTTCCACCCTGATTTACGAATAAATTCTTTACAAATCCTACCATGTGGATTCATGGATTTTTTTCTCACATTCTGTCTCTCACAGTTGAAGTGTACCTCTGGTGCAAATTACTGACCTCTGTCATCATTTTAAGTGGGGGAACTTGCACAATCGGTGGCTGACTAAATACTTTTTTGCCCCACTGTACAGGTCTTGTCAGAGAACCCAATACATGTAATATTTGAATTTCTTAATGTTTAGCTCTTTCTGAGCATTTGTTACCTTTTAAAATCTCCTCACTTGTCCTTTGTTTCGCTGTCTCTGAAAACAAAGTTATGACATATTTATCAAACAGGTAAATATATGACTCGGTACCTTTAGCTAGCAGACAGACTTTCTGTTTTAAAAATAAAACATTATATTGCCACAGTGTTAACTCTTTTATATTTTTTATCTGAAAAACAACAACCAAGGGAAGAAATTTACCTCATCTAACTCATATTAAAGGGAGCTTGTACTTTGTAAAACCACAGCTGTGTCAGAAAGGATGACTCACTCCACTACAAACACAAACTGTATCTTTGAGGTCGTGCTATCTCTCCCCATGTGGGCTTTGTTGACTGTGTGTCCTCTCTGGGAGATCAAAATCAGAGCTCCATCAAGTGTGGGGACCCCGATGCCACGTTGGCTCTCCCGGTGATGCAGGAGCAGCTTGGGCTTTTGTTCAGAGCACGTGGGAGTGAAGCTACACGTGAACTGTGGGACTCATGGCAAAGCAAAAATGAACCTACTGGGTTGATAAAACCTTTTTTTCTTCCTCTCTCTCTCTGCTTGTGATGAAAAACCATGATTATAATCCAAGGACTGGTAGGTTATGTATGTCTGTTTCTAACCTCTCCGTGCTTCCTGTTCCTTTTTCAAGTAAAATATTTAATAATATTTAAAATTTTATAAATGCCTGCTCCCAAACAAAATCTATCTGCATTTCAGATATGGAGAAAATGTAATCTCCCATCAGGAGACTGCACTGCTCAGTCTAAACTCAGGGTCCACTTATGTACTTGTTCTGCAGGGTTCAGCTCTTCTGTGGGGTCCACTACTGCAGACTCCGCTTGCTTTATTTCGTTGTTTGCAATATTTAGTTTTGGGACTTTGATGCCCCAAATCTCTGACCACCTCGTAAACACGAGTTTGGCATTTGTGGTTTAAAATAAAAAGCCTTAATACTTAACCATCTGATTGATTGGTACAAAAACTGGCTGAGAAATTCATGTCCTTAATTGTAATAACTCTTAATTTTTCCTTTAATGCCAAAACATCATCAACAGGTCAAAATTCACTTTTTCTAGAACTTATTTTAGGATGAAATTTCTGCCTCCTTGTCTCCTCTATCATCCTGCTCTTGACCTGCAAATCCATGAAGGATGTTTCAAAACCTAAAATACACTTGGATGAGAGAGGAGGCTTGCTATAGTGGCTACACTTGAGGATACAGCAATTTCTGGCACATGTAAATGTTGTCTTTGCTGCCTGTACACAGCCATTAACTGGTGGGAATGAAAGGGCTGAATCTCTTTTGGTTTTTTTTTTTTTTAATGCAGCATGTGTGCTTTACTGTGGTGTTTTTACCTTCACCATATAAAAGAGGCGTGGCACACAGCTGGAATATACAAACTATGGTGGGAAGAGGACTCTTCATAAACTGTAAGTTTTATAGTTTGGTCAGGATTTCTGCCCTTCATGTTTGTTTCTCAAGCCTCTGTCCTTGCAGCATTTCTCTTCCTCGCATCTCTGGAGAAAAACACGAAGATGTACAGGGAGGAAATGAAAGCGAGACGGGAGGATAATCATCTTTCCTTTAGTCCTTGTTGTTATCACCTCCTCTCCTTGTCCTTATCCCCACCACCTACCTGTTTCATAATCAGTTTTTGCAATTAAAGGACTATCTTCAAACCAAATTAAGTGTAAATATATGTGTTTATATTGTGTAAACTTGTAAGAATCTACTAATGCTATCACACATTCTAGTTATGTGTAGAGTGGGCGAAAAAAGGCATTGTGATGAGAAGAACCCAGGAATCTTGACCAAAGTTGTGAGGGTGAATCCATGCACATCAGATCGGGTATTTGGGGCTTGAGGCGCCCATCATGGCCTTTTGTTCATCCCAACCATGCTGTGGTCTTCCACAAGCTATCACAGCTTTCCTTTTGTCACTTTTTTGTGTGTTATTCTTTCAAAGATTTCCCCATTTGAGGGTCTCAAGTTGGCCAGACTCTCAGGTCATTGCTTCATGGTTGGGTAAAGGCTATGCAGTCGAGGTCAGCAATAAAATCCCAGTCTTCCACTAGCCATAACTACATGGGATAAACCAGCTATCAGTGCTGATATGCCAACCAAAGATGTGGTCACTGAATCACAACGCATAAAACGGGAATGAAATTTGTTTCTAATGCACAAAAAGCAGCTGGCCATAAAATGATGGGGCACATTTGCTCATCTTTTGGTCAGACCTGCAATTTTTCCCCCTCAGCCGAGGGGCCCTAGTTTGTATTAGATATGTACTGGAAGAGTGGGAAAATAATGGCTTCAAAGACTCTAAAATACAAGATTGATTTAACTCTTTAGCTCATATTTATTTATTGCTCATATTGAGGTTCTATTAATAGTACTGTTAAAAGACAAGAGAGAAAAAAATCAAGGTAATTGACTTTCTTACTAAAAGTCTGAAAATTGGTACAACTGGCACATTTAATACTGGAAAAAGCAACTGACTTAGCACCAAAGACTTGAGGTTGGTAGGAAAAATGGCTTCTATTTTGTTAATATCAATAATAAAGATAAAAAGGTAATAACCACATTATACAAAGACCCCTCTAAAGTTTTATGTTACAGAGTTTTTGGTTTAAATTTAAAGATTTTACAGACAAAGCCAGACCTGTTTCTATTTTAAGTTCAATAAAAAGGCAATTTATTCTGGCCCTCCTGACCTCCCAGAGTACTTCCCCAGGCTCCGGCTGGTGCACCTGTGTCTCATTATCACTCACCTGCTATATTTATGTGCACCTCACAGATTGTTGATCTAGTCATTGTAAACTTGCTCTGGAGGCTTTACCTGAGCAAGTTTACCTTTTGCCAAGCTTTGAATTTACACCCTACCTGCTGTGTCCACCTTTGTACCTTGTCTGTGATTTTTTTTATCCACCTACTGAAACAAGCAACCCTGCATAACAAATATATAACCTGTGCCACTGAAATGAGAAACATGATGAGCTGTTTAGATAATAACTTGCCTGCTTTGGACTTGGGAAAAATTGAAGTAGAACTCTTACGGAAGAAAAGTGGTTTACTAAGTTCTTATAATGCTTCATTGAGAATCCTTGACTTGTAAAACTTCCAACCTGTTGATCTTCTAGTCGAGCCTCCTGCCTGTGAGTTCTTGTGCCAACTAATGGGTTAAACATTTTCTACTTTTTGTATGGTGGCCCTGAGAGGCCAAACAGACTGCAACTTAAGAAAACACCAGCAATAAGAAAAACGCTGCAAAAGCACACAAAACACAACGAAAATAGAAGAAACGACAACGGAAATAGGAAAAAACAAAACAGAAATAGGAAAAAACTGATTTTCAAAAGCACAAGGGAAGTGTTTCTGGGGAGACAATAACCCGACGGACCAGTTGCAGGAACCAAAATATGCTAAGAATTGCACTGGGAGACACTTAAAAGAAGTGGGGGATCTATTGGTTTTGTGAGGAAAGAAAAGATTACAGGTAAGTGTGTTAGCCTAACTATTAGCATAAAAATCCGTCATCAGTATATACCTGCAACTGGTCCGTTGGGTTATTGTCTCCCCAGAAACACTTCCCTTGTGCTTTTTCGTATTTCCGTTGTTTTTTGTGTTCTTTTGCAGCGTTTTTCTTGTTGCTGGTGTTTTCTTAGCCATAGATGGTTCACAGACACTATTGTGCACTTATTTAAAATAAATCAAAAAAGATAGCCTGGGCTAGGGACTTGTATTTAAGAACAAAGAGCTTTAAATGTATATTTAGAAAAGGTGCACTGTTGTGGGACTCAAGTGCTTCTCCTGCCTCCAACACAATGCTAATGCTTCATTTAGACTTAAAAAAAAAAAATGTATGGGAACCTCCACTGTACATTGACCTGTGCAGAAGCACCAATCTTGCTTTAGTTACAATGGAGGGTAAGTATTCAAACGCTGGGTGGAAGTCCAACATAGAAGCACAACGCACAACCAGCTGGGCATAGTGGAAATATGCAATGTATGTGACATCGCATGCAACGGTCACTATACAGTACATTTAAGGTAGAATGAGGGATGAACCAGTTTTGCTCATTATGTCCTGGCTAAAACAGGAGAGATGGCAACCCTATATGTGCCTGAGATACTCCCCATGTCTGCCTGTGCCCTTTCATCAATCCACTCAAAGGTCTTAAACCAGGCACTGCATGGCCTCCCAGCATTAGTCCAGAATAAAATTAATTTCTATCCAATCCCTTGCTGTAACTCGCTCTGCTCAGTTATTTTCTGCCATCTCTCCTTTTTCATGAACTGTGTCTACCCTTTGAAACCCAGTGACTGCACAGGTGTAACTCATTTTGTTCATCTGGGAGACATAGGTAGGACTAAAAACATGTAAGGTATAAAACAACAAATCGATTGATTAAAACACAATGAGTAAAAATACTAAATTACTTTTACCTCGTGACAAATGTAGCTAGCTGTGGTCTCAGTTTTGTTTTTTATCATATGATAGGTTGCTAATCCTTTGCAACATTATCGTTGTTCCTAAGATGTAGACTGTAACTGTAATGTAGCCTACTTTCTCTGCCATGTGATTCATACATATCATGAATAAAAGCTTCTGTTGAGAGACTAAACCTCTGGACATTTTTGCTAACTTTTTACTGTTTCGCCTCTAAATCATTACTAAAATTCAGCTGCCTCTAGTCTTTAATGTTGCTGTACATCCAATATCCTGGGTGTTACAGCTGTTGTTTTAGTAAAATGTCCACTGACCCTCCTGTGTTCACAGGTACCACGCACTGATACTTAAATCATTTTAGAAAAGCCTAAAACTGGGAGGGTTGCCAGGACTCACAGTGGAAGGAGACCATCAGGTCATAAATAGCCTTAATTCCTGTCTAGACAGGAGAGCTAATGGATGTTAACACCCTGCATATGCAGACCATCATGTACTGCCAAATGATCAAATAATTATGTGTGAGAAATCCAAGCAGGAAAAGCATACTTCAACTTTACTTACCCTGAGCTTACATATTAGACTGACACATATAATTCCATCTTAGTCTGGATAGTGTGTCCACCAACTCTTTCTCTGACAGTAAATAAGCAAAGGACACGATGTGTTGTGCATCCTGGGAACTCATTAGCATCAGACAACGGGGACAATTCTACCTTTCCTTATCTCTTTGAGCCATGCATTGTTGATTAAAGGAGAGAAATAACCGAGAGGTTGCACACTTTCCTTCATTATCCCTTTCCCCCAGTTGTTGTTTTTTTCCCTCACATGGTGCAATGTGATTAAATACATAGTGATGCAACCATTTTTTCTTACTTAATTGAGCAGCAGCTTTTTTTCTTTATTTTCCAGTGAGAGTATGGTGCACTCTTGAAACCATCATGCCATTTTCCCAAGGAGGGGAAGGGGACATAACCATTGTGCTTCCCTTTGTCTGTTGCCTGAGACACCCCCGCTTCCATCACTATAATAGAAAAGGAGAAGGAAATGGAAAGGCATTGTGTGAATGCTTTTTGGAATATGTCCCATGGCACACATCTAAATCACCCTAAATGGAGCATCCAATGATCTGTAACTGTGCGGAGGAGATTGACTTAAACAGCTTCCGCTGGCTCTCTTTCATTAGCAACTTATTAAACCTGAATGGAAACTTTGAGAGCGCAACAGTAAGGAGGGGGGGGGGGGGAAGCCTTGGGCTCCAGCTGAATGTGGCTAAATACCCTGTCATTCTGTCAAGGGCACACTCCAATTTTAGGGAAATGCAGAGGATTTGGGACTACAGCATGCCACTTGCCTTTACTTGAATATAGCAGTTATGTTAAGGCAGTAGAAGCCACAATTTGCAACTCCATTCATTATTCACCAGCTGTGTTTTAAAGCACACATGCTGGGACTCCACAGCAGGAAATCTGCAGAAGAATACACTTGGTATCTTCATGTTTGTTAAGAATGAGAGAATAAATGTAGTTATTTCACCAAGAGAACAGAAAAAATTGATGGCTTGTAAAAATAAAAAATCTAGTATTCTCTTCCCAGAAGAAGACATAAAGGGCAAAAGCAATACTTTCTCATTGGTGTCAGCTGCAGTGTAAAAGCTTACTGCTCAGTGTGCGTCATGGGACAACAGCTCAGAAGGTGAAGCAGGACAACAGAGTATCACATTACCCGATGTGTTGCCCGGTGGTCTGTGCACAGGCCCAAGATGACACACAGTGCATATGTTACAGACTCTGCAATGCAGAAAGAGAGAGAGGAGGGAAGGATACAATAACAGTTGCACACGGACACCAATAACTTGCTTTCTGCAGTGTACAGTGACTATTATTAGCCAATCCCACACTAACAGCATTAAATGGACTTGAAAAATGCATGAGTAGCTCCGAGGTAGTTTTTTACGACCTGAAAGAGAGGCGTATTTGTTCAGCTGATGACAAGCACGTGTTCTGATGATACTAACACAGAAAGGTATGAATATTTAAGTTCATTTTATATATACTTAGAAAAAAGGTCAAAAAAGTCATCCTACACATTGTCTTTTTTTATATTTTATGGAAATACGCCTCCAAGGGCATCCAATACTGCTGTTCTGTCAGTCTGTGTCCTTTGCCAACTGTACTTTGACACAACATTACTGCACATCTACACAATCTATAGTAGAAGGATCATTTGTCAGGCAAGAAACCTGTTTGGAGCTTTGGGCTTTAAACTTTGCTTTGCTTGATTTGCTGATTTGTTTTTCTTTTCATTTTTACATGCGGATTAGGTTGATGCACTGAAAATTGCTTGGTTAGGTTTAGGAAAAGACCTTGCATGTAGGAAAAGTTATGCTTATATCCTGAATGCTGAATGTGTTAAATGTAAGGTCATGGGGTTCGTTGCATGTAATCATGTGGTTAACTCCTGGAAAAATAGAGCCTGCTACCTGACATGCTCAGAATCAGGTAAGTATTCAACATAAGCCCTCATATAATAGAATAGAATAGAATAGAATTCAACTTTATTGTCATTGCACATGCACAGGTACAGGGCAACGAAATGCAGTTTGCATCCATCCAGAAGTGCTTTAGTGATATAGATATATTACAATATATATTAGCAATAATATAGATATGTGAGTATATAACTAATACTTTTCAAGGAAGAGCCTGCTATAAAAAGTTAAGTAAAAATTAAGCCTTTTATATGACATGCTTACTTTTTATCTGTGGCCATTCTCAACAGACAACCTTGAAAAATCATCTAAAATGCACTTTTTAAAGTTTTTTCCAGCAAATGATGAGGGATAAGATAAAATATCCTTGGCACCCATGCTTGTTTCAAACATTAGTCGAAATGAGCCACCCCCCTAACAGGACATGAAGGATGAGCACATGTGTCACAGCAGGCTAGTTCATCCCCATTCTGATGTTTAACCTTTCACAGTTACCACCTTCAAAGTCCACTGTGCCCTCCAGAGAGGGGATAAAAGTGATATGCCAGATGGAAGTGGCCACCCATACACTGTAAATAAAAGATGAACAGGTGCAGTTACATCACACACTAGTCAGTAAAGTCCAGTTGTGAAATCTTGATCCTAAGCGTTTTTGTCATTGCTGTCATTGTTTTGAAATCGGATGTGATGAATGAGGGGCAGATGTGACTGAGAAACCAGGGGACACTAAAGGCTGATATGGTAGCAAAGTAGGCCCATCTTAAAGCTTACCTTGATTTATTGTCCTTTTTCATTCTGATGGGAACCATAATTTAAAAAATGAATATCATGTTTTATTCATTAAGACTCAGACCAGTTCAAAGAAACCAAAGGGTTTGAAGGGTTGTTCTCTCATAGACTTCTATAGAGCCTGCTTTTGGCCAAAAAAGCTTCACTAATCTTTTTAAACACCCCAAAATATTGAGAACTCACTTAAAAGAGGGGTCCATGAGATAAAAACGACACATTTGTGTATTTGTATCTATTATAGGGACACGTTACTGTTATGTTACTGTTATTGGACAGTGATATACAACTTTCAGTTTATGAAATATACCATGAGAAAGCAAATATGCATTATTACAAACCCCAAAGCTTAAGGGACTGGTCTCAAAGTGCAATCATCTCTGATTGGATTAGTTTATCCCCATCTCCCGAAGCTGATGCTTAATTGCCTGTTCTTCAGCCTTAATATGACAGAAATTAGCATTATTAACGCTTAGTGATCGATCAACCTATTTGTGAACTTTGCATAGAGAAATTTGACTCTGTTATCTTTTTCCCCCCACAAGGAGATACTTTTGCAATAAAAATTATTGATCTACAAGATCTGCTTCAAATTCTATGTGCAGCAAATGAAATGTGAAATTTGCATTAACTATCAGAAGCAATTCAGCACTCATGGGCATAATATGCAATATGCTGTAAGAAACTGATAATTGTTGCAAGCACAAAACTCATTTATTAATAGTTTACAGTCTCTGAGTGAACTTCTGACTGAATTTAATAGATTTTGTACCAGCAGGAACACAACTGTGAATCCTGAGAGGCCTGCGGCTTATAACTTGCCTTCAGGCAGAAATCAGTGCTGCTCTGGAAACAAAACTGAGCCTTCCAGTGTGCACTAAAAACAAACATCAGTTTCATGTTTTCAACCCAGAAGTAGGTTGCTTCCTCTAATCTGCCCAGTAACAGTTTGGCCGCGTGCATATGCATGTTAGCGTGAGTGCGTGGGTCTGTTGGTTGTGTGCAAGCATGTATTAGTGTGCATGTTTTGCATGTGCAGCCAACAGTGAGTGGGCTGAAGGGAGTGGAGGAGGAGGATGAAGAGTGGGAAGAGGAGGCCAGTGGTAAAAGCCTCAACAAAAAGCTAAAGATAGCTCAGTGCTTGCAGGCACTCAGTGAAGCTTAGCTTACTCTGTCAAGGTTACTCACACACACACACACACACACACACACACACACACACACACACACACACACACACACACACACATGCACGTGCGCGGACAGCAGCAAGGGCCCGTGAGTGCAGGAGAAGCCTTTTCTGAGTAAAACCACCTCACTGGTAACTGAGTATGTATGGGATCATTTACACTATCGTCCATAACACATTACAGCGATGGCCTCATCAAGGTCTATCTGATGTCCTAAATTAATATAGGACAGAGAAAAATCTTTAATATTTTGCAGTATGGAAATTACACAAGCTATGACAGATCAAAAACATCTATAACAGGACACAGATTATATGGAACAAATAGCATGAACTTCTTTTGTCAAAGTTCATTAAATTGTTCTCTTATCTTCCTAAAACACTGCAATTGTCACATTTCATGCAGCAAATGCCTGACGATTTAAACTGGACCAATTATACTCATTTCAAGCTTGATATTTTTACACTACAGTAGCTTTGCATGACTCATAGTTTCAGAATAATCCTTATTTATCTTACTGGGCCTTACTGCAGGACCTCAGCTCATAAGAAACAAGCTAAGCCAACTTTCTTTTTGGCTGCCCCTCGCAGACAGAAGCTGGAGCTCTGTGCCTGAGATGAGGATAAGATGTCAAAATACTACTGCTACACAAGGTCACCATTCAGTGCCTCCTCCTTCCCTCTTCTCTTTAATTAGTTTTTAATTGTCTACATACACTATCCAACCTTGTGTCATTGAACATGAAATCACCTTGACTGCATAATATTTTCCCCTCTATATCCTGCAAACAATGAACAACAGTGTCTGCAGCTGTCACCGCGCCTGTAATGATACCAAAACATTTCAAGTTCATGGTAAACCTGACACGAGATCCTCTGTAATTAATGTTTGCTTTGTCTGAGATTTTTCAGGATGTTCAGCAGCCTGGAAACCAGACAAATCTAAGAAGTCGTGTTTCATTTGTTCTAGTAGAATGCGTTTGGCCAGTATTCTATTTAGACACAACTTTACCAATCACAGTCAAGTGTGTGAATCCATCAGCTAGTCGAATGCAACATTTGGTTCTCCTGTATGCCTCAGCCCAGCTTTATAAAAGCAAGGTGAAGACTAATGTATGGTTTCTTAGTAAGATGTTGGCCATAATATGCAAGCAGAAAAGTTTCCAGTGCTCCTCAAAACTGGAAACTGGAAAGATCAAAGGCTATATTCTAAAAGATATTCCCTCATTTGGTGTGGTGACAAAGGTAGTAGAGAGCACTGTGTAACACTTTCTCCCTTGAGGTTGACCAATCAGTCAATATGTGGTAATTCTGAAGACCATAATGGTAAATGGCCTGTATTTGTATAGCACTTTTCTAGTCCCTAAGGACCCCAAAGCGCTTTACACAACCAGTCATCCACCCATTCACACACACACATTCACACACTGGTGATGGCAAGCTACATTGTAGCCACAACCACCCTGGGGCGCACTGACAGAGGCGAGGCTGCCGGACACTGGCGCCACCAGGCCCTCTGACCACCACCAGTAGGCAACGGGTGAAGTGTCTTGCCCAAGGACACAACGACCAAGCCAGGGCTCGAACCAGCAACCTTCTGATTACAAGGCGAACTCCCAACTCTTAAGCCACGATCGCCACGATATATGAGCCATACCCTTTCCATACTCATGGACATCTTAAAGGAAGTTCTGACACTATTTTGTATGTCTTATGGACTAAATGCACTCTCAGTTTCTACTGAAACAGATATTTTCCACCTGCCATCTAAATAAATTTTTTGAAATAACATTTTTGTACCACAGAGTTTGTAATCACTCATTTATTATGATTTTTTTTTCTCTCATTCATCTTTAGTTTCTGTAGAGTAAATTCTGGTCATACACCCTTAGTAGTAAATGTGAGGATTAAGCAGCAAATTAACCACAAATTACATCATCAGTGCAGGCAACCCATTGGTCTACTTCCCTTCGGCCACACATCAATTTGTCTAGACGGTGCTATCCAGATCACTAATAGCGTGGGTCTAAAGATAAAACTGAACTAATGGACCCTGTCCAAAAGGCTGCTAATCACAGCCACGGGGTCAGTCCAAGTGCTAGTTAAACCCTCTGTGGAGCTCTACTCAGCTGATTTCTCTGTGATCCTCACAATCATAACAAACCAGCTTTCATTCCAAATGGGATAAAACGCTCCTCTATGAGGTGTTTAATCTTATCTCACCTCCAGCACACTGTTGCCTCATGGCATCTAAACATCAGTCAGCACATGAATTGATCAGAATAAGACAGGTGTGTTAGATCTTTTTGTCTCTTTCATCTATTTCTAAAAATGCTTTGAGTCTGATCCAGTAAACATCTGCAAACATAGGAAAATGAAAGACAAATACTGTTTCCAGTGAGCCTGATGCTATACAAGGACCAGAAGCATCACATCACACCGGCTTAATCTACCGTATTTTTTGGGCTATAAGGCGCACTTAAAGTCCTTTAATTATCAGTGCGCCTTATAATCTAGCACGCCTTATGTATGAATTATGGTTCTTACCGGTTCTGACCTCGAACCGATTTTATGTGGTACACAGCCCTCAAAAATCTGTCAAAAAATATTTTAGTACGACTTGATGGATTGTCGGAGCATTACGGCTACCATAGTCATGAGCCTCGCGGAGTCTGCTTCAGGTCCCAAAACGAACACTGCGACATCACTGAGAGTTAAAATCTGTCTAAATTCTTTCATCTTTGATAAAATGATCAGCGTTGCTTCTTTACCAGGTGTAACAACTAAGTTTAACTTCCAGGCATCCATGAAAACAGAATTTATTTAATTTAACTGAGTTAGAAGTTAGCAGGAAGTTAGCTCGCTAGTTTCCACCTAAACATGATATACCACGTTCTGACGGAGAGATTTCTGAATAAAATAAAACGTACAGCTCTGCCATCGCTTCCAACATAAATGAAGACAGAAAACTAAACAGCAGTGACTTTTGTAGGGTTACTGAAGTTGGGCTAGCTGGTATATAATGATGTGCTACGTGATCGCTAGCAACACACCTATGTTAGCATAACATAAACACAGTGAAGCTGGAGGATGAATGCTAACTTTTTCCACTTGATAGAAGTTAACGCAGGGTTCCTGATGGAACCGCATGACAGGATGCTGTAAACGGACCAAACTTCAGTCAACAGAACAACTGAGATAATCCATCCACAATACGAGGTTAGTTATTAATATACTGCAGCAACATGGGAATAGAGCAGCTGCGAGAGAATTCAAAATAAATGAATCAATGGTATGGAAGTGGAGGAAGCAAGAAGAATGAGTTAAGTAAAGTTTGACTTATCAGACTGTTTTGTTTTGCTTAATGCGCCTTATAATCCGGTGCGCCTTAGGCTGACCAACTGTCCTCTTTTCCCCGGACATGTCCACTTTTCACATTCTGTCCGAGGTGTCCGTGGGGATTTTCGAGATTGAAAATGTCCAGGTTTTCCTACAGAAGTCATGTGTGACGTCATCCCCGAGCTGCGGCTTTGTGAGTTGTTGTTCTGCGCTCACAGACGGGACAGACAGCGCGCCTGGTGATGTATAAAAGATGCCAAAGTGCAACTGCAGCTTTTCAGACGAACTGCAACCCTCGTACCGTCCCGGTACTGGTCATTTTTCTTATACAGATTTCAGAGTGCTCTGAAAAGTGTGACAAACATGGGGAAAAAAAGGAAATCAGGAAGGGGGCAAACACTTTTTCACATGGAGGATTAAGTTAACTATGAGTCATCAAGTCCGGCGATAAAAATAAGAAGGTGAAAACAAGCATAATAGGTGTCTAATCTCTAATAATTACAGCGACTCAAATCCTGGTCTCACTCCTGACTTATCATGGTTGGGTAAGGCCATCTTAAGTGCTTTATTGTACTGATACACTGTGAAAGTGTGACATATAACCCCAAAAATGTTAGGTTTAGTCACCACCAAACACTAAGCAAGTGCAAAAAAACAGTGATTTATACCACCTTCACCTCTTCTTCCTCCATATAAGGACTGTGTGTTTCAAACTGGAAAATTTGCATTTATCACATCAAGAATGAGACAAACAGTCTTTTCTTAACTGCACAGCAGAAAAGAGACGTTTCACAGCAATCACGATGCAGAAATTTTGGCATTTTTATCTGAGGAAATAACAAACTTTAAGTCAAACCCACAGTTTGTGGGTTGATGCTGCTGGGAGAGAGACCAACTGTCTTAGTTATAATTACACATCTAAAAAACATATGCTGTGAACTTGATCCCAGGATCTCTTTTGTGTAACACGATCTGAAAAGACGGCAAGCTTTGTTTGCTCCAAAATATAGTCTCTTATGTATTTTGGCTCAGAAATGGGTATAACCCATGACTCTAATCTGACACAGTGACAATCTTAAAAGACAAGTTTATTGTGTATAATCTGTCTTTGGCAGAGCTAGATTACCAGCTGTGCAAAATGGAAACCGCCAACGGGCCCCATAAGCCTCGAGTTGACTCTATTTTTGTCAACAGAATTTGATTAATCCTGAAATTGCTGGAAATTTGCTCCAGTGAAGAACAAAATGAATTACAATCTCTGGTGCGCTCTGGTCTCACAGAGGGCCTGAATTCAGTTAGTTTATTTGTTTTGGTTGGTTGTTGTTTCATTTTCTGTGTGTTTATCATGTAACTGACTAAACTTGAGAGACATGCATTATTCCCTAACTGTAACCGGCAATTAAAATGAACAATTATTAGCAGCCACAAACATCCATCATTATTCTCTGGAGTTCAAGACATCAAATCAGCCAGTTAGGAAACAGTACTAGGAGTGCCACACCTGCGTACTATAGGTCAGATAACTGGAATAAAAAACAAGATTCATTTTGTAATCGAGCCTCTAGAAGCCAAAAGGGAAGAAACTATTGACCTTCGCTTGCCCGGCCCACTTAAAATCAAAGTGGGCTGTATGTGGCCCATGATGTAAAATGAGTTTGAATTCCCTGGGCTACAGGATTACCTACAATCATTACTAGTATCTCCGATGGAAAAACAGCATTAAATATTGCTGGCATTATACACTGTATACAAGCGAGGTGTCAAAACACCAAAATACCTGCTTAAATACAGTACATAAAGCTGTTCACCAAACTGTGACATAACTAATTTAGACATTGAAATATGACATTAAAAACAAGACAACAAGCAGCCCCCATCTGTTGTATGAAGAAAATAGAAATGATATAAAGAAGAAAAAAAACCTGAGTATTTTGCAAATCAAATCCAGACGAACAAGTGAGTGTTCTTTATACCAGCTGCCACAAAAGCCACCAGGCCTTGTATTCATGGATTTACATGTTCCCAGAGGGCTACTATTATACATAAAAGGAATTCACTGGCTTAGATATAACATGACCCTGAGTGCTTATATAATATGAGAGGACAACCCTCTAATCTAATGTTATGTAAAAAAAAAAGAAAGAAAGAAAAAAAAAAGAGGAGTGTGCACAAGGTCAGCAAATGAGTGACAAAACATCTCATGAGGACAGGTTATTTACTGGTAAAGTCTTGATAATGCATACCGAGATTTACAGCACTTCACCCATAGACACATGCTAAAAACTGTATCTTAGACAAATTCTATAAACTATCATATCATTACCTATTGGGTTCCAGTCTCTAGTTCTTAAGACCATCAGTAAATCAGTGACTTGGAGAAAATGTGTGAATGCAAAGTTAATGGCTAACAAGCTATTGGCTAACAAGCTAACAAGGAACTAGCAAGCAAATTAGTTGAGGTGAAGCTTTCCAGAGAGCTAGTGTCTACATCCTACATCTGTTGTAAGATCATTTGGCAACCTCCAGAGCATTTCATGTCTCCAAAAGTAAGTAAATCCCTATAGAATCACACGCAAAACTGGGTTATAAAGAAATGTGTTTACATTCTGGTACAAAAAAAAGTGTTTTGACCTCTGTAGATAGTTTTTTCCTTTGTAATCCTGAAGAGTGAATTTTATAACTTGAAATTAATCCATCTGGACGCTGGAGTTTAGGGCACAGTTGCTGAAACAGCTAACCAGTGACCAACAATGCTGTGGCAGGCTATACACAAAAATAATTAAACTCACTTCTTAATTATTTGTTCCCCTTTCTTCAATCACCTTAATACACTATCAGTACAAAAGCTCAATGGAAGAAAGAAGTGTTAAGCAAACAAAAACAGCATCAAATCCTACTACAACATCAAGTTTCACCCGTGAGCTCACCCTACCTTCATGCCCATCACCACCGGATAAGAATGTGAGTGCAACTACTTTTAATCATGGAGAACAACACAAACAAAATGATTCACTCCACAACCAAGAAGCAGTGCAATGTGTGCTTACAAACCAAGCTCTTTGAGATACATGGACCTCACATAAATGGCTTCTACAGTTGCTTTGACTGACAGGAGTCCCAACAATAGACAGTAGAACAAGTACATGCAGCTGCAGTGAGCTCACCTGTTTCTGAAGTGCTGGTCTTGCAGGGCCTCAGTCCCGCTAGTCAATGAACTGAATTTGTCCACTGTGTTTGCACTGTTAATGCATTTTTGAGCATCTTTATAGAATTATCTGACTTAAATTATGACTTGCTGTGTAACACACTGTCTGAGAAATCTCGACCTCAGTTTTCATGTTAAATTCTAATATTTTATTTGTTTACTTACTACTAATTAGCATATACACGTGTCTGCGCTTTGAAATTCTTTATAGATGCATTTTTTTAAACAAGCTTACTAAACAAGCTTGCTAGTGTTACTTGTTAGCCTTTCCCTCTGGTATAAAAGTGGTCACTTAAGGCCAAGGCCATACCGCTAACAATCAAACTGAGGGGAACTGAATACATAACTTTAAGTATGTGTTAAAATCTCTCTCTATATATATCTTAATTTATTTTTTCTTGACTTAATGGTATGATAACTAAAACTACTGACTAGCTGAGAAGTTTATGTGGACAAACTTTTACTACTGACAAATGAGAACTACGTAGGACTGTAGCCATAAACTGTAACATTGTGACTAACAATAACGATATGACGATAATTAAATGCAAAAAACTAAAATATTCCCTTTATACTGAGTCTTCATTTTGCAGCTGCTTGAGACAAAAGCCTTGTGCCCTTTGGATTTTTTTAAATCCTGGCTCTGATTACTTAAGACAACACTAGTGTCCATGGTTATCATCACATTATCACTCTGCGGTTGAAATGACATTAGGCCTAATCAGGATTTAACAAACAGGGCGCTCTAAGTGAAATGCAAATATGCAGGCTGTAAATCTAATTTCAGACAACGGGAGAGATCCTCTCCTCAAACATGCTGCTCAGTTCACAAGACTAAGGTTTGTTTGCTGTGGAAAGTGAGAACAAGTATTTGTTGTAGAAGAAGAATGTTATCTGTTTCCCCAGACGTCGTTGGGTTAAACTCTAAGCACAACCGTCTGATCGCTGTAAGCTTGCACAACCTGGTGTTCCTTATTTTACTGAATTATGAAAAAATGAAAAGTAGGTTATGCTGGAAAGAATCCAGATATCGTTAAACAAGAAGGCCAGCCTGTTCAAAAGGGTAGCATGAAGGACTTTACTAAATAATGCATGCTCACTCCTCTATTTTAAATGTTAATAATTTACATTGAAGGAGAATAAGAGGAATCATGTGTTTCCATCACATCATTTTAAAATACTGATAAACTGTAGAAGGGTCAAGAATGAGAACTGAGAGAGAGATGCTAACTTTAAATATAAAGCTTTAATCTAAAGCGACCTAGCGCCATATAAGGATGGACTACTGAGCAGAGAGGAGAGGACAGGTAGGTAAATATCCCAGCGACTCTTTTAATATCCAGTGGTCTCGTTAAAAATAACTACCCAGTAAACAGTGACCTACTCCAAATTATATGGAGAATTAAATGGCTACAGGTCAGATTTAGCCACATAATTGGTGTCAGGTCAGTGTGACTCAGTCTAGACTGAAATATCTCCACAAACGGTGCAGATTACTATCCGAGTGGTCCGTTCAGAAATATTACAAAATTTCCTACACAGACTTGCACAAAACTTCCAAAACTTGCATACATCATAGCCCCTAGAGAATGAGCCTCCTGATCTTTAGGTTACTTTTCCCCTAGTGCTACAACAAATCTAGCGCAGGTGTTCATGCTCACCCAGGAATGTTTAAAATAATACACATAAATCTAAAATGGTGTAAATAAATAAAGGTTGTTGTTGTTTCCATCAGTATCAGTAATGTGTGTTCAATGGTAATTGTGCTGACCCTAGATAGTGACCTTCATAATATTACCTTCCAAATGTCAGCATGTCAGTATTTGGTGTCTTTGGACTTGCAAAACACGCCTGAAATTATAACCTCACAAGCTTGTTAGCAAATTAGTTTCAGTAAAATTAGGATATTTTCATAGTTTCAGTGCTGCGGTCTCTGCCCAGGTACCGCTGGCTTTTACTCCTATTTTCTTTTTATCTCTTGCTATGAGAGTAGAGTGTATCCAGAAAGAATTCACAGTGTTTCACATTTTGTCACGTTGCAGCCTTATTCCAAAACGGATTCAATTCATTTTTCACCTCAAAATTCTACACAATAGCCCACAATGACAAAGTGAAAAAGAAGTTTGTTTGAAACAGCCTTTGCTCTGTGCTTTGCTGAACCACCTTTGGCTGCAATTACAGTCTTTACAAGTGTTTTGAGTGTGATGCTACAAGCTTGGTATGCCTTGGGCAGTTTTTCTCATTTTTCTTTGCGAAACCTCCAAAGAGCCATCAGGTTGGATGCGGAGTGTTGGTGCACATCCATTTTCACATCTCTCCTGAAATGTTTAATCAGGTTCAAGTCTAGGTTTTGACTGAGCCACTCAAGGACATTCACAGAGTGATCCCAAAGCCACTTCCTTATTATGTTGGCTGTGCATAAGGTTGTTTTCCTGTTGGAAGATGAACCGTAGCCCCAGTCCGAGGTCCAGAGTGCTCTGGAGCAGGTTGTCATCAAGAATGTCACTGTAGATTGCTGCATCTTTTCCCTGACCCTGAC
The DNA here is from genome assembly GCF_965226115.1 of Aulonocara stuartgranti. Classification (NCBI taxonomy): domain Eukaryota; kingdom Metazoa; phylum Chordata; class Actinopteri; order Cichliformes; family Cichlidae; genus Aulonocara; species Aulonocara stuartgranti. Next base: position 6,229,490 of record NC_138959.1, on the reverse strand, counting down.
TAGTCTCCCGGTTCCTCCTGACAAAAAACATCCCCACAGCATGATGTTCCCACCACCATGCTTCAGCAGGGATGCCATTGGTCAGGCGATGAGTGATGCCTGGTTTCCAGTTGCTCCTGCCTAGCGTGCTTCAGCTCATCTTTCCTCTGTGTATCCGAGGACCGGCTCAGTCACCCACACTTACAGCTCCAGTCGTGATATTCCTCTGCGTGCCAGACAGTTTCCCAAGTGCTGGGAATCTTAATCTTGCCTAACTCACCATCTCAACTCACCACCCAGATGAACTCACCTGGTTGCCCAAATGTTATCATGTCTTCAGTTAGAGTTACTTCACAGTGGAGGGCTGTTTCTCATATGCACCCATCAGTTAATATATTAAACTGCTAGTGTAGGCCAGAGGCCTCCTGCAAATGTATTTTGATAATCAGTAAATAAAATATATTGTCATTTACAAAAACGTACATATAAATCACTATCACAGATATTGTTATTAACGTTACAATTAAAAGTTTATGCCCTCCCTTCTATTTGGGTCCAGATTCTGGGGGCAGCACTCAGCACACATCTCCCAGCTTGCTGTCTGGTTATTTTGTTTTACAATCCCATATAGAAAAGATGTATATAAATCTTATAAAGTTTGTATCTGTCTTGTGTGAAACTTGTATGAAAAGCATATAAGAGTGAAAACAGATATAAGATCCCTTGAAAAATTATATAATGAAACTTGTATGTTTTGGATAATTACTAAAACAATGTATGAAAGTAATGAGAAAGTGGCCACTTTCATGAGTAAATCATATAAGCCTTATATGATTTACTCATGAAAGTGGCCACTTTCATGAGTAATCACATGTAAGTTTTTACTATTTCTTTTCCATATGGGATTTTTGAAGGTTTCCATGCAAAAATGGCACCATGTCATCACTATTGAAGGTGGCTAATAGGTCATTGCTTGACAATATAAATTGATTAGCATCTAAATTAACAGTTTGTACAATATATACTGATTTAGCAAAAATTTAAGTAACATTTAGACCAACAATATTTTTCTCAGCGATCTCCAGGCGTTCATTTAAATTAGGGCGTGAGGAGAAACACGCTCTCACAAAAGGTGACCGAGCAAACCCCTGAATTTACAAGTCACACCAGGAACGAGCAGACTAGCTGACTGAAAATGACCTCCCCTGAAAGGAAAAACACCCGAGGTCAGGACCTCTTCTCTCATCTGTGAGATTAATGTGGGCACAGACTGACCACCCAGAAGACCCACAGGCACATTTACACAAGTTTATTTTTTTATTTTTTAAAAAAAGGACAAATACATGTACAAATAAACACATGTATCAAACTCTGGAAGGCAGCCAGGAAACCATCAAAGTAATTTTGCAAATTATACCCTCCACATCATGTTTGTGGTGTTGTTGTTGCTTTCGCTGATAGTTGAAATTCTTCTGTGATCTTTGCTCTTATCCCAAGGCATCAGCATTCAGCACTCCAATTTAATCAAGGTGGCCAGTCAGGCAGATGGTTATTTCAATCACATCTCCGCCTATAGAAGCTACTATTGTTGTATATTCTCAGACATAAGACAAATAACCTTCTACTGTCTGGCTACAAAAGCTTCTGGCCAAAGCAGTGGTCAGTGTGAATAAAAGGAGCTCAAATTGATTGAGATGCACTGATTCTGGAGTGAAAGGAGCTGCTGGCTAAAAAGCACCACATGCGGATATGCATTACAATGGAGGGAGCATGTAGAGGCAACTCTAAATGATAGAGTACAGCACATGCAGAGGCCATCTGGATAATTCAGCAAAAGAGCGGTGATGGGTAGAAATCTTTCATACAGAAAGGATGTCAGGAATGAAGAAAAATCCTTGCTTTATACTTCAGAGTTTTGCTTTCTGCTCGGTTCAGAAAAGCATTTACGTGTGATATTATGTAGTCTTTGAAATGCATAAAGTCTTCAAAAAGTCAAAAGGAAACCCATTATTGCACATTCCACCAATACTAGTTTAACCCTCAAGCGAACAAGCTATTTTAGCAACTGAAGCTGACCGAATGGGGTCATTTATGGCCACAAGGGAATACTTTTCAATGGTCCTATTTATGTTTATTATACCTGCTTTCTTTTTGTATGACAGATATGTTAGAATTTGTCACACACGTTTTTGGTTCCACTTTAACCTTATTAATATTTCTTTCAGTTTCAGTCTCACTGTGTTTTTGGTTTCTGTCTGGATTTTAATGGATTTTTGAATTAGCCACCTTTTTTTCCACATTTTTCTTCCCCTTTATTTTGTCTTTGTAACATGTAACCCATCCATTGTCTTCCGCTTATCCTTTTCAGGGTTGGTGGGGGGTCTGGATCTTACCCCAGCTATCTTAGGGCGAGAGGCAGGGTACACCCTGGACAAGTCACCAGACAGAATTAACCTATTCCCACTAACTGCATGTCTTTGGACAGTGGGAGAAAGCCGGAGTTGCCGGAGAGAACCCATGCAAAACTGATCTGGAAATTTTTAGTGCATAAACTTAACCAAGCAACATATTTGTAATTAGTAATTATTTTTAAAAATGCCTACAAAAATGTGCTAAACTCTATGTCCAGTATGACTCAAACTTTTCTTGTGTTAACAGGAAACTTATTCGCCGCACTATCAACCCTTCCAACTTCCTCATATGGACTTTTTTAACCTTTTTAAATGTATAAAATATTGTTATTTTTGTGCACAAAAATAATTAGTAAATTTGTGTCCAGAAACACAAATCAGTAAATAAAAGGTGTTGACATGAACAGATGTGAGACCAGGCTACTTTGTTTCAGTATTGGCTGTTTGTTCATTTTCTTGTTTCACCTTCAGTGTTTTCTCTTTTCTAGTCTTGGGTTTTGGGTCCTGATTGTCTTCACCTGCACTGATGACGCGCACCCTTGCCACGTTCCCCAACACGTTTTCAATCCTTATTGTTTTTGTGTATTGTCTTGTCTTCTCCTTTCTTTGTCATGTTGTTGCCTCATGTGCAGCTCAGTTTTATGCTCATTGATTCTCTCAAGAGTGAGACTGACATTCTGGTGACCCGGTGCAGACAACAGCCTGGAGCTCAGTGCTGTCAGAACAGTGGAGGAGATTGTAGGCTTCAGCATGAAACCAGTCCCGCCAGATTCTTTCTTCCTGCAGGCCTGCCAAGTGGAAACATCAGATTCCTCATCAAGATCGCACAATAGAGGATAGTACTTTTGCAGTAGCTGATGAAATTCAGCTTGCTGCAGTGGTTGTGCACTCTGCTATATCTTTAATTTTTCCATCACTATCTAGTACACTGCTGCCACATCTATGGACAAAGGCAGACTGCAGAGTGTCATTCATTTTGCTCAGACGTTGACTAACTTGCAGTTTGCTGTCACTCAGAAACCTCTAAACCTCGAGGACACTGAGAAAGGGAAGGAAGACTGTTGCTGACCCCTCCCCTTCCACCTCAGATATAAACCTTTTGTGTCACTCCCCTCTGGCAGGAGGCTGTGGTTCATCAACACCAGTACTTCGTGGCACAAGAACAGTTCTTTCCCCCATGCAGTTGGATGACTTTAAAAAGACTAATAAAGGTTTTTTTTGTTTTTTTAATTTCAGTTTATAATTCAGTTTCTAAGTTTTCAGTTTTTATTTCAACTTTATGAGCCAGTAAAAGCTCATTTTTCATTTCTTTTTTCTGCTGACTGCATTTGGGTACTGTTGTTTTTCTTATTATGCCTTACAGTCATTTTTTATAGAACAAGAATAAAACTAAAAAAAATCAAATTGTATGAAAAAACAAATCCATAATGTTTTTCCAGCATTATAAAGTTATTTATACAAAACTTAGGTTATGTTTGAGTAAACTGTGAAATAAGGTATGCTGGTATCGCTTAAACGCCAAAATATAGATGAATGTGTAACTCCGTAATACTTTGACCATCAACAAATTACAATGAAGTCTTCATAGCCAGTCTCCTTTTCTCATTTGTTACTTCGAAGCTGTGCAGGATGGTTGTGGAGGTTAACATTGTTCCTCACAGTGAGGAAACAATGAGGAAACAAGTCTCTCCAGGTGCTCTGGAGTCCAAAAACGTACATACATTAGGTTAATTGGTGAGTCTAAATTAGCAGTTCTGCCTTTTACCCTATGAAAGCTGGGATCGGCTCCAGTCCCCCAATCACTCTAAGATATGTAAGAGTGAAAGGAGTGGAAGAAAAAGGAAAGAATGGATATTTCCAAGCATAAAAATGTCTTGATGGGCTCACAAATAACTTCTCTTGATCACATGAAGGTTCCACCTACACGTGTTTTAAGGAAAACCTGCCACTTTTACCATGAGGATTGACATGTTTGTAATATATCTACGATCCTATAATTGTTTTTTAGAGCATATACTATGAGAAAAATTCCACTCGGATGTTGAAAGAGCACCCAAATTGAATCTGCTCTGCTTGCAGGTGAAAGAGCAGAACATCTTCCAAGCCAGAGCTGCTTGAGCCCTTAGGGAAAATTTGGCAATTATTGGGCAAAAATAATGCCGAAAAAAGAATCACTCCATCTACTTTAAGTAGAACCTACCAGAGTTGTCCTTAAAATCAGAAAATTTGGAAATAAAAGGGTCTAAAATATCACATAACCTGCCAACTGCAAACATCAAATCAACTAATACATTAAGCAGATTTTCAAAAATAAAAATATGAATGATGCAGCAGATCAGCTAATATCAGATACTGTGAGACACTTTCAAATCAGATTTGAGTGTGCCCTGTAACTGCACTGCTTGTCACTGATAGCTGATCTGCAGAAGGACTCAGGTGGTGGTCATCCAATTAAACTGGTCATGCAGCATCATGATGTAAAATAAGGACAGAAACTGTCAATAAAAAGGCTAATAAATCAATGTTTAGCCTTAACATGTCTCAACCAGATGGGGCTCCTGGTGGCCTCTGTTGTAGAAACCCCGTATAATTGATCTATTCTACATCTTTGTGTTACATTATCTCTCCAGTGTCTGCTGCTTTCTACTTTAAAATGGGGACTAAAGTAAAGATGTGTCTGGATGTAAAACCTCACAATATATAATAAGAAAAGTGTTAAAATGTAATTCAATAGTACAGTAACAGAAGAGCACACCAGGCACCACTCCACTATTCAGTAAATGACATAAATAGGGTAGAATGTATATAAAAGATGGATAACGCCATCATGACATCAGCCAGTGGTTCACAAAGTCTTGTTTTTAGTTTTATGGAACCAAGATGTAATACCATAGGGTGGGTCTTAGGCGTTGTAACTTTTCATTGGCAATGTCCACCTACTCTAAAGTGTCATGTACTTTATCATTTCTCTGTTGTTTTCAATTAGACTCTAAAAAAGTCACTGAACGCCTAAAACGTTTATGTTCAGGAAAGTGTTTATCTAGGGCAAAATTAATTTTTCCCATGGTTCAGGAGACATTTTCCTATAGACTTCTATACAATCACATTTCTTTTTGCCTCGACATTAGTCTCTCCCTGTTGACCTTTGGAAAAGAAGAAGGCACTCGGCGTATTCTTCACATGTCAAACCTAGAGGACAAACCCATCATTTATATACACTCGCTTGCCCCTTTAGGTGCACCTACTCAACTGCTTGTTAACAAAAATAGCTCTTCAGTCTATTTAATCTATTTCATGTAGACATGGTAAAAACGACCAGCTGAAGTTCAAACTGAGCATCAGGATGGTTGTTGGTAACAGAGGAAAATGGCCAGACTGCTTCGAGATAGGCAGACAACAGAAACTCAAAAGCCTCTTTGCCACTTGTACCTACTTGGATTGACTTGACTTAACTCGACTCAGCTCTACTCACTTTTGGTTGTTTTCCATTACAATTAAGTGCCACCTAATCCACATGGGATCGCCATTTGTAGGTGACACAACAAAGGAGGATGCTGAGGCTTTTTGTCTAACTCACAGCCACAGTGTTGATTTTTGCGCGGCCATTTCCTTTGTTACTGGGTTTCAAAAACTGTGTTTTTGATTTTTATGAAGGAGTTGCTCTAGTGACTTGGAGTAACGCCATTGACTGGCCAATCAGTTTCATGCAGTCTGCTGACCTCACAAATTCTGGATGGATTTCACTTGGAACCATGGAAAACCACGGAAAACCACGGAAAGCCCTAAATCTGAGGCAAGCCAAGCCGAGTATGTGGAAAAGGGCTAAAATAAGATGAGATAAGATAAGATAAGATAAGATAAGATAACCTTTATTAGTCCCACACGTGGGAAATTTGTTTTGTAACAGCAGGAAGTGGACAGTGCAAAGGTTATATAGCAAAAAGAAATAAGCACTTGTTACAAATAAGGTATGCAGAAGAGCATCTCTGAAAGCACAACACTTTAAACTTTGGAGAAAATTGGTTACAGTAATAGAAGATCACATCAGACGGCACTCCTGATAGTGAATAGTTCTGGCGCAACACTGGATCAGAATTTGGTGTAAAAAAGAACATGAAAGCATGATGTTTAAAGCATGGTCACGTCTGCTTTGCAACAATATTCTTACAAATCTAATGTGGTTGATCTGTTCCCTGTGACGATCCACATCCTACTTTCACAGAGTAGAGAAATGCAACATGCCAGTCATGACTGGGACAGAGGTTAATACAATTTTATTTATGCCAACAATGTTTGAATTCAGTTCTTCTTACAGGTCTAATTACTTATTGAATCCCTATTGACTCCCAATCAATTATCTGTGCTGACTTAAGTAGGCATACAGGGATTTAAAAGCATCAATGCAGCTGTTATCTGTGTTTAAACTCAGTCTGGAAATTGAGCAGAAAATGTTTCAGTGTCATAAAAATAAACCAACACTTGTAATGAAAAATTACCACGCTGAAGGATTATGATCAAACAATTTACAATTTTGCTCATATGCTCATTAATGGTTAAAAAAAACAATCTTCTTCTTGAACAGGAGTATGTAAAGCTTCTGTGTCACACAGATCTGATATACATTGATACACTTTAGATGACCATATTAGGGGTCCTCTATATGACATCATACAGGGGCCAAGATTAGGAAATAAACTGTCTGAAGCAGAGTGTTCAGGGCAGTCTGAAGTCAAACTATTTAGCTCACTGGGATTACCATCATGTTCTCATCGTGGGGAGTTATAAAATTCCATTTTGTCAGATGCTACCTGGATTTTCCTGTTGCACACACGGTGTCCTTTGGTGTCAGCCCCTTGATTCTATGGCAGTATTGGCCACTAAGACATAACAGTTCCAATTTAGAAACCTAAGAAGTCAATTTTAGCAGGTTGAAGGCTGACAGCTTGTCAAACAGGCTTGCTTTTTCCCCCTTTAAATGAGTTGAGTTCTTTGATTTTTCACTCTATTTTCACTTTTGTGTTCACTTGCTAGTTAAGTTTAGGCATCAAATCCTACTCAGTTTGGGTTAGTAAAAAGTTGGGGTTTGGGGCAAAAGATGAACTTCACGACAGCAATCCCGAACACTGAAAAATTAAGGATTGGGAGTAATGAAACAATCTCTGTAATGCTAATACTCTGTTCTGCAAAAGGACAACTTGTGCATAAATGAACGACACCAGAAACACTGACAGAAAGATTTGAGTGATGTCTTGCGAATGTCCGGAGAATAGTCTGGGATTACTTATATGATGACCTCTTTGTATCAAACTTTGACCATTGCACCATTGTAAAGGTGGTTATATGTGACAGAAAATAAGGAAAAGCTCAATAGGCAGACTTTACTGTTATAAGCACACACAGGTGTATGCAGAACAGGGAGCTTCAGTTTTTGCTCAATGAGATCTGTTGTTGCCATGGCATTCTACTGCATCTGCTTATATTGCCATGGAAACGCAAAAGTGATGACTGGCATTGGGGCTGTAAGTGAAATGGGTCAAGAGCACCTGCGACGAGTCAAACAGTGAAACAAAATCCGTCAGCGGGCTTTACGGGGCGACCACAGCAAACCCGGCTTAGCCTGAGCTCTGGAGTCACAGCTGGGAAAAACTCTTAACCTACTAACAAATAAAATGTGTGTCACATTACCGTGTTGCTCCACTAAAGCACTCACTTTAATGTTCAGATGTAATTCTGCTAGGTGACTTAGCGGTGACAGGAAACTGCATTGTAAACAAGTCAGACATATTCTCTGAAATAATTGGGGTGATGTGCATTTTGTTAAATCAAAGAAAACAGATGAATAATTGACTGAGAAGCTTGTAATCAGCTGTGCTCAGCAAACATTTCCTCTCGAGTAATTTTAACTAAGTGAGATCAATCTTTTGTGGGCCACTGGCTGAACACGACTGAGTGCACCTGAATTGTTATGACTCATTAACCCACTTTAAAAAAATGAGTCATTCACCGTCGCCACCAAGAGGTTACGAAGAAGAACAGCTCGGACTGCCAAGGCTGTGGATTTAAGCCCTCCAACTCTGCTGCAAACCTACTGAAACACAACAGATCATTTTCCATGGATAATTTACTTTTCACTGGTGTGCACTGTGTGTAATTATTGTTTGGATAAACAGCCCCCTTTCTGTGCCTCTGAAAACCCCAGGTTCTTGTATTTAAGAGTGCTGCATTAATAGCAAAGTAGCTCCATCTTGTGGTTCTGTGTGACCATTTGAATCAACGCTGTGCTTCAGTACAGTGCAATAAAAATTATATCTTGGTCTATCAAACCAAATAGATTTGCTTATGTTTTTTCTTATTAACTTAAAATTCAGATCCTAAAATCACATACAGTTGAGCTGTTTCAGGTTTTGCTTCAATTAGAAGGGACACATACATTAATAGGAGCTAAATATAGTCACAGATAGCCCCCCAGGGCTGCACAAACAGGCTGTTAAAAGCTCATGCTGACATCTAGGGGTGTGCTGAGCTAATACTTCTGTTAAGATGTGTCAGACATATTCATTTGGAGGATGGTTCAAAATAGCTGAAGATGTTATTACACCAAGACAGTAACTTTTCTGATCATATTATAATGATGGACACAACCTGTGCCAATAAAAAACTTAAAATACGATAAAATCAAACACAAAACAACAGAAAAAAAATCTCCATCAGATTAGAAGTACATGAATGAGTTTAAATAAAACAGAATATATAGTAGATGTTTCTCTGTTAAACAGGTGTTTCATTCTACACGATTATTGCAGTTATGAAAGACTTCTTGTGTCTGTTCTTGTGGAAATGGAGCTGAATCATCCTGTTAGAATTAGTCCTAATTGTTATTATCCCACATATAACAACACAGAGCAGCCACGCCTTCAAATGCACTGAAGAAATGGTTTTTAAAGGTAAAAAGTACTAATGTTTACCATCTCTGCAGAGTTAATGCTGATGTAGAAGGGAGCCAGGTCTGCACTTATCAAACATTAAACAGAACGCAAGGATTATTTCTGAAGTTGAAGGTGATTTCTTTAGTTTTGAGTGTGTTCAGTGGGCTGTTTTCTCAACTCTAAGCTGACAATTTCGGGTCCAAACACTGTAGTATCCTGACCACATTTGATTATGGTATTGTTGGGGTGGGCAGCACTATACAGGAAGTGTTTTGAGGAAGACAGAAATCAGTTCAGTAGTGAGAATAAGCAAAATTATATTCACAAACAACAAAAAAATAAATAAATAAGTAGAGCATAAGAAACACTATTTCCACACTTTTCCAGTTTTGTGAGAGTTTGGACCACTTGAGTGTTCATAATTAGTAAGACTTTGACTTTTTGACATGGTTTCTTTCTTTCATTTTCATTTCAAAGGTGTGTTTGAGGGTTAATTCTTGCTTTTGGGGTTAAAGTTAGCAAACTAGGTTTGTGTTAGAGTTATGGTAAGGGCCTGTTGTAGAGTATAGGAGTATGAGGTGCCGTAAGGGACATTATTACTGAAACGCTCTCACACACACTACTGAAACGCTCTCACACACACTACTGAAATGCTCTCACAGACACTACTGAAACGCTCTCACACACACTACTGAAACGCTCTCACACACACTACTGAAATTTTACCTCTCACACACACTACTGAAACGCTCTCACACACACTACTGAAACGCTCTCACACACACTACTGAAATTTTACCTCTCACACACACTACTGAAACGCTCTCACACACACTACTGAAACGCTCTCACACACACTACTGAAACGCTCTCACACACACTACTGAAATGCTCTCACACACACTACTGAAATTTTAGCTCTCACAGACACTACTGAAACGCTCTCACACACACTACTGAAATGCTCTCACACACACTACTGAAATTTTAGCTCTCACAGACACTACTGAAACGCTCTCACACACACTACTGAAACGCTCTCACACACACTACTGAAATTTTACCTCTCACACACACTACTGAAACGCTCTCACACACACTACTGAAACGCTCTCACACACACTACTGAAATGCTCTCACACACACTACTGAAACGCTCTCACACACACTACTGAAATTTTACCTCTCACACACACTACTGAAATGCTCTCACACACACTACTGAAACGCTCTCACACACACTACTGAAATTTTAGCTCTCACACACACTACTGAAATGCTCTCACACACACTACTGAAACGCTCTCACACACACTACTGAAACGCTCTCACACACACTACTGAAATGCTCTCACACACACTACTGAAATTTTACCTCTCACACACACAACTGAAACGCTCTCACACACACTACTGAAACGCTCTCACACACACTACTGAAATGCTCTCACACACACTACTGAAACGCTCTCACACACACTACTGAAACGCTCTCACACACACTACTGAAACGCTCTCACACACACTAATGAAAACCAAGAGGATTTCAATTGAACAGGAAGGCATTTTAGCTGTACAGGAAGGTGAGGAAAAACAAATAACACATTAATGCACAGCTAACACCGCGGTGACGTCGACAACAGTCTGTTAGAGGTATAATTGAAAAATATTTTGCCTTCATCAGTGACTATCCAAACATTGTTGTAGGGTAGCAGCCTATTGCAACAAGTCAGGGCATCCTGGCTATGCTAGCTGCCCGTATAATCTGGAAAGACTGTGTCTGACAGTACCTCATCTACAATGAAATTACATCAGATCCTTGTCATTTTTTACATACTTTCTTTGTTTTTTGAGGTGAGAACCAATGAAGAAGATGTTGAAAGATTTTTTACTTGTGCTCTGCAATGTATTGGGGCGCTCCAAAATGAAAATTCGGACAATATCAGACAAGAGCGGCTTTATAGAGAGCTAGATGATCATACACGAACTCTATCAGAATTTCTTGCTGCTGTATCTCGATATGATCCCAATAATAGGGTTGCCACCAACCTACTACAATCCTTGTATAGATGCTTTTGCAGCTTGCTACATGAATATGATGCTAGACAGAGATCTGCTTATGTGACCCACAGATTGTTACCCCCAACCACCTTGAGTGGTCATCCAGGTCGGCCACGATACACTATATCTGCTGAACAGATTTCTCACTTTGTTTCCATTGGTATGACATGGCAGAGAATTGCATCATGCTTTGGAATAAGTCGAAGAACCCTGTACAGACACAGACAAACTTTGGGAGTTGAGCCATTAAGCTATGTGGATATTTCAAATCAAGAACTGAATGGCCTTGTGACGGATATCCTACAGAACACTCCAAATGCAGGGGAAGTATACATTCTTGGAAGTCTGAGATCTCGTGGCTTAAGAGTTCAACGTTGGAGGGTCAGACAAAGTCTACAGGAAGTGGATCCTATTGGACGTGCATTTAGACGTCGTCATGCGATAAGGCGAAGGATCTATAGTGTTCAGGCCCCCAACCACTTATGGTAAGTTCACTGGTTTGAAACAAATGATCAGGCCTTGTGTTTAAAAGTATTAACACAATACATCAAAATTAATGGTCCTTCATTCAAAACATTACTGAAGTTAATCTATATGATCAGCATAAGATAATAATAATAAAAAAATAACAATAACCAAAAAAACTGAAATTGATATAAGTATGTTAAATATTTGGGGGATTCATAGTACATCAATTTAGATGTTGTCTAATGTATATACTGTTGAGTTGTTTAATCCTTTATTTTACATCACAATTTTAATCTCTAACATCAATTGTGCCAGGTAAACGTAGTGTGGAAAAAGACATTTTATGCCACTGTGTGTATGTGTGTGCACGTGTGTGTGTGTGTGTGTGTGTGTGTGAGAGACAGAGGTGTGCTGTTGTTGAAGTAAATGTACAAAATGAAACCTCTAGTTTTTGTTTAAGTACAGGGTCAGGAATTCACTACTAAATAATATGAACAAACACGTGGAACTGTAGTAATGCTTTCTGATCTCTCAACAGGCATTTTGACGGCAACCACAAATTGATTAGATGGCGCTTGGTCCTGCATGGCTGTGTTGATGGCTTCAGCCGAACTATCATATACTTACGTTGCTTATCCAATAACAGAGCCTCAAGTGTCTTGTCATTATTTTTGGAAGGAATACAAAACTTTGGTTTGCCCTTAAGGGTCAGGTGTGATCATGGTATGGAAAATATACAGGTTGCTCGTTTTATGTTACAGAGAAGAGGAGTAGGCAGTGTTATTACAGGTGTTTCAGTACATAACCAAAGAATTGAAAGACTGTGGGCAGAACTCAACAGAGTTGTATCAAGACACTTTATAAATATCTTTAACTTTATGGAAGAACAGGGTATGTTGGATTCACTGAATGAGCTACATCTTTTTTGTCTGCATTATGTTTATTTGCCAAGGATTGAAAGAGCATTAACAGAATTTGTCAATCAGTGGAACAACCATGGTCTCTCTACACAAGGAGGACAGACCCCTCTTCAGCTGTGGCATACAGGTGTCACAAACAATGTGGGAATCCTGTCGTTTATAAATGACATTTTTCATGTTGATAACTATTATGGCGTTGATGAAGAAGGGCCATTACCAGAACTTCAAACAAACAATAATGTCAATATTCCAGCTATTGACATCAACATAAATGAGACTGCAATGAACATAATTCAACAAGTGAATCCATTAGAAAATGATGGAAATCATGGAATAGATGTGTTTTCTTCACTTTTACACCTTCTACATTAAATAAAATATTTTGCAAAAAATAAAAAAAAGATATATAAAAAAAACATTTCAGAAAACATATGTGATCGAAACTAACATATTGAAACCATTTTCTTTAAAATGATAAAATGACAGCTCTGTTGTCAAACAGAAACTGACACAGGCAGAAGAATAAACAGACACAAAGACAACCAAATCAAAAACCGATGGACATACACATGAAATGAGTAAAGTGACACAAATTTTGTATATTCAAACTCAACAATCTAAATTAACTTCTGACGTGCTGTTAAACAATTGGTATCTACCTGTATGAATCCTGAAGAACAATCACTTCTTGTCAAATTGATGTCTTAAAACATCAATTTGACTGAAGCAGGTAAATTTGGAAATATTAAAACCTTAACAAGTTAATACTCAATACTCACTTTGAATCAAAAGAGAGACCAATACAAAAGAGAAACACGCAAACTCCTCCAGCATAATGTGTTCATACCCTGCCAAAGCCGTAAGTGTTACCTAATGCAAAATCAAACTTCTCCTTGAACAGCTGGTATGAAACATGCAGTGGCAGCCTAATGCAGTTAACACACGTGTTGGCAAGAGGGAAAATTGGTGTAGAAGAGAAGTCATCGTCTCCTCTATGAATGAACTCAATCGAGGGTGCTGGGGAAAAGCCAATAGGTGGCACCGCAGTTGCTCCAGTTGCAAAGGCCAATATCTTCTGTAATTTGGAAGGTCCTTCTTCTTCTGCATAAAACAGAGAAGGAAAAAAGTGTTAAAAGGTTATTTCATTTGGCCAACATAAATTGTCAGTGAGTACAAATCTAAAGCAAGAATCTTAATGACTGTTATTGCAATGACTATAGAGCATGCTTTTCATCTTTCAATAGTCTCAAAGAACTATGTAAAAATGTTACTACAACCAAGAGGGTAATGTGGTGTTATTGTTATATGAGTATGTTCTTTAAAATAAAGATTTCAGAAATGCTAACCTATAAATCGTTACATCTATTTATTGTGCACTAAAGTGACAATTACCTTCTGCATCTTGGAGATAGTCTCTCCAGAAGGTAACAACTGTCTCCTCAGCAGCTCTTCTGTTGCTTCCTTCTGGAGATAGATGAATGTTGAAAAGATCATCCACCTGGTCAGCAGTCAGCATATGTGGCTCATAGCAGAACAGCGGGCGAAAACTGTCTGGATGCCTCCTCATTTTCTCGAGAACCCCAAGAGTTTTCAGACCTTCACAAAATCTGGATAAACAGCACAAAGAAATTTTATTCAATAATTCTGCAATTTCATGCTTCTAAGTTAATTGTATATTATCAATTTGGCACAATCAGTTATACTAGGTTATTAACTGGCCATTTTGATTAATAGGTAAGATTTTTATCACATTTTAATTAATCTGAAAAACACAGAATACCAAAATACCTTTGAAATGGACCTTGAACCCTGTGGATGACCTGAAACATGACAATATCATGTACCAGCAGATCCCTGTCTCTTAGTGAACGCATAGGCCTCAGGCATCCTGCATTGGCCAAGTAATCAAGCAGAGGTTCTTTTGACTTTTCAAGGTCCTCAAGGGTTGTACTTTGAGATATCTAGCATCACAAAGAGCAGAGGAAGGGCTTGTTATGGAAGTTACTCAGTAGTCTTATAACCTATTAGAAGGAACCCAGCCACCAGTGGTCTACACAATCACAATATGCCCGCGCGTACATTGGAAGTCAAATGACTACACATATTTTTTTAATATGTTTACAATGTGCTTAAAAAAATGATAAAATATACTCTTTCGTCTACCCTTATCTACTGAATCTTAGTTTAATATAGCAGCAAAATATAAAAACTTGGCATTCAGCAATGGCCAGACTGATCCGGATAAACATTCCCTGCAAAAGAAAACTGGAACACAAACTATTTTCAATTCACTATAAGATTTATAAAATAAACATATAGAGACCTTTCGGACTTTTTCAAAGAGTTCCAGGTCAGCTATGTCTTCCAGGGCTGGATTTGCTGAATTTCCAACCAGAAGGGAAAATACTGTTGGTGACAGAAAGTTAGGTGGTGGACCACCATGTACCAAGCTCACTGCAATGGCTCTCCCAGAGATGTAGTACCAGTCCCCTCTGAGAGCTGCAAAGCAACAGAATAAAAGGAAAAGCAAAATTGTCAGTAATGTTGCCTGTAAAAATAAATATCAGTTAAACAGTTCCCACTATTAATCTTAGAAAAATAGGTAATTACCAGTACTGTCAAGAGCCAAGTTCTTGCAGTTTTCTTTCCCCTCAAACATGGCTGACCTGGCAATGGTGTCCATCAATAGTCTCAAGAATTCCCTCCTTGGCCCACCTAAATCAACCCCTTCCTCATTTTTCCCCATATCATCTGAGAATTTCACACAGATCATCAAGTTGGGATCATAAGATAGCCTTTGAAAACCACGCAAGGCTCCCTCCCACACAGCAGAGCGATTTATATTAAATTTGCACTGCTGTTTTGTGCTAATTTTGCTTGATAGTTCCAGCAGTATCTCTTGAACAGGGACTTTTTCTGCACTAAAAAAAGAAAATAAAACAGAAAATAAAATATATCAGCCATGTAGTCATGTTACAGAATTTGAGAATATGTGTCACACTGATCATAGAGAGTTAAAGCTTTAAAGGTTTATATTGATTTGACAATTCTGGAAAGCCCAAATTATGTCTCAAACTCAAATTCTGTATGTTTGTTACTCACATCTGATTCTCCAAGCTCGCAATTATAGCTTGATTTAAATCCTCATCATCTGAAGAATCGCCAGAAAGCGATGCCACGAGAGTTAAATATGAAGAATAATCTTCATCATTAACGCTCATGGCAGGGATGTCTTCACTTCTTGCATTGAAATCTCTGCTGTGACTGCTTGTGCTAGGTTTGTCATCACTTCTTGCCATGTAGCCTTCATCACAAATGCTGTTCCCATCACTTCCTTGCTTTGCTCGTTGCCTTTTACCAACACTCCTTCGAATACAGTTGGTCCCAGTATCATCTTCTTCATCACTGCTAGTGCCAGGGTTATCACCTTTAACATGACTTCTTAACCTTGTAGTGACTTGGCTGCTCATGTCTTGTTGGATTTTTGAACTATCAACTTCAAAACAATCATTGTCACTGTCCTTATCAGTTGCACAACTGCTTAATGCTGATTTGGAGCTGATGTGGGAAGGATCTTTGTCTTCATCTGATTCACTCTTCAACAGAAAAAGACCAAAAACATATATCAAAAGCAAGTAATTATAGCTTATCTTAAAAAGATTAAAATAAGAAATATCCATATTGATTGCTCCAAAACACTTGTTTTAAATAAATATATTCTATTTTGTTAGAAGCCCAATTGTTGACATGTTTTTTCCCAAATCATGATTACTTTTCATTCTTTTAGTAACTTACTAAAAGTGTCCTTGATGGCCTTACATAGAGGGCTTTGGTTTTAAAAACCTTTAGGATCAGCATCCCATTCAGCTCCTGACCAACTTGGAGCTTTGGAGACACCAGCTTATTGCCACAAGCCATTAGAAACTCGAGGCTACAAAAAATAAATAGGGACAACAGCAATTGCTAATTAGTTAAATATTTTAAGTATTAGTTAAATATTTTATTATATATTGTTCTGTTTGTGTGTATGCTTTTATGACTTAAATTCTACTGGTATAGTCATATGTTTTTATAATGATGAATGATATTTTAAACTTCTTTACTTTGGTATATTATCTTTAAGTACAAGTCATTACATGAATACACACAGTAACAATAAACAATAGTATTTTACCTGACATCCTCTGGAAGGCGTTCACCAAAGCTTTCCTTGAGGTGTTTCACGACAGTTTGGTTGTCCCAGGTCTTCTGGAATTCAAAAGCACTGAGGATGTGCCCATGTTTGTGTAACCATAATTTTGAACCTTGTTTGCACACTACTCCCCATGATGGAGTTGGAAGTAGTATAACATCTTTGTTGAAATGGTCATGCTGCTGGGCCATAGCTCT
The DNA here is from genome assembly GCF_965226115.1 of Aulonocara stuartgranti. Classification (NCBI taxonomy): domain Eukaryota; kingdom Metazoa; phylum Chordata; class Actinopteri; order Cichliformes; family Cichlidae; genus Aulonocara; species Aulonocara stuartgranti. The sequence goes on along the minus strand of NC_138959.1, from coordinate 6,212,336 downwards.
GAAATATAAATATTAGATACCATAAACAACAGCAAGTGATAACTAATAATACTGAGATGCAGACAGCAGAACACTATCCAAACCCCTACACAGAATGCTTTCATAGACAAAATTGTTGTAGTTAGGCAAACATAAGGGTTAATTTTATATACTTTTTTTTATACTTTTCCGAGAATACGTGCTTCTTTTGTGGTTCGGACTCCTTCTGACATTTCTTTGGAGGTGGAGGAAAACCAAAATAATTGCTTAAAGGAGCTTCTTCGACATCTTTAAGAGTTCTAAACAAATGTCTGTCCTCCTCCAGAAAATCCTATGTACGCAAACACGCGTTGCAACTTCTTATCTTGTGCGTGTCTTTTGTTTTGACAGCGAATGCGCACCTGCGGACCACTTATGTGCAGCCCTGGTTATTTAGCTCGTCATTGCAGCCACAGAAATTATTTTGTCCATGAAACCATAAAGCTGCACTTTCTTTTTGCCTTATAGTCTGATTTGTCATAACTTCTCCGTTTTGTGGTAAGCTTTTCTTTGGCTGTCACTTCTTCACCCTGACCTGTCTTATTTGGCTCAGCAGAACTAAAATATAAATCCTGCTGCTTTTACACACACACACACACACACACACACATAACGCTCAGCGATTCTCTGCGCAATCAACCTCTCACATGTTTAAGCTGCGGGAGATTTCACTTGTCATGTTTGCATAGTAAGCTAACGATTGATAAGACGATGTCAGAGGAATTGGTGCGCAAATTATCATCACTCACCAATCAGTACTGTCGCTCTCTATACACAGTTCGCGTGATTGCAAAGTGAAAGCAAAAAAACAAGCGCAAATTCAAACGCGATTTCAATATGTCACATATTGACAGTGGCTCACCGATGCCAATGACATAATTACCCAGCTACATTTCCGAAAGAATGCAAAAGCATAGACATATATTTTTCCTTCCTACGATAGCCCGACGGGCAGGGCAGAGATAGATTTTGGTAGCCTGGAAAAATCGCTAGCCCCGGGACGTCGGGCTAGCGATTTTGCGAGCTCTGCAGTATATTATTAAATATCAGACTATTACATATGGCCCCATTTCAGGCAAGTGAATACAAACTCATTAAACTTTGTAACTACCTTTTTCTTCTGGTGCCTGATGTCCAGCTGCCGAAGCATTGCCGAGTTTGATAACGTGGTGCAGGTGCACATTCTCTCCTGACTGTAGATGTCGCTGGCATGGGCAAGCTGCTACGTTGACGTGAGGGAAAGAGGGATGTTAAGTGACTATCCAGTCCGTCCACACTGGTACTTGCAACAGGTTGCTGCCCCACGACTGTGGCATTTGACAAAGTTCTGATGGTCTCTGCTGAGGATAATATACTGTTGAGTAATGCGGCTGCTTCACTTAGGCTACTAGCAGGTTGCTGAGTAGACATCTGTGTAGTGGTTTGAAGTGTACCACTTTTTCCTTCACTTTCCTGGTCTGGACACAACTTCCTGTTCATCTAAAACTCCTTCCTGTTCAACTGAAATGCCTTCCTGTTTAACTGAAACGCCTTCCTGTTTAACTGAAATGCCTTCCTGTTCAACTGAAACGCCTTCCTGTTCAACTGAAATGCCTTGGATTTTCAGTAGTGTGTGTGAGAGCGTTTCAGTAGTGTGTGTGAGAGCATTTCAGTAGTGTGTGTGAGAGGTAAAATTTCAGTAGTGTGTGTGAGAGCGTTTCAGTAGTGTGTGTGAGAGGTAAAATTTCAGTAGTGTGTGTGAGAGCGTTTCAGTAGTGTGTGTGAGAGCATTTCAGTAGTGTGTGTGAGAGCGTTTCAGTAGTGTGTGTGAGAGGTAAAATTTCAGTAGTGTGTGTGAGAGCGTTTCAGTAGTGTGTGTGAGAGCGTTTCAGTAGTGTGTGTGAGAGCGTTTCAGTAGTGTGTGTGAGAGCGTTTCAGTAGTGTGTGTGAGAGCGTTTCAGTAGTGTGTGTGAGAGGTAAAATTTCAGTAGTGTGTGTGAGAGCGTTTCAGTAGTGTGTGTGAGAGCGTTTCAGTAGTGTGTGTGAGAGCGTTTCAGTAGTGTGTGTGAGAGCTAAAATTTCAGTAGTGTGTGTGAGAGCATTTCAGTAGTGTGTGTGAGAGCGTTTCAGTAGTGTGTGTGAGAGGTAAAATTTCAGTAGTGTGTGTGAGAGCGTTTCAGTAGTGTGTGTGAGAGCGTTTCAGTAGTGTGTGTGAGAGCATTTCAGTAGTGTGTGTGAGAGGTAAAATTTCAGTAGTGTGTGTGAGAGCGTTTCAGTAGTGTGTGTGAGAGCATTTCAGTAGTGTGTGTGAGAGCGTTTCAGTAGTGTGTGTGAGAGGTAAAATTTCAGTAGTGTGTGTGAGAGCGTTTCAGTAGTGTGTGTGAGAGCGTTTCAGTAGTGTGTGTGAGAGCATTTCAGTAGTGTGTGTGAGAGCGTTTCAGTAGTGTGTGTGAGAGCATTTCAGTAGTGTGTGTGAGAGCATTTCAGTAGTGTCTGTGAGAGCATTTCAGTAGTGTGTGTGAGAGCGTTTCAGTAGTGTCTGTGAGAGCATTTCAGTAGTGTGTGTGAGAGCGTTTCAGTAGTGTGTGTGAGAGCGTTTCAGTAGTGTCTGTGAGAGCATTTCAGTAGTGTGTGTGAGAGCGTTTCAGTAGTGTCTGTGAGAGCATTTCAGTAGTGTGTGTGAGAGCATTTCAGTAGTGTGTGTGAGAGCGTTTCAGTAGTGTCTGTGAGAGCGTTTCAGTAATAATGTCCCTTACGGCACCTCATATAGGAGAGCCTGGTTTCATGGCAACACATGAAATGGTCTTTTTTTTTTTTTTTTTTTTTGCCTGTCCCGTTTGGCTCTTTTGCCATCAGAATTGTTGTCTAAAGGCAAAGAAAGGTGCCCAACGGATTTACTTTACCAAATTGACCATCCCAGCCTTGCCGTAATGGTCCATTTGATTCACCTTTTATTGTTCATTTTATTTTCACTTACTGAATACGGGACAGACTTGACTGGGGGAAAGAAGGGGAGAAAGAAAGAGGGAAAGAGAAACAGCTGAGAAGAGGGACGGGGGAGAAGGGCAAAAGACAAAAACCAACAGAATGAGCAGAAAAAAAAGAAGGAGAAAAAATGCATATATCAATCACCTGGGTCACCTGCTGAGAAAGAAAAAAGAAAACAAGCAGAAGAGAACAAGAGTAATAGAATAAACAACATCACAATGATATATGGGAATATGACAGTAAATACTAAATATTAAACATTATTGTGCAGCACATAAGATCAACAGAACACAGTGTGCTTTGAGGTAGGAGCCAAAAAGGGTGTAGTTTGTGGGTGTGATCACCCGTGTGTACACCTGTGAGCATGGACGCGCTTGTTTTTTTTTTTTTTAAAGGTTCCTTCATGTAATGATCTGCTAGAGGGTGTGGGGGGGCCACAGCCCCGTCCTCCAGGGCATGAAGCAGGTATGGAGGAGATCAAAACTCCAGACATCCAGAGGCCCCCAGAACACAAGAGACCAAGGAAGACCAACAGAGGGGCAGCCGCGCCACTGTCCCAGAAAGAGCTGAGGAGAGTCCCAGATGAGGGCTCACTCAGCAGCCGCGGAGCAGAAGCCAGGGGGAGTTGCAATGACGCGCCCGTGAGCTCCGCCGGCAGCCAGCCGTGCCTGAGTGACCGAGCCCCAGGCCGAGAGGCCGGGGGCACCCCACCTCCGAAGTGGCCCGAGCGAGCCCCAGGCTCCAGGCCCCGATATGCGGCCGCCAAGGAGTGAGCCGGTGTGTACCTGGACGCCCATCCCCGGACACAAAGAACCACCAACGAACCGATGTCTGAGGGAGTCCGCCACTGGCAGGGGAAGTGGTGGTAGGGGGAGATAGGCCTCCAAACCTTGGAGGGCCTAAGATGTCCCCAGAGAGGTGGCGCCTGACACCCAACCTGACATATAGACACAGAAATACAGACACACACATATACAAACATCCATTCCCACCCTCATGCTCTCATATGCACTTACTCCACACTCAACCAACGTGGAGACAGACATAAAGAGACGCTGTACACACGATCACACTCCCCAAGCGTACTCTACAAACCGGGTCTAGGTACCCTTGCCCCTGGAGGGGGGAACTGCACCCAGACCCAGGTGGTGTTACCCTTTTCCCTGCGGTGGGGGGAGGCAGACCGCCCCGACTCCGCAGCAGCAGGGAGGCCCCACCCTCCAGACCGCAGTCGGACGACCAACTCCTCCTCCTAGCCCCCCCGCTCCAGCAGGTCGCAGAGAATGGGGGTGAGAGAAGACTCCAAACCTCCCTCCACCCGCTCATTGTAGTGTTGATGCATGTGTGTTCTAAGGTGCATTTAAAACCCAGGAGGGCATGGAGCTACCTGCCAGAGAGCAGCAGGTAAGCGCATGGTCCCTCCTGCTAGCCCTCAATGTCTACGTGTATTTAAAATTGAGAGGTGGGCAACGACTTAAAATTGAGAGGTGGGCAACGACTGAGAGGTGGGCAATGACCGAGAGGTGGGCAACGACTAGAAATGGTCATTAAAAACAAAAATAATAACTAAAAATAATTACACAGTCACCGGGAAAGTGGACCTTTAAAAAGTCACAACCATTGTGTTTAACCCAATTCAGAATCTTTTTCTAATCCCAACCCTACCCAAGAAGATCCATGAAATGAGCCTCACTGCCCTCTGCCTCTTCTATGTGGATACTGACTACCTGTTTTAGGACGTTAATAGAAAAATATTTGGACCCTAAATTATATTCACATTTAGACTGTGTCCAGAAATCAATCATAAACTCATGTTAAGTATGGACAAGCGGTACTTGTAGTGCTTTGAAACTTGTTCAAAAAGGTTCTAAACTGATCTAGTTTTAGCATCTCACAAACCGTACTTGAAGGCAGCATCGTCTCCGCGTGCAACTACCATCATTCTCATATCCAGCTCCCGTCTGACCGCTGGCGGGGTGTGTCTCCTGGAGATAGCGGTGGCGAAATGAACCAGCGTCAAGTGAGCATCAAACAGACAATATTGTACCGGAACTTGAACCTGTATTGATGAAAATAAAAGTACTGGCTTGCCTTTAACTGTAATTAAACTTTTAAATAAATGAATTTGAACTGAAAGACATCGACAAATCTGCAGAGTGTGAGATCACAATTTAAACTAAACTTGTAAAAACTTAGATTTTTGTGCTACATGTGCATTAGAGTTCAGTACTTATTTAATAAGAACTCACATTTAATTGTTCTTTTCACTCGAAGGGTGTGTTTGAGGCCATTGCTCTATGCAGGACAGTCAGTTGTTACTGCCGAGACAGTGGAGATACGGCTTGAATCACTGTCCCTGCCAACTGCAACCTCTTCCTTTGGAGTACAACAAGGGTTATTAAGAGATCCTCATATCTTATTCTTTGCAGAAGTACGTTTCAGGATTTAATACTGTTGCACAAAAAATAAAATGAAACTGAAACCCTACTGCAGATTCTTTCAGAAAAATAGAATCTTCCAAAACTCCCACTAATATTCAAAATGTCCTTTTTTCTACATAGTTCTGTCTCAGTAATCAGGGTTCCTTGTTTCTGAAAGGTAAAGGCCATAATGGGCTGCAACTATCTGTTGATCTCCCCACCCAAGAAAAATTACATTTTAAATGAAGAAAAAATAAAGTAAAAACAATAAACATAAAAATAACATTTAATACAATGAAATGAGACCCAAAACTGAAAAAATAAGGGGGGGTATATTGTCACCCCCCCAACTACATTTATAAGAAATATTAAGTCGCCTGAAAAAGAACAATAAAAACTAAAAGACCACAAAAGAAAGTGTAAAACTGAAGAAAGAAAAGCAAAAAAAAAACAAAAACACAAGCAACGATCAAACTGAAATAAATCTATAAATAAGAAAAAATGAAGAAAAAAAAGATATTCAGTATGGGGTTATAATCTAAAATATATGCAATTGAAAAAATAACACAAGAAAATTAAACAATAACTTTCTAAATCTGGTATTTGATGTTGAAAAAATGCACTGAAAAAGTAAAGAACAAATCAGTTTTTAGGTTTTTCATTCAAAGACATGTATCTTTTACTTTGAAAGTGTGACCGGAAGTCCGTCTCAAAGCTGCTTCGCACTTGTCGCCGACGAAGTGTGAAGCTGTAGAGCTCGCGCCTCTTCAGACTCAGACACCTTGGAGACAAGAAGACAGCGCGAGCACGACTCACACGCGGACGTATAAAATGCTGTTGAACAACGAAACCAGTCTGACGAGTCGGGCTCTGGCTAAATTCTAACATTCCTCTGCGAGCAGAAGAAGAGCCATGAAGAAACACCTGAGTCCTACGAAACAGCATCAACAGCCGCAGCCGCCACCACCGGCTGAAGTTCCAGCCTGCGAGGTGACCGTCCAGCAACTCAACGAGCTCCTGTCCGACGGCAACGGCTTTTACAGCCTACCGACACAGCACTTCAACGAGGTCTTTCCCAGGATATACATCGGTAACGCGTGAGTCATTCACCATTGAATCTAACACGTGATGCCGTTGTGACACTGAGAGACACTCCCTACACATACTCCGACCAGACGCGACCATGACAACGGTGTCGCATGTCGGTTAGCACGCGCGCACGAGCGGTGGTCCTCCGCTGTCATCATCATGGAGGAAGCGACAGGCGGTTGTTGACAACAGATAACCCCGAAATACTAGCCTGATTTCAGGGAGAAGTCATTAGCCAGACAGTTGATTAACAGATAACACTGCAATATCACGACTATCTGTCAATATATAATATTATTGTTATTATTGTTATTATTATTACAAATCTACGTGTGATCCTCTTTACCTTTAAAGCAGAGGAAACCAACGAATTCAGAACACGAAGGACGAAACTAAAGAGGTGTTTTTACTCAATGAACCCCTCTCTGTCATTAGTATCATTGCCATGTCTTCATCAAGCCGCTCCCCTTTCAGTCCCGCTGGGCTGCAGGAACACAGCAACCGTCACCACTCTTCCCCCACCCCCCATCTTTCATTTATTATATGAAAAGAAGAAAAACATTTTCTCTCGGAGCAAATTGTGGAAAAAAAGAGATGTGAATTCTTAGTCTAAATTGTGAAGATGCTCTTTAGACAGGAATAAACAGGAATCTAGTCAATTCATGTCATATATAAGTTAATTCAGCAGTGTTAAACACATTTTATCTCTTCCTATTAAAAAGGATTTCTTGCTCCCCACCATAACCAAGTGTTTGCTCATATGTCATTGTGTGATCTTTTGGAAACTCCTGCATATCTCTTTAGGCTGGCGCTATGTTAATAAAATTATATTGCATTAATTCCTTTGTTTACTTATAATGTTAACAAGTACACTCACCTAAGGCAAATGGAAACTGCAAATGACTGCAGCTAAGATACTAAAAGGAGGTCATGTGTCACATTCCTTGCAGAAAATGAATTCATATTTAATATTTTTCCTGCCAGGTAACTAATTAATCAGGTAATCTCCCATCTCTGTAAAGAAATGTGACGTATATATGTGTCTTTCTCACAAAACACAACACAAAATTATTTGCAAATACAAATCTGTGCATTAAATAGTTGATTGTAAACATCTATTGGAAAACGTCTAAGACTGAACACAGGCACAAACCAGACCAGTGCTTTCTTTGTGCATAATCAAATCATGGAACAAAGGTAATAGAATTAACTTAATAGCAGCAGTATGTTTTTTTTTTTAAATTTATTTCTTCCTGTAAGAGATGCTGTGCACACACACACACACACAGACCCACACATGCAGCGTATATGGAGTATAATGTATATTTGTTTATTAAACAGGTCTGCAGCTGAACCATAAATCCATGGTTGTTTGTTGACTTGGTGCTATTGGCTTTGTAATGAACATGCTGACTGTTTAGGAATTTACTACTCAGTGTTCCAGTAAAGCTAGTTCAGATTGTGTATGAGATGTACTGTAAAATCTTCCCACTGAACCTAGAAATAAACAGAGACGGTCCTCGTCTCACTACTGGTATTGCTATTTTGGGCTTTTTCTTTGCCTGTAATAGCTCTTTTACAATACACGCATCGCAGCTCTGAACTTTTCCAGACCTTATTCGACACAGCTGCATGTGGGGCTGTTGAATTTACATTAATGTGTTTTAATCTGCCAGTTCTTTACTACAAATGTAAGTTATAGTCTGGTGAATTTAAAATGAATGCGTAGAAATCATCTATTTTATATCTTACATGCTCTATCCTAAGAGCTCCCTTGCCTAAACCATAGTATTTCCAGTAGTGATAAAGTGGACTGTCTCCTACTGTGTGCTGCATGTGAGAAAAAGCAATATCAGATAATATCCTGAACTGATTCTTGCCAGTTGCATATGCATAGTTTATGAATATTTTATGCACAAATCTGTGATTCCCCAATGTTTTCTTACCTGATTTGGTTGTTTGCATGCTGTGAGGCAGTTATTAATACTATAACATCTCCTGTGGCAAAATTTTAATTTATTTACCAATAAAGCATTGTTACCTAGCAAGAAGTTCCTGAGTTCAATTACACCACCAGGCCTGGGTCTTTCTCTGTGGAGTTTGCATGTTCTCCCCATGTTTGCTTGGGTTCTCTCCGGATACTCTGGCTTCCTCCCACAGTCCAAAGACATGTAGTTAGTGAGATTGGGTTAATTGGTAACTCTAAATTGCCCATAGGTGTGAATGTGAGTGCGAATGGTTGTCTCGCTATGTGTTAGCCCTGCAACATAGTGGTGACCTGTTCAGGGTGTACCCCGCCTCTTGCCCTAAGACAGCTGGGATAGGCTCCAGCCCCCTGTGACCCTGACAAGGATAAGCGGAAGAGGATGAATGGATGGATGGATGAATTAATTGGTTAGCACCATCAACAAGGAGGTCCTGGGTTTGAATCCACCTGAACAGAAAGCTGGAACCTTTCTGTGTAAGGTTTGCATGCTCTCCCTCTGCATGTGTGGATTTTCTCCAGTACCTCTGTAATTTGAAATTGGCTGTAGGCGTGAATTAGGGTTGGGCGATATGTAAAAAATTTTCCAACCGGCAATCGTCAGTCCAGTAATCGACAATGGGCAATATATTCGCGCATGCGCAGACTTGATGGGCGGAGCAATGTAATCATGGGGGGACTGATTTGCGCGTTTACAACACAGAAGAAGTCCAAACATGGACGAACTAATTTCCCAAAAAATTAGGGCTGTCAGCATTAAGGCGTTAATGCAGCATTAACGCGGCTATCACGATTAACGCAATCAATTTTTTTAACGTGCTCAACCCATCTGGAGCGCAGAACAAACAAACTTTGGACAAAATGCCCGAAATACGTTGACAGAGACATTTCAGAGATTCTGACTCAGTCTGCGCTCCAGATGTTAATTGTTAATTGCATTAGTCGTGATGACGGCGGGTTAACGCTGACCGCACTAAAAAAAATTAGGAAGTCGCCAATTTGGGATTTCTTTGGCTTTAAACCAGATGAAAGAAGTAAACCTAAGGATCTAACCAAAGTGGAGTGCCGCTTGTGCAGACGTACACTGTGAGCAAAGGACTCTAAACACGACTAACTTGCATGGACATGTACATGTCCGCCATCCGCCTGAGTATGCTAGGCTATCACCAGCTTCTGCAGGTCCATCAACAAGCATTTGGGTGCACTCTGAGGAGGGTGCATTTGCTTGAAGATAAAAGAGGGTGCTGTTAAAACAGCGCTACTATTTTTTTTCTGTTTGACTGCTTCTATTAGCGCCATCATTATTAGCAAAGTTACTCTTAAACACCTTACTGTTGTTACTCTTATTCCTCGACTGGTTGGTGAGTGGTTGCTGGCAGTCTCTAGGTGAAACTGGTCACAATAATGGTCCTTTGGTCATTACCAGATTGCCACAGTTTTGTGTAGTTTGCATGGAAAAGTGGGCTAATTTGCAAAAAACCTCTTTATGTGTTTAAAGTGTAATTTTGTTGCTATTAAAGAAACAAATTTAGTTTCTTTTGCATATATTTTGCTGTGTGGTAATGTATACCAGCTTTTACAGAGCAGCTCTTAATGCCACCTTTATGGATTTGTGGTAGAGAGAACAGATTCAGGGATGCCTCAAAGAAACTTGTGGGTTCAATCACTGCCAGTAGAGTGGTGGAGGAGCCGAGCCGGACAGAATACAAGCACATTACTGTAGCTCAGTGCTACAACACAATCAATCTGGATGTGCCACTCTGTCCGGCCAAGTCTCCAAACAAAGTGCTGGCAGACCTGCGCTCTGCTGAAGCTGATCAGAGAAAACTGTCAGCATGAAAGAGCGACTCTAAAGTGCTCTCAGCTTTATGACTTCTTTTGTCGAAGAGATTTTGATGTCTGATGAACAAACTAGGTTTGAGTTTTCGGTGGGGGGTAATTACTGAGCTATTTTATTTTAAAGCATATCTTAGAGCTTAGAAAAGCTTGATAGGACAGTGTAACATAATGTGATATTACACATATCTCAGGCAGGGAGAGCCGGTATTGATTGTTGATTAAAGGCTATGCCTTGTCCACAGTTTCCACCTCTGGGACCCAGTAATCCTCCCTGCTCATCTCATTAGTTGTACCTCGTTATAAATCAAATTATGTAGCTGGCCGGTAGAAATCCATTGGATGAAAACCAGTGCATCTATTAACACAAGACTAGCATGTGGTGCATCTCGCATACGCGTTTTTTACGGCGCTCGACTTAAATTAGAAAGAGATCTGTCCTTGAAAATGTTCATTAAACTTTCTTATCATAGGTACCCTCAGGAATTGGACCCATTAACCATTTTTAGGCTTTGATATACAGTTGCCTGTCAGATTTTAATTTTTTTAGGTCAAGACACAGTTTCATTTACATAATAACTGTTCATTTAAGATATACAGTAGTCACTCATGCTGACATTTGTTGGGAAAATGTACAGCATTGCTTTCCCTTCTTTATTTTCATTTAATAGAAAAATCAGGGATACTTATACAGCTGCCAAAAAACATCCCATTTTCGTACTCTGTAAGGATTTAACATTTTCAACAGACCATTAAATTGTAAGTTCATATTTTTTTTGTACATACATACATTCGCTCATTGTGCATCACTTTAAAGCTCACAGCTAGTCGCTTGGTTTCCTACTTAACCCTCTAACTTATTTATTACCTGTTCATTTGTCAATTAACAGTATTCCTCACTCTCATTGGTAGTTGCATTCAATTCTCAGATTCCGCCCACTTCACAATCACAAGAAATTATTTTGCCTGTAGTTACCTGCCAATTGCCCATTAATACAAGTTTTCTTAGTCTTTGAACTCAACTGGAGTGACAGTTCTTTCCTACGTTGGTGTTTTGACCACACATCTGCATTTGTTGAGTCTTTCTGCTGATTTATTCAGTTCTTTCACTTAAAATAATGTATACAGCAGACACTCAGTAAAAGTTTAAAGTCACTAATTCAATAAACAAGATGTTGACTAGAGCAGCACTTGTGTTTATTGAACTAGTCAATGTTTGCATCCATAAATGGATTATGAGTCTACTTTGCCAGCTTGCAATGTTTTCAGTTCAGTTGTAGTCAGCACTCTTAAACCACGGTGTGCAGCTTAGGGACTTAAGGTGTGGTTGTTTGCTTTGAGAAACGCTCTGGCTCTTTGTGAAGCTGGTCTTTAATAATGGATGTGTTGGGACTGCAGATCCCAGGGTAAGGAGGCCGGGACAGGCCCGGCAAATAGGAAGGAAGCCATCGGCTGTGAACCCAGTTGAACCTACTGTGCCTCTGCATTGTGTTGTGTAGAAGTACAGTATAGGCCTTTACACACTACTACCCTTTACACACAAAGAGATACGCATGCCTACGCTTTACTTGCTTCACTTTTTTTTGCATTGAAGTGCTCATAGTGTGCATGCATATTGAATCATTTATGAGCACTAGCTTAGTCTAAATATACACAGACTTTTTGTGAATGAAATGAAGATATTATTAATGTGTAGCCTGGATTTCTGAATCTCTGCCCTGTAGCTACGATGCTAGCAGACAGGCTGCTTCATCCCTCCTCCTTTGGTTGCAAAGTAACATTGTAGCAGAATTTCTTGTTAGGTATTGGGTTTTGCAGCCTCCACCTCTAGGGAGCTGCCCAGGGTCACCTCACCTTGCCTCCAGGCTCACGTTGACGTTAAGCCTGTATAGTAAAGCTTTGTCAGAGTGAACGATTTACAGATTCGTGAAAATGGTTTTAAAATAAAAAACAATACATATATAAACTTATATCATGAATAGTATTTGTAAGGCAGGCTACGAGGTCATTATTGATCTTAATTAAATGATCTTGATAAAACTGTCACTCTTGTCCTATTTTGGGGTGACCGTGGCTCAGGGGGGTTGGGAAGCGTATCTGTAACCGGAAGGTCGCCGGCTCGATCCCCGGGCTCTCTGTCCTGGTCGTTGTGTCCTTGAGCAAGACACTTTACCCTATCGCCTATACTGGTGTTGGCCAGAGGGGCCGATGGCGCGATATGGCAGCCTCGCTTCTGTCAGTCTGCCCCAGGGCAGCTGTGGCTACAACTGTAGCTTGCCTCCACCAGTGTGTGAATGTGAGAGTGAATGAATAGTGGCATTGTAAAGCGCTTTGGGTTCCTTGAAAAGCGCTATATAAATCCAATCCATTATTATTTGCTATGGATCCCTCACTTTTCTATGTGTTATACATAAAGTACACCCCTTTCCTTTACAGTGTCAATTTCACCTCTTTCTAGAAGCACCTAAAAACATGCTTGCTGTTTAGTTCAGCTCCAGATGAGATAACTAAATGAGAGAATTCAATTAACAAGCTATGTCTAAAATCATAATGAGAAAACTTTATTGTCCATTGCAGTGTAGTAGAAATATGTCTTAAGCATAAGTGTATGCAAATAAAACTGCAGATATATGAACAAAAAACTTTATAAACAACACATACCAAGGCAGAATTATTACTCACAAAGTTTAATCTGTGGAGAATTGACTGGTGCCTTTATTTCTGGATTTCTCAGAGTCTCTCACCCATTTTCACTCCATTGTCACTGTGCAGATTTCCTAAGGCACGCGAGCTTCCACCTGGGGCTTTCTTCGCCCCCCAATCTGTAACTCCAGACATTTAGTGATGGCAGCAGGCTGGCAGGCTGTGTTTATAGCCATAAAAACACCACAATGTCAAGAACCACCTCTTTTTTTCCTTTTATTTGTTTTTAATTTTATTTGCATTTAAAAATAAGGTCAGGGTAAATGAAATTCAAGAACTGCATCAGGCTTATTAAGTTAATGATTATTCATGTCAAATTATCACCATAATATCAAACAAAGTAATCTTTAGCAGACTTATGACCAATGAAAAATTATGTCTGGCCTCCAAAACAGCTCACACTAATTTCAAAGTATATTTGATATTATTTGTGGTAGTCTTCATGTTCCTCCAGGTAATTTCCTGTTTTACTTTGAAGTTTAGTTGTTTAGATGTGCCTTATTTTGGTTTTAATTCATGCATTTGTTCTTTTCCCTCTTTTGTGATTGTCATTACTTTCACCTGTTTGATTGCATCCACCTGTGTCCTGTTCCCACCTGTCTCTTAACATCATTCACCCTTGTGTACTTTTATAAACCTGGCTTTCCCTTTAACTTTGCCACATTTTCTTCCGGCTTCCTGTACCTATTTTTTGGACTTCTTTTTAGCTGTTGGACTTTCTGTATTTTTAGATTCTTGTATTAACTACTTTTTTCTCTTTTTGTTTTTTTTCGCTACCCCGTGCCATGCACTTGAGTCCAAAATCAAAACTTCCTTAACACAAAAATTTCTCTAAGAATCAGTGACATTGCATAAATACTTATACTGTAGCTGCAGTGTTTGTCCAGATGCTTACCAAAGCTTTGGTGTTATCAGTTCTCCTCATGTCCCATGCCTAGCTGTGATCTTGTTAGATCAGCTGCTCTCAATGCCAGCTAACATACGCTCATGGCTCAGCTGATAGGTTTCATTGCATCCCATTGACAAATCTAACATAAGATGTGCTATTTGCACTGCTTTGCTATGCCCATAGGTGCTGGTTCTTCTGCAAGCTACTTTGAAACCCACCTCCAACCACTCATCACTAAATCACCAAATACAAATGACTGCAGATAGAAATAGCAGTCATCTTATAAATATAGTAATCTTTAATGAAATATATTTTGCTTGCATCATAACTTTGCCATATCATTGTACAACAGCTTTTATATACTTCCAGTTTTCTTCTCCATTTCTATTTCTTTCTTCTATTTTTTGTGTTTTCGATTATGTGCAATTTCTTTTGTTTTAAAAAATTATGTGCAATTAGTGGCACTAAATGTACCATAAACTTGGAATACAACTTATAACCTAAATACGCAAGGAGGTTTTTTGTTCAGAATCAATGGGCAGTGCCTTTGGCCAGGTTGGATGTGGATGCAGGCATTGGGCCAGGCAGGCTGGAGCAGCCAGAAGCTTGTACTGCTTTGTTATGGTTTGTTAGCTGTGTGGGACTGTTTGCTTTGTATGGGTCTAATGTGCAATAACGCAGCTCTAAAAGGGGATGTGTATTAGAGCAGGAGGTAAGCAGAAACAGATTCATTGTTTCCTGGAAGTAGGGTGAATGATGATGGAGGTGAAAATACTGGAGCAGAGCTGTCTGAGAATAGAGAGATTGTTCTTTTTGTCTGTTGTACTACAAAAAATAAAATAAAAAAGACAAATACATCAGAGTCTGCAGACTGAAAAATGGACACCTTTATAGGTCCTCAGCAGTTTCAAATGGTGCCCATTAGAGCTGGATTGGACTGGTTGGTGAAGAGGGTAGTACACACTGCTGTATGAAAACCAACCATTACTGAGAAAAAAGACTTTTTGGGGGGGACTATAATCGAACTCACAATGGCTGATGCTTTAGACACTCAAATAGCCAAATTTTCTTATTTTTCTTATTTTCAGCACAGTACAACAAGCTGTGCTTATGTGTTACAGACATAGGAGTAATGCTTACTGACAATGAACCTCTACTTAGATATTCAAGAGAAATAAATAAAATAAATGATCTAAATGATTCCAATATTCATTCAATTAAAACATTTCAGATATATTAATCGTATTAGAGCGCTTCATGCGCCCCACAGGATGTAGGCAGTATTTTAACAGACACCCAAGGATGTTTAGCAGTTTGTTTTTTTTTATCCATCACCTTGACTTCACTTTGTTTTAAACTGCTCAGTAGCTAGCCCAAGCCTAACACTGGTTTACATTACACTGACCAGGTCACTGTTGTGGTGATTACCTGAGAGTCTCATTCTGTAGTGTGGACTGCAGCCGGTAACAGGAGTCCTTGTTGTGATTCTGTAGGAAATCCTGAAATAAATGCGGTTATTTTTCAAAAACAATTATTCCAAACCTTCAAAATGTAGTGCAAGTCTGGCCACACAGTTTACGTTAGCTAGATGAATATATAGGGTAACTGAAACTGTGTTACTTTAGTGTTTAATGAGCACATGTGCTACCGTTAACATGAATGATGGCATGTTAGTGAATTGTATTACATTATTAAATTAAATTTTTTAATTTTATTTTAAATTTATCACTGCATATTTGTTTTTCTTTTCTCACTTCTACCATCTGTAACCTTTGAAGCACTTTAACCCTATAATGCCCGTTGTATCATATTTGATATGAGTTTCTGAGACCTCTAGCTCATCAACATGATCAATACTTGACATAATTTCAAAATGTTATAGACAAAACTAAAATTAACACTGTTGTTAACAAAAAGTTGCAAAAAATGCCCAATGTATTCTATGCGATACAGAAAATATATAATAAATATACAATAAAAATATATCATACACAACATGATATAGCAAAATAAATTGTGGATTTTGTTATAAGGGTTAATAAACATCTCAGTTCCAAAAAAATCTGAATTTTCTGGCTAGTTTTTTGAAGGGTTGGGTCTTTCAGGGTTAAACTGGAAAAAAAGTTGCTGAGCGATTATAGGTTTGATTGATATTTGTAATTAGACCTCGAGTCATGAGAACTCTACTTTGGAAATAAGTTGAGACAAAAGGCACTTTAATGTGACTTTTGTTTGAAAAATCAGTACGAGGGAGCTGCTTTTGTCTCCCAGCAGATACTCAGTATTTGGCTGTTCATCAACAGATGCAGCGAAACACTGTGTGCTGCATGTGGTGTTATTGCGACCTGTTTGTCAAAATACCACTTTAAAAAAAAATTGTGCTGACACACTGCTTTGCTGTATCTGTCAGGTGCTGTTAGTACTGTTATTTGTCTCAGATGTCTTGTTCTGTGTCTGCACATTCATCATTTTATTTCAATTTCAGAGGCTCTGTGAGTTTAGTCCAGTGCCTCTAAATTGAAATTAAATTGTAGACTGGTAAGCATATTTGATCAGTTTTTTCATCTCTGATCATTAACCTCTTCTCGCCTTTGCAGGTTTGTCGCTCAGAATACAATGCGTCTGCAGAAACTTGGTGTGACACACGTCTTAAATGTAGCAGAGGGCACCTCCTTCATGCATGTCAACACCAGTGCGGATTTCTACGCTGGCACGGGCATCACCTATCATGGCATCCAGGCCAATGACACAGAGCAGTTCGACCTCAGTGCCTTCTTTGAGGAAGGGGCTGATTTTATCGACAAGGCCCTAGCGCACAATAATGGCAAAGGTGGGGTTATTTTGTCGTTTATGTTTTATCTATTGGACTAAGGAGGTAAATGTTAACTCTTGAAATACATGTATTCATTTTTAGTAGAATATTAAAATAATGGCCACCAAACTTTTGTGTGCAAGTGATCTACCACTTAGCAACAAGTGTACAAAGTGGTAGGACATCCTAACACTTTGCACATATAATGTTGTTGACATTTTTTGCTTGATTTGTAAATGGGGGGAAAAAAAAAGAAGGACAGACTGTGGGATGTTTTTCTTACTTACGCTTATGTGCATTAAACTGTGGACTACAAGCTGTCCAGAGACCAAAGAACTTCCCGTTACAGTCTTGTGTAGCAAAGAAAAGCACCAAATTCTGTTAAATAGCTGTTTGCCAATTTTGTAGTCGGTTTCTTGAGAAAGCACAAAAATAATACATCATTTCTACATTCTTCAGACTATTTTTATTTAGTGAGGTCCTAAAAAGCTGTTCAGGAGCCATAACTAGAGATAACACCCACTCGATGTTTGAAAAAGCCCATTGTTTTCCCTCTATTGACTATATATGGTGCTAGGAAGTCTGTATGCTTATATATGCACAGGTAGAGAATATATTAATTGACTATATTACATTACATCAGTATTAGTATGTGTTAGTACCCCACAACTTGGGTAAAACTAGCACCTAAATATATCCAGCACTTCAAAGAAATGTATCCCTTATGCTGGATATTTATATTTATTTAACAAATGGGAGCACTATGCCTTTCTTACTTCAATAGCTCACACTTAAAAGTAATTTGCTCCAAAAGTTGAGACATGAAAACAAGTTCCTCTTGTTGTTTGTCTAACAAGATCCAGTCTTAGTTCCAGTCTTAGTACTCCTCATTGTTGTGGATCTTAAAGCAACAACAGGAGATAATCACAGTGGCCCTGAACACCTCTCGCTAAATCTGACACACTCATGAGTCCTGCTCCATATTCCATTACCCGATCACATCCCTGCACATCAGCATCGTCACAATGTTTGATGTGTAGCACACCTGTAAGATGTTAAACGGGTGCTGTAATACTTTGGGACTATGTAAAAGAACAGAACAAGTACTGCAGTAAAAAGTTGTAAGAAAGGGGAAGATACAGAAATCACTAGGGAACTGAGTCTTGACTTTCATACAACTTCTAGGTCAGGCATACTATACACCATTTCAGGTGTGCAAACTTTGAATTTTGAATAGTACGAATCAAAAAGCAGCTGTTTCAAATCTGAAACCTAGCATCTTAATTCCCCGAATGTTTTTTGTCACTACAGTGCTGTGGTAAATCAAGAATGAAGAGCTCCTGTGGAGAAGAGCGCATAAGAGATTTAGCATGCCTCATCTCTGCTTGGTGGTTTTGCCGCAGTTTGACATTTGTGCATTGTGCCACATTAAGTGTGACATTTTGTGACCCTCAGCTGTAAGCTTGGAAAAGGTCCAAGGTCCAGGATTTTAATGAGGAACTGCACTAATGCATTGCTCCTGTGAGTTTTCCATAATGAAGACACAAGGTTACAGTGTGCAGATCTGTGTATTTTCCTCCAATCAACAGAAAACCAACACATTAAAACTGCAATGATAAAAAGTAATTTAACGGCATCAACTGTGGTGATATGGAGAAATGGTTGGATTCATGATCTAGAATTAAAGTATGATAGATAATAATTTATGCTGGAATGTATATTTCAGACAAAATTTATATTTTTTAAATTAATTATTAATTTATTATTTATAGTTATTTAGCTTGACAAATTGAGGGCATGCAGGGGGTGGAGGGTGCTGCTCCGTCTGCGTAAGCAGCCATTGAGACTGTATCGGACATGCCTCCTTGCTTTGATTGGTTGTTTTTAATTTGGGTGTGGTAGTTTCTTGCAGATCACGTTTGAAGCACTGAGAGGAGCCTTAAGAGCCTGATGCTTTTTTTTTCAGTGGCTCATGCAATGCAATGAAAATGTGTTGCTGCACCGAGCAAGTGGCAGGACATAGTTTAGGAGCTTTTTTTGAACGCCATAGTTCAACAAATTTGGAGTGTGTTGCCAATAAAAAGGAGGCATCCTGCTGGAAAAACTTTTAAAAATTCTGCCTAATCGTTCTGTCCTCTGCAGCTCCATCAAACAGTACGCTGAACCTTTAAGGTCAAAATGATGGAATGAATACATGCCCATACTTTTGCACCATGCATGAATCAAGTGCCTGGATCCAGAAGGTTAGCTCAATCTGAATTCGTTTATATTTTCCTAAGAGCATCGGGATGAGTTTGTCTCATTTTAGTTAGATTTTTGAAGATATGCAAAATGTGGAAGTTTCTTCCCACGTCAAAATTCCTAGCTCCTGATATGATTTCAGATAAACTCCAGGAGTTGATCATTTCTTATTTGGGCCCTGAGAAATTGGTAGGCACATTTTTCCATAGAGCTGAGCATTGTCACTACAAACATAAAATTACTCTCATAAGTGGTGGAGGCATGCGTGGATTAATATACTGTGCATGTCCTCGTGGGGAACATGCACAGTTCCCCATGAGGAGCATTAACGTAAATATTTTTTTAATGTTGTAGTGAAGGGAACATGATTAGAAAACTGTTTAAATATTTTGTAATTAAATCGTATGTTGTTTCTGTAGATCCAGTGCCAACTGTCAATATGGTGGATGAATAGTATACAAATAGACAAAGAATGGGAGAAAGGGTCAGTCAGGGGGTGTAAAGTGTACATAGCTGTGCCAGTGCTGCAGTTCGGACTGGATGCTAATGCTGCTAGCTTGGTCTACAGGAGGACCGCAGCATTGAGAGAACGATGCTGACTGCACCCACTGACAACTCCTGTTGAGGAAAAGAGTGCCCAACAGTGGATAGAATTTAATGTTTTTCCAACAAATGCAGATAAGACTATTAAGTCTAATAAAACAATAAAATACAAGACACAGTAAAGACTGAGGGATATTGGAGCTGGACAGTGATGGAGCAAGTGAGTTGAGAGCCAAAGAGCGTGTGTGTCTAACAAGAGGATACAGTGGAATTAGAATTGATCTGTGGCAGACATGGTGATTTGGTATTGAAGAGGTCACGTCATTGGCATGGAAGTGTTCCCGGTCGAGTGTGAGAGAGGAGCCAGTCAAAGAAAAAGGAGAGAAGAGGGAGAGAAAGATGTTGGGGATAAAACTATAGTAGAGACAGAGAGAGGTGTTGGGTTTCAAATAAAGTGCAGAATCTGCAGATCTGACCTGAGCCGAGCACATCAGCTGCTCTGTGAAGGTTGCCAAGTTAAATCCCCTGTGGCGTTTTAGCCAGTCTGTAATGGAAGTGTAAGTTAGACAAAGGTACACCTTAAAAATGAACACAAACACACAAACTGGCATGAACATAAAAATACAGAACAGTAAACACATATGTATTTTGCACACACAAAGACGACATTGATTCTTTGCTGTGGTCGGGATGTGGGTTCACCTCAGCTGGTGGAAGATGATTGACTTTGCTGAGTCTGCAGCAAAGGTCATGTCTTATATATGCAGCTTCTAGAAGAGAAGCTGCTTTGCTGGACAATCTTGGTCACAGCATATGTTTTCCAACTACTCTAACAATCTCTTATTTTCTATTTATTTGTTTCTGCTTCATTTCCTCATTTTCTTCCACCTCCTACTTTTTGTCCTGCAGTCTCAAAATTACCACGAGGGAAAACTCCTGTTTGTGCTCTGGTGCTTTAAGGACACTGTATACTTGATACGAACCTGAAAAATCATGTTTTATTTCTGTGTTGAATGTTCACTTATCTTAATTTAATGCCCCACATGTGAGAAATAAAAAGAAATAGACACAATATATTTGATTTGATTAATGATTTGCATTAAAGGGGACTTTTTGTGTTAATTTCAAACTCCAAATGTGTATTCTTGGACTCGACTAGAGTAGCTTTGCATGATTCATGGTTTATTTTAATCCTTACTTATCTTGTGGTGGCCCTTTGTACTGACGTTTACTTCATTCTCTACCTGAATAACTATTTTGCCTCCTTTCTGAAAAGCCAGCTTTTTTTTTTTGATTGGCTGTTCTTCACAAACTATATGTTTAAACAGTTAATGGGAGGGGCTTAATTTGTCACAGTCTGTGCCTACGGTGGCCATATAAGGGATAGCCACTCTAATATATTTGGATTAATTAATAACTCAAGCGCACAGCTTTCTCTTAAATCTCAAACTCACTTGCTGTTTAGTTTAGCTCAAGCAAAGATGGCTAAAAGAGTTTTCAGTCAAAAAGATCTATCTAGAGGAAGTTCAAAGAAATCCCAATCAAGACAATATACACAGATCAGTAAGTCCATGACTTCACGAATAATTGTCATAATTGTGATCATAGTTTTTGTGGCAGTCAAGCAGCCTTCTGTAACAGCTGGTCATTGTTCATGAATAAAGATAGCCAGGGCAATCCGACAAGTTTCATTTATATGCTTCTTCCAGTGTCATACCGGGAACAGATATTTTTGACGCTCTTACAGAGTGACAATTACAGGATGTACTAGTTTATGCTTTTTCCTGTGCAGTGGATAACAGATAGCAGAGGAGCCACAATGAGGCCTGAGAAAACTCTTCTATGAAAACTATTTCTCTGTGGTGTGTGTGTGTGTGTGTGTGTGTGAAACCAGCCTCGCACCATAAACAGCTTTCATCTTATTGTTCTCTGTGTCCTCCAGGGAAGGTGTATGTACACTGCAGAGAAGGCTACAGCCGCTCCCCCACCATGGTTGTTGCTTACCTCATGCTGCGCCACAGAATGGATGCACGGCTGGCGGTGGCCACTGTGCGGCACAAGAGAGAGATCGGTCCTAACGACGGCTTCCTTCGCCAACTGTGCCAACTCAACGAGAAGCTGGCAAAGGAGGGCAAGCTGAACGGGGACCTGGGCAAATTAAAGGCCAAGTGAAAGCTGGAGAGGTGCTGCCCGTCTCCTCCGGCCCTGCCTTTGACTGGCTGCAGCTGCTCTGGTAGACTGACCCCACCCTGACCAAACCAGCACTCATCTAACACATCAGGGGTATTCTGAAGCATACATGCATTTATCTGTGGAATTATTCCTCGTGTTCACACACACTTGCACATGTACATGCTGTTCTGTTTGAATCTTTAGTCCATGTCTCTCACTGCTGTTCTACAAAGAGTGTGATCTCAAAAAAAACCCATCCCCCTTTTTATAACTCCACACAGATTTTGCTGCTCATACCCTAAAGCTCTGAATTCCTCTCATTTCTGAGCTACTTAAAGCATTCCTTCAATTCCCACAACTTAGAAATTTGATATCTTTGCCCTGATTTTAAAATTTTACTTACAAACTTGTAGGAAATAGAAGATTATAGCACAATCATTCCATAGTTTACCACTGCCGGGAATGTCAGTGATGTCTCCGCCAGTAGGAGTACTCTAAATAATTCCAAATAAACTCCTAAATATTGAAAGTTGATGGCCACAAATGATGCAACACAGAGTGGATGAAGGAAAATCCCACATTCCATTAAATCTTAAAAAAAACAAAACAATGACGCCCAGTCGATTCCTAAAAATCCTTAATTCTTCCCTTTGGGAGAAAGATTTAATGCACAAACACAGATGACTCACACTCTAATGCACCCTAATACACAATGTAGCATTTCAGTTAACAGACTCAGGCCTCTTGTTTGACAGCGGTAGCATGAAATTTATCTGCAGCGCAAACGGTTGTCGACAGAGCCGCCGCTGCTGAGAACAGGAAAAGGTCGAGCCAATTAAAAATAATGAGCTGCGTGAGGCGTTCACGTAGCAGCCATATTTAGCCTCTGATATGATGAGTGTTCACTGCAGCTGGATAGTAGCTCAGTACAGTAGATGCAGAAATCTGAGGAGAACGCTGGATCAAATATCTGCTTAAAAACACGAAATGCTTTGCCTTCAATTTGAAATGAGCTTATTGTCATTCCCAGTAATGGGCACATGTGAGTGGTTTTAAAGTATGTTTGTAGCC
Source organism: Aulonocara stuartgranti (assembly GCF_965226115.1). Taxonomy (NCBI): domain Eukaryota; kingdom Metazoa; phylum Chordata; class Actinopteri; order Cichliformes; family Cichlidae; genus Aulonocara; species Aulonocara stuartgranti. The sequence continues at coordinate 6,189,591 of NC_138959.1, read as the reverse complement.
AGAGGACGGCTTTTCTTTTCTTTTTTTTAATAACATTTTTATTAAAAATAAGTTTAGGTTTGATAATCTTCAAATTTGTGAGACTGCAACAGCATGTTAGGGTCACTAAAGGTTAACAAAAAATAAAATTGAGGCTAATGTGACAAATTTACAAGAAAAAAACTTGTATCTGCCTTTGTTTCTCATGAATTTGTATGTTTTTGTAAAATAATAAATTGTCCTTTTTTCCTGAATTTATGAATATGATTATAATCTTGAAGATTTTGGACTTTTTCTCAGATTGTAAACATCCTTACCAAGCCCCTTACACACTCGCAGTAGCCCTAATACACTGTTGCTAAATGTTCTTAAAATACCATAATCGGTATGTTGTTTGTCAGTAACTCTTGCTTTGTCTTTCAGCACATTGCTTGCCTTTAAAAAATAGTTTACAAAGTGCTTTGACACAATACATATTAAAGTCACATAGAAAGAAACGGGCGATAAGCAAAACGATGACCAGAAGGGAATCCAGTTATGGAATCACACTAAAGCCAAAGTATAAAAATGTGTTTTAAGAAGTGATTCACTGCAGGTTGCATAATTTTCATGTATTGTTACATGTTAAGTCATCATCATGATCTCAATATGGAGAAAATAACTAACTGGGATTATGATTTTTTCCGAAACCCAGCAGCACGACCTCTTGTTCTTAGAGGAAAATCGTAACTTGCTTATCTTTATCAACAAGGCTAAAATACTCCCAAACAATCTACTAGTTATAGTTGCACTTGCCTCCTTTAAACTTACTGAGCTGAAACGATAATTTCCCCTGTAGAGACTGCCCTCCGGTGGTGTTTCTCTGCATTACACATCAAGGCATGACCTCATTTCTGCACCTGTATCAGGAGCTTCTATTTTTTTGATAATATTTTTCTGGATAATATAAAGGTAACACACAAGGCTGTTGCATGTGAATGTAGGTTCTTCAGTTAAAGATGGCAAAATAGTTACTGTTGCACTTTGGGTTTGAGAAAGTGGGTTATGAATATTCTGCTCAGAGGTGTTTAAGATGTTGTTGTTTACTCTGCCACCTTCAAACTAGGGGCCTGTTGTTTTAACTGTCAAATGCATCAGCCAGATGGGATGCCACCCGCTTTCAACAGAAAGATCCAGCCATCACGCCACCAGAGAGTTGCACACTGCCAATTCCCTGACACAACCATTCACTCAGAATCCCAAAACCACTGTTTCATCCACACAGAGGTCCCCACACAACATGTCACTTATCTCACCCCTAAATGTGTGTGTCATACGCTAACTAATACACACACAGGGTCAAATTAGATCACAACGCCTTTTTTTGTTGTTTTTTGTTTTGTTTTGTGTGCACTAAAGCATTGCAATATATGTCAATACCCCATCCGATATATAGAATGTAATCACATTTATATGACTAACAAGGCAGTAGCTGTTACATATAGGCAACTTTAGTTCAGCAGTACATTTTGTATTTAATACTGGGCATAATACTGTAAACTAGACCTAGTGCCAGGAAGGATGGCGATGGAGTGAATTCTTGCACCACATGAGTCCTCAAGTTAGAGAAGTCGCACGAGCGAGATCAGACACGCATAGACTCGTGAACTAAATGTCATGTTGGCAGGATTGTTGTCATGCAAGAGAGGAAGAGGAAAACTAGGTTCTCACCTCATTAATGGCACTATTTATTCCTCCTTTGATATATCTGTATACATTTAAATATATACATGTATACTGTATATACATATTTAAGTGTTGACATATATGAATGTATGAGCAATGTGTCTATAACGTGTAGGTAATGTCAGTATCGTCTTTATATAACATGTTCTACTTGTATGTAGCGCTTTCATTCTTTCTGTTAATTACATGCACATTAATATTTGGATATGATGTGCATGTAAATTGTTCTGTGTAATTGTGGTAGTTCATATCGCAATTGTGCAAAACGTGCTTATGCTGGCAGGGTTTTTTTTTTTTTCCTGGTGTAGCCAGGATACTGGGGCATGTAATCATTGTATCTAAGTAGCGTTTTGTACAGCGTAACGTCTTCATATCAGTGCAAATGGATTCATTAAATACAGCAAGATGCAGGTGGCATCATTAGACGCAAGTGACCATCCAAAGATGGACTCATCCCATCACCCATTTCATTTGGCATTATTTCCATCTCTCGCTTTTGATGCTTTAGGATCGATATATGGGTTTGTTTGGATGAGAGTGTTAGTGAGAGGAATATTTTTAGGTGAAAGGAAATAACAGGATCACGTCTGGTGTCCCTCAAACCACTCGTGCTTATGGAATGAAAAAAGAAAGAAAATGGAAAAAATATGACCAAAAATATTGCATAAAAGATCCATGTCCAGAAACTAAAGGGAGGTTTTGAAAAGTGACAAAAGGCATTTAATATAAAACTAAAGATCCACCTTGAGTGGCTGGACTTGGATATTTTATGGTCCTAGTTTTTCAGACGTTCAGACCTTGCAGATCTGTAGTCTTGTTGCTCTCTCCTCTTACGTAAAGCGAGCACAAAGCAGTCAAGCAAAGTGCGCCATTTAATAAGTCAGCTTTTACATTTATATTTTTCTTTATAATTTTAGGTACATTAAGCAGATCAAGATTAAAGTCTCACATTAAATGTTCATATTTCAAAGCAAGCAGTGGAAGTCTACCCAAATTAATCACTTACTTGTTTGAAAATGAAATTTTCAAGAAAGTATTTGACTGCTCCAGCACATTTTTTATGTCTTAAAGTAAAATATCTTCTGCTGTTGGACTGTTAATGATAATTTGGCTCTGGGAAATTACAAAGTTCGGTTTTCACTGTTTTTTCAGAGGCTTTATTGACCAAATAACCTATTGATCAATCAGGAGAACAATTCTCAGATTGATTAATAATGAGGAAAAAGCACCTTCCTGCTCCATGTAGTGCAAGTAAAGAGTACATGAGTCTACAAATATACAGCCAGCAGAGACATTTTAAAGGCCATGTGTTTGTGCTGATTCCAAAACATACACTGAAATGTCCAGTGCTGCTCTGGCCTCTGACTCATTATTGGCCAGGAGGAAAAGTCAGAGAAGGTAATGTTCTCACAGGGAGTTAAAACCGAGGACAAACCCTGCAGAGCGAGAACATAAGTGCGCTTGTGATTGCGGTTCATGCGCAGGTTGTTCCAGTTGACTCTGAGCCCTCTCATTTGGCCATTTTTATACATGTGAAAATGTTTTAAGCAAAGCATTTGATTTCACATCTTGCAAACGCTGCTTCCTCTTGTGGCAAGATAAATCGGGTGCAGTAGTTCAAATTCCCGACCTTTAAGTATAATTTAGTAAATGCGTCATACCACTCATTCCCATCACCTCATCATGAACCCCACACCACCATTATTGTCAATGAAAAGGTAGTACAGATATACGGCTATATTATGTGTTTAAATTGTCAGTTCCAAGCGACATACGCGACAAAAACAATTTATATTATAGATGATTGGCTTTGCCATCATTCAGATGGCCTGGGGTTTCACTCATGCAACTGTTTGGATCTGCTCTATAATACTGCCCTCCTTCTGAATACACAAAAAGCAACAACAAGACACGGTTTGGTACCTCTTTAAATTTGGGAATTGGTATAAATGTCCTCAGCTCATTCCAGGATGAGGGTACGTACTTTAAAGCATCAACTGCCTACACCGACCTGCTTATCGGGTAACTCATGGAGGGTTTTCAAAGCACTCTGTGGTTGCCCAAACTGATTTTCTGATGCAACTGAAATGACTTTTTGGATGCAATGATGTGAACAGAGAGTTTTTATCATGGCAACACTGCTGGCTTAAACACTGTTCTGTAAAAGAAAAAAACACTGCCACCTGCTTGTTCAACAAATCTACTGGTTTGCACACCAATTTTAATTATTTAAAGTGGACCTATTATGCATATGTATTTTTAAATTTTTTTAGTACTATAACAATGATGCATGCTCATTTTACAACTTACAGTTAGAGAGCTAAAATGGCTCAGTGCAAACAGAAGACAAATGGAGGGGCTGCATCGAGGCTCAGTATGAAATAAATATGGACTGTTTTGAATGAGAATTATGCAAAGCTAATCTACTAAATTTAGACTGTATTTATATAGCTACAGTTCACAGCAACAATTCTTTTGAGGTACTTTATATATTAAGATGAATATTGGCTGCAATATTAGTGAGAGAGCCTCAACATTGAGCAGCAGCAATGGTGAGGAGAAAGAACTCCCTTTTAATAGGAAGAAACTGGCTCGTGGGGGGGAAGAGAGAAAACAGAACAAAACACAAAAGACAAAATCAAAATTAAAGTCATGCAGTTGTGGCGTGGAGACACACAGGACATCGTTAAGGGTCACCTTATTCAATGCCAATTATCTTTCTCCAAAAGGAAACTTTGAAGAGAGGTCCTCTGTCTCCTGAATCCAATGTGCAGGTTCCTTAGCTGAATGGCTCCCATTCAACTTTTAGAAACTTTAGGGACCACAAATAACTGGGGATTTATGCTTCATCGTATCTACAAATATTCTGAAACCCTATGACCTAACCTACACCCTAACCCTAAAAATGAGGCTACAAGTCCCATAAACATGGCCCACAACTACCACGATTGGCCTGTCCAGTACTGTTACCACTCAGCCGTAAAACGCCGATGGGATATTGTCATCACCCTGCCAGGCAGGCGGTGTGGACACCCAAGTTTGTGAATGTAATAAGTTGAGAAAAAGGCAACCTAGGAGTTTCAAATTGATACCATAGATGTATCTGTTAAAAGTGTCAGACAAATTTAAATCTCAGTGATCTCAACCCCAAGATCAAGGTCAGAGGTCAAGTTTTCTGAAAATCTTCTAAATCCGATAACTCAAAAAGGACGTCCAAGTATTTTGAAACTGATGCCACAGGTGCATCTGTATTTAAAAATTTGTCATTAAGAGAATAATAACCATTGCCTCAATATAAGGAATAATAATCATAGTATCAATATAAGGGCAAATATCAGCAAATTCCTGAAGGGGTACTGCCAAACCTGTTGGAATGGACATGAGGGAATGTACAGAGAAGTGGAAAAACTTGAGGGATAAATATGTTTGCCTTTGAAGAGAAAAAATACTGACCACAACAAAGAGTAGTGACGCCAGGAGGGAAAAATGCCGGATATTTTATTTGTTCCTATTGTGGCAGGCACTGCATTTAAAACACTGGGACACAACCACAAGGTAATTAACACACAACCATAAATGCTGCCAGCAATGTCGGCCGCTGGAGTAGTTCATGTCATGGCCTCTAAAAAGACTCACTGCAGAAGTCTAAATCAGATAATACTCAGATAATAATTCAGATATAAGATACCGTAGGATCTGATTGCGAATCCCAACCCTGATACTGAATGATTTTAAGGAGAAGGGAGCCAGTGAAGAGAAGCCAATATGGATCTGGAAATGAGCATAATAGGTCCACTTTAACACATCGTAAGTATTTATAATCCAGTCTCATGTTGTTTGTCTAGGTCTCTTTTCATTTTTATTTATTTTGCCCCTTATGTGAAACCCTGAATTGCCAATCTGAAGCACCCGTTTGTTTAAACAGTACCAGCATCTTTTTGTGGGTAATAGAGTATGTGTTATGTATTATCGAAAATGTTGAAATGCCATTGATATTGATATATATGGTTCTATATTCTGAGTATGTAACAAAAGGCATTAAGACCGTTGTGAATTGCTGCATTTTACTGTAACTGGGGTGTTACAGTGTAAAGATAGGACATTGTTTGATATTTGGGAGTTATTAAAAAAAAAAGTTTGATTTATTTTCTCCTCAAAGTAACATTTAGTTTTTTAATCTAGATTAAAGTTTATTCTTAGTTTCATTAAAGAAGGCTGTTTGTTTGTTTTCATTTCAGAGGGTTTTTTCTATGGTAGGAAATGTGTGACCCACTTCTCCAGTGTAACCAGTGAGTTTATTATCCGTGTTGTTTTTGGATGAGTCACTCACATGTATAATGGTAGTCAGACTAGGGCCAGACTGTAATTGCAGCTCATTCATAGCGCCCGTTTTAAAACCAGAGAGGAGAGGAGGATGGAGGGTTGTTAAATTACTCGACTGGAGCCAGGTAGTTGTGTTTATTATTGCAGAAAAGTACCTTAAATTGACTTACAAATAATTTCCTGCGATTTTCACTCAAACTCGCTGTCCCATGTGGCGTGTCTCTGTAAGGCAAGAAGCTGCCATGTTTAAGACCTCTGTGACTGACAGCCGATATCTTACATCATGGAAACTCATCTGGCTTCTTGATGTAGTAAACTCCTTCCCTTCTCTTACCCTTCAGGGCGTTCAAACAAACACCGGAAATGACTTGCAAATACCATCTGGCGCAGGTAAGGCGCTGACATGCAGAGCTGTCATCATTTCTCTTCCACTTTGCACTCCCATCCTGATGAACAGCTTAAAGCAAGAGTTTTAGCACAAATGAGCCCACTGCCCGACTCCTCCTGGAGTCCATTACACAGTCTCGTCACATATTTCTGTTGTACAGATATGTACAGATGTTGCAAAGGATGTTGTTGGGATGATGTTGTATTGGCTGTTAATGGGTATATGCACATATATACTGATCGGTGGCAAATTAAAGGAAAAGTGAGGGGATCCAGTGGCTTTGTTGTGCTGTTGGAGGCATTTTGCAGGCATAGTTTGTCCCCTTAATGATATCGTCTCTTCCAGGATGACAGTAGCCCCATAAACGGGGCACAAAGAGTGGTTTGGAAATTATGTGAGGAAACTGTGGCTCATCATCATCCAAATGCCAGTGCCAAGGAGCATTGAAGCGACTCTTGCAGCTCATAGTCTTGCCACACCTTTAAAAGCCACTTTATGTTCTTATTTTTTCCTGTAATCTGTCACCTTTCTGTACATATATATTTGTCACCACCACTGTCATCTCAGCATAAGCATCACAACAGTAACGGCACTCGGCACCCAAAGCCTTATGGAAACGATCGATTCTTTACGATATGTTTTTGAGTTTTTTGTGTATCTCACTTCACACAGTAGGAAGGGACAGCTCCCTTATTATAGAGCGAGACATCGTTGAAGTGCACTTGATTTTAAATTGCAATGTTATTTTTCTTACCTTTGAGAAGTCCCTTCTTTCTTATGTTTAAGAAATAAATGGCTGAGGTATTAACGGCTTTGAGTGGTTTATTATTTTGTCAAACATAACACGATTATTTTAAAGTGACTTTGTTCTCTCCCGCGAGAGAAAAATCATCTGGGATCAAGAGACTGTTGCATCAAAACCAGACAGTGCTAATAATTTATATATAAAATATGAAATAAGCTAACATTGGTAAACAGTGGCCTAAAAAAAACAACCCCACCAAAAAATAACAGTACTTGGATCATAGCTTCTAGGCCTGAAAGGTGAGGCCACAGAAGTGCCTTAAATCTGCATTTATCTTAACTGCCAGCTAGGGGGCGACTCCTGTGATTGTATACAAGTCTATAGGAAAACATTCCAGTTTCCTGATGACTTTATGGGCTTGGTCACTAGCTTCAGGTCTTGTTGTATTGTAATAAGAGCATTATTAAACTAAAGATTAAGGGATGGCCATTGGCTAACAACAGAGCCCTTATTGCTCTGTGTGTTGTACACAAGCAGTTTATTAATAGGCTTAACTGACAAAAGCACAAATTAGGTAATTTGTCCATCCATCCATCCATCTTCTTCCGCTTTATCTGGGGCTGGGTCGCGGGGGCAGCAGCCTAAGCAGAGAAGCCCAGACCTCCCTCTCCCCAGCCACCTCTTCTAGCTTGTCCGGAGGAACACCAAGGCGTTCCCAGGCCAGCCGAGAGATAAAATCTCTCCAGCGTGTCCTGAGTCTGCCCCAGGGCCTCCTCCTGGTGGCACATGCCCAGAACACAGGAGGCGCCCAGGGGCATCCTTGTCAGATGCCCGAACCACCTCAACTGGCTCCTTTCGATGTGGTGGAGCAGCGGCTCTATTCTGAGCCCCTCCCGGATTGCTGAACTTCTCACCCTACCTCTAAGGGACAGGCCTTTAGACAGGGACCTTTTCCTAGGAAGCTCATTTCTGCTGCTTGTATCTGCGCTCTCGTTCTTTCGGTCACTACCCACAGCTCGTAGCCATAGGTGAGGGTAGGGTCTCCCATGGCAAAGGCCGCCCCGAGGCCCGGCGGACTGATCCCCAGCTACCAAGACTAGATAATTTGCACATACTTCAAAATCAGCACAGGGGAAGGGTACAACATATTTATATGTTGAGTCAGTTTTGAGCTGATGAAATATTTATCAATAAATATTAAATATTTTTATTTCAGTTTTTATTTTACTTTAAGCACAAATCTTTTCTTTTTGGGACTACTTTGTTTTTTTTTCAGTTATTCTTCTTCATTTATTCCAAAAGCTATGAATAAATCCTTTTAGTCACAGCAGGTAAAATGTTAAACACAAAGTATAACAAAATAGACTAAACTTAGCTTGATGAAGAGCTGCAAAAACTTTAAAGCCACTTCTTAAACAACCCTTTGCCAATTGGAACTAAACCACCAGGAAGTGGCATTTTGAGAGTGGTTGTGAAGATGTGATTAGATGTTTATTTCTGTTCTTTAGGCTTCCTCAAGTTCTTTGAGAGGGTTTGACCTTAGCCAGACTTCTGCAATAAAGAATATTTTCTTGAAGAATTGGCTGGTTAAATAAAGGTTACGTTGACTCACTGGACCACCTTGTGGTACACATGGTAGAGCTTTAATCTGCATTAATGAATGACACAGCAAACTGTGTTCACAGGCCATGATTTCTGGGAGTGTTCCTGAGCCTATGCAGTGATTTCCACAGCAGCATGTTTGTAATGCACCATGTTTGAGTCTCTGAAGATCACGGCCATCCAATATTGATTTTCGGCTTTGTCCTTTGCATACCGATTGCTCCAGATTCATAGAATCTTTTGATGATATATTTACTGTAGAAGTCTTTGTATTTTAACATTAAGGAACATTATTCTGAAATGATTCCACAATTTGCAGATTTATTTATACAGATAATATTTTACGTAAATCAAATGTCCTGGTGTAAATTTTTGATATGTTTTATGTTATCAATATCAATATCAATCAGAGTGTATGGACATTGTTTGTGGAGTTCCGCAGGGGTCAGTATTGGGACCAAAGCTGTTTATCCTCTATATCAATGATATATGCAGAACATCAGATATACTACAGTTTATTCTATTTGCAGATGATACAAATATTTTTTGTGCTGGAGAGAACTTACATCAGCTTTTGGAAATTGTCACACAAGAAATGATTAAACTGAAAACATGGTTTGATAGAAATAAGCTATCATTAAATTTGGAAAAAACTACATTTATGTTATTCGGAAATTGTAAAAAAGATGCAGGAGCAAAATTATTAGTAAACAATGTTGAAATAGAGCAAGTTTCGGATACAAAATTTCTGGGTGTGATAATAGATAACAAAATCTGCTGGAAACCTCACATAAAGCATATACAAGCCAAACTGTCAAGAAGCATCTCCGTACTAAGTAAAGTTAAATATTTTTTGCCTTCCAAATCACTCCGGGTACTTTATTGTTCACTTATATTGCCATATTTGGAATACTGTGTGGAAATTTGGGGAAACACATATAAAACTGCACTTCAACCAATATGTAAAATTCAAAAAAAAGCAATCAGGATGATTAATAAAGCAGGATTTAGAGACCATACTAACATCATGTTTTTGAAATTAAAAATACTGAAGTTTATGGATCTTATAAAATATAAAACTGCAAAAATTATGTACAAGGCCAGATACAATATGTTACCAGGAAATATACAGAGGATGTTCTATGACAGAGAAGGAGACTATGAATTGAGGGGGAAATTGAATCTAAGGATTCTTAAAGCACGGTCAAAGGTTAAAACCTTTTGTGTCACTATTTATGGGGTAAAACTGTGGAATAGTTTTACTATAGATCTACAGCAATGCTCAGGAATTAGTAAGTTCATGAAAATACTTCGAAAACTGATTTTGGAAGAATATGATACCGATAAAGATGATCACCCATTGTATGTATAAAAAATATCAAATTATATCCAAATTATATCAGTCACGGTAGCCAAGTTTATATAGGTTCTCCTCGTGTATCGTGTGGAGTATGTGATGATGGGAATTAGGTGAATTATGTGGGATCAATAAGATGTTGAGCAGGGGTAGGAATTAATAAGTATGTTCATACTTCTTCCTACTCCTTTTCAGACCAAACATTGTTACATCATGTCAGACGATTTTGTTTTATTTCATTATATATTTTTTGTTTATCTGAACACATACGTGTGTGTGTGTATATCTACATATATATTCGTATCTGTAAATGAAAATATATGTAGTGTGTATATATTGTTTTTTGTTTTATATGTCTGAAACAAATAAAGATACAATACAATACAATACAATACAATGTTGTTTTTGAATAAAATATGAGTGTACGAGATGTGCAAATCATTACATTCTGTTTTTATTTGTTTTACACAACATCCTGACTAGTTGGGTTTCTATTTAAGTGGTTACACTTTTAAAATATGAGACTGATGATTTTGTGCACTTTTCTTACCGTCAGTCTGTAGCTGTCGACTGCAAGCCAGCTCATTCCTACTGAAGTGGAAACCTTAAAAAAATTAAGTGCGTCTCATTTGCCGGCAAATTTGTGTCTTTCAACAAGGCAATTCACAGTGTTTTAGTTAAGACGTAAGGCCATAAGAGAAGTAAAGGAACAACAGCCAACAGACCTTTTTCTCAGCAGCCACTTTGACATGAAATAGTGAACACAGATGTTACCAATCACATAAATTAAGGCTTTGCACCTAAATGGAACAGAAGCTTCAGTAATGTCCTTAGTCAGGTATTTGTTCACCTACTATTCTATCAGAAAAAAAGTCTGATTAAAGCTTAACGACTTTTCCTCTAAATATTAAAGATTTAAAGGTAATGGATTAAACTTAAATATAAAATATAGACTACTGGAAACAAAATTGTGTTTTACAGTGATCCCACTCTAACATTTACATTTCCTTCGGGTTAGTTTGTGAGGTTGATGGAAACATCGTCCCTGAATCACCACCGAACTGCAGTCGAGGGATTTGTGTGCCTAGCTGATCCCAGCAGCTGTGGTCCTAGTGGTCAGTTTGACCCTATTGGAGTCTTTTATTGGGCAAATGGGCCAGACTAAGTGTCATTTAAATGTATAATGGCAACACAGGGTTTCAAAAACAATGGGGCCTCTACCTTAATTCCTTTAACTTTAACTTATTAGTAGTTTTTTAACTTTACTTTTGAATTTTTTTCAACAAAAATACAGCCAATAAATCACATGATCATCAGGGCCAATAGAGAAAAACATAAGAGAGGAAAATCATAGACCAAAGTTCAGCAGTTCTTTTACCGTCCGTAATTATCCTTTATATGCAAAAGGAATTTGAGTCACATCTGTGAGGGCAATAGTGGAGGAAAGTAACGATCATTGAGATCCAGGTATTTGCTGTATTGGTTCTTTTTAAAAACTCGACGGGGAAAAGAAAAACAACTGACAGAAATGATTTTGTGAATTCAGAAAACTAAACTAAAAATAAACAAATTGATATTTAATATGTAAATTGTATCACTGAAACAAAAAATCCATTCTGGAAAGTAACTGAAACTAAACGTCAATGGCTGGAAATAAATGAAAAAAAATAAATAAATAAAAACCAACTATATATATGTGAAAAAAAAACCATAATAACTTTGGCTCAGCCACTGATCACCTTTTATGGGACAAATGTTGAGTGTGTGTTGTGGCATTTTGGGCCATATTTGACTGACACATCACTTCCCAGTGCTGTAACTGTAACAGATCACAGGTCACAGGTATCCTGGATTCTACCCAAATGAGTCAGCTATCCGGGAAGGAAACAGTATGCATGCATCAGACTGTGTTCATAAATCAAATCTTAGCTTTGCTGATGAATTATTTGCCGGTAGCAGGTTTGTGTGAGTGAAGTATATATTTCAAACACAAATAAAATCAGAAAAAAAAGCACAAAAATGTACAAAAAAGTGATTACGTGAATGGGTGAATGAGGCAAGTTGTGTATATACGAACCAGTCCATTTACCATTAAAATAAAAAAATCAAAACATGCAGAAATAAATATCTGGGTCTATGGGTGTGCCTTGCATTTGTATCTCTGTAGCTGCTGCACAGGTTCACCACTGGGTGGAGGCAAACCTTTGTTCAAACTTCCTGATTTGACCCAGCAACGAGGACTAATGACAAAAATAGAGAAACAGATACAGAGGGAGAGAAGGAAAGAAAGTCCAGGGGGAAATTACATCAAGAATGGGAATACGATGACAGAGAGAGAATGAGCAAGCCTTCCAGGTCTGAGTCTCCAAGTGTTGATGCAAATGCTATTTTATGTTTCACAAGACTGCACAGACACACCTGGGATGGACCAGTAACACAGCATGACATCCATCAGGGTTACTGAGAAACCAATTCTCTGCCTTCTGCGCTGCTCTTCTCTTTCCACGGTCCCTTACACTGCAATTACAGCGGGCCAGCTGTGTGGTCCCTTTGGGGCCTCCAGTAACCCAGGGACCTCCTCCCTGCTCCGGCTGAATTCAAACTATCCCTGCAAGCTGAGGGTTTCAAATAGAAACCACAATTCCAGTGCTGCCGAAGCACAGAAAAGGTTAATTTTTTTGTAATTGTACTAAACGGATCCCAGACCTATTAGCCTACATCCAGTGTTTCTGATTTAGAAATATGCCAGGTACAGCACACACCGGGGAGAGCTGAGGGTCAGGAAGTAGCTCAAGCAAGAAAAGGAGGGATTATGTGTTGCAGCAGGTTATAGGTCCCTCTCTGCTGCTTACTTGAAGGAATCCAGGATGCTTGTTTCCGAAATCTCATCAATAACGGCGCTGGGCTCTGTGTGATGAAGTGCCATTTATTCCAGCTATGTGCAGCGGCAGTCTGCGCAGAATGGAAATGTTTATAGCTGACGCCGGAATCAAAGCAGACACGAGTTCCTGTGCGCTTGGTGACACTTTAGTGACTTGCAGGAAGAGCGTGTTTACATTTGCGATGGATTTGATTTCTGCTTTTCAAATAAAGCAAATTAAAGGGCCGTGCTTTAGGTGGGAACCCGGAGATGAAAGCGCGCGCTGATTCATTGTCTTCATACCTGATCTCATATGATCTCAGAGACACTCATCATGTTTGAACAATCTGGGTGGGGAGCTGATGTTTGATATTTGTTTATGGGGGAAATGATTCATTGGATTCACTGGTGAGAAACAGGATATCCAATCAACTCCAGATATTTCTGGCCTTAATGAACCCAAATTTTTCCTCATAATCTCACTAAATAAAGTTATCACTCGCCTTTGAAATTTTTTACTGCTTGTTGACTCATTTATCCTGTTTCCCTGGGGCTTTATGAACTCCGCTGATTCGAGTTTCAAACTTCCAAAGTCACTTACATTTTTCTTTTCTTTTATGTAGGATTCATCGAACTACTTACGGCCCTGAAATACACTTTTCTTCACATGGACCCTTCAACTTTAATCTTTGTCCCCGGTTTTAATGACTATCAAATAGAAAGCATATGATGCTCACTTTAAATCCTAATAACCTGCATTCACATTCAGAGTATGAAGCTGGCGAAAAAGGGAGAAATGCACATCTGTGGCGCAGCACTAATTATAAGAAAATACTGAGGGAGAAAGAGAGATTGGGTTTTGGAACCGAGCAGTCCTCAGATCCTCTTCCAAGTGCCTGTGCCCATGTTGGTGTTGCTTGTTTCATCTACGTCTCTCAACTCCTTTTCTTTTTAGTGCTCTCGTTGTGCTATACGTTGATCCTGCGGGTCCAGCTTTTGTAGATCAAACCCTTAGACTGATGTGACGATAAAACTGCCAAAGAAGATAAAAAGAGCAAACAAAAGACACTGCAGAAGTACTTTCGAGACAGTTTTTTTTAAAAACAATAACAGAAACATGTTTAGAGAAGATGGATGTAGCTTCCAGGTCGGAAAATTTAAGCCAGCGCCAGAGTGACTGTATATAAAAGAAGGAGATAGATAAGAGGCTATCAGTTGGTTAGTGAAGTACTGTTACCCATCCATCCATCCATCCATCCATCCATCGTCTTCTGCTTATACAGTTCAGAGTAGCGTGGCTACCTCAGCCTGCACAGGGATTGAGGCAGGGTCTACCCTAGGCAGGGCACCAGTCTGTCACACGGCTAATGAAAGTCCTGTTACGCTAGGTGTTTTTGCTGTCGCCATCCTGTGATGAATGAAGGGTGGAACAAACTTTGGCTAATCCTCTTTGCTGACTCTAACTACCATAACTAACCTGAAACTAGTAAGTGAGCCCACTCATTCTTTAAGAAAGTGTTTACTAAGGTACCAGAGAAAGGAAGCAGAACTATGCAATAATAAGTGTTCTTGCATCTAGAGGAGTCACCTTCCACTGGCAATTAAACAGAATGTAGGTTTAAGGAAATTCCACATTGGCTCCAGTTTTCACACCAGAACCTCCAGTATATCAATCTGTTATGCTGTCTGTACATAAACCTGCATTTTTTTTGTTGAATACCTAGCAAGGTGCAACACTTCTGGTTACAAAGGAAGTCCAATTGCACAGAAGTCTAGGAGAAAATTACACTGCCTTTGCTAACTTGATCTGTTACCTCCAGCAAAACATTTTGTTGAGGGCCATGATATAAATTATAATCCTATAAGTAAATAAAAAAGAGATAATAGAATTGGGTATGTTTTAAGAAATTGATGTCTCTCAGTCAGTTTGGGAATTTTTGGCATAAAGTAGGAAGATCTGAAGGCAATGGATCGAGAAAATGAATAGGTTGATGGATTCTTGACAGAGTTCGTACTGTGTGATTGACATGACAAGACCTGACATGGCACAAGTTCCTGTGAGCATTTGTGACTAATACTCGTGACAACATATCCTGCCAGTCACTTCAAAAAATGTAAATAAAGCTATGCTTATTGGGAGTTTCTGGCAATTACCAGAGCTAACACAGCAACAGACAACACCTTAAGCGATATCTACACAGGAAGCGATTCTCAGCAATGAGGAGAACTTAGAAAGCCAAAGGCATTTGACAACTTCAAGTAACCGCAGATCAAACATCCGCTGGCGGCATGAAGGAGGTAAGTGCCAAGTTAAACTTTTCTCAGCCTCGAGGCAAGTGACTTAAGCGATAATTGCGATAAGACAGCAATACACAAGTCTTTTCACTCGGCAGCTATCTTGAAGCATGTGAACTGCTTAAAAAAAAAATTGCACTAAAAGAACATTTAAGTTATACTTATAAGCACCATCTTTGCTGTCATGAGGTCAGAGATGCAAACCACTGTGTGTATGAACACAATACTCATTTGCGGTGAACGGTAAGGAGATATATTTCTTAACAATGATGGAAAACACTTAATAAGAACCACTTGCTTTGGGAGAACCGTTATCCTTGTCCATAAACACAAACATCTTTATGAAGAGCTGTTGGTTGTAGATTGACATTTAATAGTCGTGGAAAGTAGCTGGGTGACATTGTTGAAACACAGGCCTCCTTCTCAGCTTGAAAACAGATTTCGCAGCCACACTAACTGCAAAGGAGAGCTGCACATCATCAACCGGTTGTGTAACCAGGAGTGAAACATTTCACTGCACAATGGAAAAATGAGGTATTCCCCTGAACCTTAAATCTGTTTGTTATAAGCACATAAATACAATACACCGGCTTAGGCACTGCGTCTGTATCCTTGTGACTGCGCCTGTCCGGTTACAGGAATTGTATCTGAGTGATACATTTTCCTTAATTGGCTCCAGATGGACTGCACCACTCAATTAGTATCACCTGCTCGATGTTAACAGGCTCATATTCTTCATGCAGTCTCTTTAAACCCCATATTGTAGAGGTACACACTGACTTTTTCCTCTTCCAGGCATGGTTTTGGATTTTAGTACCCTCATTCAAGTCCTTTGTGTTTGTTTGTGTGCACGCAGCTTTTTAGGTTTCAGAGGAAGTCAAGTGATATCCTGTTCATGAGAAAGCACGAAAACATCTTTAAGACCTGAAAAAATATTTGCGCGCCAATGCACCTTACATCACATTGAGTATTTGCTGGCTGTGACAGGACTCTCGTGTGGAAAGCATCTGCCCTGTTTATGCAGAAATTTGCCTCAGAAGCGCGGCCAATAAATACTCTTTCAGCTGTACCATGACTGTGATCATATCTCCAGTGCATGCAGCTGTTTCAGTCACAAATAACCCGTGTGCGGTCATACTTTGTGAAGAGGTGCAGGAAAGCAACATTTCTGCTTAAAAAACAAAGGCTGGACTTTGTCAGGAAGCTGCACAGTGGGTGGGCTTGGAGCTGACAGCAAGCTGCAGCACCTTTACATGATGAGCTGAAGCCCAGCCTCATTTAAAATCTCTGCTTATAATTAGCTTTATTGGATTAAAAACAAGAGCTGCAGATTAAATTCACATGCTTGTTATCTAGTTTTATTAATCTTGTAAAAAAACCCAAACAAACTAAAGTTATGAATGGTTCTCTGAGCCCTATATCCGTCTCTGTGCTGGCGGAGGCTTGGCTGCTGAGCCTGCTTGTACTTTCATGCTTAATTAGCACACCTCGCAAAGGACTCTGGGAGATTTTGACAGTGGGGAAGAATGTGCAGCCCCAGAACCAGATTTTTCATTCAACATCTACGTATATCACAGCAGGCTTATACCGATATTTATATGAACTCAGTGAGATCTTTTTTTCCTTCTTGTCAGTCATTACTTGGCACTTAATACTGAAGCTTGCACATCATATATTATCACAAGGGAGCATTACAGCATGTGAATAATGACTTGAGCGCCACATAAATTGAAGTTTAAAGGTTCAGTCTGTCTGGATTTCTAGCACACGCAATTTATAGAGCTATTTTTGGCATATCCAATTATTAGCTTTGGTACTTAAAGTGACATAAATACACCAGGATTTCCAATTTTATGCATGAAGTATGAAACAATGACGTGATTACTCTATCACAGCTTAAATACTGAAAGCAAAGAAAACCAATGAACTTTATGATAGGTGTAGCCCATGTAATATTACCAGTTAGCCTGTGTACTAACGTTTTGATCGCATAACATTTCTGGAGCTACAAAATTTCCATATTTGTATTAAGATAACTGAATGCTAAGCTACCAGCATTTTTAGGAAGTTGCATCCATAGACTTTAACGGTGGATTGCACAGATGCAGGTATCTCCTAATTAGTGCTAACATATACATGGCAGAATTTTACATGGCTGAAACATGCTCCAAAATGCACAGACACCGGCCACAACTCTTAGTAAGTTTAAATAACTCTCCTAGTCTCCATCACAAGCCACAACTACAGGGATAAAAAATGAAGGCAATGCGAAAATACCAAAAACTGCTGTTTTGCCCACTTGAGGTTGGCTCCAACAGTGAGTAGATTCCCATTGGATGCCATGATGAAATATACTGGGGTGACCATATTTTGATTTCCAAAAAAGAGGACACTTGGCCCAGTCATAAAGAACTTTAATACTGTTTGCTTAAAGAGAATTTAGACATATTTAAACGATGCCTTCTATGTGCGGTTAATGAATGGTGAAATAAAAAAATGTTATATAGGCTTTTATGAGTCAACAAGTGCAAAAAAATAACTTAAAAACCTCTGGAATTAAATAATGGTACAGAAATAAGGGCTCATCTGTATAAAAAAAAATTACCAGTACCAGGACGGTTCGAGGGAAATTTCTTTTGCAGTTTGTGTGAAAAGCTGCACTTGTGCTTTGGCATCTTTTTTTTTTTTTTTTTTTCCCGATATTTTTATTAAAGTTTTTGCATCGACTTTTACAAAAGACAAATTGAACAATATGCCGTTTTCTTTTTAAAGAACATAAAGCAATATAAGACATACACTCCCACCTCATAATTATAGCAGTACCAGTGGGTGTACAAACAGAAAAAGGAAAAAATCCAATCTAATAATACTAGTAACAAACCCTAGGGTACAAGACAACAGTTCCTGAGTGTACAAGGGAGATGTGGAGAGTATCCAAAACCCCCACCTCCACACAGACACATAAAAACCAAAACACACAAACAAACAAAAAAAAACAAAAACAAAAAAAACAAACAAACAAAAAAAAAACCCCACACATGATAAATGGTCAACTTAGTTATAGGGATAAATCAATTCTGTTAGAGAAAAGAAATATGTATAAAGTAGTTAAATAAATACCATCATAGAACGCAGGCACAATAGAATCCATATACTTAAACTTAGGCCTCTTACTTGAACATAAGATAAGAAAAAATAAAATATGATAGAGTCTGAGCTGGCTAATTGGGAGCATTGCGAGACCGCAAAGTCTGAACATGATCAAAAAAGGGTTGCCAGGTCTTAAAAAATTTGGCCGTAGACCCGCGCAGGGTGAATTTAATCTTTTCGAGTTTGCTAAAATGCAGAACGTCTCTGATCCAGATTTCCCAGGATGGGGCAGAAGGGGACTTCCAACATAGCAATATTCTGCGTCTTGCCAATAAGGTGAGAAATGCGACCAGATCCGCTTGAGGCGTCGGCAAGGCAACTGAATCAGGAAGAACCCCAAACAAAGCAGTTAAGGGCACAGGTTGGAGGGTTAGCTGGATGATCTTAGATAAAATCAAGAAAATATTAATCCAGTATTGTTTGAGGGATGAACATGACCAAAACATATGCATTAAAGAGGCAGGTGTTTGATGACAACGGTCGCAGTCAGGGCTAAGATTGGGGTATATTTGAGCTAGTCTGGCCTTAGTCCAATGTACACGGTGCAGAATCTTACATTGAATCAGCCCATGTTTGGCACAGAATGAGGAGCCATGGACCCGGTAAAGAATTTTATCCCAAGAGTCATCCTGAATCACACACCCCAGATCCTGCTCCCATGCCAATTTAATAGCCGAGATTGAAGAGTTGCCAAAGGAACATATTCTCCCATACAAACAGGAGATCAGGCCCTGTAATGAGGGCGGAGGCAATAGAAGGTTATCAAAGTCATGATAAGAAGGTCTAGATGGGAACTGAGAGGATTTCTCCTTAACAAAACTCCGGATTTGTAAATAGCGAAAAAAGTGACTTTTTGGAAGGCCAAATTTCAATGAGAGCTGTTCAAAGGAGGCAAATGTATTCTGAATGTACAGATCAGAAAAAGACCTGATACCCAAAGAGGCCCACAAATAAAAAGCACCATCAGCTAACGAAGGCTGAAAAGAGGGATTTTTCAAGATGGGTGATTGAAGGGGAAAAAAGGTCAACTTAAAATAACGACGAAATTGATACCATATTTTCAAGGTAACTTTGACAATAGAGTTATTATAAGAGCCTGTACTCGAAGGCTGCTTTTGGGCATAAATCAGGGCTGGTAAAGAGGCTGAGACACAGGAAGAAGTCTCCAAACTGAGCCAGGCCGGGGCATTATTCGTGTCTTCCCCCTGTAGCCAATACCTGAGAATACGAATATTACATGCCCAATAATAGAACATAAAGTTTGGTAAAGCCATCCCCCCCATCTTTTTCGGTCTTTGAAGTGCTTTGGCATCTTTTAAACGTCATCAGGCACATTGCTGCGCGCTGTCTGTCCCGTCTGTGAGCGCAGAACAACCAGTCCATTTATAAAGTGGTGTCCATTTATAAATGGACACCACTTCCTAACCAGGTAACTTAGCACTCAACGCTCCACAGAACATGGACAAAAATGCTGGCTTTGAGGATTCAACTATTGGGTTAAACTTGTGTAAATGTATTGCCTACAGTGAGGGTTTTCCCTATGACAGGTTAAAAATGACTCCCAGCATGTAATGCTGTACATACATATACACAAACCATTTCTGGTTAGGACTTATGGTAGCTTTTATATGTTAAGACAGTGCACTGTAATCATTGCAGAGACAACAGTCCTTTATCTCTATGACAATAGCTGCTGTGTTAATTACAGTCCGTGCTTCTCTGACTACTCCACAGGTTATAGTTAGAGATTTTATAGCACTGCTCTTTTATACTATACAGTTTAGATTGAAGGGAAGGTGCAATATGGGAAGCAGACATGAATCAGCAGAATGGTTCTGACTCATAGTGCCTTTGAAAAAGACACCAGTAATACAGGCTGGTGAACATGCACATTTAATTTAACACAGCAAAGTTGATGTTGTCAATCAAGGAAGAGTAACCACCTTGTAAACAAAGGGTTGTATTTTCTGTGGATATAACAGATCCTTCAAAACAAATGTATTTATATAGTTTTTGTGTTCTTCAGCCATGTGAAACACAATCGGATGCAGGTTTCCTAAGAAACTACACGTTTAGATCCAAAAAAGCAAGAAAGGGAAGGGTTTGGCAATTTAGGGAATAGAGAAAAACAATGACAACAGTAATGGTTGTCCTACACTGACATAAAAACTTGATCTTATGTCAGTGTAACTCATGCACTCACCCTTAGTACATGTACACATAATATGAATAGCACAAAGGAAAACACAAAATCCAATTTTTCCCTTGAAACTACCTGACCTTGTACAATTTTCAAATTTGGTACTTTCTTATGTAGGTAGTGTTAGAAAGTGTCTCTTCCTTTATAAGGACAGGTATAGGTAATTAATGTCTCTCTCTGTTTTTCTTTCTTTGAAGTTTCAGTGTTTGGCAGAACTACTTTGACCAGAATTATGTTTTGGCTGATATTTTTAGCATACATTTTATTAGGTTCTGACAAAAAACAACAACAAAAAAACTGAGAGGAAATATTCCCAGCAGCCCAAACCACTCAGCCCAAAAAATGCAACATCACAAAACAAAATAGTCCAGCAATGAAAAGAATTACTGTAAATCTGTAGTTCAATTAAAAAGAATAATATTTGAAAAATGTAAAAAAAGAAAAAAAAAGAAAAAAAGAAAAATAAATAGATTTATTTAAATAAAATAAATCTACGAATAAGTAGATTTATTTATTCATATCCATTCACCACAGCCACAGTTATTTGGGCGACCCTGTCTGTGAAGTCAGTCACACATATTAGAGTAACAAAACAAAGAGAGTTTAAAACGCTAGCAAGTCAGCAAGTTAGGGTTAGCATGGTATGTTTAGTATCAAGAAATATATCCACATTAGAAGCCAAAATAATGTTGGCCAAAAGACGCCTAAATGCCAATTTGACAAGTGTCAAATCAGCTCAACATCATTCATGTAGGTAACATTAGTTCTTTTCTGGATCACAATGCAGCTGACTTTTGCTCTTCTGGTCAGTGTTAGCTAACACTAACATGGCTGTTAACTGCAAAATGTCTTATGTAGCAAAACATGTTCTTGACTAGATAAGGTTTGCTAAATTATAAGATATCTTGCATGCACACACTATCCTCTATTCCCCATCTACGATCAAAATCACATTAAATCTTGCTAAATGACTTCACCAGGTAGTGTAAAACTGTGTATTACTATATTATTTGTTTATGTGTTCATTTCAGCCATCAGTATGTGATGTAATGGCACAAAAGAAAGCTGTATAACTAGCTTTGTTTTTCTACGTTAACAGGTGGGTTATTGAGCTGTGTTTTTACTAGCCAATATGCATCTGACATTAGAAGCTTTGTTAATTTCAAGTCAATGTCAATCTCTCTCACTCTCAGCTGGTCCACAACATTCATGAAATACATACATACAGCAGTGCATCGTAATAGTGCAGGACAGTCTTGTGTATGTCTCATCACTGTTGTTTCCAATGCCAGCCTGCAGGTGGTGTGCAGTGAGGAGTTGCACAGTAATTACTGTCATCCATTTGAAGGCTGTGGCTGCCTTTAATAACAATGGTTTCCTGAAGTTATGCAGAGCTCCTTAAATTCTGGAGTAATAAAGTTGCCTCCTGGTCAAAATCTGGCCCAAAAATAACCTCAGCTGGTTGACAGCTAAAGCTCATGACACTGACAACAACTGTGTTCATGTGTGACACAAAAAGAGACTCACACAGGGAGATACTGGTCTACCATGTGTAGTGAATAATTTGTTGGGTAATTTCTCTTGCTGCTAAGAATAGTACCTGTGGTTGGCCGGCAGGCAGCGTGCCGGTGGCAAGCGGTGCGCTGAGAGGCTCACAGTGGTTAGCAACCAGTTTTGTGTGGTCTCCGAGGTCCAGCCAGACTAGTTCCCACAGTTCCTACGTCTTGGCTTCAAGGCTGCACTTTCTATTTTGATGATTCTCTGAAAAGGCAAACAATGGAAATTGCTGGAGTCTGATTTATAACAGCCAGGGTTAAATGTCCCGTGTTCCTGCGTGGAAACCACATAAAAGATCAGTGAGGAAGAAGAATTCCACTTTGGACTTAAAGGCTTATCTTAGAGCTCGCCTGGAGCAGTCAGTCACCTCATGGTGACCTCCTGCTCTACTGAAGTAACCAATCATGGCTGCAAGTGGACAACAGATTCCTCTCGCTCTCTCTCATCTTATAAAAAAAAAGGCAAATTTCTTGTTTAATATCTTTCTATGATATATTTTTTTCATTGTAGGACATTGTAGCAATATGGCTTGGAAAAAACTAAAGGTAGAGCAGATAAATCAATTGTCCGGGTTGTCGGAAAGCGCTGAGAGGAGTGGCTCTGATGTACAGTGATGTACACAAAGTGATGCTGAGCAGAGCCACCCTCACTAACAAAACACTTTCAAAGGAGTCCAAGGTCAGTTTACAGCAATTTATCATTTTGAGCCGTGAATAAGTCTTTGTTGTCATGAATGATTTTTTAATTATTTACACGTGTTTAAACGATGAGAGCAATGAAAATGCAAAGTGCAAGCACAGAGTTGTTTTTGAGCACTTTACCCCAGCGACATTGTCATTTCAGTATCCTCGGCTTAATTTAAAATTAAGGGAGTTCTGATAGTAAGATTGGTTCAGTTTGGAATGACTGATATTTCTGCGCTGACTACTCATAAAATGTGGTCTGATCTTTATCTAAGTCGCATTTACTGAGTAATATAATCTGACTAAGCTAATAAAACATAAACAGCTGTACTTCTCTTCTCATCTTCATTGAACACAGTAATCGCTCACAGCCCAGGCGGGAAAAGGAAATGAACCTTTGCGTTAGAAAGTTCTCCAAAACTAATTTGTTTCAATTAGGAGATGAGAACGGAAGTCTGAAGGTGTCCCTCCCCATAAATCTCTTACAAGTCAAGTTACTGATGAAATCAGCTTTTCTCAAGAAAGCCTCATTGGGGTGAACAATGAGTGAATCACACTACTTTTAAAGAACCTTACAAGAAATGTTATAGAGAAGCACAACATTGGCAAAGACTACACAAGCATTACTATAAACTCAGGTTTTCACTGTTTCCCTACTTTAACTCTTTACAAATGGATGACAGTAGTAACTTTGTTACAACTCTTGTTGCAACAAGAGGACAATATGCACTACTCAAAGAGGTGGGAAAGCCTACCAAGGGTAAATCTACTTAAAATCTGTCAGTATGTGTCTACTATAGGAAAAACACTAGTAAAAGCGATGTTAATGGAAGGACACCACTGCTCTCTAAAAACAGATCTGGGACAAAAATTTGGTAAAAAGTTGGAATCAAGATTCTTTTAGGCAAAGATGTCAGCTGCTGTATTTCGAAGGGTTGAAACAAAGGACTGCACACTAGTTTCAAAACCTTATCCCAACTTTATGAAGCTCATGTGTAAGTTCAATAACTATGGTGTTGCCAGTTATGCTTCACATCACTTCCGCTTTCCCACACTGTCAGCTGTTTGTGACATCACTGGTCTATTCCAATCATCTTTCTCTTGGCCTTGTTCAGGCCAATCAGCATTCACTCCGCGTACTATAAACCTGCGCATCTATCGTTCTCCTTTGCAGACGTCTTCGTGCTACCCACCTCCTCCCCATAACTCATTGTGGCTCCATTCAAGCCTCCATCTTTGTCTCCACCAACAGCGACTCTGAGGGGTCCTGCTCTAATCCCTGTGACCGCTGGGGTTCCGTTACACCGAGACGGGCCATCGGAGTCTAACCGCCACATACCTTTATCTAATGTCTGTACGTCAATAAATCATGTTAATTTCTTTTTAATGATCTCTCCTTATTGAACTACTGTTACCAGTACAAAACTGGTGACAGTAGCTGACGTTGTAAAGTAATGTTTAATATAGTGTAATATATCATGTGAAAAAAATTCTCAAGTTCTCAAGGACATATTGAAAAATGATCTGGTCCTTATCAAATGTTAAAATTAGATAAATATAACCTAAGATGAAAAACAGCATATAATGTATAACACTTTGTAATCATTTATTTAACAAAAGCTAAGCAAAAATACAGCAGATACAGTTATGTGAAAAACAAAATCCACCCCTACTGCTTCCAGGGTGAGTATCAAGCAAACACTACTAATCAAATGCACTTGACTAACTTATCAGCAAGGGTGAAAAAATATCAGTAATGATCTTAGAGAAGCAGTTGTTGCTGATCATTAATCTGGGAAGGACTATAAGGCTATTCCCAAACTAAAGTCCATATTTCAGCACTGAGAAAGATAATTCACAAGTAGAAAATATTCAACACATCCGTCACCCTAAGGTCAGACATGCAAAGCACAGAGAAACTGCAAAAAGCTCAAGAGCTACATGTCAAACTCTACAGGCCTAAATTTGCAATTTGAAAGTTAGAGTTCATAATAAGAAAATTGGAAAAAGACTGTTGTAAAGGGTTGCCAGGAGAAAGCCTCTTTAAAAACAAGATTGTAGGTTTAAAAAGTTACATGTGAACAAACCACAAGACTTCTGGAACAACATCCTGTAGACATATGAGACCAAAGCATAATGTTCAACACCATGTTTGAAAAAAAACGAATGAATAAATCTTCTTTTTTTTGGAACCGGTACTGGTTTTATTTTGTTGTATTTGTCCGCGACACCTTAAAGGCCGTGAAAATATTGTCGGACATAAACTGGTCCGTGGCGCAGAACAGGTTGCGGACCGCTGCCTTAACCACATCAACAAATCCAGGAAAGAATGGCTGAAAATGAAAAAAATAAAGTGTTGCGGTGGTCCAATCAGAGTTGAGACCTCAGCTCAGCCGAAATGCTGGGACCTTAAGAGAGCTGTGGGAGAATGAATGCCTGAAAGCCTCAGTGAACTGAAGCAATGTCGTTAAGAACTGTGGGTAAAAAAAAATTTCCAGTAAGAAAAAACTCTTTCCAATACACCTGCCATCTTCAGTTATAGCTCCATTGACAGACTTCTTTCCTCTGTCCTTCACAGGCAGGAGGACAGAGGAGATAGAGAAGGACATGTTACGGAAAATGAAGCGGACACCAACATAGTTCGGAGTTGGTTTGAGCACTTTGCAGTCAAAAAGAGAACAATAGCTTCAAAAATCTGGAAAATATTAGGGCAGCAGAAGCTGAAGCTTAAGGTTGGCTGATTCAACGCGAAGATCCACAGCACAAGAGAACATAGATAACTGAACAAGAGAGGGCCAAGTTAGAAAGTCCTGGCATTAAAACAATTGGGATGCTCTGGCTGGAGCTGGAGGGAGCATTTCAATCAAGACATCCCAGAAACATTGATGAGCTGAAACAGTTTTGTAGCGATGACTAACCCAAAATTCCTCAATCTTTTTGCGCAAGTCTCACAAGCAGCTAAAGGAAACTTCACTCCTTGTGACTTCACATATGTTTTCCTGTCTACACTTTGAGGAATCACTGACTGTGTTCAATAAAGACATGAAAAGTACAGCTAATACAAAAGCACAACCTTGTATGTTATTAATTTAGTCAGATTGTATCTGTATTTGTGATTTAGATGAGAATCAGGCCAAATTTTATGAGTAATCAGTGCAGAAATCCAACTAACTCCGAAGGGTTAAGAGGCTTTGTCTCGTAGCTCTACATTATTCATAAAATCTGCATCATTATTAGTTGCGAAAGCTGCTCTCATAAACCGCAACTGATTTTAAAGTGGAAACGAATCACGCGGTGACATTAAACGTAGATCGGTAATGGTTCACGTAGTCTATTTAAAAACAGAGCTAAATGTATCCAGATGTGCAGCTTCTTGAAATGTAAATATGATCGATATCTGAAATGCAAAAACACTTGGACACACTGATAAATATCTGCATATGTATGATCGCAGATGTTCCAGAGAGGTCTGCTCTGTAACTTTATCTGCGCTCAGATTTGTTATGTCACAAATGATACATTCGTGCACTCTTGATTTTGTAAGCAGGAATCGGTCCAATTTGTTCTTAGATATACAGAGTATGACAGCGTTTCAAGTGGGATAACGTTCAGGAATGTTTTAAACCACGGAGAAACATCAGTGTATTTATCACTGATCCACATCTAAAGAGAACAAACCAGCGCATTTGTTTAATAGCAGACAGCATAAATATGTGTTTGTTAGCACGTTACATTGTCAGCAGATTGTGATACATTTCTTATCTTGTTTTGAGATTCTTGTGTTTTATGAAAGCAATTATATTGTATTTGATGTGGTAAGCTTAAACTGTGAGTCTTGAGAAACTTGAGAAATGTTTGAATAAATTCCACCAACCAGTAGTACATTGTTTATCTCAGTGTAGTACTTTCACAAAGCCAGCCATCAGAAGATAGATACACTGTCCATCAAGATAGGCTGTTGTGTTTCGACGATGCTCAGTCGGTCCTAAGGGGCTCAAAGTGTGCCAAGAACATATCCACTACATCACCTCCAGACTGAAAAGTTGATACAAGGCAGGATGGAGCCATGCTTTCATGTTGTTTACGCCGGATTCTGACCCTATAATGGAGACTCACCACCAATCTTCCATTGTCCTATTTTCTTCTTCTTCTATTTTGGTGAGCCTTTGTGCGGAGCGGCTCTTACAGTCACTCCTGTCAGAAGCAGCAGACCACAGACAAGCTGAAATGGAACCAGCTTCTTGTTTGGATTCAGGAGACAGGCACTCTCTTTACTTTGAAGTTTAGGCTTAAAACGTTTCTTTTTGACAAAACTTATAGTTTGGACTAAATCAGGTGACCCTGAACCATCCCTTAGTTATGCTGCAATAGGCTTGCGCTGCTGCGAGGTTTCCCATGATGCATTGAGCATTTCTTCTTCACTTACGTCTCACTCTCTTTGTGTTTATACACTGTAAGAAAAAGTCCTAATATAAAAGTATTTTACTGTGTATTTTACAGTTTTGTTCTGTTCTTCTAGAATATCATTAAATTTACATCAATAGAATGTGATTTCACATTTCAAATGTAAATTAATGTAAAATCACTGTAATGTAATAAAACATAATTTCCTTGTTTTTTAAATGTATTTGTCTGTACATATGCATATTTAGATTGTTAAAATACATTCACAAATGTATCATGATTGCACAAATATTTGTCCGTTATGTGAAGGATTGAACTGTTAAATTCAAATGTAGTGCTATGGAAAAATATATAACATGATTCCTATAAACTTTGTTTGCATCAAATAATTATTACTATTATTGCTATTTAGGGCGATCGTGGCTCAAGAGTTGGCAGTTCGCCTTGTAATCAGAAGGTTGACGGTTTGAGCCCCAGCTCGGACAGTCTCGGTCGTTGTGTCCTTGGTCAAGACACTTCACCTACAGCCTACTGGTGATGGCCAGAGGGGCCGATGGTGCGATATGGCAGCCTCGCCTCTGTCAGTCTGTCCCAGGGCATGCAATCCATTATTATTTAAACCAACTGTTAACTGTATATTTCTGTACATTTAAGTATTATTATTCATATTGCCAAATTCATTGACCTTGTTTATAGGTAATTTCATTGTTTGATCACATTAAAATGTTCCTAATTTAATGTTTAAAAGCACTTGGAAAAGGCAAAATCCCATGTAAAATTAGGGCAACAAACTGTATTGTCATTACTGAAAATAACCGTATTTTTATGGGAAAGTTATTTTCTGTTATTTCATGGTATTATTTTGGCGCCCCAGCTGCCGGAATATTACTGTTTTTCTGGGATTTTTTTTTTAACAGTGTATTTCACTACTGCATTTAATCATTAGTCATTGTTAAACTCTAGTCTTTTGTCATTTCTCTCCTTGCTCTCTTCTCTTTGTGCACTTTGTGGTTTATTTCTAATACTGTAAGATCTCTAGCCTATATAAAACACTTTGAGGCATCAATCGGTGATTTATAAGTAAAAGTGAATTAAACTGAAAATTTAAAGTCAAATAAGTCACCTCACTTCCCCATTCTCATGCGCAATTTGAGCTCCAGCAATTCATCTTGATGATGTGAAGTTGCTGCTATTTGATTGACTAATGAGCTGTTTGCTAAGACAAAAATTTAAAGAGATAACAAAGTGGCTAGTGAGTTTATATAAAAGATGTGTTTCAGTCGGCATCAAAACAACGCTGAATATCAATCCTTACTTAGTCTCAAGGTATGAAAACCTCTTTTCTTTTCCAAATGAGTGGCTGCAGATCATTCGGATAATATGATGCAGTCGTAGTCACAAAGTGAGCATGGTGAATTTGACTTTTTAATAAATTGCTGGGACAAAGTTGATAGTTTACCAGCATTTTCATCAGGAAAAAAGAAACACTGTTTTTCTTGATTTCTGGGACTGTGTGCACGTAATTTCATTCCACCTCATGTAAACATGTGTAAAGCTCTTTGAATCCTTGAAACCTCTACACGCCCACAAAGACCCGAGTGTAATATCTTTGAGGTTGTAGATGAGGGAAGCCAAGCAGCCAAATTTTGACCTACTTTGCATAATTGTTGTGGACACATGATGAATAATTCCCTCAGTCAAACCCTCAGTGAGGGTGGCAAACAGGTGACACAGCCCTTCTTTGCTATCACTGGCCCGTAATTGTGTTGCGGAAATGACAAATTTCCTTCTAAACTTGGTGAGAAAGCAGTTAAGAAGCATGCACAGTGAATCACATTACCAAACACTGGGCACAAGGAGCTGCAACAGTTTGTTTATGAACTAAAAACACAGTTTTTCTTCATTTCCATAAAAATTACGCTCCACCACGCTCTGCATTGCTGGAGGCGTTCTTGCAATCTGGTGAGCATCTGATTGTTATTTGGGCCTCATTGTACTGTTATCATGATAAAAACACTGTGCTGGGGCCCAAGGGCTCTATAAAGAAACCCAGAGAGGTCTAAATTGAGACTGTGACTGGCATCCGTCGCAATGTCGGCGAGAAGTCTGTAATCAGAGTTGGCTTAGTGTAGACAGTGGGACCATCAATCCCCCACTAGGAAAAAAAAATCTGGCACAGCCTCAGAGCTGGAGGGTTACACACAATAGGAAGACAAGGCTGTCTGCTCGGTCTACTTTAGAACCCCTTGGATTATAAAATGAGAATCATGCTTGATGTCAAAATTCATAAATGTTACAAAAGAAGCAGCGTCGGTGCTGGGGCAAAACATGATACTCCAATACAGAGTTCTTACCTGTAATTATATTATATTACCAATGGATACCATTGCAAAAGATCACCCTCTGGTTCAAATTTTTTTATTTTTGGCACAGGTCTGCCAAACTCCCCTGTTAGCATCTTTCACAATACTCTTGTTCATCAGATTTCACGTTGTTCTTGCTGCCAATCTGCAGTTTTTGGGAAAAAGCAAACACTTTGAATTTGATGCAAACTTCAGTGCAATAAAGTTTTATACTCTATCCGTTGTAGCCAGTAGAAGACTCCTATATTACACATTGCACCTTGGCGGCATGGCGGCGCAGTGCTTAGCCTCGTCCAAGCAAGTGTTCACGTTCTCCCTGCACCTGCGTAGATTCTCTTCAGGTGCTCCAACTTCCTCCCACAGTCCAAAGACATGCACATTAGGCTGGAATGTGAATGGTTGTTTGCCCCTCTGTACAACAGACTAGAGCATTTACCTGACCTGTCGCCCTATGACAGCTGGGATACGCTCAAGTTCCACCTTGAACCGGAATTAAATAAGCTGGAGAAAAAATGGATGCATGGATAAAAACACTGTTTAGCCCAAGTGTGGCAAACTCATTTTTATTAATTCGACCAATTCTTACAAGTTTGCACTTAAGAAGTAAAACCATGTTTTAAATAAATTACATTTTAAAAATGAACAACAATTTTTTCCCGCTTTTAAAGTGTGAATTTTAGTTTCTGACCAAACAGCTGCTAAATATAGTGCTGCATTTTAACAGCAAAGATGAAAATGTAAGTGAAAATTGGAAATGGCCAGAAATACCACTGCAGTGTTGCTCTTTATGTGTTAAATGTGTCACTATCACTTTTTATCAATATTTATGGTTATGCCATAAATATTTCCTCTACTTACACATTTTGGCAAAATTAAGATAAGATAAGATAAGATAAGATAACCTTTATTAGTCCCACACGTGGGAAATTTGTTTTGTCACAGCAGGAGTGGACAGTGCAAAAGTTATGAGGCAAAAATTAGAATACAATAAGAATAAATACAGTACACAACTGTACAGAATAGAATAAAATAATATACTATATACAGTAGAATAAAATAGAATAAAAATATACAATAAGATAAAAATAGAATACGAATGCTATATACAACTGAGTAAAAATACAACGATGCCAGAAAGGATTATTGCACTTAGTGTTATTGCACATGTGTGGATGTGTGTGTTTGTTCAGTTAAAGTCTTTGTTGTGGAGTCTGACAGCAGTGGGGAGGAAAGACCTGCGAAATCTCTCCGTCCCACACCGTGGGTGCCGCAGTCTCCCACTGAAGGAGCTGCTCAGTGCTGTCACAGTCTGCTGCATGGGGTGGGAGACGTTGTCCAACAGGGATGACAGCTTAGCCGCCGTTCTCCTGTCACTCACCACCTCCACTGGGTCCAGAGGGCATCCTAGAACAGAGCTGGCCCTTCGGATCAGCCTGTTCAGTCTCTTCCTGTCCCCAGCAGAGATGCTGCCGCCCCAGCAGACCACGCCATAAAAGATAGCAGAAGCCACCACAGAGTCATAGAAGGTCTTCAGGAGTGGGCCCTCCACTCCAAACGACCTGAGTCTCCGCAGCAGGTACAGCCTGCTCTGCCCTTTCCTGTAGAGGGCGTCTGAGTTATGAGTCCAGTCCAGTCTGTTGTTCAGATGAACACCAAGGTACCTGTAGCTGTCCACAGCCTCAATGTCCATACCCTGGATGTTCAGTGGTTGCAGTGGAGAATGCTTGTGCCTGCGGAAGTCTACCACCAGCTCCTTGGTTTTACTGGCGTTGATCTGGAGGTAGTTCAGCTGGCACCAGTCCACAAAGTCTTGGGTCAGACCTCTGTACTCCTTGTCGTCCCCATCAGTGATGAGGCCGACTATTGCAGAGTCATCAGAGAACTTCTGCAGGAAGCACTGGGTGGAATTGTGGGAGAAGTCTGCAGTGTAGATGGTGAAGAGGAACGGAGCAGAAAATTACAGAAAATGTAGGCATCTCAACAGCTTTTGATTTTTGTACATTTTAATTTATTTCAACAATCATAAAAATGATCCCAGCACTTTTTATTCTGAATTTATCTTTGGGTCACTTGATATTTTGGGGGCATTTAGATGCCAAAATATAAAATATATATTATTTAAATGCACTGAAAATACATTCAGTCTAAAAGGGTTTTATAGAATAAACTCCTACATGTTATGAATATCATAAATTATAACAGAAACCATGCAAACACATGAGATAGCCAGTGCATAACTGTGTTTTTACTGGCAAATATGCATCTATATGAAATGCACTATATGCACTCAAAAAAGTTGAGGTTAGTTGGTGCAAATAGGTGGTAAATTTATCATATTGTCTGATAAAAAAAGATAAAAATGTAAGATTATGGCTGTTGAACAAGTTTCTTTTCCTTCTTAAACTATGTATTGACATCAGCTTTTGTGCAGTTTCCCATCATCACATCAAACAGTCATGTGAATAATACTTTACAGAACATTTGAACAGCCGACTTTTAGAACAACACTGTCTGGACATGATGAATTGCTTCAGGAGTCTTTGTGTTGATAGCCCTTTGTTAGCTAGGACCACACAAACCACACATCCACAACGATCATAATCTAAACACGACATACCTAAAACAGGCATAACAACACTTCTACATTAATGAGTTGAATGACTTGAGTCGTTCTGTTAAGCTCAGATGAGCAGGCGGTCAACAATTACAGTATTTATCCGCACACACGCACAAAAAATGCTAAATTACTGCAAAAACTGTTTTGTGTTTTCACAGCAATGTGTCCTGATGTTTGAAGCTGTACTGCGGTTGCACAGAAGGTATCAAAATTTCTCTTTATGTACTTTTTTGAAAGTAAAAAGTGTTTTTCAGCTCTGACGTGATTATTGCTTAAGGAGCAGCTTCACTATTGTGAACAACAGAGTTACAGATCCAGGTGCTTTTTAAGTCTTTTTAACTACAATTAATATCCAGGGCTCGCAAACCCCATTTGAAGACTGTTTTCTCTTGTTGTTTGAAAGTTCCATGTTCTTATCTTCATTTCTGCTCAGTGTTTTTGCTGTGTTGTGTTTTTTTTACTTCACTTTTAATGCAGATTTGGTTTTAGCCCCAAGAAAAAAAACTTGTTCTCTCTAAACCAACATTTGACATTTTTTTTAATTCCATCAAATCAAGTAGCAGCTGTAAAACAACACTAGTACATACCTACAGTCGATGCAGGGACGTTAACACAAGAAAGGACTGTTATGCTCCTAAAGGCTGGACTGAAAATGCAAATTTGAAAGATAATTGGATTTGACACTCAAGAAGAGTGGCCCCTATACGAGGCTTTTAGAAATGATGAAAAGCTCTGTTGTTACTTGCTCTTCAGAAGAAAATGTTTTTGACTGGATGATGTTATTCAAAACTCCTTAACAATAAATGTCATTTAATCTTATCCCCATTATGTTCACCACTTTAAATTGTGATGGATGGGCCAGTTGGCCAAAGCTTCAAACCCTCATTTGAGGCTTGTGTAAAACTAGAAAGACAATGAGGGGGGTGTGTATGATTATGGAAGCACATCGGTGCCTCAATGAGCGGTTAGAGTGATGCAATACTGACCGAGAGAACCACTTTAGAGTTTAAGAGATAAAAACCAAAGATCTGCATGCCTGTACCCATCAGTAGAGCCGGACAGTGTCATGCAAAACTTGTTTAGTCTCCCTCAAGAGGGCAGTGTTTGAATGGAAGAGCCTCCATCTGTCAGCACTCATCAAATCACTGGGATATGAGGGGTGCCAAGAACTCACAGTCTATAACATTTCATTTAAAACAGATATGTGGATATGGAATATTGGATTGTCATGGCAAACATTTAAATTGTGCTCAGAACACATGTTGATGTGCTCATACGTTTTTAGATTTTCACATCTCGTTATATTAAGTGTCTCTGCTGAGAAGTGTAATGATGGGTAATTAATTTGAAGGATCAAATGATTAATTTGTGTAGCCTTGAGTCAAAGACAGGGTAAAAACGTGTCTCGGGAGGAGTGCGTGTGGCGCATGTTTGCAGCAGCAGTGGAACAAGTTGCACCCTGCGATGCAGTCCAAAATAAACCCCCTTGAAAAAAAAAAGATGCTTTTTGAGACACGTAATGCTGCGGAAGTTGTTAAAGAAGGGGGAGGAGAAGATGCACCGGTGCACTTAAATCCAGTAACAACAACAGCGGCACAGAGCGATGTGCAGATGAGCTGCCTCACTCAACACTCTCCGACATAAGTAAGCTCCTCTCCAGTATCTCTCTCTCTCTTTTTATTTCTCTGTCCTTTCAACCCTTTCCTTTGGCGTTCATCCCCCTTATTTTACCTCTTTTTACTCCCATTTCCTCCACTCTCCTTTGACCTTTCCCTCTCTTCTCCTTTTTCAGTTTCATCTCACCAGCCCAGAATTATTCGACTTATAATCCCCAACACCAGTGGATAAGGACATGGATAAGTGGTAGAGCATAACTTCAGAATTTTATTCAAGCATTTAACTGACCAATGCAGACATTGGTCTGGTTACTTATTATTTTGTATGTAAAGGTGATTAAAATGACATGTACATTAATGAATCAATTTTTATGATTGAATAGCATAATGAGTACTGTGAAGCATTTAAAGATCAAAAAAAGAAGAAAATGTTACTTTTATTGCGTGTAGATGGAAATATCACCACACTGTTGCTCTAAATGGCCAAAACACATTGACCCAAAACACATTAGCTGTAAGATTATGGCTTTTACTTCAATAAAGGGTCTAAATATTTGACAAAATGATTTTCAGGCACTTGTGCAGACACTTTTCATATAAAACACATGTACTGTGTGAAGGCATAAGGCTGCACACAAGCCTGGAAATCTTCGCTAATATCCTCTACACTCTTTTTATTTCTGATCAAATATTCTGAATAACTATTTTAAAAATAAGTAAATAAATAATGGAAGCACTCCTGCTCATATCTGTATTTTCCTTCACTGCGGTCTCTTCTTCCTTGATCTTCTCAGTTTTCTATTACTTTTCTTCTTGTCTCTCCTCTCTCTGTTACTCCTCTCCTGCTCTCTCCTCTCTCTGCGCATTCATCCAAACCTCTCCCCTCCTCCTTTCTCAATGAATCTCTCAGCCAGGTTCAATCCCTCCCACTTTGTGTAAGCGCCTAATTGTCAGCCCTGACGAAAACTTGCGCAGGGCTTAAATACCGCATTCGCCTCTTGCGTTGAGAGTGCAAGTGATCAGCCTGTTCAGAAGGACATCTCTTGTGTATGTGTGTGTATGTGTGTGTGTGTTTTTTAAATTTTAACTAATATTTTTTTATTTTATTTTATTTTTTTAAATCTCCTTGTGTGATTTATTCCTGCTGACCGACAAGCATGCAGGTGTCTGTGGCCCTCCTCGTCTCCAGTTCGGCTTTCCTGCTGCTCCAGGGATGCTGCACCGCTGTGAAGGGATGGAAGGTCTTAAAAAATGATGGCACGGAGATTTTACCAGAACGTAGAGAAAATACGCGGACGCCGCTGGAGGCAATACTACAGCCGTCCAACAGCAACAATAACAACAACAACAACAACAGCAACGCTATGAATAACAGGGCAAAAAACGGCGGACGGGCGGCAAACGCAGTTTCCTACAGTA
This sequence comes from Aulonocara stuartgranti, assembly GCF_965226115.1. Lineage (NCBI taxonomy): Eukaryota > Metazoa > Chordata > Actinopteri > Cichliformes > Cichlidae > Aulonocara > Aulonocara stuartgranti. Next base: position 6,154,308 of record NC_138959.1, on the reverse strand, counting down.
AGTATGATAAAGATGACAGAGCAAATGTTAAATATTTAATTTTACAAGAATTAAACGGTAAAGATCAGTAAGTAAATCGACGCAATGCTTAAAGTTTAAATGCTGAAGTGATTTAATTTGATCTCTTAATTGGAGGCTCCTGTGCGTAAAATTAACCATCCGTCAGAGCTTTATAAAAACTCATTAAAAGGCTTAAATTTAGAAAACTTTCGGGTTTATCGCCTAAAACCTATTCCCAGCTTGTATGAGAACAAGCAGGAAGGAGCATAAATGCTTATTTATTTGATTTTAGGTCCCCATTTCCAATTAGTGCACGTTTATAAAGAATAAACGTGGACCCAACTGCGCTGTACACCCAACCTTTACTTAATACACAAAAATGTGATATAAATTAGGAAAGTTTACTTCTCGTTATATTTTCCACATTTAAGAATTTTAAACTTTAATTCAACTTTTTCTCTGGCTTAAAACAACAATTTAAAATCTTGTGTCAAAAATATTCAGTGTATGTGGAAAATGTAGGCTCTCCAAATTAATGTGGCTTTTTAGAAATTGCCCTAAAACACCCTGCCTCTACATCGTGCTTCATTATCACATCAATTCCCTGATTAAGAAGAGTGTAAAAGATCTGGTTTAATCCAGAGGTGAGGGTGATGAGAGCGGCGCAGACGCACATTCCTGTGGTTTCTTCCCCTACACACAGCATTCAGTGAGACATCGGGGCTTTTTCACATTGTCTTCCAGGTTGTTTCCTTCTCTCTTTATACTATTAGTCAAGCTCTACTTCCACCATAACTATTTGATTGCAACAACATGTCTCCCAAACAGAAAAAAGCCCACAGTTTGCTCTTCGGGGAGATGTCTTTGGGGGGGTTAGAAATTGCTTTTTAAATGCAACACTGCCTTTGACAATGATTCCCACCTGTGGCCGGTAACGGTTGTGTGTTCTGATTAAGTGGCGCATGCAGGATAATCTCATGCTTGGTCTCATGGATTCGAGATGGGTGGTGCAACATTTTTGTTCAATTATGGCCCCTTGATTTGGAGATCAGAGGAGGTGATTGATTAGATTAGAAGAGCAACAGCTGACAAGAAGTGATTATTAAGTCGAGGAGAGTTAATGTGACTGATTTTGTTGTCTTAAAGGGTAAAAAAAAAAAAGGAAAAAAAAAAAAATCACACGCCAAGCAACAGCTCCAGAAGATCTCATTTAACAGGAATTTATTCGTTATTAGCAAGGATGGAAAATGCATCTCTTGCTTTTACAGTGAATGTGCAGTTTATGGAGGCAGAACTCTCCTGGATTATTTTCTTCAGCCATATCTTAATTCTCAAATTATCCCTTCCCCTGTGGGGTCACAAAAGAGGCTGTGACCACTGCCTGGCCTCCCTCCAGTCTTCCCCAGAGGCTTGTCTCCCACAGCTGAGGGAAAAGAACAGCTCACGCAACTCTACAGTAGTCTAGTGTGTAATCATGAAAATTTCAGGCTAATTAGTAATTTTAAAACCAGGGTGGAGAATTGAAAATGTTATGCTGGATTAAAACACATCCTGGTGCTTCATAAATAAGACAACCTGTCTGTTTTGGCATATGGTGGTAACTGGTGCAAACCGCCACCCGGTGTACGCTGTAGGCGTTGTATACTTCTGCGGTCGCCTTCACCAGCAGCCGCAGAATAACGCTAGATCATGTTCTCGTGAGGAGGGAAAAAAAGGAAGTCACCTCACATAAATCCTTTGTTCAGCCCTTTTTGCAAAGAAAGCCACAGAGGAAAACAGATCCTTCTCCGAGTGTATCATTTCTTAACCAACAGTTCTTTTGCCTCCTCGTTTTCCCTTTTTTTTGAACATGCAGCTTGTAAGAAAAAAGAAAAAGAAACACAGGACAATAACTCATGCGTACGGCTGTTAAAAAGCTGCAGCTGAAATATAGGATTACAGCCTGAGTGTGCTGTCTCGAATCAGCCTGGCAGATGTCCAGTTTATTCAGAAGTGTACAGTTGTAGCGCTGCCTTAAAATAACCAGACAGCTATTTACTCTTCCATCACCACATACATTTCCTGAGGGCCAACGGTGAATGCCAGCTTTTTCCTTCCAGACCAAACCTCCGTTCGGTTTGATTGAGCTTTTTAATGGCCCTCTGGTCTGGATTTGCTATCAGCTGATTGCTGCCAGCTGGATTTCTTCGTCAGGCCCAGTTGTCAGCTAATGATCAGACCATAAATCAAATTCAGAAACTCTGATCTCATTGGCTTAAGCCTCCAGTTAAAAGTAAAAAATTACTGTATTAGGCTGAATTTAGAAAAGTGGATTTTTCAGCTGCTCTTTTGTGTCTCGTAACATGTCGGAGCTGAAATGTAACGCTGCCTCCGGTTCAGACTTTATTGGCCTTACGTTGTTTGTTTTTCACATAAATAACGCCACACGTGAAGTCAGAAACAGACCGAGGCAAATGATCACACACTGAAATAAGACACAGCTGCAGTCGCCCTGCAGAAAGTCCGCAGCACTGTGCGTGTTTGTTCTGGACTCGATCCATGAGTGTTAACTGTTATCTCCTCTCTTCAACCCAGGTGCCTCGGAGGTGAGCTGCAGGGAGCTGCGTTCGACCCGTTACATCACCGACGGCTCTTGCCGCAGTGCCAAGCCTATCCGAGAGCTGGTGTGCTCGGGTCAGTGCCTGCCGGCGCACCTCATGCCGAACTCCATCCTCCGTGGCAAGTGGTGGAGAAGCAGCGCCTCAGACTACCGCTGCATCCCGGCGCACTCCCGGACACGCAGGGTCCAGCTGCAGTGTCCCAACAGCAACACTCGGACGTACAAAATCCGCGTGGTCACCTCCTGCAAGTGCAAGCGTTTTAGGCCGCATCACAACCAGTCGGTGGCCAAGGAGGTCCCTAAGACGCAACGCAGCAAGAAGCACAGTCGTTTGCCTCAAGATCGGAGCAAGAACAACACGCCTTTGACGGGGAACTCATATTGATCCTCCCCCTTGGCATCCCGGGACAGAGGACAGATATACTCATACTCACGCACACGTTACACAACACATCAACCAACATATCTCCTTCAAATAGCGAGGAGATACAATTTCAAAGACTGCAAATCCATAAGCTAAAATGCTGGACTGATTTAAGTCGTCAGTCCATATATTGTTCAGCCACCTGTCTGCATATTTGTGAACTTGGCTTTTTTGCATGACAAAATGAGTCAGTGCCAGGGCTTGCCATGAAGATGAATGGTGTTTGATAACCCCAACAGCTCAGACTTCCACTCCAACAGCTTTTCTTTATGAAAAATAAGAACTCCTCCCCGAGGTTTCAGACCCATCTGTACAAACATCCAGCAGATGCAGACCTACGCTCGGTGCAGCTCTGTTAAAAGCTGAAAAAAGGTGTATCTTTGCTCCAGAGTGGTTGTAATCCATCTCCTTTCAGCTGTGTGTGGAGAGGAGAAGGCGGCAGTTCTGGGGTCTCTGATGGAGGCATGTTGACAGGTTTTGAGAGGCCCTGGTCTATACTGCGGTCCAGGCGGTTCTTTGACAGCCCGCTAAAGGCCTCACTCATCAGGACAGACCTACAGCACTCTCCACGCTGCTGAAGCCCTGACCAGCCCTGTCAGTTACGGTAGTGCTTTCCCCACAAGTACACGCAAAGAAACAGAGAAGTAGAGGAGAAAGCAGCACTAACACCACACGGGCACCGGGCCTTCCTGTGGCTCCTCTTAATCACTAAATGAGCCCATTCCTGTGCTGGGATTTGAGTCATAAAAAAAGCCTCTTCCTGTCGTCATAGCCGGTTCCTGTTTGCTGGAATCACACACAAAAAAGTGCACATGGTGTGTAGGAGGCATCAGAAAATGTGCGTGGTTGTGTTGTTACCTAGGGGCAAAGCGCTCTCCAGCACACCCACACTGGAATTCTTTTGCAACGGGCCAAACAGAGCAGTGAGCGAGCCAAAATCCATCTGCCGTATTAGCCTGCTGGTTGCAAGACACCTCCACTCCTCTCCGCTCTCAATCTGTAAATAGCTCAGTCAGGAAAGATAGGAATAAAAATAACACAATAAAAACAATAATTGGGTTTTTATGATTAAATCCAGCAAGGAAGAGGAACCCAGTGTGTCACTGCCGACAGAGCGAGCTCCTTCCTCCTGAACTCATGAAGAATAGTCAGTGTTTCCACATATTGTCAGCTCTGCTCAAACTGCTTTCTGATTTGGTTGTCCAGTCTATGCTGACTATGTTTGCTTCTTTTTCCAACTGTGTGTTTGAAAGAGCAACTGGAAGGGGCTTGTTATGTTAGCCGAGAGCTGCGATGCATAGCGCGATTGTACATATCATACCTGTGTGGTCTTCTGCCCTCACATGACAAGGTGTTACAGAGAAGCAGGAAAGGCCGTTTTTCTACAGACACAACGAAGGACTGTTATAAAAAAAAAAAGAATGAACTACATATTTATTTTTTATTTCTACATTTAAATTATTTATGCAACCTTTTGTAGTAAATGATAGCCATTATTGTCATATAGTATAATAAAGACTTTGGAAGTGAAAAACTGTACAGTACATGAATAAAGTAAAGCCAGATATATTTGAAAGAAACGGCTTTTTTGGTATCATTTGTCTTCCAAGGTGTTAACTGGCAACGTGTCAGCTTGCTCTCATTCATAAGTAGTATATAATAAATGACTTGCAGGCTATAACAAAGACTTTGCAAGCAGATATGAATGCATTTGTCAACTCCCTTTGCAAAAGTGAAGGCTGGTACTTGAGCACAGCAGGTTTCTTGGATATCTTTGAGCATGTATTCAAAGGCACTCAAATCATTAATCTTAAGCATTTTAATACCAGTTAAGCAATCTCTATAAAAAGTCTTTAACTGTCATATCCAATAAGTACACTAAACCCACCTTTTAACACTCTGTTAACAAGTTCTACAATAAGCTATTATGCGATTTTAGCCTGTATTAAACAGGATAGTAAAGACTGTAAACTGACACATAGAATTAGGCCTGGGATAGCCTTGAGCCCTGCAGTGGCCTTCCCAAGTCTTGGAAAAAAAAAAACCCCAAACACTCACATAAAGTTAATTTTCCCCCCAAAGAAGCCTTTTTTTTTTCAATTTCCAGAATATAGATTTAGGTAACTTGGGTACTTAGCAAGAAACAAACAGTAACACTGAACATTTTAGAATCTTTTGATTGCATTTCTGATATTTCTGTATAAAATCACAAAACAATTGGTAACATCTATTCCTTTATTATCTTGAAAATAATGTATCAAACATGTCTCACATTAATATGCTTGCTGAACAGCTGCAAACTGGGAACCTCACAAATAGTCTGCATATTTAAAGGATAATAACCAGTTTTCCTTAGTAGTCAGAGGCTTTTTTTTTCTGTCTTCTCATTATTATCATTTTTTGTTACAGATTAACATGGAAAGCAAAATCTTCATAAGACTATAGCTGACAGTTATTCAGCACATACTACTCCCCTTGGACTAAACACCAGAAACCTCCCGGTGTCAAAAATGTTAAGACCAGCCTAAATATCCTACACAATCATATACAGACTCTGTTTACAGAGGTTAGCATTATTGGGCACTAAGTAATTTATACTGGCAGTGACTCAAATCAAGGGCGTGGAATCATAGTCTTCAAATATTCCCAGACAAAAACTGCCCACGTGTTACTGTGCAGCTGTGACAAGAGAGCCTACATAAGCAAATTTTCAGTAGCATCATACATCAACTTGCTGCGATTGCTAACGAGGATATGTTGAACCACAAAAACCAAACCGCTGGTGTCCCGAACCTTTAATAGCTGCTGTTTTTCTTCAGATTTAGTTGTCCTGAGTTGGTCTCAAATTCTTTTCAGAGCAGCAGTTAAAAAAAACCCTGTTGAATCTAACATCTGACATTGAGGTGTAAGCTGCAAAGACCGCTGCACAAATGAAAAATACAGCTTTAATGACAGGAGAATGTATAAATCAAGAAAAATACTGTAAATTTACAAAAACATAACACTTCTTCCTCTTCTATGTGCTACAATATGATATAAATAAATGCTGAATATTGAAGGTTAAAGTGTTCTCTCTGAGCGTACATGCTTTGCTGTGTGTGGAAAGAAATTCAGGCGCTTAAGAAGTTGAGGTTTGCTTGTCTGCACAACTTTACAAAAGAAGACATTCTCGACATCTCAGTCACAACACCAACGCTTCTCTGTGTGTGCGGGTGGCTATAGCCGTCATTCAACATTATTCCTCTCCACCTCTCTTCCCTCGAGGCTCTGAGCTCGATGTGCTGCGAGCTTTTAATGGACGCTTGTCGTAGCCCATCCAAACTTGCCAGCAATACTACCCAAGCTCACCGAATCTTTGCACTTATGCAATGCAAGCATTGAAAATCTAGCCAGCCTAAATGAAGTATTTATTTTTAATTGGCAGCACAAGAGCTCCCTTAAATGGCCAAATAAACTTAAGTGCAAACACAAAACAGAAAATCACTGTGGTAACTGTGACTGAGAACTTGTCCTCAGTTGTGCCAAGGCAGAACAGTAGATATTAAATTTCACTACATCATCTATAATGTGCTGTCATTATGTCATTTCCAAGCGCTCTTTTCCAGGAGAGATATGCCATGCCAGGCAACTAGCATGGAAAAGTTTCCTAAGAAATTCAATAACACATCCTTAAGAATTGTATATAAACAGTATATAAATATATCGATGGTGACAAAGCATCTGCCCCGCGTTACCGCTTGCACACACAGCGACCTGCAAGTAACCCATACAGACCTGGGAAATACAGAGGTGCATGAGAAGCCAAACATGATTTATGTTCAGCAAGCGATGCAAGTGTACGACGCTTCGGTCAGGCCCTGGCGCAAGTGTCATCGGTGAAGTTTTGAATACCAGGTGCAGAAGTCCCTGAGGGTCCCTCCTCTGTTACGAGTGTAAGAACTGGATTCAGTTCGGTACACACAACAGCAAGAGTTCACAAACAGTTCCTAGTTGAGTCATGGCCTCTATAAGGAATATTTATAGAACTGACACACAGGCCACAGCAAATGATTACCGACTTCCTTTGTCCAAATGTGGGTGAATAAATGATATGATTGCACTATGGCAGGGATGTCAAACATAGGGCCCAGGAGCCAGACCGGGCCCGAGACATGGGTCCAATCTCGTCCTGTGGATGGCTTTGCAAAGTGTGCAAAATTTAGAAAAGTTGTTATGAATTTTTGCACCGCTATTCCTGGTGTGAGAATGCGAGGAGAGGAAGGTAAAAGTACAAAGGAGAATAAAAAGTATTTTTAGAAACAACTTGTGGAGAATAAAGAAAATCCCTTAAAGTGATTCATTCAAAATGCCATTTTTACTAAAACGTGCCAAATCACAGATTCAGTGTTAGTACTTCAATTATCGATGTCGCTACATTACACAGTAATAAAATCTTTTTACAGTCACTCAAAAACAGCAAGTTCTCTGAAGCAGAAGTTATTTCACGTATTGTTTACTTGTTAAACTGCTGTCATATTTGTTCATAACACAGTTAGCAGCACTTTCCAAATCTGTCTTAGGCTACGTCCACACGTACGCGGGTATTTTTGAAAACTGAGATTTTCCGTTATCGTTTTAAAAAATAATCCCGTCCACACATAAACGCAAAAATGAAGGAAAACACTGCTAGGAACATGCCAAAGCAACAGGTAGCGATATAATCATAACTGTGTAGAAATGTTGGCCAATCAGAAATCTAGAAGCCTCGGTGGGAAATAGTAAACAAAGATGGGGCATAGAAGCAGAAACGAGTCGTATGTGTGGAGGGACAGTAACTGTGTGTATATGTAAGCATTTAAACACTGCAGAGAGTACAATTAACAGTAACAGTATTTTGTCTAAGTCCCCATTGTAGAAATTAATTTCACCGAAACAATAACATGGCGCACAGTGTGACGTCAAAAAAAGGCGCACACCTTTGACGCTGCGTTTTCTCCGTTTTTCTCGTCCACACGTAAATGCAAAAACGGAGTTTTTGAAAATATCCACCCTGGCAGGCGTTTTTAAAAATCTCAGTTTTCAGTGACCGAAAACGCCGTTTATGTGTGAACGAAAGGTGCAAACGCATAGATACCCGGGTACGTGTGGACGTACATTACATTCACATCTTGTTCCAGGACACAGTTGTCAAGCACAAGGTCCACCAAAGGGGCCGAAAACTGTACAGAAGTTATATAATTCAAATTTTTCAATGAGGATGTAGCACATGAGTGAAGATGTAAGGAAAGTTGAGAGCATTTGTACATCTCAACAGGTTGTTTGAATCGTAATGAGGAATATATTCATTAGGCACACCTGTACAGCAGCTCACTAATGCAAATACCTAATCAGCCAGTTACGTCCATTTATAGCCACAATGTGCCCATCTTCTGATGACTGCTTTTAACAGGATAATGCATCATGTCACAAAGCTCAAATCAAACTGGTTTCTTGAACATGACATTGAGTAATTGTACTCAAACGGCCTCCACAGTCACCAGATCTCCAATACAACAACTTTGGGTTGCTATAGGTGACAAATCTGTAACAAATCTGGTTAGTATGGACCAAAATCTCTAAGAAATCTTTATAGCACCTTGTTGAATGTGTGCCATGAATAAACATTTTTATATATCTCATCACAGCGGCACATATAAATATGAGGCAGGGGGTCATAAATAACAACAGTCACTTGACGGTGAAGGTACTATTTGTCAGGGATTTTAAAATCAGACTATGTGGCCTGTGTTGCACAATAAGGTTACTACCTCTGCATCATAGGAATAAAAATGATGCTGGATCTTCAGTTTTCTATGTGTTAAACTCATCTTTCAACTCACACATACTCACAGCTTTCCAGATATCCTGCTCTCGCTGCAGTGCGATCATCGACCCGTCTCCATCTCGCCACGTCTTCAGTGCAAGTTTGCATGCAGCAAATGTTGAGACGCTGCTTCCAAATGCATATTTAGGTGGTTTTGAAGTCACACGATGCTATGGTAAAATATCTAATTTCAGCTCTGTGCCGCACAGGCTTCTTGTTTATCGCATCGTCAGAACATTGTCTAAAAAGCAGCCACTTGAATGGCTTAGGCACTGTCAACACAGACTTAGTTGATGTTCTGCCAAGTGCACAAGAGACAGTCAAATAAAATAGACTGTATATCATCTGCAAATAAAGAGATGCTTGACTGGTGCTTGTTTTTGCCAGTGGAATCCATCTTACAAAAGCAAGCAAATCTCTCTTGCAGTTGACTGAAAACAGTACCAGTGGAAAATGACTTTAGTTGACATCCATAGCAACTTTCTCCAGGATGCCAACCCCATATAAATATAAATGAGTTTAAAGTGTTGGGTTTCTGGTCAGCTGCCTGTGCAATGCAATGTTTCAGGCTGCCCAAAATGTTTATGGAGATGGAGAATATTTACCAAAGTAATAGAGCACATCTTGCTCAGACCTTCATTAAGAATTACATAAACTAAAACTGTTTCGATCCCAGTAGTTTCACCTCCCAGGCTTCCCACTCAAACTTTTCCAGGAGAGGATATTATTGCTCTGGTCAAACACATATGGACGATGACGGATATACTCAGAGACGGATGTTTGCGCTACGCCAACCACTCCCTTATCAGGTCATGAACACTAATAGCTTTAAAACAAATGGAAACCAGAAGAGATGTCTGGCTGCCTAAAGGAGTGAGGAACGTGGAAAGCACAAGTTCAACTAATTTTGTGTTCTTCCAGCAATACAAGCTTTGGAAGGTGGATAGCATTTCCTGCAAGCTCATAGTATAATTCTCTGCAGGGAAGGGGGAAGCTGGGGTCAGGATAGAGGCGAGACTTTCTGTGTTAGCTTCAGCATCCAGACTGCACCTCGGTAAGTGAATCAGAGCGTTGTTAGTGTTGCTTAATGCTCCAGATGCATCCCAGAGAAACTATGACGAAGCATGAGTAGAAAGTCTTAGAAGCAGGTGACACTTTTCCAGGGATGGACAGGAGCACCGCACGGGTCAGGAGCTTCCACTGAGCCATGAACGGCTCTCTTTCTGTCTCTCGGCTGAGGCCAGGCATGTAGAGAAGCGAGCCAACCATATGTGCTCAGGACAACAGGAGGTGCAGAGGATAGGAAACAGGGCTGTCAACAAACAATTCTAAACAACCACAGCGAGCCCCAAGATCCCGGAGGCAGAATGCATTTCCATGCTTAATCATCACCTTATGGACTTTGTATCTTGAACAAACGTGCACTGAAATACTAACTCATAGTCATGTTTTAGAAAAATGTGTTGTTTTGCTTGTGGTTATTTATAGTACAACAACAAAACTCTAGTAGAACTGAACTGAATCTTTATTTGCTTTAGTAGCACTTGAGTAGCGTCCAAGGCAATTTACCAACTTTTTATGCACTTTATTCCAAATATCATGTGTCTGCTGCTGCAGACTGTATAGTACATGTATGTTATTATGTGTGTGACGGAGAGGGCACGAAAGGTCAGCCCTACACGTGTATTATCAAGAGTTTACATAACCTGTCATTCTGTAATTAGCTTGAGGTCAATGATTCTGACAACTCGGGGAAAGCTGACATAAGCAAGGTCAGTTCCTCCACACACACAAGCAATTATAATGCCTGTAGACATTTGACAGGCTGTAAACTGCGACATTGAATGTGTAGAACATTGTAACGGCATAACAGCAAATTTTTGTATAAATAAATGGTTGTGCAGAGATCCCTTTGGCATGGGATAAGAGATGTAAGTTCAGTCCTTCTGTTTATTTAAATGTTGCTAAATATTGTAAAATGGTAAATTTTAAGCATTTTTACATGATAGAAATAAATATTACAATAAATTTCTTTTGCAGACACATTAAATTACTTTTTGCTACTGAGGCAAAAGCAACCGACTCTTTTAGCTTATCAAGTTACACTTCTTATTATTATTTAACTGTTTTTATGGCTAAATGTTTTCCATAGACACATTCTTCAGACAGAGAAGTACAGTATCTTTTTTCTTTCTTTTTTTTTAACCTTTTTTGGAGGTCAGTCTCCAGTCTGCTTTAGTCAATGGTTTAATCTGGTGCCTCTCAATAACTTACACAAATCCAGGGAAGCAGAGGAAGTACCTTGGTGCAATATCAATATGCTGTCCTAAGACTTTCCACTTTTACTTTTTAAGCAGCAGTACTCCCACAACGAAAAAAAAAAGTATCTAGGTAATCAAGGGAACAAATTGTATGTAAAAAAAGGAAAATAGTTTCCACAGGCAGTCTATGCAGTTCTGTGAAAAACTATGTACACCCACAATTCAGTAGCATGTACAGTCACCTTAAGCAGCAATATACTGAAGTTTCTTACATCTTAGTGGAGGAATTCTGGCCAACTCTCCTTTACAAGTTGCGTCAGTTTATTAAAGTTTGTGGGCTTGAGGTCTGCAAACCTTATTCATTCATGCACAGCTCTCTTAAGGTCCCACCACAGCATTTCACTCATGTTGGGGTCTGCACTTTGACCTTGATTCTTTTCTTTTTCAGCCGTTTCATTATCAGCTAGTATGAGCAGTTTGTTGTGCATTATGGCGAAACATCTCCACTTTGGTATTGTCTGTCCAAAGGACAATATTCCAGACATCTTGTGGTTTATTTATATGTAACTTTGCAAACCTAAGCCATGCTGCCAGGCTTTCCCTTGGCAACGTCTACAAAAAAACCTTACTTCAGTCTTTTTCTAATTTCCGATTGCTCTTATGTGAACTTTAATAATTGGCATGCTAACTGAGGCCTGTAGTTTTTGAGATGTAGCTCTTGGGTATGTTTTGGAGTTTGTGCAAAAAGTCCTCCATAGTCCTGTAAAATTCTTTTTCACACGACTCTCTGTCGTCAGCCCCTATCACAACTTATAGCTGGCAATGCCAGAGGAAAAATGTTTACCCAATAAAATTCCCATTTTTGGACTAAAGCTCCATAGGCCCCCTTTTCTTCTGGATTATCTTCAGCACCCCCATGTTGAACTAGAAGTTCAGGAAGTAGGAGTTTTTCTTAGTTTTCTGCGTTTAGACATACAAATAAAGTACAGATTACCAGCTCAAGTGTAATGCATTGTTTTCAAATGAACTCTGACACAAGAAAACCACAAACAGTTTGTTCAAGACATTTTAGCAGTTGCAACAAATTCACATTTCACAAGTTTAATATATTTGGTTAACAAGATATGAGCTAACTTTATTCCCATACCCCTTTCAGCTGGTCATTTTCCAAAGATTATCACCCAGGTCTGGACAAAGCCATCCCCGGGTGGGGCATAAAATGTGTATTTTGAAAATGTCAGCTTTATTTTCAGGCATTCATGAGGTCCTATTGGCAACCACATCACCATGTGGTGTCTGAGTGAACCATATCCATTTATTGGGTAATGACAAATGCTGTCTTTTTTTTTTTAAATCACATCAACCCTTGTGCGAGCACACGCTCACATAAAGCTGGTGGTCACCCAAAGCACTTCAGCCAAAGTGTGTTTTCAATAAGGCGAGCTAATTTAGCAGACATTTGTGCAAAAACTAAAATCAGCAGAGGCATTAAAGCTTTTCTCCTTTAAGAGCGCACAGAAACAATTAAATGTGCTGTGGATGATTTTAAAACAGGAGCAAAGTATTTGTGGGGGTGGTAGACATGGCATGTCGGGGATTATGGAGCCCATGAGAAACAGATTTATGACAGGCAGTAGTCAGTCTCTAACCAAAACCTCCCGTTGTATTTTGAATCCGTACAGATGAGTGAATCAAACCAATTTTGTTGATGTCATCATTGCTAACCGCAGTGATGCTGATTGTACTAATGTGGTAGTGCCAAGCAGACCGTGACTAGTGATCCTTCCCTCCCGGTACCCTCCCTGTTTTTTATACTCATAAATTTTTAATCTAATTCTGATCATGACAAACCTCTCTGGACAGAAGCTGGCTGATGGCATCTTTATGCTGTTTGAATTATAATGGCACAGACAGTAATTTATCGACTCTCCCTTGCGGAGGGTATCGTATGTAATGCAGCCTATCTTGAAAAGCCGCAGACACCGTGCTCAGTTCACTGGCATTGCAAAATAGAGTCTGCAGGATTGAGAAGTAAACAGTGGCATATTCTCCTTCCCAGATCAACAAACTGGAGTTTTCTTTCCCTCAAGGCTTTATGGCTACTTCCACAGACATGCTGGTGCCTTTATGCTTGTTTGTATGTTTGTGTCATAGTTCCTCATCTGAGGAGGTTATTTTGGGGCAGTAGCATAACACTGCAGCGTAGCATCTTTCTCCCTAAACTTGATAGCATTTCTCCGATACATAAACAGCCAGTATATTCCTTTTTTTTGCCCCAGATGGAAGCTGTTTTATATTTGAGGCCTGTTGCTGATTAATCAGGCGTCAGTTATTTTCTACTTTATTCTGACCCCTTTGGACGGGCTCAATGCAATCAGCTCCAAGTGCAGTGGAAATTGTTTCCTATCCGTATAGCCATGGGTGCAAGACCCAGGAGAGCCTAAGACCGATATCTCCACAATCTACCCAGCTTAGGAGAGTTTAAGATCAGGATCAATTCAGAGCTCCAGCCCTTATCAGATGTCAAAGAGCCTCTGGAACTCCAGGCCGGATTCAGTGTCCCAAACTTGACCCAGGTTGCAAAGAAGGTTTCTGAACGTACGCTCCCATTATGTGGTGAATAATGATGCCCATTAGCCTATTCTGGGAGGATCTGTCAACCCACATGCTGCTATAAAGTAATGTTCCCTGAGAAAAAGTCATCTCTGTGCTTGACAACAACATAATTGATAGCTGGGCACGACTATCACATTTTGCATTTGCTTTTCTCATGGAAAAGGCAAATGTGTGGTGTGAGAGCAGAGCAGGCTGATACCGGGGCGTGGGCAGGATTATTACTGTTATGACAGCTAAGGCTAATTGTTTATAGAACTGTTCTATGAGAAAGTGTCTCTTCTTATGACTCACGGTCTACCATCTGTGTATCTGCTGAGAACTTTTCCACTTTAAGCATTAAAATGTTTGCATCATCTCCAAATTCTCACTGAGATCAGTAGAAGCGTGGGACAGAACTCACAAATAAAATGCTGCTTGTTTTTTCCCCCTGTTGAAGATGATATACTGTCACTGTTCTTGAGAACATCTATAATGATGTGGTGCTATTGTTTCAACAAAACAGCGAGGGCCCGTTTCCCTGTTTATTTTTCTCTCTCTCTCGATTTTGTTCAGCCAAACTCACATGCCTAAATTTAACAGTTGCTCAAAAAGGCCTGGTTGGTTTCATGCTGTTATCACAGTGTGTTGCGATCGCTCCCTTAGTCAGCATATCTGAGACAGCAGGAAGAAGCACTGGGCTGACACTGTGTTTTCTGCCTCCACTGAAAAGAGACATAATTTAACCAGCAGATGCCTCCGGGATCTTTTGTGGACACGCGACCTGGAAGAACATAGATAATTAAACGCATAACAAAACCCTCTCCTACTACCGTGTATAGCGGGTCAGTCATTAAATGCAAAAAATCTCTGCACCATATCGTTGACTTTGGAGGGAAACTCGGAAGTCGCTGCACTATTTTACCTCTAGATATTGAGCAATTTCTGCTCTAATAAATTTAGAGAGATGGACATTGAATGTTAAATGGTATATGACTAGGAGACTGCAAAGCCAAATACCTTCTTAAAAAACCTCTACGTTAATGGAGATGAGAGTTTTATGGCTCGATCGATCATATTTTGCAGCACTTGGCTAGGAGAAGTGCACGTTCAGAAATATCCCCGATAAATAAAACCTGATTGCTAGAGCGTCAACAGTTAATCACCCAGTGCAGACACTGTGTTTTCCCTCCAATCGAGGCAATATAAATGATGTATTCTTTGTCTGGTTTAAAATCACTCTCAGTCTGGATGGCGATGAAACACTTATGGAAGTGTTGAACTGAAACTAAAAGGAAAAATACAAAAACAAGTGCACTACAATTTACAATTCCAATCATACTTGTCTGATTAATTTGAAGTGTTTTGTAAACTTATAGGCCACTAATGCTGAAAACAAGAAGAATTCCAGAAGCAGGGAAGCA
Source organism: Aulonocara stuartgranti (assembly GCF_965226115.1). NCBI lineage: Eukaryota > Metazoa > Chordata > Actinopteri > Cichliformes > Cichlidae > Aulonocara > Aulonocara stuartgranti. Next base: position 6,139,166 of record NC_138959.1, on the reverse strand, counting down.
CTTGTGCGCAATATTGTTTAGCCCTTTAAAGTTGTTTCCAGACCCCCGCCATCAGCCTCCAGATCTGAAACAGCTGAAGTCACAGGCGCCACCCAGGACTATCACAACACTCGTCTTGGCCAGAGGTATGTGGACAATCCCAAGATTGAGAAACACATACTATAGAAATCACCATTTATTACAATAGTAAACATTCTTCTTTTCTTCTTCCTTTCCTCCTCCCACAGTGAATCAACTTTCTTTAGGGTAAACAGGACCACGCCATACATTTCAGCCACCAGACCTGACTTGAAGTGGTACTACTGGTTAATCTGCTACTCATATTCAACTGTTGGTGAGTCATTTTATTAGTGCTGGCCTTAAAAATAACGGTGAACTAGGTAGACAAAAATGGGGGAACCCACTATACCTGTAGCTGTGATTTACAGTGGACTGAACATACAGTGGACTCCACTAGAGTAGCTTTGCATGATTTGAAGTTGAAAATAATCCATGCTTATCCCATACTGGGACTTGATGCAGTTTCTCATCCACTGTCTGAAACAAGGTGTGTTAATTCTCTTTCCTCTCCCGCTAGGCAAACTTTCTTCTGATTGGCTGCCTCTTGTGCTCCTATCCAAAGCTGTGTGACCATATAAAGGACACGTACCTATCATACAGCGCCATGGGTAGAAGCAAGTGTCTGAAATCAAGCATTTTTTAACAGTTTGGGATACCTTGAAGTGGAGCCATTGGCTAGCTTGTTAGCTTGAGCAAGTTACTCTTTATCAGGGGCGTAATTTCCAGGGGGGTTATGACCCCCCCAATAATCAGACCCAACCAATATAACTCCCCCCCCAATGCAATTATCTGTTGATTTTCTTTACTCATTTCAGTTATTAGCAGCAAAATAGTTGCATGTTTAAACATCTGGGAATTTACCCAGATTTATTTATTTAGACAGAGATCTTGACCCCCCCAATGTTCAGCACAATGTTATGCCGATGCTCTTTATTAAACAGTATTACCGTAAGTTCTATTATAAGAAAACACTTCCTGAAAAAAGTTTGGACAAATACTGCAGCTGATCTAACATAACCATATTCATGATAGCAGTTAGCATGCCAGCTATCCATTCTTAAGTGTGACATCAAACTCAAACACTGTGGCATCGCTGAGAGTTAAAAAACAGCCAAGATTGTTTTTTTCTTTAATAAAGTGTGGCTGCTCTCCCAGGTGTTATAATAAAGTTCAACATCGTGGTATCTATATAAAAAAAAAGAGGTTTTACAAGGTTTAACAGATTTAGAAGTTAGTAGGAAGTTAACTTGCTAGTTTCTATCTAAAGAGGATATACCATATTCTGACTGAGAGATTTCTAAAAAACTAAAATGCACATATCTGCAGTTGAAGACGCAAAACTACACTGATCGATCAGCCTCAATCAGTCCGACTTGCCCCTGTCATTCAGCTCTAGATCCCAGCAGGACTGTGTTCTCAGCCCCCAACTTTACGCCCTGCACACCTAAGACTCTACACCAACTCACCCAACCAATGTCACTGTCACATATGCCAGTCACACCACCGTGGTTGGGCTCAATTTGTCCCACTGGTGCAGAAAATAACCAGAATGCAAACATCCTTAAAACAAAAGAACTCATAATGGATGGATGGAATATGTCTTCACCTTCAGGTTTCTGGGCACTCACATCTTTGCCGATCTCACCTGGACCCACAACACCAATGCCTTGGTAAAGAAGTTCTCTGCACTTCCTCCATGTCCTGATAAGAATAACCTGGACTACCACTCCTCAGTGGAGATGCTCTCCTACTGCCTGGATGTTTGGTACACAGGGACCACTACTGAGAACAGGAAGGTAATTAACACTCCCAAAAAAGCCATTGGTCGCCCTCTGCCACCCCTGGAGGCCATCGCAAGATCCTCCTGCCTCAGGAAAACCAGGGCCAACACAGGTGACCCCTTGCACCCTGCACACCACCTGTTTGATCCGCTGCCCTCTGGCTGGCGCCTCAGGTCAATCGGGTCCAACACCTCCAGACTCACTAACAGCTTCTGTCCACTCATCCCCCAATCTGAGCCATGGTCAGAGTAACCCCCATCACTCAGGCCACTCTTACACATCCAGATTCGATTCTATTTATTCCTGCTGTCTACTATTCATATTTTATTCCAACACAGTTTGTGTGGAGCACTAGTAAAGGGCTATTCTATTCTATTCTATTCAGGAAAAAGCATTGCAACACATTAAAACAACAATTTCATGAACACAGTAGGAGCTAGGATCCAGAATCAGGGTTAATACACTATCAGTTAACAAATGAATGCTCACTCACTAACTGAAAAAAAGTACAGTTGGCAGCTGTTTAGATCTAGCATTTCAGCTTTCACGTATGAGTGTAATCTTCACACTTAAGTCTCCCATCAACCAAATGCCCAATGTATATTCAGCAACCCAATCAGGGATTAGCAACCCGTGGAGGGCAAAGAACATGATTGGAAGAGCAGAGGAGCTCAGGCTAGTTCTGGTGGTCTGCCTCACTTCCACTTCTGGTATGTCCATATTACAAACTGTGAAAACTTCCCATGTCCAGAAGAACTGTTACAAGCTTGTAGCTCATTTCAATGTCAGATGTCTTTTCTCTTTTTCTTTTTTTTTTTTTACCTTTTTCCCTTCTCCCCCTGCATATAATGGCATTCACTGCAATGGGGAGAGCACTTGCTGCTCCCATAAATAAAGGAGAGGTAGGCTCCGGCCTGTTTCATCCATCACTGAGCTGGAGCTGTGTTTGTGGAGCAGGAGGGAGTGAGAGGGCCGGATTCATCCATGTTCCCAGCAGCCATCCCCCTGTGGGAACTTCACACAGCCATTAAACACCTCATGGCAGCCCGTTAGCCATCGGGCCAGCTGAACCGAAGAGAGCCGCAGTCCCACAAGCTCTCCTGCTGTCCCCGAGGACATGTCAACAGGTTTTTCATTTAAAGTTTTAGTGCACATCTCGGGCGCATAAGTCTGCTGATATAGGAGAAATAGAGGCACATGCATGCTCAGTCTTACAGGGAGTCACACAGGTGTTAATGTAGGATGTGAAATACAACGAGAGCTCAGTAGAAAGTGCTATATGAGTTTGTTCATGAACAGAATAATCATTCGCATGCTGCAAAGTTTCTACATGTCAATAAGTGTTTGTTTTTAATAGACAAATATTACAGCTGAGAATTATAATAACAGTCAAGCTATTTAGGAGAATTACAGCTGAAATAACAAAGTGTTCAAATGATGTGAAATCAGCTCTGACGTCTTTTTAAATCTGATTCTGTTGTTCATTAAATGAAAAATGACAGCTTTGAACGCTTAATGATCTACATGGAATTGGTTTAAAACAATTCAGACCAAATATTTATATAATCAGTTTGAATTTCTTCTTGATAAAGCCTTACATAATCCCACATTTCTCGCCAGCCTCTTTGAACATTTTTCGACATTTTTCATGACGTAATCATACGATTCCTGTCAGTCCATGACGCCGGTGATCATTTTAATAAACACAGATGACCCTCGGGATGTGAGCGAGCCGGCGAAACCTGCAGTTTGATGCTAAGGGGATGCGATGGAGTCTAACGTGCCCTTAAATCACCGCTGGGAGTGAAACAAAGTGTTTTTATGGGGGACTGAAATGCAGGTGTTGAATTTGACAGACTCGGCTGTAGATTCCCAAGCTTTTTAAATGCATGCATCTGGACCAATAAAGCTCTGTGTTTATAAAGACAGCAGGGAAGGACACAGATTAGTGTGCGTTTGGCTATCATCCCTTATCACTTTATTAAAAAATCTAAATGAAAAAGATAATCATAAGCAGAGAAAACAAACATCAATTCCCTTCCTGCTGCAAAAACCAAACAAGCAGTAAAATTCCCCAGCTCCAGTATTTTCCCCCACCCTACAGTGGGAGTGGTGCAGGCTGCTTGATCTCACCTCAGTCTGATTAATTAAAGGAGAATGCAATGGACTCTCGGTGTCTCCAGGGGTTTCACGTAGCCATCCCAAAGAGTCACGTTGGATCACAGAGGGAGTCAACAGCATTGTGTTGTTGAGTAAAACTGAAGAGGTGGCACTCCTTAAAACCACACTCCACATGCCTGGAATTCCTTCTGACCGCACAACTGGGCAGAAGCAGATGCTTGATTGATGAATGGGATTTATTAAGTGTGTTTTCTTCATCAAACAACTGTAGCGTCTTTGAACTCCGTGGGATTTAATATCACGGCAAGTTCACTCTTCAGCATTGGGTTATGAGGCTGTAAAAAGTTTTGCACCCAAAGGGAGTTTGTGTATCTAAAATTTTCTAGTCATCTATAAACACACGTCATTGCTTATCAGTTTTCACAAGTTTCACTTTGCAGAGGGTTTGCGAGAATTTCACAGAGTGGTAAAAGAGCAGAAAATAAAGTCATTAATAATCTAATTTTTCCTTCAACCCACCAAGTCTGTGGCAATAAATGCATATCAAGAAAGTAATAAACATCAAATTTGCCACTACAGTTAGGAGGCCTGTTGGTATTTTCCTCATTTTCTGCATTATACAACTTGCTAGTACCACCTCCATCAGCACTGCTTTAATTCTTTATGGAATAGATTCAACAAGGTACAGGAGACATTGCTCAGAGATTGTGGTTCATGTTGACATGACATCATCACACAGTTTCACAGATTTGTTAGCAGCACATCCACAGTGTGAATCTGATGCCATTTGAGTGCAGTGAACTCATTTTCATGTTAAAAAAACAACAACAAACAAACAAAGAAACAGTTTTAAATCATTTCCTACTAGAAACGGTAGTGATCAGAAGATGGATGGACATGGTCAGCAACAATAGTCATGTAAGCTGTGGTGTTGCTATGGTGTTAAATGATGCTTAGCTGGTACTAATGGGCCCAGAATGTGCCAAGAAAACATCCTCCACCAGACTGAACAGTTGCTGTAAGGCAGGATGGCTCAATGCTTTCATGTTGTTTGCTGCAAATTGTGACCCTAGCATCAAAATATGGGAGCAGAAACAGAGACTCATCAGACCAGGCGACATCACACTTGGTGATCCTGTGTGAACGGTAGTCTCATTTTCCTGTTCTTAGCTGGGAGGAATAACACCCATCTGGTCTTCTCCTGCTTTTGCCCGTCTACTTCATGGTTCAATGTGTTGTGATTTCAGGGATGTTTTTCTGAAACCTACCTTGGCAACAAGTGTTTGAGTTGCTGTTGATTTCTTAACAGCACAAAGCAGTCTGGCCATGCTCCTCAGAGCTGTGGCATCAAAAAGCCTTTTGGCCCAGAGAATTGCTACTTACTTTTTTCCTTTTTCAGACAAATCTCTATAAAGCCAAGTAAGTGTGAGAACAACCCAGTAGATCTGCAGTTTTTGATATAGTACTGACTAGAGAAGTGTACCGGTATCCGGTACCTCGAATCTGATGAAACACCTGGCGACGCATAGCGTTTTTTTAAAAGCCGAGAAATGCGCCGTATTTGATAGCTTGCTGCGAGACCTCACACCGGTACACCTACTGCGGGTGTGGTGCCTGTTATCGGACCCGGAGTTAGCAACATCCCCCAACCCGAAGAGGAGAGTCCTGGCCCCTAGCCCTGCCAGTGGAGCAGAAATGATGATGGATGATGATGGCAGCAGCAGCCGTTCTTCTCTGACGAGCAGCTTAATGTTGTTCGTGTGTAATTTACGTTGAGTAGGCTAACCACGTTATTACATTAATGCATGTAAGGTGAACTAGCAAACACCGTCGTAGTTACATGCGGCTGTCTTCTTGTTTGATGGCAGATACTCCCTTCACCCTGGCCAGAAAGGCTAAAATGACCAAAGAAAAAGTGGAAAACAGCTGAACATGAGAGGTTTTTGGACAAAGTTTGTGTTCTCCATTCTTTAAGCACCGGTTCAAGCACCGTTTAAGCACCGGCACTGTTTCAAAAGTCCGGTTTGGCATCGGTATCGGATAAAACCTAAACGATACCCATCCCTAGTACTGACAACTATGCCTCAAAATCCCTTAAATCACATTTCTTCCCATTCTGATGGTTGGTTTGAACCTCAGCAGGTTGTCTTGACCATGTCTACGTGACTAGATACAGTGAGTTTTTGCACTGTGATTTGCTAATTAGATTACATTAATGAGTAGCTGAATGTGATAAAATGGCAAGTTAGTGCAAACTAAATATCTAAATGATTTTAAACATGGTCTCAAATAATCAGATCAACAGTGTAAGTAGTCCCTGTGAACACAAACTCGGCCAGGTTTCGGACAGTTTTACCTTGACTCCGTATAAAGTCAGTGAGAGGAGATATCCCTAATATGGTCAGCTAAGGTATCTAGTTCCATTCAACAAGCCATTCAAACCTTTTGATTCAACCAATGAGAAGAACATTGAACTAATTATTTTAGACAGAAAAATATTTATAGTGGGCTGCACCGAGGCCCAGAATAGAGTAAGACAAATAGGTAATGAGATTTATACCTGTGGAATCCTCTGCTATTAGAAATATTAAGTCTTTAATAAAAGGACAGGTGCAGGTCTGAATATTAATAGTACATTAATGTTTGCTCAGGTGTAAAGGTTTCTGAAAAGGTTAGAGGTCAAAATTTCCAGTTGATAAGGGTCTTCATGCGGCCTTAAGAGGAAAAAGCACAACACATAATGTTTGAGGTGCTTAAATCCAAACCAAAGTCATTGTTACAACCTAGAAACTCAATCTTACTAATGATTTGTAAATGTTCTATACAGCCCTAGTGATTTCTATTAGCTGTTAATAGGTATTGGTCTCAATGGGTAAATCTCCTCGCCTTTCCCCCTTCTTAGCTTGTCTTTTAGAGTAATTTAACTGAGGCCGAAAGGCATAAAAAGCCCCACTTTGGCTGCTCTGTGAGGGAGTGTGCCTGTCTGTGTGATAGACAACGTGATTCTAAAGCATCGCTCTGGGCTCCATCATGCAGCGTGACAGCAAGGACACGGCCCTGGACCCGTGACAGCACCCATAAGTCTCTATCGGGGCCCCAGGCGGGCTGTCTCATGACTCTGTGCAGGTGCCTCCTGTTCCTGCCAGAGTCGCCAGCAAGTCAGCCCCTAAATGGCTCTCCTCCTCCTTCGTCTCGTCTCACATCCTCTTTAAGCTGAGCTCCATCACGTCACTCACTAAGATGTTCCACAGCCATGGAGGGGCTTAGCACGTGACGCCATGTTTAGTCATTAGAAAGCAGGAGATCCTGTGAGACGGCCTATGCAGTATCAAATGTCACATCTGACAGCAACTAGAGAGAGGAGCAGCATGTGAGCCAATCAAGGGGTAATAGATCAAAGAGAAGAGCATATTTGGTCAATCTACACTCTTATAGAAGAAAACACTGCCTGAATGGAAATAGTCTGCGGTAAAACAAGATTTTAAAACAGATAGCCAAGTGTAGTGGCACTATTACTTATCCCTATAAACAGATGTCTACATATAAATATACAGACTTTGAAGACAGGGGACAAGATTCCTGGCACTGGATGCTTTCTGGCTTCCTTATATGAACTGCATGTAGCTATTGTTCTGTAGTCAGGTTTGAATGCAGCTAAACTGTCTATCCAAACTGGCGCTTTGGGACAGAGAACATTTCTCCTTTTCATGCTTTGAGAGGTGAGGGGTAAATCAAAAATATTTTTTAAAAACTGCATTTATATATTAAGATACTGGGGTGGAAATAACATGACACTGTGCAATGATTTTCCTTTGGCCCTGCTTAGCATTTGCTCCAAATAAGAAATTTTCATTTTGAACATTAAAAACCACCTGAGTTTAATCAGATGTGACCAGTGTTGGTCCAGTTACTTAAAAACAGTAATTAGTTACTAATTTCTGATTACTTCTACAAGAAAGTAATCCTGTTACTTTACTGATTACTTATTTTCAAAAGCTACTTAGTTACTTTTAAAAAAACATGATATACAACCTGAATACGTAATGAACCAATAGAATTTTCAGCCCAATTCTAGTTTTTCTGCATAATCCATCATATATAATTGAATCATGTGAAAAAGTCTATTTTTTAAAAATTGTTTTATTAGTTTTAATCTTCTAATTTTATGCACATTGCATTAAGCAAAAATTTAATCCTATGCAACTGTCTTTGACTTGAAGAAATTGTTGAACATTTAAACCTATTTTCTGCATATTCAAGCATATAAAATAAAATAATGTTTTGTGTTTACACTCACTCTTTCAAATAGATGCAAGTAAAACGCAGCAAAAAACAAATAAAATCAAAGATTCAGCAACACTGAGTCCTGCCACTCTTGAATCTATTGTCACCTGTTTAGCAGGAGTTGGGCGGGCGGAGGTTTGCCTGATGCTGCAGCGGTCATGTCAGTGAGAGGATCCGGTTGTTTCTCTGTGAATTTCACATTCCCATGACGGCGTGCTAGGTGCCTGCTCAGATTTGAAGTTTAAGTTTTCGCTATAGAAAGAAGTTTTCTTCCCACTCAGAATGTACAGCAGATGCTAAAGTTTTTGTCACTTTTTACGGAACCAAACTCAAACTAATGTCAGTACTTCCAAGCTTTAAACCTGCATGGTCGTACTCCCTCCCGCACGCCATATTATCCATTGTTGATCTGCACACATCTGTTACTACGAACGTCACACGCTCGTACGTCATTGTCACGAGACACTCTCACAAACAAAATCACGGTTTAGTATCGTAGTAACGCAATGTGCTTATGGGAAAGTAACTGTAATCTAATTACTTTTTTTGCACCGGTATTTCATTACTTTACTCATTACATGAAAAGAGTAATTGGATTACAAAGTTACTGCCCATCTCTGGATGTGACTGATAAAACTATAAAATAAAACTATAAAATATTTACATTACATATGCACAAAGTTACACAACATTGCATGTTCATTAACAGCTCAGTCCAGATCACTCTCTCTGTTCATCATCTCATGAGCACTAAAAATATGGCATGCAAATTCAAGAATATTATGAGAAGTACACTTATGAATTTCATTTCTATATTACCTATTCCTATATTAAGAATGATAATGAGTAGATATGCTCATCTAAACACAGTAGAAGCCATCCTTAATCTCAACAATGTGTTTAGCGCATACGTTTTGGGGTTTGGCTGCTTTGAGGGAGGGGAGGGACATTCAGCATCTTTAAATGTGTGGGGTGCCACGTCTCCTCCTTAACCAAAATGCAATTGCAAAATCTTGAGAGATTCTCTGAAAACTATTGAAAAAGTAAATTTGAAAAAGAAAATACAATTAAATTTTAACTGCTTTTGTAAACAATGATCAGCTCATGGAACAGGAAGAATTAGCACAGATATCAATCATCTAAATATCCAAACACTGGTCAGACTGGTTTTTGTGGTTACTTTGAAAGATTTCCCCAAATTTTGTAACCCAGTTAAAAGTACTAGTTTTCAAAACTTGGAGAAATCTTTTTAAGAGAAAGGGAAGAAGCTTGACTCGTGTAGCAAAGGTGGACATGCAGATGGATAGCGTGATGCTAGAGACAGGGTGAGATGGAGGCAGAAAAATAAAAAGAAGAAGAAAGAAAAATTCTTTTAACATCTTCTTTTGATTTTATTTGTGCATTTATTTGTGACCTGTAACCTGCCACTGATTGTATTTTATTTTTCCCATGACTTGAGCAGTATTTGATCACCTGGCATGGACAGGCGCGCTGCTGGGACCGAAATCTGTCTTTACTGCCTCCACAGCTGCGATTCGTCATAAACGGGAGGGATGCGATTAAAAGTAAATAACTCGACAAACAATTAGCCAGTTTAATGGCTTTCGAAACTCCAGACGTACTCTTGCACACACTCACACTCGGTTCTTATAAAGGCACTGGCATGGTATGCGCCTGCACGGGCCAATTGGACTCTGGCTGTAAAACTGGGTTTGTGAGGAAACAGACCATGCACTCGACAGATGAAAAGGCAAATGTCCCACTGAGTCTGTAAAGGCCTACTCAGAACTTTAACAGACAATCACAGCTTTTCCAGCAAATGCAAACAAAAAGATGGACTATAAGAAAACAGCCACTTGCTGCAGACAGAGTAGAGTACTTCTTTTATTCAGAATTTTTTTTTGTTTACTGTCCTCAGATTTCGACCATATATGCAAATCTAAAGATTGAACAAACTTATTTTAATGGATAGACAAAGAGCTAAACAAATAAGAAATATGAGACCAGCATTCTGAAGAGAAAAACAGCCTTTAAAACAGCACTGACTTTAGAAACTAGTAATAACTTGGTAAAAAAAAAAACAAAAAAAAAACCAGCTCTGGAGCTGTCTGAAGTCTTTCACCACAATGCATTGTGTGGCTCACTTTATATGTCTAGGTAAGTAAGTAAAGTAAAAGTAAAGCTCTGAACGACTTTGTCTGGGAGAACAGCTGCTGTTATTGTGTATATATTTATTTATATTTAGATTTCTTCATACATTCTTATATAGTTCTATATTGTGTATTGTGTATTTTGTTGTACAGTTATTTTATTTTCAACTTTAATTTATATATTTATCTTTATCTTATTCTTCCCAGTTAAAATTACCCTTCATTCTAATTTGTGTTGTACAGTTATTTCATTTTTAACCTTAATTTATATTTTATTCCTTCCTAGTTAAATTTACCCTTTTTAATTTTTCATATTTATTTCCTTTCTTATTCATAGCCTTTTCCTTTTTTGTTTTCTTTAGGTCACGAGCAGTTGTCCAAGCATTTCACTACATATCGTACTGTGTATGACTGTGTACGTGACAAATAAAAATTTGAATTTGAGAAGTTTTTTTAGACTGACAGAGGTCACAACTGCAAAGTTTTACATAAATAAATATATAAAACACAAATTCTCATGCTGCTGGTGTCATAGTTTCATCATGAAAGCTGCAGTAATTGTCATTCATTTTGACAAAATCACTAAAAATTATATTTATTGCCACAGCTGCTGGGGTGGATGTGGATGGATGTTTTTTGGTAAATGTAGGCCGTGTGTGTGTGTGTGTGTGCAGTCTGTATTTTGAATTAGAAGCGCATTCGTACAGCCAGACTAAATGTATTATAGCTACTGAGGAGCTTACTCATTATAAAACTGTATATTTTAAACAGAGAATAGCTTCAGCCTGCATATTTTCCACTCATTTTATTTTGATGGCTTCTTGCAGTTCACTTTATATTATTTTGGCTTAAAGGATGAAATAAATATCAGCTACTCATTTTTTAAATCATGCTATAAATGGACCAGTTCTTCTCACTTCTCCCGGTTTCTGAACATTGTCAGCTATTATCATTATTATACAAGCAGTTTTATAATATTAAGTTATGAAAACTGATTTGTACTGTTTTAGTGGTCATTCTGTTTTGTTTTATCCCCCTGGCATCTAATTTGAAGACATGAGGACAATCAGATAAGCGAACAAACCGGGTTTAATAATTCTTGTACCTCTACTTTTTTTTTTCTTTTACCTAGACTGCAAAAATATATGTAGGCCTTAATAAATTGTGTATACTTTATTTATTAATACCTTTAATGTGTATTCTTATATTTCTCTGTTTTATTCATGATTCATTTCTTGTTGCATACCATGGGTCAGAATAACGATATTTCAATCCTGTGTATATTATGTGCATATTGCAGAACTGACAATAAAAAGGACTTTGAGACATGCAGGGTCAGTAGGGGAGAATAAGGGAGGGGCTTTCTGCAGTCACTGACATGCTGTTTGATATATGGATGCACAGTTTATATACTTGATGTTGCCTTCTTTCAGGTGCATGTCAGCAGAAATCAGGTTATGATTTGTTGTTTATTTAGATTTAGTTTTATTTGTGTTTCACTTACCTGTGCAGGTGGTATTCTTTTATTATTTTTATTACTTTGGTTTGGCTGAACTGCCTCATGTTAGATTTTTTTTAAACTTGCTAATAAATGCCAGAGTTTTCTACCAAAAAAACCTGCTTCTTGACAAGATTTCTGTCAAAGCAACGTCTTCTGCTCTTGATACGGGGCTGCAGCACGACAGATGGGTATCTGGTTTTACTGTAAAAGAAAACTCCTACGTTGCTCCCGAGCTTGTTCTGCATTAGAAATGTGCCTCTGCTGGGAGGATGTTTTTGCTTTCAAACCAGCTGCAATCCAAATATTTTCTGAGAGATTTCATTGCCCAAAGGCGCTTTTCTTCAAAATCACAAAAACCCAAAGGACAGCATTAGCATAATTTAACAAACCTTAGCTGTAATTACCCATTTTTTTGCATTACGTACCGCTGTGGTGACACAACACTGTAGATAAAGTTGAAATAATACATGAGATTCCTTTGCCAGAACTATACTGCAAACATTTGACTTCACGTTACAAGTCAGTGAGAGAGGGGGAAGGCGAAAGGCTGTAGGATTCCACTGATGTTTGTGCCATTAAAAACATGCATCCTCTTGTGAATAACAACAGAGCCGCATCCAAACGGGGCTGTTGTGTCGAAACCTTAGATCACCAAAGGGAGAAAGGAAAAACTGTTTTTGCAAGTTAATGTCCCTTTTTTGTATTTACTTCTTCAGAAATACAGTGCCATCTGACTCCTCTTGTATCCGTGCACGTACCCATTAAAGGGTGAACTCGTGATGGGTCAGATAGATGCATAATGTGTGTACTTTTTATGGCGGTCATTGAAATGTGCTGCAATATCCATTAGGAATAATGGCTCTGTGGACAAATAGAGCTGGGTGTCTCTGAGGTGCTGATTGAGTCGGCAGATGGAGTATAAATTATGATGAAAAGGCATCAGCAAGGTTGACCTCCCTCCGTTTATGCTTAATCTGCAGCCAAGGAGAGATTTTATTTTCCTTGCAAGATCAGGGGAAAAAATGGCCGGGGAATCATTCTGCTAAACCCTCAGTTGGCAGGCTGCGTCTCGGAGTGGTTCAGCATCTGTTGCTTTATTTTCCAGTGGAAGTCTCCGCTCTGTTTTTTCTTTCTTTTCTTTTTTTTTGTTGAAATTGATTAATCTTTCATAACAGGAGGACTAAAAGTCTTAACTTTGAAAATCTCCCACATTTTGAGTCCGGTTTATAAAGTGATTTGGCATCAGGAGCCAAATGGGGAACAAACAGCCCTGAGGTGGTATCAGCGTAATAGAGGTCAGAGCGTATTAAATGAAATGAGTTTATTTAAATAAACATGCATAATGACTTTTTCTGGTCTGCTCTCAAATGGTTCTCTGCTTGCCATGTTTTGGTAGTAAAGTTTAGTTTGGTATCATAGCAATTAAACAAAGGAGTCGTAAAGCAGAAAATGATAAAAGTAATAAAATAACAAGTGAAAAGACAAATGTATTAAAAGAGTAATATATCACAGCTGGCCTCAAAAGCCATCTAAAATAACTTTGAAGGTTTGGGTGTTTGTTATATTAATAAAAAGCCAAAAACATAACATCTTAAAGGTCATGCGAACGCCACCGGTTACTGATTACGATTAGAGATGACATAACTCTTTTCACTTTCCCGACCTGACTCGGGTAAGGGAAAACAACAGCACAGACCATTTCCCATCCCGAACAGTTGTGTTTACCGAAGCCTGACTCTAACCCCTCTCCCCGTGTCTCCGTCACACACCTGCGCAGCCGAGGACCTCAGGGACGGTCCCCGTTCAAGCCTTGCACGGGGCCTCGGGCCTCCCTGTCGCGCCTGATGTATGTCAGCGTGTCCCAGGGTCCTCTCCCTGTAGGTGTGGGTCTCCCTCCAGAGGCCCGATTAAAACCCGGCCTGCTCTCTCAGCTGTGTTTGCTGCTTGTCAAACAGTCTGGTTTATGGGCTTCATTAGCGGAGGAGGTGGGTTACATATGGGGAGTGTGTTTTACCGCCACTGGCTGTCTGTAAAGGCCAGAGATCACGACTTGTCTGACACTCAGTAAATCAGCTAAGGTTTTGCAAATTTTGGTCCAGTGGAACGCAAGTGGAGGGAGAAAGAGGAATACGAACCGTTTCGCCAACAGTTTTAAGACATGAGAATCTCCAAAGCACTGCTGTGACTACACAGAATACTGTAAGACTTTATGATATGTAATCAATGCTCAGCCGTGTTTATGGGAGTTGTCTATGGGGTATTTTTTGCGTGGAGGAGTTAATAATTCGTTCAATGTGACTTTCTTCTGTGTAGCTTTGTTGCCGAGTCCTGTTGAGTGTCTGCAGCTTAGCTTAAGCTCAGTGTTGACATAACTCCATTACAAAACATTTAGATCAGTGTGACATGACAATCTGCCATTTGATGCAATTAGTGTTTTTCTAGGGGCTCTTATTAAATACTGTCATAAGTGATCCAACACAGAAAATAACCACCACAACAATCAGTAGAAACAGAGTAATCCATCTTTAGTTTGATGCTTTAACAACTTTTTTTCTAATATTGAACATTAAAAAGTCACTTCTAAACATTTTTCTTAAGATGGTTAATAGAAGAAAAGAAGAAAAGAACAAATCGGCTCCTGCAGAGTCATCTGTCGTTAATTTATTTTAACAAAAGCAATTCAATGGCTCGAAAATTCCCTTTGCACCATGCAAGAACAATGCATTAGTTCCTGGATCCAGATTATTTGGTGATATTACCTAGAAAACATTCAGAAATTGTCTCCCAGGTTTTCGTATTTCGATTTGATTTGATTTCTGAAAGTTGAGACATGTCCGCCTTTGCCCTTTATTCTTTTAAAAAAGATCCCTATAGATCTGGATGTAAAGCTAATCACATCTAGGTTGAGACAAATTCCACCTCTGGTAAACTTTTCATGCAAATCCATCCATAACTTTTTGATTAATCCTAAGAAATAAGCAAACCTTCTTGGCGGAGGTTATAAAGTTACATTAAAATTGACCTTCTCCACAGCAGACATTATTTCCTTACCTTGTTACAGAAAGGAAACCACAGGAATTGATGATGGCTCTGTTCCATTAAGTGTCCCAGGAAGCCTTGACAGTGAACCAACATGTACAAAAGCAGAACTAAGAGAAATACAGCCATCATTAATCACATCAAAGTGTCTGCTTTAAAAAAAGGGGGGTCTATTACACAACCTACATCTGAAGGTCCACAGCAAATTTTTCTTAATACTTAAAATGGATTCAGTTCAATACTACATTTTTTCTAAACCTCCCATCCAGACATATGTTAAAAGAAAACGCTTGTAAAATTATTTGTGCATTGCTACACTATTTAAAAGCATATTGCGCATTTAGATTTCATCAACCTTGTAGTATAGTCCGTGCACTCCTCCTCCCTGGATGAAAAATTTCAGCATCTGTTGTTCATTTCATGTTTTACTACTAGTCACAAGATGTTTCCTTCTCTGAAAAGTGCATTCTCATAGTGTGCTCTGGAGGCTTTGGGTTTCCACTTTACATTTGTTTGTGTCGCATATTGGCCTGTGATTGTCTTCCTTACTAACCGTAGAGTCACAAATACACAAATAGAGTCACACAAGTACTGAGATTTCAGGTAAGCATAGACGATGTTCCTTCCTTAAGAAAATAATGGTTAAACCAACTTCTGCTTTCAGTGATGCTAAAACATCCAAGGTTAGGAATAATGTGCAAGAGATATTTCCATTAAGAACTTAAAAGAGCTTCTGAAACCTGTGGAAAACATTATATTGTCTCTCTCTCTGTCTGTGTAACCACAGGCTAAGTGGTTAAAATATTAAATGAAAAGTGGTAATGATTTCACAGGGTCTTTAGAGACTATCGAGCTAAAAATGAGCTTGCTGACATTCTCACTGACTCGCTGACATTTAAATGCAAAGGTCAGTTAAGAAACTTTAGCGCTGACATTTACTGGGTCATAGCTGCAAAAATATCAACAGTCACAGCTAAACTGTAATAAAACATTGATTTTATAAACTTGGAAACTAAGTATAAAAGTTTTTTAAATTACCATCAACTATAAACGGGTTTGAAGTGAGAATTTGAAATAAAGATGCAAAGAGTTGACGGAAAAGATGGAACAATTTATTTAAATCTGCTAAATATAATCTAAAATGACAGAAAGGTTCAACAGTTTATATTTCTGTAATAGTTAATCCACCCGTGTCCACAGGCTCTTTAATCAATATTAGATTTTAAATGCTAAAATATAATTATTCTTCTTGTCTGATTTTTCACATTTGCCGTTTTACAAAAAAAGCAAAATAACAAATTTGTAAAGCACGTTATTATTTTTGACTAAGATGCCAAATTATAGCTGTTTACTCTCATTCCTGAACAGAAAAAGTAAATTTAGTGTTTTTATTTCTGACTTCTCAAGTCAGAAATTCACTTATCTTGTTTTTATCTTGTTAAATGTTCAGATGCTGAGTGACTTGTACTTCTTTGTTCTGAACACAACTGTGTTTTACCT
The DNA here is from genome assembly GCF_965226115.1 of Aulonocara stuartgranti. Taxonomy (NCBI): domain Eukaryota; kingdom Metazoa; phylum Chordata; class Actinopteri; order Cichliformes; family Cichlidae; genus Aulonocara; species Aulonocara stuartgranti. Next base: position 6,122,730 of record NC_138959.1, on the reverse strand, counting down.
CCATCCTTCTCTCAGAGAGTTGTGATAACTAACCAGGATTTTGTCATTTAAAACCTTCTAATTCAGCAGGTCATACAACATATAAATATAGCAGTTATGACTAATTTTAACTAACATTAATGGTGATTTTGCCAGCTTTAAAACTGGGATTCTAGAAATGAAGAAAAATGCTTTGGAAATGATTTAAAGTAAACCTTCGTCTCAGTGATAGGCGCTTGTTTTACCATTTCATACCTGTATAGTCATCTGACGACAAAAACAGGAAAATATGTACTAAAGAACAGCTTTATTGGGAGTTTTGCCAAATTAAAATGAGATCAATGTGAGCACAGAAAGCATAACATGCATAGCCGTTACCCTGCTGATGTGGGGACACTGCTATTAGAAATAAAATTACTTCCCTGGGACTTCAGTTCTTTGAATATCAGTAGTACATGCCTGGACTGGTATAGCCTGACTGATTCAGATTAAAAGCTATTTTTAAAACCACCTGGGCTGTAACTGAATCGTTTCCTGCAGACCGATTGGAGCGCAGATAGTATAAAAGTCGTACCTAGTCAAAATAAAAATAATGCAGCTTTAGCTAGCTTATCCAGCGCCTGTATACTGTAAAATACAATGACTGTAAATGAGATAACAGTGTCATATTGAAGTTTCAACTGCTTGTTCAATCATTGTGCTTGAATTGACATTTTTAGTCTCCGTTGTTATCACTTTGGCACTCATGATTTTCCTGAATCGCTAGGTAAAATGGCTTGGGATAGAACCAAACTTTCTTCTACACAGGAAAAACTGCGTTTAGAGTAAAATGGATGATAAAGCTAGGTATGCATTAGGGAGAAGTATTTCAGACCATGATGGCAGAACCGTGTTGGGACGCTACATCAGTTTCAATGAATTAGAAATAAGAAGTGGATTTATGGTTTGGTTGGTAAGCTATCGAGTCAAAATTACTGGACACTTACCAGAGTACTTATTATATCAAAACCTTCTGCCACAAATCTAATGTTTGGAATTATTAGAACTTACTGGTTAGAAATCTGTATTTCCACCAACAAGTAAGGCCACTTAATGCCAGTGAGTGAATGCATATGGGAGCAAATTTGTTCCATCGCGTGGAGATTTAGTTTGTTGTAACCTTATATCTTCTAAGCATTTCTTGTGGAGACTGAGTGAGGAATCATAACAGGAGTCTGCATCGGTATACTTAATGCAAACCGACTGTTGGCTTTAACTGGCATTTTTAATTCTCACCCAATCAGGATGTTGTGACTATTAATGCGCTGGGAAATAGTGATGCACACTTTTAAGGCCAGTGCCAGACATGGCAGGCGCACTGCTCTGTGGTAGTGAAAGCTGTTATGTTACCCAAGACATATTTTAGTTTAATGATGCAGGGAAAACGAGGGCTTTCCCTTGAGCTTGCTTTCTGACTATCCCCATTTTTCAAGCAATTTCACCTGTCCGCAGTTGGTCTAGGATCGCAGAATGATGTTGTGTTGAAGCATGACACTGATGTCTTTTAGGGTTTAAAGACTTTGTTGTGGAAAACTGGAAAACAAAGGGCTTCAGTCTCCAGTAAAGCACTGAAATACCTGCATGTGGGTGTGCTGTCACTGTGGGACCTTTAGTACTTTGGCACTGAGCTGACAGGCTAGCAAATCTGGCAACTTTTATACTCCTCTGGCAGTTTTCATCATCCACTTTCCTGGTGGTCTTCATCCCAAGTCACTGCATTCAGTTGTCTAAGTTCTCATAGAACAGCCTGGCAGGCAGGCAAACCTGGCCAAAGAGCTTTTCATGCAGGGAAAGACAAATGTGTGTGGCACATTTCACGCTGGTACATGAGCGTGTGCATGGCGGCGGTGGTGGTGGTGGCGGTGTCTAGTGTGGGAGCAGGCAGCTCTGTGGTGAATTTAAACAGCTCACTGAGGACGAGGCCCTGGCAACCCAATGTACATCTAAGGCAACGCTTCATATAAAAACGGCAACATGCGTTTAATCTCCTACACGAAAAATAGAGCAGCCCCCCCCCCCACAGACACACACACACAAAGCAGCACTGAGTTCTCTAACAACACCGATGGGGGTGGAATAATTCATGGCAACACAGGCAAAGTGTCCTCATGCAGCAGCTCTATAAAAATAATCCCATAACATCATCACACTCACCCTATTGCTCGCTGCGCTCATACAAGGCACCTGGGAGAGGTCGGCTGGCCTTTAAGCCTCATGACTCAGACTTCATTCAATGGACCTCCGTGTTTCTTTGAGAAGAAAACTTTGGAAGAAAGTGGGAGGTTTTTTTGTGAAGAATGCAAATCCTAGGTTATTTTGACAATCGAAATACTGCAGTATGTTGGAGCTTCTTCCCGTGTATATGAAAATGCTCTGCAATGCCAAAACTGAAGGGCTGCTGTTCAGGAATTATGTCTGGCATGTTTATCATCTGTATAGTTTAGTGTATTGGCGAGCTCCAACTACAAATGGACCCGGTGATACCGGTGATAAATTGATATAGCATGTTCCAAATTGTAAAGAAGAGTCTGGGTATCTTAAAGGTATGTGTATGAGGCAATGTTGTAAAACACAATTTACAGTGTCGATGTACAAAACACCAAAGTAGCAAAACTGCAGTTCATCCACTTACCACTAGAGGCTGGCTCTAAAAGAGTCAATCCCCATAGGCTGCCATGTTAAAAAGCCAATTTTATTTTACAGCCTGGTATGAAACAGTTTTAGCCTCTATGGATCTGTTCTTGCTTAGTTATAAATGCATTATAGGTAAATTTTATAATAAATAAATGTATCTGGATACTGGACATAGAAGTGGCTCATTTATAGTGTTAAGGTTTAAAGTTACGGTGCACGCAGCTGTAGTCCATAGTTGGGCCTAGTTCAAATTTCTAATCCGTTTTGGTCATAAGGAACACACCTGTCTGTCTCTGAATTGTTCCCATGATCTTTAACTTTATGTAACATTTAAATCCAAACTAACAGGAAGAATCAAATTGGTTTTTGGTGTAAACAATGGGATTTTTTTTTTTTTTATTTCGTTTATTTGCATTAATTTCAGCTCAGTGCAAGAAGTTCTCCTGGCATTTACTATAATTTCTTTTCACTCTTCTTTTGATTTTTATTGTGCTAAACAATTAGAATCTTTAGCAACAGTAATTAATCATTATTGATCTCATCCTGGCCTGACAATATCATTTGACAGCCCTGTTAGGATCAAATCAAAAATCAAAATTTATTTATATAGCACATTTTTAAGACCGAAGTACACCAAAGTGCTTTCCATTAAAACCATGATACAGATAAAAATCACAATATAAAATATAAATTACAGATATAGAATATAAAATAATTACATAATCTAAATGCAAAGCCAGATGTAAATTACCCTAATTAGCCTTGAATGGCAGGTTAAACAAGTACGTTTTTAGACGTGATTTAAAAGATTGAATAGAATCTGATGCGCGAATATGAAGAGGAAGACTATTCCATAACCTGGGTGCGGCAACGGCAAAGGCACCTCCTCTGGTCTTCAGCCGAGACCTAGGTTGCACTAAGAGCAGTTGGCCCGATGATCTTAGTGCTCTCTTAGGGCTATACAGACAGAGGAGATCAGCTAGGTAATTAGGTGCCATATTATTTAGGATTTTATAAGTAAGCAATAAAATTTTAAAATCAATTCGATATTTAATAGGAAGCCAATGTAAGTTGGCCAGAACAGGGGTGATAGAATCATACTTTCTAGTGCCAGTTAAGAGACGTGCTGAGGCATTTTGGACCAACTGCAATCGCTGGAGGAGGGAAGATTGGAGGCCCAAGTAGAGAGAATTACATTAGTCTAGTCTTGAAGTGATGAACGCATGAATGAGTTTCTCCAGATCTTTGCGTGGTATATAAGGTTTAGCCTTAGAAATTAGGCGTAGTTGGTGGAAGCTGGTTTTTACCACAGTAGAAACCTGTTTATCTAGTTTGAAGCAACTGTCCATGAAAACTCCAAGATTCCTAGCAGCATCAGTAAGGTGATTAGCAACAGGCCCGAGTGTACCAGTCAGTTTTCCCAGAGGCATATTCCTATCAAAAACAATAATTTCTGTCTTCTTTTCATTTAAAGTAAGAGTTACGTGATAACCAGTCTTTGACATCCCTCAGACAATCAAACAAAGGATGTAGTGAAGATGAAACATCCCCAGTCAAGTGGAGGTAGATTTGAATATCATCAGCATAGCAGTGAAAAGAGACATTATGTTTTTCAAAACTGGAGCCCAAAGGCAACATGTACAGAGAAAACAACACAGGACCCAGTACTGAGCCCTGGTGCACACCACAGCGGAAAAGGGCAGATGAAGAGGAATATTTTCCCATCATGACAGAGAACGACCTCTCAGAGAAATATGATTCAAACCATGAGAGAACATTTCCTTTAAGGCCTGCTACTTGTTCTAACCTTGTATTATGGACTGGAAGGACTGACTTTGGACTAACTCTATTATATTCAGACCAGACTGTGCACGCTAAGATGCAAACAGTACTTTCTAGTGTTGATCGAGCAGATGACGAAGTCAACTGATATTTCAGTTGGCCCCCGCACAGCTTTAATCTGTCGCTTCCTTTTCTCCATTTTGACCATCGACTGCTTTTTCACTCAGTTTCATTCCAATTTATATACATGACCATTTTCAGAGGAGTGTTTGTTTGTCTGTTAAGCCACTTACCACTGACCTATGAATCACTTAAGCATACAAAACACACTCAATGGATGTGTCTACACATAACAATCAACTTGGCAAAGAACTAATTTACAATGTAATTTTATCTTTTGGCACCTGTCGTTACTTACAGCCTGTAGCTAGACATGAATTCTTCCCAGTTCTTGAATTTATGAAAAATGCCAAAGATAACACACTCTAACAGGCATAAATTAGTACTTTTGCACCAACAAGATGACTCCCAAAGAGCCGTTAGCTTAAGACTTGGCATATCTCGTGTGTCCCAAAAAATTGAGGAAACAGGCCAAATGGAGACAAAAGAAGTGGCAGACCTAAAGAACCATCTACAAAATTTCTGAAAGTCACATCCTTGGATTGGCCTCACCAAAATCCAGACCTCAACGTTTTTCAAGCAGTGTGGGATCATTTTAACAGAGAACAGAACAAAGGGCAGCCAACATCCAAAGAACGGCTTTGAATATCTTTCAAGAAGCAACTATTCCTCAAAACCACTTGAAGAAATTCCTAGAAGATTTGCCTGAAAAGAGTTCAGGCTGTGTTGAAGACTGATGGTATTCATACCAACTATTGACTTTCATGACTTTCTGCATTTCCATGTGTGTTTGCATGTTTCAATAAATTACTGCACCCATTTCCCTTTAACAGTGGTACAGGTTATCTAAGCTAAAATGAGTACAAATAAAAGTAGCCATACCAAATATTGCCTTTGCACAGTTATGTAGCACAGCAGGTGTTTATGATGGGTGTTCTGCATCTGTACTGAACCTATTCTGCATTTGGGCTTAAAAGGAAATAGACAGTTGCCACAAAGCACTGTCAAATGTACTTATTTGACCTTTACTATTAGGACACAGAAGACACGTTCTTGTGTTAGCTGGCATGTATCATTGATACTGTTAGTTCTCCTAGCAAAAATGAGTTCCTACCAGCATTTCTGACTTATAAGATGGGAAACAAAACAACAGAACTGAATAGACCAGCCTATTGTCACAGCTGTCTGATCAAACTAGTAGGAATACATTAAGTTTACTAGTATTGGTAAATGGAACGATTTCTGTGAAGAATAAAAAAAGCTGCCTGGCTTGCATTTCAGTTTTTCAGTGATTAATCGACAGACTGGACCATGAATATTTGAGGAAAACTGATAAAGCGGTGAACTGTTTTTAGCTGTTCTATTAGCATGACTAGAATTCACAAATAAGAAAAAAACAATCTTGGAATGAGACCGTGGAAAAAGAGGGAGAGAGAGGAGATAAATACTGCGTGTCTGCAGAGAGGAGATGGACTGTGTTTTTCCTGATGTGTTTTAGCTCATCTTCCAACGGGGCAGCTGACTTACTTTGTTCATCTTGGCAGAAGCCCCGTTAAAAGTTGTCCACCCCTTCCTTTAATGTACTTCCAAAGTCAATTTTAACAGTTTCATTAGAACAACGCATTGCCCTCTGGGGAGAGAGAGAGAGAGAGATAGGGAGAGCACTGACAGATATGAAAAAAGCAGAAACTCATTAAAAACAATGAAAAAGCAGCCAGAAGGTGAGGACTGAATTGCTGCGATATTTCACCTAACTTGACGGCAGAGTTGTTTTAATGTAGTACGTACTTTTAACCTGGTTCTGAGTTGTTTTTTTAGTCGCAGGTCTCTGCTTTGGAATAGTGAACATGGAGGTGAAACAATGACAAACTGACGTGCCGTGGCTGTTTGCCAGGATTTTGTCCCCTCTGGAGCAAAGTGATCTCCCCCACAGAGAATATTAGCAGTGACCCCCATGTTCATAACGTGACCCATGGACAACCTCGCCTTTCTATCTGCTCAGTTTGTTTCCAGCGCTGCGCACTGTAGTCAATTTATTCAAGGTTTCCCAATGTGGTTACAACAACACGAATCCCAGGAAGACATTTACATGTTACAGGCCAACTGCAGTGGAATCACAGCCTTGAAGAACGTGTTTAATCCTGTTTGTTGTTTCTGCGCTCTGTGGAAATATTTGTGCTATGCTCACGAGTCAGCTAATGCAAACTAAAAGAAAAGGTGTTTGCTTGACTTTTGCCTGTGATCCCCATCATTTCTTCCTGGCCTAGGATGGCCTTATTGGGGGTGACTACGCATGCAAACAATGCAAACACTGTCTTCGAGTACGTTTTTTGGCAAAAATCTGAATGCGAGTACATCTGAAGCTTGAGTAAATGAAACAGTTTTACTAAATATTACAATGCTTATGCTTTAGCTGCACTAATAAGCTCTTTATGCAGGAAAACCCCTTCCAGTTCTACACATTTCATATTAAAAACAGCAATTACGACACGAAAGATTAGATCTCCAGACATATGTACTGTATGCTGCACTTGGACTTCATACCGTATTGATAAAAATACTTCAAAAGCTTTTGTGTTTTTACAAACAGGCTGCACTGTGGTGTGAAAAGAACGGCTTTACGAGCACATAAAAGTGGATACTGTTACAGCACCCTGGCTTGTGGTCAAAATCTCCTAAATGGTTAAAACAACAGTTGGGGTTTGAGGGCTTTTTTAAACTACCCCTTTCTCTTGCCTGAACTCGGGTGAAAGGAAACCGTGGCACACTATGGCTGAACTTCAGTCCATAAAAGGAGGGCAGCTCAGCTTGTGGTTGGATGTGAGATTTTCTATTTCATTAGGGCTGTTTAGTAAGTAGAGGGGTCCTCGTGGACAACTAACAAGAACCATGACTGTGATATTTAGTCATACTTAAAGTGTAATCTGCAGTTAATTAATAAAGACCACATTTAACTTCAGATTTGTAATTATTGTGGGGAAAAATAGGAAGGCACTGGGGAGTTGTGTTGTATATCTGCTCGAGCAGAGTGATTGAACTAATGTTCTTCATTTCAGTAAGGGACTGGGGCTCATCCAGGTTTCACATGCATATAAACACACACACAGCTACGGCCACATCCGCGTGTTCGAGCCCCACGGGCCAGGGTGAGTCTCCTCTTTGTTCTAGCCGAGTGCCTGATTAGAAACATCAAGCATAATTTCCTAATTGGGCTGTCCTAACCACTTTCATCTGGGGGATGCAAGGCAAGCAGGTACAGCTGTAATATAATAGCCGTGAATGTGCAGCCAGCTCCAACAGACACATGGAGCAGAGGATGTTCACCCTCTGCCTTTTCCATGGAAGAATTGAGTTATCATCGCCAGAATCATAGTTCCCTTCCAGCCTTATGTGGCCTGTAGCAGATCCATTTGTCTGCATGATTCCTCTAGTAGTGACAGCAGCAGCAGCATCTTCAAATCCATTGTAATTTATTTTGCGTTTCTTATGGAAAATACTCAATTTTTTGCCAGCCTAGTGCTAATAATTTGGTTGGCATTGCCAGACTTCTATAATACATAACATAGTTTTCCACTTTTATTAAAAATCGCCTTGAAAAATAAGGAGTGAATTGAAACTTTTTTCTTTTGCACTCTTTGTTTTGTGTATTTCAGGGAGTTACGTTGAGGTGTTTTTGTTTGTTTTCACCTCTTTTGGGGAAGATAGCTTAGTTCTGTTTGTTATTTTCACTTCAGCCTGGGTAAATTACTTTCAGTTGTTGTCACTTTTTTCTTAACATCTGTGTGGATAAATAAATATCCAGGTTGTACTGATACACTCTGTTTAACTCTGAGGATAAGAGTCTGAACTCCAATCCTTTCCCCTTGTGCTCCTGCAGCCCTAGAGGATGTATTTCATTGCTATGCCTGCCACAGTCACCTGCATTGTTAGTATGAGAGCCTTTTGTCGTTATGAAAAAAAAATGCATACAAACCTATTCACATATGCATCAGAAAATTTTAGTAAATTTACTGCTGTAGTAAATAAGACTAATTCTAAATCACCACAATCTGCTTATTATCGGCATACTGCCACACCCCAGTTTTTCCAGATAAGGAAATAAGTTTACCTTGAGGTAAAGTGGAGAGAGTGGTAATGAAGACAGAGGTTTAGACATAAACCTAATGTTCCATTAATCCCTTTTCTAGTTAAAATTTGAACATTTTTACAGATAAAAATATATTTCAAGCGTTAGAACTATTAAAAGATAAGTATGTCTTTGTCAGTAAGCAAAACCGCCTTATAAACTACACCTTTATCCCCATATAAGGAATTCTGTTTATGGACCTCTGAGCCACCTCATTGCCAAAAGAGGAGTTATATTATTTCCATTCTGATAACCTTCACATCAGCAAAAAGTGGTTAAATAATCTAAACTAAAGTGAATGACACCCTTACAAATTCAACAGACAGCAGCCATGTTATTTTTTCAAGGATAATTTCATATTTAATGAGCAATCAACTAAAAAAACCACCCTGAGTTCTTTTAATAAAAAATAAAGAAAACAAACTTCTCATTACAGAGCTGCTCATCACTAATATTTAACATTTAGGCAGGATTTCCAAAAAATAAGCACACAAAAAGCCAGATGAGACAAATGGTTTAATTTAAAGTTTAATTAAAGTTCGATGATGCAAAGATGTCGAAAACTCATCAGCATCAATTCCAATATTATGAGAAAAGTCATGAGTACAAGCCCACTCTTTATCATTCATATTCAAGTTTCAAACAGATGATTTGGATATGGACAGCCTGCTGAGTTCGAGCATCACATCATACTGCAACTTCTACGTGGAAGATTTTAATATAATAGTTTGCTTTCTGTTTTTTTAAAAGCCTAAACAATTAACGTTTATTTTTCCTATATGCTTGTTAATCCACAAAAAGCAAAATCCAACGTTGTCAGTGTGCTGATTAAGCACAGAAATGAAAATGCAGTTTCTATGCAGTGACTTTCAAATGTATTTGAACTGTTAACAGATTAGCTGTCGGTTGGAGGGTGGTGCTGACTGCCATGTTTGCCGTTACAGAATTCTCCCATCGATTTCTGTTCCGGATCATTTTAGTGCCATGTCTATTGCTTATAACATTTCTGCTAATATTGCACTAAGCCTCTCTTTCCAGCATTTGCCAACAGGAGAAACAGCTGTTAGATGTCCTGAGGTTTAAAGTTGCTTTGAATTTCATTACTGCAATGGTTACCATAGCATTCGAAAAATTTAACAGATTAGGAACATTATATCTTAAAACTCTCGAAAATCTATCCAAGAAAAAAAGCTCTAAAAGTCTTGTTGATTAATCTTGCTGACAAGCCAAGACATAATTTTCTACCAGCCTCTGTGGACGTCTCATATAAATGTTGCTTGGCTTAAGTATTTGTTGATGAACTCCAAACTTTTAGTTCAAGACCTCCTTTGGGACAAACAAAAATGTTCATGCAAATAAATCAGCTACAACAAATGCTTTGATAAATGAATGTAAACAAATGCAAGTCAGATGTGGGGAAAGCATCACAGCGGTCCGCGGAGGGCCCAGACCTCATCACTGCAGTAAAAATCTGATGTCACAGAGCTATTCTAAATGGACAGCGACTATAGAGTTGTCAGCATATACTCAAACCATGATTGAATCATCCCGCTTTGGGGCCGTAGCATCATATGGCACACATGTTGTACACTTAAAGAGGGCCTCATACATCTATCAAATCTGAGATTACAGTGTGAGTTTGCTTTCGAGTGCGCCTGTGTTTGTGTGTCAAGGTGTCTCTGTGTGTACTGAGGTCTATAGCAAACATGTGCAAAGCATACGCAACCGTGTGAGGAAAAGGGAATAAACCCATCCCCTGGGCATTAGAGGAATGCAGATGGTGTACGGTGAGAAGAGAAGGGAGTGTGTGTGTGTGTGTGAAGTCTGTGCCCCTATTTACCCCCCTTGTGGTGTTTATAAACGAAGATAGCGGGAAAGGGCGGAGTCTCAGAGGCCTTATCGTAGGGCTCCATCTCTGGGTTTTGCATTGCTCAGATCCTTTGGGACAGTCGTACAACCTGGGAGAGGCCTTGGGTTAAGGCCGAACCAATAAACCTTCACTATCTATACATCCCTCATACTCCTGCCCCACCATCTTTTCATCCTCTCTATCACCCAGCCTCACACACTCCTCATCCCCCGACTCTCTAAATAAGGGCATGTTGAGTCTGTCAGCCCTCGGAGACATGGAGGAGACCCTCATCAGGGGGTTGAAGAAAGTTTTCTCTGCAATTGTGTTTTTCTTATCTGTTAAGATCTCCTCATTTTGTTTCCCTTGTTTCAGAGGGAAACCACACTCATGCATATGTTGTACAGATGGATCAATTCAATTCTTTGAGTCTGCCAGTGTTTATCTGATCTCTCACATCTGTCCACCTACTCCACATTTAATCTGCCAGAATGCTTTGCTTCTACTGCCTCTTTAAATGACAAAACCCCTGAAATGTTTCCCATACAGACACTTCACTTGGGTGGGCTGTCCAGGTGTAATTGTTCAGTCCACAAACAATCAGAAAATGGTAAAAAACAAAACAAAAAAACAAAACCAAAAAAACCCCACCCATAATAGGGAGACAGAGAGACAGCCTCACCTTCGGGAAAAAAGCAAACAGTTTTCTGTTAACTTTAAATATGTGTGACAGTGCCTCCTTTTGTTTCTTACTTGCAGTAAAAATTTTAAAAATACCAAAAAACTAAAAACTGTTTTGTAAAGCACTACCAACACCATAAAAAACCCAGACATAAGTTTTCATAACTTAGTGAACACCTAACCTTGTAGGACACCCAATAGGATACTGGTAATAAATGACCATCTACAAATAGATGGTCATTACTGATCTGTTTGTAGATCACATTTGGTTAATAGTTGCCATTACAAGCTTTGGTAGAGTTGATCTCTACCATTTGGAATGAAAATAGATAGATGAGATAAAATAAATGTAGCTTTAAGGCCTGAAAGGTCAAGTCAGGAGTGGCTTAAATCTACGTCCAAGACGTCTGGAGCTATAAAAAAAAAACAAAAAAAACCCCTTTCAGTTGTATTAAAGTGCCTTGAAGCAACCGTTGTGATTTGGCACTATATAAATAAAACTGAACTGAATGGAAGTCTATGTGTAACTTGTGATCACTTGAGTCAGAAAGGAGAACTATCTAGTATAACTTATTGGCGAACTTATTAGTCACAAGTTGTTAGCCAGTGATGCTGGGTTTCATAGTCTGAGCCACTTCAACACAAACAAATGGCAATGGCAAACTCCCAGTTGAAATAGCTTCTCAATGATTCAGGTCATGGTAATCTAAGGAGCTTGGATAGATAGAAGTTATATCCAACCAAGACACTAATTTAGTTCAGTTATTCAATTGTGAGCTTTCTTCTGAGCTTGTCATCAAAAAGCCTCTTGGACCTCTTGAATGACAGGTGAAATATCTTCATGAAACTTAAAGAAGTCCAATTTCTTTCTTTCTAAGCTCCTTAGACTACCCAGGTGAAGCCACCATGGAATGAGATGTATGGGTGCCCCTATGACACATACAGTACATCAGCAAGTACAAATAGAAAAACTGTGATCCTGTCATTCAGTATACCAACATGTACCTTGAGTAATTTGCTGCTAATAAATCAGATATCTGGGATTTATAGTTTTAGATGGATATTTTTGTAGGATACAGGGCAGTGGATTCATATAATTTCTTTAGGCTGTGCCCAGCATGCCCATGAATCCAGACCTGGCAAACAGACTCATCTGTAAGCCCTCTTTCTAGGTCTGGCATGGGAAAGGGGCCCAGGATTCCCACTTCTGAGGTCATGCAGCACAAAGATTTCAATTTCATTAGGGTTTTATGATTTGTTCTTAGTCCAGTCCCAGCCCCAAGGCCAACTTGCCTTGAGAGACCCTAGAGAAATACAGCTCCCACTGTGAGGCAAATCACTGTATTCAAATTATTCATTTAAGGTGGTTAGGACACCTGGAGGTTTCCAGATATGGTCATTTGGGAGTAGTTTAGCAATTCAGCAAAGACTGAAAATCAACCGTCAACTTAAATAGTGGTTGCAAACAAAATCATCAGGAACAGGTGAGCTGATCACTTCCAGGTGCGTGGATCCAGAGGGATGGGACCCAAAAAGAGTCCTTCCACCAAACACAAGCAAGTAATAAAGACTTACCTGTGTCGGGGTGGCTGTAGCTCTGGTGGTCATCTGCTAATCGGAACATTGGTTTGATGCCTCCAGTCGGCATGCCAAATATCCTTGGGAAAGATACTCATCCCAAGTTGTTCCCCGATCCATCCATCGGAGTATAAATATGTATGCCTCTTAGAGCATAAAAAGAAGTGCTTGTATGAATGGGTGAATTAGGAAGCTGAGTAGAAAAGCACTTTATAAGAACGAGTCCATTTATCATTTACAAGAGGAAAAGAAGAAGCCGGCATGAAGAGGACTGATAGATCATTATAATTACATTTATTTGTTATAGCAACTTTTCTGCCATTTAAAAAAAATGAAACCTGGAAGAACATACTTGTTTATCTATCAAGGTTTTAAAGGCAGCACCACAGGGGAGATTGTGGGAACATATTAAGGTCAGTTTGAGGTTGCTAATTCTGACAGCTGACTGATGGATGGAGGCTAAGAGAGATGAAGCAGATAATTTTTGGGAGCAGATTCTTCAGCTGTCTCCCTGTGCCAGCATAGCAACATGGGGATGAATTAAAGTACATGCATGTTTAAATACATACATGCACACAGAGGAACAATGGACATGTACCTACGGTAGAGTACATGGACATATAGCCTAAATATTTGGAGCGCCTGTCACGCTTGTTGCTGGCTGTTTGTATGTACCTGCAACGTTTATGTTTTCTGAGAATTATTTCTTTCTGACAGATGGCGCGTTTAGCTTCGCTTCCAAGGTGCTCTAGCTTAATTCATGCAAGCTGTGTTACAAAGCTTTACAGTCCATCCCTTGTGCATAGTCTGTCCAAGACAGTATGCATCAGCGAAGGGCAGCGCTTTGTTTCAGTGGGTATGATGCTAAGTCTGTGGCTTCAGTATAGGGGCTTTAGGTTGATTCGCTGTTGTTCTGAGACTTAATAGCGGAAAATGCAGTAAATGTTTGTCCAAATGAAAACCAGGGGTTTTTGTCAGTGTGCATTACATGTCAGCCTTCTGCTTCACCTTCCTCGTTGCTCGCAGAGAGCCAGTAAACTGCCCAGTGACCGAGAGTTCTTCTTAGAAATGCTGTTGAACCATCACAATCCTCCCCAAAGTGTTTGCATTCAAAGTATAACTGGTCAGCCACCATCAATTACTTTCTTGGCAGTCGTTGGCTGTGGAGCCAAATTTATTTAAGGGTGGTGCCCAGTTGGGATGCTTACACACTCTTTGAGGGGGGCTTTTAAAGATTTCAAGGTAGAAGGGGAGTGTTTTGCTTTGAACTAGCCCCTTTATCATTTCAGCTTAACATCCATTAGAAGGCTGCAGACATCAGTTGTGATACATACTTTTCTCAGAAACACAGTGCTCCTTTTTTGACATCTTAAAATGATTACTGGGGTTAAAGAGGCTCTTTAATGCTGGAAGGATTGTAGCGAGGGCGGTGTTGGTGGGGGCTCTCAGGAAAATGGCACATGGCTTCACGCTGTGGGAGTCTGGCACATCAGCTGTTGCTGCTTCATTTTTGCAATCACGGCCACAAAAAGCCAGCTTTTACAGATGTAGCTGATGTCATGCTACATAAGACTGCACATAAACAATGTCACTTCACACCCACTGATGTCAAGTAAATACTCCAACAGCAGCTCAGGTCTGTGTATCAAACTCTGAGAGGGATCTAAGCAGCGCATTGAAGTAGCAGCCAGCTCTGAGTATCTGTAAATGATGACCATGTTGGCTCTTGAAGGTTTAAATGCCATTTGATCCTCTCCATTGTTTGTCTTCATGCTCCAAGACAACACCCAGGACATTATGTCTGATTTGTTTCTTTCTCATCCGCTCGTAAATATTTCCACTACGCATGTCATACTAATGTTGTGCTGCACCTTATATACAGTACCTTTACTTCCCACACACCTGAATCACATTTTTCCGTGTCTGAGGCTGTGTTTGTTCTCCACGACCCACCCCTGCGGTGAATAAACAGTCGAACTTGCCCAAGTGTGGTTAGGCGTCCTCCGCTTTCTAATCCGTGTGTCTGTGTATTTATGTTCACCTATGTGTAACCACATGTTTGTATATGCGTGTGCATGTGTGCCGTTCTGTCGCCACTGAGTGAAGAATTATTTCAGCATAGGCTCAACTTCCTTGTGTTTCCACACAAATGGGGCTATTTTGGACCCACATCATTAAAGAAATATGCCAAAGGATAGACAATGAAAAAGTGGTGGTGATATTGTTAATTTATTCACACTGAAGCCAAGGCACAGCTGTGGTGGTATAAATGCAAACAGTGAAGCAAAAATTATGAGGTGGTTTGACATGCTGGACTTTGGCCCAAAACAGCATCCAGCATGTCCAAACACTTCATATTTTTTTGGTTTATTTCTCTGTGAATTGCAATCCTTTTATAGTTTTTCTGGCATGGGCTAGAGGCATCAATCTGCAGGCAGACATGTAGTCTGATGGTCCCTAGGTGATAACGCCAAACGATCACCTGATATTTCATTTACTAAACACTGATATTTTTGTTTTTTGTTCATATTATTTAATGAATTTGGAACTAGCAATAGAGATATTCATGTTTCCTTCTCCTTTTCTGCTGCTCCCTTTAGGGACCACCACACTGGATCATCTGCCTCCATCTCACACTCTCCATTGCATCCTCTGTATGTCCTACTTCACTACATCAATGATGTTCCCAACGTAATCAAACACAATTTTAGTAACCCTCAAAAATAAGTCTTGTCTCATTTCTTAATTCTTCATTACTTTATTAGCAAAAGTAGACACTCCCTTGGAGACTATATTTTCCAAATTACAAATGCAAAGCTAACTGATGTGCTAACTCCTTATGAATAATAGTAGCTGAAGGTGTGGATATATATATATATATATATATATATATATATATATATATATATATATATATATATATATATATTAGGGGTGCAATGATACACAAAATTCACGGTTCGGTTCGATACTTTGGTGTCACGGTTCGATATTTTTTCGATACAAAAAAAATGTTCATGCCTTTTTAATTTGTCATTTACTAAATTTTCATGGCACATTTTGCACCACATCTCTGTGCGTTCATCATTTGTTTGAAGCCAGCTCACCTCCTGCAACTACTTTTCCGAGAATACGCGCTTCTTTTGTGGTTCGGACTCCTGACATTTCTTTGGAGGTGGAGGAACATCACAGTAATTGCTTAAAGGAGCTTGCTTCTTCGACATCTTTAAGAGTTCTAAACAAATGTAGGTCCTCCTCCTGAAAATCTTATGTACGCAAACACGCGTTGCAACTTCTTATCTTGTGCGCGTTTTTTATTTTGACAGCGAATGCGCACCTGTGGACCACTTATGTGCAGCCCTGGTTATTTAGCTTGTCGTATTGCAGCCACAGAAATTCTTTTGTCCATGAAACCATAAAGCTGCACTTTCTTTTTGCCTTATAGTCTGATTTGTCATAACTTTTCCGTTTTGTGGTAAGCTTTTCTTTGACTGTCACTTCTTCTCCCTGACCTGTCTTATTTGGCTCAGCAGAACTAAAATATATATGCTGCTGCTTTTACACACCGACTCACATAAGCTCAGCGATTCTCTGCGTGATCAACCTCTCACATGTTTAAGCTTGCTGCGGGAGATTTCACTTGTCATGTTTGCATAGTAAGCTAACGATTGATAAGACGATGTCAGAGGAATTGGTGCGCAAATTATCATCACTCACCAATCTCTATACACAGTTCGTGCGATTGCAAAGTGAAAGCAAAAAACAAGCGCAAATTCAAACGCGATTTCAATATGTCACATATTGACAGTGGCTCACCGATGCCAATGATGACATTTCCGAAAGAATGCAAAAGCATTGACATATATTTTTCCTTCCTATGATAGCCCGACGGGCAGGGCAGAGATAGATTTTGGTAACCCGACTGGAAAAATCGCTAGCCCCGGGACGTCGGGCTAGCGATTTTGCGAGCCCTGTATCTGATTGAGGAATCACTCATCTTTGGAAAAGAGAGTTTATTACAGAGAAATGGCTCTTTCCAAAATAAAAGCTATACTATCCGCTTCTTCTGGGCTATATTCTAAGCAGCATATTAAACATATCAGGCCCCCATAAGGAGAATCATGTGCTAACGGCTGTCTAAATGACTCGGGTAAAGTTTGTAGCATGCGTGCTTGTTGTTTGTCGGCGTAAATGTGCAGTCATATTTGTTGTGTTCCCACTAGTGCTGTCAGTGTAAATCTCGTTGAAATGACGTTAACGCCACAACACGGCAAATCTCCGTTAACGAGCTACCGCGGATCGCCCCGTGCGTGGGGCTGGACGGCCAACACGTTAATGAGCTAACTGCGCTAACACACTAGCTCCCACCCATGTAATTGAGCATTGCGTGGCACATCCAACATACTGTTTTACTTTAGTCCATGACGCGCTTACCTTCAGGGTCATACGTCACATGAAAACCAAAATAGTTCCAAACGCCAGATCTGAATGAGGGTGGGGGAGGTTCAATTTGCCATGTTGCAAGGAGAGCTTAACTTCTGTCTGGCTAGCTTGCCCTGTGCTCAGTGAATCTGCGTTCGACTACTCCGCCTAGGCTGCACTGTCGAGCGCAGATCCACTGAGCGCTCAACACAGACAGCATAGTCAGAAGGAAAGTTGATAAAATAAATTTAAAATTTTGTATTGTTCGATACATATGCGTACCGAACCGAAAGCATCGAACGGTTCAATATCGATACGAGTATCGTTGCACCCCTAATATATATATATATATATATATATATATATATATATATATATATATATATATATATATATATTGATTGCTGGCATGCTGATGTTAATATTAGGGCTGCTTTGAATGATCAAAGGTCAATAATCTGAGTCGAGCACTTGTTCATCGTGCAACAACCCGGCCTGCAGTATTGGTAAACTGTTGACTGAGGCTGATAGCTAAAGTGCAACACTATTCTTGTTACTGGTCGAGCCTTTCCCTTAAAGGAAATTGAGCCTTGTAGATTTAAAAAAAAAATAATCAAAAAATAAAACCCATAAGCTGTATATAAAAGATGGATGAACCCACTGTGACACATTTTCATTTGATCTTTTTGAAACTAAAAGTTCTCACATTTTGATGACAGACTTAACACTAGGTTAGGATGCTGAGATCATAGACATAATCCATGGATATAACTTCTGGGTCAGATAAATAAAGCCACTTAGTCTGAAGGCCAATGGATGGCAAAAGCTGCAAAAAGACTTCCAGTCCTATATAAGTCTACTGGGAAACGACTCTCTGGAAGAAAACAAAACGGCTCTCTGACTTGACCCCAGCAAATACTTCACTGATGAGGTAGGGCTCAGCCACTCTTTTCAGGTCGTACTGGGGGAAAGAGACAGAGAAACAGATTGCTATCCTCATTGGCTAACAATTAGTTTTTGACAGGTTGTTGAGTGAGACCTGCCCCTCCTCATAAAAAATACATTCTTTTATGATGAAGGTAAAATGCTCATTGAGGCTTCAAAACTGGACTTTGGAAATGAGTGGATGATGTCATGGTGGTCGTGTCCACCTTCTTTCTGTGGTTTCATTTAAAAACTTTAACAAAATGAAATACTGGAATTTTTACAAACTAAAATCCAATTAAATAACTCAGTTTAGAGGAATTAAGCACACCTGTCAGAGTGACCACAGCCCATATATTATTTTTTTAATGGGAAAAGCATATTGCTGTTCTAAGCTATACTGGCTTAAATTTTCAAACAAATCCAACAAGGGGGGAAAATTGAACAGTTATAGTTGAGTAAAAGCTGCCTACACACTTGAAGCGATTCGCAGTGACATGGCGACCAGAAGAAAGTGAATGATACTTGGCGATTTGTGACTATGGGTGAAATAACTGCTGGCGATCCAAAGTGGGTGTGACTCGCAATAAACCTACATTAGAGGGTCACTGAGGCAACCATAGCCAGGAATGTCATACAACCATCTGGCAGTTTCAAAGCAATGTGCAACAAGTGAATCACTTCCAGTGTATATGTGGCTTAAGGCCTGAGGTGCCACAGTAGTACAATGGTTTGCACTGTTACTACAAAGCAAGAAGGTCCCTAGTTCGGACCTTCATGTTGACTGGGCCCTTTCTTTGGAGTTTACATGAGACATAGTTGGCCATGCATGTGAGGTAGATCAAGTACACTTGTAGTGCAAAGCACTTTTAAAAGTCATTAACACTGAGAAGTCCTAAAAAATTCCAGCAAGGTCAAGTGTGATCATGTCCAGCAGACATGTGAGCACTCCACTGCACAAAGAAAGCTTAAACAAACACACTGAAAGGAGCCAGTTGAGGTTGTTTGTGCATGTGACCAGGGTGTCTTAAATACCTCTTAGGTGAGGTCTTTTGTGCATGTCCTGTTCCTATTACAAGAACTTTGGGCAGAGCCAGGATGCAGTGGAGAAAAAATGTCTGTTGATCGGATTGGGAACACATTGGTGAGCTCCTTGAAAAACCGTAGGTGGCAGCTGGGAAGCGTTTTTCGTTAGACTGCTGCCCCCTCAGCCCCAGATAAGCAGCAATAATTTGATGGATAGAGGTTGTTAGATGTAGCTTTTTTTGGTGTTACTGCAACACAATTCTTGGCCTGTAGTGTTTGTACAGCAAGATTATGTAAATTACAACATAACTTCCACCAAAACTACAGATTCCAACTGCTTTTTATCCATGAGAAAACATTATCAGCTTACCAAGCTCTCTCTGAATGTTATTCTCTCCAGCAGCCAACACGTGTGTATATGTACATGTCAGAGTGTGCATGTAGATACAGGGGGTGCAAGTGCTGTATAAAGTGTAATGAGAAAAGAAGATTTAGAGATCCCAGAACTTTTTTGAGAGGCAACAAGCCATGAGCATCAGCCAAAGCAAACTCATATGCAGGTCAAACACTGGAAGTTCTCTTGTCAAGAATCTGTGATCACTTTGTCATCACGCCAGTGTTTAGATTGGTGCAGCTCCAGCTTCTAATTGAGTAAATGGTACAATAGTGTTCAGCTCACCTTTTCAGTCTTTCACTTGCTCCCCAGTGATGTTTCGGCTCATTTGAAATGCTGGATGTGTGAGCGTTACTAAATCTTTTCCCCTTTCCTTCATATAAAAAAAAATATATATATATATTCCCCACCTGCAGTTTCACCTTTTGGACTCAACCTCTCAAGCGATTTCCCTTGAAATGTATTCGATGGCAGATGCCAAGAAAAAGCTTTCAATTTATATGCAAATGATAACAAATCGTGGCTGTTTTGGTCTTTATTTTTTCCAAGCAGATTTAATTGATGATCACATCACAGTTTTTACAAGCACACACACACACACACACACACACACACACACACACACACACACACACACACACACACACACTTGAAGTAAGCTCAAGAGCAAATAAATCACAGAAATTCGAAAAAGTGACTTTTTCATACGGCACCACAGAGGAGTCATTATTCTCAACTAACCGAGTGGCACATTAAGTTTTAAACAACTTGATCAAACGTGATATCTCAAAAAGAAGTCTACATTCACTTGGTGTTCAAATTACACTAATTGCAACGAATAAAGTTTCTCTATTTGTGAGAATCACATAAAAGATGCACTTGTGAACAATGACATCATGTTTTGGGCTTTGCATTTGAAGGCTCAAGCACTGCGATGTAGTGTTGTTTCTGCTGGTTGTGCTCGGTCTTTCGATTATTGTAACCTGAAGCAGCTGGTGCAGCCAGGTTGAACAAATGAGTATATGATGACAAATTCTGAGTGAGAGATGCTTTAACTGCTTGAAAAATGGAAAACTTTATAAAGTGAGGGTTTTTTTTAATATTTTCTCTAAGGAACATGAACCAATGGGTCATGGTGGCTACATATATGCATTATAATTGTTATGGTTTCATAGTGAGATCTGTGCCACACTTGTGACATATGGATTACACATCATTTTCTGCTGCCACATTCACAGATAAAGAAAATCCTTCATCACAAACCCAGTCTTCACTTTAGATTTAACCACCTTATTGCATCATATTAATATTTGATTAACTTTTTTGTACATTAAGCTCGTTCTTTAGAGTATATTTTACATTTCTGAGCTATTTTCTGTTGCAGTTGTAACAAAAGTAAAATAATAAAGCTCCAAACAGAAACCTCTGAGCACATACAGAGGAAAAAATACTGGGAGAGACCGAGATGAGGAGGAGGGGCTGGGACAGCACGATTTATACATAAAGAGGTAATAAGGGAATTGGACACAGGAGGGTAACAAGATGCAGGTTCAGATAATCAAAGTTAATGAGACAGGAGGTGGAAGTAAGACTAAAGATGAGACACTAGGGACAAATAACTACCAAAATAAAACAGGAAGTGAGGATAGTAACACATATGACACATGTATGATCTAAACCTGGGGGACCGGAAACAGGAAACACAGAGGGAACAAATACAAATGGTACTAAAGTCCAGAGCCAAAAACACAAAATGCCAGGATAACTGAGAATTCACAACCAAACAGATAAAACTAGAAACAAGACTCCCAGCAATATCACTAACCCAGAATTTCAAAATGTCTCATAAACCTTCCTTTAAATGTCCCATTAAAAAAACAGACTTTTGTGTGTCTGATGTGACACAGTAACTTCCCAATTTTGAGGATGAATAAAGTACATCTTCTCTTAAAAAGCTAAGATGGACAGTTAGAAAGCTTATCTTTGGGCTTCACTAGACTATTTTTTTTAACCTCACAGAATTCATTTTTATCCATGTTGCTGGGCTGTATTCTCCACATCAAAAATGTCTCAATCTGACAAGACAAGCCTGTCTATACTGATACATATAGACTGAATGACTCTCTTAAGAGGTCATTCAGAGCTCCTTATTGTTTCTTAATTGATGGCTGTGTCTTTCAGAAGCTCAGTAATGTCAAGACACTGGGCCTCTGTTGAGCGAGATTAAAGGATTAAACCAGCTCCCTCTCCCTTTGTGTTTATTAAGCAAACAAACCACATGGCCTGGCTGTGCACTCAGACACATGGCCAAATTAAGAAACTCTGATTATTAATGATTCAACAACAGTGCAGCCCCAGCAGATAATGCTGTTGCTCATGCTTTGGAAGACTAAATATTTTGTCTGCGAATTCAAAAATGGAATAGCCTCCCAGCTTCTTATCCATGCTTTGTGGGAAAACAAACTTAAAGGGGGGAAGATTGGCTTTCCTTAAAATGTTCCCCTTTTCCAGCCTTATCCCAGGAAAAGGAATGCAATTCTGTTTAATTAGGGACTACAAGTGGGCTCATGGGAAGCCCCCCATTTTTAATTTTTGGTCCCTGTGGCTCCCCGAGTCGTCTCTGACTGGCTGGGGGTCAATGCTACAAGGCCGAAGTCACAGTGCCATGCTGCCAGAGGTTACCAAGGCCAGCTGGTTCTCAGACTGTGTGTGTGTGTGTGTGTGTGTGTGTGTGTGTGTGTGTGTGCGCGCGTCCATGTGTATATATGTGAGTGTGTGCCAAGTCCAATATTCTCCTTATGCCATCAAGACTCTTTTCAGTAGATGGCATGCAGCAGGTCTGTTAAAGTACTTGAAGTGATTTAGGTTTACAAATATTTTGAAAATATGTTTAGGACAACCAGACATGAAACGCTGACTACCAAATCTGTCAAGCAGCCGAAAAGCCATGCGACTCTCCGCGAGATTTGTTATTTGAGCGATTCCACATGAATTTCCAAATATTTTCAAATATATTTTTCTAATTTGATCCAGACTTTGCATATTTATGCCACCACCCAAGTAAACACCAGAAACTGTTTGGCCATGTCACAGATTAGAAGTCATTCCTTGGATTGAAATATTAACTTTGATCTAATTTGAAGAAAAAGGCTTTGGTCTGGAGCAGTCTGTAATCCAAGGGTTACACGTACATGAATGGCGTGTTTTACAAGAACAAGTATAACCACAAGCACATATGGAAAGAAACTGTCCATTGTGCAAGAAAATCCAGTTAACGTTTTCAGTTAATGTCTCATGTCTGTGACCCATGGACTCTAGTAGATACTTTTAATGATGTTGAAGTGGGAAAATAAAAACAAATGGGCCATTTCACAACATTAATTCCAGTCAAAAGCATGTTCAACTTGTTTCTAGTGATGTTGTGTCTGCTTACAGCTTAGAAAGCAGACTTGTGGTTAGAAACACACGCAAAAGAACCCATGTTCTGATGGATGTCTTTGTTGTGTTTAACCAGCTCTTAACAAAGATAGCTTAAAATACTTTTACCCGGCGTCATCAAAAGAGAGTTATACTAAAGACAATGTAGGCTTGACTGTTTTCGTTCAGAGCACATGAGTTGCTGCCCTAAAATTACTGTCATTTTTACACTGCCCTTTCTGTAATTTACTTAATTTCTATAATTATTACAGGAAAATACTGTACTTTTCCCGGGATAATAGACAGAACAACAGAACTTTAGAGAGCTTTAAGAACAACCTAGAAGTTTAGCCTCAAAATGACTAATGCACAACTTGTTTTTCAGCATCACTGAGCGGGGGATGTTTCTAATTTTCACAATTTATTTAATACGTGTGTTAAAGGAAGCACACAGCAGATCCTGGTCAACAATGATTCAAACCTTCCTCTGTTTTATTGCAGGCTGAGGCGATAACATCCAAAGTAGGCATCTGGTTAGACACCATGTTTCTTTATATTTATTCTTGCACCTCTACAAACATTACAACGAATTCAACACACTACATCCTACCTAGCCCAGAAATCGTTCTGCCCTATCCTCCAGCAGACTGTAGCGTGTTTATTGATGAAAAGAGATAAGCTCTTAAAGTTTCAAACAAAAAAAAAATGCTATCTTCCCACAGGCAGACAGGAAAAACAAAAGGGAGTGAAAGAGAAATGAGCTACAGGATAAAGGTGAAAAGATGACTACATCCTATGTTTCTGTAGAATTTCCTCCCCAGACACATTCTCACACACTCACAGGACAACCTGTTCCAAAAAACCCCCATTGACCCGCTGCGTGAAAGCCACCAGTAACAAAACGAGACATCAATAACCTGAAAGCCGATACCGTGCAAGCGGAAATCACCTCGTGCATGGAATAGCACTAGAATGGCTGTTTAGAGCGCAAGTGCCACAATACAATCAAAAGAAGGATGTGCTTCTGTATTGTGCTGGCCAACAATAGCTGACTGTAACCTCACGGCCGTGCCACCCTGTGCATTCAGAAGTTCTTCATAGGGCGAGCTATTGTCCTGGTCTTGAAAATGGTGCTTTGTGGCTGAAGGCCAATGTGTGTGTCAGGTAACAGATGGTAAAGTTCAGAGATATAAGAAACAGAAGGACAGACTGAAGGAGAGAGGATGAGACAGAGGTGCTCACTTTTTACTTTTTTTTCCTCAAATTTATTTTGATTGCTTCTCTACTTGGGCGGAGCAGGGTTTTAATCTGTTCCACTGGCTCACAAAGGCCTGTCACAGTGGTGTGATGCCTCCATACACTGAGCTGCAGTGAAGCATTCAAGAGCTCTGGAAACAATCCCACAACACCCAGAAAAAAACCCACAGCAGCATGAGCACAGACATCCAAAACAGCCTCTCGGTTGCCCTACTCCAGTCCTTCTAGATGAACTAGGTATCATCACTATATATATTGACTGCACTGACTCCAAACCATGTTATTTTTTTCTTGAAAGAGAAAATTTCAAATACTCCTTTAAATTCCTGCTGTACTTTTTTTTTTTTTTTTTTTTTAATGAATACTTCAAAGAAGAATAACAGCAGTAGCTGTTAGCTGTGGTGTCTCAGCCTGTGTCCTCGATGGATATAGCAGCAAATGAGTGAGCAAGCTGTGCATGTTTATCAGGGATATCTGTTGGGATCAGAAAAATACAGAATTCAGGTTTAGGTGAGTAGAATCCATAGTTTAATGCTAATGTCATTTCCTGTCTTCTAGACAATTTTAAAAAAGAATTAATATTCTAAAATGTTGTTATCATCATATGTCCAAAAAAAGGAAAATACATTAATTTACAGTAGACAAATATAGAAGCTACACTGTAAAAATACTGGTTAAAATAAAAAAAGATAATTTTAATGGAAATTGTTGGTAACAAATTAATTACATTTCAGTTCAATTTTATTTGTATAGCACCAAATCATAAGGCGCTTTATAATCTGTTGCTCTGTGTTTACTATGCCAAGCATCAGCAGCAGTGCATGGGCTGCCAGCAGGAGAGCTAACGTAATATAAAGGACGCTAACAATGAAAGGTTAGAAGTTTTCTTTGCTATTAAGTCAAAAAAGATTGTTATGAAGTTCGTTCAAGTGCTTTGACAGATATGGGATATACTTGAGCCCCTATGCAACCCTAAAATTGAATAAGTGGAAGAAAATTGATGGATGCATGGATGGATACTGGACTCGGTATATTTCTAGTAAATCTGTCGGTCTATCAAAAAAAACAAGCTGTTGGAATGAACTGAAACTTATGTGGAGTGGCACCTTCACCTGACCTAAAACAGATGCACAGGAACAGAAGAAAGCCTGCTGTGGTCAAGTCTGGCTTGGACTAAAAGAAAAAGGTCCTGGTAATGGTCCTTTCTGTGGGACAATGATGTGCAAAACACTCACGGATCTACCCATTCAGATCACACCCTATCATTCAGGCCCAAGTGGTTGGTCAGCATCCAAGATGGTACGTCCAGTGGGATGCCCTGGAGGAAATGAGATCATCGGAACAGAGTGTGGAGTAAATGAGGTAAAACATGTCGATCCAACTTGCTTGCCCCTGCATCTGACCTGTTATTTCTTTCAACTGAAACTTGATTTTTACTGTCAGAGATGACTTCACTGATACCCCCTGGTTGTCTTTGAACACCTACGCTACCGCGCCCAGCTGGTCCCATGCTCAAACAAAGATCCCACACATATGTCCATTTTAAGATGCTCTAAGGTCTGGTGAGCACGCTCCCATCATTCTCAGTCTGTCCAGCTTCCAAGCAACAGGCTCAATGAGGGACTCCGGGGAAGAAAAAGAGCAATAAGCGAGGTTTATAAGCTCTTTGCTTTTCTATTACTCCATACAAAGATAATAGAGAAAAGGGATAGTAAGGGGGGGGGAAAAGCTCATGAGCCAAGTTCTAACATTTTAGATCACGCAGAACAGTTTGCACCTTATCCTGTTGATCCTTCTGCACACCCCAAAGTGGGGGAATTTGTGGGAGGAATAAAAAAGAGAACGCGTGTCCTTGTGCCAAGCATTACATCTTGCCTTAGTCACCAGCTCCCAAACCTTCAGTCTTGGCCACATGGCCCAGAGGAGGACAGCCACTTAAACAGATGATTTTTGTTTTCAACACAACCACAGAGACTGGAGGAGGGGAAACAACTTTAAATTGGCATGAAGATGTCAGATCAAAAGCTGCTGAAAGAGGAACACACATGCACAAAGATTTCCTGTTTCATCATCTATCTGTTTGCTTTCCAACTCAGCATCAACAGTATTATTTCACTATCATTGGTCTTAGATGTTCCTGCCAATATTTCCAATATGTAGTGATGAGTGCGGCTGATTCTGAATGGCAATGAAAACATTTTTAAAACAGAAATGCTTTTGTCCTCAAATCAGAGATAGCTGGGAAAGCTGGTGGTTTTTGGACACACTGAAAAGAAAACATACACAATTTTCTGTCTTTATGGGCATTAAAAACCTCAAAAACAAAAAAGCAGGCATGGATGGCTCCTCATACAGTCCAAAGTAAACACAGCTACAGGCGGTGTTTGACCACAAGGGGCATTGCTCCCAATCCCAGGGCATCAAACACATAACCTGCATGCAAAAACACCTTGATATCATACATCTGTTTTTGGACTCTGTCTTTTGAAGTTTCAACTTCAGCATTTTGGCCATGGTTATGGTGGATTTTTGGAACTAGAAGTTGGCCATATTTGGAAGAGACAATTAAGTTATCAGCTAGCGTAAGAAAGCTTGGGAAGCTAGGCTAGTAAGCTGCATCAACAAACTATAAGGCGCAATCAATGCCTTCTTCATGCAACTCCCTGCCAGATCTGCTCAATCAAGAAATCCTTTAAGAGCTTGTCTGATAAAGTTATGTAGGGTTAGAGATCTCAAAAACCAATACATGATGGCTCAACCTAAAGAAAGGATAGAAGAGTTAAGAAACAAAGTAATTGACATCTCTCAGTCTGGAAAGGGTTACAAGGCCATTTCAAAGGCTTTGGGACTTTAGTGGCCCACACTGAGAGCCATCATTTACATATCGAGAAAACCTGGAACAGTGGCAAACCTTCCCAGGAGTGGCCTAAATATCAAAAATGCCCCCCAAACACACTGACAAGTCAACAAGGACATCACGAAACATACTAGAACAACATCTAAAGAACTAAAGTCTTCACTTGCCTCAGTTAAGGTCGGTGTTCACGAATCAGTAAGGAACTGGACAAAAAAATTGCATCAATGGGAGAGCAAGGTGATCGCCACTGCTGACCAAAAAAAACAAAACAAATAAAACCCAATGTTTGCCTCATACTTGCTAACAAATACCAAACATCTCAGTGATCTCCTG
The DNA here is from genome assembly GCF_965226115.1 of Aulonocara stuartgranti. Lineage (NCBI taxonomy): Eukaryota > Metazoa > Chordata > Actinopteri > Cichliformes > Cichlidae > Aulonocara > Aulonocara stuartgranti. The sequence continues at coordinate 6,095,312 of NC_138959.1, read as the reverse complement.
AACTTTTCAGACTATTCTGTGGACTGACAAACCAACAGCTGAACTTTGTGGAAAGTTTGAATCCTGCTGCAGGTGTTGTAAAACTAAGACAGCATTTTATTAAGATCATACCAACGGTCAAACATGGTGGCCCTATGATAGTATGTGTCTGCTCCGCTGCTTCAGGACCTGGATGACTTGCCATACTTGATGGATTGTGGATTCCCTGCCAGAAATCTTGAAGAAGAATGTCTGGGTATCAGTTAATGCCCTGAAGCTCTATCACACTTAGATTATGCAGCAGGACAATGATCTGAAACACACCAGCAAATCCATTTCTGAATTAAAAAAAAAAACAAAAACTTTTTGGATTGGCTTTCTCAAAGTCTGGGCTTAAATCCGAGATGAACTTAAAAAACGGCCCATTCATGCTCAAAAATTCTTCAGAAAAGGAAAGAGAGCCAAAACACTAAGTTACCACAAACACTCGATTAGTGGGCAATTAATTTTTCCCATATGGTAGATTTTTAAGAGCCATTTTTCACTTAATTAATTAATTTCAAAACTGCATTTTATATTTACTCAGGTTATTTTTGTCCCATATTAAAATTTGTGTGATCTGAAACATTTAAGTGTGGAAAAAAAAACCAAAACACTTTTTCAAGGTTGTGTAATTTCAGCCTCCAAAACTTCCTGGATGGGATATGCCTCACATAAGACCATATTATTCACTCCATAATGCATAACATGTTTGGGAGGTCCACTTCAATGACTGGGATTGGCAGAGATGAGGTTAAGCAGGCAGCGGTTGGCTGCCTATTTTGACACAGCTGTCAATCAAAATGCTCTCCCTTCTCCTGTTATCACATGACGAACATGTTAATTTCATGGTTGGAGCTGGGCATTTTAGATGGGAGTCGTCGGAACAGTGGTCATTAGAGGAAATTGGCTCTAGCATGAAGGTTTCATTTTTCAGCCCTGGAGGTTGCTGCTTTGATGCACTTATTCACATCTAAAAGATACAAATTGTCCTTAGGTGTGTGAACTGTTATGCAGTGGGTTATAAAATAAAAGTGAGGCAGGTCTTATTCCAAGCTATTTGCATATGGACGCTTCTAAAAGACTGCTTAGAGTTCCATTTGAATACATTTTGTAAGAGTCATTTTTCTACTCTCATAAAGCGACATATTCTAATTAGTTATGCTTAAACCTAACAAGGACTGGGCATTTCAATTAATTATATTTCATATTCACTGGATATTATTCAATGAAGCGAATGGGTGGATGGATATTATTCAGCTAAGCAGCTTAGAGTTTTTGCCTCGCAGCAAAGAAAATTCTAGAGTTCAATCCTGGTGGCTGAGCCTTTTATATGTGGATTTTAATTATCTTCCTTGTATTTAATAGGCTGGTAGTTACTGATATGATTGAGACCAGTAACCTCTTGACTTTATGCTCTGTACTAGTCAGTAGCAGCTAAAAAATTAAAATCAATGTGCTAGCACCAAAAACTGCAGTTCCATTTAATGGCCACTTGGCTCCAAAATGAAGTAACTCCCCATACTCCCATTTTAAAATGCCCAGCTTGATTCGATAGATGTACTAACACAGATAACTGAACCCGGTATCTGTCCTTACTAATTGGACTTATCAAATTGAACCTCAATGCCATTGAGTTGGTTCCTTTTGGAGCATTATTGACGCAATTATCTGGCAGATAATATGACTAGCTGTTCAAAAAGTTTATGCTTCAATTTTGTTGTCTGTTACTGCAAATTAAAAGATATGTGTCCCTGTTCATGGATGCAGCTTGGTAACCAAGCTAGTTTTGTCACTCAATCCTTTCATCCTAATTTGTTCAGTTCTTGCTCCAAAAAGCTGCCATAGTGGCAGCCAAAAGATTAGATCTGAGGAAGTCTCTCGACGGATGTCAGTGCAGTTTTATTTTATCTGGCATTAATTTAAGATCACTTGATAAGAACCATTTGTTAGTAAACAATAGATATAAAATGGCTCGGTGTTCATACTTGGTGAGACTGACAGGAATAGTAATGAGTTCACATTGCAGACTCATTTTAAAAGAGGCATCTTTAAAGAATACATACATTTGATTAAAATGTTTAAAAAGTACTGATTGATGTAGATATAATACAGACTGTGTAATCCAGATGAAATTTTTTAAACAGTGTGGTTAGTAAAGTATAACAGGCTGTTCATCACATGTGTTTTGCAGGGTTTCTCATTGGGTTTATAGACGTAACAAAGCAAAATTGCACTTGACATAGATAGGGCTGACATTGGAAAGGGTTCAAACCATGCTATATCTAACAAACATGTTTGCTTGCAGTATGTGAGTGAGTGAGTGAGTGAGTGAGTGGTATGGGAACAATTGTTCTGTGAAAAGCTCAAGGAACATACTTGCTGTCATGTGCAGCACAAACGTGGCCACAAAGTGCCCTAGATGTCTTTAACCCCGAGAGCATGTAAGGCTTTGTTTGCTGGAGCAATGACAAAGTAATAATGATAATAGTGGGGCATAACCTGCTTTGAGCAAGGATAACTGTTAAGACAGTGTCTCAGCTTCAAATGAAACATGCAGTTCCTGTAAAGGTCCTGTGCCTGTAGGAAGTGCATTAAAGAGTATACTTTAGCCCCTTTATATGCAGAGGCACAAAGAAAAGTCATCACTTTGACAAAATATGTCATGAAACGGAAGGTCCCACCCATGCTTTACCTGAATCCTTTGAAAGAAAGTGTGCTGAACAGGATATCATTACTATTAAAGAGGAAACGCGGCTTAACCAGTGCCAACAACATGCTTTTAAAAAATGTGAATGCCTTATTGTGTAGGTGGTCTTAGGCTGAATCTTAAAATAATAGGGTTTTACATGGTTCTCACTTCCCTTAGGCAGTGAGTTGTAGCACACTTGTCTTTAAAAGATTTTCACTTTCCTTGTAATCGAACATAAAAAAGAGGGTTGGCCCTCTCTTGCTCGTCCATTAGTATTCTGAGAGGCAGACAAAGCGGCCGCAGCAGAATTAATAGCCTTTGACATTTTCAACTTCCTTTCCAGAATCCAGTTTGATTGGTGGGGAGGTTTTGTGTGGGTGATGATAAGAATGCCGGAAGGCAGGCTGCTATTGCAAGTCCCCAGACAGCTGAGTTCATTAGTAATGTCTGGCAGGATAGGTCTTAACCTGAGTGCTCTTCTCTTCGCGTCCCCTTCTTTTTTCCTCTCTGGAGCAGAAAAATCCAAATTCCATTATATTTATCAACTAAAAGTAAAAGCCAAGGAATGAAATTGTGAAAATGCTTTCATGTAAAGCGAGCCAAGCTTGATAAATGAAGCTTTTTTTTTGTTTGCTCCGCGTCGGTGCGTCAGGTTGGTCTTCAGGCCGTCTCAGTCATGAGTAAGGTTTTTTTCTCTGGGGATGAGAATGTGACTTGTAGTATTTTATCAGAATCTGGTCTGTGAAATGATGTAGGCTGATCAGCAGTGATGCATGAGAAACATATACAAGATGACTTGTTTCACTCCTATGTACTGATAAATACCATCTGCAGAGAAAACAAATACTTAACATCTGTGAAGGAGGAAATCTGTAGGAAATGTTCTGTGTGGTTCGGCTCTGGATGTTTTCATGTGATTAGTATTTTGTCAACTGATACTGTGTTTTACACAAAATGTATTGCGCTTACTTTTTTTACTTTCAGTCAAACAACAGCAGCTATGGGGCTACACTTGTAACAAGTACTTTTTCCTTAAATAGTATTACTGCAGATGTAGTTTTACTAAATGTAAGATATCGAGTTACTTTCCACTGACCCTGAGAGAACCTGAAACAAGAAACTGCATCATTTTATTATTTTCATGTGCCTGAATTTTCATTTCTTAGGTGGTCTGCCTGTTTTTCCACTAAAGCGAAACATGAATGGCTGTCTGCCTCTCTGTGTTAGCTTGAAATGGACTAGCAACCTCTCCAGGATGTATCCCACCTGAGTTTGATAAGCAGTTAAGACCTTAGTCATACAGGCCTAGTGTCCGGTTGGCAACCTGTGGCAACCCTTGTTCACTAGAGAAAAATGTGTACTCCTTGACGAGTTTTCACCTCCTCCTTGTGATTGATTTCAACACTAGCAGATTGCTGTAGTTCCTCGTAGCTTGCATGGACCATACGACAGCCAGACTATGGATCAGTAATATGTCATTTCTGTACATAGGCTACATCTACACTAGCCCAGATAAATTTGAAAACAGCGTACATATCTGAAAACTACGGAGCCCCTCTGATCACATGGTCCAAAAAATAAATATATTGTGGCCACAAAATACTACTTCGTGGGCACGAAATGGGTGTAACATGCCCACGAAACACTTATTTGTGCCCACGAAATACTATTTCGAGGGCACGAAATGCTAATTTGTGGGCACAAAACACTTGACCGATAACCGTGATCCTTCCCAGCCCCTTGCAGTTGGTTGACAATAAAATCTATCCCGGCGTCCAGGTCGTACTTACGTCTGTAAAGCAACTGGGCTCTCAATATCCTGTTTAAATGTCTCTCCATAATAATGGTTGCTTGCATTGCCAGGCTTTTCAAAATGCATTTGTAGTTCATTCCCAGCCTAAAATAAAACTCAATCATGCCGTCTTTGTCCATGGTGTATAGGTTTAGCCTACTCTTATGCTTATGTCTCTACGCAGCTGTCCAGGAATTGTATCAATATGATGTGCGCACATTATTTATTTCGTTGCCACAAATGCGTAATTCGTTGCCACGTTATACCCAATTCGTGCCCACAAATTAGCATTTCGTGGGCACGTTATACTATTTCGAGGGCACGAAGTAGTATTTTGTGGCCACAATTTATTTATTTTTTGGACCATGTCATCAGAGGGGCTCCGTAGAAAACGCTCTGTGTCCACATCATCGTTTTCATGTGTTTTCACAGAGTTGTGCGTCCACAGTGAAACAGCTGTACTGCGCATGGGTGGAACACAAGACGATTCGTCCTGCCGTCTGCCGTTAATTTACTTTCCGTCTCTTTGAAACGTCGCAGCAAAATGTTGAGGAAAAGCACCGAGTTTTTTAAATGGACTGACAATGAGGCGGAGTTGTTGCTGCGAGTAACACAAAAGTACAAAGTTGCAAAAGTGAGTGAGAGTTAAAGAATTTGAAGAAAAGCTCTCTGGAGCAGTACAAACTGATATTAATCTTTATTATGGCTGTCAAAATTGAAAGCAAACAAAACAACTGGTGTGTAATGCCCTCCGCTATCTTAGTTTAATTGGTCACATGACTGCATCACCTGACTAAAATGTGTCGTTTTTTCAAATGTATGTGTTTTGGAGAGCGTTTTCAAAATGCTCAGTTTTCCTTGACCGAAAACGCCATCTCAGTGTGGACGGAAGGCCAAAACGGAGAGAAAAAGTTTTCAAACTAAAGCGTATTAGTGCGGACATGGCAGTCGTTCAACTATAAGTGAGCTGGCATTTCTTGACACTTGTTATATTTGACAGTGCTAGGACTATTAAGCCTGCTATGATGACCAAACAAAGGGGTTAGTCTTCTTCTAAAGTGCTTGCAATCTGAATAAAAGTTACCACAGGTCACTAACCCTGATCCTGTTCAAACTATAGTACCCTGCTTCCTACCTTCCAGCATGCTTTACTTTTTAAAAACCTTACACCTTGCAAGCCAAGCTGCTATTCTTCACATCTTTGTAAAGCTGCCACAGCCAAACCTCAGGAATTTAAATTACCTTGCACAGCTCCTCACCTCCCCTCTCCTCCAAACTTCTCACACCCTTCCCTCCCCCCTCTACCAGTCAGCCATTTATAAACACTCCTCCTGCTCGCCCTCCGAATGCAGCTCAAGAAAAATCCCACCACATATAAACAGGAAAGTCAGTGAATAGACCTGAACCCCCTCCGTTTTACATGCCAGCCACCATGCTGTCTGTCAGTCAAGATGTGCTGACCCATAAAGAGCCCTTCGCATGCGTGTGATGTTTATAGTGTTTTATTCCTGTGTTTGATCTTCACGTGTCCTGGATTTTTTTTTCCTTCTACATTTATGGAGCGAGGAGCTTGTGAGAATGATTGTGGGAGAGTGTAAGAGTTCTCGACAGAGGAATATCTGTCACAGGGGAATAACAGCTCTGTGGTCACATTCACAGTTAGAGGAAAGTGTATTAGATGGGAGGATTTGCAAGGGAGTTTGAAGTTTCCAGTGAAGATGCTGACTACAAGGCTACACATGCAAACACAGTTTGATTCATCCATTAATACCAGACGTTGTTTTTGCTGCCAAACATAGATTCATAATTTTGATCAGAATTTCCATGCACCTCCCGAAAATGACAGAGTCCTGAATTTCAGACATTTCAAATTCACATCAACATTGCGGACTTTCCAAAAACTGTGGCTGTCCTCGTGTAAAGGACGGATTCTGTGATGCATTTAAAACTGAGGTAATGTTCACCTCGCAGGGTGTGTGCAGAAAAATCTTCATTTTCACAAAATACAATAATTTCACGGCTTGTTTGCTTATTTTTAAATTTCCATGTGATTAGTCATATTTCTATAGTGGCAAGGAAATGGATTATTATTATTCGGACCAAATATTTAATGTTCCCATTATTTAGGCGAGCACATAAACAAATGCGTCATCAGCAATTCATTGCACATACAATAACATGGAGGCTGTTTCCCACAGTGAGGCCGGAGCTGGCAGCGGGGCTCACGTCTGCCTCGGAGCTGCTGGGACGGAGCCAGCTTGAGGTTCAGACCACCGCAGCACTAATGCACAAGCAGACCACCAATGCAGAGTCCGTACTGTATACGACGGTACACATGTGCATGCACACAGCAGTACATGTGTGGTCACTGAAGACACATGTGCTCAGGGTGTTGATGTTAGTGTTACACTTGATTTTACCTTTCCTCATAGCTCAAACCTTTTCTGTTTGTCACATGACAAACAGAAAAGGTTTGAGCCGTCTTGTTTCCCCATTAAACATGAACATATTATGTATGACCATTATGGCTTTTCCAGGTTCAGACAGTAGTTGTCAATGAGACCGTTAAAGGATGTTTGGAATTAATGTTCATTCAGCGTAAGATAAATAAAGAAAAATCTTTATATATTTTTGCTGTTACTGTCACCGTACCTGTTGTAACCCCCTTTACTTATTTATGTCATCGGCTTCTTGTTCAGTCTTGCAAGACTTGGGTTTCTGCGGGAGAGACAGAGGTAGTGTTGGCAGGTATGACTGAATAGTTTCTTTGGGTTGTGAGTTTAGATGTCTCACTTGAGGGGGTGTCAAAATTCAGTATTTTAGTGTTTCTGAGAGAGGATTTGTCTGAGGGCAGGCTGGAATCAAGGGAAGGCTTGACAGATGCGGTGGAGAGTGGGCAGGCGAGTATTAGAAGAAAGATTTACCGGCAAGTAGCAGAAGACTTGTTATGGAGGGTATCCAATCTGGCTGTGAGCTGAGAGTTCCACAAGGTGAGGCAGATGGGTTTTACAGGTAAGTGGACTGAATCCTTTAGGGGGCAATAAGGCATAGGAAACAAGTTTTGCCAGTTTACCATCATAATGCTTGGGACAAACTGGCAGAGAATCAGTTCCCCAGTTGATCTTAAGCCACGGAACAGCGACTCCACCCAAGGGCGGAGAAGAGACAAGATCTGCCCACCATTCCACCCGAAGAGAAAAAATTACAGAAAACTACCACACCTGCCCGGGCCCTGACAGACACTTCTGCCAGTTAGAATAAATCGTTAAAGTCTGTCTTACTTTCTCAGTTTCACATGGTCTAGAGTGGAAAAAACACTCAGAGAAGATTTTAACTTATTTTGAAAGATCAACTTGATCTAGCTAGTCAGGCCTAGCCTTTCACGTCTTGTGTGTTTTTTTTCTCAGCAGCTGAATTTCTGGTCAGACTGGTGTTGTGGGACTCAAACTCCACCTTGTTGGTGTTTCATATACTTTCAAGATTCACTGTGAACTGGAGGCTCACTTTAACTTCAATCTGCGGCAGGCCGAGAACTGTTTCATGTGCCATATACCAGCTAACCCAGGCTGTAGAGGACCAGGACAAAATCAATCACCAGCTGTACAGTAAGATAAAACATTCAGAGTTAAGTAAATGATTATATTACTCAGTTATCTACACATGCCAGCCACTCCATTTGTGTGTCCAGTAGCGCATCCCATCTACATCTTGCCAGGAGTGGCACCCATGTGGTCTTCTGCTTCCTACGTCAGCGTTTGATATTTTGTGCATTCAGAAGATGCTCTTCTGCATACCTTGGTTGTAACAAGTGGTTGAGTTATTGTTTCCTTTGTATAAGTGCTTTCTCCAATTCTCCAATGATCCCTGAGAACAACAAAGCATTTTGCCCAAAAAAAACAGCCACTTACTGCATATTTTCTCTGTTTCGGACTAACCTCTTTAAACCCTGGGGATGTTTTTATGGAAAAATCCCAGTAGAGCAGCAGTTTCCAAAATACTCAGATCAGTCAGTCTGGCACCAAAAACGATGCCACGTTCAAAGTCACTTAAATCGCCTTTCTTCCCCATTCTCATGCTCATTTTGAACTTCAGCATGTCTTCTTGACCATGTCCACATGGCTAAATGCATTGAGTTACTGACATATAATTGGGTATTTGCCTTAAACAAGCAGTTGCACAAGTGTACCTAATAAATTGTGAGTACAGTCAGTGTGCTTGTCACAAAAAGCTTAAACAGACACTGGGTGAATGGATAAAGTAACATTTAAATCACTGGTATTACTCAGGAAACCACTCTCTTTGTACTCTGTGTAAAATGTTCCCACTTTAGGATGTTGCCACTGTTTAAAAGTAATTGCATCATTCTGTTTTCGAGAGCAAAAAGGTCATGACCAGGCAGCTTGGTTTTGGTCAACATCGTGACTCAAGGGAGTCATACACAGCATGGTGATGTCACCATTAAGGGCCTCCTACACATTCCTGGATCAGACCAAAAAACCCCAGCTGAAATATAATGACATACAACTGCACTCCCAATGCACACAATTGTCACTGGCAACATTTACACACTCAGCATAAACCTGACATGCTGCCCACAGGACTCAGGCTGTATTGACATTGTAACACACATCTGGTTTTAAGTATTTTGTGGCACAGATGTGGCCTCTTAATAACATCCTACAATAGGGGAAAAGAATCAGGTTAATGTGGTTTCCTCATTTATATTATCAGTCAGGAAAATCTCACAATCATGAGATATCTGTATCTAATAGTAATAATAAATCTTCCAGATTGTGTGCACATCTGATCTGAGCGTAGATTAAATAAAAGATCCTAAAACTCAACTCTTGCCCATTAAGACAATCCACTTTGAAACGCAAAAGCATATTTGAACATGACATTTCCGCTTTGGTACAGCAAAGAGTTAAAAATCTAAAAGTTTGGACCCGTGTAAATAAACCCTAGTTAAGACAACAAATAACATATCTGATATGTGTCACTGAAATGGAGAGTAAGAAAGAGATTTGAGTCTGCAATGCAGCCACAGCGGAGCCGTTGTATCCTGTATCATCAAGATTAACAGCTACTCTGTAGTATGGATGTAGCCTCTGGGAGTGGGAAAGTGTGTTGTGAAGTTATTGTAGCACTTCAGTTCGTTTCGTGGGAGACTTTCCAAAGAGTAGAGAAAGGCTGCAACGAGACCCCACCGGTCACTTCTTCATTTTTATGTTGTGACAATCGGTAATCTGAGTGAAACATATCGACCGTGTGGGAATGGCGAGCAACTCCAGTGCTCTGGTCATCTGGTTTAGTATCTAAATCAAAGGTTTGAACGGGACATGTCAAGAGAGAGACTGCAATTCTTCTTCTGCGAGTGGTAAAGCAGCAAGGAACCAGTTTGATAAGATGTTCTATTTTGTTAACATTATCCTCGCAGCGGAGCAGTTGAGTCATCGTCATCCCAGAAAGTCTCTAATCCTCAGAAGACAAAGCAGAGTGTACCAAAGTGTGAGTGTGCATGCCTGTGTGTAGGTGGTTGCTTCTTTGCTGTGTGTGTGTGAGTGTGTGTGTGTGTGTGTGCTATGTTTGGGGAAGCATTTAGGGAAAAATACTCATGTTCCGATTTGATCTAAGATATTTCCTTTTCGTTGGGTTGCTATTTACAGAACTACTGTAATGACTCAGAGCACAAGCATGCCGATACCTATCACCAGAGCCTGGCAAACAGCCAGGTCTGAGCTTTAGACTGGGTGCACAGACGTGCTGTGTGACCTCTAAATAACAGTATTATTGTCTGGATTATTAGGCAGTATAGAAGGAGTGGAATACAATAACAGTTTAGCATTTCTTGTAGTATTGTTGAAGGTAACAGACATTTATTTGAAGCAGGCATTTAGTGGTGGCAGACTCTTATTTCAAACTTCCTCTGTTTGGTCAATTTAAGTTCAAGGCCTCAAACAAAAGTCAAAGCATAACAGTATTAATATTGAGGTAAGTAAGACTGATCACTGCCTGGCTTTAGTTTCTCTTTCCAGCTCTTTAATAGGAGCAGAGCATCCCTCTGAACATACCGGTCTGCACTACCATGGGGGTTATATCACATCAGCTACCCACTGCACACATTGTGTCACAGCTTCACTTATTTAAAATATAGGTAAACAAAACAAAACCAGTTTGTAGTTATGATTTTCGACGCTGTAAGTTGCATGGATCTTTTTTTATTTTGTTGTTAGAAAAGACTTGTTTCAAGTGTGCTGTTAGAATAATGTTATTACTGCTGAGGTTACTGGCCTAGCTTGAGTATCTCGATACAAATCTAACATGGTTAATGTAATCAACACAAATGCTTTTGAAAGGTTTAATAGGTACAGAAATGCTAAAAAAAAACTGTGCAAAAGTCTTAAGTCATCCTCCATTTCTTTAGATTTTGACTTATCAATTGTTCAAGCTTAAAAAAAGGGATGAAGAGCTTTTGATGATTTTAAGTCACTATGGGCAAAATAACTGCGGAAAATAAACTTTTTAAACTGCATAAATAGAATCAATAATTAACAGTTTCTTTTCTTTCCTTTTATAAAATTCTCCCACAGATTTCAGTTTAGGATTCTCAGCCTTAATGTTTAACTTTAGTCTCTTTACATGGCTTTTGTTGTGGAACTTTTGAAGGTCTGCATTTAGGCACAAGCCTTTTCTTGTTGGTGTTCATCAAAGACCCAGGCTTTTGTTTGAAAAGTAGTTTTTATTAGAGAAGGTAATGAGGCACCCTACATAAAGGACATGTAAAACAAAGAGAGGTTACTCTGCAGGCAGTTTCTAAGGGAATAGCTTAACATTTGGGTTTATTTGCTCTGTTGCTGAAACAGTAAAAATACACTCACCAACCACTTCATTAGTGGCACCTGTTCATCTGCTTGTTAATTTCTAATCAGCCAATGACATGGCAGCAACTCAATGCATTTGGGCATTTAGATGTGGTCAGGATGACCCGCTGAAGTTCAACCCAAGGATCAGAATGGGGAAGAAAGGCGATTTAAGTGACTTTGTATATACATGGCTGGGTTGGTCTCAGTAGTCAGAGGAGAATGACTACACTGACTGGCGCTGATAGAAAGGCAAGAGTATCTCAAATAACCAGTTGTTACAACCAAGGTACGAAGAGGAGAATCTCTGAATGGCAGAGCAGCAGAACGCCACACAGGAAGCAACTCCTCTCACCTAAAAACAGGAAACTGAAGCTACAGTGAATGAATCACCAAAAGAAGATTGAAAAAAATATTGCAGGCTTGGACTGCTCTCATAATATTAAGGTATAGTCAGGTTACCTTTGCAAAAACAAAAGAAGAAAAGAACCTGGCTCCTTTCGAAATGCACAAAAAATCTTGTTTGACTATTTCTTGGCTGTGAGCATTCACTTTCCTGGGGTCTTGTTGTCACTTTGAGGTCCCCGAACAACCAGTGGAGCTTAAAAGGTACTTGTATGCAGGTTTTTATGGACAGAACTATACTAGCAGTTTCCTCCCATTTCCAGTCATTTTAAGATAGACTAACTGGCCACTGGTCGAAGCTTAATGTTTAACAGACATGAAAGCAAAGTCTGTTGCCATAATAAGAAAGTGCATTTCCTAAAGTGTTCAACTGCTTTATTTCTCATTTAATTAACAGATGTATTTTGTCACAGGTACCTGCAGTTCACTGCACAGAGGGACTTTAATGCAGCAAACAACTGTGCTCACACAGTGACACACACATATAGAACTTACACCTTCTGTTACGTTCATCAATCATCCTTTTTCTACACGAGTGTCCACTAGGATTGGGTCTTAATGTCGGTTATGAAATCTGGGCCATGTGTTGTAAACCAATATTAGTTTACAGTCCCTTGGCCTTTCAGACTAGTTTGGTCCTGTGCCTAAGTACTCCTCAAAATCAAATCCATTTATAATGCAGCGGTGCACGAACATTTGCTTTCCTTTAAAGGCCAGAGCTGGAATTGACAAAGCGCCATTTAAAATCACCCTGCCGACTTGGTGTTAAAGCGTGCATCATTCTCCTGAAGACATGACCGACCTAAATTTAAATGAATGTTCATATTTTTAAACTATTTACAAGCGCAGAAGTAAATTCACTGCGGTCATTCTGTAAGCACTTTAAACTGAGTCCAATCCATAGAAATATTTATATTATTGATGTTGATGGCAGTGAATGGATATACTAACATTGGTTCTCTGTACAATGACGCCCAGTCTTTTAAAATGGAAGAAATGTTGATCATTTTCTTGCAACAAAGAAAGCACAGATGCCCTGTGTAATCACATCTATTTAGCAGAGGTGTGGACTCGAGTCACATGACTTGGACTCGAGTCAGACTCGAGTCATTAATTTTATGACTTTAGACTTGACTTGAAAAAATGTTCTAAGACTTGTGACTTGACTTGGACTTTTACACCAATGACCTGGGACTTGAATTGGACTTGAACCGGTTTACTTGAAAAGACTTGATATTTTACCCCAAATATAAAATTTAACATGCATATTATATAGAGATTGAAAATGTGACGTCATTCACGGGTAGAACCGCAAAGGATTCTGGGAACTCGTGGCAAGCGGTACTAGCGCACGCAGGCTTTCAATTAAAATCAGTTATACAGCGATAAAAAGAAACACAAAAATGTCAAGAAGCTGTTGTATTATTAACTGCAATAGCCGGTCGCAAGACAGCCACGGGAAGCCGACGGGTAAAGAGATCGGTTGTTATCGGATTACGTCGTTGAAGAGAAATTGTTCAAGCCATGTTTCCGAAGTAACAAAGACGCGACGGATGGCCTGGATTGCAGCCATTCAAAGATCAAATATAACGTCCCAGAACACTCCAGCTCACAGGTTAGTCTGCTCCAAGCATTTACACGAAGGTCAGTGTTTTTTAGTAGTTAATACGTCATTTTCATAACATAATTGGTGATATAGGTTACAAGCAAGTCTGGCGCTGAACAGAAATTGTCGCGCTATGCTCCTGTGTTTATTGTGCATAAATAGTGAATTGTCCTGACACAATATTGCGTTTCGCTTCTGTTATTATGGTACATTGACAAAAACATATACTTTTATTCACAGAATAAAACAGTTGTTTTGTATCACTAATTGCCCAGTACGATTACAGCATACAATATTGTTGTCACTGCTACATTTCTGTGATGCTACCAGAAATTATTTCCACTACTAATTAATTACCGTTGAGCTCAAAGGTCCTATTAATAAACGGTTAAGGAATGTGTATTTATGACGACAATTTGTGAGACTGGTAAACTTATGATACGTACGATGGTCTTTCGTTCTACACGGTGCATTTCAAGGTCCTGCACCCATCCGTCGGTAAACTGTACCTGGGCTTGTTGCAGTGACCTGAAGTTACTAAACTTCATGAGTGTATGCACTCACTCCAAGAACCGTGTAATTATAAATATGCATATAAATATGCTAGGATGAGATAGCTGACTTCATCTAACTAGCAAATGTTGTCCAGGCTACGTTGGTGATACAGTTTTTTTTAATGTGTATGATATTTTTGTCATGCGATTTTAAAGCCGGTCCTACAACCGCATCCAAGAATAACATGCAGCTTATCTCAGAACTGTCGGTGAAAATTATTCTTGGAGCTAGGTTTAATTGAGCTGCATTTTAAAGAGGTGCAATTTCACAATTTGTGTATATTTTCTAAGTTCACTATTTTGTCATGTGTTGAGAAAAACACAGATTTAAAAATTACATGGTCTAATATTTACATTTAGCATAACTGCAACATTATTTTTTCGTTGTTTTTTTTTTTAAAGACTCGAAAGGACTTGAAATTCAAAGTTTCAGACTTGTGACTTGACTCGGACTTTTACACCATTGACTTGAGACTCGACTCTGACTTGCCTGACATTACTTGAGACTTGACTTGAGACTTGAGGATAAAGACTTGAGACTTACTTGAGACTTGCAAAACAATGACTTGGTCCCACCTCTACTATTTAGTAACCAAAGAACACACAGAGTGGCTTTCCTGTAAAATGTTATTCTGTCTAATAAAGACTAAAATAAATCTTTAAAAAAGCAACAAAAGAACATGGGCAAATGCTTCATGGAAGACTCAAACTGATGATCTCTCACACTAAGCTGTCTTGTCATGAATTTATTATCTTTATAAGCAAGACGTTTTTGTTTCTTATTGCTAATTATTAAAAGGTAATATTTAGTGATCTAAGAGACTAAAAAAGAGGCTGTCTAGCAGGATCCAACATTAGCAGAACTTTCATTTTTGGAAATATTTTACAAACCAAGACTAAACGTGAACAAAGTCAAGTTATTCAGTTAATCAGTCACTCAAAATCTTGGGCATGAAGATGGAGGTATCTAATTAGTCCTAAATGCTTTTTATTTTGGACCAAACAGTTCACTTGCGCTACCACATACTTTACTTTAATCATCTTATTAGAAACTTTATTGCAATTCAACAAACAGTCTTAATGTGTTAAAATAAGCCAAGTTTCTCTCATGTTAGTATAAGCCAAACTCCACAGACAGATTATACACTCTGGCTATAAATGTTCCCAGTCTAGCAGAGGCAAAAAAAAAGACAACCGGCTTCTTTTGGTCGATTTGCTGCTAGACAGGGCCGTGCTGTGTCACGCGACATTAATGCTTAACGATCCAGGTTTTGGAACACTTTGGAACACAGGTCTTAAAATCTTTATTTTCAGTTACCACCAAAGGCTGAAAGTAGCAGAGTTCCAAACTCAAAACTATCATCGCTGTGGTGTTAATCTGAGAAATATGTATGGGAAGATGCAATGTGTCATTTTCACAGCATAATGTGACAGTGATGAGATAGAAGGTTTGGAAGATGTGGAGCTCTGCAGGGTGTGAAGCTGTGGTCAACAAATGATAAATTAGCATTATTTATTTACTAACACGTGCCTGGAACAGCTGCTCTGTTGGTGTATGACTTTTTATGGATGTACTTTTCAAGTACAGACCAACAGATCCTCTTTGATATTAAGGATGAATTTGAAAGCCTCTGTTTTACAAACATGAATGTAGATTTACTGTGATCTCCATGCCATATGTTGCGCTTTTGCATTCAGGTTTGAATACACACGTGTATGCACTTACTTTGTGTTTTTACCCCACTTGGAGGCCATGTTCAAACCCACCCTGTGGGGTTTCCCAGGACAGACCCCTCCCTGACACCACACCCAGGCGAGAAGACAGGGGAGCAAAGGAGGGTCCCTGCCTGACAGCACCGGGGAATGACTCCCTCCAAATGCTATGCAGGGTGACATCTGCAAACCATAACAGCCTCTTTAAAACCCACCAAAAATGTGAAACAAAGAACAGGGCTGTGACCTTTTCTGTTCATATAATTACACCACGGGATCTTCGCAGAGAGGAGGATGCAGAAAGAACAAGAGAAAAAGAAGAAACATAAATTAATAAGATGTCACATTTTTGTGAAACATTTAGATTATATGCACGACATTCACCAGAAGCATCGTCGCAATGAGTGATTCAGTATGTTGGTTCTGAATTTTCCTAATGTCACCTTTGCCTGGGATGCTATTTATCAAAATTATTTGAAACTATTGCTCTTGTGCTCTCTTGCAGAGATCCAATCAGCTTTGACAAATGCAGACTATTACGCTCCCTCTTTGATACTATCCAAGTGAGTCTGAAGGAAATTCGCTCTGCTACACGATGGCATGGCCTCTGAAATTCCACTGCTTGTTCCCTCCCCCTGTAATTGTTCCAATTGTGTGGGTGCGCCGAGTCATGGCAGATTTGGAGCTTGGACAGTCCTTAGACCGAGGCTGGCTCCTTCAAGGATCAACTCCATCAGACGCCAAAGCAGCCTGAGGACTTAATGGTTCACAGCCACGGCATTTGGACACAAAGGCCAGTTATACCCACTTGTGTTTGTTACAAAACAGCTGATAAAATCCTGAGGATGTGGTTTTGTCTGACTTGAACTGTTATCCAAATTCCTGAAGATTTTTTTAGATGTGCCAAATATTCAAATTTTTTAAAACTCATATAATTTATAGAACATCTGATATAAAATCCAACAAAAAATCTCAAACCTCACATATGAAGGCTTGCAAACACAGCCAGTCATCACAGCAAAAGACAATGCGATGCTGAGTTAGACTGAACTTGGATAAAGTTTGCATGTCTGACCCACAGAGGGAGTGGACAGGATACCTTATCTCTGTTAACTCAGTCGAGGATCAGTGTCAGAAATGCCAGCACGCTTCACCAACGGCTCCTGGCATTTCCCAGTGCAACCCTACCTCAGTGGCCGACTTACAGACAGCTGAGAAGAACCTCCAGTGCTAAGACTTCACCTTGGTTTCCTCTCCCATTTCCTCCTCTGTTGTTATTTTGATGAACACATGTAATTGCAGTGTACTTTTCCCCCTTCCCTCATGAACGGGGAATGCCCTGTGGATTCTCAGGCATTGAACCCTAATAGGGCTAATGGTGGTGGTATGCCTAAATTACCTCCCTCCATCCAAGAGGGCTGCTGTGTTTATGTCTACTGCCTTGGGTAAACTCCCCCCGTCCTGTCATTTATCGGGGTACATGTTTGTTGTACTATGCAGCTCAACAGCGGATCTTTATCAGCATGACCAACGGACCTGTCTAGCCCATGCAGACAGTAATACAGAGTAGTGATTTTTTAGCCCTGAATTTTGGGACCACTGTTTAGCTAGAAGCTAGATTTTAAAGATTAAAGTTGAAAATAGCCAATATAAGAAACAATGTACAGAAAATAGCATTATTTAAACCAATATGCTCTGTTGGGTATCATGTCAGTATGATCTCAGGGAAAATACTGCAGTTTTAGTCAAAATAAGATTTGGGTATAATCTCCCTCATTGCTGGTGCCTTGGTGCACCGATTGTGATGGTCCCACTGGAAAGGGCAAAGAAAGTTTGAGATGAGGCTGTATAATTTGTTTTGAGGTTTTTTCAGGCGACATCACATTAAAAACGGGCAAGATGGGGGCTTGGAAACCACTACATGGACCCGAGAACACGTCTAGAAATCACTATGTGTTCACTGTTTCATCCACAAATGCAGGTTGAAGAGCTGTCATTCAAAGAAGGAGCCATATATAAACATGATCCAGAAATGCCACCCGCTTCTCTGGGCCAAGGTTAATTTTAAAATGATTGAGGCAAAGTGGAAAACTGTACTGAGACAAATCCAAATATGAAATTCCATACTGTGTCCTATATATCCCAACCGATGATGTCTTCTTCAGAGAAGGCCGTGCATATTTCAACAGCTAATACAACAGCATGGCATAATAATAGAGGCGTTCAGAGTGCTGAACTGGCCTGCCTGCAGTCCAGACCTTTCACCAACCCAAAACATTTGGATTCATCATGAAATGAAAAATGTGACGAAGAAGAACCGGGACTAATGAGTCAGCTAGAACCAAACAAGGAAGGGACAGCATTTCTCTCCCAACAATCCAGCAGCTGCTCTCCTCAGTTACCAGACTGAGTGGTAAACATGGCCACGTCCCAACTTTTTGAGATGCCATCAAATTCAAACTAAACTAACATTTTTTCCTAAAATACTACATTTCAGTCATTCGATGTTGTCTGTGTTCTTTCATGAGTAGAATATGAATTTGTGACATTTGAAAATCATTATATTATTTATTTATAATACTTCATTTCATTTTACACACCTTTTTTTTGGGGGGGGGGGGTGTAAATATTTAGCCTGAGAGAAAGAGAAGGATGCCATGCAGCAAAAGGTCCATAAAAATAAGAGCAGAGAGAATCAACTAGCCTCTACCTGTCACATTATCAAGTTATTTGCACATTATCAAGGATGTCAAGTGCATGCACAGACAAACGTCTAAAACCAACAAGGTGATTATTTGCTTTTATGTGGTTATGAAGCCTTTAATTTGTCATGAGCTGTCACTGTTAGACTGCATTTATACAGGCATGAAACAAGCGTGACATAGTGTGCTAAATAACGAGCTTTAAAGGTGCTGCCAGGTACATTTTAATCACCTTGGGCAAGTTGGCTCCTCCTTCATTCTTATGTAAAGCTAAGCTAAGCACCGTGTGCGTCTTGCTTTGTAACCACATGAACACAACATGAACACAAAATAAACTCCGTATGAAGCAAGCAGTTAAATAGGAAAGGACAGCCTCTTGTGTGATTTTCTTTGCAGTGATGTTGTCGCTGTGTGTCCAAATCTCCAAAAACCAACTTGGAGAGCATATTATTACAAAGATGTTGCCAAAACTGTTAAAATATGACCCAATTCCTAATAAACTGGAATTTTCCCCAAAAAGTAACTTATATTGTTGTGTGTCCTGAGGCAAATTGATTAAAATCAAATTTTTAACACCTGGCAAGTATGACCGCAGTTTATGTGATGCATTATTTCTTTTATGCAGAGCTACTTCTCCCAAGTGTGATTAGGTCATATTTGTTAAAGTGAAGTCCAAATGACAAAGCCCAACCAAGTGCCAAGATGTTTTTGAAAAACAGTTGTGGTGTGGTATTCATCTACGTCAAGCAGTGACTTTACATTTGACGACATGTTATTGTTCTACTTCAAGCCGAATTAAGCTGAAGTAGTAGAGAAAGTTCAGAAATGTGTCCGCCAGACTCCCTGTTCCCATCGTACAGAAGTCATGCTTATAAACCACCGCTCCGAATACTAACCCAAATAACACTTCCGACCCCAGCGAGAATGAAAACAAATGTAGGAGAAGGAACCACAGCTCGGTTCCTCGTCGGCCTTCACACCGGTCTCTTCCTCAGGAAACTGTTTCTCCCTCATGGCTTCAATGTTGCATGTAGTTTGCTCTTGCCAGCGAGGAGGAGGAATAGTTACACTGACAGATGTGATGTGAAGGCCCGCATCAGCAAAGCCTTGTTAGGCTGCAGAGTCACATCCTCCTGCGGTGCCTGCCGCTGACCTGAGGTGACCCCTGGCCGCCCCTCCTCTCTGCAGGATCCATGTGAACGCACTTTGCCTCCATGAATCCTGCTGTTGACACCAAGAGTGGTGTTGAGGGAAATCCTTTGGAATAGAGCTCGTTCTAGTACACTGAGAAGAGAAGGGAAGGCCCTTTGTTTAATTTTGTCTTGGTTGCATATGCTTCTTGTCTCACCAGCACAAGGCTGTTTCCTCTTTTGCTTCTACTTTTGGAAGACAAAGAAAGCATAAAAAAGACTGGCGTCCCCTTTCCTGCTCTTGTCCTGTCTATCTTGTGAGTTTGAGACTTTCTGGCCTCAACAATGGATGAAACAATAAACACTGCTCGGAGAATACATGAGATTTTACTCGGCAGTCCGCTGCAACAGTGAGAGAGTGACAGCTACATATAATTTAGCATGTCACTGTAACCTAATAAAGAGAAGTGCGGACAACAAGATGAGGGGAGATGTGAGCGGACAAGACGAGACAAAAATGAAACTTGAAAAGAGGAGATGAGAGGAAGAGAGATGAGATGAGAGGAAACCAGATGAGGAGATTGGAGGAGAAGACAGGATGGGAGAGGAGATGAGAACCGGCAGAAAGATATGAGCAGAGGAGAGGAGTTCACACAAAAGGAGACGTGAAGATATGAGGGGATATGAGAGGAAAAGTACAGGAGTGTTTCCAGGATTTTTTTAAGGGTATGGCACCGAGGGGACGACAGGAAATCCAGTGCAGAAAACGCTCGGTGTGGTTTACAGTCTCGTGTGCAGCCCTGTGACGCCATACAGATGGCAATATGTGAAAAGCGGCACTGCACATCATTTTGTGTTGAATAAATTAGTTTGCAAATCAGCAAAAATCCTAACAAAGTAATACAGCAGGTTCTTGAATTAGTAGCCTCCTCCTGAGGCTACTAATTCAGATTTTAAAAAGGCACCAGGCTGTAAAGAAGCCTGTGAGAAAATGGAATTCTTCTCCATTGAATTTTGACCTCAGTAAACTTTCCTGATGAGTTTTTGCAATGCAACATGATAGATTAAGCATGAGTATTATGGTATCCATTAGTTTCAAAAGGGAGAATAAAGCAGTGTGTGCTTTGGGGAAGAGCTACACTTTGAGTAACAAAGTGTTAATATATGACTGTGCTTTGATTTTACAGTCAGATTCACCTTTTCCTATCCCATCAAGATTCAAAATATCAGGAGGATCAACAGCAACATTGCTCTCCTTCATAACAGGACTAATCAACTAGATGACATAATGATGGCCATGTTAAACTTTTAAATATAGTCGATAGGTGTGTATCAGGCCCTAGCATAATCTAATTTGATCTTGACAAAACCTAATATATCTGCGGATGGTTGGCTGGTCACAGATCGTTATTGATCAGCTGAAAACTGTTAGATTTTGATCAGGTGCTGCTGAAACAGTGTGTTTTGAGAAGGGACACGTGAGCAGGGAAACCAGATAAGGCTCAGAAATGAGCAAACACGTCCACTAGATATAACTGTGGTGGAAAAAAAACTGAAGATGAGAGGATCAAATGGAGGAAAGCTAGACAAAAAAGGGGAAATAAGAGTAGAGGAAACAACACTCACGGGACAGGAGATGTGACAAAAGGAGACAAGGCTGGACAAGCCGAGAGGAGGGAAGATCGGAGAAGAGGAAAGGATTAGAGATGCGAAAAGCAAATACAAGTGGAGACAATGGGGGACTGTAAATAGGATAAGAAAGGACAAGAGGAGTTAGATAAGACTAACAAGGGTGTGCAAACGAGGATTCTCATGCTCAGTCTTGCTTCATTTTCTTCATTCCAACTAATTTCTTTGCTCCCCAGTGACTGGCCTGATCCAGGTTGAGGAGTCCTGGAGTTAAGGTCTGCCTCAGAACCTGCAAGGTCTGCAGGAAAAGGTGATTGAAAACATGTGAGATGAAGCAAACCCTGGAATAAGTTTTTCATATGACCTAACCCCAGAAACCTTAGCAGACAAAAAATCTGGAGAGGATGAAGAGGTCCCAGTGCCCCACCGGAGCATAAAGAGGCACAAATTAGAACAAAAAGGAAAGAAAAACAGAACTGTATATATATTTATACACGTGGCTGGAATAAAAATGTGAAATGCAGGTACCAGTACGGTACGCACTTTCTACACATACACTTGTGGAGTGTTGAATTACTGAGAAATGTGATCAAAGTGACATTATTGGGAGGCTCTGGTATCAATTATACATCCCTCTGTTTGCTCATGACAACACACTCCTCCCTCTGTGACTTTATGCCGTGGTTTTTTATAATATGACACACGCACATCAGATGCTATATTTGCATTTTATATTTGCCCTGGAACCAGTGACATGTGATGTGGAGTGTTAGGAATGTGACGAACGGTTTTCCAAGAGATTCACAATGAACCGGAACACCGCAAGATTTCTCTAAGCACTGTGTCATTGTTACCTTGGGAGGGAAATCCATCCTGCAGAAGTGGATGTGTGTGTGTGTGTGCCACAGTGAAATTCACAGAGGTTTAGAATCTCTCACTCTCTCTCTCACACTTGCACAGACACACAAACACACACTCTGCCCAAAGTCTTTTGTTTGTTTGTTTTGGGTGTAACACTGAAACCATGGTGCCTGGCCACACGTCCCTGCAGTTTCAAATGGCAGGCAGACATACCAATCCCAAGTGGTTGTCTTACAATATCTCCCACCTATTTTTCGCTTTCTTATTGTCTCTCTCTGTTTTTTACTCTCGTTCACACCCTCCCCACCCCTCACACCCACATATACAAACATACACAACGCACACTGACAGATGAGAACTGGCTTCTCTGGAGCTGGCGAAGCACTGCCGCCGCTAAGCTAATCACACTCCGGCACCGTTCTCAGTGTACTCAACTGTTCCAGTGGTGTGGCCAAACTCCCATCTCCATCACCACTGCTGCCACCTTCTTTCTTTTAATATGTCATGCAAAAGAAAAAAACCAGAAAAAAAAATGCCCTGCCATCGATACCAAGAGCTGAGGTGTAGCCAGAAAAGTTTTTCTGTGGGTGGCCCAGATGTCTGTGTGACTGTGTTGGGAAAATAACTTGGAACTTTTAATCAGTTAGTCATTACGTACTCATTAAACCAACTCATTAAAATTTCATTGAAATATCAGTTTCTTTTATTTTTCCCCTGTTCTAACCTAAGAACAAAGGCTGGTTTATGTTGTATAAATTATAAAACAATTGTAAACTACTTGAAGAAATTGTGATTTGTTTAAATATAGCACATAAAAAATGTGAGTTGAAGTGGGGTTCATACATATTCCATGTTGTTTGGTTCTGGGCAGGCAGTGTACAGGGAGGTCTTCTATATTTTCTAAATTTTACTAATAGATTCTATCTTTTGCCGCTAGAAAAATAGGTTAAGAAATATAAATTTTGCTGGAAATCAGTGTTGCATCAAGGCAAGCAATGCCCAATGAAATCTAAAAGTCGAGCTCAAATAAAACATACCAAAGTGAAAACAATTTCACTTCTTTCAATCTCAAATAATGTTCGGTTATGAAGATGATTTCTTATCTCTTTGCATCGAACCTTAAATTACTGCCATCTTGTGGCCACAGTTGAATATTGTCTCTGGAAGCAGGCTCGATTCTGTTTGTATTTGGTTGCACTGAAATCTTTGGCTTCTGTCCTTTACATGGGCATGTCCATGTCCAATCAACATAGGCTTGAGCTTGTCAGAACAGAAAAGGCCACAGCTAAAAGCGTTATGTTAGTCTTGGCTGACAAATGTTTGCAAAATGAAAGTTTTCAATTTCCTTATAGTACACACTAAACATGCCACATCTACTGTTGTATTGGCCTTCCATTGTGGTACTGTAATAGGATGCCACCATTGCAAAAAGCCTGTGTCTGTCTCCTAGCTAGTCGACTGTAAGCAATATGATTGCAAAGTGGAAGCACTTAGAAACCACAGCATTTTAGCCACAAATTGGCAGCCCACATGAAGTTAGAGAGCAGGGTCACTGAATGTGTGTAAATAGTGTTTAAAAGTTCCAGCCTTTAAGAGTTCCAGCCTTCCTCTGGCCTTAACATCAGCAAAGAAACTGTGCCCTGGGAGCTTAATGGCATGGGTTTCCAAAGCCAAGCAGCTCCTGCAGGTATATTTTTGTCTACATAATATATATTTAAATGGCATGAATGTCTATATATTTTTTAAAAATGGTCTCCTTCAGTAATTGTCTGCTTCCCCGCAGTGTATATCAATGTGGCTGTGATTACAATCCTTTCATAACCATCTAAATTTTGTTGTATAAAAAAAAGACATGGATTGGCTTACTTCAATATCAAATATCAATATCAAATATGATCAATGTTTCCCCCTCTGTAAAAACTGGTTTTACTGGTTGTTTCTCCATGGAAACAATGTCAACATCTCTGCATTTGTCGTGCATATTTTTTCATTGTATCATCAGAAGTTTTAACTAGGGAGATAACGGCGGAGTTTCAGCTATGCTTGTTGGGATTCGGTACTGATGACTGGCTTTGAATATGGTAGAGGAAAACTCTTCCCATAGGGGGTGGGTTGAGATCTGGTGACTGTGAAGTACATAGCATATGATTCACATCATTTTTCATACTCATTAAACCATTTTACTAGTGCCTATCCTGATGAGCTCACACTCATAAAAAAGAAATGTTTCGCCATGTGATGAAGGCAATCACTCAGAACAAATTTGTACTGATTTGTGCTGAGCCTTCCCTTTAAGGGACAAGTTTAGCCAAAAAGTGTTAACAAAACACTCCTAGCATGACCACATGGGTCAAGGATTCTGACTTTTGTTTTAATTTGTTAAAGTTATGTATCTTATGACAGTGATGGTCCAGGGACTTGGATTGGTTATTTGGCCTTTAAAGTTTTTTTTGTCTGTGTTTTTAAATCTATGTCTCACTGCTAAATGTATGTAAAGCTTCTTCACCAGTTGATATGTTCTGAAACCTTTTCAGATGTATTCCTTAACAGGTGTTGTCTATTTCTGCCCCCCATTGTAAATAAAAATAAGTGGTCCTAATCACTTGCCTGGTTAAGTAAAGGTTACATTAACTCAGTCTACCATCTTGTGGTATGAAATGGTATTACAATAAAGTACAGCTCAGCACTAGTTCGATTTCTGTTGATATCTTTTTAACAAAATACATAAAATCTGGTGTTTTTTTGATATTCTGTTGAAAACTTTAATTCATTTGGAAAAATAAACCATTTCAACTATTAAATGTATAAAGTATACATTAAAATTTAATTATTAAACACAAGAATTGCCTTAAAGAACATGTGAATAGGACCTGTGTTATTGTTTTTGTACGCCAGGTGTAACAAAGCCAATATAATTACTCTGACTTTCCTTAAAACACTTGCCGAAGGACCTTAGTGGAGAAAGAGTAAAATGCCCTTTTAGATGTGAGCCAAAAAATCCACTTGTTGACAAGTACTGTATGTTTTGGGTAGCGTAACTTACTAGTGAAAGCAATGACTGGATAGCAAGCTAAATGCCCCCACTGAGACAGTAAAAGGGACCACTTCAGAGTTACCAGTTCTTTGTTTTGATTTTGTTGCTTACACACCTAACAGCTGGGTGCTCATACGTATTGGACCAGATTCCTTCCTGAATGTTCAGCGAAGTTTCCAATACATCTCTATTCCAAGCAAACTGCTAAAGAAAAGTCTTGAACTTAAAATGCAGGAGAATCAGGCTGGAATATTTTCCACAGTTGTCCTTTAGAACTGTTTCCAGAACGGTTCGCACAACTGAAAATAATTCATGTGTTTGGCTGAGGGACCTATGTGGGCAAGATGTGAAGTTGACATCACTTGCTAGAGCGTAATACACTGGACTACTGGCTGTGCTGTTTGCATACTGGTGCAATCCATCATTACAGGCTAAAGACTAGCTAATGTCCGATCAAACACTTGTGGGCATTTAAATTCTCACATGTACAGCTATTGGGTAATGTCTACAATGTAATGTCTGTAGTGCATGTGTGCTCCAACAATCTGAGTGTTATGGGTGTGTCCTCGCTTTGTATAATGACACCACCTGTCAGTATAACACAATACAAACTGTGACGTCTGTGATGACTCAAACAGTTCAGGTGCGGACAGCAATTAAATCTCACTCTGTCAAAACTCGGTTAAATTTATAGCTCTGCAAGTGTGTTTATTTAGCCTTGATAGTCAAATCCGACTTCTCTAATATAGCGGCCTTGTCAGAAAACAGCTGCTTCCAACAGACACCAACAGATGCTCGAGTGGCATCTGGTTGCTGTGGTCTACCACCGTGTAACCGGCCCAGGTTACACAGATGCTATCTGTGGTGGAGTAATCAATCCACCAGGTCTCTCTCATCCTCAAACAGAAGATTAGTTCAAGATGGTTTGCATCTATTTGGGATCTTTTAAAGTGGCTGGCTCTTGGTTAACCGCAACACAACATGTGGTGCAGTCCCCCTTCAACAGAAGGAAGCCAAGCACCACAGGGCTGTAACTGTGTGCTCTTGGGAGTGCACAGAGAAAATGAAATGAAGTATGATATTGGCAGATATTTCACAGAAGGTGTGTAGATTGACCAGATCATAACAAATGAGTGAATGTTTATGTTAGAAATTCTACTATTTCTCTTATTAGAAGTTTTGATATATTAATTTAAAAACAAAAACCTATACAGGCTAAATGTTTCCCATTTGTCATTTGACGGACATATATAGTATTTCTTCCCCTTCTTTTCTGCGTGGTAATTATAGATTTCATATCAGAATGCAATAACAGATGGCAGATCTCTTGAGGTAAACTGGAGTTGATGAAAATGTGGGACATTTAATGAATGATGATTGCTGGGAAAAGGATGCAAGTGCTGTGATGATATTGTACTTAAATAAGTGGATACTGCTTCAAATCTCTTTAGATTTGGTCTTTGTTCATTTGGTCAGTCAGTCAAAAAGTACACCTACTGTGATATCTATTCGAAACTTCATAAATGTTAATGCTGACATATTCTAGTCTTACATCTTTCATCTGGTTACTCTACTCCTGTGTGTTGCATGCAGGGTTCTGGTAAACAAACGAAACTGTTTGTTTAAACACAAGGAAAGATTGTTTTTTAGGATAAAGAATTCCTTTGAAATTCTTTATCTTTATCTTCAATTTGGCTGCTACCCCTGTGTTTTTTTTTAAAGTCGCCATATTCGAAAATAGTGTAGAGCATTAGGTTTTGATAAGACTTGGTTAGCTGCTCCATCCACAGACTACAGGGGGTGAATGATTGCAAATAGCTGCAATGACCAGTTGTCCAAAGGCTGAGCATGCAACACCCTAAAATTCTAGAGCGATCATTTTTGTTTGCAAAGCAATTGCACATGTCACCTAGTCAGAGACAAATTGTATGCAAACACTGACTGATTGCAACTACTCTCAGACAGTTTGGAGAAGTCCCCTGCAACATGTCTCTTTGGGACTTGATCCAGCCAGTTGCCAAGGGTTTGTTTTCCATTTCTATTCCTATATAAAAGTGTCTGCCAAGTGCCGATGTTATTTTCTTGCAGCCAATATCAAAATGCTTGTGGAGGAATTTCTGATTTTTCTGATTCAAATCTATAACATTCTGATTGGGCTCTGAATGTAAGTAGTTAATGTGAATTTCTGTTTATGTAGATAACAACAGATTTGTGATTTTCCTAAATTTATCACAGCTGCTCGTTGTATTATCACAAACTATATCAGACTGAGCAGCACCAAAGTTGCTTTCAAGAGAGCATCTGACTGCAAGTGGATGCAGACCTGGACCCTGTCTGCAAAGCAACAATTTTAAAGGCAACAAGACTTCAAGTTCATTGCAAACATCCATGATCATTTTGGTCTCTGTGACAGGAATGATGGATCTGACCACATAGTTCACACACTTACACTTTATTTGGGATGCCGTATCTTTGAACCCCAGTCACACATACACCACAGCAGCAACCACCTCAGGTCCTGACGCGTTTAATACAAGAGATGGGTGATGTGCCAATGCAGCTCCGGTGTGTCAACCTCCCCTTCAGCCGCGCCACGAACCACGCCCCGCCAGTCTTCAGCCACTGTTTTCCCTAGTGTTACTGCAGCATCATTGAGCAACTCAATAAACATGAAGGCTACAGTTGACTATCTCTTAAATATCTAATTACATACTGCATATATATATAAATACATAAAAGACATGCTTTTTAATACATGGGGCATTTTAACATGGAAATCTTTGGGAATTAATTGAGTTTCAGAGTCATCCTCAAGGGGCCAGTTTTTATCACTTCCACTTTGGCTTTATTTTTCCATCCCTGAGGCTAAATCTTTCTAAATACCCCCAATTCTAGCAAAAAAACACCAAAAAAACATTATGCAACACATTGGAAACCTTAAATAGCAGTATCCAGTGTGTCATGTAAGAACACATCCCTGCTGTTTACTTGTATCATCAATCACCTTTGGAAGTTCAAATTCTCCTTAATGCTACATTACATCCGCTTAATGATGCTTTCATGTAAGAGCTTAATGTAGCAAGGCTTCTGTGATACTGTGGATGCTGTAATAAATTTTTTTTTCCTGTGTTCCAATGATTTCCTTTTTAGTCTTGGCATGAACAAAGGGCATACGGGTGTGGGTCTTTGTATTCCTGTGGGTATTTCTTGTGTGTCGGTGAGGAGGTGGGGCGGCTCTAAGTTCAAAAAGGAAGTCAGAATGAACTCAACGCTAAGGAGGAAAAGTTGTCCTATCAAAGGAAAAGAAGCGTGATTGGAAGTCAGCAATTACCGTGTTAGAGATAACAAAATGGGAGCGATAAGAGTTCCTTGATTTAGCTGAATAGGCAAATCCCCTGTAGGCATCATTGAATGCAGCTCCACACGCACAGCACACGCAGACAACGTAAATAGACACGAGCACCATCTCTGTCATTACTTCACTCAGAGAGCCATCATCCTGGATTAACGTATTCCCTCATTTGCATGTCTGATTCTGGCATGGCGTCAAACAAAAAGCCCCTTCAGTGTTGAGATTTTTGGCTGTATCAGATGACAGCTGTGAGAGGGATGTGGTGACATTTTGGATGATCAAAACCAAAACGATGGAGGCTAAAGAAAAAAAATTGTTTGTGTGACTTTGGCAAAGAAGAACTACGTCTGGAGCTGTCATTTTAAAACACAAACCAGATAGATGATGCAAGCTGTTGAAGTGTCACTGCAATCATGTACTTCTGAAATTAAAAACTGAAGTATTTTGAATCAGAAGACATTACTCACACAACAGTATGAAAGCGCTGATTGTGAAATTATAGGCTTAGACCAACAGCAGATCTTTTCCTTTGTTTTTGTAGCCATATTTTTCCTGCTTTTGATGCAGAAAGAGAAGAAATATTTCGTATAAAAAAGTACCTGACCTGATTATTATCATTAATCTCCAGCTTTCTTCCACAGTGTGTCCATTGCCCTGTCTCCCTCTCTAGCTGTTGGAAGTGCACGGCTCCTCGTCCCTCAACCTCTTCTGCTGGTTTCTTCCTGTTAAAAGGGAGTTTTTCCTTCCCGCTGTCATCAAGTGCTTGCAATATAAATAATATTGAATTGATTTGAAAATACTTACTAACCGCTGATACATCTCATCCAGTGTTAATGTCCAGCTGCCAGTGATTCCCAAGAGGGCTCTTTTTATGATGTGCTGGAACGACCTCCTGTTCTCAGAGGTGCAACTGAAGTACTGTGCTGGGATGCATCATGTGATGGCAGATACTGCTGTACACCTGTACAAACTGACCAGCAGCTGTTATTGGAGTTGTGCTTTCTTCAGGCTCCTTAAGACGTGGTGCCTCTGAGGACTTTCATTAGCCATCACTCATGAACTGGTGGCCCACAAGAGATCTTTGCTGTTATGTACTCTAAGGAAATGGAAGCTGTGAACTTCCATCACTTAAAGTGCAGGAACAGTTCTTTTGTTTTTGTAGAGTTCAGGGCAAAGTTGTTGTTTGAGCTCCTGTCATGATCCGGGTGAGTGCATGTATTTTTCCATAGAGCTGGTGGTTCCACCTCTGGGCGGAGTCACGGCGTTCCAGCGTGCTGCTCCACAATCAAGCTGCTGGTGCTTAAAACCAGCACTTGCAACTATTCTTTGCCAGATCTTCAACTAACCTGTGTTAGTGTAGGCCGCCACAGCACTTGTTCAATTTATCATAGCGATTATCTCTGCTTACCTTGTGTTCTCTTTCAGTAATGCACCTGGTCACCTCAATCAAACCTTAACAACACTCACCTTCATTAGGACACTGGTCTTCTCTGCAGCTTCTCTGTCATAGCTCATGCTCACTTCACTCACCTGCCTGCCTCCCTGCCTTGGCTACTTAGATTTCTTGGATCACCTCTGTCTGGATTTACCTCCGTTCACCCAGACCGCCTACCCTCTCCATGTTGCTCTATACCATTACTCCACCTGCAACAAGTAAGACATGTCATGTCCTCATTTTCACTTTCCTGAACTGCACTGGAACCCCTACTGAACCTTTGTCTCCTCTCATTACAATTACCCTATGGGGCAATTTAGAATCACCATTTAAACTCCATCCATCCATCCATCTCTTCCGTTTATCCAATTCAGGGTCAGGGGGGATTGGAGCCTGTCCCAGCTACCGTAAGGCTAAAAGCAGGGTACATCCTGGACAGGTTGCCAGTCTGTCACAGGGCCAACATATAGAGACAGACAACCATTTGCACTCACAATCACACCTATAGGCAATTTAGAATCACCAGTTAACCTGACCCAAATAACTGCATGTCTTTGGAGGAAGCCAGAGTACCCAGAGAGAACACACACAGACACATGCAAACTTCAAACGAGTGTGTACATTTTAAAACTCTCTATGCAAAATGTGGTACTGTATTGCATGTGACACTTTGAAAGTGCAATAATCACAATGGAAAGTTGCTTCTTAGAAAGCCCCGTTTCTTTCCATAACTGTGTTGCTGTACAAATATAGATGTAATCAGGATGTTTATGGCTGTTTCAATGAAAAAAAAATCGACTCTGAAATCTGATTTTAATCTTCAGGGTTGTTTCAAACATGTCCCCAATTGTTCAAACATTACTTGTGATATTAATCGCTTTTTGACAAAATATCGTGAAGCCGAGTGAAACCAATTCACCCATTGTGCAACCCTGTTGGTTTTGAAAGTGTGCCATATTGATTTTTCCAAATATTTAGGCTTGTGTATTAAATTGTTAGTAGTAGGTTGAGTAATATTTAATAAAACATTGCAATGATAAACACATGCCCCGTTATCCAATTATACAGCAAAGCATGAGCTGTGTAGGTGTCAGTGTCTTTACATTTGTGTATGCTGTTTCGCTTTTGCATGTGCGCATGTGAGTGAACACAGTTGTGCATAACTTTGTTTATCTGTGTCACAAAAACAGAGCAGAGTTTCTGTTGGCATGCTGCCTCGGCTCGAAACGCAAACTTAATCTCTTGCTCTTCTATTTTTCTCTTCATCTCCTCTTTCTTCTTCTTTTTTGTTGTCTCCCTGCCTTGAATGTCAGCCTCTTCATCAAAGACACAAGAACGTCTCCAAACCCTTTGTAAAAGAAAAGTTTTTGTTATTATATTTATTCTCTACTCTGGTCCCAAGTTTGCTTTTGCTTTTATTTTTCTTGCTCTTCATGCAACTGATGTTAAAGATAAAGTGGATGTTCCTTTGGGCTTTTTACGATGATCTTTGGCCTTGTGTCGCAGCCATGTGATAGCGATACTAGTGAGGAATGCAGACAAGCTTTGAAAGACTTTTCCCTTTTACTCCAAGCAGTGACATAGCTGAAAGCAAAGCACAATTTGAAACACAATAAATCAATGTGGGTTTCACTGGGATTATGATAAGAGGGGAAAAAAATTAGTAAAACCGGCTTGTTGAATTATGGGCTGTCTGCTTTTACTAAGAGCCACGGTCTTGATCCTGAATCTGTATAAATAATCACTGGGAAAATTAGGATTACTTGAGCATATAAGGTATCGGTCAAGGCTGTGAGCACCATATGCTTTCAGGCAAACCTGAAAAGCACCGGCGTTACGATCTGAGTCACAATTTAAAGAAATGTCCTTTTGGACGTAACGCAGCTGCAGCAGATTCACAAAACAGACAAACACCTGTTAATATCTTCCGCAAGCGAGCGGAGGTCTTTCATTCCACACAAACAGCAATAAAGGGATTCATAGCCTCGCAAAATCGTGACGCATGTCAAGCTGACATCTGAAACATGATTTGGCCATAATTTCCTTATAGCAAGCAGTGGCTGCTTCTCCGCTTTCTTACTCTTTTATTTGAATCTGAAAGAATCTGAATGTATATCCACACTGATCTGGTCAGCAAAGACCTGCCTTTGACGGTCATGTTTTTTTTTCTAACAAATAATTTGAGGAGAAATTTCTAACTTTATAAAGGACCTGTGTGAAAATCCTGACTTTCTAGCTGATGCTTCTATTTTCATATCAAGTCTACTTTTCCATCTATGTGCAACGGGTGATGTGAGGATAAACAGGGAGGGATCAGATCTTTCCAAATGCTGCAAAAGCAAACAAACACATCGTAGCCTCAAAGTAAGTTTTGATAAGGGGACTTGGTGCATGTCAAAACATCAATGATTACTAGTTAATAGTCTTAAATCCCACAAGTCTCTATGTAAACACAACTAGTAGGAGCCTGACATTTTATGTCAAAATGACGTTGATGTACTTTAGTCCATACAAAGACACTATACAACTACAGATCACAACATAATTGTACAATAACCTCATTTGAGGCAGCAAAGGTTTATGCCATTTACTGCCCATTCTCTCCAATCCTCAACCCCATTAAAAGATCTTTATACACCCACTTAATATATGACTCCTTTTGCATGATTACAAAAACACAACAATAAAAGCACCCCAACACCCACACACACACACTCTCGCACAGGAAATACTGGGCATTTGTCTAACAGCTAATCACCCTTAATTGTGTGCTAATAGTGAAAGCAATACAGGGAAGGAGGAGTCGAGCGGGAGGGGAGAAAAAGAAAATAAACAACAGCAGTAGGAAAGGGAAAAGGCCAATTTCAACCGAAAAAATATTAATGTAATCAAGGCAAATTAGTAGGTTTGGGATAACATTCCTATGGCGCGGTGTGTTTATTTTGCAAGCAAGAAACGGAAAGTAGGTACAACAGAGGGACGGCACGGAGAAGGCAAAGGGCAGAGCTAGACTTGCCTATACCAAACTTCATGAATGCTTGCACTGTAAATGCTACTATTTTCTCAACTTTACTGTTTATTGGAACTGAGCTGCATATTATGCATAAGCTGTCACAAGCTTAGGCTCTGAAAAAATGAAGCTCAGATGACTATCAAGCCACAGCTCTAAAAATGAATGCATTTGTTTTCTTTCAGTCAATCATATCGGCATGGGATGTCTGCAAAATTTGTCAAATTCAGGGCAAACAGTGGATATGCTTCGGTGAGTGGTGTTCAGTGACCCTGACTGCCATGCCCATTCAAATTCAATGGTGTAGAGAACAGAGATTTAGCCGGGGAGGGGGGGAATCTGTCATTTATGATTGGCTGATGTGAGAACATCCGGTTCTGTATGTGTGTCTGTGTACGAAACTGTAAGTGTGGTGTGAATGCTGTGTGGGTGTGGGCTTTGGTTTTATTTTCCCCAGTTATCCGCGGCTGAGTGATGAGCGGCGGGGAGGGAAGGTCGAGACAGCAGCGTAGAAACACTGATGCTTAACTTAACAAGACGTGCCTCGGGCCTTGAAGTGTTCACTGTCCCACATCTGATGCACAAGTGCTCAAAAGTGTCACTCCAGCCTGGTGTCATGGATAAATGTAAAATAGTCACGCAAAAGAAATCAATTTGTGTGTGTTTACGGACCCCAGCAACCAAACACAAACCATCCTCTGCTAACGCTAACAAAGTAGCTTATATTACCTATTCCTAACTAAATAGATTTAACACCGAACCCTGACCAGTTGTTTATGCTTGAACCTAGCCAAGTTGATGTTATTACCTATTCCTGAGAGAGTAGCTGTTACTGAATGACCTTAACTGACTTGTTTACTTTGCCTAACTGTAAAGAAGTACTTTTTAATGACTGTTTATAACACAAATTTAAGAAAGAAAATCAGTTAAAGCCTAAGACAAACCAATCGTTGGTGTAAGTAATGAAAATAAACACTTTTGAAGATTTCATTTTAGGTTCCTCAGCTCTAAAAGCTGATCGAGATATACTGTTGAGAGTTGCTGACCCATCCTTTCATCGTGTGAGCTGCCCGACGCTACAGTCACAGGAAAACAGTGGTTGGGAACCAGAGAACAAATAAAATTATTGCAACTGTGTGCAATGATTCTCATTGCTTTTGAAATGATTGCTAGTAGTTGTAGTCAATTGCTATTCTTCAAGCAACTTTGTTGCATTAAGACAGCAGGATAACAGCAACAACAAAATAGCGAGTGAATGGTGTTAAACTGCAAAATATATGTAATCTGTTTGTGGTAAAATGGCAATTAACTTCTACAAGTCTATGGAAGTCCCAAATGTTGACAACTCCATACATAGAAAGTCACCATAACTACTTACCTTCAGAGTCCAGCTGGAATCACATTAAAAACAAATTCTTCACAAATAAATGGACGTAAATATCTCCTTTCTATTTATTTGACCACTCAATTTGGGGCTCAGTAAGAATGTTGACTGGAGGAGTCAGGTATGGCTTCAATGACCTCCCAAGTGGTACACAACCTGTTCTACATCCACCTGAGCCAAAGCCATTCCGGTGACATAGTTGCTGCAATTAACCTGCTGTCCTGCAGCATCACACAGAAACACATAAACCTGGCATTTATAATGAAATATAGCCACAATACAGTCAGATGGCAGCTTCCTTTTTGCAAAGAGACACATCACAGACAAGTTGTGTTCCTCAGCACAAACTGACTTAGATTAATTGCAGCATTTTGGTATTCTGTTTGCATTTATATTAATTAGACACCAATTACCGGCAAACCTTTTCCAATCTGTCTCAGAGTGACTGTAGGTGCCCCTTTACCAAGCAACCTGTCCAAGTGTTTGCACAGAGGATGAATGTGCAGCACCCTCAACCTCTGGCAACAAATGTGCTCTTTGTAACTACTTGTAATCCTCAATACAAAACAGAAAAAAAATCAGTGCATTCACCAGGCAACCACCAATTTTTCTTATGTGACTGACTAATAAGGGTCACAAGAGCCAAGGTGTGAATTCCTTTTGAGATATTGCCCTACTCTGCCATCGTGTGAGTTATTAACCTTGACCCATGTGACCTCCATTGTGACAGCCTCACTAGGGGATACCAGTTGCCTTCATATCCAATGCTTGAAAGGACATCCACGTAGGACGCTCATAAAGCATGACTTTGTCACCAGCAGTCAGCAACTAGTGGGCATTACAGGCTATGGTTACCTAGGTAACTTTCTAATTTATTTGCCTCCTTGTCATTAATCAAACCCACTTTTTCATCCCTCCTCACTTGAGATTGCATGATCTCTGGTCACAATGTTGCTATGAATTGCTTCTTGTGTGGATAATCTTTAAGACTACCATGACCTGAATATCTGAGAGCCTACATAGACATAATCAATAAAATGATTAATGCCACTTTCAATACCTCCAGCTTCCAAAAGTGGACTTTTTGGCCCTTTAAAAATGGAAAATAATAAATCCATGTACATGAACACTAACCAGTAGACTGACAAGAAAGGGGGACGAAAATAAGAGTGGGACACGGAAGATGATACACTCGAAAATTTATGTCCACAAACACAAATCAATAGATAAAAACTGCTGGGAGACTGCACCGGTCACACACGTACAGTAACACACGTCTCCCTCCTTAACTGCATATGCACCTCTGCGCACACTTCCAAACACACAAGTGACTCCTGTTTATTGAGTCGGATGTTAAATTGTCCTCCAGCGAGGAGCGCTGAGGTTCGCAAGTGTTGAAACAGACTGGGCCTTGTGTGAAAGATATCCTAATGCAACATGTCCAAGTTTGCTCTGGAGACTGTCCTGTAAGAGGTTGACCAGGCTACATTGCAGTCTTTTCGCTAGATGAATTTGTGCTGCTCCTAGTCCAAAAGCTACAAGAATCCATCTGTGTGCTGTGCAAAAAAAGGCAACTGGTCTGCTTAAGTCCTCTATGAAATTCAGTGGATTTGTATCTGTACAGAAGTCCAAAGGGTACCTGTGGAGCAAGTTTGTTTCCCAAATACTAAAGTACAATCATTCTGTCTATATCAAATTACTGGATTGTCTAAATACATTTAATTATGACATCTTTGGAGATAGAAGATCAAAGTGTTGGATTTTACCTGAAAATTTCACTTTCTTCTCTGCAGGTAGGAGTAAATGTGTTTCAGGCTAAGAGGCTGAACATGAAGTGGGCTCTGCAGTGACACAGCTCCCACTTGTGGACAGAAAAAATACAACCTGCCCAGATCACTTAGTCACTTCACTTGAGAGGTGCTGTAAAATCTCTGTTTCTCCTCAGCACAACAAAATCCAAAACAAAATCTAATGATCTAACAACATAACACTTGCCATTAGTCTTAGTTATACAAGACAACCTAACTCATGAGGGAACCCATTTTTGGGAAATAAACTTAAATAAATGTTTCACAATGTGGCCTTTCCACTCAGCAGGGGCTCGTTGTCAAACTGCATAAACAAATATGACGTAACTGGACTGGTGTAAAGTCACGTAAGTAACTGGTTGTCTCTGAATAATGAGTGGTCATGGTCTCGCTTGGTTTGCCGTCAATTGGAGACAGATGTGAGGGAGAAAGCAACCCATGGGTGGTGTAATCTGGGTCAACCTCACATGGGGAGAGACAAGCAAATACAAACACAGGGGTTCACTCCGAGCATCGCGTGACTGCTATGTTCTGGCAGCCATTGTGTCATGGTTGTTGAATATGGCTGCTCCCAGTGACAACAACATCACTGCTCATCAGAAAAATCCCACCCAGGTCATACCTTAGACTATATATAGAAAGATTAGAAAAAAGGAAAGACAAATAACACATAGACTCAGAAGATATTCATATATACCATGTACCTCAGGTTAAAGTTGGTATTAGTGTCGGTCCTCTTTCATTTAGAATGTGAAAGAAAACAAGGAAAACAACAAGGAAGGAAGAAAACATAAAGAAAACACAAAGTCCGAGGCACTCTCCTTCACTCTCCTTGTTCACATCTAACCTTTAAGAGATGGAGGGGGCTCATTCATGACCCCAGCCTACTACAACTTTTCAGTTTTACAAGAGCTGGCCCTGTTGGTGTTCGTGTGGTAAAAATGTTGGAAAGCTGTTTTATGGAAATATGTTTCCTGACATAATATCCCATGACTTTATTGTAATTTTCCATTTCTATAACCAACATTGTTGTGTTATGCAGTGAACCATGACTAATAGGCCAAAAGAAAAAGATTAGAGATATCCTAAAGTAAAAACAGGGAGCAGAGAGGCGGGTTGTAGACAAGCGTGATGCTATCAGGGATCTTTGAGTAATGTTTGTGTGGAGGAACAGTTTCAGGCCTTATCTTGTTCTAAACCAGGCAAGTATGTCATACTTATCTGCTGGAATTGTCAATGTAAAAACTCCTGTTTGCATAAAAGAAATGATTGAAAACTTTGACTAATTACAGTAGAACATTTTTAGAACATCTGTTATGGATCAAGGAAACAGTAACGGTATGATGACGCAACTAGTTCAAGTACACTCGATTTATTAGGCACACCTGTTCAACAGCAATTCAGTGCATTTAGAAATAAGGACATGCTCAAGATGAAGAAAGGTGGATTAAGTGTGTAATGGTGTCAGGGGATTTCTTCTTGGCACACATTTTTACCAACTGAGTATTGTTTAAGTATGACCACTTTATGACCACAGTGTGATCATCTTCTGATTGCTGCTTCCAACAGGATAACATGCCGTGTCACAAAGCTCAGATCAAATTAAACTGGTTTCTTGAACATTACAATGAGTTCAGTGTAGTCAAATAGTCTCCATAGTCAACAGATCTCAATCCAAAAGAGCACCTTTGGGATGTGGTAG
The DNA here is from genome assembly GCF_965226115.1 of Aulonocara stuartgranti. NCBI lineage: Eukaryota > Metazoa > Chordata > Actinopteri > Cichliformes > Cichlidae > Aulonocara > Aulonocara stuartgranti. The sequence continues at coordinate 6,057,625 of NC_138959.1, read as the reverse complement.
AACGGGAGATTCACATCATGGATGTGCAGTTGATACATTTGCAGCAAGCCTGCTCTGTTGTGCATAGTTGCTGCAGAATAGAGCAGCAACTATCGTGCCTGCATCATTCTGTTCTGTCTGGTGTTGCACTTTGTTTTCTTTTTTTGCATTTTTTGTATATTTCTTTATGTAGTGTTGATTGTCTGCTATATGTCATATGTAGCAACCTTGGTCTTGGAGGAACGTTCTGTCGTTTCACTGTACTATACTACTGTACATGGTTGAAGTGACAATAAAGCCACTTGACTAGATCTTGACTTGACTTGTGTCACTGAATGTTTCCATCACCTTGTTGAATCTACGCCAAGCAGTTCTGAAAGCAAAAGAAGGCTAAACCTGGTACTAGCAAGGCGTACCTAATAAAGTGGCGCTAAATGTATATATATATATATATATATATATATATATATATATATATATATATATATATATATATATAAATAAAAACCTAGTCATTTTAGTCACTGAAAAGGCTTGATTTCTTTAGGGTTGCCTAAAAAGAAAGCTGTGATGGATTTTAACTCCCTTAATGAGGAGCTAAAACTGAGAGAGAGCACAGGATTGCTTTGTAAAAGCAAAAATCCCAACACAAAAAATTTACTCTTTAGACTTATCAATATAAAACAATAAAAGAACATATCCAGATGCATAACTTTGAGTTGTTTCAGGGAATAGTGTGTGAATGTGTGTGTGAATGGGTGGATGACTGGATATGTAAAGCGCTTTGGGGTCCTTAGGGACTAAGTAAAGCGCTATATAAATACAGGCCATTTACCATTTGTTTCAGGGAATAAAAAAAAGAGATACAATTTTTTTTTAAAAAGGCAAAACAAGTTCACATTTTTATTAAACCCATGAAAGACAATAAATAATGTTATACTTCCTGCTTTTTATCCTGATATTTAGAACGTTTGTAATATTTCAAGTTGTGTCTACTTGTTAAGGTTCACTGGCAGAATAATAAAGCGTCAGATCACTTCAGAGAAAAGCCAGCTCAGAATCAGCGCCTATACTAATAATAGCTTTTAATGTGCCAACACCTGCCAAACAGATGTGGGTGTGGTTAATAAAACTGTAAGTGTCAACAGATGGAATGATAATGAGAAATGATAAATGATATCTCTACTCCACAAAACCACACTTTAATACCTCAGCTGTGTTTTTCAAGCCGTGGGAATGTGACAGTATGACTTCATGTTCCCACAGGTTGGCTGAGCTTCATTATAAGGAAGCTTATCTTGTTGGGCGAGTGTTGTGTTTGGAGCTATTTGTGTCATTTGGCATTGTTTGCATGAGCAATATTACGACATTAAAGAGAAACCGCCGATGTTTCCTATGAATCGGTTGAAGGCGTTTTCCCTGTGATTTGGTTTTGTGTTCTTAGTTCCCCCTTAAAACATTTGAATGATTTAAAACACAGCGTAACTACACAGAAGGGGATTAACCTGACACAACCAAATCAAAATGACACAGAAAAGACTATTGTGCTTGGCATGTAGAGTTGTAACTCTTAAAGGGGGCCCATTATGCTTTTCCTTATTTTTTTGGTCACAAAAATTAGGGCTACAGCGATAGATGCTCATGTCAACCAGGGTTAATGTTTCAATTAACAAAAAAATTAAAGCAAGAGCAGCAAAATAGGTCCATAATAGTATGTAGGACTTAAATGGTCTCGCATCTGTGGTAAATATACTGCGTCTTTGTACTCTCTCAAGATCATTAGGGTCTGTTTCCCAGTCACTTTTTATCATCCTGTTGTCAAAGCTTATTTCAGAATGTGTTGTGTCTTTGCTGTTGCCATAGAAGACTGTGAGTGATCGCTCAAGTGACCTGCATCAATTCAAATCTTTAAATCTAAGACATACCTTTTTTGTCAAGCTTTCGGAAGCAGCTAATCTCTGAAACTGTGGTTGGAGGCCAGGTTGTTGTGAGGCTGTTGTCATAATTCAGCACTGGTTTGTTCTCTCCATGCTGGATGAAGAAGTGTTATACTCACCTCCTGAACCAACCTGTTTCCATTAAGCTGGTCAGCGTCTACTGAAAGCCCGCTTTGGAACACTCACCTCACTCCCCCTGCTTCCCTGCTCACCCTCCATCGACCTCCTCTCCAGGAAACAAATCAGTGGACAGACTCCCGTCTGTGACAGAGTTCCCCCTCAATTCTAAGTAAGAACTCTAGTTCAGTTCTTTTGTGGTGAAACAGAAGAACTTCCTGTGGATTAACTGATATTGACTTACCTGAACTTCCTTTCCTAGAAGACCGTCCTATACATCCCGTGAAGCTTTGCTGGGTCCCCTCAGTGTCCTCCTCAGTTACCATTTTCCTCCCTGTGTGCAATAAAGACTTTAAAACATCATATGAATAAAATTTATTTTATGTACTTTCCTATATGAAGACTAGATTTGTCATTTTCACATGGATGGGCAGGCCTACATTGACATCAGTTGGCTAATATGAAATATAACTTTTAGAGTTGATGGGTTTGTTTTTGTCTCTATGAAACAGTTAATGTAATTTTAAACAATCTTTTTCTTCAAGTCTGGATTGAGGTATTACAGAATTTAGTACTTCAATTGATCTTAGTGTGGGAACAGTGCCTTGTTAGAGCTCAGCTCCAGGAGGGAAAGTAATTCAAGAAATGAGCACAGAGAGAGTATGTGCTGGCTAATTACTCTTTCTCTTGTTATCCATTATCTGCAGCAGTTTGCTGGATTGCAGGGCTTGGACAGATGCACCAGAGCAGAAAACTGTGCATAGGCCTGCTCAATTTTATTGTTATTGTTTATGTTATAATGTGCTGAAAAGAGTCCACGTGTGCTGCAATGAGCCGGAGAGTCACCAGAGAGCACAGCTTTGTGCATTTCAAACTTTATGTAATTCTTTATATCATAAAAACTATTTTAGCAGAGACTTAAATTTAAAAACATAAATTGTGTATAAAACAAATGTGATTGAAACTGCAGACAAACTATGATCAAAGTCAAATTATGTGATGTTTTCTTTGGTTGTGGTTCCAGAACTGTTATCCTGCATCAAAACTGAATCAGCACATTGACATAAATGGAAGTCATGCATGCAAAACAAAAACTGGGGGATTTAAAGGAAAAAAGGCTACTTGTGTTGCGGGCAGCAGAAGACACAACACAACAAGATTCATGCTAAGTTGTTTCTCCGTTTGTATGATGTGTCTTCCAGCTGTTATCAAGGCTGCACCAAGGGAGGTGTAGCAAAGAGACGAATAGTGGTGGAATCACAGACATGCACCTTGGCCGTGATTCAGCAGGAATTACCATCACACAGTCGATATGCATCAAACCTGATGTCCTACCTAAATTTCACAGATCCATGTTCCATGTTGTAGCTTGTAATGAAACTTCTGAGATGGCTAAAATCGTAATGGTGTGTAGGGGCCTGTAGTTTGAAGGCTAAGCTAAATCTTTATATGATATATAGTCTGTTGATTCAGCTGGAATCCAGTCAGTCTTATCACTCCATCATTTCTCTTACATACTGTAGGAAGGTATTGCTTTTCCAACTTAATTCATACAGAAGAGCTTCCCAAATTGTGTTGCATGACTACCTCTGCCAGTCTCAATCACAATCAGAGAGAGGTTTCAGCATCCAGCTGCTGGATGAGGGCTGGAGAGCCACACTGGAGCCTGTTTCATTTGGCCGGAAAGAGTTGTCAGTTGCTTTTTCCTCCATGTTTTTGCTCGTTACTTTTCACGAAATGCTTATTTGGAACAATGTTCGTGGTCTAGGTAAAGAGAGCCTTCAATGTTTCTGTTGGCACAGACAAGCATGTCAACAGGAGTTTGGAAGAACAACACAGTTCAGGTTCAGCCTATGAATCTGCATATCCCTGGCCTCCGCTGTGCACCTGACTTGCACAGAGTTGGAGATGGAGGAGGAGAAGGTGGTTTCGGTTTAACTACTCATTCTTTCTCTTCTTGACATCCAGCCATCACTCTCACTTGCAGCTGGGAACACAGAGGTCACAGCAAAGCCTCTACTCTGGCTCGGGTTTAGCAGCATGCAGCTTTGGCCTCTAGAAGAACTCCCGTCCTCTCTGGCACATGTTAAGGCGCTCTATCATCTCTCTCTCTCTCTCTCGTAATCTCTCGTGCTCTCTCTTCCCGGTCCTCTCCTGTCAGATCTGTCTTCACGGGGCTTGTAAAATCACCTGGCGAGAACAACTTAAAGCACTGGACAGGACCAGTGTCCCCAGGGTCCTGCAAACTTTTACAAACTTTTTTGTTGCATTAAAATGAAAAGTTCACTGAAAGGAAGTCCATGTCTTGAGCCAGAGGGTCAACTATTAAAGAAGTTGCTGCACAGTTACAAGGTGATTCAATCTAAATTTATTTGATCCAAAACTCTTCTGAACAATGGTTATTAAATTTAATTCACTAAACACGCTGAAGCGATTGTGAACCAATGGGCTGACCTTTTGATTTCCTGTTCTTGGACAGGATTCCAGCTTCATTTCATGGATCTGAATACAAAAGTTTATATAAACCATTGATGGGATACAAAGGTGTTGGTCAGTGAAGGATGTGAATGGAAAGACACCACTTAACTTGGTGTTAATTAAATATATCTGTCAGAAATATAATCTCAGTGTATAATTAAATGATCTGCATGCAGCGTGTATATTTTTATAAAAGGCAATTCACTAGCAGGGACCACTCCTTTGGTAACGATGAGCAATGAGGGATGAGGAAGTGTGATTAGTGCTGCGGTTTGGGGAAGGCCTTGAAGGGGACTGGCGACGGCTCTCGGGCCGGGCAGAACCCCCTGTACTACGAGAAATAAAGGGAGGAAAGGAAGAGAGGAGAGGACAGGAGAAGAGAAGAGAGAATAAAAGGGGGCATGAAAATGAGAACACCGGGTATTGGAGAAGGGGGGCTTTTATAGGCTGAGGCCAGAGGGGCATGAAGGAGGAGTGGTCCCGCTCCTGAAATTCAGACGATATCTCCACAGAATGTTGTACTGCCAACAATTAATGTCTTGCTAATTCATTCACATCATATAACTTTAATTACTGTGCATATTCTCTATTAGGTTTGATATAAAAGATTTGTTTAGACAATAGATTTAATAACCTCTTAAGTGGAGGCCGGTATGTCCGGATACCATGGAGTGAGGTCTCAAGGCTTTTCGAGGCACAGTTCTACCTTTTTTTTCTAATTATGTCACCCTAAATCTGTTGTCGACGCCTGTCCATCCTTGTTACACTTTACCCTGTGGCCGTCTGGATGACAATCTCAGCAGGGCTTTAGGCAAGTCTTTGAGCTCTAAAAATAAGCAAAATTTAGCAGATGCTAAATGCCAATACAGACTAATTAGGACCCATCAACGGGCTTTATGTGTTTCCAAGACCTGTACCACTGTGGAGGACACTCATTCCACCCTACTCCTCACCGCATAAGAAGTGAGTGAACAACACTAAAGTATGGACAGTGTGATCCATGGCTAACTTGGCTGGCTAACTGATGGTATTGCTAATGGAGCTAATCCTGGAGTCTGATTGTTTCCCACCGAACTCCATATGTCAGATGAACTGTCATAATGCGTAACAATAAAGAAACCTTCAAACATCAGCATAAGAGAATAACCTCTTCAGTGTAAATGATTGACCTTTTAAACCTAAAACTGTAACAGCTTAGTACTTACTTTCACTGTGATTCATGTGAAGTTTTTCCCATCTAATCAATGAAAGGCCCATATTTATAATGGCTTTCAGGGCTTTTTACTGAAAACATCTGCCTGTTTTGGCTGAGAAATTATTCAAAGCGGTGAAAGCGAACCAAATAAAGTTGCAGTAATAAGCTGAAATTTACTATCCAGCTCCGTAAACCTGAGGGGACCTCAGTCAGATTATGTCATACGTTTTTAATAAAATATAAAAGACTGACCACTTTCTTTGGCTGATTCAAAATGATGCATGCTTGCAATTTATAATTAGGAAAGTATGAATATTGTACACACGTGCAGACATATACATTATATATAAAAAAAAAAAAAAGATTCCCCTCTCACCCCTGCAGGTGGTCTATCCTTCAAGCTCGGGACCTCTACCAGAGGCCTGGGAGCTTGAGGGTCCTGCATAGTATCTTTGCTCTTCCTAGGACTGCGCTCTCCTGGACAGAGATCTCGGATGTTCTTCCTGGGATCTGCTGGAGCGACTCGCCTAGCTTGGGAGTCACCGCACCTAGTGCACATATTACCACTGGGACCACTGTTACCTTCACCCTCCACATCTTCTCGAGCTATATCTATATATCTATCGATCGATACACACATATATACACAGAGAGAGAGAGAGAGTAGTAAGTGAGTAAAATAAATTGAGTAAATAACCAGTAAAATGGTAAAAATAATTCACCACTAATAGTCATAATGAAGTAAGCAATTTTGTCCAACTCCCTGAAACTCCCTCTGTATTAGGTAGAGGGCAGTATTGGATAAAATCTTCAGACATGGTGAGGCCCACTTTCCACAGTCCTTACATTGTCAGTATGGCTAAACAGCCCTCATATACATTTAAATTAAAAAAACAGATTTAAATATCACAAAACAAACAAACAAAACAAATGTTTTCAGACATAACAAAGCAGACAGAAATCTGCAATTAAACACTCCCACTCTGATACAGAAACACAGCAACCAGAAAGACAGGAAAGAAAGACAGCTGAAGTTGTGGTCTGCCCAAAATAAATGTAGCAGGTCACATTTCAAAAGGTGACAACAGTATAATTTTATTACAATCATTTGAAACTTTTAAAAAAATTCAGTGTCACTTTAATGCATTAATTGTAATTTTGCAACATTAGCTCATTTTTATAGTGTGCATACATTGTAAGCCTTTGAAAAGTGTGAAGTTTTAGTGAAAGTCATAAAATGATTTACTTTATTGCAGTATTTATGGTTCTGATTGTGCGCTCCATTTAACTTCTAGGACCTTTTATTTTGACAGTCTAGCATAAAATCTCTGTAAAATCTAAGGGCTTTTATTTTGAAAACCATATATACACATTAAGTTAGTTAGTTGAGAGTTTTTTACTAATTAGCTGAGTTACACTAGTGGAAAAAAATAAGATAACAGGATTGTTGCAATTGGTTTTTTAGTTTTTGGGGGTATCCAAACAATAGGACTTTGACTGACTGCAAATACTCTCAAAACAGATTGTAGAGCTAGTCGGTGTCTTTGAAGCAACAGTTTCAAATGGCAAGATTGCAAGTACGCTGCACACGGTTGCATTAATTCTGTCATGCCATAGTCTGCTTCCATTGTTTTCCCTAATGAGACTGTAGCATAAAAAGTCACAAAGCTCCTTTTAAAACATTTTATTTATTGCAGTATTTATTGTTAAAATTTATTGACAGAACATTGTAAAATTCTCACATTCACACTCCCAAATGTTCTATATCTTTCTAAAGTTTAAGAGGCCCTTTTCATATGTTGTTAAGAAATATTTTGGATGCCCTACTCAAATGTGAATATGAGGAATGAAAAGGGTAAAGACAATCACATTTATGTTTTTTGGCAGTCAGAACCTTAGCAAGCCTTCTCCACAGCATTACGTTTCCTTGAACTTGTTTGGCAGTTGTCTCTCATTTTGTGGTTGCAAAATATCTCTGAGAGAGAAAAGGCTCCCAAGAGAGCCCATGGTTGGATTAGATACACGAGAGAGCCACCCAGGCTTCATCATCACATTATACAACACTCAGCGACCATGTCTGGTTCAACTCAATTCAAAGTGAAAGTGATGGGGACCAGTTTCCCCCTCCAGGGGGGATGTTGCACTGGAAGAGGAGGTTGATTGTGGTTAAAGGATGGCCATGGGAAGAAAAAGACTTAAAAATCTTGGAATGAAGTGTGTCCATCCATAGAGGTGATATGTAAGCTAAACAGGGTTTTGGAGGACAGCATGATGATTTTGGAAACCACAAATCTGACTGGCTCGCACGTATACTTGCACACAAACAGAGGAAAATAGTAGATGTAATTTAAAGTCTAAGTAATTCATTTTAGTTCTCTGAATAAAATGCAAAAACTATTAATATAGCTTTTTCACTTGATTAGACAAAGCCCTTTTTTAAATCTTCACATAATTTTCTATTCATACCTACAGGAATCTGAGTGTGAATCCCGATCTCTTTACTGGTCCACCATCCACCCCAACAACCTCAGCGTTGGAGCAGTTGATTAATGCAGTTTGTTACCACAACTTGTAGCAAATCGTAAAACTATTTGATATCAATGCAATGTCTAGTTTGGATCAGAATTTTGCACATTACACACTTACATACAGACAAAAACACACACACACACACACACACACACACACACACACACACACACACAAGTATACATGTTCAACATTATCCAGTACCACTGAACACGGACACACACCTTCCACTTCTTCCCCACTTCCAGCCTGTCATATTAACAGTGTGTTCTTGGGAGAGGGAACTGCAGCAGTGTCAGGACGACGCTTGATTGAAGGGCTTCCGAGAATTCTCTGGCTTTGTTGTGCAGCTCCCCGGAGCAGCAACCGGAGGTAATGGCTTTAGCAGGGGCAGGTACACAAAGCTCCAGCGGCCACAAACCGGAGCTGGACAAACTTTACTGTTGACATCTGGAATTCCTTTCCTCCCCATCCTTTTTATTTTCTTCTTCCTCTTCTTCCTTTTTTTCCTTTTTGACTGAGGGCTGACTCACTTGGTATAGTATTCATCATCGTAAAAGTATCAGCCAGCTAAATATAGACATTTGTTTTCTTGTGCCTGCTCTGGCACTGCATATTTTACCACACATGATATCATGCCCTCCACTGCTGCTTGCTTGCCCCCACACTGAACCCCGATAGGATTTCACTGGTCTATATACTCTCTGGGTAATTATAATAATGGAGGCTGTCAGTGGCAATTTTTCTCACATCGCCGATACTGCACTTTGCGTCTTATCATACCGTCGTCTGCTGTGGCTTTGAGGAGGCAGACATTGCATTAAGGCTAACATTACTCTGTCTGAAGCATTGAGTTTTTGTCCTCACATGTTGTCATTATACAGTGGATACTGTCTCCGCCAATCCATTACATGCTTTGGGTCTTTGTCAGCTGAATAGGCTAGTTTTACCATTTCCACTGCTGTGATTGCACATATATAATTCAACATATAAATACATATCTGGGAGAAAAGGTTATTGTTGCAGAAGCTTTTGTGGATTAATATTGATATCAGGCATTTTACTCAGTTTTAAAGGTTGAGAATGACTTTGACTGTTTTTCTTCTGAGACAGCACCGATTCAGAATAAATTAAAGTGCTTATAAACATCCTGCGAGTCAACAGATCCAAACTTTTATCCATTAGTGATTCAAGAAAGCTCCAGGATAGGTGATAAGTTTGGTTCGTTTTCCTGATATTCTATTGAATTTTGCTAATAATAAGATTTATTGTATATTGTTTTGAATTTAGAGGCTCGTGTAAACTCAAAGATAAATTATGTTGCAATTCTGTTTGCAAGTAAACAAAACGTAAGTTCAATGGAAAATAGAACAACAACAACATATTGAATGTTTGAAATGAACTGACTTGAACTTGATTGTTTAACAAGAGAAGATATTTGTTGTCTTCTTGTTATTTTTGAGAGTTTTCATGTTGTTATTCTTATGTTTGAAGGTTTTTGTTTATTTCTTGCTAGGTTGAATTTTGTTCTATTTTCATTTCTTTATTTTTCCAGATATATCATAGTCTTAGTTTTGGTTCCTGTGTGTTATTTAATAGCATCAGGTCTGTGTTAGTAACTTGGGTGATTTTTCCTGTTTCACTTTGAAGGTTAGCTCGCTCTTACATCGTTGTCAGCTTTGCCTTCTGATTCGATGATCGCCTGCGTCTCATTTGTCACCTGTTTGTCATTTCCAGTCAGTTATCATTGCACTAATAGTTCCATCTGCCCTTTGTTGTAGTGGCTGTAAATCTTCTTGTGCTCTCTCTGTTTTGAATGGCTGCCTTTTATGACATTTTGGATATTGGTTTATTGTTTTGTTTCTGGAATTAAACTGAATAATGGATTGTTTTTGGTTGACAATTTATCCCAAAGTTAGCAAATTCTTGCAATATATCTTATAAGATAATAGTTAAATAAAGTAGACCAGCTCAAGGAAATAAAAAATTTTTACCAAATAAAATGAAGGATTTCAGTAAGTAAAACTCTAAATGCTAATATCAGAGTAAAATCTTTAAACATTTAAAGCAAGTACAAAGTTAAAAGACTGTCTTTCAAGTAATGCCTACTAATCAAAATAAAACAAAATTCAAGGTTCTCATATATGAAATGAAACATTAACATGGGCGAACATTTTGTATTTGATGTCTGCAGAAACTTAAGAAAGACATGGGGCAATGAATAGCAGTTAAAGGGAGGGTTAGGTCTGTTGTTTAAGAGAATTTAGTTTAAAAGGCTTTTTCACTGCAGTATATAATGGAACTATATCTTTTTAACATATTTTAGTGTATATATAGGGTATTATGCATCCTCGAATTGTGAGGCTTTAACATGCAGAGTATCTACTGGTTTGAATCATCCTCTGTCCTCTTTCACTTCATGACAGCTCTCAAGTATTTGTTATCAAAAGCTTCAAAAAATAATTGAGCTTGCATTATGTAAACTCAATTTCCATTTAGCACAAATACTGGCTAATCTCCCACTAAGGCACCATGTTAAAGTAGCTGTGCAGTGTTGCCAGTGTTCTTATCCTTTAGAAGAAAAAAACATGAATACCTTTACATGAAGAGAAAAATCCCAGATGACACATTTATTACACATATATTAACAAACACAGAAACGTATCCAGAACCTCAACTGTGTACAAATGTATTATTGACAAACAGTATTCTGTCTTCAGTGTCAGTCATCTGTATCCAGTACTTCAATTCAATTCAATTTTATTTATATAGCGCCAAATCAACACAACAGTCGCCTCAAGGTGCTTTATATCGTAAGGTAGACGCTACAATAATACATACAGAGAAAAACCCAACAATCATATGACCCCTTATGAGCAAACACTTTGGTGATGGTGGGAAGGAAAAACTTCCTTTTAACAGGAAGAAAACTCCGGCAGAACCAGGCTCGGGGAGGGGCGGGGCCATCTGCTGCGACCGGTTGGGGTAAGAGAAGGAAGACAGGATAAAAACATGCTGTGGAAGAGAGACAGAGATTAATAACAAACAAGTATGATTCAATGCAGAGAGGTCTATGAACACATAGTTAGAAAGGTGACTGAAGAAGATATACTCAGTGCATCATGGGAATCCCCCAGCAGCCAATGCCTTTTGCAGCATAAAAAAGGGAGGATCCAGGGTCACCTGGTCCAGCCCTAACAAATGCTTTAGCAAAAAGGAAAGTTTTAAGCCTAACCTTAAAAGTAGAGATAATCTATGTCTCCTGAATCCAAAGCTGATTCCATAGAAGAGGGGCCTGAAAACTGAAGGCTCTGCCTCCCATTCTACTTACTATACTCTAGGAACAAGCCTGCAGTGCGAGAACGAAGTGCTCTAATGGGGTGATATGGTACTACAAGGTCATTAAGATAAGATGGGGCCCGATTATTTAAGACCTTGTATGCGAGGAGCAGGATTTTGAATTCAATTCTGGATTTAACAGGGAGCTGTCAGGGTTCCTGGGTGGTTCACCCAGTGTTTTCAGTTTTGTCATGTTCAGTTTATTTTCCACAGCTGTGTTTTTCACTTTCTGTTTTCTGTGCCAGCCTGTCTACCTGTGTGTGTTTTCAGTTCAATCAATCAATCAATCAGTCATGTTCTGTTCATCCAACCTACAATAAACACCTTGGTAATCCTTCACTAATCAACGAGTCCTGCGTTTGGGTCACTTCTTCTCATTCACATTTCTAGTCCCTGTCAGTACTCTTGCTGCAGCATTTTGGATTAACTGAAGCCTTTTCAGGGATTTTTAGGATATCCTGAAAATAATGAATTACAGTAGCCCAGCCTTGAAGTAATAAATGCATGAACTAGTTTTTCAGCGTCACTCTGAGACAGGACTAAGTACTGTATTCATATAAACAGAAAATCTATAAAGGATCAAACCATATGGTGTTATTTAGAGAGGACACCCCCTCGTCATCTTCTGCCCTACCTCAGTATATTCCCCTGTCTTTACCTACATCACTGCTGTAAAGCTTAAGGGAAATGGTGTGCGTGCAGCCATCTGTACGCCCATTATGGTTATGTTCCTTCCTTTTCATACATCTGGGGATTCCTTTTTTTTTTTAACTTTCATGTGGATGCGTGGGTGGTTTCTTTGTGTGTTTGTGAATACCTACATGTCCCCCCTACATGGTGTGATATGCATGTGCTGACATGTGCTCTGTTCCTCTGCCCAGCCTGAACTCCCCATTGTGAAGATTAGGGAGCTGGTGCCGCCATGCCTCGGGAATATAAATCCCAAAGAGTTTGCTCGGTGATTGAGGAAGTGTTTGGCCTAGTGACTTTGCTCCCTTTTGAGGTGTTTGTTAGCTGAGGCAGATCCTGACAACCCTCCAGAGAGCATGCTCAGCATTCCCCTTCAAAGGCTCCCAGCTCCCAAAGCAGGAAGTCCAGCCCTGCGCTGCTTGGACACAAAATGAGGCAGACAAGAAGGAAGGTAATCTATGAACACGCAACGCAGACTTGAACACATACAAGAAGATTGAATGAGTCCCTGCAGACACCTTAAAAACAGGTGTATTCCTTGAACCCCACAGGAATTTAGTCTGATTTATGTTGTTTTGTGCTCTTAAATTTCTAAAGTGATCACCAGCACCTCACTGTAGAGAGTTCTTCTTTCTTCTGTTGAATTTGAGCAGAAAAATCAAAGGTCAGCACAATGTGCAGTAAGACCTTCTGTCTAAAGTAACCAGAAATTAGGTATGTGCTATCAAATATGATGGATCTGAGGTTACTTTTTGAATCTGGACTGATTTATTTGTCTCTAGCCAAAGCACAAAAGCACATCAGTTACACAATGCTGGAAGCAAGTGAATGTATCTGATTGTTTTTCATGGCAATAATACAGCATCCTGCTGCTAAGCTGTGCTGCACGCCACCTACCTTTCAGAGAAAGACTGATGACAAGTGTTTTATGGAGGCGTTGAATAAGCCAAACAACTGGGATTTAGGGTTTAAGAAGTGCTTCTATACACAATAAATGGAAAGTCTGAAAGCCAATAATCTAGTCGCTGTCTGAAATAAAAAGGATACCACTGAAATTCTCCTCACAAGGAGATAAACTGACTCTGAAATGAAGGTTCAGGGATATTTCAGCTGTTCTGACTGAAAACCACTAGAGAGCACTCTTCAATTGATTTTCCATGAGCGAAGCATTAATTCATGCTGTGGTCTAAAGCAGACCGAGAATGTGGTTGGAACAGAAATCTGCTGTGTTTGCCAATGAAATCAATGGCCTGGCTTCCAGTGTTTGACCAAGCCTGGTCCTGCTCATATTATACAGTGTGTGGTAATATTGTGGCAGCAGGGAAATTAGTTTTTGTGGTGGTGTGTCAGTGAGGTAAAGATTAGCTGTTTTCATTGTTGTAAAATGACCCAACATGGAAGCTAAAGGCCTGTAATAAAATACAAGACACGTTTGGGGTCAGTTCACTTAGAATGAAGAAATTCCAGAACACTACAAGAGGGATAATTTATTGTTAAAACCACTACATTTTGTCAGAGTTCATTCTCAATTCAAGGATTTCACAACAAAAAAAAGTTGATAACAAACCAGCTACTGTGCAGGAATCTCACAAAATTGGACAAAATATTTTATTCTACTGGGCTCTGAATTAAAAGGTGGAGAGAATATTTATAAATTGTCATTGAAAGACCTTTTGGTCTTATTTCCCCCAAAATGAAACTTTTCTAATATTGAAAATGAGATTCACATGGTGTGTGGTTGTTTACACTTTCATCCAAGTCGGTGCCTAACCTATCCATCCACCTACATTTCCACTAGTCCACGTTAGAGAGGTATGAGTCTTAGCAGAGATGCACAAACCTTTCTCCCTGTCACTGACTACCTTCTTCCAGGAGGATGCCAAAGTAATCCCAAGCGATCCAAGAGGCATAACCTCTCCAGCATATCCTGGGGTCTGCCTGGGTCTCCTCCCAGGACGTACCTTAAACACCTCACCTAAGAGGCAAATTGCCACCTTTATTGTGGCCGAGGTGTTTCTGTGCCCAGGAGTTATGCTGTCAGGGGCAATTTGAATTTGTAGGGCTTCAGAAGGAAAAGAAAAGTACTCTGGGGGCAAGGGCCAGACTAAAAGTGACTCAGAATGCCCCTATAAAGAAAGGACAGATTAACCTCACCCACACTGGAGCCAAACCTTAACCAGTGAGACCCAGCTGGGCCCAAAAAAAGGCACATGTTCCCAGTCACTTATGAGTTCACCACCCTCAAGAGGGACTGCAGGGGTCCTGGCATTTGCCAAACTAGCTTCCTAAGCCATTCTTCTAAAAGTCACACCTTTCTGGGTCACATCTAAACAAGCTAACAAGCTTTTTTTCTGAACAGCTGATCCACATTGGCTTTCTAAGCTCTCAATGCTCTTAGGAATCATCTTTAGTCTATAACCTGGCTTTGACCTGTAGTATGTTCTCTGGGAGTATAACTGTGGAAAAATAGTAAACAACTTCACAATGCAAGATGATGAGAGTCCAAAGCCTTGGAGAGCTATAATATTCCTCCACAATACCAAGAAACTGTTGCCAACACCTGACTCCAATCATATGTGATCATATGTGATTATTAGCACCTGTGGCTGCCCCCCTCCATCTCTCCCCCACATACACATTCACATATAAAATGCTGTAAGTCTTGCAGACACTACATTTTCAGGAGCAATCACCAGATAGCTTGCAGATTATTCTTGGGATTGCTGTAATATTGGAACCGTAACCCTAAAAATAGTTTTTATGATGGATTGGTCAGTTAGTCAGACATCCAGAGATTTCACTTTAAAATATGATCCAAGTGCTTGCAGTAACGCAATGGCAAAAATGCTGAGAGCTGTACTGTTGTGGCCAAACATTACCTAAACTGTGCCATAGTCACATGTACTGTTACTGTTTTCTTTACAACATGTCCATTATTTCTTAATCACATGTTATCAAATTCATTGGCTGTGTGTGTGTGTGTGTGTGTGTGTGTGTGTGTGTGTGTCTAGTAGTAGTGGTGAAATGGATGAATGTCTGCGGCTAGTGAAGTCTACTGACTGCCTAAATACACATGTTTCTAACTAATGACTCCAGATCAAATACATTTTACTATTAATCAAATGATTAATTTACATAACAAACTTTTCAGGGTCCAAAATGACATTTGAAAAGATCTAATTCTGTCTGATTAACTGTTTAAATTCCAAAGAGATTCAGTTTACAAGGGTTTAGAAAAAACAAAAAAAAAGTAAATCCTTAAAGCATAAAGCTTGAAAAATGACATTTTTTCCATCTGTCTTATTATTACAGTTTCCCATATTTGATTTACTGTAGGACTAGGGTGGGCCAAGGGCAACCTTCATCAGCACTGTGTTCATCCATGACTAAATAAAAATAGAAACTAGTGCATATTTTGGTCACTTCATACTGAATTGCAGCAGCGCAGTATTGCAGACATGAGTGCATGACAAGTTTTTTTTTTTTAATATGCCCAAATATGGCTTGCTTAATAACCACTGGTTAAATATAAAAAAAGTGACTTTTGTTTATTCTGAGTGCATCATCCCCATTTAAAATAATGTATTCAATTCATGTGGGGGTTTATAGTATGCTAGTTTGCATTAAAATTATATTCTTTTCCATTTCGATCTCTAAAAAACTAAAATTTCAGGTGGCTAAACCTTCTTTTTAAATGACAATAAATTCATAATAAAATACACTTGTAAGAGTTATTAGTTCTTTAAGTAATCAACATTTATTAAAGCTGTTGAGGCAATGTTGTCCAGCAATTTGGCTGTTTTCAAATATCAGGTTGCCACAACCATGTGAGACTTATTTATTTAATATTATATTGAAGTCAAAAGGTAATAATTTTGAAAAGGATAATTCATCATGCAGAAGACCAAAGATGGTGTTTAATAGGTGTAAGAAATGGTTTGCATTTCTTCCTTAAATATGGATAGAAATAGCTAAATCCCACTCATGTGTAGGCTGGCACACTCTCTGTGTCAGGTGGGCTACAATGCAAAATTAGGAAAATGTTAACTTGACAAAAATGATTAAAAAAAAATATCATTACATTAAACATAAAAGTTAATAAAGGAGTCTAAGTAAAACCCAGAAACACAAGCCAGGTGGTGCAACTATAAGAGATCAAATGAATTATGTTGAAAAGATAATTGAATATACTATTTTAAACAAAAATGATGGACTCACATCCAAAAATACACATCAATGACGCCTATACAAACAGGCAAAAATAAATAAATTTGGCTGCATAAACCACCATATTTGAACAGAAAAATAACAAACACTAAAAGCAACACAACACCCACCGCTAGGATGCCACCTGTTCCTAATAAACTGTTGCATTCAGCAGTTCAATGCAGCTTCATGAGTCTGCTTGACTACTTTAAGCACTTTATGATCCACAATCCTGTTGCTTTGATTGTGTCTCAGTACTGTTATTTACTAAACAGACAAAGTTTTAATCTAGCCTACTTAGCAAAAGATGGTACACACATAGCTAGCTAGCTAGCTTCTAGCTAGTGAACACAAGCACACTGGAACATTTAGGAGACAGGGAACCAGGTATTTTTGTTGGAGTTATATTGGTTCATAACATGAACAAAATAACCCAAAGAACTTACATTCAGCATGTGGGCAGAATCACACTTTATCTTAGCTTACAAGTTTCTTTTAGCCGCCATGTAGCCAAAACAATCATTAAAGCAGGTTTTATTGTGAAAGAGAAATCACCTTTTTTTTCAACCGACCTAAAAACTGTTCTATTTTTATTTTAAGACATTTTCACAGCCAGGAGCACTGACATCATCCTGCTGTTTTGGCTAAGCAACCACAAAATCCTGCCCATTTGTCAGCATAGCAGTCAGTCATTTAGCTTGCGCAGCTAATGACTTTAGGTAATGCTGTTGGCAAACTAAGAATAAAAAACACACCATCCATTTCACCCACATCTCTCTGTGCCTGAAGCTGTTTGTACAGTTTATTGTGCATTACAAATTATTTTTGAAACAAGTTGGGCATGAATAACCACTTCCAGCTATTTCTCAATTTTCCCTATTTGTAATAGCTCTTATAAAAAGCAGTTTATACAAAAAAAATAAGCACAGTTTACTTACATTTAAAAACATTTGAAATTTAACTGTATAATATAATTACAAGTAGTACTTGTTAGATGAGTTTCTATAACAATTCAGTCAGTAGTTTAAACATACAGATGCTACACATACCCAAAGATGTTTAACATGCCAAATATGATGACGTGATTATGACCTGGTCAGCAACTAAAATACTGTTTAAAGTTCGACCATGATGGACAAAGTTTTTGCTGAAGTGACTACCAGAGTAAATTCACCGTTGATTGGTACAGTACATACATATTGTTTTGTTATTTTGTAGACTGAGCCACTGGTACATTCTTGTTTATAAGGCTGCTCTTGTCTTGCTTCCATCTTACTGACCTACATTCATCAGAAAAGTGTGGGAAGTTATTGTCTACAGTCCCAAGACCTCAGTCCTTCTGGTGTCCCAGAAGTCCACACTGAATATGGAAAAAGAGATTCAAATTTGCAGCTTGGTCCACCTGGACTCAGCTGCAAAATCCACTAAAAATGTGATTTTTAAATGACCTGCAGGCAGTTACTTCAAGCTGGAAATGTTTTCCCTGAATAACACTATCCCTGTTTGTTGGAATGAGACGGCGACCTTTGCTCATGTCGTAGGCTTTATTAGTATTTTGGTTGTTTTTCCATTTTACTCATTATCACTTGCACATTTGGTATACTTATTAATTCTGTGTGTATTTCTGTGTGTGTGTTATCAGTCTATCGCGCTGATGTTTGTCTTGGCCAGGACACTGCTGTAAAACATATTTAATCTGAAGAGTCATATCCTGGTGGAAAAGGGAGTAAATAAATATAAATAAAATATTTTTTTGTTGAATTAATTCTTCATTTGTTGTTCTCTTGGTGTTTGGGTAGGATGTTTGGCTGCTGAGGTCATCGCAATTAAATTAGGAAAAGATTGGCAATGTCACAAGAAGATTAAACCTGAGTTTAGTACTGTTTAAATGTTATATTTTACACTCAAAAAAATTATTGATAATTTTTCTGGATAAAATAAAATCCACCTCTGTCTACCTGTGCTCATAGGGCTCTCAGCTAATGTTGACAACAAGACCTGTTCCATAAAAGATTATGTTCAGAATTTCAGTTTAAAATCTACCATTGGCACCAAAAAGCACATGGATGTTTCAGACATCTGGAAGTGCAGTCTAATGTCTATTTGTCACCAATAATATTCCGTCTCTGTCTCTGATTGGAAGAAGCACACACGTGGTCCGTTTTGCACAGAAGAATAGTCAAAAAATGCATTAGAAGTGTCTTTTGTGTACAGCCTGAAGCAAAAACAAAAACTGTTGCTGTTGACTGTTGTGACTGTTGACCATTGCATTATGCCCATTCCTCCCTTTGACTGGAGTTTTAGGTTTAGTCAAGCCAGCTAACTCAAAAAAGCCAGGCCATGTTGAACTTTATTGACACCCCTAAGCTCCGTGCCTCAGAGCACCCATGTTCTTGTATTCTGTGGTTACACAAAAGCAGATTTCATGTTGTGATTTTGGTTATTGGCTTTAGTTCCAATAAGACAAGTGTTCCCTTGTTTATCAGCTCCTATATGTGTCCCAGCTGGACTGATGATATCTCAGTGTCATGGTTATTTAATCATGAGATTACTTAACGAGACAGAGTCAAACAAACCCAGAGACATTTAAGTGTTTTTTTTTTAACATTTGAAACCTTATTTCAACATTATTCTTATTATGCTGTTTCCTTTCTTTATACACTTTTACCAGATTTTACTCAAAATCCTTTCTACTATATTCATTCCACGCTTGTTTTTCAAGACAGTAGCCGAGAAAAGGCTCCCACAGTCCAGTCAGACCCAGGTGAACATGAGGTCACAGGAGGTCATGCTGTCAGACTCAAGAGACTGATGGAGGGCTTTAATCCTGCCAGTGTCATGAAGATGGATCAGATGAAAACACACACACACACACATACACACATACATACATACATACATATTCAATTCCTATGGAAGTTTGCATCTATAGGGACATGACAGCAAAGCAGTCTTTTACAAATTCTGCATGCGTGTGCGTACTCGAGCTTTCTCTTATTCTCTCTCTTCTCTCAGTTTTTCTCTGTTGTGCACAAACACACACTCTTAAACACACACATGGAGCTAGACTGACAGAAACAGGTTGTCAGCAGGGTGAGGGGTGATGTGACTCATGTCCAGCTCATTTATCTGCAATGTGTGGTGCCTATGACTTCAGTCCACCGACTCATAGGCTTCTCAAAAACTCACCCCTTCACTTAAATAAACACAACGTTACAAGAAATGTTCACATGCATTACTAAATCGAATGTGTAAAACATTTTTCAACATAAACAAAACTTCAGTTTCTTAGAGGATAAGGCCGGTGATGGTATAGAGTTCTCCTATTGGAGACAAATCCATTGAAAAGCCCAAAACAAATGACAGTTTGTTTGATGGAGTCAGTCTTTAAAAGCTGGACACACGTACTTTCTCCATTGTGCATAACCCCCTAAAATTTCTGCACACCCAGTTTAGCAGTGTTGCTCACTACTGTGATAGTAAAGAGGATTGGATTCAGTTTCAATAAATGTAAAAATCAGCTGATTTTCCATTTTTGTGTTGTTCGAATATTAGTTGACAGTTGTATGTTTGTGGAAAAATAGAACATAAACTGCATGGCTTTTATAATTGCAAAATGTAACAGTAAAATCAATTCATTCCAATAAAATCAAGAGTAGCTGTAAAGTAAGTTAGGTAGTGAAATTTTAGAAAAGAGACACTGGCTCTTGGGCTCTGTCTTGCACTCTCACACTGCCTCTATGCTTCTACAGGAAATAATACAAAGATTCCATTAATTTTTTCTGCAACGAAAAGTTAATTTCATCCATTCCAGCTCTAAATCTGACCCAAAAACACTGCTGAGAGCACAGAACAAAGTTTGTTTTGCTTTAAAGGCCGGAGATGTGGATACATGCAGACTAGAAACACGGGGCATTTTCCAATCTAGAAGACAACAGCAAAGATTTCAGATGTGTTTTCACTAGGGGAAATACTCCGTTTGGGTCACGTGTGGCGATGGAGGAATGGGTGCTTGGATTGAGTAAGCAAGCTGTAAATTCTCCGGATGATTACCTGCTCTATTAACACACAAGCTCAATAGGACATTAGAAGGATGTTGCACTGGGGAGATGGTGAGGTAAAACCTAGCTGAAATTTCACAAAGATGTCCATGTAGTAGTAGATTGGGCTACAGTATGTGAGGCGTGGGAATTTTAGCAGTTCTCTTCTGAGCTCTATCACAGCTACTGGGACATTTTTATATCCTATCAAGTCTATCTTTAGGGTAAGTTCTGTTTTCCTTTTTACTTTTCCTTTGTGTGTTTGATATACTGACATAGACCTTTATAACCCCTAAAGTTAGTGACAAGATATGGCAGATCAGATGTAGAACAACCCTGAAAATAAATTTATTCTATCACAACTTATTGCACAAATCTAGTATGCATGGGCAAGAATGTCATGTATGTATTTATTACATTCAAGATGAATGGCATTAATTTTCTGAATGAATTCTAGTACCATATTTTTCGGACCATAAGGTGCACTGTCGATGAACAAGTCTGTTTTCATTCATAAGGTGCACCGGATTATAATGGGTGCATTAAGCGAAACAAAACAGTCAGATTAGTCAAATTTGACTCAACTTATTCTTCTTGCTTCATCCTCTACTGTACCATTGATTCATTAATGTTGAATTCTCTCGCAGCTGCTCTATTTCCATGTTCTTTCAGTATATTAATGACTAACCTCATATTGTGGATGGATTATCTCAGTTCTCCTGACTGAAGTTTGGTCCGTTTACAACATCCTGCCATGCGATATCATTTGTCCCTAACCATCCTGAACCCGTTAACTTTTATCGAGTGGAAAAAAGTTAGCATTCATCCTCCAGCTTCACTGTGTTTATGTTATGCTAACATAACTGTGTCCCTAGCACATCATTATATACCAGCTAGGCCAACTTCAGTAACCCTGCAAACGCCACTGCTGTTTAGTTTTCAGAAATCTCTCAGTCAGAGCATGCTATATCATGTTTAGGTGGAAACTAGCGAGCTAACTTCCTGCTTACTTCCTGCTAACTTCAGACTGTTAAATTTAATAAATTCTGTTTTCATGGATGCCTGGATGTTAAACTTAGTTGTTACACCTGGTAAAGCAGCAACGCTGATAATTTTATTAAAGATGAAAGAATTTAGACAGTTTTTAAGTCTCAGTGATGCCGCAGTGGTTGTTCGACTTTGGGACCTGAAATTGACAGAGTCTTGGACCCAGATTACTCCGTGAGGCTCCTAACTACGGCAGCCGTAATGCTCCAACAATATGTCAAGCGGTGCGGCTCCGTAGCTTACCAAAGTCATACTAAAACATTTTTGACAGATTTTTGAGCGCCGTGTACCACATAAAATTGGTTCAAGTTCAGTAAGCACAAGCAGAATTCATACATAAGGGGCACTGGATTATAAGGCAATTTTTGAGAAACTTAAAAGATTTTGCGCCTTATATTGCGGAAAACACGGTAATAGCTATTTATCCATACATTAATTTAGAGGTTTTGTGCAGTTTTAGAAAAGCATGTGTGTGGTTTACGAAAGCTGCAGTATTTTCTAAAAACAGGTGTAGTGACTTCATTTGAATATCAAGTACAAAATATAGGATGGGTTGGTTTTTTCTAATATCAGTACAATTAGCAGTGAATTGCATTTTTAAATCAGTGTGCTTGAGTTTAAATATTCTCCTCTCTATATTTTGCACCTTACAAAAAGAACTCCCAGAAATACATGTGCAACTGGGTAAAGTGCAAAAATCTCTGAGTTCCCACCTCTTACATTGGTTTGGTGACTGCGCTGTCTTTGTAAAAACAGACAGTTTTTTTCTTTTCCAAAACCAAAAGCACAATATGTCAATAAATCTGGCCCTAAATCTCTTTTCTTACTAAGCAGGTCTGTTCATATACCAATTCAAATTGTATTTGTCAATAGAACAAAGCTATAACTCTTTTGGATCCACATATTCATAAGCAGATATCTGCTAATGTTTACTTGCTTGACTTTACTTCATATGGCTTTCTAGGCAAATTAATTTTATGCTGACCATTTCTATATCCTTTAATGTCAAACACATAGCTTCTCACATTCACCGAAACACATAAAAATACCCTGCGTGTCTTCTTCTTGAAACACACGCACATGTGCGCTCTCTTAATGACGTAAATTTTCACATTGCACACACACACACTCACAGACACACTAATTTATACTGACACACAGATGGCCTCTTCTTTGACCACAAATGTAGAGTAACTCCTGCTCCCTGCGGTGTGGCCAAGGCTCAGACTGCCAGTAAAAGCGAGGGATGCTTCATGGCTCAACAATTTGCTGGCTAAATGGAAAGGGTTTGGTGTGTGACCTCAAACACTCTCCTTTCTTCCTCTCCTTCTCCGTCTCACTTACTCTCTTCTCTTTTGTCCACTCCTGGTTTTGTTGCCCATTTCCTAATCTGATTTAATGTCATTCCAACCTTTTATTTGTTGCTATGACGTTTTACTTATTATTTTTGTTTTGCGGCAACTGAATGAAATGTTCTCAAAAGCAGGTCAAATTATTTTCTAGTATTTAGAAAATGAAAGAGGGCATTTTCAACTCCTGTTTTTTCTTCACGGCTTCAAATCAGTTCTCCTTTAGCGTGCCTTGTGTCTTTATTAACATGTTTATTTTCTCACTTCTTTTCCCACAGCTTCCAGCTCTGTCTTATTTCCAAGGTGCGATATGAGAGGTCAAGACCAGAGTAAGGACGCGTGAGGAAGGCAAGCAGCTCAGCTCGCAAATATGAGCAGTATGAAGAAAAACTGCATTTAAGTAAAGTGCGGTTCAGCGGGTTTATTGGGTAACAGATACGCTGAAATTGAATCCAAAATTTGGTTTAGCCAAAAAGGTTGCAATGGTATTAGAGACATTACTTCATGGGGAAGTGGCTTCTATCATGTGTAGCATGCAGAGATTAGAAATCAGCGATCAGAAAATTGAATAATTGCATCCTTGCTTCATCCAAATGCGGTTAATCTACATGTGATTGGTGTCGCAAACAATTGCTGCTGACGCTGCTTGACATCTCAGAGAGATTTAGTAAGAGATGCAGGATCACAAAATTAAAATGAACTGACAAAGACCCCCCTCTCCCCTCCCAGTCACAGTGTTTGCTTAGGGGAAATATTAGATTGTATGTGTAAAATACGACGGTGAAATTTCATACTGTGTTTCAATAACGTGAGAAAACCTCAGGAGGTGTGAGCGCTTGAATAGTCAATATCAAATCCAGTTGTCCTTTCACCTCAAAGTTAAATAAGTCCAGCCAGGTGGATTTAGGTGTGTTGCAGTAATGTGCACACACACTTACACAGCCATAAAAACAGCACGAGGAAAAAAAGGAAAGACTTTTCAGATTGGAGAGGACAGGCAAGGATCAGGGGTGCAGAGGGAAAGGGTTACGGTTAACTTTCCTCTAAAGGGTGTCAAAAAAGGAACTAAATTGGGTGTCAGAAAGCACTAAGGAGTTGAAATAAGTCAGGGTCCCCCAGCTCCCATGTGGGTGGGTGCTTGCTTTATACTTTTCAGACAATGTCCCTTTAAAAGCACCACGTCTGGAAAGCCCATTAGATGTGCATATAAAATTTCCCCTGTGATTAATAGTTTGATGAGGCAGGGTTGGTTGGAGGGTACTACCAACATGTGGCCGGCAGGGCTCCTCCTCTGCAGTCTCACGTTACACTCCATAAACTTGCCACTCTTTCCCACCTATATGTTTAAAAAGGAGGAGGGCTCACTTGTCAAGAATGCCTTAGAAGAGTTGTGAAAACAGCCAGCCCGAGAACGGGAGTTATACAGTTGTGGATGCCGCTTTCCCGAAGAGCAGCAACTTGGTTAGATCTGGGAAGGAGAGAGGGTGTGTGTGAGAGCGACGCAGAAGGGAAAGTGTGTGAGAGTGTGTCAGGACCAGAGGCTCCAAAGGACGTCACGCACGCTCCCAGAGAGAGAGGGAAACGTGCTGTCACAGGAAGGTGTCTATCCTCACGTGCTCTGGGCTGTGGAAGCGTCAACAGCCTCTGACAGAAGTGAGTAGATGCAGTGAGACGATGGTGTTCATTTAGTCAGCTGAAGTGGATATTACTCAAAAGTGACAAAGATATCGATTTCTAGTCCTAACTTACTTTCTGAGAGAGGTTGAAATTCCTCGACAGGAAAAAGACTGTGCTCGTGCGAAGGGTTTTTGCATCACGATGGATCAGCCGGCCAGCAGCTGCATGCGGAGCGCCCATCCCAGCAGCCCCATCTGGGGCTGCATGAGGAACCCTCACTCTGGGGTCCCAGGGGTGAATCTGCAGTCGCCCTACCAACAGGCCCCGTTCTCCCTCCACCAGAAGCCTGAGTTCCTGGCCTACACAGATTTCTCCACCTCCTGCCTGGTGTCGAGCACGCCGCACGCAGCCTACCCTCGCGATGACAGACTGTACCAAGAGAGCCAAGGGGGTTACCAAAGAGCTGACTGGCAGTTCAACCAATGTGAGACTCGTGTGAGAGCACCTGAGGCCTGCCCGCCTGTTGCCCCTGCAGTAATAGGTGGCGGCGGCAGTGGGGCTGGAGGGCCTGAGCTGGACAGTGTAGGGGGGGACAGGCTTCCAGGCACCGTGCCCGGGTGTATGGAGGGAGAATACTCACCCCAGAGCGTGGCGTCGGCCGATTCGGACAAGAAGAGCTCCAATAAGAGGAAAAGAGATGTCACAGGTAAGCCAGCGAGCTGGGATCAAGGGGTGCCACCTGGTGTGTGTTGGTTTAAAAGTATAGGAGAACAGAAAAAACAGTGATCCCTACAGGCATTTGAAAGCAAATAGCCAAATTTAGGAGTGGTAAAAAAAAAAAAGCAGATATATTGTTTTTGTGTTTAGGGTCTCTGATAAATTTTAGACTAAAAAAAAAAAAAAAACACTTCCACAATTGTTTTCCTTTAGTTTTTATGCCAAACTACTGCACAGGTGTAAAAACAGATCAACTAAAAACAATATTTACGTCATTCTTACCTCACTGAAAATCAAAAAAATACGCATCAAGGTCAAGAATTCCTCCCGCGCCCTGTATCACAGCTGGCAATGACACAAATTCTCTGCATTTCCTCACCAAATCAGCCTTAAAGCAGCACACTCACACGATCGCTATGTAAAAGGTGAGTAGGTGACGAGACTTTTGTGTTCAAGACACACTTTAAGTAGCAGTTGCATCCTCTTATTGTTCCAGCGCTTTCAAAAGGATGATTCATGAGGCATTTGAACTTTTCATTTTGCTGCTGTATCCGTTGGAAAAAGACCTTTGATTTATTATAGCAGGGCGACATTAAAAATTATGATAAAAAACGAAGTTGGGTGTGAAGAGGAAAGCGTTTAAAGGCCTTTTGGGGATTTTGCGCTGTATTTTTCTCCTGAACACAATCCTGTTGCGTATTGATTGCTGCTATGAATTTTTCAAGCGGATAAAAGGGTTGAAAAAAACTGTATTTGGTGATATTTCAATGTATTTAATTTAATTTTATACAATTTTTCTTTCCAGATATTTCCTAAAAAAATTCCCACAAAAAATGACTTAATATATTTTTATGCTCAAACATCAATAAGAAGTAATGCCCTTAGATAATTTCGCCTATCATATTTCACACTTGCTAATAGGACACAAAAGTAACAGACGACAGACCAATCCTAAAAGTTTCAGGCGAAACATTAGCAGCAGAACAACAGGCCAAAGGAAACATTTAGTTTTAAAGTGAATCTAAATGTGTGAAGGTTTTATTATGGGGACTGTCACCCTAGCAAAATAAAAACACATCCAGAACATATGGAGCGTTCATATTTCATTTGTAGACGCTTTTGGTAAATTTAGCCTGTAATAAACACAGTGATTTATGCGTCTTACAGGAAAGAAAAATGAGCATCCATACTTTGGAAAAAATGTAACTTTTTACACATTTTAATATATATTTAAATGAAATTTTGTTATTAGAACTCAAGCAAGTGTGGCGTAATTGTTATTCATATAGCCAACACTCCACTTGCCAGGCAAATATCAAAGAAATTAAAACAAAAGTTAAAAAAGGGGAACCCAAAACAGAATTAAAAGACCAAGACAAATACAAAAATAACGCATTCATAAGAGCGATGAGTGTCCAGAAATGTTAATATTGAATTCAAACCACATAGAGAAGTACACTAGTGCATGTTGCTAAAGATGGTGTCATCTAAAGTGTCCAGTATTTAACCCTGACCTGTCCAAACATAACAGACCATGTCTGATTGTAAAGCGTGCAAATTTGGAAATACTACATGACCAATGCATGCAACAGACATGAGTCTAATTGAAAAAGAGGAGGTGAGGGAGCACCCCACACACCAGCCCACTCCACCCACCCTCCTTTTTTTTTTACCTTATTGTAACCTCCACTCTCTACGCTGAAAACATGCCAGACCACGTCTGGTAAAATCACTTTCCTGTGAGCCCACTTCTTACATTCTTATCCATTGACATTTTCCTGTCGTTAAGCCGTAACATAATCTCCCACTGAGTGCATGCAACATGTCTGACCACCGCATCAGTTCTGGGTTTTAGAAAAGAACCATTCACTTTTTCGAATTGACTAGCTGGTAGGAGAGCATATATTAGGAAAATGTCCTGAAGGCATTCACATTACATGCACATACATAGCAGCTGCTATACGGTCTGCTTCTGTGTATTTGTTCTGATATGGAAATGTGGTGCACTCGGGTAAAGTTTCCAAATGTTTAAAACCAAAATGATATGATCTGACATTGACTGCAATCCAAAATTTGACCATCATAACACTGTGATATTTAACAGGGATGCTGTTATAAACATTTGACTGTTGCTGGCCCTAAAATCAATATGGTTTTGATATTAAATTTTAAGGTCTGACATGCATGAAAAGGAGTTCTTCACCATTACAAAATGAGCGTGTTAACACTTAACACAGTAACTGTTAGCAAATATACTTCCTCTAACAGCTCGGATGGTTTTGCTACATGCATTTTGATGCTTTTTCAACAATTTAACTGCTTCTGTGAACCATCCATATACAAACAAGCAATAAATGTATACTATAAAGCACTGCAAAATGATTCTACACATGCAAAAAATGATTTTTCAGGTAGGTGTAAAAATGTTTTTTTTAAAAATATTTTTTAAAGCTGCTGATTTTGATTAAATGCAGCATGATCTGCACAAATGTACATCATACCTAGGGGTCCATGACCATAAGCCAAGGGTATAAAATAGAAAAACAGAAAACTGTGCTCAGTTACTGGAAATGTACAACCATGAAATCTTTGGCTTGATAGAAAGATATACTGTTGCCCATTGCATCACAAGCTTATGAAGTATTTTGGTTAAAATATCTTAGAATACAAATAGTTTGCAACTATATGCTTAATCTCTATTAGGATTAGGACGATGAATGAGGTTCTTGGTAAATGTTATTCCTTTAATAAATGCCTAGTAAGTTTGAGCACCATTCTCATAAAGTGCTGTAATAAGAAATTAAACATTTATTAACTGAGAACAGTTTAAAGACGCTATCTAAAGGGGTTAAAATAAACGTTAGCCAATAAACTGTCTTAATACATTGTGAAATTCAGTCTTGAACTTTAGCGCACACATTTTTGCGATCAGTAGTTTTCGCCTGGGGTTTTCTGCTTTAAAACAATCACTAATTTACAACAACTTTAATTCAGTCCTGATGAAGACAAACTCCTTTTGCACCATCCACCCAGAAAGGCACCAAATGCTGTTTGCCTTTGGGAGACCCTGCTGTGTGCAGAAGCCCTCTCCCTGTTAGTTTATGGCCTCTGGCTGTGCAGGATATTTATTGGGGGCCTGTTTGGTGAGAGCCAGTATGTGCCCTGCCAGGTGTTCAAAGCAGCTAAACCTGTCTTGGGAAATTTCAAAAGTCGGCACACTTGAGGATGCCCGTCGTTATTGATTCTTGAACCACAAAAACAAATCTTCTTTTTTTCCCTAACAAACCACATGGCACATCAGGCGTTTGTACACAAAAACTACACGTGTGCACAAACACTGTATGTCCTGGTTTGCCCAGTCACATCTGGCCCAGGTGCTGCAGTCCATTTCACATTCTGGCACACTGCTCTGGCAAGCACAGAGCAGAACTTCTCACTTTGACAAATTAGAACCATTTTCTGGTGATTACATCAGCTGCTGGTGTCTCTACCCCTGCACAATTATTACCGAAACTCATTCCCTTCAATACACAGGAGAGGTTTTACTTAAAGGTAAATCAACCAGCTTTCATATATGTTTATCCTGTTAATGAGGTTTAAAATTTGGCCATTTCTCTAAGCTATGTGAGAAATGCAGGGAAATATATAAATGTATAAACCGCATTATTTCTTGAATAATCTTAGGCTGTGGGTTTTCTGACTGCCACATTCACAGAGATATCTCAAGGCTTTTTTTCTGATGTTTGCTGTCATGTAAAGATGAGTTAATGTGAATCTGCCCCGAGCACTCCCACGGGGACTGTTCTGACACACACACCCACACCGACGTAGCACTCCGACCTGGACACATCCGCACCTTTGTTCTTTTGTTAGAGGCTTTAACGATGTTCCGCTGCATTCCTCCACTAACTTAGGCCCTCTGTGGCTGGTTTGGTGGCCCCTGCCCTGTGCTGATACGCTCTTACATACATAAATCGCGAAGGAATGTTTAGAGGAAGACATTTGCACTTACAGCATGTGTTCATGAACAGACAAATAAGGGGAAATAAGCAGCAAAAAATAACCACGGCATGCGCAGGTTGCAGGTGTACGCGACTCGTGAGGCCAGGTCATGGTGGTCTCTTTTAAAAGTGCTGGTTTTAGTGTTTACTATATGAGGGGCCACCCTTTAAAGAGCCTTTGGAGTTATGGTTTGTTGGTTGAAAAGGGTCTTGAGGTCAGTTTAATTGCGAACTAGAGGCCAGTCACAAAATGAGTGGGGAGCTAATTTAAATCAGATTAGCTGTGAATGATAGGAAAATGAAGGGTCTCCAGGTCAAGTAGCACACTTGCATGTGTAGCTGCTTGTGAAGAAAGGGGATGCTGATCATTTTTATTTAGTTTTAAACAAAAATTATGGGATCGTACAGATCATTTATTACCTTCACTGCAAACAGCTTTAAAGCATTGGTTTCCTTGTGTCACCTGACTTTCCCTTTAAGTTGATCCAAACAGACTCATAGAGAAAGCCATCAACACAGCTTCTTAATGTTCAAATATTCTTATCTGAATTCATGTATACCACTGTTCCTTATTGAGCACTTTCAGCTGTTTCTGTATAATTTTCTCTTCAATCTTTTAACACATATTTAGCAAATTTCTTTATTGTTATTCATGATTTTAGCAGAAAATTAGCTATAATTTTCAATTTATTCATTTTAGCTTGCTATATTAACTATTATTATTATTATTGTTGTTAAACTATGTACAATATTTAGTCTGGGCACAAAATTATTTGTAATTATAGCCAATTTCTTATATTAGTCTATTATTTATCTAGGATGTTAAGTTAAAATTCTATTTGATGATCCACATTTTAACTAACAATTTCAATTTGGTAGCCATCCTATTAACTAAGAAAATATTCATAACCTTAGCTTGCCATTGAAACTATTTTTCACAATGTTTAGCTAGCTAAAGGTATTAACTGGCAGATACACCAACACGCAGAACCTTCTCATTTTTACTGATAATTTTAATCTTTTAAAGTTTCGATTCTTATTGGCCATTAGGCTTACTCTTCTATTTTACTGATTTATGCCGTTATGTTGGCTGGAAAGTAGCTCCCTTGTGTAGTGGTTAATATTTTCACATAACCTAATACACGAAAGGTCTGCAATTCAAAACTAGGAAGAGAGACAAATCCTTGGAAGGGTTGCATAAGAAAGGGCATCTGGTGTAAAAATCTGTGCCAAATCAAATATGTGGATCCACCCACTGTGGCGATCCCTTGGGAGCAGCTGAAAAAAGCTATGCCTTTACTTTGACTTTTGATTAATAGTCATTTCTTCACTCAAACCCCAATTCATAAATAGTTCTTTTTTTTTTTTTCATCTGTCGACAAACCCATTAGAGCACTTTGACACCTGATTGGGAATCTCTGGTTTAAAGGAATAAACTGGCAAATGGCTCGCACTCTATGAAATGCCTTTCTCTTTCCAGATATCCAGGAGTCCAGCTTTAAGGTGGATTCCAGCTGCAAGGCAAGAAAAGAGCGCACAGCATTCACCAAGGAGCAGCTGAGAGAACTGGAGGCAGAGTTCACCCACCATAACTACCTGACCAGGCTGCGTCGCTACGAGATCGCTGTAAACCTGGACCTCACAGAGAGACAGGTACAACGCTTTTCCCTAATATACAATTTCCAGCAGGGCAGGATGAACCATAATGTTATCATTCCACATCAACATCATACAACATCTTGGAACATATTGGAAAGCCTTAATGTCTGTCCTTCCCCTGTACTAAATACCAATGCATAAACACAGAGGCATTTGAAGTACAATGAACATGTTTTTTCCACAGTAGTTTTCATTCTGTGGTTCTAGCAGAATGACATGCAGCTTTAATGAGTGGGTGGCAGCTCCAGACTCGATGAAATCGGGCGAACATGTGTCGATGCTGCTGGATCAAACCCCGGTCTGCTTGTCAAGCCACTGTCCCTCTCAGCTCCTTCTAATGAGGCCGTGGTGCCACAGTGACCACACATGCTGCCGTCTGCTCCTAAATCTATTTCCCAGATCCCTAAAAAACACACACACATACATGGACAGAAATATTCACACACAGCCAGGTTCCATCTTCGCTCAGGGCTCCCACTGCAACCAGACAGCGCTTTCCAATTCATCCTACATGCTTTGGCAGTTTGCCGTCCTTTCAATCAGTCCTGAGTAATGGACAGACTGAGGTTTATCTGAATCCCAGAGCTGTAGGGGAGGACACTTCTAGTGGGATGTGCAGGGGTCGCCTAAGGCTTCCTTGAATTGTGCACACACAGGTTGGAGTTAATTTGAATCTATTTGAGAGAGTTTAGTTTATAATTTTAAGGGAAATAAACCTGTGCTTTTGTCTGCAAATTGACATAATCAAGTAGTTTAAAAACATAATAACTGCGTATGCATAGCCTGGTTATA
This sequence comes from Aulonocara stuartgranti, assembly GCF_965226115.1. Lineage (NCBI taxonomy): Eukaryota > Metazoa > Chordata > Actinopteri > Cichliformes > Cichlidae > Aulonocara > Aulonocara stuartgranti. The sequence goes on along the minus strand of NC_138959.1, from coordinate 6,025,933 downwards.
ACTTGAGGTTTATTTGCTTTAAAATGCATGTATTTCTCTCTGCCATGGAGCATCCCACACACCATTCTTCTGTTGTAAATACTCACTACCGCACCAAATCCGCAGCTAACAATAATCTTCAAAGTGTATTGTTTCCTCCACTGTGAATAATGTTAACTAAAATGTACAGGCCCCAGCTGTTTGAGGAACCAACTGTATTAGACACCTACTGATAAAGGCTTAAGTAAGACATTTTCTAAAGCTTTAAATAAACTATCTTGGTCACAGACTTAACAAATGCTCACTCTTCATTTTTTTTTCCTGTCAGTTTTTCTCTGTAATTTCCCCAGGTCTCGGGAAGTGTGTGTTTTTGCAGCTATTTATGTCTGGATAGTTAAAATATGAGCTCATTCTCATTTTTGAACAGCACAAAGATACAGATGAGCACTGTCCACACCACAAGTACAGTAAACTCACATCCTGTGTAGGCTGACTTCCTGACAGTTGACTTTTCTGACCTGCTGTCTATACGATACTCTCTCCCTCCATTTGGAGTGATTTTGCAGCCAGGCCTCAGTGCTTTGTACTGACAAGCCGTGCTCCCTGCAAGGCCAATGCAAACCAAGTGAATTTATAATCTGTGCTGGGAGATTTGTGGAGGATTATTTGTCTATTTTTTTGCTGACCGTGTTGTAAATTTTGCTAAAAATTGCAAACTGGAGAGAAAAGCCACAGTGATCCTGTTACACGTTCAAATGTGGTGAAAAATTCAAAGTACTGTGAGAAGGGTATCTGGTTTAGATTTGTATTGTCCTAAGACCACAGCCTTTATTTGTAGTGCAAAGTGTTTATACTACTAGAGCTACTATTGTTCTTTTCAATTAATGATCTATACAAATCTAAAAACTGATCACAAAAGACAAAGAATGCTGTGAAATCAACCTTTGACATCTTAGCAATTTTGCCCCTAATCCACAATTAACTACATTAATTTACCTCAACAGTGTATCCATGCTAACGACTTTGTAGAGTCATCATTCTATATGCTAATTTAATATTTCCTGTGTTTTTTCCACTACAGGTTAAAGTTTGGTTCCAGAATCGGCGAATGAAGTGGAAGAGAGTGAAGGGAGGACAATCGGCTTCGCCCAACGAGCTGGAAAATGACGACATAGACTCAGCTGCTTCACCCAGCTCTGAATGATGTTTTTAAAAAATTGTCTTCGGACAAAAAAAAAGAAGAAAAAAAATAACGAGGCCTGCGCTCAACTGGACACCAACGCAACCTTTGATTTTATGGAAAGTTGGCTCCAGGAACCAAATAATTCCAGAGACTTTTTCATTCCCAAGAAGAAAACACCAAGCATCCGTCACTGTTTTCTGTTGTAAATAGTTGATTTATGTCCATAATGAACTGTATTTTCATACAACTTTGATAAATACTCCATTTAAGAGGCCCACTCTTGATACTCCTGATCGTTGTATATTAGTGACAAAGTCCATACAGCAGCTTTAAGGCTAGTGATGACATATCAGCCTATGATGTGATTGTGTTTGAGGTCCTCCCCTTTGCTTCCAGTATTGTAATCATGGCCTTTGACGCTTGACTACAACCACCTGGGAAAACTCAGACTGCACGAGTGTTGCCAAGGCCTAAGTGCCTCCGAATCAGATTTTTCTTTTTTTTTCATTTTGAGAGTTTCTTTTTCCTAGAATATAGTTTTTTGGGGTTTTTTCTTTTCAGTAAGGCATTTTTACTATGTTTTATACCATTTGAATGTTGTTGATAAAACACAGATGTTGACTGTTTCTGCAAATAAAATAAATCATCTGTTGCAAAATGGGAAACATATTGGTAATTTCTTCCACCTGCAACAGTTGAGTTATGACTGGACAGTAGGTACAGTAGATGTGTATTTTTGGCAGATGGTTTTATTATGTGTGACTATAATTCCTAAAAGCAAAATAATTACTGATAGTTCAGTTTGCTTCCATTTGCTATTTTTGTTGGCAGGGGAAAGCAGAAGTATTAAATAGTTTGCATGTGTGTGCACTTAATGGATGCAGCGAAATATTGTAGCTATATCAAACACTGTGGTGCACTTATTGGTGGTTGTTTAAACTATCAGTGTTTTGTACCATGATTTAAAATGATGACTCTTCTTCTTGTGCAAGGGCTAAAGAAATAGCACACAAAAAAAATATTTTTTGCTAAATCTAACAAACAAAACTGCACCAATCAATATTCTTAATCGGTCCGTTTATCAGTGAGTGTACAATATAATGCAACCAAATAGGAATGAACTCATAAGCCTGTCCTTTGACCATGTAGTCGAAGAGCAGTTTTTAATTTTAATGTTTTTAACATGACAAACAGGAAGCATGATTAGTTATGAGCCACATGGCCACTGTGTACTAAAGTCAACACCCTGCAGCTCCTGTTTGCATGCTGCATATATGTGCCAGCTGTGTGAACACTGATTAAATATACACAGGACAGTGTTGTTCTATGGTATTGGGCTATTTTATGTCAGATTATATACCTGAGCATTACTATGACAAAAACATTGACCTGATCATCAAATTTATCAATGCTATCTACTGCCTACTTGTGTTTTTTTGCCTACTACTGTAGCACTTTTATTTCAGATTTTTTAAATTCTTGGCTAAATTTAACTTGCAAGATAGCCCGTTCAACCACTGTTTTATAAATAACGGCTATAGTAAGCGAAACTGAAACTAAAATCCACACTGGTGACGTTGAAACCGGAGACCTGAGAAACTGAATAACATTCCTCACTCCAAGTGACTAAGAGTGAAATAATCACTGATGACAGCAATTGGGTGGGACCAAGAGAAACCTTTCTCAACTTCCAAGCAATTGCAACAACTACCAAATACAGCAAGGAATACAGCTGATTGACATATGACCTGGTAGTAAATATGTTAGAGGATTACCCAGGCAATCAGGGCCTGCAATGTCCACAAGCATCCAGCTGTCAGCTGCAAAGCGGCGTGCAATTAGCAAACCATTTCCAGTATATAAGAAGCTTAAAGTTAGGCAACTTCTGAGCTAGCTGTAACTTAGCTGTCACAGCCACTGTTGTGTATTTGTGACTGGCTAAATAGGCCAATCACAAATACACACACACACACACACACACATAAAAAAAAACATGCCTTGTGCTGTATTGATAGTAATGCATAATTTTTTTTTTATCTTGGTAAGGAGGAAAACAAATCCTGTTATTGCTAGCTTTTCCAACTTTGCGATTAGAACTCGCTCAACTTGTGAGTGATGTCATTCCCAGCTCAAACTTCCGAGGTAAACGGAATGCAGCATAACTTGTCTAAAATCAGGATAGTTTTTGTTTTTGGAGAGTTTGTGTTGGAATTTGCATTGGAACCTGTGTTGCACTTGGAGCCAGTCATTTGTTGACATTAGCGATTGTTCCATTTAAAAGCTAACATTGGCTAATGTTGCTAATGAGTGTTGGAAGCTGGAAGCGGAAGAGAAGTCTTGACTCAAGGTAATTAACAGCAAGCATGAACATCACATGCTTTGGATATTTATGGCAATTCACATAGAAATACACATAGAAATAACACTGGCTGTTTCTGTTTTTTATGTTTAATCCAATCACATAAAAGTGTTTAATCCACAAAAATGCTGCTAACACAGCCCTAATGTTGCTTTTGGCCTTAGTAATTTGGTGCATTCACACTGATGCCATGCCTTATTTTCAGCAGCAGGCAGTCTCCTACATACAAAGTCATTTTGTGTCAACATGATATCAGCCTGAATTATGAATTCATTTATTTTGATAATGAGGCTAAAAGCATTCATGTAAATGTGCAGATATGTGTGCATTGTGACCTCAATGGTTACATGGTCCCAGGTGCAGTGAAACGGTTACAATATAAGAGGGTCTCTCCAAGAAAACCTCATCAAGAAGGATTATGTAGTCCATGGGCAGTCCTGCAACCTCCAACGTCCCACCTGATGATGGCATAATTATCTTCATTAATATCGCAAATGCAGGTCGGATATCCCTGAGGTCAGATTGGAATCAGCTCTCATCAACGCCCACACAGATCCTGTCTATATAGCACGGTAATCCTTAAGAATGTTTTCATAGTGGCAAGTGGTCTCCCGTAGACCCAACACAGATCACGATGATTGGTCTACAGTGACCTGAAAAGCACTGGCAGAGCTATAAGTAGATGTGAGTATGTTTGAGCGTCTGAATAGGAACATTCATTTTTGCACACCATCACTGTCATTCCAGTGAGCTCACAAAGGGTCATTAACCTGACAAGGTGGAGTCAAGCTCCAAAAGCTAAAGTATTTGGCCCCTACACACTATTTTCAACGGAAGCATCTGGATGGGGCCAATTTGATCTCAACCTGAGTGGAACCTAGACAAACCCACGCACGGGGCCCTGAGGACGAGAGGGAAAAAAAGAAAGAAGGAGAAAAAAAAAATGCTGGCTGACCACTTGTGTATGATGGAAAAGGGAAATAATAGGTGGGTATGGGTGAAAAGACGCCTTCTCAAGTACAGGATGTTGTTGTAGCAGGTAGCCAGTCATCCAATTTCCTGCTTCCCAAAGAAAACAAGAGCTCGAGCATAGGAGTCCTCAGACTTACAATGGTGGGCCTATGCTCAGACTCCGGCCAACCAAACAAAGCCTTCAGAGGTTACTGCCCTTTTTGCTGGTCTGCAGGGACCGGAGTTAGTGGGAGGGTGGGATGGTTGTTCCACACACATACACAGAGTTGGGGTCAAGTGTTACTGTACGTCTGACCCCTTTGGGCCCCCCGCTGCAGCTGCTGGGGGGGAATTACTCCAAGTCGATCCCGTGCCCATTTCCCCCCCATTGCTTAGCCTCTATTAGGGTCTATTATTGTATTAGTGGTAATAGCAGTCAAAATAAACCATGTCCAATTGTAATGATAGTATTAATATCAGCAGTGTAAACTAATGAAGCTGGAATGTTGTTTTTTGACCATGGTGGTTCCTTTTAAATACACTGGGGTGGCCAAATTTATGGATTAGATTTAATTTGGTGGTGTTGTGATTGTGGGATTTTTAGCCTTGCCAAAACACCCAAGCAGTCAGAATGAAATAGGTTTTCCTTTCCCCTTCGATCTGCAGGAGAACAGTTCATCTATACCTTAACAAATATGTCTAAACATATTTTCTTACACTGCTGTTTTCCTCTACGCCGTGTTCTATTTTATTTATATAATACGACTTGTAGATGTGCAAATTGAGAGAACACATTTCTAAGAATATCACTCCAATGCTGCATCCAGCTGACAGTCGACCAAATTGAAGCCACCAAAAATAAGGATGGATGGTGTCCCAGAAATTTCTCCTCTGCTGTGATTATAAAAGCAGATTCAGTTGCAGGAAACATTCTTGAAATAACTCCTCTTCTTTGAACACAACCTTCTCTGTGGGCAAAGAGCAATAAGAAAACATTCGTCAGAGTTTGAAGCAGTCACTGACCTCACCCTCAGCACTCAACAGGCATATTCTTAACTTTCAACATACGGAAGGTATTGCCACTAAAAGCACAGATTACCAGAGATTTCAGCCAAATGCAGAATTTAAGCGAGCTCTCCAGCAGACCACGTCACCAACACAAAGCTAAAAATGTTGCATTTATGGACAAATTCAACATGCAGCTGTACTACAACATTTCCATTTTTACAGATTTCCAATTGTGAGTCATTCAGCTAAATGAAAAAAGATGGCACACACCTCAAAACCTTTAAAAATATAGGCGATGACAGCCTAGTAGTTATTTAGTAGTTATTGGATTGAAGCATAATTCAGTTCACTGTCTATAATTCAACATTATCTAAATGATTCAGAAGGGTTACATGACAGACTCTTTTTTTGTGTTGTTGATTTTTTGTAAAGTGGACATTTCAGATGTTTTTCCAACTGACTTTGATCATTTTGTTGTGAAAAGCCAAGCACACTATATCACCAGAGCAATACTAAAGCTAATTATCATCTTCATATGCATTTCAGAACTTAAATCCAAGTCCTTATTAGCTTTTTGGAGATCAGCAGAAATATTTTTGTATATAGCAAATAAGGTTTTTTTTTTAAATTTAATTCTATTTTCTATTAGTTTCTTTCTTTTTGGGGGCCTCTTGTTTATGTCTGTGCTGTTGTCATCGGTCCACAACTTCCATTTTAAGTGGGAAGTCAGAAATCCAGAGTTCCCAGTCAGTCTAAGCAGAAAAGCCTATACCTCTGTCTCTCTACCCGCCTCTTCAAGCTCATTCAAGGCGATACCAAGGCTTTCCTATGCCAGATAAAAGATATAATTCCTTTAGTGTTTACTGGGTCTTCCCTGGAGCCTCATTCCACTAGGACAAGACAGAAACACCTCACCCAGAAGGTATCCAGGAGGCATCCTACTCAGATCTCCAGGGAGAGCCCAGCCACACTTCTGAGGAAACTAATCTCCAGCATTTCTATACACAATCCTATTCTTTCAGTCACTACCTGGAGCTCATGGACCGCAGGTCCCAGGAGGTATTGAGTCAATAGCTTCATTGCATTAATTTGACCTGCTCAATAAGCCATACACTAGTTTTCAGCACAAAGAAATGGGCATTGTGCTGTACTCCAGTGCTACTGGTAGATGAACAGCTGTAGCTTGCTAGGAAGCAAGAAAAAACTATATTGACTATATTGCTTTTCTGAATACTATCACTACTTGTGATGTCACTCCCAGTACCTTCATCTTCCCAGGTAAAAGGAACACAGCAAAAAAATATAACAAACGTCTTGGTAGAGAATTGAAACCGAGTGGCAAACAGAATTAAAACTAACCCCTATAGTTATTGTGAATAATCATACTGTTGTCTGTGATTAAGCTGGTAGCAAAGTACGAACATCAGGCATGCTTGCTATCAAGCACTGAGGGAACACGTACACAGCTAAGCTTTTACTTGCTCTTAGAGGCTGCAGGGTCTTTGACTTTTTTATTCAAACATCCAACTCAAGACTCCAAATGAATGTAAACTGCCTTAAAAATGTTAATTTTCTTTTTGTTTGTTTGCTTGTTAGTTTAATTGTGAAGATGTGAGCAAATATTAAACTATCATCTCAACTTGATTCTTTAGGAAGCGGTGCACTCTCACCTGTGCTGCACAGAAAAATGTTTATTTTACAAACCCAGCGCTCTGATAGCCTCTGGCAGTTCTTGGAGGGAAAACACTTGATGGATCGCCGGAGGTGTGAAGGTCAGCTCTACAAGAGGTGACCGTAGAAATTAAAGCATGTCCTTCTCCTACTGGTCCCTGTGATGTGGTCCATGAGCTCCATCTGCACACTGTTATTGTGTCCAGGCGGCACCTCGCAGGTCACATCAAAGAGTCTTTCTACTAAATTTGATAGGCTGATAAGGAAGGACGCTGCTGTGCAACCACGAGGCAGTGAGAGTTTAAGATAACATCCCAATGGAATAATAATGAAGTGGTGCATCTGACTGAACATGTGTCTCTGCATGTTTAATATATAAATGAAAAAATGAAATATCTGTGGTTATATTCTGGTGCCTAATTGTCTTTGACAGACTTGTCCAACAGGACCTTGGGAATGCTCAGCAGACAGTCTTCTGTCTTTAAACTCTGAGTCTTGTTAATTCTCATCTTTTTAAATATGACAGTAAGAGTTTCAACCAGACATGTGCATCGCTTTCCCTGCATTGGGCTGCAGAAGATGACAGCACACTGGAGTTTGTCAAAAGAAACGGACCCATGAGAAACTCAGCGTAACAAGGCTGTTCTCCTTTCTTCCTGGATGTCTGCGCTGCCTTCTTCTCTGCACTCCTGCATCAAGTTACCTTGGAGTAGCTGGGAGCAGTGGATATAACATCCTCTTCTTCTTTTCAACCTTATTGTTAATCTGTTTCTCGGTTTCAGCCTCTCTGTTGTTCGTGTCTGGTTTTTTTTAGCTTCTCACACATGTACAACCAAAACCACCAAACAGCAAGAACGGGAGGAGGAAGTAAGCACGTCTTCCGCACATCCTCCCAAGACAGCCGTTGTGTTGAAGGAGGCATACAAGCAGCGCGTGTTTGCTTGTCAGTCTGTACCTGAGGGTATGCGAGCAAGCCCTACATGTAGACTCATGTGTACTCAGTTGGACGAAATCAGCAGTGGACACTGATTCAGCTTGCCTCCGCTCATCCTTCTCTCCCAAGCCCCTTGTCTCCGGTGATTAGCGACTCCTACAGGAGCTATAAATCTCAGATTTCCATTTCACAATCAGTCAAGACTGGCCAAAACTGAGGAGCTGCACAACGTTAAATTATCTGAGACTTCCTGCAAAGGCTCCTTTTGGATGTTGCATCTTAAGCGAAGTGGATACCAGAGCCTAAGGTCGTGGGATTCTTGTCTATGGCTCCCCTTGCTTGGTACTTTTGACCTGCCTGGTTTGAAACCAAGAAATCCAGAAGCAGTTTAGCTCTGAAAATCATCACACAGAGGAATACTCAATCATAGTGTTTGCTAAGCAAAGAGAACATAGAAGGCCTTGTTCACCTGAAACCACACAGTAACAAAACCTGGAGAGTGAGGCTTTGCTGTTTAGCTCAAAGACATCTGCAAAACTAGTAAAACGCAAATTCCATTTTCAGATCTGGCACTACAGGACATCTCTGATCTTTTTCAAACCGCATCTGAACAAAAAAAAATCAGTTATGATGGCAGTACCTTACAAATAGATTCATAAAACCAACCTCCCACTTCTTTGTGTCTTCTGTCCTGTGTTCAAGATGTCTTGGCTAGTAGTGGAGCATTGTTTAAGATCTCCTTCATTAGACCCAAATAAATTTAGTGCTATACCTGATCTTTATTAAAGTGTGTTCAAACTCACAGAAAAACTGAATTTATACATCTGGGCAAGGAAGAAGATGTGACTGAAGACAAACATTTTACACGTTTCTTCAGATTTTATCTCCTCAATTAAAGTTCCAAGATAAAACAAATGTTTAGTTAGCATAAAATGTACATTAAACTGAGTAGTACTAACCAACTAGGAACAGTGACCATATAGAAGTACACCGCTGTGTAAAAGTCTTGAGTGACGCCTCATTTGTTGACTTTTTTCCTTCCAAAGACACAGACTGTTTTTTTCTTTTTTTCTAATGGTCTTGAGCAATAGTTCTTGTTTTTCTTTGGAAATTGGCTGCTTTTTCTCTCATTTTTCAGTGAAGTCCTTGTACCTTATTTTTTTAAGAAACTTGCCTGCGACCTATGAATCATTCGTGCAAAAAAATGGCACCTTGCTCAAGGGGTGAACCAGTGTTGTATCTACACATATGAGAACCATTTTGCCTGTCACATATAGTCTTAATTTGTTCACATTTTTTAGTTGAATCTACAAAAAAATACCAAAGATAACACAGCTACTTGCCAAAAAGTGGCATATTTCAGGATGGCTATGTGCCCTTAAAAGGTTTGAGGAGATAAAAGAAGTGGCAGGCCTAAACAAAAGTGAAAAAGTAAGTCGTGTCATTAAAAAATAGGAACAATATTCAGCAAAGATCTGACAGAACCTACAACTCTTCAAATAATCTATCTACTGTCCACTAAAGCCTAACCAGAAATGATCTCAGTGGAAGGGTGGCTGTAATGAAGCCATTCGTAAGAAAGAGAGATAGGGAGAGTTATCCCATCACACAAAGACCAGCCTTTGTCCTTTAAGTGCAGGGCAAAGATGTTTTGAGGATGTGGATGTTCACATTTTGGACTGAGAAAACAAATGGTTTGAAAGAGGAGTGAAGTATGCCATTTATGTCCATCGTGACTGACCATTGTTGAACAAAGGTCAGCCAATTACGATGCAGTCTTGGGCCATGTCCACACTAATACGTTTATCTTTTTCTCTCTGTTTTGGCCTTCCGTCCACAGTGAGACGGCATTTTTGGTAAAGGAAAACTGAGCTCTTTGAAGACGCTCTCCAAAGTGGATACATTTCAAAACACAGTTTTCGTGTCGAAGTGTGAACAGCGTAACCGCAGGCTTTCGGAAACGATGATGCATTTTAGTCATATGATGTAGTCATGTGACCAGCTAAACTAAGATAGCAGAGGGAATTATACAGCAGTTTGCCCTCAGTTTTGACAGCCCTATTAAAGATTAATATCAGTTTGTACAGGCCCCAGATAGCTTTTCTTCAAATTCGTTAATTCTCACTTGCTTTTGCAACTTTGTACTTTTGTGTTACTCGCAGCAACAACTCCAACTCATTGTCAAAATATTAAAAAAACTTCCTCGACATTTTGCCGCGACGTCTCAAAGAACTGGAAAGTAAATAAACAGCAGACATTAATAACGCAGGTCGAATCGTCTTACGTTTCACTCATGCGCAATACAGGAACGTAAGCGTTTCAGTCGTTTCAGGGTGGATGAACAACTGTTCTGAAACTATTGAAAACCATAGTGTGGACGCAGAGCATTTTTAGATGAAAACGCTGTTTTCAAACTTATCTGGATTAGTGTAGCTGTAGCCTTGAGATCCTTTCTGAGTCACTTAGGCCCCACTCACACCTTGCCTCATGCAACCTCAATAGGCCATTTGATGGGCTGGGCAACAAGTGGTTTCACATTAAACCCCCCGCCATGGTAATGACCCATGCCTTTTTCTAAATCTTATCTGACCAATAGTGGGTCAACGACCCTAAGCACTCCCAAATGGTACAAGCCCCGCTAGGAGTTGAATACCTGGTACTCACCAACATTTGTTTTTAGAATTGAAGAAGCCTCTTGTGCAAGAAGAGAAACATCTTAGCAAACCTAAAGGGGTGCAAGTGTTCAAGACTACAATGAGTTGGATGACTGGAAAACTGCAGACATTTTACATGCTTCAGTAAATCCCAGCCCCTATTTCCAATTTTCCAAAAATACTTCAGAGTTCTGTGAATGAATCAGGTTTTCCAGGGAGAAATGGGATCTCGGTGTTTGGACATTTTATAAGGGTTAAAGTTTCAGAACCATTTGTTTTAAACTACCAGGAACTTCATTTCAAGCTAGTCTCAAAGTCATATTTATGTCACATTATTGCAGCAAAGTTCTTCCCTGAGTCCACTTGCCATAAAATCTCATTTGTTAACAGCTAAACCTTATAAAATGCATACCAGCCTTTAAAGGATAGAGGACCATAGAAAAGCATATCAATCAAATACATCAGCAGCTTCTTGCTCTCCCTCCAGAACAGTAGAGTTTGTCTTCACAGTAAGCCAATCCCACATCTCGAACCCCTAAAACTCTGGTGCAGTCAGCAACCCTCTCCATCATACACAGAAGCTCATTCAGGCATTGTGACGAGGTCTCCATTCATCTGCTTACCTCACAAGTCACCTATCCAAACAGCCCGGGTTTGAAGAGTGCTGGGGAAATGGTCCTGGAGGCAGTGGCATTGGCCAGCAAAGCAATCATCCATCAACACCAGGGCTCCCAGAGTGCACTGGGATCAGACCGCCGTCATAAAGGTGACAGAGCCGCCAGACAGTCAAACCCAGGACAACAAAAACACCCACGTCTCTAAAGATCCAGTGTTAGCATAGTCTCACAGAAACTTCCAAAGATTAGAGCCAAAAGAAAAATCAGCTGCAAGGCCCAAGGAAGACTTTCAATCAGGTTGCTAGAGCTCATATAAAAACATACAAACATTCTAACCACCTGTACTGATAAGATTGCAGCCATGTAGCTGTAACCCAGGTTAAAAGCTGATAATAATCTACCCAATCCCAGACCGTTCCCACAAATATAAATATTACGTTTAGGCGAAGTTCCCCTTCATTTCACTCCTTTCGGCCCGTTTCTCAAGTTGCTGCTAAAAAGAAGAGAAGTTCCAACTTATTCTTCTTTTAATGTGATTCTTCTATGTGAGTTATACTGACATATATTAATATTATAGCATTGCTAATAAAGTTCCACTTGTATATCGGTTGGTATGACCTGTAAGTTCTTCTTCAGCAAAAATGAATAATTTTATGTCTTGAAAAGTCTTAAAGCTTGCAACAACCCTAAGTTACTTTATTATGAAATCTTTAGCTAATACATTTATCAAAGCTTTCAATGCCCCCAAGCAGAACAAACAAACTAACCAATTATAGTGATGCAGCTTTAATGTCTAAAACATTCCAAGTATTGAAATGATGGGTTACAGGAAAGGTTGCTGCCTTAGCCTCTTAGGACTACTAATAACAGCTTGTCCATGCACAACCAAATACTCCTTTAACATAATGGGTTAATAAATATCATGTAATAAATGCAAGTGAACAAACAGAAATCTTCCCCCTTGCCTAAAAATTCTGCACATGCATACACAGTAATGTGTATTTGAAGGGGTGGGTAAAAAGATATTAACTGCTATAAATGACAAGATAAACTGAACTTTATTTCAATTCAGTTTTATTTAAATTGCAACAATTCACAACTACAGTTGCCTCTATATGCATTATATTGTAGGGCAAAGACTCTACAATATTAGAAAGAAACCCCAACAATGAGACAACATGAAGTAGCATTTATTACTACTTTTTCAGACAAAATAACCACTGGGAAATATATCGCTAATAATATGAAAACATTTGACTCCTCTTATTTTAACTGATTTAATATATTCTTTACTATTGTTATATTTTATATTTTTTTACATTGTGTCTGAAGAAAGAGTCCTTTGTCCCAGCATGAAAAGGTAGAATTTAAACACTCGCTGGCTGATCAATAAATAGCACTGTTATGGAGTATCCGCTGCACATTTACTACCTCCAGTAAATTCCAGGGATTTGGGTTTCTATGCAGAGTTTTAGGAGCAAGATGGCAGTTTTCTACTACAGTTGTTATAAAAGAGATGACTTTATCCAAAAATGGAAAGCCTGTGTGAGGTAATGCCATTCAAAAGAGCATGGTAGCAGCACAGCATGTGTTTGGACAAGTTGGCTTTTAGAAGTGCTCGAGGTAGAGCCTGTTTTTTAATAAATGTCAGTAGTGTGAAATCTTAGAAAAGCTTAGACCTGGTCTACAGTTGCAGAAAACATCTGTAAGCATCATGTTTAAGCCAAATTTACTTTCAGATAAAATTTCCCAAACATCTGTTTCTCAAGCAGAATTTTTTAAAATCAACAGAAATGCTTACAAATAGTTTTTCCTCATAGGTCTGCGGATAATTTTAGTAAATGTAAATGAAGCCGCATAATGAGCCCAGCTCTACTTGAAGATATACATACTCCCCGCTTCTGTCTTCTCTGCATTTTAATGATCTGTGGAGGTGTCGTGAGCCAAGAGTGTGAATGTTCACCTGTGCCAGCACACTCAGTCTGGACTGAATCCAAACCAGCTTTGAGTAGAACCAGAAATTAGCTCAGCTGTTGTGAACCAGGATTTGTAAGAACTTCTCATCCATCCAATCCACCAGCACCCATCCATCTCTCCCGCTACCCATGTCTCCACCCACCCCCATACTCCAAGTCCCATTGGCCCTCAAGTCTGGGCTGTATGAGCCTGTAGCGTGACAACGTGTGTATGTATTGCATGGATATCTATGTGTGGGTGTGTGTGGCTGGTCTGCATCTCTGCAGGTACGTGTGTGTGCAAAATGTGCTCTGTGTAGGAGCCTGGCGTTTGTTATTCTCTCCACAGCCACACTGTCTTTCATCAGGGCCCTGTCCTGCAGCCCACAGACTCTCAGTATACAGTTTCACAGTCTTGGGCCCCTGTCTGCTGTAGCACGTGGGTGGATGATTTCTAACACATGGGAACCTTGGGAGCCCACGCAAAGCTGGAACAATAGAGGACCTGTCAGTATGCGGGCAGTGGAAGAGGACGAGACGGCAGGCGGTGATGATGTCAGAATCATTCACACCCTCCCACACTTCATCTGCCCGTCTTGGCTCTCAGTCAGAGGGATGGATGCACGCATACAGAAGCATCCACGAGTGCAAAAAAATTCATGATAGTAATGCTTCATGCATACCATTCATTCACTGTAATATCTTCCACAAAAGGTGCTGCATATTTGCATAAGTGTACCACTCAGTTATGATTGTTTTGTATATTTCCTTAGTTCTTATATCTCACTTTACTTTCTGTTAGATTTCAGAGTATTTTTGCTTTTTTTTTCAAAGGTTCTTTTTTAAGTTCATTGTTAATTCTTTATGTTTTTTATTGTAGTGGGGGTTGTTGGGCATTTGTTAGCGGCAAGATTTAAAAAGTTTGGAACGGATATTGCTAATTACGCTTCACTCCCGAACAATTTTATTTTGCTTTTGTTTATTTTATACATTATATTTTTTTCATATCGTTTCAATTTTGAGGTTCTGGGATATATGGTTTCCAGAAACAACAGCCTACTGGCTTTGGTGATGCTTTAAATTTTCTGTTAGTTCCATATGTAGTTTTAAGAAAACCAAACAGGGGGTCTTTGGACAGGGGCCCTCTGGTGTCTGGCAGTGAAAGTTTGTCAGCAGATCCTTTGAGTGGGGCCACCTTACCTCAGATTTGCTTGACCGGACTTTTTTTTAAAATGGTGAGATATGAATCCTACTGGTTGAGGCCTGTGTCGATGGGGAGTGCTGGTGTTTGTGTTTGGTCTACAGTAATGTTTAGGTAAGGTACACATCAGTAGTAAATAAAATCCACATGACCATCAGGACCCAGTGTTTCAAAGCAGCATTGCAATGTAATAAGATGGTGAGTGTTATTCACTTTACTTGTCAGTGGTTTAAATGTGGTTTCAGAACAGTGTACGTACCAGGTCTATACACTGATTTGATACACTGATATTTTCTTTTGATTATCAGTAACTTAGAAAGCCTTTAAGGATTCAAAATGTTACTATTTTGCAGAGACTCATTCAATTTTAGATATTTTAACATATTTTAGATGTTAGATTAATCTTTTTCCGGCATGTCTCACTTCAGAAACAGGAAAAAGCTCACGCCTCGTGGTTCTAATCAATCATTATTAATAAAGAAATTATGAATGTGAAGTTTTAGTGGAAAAAAGGTTGACATGAATGCATCAGCAAACTCACCTGCAGTGGCTAAATGCCTGACAGTTTAAGAACTGCTGCTTTAATAAGATTTAAACCAACGTTGTAGACTGCAAAAAAAAAAAAAAAAAAAAAAAGTACATATCTTTTTGGTCCCTTACATAAATTTCTTAGCTCAGATCCAGAGATCTTGAAATAAGAAAACTGGGAAGCCAAACAGAACATCTGATTATTTTTTTCACTTCACTTTTTTGTTCCAAAAAGATGGAAATTTGTTTACGTACCTGCAGAAACCTTTAGGTTTATGCTACAATGAGACTAGAAAAGTCACGTAGCAATGCAGGTGGCACAGATTATGGCTTGATTACTCTTATGATTAACCCATCAGGTCCCTCATACAATGCCTGAGAATGGCTGTTTACCATTTTTCCTGTTTGGTCCCTGATGAATGCAGAAGCTGAAACTGTGGGATTTAATTCAACAGAACACTGACCAAATACATAAGTTTATGATTAAATCTATTATGCTGTCACTTTATTTGAAGGCAAAATTGAAAGCGAGCCCCTTAACATCCTATTGCTGAGGTCTAAAGATTCTGTAAACATGTCTGCGTAGAGGCCAAAAAGTATGTCCCCATATGTTTGGGGTATGTGTGCGCACCCTGTATGTACAAAATCCTACTTAAACTCTATAGGATTAGGCCTCTCAGACCAGGCGTTCTCCAGCTGCAGACCTCTTGCACGCCCAGTGGATGGCAATCTGCTTTCCTGTGACACCTCCGCCTTTTTAAAAGTGAGACCCGACACTTCATCCCCATGTGGACAGTGGATAGTCTGTATGTTAGCAAGTTGGCAGAATGTGCAACAATAGGGTGGCAATTGTCTATGGGATTATGTTGGTACAGGCAGGGTAAAAGCTAGCTACTATATGCCTCTCTTGTTACATCTTCCTGCTTCTTCCTTCACCTCTTGAACTGGAAAAAAAAAGATACTTTTTATACTTTGGCTCCATTTCTCTGTATTGTCTGGAAGTACATTCAGACCCAACAGCAGACTCCATCCTGCTTATCTGCCAAATGAAGAAAAAACACAATGTGGTTAAAAAATGGAAGAATGTAGGTGGATAGCATGGATAATGAGTGGAGTTGCTGACTGTTTAGAAGTTTAGAGTCACAGAGAGGGAAAACAGGACAGTTTCCAATGGTCTGCTGGAGTCCAGAGAGGCCACAGCACACGCCAAACACCAAGAGTGAGGAAAGCAATCCATCACTGGACAGGAGGAGGAGATGGGGAGAGTGGAACGAACGTTGGGCCAAACCATAACAATATATGTGTGTGTCCATTGTTAGCTGGCCAGCGTCATTGTGTGTTGCTGGTAGCCCCACGCCCTCTGATTCCAGTGGGAGTCAATAACTTCAGACAATCCCAAGAGGGGGGCAGAAAGGGTATCTGTGGGAATGTACAGCAGGGAAACCTTTCCATTCATACACAAATATGCCCGGTAATGGGAATGCCCTATTTAAAGCATTTCTTTTTTAAAAAGTGGGAACACCTTTGAATGCTGTTTACTAACTACTACAGCTGTGAATAAAGACCCCAATGCTGAACACTGCATTTCCTTTCTTTCAAGAGCAAATGCTGCCTCCCCGTGTGGCTTTAAAACTCTTATCAGTCACCGTGCCTCTTTATCTAAGTGTTGTTAATTGGTTTTCTTCATCTGCCTCTTCTTTCTGTTAATCAATGGTTGTGTGTACAACATCAATTATGAGTATAAATGTTGCCCCAGTGAAAGGTTTTGCATTATTTTAAGTCTTCATATCTTCAGAAATATATTGAGTTGGTAGGTGTGCAAACCTTAGAATGATTCTATACATATGGGAATTCTGAAATTCCTCAAGGCAGCATCCCAGGCCCCATTCTCCTTTCCCTTATCCACGATATTTACTGATATATCAATTACTTTATAAACTCCAGTAGAGTTATGCTAAACCATAGCCTCATGATAGTCTTTACTTGAATTAGTTAAGTCTAAATGCTTAGATTGTGGGGAGAATCTATTTTCTTTATTTATATTTTACAATATATAGATAACCTAAGGCATATTGTGTTTGTTTTGAGTATCATTTCTTTGTAAGTCAAACTGAAACACAGAAGAGGAGATTTATAATAACTTTCATTTTTCAGAATTGGATCAATCAAGTAAAGCTATTGAGGTTACAAGTTACAAGGTACACAGCCTCTGACCGTCATGTGATCCTTGTTTGACAGGTTGTTTTGCCGATCAGCAGGCTATCTGGGCCTAACCTAAACAACCCGGGGGTTACCTCTGTGTTTGTTTGACTATTTGCTCTGGGCTAGGTTAGCGCCCTCCCCTCTGAAAGCAACATAAGCCATTACTGCAGACCATCTGTGGACACGGGTCAGTGTTGACTTATGGCTTTCTAAACACCATGCAGCATCACCCAGAGGGAATCAGTCGGGGCAGCAGCAACACAAGTGCAGTCAATAAGAATACATCGTGGCTGCCCTTACCTTCTAGTGCTTTCTAGTCTTTTAAAAAACATTATAAAGCTGAACTCTTCAGTTTTAAACAGTGTCTCAGATGATATAAAAACTACTTTGACACTTTTTAGTGCACTGATGAGATGATGAAATATGACGAAATATGAAGTTTATGGAACAGAGGCAGCGATTTGGCACACCAGACAAAAGAACTGGATAGAAATAATTTTTTGTTTGCCACACTGAGTGTCGGGTAAACAGAAAAGTAGAGCTGTACACCTGCTAAAGACGGGCATTTTCACATATACATATAAATAAGGCAATACCTTACTGATGGCATTACACTGTGGCAAAGGTTTTGCATTTCTTTAGCACATCTGCATCTCTACCCACAGTGCTTCAGCAGAGTGGTCCCGCACAAATGAGGAAGCACAGTGCATTGTTTGTCTCACTGCAGCCGAAATCCACTGAGATTCAGATCCGGAAGACTAACAACACGCTTACTCATTAGCTTGTAAATCCTGATTGTTTTTGTTTTTTTAAAACAGGCAATCACTTATTAAAAAAATCTTGGACCTAGGCACTGTAAAAGGAGAAATGTATACCAGGAAGTCTTTGGAAAAGTATTTTAATTATTGTAGTTACAGCTTGGAAATAATCTCTTTAGTTCTCAACACTTCCTACTGTCAGATTGCTCGATTATTACGGCCATTTAACACTACATCAAAAACAGCGGTGCATAAACCAAATACATGCCAGAAAGTTGGGCACCAGCTGGTGTGAAACCAACGATCTGTATCCTATTTCTTAATCCCATCCCACAGAAGAAAGGAACTCTCACGGAGACTGCTGAACACCCTCGCCTTTCTGCAAAACACCTGGTGAAGCCGGTGGCCAAATGTGCCACCTCCATACGGTACATCATCATCACCAGCTTTCAAAGGCCCCATAGTCAGTCTTCATCACTCTGTCCTCTTCCATCATCTAGTTTCCATTGCCTGACTCGCCGCAGGTCTGTACACACAAACGTTCATAGACAGGAAAGCTACCCTTACATGGATTACATTTAAGTTTGCCTCTGTCTGAAGGGGAAGTCTCAGCATCCACAAATGTCGACTGCCTTGGCTGTAAACCAATTCCTGCCAGGCTATCACCTTTCAGCCCCCCAGCCCCTGAGTTATTACAGTGCGGCTGTTCACAGCAGCTCCAGCCCAGCGTGGTCTGATGTGGTCCGGTCCAGCGCTGAGCTCTGCAGTCAGTCACCTCTCTCCTCGGCTTCACAAGACGTCTCCAGCCGAACAGTGAGCTGAGGGCTTCCGCCACAGGTGTCTGAGACTTTCTTCTCCTCCTCCTGTCAATCCTTCTCCTCTTTGACGAGCTCTTTAATTCCCTGTCCTCTCCCTGCCTCGCTCCCTCCCACGCTCTTTTTCTCACTCTCTCTTTCTTTCTGGGTTAGTCACAAGCAGTCCAGATTGTTCTCATTTAGTCTGGCGAGTTCAGGGCTCCTATCTCACTGCAGGCCTCAGAGCTTGCTTGCTCGCTGTCCATCTCTCTGTCACACAAGCACACACACATGTTCCTTTCTTCATCAATCCTTCTGTTGGTTTTACAAGTCTGAGCAGCTGGTTTAACCACTAAATCTCTGGGGATTTGGGATAGTTATGAAGATAAAGCTTGAGGAAAGTGATAGAGGGAAAGTTCAAGGTACATTACAAAGGGTGGTTTTGGAGTATGCATGAGTTGCTGGGTAAAGGTTTATATGGAACTGAGTAAAATTGACCCTTAGAGTAAAATGTATGAACAAGTTGAAGTTGAGTTTGGGCAGGTATCAGGACAGTGTGCAAAAAAAGCAGAAAACCTTCATTTGCTCTAGGTTTACACATCAGCACAGAGCTCTGTCATAAAACCAGCACTTTTGCCAAAATGCAAAGCAAAATGATCTTGCACCACATTTGCCGTCTATATGCGCATGTTTTTCCTATTACAGTAACTTCGGTGGTTTTATTCTGTGTCTAACCTTGGAGTTACCACTACAGAGGATCGTGTCTCAATGTGTCATGCACCACCGTGCAGTACCATCTGACAAACATTCAGTTTCACAGATTTGTGGTTTAAACTAGCCTTCCTTATTAGTATTATCCCTTGAAGAAACCAAAACTACAGGATGTTGCATTTTTTAATGCTCTGTCTGGTGAGCTTCCTGTTCTGTTTCATAAATATTCAGTATCTCTTTGGCTAAAATCTTTTAGTAGTTTTCAAACAGTAAACGTTGCCCTTTAACCAGGTGAATAATAGATGTGTAATAGATGTGCGTACTTGTGGAAAGTGATGTAAACCTGCATTCTTTCCTAGAGCCAGAAGGGGGCGACTCCTCTGGTTGCAAAAATATGTTTATTTGAGACCTAAAACGACTTGACTTCCTGTTTGATTTGGCAGCAAATACTTTCCTGATGAGCTTCTTACTGAATATAGTATGACGTTTATTTTGTGAGTTATGGTTCTATTTAAAGTATATAGACCATAAAGTATGTTATGCTCCAGAGTGTGGAATGATTGATAAGTTTGTGCTGGATTGCACCTCATATATGCTCCTCAATTCTGCAATTGTGAACAGCAGAGTACACCAAAAGTGGCGTCACAATCGGCGCTACGTGCCATGCACTGGTGTCATTTTGACTGGTTGTGTACCTCTTGGCACATCGGGTTATGCAACATAACTCCTGTTATGACTATAAACTGAAGGTCTTGAGTGTTTTTTTCAGTGTCAGTGTCTGCCATATGTGGGTGCAAAAGGTTTTGTTCACGTCAGCACTTTAAAATGCAACTTTACAACTGGTATTGCTGTGTTCATCTTTTATATAGAGGCTATGGCATTACAGTTTGTCGAGAAGTTCATGTCTTACCAAAAATAAAAAATGCGAGAAGTAAAGGGGACCATTTTCTACTCAGATTTACTTCTGGCAGGCTTCTGTCTTTTCATTTTTCCTTCTAGAGCCTGCAGACAGTAGTTTTATATTAATTTGCTCTGCAGACTTAAAACCAAGCAGGAAAACTAGTTTATTTTACACAGAGAGCAAAACATCGAGTGGATTTTTCAAATTCAACTGCCTTAGCATAGACATACCAGCCTGGTATCCTGGGAATTATACAGATATTTGCTGATTTCACAGCACACAATTCAGTTGCAACCTCCAGTCCACTTACAGGGAGTAGTGTGTGCTGGTGTTAGAAGAAGAAAAATAAGAGTGTAAAACTTGTGGTAGTGAGTCTGTAGCACATTTTACTTTCATACAGGAGAACAAAGGTTGTAGCAAGCTTGAACTAATTACAATCTTCTCCGGACCTTTTAGTTGCCTAATCTAAACTTCAGATTTGTCCCATTAAATATGGGACATTTTAAATGATATAGAGTTTTGTAAAACTTTCCAGTCGCAACCTTTTTCCCAGCAATGGTATTTACCTTTATGCAGTTCTGCAGCTTGCATGACATTTGCAAAATAAAGACAAGTCAATAAAATACCTAAAACTGTCATTTTTATGTGTGTGTTGTTTTTTTATGCCAGTTTCTTTTATTTCCTAAACACCAGCTGTGGCACTGCAAACACCCATAAAGTCACCTAAGCTCTGTGTAATTTCCCTCTGACACCATCAACAGAAAGTGAGAAAGTGAGAAGCTGTCCAGCACGGTAGCACCACCTCTCCGTCAGCTGTCCCACTGACTGGGAGGGCATGTTGTTTGTGTTGTGTAACTACCACTGGTGAACCAAAGCACCAGCGGTAATAAAGCCCAAAGATCACAGCCTTGAGTTCAATATTTACCTTAGACTAATCTGACCATGGTTTATATCATCTGAGCTCCGAGGGTGGATGGAAACAGACATGTCTGAGGAAGAGGAGGAGGGGGACTGCAGCACTCTGGCACCTCGTCGTGACCCTTTGTAAAAACCAGTAGACACTTTGAGGAAACCTGATCAGCAAGGAAAACAAGTATGAAGTCAGATCTTTATTTAAGGTAGTCCGCAGGAGCACAGATCATTGATATCCAGAGGAGAGGAGAAAGGAGGAGAGGGGGGGAAGGAGGTGTGGGAGGGTGGAGTGACCCCCTTCCCCCTCCCACCCACTCCTCCCCTCCATCTTTCTCTCTTCTGAGTTGTTTTCTGAATTTCTGCCAGGAAAGTTTAATGGCTGTGGAATTTGGACAGGAAAAAAGCGGCGCTGGAAGTTTCAGAGGAAGTGGGGATTTGTGCTTCATGAAGGCAGCACCTCTGTTTGTGTTCTCCCAGCCTGAGAGAGCAACAGACAGAGGGAACGAAAGACAGAGGAAGCACGTCAGAGAGCTTTTCCAGTGAGCAGCACGGGCCTCTTGGGGAGGCAGACCTCAGACAGACAGGCCGTGATCATTTAACCTCTCTTATACATGACCACGCATAGAACAATACACAGACGCGCTGCCAGACACACAAACCGAGACGCTAAAGACATGCAGATGCACGTTCATGATGCACTATTTTTTTTAACTGCAAGCATACACAAAACCGCACACATAAAGATTACACATGGTCATACACGCTTATCGCAAACCATTTACATCTCGCCTTGAACTGAAACATGATCCTCAGTGCGGGGCTCTTACATCCAAACGCAGTGCAGCTGTTTCTTACTGCCACCTCACACAGTAGTAGGAAGATCATTCATTTCTCTTTCAAGATATGAAGACTGACAAATGCATGACAAAAGTCCTGTTAGAAAAGTGTGTTTCCCTGTTTATTTTGCTGAATTATTTGTAAATGGACTACATTTATAGTTGTGGTCAGAAGTTTACTCATCAAGGTCCTGACATGCTAATTGGGGGCTTTTAATGACTTCGTTGAACTGTTCTCTTTCCAGGGTGGATTGATTGTACAGCATACATTTTCAACCTTGTAAACACTGAACCATGAAATAATTGCCAGAAATCTTAAAAAAATAAATTGTTTGAAATTAATGACTATAAAAAAAGAAGAATTGGGTGTAAAAGACTGAATTTATTTGGGATTTTCTCTCATCCACACAACGTCAAAGTCTCCATCCATTCATCCAATTCAGGGTCACATGGGAGCCTATTCCAGCTGCCATACTATGAAAGGTGGGGTACACCTGGAGAGACTGCCAGTCTGTTGCAGGGCTAAAACCATATATACAGGCTCAAATATATACATATACCGCACTAATATTTGGTTAAATGTCCCTACAACAAGTTGCATTTTAACCAATGCTTCTGGCATAATAGAGAGCTTGAGAGGCGGTACTGTATTCTTAGGTTTGCAAGCCTCACCTTTATTCCTCCAAACATCCTTTTGTCATTATGCCAAATAGCTCAATTTTTTTCCTCATCTGACTATGAAACTTTGTCCATGTGAACTTCATGTGGATTCTTAGTTTGACTGTTGCGTTTCCAGCCTTGTGCTGCCTTCACTGTGTTCCTCATATCTAGTTACTCTGTCTCTGAGTCAGGTGTTCCCATGTTGTGGTTTTCCTGTTTCATTTTGATAGTCTGTTATCTCGTGCACATTGTATTTAGATTTGCTTCCCTTTTCTGGTGATCTCTGATTAGTTTCAGTTGTGTACCTGGTATTTCCCATTTCCCTAATTGCATTGTGTGTATTTATAGCCTCTGTTTCCCCTCTGTGCTTTGTTGCATACTTTGACTGCCTGTAAGTTTTCCCTCGTGTATCACCTGTTTGGATTTACAGACTTAGTTTTCTGCTGCCTGTTAAACTTCTTCTACATCAAAATAAAGGTTTATTCTTTATTTATTAGCTCCATCCTACGAGTTAGCATTTGGGAACAGAAGTCTACAGAATCCCATCCATGACAATGTCAAATTAAGACACTGCAGAACCTTCAGAACCATTTATTAAAATATTTAAGTGTGCATATATGCATGTATTTTAACCTGGATGTATAGTTTTGATTTGAGAAAATCTTAAATAAATTTAAACTGAATAAATTACATTTGGAATAATAGACCGAAGTTAGAATCCCGACTAGGGCATGCATCCAGTGTGCCCCCCACGCTACACAAGCCTACCTCGGAATATGAGCAGGAAATAACTGAAGCACGCAGACTTAGATGACGGCCGTATTAACAAGGTCCGTGTCAGGTGGCCCCTGGAACAAGGCATACATGGAGAGGGAATATGTGCAATGCATATCAGTCCTCTGAGGAGATGTAAGTCATTCAAGATTCACTTAAGGCAGACAAGACATTGAAGCTGCAGAAAAATGCTGTAAGCAACTTTGAACTTTTTCTAACCGTAAGTAGTTTAGTTGAGGTTTTGGAGAAATACGACAATAATATGAAAGGAAATTTGAAAATGATCTGTTCTGTGTGGTGCTTGAAATGTGTCTGCTGTAAGGAGTGAAATGACTTACCACCTCTCTACCCTCTAAATGCACACTTCTGCATCCTTTAAAACTGGAAAAATGTCCTTTGTGTATATGAACAAAAATCTATATGAAATCAAGCTGATTAAAAGAAACTAAGATAATAAGCTGAGAGACTGAGCTGATCCATGACTGGTGAATATCACTTGTGCTGCCTACAGAACTTTTCTCACTCTTTTTTTGGTTTTATGTAATATGCTGTTGATTTATTTCCCTCAGAGATTTAAGTCTTCAGTGCAGCACAATGAAGATAAATGGAATTTGCTTTTAGTGGTTTAAAACAATGAGAATTTAACACCAACAACTCTTTCCAAAAACAATGTCCTGACCGCCCTGGATAATCTACCATCTTTGCTCTGAAGAGTTGGAATACTTTCTACTGAAAGCCCCATGAAAACAGCAAGTATTCTCTCTCTCTCTCTCTCTCTCTCTCTCTCTCTATCTATCTACATACCGTATATATATATATATAAAAAAAAAAAACACCCAGCACGCCCCTGCGGGCGGTTTATCCTTCAAGCTCGGGTCCTCTACCAGAGGCCTGGGAGCTTGAGGGTCCTGCGCAGTATCTTAGCTGTTCCCAGGACTGCGCTCTTCTGGACAGAGATCTCCGATGTTGTTCCTGGGATCTGCTGGAGCCACTCGCCTAGCTTGGGAGTCACCGCACCTAGTGCTCCGATTACCAGAATCCATAGGTCCCTCATCCTATTCATGTAGCCCCTTCCGCCGGGGTTACTTGCATAGTAGCATTCCAACAACGCCCTGTTTTCGTCTCTTGCCCACCGATGCCTTCTTGTTCCAGTAGCCCACTTTTCGTCAGGGTGCCCTGGTTCCTCAACACCTGACGCGGACCTTGTTGATCCGGGCAACGTCCGAGCCGGCATGCCTTCATATTTATCTGTCTCGCTCATGTCTGCGGTAGGCTTGCTTAGCATAGGGGGTCTAGCCTTAGGACCCTTACTGGATACAGACGCCCCAGGCAGGAATCGAACTTGCGATCCTCTGTATATATATATATATATATATATATATATATATATATATCTTGATAAATGATAGCCTACTTGTACAATAATTATAAAATAGGAAATGACACTAAAACAAAAGCTAAAGACTGACTATCACAAACAGTAACAAAATGAACAAGTCACTACTTACTCTCAAAAGGGTCAAATCAAGTTTTAAATCAAGCTTTACTAAAATAGTATATTAAAAACAGCCAGTGAGAAAATGGACCATCTGAAAGGCCAACGTGGTTTGAAAAATGTTTCAAAGTTTAGGGGCAGCAATGGACAAAATTCAGCCTGGATTTAATGACCACCTGCACAGATGATCTAGCCAGTTCTCATCCACTGGGCATCAATTGTACCACTTAGTAAAAGACACTGGTGTTGCTAATTTATGCAAGAGGCGTCCTTTGGCATGTGAAACACTTGGTTATGGCATAAATGAGAGCGAGTGATCCTTTGTAAACAAGCAAGATTACTGATGTGATAGGGTGTGTTGTAACTTAAACTGTGTTCCTTTCCTAACCCTAAGGAAGTAGTTAATGTTGTGCTTAAATATAACAAGTAAGTGGAAGTCAAAGTAACAGGTGAACAAGGAAAAAAGAAAAATGTGACATGCAAAGGTGCCAAGAAGGATGCAAACCAGGCTCTCTTGTTTGATAAACCTTAAAAGTATGCCAAATACACCCTTTCAACCTCAAGTTACACACATTTTGTGAGAGTTTCACAGCAGCATGACAACCAGAGACCATAGAAAGTCAAGGACATTCACCAAATTTGTGTCACTGTGGATGAAACAACTGATGGTAACATGAAGTGAATGGGACCCAAGTCGAAACCTTTTTTCAAATTACAGCCAAGTTTCAAGTCAATTGTATGTATATAGAACCAAATCACAACAGCTCAAAGTGCTATATATTGTAAAATAAAACCCCTACAATAATATAGAGAAAACCACTATAATAATAATAATAATAACTAATAATCAATTGTAGACTGGCATGACCCATTCTACTTTTAATTATCTTAGGAACCACAAATAAGCCCACTGTCTGAGAAGTGCTTTATTGGGATGAGTTCGTACTATAAGGTCTTTCAGATTATTCAAGGTCTTCTATGTAAGGAGACGTTGATTCTTTATTCAGAATCACAATCAGAATACTTTATTAATCTCTGAGGAAATTATGTAAAAGCTGGTATGATTATTTATATTATGCTAATTTATGTATTTAACAGGGAGTCAACAAAACCCCAATTAAGAAGAAATATGCAGCATTTTGGATCAACAAAGGGTGTTTCAGGGTGCTTTTAGGACAACCTGATAATGAATTACAATAGTCATTCTAAAAATAATAAATGCATTAACTAGCTTTTTAGCATCACTCTAAGACAGGATGTTTCTAATTTTAGCAATATTGCACAAATGTGAGAAAGCAGTCCTGCATATTTGTTCCATATGTGTACTAAAGGAAACAACCTGGTCGCAAATGACTCAAATTCCTCTCAGTGTTACTGCAGGTCAAGGTAATAATATCCAGAATAAGGATCTGATTACACCATACTTATAAGAAGCAGGAAATTAAATGGCATACAGGCTTTTGTATCTTTAAGACATTCCTCCAGTTTAAGTAATTGGTGTATTTTATCTGGTTTCATTGATAGATAAAGCTGAGTGTCATCTGCATAGGAATGATAATGCATGCTATGCCTTGTAACGATATTGTCTAAGGAAAGCATATCGTATCATATCTGATACATGAGATTCTGAGACCTCTATCTCATCAACACGATCAATACTTGCCATACTTTCAAAATGTTATGGACAAAACTCTTTTTTTGTCTAAAACTAACATTGTTGTTAACAAAAGGTTGCCAAAAATGCCAAAGTTATTAAATGCGCTACAAAAAAATATATAATAAATATATAATAAAATTATTTCATATACAATATGATATAGCAAAAAAAAAGTGGATTGTTATAAGGGTTAATAAACATTCCAGTTCCAAAGAAAATCAGAATTTTCTGGCTATTTTTGATGGGTTGGGTCTTACAGGGTTAAATTAGTTATGACAGCTGGGTCACGTAATGCCTTTTTAATGATTTAATTGCTTCCATCTTAAAGGCTTATGGTATACAGCCCAATGAAAGTAATAAGCTGACCACATTTAAGATTGAAACAGCCACAAATGAAATCGCAGGATACTGTTAATTGATATATGACTTGGTAGTAAATTCACAAGGTACTTCTGTCTGAACGTGGACAGAAAGAGTCAGCTCCTCCTAGAGTTTACCGTGTGTGCTTCACATAATTCAGATGGTCCCTGAAAGATGAAAATTATTTTATTACAGCCAAAATTACAAAATGTTCACCTGTTACTTTGACTTTCCCATTTTAGGATTCTAAACAATTAATAAACCCTTGAAATGAATCATAAAACCAACAGGTAACCACTTTGTTAAAAACTGAAACTGTTTCAGTTTGGACCACCTAAAAAGCTTGCAGTGAAAACATATTAAAATCAACATGGGGAGACTTGCAGTAGTTTAATCTAGTTTGAATAAATGCATGCATGACAACCTGCAGGTCTTCAAAGAAGTATTTTATCTCTTTCACCGTTGGTGTTCACCAGTTTTACTAACTCTATGGTTCGGCCTTCCCACAGGCTTACAGAACCACGGCTCTCACCCATGTCAGCACTTAATGGCTGTACATCTGCCCGGCTCCCCATCCTTCACCTCACACTTCTGTGCAGAGACAGATGGGTAGACATGGGGACAGACAGGCCAGGCGCCCCCAGCCAGCCAGCTAGTCATTCAGTCCTGGAAAGAAGGCCTTGATGATGGAGATCACTGTATCCATTACACACACACATTGCCTTGATCCCATACTATGGCACCAGCTACCAGGGGATTCCTTAGCACTCACATGGATGCACAGTTAGACATACAAACACATACTCACACATGTGCATCCAAAGCCTCACATCCTCCAAATACTTAAAGAACTGATGGGGATACATCCACCTATCATCAGTCTGAGTCTTTCCAAAGGTACTTGGATGTGCATATAGAGGCCTCTTATCAGTGGATAAACTGAAGCACATGTCAGTCAGAAAGGTTTCTTAATGACGAAGACCCATGTGTGTTTCTTTGTTTTTAAATTACTTTGGGATTTGTTTTGTAGTTCTGGGAGAACTTTGTGAATGCTGTCACTGATTTTCTTTTTTTTCCTTAAAAAGTAAAACAAATTAAATTTTAATGAACATTTTATTCAAATACCTGCGCTCATTCCCATTTAAAGGTGAATAGGCTGCTTGACTTATAAGCAACAACTAGCCAGGCTGCTGTAGTTTGTGTGGCTGAATGTAGCGTAGCCACCGTTAGTTCCCTCCCAGCAGATTGTTCCGAATAACCAGAAAAAATGGAAGGCTGGGTGACGGTGAGGAGGAAGCATAGTCATAAACAGAAGCCCCCGGTATGCCACCAATCAGTCCACATCTCTAATTGTCTACCAAGGGCCAGAGCAGGCGACTTTGAAGGAACCCTGAAACTGCTGGCTGAGGGTAAATGTAAATTCACCTGGTTATGCCAATTAGAGGTCACTAAAATCAATATTAAATCAGTGTAACCTTGTCAAAACAACAAGTCAGTCTCTTTTCTCTGGTCCCCTCACCCATTTGGACCAGGAGTGACATGTTTAGCCACATATTCTCCTTAAATTGCTGGCTGTCTGAGTGGTGTATAAAATAATGTGGGCTTTTTTGGAAACGTGGTCTTGTTATGTGAGATGCCATTTGGATGGAGCTGCTCTTATTTCTAGAAATCTGGCCAAATTGGTTAAACCCCCAATACATGACCAGAGTTGGGACCAGGAAGCAGAGCTCTCTGCAGCTTCTCTCCTCCTGTTATCCCCCCAAGAGACTGTGTCTGCTCCCACACCACCAAAAACCAAACCAAAAATCAGCAATAAATGATTTAAATATTTAAAAAATCACACAGAAAGAACAATATAGTATCCACACCTGTAGCAAAAAGTGTGCAGTGCCACTCTGGATACTGTAGCTCCTCTAAAAAACAAGCCTCAAATCAGAAATACTTGACTCCTTAACATAACTCTAACATACGGACCTCAAAGCAGAAATCTTGGGAGCTAGAAATGGTGTCTCACTAATATAGAAAGATCTACACTGAGCCTGGAAAAATAGTTTGATGCTCTATAAAAAGAGCTGAAACATCTTACTACTCATCACTGCTTGAAGAAAATAAGAAAAATCCTAGGTTTCTCTTTAGCGCTGTAACCAGGCTGACGAGAAATCAGAGCCCTGTTGAGCTAAGCATTCCTTTAACATTAACTAGTAATGACTTCATGAATTTCTTCACAAGAAATTAGATCATGACATATTAACAGTATTACAGGTACTGCAGTGGTTTGAATCATATCTATCTGACAGACTCAGTTTGTCCATGTAAATGGAAAGTCCTCATCATACACTGAGGTTAATTGCTAGGACCAGATCCTGCAAATTATACATTAGCAGAATCATTAGAAGAAATAGCATACATTTTCACAGCTATGCAGATAATACCCAGCTTTATCGATCCATGAAGCCAGATGACACACACCAAGTTAGTTAAACTTCAGGAATGTCCTAAAGATCATTTTCTCTTCTGATTTCAGATAAAACTGAGGTTATTGTATTCAGACTAAAAATCATCAAATGTATGGTGTCTAAGCAGTTGCTTACTCTAGATGGCACTACCGCAGCCTATAGTGACACTGTGAGGAGTCCTGGTATCATTTTTGAGCAAGCTACATCCTTCAGTGCCCATATTTCTTACATTTGTGCAATATCTCTACAATTAGAAACATCCTGTCTCAGAGTGATGCTGAATAACTAGCGTATCTATTACTTCTAGGCTGGGCTATTATAATTTTTGTCAGGATGATCAATAACCAATAAACCAATAATGAGAAACCTCCAGCAGAGCCAGGCTCAGGACATCACCTGAAACTTGTATTAGGGAACCAAGCAGCATCTTTCAGGACTGAAAGAGTTCCTGTAGCTCCTAGAGAGGGCACTCAAGACAAGCCCGAAAGAATGGTTTCTTCCTATAATAGGGGGATATTTATTTTGCAATAACTCCCATAACCAAGATCCCTGGTTTGAGACTGGAAGAAGAAATTTGAGGACTGGGTTGTGTGAGGAAAGGCATCTGATGTAAAAAAAAATCTCCAAAATCATATGTGTGGCTCCATTGTGACAACGCTTTGTGAATAAGGGAGCAGTTAAAAGAAGCAGTCTTTGTAAGGCGCTCCCTTAGAGACACAGAAAGTTTTATACGATGAAAGTAGCAACTATGGCTGCAAAAAGATGCTATAGAGGTCTATAGGCCCTTTCCTAATGAGTTTATGGTCAACATCAAGTGAAGAGTTTCAGAAAGGAGGATTATCCAGGATATGCTCATGGGCTAACAACTTGTGATTGATAAGTTTTCAGTTTCACAATCAAATCTCCTTAGTGATGCCCTTCGACTTGAGGCTTCATAACAGGACTTGACAGATCAATAGGTGTCATCACAGTGTCAAAGGTTTTATGCCATCTGCGCTTAAAGGCTTTGGTGTTCACTCTAGTTTATCAGACATTTGTGTTCTTGTCACATATTTGTATTTGCACTTTCATTATCCCCTTTATGAAATCCAGAAACATGCAGTGCATGTATGAAACTGACTTAAGAACCAAAACTCATGCATGGAATCACACAAATAACAGAATGAAGTGCAGTCAAAGGTGTAACAAATAATGAAGTCAACCTCTGGTCAAGTTTGTAATAGTGCATGGTGTTACGTTCAACACTTTCAAATACAAACACATCAAAACAGGAAATGCCTGTCAACAAAAGTGAAATGACCATCATATAATGTGCCCTGTGGCATCACCTGTGAAGATAATGATGGGCGTTAATTCCACTTTGGGACTGCTGGAGGAGAAAGCTCCCCTGCTGGGTCTGGAACACAACATTTGACACCACAGCCTGAGATGAGAAACAAACATTTGGCACAAGGGTCTGGCCTAACCAAACTGAGAGCTCTTTGTGGAGGCTAATCTTGATAAGTAATAGAAACAGTACACACATCAGGAGAAATTTGTCATGAACGCAGATTATATTTGACACGTGGTATCCCTCGACTCGGAAAGTATTTCGTGTTCTTGTCTTCTGGTGGTTCTGGGAGCAGCTCCTGCTGAATAAAGCTGTTTTAAATTCCATATTCTGCTGGCAATTATGTTGTTTTCTACCCACAAGTAATGCCTTTGTCGTCTAGGTATCTGTTTTGATTAGCCATCCTGTCAGAGCATGGGGATCAAAAGATCAATCTTCAAACCTGCTGCCAAAAGAAAATCGTTGCTAAAATCTGGCATTACTCATGGTGGATATATCTGCAAATAAGCAGACAGCATTCATCCCCCAAAAATTCATATGGTTTATATAAACCTCCACAAGAATTTTATAGGATTTATAAAATAGTTTTAAGAGAAGGTCCTGCCTATCATTGCCTAGTGCTCATTACTTGTAATTATAAAATACTTTTGTCTGATTCAGACATATTTAAGATTGCACTCAAACTGTGTTAAAATAAAGCTTATTTATGTCACTGATTACTTTTGATTTGTCATAGATGTGTCATCTTTACATGGCACTGCACGAATTCATTTTACGCTATATATGAAGTCGCTTCACATAAGGCAGCGATCGTTTGTCTTTTCATGACGTAACGCGTTCCCAGCAGGTCTCAGAAACCATAACCTTAGTCACTGCATTCATTTCAAAGAATGATTAAGAAGGTAATAAATCTGCGGCCACAGCATGGGCTTTTTCCAGAGAAAATGAAGTCTCTCAGGAACTGCTTGACCATAAGGAGCCAACATGTATGAATGTCTGCCGCACATGTTCAGGGAGACTGAGTGTTAGGAGGACACATTGTTTTGTCTTTCACCCATCAATACTCAGATTAACTTTTGTTTGAATGTCTTCATAGACATAGATTTTAAAGGAAAGCACAACACAGATTTGACAGATCTCGTGAGTCGCTACCTGTTTTAGCGAGTTCCCTGTCGGCCCACCTCAGACCAGGGGTTGGGGCCGCATGGTGGAACAGCGGCTGGGCTTGTTTACTCAGCTGTGGAGCTCCCCAGGTCCAGGGGAAAGAGAGGATGTGTTCAGGGTCTCATTAATCATGGCCATTTCGGAAGAGATAAACAGGCAAGGCCCAGCAGGGATGCTGCAGCTCCTGCCGCTGATCGGGGGGAAGGGATGGAGGAGAAGCGAACAGCATGGAAGGAAAGGAGGAGGTGTGGTGGGGTAGGTGGAAGGCCAGAAGGCGTGTGGATGGTGGGGGGGGGGACGGTGGACTCACACACTAGGGGATACACAATAACACTTACGTTTTGGTTCCACATCTGCATGGCTGCACAGGCTTGTAAATCTACATTCCTCGTCTGGCCGGATGCAAACCCAGCGCGTGATACAAGTGGATGAACCAGCAGACATTTCTTTAGACAGAGTTCTTCTGTTTTTGCCTGGAACAAAATTATTTAAATTCTTAAATATGTTTTTATGGATGAAATGTGTGTTTCATAGAAACCAACAACATTAACTTATAGAAAAATCAAAAAAATCAGTGCCTGGAAAAGATAAAAGTTTGTCTTCGAGGTGAGCTATAGAATAAGTAAAAAGGGATGGGCCACAAAGGACTTTTTTTAGCACAAAAAACAAAACAATCAAATGCATGGTAGAAATCAGATTTTTCCAGTCTGCTTTCACTGTGTACCAGCAGATGGGAGCACAAAAACCATAATCCTCTTTGACAACATTTTATTGGCTCACTGGAACAGCCAGAAGGACTGAGTCAGCTCATATTTGATAGAGTTGCAATGGAGCAAGGCCATGCATGGTTTCAGAAAAAAATTATAAGTTTAAAGTTCTTAAAATAACTAGAAGCCAGTGCAGAGACCTGAGGAAAAACTGATATGATCAAATATGCCACTTTTTGAGCTAAAGTTGTCCCACAAACTTTTACAGGAAGACCAAACTCACAAAATAAACAAAATAAAAGCTGCAACAGCATCCCTTGGGTTTTGATTTCCTATTTTAAACCTTTGAGTTTTGGCAATTTGGCCATCACCATATGGGCTTTTTGGGTCCTGGAGTGGACATATTGGTGCGTTGTTTTTAACTAACTGCTACTTATGTCTTCTCCCTTATTTTTCTATGATGCTCATATTTGATTTGAATCAGAATTTACACCACATGACCTTCCTGACACAACCCCACAACCCAAAAGTCTGCTCATGGGTGTTTCCACCTGGTCTCAAACCTGTAATCATGTGTTAACCACTTCACCATGAGGTAACATTTCAGTAAATAAGCTCCTTGACTAAAATTCCCATGTTGTCACATAATAGTATTAAACACATTAGAAACATGGATCATCTGCACACATCTCCACATCTGGTTGAAGAGTGATATTAGCTAAGGTGAAGCCTAGCACACAGTTAGTGACAACAACAGGAATCACACCCCAAAATGTGCAGAATTTTAAGCCATTACAATAATTCAAAACAAAATTAGATAACTGTGACAAAAATTCACCCGGTACAGTTATTATGTAAGAAGGTCAGCGATTCACTCTTACATGTGGATGAGTGAATCACTGTGGGCAGTGGGCAAGATGATGAAAACGAAATTCCCCCCGATTCATCCATCAGCACATAAAGCACTGTGTGAATGAGTGAATGTAGCCTGTAGGTAAAGGTTATCAAAGAACACTGCCAAAAAAGTCACACACTCTAATAGTTCGTTATATGCTAAGCCTTTACAATGTAACAATATTTATTTCCAGTCAGAGTTGCACGGATTTTTTTATTTATTTTTTGCCAAGATTTTGTTTTGGTGATTGGAAAGTCAGACCACTCTGTAAATTCTTCTCCACACATCCCAAAGGTTCCCATGGAGGTTAAAGTCTACACTCGATCACGAGGATGCTCTCTGAACCACTCCTTTACAACTTACGCCCAATGAATCCACTGATTAAAAAACCTGCTCTTTCAGTATACTCACATAGCCAGCTGACCTCATTATTGGGCACATGATAATAATATGTTGCTCAACCTCGACTTCCACTTCAGTGGACAGCTCTTAACTTTTTGCTAAAGTTAAATCCAGGTGGTGACTTTTTTTTTTTTTTTTGGCTGGACAGTACACTATGGAAGCTTGTTTCCATATTACGCTATCCCCAAAAATAAGTTAATTAATTAAAAAGTTATTTATTGACTTAAAAAAAAATTTAATGATGGAAATAAGCTTTCATAGTGAAAGAACCAGTCCTTCCATCATGTTAAGCATGGACAACGTTTTAATCATTCTTGGCTCTGTAAAGCATCAAACATAGAAGATAATATAATCATTACTCAAGCCCCACCCACCTGCCATTCAAACTTTCTGTTTGTTATTTTTGTTGTTTTTTTACGCTATGAATCATGCAAACCTGCTCCAACAGGCTCCAAACATAATGATACTGAGCTGGAAATTCAATTAAGTTGTATTTATATAGCACCGGTTCACAACAGTCGCGCAAAGGTGAAGATACCACAGTATTAGGGTGAAAAGGGAGTTTTTCTGCTATGAGAAGCAATTGGGGAGGAAGCACTCCCTTTTAACAGGAAGAGGCCTTTGGCAGACTTTGTTGGAGGTGATGGGGGGAAAAAAGAACATACAGCACACCACAAACAACAAATAAGACTAAACTAAAAATGAGCATAACAGGCCCCCTTTAAAGTCAGGCTTTTGAACATGGGAGTGAGTGTGGACTGGCTTCCTGTGTTAGGCACCCTCAAGTGGCTATTCAAATTCGTGGAAATGTACTTTTTGGTACTTCTGCGTTGCCACTTTGCTTTTTTAGCATCATCTAGTGCAGGGTATGAGTAAAAGCTCCAATCTAAGACTGGTTTCTTGATTTTCTGCAATCATCAGACCAATATGTTTTCAATGCATGAACACAATCTGTACAAAAGTAATACTGAGGTTTGGCACCTGCATCCCCACTCCTTCTATTCCTATACAATATTAATATGTTTACATCAATCTGTCTGCTTAGCAATGACTGCTGTGATACAAAGCATGAGGTCTGTTTTATTTATTAATGGTAAAATCTGGGTTCCAAAGCTCTAACCACAAATATTGAGCTTTTTTGATATGAATAAAATATTCTCTCCACCACTAACTTGACTCTGTTGGCTCGAATCCCGCCAGATCTTTCCTTGTCTCAAACCTTTTCTTACTTCTCCACTTTCTCATTAGGAGAAAAGAATACTTGAATACTTGCATTCAACTGTAAGAAAAAGGCAGAGAGAAATAGTGCTTCTGTCAATCTGTCATGAGGACGAGACACAAGGTCACAGTACTGTGTTATTCTACACCCACAGGCTCCGAGACTGGAAAAAGAGGGACCTTGGTGAAACCTGCTCCAGCTACGGTCTGTTCCAAAAAATCCACTATTATTACCTGCTTCTCCTCTCTTTGGCCTCTATGCTTCCCTCCAGACCTCTTTCTAACAACCTCTTTTTATCAGAGGAGGCAAGATTTCACTCATCTCCTGGACAATATTTCATCAGTCTGAAGGAAAGAGGCAGACCAATCAGTTTGAGAGACCTGACAAATGCAATAAGCCAAAGGTTTATTTCAGTGTTCCTTCTAAATGGGTTTTAAGATATTGTATTACTCTGTTTATATAAGTCTATTTCTTAATGATATCGAATATGTAGATACGTGCATGTGTGTGAGTGTTTATGTACGTCTGTCTGCGCCCCCGTGCACGTGTCCTTGCGTTGGACACTAATTGTTCTTGATAGGCTCGGAAAAGTGACATCATTACCAGATCGTCTGGATTTCCCGCAGAGGTCAAACGAGTGGGCAAGACTGAAACACTGCTCCATGATGTGGTGAATGAAAGAGATATGAGATAAAAAATATATATATATATATATATATATATATATATATATATATATATATATAGAGAGAGAGAGAGAGAGAGAGAGAGAGAGAGAGAGAGAGAGAGAGAGAGGCTCTGCAGCACTACCATGATAACTTCATCTGTGGTGAATGTAACCAAGTCAGACACTGTAGATGATGGAATATTGCTGTTGACCTCAGACAGGGTTTGGAGTGTGCTACACCTCTTCAGGTAATATTGTCTCCAAAATAAAAATATTATCCAAAGCATCTAAAAGACAAGAAACAGAGGGAGAAAGAGGCCCCAATTAGAAGCAACCTCAGCTCTGTTTCTGATCTCCTGCTCTAATCACAGACTGTGTAAAGGCTGCATGTAGCCGCTATGATCTCACTTACTGGTTTCTGTACTCTATATATTTAGTTTTGGACGTTGCTGTGTTTGTTCTTTGAGGGTGGAGTACAAAGATATCAGCATTTGTGACGGTCTGTACCACACACATATATTATTTGTCAGATAATTCTACTAAAATGCTCCAAAAGACATCAACAGCACAAGTTCAAGAGACATTAAAGGAGGCCTGAAGGACTGTCTTCTCCCATCTGTCACTCAATGCAGCCACACTGCTGATAATGAAAACTTAACAAAATCCAAATGGATGAGTTATGCAAATCCTCCCACATACAGTTGTTGTAGAAAGCCAGATATTTTAAGATGTTCATATTCATGGCTGAAGCTGAGGAGGGTAATATTGGAGTCTATGAGGTTTGCCAGCCTCTAGTGGCCAGAGGAACCTTTGGCTCCAGAGGTTTCAGTTAGGATATTATGTGTCATATGAAAAATAAAACATCCAGAAAAGAGAGACAGTTTCAGGAAAAAGTTAGTGAATTACCAGAAATTACCAGGATTCCTGCACTGATTACTCAACTAGAGAAACACCATGACTACGCTAATAACAAGTACAAGTTGTACCTTTCATGTCACAGTGAGTGGACACACTTTAGGCTGGAAAAGTAACTGATCGTCTGTGCTAATGATTTATTTCCAGGATAACTGGATTTCCAATTAAGGATCAGTGTGGAGGCGTATAAATGAAAGCATGCAAAGTGTAGAAGCTGAAAAAGTCTGATCTTCTCAAGAAAGAAAACAACTTTTAAAGACCCTCGGTGAAGGATTATGGAGATGCAGGAGGCTACAAAAGCACTTCTTAACGTTGAGCAATACATACTAAGATATATTGTCTATAATTTCAAAATCATCCCTACTTTCCCAAGTAATGATATACAGGGCATAACATTCAGTAAAGAAAAAAATAATAATCACAGAGACAAAAATGAAAAGCTAACAGCAACACGCCTGCAGAAATCACTTGGTAAAAAAATTCACTCTTAAGAAAAACACTGAGTATGAATGGTGTTAATGAAAGGACACCACAAAGGAAACCACTGGTCTCCAAAAAGGGGGGGAAAGTGCAGCAGCTTTCAATTTTGCAATAGACCACCTGGAAGTTTAACTACACTTCTGAGGTGATGTTCTGTAAGTACAAACCCTCAACAACACAAAAATACCAGCGAACCAAAACCTCATGATGAGAGGTGGAGACTGTGAAAGGTTCTCTAGCTCCTCAAAAACTGAGGAACCTTTTTGTTTTGATGATGGCTTTTTGTACAGTTTATGTGGGTCTTTAAATAAGAAAGCCTTTGACAAATTACTGTTTTAATCATCAATTATTCAAAAAAAAAAATAGTTTCGGATTTCATCGAGTGGCCTCTGAAAAATATTTTAAAAGCCTGTTACAATTTACCAATTTCTGAGCTGACAACTTTAAATATGTTCTTAAGTTGTTGATTAATCTGATTTTTTTAAATCAACCATGCAGGTACATCGGTGCATCAGTGACAAACACTAACTGAAATGAGTTTTATACACTCTTAAAATCCACAACTTGGACGCTTGAGAAAAGCCAAAAAAACTTGACTTTTACTTGGCTTGTACTGTTGATTTATTTGTATTATTTGATTTATTTGTATTATTATTTATATATTACTGTTTGTTTTTTATTGTTCGATTTCTTACCTTTTTTTCTAGTTACATTTTTTTTTAACTACAAATACATTTGCAGCATGTTTCTTGTGCGATAATCATATTTTAGTCTGGATAAATATTTCAAAAGTAATACTATAAAACCACCATTCAAAACATCTCAGTTTAAACTCAGTTTTGAGACTGACCAAAAACTACTTTTACTTTTAGAATTTATTTCAGTTTCATGGAAGAAAAACAGTACAAGTAAAACATTAAACAGCTGAAGCAGCAAGGTTCATCTTCACCCGTGCACTACTGTCATCTAAAGGGGAAAAAGATAAACATAGGTGCAGTTTGCTGTAATATGCCGTGTAAGGCAGCACTCTTATTTCTGGAAAAATAATTCACTGACTCCACCTTGTGGTCAGTCACATCAGTCTTTGTTTCTTTGATTGGATACAAAACCAAATACATAGGGGACCACTGCTTCACAGATGCCTGTAGGATAATTTAAGCTGTCGTTAATTATTGGTTAGATTACAGTGCACTCTATGAAGAATAAATAAAGAGAAATGAGAAATATTAGGTGCAAGTAACATTACTTCTTTTGAGACAGACATTCTGATTGAGGTGTAGAAAGCATTAAGGCCCTGCATAACTTCACAGGTTTTCTCAGGCTGGAGTTTTGTTGGTATCTGCATGAAAAAATAAGCTAGGTGGAACAGCAGTGGATTAGTTAGCAAGAAGATTTGAACTTCCTTCTTGGATGAGCTGGTTGTGCAGAGATTACACGATCTATCTGTATCTGTACGAGCTTCCTCCAGCTACTCCAGCCTCTTACAGTCCAAAGACGTCCCAAATGTACCTTGTTCCAACTTGATGATGCTATAAAAACCTATGATGCTGATAAAACGTCTAAAACCAGTGCAAAAAATGTCAGGCATAGTAAAAAAGCTTCAAAGAAAATCATCTTTCGAGGCCTCGCAGGTTTAGCACTGATTACATGTATACTTTTTGTATCTCATTGTAACATTTTCTGTATCTCATTGTACAACTGTATAGTGTCAATAAAGGCATTCTATTCTACTTTGTCATTTAAATCACTTCTTTATTGATCTGCTTTTATGTGATTCCTTTGCAGATCATTGTTTTAAAATCTTATGCTTGTTGTCCTTTAGCTGTCTTGCTTATTGCCTGCCTCCAGTCGTTCATTTATTTATTTGTATATTTTATTTTTCAGTGTTTGCACTTGTGTGATTTTAATGTTTGGCTTTCGATTTAAGTCTACCTTTGAGTACCCTCAAAAGCAACCTAAGAGACACTTTCAATCCTTCACTTATGAGAGCTTGCCCACAGCTTTTAAATCCATGTAGGTACTTTGGGCTGCTCCCATCTTTCCCAAAGGTCCCCACCAGATGGGATCAAAATGTTTCATTTGGTAGGGACTTTAAACCAGATGTCCTTCCTTTGGTTGGGCTGGGTTTTGTGTCTCCTCCTGGTCTCAGAATGGGGATATTTCATGTATAAAGCAAATTTGTTAATACCAATACCTCAAGGAACCACCAAGCTTTTAAAGTCCATGCATGTATACTGATTTTTTTATTACCTTACTGTTACCCCTAACTAAATGTTTTGTTAATGTGGGACACTCTATCTATCTATGCTAAATTAACAGCTTTTTAAATGTATCTAAGAGAGTTCATAAAGTTAGGGAGGGATAAAACACAAACTCCTGCTTTTATTAAAATATACTACAAAATGCATGTTATAGTACTTACTAGATTTGTTTGCTTCTCTCCTCTTTGTCTTCTTCAAAGCATTAGTTCAATTTTTCCATGTAACAGCCAGACATTGGTTTATAGGTAACTGACAAAAACAAAAAAGATTTTAGGAACACATTATGACTTGTTGGTTTAACTAAACTGAGCGATAAAACACTGAGACACAAATATACACAGTGCACAAATAGTTTCTTTATGTTAATAAATTATGTAGCTTCACATACTTTGGATGAAAACAAATGAAAACGATACAACGACAAACAGGACAGATAATCATCTTGTCTTGATGCAAAACATGTAGTTAGCTTCTTTCAGTTATGAGTGATCGCAAAGGTGAAGCCCTTTCTGTCTTTTTTCTGGCCTTGATTTTATATTGCATGGACCATTGCAACAGACTTTATGACGGATTAACCGACTGCAGTTGGTCCAAAATGCTGCAGCTCGACTTTTAACTGGCACATGCAGGCAAGACTACATTACTGCCATCATACTGGCTTCTTCTTCACTGGTTAATTGTGCGGTTTAGAATTGATTTTAAATGGACTGGCACCCCACTATCTCAGTGATCTGTTGACTATACACACACCAGCTAGATCACTAAGGTCTGCTGACAGTATCTTCTTGTCGTTCCCAGATCCAGGCTGAAACACAGAGGGCAGAGGGCTTTTGCAGTAGCTGCTCTGAAACTATGAAATAAACCGACCCAGCATATTAGAACCTGTCCTTCCTTTTAAAAGCTCATTTAAAACCCCATTTTAATTCACTGGTCTTTAAACCTCCCTTACAGCGCTTTGGTCAGCTCTTGTTGTTTTTAAATGTGCTTTATAAATAAAATTGACTTGACTTGAAATATTTTGAGATTGATTGTTATCTCAGCTGGTTCATATAAAAAAGACGAGTGAATAATGAAAAAAAGTGGTAATTCACAATCGATATAGATGTTTTCATAATGTAGCCCAGTTTTAATTCCACTGTTATCTTGGATTTAAGTGTATGTGGATATCTTTTATGTTGTGTCTGAGTAGTAGGTGACTCATACTGCATAAACATTCATGTGCAAGCCTGCAGGAAAATCATGCTCTACTATAAGTAGCCTCACGGTGGCGCCTCTGACTACAATTTGACCTGCACTGACTGAATAACCGTTCAGGTCATCGGCCCCTGTTTCTTTTGAAAGGCTTATTACTGGAAACAGCCAGCAAACAATAACCAGACCAACATCATAGAGATGCTGAACATGTTCCACAATCATTAACATGAATATGACAGACTATCACGCAGCTACCACCATCCATCCTCCAAAAATATTTACTCAAACCAAACATGGCACCAGCAGTTTATCTCTCACACGCTGTGTTGCCGGGGGATGTCACCAATAAACCTTATCGTCTTCTCTCAGTTGATCACCTCTGCCATCTGCTCTTGCTCACATTTTGCATTGCCAGTCACTTTCTCAGGTAGCTACATGGTGTTAAAGTGGATTTAAGTAATCACGGTGTTGTTTTATGCCAATCTTTTTTCCATTTCTTTGGCACTTTGTGTTGTGTTGACCTAGAAGCTGCGCTGATAACAAGAAAGGAAAACACAAAGACTGCACGTCCACATCTTCCTTTATATTAAAAGTGAAATGCAGTACTGTGTTAGTATGATAATGATCACACTGTGGACAAGCATGCCTAGATAAAAAAACAGGCACGGACTGACCTCCCCGGGGCCTGGATCTCAACATTATTGAAGTGTTTATCAAATGCAAGGTGGTCTTAGCAAATATTAACATTCAAGTTTTTTGCCTAATGTCTGCATGTTTCAATAAACCACTGCACCCATTTCTCATTTTCCTAACAAAGTATAAAGAAATGAGGGATTGCTGAAAGACTTACAGTGGGATAATGTATTAAATAAGACTTGAGATCAAGGAAAAGATAAGTTTATGTTACTTATAGGTAAATAATGTTATACGTATCTCATAGCCAGCTATTATATTGTATCTTTGAAATCAAATCTATGTATTTGAGTTTTGTTTTTAATTTTAAATAACAGCACTTATAAAGGGGGTATACCTGATGCTTGCTAGCTCAGCCACACACATCACAGTGATATAACTGTGTAGTTATTTTACTACTTGGGGCAATGGAAATACACTGACTCACATTTTCAGCTGATAGCAGCAGCATTACCATTTATTTGGAGTCATGTGTCTGTCCACAGGCAGATAAAAGTCTAATCTTGTTTACGCTCTTCTGTTCTCCATTAACTCTCGAAGGAAAAGTCAGGTTTAGCTGCTCAGTTTTTAGCGACTCTGTTCTCCCGCGCAGTCCAACAGTCTTCCAGCCGATGATTTGGACTCACTGCTTTGATGTAGGCCACGTTTCTTTTAGCATTATCAAACATCTCCTAACATATGACACACAAAGGGGAGTTGACATGCCCTGTCCAGCTAAAGCCAAAATAAAGGTAGCTGTCGCAACTGTTTTCAGCAGCTTTTTTTCAACCTATAAATGTACTTACTCTCTTTGCCATCAGTTTTTAATTCATCTGTGACAAACCCAACCCTAACCCTACTTCTACCTATGACCCTAGGCAATCATAATAAATCGTTGTTGTTTTTATTAAATATCAGGGAACAGAAAATATCATTCTGACACACATCAAACACTAGATCAGTTTTTTCCAAAAAAGTCAGTTTTGCCTTCCTCCGAAGTACAGGCTTAAGGTTTGGAGGCTTTGATTAAACAAGCCTAATTCCCAGTAATATCTCAAACTGTTATAATTGTTAATATCTCAGAAAAAATATGAGGTACTTTTTTTGTTTTTGGAATAGAGACTGTGCATTTTAATGACCCAGAACACCTGAAATCAAACTGAATCACTTGTGGCCAGTGAACCAAAATTGGTTTGAGACCCCTCCTTCACTTAGGGGGAGGGGTAAAGCATTTGTAGAGCAATGCTTAGTCTTTTTAAATTCAGTTCTAGTTCTCTATAAAAATAACTCTAGGCTATAACGTGTAGTTTAATTTCTGTATCTGTGATGCTGTTGAATATAAAGCTTACCGAGTCAAGTCAATCAGTCTTTCTATCTTTATCACACAATCAATTCCCATGTGAAACAGGACTCCAAGCCAGATCAATCGGCACGGCTGTCAAAACAGGTCCTCTGAAGATCTTAAATAACAAGTGCCTGAATGACTCATTTAGAATCACTTGTGATTATGCAATGGCATGTGTAACCGAATAGCACAGGGAAAATGTTTTCACTGAACTAGACCCTCCCGTATCAAGTGTACTATGTGTCATAATATGGCGTTATTAGTTTAAGGGATATTGCAAGTTTGTTGTTTTTCACATGTCGTACAGTGGTAGGTCAAAAAGAGAGGTCACTTAGCAGCTATAAAGGCTCAGTGTGGGGCACAGTCCCACAGGATTCATCCAATGGGGACTATGAATATCCAGGACTGTCTATAATGACACGTTATTTCAGTTTGAATCAAAATAATGACTGGTACAAGCATCCATAGTGCTAGACAGTCAGTGCAGGGTAATAAATGTAGTATAACTAAAGTATAAATCAGAAATGAAGAAAAGTATATGCTTGAAATAATGGGTTGAGCATTCTTTGTCTCTGTTTACTTATTAGCTGCATCACCCATGAGTAACTAAGGTGAAAGACATACGATACACCTGCACTTGGATTATACGTGCATGTCAGGAATGTGTGGAAAAGGCTGTGAATAATACAACCAAATGTATGGTTTAGCTGAAAAGGAGAACCTCAGTTGTTGTTATAGCCATTTTCGGTGTACATCCTGTTCAGTAAAATATCACTGAAGACATTAAGTTTCATCCGCTGGGGACTAGGAATATCTGCAGCCAACAAATGTCATGGCAGTTCATTTAATATTTGAGAGATTTTGAAGTGAACTGGTTAAAAGCTTGGGTAAAATGTTCCTATTCAAAAACTAAAAATCATAACTCAACTTCCAAAGTAGAAATAAAAGCAGGGTTTGACTTGTCTGTCTTGAAACATCAACTCTGTCAGTGCGCCCCAGGGCAGCTGTGGCTACAATGTAGCTTGCCATTGCCAGTGTGTGTGAATGGGTGAATGACTGAATGTAGTGTAAAGCGCTTTGGGGTCCTTAGGGACTGAGTAAAGCGCTATACAAATGCAGGCCATTTACCATTTACCATAACTGCATCTCCCATGTGAAAGTAGCACTAAGGACACATGATATACCTGCACTTGTATTATACATATATAACAGGAATGCGTGGGAAACACTAACAAACCATGAAGCAATACAGGCTGTGAACAAAACAACCAGCAAATGTGTCGATTACCTGCGAGAAAATAAACAGGCTTGAAAATGTTATCCATAAATTTTGACTCATAAGTTTGTCCAAAAAAAAAACATCTTCTGCAATATCCTAAAAGCAAAGGTTCAATTTTAGTTCTGCTCGGTAACAATGAGTGGGATCCCAGTAAAATCCCTCCCCAGTGTTGCCAGTAAGGTGATTATGGAGTATCATTTCCTCTAGCTGTGGAAACCCATTTTCTGGGTCAGTGGACCCCACCAAAGGACTGATTGAGTCTTAATAGGGGCTCCCTCAAGCATACATTTGCTCTCCTTGTATTTGAGACAATGGGCCCAACGCAGCAGTTGAGCAACAACACCCTTACTGAGAAATGCTGTAACATCAGAAGAATAGAGCACAATGCAGCAATCTCATACAGCCTCAGCTGGATTTAAATGTTTACATTTTAAAGTGAATTAATGGAAGATTTTCAATTTTAAAAAAACCTGAATAACCAAATAATATTTCG
Organism: Aulonocara stuartgranti; assembly: GCF_965226115.1. Classification (NCBI taxonomy): domain Eukaryota; kingdom Metazoa; phylum Chordata; class Actinopteri; order Cichliformes; family Cichlidae; genus Aulonocara; species Aulonocara stuartgranti. Next base: position 5,981,354 of record NC_138959.1, on the reverse strand, counting down.
AGAATTTTGCTGAATGGTTCAAATGTCCACCTCCAGGTGGCAGACAGCGTGATATTACCATATGGAGGTTGCTCCTAGAACAATATCATAGTTGCTCCAGAAGCATCAGCGCTTCTGGTCAGCGGCTCAATCTCATTTAGTCAACATAATTTAATTTTAAAGTAAAGATGCTTTTAAGGTTAGATAAAGAGTTTAGGATGAGGTGAAGGTAAGGGTGAGACTGGGTTTAAGTTAAGGCAGGGTTTCTCAAGAGGTTAGAGCCTCTGCAGGTGTGGCGTGAAGAAACAGAAGGAGTGAAACTGAGCTGAAAATATTTTTTAACCTCAAGTATAAGCAAAAAAAAAGGTTTATCAGCATTTATTTCCCTAGAATAAGCCTTCTTTATTGTTCATTTGTGATTTAAAGTAAAGAGGGGGGACGTGAACTTCATCACTTCTTAAAAATTGGTTCATTTGAGAGCCATGCAGGGAGCAGATTGTGAAAAACAAAGAGTAATACTGACTTTATATACTTTTTGACTTTTAGTTTACATTTTTTGTATACTTACTGTATAGTTGGATTAGGTTTAGGTCTCACTAGGTGAAACTGGGACACATTTTTCTCTAGTGAAGTTGCCACAGGGTCACCAAGCCTTAGGAAACTCAACTCTTGGTTGGGTTTAGAAAGCAATCGTGAACTGTTATGGCTCCAGTGATGGAGCAGGTCAGTTCTCCCCTTCACTCTGAAGTGTCCAAAACACTAAAATCAGTGTTGTTCCTGCCATCCATGGCAGACCAGTGCCATGGATGGCGGTTCCACAGTGTGACTGGGTGCATCGGGAACACATTGTAAAGTGCAGACCAGTTACGGTAATGGTTTGGACTGAAATTGACCCTTTCACAGCTTTAAATATGTTTTAGAAACCCTTGGAGGCAAATATCCCACATGTGCTTTTTCTCCACAAGTCACAAATTTATAACATCAAATGACCAGCATGGATTTCTGCTGGATGTCCTATGTAGAGCTTTACAGACCATTATCTTCATGTTGCAGCTATCTATCAGCAGTAATAGTGTTCAAAATATGTGGCTCAGCTGGTCAGTGGGCTTCTCTTGATGGTGTTTGCGGTGCTATTGGTACTATAGCTTAGCTCAGCTGCAAAGAAGACCAAAGTGAGAATACAGGAAAGGATATAATTTCTTTTTCACTTCAAAATTAAACACATAATTTTGCTTGAAATGTTTCCAAATTTATTAAAAATCAAAAACTAAAATATAACATTTACATAAGTATTCACAGCTCAGTACTTTGTTGAAGCAATTAAAGCCTCAAGTGTTTTTGAGTATGATGCTACATGCTTGGCACACCTATTTTTGGGCGGTTTCTCTCCGTCTTCTTTGCAGAACAAACACCATCAGCTAGGATAGGGAATATCAGTACAAGGCATTTTCTGATCTCTCCAGAAATGTTCAATCTGGACCAACACCGAAAATTATCTATGTAGCAAAATATCTAACCAAACAGACACAAACATGACATAATGAAAGTCATGATGTTGTAGGCAAGAAAACCATGACGAAAAAAACCAAGAAATCCATTCTAGAGCAGAGGTTAGATGATAGCAAACGTCATTTAAATATAAGATTTATAAGATGCTACAGTAATTCAAAAATTCAGATAAAAATAATAAGAAAGTCAAAAATAAAACATGCTGGTGCTTCTTCAGAAAAAGTCAAAAGACCACAACCCAAAAGCATTACAGCAAATTATTCAAGGTCTGGCTTTATGTCAGTGTGGTGAAGACTGCGTTTGACCTCTTTATTTTCTTATCCATCTACTCATGATTCGCCCTCAGAAGCACTCACGCATGGCATCAGCAGTGGAGGAGGGAGGAGGAGGAAGAAGGGAGGGATCCGTTGCTCCCTGTGTAACGAGATTCCCAGCTAATCAGTGACTTTCCTACCTTATCTTTGCTATCAGGACACTCGGGAGGCCGAGTAACCCAGGATGAGCTGATGTCATGCCGAGATGGGTACAGAGGGGGAGGAGTGTGTGTGTGTGTGTGTGCGTGCGTGTGTGCGTGCGTGTGTGTGCAACCCATCCATTTGTGTGTGCCAAGGCCATGTTTCAGACATAGTTTGTGTCTGTGTGTGTGTTTCTCTGAGATCAGGAGATGAGGTTAAGTCATATGACTAACGGTGCCCCCATGGACCTCATGATGTAACACAGTCAGACCTGGTGAAATGTGGTTCAAACCACTGTGAGGACATTGCTACCATGTGGGGACACTTTGGCTGGTCGACACAACGTCAGTGAGTGTCCTTTCAACAAAAGAAGCAGTGTGTGTGTGTGTGTGTGTGTGTGTGTGTGTGTGTGTGTGTGTTCGGCCAACACTGTAAGGGTTTTGTTTCATTTTGTGTGCTGCAGTGTGCTCTCAGAGGTACTGTAAATGCACAGCCAGGCTATGCCTGTTAAAGTATGTCAGTAACTATACATGTCCTCAGTTTACTTTCAAAAGTAACTTGTAAATTCAATTTAATTTTATTTATACAGTGCCAAGAGAAGGAAGACAGGATAAAGACATGCTGTGGAAGAGAGCCAGAGATTAATAACAAGCATGATTCAATACAGAGAGGTCTATTAACACATAGTGAGTGGAAAAGCCGACTGAAGAACACAAACCAAACCATACAATACTTGTAAAATTTCAACTATAAAATCACATGTACAGAAGTAACAAGTAACAGCACAAATCTCAAAAACCAAAACTTAATAGGAAAAATGGCACACGTACCACTTCAGATAGAGCTGCTCTCATTTCTAGATATTTGACTTATTTATTAAATACCCCAAATCATGACTGTCCAGAGTTGGGACCAGGGAGCAGAGTAGCAGTCATACATGCTGCTCTGCAGATGTCCCCATCCCCATACAGACTGTTTCTGCTCCCATGAAACCAAAAACCAGCAAAAATAAAAGTAATAATAATTAAAAATTCACAAAGAACAATATGACATCCTCAAGTCCCCCAAAGGGTAAATCAGTTACGTGTACACTATTATTCATACATTTGATCTCTCTCTTCTAAGTGCTTCAGAGTTTCTATCTGATTTCTGACTTTAATCACATTTCATGCTTGGTTCTGATAAATGAATTGTTGCAGGTGATTTTAAGTACAGGTTGAAAATGACAGTCTTAACATTATTTATTAAACTCAACAAGCTACTCTCAAAATGTACCTGATCCCATTCATTGTTTTAATCATACTCTGGATCCTGTTCAGATATACGTCATAGAACCTGAACAACCTGAAGTAGATGTCTTTCTGAAAGTGCTGTAACTAAATTAATGGAAGTGACTCCTCCGCCGTTATCTTCTTCAATGCCACGCACACAATGCGGAGCAGCTATCTAAACTCTAAAACCACAGAGGTCGAATATCTTGTTAATAGAGTTACATCCTCACTGCATACAATTCTGTTTAGTGTAGTTCCTTTGAAAGAGAAGGCAACAAATCAGAGACGCTTGACTCCCTGATATAATGCTCAAACGTGAACAGATACGACGTAAGCTGAAGAGGAATTGGTTGAAAGATCTTCATTCAGCCTAAAAAAAAGAGTGTTTTGTGCTGTAAAAACACTTTTCTTAAAGCTAGGACATCTGACTATTCCTCAGTGTAGCTAGGCTGGCAAAGACGTTCTGTTGAGCAAAGTATTCCTTTAACCTTAACTAGTAATGACTTCATGAATTTCTTTCCAAGAAAATGTAACCATTAGAGAAAAGAATATTCACAGCCTTCACACAGATGTATCCTTAAGTACAAAAATTTTAATAATGGCTTTACTTGGAGTCTTTATTGAGTTTTCTCAGGTATCGTCAATAATTTCCTCATCTAAACCATCAATGTGTCTTTTAGACCCCCATCTTAAAGACTGTTTTATTATTAATTAATGCTGCAGTTTAAATATGACGTTGATCTTTATGAAAAGGCTAAGTACAAGGTGGCAGCAATTAAACGATTACTTGAAAAACCTTACTTCATCAAGCTTAGTTAATAACAAATTAGTTTCTAACCTTTTTACTTCAGAAATTCTTGTAAGAGTAGTTGCACAGGAACTGCTCTAGTGAAGGTTTAACATTACCCTCGTGTGGCCTCTGATAATGCCTGCTTGTCTCTGACATCCCTGCTTGTCCTGCTAGACCTTAGAGCAGCATTCGATACCCTTGACCAGAGTATCTTACAACAGACATTAAAACACATGGTTGGTATTAAAGGAAATGTGCTGCAGCTCTTTGAATCATATCTTTTTGGCCATAAATGAAAAGTCTTCTTCACACACAAAAGTTAGTCACCAAGTTCCACAGAATTCTGTGTTGGGACCATTACTTTTTTTATTATACAAGCTTCTCTTAGGCAGTATGATTACAAAACACTGTATATGTTTTCATTCCTATGCAGATGATACCTACATTTATTTATCCAGGAAAACATAAAGACAGAATTCAACTAGTTAAAATACAGACATATCTTGAAGACATAAATACCTCGATGATCTCTAATTTCCTGCTAAACTTTAGATAAAACTCAGGTTAGTGTACTCGGTTCTAAATATCATATCTAACCAGATACTTTAGATGGCATTACCTTTGCCTCCAAAAACACTGTGTGTTTGGAGAAAGTTTCTTTGTTTTGTTTTGTTTTTAACCAGGCTCTGTCTTTCAGTGAGCACATCAAACAAATATGTAGGACTGACTTCATTTGCGCAATATTTCTAAAATTAGAAACATCCTGTCTCAGAGCGATGCTAAGAAGCTAGTTTGTGCATTTATTACTTTTAGGTTGAACTGTTGTAATTCATTATTATTATGTTGATTTTAAAGTTATCTGAAAAGCCATCAGTTGATCTAAAATGCTACAGCGAGAGTACTGACCGAGACTAAAAAGCGGAACCATATGGGAGGCAGAGGCTTTGGCTTCCAGGCCCCTCTTCTTTGGAACCAGCTCCTACTTTGAATTCAGGAGACAGACATCCTCCCTACCTTTCAGATTAGGTCTAAAACTCCTTTTTAGAAGTTCTAAAATCTTTTTCCTACATTTCAGTTAAAGTAGAATAGCTGTTACCTAGCTCAAGGTGTCGGCTCAGTTTCACTCAGCAGTGGATTTACAGTGTAGACACACGGATTTAATACAGTACAATAGCATCAAGTCTAAGTTCATATTTACATATCTAATCATATTTACAATTTCAAGAGTGAACCATTTTTCTTATTTGTTTTTGTGTTGTTTTGTATCTTTTTTTGGTATCTCTGTAGGTTCTTTTTGTTAGATCATAGAGCATGTAGTACATACAGTATGTGCTTTCATTGAATTACCTCAAGCATTAGGTATTTTAAGGTCCACAGTGTATGTCGAATGATACGCCCACAAAGACCATTAAACAAAGAAAAAGAGAAACTAAAACCATGACCTGCATCGGATACGCGCCTCGTGTCTTTGGAATGAAGTGAAAAAGAGTTACTTTCAGGCAGACAGCTGCAAGCAGACAGGCAGGTAAGTAGAAAGGCAGGTAGACAGGCAGGTCGATAGAGAGACAAACAGGCAGACGAGCAACATCTCCCTGATTGCCACAAGAGGTGTCCCTTACATTGCCCCACTCTCCAGTCAATGGAAAAATGATCTCACTCCTTCAAACGCCTCTGACTTCATACCCTGATGTTAGACTGAGAAAGGGCTGACATCAGTGCAGCTTTACCTGAGCAGAGCAAATAAATAATAATGACATGAGTAGGGAGTGGCCACTTCAAACCAGGCCAAGTTTTCTCAGGGGAATGTTGTTTTTATTGCATCATGTTGCATGGTGTTATACATGCAAACATGGGCTGGGGAACAATTACAATAAGGTGACATGAAACATGAAACTGCTCAAAAACTGTTTCAAATGCACGTTTCTTAAATACATGGCCAGGCAATCTTTAAACAAGGACTCTGGGGAAATCTGGTATTATAGTCCTAAGTTGTTCTTATTTATTTTTTGTTTCGATTTCAATTAACTTTCAAGCATGTGCTCCAAGTGCTGGTTGTATTAATACATTCAACCAAGATGACAAATACAAACTCTAAAGACATTAACTGTGGGCTTTTATTTTCTCATGTCTTTGATTTCTTTTCACTTCAAGAAAACTCCAAACAAACCAAAGTGCGTCACCGCAGTGTGAGAACGTTAGTCTGTTTATTGGCCAGATACGTCTGTGGCGGGAGCAACAAAAGTAAATACAGGAAGAAGATGCTCTGTTCTGGATTTACTCCCAGCATTTAAATTTATCTGGCAGTGCGTACTCTTCATGTCTATGGTCTGTTGCATTCCACAATTCAAAGCATCTTCAGTTATAGTAAGGTGTTTAGCTGAAATTTGAAGTATTCACCTAGTAGTGGGGTCAGCTCTAGGTTACATTCTCACCATAAAAAAATATTTTTGAAGTAGACCAAGACCAATTCCTCCAAGGGGTCTCTGTGAGGTTGTTTGGGTCCACACCCAGACCCCGAGTACATTTACTATATTCAGATTTGCACAAATGGACCAGAGTTTAAACAAACTGAACAGCAGAGATGTGAAAGCACCTTTAATTTTATAAGGGCTGTAGCAGATTTCTTGTTTTAAGCTTTTATTTTATTTCAGGATAAAATAATCTTGTGGCTCTTTTGTGCAAGCTATTTAGGGTACCTGTTAGCAACAGCTGAGTAGACTGATGCGAAACGTGTGCAGGTGTTGTCCTATATTTATGTGGCAGAACTCGGAAAACTGGAGGTCTAAGATTCAAGGTTACTAATAAATATTTCTACTTAAACCATCTCTTCTAGCTTTAACCAAGCACAAAACATCAGCTTCCTAGCTAAAAGTCAAGTGTGCACCTTTCAAGCACTGCATTCTTCCCTCTTTTAAAGTGTAAATACTCGTAAATGTAATTTGCAATCTTAAAAATATTAGGAGCAAAACAACAGATATGACGGTTTAGATGAAAGTCTTGAGAGAATTTGGTCTTTTTCACTTTTTTACTTTTGCTTTAGCTTCCAAATATGTTTAACTAACTATGTCACTTTAATAATTATTATTATCATGAATATGTCCGTCTATCTAATCAGTTGCAGTCCACATGAAATCCAATCAAATATGATGTCGGGTATAGACAGATGTGTCCTGATAAATGACAAACCCTGATTAGAATTGAACATGCATAATGTCACATAGAGCTCTATTTAGAGAAACTGTTTATAAGTTGCGCACTTACTTCTGGGGACAAACTGTTTTACTTCACTTGGAATTTATTGTATCAGGAAACCCAATAAGTAAACAGTATATGTTTATTGGTTACACTGGCTAAGCACATTTTCAGTATCAGGTCAAAGTCCCAAAGTCTACATTCATACAGCCCCTCCTATCAAGTCTCAGACAGCTCAAGACTGTCCTGTGAAATCAGCAGGAGCTTAAATGCTTCTTAACCAGTTATAAACATTGCATAGGTTCATAGAAGACAGAAGTTAAAAGTTGGCATTGATGGACCCCAAGTTATTAATACCTACGTACGTCTGCAAGCATTGATTGAAGAAAATAAGAACAACCCTAGGTTTCTCTTCAGCACTGTAGCCAGGCTGACAAAAAGTCAGAGCTCTTTTGAGCCAACCATCCCTTTAACGTTAACTAGTAATGACTTCATGAACTTCTTCACAAATAAAATTTTTATCATTAGAGAAAAAATTACCAATAATCATCCCACAGATGTAATATTATCTACAGCTACTCTTAGTACCATTGATATTAAGTTAGACTCTTTTTCTCCAATTGATCTTTCTGAGTTAACTTCAATAATTACTTCCTCCAAACCATCAACGTGTCTTTTAGACCCCATTCCTACAAAACTGCTCAAAGAAGTCCTGCCATTAATTAATTCTTCGATCTTAAATATGATCAACCTATCTCTAATAATCGGCTATGTACCACAGGCCTTCAAGCTGGCTGTAGTTAAACCTTTACTCAAAAAGCCATCTCTAGACCCAGCAGTCTTAGCTAATTATAGGCCAATCTCCAACCTTCCTTTCATATCAAAAATCCTTGAAAGAGTAGTTGTCAAACAGCTAACAGATCATCTGCAGAGGAATGGTTTATTTGAAGAGTTTCAGTCAGGTTTCAGAGCTCAGCACAGCACAGAAACAGCTTTAGTGAAGGTTACAAATGATCTTCTTATGGCCTCTGACAGTGGACTCATCTCTGTGCTTGTCCTGCTAGACCTCAGTGCAGCGTTCGATACTGTTGATCATAATATCCTATTAGAGCGATTAGAACATGCTGTAGGTATTACAGGTACTGCACTGCAGTGGTTTGTATCATATCTATCTAATAGACTCCAATTCGTGCATGTAAATGGAGAGTCCTCTTCACACACTGAGGTTAATTATGGAGTTCCACAGGGTTCAGTGCTAGGACCAATTCTGTTTACATTATACATGCTTCCCTTAGGCAGCATCATTAGAAGACATAGCATACATTTTCACTGCTATGCAGATGACACCCAGCTCTATCTGTCCATGAAGCCAGATAACACACACCAATTAGTTAAACTGCAGGAATGTCTTAAAGACATAAAGACCTGGATGGCCGCTAACTTTCTGCTTCTTAATTCAGATAAAACTGAGGTTATTGTACTCGGCCCTGAAAATCTTAGAAATATGGTATCTAATCAGATTCTTACTCTGGATGGCATTACCTTGGCCTCCAGTAACGCGGTGAGGAACCTTGGAGTCATTTTTGACCAGGACATGTCCTTCAACGCACATATTAAACAAATATGTAAGACTGCTTTCTTCCATTTGCGCAACATCTCTAAAATTAGAAATATCCTGTCTCAGAGTGACGCTGAAAAACTAGTTCATGCATTTATTACTTCCAGGCTGGACTACTGTAATTCATTATTATCAGGATGTCCAAAAAACTCACTGAAAAGCCTTCAGCTAATCCAAAATGCTGCAGCAAGAGTCCTGACAGGGACTAGAAAGAGAGAGCATATTTCTCCTGTTTTGGCTTCCCTTCATTGGCTTCCTGTTAAATCCAGAATTGAATTCAAAATCCTGCTCCTCACATACAAGGTCTTAAATAATCAGGCCCCATCTTATCTTAATGACCTTGTAGTACCATATCACCCTATTAGAGCGCTCCGCTCTCGCTCTGCAGGCCTACTTGTTGTTCCTAGAGTATTTAAAAGTAGAATGGGAGGGAGAGCCTTCAGTTTTCAGGCCCCTCTTCTGTGGAACCAGCTTCCAGTTTGGATTCGGGAGACAGACACTATCTCTACTTTTAAGATTAGGCTTAAAACTTTCCTTTTTTCTAAAGCATATAGTTAGGGCTGGACCAGGTGACCCTGAATCCTCCCTTTGTTATGCTGCAATAGATGTAGGCTGCCGGGGGATTCCCATGATGCATTGAGTTTTTCCTTTCCAGTCACCTTTCTCACTCACTATGTATTAATAGACCTCTCTGCATTGAATCATATCTGTTATTAACCTCTGTCTCTCTTCCACAGCATGTCTTTATCCTGTCTTCCTTCTCTCACCCCAACCGGTCGCAGCAGATGGCCGCCCCTCCCTGAGCCTGGTTCTGCCGGAGGTTTCTTCCTGTTAAAAGGGAGTTTTTCCTTCCCACTGTCGCCAAAGTGCTTGCTCATAGGGGGTCATATGATTGTTGGGTTTTTCTCTGTATCTATGAAGCGCCTTGAGGCGACTTTTGTTGTGATTTGGCGCTATATAAATAAAATTGAATTGAATTGAATTGAATTCATTTTAACAAGGCTTTATTAGCTTAATATCGATTTAAGCTGATTTGACACATGCATTGCAGACCTGAACTTTTTTGTGCATGATCCAACTGAGCTGCATGGGAGAGTGCAAAAGCCTGATTCAGTTAGATCTAACATAAAATGGTCTTAAATGAACTTAGTACCCAAAGGCTGTGTCATGTTAGACTTTTGTAATCTAAGAATAGAGCAGGGAACTGTCGTCTATTCTTACATGGCCAGTAAATTCACAGCAAGCATGTAGGGCATCCTGTTTCCTCCCTCCTGCATGCTCCATTGATGCAGCACCCTCACCAAAATCAAACGAAATATTACCAGTAATATTAGTATTGCATTTAATTCATTTTTGTGATGACTACTTTGTGGTTATTTCAACACTTTTCCTAAATTCTGCTCAGTGTCTTGCGACACTAACAGACTAAAATAGAAGCCCCCAACTACTAGAAATTCATTTTTATTGTTACTGACAGGCATCCAGCATGTGTCAAAGAATATTTTTCATTGATGCAAAATTGTAGAATCTCCACTCCCAAGGACAAAGCTTATGTCAGAGGCCCTTAAACCACATCCTATCTGCTCCTGGACAATCAGACCTACATACAGTGCATACTCCTCTATCAAGGGCAGTCATTCACATTCCTGCTCTGGTGATGGCCCAGATGGCACAGGATGGCATGGGTGCTAGTCTGACATAGCCTGGTGGAGAACTTCAAAGACAGTGTGGCATGCCAGGCATTTCATACATGTGGAGCATTAGCTGATTCTTACAGGTGCAAAAGGTCACCTTGTGTCTTTGGACTTCCTGTGACAGTTGTTTGCAGGGTGTGTGTGAATGTGTGTTTGAAGAGGGGCATCTCTGTAGTGATGGTAGGGATGTCTCATGTGATTTACTTTTTAACTATAGCTGCAACTTCCATGTTTAAACATATTTAATATCTAATAATACTTTATTTGTCATTGTTTGAAAATAAAGGCAACATTTGATCTAGAAACATTATGGAAGGGTTTTAGATAAAGAACATCAGAGTGAAATATCTCGACAACTACTGGATGGATTGCGATGAAAATTTACAGACAGTTATGGTCTCCAAATAATAAATCCCAACAACTAGAAGGCTGAAAGAGAGGATTTGGTTATGTTCACATATTTCACGCATGTTTCACGTATGAACTAAAGAAATTGTTGGGAGAATTAGAACGGGAAGTTTCTTTTGCTTGAATGTAGCTTACAAGGGGAACGATTCCCTGGAAATATTTCAGGATCATCTGCCTCCATCTCACATGTCCTTCTTTCCTACATCCACAAATCTTCTCTATGGTCTCGCTTCCTCCTGTCAGGCAGCTCCATGTTCAGCATCCCATGCATTTAGATATTTAAAAGTCATGGTTGTACACTGTTTATTTACCATACACCTTTTAAATGAAATATTATTGTAAAATGTGAATATAAATTTTGATGTTTTTGACAGGACACAGGCTGAAATGTTGAAAAGTATGGTTGCCGAGTACACTACCAACCTATGAGGTATAATGTTAGTTGCATTATGTTAGCTTAACCTCCTAGGACCTGGTGAACCACATTTGTGGACATCACATTTTGGGTTATTTAGACCAAAATACTCAATTTTGCTCAACAAGGGCCTGATATCCACTTAAAAGGACATTATAGTGCTACTGTTCTATCTAAATTTAAAACAAATATCCTCGTATGTGGCTCTCATTTTTCTTAGAAACAAAAATTAGGTAAAAGAAATAAATAAATCTGGTAATTCTTTGTTTTTACATTTTACAGAACCCCAAGCAGCCCAAATTTCAAAGAGAAATTAAAAATGTATGCCGTGGAAGAGTTCAGGTCTTAGGAGGTTAAGCATTTATATAATGTTAGCAGATACTGTCAGCAGTTTAACCTATGAAGCATTGTTGATTAGGACGGACCGTCATCCACTTGCAACATTTGCAGAGGATAGACGAGGACATTTTCAGGCAAACCATAAATTGTAGTCCACCGAAAAAAAGATTGGTGCTGTCATAAAACCCGTTACTTATTTCCATCTATCCTTTACATTACAGTCATATTGTGGCAGCAGTTTGCTATTGTCACTAAAAGCACCGCTTGCCACTGTACTTACTGAAACTGTAGCTGGCTCCAATTTACTGGTGCGTCCATTCACCAGTAACAATGACTTGTGCTTATTTTTAGCGGTGTGCACATATCCATTGTGGATCAACCTTCTTTCAAAGTAAACTAATGGGAGACCAGCGTGCGAGGGAAGCTGTCACTGGTTCTACTTTCACTTCTCCGAGATTAGTTATGATCTGCGCTTTGTTTCAAAACCCATTTAGCTTTAGCAAATAAATGAGCGTCAGTGAATTAGCATTGCAACAGATGAGTTTCCTCTTGATAACCACATTGAGCAACATGTGTGATGTAGAGGAGATCGAGTAATAAAACTACTTTAGTACATCATCAAGGAAATCTCTGACAATGAAAACAGAAGCTAAATCGACCAGGTGCAGGCTCAGCAGCACTTTCAGATTAGCATCTGTGAGAAATCACTTGGTCCAGCAGTTTTTATAAACACTCCCCCGCCAGTGTTCACCGTCACTCCCTTGTAGATATTGACAATCACACACTGTGTAATATGGATGATTTTTTAAATTAATATATTTTATTTTATTTTTAAAATCAAGATTTAGGCTTGTGTTTCAGAGGTCATGAACAGCTGTTTTGTTGTTTGTTTTATTGTTTTTGTTTTCAGAGCTGCATAATCCTCATAGGACAGCAACAAACATCATTTATAGGATATGATGCTGAACATTAAACAGAATGTAAAGTATTTTAAATGAGATAAACTTTAAATATATGCAGGAGTAATATTGATCATTTAACACTGATGTGAATCTTTTTTCTGCAGAGGAATTATTTTTACTTTGTATACTTTATGCACACGTTTTGTGCGTACTGAAGTGTAGTTTAAATAAAATTCCTCCACTACTTGTTGCTGTCAGCTACTAGTCAATAGTTTTTGGTAAAATAACAGGTGTTTATTTAGCTATACAAGTAATCAATATTGTACCATTCCTGACTTTCAGGTTTTGAAACTTAAATAAGTCTATCGCTTTTTAACCAAACTCCTTAGACTACCTGGATGACTGAGAACCTACACAGAGATATCCAGCCAGGAAGGAGTGCAGAAAAATGAAGATGTCCATGCAGACTGCAGACAGTCAGCATAAAGGGTTTGTTTTAATCTGATCTGACTTGTCTTGTTAAATTGTTAAATAGTGGACGGAGAAGATTTTATTTGTCTGTATTTTGTGTGGAAAAAAAATCTACACTGACAACAAAGAATATACAGAATCATACAGAAACTTTAAGACATTCCTTGGGATAGTTTTCCCTGACCCTCACATCCTATTAAACTCACAATCACCCATAGTAGGACATCTGCGGTCAAGCTGCGTTATCAGGTCTCCTAGTACCGGATAAACCCAAACTAAACACAACCACCCACTTGTTCAGGCCTCCAAACAGGCTTGTGTGTTGTTTTGGTGGAAAGATCTGGAGGCATTGTTTACACCACAGAGTTAACAAGGATTGAGAGTCATTACAAGCAGGAATCCAAGAAAATTAGACAGGCCCCCTTGTGAAAACAGCACAATACAGGGTTGCAAAACCATGAAACCCCAGCAGAAAATGTGGAGCACAGCTCAGGAAAGCTAAAATAACTTGTTATTAATCTGTTTTTGTTCTTTCGATCTCAATGCCAGGCATCCCATAACAGACATCTTTATCATCAGTATGCCAAACAGTCCTACCATCTACATGTCCTGCCTTTGATTTAACAGAGGAGGTTTTGATGAAGGGGAGCCCATGCCCCGAGGCCAGCCCCACTGGTTTTCCCCTTGTATGGATAGATAAACCAGCTGCAGCCCTATAAATGACATAACATGGGATTTTTTTGTCTCCTGAAATTAGCATGGAAATGAAGTGGAAAATGGGATATAAATGGAAATGTGGGTGAAGAGGGGGCTGCTGGCAACAATAAGAGGGTTTACTCAAAACCAGCCCGATGTGAGCAGTGGGAGAGTCAGAGAAAGAGACATAACAAGGCTCTTCTGTGTCTTCTCAAAGCTATTCTGCTTTTAGAACAAAACAGCGTCTCCCACAACTGACTTTGGTCTCCATGATGGATGTCTGGCTAGTAATAGAAGCCCAGTTTTATGGTGTCGGTATGTCAACCATGGATAAAAACGCATTTGAATGTATCTTTAACAGTCTATAAATGACCGGATGCAATAGCAAGTGGTTTATGTTGCGAATAATAAGTAAAAATATCCTCCTTCTTTAAAGAATAATTAGTTGTGATAATCTTTTGTATGTTTTTGCCATAATATAGAGAGTGTAGACTCGGTCATCATCGTGCTTAAAAACTCAAAACACCAGATTAACTTAATCTACTTTACTTTCTTCCTTTTGCACAAATGACTGAATCTGAATATCACAGTTCTTTCAACATTTTATTAACTTTTTCTTCTTCTTTTATTTATTTACTTTTGATTTTGGTATGACACCGTGTAAAAATAACATGCACACTATCATCCATGATGAGGAATCTGCATTTGGGAGCATGTTTGGTTTAGTTGACCACCCCTTTCAGTTGGCTGTCTGTAGGCAAATACCACTGCAAACAGACCCGACTGTGATAGCATAAATTAAGCATTAGGAGTACGAATGCACTGGAGCTTTATCTCTTAGCCTTACCTTAACCTCCTAGGACCTGGCGTCCACATCTGTGGACATCACATTTTGGGTTATTTAGACCAAAATACTCAATTTTGCTCTACAAGGGTCTGATATCCACTTACGAGGACATTATACTGCTACTGTTCTATCAGAAACAAATATCCTCATATGTGGCTCTCATTTTTCTTAGAAACAAAAATTAGGTTAAAAAAAATATCTGGTAATTCTTTGTTTTTACATTCATCGGGTCCCAATCAGCTCAAATATCAAAGAAAAATTAAAAATGCATGCCGTGGAAGAGTTCAGGTCTTAGGAGGTTAATGCAAATGTCCATGCCTCCATAGACTGGCCTTTAAAAAAAAGTTGATATCACCCAGCCGTTTAAGTACTGCAGCGGTTAGCACTGGCACCTCACAGCAAGAGGGCAGAGTCGATTTGAATTCAATCTGGGACCTTTACGTGTGCATTTGGTCTGTTCTTCTTAAGTCTGCGTGGAATCTCTCTGGTGTCACCAGCTTCCTCCAACAGTCCAAAGATGTACATGGTGTTAGGTTAAGTGGTGATTGTAAAAGATTGTAAGGACATACAGGAGAAAAACACAAATAAAATCAAATAACAAATAAATACGGCATAGATTACATTTATGTTTATGATATATTCTCCCATTTCAAAGCATTAAAATTGGTATTTTCCAATGTGTATGTATGTGTGTGTGTGAGTGGGAGTATCTCTGTGGGGGAGACTTTAGAGTCAGCTTTGTGTTTGTGTTCCTGGCAGCTCAGCTGGGACGGTGCAGCTGCATGGCAGCCACTTACAGGGCCACCAGTCAAAAACAACCCTATAAATGCTATTGTGCTCACCTGATTGATCTTTCACAAGCTCAGGGCAGGCCAGACAGGCTGACTTTGGAGAGGAATGGCAGGGAATGGTTGGTGAACAAACAAGCGAGCCAGTGTCTGCAGCAGAGGAGGTTGGGCCGCAGGTGGCGAGGAGGCACGCTTGGGTTGGCGCACTAGCCTTCGTCAGATGCCAACAGTGACATTTCCTGACTATGGCTATACACAAGCAGGCATCCCAGCAACGGTGCAGCGTCCTGGGGGGAATGAAGAAAAGGACCTTGGGTGGATTTTACAGCACACATGGGCGAAGGAGGAGGGGGAGTGCACATACATGGTAGTATGCATTAAACATGAAACAGACACTTCCTCATAAACACACAACCTCTTTTAACCTCTCTCTTTTCACAGACGCACCTCCGATGAAGCTCATCTGCTGCAGCTGAGGCGAGTGAAGCCTGTCTTTGGTGCTGGCTGCACATCACTGCCAGGAATTCCACAGGGTGGTGCACGGGTGGGAAATCACTTGGTATGTCTCTGTGGTCTAAAACCCAGCAGGCAGTAACAATCCTCTGCACATTGCCAAAAGGCGTAAATCAAAATCCTGGAACCAGCCTCAGAGTTAAGAACCAAACATGTCAAGCAAAGTGAATCACAAATCAGCTCTCAGCTGTCTTGTACATACAGGCTCAAATGCAGCATGATCACCATCAGTTTGTCAAAGCGTAGCAACGTGATATAGTCTTTTAACGCCTTAAACAATAGGATCTTTTCAGGAAGGTTCCAAGTTTCAATAATCCCGCATGACCTTTGGAGGAAGTGTCCTGTAAAATCATACAGCAAACATAGCTGGCTCTATTTTGTCTAGAGTTATTTTCAGGTATGTATTGTTTGCAAAGGAAATTGTCCTGGATGTAAATCAGGCACCTTGGGTTTTGGACAGGCAGGACACGAGGCAGCCCTGGGGGGGTCTAGATTTGGCAACATAGCATACTAAGGATGTGAGATAGTCGGGAGCGGAGGTGGAGCTGATATTATTTTTGGTCACCTTGGGGGGAAAAAACTGGAAAAGGTGTCTTACATGTTGCAAGGACATGTAGGACATGCACACAGGCAGTACACACAGTTGTTCTTGTTTGCATTATGAAGGATTTTCCAGTTGGCATGGCATGTCAGAGAGGCTGCTCTTCCTTGCAAGCCTATTCCATATTCCAAACAAACCGAGCTCCCTGTTAGCTTCCAGCCTCAGAGTGTTTGTTTTAACGGTCCACTGTCCGTGAAGACATCTGATGTATGCTTCAAGATATAGAAGAATGGCTATTTTATTTCTGTTTTGCACTGGAAAGTTTGAGTTTGGGCCATTCAGAAGATTAGAATATACAAACACCAGAAGGATTATGAAATACACTTTTCTACTGCCAGGTTGGACCGTTTTACCTTCAGAACTGCCTTAACTGTTCATGGCACAGATTCAACAAGGTGCTGGAAGCATTCCTCAGTCATTTTGGTAATACTGACAAAAGTGCAGCAGATTTGTTGGCTGCATACCAATAACGGGAACCAAACAATGCTTTGGTGCATAAGCAATGCTCAGATGGTACCGAGGAGCCTAAAGTGTGCCCAGAAAATATCCCTCACAGCATTGCATCGTCACGTCCAGCCTGAACCTGACCTTTCCATCCAAATGCATCAGCATAAATCGATCAGGCAACACTTTTCCAGTAGTCTCAGTTTCCTGTTCTTATATGATAGGAGTGGCACTCGGTGTGGTCTTCTTCTGCTTTTCTCTGTTTTTTCCCAGTAGATCAGCAGTTTCTGAAATACTCAAACAACCCGTAAGTTTTTGATTCAGTCATGTTTGCATAAATATTTAAATATTTAATACTGATTAAATATTTAAACGTTTGCATAAATATTTACTTAAGTAGCACTTAATCACAACAATAAGGCTTTTGTGGACCAAAGAAATCTTTTCATTGTTCCAATATTTCTTGGCGAAAGTCTTCGCTTCCTTGTGTATCGTCACTTCACACAATTCCTTAGAAGCCCATTTTTCTTTTCATGCTCTGACTCCAGTGACTAATGTTGGTGTGATGGGAATGGTCTAGACATAAGCAAATATTATTGCAGTGTCGGCATATCTGGAAAAAAAATCCATGTAAACATGAGCTGAGCAAGTAACACTAAGGAGAGATGGACCAACAAGGAAGGCTTCACAAAGCAATTTTTACTCACATTTCTTCTTAATTTGCAATCTTTGGTGCTCACACACAGTGAGCACAAGTAATTCAGAGAGAAAATTAGGAAACTGAGAGTTCAGTAAGTTCTCTCTTGTCCTGTCTTCATTCCTTTCCCATGCTATAAATATTTACATGAATATTCTGCTCCAATTACGTACCTGCATGTGTTTTCTGAGCCTCTACTCTGCTTCCTTTAAATTCACTGTGTTCTGTCACTGTCCCTTTCAGGCCCTCCTCCTCCCACTCTCCAAGTCATTCAGATTGTCCAGAAAAATATCCACTTACTCAGCTCTACCACCAGTGGGTTATAGTCACTATCACCTAACTTCATCTGGGATAATGCTCTATGGTGTTGCATCTCATGGGAGTCAAACCACCACATTTTGCATACCTGGCTAAAACACTACTTTTACAAGTCCATTGTCAGCATGGAAGCCACAAAAGACAACAAACACATGTGGTTGTTGCTACGCTAACCTCCAGCTCCACCTTAGCATCCCTGTCCTCAGTAGAATCAGAAGAATTACTAAGAATACACTGTTACCCTCACTTAGACCTGTTTGATCAGCCATTTGAAAACACTTTAAATTTTGAGAACCTTACAATGCTATAGATAGAAACTCTATGATCCAGTGATCCACTACAGGCAAGAACTTTGTGACAGCAGAGAGGAAGAGCTCACTTTTAATAGGAAGACATCTGCAGTAGGGAGCACAGCCAGATGGGTATTGTTAGAGAAATAAGAAGAGACAAAAGAGGAAGACAGAGAGACGACTAAAAGGACAAAGCACACACTGGGGGAGAGTGAAGGCCAACTGGTTGAAATGACATGGCATACTAGCATATAAATGCATGGAGGGGAAAAAAGGAGCATAGAGGAGAGATCCTCAGAGGAGGTCTCTCAGCAGGATAACTAAAGGATGATTTAAGGTCGTCTGATCCAGCCTTAAGCTTTCTCAAGAAGGAAGGTTTAAAGCCTGATCTTAAAAGTAGAGAGGGTCTCTACCCCCTGAACCCAGAGTGGTTACAAAGGGTATCTATCCCCTGAAACCAAACTGAGCGAGGAGCCTGACATAATCTATTTTAACTAAAGTGAGTGAAGACAGTAAAAAGAATGAACAAATAAACATAGTTTTATTTGCAGGGAAGATTTGCAAGCATAGATTGAACCCATATGTTTTAGTTTTGGATTCCCCTTAACAACCACTGCCCAGCAAAGCAGAACAATAGCTGTTATGGGGAATCTATTACATTCCCAGTAAAGCTGCAGCTGCTGCATGCAAACTGTCGACAAATGCTTGGTGGAAATGGGCAGCTTTGTGAAATAAACTGACAATGAAGGTTGCTAGCAAACCCACATACACAGGATGTGTTGAATTCATATTACTCAAGTAATGGAGACCAGGGTCAGAGTGTTTTTGTCAGAGAATGACTAATGGCTGGCAAGTGCTCAGGGTGGCGGCTCATCACATAACATTAGGAAGTAGAGTTAATATTTAAATCACTTCATCTTCATTTACAGCATAGAAGACAAGTCAACAAATACCATATCAACAACAAACTGCTTTAAACTTTAAAAAGGTGCTCTCTATTTAAATGTCATTGCAAATGTTTTGATTTTAAAAGAAGAGACAATTCTATTCTATCCTGGTATATCAGAATAAATAAATCTGTGTTTTTTGTTTTTTATTCCCAAGTTAATGTTTTCCTACTAAGTCACAGGCTTTCAACAACTACGCTTTCACCTTCCCCTAATATGCTACATATACCCCATAACTGTTAAACCCACTCTACTAGGTTGGACTTCAGAATTGCCTCACTTCTTTTTGGCATAGATTCAACAAGGTGCTGGAAACGTTCCTCAGAGATTTTGGTTCATATTGACATGATAGCATCAGAGTTGCATTAGACAGTTGCTGCAGATTTGTTGGATGCTCATTCATGGTGTGAATCTCATGTTCAAACACATCCCAAAGGTGCTCTATTGGATCGTGGTCTGTGACTGTGGATGCCATTTAACTACAGTAAACTCATTGTTATGTTCAATAAACCGGTTTGATATCATCTAAGGTCACTCACTGTGGTCATAAAGGGATGGACACGTCAGTAATAATACTCAGGTAGGCTCTCACATATGAATGATGCTCAACTGGTTCTAATGAGCCTAAAATGTGTGAAGTTTCCCACACTATTATACCACCACAGCCTGAACCACTGATACGAGGCAGAATGGATCCATATTTCTATGTCACTCAAAGCAGATTCTGACCCTGCGATCTGAATGTTGCAACAGAAATAAAGACTCATCAGACCAGGCAACATTTTTCCAATCTTCAATTGTCCAATTTTGGTGATCCTGTGTAAACTGCCTCGCTTTCCTGCTAATAGCTATGGGACCCAGTGTGGTCTTCTGCTATTACAGCCCATCTGCTTAAAGGTTTGACATGTTAGAAGCTCTCCTCTTGGTGGGAACCAGTGGTTATTTGAGTTACTGTCAGCTCAAATGAGTCTGGCCATTGACCTCTTTGACCTCTGACATCAACGATGCATTTTCTCCCAGATAACTCTTTGGATATGTTCTCTTTTTTTTTTTTTTGACCTTCTCTCTAAACTCAGGAGATTGTTGTGTCTGAAAATCAAAGTAGATCATCA
The DNA here is from genome assembly GCF_965226115.1 of Aulonocara stuartgranti. Lineage (NCBI taxonomy): Eukaryota > Metazoa > Chordata > Actinopteri > Cichliformes > Cichlidae > Aulonocara > Aulonocara stuartgranti. The sequence continues at coordinate 5,961,058 of NC_138959.1, read as the reverse complement.
GTTTCTGAAATGCTCACAGCAGCCCATCTGGCACCAACAACCATGCCATGTTCAAAGTCACCTAAGTCACCTTTCTTCCTCAACCCTATACTCAGGTTTGAACTTGAGCAGGTTGTTTTGACCATGCACAAAAACACAGAGCTGCTGCTGTGTGACTGGCTGATTAGATACTTGCAGTTGAACACATGCACCTCAAAAACTGGCAGTGAGTGTCTGTCCATTTAAAAAAACATAAATAAATGTTGAACGCTTATACCTGCACGTGGTGCATTTATGCTAACATCGACCAAAAGTCTTTAAATTTTTCAGAAATAATCTAAAATTTGCACAACAACATGACAAGAAATCTTCACGTGCTGATGAAGCTCAAATACAACAAACGCTCAAACTTGCTCTGTAAAGTTGTTATTCTGGGGTTTTGCTTTTGTGATTTCCTGTGTTTAAAAAAATACGATTAGGTTAAAATGCCTGAAAGCAACATCATTTTAATACATTAATACATGCATAAGAGTTGGTGAGGGAAACTCTGTAGTATGGGTGTGATTGTTTTGATTATGCATCGTGATTCCAGTAAATCCTCGTGTGATGTTGCCCTTGTTTTATCAGAGTTCATTTTATGTTTATCAGTCACCATCAGCCTTATCAGGAGCGAGGGAGGAGAGAGGAAAGACAGAGAGGTGTTGTCGACGGCCCTTCCACACACACCCATCCCCCCACAGACGCCTTCTGCCCCCTCGTCTCCCTCTGCATCAGTTTGTCATTCCCGTCATGCATTTATGCTTTGATTTCGTTCTTTATTGAAAGCATTTCACTCTTTTGGAAAACTTTCTGCCCATCTTTCCTCCATTTCAACACACCTCACTTCTTCTCTCCCCATAGCGGCAACAGCTAAAGCTATAATAACATTTCATCCATCCATCAAGCACAGCCAGCTTTGATCAATAAGCACTTTGAGTCCACTCTGCAGCACCGCACTGAACTTAAAATGTCTCCCCTCTGTCTCTGTTAGTACTTATCTCTCTGCTGACAAAGCTATATTAGACTGAAGGGTGGATGACTATTACAATAGATTTCACAATGCTTTTCAGCACTATGCGTGTGTATGTGTGTTCTGTAAATGAAATAGATGGGAGGTGATCTATAGTCACTGCCCATGTGCTTCACTTCTCCATTCATCCTAAAGGACCTAAAGAAGTTGTAAATCTTGCATAAGCTGTAGCAACAGAACTGTATCAGCACAACGCTAAATGTAGGTGTATCACTGTGTAGGTACTTAACGTGCTGTTTCTGCTCCTTTCTCCTCTTTTATCCAATTTGAGGACGTCGAATTAAAAACATGTGTGCTTTCTGAGCACGTGCCACATCTCCAAAGTCAACTTTTTTTTTTCCATGGTGCATTGTCTGGAAGCACATGTGACAGTTCCCACTTTAGATGTAAAAATGTTGACTCGTGGGTGAAAAGTAACAGTAAGCCAAAGAGAGAGGGGGTTTCCATGTGAGGATTTTGAAATAACAGCGTCGTTTTTCACATCTGAAAAGTTCATTTTGCATAAAGAAAGAGATCATTTACAAACACAAAGATCGTCTTTTTCACAGGGAAAATGGGGAATTTTCACATGTCTTCCGGTCACGTGGATTGTCACATCTGACTTATTTTTGCAGGTATTTGCCAATACTCTGTGGTAACGGCACCATAATGTTGAGTGTTGCTTTAATAAAGCGCAGTGTAGTGCAACCATCAGCAAAAAATCTTTGTTTTTTTCCAACCGGTCACTGGAAAAGAGCTGGTTATGTAAAGCCCGGGCTTTTTAGGTTGTGACTTCTCTGGGGAACACTGGTGAGCTTTCTATGTTGGGTTTGACTCATACGTTTTCGGCCTGTTTTTGCTTTTTCTGTTGTTGTTGCTGGGGGGGGGGGGGTTTGTGTGCGTTTCAAACATTGCTTTTAATACTGACATGAACAATTAAATCAAAAGATTTTAGATGTTTTAAAATATAGGTAATGTTAGAGTCTATGGGTTTTTCTCATTTTTAAGCATTTTCAGTTTGACCTTCTTTGCTATTGAGAAGCTCCAGGTTTTTGATTAGTAGTTGTATCGAGTCAATTCCAGTTTGTTTCTGTATTTTTTCCTATTTTTCTAGTTTAGTGTTTATGAAGCTTGTCATTTGAGATTTGTTCCTTATATTTTGGTATAATGTTTTTGTCTCCCCAGCATCCTTCGTTCAGTGAGTTTTCTTAGTTTAAACCTCTAGTTATTTCCTATTTTACTTTGTTAATTATCAGTTAATCTCTTGTATCTAAATTTGAGTTTGACTGCCTTACCCATGGTTGTCTTTATTGCCTTCACCTGTGTCCCCTTTGCCCCAGCTGTCTCCACTTCCCCAATTACTCCATGAGTATAAATAGTCCAGACCGTTCTCTTAAATTTTTGTATCTGGAGAAGGGTAGTGTACTGAGAATTTGAAGGTTTTTACAGTAGGTGCCTGGACAACAATGTAATGCCAGATGTGCAGAAGTTGGATTATAACATGCAAATCTTAACTCGCTACAAGAGCTTCTTACATTTTTGCTTAATGCAGGTAATATAAATGAGGACAGCCTGTGAAAAATATCCATTTATTATAAAGTTTGGAAATTAAAAAACAACATTAACACACACACACACACACACACACACACACACAGGGCCATGTTTATTAGGTGTGTACCTGTGCACCCGCTTTGGACTCTAGATCAACCTGAATAAAAAGTTTGCTTCGTTTTCAGTTACATCTACCTGCTCTTGTGACCACAGGTGCAAGATTCATGGTTTAGCAAGCTATATCAAGATGGAAGTCAGAGCTTTGTTGTCACAAAAGCGGCTGACCTTCTACCTGGCTACATCACCGTGATAAACTACTGAGTACTTAACCTGGTCAGCAAGCAAGTTATAGTCAGGTTCAAAATCAACTGACACTGACTGTTATATTCACAGCATGTTTTCAGTGCATTGTCATTGTTTTATAGGTGCAAGTTCTCAGGATTCTTCTCATAGTGTTTGTAAAATAGTTGCATTTTATGTTCTTTATAGATTTTTCATCATCGACCACTGATCGGAGTAGGTGGCACTCATTGGGATCATTTTGTGCAGAAGAGTCATATGACGGCCATTTTTATGTAAGTGCATACGGACCCTGAAGCAGAAAGCCCTGCTTAAGAAATAGAGAGCTAACAATCATCACCATGATACCCATTATTGCCAACTGGAGTTTCATGTTTTGTTGAGCTAGCGAAGGCAAAGAAACCCTGGCTATGTTGAACATCATTTGCAGTATAGCCCTCTGCATTTGGGTTCTTTATCCTGTGAACTTGACAAATACAATGACATTTGTATACCACAAGTTTACCCTCAGTGTTTTGCATATTAGCGTTCTGACTGACACTAGACACAAGTAGGATTGTCTAAAGAGATAAGGTTAGCTAAGTGAACACCAGTGTACCAAATATTCTAGTGAACAAGTGCTTAGTACACGTTATCAGAAACCACAAAAGCCACTCTTGAAGTGGTGCTAGAGGAAAGTTAAAAGGATAACAATATCAGACAGATCCATCCTCTTTAGCCCACAACTTAACGTATAGAACTTCTTGAGATATTTTACTGGATACGTCAAAACGTGGAGTAACCAGTAGAGGTATATGAAACAAATGACAGAATTTGTTTGGGATCATAAATCTTGGTTGAGTATTTAGCTGCAGTGCATATAACTGTTGGTACATATTGACCCAAATGGCCTGATATGTTGAAATGACTTGTATTTATGGATAAACAGCACACCCATTTTCATAACTCACACTGTGTGTTATCACAATTCATTTTTGCTTTTTATGTTTTATTTGACGATATACACCACGGACAAATGACTAATGAGAACCTACGCCTGTCTAAGCTGTAGTCTTTTGACCTATTTAAGGTCATACACTGACACACACGTTGAAAATCCATCAAAACAACACGTAAAACATCCCTGAAGCTGCGTGCTTTTATAGGCAAATCCATAATGGATGCAGAATATCAACCTCCCCTAGTTTATGCAGTTTGAGATCCAACAAAGATTGCAAAGGTATGCTGTGTCTTACGCAAAAGAAAAACAAAATTGTGTAACTTGATGGGGGGTTTTTTTCACCACTTTACTTTCATCTTCCAGCATTTTGAGGGGCATCAAACCCTGACTTGAGACCCACTGTACCATCTTATAGAAGAGCACTGAGCGGCTTAAATTCAATTAAATTATCAGAATCTTTTCTAATTTCCTTGAGTCTGTGTTCCTGTTCAGTGGTGAAACTGCTCAGTGCTACTGTAGCAGTACAGAGCAGAGCTGATGCAATATTTATAGCCTGTTGTGTACATCTAAATGTGCATCTAAATATCATTAAGCAGGAAATAACCTGTACAGTATCCCTTGTTATGGAGACTGAATATCAACAGAGGAGAAATGAGGACGAGGAGGGTGCACATGCTCTTATAAGGCTCATTGCTGTATCTCTGAATCTCGTTCACCACTGAAACTAAACGCAAATCCCTTTAGGACTTGATTTCCTGTCTCTTGACTGGCCTCTCTCTGTTTTTTCAAACTGTTTCTGTGGCTTTAATTTGGCAAAATAGTTTCATAAGCAGTGAGCACTTCCCCATTCTCTCAGCCTCGAAGAGCTTTAAATCCTGTGGTTATCATGTGGCGTAGAGTTAAAACCACAAAAACGTAAGAATCCTTAATCCTGAATTCATTTGCGTCACTTTTTTAAAGCTTATTTTGATCTATGTAACTCCTGCAGGGCTAGTTCCACTTTTTCCTGGCCTGGCTGTGATCTCTTGTTATAAATATGGGGGAGAGACATGAAATGAGGTAAACAACATGAGGTTCTTTGAGTTTGTCTGGGCAGAAAAGAAAAACATGTCAGGACTTTCGTGCCAGGGCAGGTTTTTATGAATGGACGGGGTTTTTTTTCCTCTCTCTTTTTTGTGAATGAAAAACAACTGGAAAATCCAGTATAAAAGCTAACAGCCTGCCGAGATATGATTGGCTGCTAAGACCCAAACTCCACCTACGGTTGCTAGGATCCTGACTACCAGGCCTTTGATTGGCTAATAGAGGGGACCGAGACTTCATTCATAAGCCAGTGTATTCATCCGGACAAAGGCAAGAAATTCGAGCTCTTGAAGAGGAAATCCACCAATCACGAGTCTCTCTGGACCGAGCCAGAAAAGCACGTCTCCATATTACCCCCAAATCATCTATGCTGGAGAAGTGACAGCACAGCTGGCGTTCAAAGTCACCACACTTCGGTATAAACTTTATCTAAGAGCGTGCGTCAATCAAATCGGGTTTAGTTTAGTTGTTGCCTCTCGACAACACACGCTCACAAAAAATCCAACATCTGTTTTCCCCTCGCAGTTTCTTACAAAAAAAAAGTGGAGCCTGGCAATCTGGGCAGACGTGGCAAAAAGCCCACGAAATGTCTCAAATACACACATCTTATATGTTGTGCACTTTTCTAAACATCCGAAGTGTTTTTGAACCAGAAAGGGGAACTTTTTTGCGCACATTAACTAACAAAGCTGCATCCTTCTGCAAATACAAGTAAATAGGTGGTTGCTCGGTTTTGGTTTTTTTTTTGTTGTTGTTGTTTTTAACTTTACCTGAAACTTGCAATCTGTCGAGCTGTCTGTCACACAGACACACACAAACGCAAAAAGAAGATTTGTAAAGAGGGCCGCAGCCCGCTGGGTAATCACTCGCCATCGCTTCCCCTTGGCATTTTTTGTGAATGGAGCTCATTATGCATGCAGCCTCCACGCAGCTCCATTCACAAGCAGCGCTCCCTCCTCTCTCTGCAGGCTGCGTGGATCTCACTCAACTCAGCCTAAATGACCACAAACGGTTAACGGATGGATTATAAGATGGATGGATATCTGGACCAGCAAGTGCCTTACACTTTAGCAAATGTACGTATATTCGGATTAACTCTCCACTTCTCTTTTGCCTGGTTTTTTACGTTTCTGCTACCGGGTTTTGTTTTTGTTTTTTACATTTCTCTCGGCGTCGCGTCTGCACGAGTTTTGGCTGGAGCAGCTGTGTGTGCGTGCGCGCGATAGGAAACTGTTTGTCAAGCCGCTTAAAACTATGAAAAAAAACCCCACTCAAAGTAAAGGATATAATGTGGCGCATTTAATGTTTGTCCGCGGGGTTTCTTACGTGAACGAGTTTGTTTGGAGAACGTGTCAATGTGTGCCAAATGGTCACGTCGTTCAGACGCATACGGCGCGTTTGTTTTTCCAAGATTGCCTCCACAACTGGGAAATCAGTTGTTTTCAGTGGAGCTTGACGCTCACCAACTGCAGTAGGATCTCATTTGTAATCCATGACACTGTTATCATTATTATTATCATCATCATCAGTCCAAGTGGTAGCTTTTGCATCACTTCATGCCATTTTTCCTGGCCATAGTAAAGAGCTGTTAACTGCTTTGACACTGATGTGCTTAAAATGCCCTGTTGGGAGTCCATTTCTCACTTCTTTTCCTCTCTTAACCTCTATGGCTTTTGCAGAAGTCGCAAGGAAATGGGCCCCTAAATAGACTGTTGATGGCAGCGAAAAGGAAATACATGGACACAGAATTGCCCCCTCAGGAATCTGAAGGTAAAGTGAAAGAGTAGAAGTTTTGTCCTCTGGTCTTTTTACATGTTATACATCATGATGTATGGTTAGTGTCAGTCAGTCTGTGTCATAGCTACTGTGTGTCGATGAATATTCACTCTTTGTTTTTCTGTCTTTCTGTTCAGACCTCTTCCAGGATTTAATCCAGCTCCAAGAGACGTGGCTCACAGAAGGTGAGACTTGGCTGACTCTTAATGTATAATTTCTGTGATGTGACTTTGACAGCCGTGGGGGTTGATGCTACATGTGTCTGGACAGATCTGTAACCACTGAAACCACAAAGAATCGTTTTATTTGATACTAAGATTTGCTTGAAACATTCTGAGACTACTACAGATATGCATGGCTCCCTGTTTTTTGTGCTTATGCCACAACATTTTGCACTTTTATTGAACTGCTTTCAAACTTTATGACAAAGCTAATCGGGTTAGTTTTGCTGCCAAACAGGATCTCGATTTTTCTGACTCAACACACATGCTCATAAAATACTCAGAATCCCCCCCACCTCCAAAAAGTGAACACAGACGGGACATTATTAGCTTTGAGCATACCCTATTTTGGCCATGTTGGCATGTAGTATGCGTGCGAGTTAGGGGCCAATGCAAACAAACAGGCTGTTTGGCTTGTGTCACTCAAAGGCGCATAGCGATGAAATGAGGCCCAGTCAGAGGTGATTGTCAGCTAGTAGACTTAATAAGTGCACTGATGACGTGAGCTGCAATGGAGTAATTATACTGTATGTCAAGAGGGGGAAAACAACACAACCAGTGAGTCACTGAGTGGGTTATTTTTTTTTAGTGGTAACCTGGAGCACAGCAGTGGCAGGACAGTGAGTTTAAATTTGCAGAAAAGCTGCAAGTAAATTGAGAAGATCATCACTGGGTGTGAATTTTGTTGTGTCAATTGCTTTGATGGGGAAGATTAATAAAATATGCCATTCACTCCAATGTGAGCCAGAACAACCTGATAAATGCTGCTTAAGGTCATTTTCTACTCTGTTTGCTTACTTGAATGTTTGAACTTCACCATGCAGAATGAATGTGCAGACGATTAAAGTTGGACGCTTTTTTTTAATGTTTGTCTGCTGCATATGCACAAAACTAAGGGTGGTCTAATATGCAGTGAGAGGGTACTTTTCCTTGAAGTTGGAGATGCGTTATATTCCTCAGTTAAATTTGGGATTTGAAAAATATTAATGTGTTCATAGGCTCAAGATTGTTTCATGCGCTGTGCTTTGAATTTTGGGGACAGTCGTGCACAAATTATTGCTCCGAGCAGTGTTTTTTAGTGTCTTTGGTTTCTTTCTAAACTATGGTTCTCAAAGGTTTGAGGGCTAAAGCCAAAGGGTCAATTTATTTATGAGTACATTTAAAAAACAGGGATTTACTAAGGTGCTATATAAGTAAAAATGCATTAAAATAACATTTAAAAAAATGGATATCAGTCAGGTTTAAAAGCCAATGAATGAAAATAGAATATACAAATAAAGACAGTTTGTGCCACACTTTAGGATCAGCTCCTGTTAATTTAGTTTGCCATCAACGGAAAACTCATGATGTATCATTAAAACATGTATGCCTATAGATAGATGGATAGATATAGTGTCCATCACGTCCTCTCACGTCATCTTTGGGCCAATAGAAAGCTTTGATACATTAACCTATAAAGAAGTTAATCACTTTTCTCAAAGAGCAACAAACCTTCCTGTTGCTATGTAGATCAATTAGCCAGCTCATTTTGACACTATGGACTCAACCCCTAGTAGGACAAAATGCCCTACTAGGGGATATTTTCATCTCCGTTGTGTTTCCCGATGCACATAAAGTGGTAGTAGTTGTTTTACGTTTTTTGTTTTTGTTTTGTTTTTAAAAAATATTACTTAGTCATGTACAACTGTAAAATAAGCCAAAGCAAAGGGGGATATGAATAAAACTGCTGGTGTAGCTCAGTCAAATAAGGCAGCCAAAATTATATTTTAGTCATCATTTCATGGAAAGTGGTAGCTAGCAACTCCTCCTTAACGACACTGTGCATGCAGTGAAAGAGTGATCGGGGAGTAGCGTGCAGTCTGTCATGTTTCTTAGTCACAAAAAAATGCTTTAAAAAAATATTGTTCTCTAGTTGGCTAATCTAGTCTAAGCCCATGTTTAATCAGCATCTGTTAACATTTTGGTCGAACTCATTTAGTAGGATGAAAAGAGTCTTTTTTTTTTTTTTTTCCTTCCATGTTCCCCCCCAAAAAATGTAAAATCTCTTGTAAACATATTTTTGGTGGAACCTGAATGTGATCAATGTGTGTCTTTTGACTTGATTAAGGATCGTTGGATTACTTTTAACAGTCAAATGGGACCCATTCTGAGTCATCTGTAGTACATAGGAGAATAAGGGAGGTGAAGCAACTTTGATCTGAGACCTTGTGGAAAGCGCTTGTGTCTGCCCAAACAGCAGATGGATATTTAAATAGATCCTACTTCTGAGCCAGCTACTGTTTACAGCAAACAATGTCGTTTCCACGTTAGCTTCCACACCTTTTCACATGCGGCGTCAAATACCTGCAATTTCTCTTCACACCAGCGTCTCGCTTTAACAAAAAGACAAGACCCCAAACCAATAAAGTGCAACGATGAAAGTCACTTCAAAGCTGAGGCCCTATTTGTATTCACACATTTGGCTATTAAAGGCCACACTTAAATGTACCTTCTCCACTTACCTCCAGTGGTGTTAAGCCATTTAGATATCTTTGCCAACAACTTTACTACATAGAAGCTAAATTAAGTTTAGTTTGTGGCGCTCACAGTCTTGAAATGTTGCTTCCCAGATACAGTGTTGTGGTTACGCTGACTAATTCACGGGGCCTTTTTAGTTCGCATAGCAACTTCCTATCAAAGAAACGGTCCCTTTGAAATCTGATAATGGACGTTTGACTGTTTCAATCTCAGTTTTTCAGATATTTAAGTCACTTGTAGAGTTTTCTCTAGAGATCCTGGAACAATAAAACCTAAAACTGTCTGCATGGCTAAACACCACAGAAAGCAACATTTAAAGTGAAAATTAGGCCCTTTCTATAATTAGATAAACCAGGCGTTTAAAGGAATTTAAAACATTGTTTGGCAGCTTATTGTTGAGTCACAGAGAGTGAAGGAGGGGGTGGGGGAAAGACCAAACGAAGTGTGTAAGTGTAACTTTATCAAAGTGTTATTTAACCCTAAGTATGGGGCTTGTTTTCAGCTTTCAGCTAAGACCTCTCCTTTCCTGTTGCATTAATTAAAGACCTTATCATGAGTGATTGCAGTTGTGAGGGATTCACCGAGGTTGTAAAAGCTGGTTTGCTGGAGGGATTTTTTTTTTTCTACCAAAGGAGAGCGGAAGCAGGAGTGAGACAAAAAGGGTGAAGCGCTGAATGGCAAGAGTTCAGGAGCTTGTCACATCTTGTCTGATTTCTGGGCCTTTAGGTTTGTATGTCTGTAGCTGTTTAGCTCCTCCCAGGATCTCCCACTGTGAGAAGAAAGGGGGGGGGGGGGAGTCATTCAAGGTGCCTGGAAGCATCGAGGAGAACATGCGTCTGTGCCCGAATAAACACACTTTCCTTCTTGTGCTGACTTGCATCTCAAAGTCCCTGATGAGGTGTTCCTGGAAACAAATCAGATACACGTGCAAGCGCTCATACGCACACAGGAAAGTGTGCAGACACAAACGCACACACAAACACACAGGATGATGCCTGATGCTCATCATTTGTTTTCCCTCTCCCGCGTTTCTACGAGGTCCAGCATGTTCCGCTTTGGACATGTTGAAACTAGTGGAAATGATTGATTGTTGGATGTGCAGAACTAAATATTGGCCCCTGCTCTGTCTCATACGGCAGCTTTATTCCTCCCCCCTGAGGGCAAAAGACTGAAAAGTTAAAAGGGGGTAATATTATTATGGTATAGTAAACCACAGGATGCGGCGTTATATAAGAAATCGATGTCATTTATCAGAACATGCTCCAAAACGGAGTCATCCGGTTTCCTCTGCACAGGAAGGAGGAGTGTGACAACAAGAAAGTGGATTTGAATTTCTTATTTCCTCTTTTTGTCCTCTGCCTCTGCTGCTCGCTCGCTGTCTGAGTTTTGTTGTCTCCACTGATGAAGTGAGAGAGCGAGCGATGAGGCCACTGAGGTCGAACGCTGGGTCAGATTGTGGTTCTTGGGTGAGGTTACAATCAAAGGTCCTGTTGCAGAGTTGCAGTGCCATCTGCAAATGTCTTTTTGTAAGGTAAAAAAAAGTTGCTCTTTATCTAAAAAGTAGATACTTTTCCTCTTTTTAGTGGGTAAATGATGCTTAAGTACCCACAGTGTGTTTTTTGTAGCTCATTACACCCCTGATTGGGTTCATGATATTTAATGATACCCATCAAATTTTCCTTACCAGTTAGGTTGTACCATGACGTAAGTTTGAGTCCCAAGCAATGGAAACACTTAAAGTCCACACTCTTGTGTAGCTGGAGCATTGCCAGATTAAAAAGGTTGCGAGCTCTGGCTCTGCGCTACGATTAGGGTTAGGTCATTAACTCGAGGGTTGGCAAAAGAAATGCCAGTGCGTGTATCTGACCTCTTCACCCTTAGTAGGGTGTTGGCAGTCCAACGATTTAGGCTTTTCAACTGCGTTTGTGTGACTCAAAGTCCAAAGCTCCAAAAGGATAATTGTGAATGGGGTTTGGAAAGAGTAGCACAATAGCGTCTGTCTAGCTCTGCTGCACCTGGGCTTGGCGTCGCTGGCTCTGCTTATTCAGTTAGATCCTAGATGAGATTCATTATGAGAGAGTGCCTAATCAGGCCCACTGAAAATGTACACCACTGCAAGTCATTACAGATCAGATGAAGATATCACATATCACCGTATTGACTCGTCTATTTTTACAAATCAGTGTAAGTTGGGTGTATTTTGTTTCTTAGATGCAAACTTTTCTATCACTGAAAGGTAACTGAATATAATTTGGGTTAATATATTACTCACATTAAATAGTATTCACTCTCACATATGGAGGGCACTTTACTAAAGTCACATATCCATTGTCTAATGCCTTTTATCAATCTACACAATATTTGGGGGATTTAAATCACATCATGTAGCTTTTAATAGGACTGAAACTTGGCTGGAATTTGGGGATTTATGCTTGCAGATTCATTTTTATTTTAATCACTCACCGGCCACTTTAAGTATAACTGCTGCACAACCTTTTCAAGGGTTTACAGTGAACGGTGCAAAAAGCAAAAATAACCAACGAGCGGCTGTTCTCTGGGCAAAAATTCCTTCTTGATGTTAAAGGGATGAGATTGTTTTGAGGAAGGCAACAGTAACTCAAATAACCAGGCATGCAAAAGAGCATATCTTAACGCACAAGATACGAAACCTTCAAGTAGAAGACCACACCAGGAGTCGCTCCTGTCAGCTAGAAACAGGAAACTGAGGCTACAATTTGCAATAGCTCGAAAAAATCGGACAACAGAAAATTGTACAAACATCATCAGGTATGAGTTTCTGCTGTGACATTTAGATGGTGAGGTCAGAACTTGGTGTAAACATCACGAAAGCGTGGTAGCATCCTGCTTTATTACCGACTGAGCATTGTTTCAGTATCACGTCATATGGACCAAAGTCTCTGAGGAATGTTTCCATCGCCTTGTTGAATTTATGCCATGAAGAATGCAGTCCTGAAAGCAAAATGGGCTCCAACCCAGTGCTAGCAAGGTACACTTAATAAAGCGGTCGGTCAATGTAGCTCTATTATATTCAAGAGAATACAGCCAATATGGCACACCAAAACAATCTAGATACTTGATAACCCTACAAGCAAAAAGAAAATTATCTAGACTTGATTTTGTGGGGAACTATTCACGTAATCTTCACTTGCTCTTGTTTCGCTCTTCCACTTCTTCTTTTTGCTTTTAGTTTCCTTGTTTTCTCTCTACTTCTATTTTAAGCCAGTCGCCATCTCTGCAGAAGATGAAATCCAGACTGCTTTTAGATTGTTAGACAAAAGTCCCCAACTCTTTGGAAACAAATCAAAAAAGAAAAGAGCTGGTTTGTCACACCATGTGACAGGTCTCTTCACTGGTTTGGCCAGAGCGGCTTGTATTGTCTGTTGGGATTTCGAGTAGAAACTAGATAACACCTGCCTGTTAGTGACGGGTTTGAGATGAGTGTTTTTAAAGAGGCGGAGGGAACTTTCACTTATAGACAAAAACATTGTGAAATCGAAGCGGGCAGGCTGGGTGGGGGAGTGGGGGGCTGAAGGACTTTATTTCCTCTATATAATAGTCTTAAAGCAAGGGCAAAGAAAAATTTGTATTTTCTCCGACTTGGTGTGACTGCTACAAATGCTACACAAAACCAGTTTGGCAGGTTAACATCTACAGTGTATCCATGTTGTTGTTCTATTGATTTATCGATGAGTAAACTGCTGGCATGCTACACACACAAATCATGAAGGTCACCTGAATGAGCACGACTCAGATTTCAAAGAAGAGAAGAAAGTTACACCATCAGAGATGAAAGAAAGGTAGAGAAATATTAGATTCTTGTCTAAAACACAATCTGTTTCTTCTTAATTTCAGCTCAGGTTCCTGACAGCGATGAGCAATTTGTTCCTGATTTCCATTCTGAGAACTGTGAGTACATTCAGTTTTTGTCCTTTAAACGAATGTCTGGAAATGCGCTCTGTGTCAGTTTCATAGAAAACAAAACTCTGGCCTTTTGACCACACTTTGTCACAAAATTTCAAATTCAATCAGTATTGAGTCATGTAACACACAGTGCTGTACATGCCCGTCTAACCCCATCTTTCTGCTTTGGCATTTAGCCTGTTCATATAATTCCTGTTGAATTTTGCATGTTACGAGAAAGACGAGATGAAAGCAGCGGTCAGATTTGGGCTGTGAAGCCACCAGAGGCTTACGTGGGGATACTGTAACTCGCTGATGTTACAGTAATCTCTTTGGGAGGCAAAGCTATGCAGAAACAGAGGGGCTAATGACCCAGTCAACATGGAGTGAGTTTGGATCCTGGCATTATGTCCTGCCGCCATCCATTTGCATGCCTTTGAAAAGTTGAATGGAGACGGCCCAGGAAACCAGTAAAAAAATTATTCAGGGCCCAGGTACAAAGATGGCCTTTTGTCCACATCGGAAGGTGTAAAATAGAAAAGCAAATTCCTGGGCTGCACAACTGAGCGCCTATTTGAATGAGTTTCCCTTTCTTGTTGTGTGTTTTAACAATGGCGATTCAGGATATGGGTGGGAGTACGTGTTGCTCTACAAACAGTTTTTTGTTTTTTTCGGCCCCATTCAGCACATTGAAGGCTTCTCCGTCTTAAGCAATGACACCAAAATGGCTGGAATCTTAAAGGGAACTTCTAGAATTAATCCCACCCCCTAAGTAAAACTGGCAGCTTTGGTTCCCGGTCAAAGGCGCTTCCTCCATGTGACTTTTGTGTGCAAACATCATGTGATTTAACCAGCTCCGTGTCACCACTGTTCAGCCCCTCGGTGACACATGCCCTGCGCAATATTGTCACTGTGTCGGCCGACAATGCGGAGGAGGATGTGCGGATGATCCCCGGGCCACACAGAGGTCATGTCTACTTAACCCCCTGGACTGTCAGCCAATCAGCTGTCAGGCCTCCACTAAGGGTTGACCTGGGTATGATTTGCAGGGTCAGCGGGGCTTCAATTTGACAGGCAGCTCACTTATACGCAGCAGAGACACTCCTGCGTTGACAGACAGTGTCCCTGCTGATCACGGTCAATAGCCGCTGAGTCCACTTAGAGCATCTCTATTCAGCTCTGACTGGTGGAAAACTGAAGCTGACAAGCGACTTTAAATATTTGCGCTTGTTCTGTTCCCATGCTGAACTGAAAAGGCGTTCTCAGCAAGTGTTTAAAAAAGAAAGAGGTGACTCACCTGTTTTGGAAACTCAAAAACATTGAGAAAAAAAAAAAACATAAAGGAAAGCCTTAATCCCAGGTGACCGGAATATAATTGAGGCCTCCACTGAATAAGCATCCTAGTAAAAAATTAAACATTGTTGTTTACCGAGTCAAGTTGTTACCTGCATGGGTGTGGTGCTGACGAAGGGAGGAAATGTGGAGCCAGTGAAATGGCAAAAGAGAGGCAAAAACATTGGAACATGTTGGAATGCTAGATTAGAGAAGAGGAGGGGGCAAAGCAGGGATTGTGCAATACCTGCACATCTGGTAAATCTATCTCATCTGGTCCATTCTCCCTCAGTTCACAGCTAACAAGCATGCTCTGTCTGCAGGCCGCCACTGAGGGAAGGTTATGCAAACATGCAACTTTTATGTACTTGCTGACCTGCCTGTGTGTGCTTAAAGGTAATTGAGCCATTGGTGATAACAGTGCACCCTATGTTTTTTCCATCGGCTTCATGTGATTGCCCGTGAGGATTAATGCTTGTTTTTCTGTGGTGACAGCACCTTCAAGGGTTAGGCTGATGCTACTGTCAGACAGATTACTTTGTCTGTTTACTGCCTTCGGAGGAGAAACACATGGAGGTGTCAGTCAAATTTACAGTGCACAAGCGTAATTAAAATAGTTTAGACGCGTCACTAGTTTCGCACTAAAAGGCCACAGTCGGAGGGTTTGCCGAGGCTTTGCCTGCACTGAGAGCTTGTTCTTTGTTCAAGTATGTTGTTTACACTTGGAGCAGCTCGAGAGATGTGACCCATTCATAAATTTTCTTCCCTGTGTGCGTAAAAGGAAGTGTGCCTCTCCCTCCCCCCTCTTTCTCTCTCTCTCTCTTGCGCTTTCTCCCTCTCTCAGTCCTCTCCTTCAGTCTTCATTCATAAAAAAGCCCTACAGTACTACAGACCCCCCCCCCCCCCCCGCCTTTCTGACGCCCCCCCCCCCCCCCCCACTCTTCAAGTAGATACTCCAAACTCCTCCCTCCCTTCCTGTGTCTGTACAAACTAAGTCAAATTTAAAAATCTGGACTCCCCTTTCCCTTTTCTCTCTACCTCTCTCTGTCTTTCTCTCCAAACACACACATTCATGCACACACTGAGTGTTCCAAGATGTGAACTAATCCAGTGATTTTAAGAGTTGTGTGGGACGATTGTTTAGTTTTGTGCCTTGCAGTAATTATATAGGAAGTTGTGGCTATAGAATGCTGTTACAGTTCTTCTCGGCGAGTAAGTTTACCAAGGGAGAGAAAGCAAAATGACAAAGAGCGAGAGTTTCTGAGGGCAAAGGGGGAAGAAAAGAAAAAGAGATGAACACATAAAACTGAAAATCAACTTTGTCAAAATAATTTCTACCTTTCGTCCTTCTGGGGTCCTTACACATTGTCTACATGCAGCTGTTTTTCCATTTTATTCTTTGCAACCTTTTCTTTAATTGTAGCACACCATGCTATGAAATAGGGCTGCATGATCCGTTTCTATACACTGTCCAGAAAGTGTCAAAAGGTGTCTGAAAAGCCCAAAGGCATCATTGTCAGATTGCTTGTTTTGTCTGACCGACATTAAAAGGCTGAAGTTATGCAAGATATAATCACAAACTGTGTATAAAACATAGACATAGCCACCGCAGTGGCACCTGTTTGTTTTGCGAACTCTTATTCTGAAGCCTCAGTTTTAGCATTGTGGCTATCTTGGTGTTTGGAAGCAAGGAGAGGCTTTATTTTGGCAAGCAGGTGGAGTGTTGGGTTATCTGGAAGAGCTGAGGAAGCTTGGTTAGCACACCGCATCTGTAGACTGTATCCATGCATTGCACAGACACCTGCAAATCTGTGCATTAAATTCTAGACGTATTTATATGCTAGTTGGCACTAAATCTTGAGCAGAAGAGGATGGTGGCTAAAGGTACCTCTCACCACCTGTTAAGGTAGCCCAGCCTCTAATGATGCATTGCAATCAATCCTAGTCAGTTTGTGGCACTGAGCACAGCTCGTCTGCCACCCATCTCTTTGCAATGGTTGACTGTAGTTGATTGGAGGAATTTCTGAATTTTGTTTCAGATTAGAGGGTCTGTCTAGTAATAGAACGAATAGACTGACTCCATCTTACTGCCTTTTTGATCAGTCTTTGACAGAATCAGAATAGATTTGACACGTTTGCCTAAAAATATAACTATTTAAACTGTTACTAAAAGTTGCTGATTCTCTTTCTAAAGAAAGGAAAGAAGGTAGAAAAAAGAAGAAAAGGTTCCAGTAACCCAGCTCTAACTAAATCCTCCCAGCAGCGTGGCTCTCTGGCTCCCTGTGTTCTGCTTTGTCATGAATTCACAGCGTTCCTCTTGTTTGGGTTGTTTTTCTGGATCCGAACTGGCCCAATCAGGCCCTATTTGGAGCGTGGGGCGATGGGTGAATCGAACCCATCCCCACCCCCTTTCCCTGCTCCCTCTTTCCCCAAAAGAGAAACATGCAGCTCTGTGTTCTCCACTTTCCAAAATACAGCTGCTATGCAACAAAGTGTGCAAAAACATCCAGGTGCCTGCCAGACATGCACAGATACCGCTCGCCTTCTCGCTCTGGGGGAGGCGAGCCTTCCTCAATGACTGTGTTTGTTGCGGCATTTTGTTTTGTTTATGAGTAAAACACTTGATTTCTCTAACATGAACATATGATTTCTTTTGACAGCTTCTCCTCCACTTACTCACGCATGTACATAAACACACTTGGGCTGGTATACGTTTTGTTTTTTATACACAGGCTTCAGCCCTGCAGTTTTATGAATGGGTTGGTTGTGAAAGACTGGCTGAGGCAGCACATTGAGTTAGGGGGAGTAAACCTTCATTCATGACATTAACATGAGTTATTCCTCTACCAAAACACCTATAGAAGTACAGGCTTCTTTTCTGCCAGTCTTTGACTGACTACAGTGATACAGAGAGTTTGTTTTGCTAGGTCTTTATTTGTATTTTCTCTGTTTGGTGGAGTTAGAGCCACATGTTTGGTTTAAATGTCCTAAATTCAGTTAAGATGGGACCTTTTAAATATACATAAAAGTTACTTTAGGTTTACAACATCTTTTAGTCATGTTTTAGGCAATCAAATCCACTGAAAATGAGTTTGTAATGTCTACAATGTAGAGGAAAAGGCGTTTAATAACTTCCAGTGGGGAAGTTAAAGCTGAACTCCTGTGTTGATTCAGAACAGCCCTGTAAAAGCCAGGGGGCCATGGGGGATTTGAGCCAGGCAGCACAGCCCGCATGTCAGCAGCATAGTTCTGTGAATGGACAGCAGTATGTGTTTTATTACAGGAGAGTGATGGGAGGTGTATGTGCAAGGAAAAAAGGGTTGATGGGATGCTCATATGCATGCCTGTCTCTTTCTGTGTTATTTACATGAACAGCTTTGCTTTCTGCAGCTGGAATTTTTCTCTTTTAAAGGAGAGCACAGACCAAAGTGGGGAACAGATGCCGTGGAAGAGGGTGAGGCCATAAAAACAACAGTAGCTTAACTTGATTGAATAATAATAGGAAGAAGCAGCAATTGCAATGACAAAGGCCAGTTTGAACATGTTGGCTGTTATGATAATCAGTGTTTATTACAACTTTAGTGTCAATTTGGATTTGACAATTAGGCATCTCTTTTAAGTACACGTTCCACGTTCCATAAAAGCTAAAAATAAGTCGGTGCTTACTTTTGGCTTCACACGAGACTCTGTTACTTCCCCTTATTCCCTGGACCTTTAGAGGGGAACGTAACAAGGCGTATGATTCTTGCTTCGGGTGCGAGACGTCCCGGACGAGCCCCCACTTGTTACGTTCCCCCCTAAAGGTCCTGGGGATGAGGGGAAGTAACAAAAAAGTGTCCGGATTGAAAAAGGAGAGAAAGAGGCAAGCTGGTTTAATTAAAAGGCTTTATTAACGTTTCAACAATACTAATTCAAAGAGACGGTCAAGCCGCTATCACTCTTTTAAAGGGAAACACAACAAAACTCAGTAGTTGGTCAAAGCCCTGGAAAGTAAGTAAAACAAAATGTTAATCACCAAACACACTCCTCTCCACAGAGCAGGAGTAATCGAGCAGGATGCGCGCACACACAGTTCACCAGCTGAGCCTAGAGCTCACCTTTCTCTGGCCTTAAGTACCTCTAACTGCTGATTGGAGTCAGCTGTACCCAACGGACGGCACTTAGGCAGAAGAGACCACACCCACACCAGGGCAATTTCAACAGACTCGAACCCCATTCACCTTGGTGGAAGTCATCTGGAGACTTTACTCACCCAATCCGTATGAAAAGACCTGTGATTGGCCCGAAAACGAAACCCAGGGCAGGTGCAGGAGTCTAGTTTACCTTCAGTCCACTTCAATCTCAATATCCTGAAAGTTTATAGGGTTTTGCTCCAGTTAGGCATAAAAACAAGTTGTAAGACACTTAAAATAAGAGAGAACTGGTAAAATGACCATCTACAGTACATATACAGTTGTCCAGTATAATTACAATTATTCCCAACATTTTCAGCTCCACTTCTTCCCCCTCTTCTTCAACCCTTTCTGAAGTCATAATCACTTTAAGTTTGTAACTTTCCCAAACAGAAGTTTTGACTGTCCATGACAGAACTCAGACTTTAGCACTGTTTATACTTTACTTAACCCAACCCCATCTAAACCATTATTTGGCTTTGTCCCTTGTATGGTGGCCATCATCATGTGTACTGCAGCGCTCAACATTTTTAGACATTACTCAGCTTAGCTGCTTGAGAGAACACAAAGCTCCAACACAGTCAGTTGAGGCGTTAAGGAGTCTTTAACCTGCCGGCTTGTTAGCACAAAGTACTTGTTATGCCTAACTGAGCCCATGTGAGAATAACTTGGACAGTAAAAGTCTGGTGAATTCCCAGTAAGCAAGTGGGCATCATGTGCTCCCTTCTGCACAGGCTACCCAGACAGCACCGTCGTCTAAGAGACAAAGCCTGACACTATGTGCTAGAACTGAGAGGGGGCAACTTCAGCTTTCACAGCTCATGTAAGAAAATGACTTTGATATTTTGCAATTTTGCAAACTAAATTTGTCTTTAGAACCACCTGTGTTGTCATTCCTCTCTAATTTTTTTTCCTTGTACCAATGCTGCTGCCTTTCCATCAGTTTTACGATAAAACAAAGAAATTAGTAGCTGCATGGCCAACCAGACAGTTCAGCAAACACAGTTATCAACACACCAAACACGTCCAGCTTCTGAGCAGAGGAGGTCAATGCATAGTAACCTGCTGACACACAGCAGAAGGTGTGTAGCGTGAGCTGAGAGCTGGCGTACGCTGATATTGATCCTCGCTAGTCCAGGAGAGGAACAGAAGGAGATGGAGAGGGTGGATGGATGACTTGATAAAGATAAAGCAGAGATAAATCAGTCTGTAGGAGAGGGAGGGGAAAGTGGAGGGCTAGGAGCGGGTCAAACGTGCCACGAAGCATTACGGTCAAGATCACTATCGAGAGGGCCGGGGGTGGGGGCTTTCTGAGAAGTGCGGGAAGAGCTGTGGATGTGGCATGCTCACTGATAATTTCAAGGAAGGTGTCCCGGCCTTTCAGTGTGTTATCTCCTCCTTCTGATGAGGTAGATTTCACCTCCAAATACGTAAAGGCATGCATTCTCACAAACACGTGAACGACTGCACACTCACATCCACGAGATGCCCCGGTGGGCAGCTCATTATATCATTTCAGTAACAGTGTGAGGGGGTGGATCGATCGCTACATTAAACATTAAGAGGGGACAGCTATATTGGGGGCTGAGGGATTGAGAGTCGAGAGTCAATATTGTTCCAGATTAATTACATCCACCTCTCGCCTGTGACGGGATGTCCCTCTCATGGCACGTCCCAAGACAGGAATGTATTGTATCGCCTGCACTAAACAGCAATAAGGCTCCAAGATTTATGGCTGTTCAATGGCCATTTATAAAAAGCCAGCGCTGCACAATTGAAAGTGAAGTGGACAATAGGGAAAACATATGATTTCAGAAGATTTACCAATTAAATTCTGATCCCCTGATACTTTATTTTCTCTCCCTCGTACTCAGTTTTTCCCATTTCTCTTATAACGAGAGCAATATCAATACAAATTGATCCAGTTCACTGAGGATTCAAGGTTGTACTGTAGGAGGAATTCTGGGGGAAGAAATCTAAGTTTAGTTGTTAAGACAACAATTACACCCCTTTCAAAAAATATTGTTTCGATTTCAAAAAATGGGAAGTGATACTATGATGCTTGCAAAACTGTAGCGTCACTGTTGTTCCCATGTTTAGTGTCATTTAGATCTACATCCTGTTAGCCAATGCAACATAGTGCACCAGAGGCGTTCCAACGGCCAACAAAGTCCAGAAAACATTTGTCAGAAGTGCCACTGTGCTATCCAAAGAAATCATCTCTCCGCCCTACTGATACTATAGTACTTTCCATCAATCTCGTTAGGCTTGTTTGGCAGCTATCTGACAACCGTTCTTTAAATATTCAAGTAGCCTGAACCATTATCAGATGAGAGAAGATGATCTGTAAATCTGATAAAGCAGACACTAATGGAGCCAACACTCCTGGGCCTCCCCCGAGCAGACAGACAGTGAAGCCACTCCTGAGCCCGTTGGCTCCCAGAGACGAGGGTGAGTTCGTCTTCCTGATTGTGCAGTGGCCTTAAAAGCATGCACACATGCCCAACACATGTTTCCATGCACCACTGGACAGGCTCGAAACGGTCTGGATCACATTGGTTCGCCTAGCCTCCCTCGCTCTCTTTTTGCTCTCACTCTTGCACATTTTCACACATAAGTAGAAACTTGGCCAAAGTCAGTACCACATTGTGACCAGATTTTGACTTTTTAAACTTCTATTTTTCCCCCCTTTAAGGTTTTAGACGTGCTCTAGATAAAGACAAGTAATTTGTGCAGTCAAATGTTACAATCTTGTGTTCTTAAATACATGTGGAAGACACTCATTTTAGCTATAGTTATAGCTTGTCTTTGATAAATGAGATTTAGGTGATTTTTAAGATTTGCCCTTGGTGCTCTATTTCACAATTACTGGGCACTTTTGACTCTTAAAATGCACATGAAAAATGCAGCCCTAAACTGGGAAAAATGAACAAGGAAAAGAATTGAAATTCATGATATATTTAAGTGTGTGATGTAATGCATGATACAGTGTGTGTTCTATACTATCAGTATTTAAGCTAATAGTTCTTTAACACATAAGATGTATATATTTTCTACAAAAAGATGTACTTTAATTTTTAAATATCATTACAAAATTTAGTTTAGTGAAACGGTAAGAAAGACAATTAAACAAGGTTCCTGCAATTGTTACTAATATGATTGCTTATAATAATATGGCACCCATGATTTAAAAAATGTGTTCTAGCTGGTAGCACCTGTATAAGGATGGGTCATTCATATTCATTGATCATGGTTCATTTTTACTGGATAAACTGATGTAAATTTCAATTCATTCATCTGAACTTTACACAGAAGCAAACTACTTCTGTTCTATTTGTCCAAAAAGTGAATTTCTTACAGCAAATTACTTTTGCCCTTGAATCTCTGCAGAAAGAAAGTAACACAGCATTTCCACAAGCAGAGAGGGAATCCTAATGAGCATGTGCAATCACACTAGCTCGTTTTTGGACTGAGGAATTGCATGTTAGCGCTATCCCTGGTCTCCATATGTACATCGACTTGACCGTTTTTTGACCATGACAAATGGTGTAAAAATTGAAAGAAGTAATGCAATAAAGCATTTGTTTCTCTGTTTACTAGGCCAAAACATTCACTTCAACATGCGGTATTAGTCATTTAATATGAAGCTCAAAAATCAGGTACACAGCTGCGATCTATTTATTTTTATCTGTTTAGTGTTTAAAAAAGAGAACCCACACAAAACAAACTATATAAACTTAGAATTAGACCAGAAGCTTGGTCTCACAAAGTAAAATCCACCAGTCTGTGCAAAACTTTGACTGTCAACACATGCATTATAGGTTTGATGTAACCTACACTTTAAATGCTTTTAGATTCTTTTATACTGTGCCAGGCATTCTCCTATTATGTCTCCACCACAATGTATTCACTAAGCAAATAACGTGATTCACAGCCTCTGTAAATCAATAACTTCCTTTTTAACCTTTAAAACCATCATGGCATAATTGGCATCCTTGTTATTATTGATCACTCACCACAAGAGATCAATTGGAAAGAGTGGGAGACCAGGTGTAGGCCATCTTTGCAGCTTGCTTTTAACGTGGCTGTGCAGCACGCTGAGGCCACGTGTCATTCGTTCTGCCATGTACAGCACATTTCATGTGAGACGGGAACCAGATCTCTAGATAACCCCGAGAAGATCCCTCCAAGAGTCCGACTTGAATCTTATTTGTATGATTGGATGCATTAAGTGTGTATTTACGTTACGCTTCACAAGTTCCTCGCTTTAGCAAGCTCCAGTCACCCTGTTTGACACCGAGGCTGATGTCCAATGAGTTATTGTGAGCGAGGCTGTCGTGTGCTGCAGACTTCCAGAGGCTTAGCACTTGGCCAAGCAGCATATAAACATCCAACGTAAGACTCTCCAGATGCACTCCTGTCTTCAGATTGGATTCCCCTACACTAGAGCCTTTAATGGTAGGAAATAATCTGTCCAAAATAAGATGGAAGAGTTCATAGCCAGGTCTCGTCAACTGCACGCAGCAGCTCCTTCACTTAAGATATTAAAATATTTTTGACTGATACAGTTCATGAAAGTTTAATCCCATCATTCTGTCTCTTTCAATCAAGGCGATCGTAGAGATTTTTGCAAAAACTGGTTTAAAATATCAGTCGGTGTCAGTACTATTTGTGTTTTTGTGTGGAACCCCAATAGTGTTTCCTGACATTTTCACCCCAACTCCATATGGCTCAGCTGAGGAGACCATTGTGTAGTGAAGAGTCTGTGTGGGGATCGTGCTTGCTTATGCCATTTGTTTGTGGTAGGTGTCTGTTGAATGGAAACCTACCCAATGTAATTATCCCTCTACTTCCTAAAGCACTCAACCATGACCATCACCTTTCACCCTGCATCCTCCCCCTCTAAGAGCCAACATTTACATATGTAAGAGCGCATCTCCACCCTGTCTTTAGCTCAGGGTTATCCCTTTACACAGGGCTCAAAAAAGGGTGCAAATGGCAAAGAATACGACAAAATAAGGAAGGAGGAGATGAGATGTGTTTGGATTGAGGAAGAGCCCTTTGACCTTAAGAGGTGGTGGGAATCTAACAGACGTTGCACACATTTTATACACTCCTGTGCATGAAATGTGGAAAGGCATACACATCACTACACTCGCATACATTTATTTTACCGTATATACTTCTGTGTTATCTCAAAATTGTCTGATTTACAACGCAAAAGCTGTTGTGTACTGTATCTGTCTCTTGACTTCTAAACACCTTTCAGTTTCCTCCGTGATCCATGTTTAAGTTCACAAACTGTCCCTCCCCCTAAAACCATGAAATATGAGGGTCTCTGTGATGATGTAACATTTAACAAAGCAGTTAGAGGAGGTTATACTGCCCCAAATAAAAGCAGGAAGAGAAGTGAACGTGGAAGAACATAACTCTCCCTGGATCCGTTTACAAGACTGCCAGCACCGTATAAACTTTAGCTGCAAATTTGACATCATTTGGACAGAGAGATTTACTGTGATATACCAGAGAGTTTGTAATAGTTGGGGGAGACCAGAGTTTGTTTTAATGACTATTCCTGGAGCTGGATGTTACACTTATTCCCAGATTATGTTTTAAGATACACCAGCGGCTTGGCTTTAAAGATGGCAATGTCCCAACATTTTTTTTTATTTTATTGTGGCAATCCCCAATTTTTCATTCTAGCTCTAATATATCAAAGTTTTACTGTGTCAAGAAGAAGATTTTCTGCATGCACACGTGCACCTTAAACAATATACACTACCTGGGGGGAAAAAAAGTCCCCACTTGGATTTCACTAAGCAAACAGGTAAGAGCCTTCCACTGGATAATTACTGCAGTGAATAATATGTTTCAGCTGGCAACAGGTTATTTAACCCCAACTGATGCACTCAATAGCTTATTTCTTAAAGCACCATGTAGGAAGACACATCCCGTGTTCGTGGAAAAGATGTTATTCCACGTCTGAAGAGTTAGTCATTGGTGGCCCGCATCAAGTGATGAAAAAAAAAAAAACCTAAGAAAATCTACTGAAACAAATAAAACTGAGTTAATAATGCTGTCCATTAAACCTGGAAGGACATAGTGGTGAATAATAGTCATCTCTGAGAAATAAATGCAGTCAGAAACTGGAGGTTCATTAAACACTTGGTGAAATAAAATCATTGAAATCAGCAATAAAACTCTTGATTGTGTTTAACAGTGAAATTAAGAACATTTCCACGCTCACAGTGTAAAAAGAATTCGAGGGATTGTGACTAAACAGCTGTGTAGCCTTAAGAAAACCACTTATCAGTGAGGCTAATCAAAATTAAAGGCTTTAGTTTGCTTGGGGAGCATAAACGCTGGACTCTGGAGCAATGGTAAAGAAAACACTGTTTGGTCTGAATCCAGATTTGCCCTGGTCCAGACCAATGGATGCCTCTGGGTAAGAAGAGAAGGGGATAAAGTGGCGTTCCCATCACGCCTCGTGGCTACCGTACAAGCCAGTAGGGGCAGTCTTATGATGTGACCTGAAATGAGGTCAGAAAAAAAAGACCAGGTTTTTCCATTTTAAATGGAGTTTTCTTTTGTATTCGCTGCTGGCACAGACATACTCCAGGATAATAATGCCAGGATTAGTTCAACTCAAACAATGAAGAAGTGGTTCAGGGAGCATTTTCACTCATGGGTTTGATACTACAGATACAGGGATGTGCTGGAGAAGCCATTTTTAGCTCCAGTCAGCCCAGTGGACCACTTTATCTAAAGCAAGTCAATATATTAAAGACTTAACTGGTCTTAAGGGTTAATTACAAAAACCCACCCTTTTCCAATTACGTAAGTACACATGTGAAAACTGTTAGAAGTGATACATTTGGCTCATTGTATGATGTCTGAAGCATCGCCCGCGGGGGTATTTCTTTTGGGGAAGAAAAAACAAAAAGAACTTTCTTTGTACAAGAACTCTATGACAAGTTTCATGAGAAATTCGAAGCAACAAAATGTCCACAAACGGAAACAATACAACTTTGTGTGCTTCCTTAGCAGAAAGATACAAAGTGGCCCGAACCAGAAAAAAAGAGAGGCCATCAGAGCCTTACAGGTCCTAAAACTGATGTCATGGTACTCTTAAGAACTAGATTGTAATAGCTGGGGAGTAGCACACATTTTAGCATAGCTGAAAGAATTAAAAAATGTAAGATGATAAATTTGAGTAATGGAGTGCAATCTGCCCCAGGGCACAGGAGATTTGGCTGCTTAAAATAGGCCTCTGAACACTTATGTATAGTAAACAGTCCCCAGATTTCATAAATCATTGTCACTTGTTAGTGTAGATAAACATTAACAATAGATAGTGTAGATGGAGCCGTGTTTCTAAGGGACCCAGCATGTTTAGGCCATTGTCAGCACAATGCTTTTCCAAATCACACGTTATCATTCATTGCAAGTGCGATTGTGTTCCTTTAGTGAAAATGACTGCAGATTCTCTCAGAAATTGCTGTATTCATGTTTCACCAACTCTGTGTGTGTGTCTAATTGAAGTCCCCATGCGACAGCAGTCACACTCGCAGGCAAATTACACAAACACACAAATCTGCATGGTGCTCATTTACCAGATTAATTAATATTCCAGAAAGGTCACACACAAATAACTCAAACGCACACACATACCCAGACCCTTCTGAGTACAGCTGACGCCGTTACCCGGCCGGTCTCTTTGAAATGGAACATCATCATGAACTGAAAGCCACATCAAGGGCAATATTCCTGCCAATCGCATTAGTGGCTCTGCTTGCTCCGCGCTGTGAGTGGACACTCTCTGAGGATTGTCTGCAGTTCATGACCAAGACAGAGAAAGATGGGGATGTCAACAGACAAACACTGCTGTATTATTAGAGCAGCGGTCATGTGCCACCCTCTGTGTGCTAGCAGACAAACTGTCGGAGACTTAGAGGAGGCTGGAATCCCATCGCGTCTGTCTGGGAAATCTGGGTAAATGCTCTCTAATCCTGTTGATCCTCCACTAAAGCCAACACTTCCTCACCTGCCTGCCTGCCATGGGAGAGTAAGTACAGACCAAAAATAGGAAGGATATGATGATGAGCAGCGCTCTGAAATCACATAATTTATCATTTAATGTGTTTGCTTTCTCAAAGGCATTCAGGTTAAAGTAAAACAAACACTCGAACAGGAATTGCAAGTTTGAATCCACAGCAGTTGGCAGAGGATTTTGGATATGCGTAGGTGTTATTGAAAATGTTTAAAAAGGGTATTTGTGACACATGCTCAGAGAGGGAAAATAATAAAGGGCAGGGCAAGGTATATTGGACAGCAGTTGATGTCACACCCTGTAGTATATTTTTGTTTTGTTTCTTATTTTACTGTAAATGGGACCATATATAAAATGTTCTGCTGTGTGTGAAACTAGTGAGTGAGAAGCAAAAAAACTCGGGTGAATTGTTGGCATTTCCAAACTTTTTTTTTATCAACTAAATATTATTATTATTACTTTAGCGATAGCGTTGTGTAAAGGTATTACACTTGTACAGTCCTGCAAAACTAAGTACGTCCCATTATTCAGTAACTTGTAAAAACCACCTTTAGCAGCAATGTTTTCAGGTAATGGTTTTCTATATGATTTCATCAGTTTCTCAGGTCACTGTGGAGGGACTTTAGCCCTCTTTTCTTTACAGTGTACATGAGTTCATCAAGGCTTGCAGACATTTGTTTATATCAGTTTTAATCAGGTTTAGGTGTGGATGGCACCACTGCATCCATCTCATAGGTTTTTCTGTTGTAGATTTGCTGCTGTGCTTGGGATGACACTCTTGTATGTCTCTGTTTGGCCCAAGCTTTAGCTGGAGGGCAGATGGCCTCAATGACTGCAAAACAAGCCCAGATCATCATATGTTGTATATTGTACCCAGACGTCTCTACTTTGGTCTTATCAGTCCAAAGGACACTGTTCCAGAAGTGTCGTGGTTTGTTCAGTTGTAACTTTGCAAACTTGAGCTCTGCCACCAAGAGGTCGTCGCCTGGCAACCCTTCCAAATAATCTGTCTTTTTCTAATTATACTCTCATGAACGTTAACATTTAACACACCGAGGCCTGTAGAATCTGAGATGTAGCTCTTGACCTTTTTTTGGCAGTTTGTTAAGCATTGAATGGTAGGACTATGGGGTGGAATTGTGTTAGCACACACCGAAAAGCTTCAGACCAGCAAACTGACAAAGCTTCTGAAGAGTCCTGCAAAATAATAACTGTTTTCATGTGACTACATATGTTTGTTGACCGAGTGTACAACCATTTAATGAAAACTATTTTAATGTTGCCATTTTATTTCTTTTTTAAGAAGTAATACTTCCAACTTCCATCTTAACAGCAGATCCCTGAGGCAGTTTGTGGTTTATGTCACTGTAATGTTGTGTCAGTTTCCATTTTGTTTCACTTTCTACCTCCTGCTTTAGTGGGACAGTCATTTTGGGCTTCATTCAGTAGAGCCAGACTTCTTTTTCCTCCTCTTTTTGTGAATGGACGATGCTATATAATTACCTGGGTTGAGCTTTCAGTGTGGTCTGCTCCGTCAGCTCCACACCCACTGAACACACACCCACACCCACACACAAAAGGGATACACACTTTTATGCACGCAGCCCACTTAGAGACTAGCCGAGATTGCTAATACACACGCGCGCTCCTGCACACATGCGCACACTTAAATACATGCCTCCCCAGCTGGAAGTGCGCAGCTGCTGCTGTTTACCCTGTCGGGACCAGAAAAACATCCTGTACAGTTCTCCGGGTGAAAACCTCCCCTCACATAATAAACACAAGCCCTCGGCACATTTTGAAGCTCCACTTTGGGTGGTTTCTGTGGCTGTCGAGGCAAAGGTCCCCTCCAGCAGTCTGGCTTGATGGACAGTTTGGTGTGTTAAAGATTGAGTAGATTCCTTTGGGGGATCATCATATGGAAAAAACATTTAGTTAAAAAGAAGCTGAAACTTTTTTTTTTTTTTTTGTAGCACATGACACATTATCAGGTTATCTGTTATCGCTGTCTGTGCTTTCTTTTTTATCTCGCCATCAAATGCAAAAAAAGAAGGATACAAGCAAAGGCTGACATCTGGATACCAAATCGGAAAGAATGCTGAGTGTATATGCCGTTCTAACAGAGCTGTGACATTTGCTTTCATCGCTCCATAGACATCTCTCTGGCCCGTACAGTTGTTTAACTTGAAGTTTAACACGAAGCTTAACTTTGAAAGAGGAAGTTTTGACTGCTGTTGTGTCTGGAAGAGCGAAGAAAAGTGGGCGAGGACACTCTGCGCTTTCAAATGACTGCTGGAATGTGGTCGTGTGCGAGCATGTGTGCTTTTGTGTGCCTGTCCCTGTCAGTGTTTATGTAAGTGTGTGTGTATGTGTGTTTATACGTGTCTATCTGCTGCCCTGTGTTTTGCAGTTGACAGTCACTAAAGCATCTAGGCTGGCATGTAAAAGAGATTCCTGTGCAGACAGAAGAATTTGTTTTTGCCGTTTTTGCCTTTGAGCTTAATAGCAGTAGTATCAGGGCAGGGCTGGATGACAAAAGAATATACAAAAGTTGTCCTGTGTGTGCGCCAAGTTTCATCTCTGTTTACTGTCTCTTGTAGCGGTGGCATTTCACAGCCCTCCAGTCACCATCAAGAAGGAACCGCAGAGCCCGGGCTCCGACCCCAGCCAGTCTTGTAGCCACAAACCGAGCTTCAGCTACCCCAGTGGAGAGCAGTGCCTTTATGCCAGGTATTTACTGTAGTGCATGTTTAGTCATGGATGACTTCACCCAAATAAAAACGGTGCATTCAACTTATCTTTATCTCACTATGAAGATAAATTCTTGGTTGAATCTGTCGAACTTTTAATATTTTATCTCTGGGATTTCTTCATCAACAATGCCATCAAACATCAAAAATTACCTTCATGATTATTCAAGACAATCCAGACAAAACGGTCTTGTTTCTTCAATATAGGATAGTTTCAGTCACAGTAAGTTTTTTGTACAACACCTTTAAAAAAAACAAACAAAAAAAACCAATGGAGATCACAAAAGTAATAATGCAAAAAATAAAACGTCAATTAAAATAAAGAAAATATGATGTCATGTCACGAACTTAAGTGTTTTGAAGCTTGATATACAGGAAATCACTGCAAGCCTCATCCCCCTCGGGCAAACTGTTCAAAAGCTGAAGGGCAAAAGCACCGCCACCACCGTCGCCTCTAAATTTAAGCCTCGGCACGCAACAGCACAAACAAAAGCAGTGTCACCACTACTCGTGCTTTGGTGTTGTTTTTGGCTTATGGTTGACACATTAGAGAGCTGCTCTCGCTTGACGTGCGCTCGACTCGCTGCAGTCTAATCCTGGTAGTAAACCTGAACAACACTGGAATAAGGATACAAGAAGTCAAAACAGGGAGGAAAAGTTTGAAGGTGGTGAAATTTTTCTGCAAACTTTCCAACTGTAGCAACAACTTCTCTGTGATGGTGTCATCTGTATCAGAGAGATCTCTGTGGAGGGGAATCAGCAGGCTGGCACAGACTTGTCCCACGTTGCACAAAATGGGAGACAACACCAAAGTGTGCAGTATACCAGCAGTCATTGCATCACTTTTGTAAACGCTGCCATGCATGATGATGACAATGGCAAGTCTTAAATTGCCTTTATCACATCTCCCAATTTTGTGAACTTGCCCGCTCAATGGGGCCAGTGTGGCTGACCTGGAATCAAAAGTGTGCAACCAAGTCCGCGGCTATAAGCATTTTTTCTGCTAAATGATGGGCAATGAGTAAGCACACCTCAAGCAATGAGTATTTGTGGCAACCGTAACAACTAATTTCTGCTGTATGAAAGTGGGGGAGGAACTCTGAAGTGACACAAAAGGATGATTAATTGCCTCCTCAGATATTTAGACATCCACTCTTACCAAAGACAAAATAAATGCTTATTTTACTTTTTCTCTCAACAAAAGTGTACAATGACCAAGCCCAAGTTGGTCAACCCACATGTAAACTCTTATCACACGTTATTGACTGAATCCCTGCACATGAACTCTTGCTTTGTTTGTTGTATTCATTGAAGAAACAGCTCACCCCTGTTGTGACATGTGTAGTCATGCATGGATGTTTTTTTTGTCATGAGTGTATTCATGTGTTATTTGACTTCACAGTGCCTATGAGCAGAAAAGGGCAGCAGGAGGAGCAAAGAGCTCCTGCCCAGGGACCCCCGTGTCTCCCATGCAGCAGCATTACTCCCCCAAACCTGCCACGGCCGGACGGCCCGATGCTGGTTACATGAACCCAGGTGCCACCTCCCAGCCACTTCCCAGCAACAGTTACCCCATGAACGCCAGGTGACACGGCACTGAAATCTTACCATTGGGAATTCTGGATATTATGTTGATTTCTCCTGACGAATGCATCCTAAACTGCCTTATTTCATTTCCCAGTTCCAGGTTTCAGGGACCTTCAGGAGACCCCATGTGCCCTCAGTTCCCCCAACCAGCGCAGGCCTTTCAGCGCATGCCATCTGCCCCAGCTGGCCACTGCACCACTGGTGGAGGTGGGGGTGGCGGTGGGGGGCCAGGGGGCGGTGGTGGTGTTGGCTACCATCGGCAGCACTCTGACCCCTGCATGCCTTACCTGCAGCAAAGCTTTAAGCAAGAATACATGGACCCGCTGTATGAGCGGGCAGCCCATATGGCGGGGCCGGGTCATGTGAGTGGACAGGGACACGGGCATGGACACGGACACAACCATGGCCATGGACCACACCAACACCCACAGTTACACTCGCACCCACATCGGTTCCCACCAGCCCACATGATGGTCAAGCAGGAGCCCACAGATTACACCTATGAACCAGGTGAGCAATAATGACACTCATCTGTCTGAAACGCATCGTTTTAGCTCCTGTCCAAGGACCACCAGTAAAGACAAACCTGCTCTGATTGGTCAGGTGGAATTCCAAAAACAGGACAACACTGTTTAAGCACTTGCTCTGCTAACAAAAACATTTTAGCAACACTAAGACATTCTGACATCTCCAACTTTTCTTCTAAGTGATCCAAGTAATCAACACCCAATTACTGGGTGTTGATTAAAGATGTCAATGTTCAGGACTTAAGCAATGCCGTGGACTAAAAAATGACTTGAAAGTAACAGCTGCTTTAGTCAAATTTGTTCCACTGTTTAACAAATTCAACTGAAAAATATGTAAAAGAAGAGAAAAGCTTTATTTGGGACTTCATCCATCTTGAAATGCAGTGGATGTGACCACAGAGATTAGGCGAGAAGGAAACAGATGGGAAAGTGAGACACATTGTGCCAGTATGTTACATAGTGATGGAGATAAGGACCGTATAAAAAACCTTCTCTGCAAACAAGGCATTGCAGGCACAATGATAGTGTTTTTTTTGTTGTTGTTTTTTACTGGGAGATTATAACTCTGTTTGGCATGGACACAACTGTGTTTTCTTTTTCTGCGCATGTAAAGGTTTTGCACAAGAGCCAAAAGACACAATTGAAGAGTATGCTAAAATTCTTTTACTCTATTAATTTCCAAGACCTGGGTGGCATGTCCTAATCTTTTTTGTCTTTTGGTCCAGAAAATAGTTCACAACCAGTTAATGGTCATATTAGAGGAAAAAAAGCATTTGAGGGACTCAAAACAGCAAATATAGAGCATTTCTCCTTGTTAGACTGCTTGCGAATCAATGGGTTGAAAACCCTCCCCTGTGTACATTGCTTACTCTAGAACAAAATGTCCAAAAGGCAAACAAACTTCTTCACTGTATCTGCACTCCTACTCAACTCCCTCTTAGCCTCCAAAACTCCTCCTTTCAACCCTCTGACACTTTGCAGTGAAAAGGAAGAAAAAAAAAGTTTTTTTTCTGCTGTAGCTACACCCCTCCCTCCCTCCCTCCCTCCCTCCATCCCTCCTTCCTTCCCTCCCTCCCTCCCTCCTTCCTTATCCCGCTCCCTCCCTTCACCGCTCTCTGTGAGAGAGAGGCAGAGGAATTTCATTGAGAAAATGGAGGGCACTGGAAAGACTAGAGTCCCCGGTGGAGTGCTCCAGGGTTTCATGTTGCACCAGCGGCTTCCTTTTTCTGCAGGCAGATGAACTCATAATGGAAAAATGAGCGTGGCCACAGTAACTCGAACCTCTCACTGGCCGGGCTTTGGGAGTGGGTGAGGGGAGGGAGTGGAAGGGTAATGGGGGAGGTAAGGGGTGGGGTAGCCAGCTCAGGCACTTTAACAACAAGCACTACCAGCATTCGAGTATACAAAGTAGCTCTTCTGTTGGCTTCTCCCTGAATCTAAAATGAGCGAGAAAAGTAACACGTAGCATCCTCGTTCACCTGTATTAAAATGGCTAGAGGGCTGACAGCGGTCCACATGTGCTGAAAACGGCTGAAATCCAAAGAAAACAGAATTTCTGACTGTCTTGACTTGCTGTTTTTACAGTAACAATGACAAGAGTCACACAACCTTGAGAAAGAAATGGGGGAAAGTACCAAAGGATGTTTTTCTGTGGATAACTGCTAGGTGGAGGAGCAAGTTTTATTTGGTGGGGTTTCCTTAAAAGACTCTCTCTGATATGGGTTTTAACCAATCCAGAGGCTGATCTGACATGAAAGATCAAAGTTTATCTTTATTTTTGTAGACGATTATACAACAAGTGACTGGACTGTGTGCAGGATAATAGAAAGTGACAGGGGCCTAAAACTTGGATGTGATTACCAGTAAATTTTCTGCACTCAAGAACATGTACTCTCTCTCTCTGTTACTGAGCAGTGTTTAACATCTGTATTGAAAAGTCAGTCATTGGATCTCAGGTGGTCTAAAACAGCGGTCCCCAACCCTCGGGCCACGGATCGGTACCGGGCCGTGAGAGTTGTTGCTCAGGTGTGAAATTATGGTTTTCAGGTTTTTTGTAGTTAACTAGGTTTCCCTGGGTCTTTTCCCGTGTTGTAGTTGTGTGTCTTATTTTGAAAGGAATATTTATGGGTTACCATAGCGACCATAGAGCGCTAAGGGGCAGAGAGGAGGATGTTACTCTCAATGTTGTTGGCGCACTTCAGGAGGACGCTCCTAATAAAGTTACACAATTACACCGAGAATTCACGTTTATTATTATATTTACAAAATACCACAGTTTGTGTCTTGGTCGTATCATTTTATTTTGTTGTATTTATCCGTGACACCTTAAAAGTCGGTCCGTGAAAATACTGTTTGTCATTAAACCGGTCTGTGGCTCAAAAAAGGTTGGGGACCGCTGGTCTAAAAGAACCTTTTTCTTTTAACACGTCAATAAAAATCCAAAAGCATTCTGCAAACATTTAAATGGAAAATGATGTTTCTTTTAGGCAGCTGAATTGGAGTCTTCACGATAGAAACCGCATCCCAAAAATCTCCTAAGCAATGATTGAGGACAGTTGTTATTGCCTTTTTTTTTTTTAAGTGATCAAGTAGTACATGCTACATACTTGTCGATTGATCTTCTTGAGCTTCTTAATGTGCAGCATACAAAACCCAGCCATGCCAGCCGCAACATCTGCAAGGTTGCATACATACAGGCAGGTCTGAAGACATACTTTCCTTCAGTTATTTGTTATTTTCTGCTGAATTACAGTGTCACTGTAAGAAATTCTATCCCAAAATTTTGATGTCAGAAGCACGTAATGGAAAGCGAGTAATAAAAAACACCACCAGTGTTTTCTTTCACTTTGCACAATGTGAACAATGACAGTCAAATGCCGCAAGTATACAGTCTCATTTTAAAAGCCGGGTAGATAATGAGACTCGTAGTTTCACATACAAATTGGCATTCCATCGCTTAATCACTGCTATTGTGTTGAATCAAAGATGCAGAATGGTCATGCCACGGAGCAGACAATTAACCCCAGTGCTCTCACACCCAGTCTACCCATCAATCCCTGGTGAGAGCCTGCCATCTCTGGCAGACATATTATTTACAGTATGATCGAGCGCCGCTGCTCTGGAATGGAGGTTTGATTTTCCCCAGTGGCATCTTATCACAGTCGCAGAGCTGCAGCTGCATTCCCCAGGAGTGAGTCACGGTCAGAGCCAGAGGCAAAGAGCTGCACCTTTCAGTTTTATACACTTGCTTGGCTCATTGATACAGTTGACAGACTGTAAAAAACAGACAAACAAGCTCTTATAATAGGCAATGAGTCACCTTTTTTTGTATGCTTAGCCAAAGAAAGAGAAAAACACACAGACAAAGGTTAGTGGCTCGGTCACAGGAAATGGAAAACAATATTCTCACATTACATGTGAAATGCACTTCACAACTGTCCCAACTTGCAGAGAATTTTGCCGGAAGGTTTATGAAGAGCAGTGTAAAATCTATATCAGTGATTTGAGCGAGCCAACGATGTGCCCAGACAAAGTGCAGACACTGTATACTGTACCACTTTTCTGGTCTGGTGCAGGTGCTTGCTCATGGCCTAAAAATACCACCAGGGACAAGAGAAGTGATATGATAAATGCAGCATTTGCCCTTGCAGGTCACAATGATCCCACTAAATCCAGCTAATACACCCACTTTTCTCAAACAGGTAGTGCTTAGGAAAGCACATTAGCAGCCATCCTTGCATTTTAATTTGACTTGACACCTTACAGGGATTTCTAAATGGTACTTTATGCCATAATCTAAATGTCGGTTCAATTTGTTAACCTGTAGTTCGTTGTTTCTGTTACAGATGTGCCTGGATGTCCCTCTATTTACCATCACAATGAGGGCTACCCAAACTCCCAGCATGGCAATGAAGGTAATGTGAATGTTTTGCATTCTACTGCAATAATGCCCTTTAAAGGCCTCCAATAAAAGTTATTATGGAGTTAAAGGAATTTAAGTGATGTCAGTATACAGAAATTGCATGTACCCAATCTGCCCTGTCTCAAAAGCTTTATCTACTCTGGTTAGAGGTCTGCGGTCATTGGCTAACCGGCCTAGAGTGTGCGTGCTTCCATTGGCCAACCAGTGGTGTGTCTGTTTCCATTGGCAGAGGCTCTCGCCTCACCCCTGCCTCAAGAATCCCTGAATAAACATAAGTCTTAGAAAAAGCACACTATTTCCCCAGCAAAAAGGAAAACAAGCCCTCCCTTCTTTACCATTGTTTGCAAGACCATTTTCGGCAATTTGAAATCTCATTCAGATGCACTCAGCATATAAGATATCACAGGTCTAGTATACTAAAAGGACATTAATGTTGTGAGTTATTTTGGTTGAAATATATTTAAAGCTTGCCACTGGTTCCAGATGAACAACCTTGTTGTGCCAGGATGAAGTCCATTTGAAATACTGACACAATTCTCCCCCCTCGTCTCTTAGGGTATCTGTTTGAAAATGACTCCCGTGTGGTTCCAGAGAAGTTCGAAGGTGAGCCTGCTTACCACATATCCCCTCTGCATGCACACACACAACTTCAAATGCACAGCACACAGGTGTTACTTAGTGACAACAGGAAGAAAAGAAAATCACAGGAAACACAGTCACTTACTTCAATCTCTTACATGACTGATTCTCTGCCAGAAGTAAAAGTACCCCCAAGGGTATCACTACAGTCGCTGTGGGGGGACATGAAAGGATTAACTCAACTATTACAATTTTAGTGAACCTTAACAAGTTTGAGAAGAAAGGTTAATGGTTTATTTAAAAAAAAAAAAAAAAAAAAAAAGTAAATGGCTAAGCAGAAGAAAAAGAAATGCGTTTAATGATGGTCAAAAAGCAAGAAAGTGGTATACATTTGAAATTTGCTGCAGAAAGTGAATTGCACTTTAGAATCGAAGTGAACAGAGCAGCAATAATTATTATTTACACGTCATTTTAATGTTCACAGTGTACTGGCAGTATGGAGTAAAACAACGTCTAGTTTTTCTTACACAGAAGCCAATTTTTCCCATTTTATCTGCATGCTAATTGGTTAATGTGGGGTCATGGTGGTTGCAGAAAATGAAACTGCTGGAAACCGAGGTACATCATAGTACAAAAAAAAAAAAAAGTTGGGAACTACTGCCTTACTGTCTATCATATTATACACACATCAGAAGGATCCCGGTGTCCTCAGAAACTGAGTTAGTGGGTTTGGTTTCCTTGTACCCTCCAGGCAGGGCTCCTCTGTCACAGAAACAAGCTTTTCCCATGGTGTTGTTGGTTATTGATGCTAAGGGAGATTGAGTGAAGAGCCTGAGGCCGTCAGCACTCGTTGAACCAGTCAAGTGTGCAAGTTCTCTGAGAGACGACAGCAGTAACTTAGCTGTGCATCTCATGTTCCAACACCTGTGTACAACATATCAAGTACCTGGTAAACAACCGAGAACCAAACACCAATCAGTGTCCATTTACCTTACTAAGTAGTAAGCTTGATTTCTTTCTTTTTGCCCTGTACTGCCCCTTACTTTTATCTCTATTTGCCTCTAGTTCAACATGCTCTGGCTTTTTTAGCTGCAAGCTGACATTTATGGGGATTTGGGTTTATGTGAGTATGCAAACATGGGGGGGGGGGGGGAGAATCAAGATTAGATGACCTACGGATGTACTTATCCTACTAGAATTAAGCCACTTTTGGGCTGTTAGGGGTCAAATGTTTCTTGTTTGCACAGCAAGAAGTACTTTAGACCATAATTTAGTGATTGAATCTTAATGGTCGGATGCATTAATGTGCTGAAAATATATCAACTATCACATTAACTGGCTGGAGATAAACCACAGTGCACATAGGGCAACAAATCTCTAAATTCCTGGTTACATGAAATAGATGGAAAGCATTTTGACGCCTATAAACATACTGAGTACCTCTGTATTCCTCGTCCAGGTGAGGTGAAGCAGGAAGGGGGTGGTCTTTTCCGTGAGGGTACACCTTACCAGCGCCGTGGCTCTTTGCAGCTCTGGCAGTTCCTGGTGGCCCTTCTGGATGACCCAGGCAATGCCCACTTCATCGCCTGGACAGGCCGCGGCATGGAATTCAAACTAATTGAACCAGAAGAGGTAAGTCTGAACTGTAAACGACCTTTTTTTTTCTTCAATCAAAGATGGTGGGGAAGCGTTGTCTGTAGGCACTATAATCGACCAGGCTAGCCATCATGATGTCACCCACTGGTCTTACTATTTTAACCCGATTTGATAACAGAGGATGAATCAGACTGTGAAACCACACACTCATTGGCTAATGATTTGTAACTGAAACGGTATTATCTACTCTGGTTAGAGTCTGAATGATCATCCTTTCTAACTATTAGAATGACCATAAATTGCAAACAAAATTAAGGGGCTTCCACACCGAAAGCGATTCTCTCATTTCCCGTTTTTCTTGTTTTGTACTTGACAGTTGATTATAACCAGCAGACAGGATGTGGCTGCTTAGAAAAGTGTAGTGTAGTGTAGTTCCCACATCACATGTCTATTACCAGTGTCCTTCACCATCACTGGTAGTCACATGAATTTAAACTAACGACTAAGCCCATAAAATCATCAGGAAAGAGTTCGCTGGCATCCCAGTAAAAGTGAGTCAATGGTTGTTTCCAAGACTTCAATACAAAATGAAATTCTTTGAAACAAGAAGAGCCGCCCCCTGCTGGCCATTACAAAGAACAAAGGTTTAACCCTTTAAAATCGATCGGAGCAGGCACGCTCTGTTTTGCGTAACTATTTTTAAATCCTGGTAGCTCTGCAACCACGTAAGCTAGCGCAAAAAAATTTTTTGCATATGAAACCGGAGTTGTACTTACATCTTATGCCATCAGCCTGCCCTAAGTCACAGTTTCCTTCCACATATAGCTTTGCAAAAACTGCATAAAAAGCGCTTGCAGGAACAAAAACATAATATTCAGAAACACGCTTTGCTGATCCGATCAGCTGTTTGTAACACTTCCTATGTTGGAATAGACGTCAGCGCGAACTTTCACATGTCTGCCATGACCTGCCCGAAACCGGAAGTGGCGTCATTTTCGCGGAAATGTAGTTTTTTACCATCAGGGCCTCATGAGCCTATACTGGTGTTTTTGAAAGTTATCTTTGACTTTATGACTTTCTGTGTCGTTTCTGGGATGCTTAGGACACATATTGCACTGTTGAAAATAGTTTATTTTGATGCATATGCTGTTTTTTTGCAAATTTGCACTATAATATTTATTTTCGTTTTTCCTGCAGTGTATAGAAATTGGTGTATTTCAAAAATAAAACTATGAAGACACTCAAAATAAATTTCCTGTGGTGGGAAACTATTTTGTGCAACTTTTTTGTATTTACAGTTTTGAGGGATAAGCCTCTTAAATTTCTCTAACTAGAAATATATGTTAAAAAAAACAAACGATTTTCAATTCTTTGGTAGTTTACTGCACTTTTTTGCAATTTATGTAATTACTATGCACTTAATGCAGACATATTATTAAAATTTAGGCTGTAATGGTTATATTGATGTATAGCAACTTGAAATGCTCCCAAAAATGGCACTACAGCATGTAAAAATATAATATAAGCTCTGGCGGACTTGGTTCTATGGTAGGTCTTAAAGGGTTAAGGCACAGCGATGCTTGCTAAACTTTTTAAGGTCCAGTAGTCATGTCCATCTTTTACACTTTTGTTTACAGAAGTACAGGGGCAACCCTTCAGAAGCTCATTCGATCAGTGCTGCAGGTCTCTTCCTGTTAAACAGGAGTTCTTCCTTCCCACAGTCACCTAGTGCTTGTTCAGAGGGGACTGTCTGATTCCTGGGATTCTCTCTCAAATGTTGTAGGGTCTTTACCTTAAAGCACCCTGAGGCAGAAGGTGTTGCGCAGCACTACATAAACTAGATTTAATGCATCTTTGAAAATGGCCATACACAGATGCAGAGGCTGTCTAGCTCTTAAGAGAGACATCTTTATGTTTCAGTTTGCTAAGTTCCTTAGACTTTAATATCCAGTGAGTGTCAGACATATGTGATCTCACTTTGTTGGGTAACTTTAAAAGAAGTTCTAGTTTAACTGGAGCTTTATCTGCAGTAACAATATCACTTTAAATGTTTGAAAAAAAGACTACTGCGATATAAAATGCATTATTTTTAACACATTACTGTGTGGCCTTGTCCACTGATAGTACTGGTAGTGATTGTGACATTAATATGATAAGGATACTCTTTAAATAAATTTAGTGAGGGTTTGCTGTAATCTAGGTAGCACCTTCAATGAGAAGGGGGATTTGGCCACTTTCCTCATAGGCCTATTTTCTGATCCATCTTCCATTAGGCCCCCATACATTATTCAACACGCACTGGATTGATAAATGAAGGACAAGCACTATCACAGAAACATCCAACACCCCTGTTCTCTCTCACCTCCTCACATTTCTTAAGTCCAGACATTTTTGCAATGTTTAAGTCTGCAGTTTGATTGGATATCAGAGCGCCTCCATTTAGGTGGGCCCTAATACAGACAGGCCTATATTGTGTTTTCCATTATCTTTTTACTGTACATTAAAAATGAATGGGGTAAGAGTTTTACAAGCGCAATTAGAGCTGAGAGCGCACTCAGAGATCAAACGGGGCTGCTGGGCCACTGTGGGATACAACCTGTCTTCCTGAGTCATGAATATCAATGCCCCCCCCCCCATCCCAAGCTTTACGGTTTCTTCCTACATCCAAGGTGTTTGTCAACAGAAAATTTATCCACTGTTGCACAATTCCTTGATTTATTTCCCCTTGTGTATGTGTGTGTGTGTGTGTGTGGTGGTGGTGGTGGTGGTGGTGGTGGTGGGGGGGGGGGTGTTAATGTGAGGCATTCATTTTCTATAAGAGGCAGAGCTGCTTTATCAGCCCAGGGTTCAAATTTTGGGCTGCCCCTGACATCCCGCCCTGACTCCTGTTTCACTGCAAACACTGTGGGACTCTGGTTGCATTCAAGTGGTAATGGTTACATAAAAAGGAAGTGAATCCACATGTGAGGACTCGCCCTGGTCTTGGCATGTTGATACTGTCGAATTTAATAGCAGAATGAAGTTTGGCTTGCTACTGAGGCCCTCTAGTGGGCAACCTGTGGAATTAACTACCTGTGTCCAACTATTAGCGCAAAAAGACTCGATCTTCTTGAAATGTAATTTGAGGAAGGTTATGTTTTACACTATTTAAAAGCATGCAAACACATTTTTAACTGATTTATTTCTTCTTTCTCAGGTTGCCAGGCTGTGGGGAATGCAGAAGAACCGTCCAGCCATGAACTATGACAAGCTCAGCCGTTCTCTGCGCTACTACTACGAGAAGGGAATCATGCAAAAGGTACAAAACGCAGCCAGCACTAAATCTACTGGGAACCAAAGTAATCCCACATAGGTTTTCAGTACAGCGCCTCCAGTTGTCAGAGGGCAGTCAAAGATGCACAAAAGTGCCCTTAATGTCAGTGCCTGATGCATTGGTAAGTTATTAAAAAAATAGACCTCTTGCAACTTGTCACGTATGAATGTTTGCAAAGGAACCCCTGGATTTATGTCTAAGTACACTAAATACACTGATTTGCTTTGTTTTCACTCAGTAAAAGGCTGGAGAGGTGCTGATTTTGAGATTTGCCCTTTGTCTAAATATCACCACACACTGGATGCTCCATAAAAACAGGAACATAAACTCTCACACCAAATATTCCGAAAAGGCATCTTGTGCATTTGTCTGTGACAACTTAAGACAAAAAGTTAGTATCTGACGCCCTGGAATAGGAATATACTCGTGCACTCGTCTTGCTGGATAGCTAAAGAAAAGGAAACAGTTTGGTGTTCTCGTTCAAAGTGGATATAACACATTTCCAGCACTTTTATATTTATATACATCTCTCAATTTTCTCTTATACTGAGTGCTTAGTCTCTGCAGCCCTCAGAGGCTACAGAAACTGTGAAATATTAGTTTACAAATGCATTCGTATTTCATTTTAAATAATCCTCCTCTCTCTCTCTCTCTCTAGGTGGCTGGGGAGCGCTACGTTTACAAGTTCGTTTGTGAGCCCGAGGCTCTAATCTCCCTGGCCTTCCCCGACAATCAGCGACCCAGCCTGAAGGCTGAGTTCGAGCGCTACGTCAACGAGGAGGACACAGTGCCTCTGTCGCACCTGGACGAGGGGGTGCCTTACACCCCGGAACAAGCCCCTCAAAACATGGGCCCTCAGCCCTACTCCAAAGGCTACATGTACTAAAGCCAGCCCCAACACGCCCTCCTTTCTACCCCACCTTCAGAGATGTTCCCATTGTACCAACCCACCATCATACATGCCCCACAAAACCCCATGCACCTCTTGCACATGCCCACCCCATCCTCTTGTATATAAGGATATGGTGTTTTTATTTTAAATTAATCGCATTAGGGATTTTTTTTGGTTTTGTTTTATTTTTAAGAGCTGTATTCCTCTCACATTCGAGGCTTATTCAATCCATAAACCTGACTGTGGTTGAAGAGATTGCTTAATAAATACTCATAATAATATTCAAACTGAAGTCCTGAGAATTCTTTAACACAGCTGAAAGCAATGTTACTGAATAGTGATGAGAATTTTAATCAAGTGTTTCTTAATTCAAATTAGACTGACCCGTTGTAGCCAGGTACTATTCGTCATTCAGGAGGGCAGTTTAAGGGATAGTTGTAAGGGTGGAGCTGCACCATCTGCTGCTAAAACTGGTTATGGTACCAACCAAGGTATGGCCGCATACCTTTGAGCTTTAAAAGATGATATTTTAGCATAACTGAAACATTCTGGTTCATAGTGGGGAGGATAACATTTGTGAGGTGGTGAAACGTTTTCGTTTGGAGACAGCAACACAAAACCACAAAGATGAGGGGAAAAAAAACAAACTGCAAAAGCTACCTGTTACAAGTTCAGTTGTAAAATGTCAACAGCTTTCTGGCTAAATGCATCATTTGGAGTTAACTAGCACTAAAACGATGCAAAGTCTCTACAGACACACTTTAAAACCCAAAGAGCTTTTAACTGGAGGTAGCAATAACGATTGCTACCTCCATTGTGTGCCTTGAAATTCTGGCTTGCCCTTCGATGTGCCTCAGGCAGGACGTTTGAAAACCACTGCAGAGAACAAAAGAAGTCGATTACAGGTGTTAGGCACCAAATTCAAGAAGGCACACTAAATCATTGCTTACTAATATAATAAATGCCATTTGAACGTGATAATTCATCTGACTCCATAATGTTATCTTAAAGTGACTATATATACACTATTTAATACATACTATTTATGGCCAGCTGTATAGCGTAGTGGCAAGACTACACACCTTTGGAGTGGAGGATCACAAGTTCGGATTCCTTTCTGGGGGCATCTGTATCCATAAAATAAGTAAGGGTCGGTGAAACAACAAGTAGCTCACTGTTCCAACATGGTATGGCGAGGGGGAGCCAGGATGACAGGTCAGGGGGGAGATATCATCACCCTGAACTAAGATTGATTGATTGAATCAAATAGCTTGATTTAACTTTAAGTAAATTACTTCTAAAAAGTACTGGTAGGGTTGTGGACTTTGTCTAGCATACCGAGTCATGTCTGGGTCCATATCTCTGCAGCACACCATGGGTCATGTACTTGATTGATACACACAAAACTGATAAATTAACCAACTTGAAATTAGGGTTGCTAATAGATGCTAAGGCTAACAAAAAAAAGCAACTACTTTGAAGTGGATAAATAGCCCTAGAGAGAAAAAGTTCCAAGTAAGATCATATACAGTTGTGGTCAGAAGTTTACATCCACTCATCAAGGCACTGAATGGTAGTAATTTCTTTCAACTGTTTTCAGTGTGGAATAACCGTATAGATTACACAGACCCAACAAGAACTGGGTTCCTAAGTTTTAATTTATTTTGGGTTTACTCCAGTCCTCACCAGATCAAAATCATACATGCAAGATGAATTTTATACAAACACTCACTGAAATCTTTTGTTTAAAGTGGTGCTGAAGGGATTACAATGTCTTTTAACTTGACAAGGCCATTAAGTTGTCTTAAGTGATCATGATTGGCTACAACTGGTAGTTTTTCTTTGCTAGCATAAACTGACTGCACTCATTGGATTGACCAATACTCCGAACAATAGAAAAGACCAAGGAACTCAGAGAAGATCTTTAGGTATTCTTCTAACCTTGGCAAACTATCACCCTCGGAGACGAGAGGAAATTACTTGG
Source organism: Aulonocara stuartgranti (assembly GCF_965226115.1). Classification (NCBI taxonomy): domain Eukaryota; kingdom Metazoa; phylum Chordata; class Actinopteri; order Cichliformes; family Cichlidae; genus Aulonocara; species Aulonocara stuartgranti. The sequence continues at coordinate 5,917,015 of NC_138959.1, read as the reverse complement.
GACATTCAGGAACAACCCAGGAATCAACCCAGGCCTGCTATGAACTGGAAACTGCAGAACACCAGTGTCACTGTCCAGTGAAGTGAGTTTTACATCACCATGGACAAAGAAAGAAGCCACTTTTTCAAAATTAGCACCTTTAAGCTCAGCTGAAATTTTCAGCTGCCTACATGGACAAGACAAATGTGTTTTGGAGTAAAGTTTTATGGTCAGTTGAGGCAAAGACTATTTCGCCACAATGACAAGAGGTATGTGAGGCTTTCAAACTTAAGAGCACCGTCAAGCACGGTGATGGCAGCATCATGCTCTGAGGCTGTTCTCATGCCATTGGTACTGTTACATTGCACAAAGTGGATGAAATAATGGAGGAGGACTACCTCCAAATTCTTCAACATAACCACAAATCGCTCGATGGTTGAAAACTGGGTGTCCTAACAGGACAATGACCCCAAATATACATCAAAACTAGTTTGGGAACGGACAAAGCAGGCTAACATTAAGCTTCTGGAATGGCCTTTCAAAAGCCCCGACCTCAGCCCTACTGAAAATTTGTCGACTGCGCTTAAAAGCCAGGTTCACGCCAGGAAACTAACCAGTTTAAATAAACTGTGTTAAGAAAAGTCATTAAATATCGACAAAATTATGCCAAAAGCTTGTTGATAGTGAACAAAAGTATCTGGTCAAGGTGCAACTTGACATTTCACCAGATATGAAATGTCAAGGGGGATATGTATACTTTTGACCCTGTGTTTCTTAGAGAAAATCAAAAATAAATTCACATGCAACTAATTCTTGTTGCTTTAAAATCACTAAAGATGCATGCTATACAGTCGTTCCACTTTCCATTTTTCTCACCAGGCATTGTGACACTGTGTTGGCAGTGATCTTCCAGTGAGTCTGAACATGTGTAAATTTCCAGCTAGATCCATAGAACAGTCTTCATTTTGTTTAATTAAGATGAATTGCCAAGATAATAAACTTCCCAACAAGATCATTGTGTATTAAAGTATGAGTCAGAGGTAGTGAGCAGGGCTGGAAGGAACTTGTAAAACCTCAGAGACCCCTCAGGCTGCTGAAGACAAGAGTGCATTACGCCTCTGTGTGCCAGTGGAAAGTCAGAGGAAGCCCTGATAATCATCTCCAGCTCTGAGGTCACAATGGAATAGGCCTGGCGTAGAAGAGAAATTAGAGTTTGATTTCTTTAAATTTCAAATCTCAAACAAGAGATTGGTGGTGTTGCATTTTAATTAAGTTTCCGGCTGGAAGTAGGTTTCTTTCAAGGATGCTTGAGAATTATTGCAAGAGAAAGACACTGCAAAGGTTACACAAATTTTGGAAATGTTCATATGTGGGCATTTTGAAGATTTAAAAAAATCCAGCTGGTTTTTGTTGATTCCTACCAGTTACATTTCTCACCTTGCTTAGTCAAGAGGAACACATGGAAGGTACTTAAAACTGGTCCTCAATCGAGGTTTGCCACTTAAATTTGAGCTATTTTTCTAGCATTTGTGAGCTCTCGAGACTATAAATATGGGAGATATCCACAGGGGCTGAAAAAGCATACGTTCTGTTAGAAATTAAAATCAAATCAGTCTGTGTCACAATCTAAAGCCAAACTCACAGCACAATTTTTCTATAAGCAATTTTGAGCATCAGTGCAGAGTGAGGAAAAACAAGCTACCCTGGATGTTTTTCTTTTTTTGCAACTCAGTGCAGAAAACCTTCTAAGTGCATTTTGGGTAAACCTTCAGAGAGTTGTCTTGTGTGATGTGTGAAACGTCTGTGTGACTATCTCCTGTACTTATGAAGTTATGTGAAAATGCTGGAAAAAGCAAATAAGGCAAAACTAGAAAGTACCACAACTCCTAAATATTCAGAGTATGAATTTTGCATGGTATCATTAAATATGGTTAAATATGGTAAAGTTATTGTACGATAATTGTAAATAATTTCTTTCTGAGGGAGTCAAGAGGGAATTCTTTTAGATTTGGTAGATTTCATATGAAGTGACCCTTAAAGTTTCCATATGTAGGAAATAACACATAACAGAACTGGAAAATGTCAGTAAGTAAGAAGTACATAGTGTTCACATGGATAATATCAGACAGTATACCTTGAAAACTGTGAATGACGTCTGCTGACCATTAGTCTGACCCTCAGGAATGGTGAGTACCATTTAACCACCTCCATCCGTTTCATCATCTGCAGTTTGAAAGCATAGAGTAAAAATGTATCCTGCAGTCCAACTTCAATTTAATTTTTTTGCTGTTTTTTTTATTCACACTCCTGACTCACTAAAATATGGAAGCTTTTTTTTTAAAGGAAATACACTGACAATCAAAACAAAAGGCCGACAACACACCCAATGAGACTTTTCTTATGCCAAGGCCATTATATTTAAGTATAAGTAACCAATAAAGCTATACTAAAAACGAACTTAAAAAAAACATTTTTAAAAAGTAATAAAACAACAGCAGCAAATGGATAAAAAATAATAATAATTTAAGGAGTACTTACTATAAAGACGGCTCAATTTTCTGTCAGAAATGCTTTAAAGTCTTCAAATGTTGGGATTCTCGGTAAGACTGATCACAGATTCTGCTCCAACACAGCAACCTATGCTCAGCAGTTCATCCTAACTTTACACTCCTAGGACGAACTTTATCACACATCTTTACAATTAAGCAATGTCAAGATAACTAATTATGTCTTTATGAGTAATGTTGTCATCAAGATTCTCCAGCTCTGTGCACACCAAACACAAACGTGCAAGTTGTTACACGTCAAACGCCATTTCGCTTCTCGTGATTGAAGCTAAATGTTTCAGCACTGCTGCCCCCTGTTGGGCAACTCTACATAGCTCAAGGTTAATATGCATTAAGCAATTTTTTGGCTTATGCGCTTATACTCACCTAGCCTTCACGTTTTATTTTTAACTCATTAATAACCCAATACTATACATATATATATATTGATAATCCCATTATTAAAAATATATTGTAAGTGGCCTGTGGAATAATTCTGGTAATGAAAACCTCTGGTTACATTTAGTGTGTCTCTTTGTAAACATCCTAAAGTTTTAAATCTTGAGTTTCCATCTTCATATAAGACTTTTCATATATTTTCTTAGGTGTCCTTAGGTTACCTGTTAGCTTGTTACCACCGCTGATTCTTAATCCCTAGCATATCCACCCTTAACATCAAAGTTATCAAATTGATCTTTTTCATGCATTTTTAAACATCCTCATTCAAATTTCTGTAATTGTTTTTCTTCTATTAACTTCTTTGGCTCATTTTTATTCTCCTCTTTGTGCCTAGCTACAATACCACAATTTCCCCCTCGGGAAAATTTCCAGTGTACCATTCTCTACCTTCGTAAGAAGAGCTTACGAGTCAGCGGTGTTACTGATGGTTGTGAAGAGAAAGCTGAGCTAGAAGTTAAAGCTTTTAATTTACCAACTGATCAGGAAGAGTAACTTGGACATGCAGAGGAAGCTCAGAGCAGCCACCCCACCTTCCCATCCAAAACAAATCAGCTAAGGTGGTTTGGGCATCTGATGAGGACCTCTCCTGGATGACTCCCATTGGATGTTTTTCTGGCACACCTAACCCAGAGATCTGTCTGGCATTCGGCATCCCTCAGGAGGAAGGGAAAAAGCTCTGACTCGACTTCAGATAGCTGGATAAAAATGGATGGATGACAACAAAATCTCAACAGGCTTAGGAAAATTCAGTATTTAATGAGAACACGTTTTCATAGTTTCACTGTAATTCTTTGATACACCGACAAGTGAAAGTCTCAATTCCTGTACAAAATACATCAAACAAATGTTTTTCCATCCTTTTACTCTGACATCAGTCGATTAGTTAAAATATAAAAGCCCATTATGATTTCCTTTAGGTCATTACTTAAGACTTAACATTGCAGTACAATATTACTGTTACAATTTAGAGAATAGAAATAAATATAAATTGTTTTGCAAAATCTGCAAACAGAACATTAAAATCGCCAATTTTTCCTGCTAGTCTTAAACAAAGGAAATACCTCTGGTGTTTCTAAAACAACTGACACCAAGATTCCCATCCCATCTCAATTTTTTTTAAAAACAAAACAACAACAAAAAGTCAAGACGAATACAGAAATGTGATCAGTAAGTTTTGGTGGAAAATGTACACTGTTTACAAAACTGAAAGGAGGACTGACTGCAGCGTCAAATCAAACTGTGACGCAAACCCTTCATCCTGCAGGGTTTTCCCAGTGCTGGTACGAGACCACACGTCCGACTTTGCCACTACTGTCCAAGTACCCGAGTTGCGCGTTTGTGATGTCACACACATTATCGGCGTCTGAAGGCGCGTGAGATTCTCCAAGCGTTGGGCTCTTCGTAACGGTTGTACAGGGGCTCGAGGCGCTGCTGTTTCTTCTGCTTGCTGAGGCGGGTGGGGTCGGACACTTTAAAGAAGGCAGGTGCGAACTCCACCAGCCAGCGAGGGTCGATGGTGGTCACCTCACGCATGTACTCCTTTGTAGTCAGCACCAGCTCGTGGTACACAACCCTGTCGACAAAGAATTGAGAAATCGGACAGTGCCCAACTTGCAAGAAAGATTTACTTCCTCTTTCGCTGTGGCACAGTAAAACTGAAATGCTGACATACCACTCAGGCTGCCGGTTGAACAGAGCACTGGAGGGGTGGATGTAAACAACTTGCTGGTCTATCAGGGTTCTGTAGCCCTCCTGAGGATCTTTTTTGGCCGCATTCCTGAAGAAACCACTGCAGATGGCTTTCTGGACTCGCACAGTAGCTTTACCACAAGATACTACATCCAGTTTATGTCTAGAGAGAAAAGAACATGTTAAATCTTTCTAAGCAATATAATTTCTTGCGCTACCGTTAACATTTAAAGTGATTTTTGATTTTTAGTATTTAACATTTTGGCCCTAATGTACCTGTCCATGATCCCCAGCATCTGTTTGCGGATATCCTGGGCTCTGCGCAGGGAGCGAGCCTGGATGAAGTTCTCGTAGCACCAGGGGTTGGAGAACTTGTTGTTCTTCCAGGAGTTGTAGACAGCTAGCAGGGTGAGGTGATCGCCCTCAGGTTGGTGGAACTTTGCCTTCTTCTGGTCAGCCAAGGCCTGCTTGTCCTTTAACACAAAAAATGGGGGGGGGGGGGAATCATTGAATTCAGAATACATTTCAAAATCTTTTACTATAAAAATGTTAAAAACATCACAAACACTCAGCTGCAGCTCTCATAGCCACTTTCAACATTTGTAAAGTTTTTATGAAACTTTGCATTTTCAAGTTTAAATGTTTCTAAAAACATCTGAAGTAAATAAGTCCTGAGGTTGCTAAAGATTTCCCAGAAGTGTTCATTTCCACTGGACATCCACTAATCTGTATAAAGTGGCCTTGATCTCAACTTAATGCAGTTAAACCGTAGTGGATTCAATGCTCCATTGATTCAAAGGAAGCGCTACCACAACACATTGCATGACTGCTTACACAGATAAGGAATGAGATGTGTAGAAATGACTGGACGGTGTTCAAAGCATACCTTAGGCCTGTAAAAGACATTCTGCACAGACAGCATCGACACGATTGTGAGCATCTCTTCGCTGCAGCCCAGATGGACGGACATGATCAGCATCTTACACAACATGGGCTCCAGAGGGAACTCAGCCATCTAGCAGACACAAACGCACAGGAGATTAAAAGTCTTATCAGAATAACAGAAAGACAAGAAGTTAAAGAAAATACAGCTACATAAATCTGATTACATGTAGATTTATCTGCTCTTCTTTGCAGCAAAGAGAAACCATTGGGTAAAAACATCCTTACCCTTCGACCCAGTCGTGTGAGTAAGCCTTCATCGTCCAGGGCTCCTAAGGTGTAGAGCTGCTCCATGGCTGTGATCAGAGTCTCCATAGGAGGAGCGTCCATGAAGTCAAAAGACAGCAGATCATTGATGCCCATTGCCTGGAGGAGTAAATATTAATATGAACGTTAGTGATCTGAAATGTTAAAGCAGAGGTCTAGTTTACTTCTCCTGTCTGTTAGTTGTTTTGTTTGTTTGTTTTTTAACTCATTTAATTTCTTCTTCTCAATAACGCAGGATGTCATCCTATGCATGATAAGAACTGAAGGACAACAGCTCCTACCTTCAGCGACAGCACAGTGCTGGCCAAGTTGGTTCTCTGGATTTCAGGTACATTGGTTGTCAGCATCTCATCTCTGTAGGCTCTCTCAGTGTACAGCCTGTAACACTTTCCAGGGCCTGTTCTGCCGGCACGACCTGCCCTCTGCTTAGCCTGAGCCTGGAGCAAATACAATAAAGAGTTTTATGTCACACTAAATCATTTTGAAACACTAATGCCTTCAGCGAGGCTCTAAGACCTCCTTTGCTACAACATCAAGTACATCACAAAACCGCTGTACCTGTGAGATTGGCGTCACCACCAGCTGATCAATGCCAGTCTTAGAGTTGTACACTTTCTGCTTGACAAAGCCTGGATCTACAACATAATAGATTCCATCGATGGTCAGAGAGGTCTCTGCAATGTTTGTGGCGATGACAACCTGAGAGAAAGAACAAAGGACGTTATATATTTGCTCTGAAGCAACAAAATATCCGGAATTGACTTTACCCATGTCAATATAAGGCCACAAAAATACTAAACACACTGACTAAATCACTGAAACATATTAAATGAACCAAACTTTTAGTTCTACAGACAAATGAAAAGGGACAGACAGTTACACAAATTGTAATCTTTGAACAAAACGAATGTTATATGTTTCTATAGATTCTAAAGATTTACTGAAAGTACCTTTCTGCTGCCTGGGGGTGCTGGGTCAAAGATTCTGGTCTGCATCTCACTGGGCAGGGCAGAATAAACTGGCAGAATGATCAGCTCAGGAACATCAGGCCCAAGAGACTTCATTCGCTCATAAAGGATCTCACAGGCTGTGTCGATCTCCTCCTGTCCAGTTAAAAACACCAGGATGTCTCCTGCAAAGGAAGAGTCACAGTAAGATGGATGACATGGACTGATACTAGAGTCCAAAGGTGGAAAGAACATCCATTTTTCATGACTTAAAGAGAAAAAAAACATACCTGGAGGCTCAGTCAGATGAATCTGCATGACAGTGATGAGGCTGGCATCCAGGTAGTCCGTCTCAGGTTCTTTGGTGTAAAGAACCTCTACTGGATACGTTCTGCCGGGGATGGTGAAGATGGGTGCTTCATAGAAATACTGAGAGAACTTCACAGCATCCAGTGTAGCTGATGTCACAATAAGCTTCATGTCTGTGCGCTTCTGTACAGTCTGACAAACACAAGAAGAGACACTCAGAATCCCTTTTGTCTCTGATTCTCCATTAAGTCATAGATTAAATGTAGGAAACCTTTGCTTACCTTCTTGAGGAGGCCAAAAAGAACATCAGTGTGGATTGTCCTCTCATGAGCTTCATCTAACATGATAATGGCGTACTGACCCAACTCTGAGTCAATCAAACACTCTCTCAATAACATACCGTCTGTCATGTACTTGATTACAGTCTCAGGACTTGTGCAATCCTCAAAACGGATGGTGTAGCCCACCTGGAAAACACAAAAAGATAAGTCCCAATGAGATTAAGCAAAGCTGCAGTGTGCAAAAGGTGCTCAGTAATTATATACTGTAACACGATTGCACTTTACTCAAGATCAGAAATATTTAACTAACCTCTTGTCCCAGACAACAACCGTACTCCTCAGAGACTCTCTTAGCCACTGACATGGCAGCCACACGACGGGGCTGCGTACAGCCAATCTTCCCCCTGGCTGTGTAACCAGCCTCTGCCAGGTACTGGGTGATCTGTGTGGTCTTTCCAGATCCCGTCTCTCCAATGACGATCAGGATCTGGTTGTCGTGAACAGCCTGCAACAGATTAACAAGGACACGGCAACAGTTAGTAACTGGTAAACAAAAAGCATCCATCCTTATTTGGGTTTATTTTTTTTAGAGGGAATAACAGAGTTTTTATTGGGGGTGTTGTATTTTACTTAGTCAGAACCAGAAGAAAGAAGACACCAGCTAAAAATCTGGTCATTAACATTACTAAAAGCTCAATTAACCTAATCATCAACATCAAGGACCAAGTTAATGTAAAACATTTTAAGAACTTTTACATATCAACTTGAAAATGTCATTGCTAAATCTTAGAAAAAACGTGAAAATATCCTCTTTAGGATAGCTATTTGTTATTAGACTTGCACATGTCAATATTTCCACCCCACTGGGCTGAAGCTTTGTGGATTTTTGTATTTTGAGGATGTTTTTAGGCTGAGAATGTTTTAGTATTTCATAAGTTTTTTATTACACAACATACCCTGAAACGCTCAAACTATAAATGACCATATTAGCCCAACAGTCAGATTGAGCAATCTAAACTTTCAAAGTCCAATTTTAGTCATTTCTTTTCTTTTTAAAGGCCATTTATAGGTGAAAGCGTCTGCCTAGGACGTTTAACAACCTGCAGCCATCTTTGAATAGATTCAGTTAGAAACAAATTTTTGAAACGTGAAACTAAATCTCAGAAATTTCTCCCACTGAGTTTAAACTGTAATGAACCTGAATGAGCTGCTCTTTCAGCTTGTAGATGGGTAGGCTCTCTCTCTGCTCCAGGATAGAGAGTTGGGTCTTCTTTCCATAGGATGCCTTGTTCCCTCCAAACGCATGTTTCTTCCACTCTGGGATGTCATTGGGCATCATGCCAATGCCTCTCATGTTAGCGGCAATCTGTCGACCATCAACTGTAAGAGAGAAGAGGAAATATATCTAGCTTTACAACTCAAGTTTGACCGCATATTAAGCTACATCTCTGTTGGGTTGGCAGAATAATGCCCACCAGTGGAAGCCATCTAGACCACCTTGTGCTTAAGGAGGGCACACAGGCACACTAAACCATGACAAGACTATTCCGGCCAGATGGGGGGCGGCAGGAAACCAGATAACTATCTCCAGTACCGGCAAGCCTGAGGGGTGCTGTCTGCCAGCATGGAGGAAGTGTCGTGTCTGGGCTGTGGTTTTTAATAAGCAGGGCTAGCATACATGCTACAGTGCTACATTAATTTAAAGCTTATCCAAAAGCAAAGATAAAATATTGTCCAATAACATCTGAAAACCCAATTTAAGATACTTCCTCATGTCACGATTGCAGATGTGTTGCTCAACAAACTCCTATTTAGCATTAGTTTAAAACTGATTTAATGAGGACGTCCAAAAGATTTCTAACCATCTGGCAGCGGGTCAACCCAGTGTTTGTTCAGCCCCATGGGGATGGAGTCCATCTCTGCTTCCCGCGCCGCCTGCTTCAGTTCTCGTCTCTCTTTTGCCAGAGCACTCTGCATCATGGCTGCCTGGGACAGCGAGCCATCTGGATTCTATGAAGAGCACAGGAAGAGATCATAATTAAATACCGTATAAATCCTTAAATCCAAATTAAACCACATACTGTATTGCTCTGACTATAAGATCACTATCTGCAGGAGATGGTGTTTTATGCACCAAGTTGTGCCCTTTCCTGAATCAGTCCATGGTGATATATTACAGAAACTCATTTACTTCATAACATTAAAAATTTATAAACTCATCCATCTTTTTTCACCATTCTTGCTCAAGGCTGTGGTTAAGCTGGTTGGAAAGGTTCACCAGTATATCCCAGCGCTGACACAACCACTCACACCTACAGCCAACTCAGCATTACCAATTGACCTAATCTGCATGTTCCACTGGGAGGAACCTAGAGAGAACCCACGCAGGAAACACATGCAAATTCCTTACAGAAAGGCTCCAGCTGGCCAATGGATTCAAACCAGGGACGTTCTGTTTGTTTGACTGCCGAGATGCTTAAATTTAACTATTAAATATAAACAAGAATATTTCGCCAGAATTATAATATAATTAATTCAATTTATAAATCACAGCAGGGTGCTGGAAAACTTTATGGCCTGATCATTTTTTGAAAATTTACTCCTAGTTTATTCTTTTTTTCCTTTCACTCAAACTTCTACTGTTACCTTGACAATCTTGACAGGGCTCATGTCCATGCTTTGCTTCGTGTGGCCTCTCAGAAACGGTGGTTCCTCTTCAACCAGCTCAATTTCCAAGTCTTCATCTGTATGAAATGAAACCAACCAGTTAGCAATCAGGTCACACTTAGTCATGGTTCACATGAACAAGAGCTAACCCTAACCCAAATATACAAGATAGTATTAAATATTTATGCTTAATGCTAAAAAACTGAAATTGTTTAAATACTTGATGACTGTTTTACTAAGTGCCTTTACTAGCCTGAATTACTCATTTATTAAAGCAGTTCAGTCATAGACAAAACAATTTCTTACCCTCTTCATCATCAACTTTAGGAAGGATGCCTGTCTCATCATCAAAATCAGGAAATTCTTCTTTGGACAAAACATTGGCAGCAATCATCTGATGATTTTAACAAACACCTTTTAAAATTAGATAGACGCACAGACATAAACGAAGCTTCAGCCACTTCAAATGTGAACCCACCTGTTTGATCTCCCACTTCTCTGGGTCTGAGATTTTGGTGAGCCTCTTGCGCTCCAGTGTGTCATCCTGTTCCAGCTCCGGCGCGTGGCCGAGGTTCAGGTTGCTCGGCCGATCAGGATTCCTCATGGAAATTTCCTCCCCCCCGTCGGGGCCAACGTTCCTCCTCCTGTTGGGGTTCAGGTCTTCTCCTGTCTCCTGGTCTACATCCTGGCAAACAGAGGAGGAAATAAAAACGTTCCATTATCTGTACCTGGAGCTGAGATACAACAGCTGAAAAATCTCAAGGAAAATTTGATTTAGTTCTACTGGCTGAAACTCACCAGAATGAATAAATACATACATTTATAATATAATAAATGTGAAATTAATTAAGCACAAATTATTTGATAAAAATCTTATTTCTTCAGACAGGATCAGAAGGAAGACATCTGAAAACTTCCTTCACTTTAACACAGAAAATCTCTACTTACTACTCTAAAATCAACTGAGCACCACACTGTTATGTTTTGTTTTTTTACCTTCATACTGAGGCTGGTCTTGGACCCTGTGAATGAGAGCACCTTGACTTTGACTCTTTGGCCTTTGCTAACAACGTCGGCCACGTTGGCCACACGACCCTCCCTGCGCAGCTCAGAAATGTGGACCAGACCCTCCCATCGCTTCCTAGAAATTGAGAAGATGATCATGGACAACTTTAACAATGAAATAAGAGACAGGACAAAAGAGGAGACATCTCTAAATAGTATGCACTGAAAACATCTTTAGTAACCAGCAGACCCCTTTAAAACTGAAAGTATATTTATACAATGTTTGCGACCTTATACTAACCTGAGTCCCTCAAGCTGAACAAAGCATCCAAACTGCATGATGCTGGTAACCTTTCCATTGTAGATATCACCAACAGAAGGTTCCTCAGGTGGAGGGCGATCCACGTGTTTGTCCTTCCAGCGGTCAGACTCTCTCTCTTGGTCTTTTCTCGGACTAGGTGAGCGCTCAGACCAGCGGGAAGATTTGTCTCTTCTCTTGCCACGGTCTCTATCTCTATCTCTATGCCGATCACGGTCTCTGGAGCGTGACCTGGATCTGGAATAGGATCTGGAACGATGCCGTCTCTTTCGGTCCTTTTCCCGATCTCTGTCTCGATCTCTGTGTCTGTCTTTTTCTCTGCTTCTGCTGCGACTTCGCCTGTTTTTTTCTGATCTACGAGAGGAGAAGAGCCAGAAATACATAATACAATAAACACAACAATAATATCCTGAATTCAAACAGCCGTCGCAAGTTTGCTAGTTGGAGCACAGGTATCAGAGATTTAAATAAACCCAACATGACAATGAAATGTGACCAGTGACTTGAGTCTTACCTGTTCTTGCTCCCTTTGGACTCTGTCCCACTGACACTGGGCATGAACATTTCCAGTTCCTTCATGGCATCAGCTGCTACTTTAACATCATCTTCATCCAGGAGAGCCTACGAAGTTCAGTATAACAAAAATCAGTCAACATAAATTGGTCAACGTTTCTATTGCCTACCTACAAGCATCAATACCACATTTGGTATTTTGTGTATATATTGTCAGTATATATTGTATTATCATCGCAGTTTCTTAAAATATTGTAATTTTGAGGCTGCATCTCCTAGCTGTACTGCCAACACCAGCCCTTTCATGTAAACACAAAAAGGAAAATCCTGGGTTCACTTATCAAAATGATAACCAGCTTAGTGACACCGTTTAGCCTGATTGCCAACAGAAGACACCCTGTGTGTGTTTAGATCGTTTCTTTGTACAGCGCCCATGTGTACAAGCTTGTTTTGCAATAAAGATAATGTGGACACTGCAGCTTCATGTCAGTGTGATGAAGCCACACACCTTCGGTGCCGGCTCATTTGGTCTACACAGTGCAGGAAACATCTCCCTCAGCTTTTCCTTTTCTGATTTCGGCTTAGCCACGGACTCGGATGCTGGAAGAGGAGCACACGGTTAGAAATGTCACTTTTAAGGAGTAAAATATGTCCTTGGGACCATTAGCTGCCCAGTTTACAGTTAGCCTAACTACTTTACCTTTACTTGTAGATGCTTTGGATGGTGGTCGCATCGTCTGAATGAGCCTGAGCAGATTACTGATGAGAGAATCCTACAATAAGCGAAGAAAACGTTAATGTTTAGTTGAATAACAATAAGCTTCATGAACAACTCGTAGAGACTAACTTACTGTGAATTCGGCTCCATTTTCGAGTAAAAGTGCTTTGAATCCATCAAAGCTCGGTTGTTTTTCGGCAAGGCTGATGACAAATTCAGCTATAAAGGAACCACAAACAACACATTAACGAAGAACTACATGAGACTCATAACTGTCGAGGTTTATATCCCAGCATTAAAAAGTGACCCACAACGAATTTATTGAATGATTAGTACGTAAAGTTTTTTTTAAATCTAGTAAACGACACAATACATCCAAAAAGAACTCATATGTTTACAGTAAATACAGATGCTAGTTTGCTAACAACCGCTAGTTAGCATAAGCTAGCTAGCTAGTTTTGGCAGAAGGCGATTTTTAAAGACATAAAATACGTACCTAAATCTTTGTCATTTATTCCCAGGTGGTTGTCAAGCTCCGTGCAGACTTTCGACACTAAAGACAGATATTCGAGCTGCGATAGCTCGTCGACTCCGATGTCTGCCATCGTCCACGAGTTGTTTTTGTTCACACAACGTAGACGCCGGCAGACATATTGGATATGGGCAACATCCCCTTCCGCCCTTTACGGAAACACTTAGTAGAGTTCAAGGTCTGGCTCCTACTTGCCACACGATGGCACTCAAAACCCTCACAATAAATTTGAATTGAAACGTCTCCACCACAGATGTCTTCACATGTGGGGTTTTCATTTCATGTCGTTTGCAAGAGGTTTGCCAGTTCTTAGCCCATATGCTTTCCTCCTTATTTTGCCTTTTGTGCTTGTTTTATAAACTGTATATGGTTTATTCGTGCAAATGTTTAATACGTTATTTTTTGCCACAATATAGATGATAAATTGACTTTTTTTCATGTTTTATGTTCTTTCTTCTCAAGTGGCGAGAAATGAAAAAATAAAGCCAGCACCAGCCCCTCTTATGTTCAATTGAGGTTTCTCTGAAAGCAAGTTAATGCCCATAGACTCCTTTATTAAAGCATCTAAACTTCGCTTCATTAAAAAAAAGCATGTTTAGAACCTAACACCATAAATGAATTTGGTATGTAATGAGTTAGGTGCGGCTGTTTTGACTGACAGGTGTGCTGACACAGGGAGCTGTAGCTGACAATTGTCTTCTGTGCTTCACCCCCACTAATCTGAGGCACTGAAGTGAACCTTTCACCAGTGAACCTTTCTCTATGTTGTGAACTTCTTTCGGCCCATTTTAGTACAAATATCACAAGAATCTGGTACATCGTTTTGGTGAGTGAAATTCTAGTATATAGCTGTTCTTTGCACCCATAAAGTGAATAAATACAGCATGATGACAGGTAAATATGAACACATCTGGCTACAAATATCAACAAAAAATGGGCAAAATCCTAAAGATGAGGCTTTGAAATGCAGATCCAAAAACCAGTGGGTGATGTTATGATGATGGGCCATAGCTTGGGATGCATTTCAAAACACAAATGTCTGTTGTTGCCTTGTTGCATAAAAAAAAACGTTGCAGTGCAATGAATAATTAATTGCCACTGATGAGTGCAGGGTATTTGAAATGATAAAAGAAAGCCTCAACCCTGCTACTAATGGTATGTGGACAGGTATAGTTGCCGTCTTGACTTTTATGGTTTTGGCCAGAGAATGTAAAGGCACTCCTCTGTTTCAGCACATCATGCACATACCCAGTCCATTAAGATAAGGTTTTTTATGCTTAAGTAGCAAGCAGCCCTTACCTCATCCCCATCCAACGCATTTGCACGAAATTGCAAATGCTTGTGGGAACTACTCTCTGCAGTTAGATCTTTACACAAGAGCAGAGGCCACTAGAAAATGAACGACCAGTGATTTGGCATGAAATGTTCAGCAACCGCACATATGAAAATTTAAAGATTACCCACATGCACTGTATGCTGAACTATGTGTATGGGTCATGAGAAGCAAAGTGATTTGCAACAGCAAGAATTCAGTTTCTAGTAATGAATCACGCTGTGCAATCGTGAACGTTTAAGCAGTTTCACGCTATGACTTTACTTCTGTTTTTGTTTCTGCCACTGTCGCTGATTCATAGTTCTTTACCCGCTAACTGTTTTATCTCTTGTGGAGTCTTGAGAACGTTTCACTGAGGTAAAGGTGCAAGGAAAATCAAGACTGTATGTTGTATCACCTGCATCTTAACTTACTGCAAAAAGCTATGTTTATATGATAAATTAAGGTATGCACTGCACAGGAGATAACCTTCCTCGTCTACTCCTTGGATACCTCCCAGCTTTGATCTCATGACTGATAAATCACCTGCAGTCTTATAGCTCTTTTAAACCTCAGCTTCGCTCTGCAGAACCCTTTGTTTCTCATTCTCACTCATATGCGCCCCAAAGGGGGCAGAGCTCCCATGTAAGCTGCTCGTTTACCATTGGGAAAAACCCGGAGTTCTAAGTTTTACCCAAGGACACTTCGGCACAGGGTGGGACCAGAGATCAAACCGCTAACCCTGTAGTACATGTGTTAGCGGTTGTTTGGTACATGTGTGACTACATGTGTGTGTGTGTGTGACACACACACACACACACACACACACACACACACACACACACCACCACCACCACCACCATCTGTCTGTTTACACATTTCCCTCAGTTGGTGTCTAGTTGGCTCCCTCCTCACAAGCCTCCCGCCTGTAATCTCCTTATTAAAATCAATCCTCATTACCATTCATAAACACACTACTTATTTCACACACCACTTTAATCCTGATTAAGAGCCTTGTTTTCACATAACATCCACATAACTTCTGACATTTTATCATTTTTGAAAAGAACATTATCTCCCAATGTGTTTTGCCGTGTCAGACGAGTCCTGAATTTCACTCATGTTTGATCTTTTTTTTTTCCTTTTACTTCACTTGACATTTCTGCCATCACATCCTTCCATTTGTTCCTGTAGTATGACTTAGTCAGAAAGGGATTCTCATGGAGAATCTCCCATTGTAGCAGTCTGCTTTCCTAATAAATCCCTCATGATCTTTTGCAAGTCAGTTTCTCCCACTCTCACACTGTTCAAAATGCAATCTGGAATTTATTTCACTGTTTATCTCTTTGGTACTGTCTATGCTGCCAAAAGTTCAAAGCATGTACACAGCGCAGCCAGAAATGTGTGGACACCTGAACATTACACCCATGTGTGATTGTAAAAGATCTCATTCCAAAGGTATGGGCATTAATCTACTGGAACAATGTCCTCCAATCTTCAGGGACAGGCTCAGATTCTGCCACAATAGTATTAGCGAGGTTGAGCATGGAGGTAGGGTGATAAAGTCTCACTAACACATAGTGCTCTGATTCATCCCAAGGCTTCTGAATAGAGGTGAGGTCAGAAAATCTGCATCTGGCTTTGCATGCTATGCTATTGTCATGTTGAAACATGCAGTTGGCACTTATTTTTCTAAAGAGCCCTTACTTCACTTTAAAGCATGGGTGTCAAACTCCTGGCCTCGAGGGCCGGTGTGCTGCAGGTTTTAGATATCACCCTGTTTCAACACACCTGAATCAAATGATTAGGTCATTACCAGGCTTCTGGAGAACTTCAGGATAAGTTGAGGAGGTAATTTAGCCTTTAAATCAGCTGTGTTTGGATCAAGGAGACATCTAAAACATGCAGGACACCGGCCCTCGAGGCCTGGAGTTTGTGAGCTAATGGGTACGCCAGGATCCTGTTTGTGGACTTCAGCTCTGCCTTCAACACCATCCTTCCAGACCATCTCCGAGGCAAGCTTTCCCAGATGAATGTGCCTGATCCCATCTGCCGGTGGATCACTGACTTCCTGACGGACAGGAAGCAGCATGTGAGGCTGGGAAAGAATGTCTCGGACTCCCGGACCATCAGCACCGGCTCCCCTCAGGGCTGTGTTCTTTCTCCTCTGCTCTTCTCCCTGTACACCAACTGCTGCACCTCCACCCACCAGTCTGTCAAGCTAATCAAGTTTGCAGATGACACCACCGTTATCGGACTCATCTCGGACGGGGATGAGTCTGCCTACAGGAGGGAGGTTGAACGTCTGGTGTCCTGGTGCAGCCACAACAACCTGGTGCTGAATGCCCAGAAGACAGTGGAGATTATTGTGGACTTCAGGAAGCACACAGCTCCACTCCCCCCCATCATCCTGACTGACACCCCCATCACCTCTGTGGACTCGTTCCGCTTCCTGGGTACCACCATCACCCAGGACCTGAAGTGGGAGCCCACCATCACTTCCGTCATTAAGAAAGCCCAGCAGAGGATGTACTTCCTGAGGCAGCTGAAGAAATTCAACCTGCCAACACGGACGATGATGCAATTCTACACTGCAATCATCGAGTCCATCCTCACCTCCTCCATCACCGTGTGGTACGCTGGAGCCACTATCAGGGACAAACAGAGACTGCAGCGTGTTGTGCGCTCTGCTGAGAAGGTGATTGGCTGCAGACTCCCATCTCTGCAGGACCTGTACACCTCCAGGACATTGCGGCGTGCAGCTCGGATCTCAGCTGACCCTTCTCACCCTGGACACAGTCTGTTTGACCTGCTCCCCTCAGGCAGGAGGCTCCGGTCCATTCGCACCAGAACCTCTCGCCATAAGAACAGTTTCTTCCCCTCTGCTGTCGGACACATGAACAATAACCGTATGACTGTTCCCACCACTAACACATGACCCTACGCTGTGTTCACTGCATCATTCCATGTTTGGCACTGATCACCACCTGCACTCATGTATATATCATGTATATATCTATCCACTTAGCACTTTTAATTCTTATTCTTATTTTTATATTTTTATGACAGTATGTTTGCACTGAAGCACCGCAGCAATTTCCTAATGTTGTAAACCTGCTCAACATTTGGCAATAAAACCCTTTCTGATTCTGATTCTGATTCTGATTCTGATTCTGAGTAAGGAACACCAGTAATCATGCGTCTGTGTGGTATCCTGTGTGTTCAGGCTACAACTCTATTCTTTACATTGCTTCTTCTTTCACACGCTTTCAAATTCAGTACTGACACCATGTCTTGGTGCATGCATAAGGAAGGAAATCTGAGAAAGATGATTTTGTTCATGTAGACGTAGTGTTTTCATTTCATCTTCTCACACTGAAAATGTTATGTCGAGATGGACAGAATCGACTTTATGGGATCAGTAATGGCACCATTACTCTAAACCAGTCCTTTTCTTGCCCATCTTCTGTGAGCCAATAAGCCTCTTTCCTGTGTGCTTCAGTAATCTCAGTACTCTTCTGTCAGTCTGCTTTTAAGAGTATCATTCGTGCATCCCTTTTTCCCATTTCCACCTCTCCCTGGTCATTCAGAGCCTCATTCAAGCCTACATCTTCACCTTTACCAGCACCAACATCTAGACTCTACAGAGATCCTTACCAAAATCCAATCATCGCTGGGACTCAGAACTGCTATGATGATTCAATGGAGTATGATCAAGAAATAGCTTATTAATCATATCTGAATTATTACTAAGCTTATTAATTAGAATCAAATGTTAATAAACCACATTTCAAAGCATCTCGATTTATCGAACTTCATATAAGAGATGAGTGCACTTTCTAAATCTAAAAAGTGAAGTCAGTGCGATACTGCCTTAAACTGTCATTTTTTTCGACTACTCCAGTTGCAATGACATTTCAGGTAGTGTAGAAGTTATAGGAAAATGGCACTTGTCTCCCATAAGACTATGGGCTTAGAGCTGGTTCACGTTGTCCTGAATATGACAAAGACGGTCCCCATTGCGGATATGTGGGGATGTACTTTGCTGCGTTCTTGCTTCTCATGCAGATCTGCACCACACTCACCAACAATGACAACAGCAACAACAACAAAAAGTCAGCTTAGGGCTTCATTAAGGAACTTCACTAATCGGGAACTTCACAGTGACTACACCCATCTTTTATACAGTTGATGCTGTTGCTATTTAAAGCTTGTTAGCGAACACAATGTCTCTTGTTTGTTTAATCTAAATACTCAGATGACAGTTTATGCTTTCAGGGCAAGTTAAGTGCTGTAACTATTTCTTAGTGAATAGGTGCAGCAACTCTCTGGAGTCTTGTTACAATCATTTATCAACTATTCAACTATTGTTTGTTGGTGATTTTAGGTGCTTTAAGGAGAGATGAAATAGCTGTTTCCAAAATGTTTTCCAAGCTCTGTAACATGAATGTCTTCATGTCAAAATATTTTTGGTATAGCAATGAGTAAATTCCTCATCAATGGTGTCCTGCTTATCAGAGACAGCAGCCTAACCAAGATCTAATCTCTCCAGCGTGTCCTGGGGCATCCTTCCAATAGAACATGCCCAGAACCCCGTGGGCTAAGGCCCAGCCACCAGGCACTCTCCCTCAAGCTACATCCCCAGGCCTGGCTACAGAGTGGTGCCCTGGTAACCCTATACTGGGCAGGATAAACTGGTCCCATGATTTTTTCTTTTTCATGGGGGTCCTCTAAATCACTCTTTGTCTGGCCCCCCACCAGGCCAGTTTGCCCCAGGAAACACTGTCAGGGGCAAAAGGCAACATAGCCCCTAGGATCATTGGGACACAAACCCTGTACTGTGGTGAGGGGACTCTTACTCCATATCTACCAAAACACACAAGACTGTCCTGCAAGCTTACGTTGCACTGTTGTATATACTGCATGCCATGGATTCTGTTCCATGACCAAGAGCATAAACAGTATACTATAAAAGCTACTTTTGGCTGCTCTCTTTTCACAAGGGGTCACAACAGTTAGTAGGCCCACATAGCTTGACTTCAGAGAGTTCTATGCCAGATGCCTTTCCTCTGACACAACTCTAAAGGGATTTGTGTCTCCAACTAGCATCAAACCAACAACCTTTCATTTGTAAAGCAAATATGTTAACCACTAGACTATGAAGCAACCATATATAGTGTCTTATGTACTTGAGTATTGGTACAACGACATAAAAGCTGACTCCAGACAGTCCAGACAGTCAGTGGTGGTCTCTTGTCTTGAAACTAAGAAAAGTTTAACTTGGGACTTCCACATTTTGCATCACAAACAGTTATTTTACCTGCTGACTTTAACTTGCTGAATGCCATTGACTTTTTATGGTGTTGTGGTTGCCACATTGCTGGAAATTGCACATCCGTTTTACTGATTATGGTGCAGCTAAGTTACAAATAGCTCCAGCATCTATCAGGACCTGGGCAATTTGCCATAATTGAAGGGCGATGAATTCTGGTCTCTACCATAAAATACTGGACGGGGATGTCCAGCCGTCAGTTCATGTTATGTAGCAGGACAATGATCTGAACCCTAAACAGGCTGGTCATGCTTGAAAAAGTTACTTTTTCACATAGGGCCAGGTAGGTTTGGATGGAGTTGTTCCCCATAACAAATGAAGCCATCACTTAAAAACTGCATTTTGTGTGTACTTGGGCTATCTTTATCTAATGTTACAATTTGTTTGATGAACTGAAACAAACCTGCAAGGAAAGAAGGGGGAAAATACTATTTTACAAAACTGTATTTGGAAACAGGCTGCACCATCTGCTGTGTCAGACTGGGGATTCAAAGATTCATAGAGAACCGATTTGTTTTTCTCTTTGTCCATTTACGCACATCCAACCAATGTTTATCAAACATGTTCCTCAAACTCCTCATTTCCCCCCATCACTGCTTTCTCTGTCTGGTGTAGACTTCCAAGATTGTACATATATTTTCATTTAGGGGCCGATTGAGGGCAATTCTCTCAGTCAGCAGTCCTCACCTGACCTGATTTGAGAGGAAGCAGGGAAACGTATGGGCTAAGGGGGAAGGGAAGTGGGTGGGCTCTCACTTACATAACAGCCCTCCAATGTAAACAGAACACATGCTAGATGTGCATGTCTGTCCTTACGCATGATTTCTATGGTGAGTGATGATGACGCAAAAGAGGGAGAGACTGTGAGGAGCGAGAAAAGGAGAAAGGGAGAGTGTGCTGTTGTTGGAGGGGATCCATGAAAGATTCTTGAGAAGGTGAGAGTTTAGAAAAGAGTGAAAGAAACAGCCTCCTCTGGATCCCAGTAGTTGGATTTATATGCTTCTGCTTCACTCTTCTGTTAAAAAGCACACATTGATCTTTGCATAAAGTTCTTTTTAGTTATTCTTGCAATACGTAGTTTGTAGGTTAGAGTCTTGCTGCTAATAGACATCAACACACTAGCACGCCATGTGCTTTTCTGCCCCCACAGTTGTGTGCGTGCCTGTATCCATACACATGAGGGAAGACAGAAAAAGCTGGTTGGGAGTATAAGGATGTCTGCAAACAGTCTTTGGGATTTGAGCATATACTGCAATTGACAGCACAGCTGGCTGCAATGTTCTCCTGCTGCTGCTGCTGAGTGGAAAATTCCTACTATGACTGAGCATGGAGCATTAAGTGTGTATATGTGAGCGAGAGAGTGTATGTGCATGACACACACACCAGTGAGAGCGAGAGAGGAAAAGAGGGCGATCCAAGGGGGGCTGGGCTTGCGTCCAAACAGCAAGTGAGGGATTGGTTGGCGGAAAAGCTGCCTTTGTGAGATCACAGCCCCCACAACAGCTTCCACCCACATGGCGGACTTCATGTGAAAAGGGCCATGCTGCAGGCAGTCTTTTTTCAGCATTCAGTCATAGTTATGGCATTGCTTAAACCTACTTTTTAAGCATCACCTGGATGTCCTATATAGACTTTTGAGCAAGAATTTCTTACATTTTAATCTATTTATTGATTACATTAGAATAAATAAAGTATGCAAATCACAAGTGACTCAAACAAACAACTCACACTGGTTTAACACTTCCTTATGAGCAAACAGACCTACATGAAGTCACTTGGGCCATTATTATTTTCAATAAATTAGGAATCCAACTCTTAAAAGTTCCTGTTGTCTTGAAAATGAAGGATAAGACTTTCGATCTTCTTGGGAGTGTGATAACTGAATAGGATTTTTCCACCAGCTTGGGTGGGCTTTGGCAAAAAGAAAGTGTAATGTCAGTGAACTTGACCTCAAGGACCTCAAGATCAGAATAAGTTTTGTGAACATCTTGTAAATGCATTAACATCAGAAGAGGAAGATGTATTATTTTTTAACTGGTACCATAGATTTGTCTACCAACATTAAAAAGATATGTTTATTTATATTAATTATAAATAAAGATTTAGCATCTCTAAATGTTATTAATACATCAGCTGGAATCTGCTGAATTCCCCACCAAGCAGGCGGACACCTTTCCCATCTGTCATGAGGAAATTCACTGTGAGTTAAAGAATTAGCAGTCATAGCCCTGTGACTCACTGTACCTCACTGGGAAACCTCACAGCACGCTGAGAGACATCTGAGTTGATCTGTCAATAAATCGGACGGGATGTGCTGTGACATGCGCTGATGAACTGAGCAGTGCTGCCAGCGCCTGTCCTTCTCCTCTGATGCTGATTTGAGCAGACAAATCTTGTTTACTCCTCATTTAGCCATTATTTCAGCACACTGAGTTTGTATAGTTGCTGCCTGCAAACTGTAAAGAATGTTGTTTGCAATTATGCAAATGTGTTTCACTAAGAGGAGGTACACACAGACCACTGGCAAACATCGTTGTCCTTCACCTAAGAAGGATTAAGTGTTCCTCTTGGATTATGGTTTACAGGGATATTTACATTTTCTGATATTAATACCAAAACCTCTCTCAGAACTGCATAGCATGCTAGACTGGTCATTAAAAAGAGTTCAAACAGTGATAATGTTTTTATATTTTTTTGGCACAGTGAAAATAAACTGTCAGGATTTTATGTTTACTGCAGCTCTTATAAATTCAAGATATTGAAATAACATTTTAATTTAATTTCTATTCACGGTGTGTACAATCAAGGGAAAAAGTCTTAGGATGGTGACTTCTTGTTGGCTATTTCGCCTCTCTACACCATCACTGTGGATGTTAAATCAATATGTAATTGAAGTGCTGACTTTCAGGTTTATTTAAAGGGGTTTAGGAAAAGTATTGCATTAACTGTTTAGTATTACAGCCATGTTTACACATAGCCCACATTTTGAGGTTCAAAAGTAATTGGTGAAGGATTGTTTCTAATACTTGGATGAAAATCCTTTGTAGCCATTGGCTATCTGAAGTCTGTTTCCTCCCTTGAGATGCACTGCTAGGCCCTTTAGTCACTGCTTGTTTGTGGATTTCTCTGCCTAAAGGTTTCTCTTTAGTATCTGAAAAGCATGCTCTGATGGGCTGGGAATGGATGACTGACTAGGACATTGAAGACTATCAAATTTCCTTGATAAACTTTTTGGGCTGCTTTTGCAGTACATTTTTTTGTCATTATCTCTCTACAGTGAAATAGTTTTGGAAAATGTGTCTGAATCTGAGCAGAGTATAGTCCTGTATGCTTTAAAATTCATCCTGCTGCTTCTATCAGCACTAGCAGCAGCTTCATTAATAAACAGCCGTGACCCAGGTCAACTGCCTACTATACTACGATGTTGTTTTTCTTAACAGTGGAAATAATTCTGTCATCATGCACTTCGGTTGCCTTCTGTGGTCTTTCAGGTCTTTTGGTGTTTCTTTCTTCTTCTTTTTTTTTAATTGCACAACATTGCTCATTTGGAAAAATGTCCTCTGACATGCTTATTTTGTTTTTCAGCCTAGTGATGGTGTCATTCACTTGCACTGTAATTTCTTTGGACTTTCCTAACATGGAAAGTTCCAGCGAATGGCTACAAAATGCATTTATAACAATAAGAATCAACTCCAGATGTCTTATCTGCCTAATTTGTGATGAAATAATAACCAGCCACGAAAGTGTTTACTGGCAAATAATCCAATTAATCGGGACACTGTTTAAAAATTGCAAACTGTTAATGGAACACTTTTGCCAAACCCCTTGAATCAAATCTAAAACTCTACAATTCAATCACATCTTGATTGTCTGGTGCATACTTGGCAGTGTGCAAAGGCAAAACTACAAAAAAATGTCATTGCACATATGGATCTGATTGTTAGGGTGGCTGTAGCTTAGGTGGCAGAGCAGGTCAGCCACTAATCAGAAGGTCGGTGGTTCAATCCCAGGCTGCCTCCTGGCTGCATGCCAAATATCCTTGGGCAAGATACTAACCCCGTGTTTGCCTACTGGTGGTGGTCAGGGGGCCCGGTGGCGCCAGTGTCCGACAGCCTCGCCTCTGTCAGTGCGCCCCAGGGCAGCTGTGGCTATAATGTAGCTTGCCATTGCCAATGGGTGAATGACTGAATGTAGTGTAAAGCACTTTGGGGTCCTTAGGGACTAGAAAAGCGCTATACAAATGCAGGCCATTTACCATTTAAATCTAAGAACAAATCCCACGCTTATACAGCTGTAAAAACACAAAGAGACAATGAGAAAAAGGTTTTTGTGAATTCCATTTATTAGTCCATTAATGAAAACCTTCCAGCACATGGTTCAGCTGGAAAACCGAGGGCTAATAACAGACCAAAGAGCCAATGAGATGTAAATGTACTCACATATTTATTACATAAATATATAGTAAAATAGACCAGCAACAATTACCATAAAAAATATCTTCCTTTAAAACCCTGACCATAAACAAAGATTTGAAAATCACACACTGACATTTACAAACACGCTGATTGTCTGGACCTGTCGTAAGCAGCCCACCATATAAACCTGACAGCACACCACCCACTGGACTCATGTTGGGGGGGGGAGGGGTGGAGGGTGTAAAATGGAGGGGTGGGTAATAGGTCCAGGTGAGGAAGGGTTTGGTGTGATGAAGTTGTGGGTGGTGTGAGAGGAGATCACAGTAGATATTCGGATGTTTCCTGCGTGTATATGCGTTTATCTGCAATAAGTGCTGTCAGTGTGGATTTATTTAGCCCAGAGCATTGCCTTAAGCTTCATTGTATGTCTTTGCATGTTTGTTTACCCCCGTGCATCATGGGAATGAATCCTGAACATTGTTCCTTTGCTTTGCATGCCAGTGACAGTGGCGTCAACTGAGAGGTAAATAAAGAGAGGAAAAGGAGACAAAAAGAACAAAACCTGGGTTTCTTAAAATTTGTTGGTATAATGTTATTCTTGTGTGGTTGAACTGGCACCAGACATCCAGAAGGTGGGGTTTGTCATACCAAGGAAATTTACATAGTCTCCCATATGTCAGTAACATAAGAGTAAACTTTTAAAGAGCTTCTGTAACCCTTTTATTACCCTGATAATACATGACGGTCTGGCACCTCGGGATCAAGATTGAATGAGAGATCTGTACTCATACAGTTAATGGCCTTTATTTTCTGTGCACTGTTTCCTATAATGCACCAAAGTCTAGCAAAGGCTGTACCTGCAGTCTCAATGGTTTTCTATTGAAGCTTTCCATCTCAGTGTTTATTTCCTTTGGAGTTGTATTCTCTCCCCTTGTCTAGTACTGTTCCAGGACCTCGACATCAATCCTTCAGTGACTCATAATATTCAGCTCAAGAATAATAAAAATAAAAACTCTTCCAGTTTTAGGGAGTCTTCGTAGTAACTTCTAAGATGAGGGATATCAGTGATTGACAAGTGAAAAATAACCATGAATGTGTTTTAATAACTGAATTCCAAGATGACGCTGTTCTCTTGAGCCCATAAAAAAGAAATATCTACCAGCTTCTGGATTTCCTTCTTTTATGTTTGCACAGTGTCCTAAAAGCAGCACAATTGCCAAGTTCTTGCTAAACAGGAGATCTCTATTGTTCTGGCTTACGATATAAAGCAACACTTTTTTTCTTTCTTGGAAGTTGGCGCCAACTTTAAAGGTTCTCGTGTAACAGCCATAAAATTGTTATTATTAATGACACCCACCATGTGAAGTCAAGTCCGAATCTTGTTGTTTCCGTTTGCGTTATTGCCAAACTAGTACTAAGACACACTGTTATCGTATGTTGTGTTTACTGTATGACATGTGTGTCGCGCTGAGAGATACACCATTTATCTTTGTTGGTGGAATCATTATAGCAACAATCAATCAACCAATCAACACATGGCAAATTAACCACCTGTCGATTAGCAGTTAGTATTAGCCAAGTTAGCTACATGTTAGTAACTATGTTCCTATACAACAGGGTGATAATTCACAGCAATGTGCAACTTTTCCCACATATTGGTGTTGAACTACACAGGCTACCATGTCGCTCTCTCAGTATATTTGCACAACATGATTTAATTAGCTAAAATCAACAATGTTTGACATTTGACATTGCTAGCGGTAGAAGTCATTCGACAATTGATTGATTTACTTTGAAAGTGAAGTGCCTCTGTTTTACTACAGCTCAGAGAGTAGTTGGTGACTATTTGCAAACAAGTTGGTGTGTTTTATTCAAACTGCGTCAATCAATCTGATAGCAACAAAGCAATCGCAAGGAGGTTGCCGGTGCAGCAGTATATACCTTTTTGCAACCAGTTTCACCTAACAAAGCAAGCAACCTCTTTGGCGATACTTATTTTTCCCTAGTTACTGGTGATTGTTAATCAGATTCTAGCCTATTTTTTTTTTCCAAAATTGCCAATATAACTAACAGACAATATAAAACGCGGACATAGCTTCCGAGTGGAAAAAATAAAGCCTATGCGGAAGTGTCTTAAATCTGCATTCTATTTAGAGGCCACCAGATGGCGATAGTTGTGGTCGCAAAAAGATTTCGAGTTCTATAGAACTGTATGGGAAAACAGTTTTCTGTCTTGACTTTTTAGCACTGTCCTGATGAGTTTCTGGGGTCATTCAGTCGCTTTAAGTCATATTTAATAAAGTAATCTATTTTGAACATTAATTTTGTGCATCAAAATGGGACTGTGTAACAGTATGACCATGTAACAGTAGCTATGCAAATCTTTTTCTAATGTTACAACTAATAATCACTTCATTACGTGAGGTTTTGTTTAAATTAAAATGAACTAAAGGAACTTCATGAGCCACTGACTTGATGAAATCCTACACATTATCCTGGATTGGGGTAAGTAACAATTGTTTGTGGTTGCTCCAAAGATAATAACCTGGCTGAAAAGTTTCAAAATAACTAACAAAAACACCTAGCATCCTGTCTTTGGCACCTTCCAATTATCCCTGACTGGTCAGGTCAACCCCTGAGTGTCTGCAGAACACATCTTTTTCCCAGCAGCTTCTGCAGTCACAGTGAAACAAGGAACATTTGAAAGAGTGGTATCAAACAAAGAACAGTGGTTCCTTTTTTGTAATTTTGTTAAATGTATTGTAGTGTGTTTTTCCACCGACACAAATATGCAGGCTGAAAGACTGTCCTTGAGAAGATCAGAGGAGAAAGAAAATTCCCAAAGAAACATCAAATTAAAACTTAACCCAGAGAGCGAGAGAAAGAGAGAGAAAAAAGAGGGAGAGAGCGAAAGAGCTCTTCATCTCCGACTGTGAGGTTACTTTGCTTCTATTGGCTGATTTTTCTGTAATATTTACCACATGAGGTTTGTAAAAAGTGTTGAGGGTAATGCACAATACAGACCGTGAAACTGATGTTTTCATGTTAAATCAAGAAAAAAATACATCCTACTAAGTCGTTTAGTCTATTAATTGCAGCTCTAAAGACTTTACTTGTTCTTGATTTATCATATGGCCTCACACACCCGTGTTGCACAAAGTGTCTCTTTTAAATAGGACAATCAATAGTAAAATAGTGAATACAGACACATATAGCTCATAGACATTTGTACATGACAACCCCATCTAGAAATAGTCTGACACAAAAACATCTAGCACGAGCACCAGCTGCTGCATACTGGATGTAGAACTGTCTGCTTCCTGGTAAAATGAAACCTTCCTTGAAACACAGTTTTTGCGAGTTTCACAGAACATACTATAAGCATGCTAAGCTTTCTGTACATGCAACACTGAGACCTATCTGTTACAAACATTGTGGGCAAAAAGGTGTGCAGTAAAGACGATGTAAGCAGTGGGCATGGCGCCTTGAAGCCATGGTGGTTTTTGGTAATTTGCTGGTGCTGTATCAAGTGACTTGGACCTGCTACATAGTGAAATAAATGGATTTCTTTCCTTAAGGTTTGCTGACCAGAGAGAGTTTTCTTCGGATTTTGCGTACAAGAATGGGCTCATGGGCCATGAGAGCTGATGGTGCACATGCTCTGAGAGCGTTTGACAAAACAGGACAAGTGAGACATCTTGGACCAATAGAGTGGGAAAGACAGAGGATGGATGAAAGCACCCTTTGAGGCCTTTTTAATCAAACCTGAGCAGTTTTAAACCAATTTTTCAACCTGACAAGCATTGCATAATTTTCTTAGAAGCAGCCCCCACCTCCATACAACTACTATACAGTTTATATATTCATATATTCTCTGATCTGTATCTCTGATTGATAGACTGTTAATAAATGAGCTAATCCGTGTACATTCTTATCTGTCTAGGCATGCATTTTACACCCGTTTACAAAAAACATTGCTATAAATCTCCATGCAGACAGTCAGAGCAGCATAAAACTTATTCCAAGACCACACCACTGTACCACCTATAAGTATCTTCAGGTCTTACTTGGTATTTGGTGTAAAAAGGAAAACAGTGTCCACATAAAGTTATTCATAGTGGCCAAATCATACAGCACTGAACTCAGCTAACAGGGGACCAACTATACTTTTACATATTTTCTGTCACATATATTCTCTGGATACTCATATTAAACATGATCAGTGTTTCAAATAATGAGGTTGAGATAAGTTCAAGTAGTTCCTGTGAGCCATAAGCTCAAATTTCAGATAGTTTTCTCTACTCTTGGCTATAAACTGCATATAAAACATAGGTGTGACTATTAAAGGCACTGTGAAAGTGCCTTAAACCAGCATTCTTTCTAATGGCCACAAAGGGGTAATTCCTGTGAATGTCACAAGATGGGACTTCCCTAATAATTGGGTGCCACGGTGGCAAAGTTCATCTTTTCTAAATAAGTGTGCTCTTCACTTGGTGTGATGTCGCTGAGAAGAGATATCCCCTAATATGGTAATTTCAGGCACACAGCTCAGGCTGCCAGCACAGAAGTTTCCTTTTTTGTTTTGTTTATGAGGGGCAGCCAATCAGAAGAAAGTTGGCTTACA
The DNA here is from genome assembly GCF_965226115.1 of Aulonocara stuartgranti. Taxonomy (NCBI): domain Eukaryota; kingdom Metazoa; phylum Chordata; class Actinopteri; order Cichliformes; family Cichlidae; genus Aulonocara; species Aulonocara stuartgranti. The sequence continues at coordinate 5,888,159 of NC_138959.1, read as the reverse complement.
GGGTAAAATCGTAAAGTATAATAGTGGCAGAGTATGATGGCTCAGTCACATGAGAGTAAAAAAAGGCAGCCTCCGTGCGACAAAGAAAAAAGGGCGGTTGCCCAGTGATTGCATTGATTGTTGCAGCGGTTGAGCGTGCAACACCCTCAACTTCTCAGTGACCACATTTGATCACAAGGCAATTGCACAGATTGCCAGTTGGGAGGCGACCAGTCTCCAAACAAACGTGATCTGAGTTGGGCTGCGTGCAATCACTCTCAAACAAACTGGAACAGGTTTGCAAATAATTACAGTCGGATTTATAAATCCAGACAGACTGCCAACACAATGCAATCAGCAATAGTCTGCGCCAATCAGCAAAACTCATCTATGACACGTCTTTGCAGCAGGGGAATTACCTTGCAAATGTTTTATCATTGTCTTGATGGCAGCAACTGACGAGTGGTCGCCCGTCTCTAAAGCAACCATTTCAAAGGTAACAAGATTGCAAGTTCATTGCACACTGTTGCAATAATTTGTGTCTCCAGCCTCTGTTTTCTGTAGTGTGACTGGAGCATGAGGTAAACAAGGATAATAATGAATTGTGACTCATTCAGAGCAACTCAAGTACAGTCCAAGAATAAAAAATATTTAGCTGGAAATGAGGATAACTGTTCCCTTTAATGTAACCTTGGATAAACGGGGTGACTTTAGTCTCTTGATCAATACAGCTTAATTTATATGCATCTTACTCAGCCATTAATGCATAGCTATCCAAACATACTCTAACAGTCAATTATAATATATTATATATATTATATATTATATAATATATATAATATATAATATATATAATATATATATATTATATATAATAATAACTTGTAACAATGTTTGTAGCTTGTCCAATAAATAACATTTGGTGCTTTGATTACATTGTTTAGCTCATGGGTTTCAATTTTCTCTTCTGATTTTCTTGTTGCACTAATGCAGCCACAAAGGGAGTACTAGCTTGGACATAGTCATTTAATATTGTATGTAGTGATAACCTTAAAGTCACTCTTGGGAGTCCTCAGTTCCTACCATGCAGCATATTAATTCATTCTTTTCCCCGAGAACAAACTCCACAGCATTTCTAAGTGCAAGCCTTCATAATAAATCCTCTGGAGTCCTATGAAACATGCTGTACAGCAATGCCACACAAGAGGAGGGATATAAAAACAATCGATAAGGCCATCATTGGAAAGGAGAACCCAAAATTGCAAAGCCTCGAAGCGCAGCCGTGGCTGCTCTTTTCTGCAGCAACAGTCCATTTGTAAGAATTGATGCAGCTTTTAGTTTAAAATATCACCCACTCCTGAAATTCACAGTTTTGTTTTGTTTTTTATCTCTTGCAGTCCCGCCACACTCAAGTAGAAATGCTTCCCAAGTGACCCCTCCTACTTCCTCTCTGTTAGCCCGCTGAACACAGTGTTGGTTACATTCTTCAAAGGAAATAACACAAGTATGTGACAGGAATCTGTTTTTACAGACTTCCGTCACACACCGCGGCCTGAAAAGGTGCTTTAGGGATTTTTGGAAGGGGAAGCAAAGCAGGTCCATCAGACATTCAGCATTCACACACTTACACTCAACGTTCACTTGCACACAGCACAGTTCTCATGTGAAACAGCAACATCCACGTGCACACACTTATATACATGCACAGCCTTGGTTTTAGCCATACAACAGAGTTAAACAGAAAATAAAAGAGGCCTGTGGCTGGAGGACTACAGCCAGTTCATTTGCCCCGCTGAGGGCAAATAGTGCCTGGCTTGGATGGGAGCCATGCACTGCTGTATGTACACCACAAGCAATTGGATGAGGAAAAGCTGAATATTGCTGCTGGCACTTTGACCCTAAAGAGTGCAAAGACGCTAGAGTGTTGCTGACATGAAAGGATGAATTAATTTTTGCACACAGTTTTTCTTGCACATATCTATGCGAATGTAATTTATTGATAATCAAAAATAAAACTGTAACCAAAATCAATCATTTTGTATGTCTTTACTGTGTTATGGTAACTCACCTATTCCACGAAAAAACTGACCAAACGGAGTCAAAAACAACAGATCTTGACTTTCTCTTTCATGATCTTTTATGAAAGACGTGTTTCATGAAACATATGTGACTTTGATGTTATAACCCCGTAATTAACACTTTAAATTAATCAAATGTCAAAATTAACTCATTCACTGCCAGCCATTGGCAGTGAATGAGTTAAACCCATTGACTCATTCACTGCAATTGACGGCTATAGACGTCAATTGCAGTGAATGAGTTAAGTGATGATAATCACCGTGTGAAATCAAAATATACGACTTGAACATGGGAGTCGATCTCCTTTAAGTAAAAATGATGACTTGGTCTCTCAGCATTTTCTTATCAATCTGATGCTTTAAAAAATACTCCTAATATTTCAGATGTTTTTCTTTTTTTCTGGCAGGAATGGTCTTCCATATAGTGCGGCACAAAACCCAAGCGATACACAAAAGCACCCAAACCCAAACAAACAAAAACCAACAGACAAAACACTCCCCACATGTAAAGAAATCGATTTCGATTTAGGGTTAAGAAAGCAGTGAGGGCCTGGTTATGTCTGCCCGAGGTTGGACTTGGGGTCCGATTTCTGGGAACCTGGATGTCTACTCCTTTCCATCCAGGAAAGGATGACAGAACAAGTGTAAAATGAACACTGGTGATTGCAAATTGAGACAAAAAAGAGGAGCTAACAATGGTTTTTTCATCCAAGGTTCATCATCATTTATTAGAAAATGTTCTTTTACCTGAGAGAATCCTTCAATAGCTTCCTTTACCCATTCACAAAAAGTGGTCTGTGTTTGCGTGTGTGCGTGCACGTGTGTGTGTCTGTGTGTGTGTACTGGGTCTTGCCGATGCTCTCATGGGACAGTGCATTATTTTCACACAAATGTAAGAAAGAGATCTGATTAGACATAAAAATCAAATAAAATTCACAATGTTTACTCGGCCACTTATTGCACTTCATTCAAAATAACTGTAAACGCTATAATTGATTATTTCATTGCATGGCTTTGCCCAAAGGCCTCTGCCGTTTTTACTTTCAGATTGAACAGAAATTTAATGGTGCAAAAGTCATTTGGCTTGGGTGCAATTTAAATATACATATATATATATATTCATAATTATAGTATTACCTCTGAAGAATCTTCTACCTACTGTTGGTTTGGTCAATTCAAAGTGCTTCTAAGTAAGTGCTAAAGGAAAATGGATTTTTGCTATCAAACACTTGCCTCACATTTCAAAAGAAGAGGTAAGCACATGGTTAACTAACCTTACTTGTGCTACATAAATTTCAGCAACTTGGTCGCGATATGCAAAGATTAAAGCTACATTTTCAAGAAAGACTGAATTTAGGGCCTGGTTTTAATTTTATATTTTGAGGCTCTGAGACACACCAAACAATGAGAGCATCGCATTCGACGCACACAAGCAAAGTTCCAAACAACACACATATACATACACACACCACTTTCTGAGCAGTTTACAAAAAAACAGCACGTCTCGTAGAATCCTTGTTCTCCACAACATCCCCGGAACCCCTCCTACTTCTCTGGGTCCCAGACGACTGTGAAGATTTACTGAGCCTAAGAACCAGCCAGCAGGCTGGGCTAAAGGCCAGCTAACCCCAACAGTTCTGGCCCACACCCACAGAAAGTAGCAAGGGTCTCTGGGTCATGCAAAGAACCTCTGGAATTCAAGCAAGGGCCAAATCTGATTTCATAAGCAAGACCGGCTCACAGTTGTTACAGTGAGCATGTCTTTTGGAGGGATTTGGAGGGAAATTGCATAGACATCTTGCTACTTGCATGTCTTAACAAACTCTACATTTGGCATGGGGGAGGGGAGAGGGAAACCAAAAACAACCATAAAACCAAAAGACATTACAGACAATCTCCACCCTTGTCCAACATGTCAACATGTGAGAATAAACCAGGATCCATGGAGGGGAAGGGCTGAGAAGCTCCACAAAGCCAGCCTCAAAAACATCAGTCTGCTTGTTGTGGTGAGGAACAGCATGATTTGTGTGAGCTCGGGGTGTCACCAATTGTTATAAACCAAAATTACTTTCAGCTTTAAACAGTTGGAGCTGAAAATGTTGCTTGGTTCAAACTTGCATCATTTAAGACACCATTTGTACTTTCATTTATGCATTGTGGGAAGGTTGGTTAGCTATTCAATCTCATAGAAGCAGAAAAAAGGAAATGGATCCAGAAAAGCATTTAAAACTGACTGAGATCTGATTACTGAAACTAATCCGAGAGGTGATTCCAGACTCGTTTTAGCTAGTTACTGAAATGCTATACATACACATTTGTCTTTCCAAGATGCACAAGTAATCTTTATGCCTCACAAGTGCAACCACATCAGCAAATGACCTGTGGAAGAAGGCCCCAATGGCATCTGAAATGACTTGTGTTAATGAGGCCTCACGTACTTGTTGCAAACTACTTCAGGTTTCAGTTAAATTGATCCTCACAGAAAGTTCGGATTCAGTGTATTTAGGCTGGCTTTTTGGGGCATTGGTGAACAAATCCATTTTAGACTTTGACAACTACGATGTGGGTGTTAAACAGCTGTTTGGCATTCATGCCCAATAATACCCTGCTCCCTATCCCACTTCCAACTTTCCTTTGTAAGTCACCCAAAATCAAATCTACACGTTTATCTACCTGGAGTATTTGGTGTGAGTTGCAGAGTTTTGGATATATAATTTGTAGATATGCCTGTTTTCTCTTTAATTATAACATAAGTGCCCCAAAATCGATAAAACTCAGAAGTAATGTGAAGTTACTTACAGAAAAGTCAGAAACCGTGTTGCGACATGACCAGTTTCAGGTACAGACTGTTTTCTTTGCACTAAACTAAGCCTGCCATTGCAAATGAAAAGCATTACCGCTCAGCTGAAATGAATGCCGGTCATGTTCACATTCTGTCATAGGCACGAGCTTCTTGTCACATGGTAGATGCATGCTTTCCTTCAGTGCAGCGACTTGGCGACTGAAAGCTCAGTTGGACAGGGGAGTTTTTAAGAAGCACAAAGTAAATGGGCCCGTTAGAATTATTGTTCCTCAAGAGAAGGCTGACGTTTCTGCAGCTCATGTCTCTGGAAAAGAAAAAGGCAACTCACACCAACATAATCTCGGTCAGGGGTTCTCGGTGTTTCGATGACCAATTGCAGATTTAGGGAGCACAAGAAAAATGCACATTTAATCAAAGGCTTTTTAAGTGTGTGTATCTTCAGAAAACTAGTTGATTATTGAATTTTCTTTTAACATGTTCTGTTGATTGAATTCACCTGTTGCTTATCACCCTTACCTATCCATCTTGGTCAAGCCTCATTTTTCCCAAGTCTTTTCTGTTGTTTCCCTATTTTTCTGTTGGGTTCCCTATTGCTAGATCGACCTGCCTCTTTATCCACTGCTCTTTGACACTTTAATAAAGTCCTTGTTTTCCTGTCATGTCTTACTTTTGGCTTCTCAGTCCTGATAGAACTGTGGATGAATAAAATATATGCAAATATATGAAATTATAATAGTAGTGGATTCTTACTTGGGCCACAAAAATGCCACTGAGAGCCACTGGAGCACACTTAGAGAACCCCGGCTCTACTATGGGCCATGTAGATTTGACTTTGGGGTGAAGCGTCTCTTTAATAAAACATCCCCCACTGCACTCCTGACCTTTAACTGCCACAGCTGCTGGCAACACTCACATCAATAGTTTGGAAAAACGGAATCTGATCCCATAGGTAAACGCACACTCACACACAAAACTATAGTCATTCATGTGAAGCGTGAGAACACGAGGGGTATGCATCCATCTCTTTGCAAACAACACGAGGCACAGGGCTTACGATTAATGTCACAGGGCACTTCTGAATATGGATCTGCATGCACATGTGAGAGGGTGCACACATAAAAAAAATGTAACAAGCATTACACATTACTTTGCTCTTTTTTTTCTTTTTACTTTTATCCACTTGCATGACAATGGGATGGAGCGGTTAAATTGACTTTTTACAATGAATCTTCGAGTGTTGTATGTTTTTGTATTTACATCCTTGGTTATGGCCAAAATAAGCTGTAAATGAAAAAAACAAAACAAAACACAAAACATAGAAAAATACATAACATAGTATTGCACCTTGCAGATGGGCAATATATATATTCTCAGTTTTGTTGGTTGTTTTGTAACATCTATGTGACACCACTATCCTCTCTGCTGGTGTGTGGAAGTTAGGTTGTGGGTGCCGGGGTCAGGTCCAGCCCCCTCCTGTCAGCTACATTCAATTCCATAAAACACTCAGCTATTACAGAAGTCAATCCCTCAGTCTCTGGGCCATTCACATTTTAGGTTTACCGTCTAAAGACTGTGCCTTTAAGGTGGAGAAGTGCTCACGTTGGCAGCGCTCAGAGCTGATGTCTCGACATTTTCTTGAGTTTAAGTTGCACCTCCTGTCATTCGAGAACCAAATCAATAAGGTAGAGGGCACCAAAGCTTGAGGGAAGAGTCCTTTTGTAACTTACACTGATGCGTACACAAGCACATATTATCTCGACATGTACACTTTTTTAAAATCTATATATGCATCTCTGAACTTTCACATGTGCCTGCAAAATATGACTCCTCCCAAGTTCCTTTGAGTCTTGTGTTGTGTGAGGTATGACAAGATTGTGTTTCAGTTTTTTTGTTTTTTTTTTGTATTTTCAGTTTTTGTTGCGTTATTTTTTTTCTATTTGTTTTTTTTTCTTTCCTCCAAAGATGTATTTCATTAAAAAAAAAAGGAACAAAATATATATAAAAAAAGAAATTCCTGGGTTTTTTTTGTTGGTTGTAAATTTCCTCCTGATAAAAGGGGACGGACAACTGGACAGACACGGGGACAGGGACAAACAGATCAGTTGGCTTACAAACACAAACTATAGACGTGAAAAAGAAGTGAAATATGTTACACTGCACACATGGTCAAAAAGTGACAACAGCTGTTTTGTTTTTCTTTTACACAGAGCAGTTGAAGGATCAAAAAAAACAAACAAACAGAAATATAAGAAAACAATGATAAAATGAAAAAAAAAAATCTCCAATAATTTTGTTCCGGAGTCTTTTTTTTTTTTTTAAAGTCATCTTTTTTTTTCATATTGTTTGACGGATGTAAAATCCTTTTCATATATCTTTTGTTTTCTTAATCTACATCAGACTCAGAAGGTAAAAAGCAGCATTATAACCCCTACTGTCACACGCACATACCCAGTCAGCTCACAAAAACAAAGGCCGTCGATTTCTTTATCGGTTCTTTTACAAAGATGTGTTGGAATCCCAAACCTGCATCTCAGGAATGCGGGATCTGTCTTCCTGATCCTCACAATCTGAACGTTGGAGGTAATCCTTACAGTGGGAGCTGAGGGAGGACATTTGGGGTCGTCAGCTGGCACGGGAGCGGGGGTTTGCGTGGGGCTGCGTGGGAGCCGAAGGGGACATCTGCCCTTCCTCCCTGTGTTTGACGACATTGTCTCTGCAACCAGCCACATCACCCCCTCTCGCCCATGTCAATGATGGCAGTGAGAGTTGGGGCCCTCAGCTTTTTTTGTTTGTTTGTTTGTTTGTTTCCTGTCCTTTCTTCTTCTCTTGCATCCACGCATTCTCACACTCCAGTCTCTCGTCCCTGCTGCTTTGTCGGTCACATTCAATTGGTGGCGCCACTCTAAAAGGGCAGTTATGGCCAGCCTTGTTTCACAAGGCCTGGATCCTGTTTGGTGTGAATGAATCTGGACAAAACTGGGTATGAACTGCTCAGCGGTGACAGCTAGGATGCTTTGGGTAAAGGAGAGGATTTTCAGTGTTCAGAAGAGGGCTTAAAGTGAACTTTGAGTGGGCTCTAGTATGGGACAGTGAGTACTACACGGATAAAGAGAAAGCCCTCCTATGGAGGGATCTCTGCCCACTGCTTTTGGGCTGTTTTGGCTCTACTGGTGTAATGCTGACAACAGGACAGGTTTAGGGCCAAGCCCACTGCAAGTGCAAAGGCCCAGTTAAACAGAGCAGTTCAGGATACCCATTTGTGGTCAATTTTAATTGGGGAAACTAACCCGAAAAGGAGAGTTTATGGGGTGTTGCATTAGTGCAAAAACTCCCACCAGCCTGGCTGAGTGGGGTCTGTTATCATATTGATGGCAGGAGGGGGGGTTAGACTTGAGCTAGGCTCCAGAAAGGGCAGTGTCACGGACTGGACAAGAGGAGGGTAGAAAAGAAAAGAGTGGGGATGGATCTCTAGAGGTGGTGATGCACTTTAGGAAGAGTCAAACCAGACTCCACCGCTGTGCCCAAAGCTGGCGTTCCAGTTCCTCTCCCCTCCCAACTGCACTCAAGCTCTGAGGAGGTGTGGATAACCCATCCTGTGCATGTGCCCAGTATAGACTACTGCTTGGTATTGGATAGAAAATAAACTAGATTTCTTTCAACCCAGTGAGATTTGGCTTGGCCCCAGAATTGGATTGAACAGAGTGAGCTTTTGAAATCAAATCAAACACTCTTGTATGGTCATTTGGAGGGTAAACTTGTCATATCTGCCATGGATGTTTGAGCTGAGATATTACTGCTATAGTAGTGAGCGTTGGGGAGCTAGAAGTGCGATTGAGTTGCTTGTGAGGAGGCTTCACTCCATCATTTTTTTATGTCAAACACACTGCCCATGCATGACAGAAAGCTGAAATTTTCCATGAAAATATTTACCAAGCTCCAGTGGCAGCTATCGTAAGTGTAGCGTGGTACGTCATCACCACATGCTGATTTGACGGGCGTGGCCACCTTGACTTTTCAGTTACTCCGTGTAATCGTTCCTCTTGCTGCTTTTTGCTTTAATGGGCTGCACATCCCACGCTGTCCTTCGTTGCTTCTGCGAGCCGGTTTCTGTCTTTAGAGAAACTGGTAAATCCAAATTTGAAAAGATGACACTTGGTCCCACTTGATAAAAAAAAAGAAAAAGAAAAAGAAGAAGAGATAACCCGAATGTTATGGGTACCACTCCCTGGAAGGGGGTAAAACCTTCCAGGGGGATGGTTGGCCCTCCTGTCTTCAGTGGTATTTCATTTGAACCAAGTGACAGCGCTGTGTGTATGTGTGTATTCTGTGAGTGTTTTAGTCTTTCCATGACTACGAGTGTGCACCTATGCAAAAAGCTATGCACATCTGTGTATCATTCTACACATACTCCAACTCGAATGGTGTATGTCTGTGTGTAGGCTGTGGGCAGCTGCCCGGTGTCCACAGAGGTGAGGTAGTGCCTGACACCACAGGGGCAGTAATGCTGCCCCAGCCTAGGGGTGTGTCCACTTTGAGGTAAATGGTAGCCTTCTTGGCATTTGCCTGCTCTCAGTGACGTCCATGGTAAAAAAAAAAAAAAAAAAAAAAAAGAATAAAATAACCAAGAAACAAGAAAAAAAACAAAACAAAACAGAAGGCAAATGTGTATGGAAGCCTGGAGGGGCCACACTGAGTTGAGCCCACGATAAGAGGACTCTGTACAAACCCTGCAGGTTAGGGCTGTATATCAACACTGCCGTGCAGTGCATTCAGTAAAATGAGGCATTCACGTTACTCTGAGGTGATGTGTGTTTTCGTGTGTGTGTGAGAGAGTTAAAAAGACAAAAAGAGAGTCAGTGTGTATGTGATGAGGCCTGCCGTCTTGCTGGTGTTTGCTGCTATTCAGAGCCTCCTCGGAGGTTGGGTGTGGGAGATTTACTTCTGAACTCTGGCTACAGTCCAGCTTTTACGTTGTAATTCCTCTCTCTGTCCCTGCGCCTTCCTTTTCTCCCACCTCCCCTCTAAGCATCTCCCTTTCTCCTTCCCCTTCTTTTTCTCTTCCTTCCCTTCCTTCAATGCTGTAACTCTTCAGACAGAGAAGGGCTTACTTGTCATTCATAAGATGGTAGGCTGCTGGCACAAGCAGCATAGGCAATGACAAGGCAAGTCTGCTCGTGTGTGTGCGTATGTGTGTGTTGTATGTCACAGGAACCGGTCCAATGACAAAAATGAAAGTAGATATGAAGCCATGGTCTGTATGTTTTTCAAAGGTAGAGAACACAATTTCATAAAACTGGAGTAGCCTTATATAAATATAGCACCGGTTTCACAGGGATATGAGAAGAACAAGCTCCAAAAACAGCTGTCATGGCTCAGATTGAGTTGAGTAATTGATAAGTGGTGTGGCTGCTCTGCTTTACTGCCGCCGTTATGCACCACGGAAACGTTTACGTCTGCTGAAATTTTTATGTGCAGTGTCTGCTAAATTCGTGCGCCTGCATGACTGTGAGCAACAAGATGACACTACTGTCCATACTTTCTGAATCAATGCCTTAACACTTATTCAGAAATAATACTGAGAGGTGCTGGCCAGCTTTGACGCCGGAAACATGGGCTTCAAGACAAGTGTAAATCTGTGACCGCTACAATAAAACCAAGGAGGGGGAACTGACGCTCCAAAGAGTGCTGCCCTGAAGAACTGAGGTGGAACAGGCTGTGAGTGTGTGTGTGTGTCTGTGTGTGTTTGTGTCTTGGCAAATGGCTACAACTCTTACTAGATAAGACATCATGCTCAGACAGAAGGGCCCCCAAACAGATTTTAAAACAGGGGTTGGTATAAGGAGGAGAAAGAGGTGGAGAAGAGGGTGTTCACAAAACAAAATCCTCTGTTTGCTTCACTCTCCTGTTGCTGGTGTGTCGTTTCTGATATTGTTGTTTCCAGTTTTAAAACCACATACTGTGAATGTGATGTCAGAGAGATGCAGATTCCTGCAGAGAGGATTCTCCCTCCATTCTTCCCCCACAAGCACGATGGACTAACCCATCTTCTGTTTCGCTCCAACTTTCTCTTCCCTTTGCGTGCCGGCAAGTGTGCCTCACACCTCCTGGTCCTCGAAGACCTCTAAGAAGAGCGGGGGGAAGAGTTCGTTGGGACATTCCACCTTCATGTGAAGGAAGCGACTGGCGTGGCACGCCCCGATCATCCGCAGGTCCGTCACCTTCATCAGAAGCTTCGGCCAGAAGTGGGGAATGTTGTGCTTGCGGTAGTTGATGTAGTGCTCGAACGCCAGCAGGTACGTCTCCTGGCACTTCTCGATCTTTTCCGTACAGGTCAGGCCTGAGCGATCTGCACAAAGCAAAGAAGGCGAGCGGGAAGAGGGAGCACAGATGGCGGTGGGGAGGGGGTTGGAGAAGAAATATGGGAAAAGGATAGAAGAAGGAGAAGGGAAAAGAGAACATATGGACAATGAGTACTACATAGTTGAAGATGTAAGAACTATAAATGTTAGCAATACTAAATAAGATGAGACCTGTTATCAAGCATCATGTCCAAGGTTCTTACTGCAAATAGCATTATATTATCATGGTGCCATCTGGGTGATTACAACCCAGAAAAAAATCCTAATTTTCCAGTTTATTAAACTTGGGAAAAATACAAGCGTTTAGTCTAGGAACATAAAAAAATTGACAAATATATATATTTGTCAATTTTTTTAATGTTTTTATGCTTCTAGACTAATTAATCTCTCTCTCTCTTATATATATATATATATATATATATATATCAGTAAAAAAAAACAAAAACAACTTTAAATTATTTACGTTCATTCATCTATCCAATTTATTCCATTTATCCAGTTCAGGGGCGCTGCAGCCTATTTCAACTGTCATAGAGCTAAAGACTGGGTAGGCCCTGAAAGGGTGCCAGTCTATCACAGGGCCAACACATAGAGATAGACAACCATTCACACTCACACCTATGGCCAGTTTAGAAGTACTTTAACCATGCATGTTTTAGGAATGTGGGAGAAGGCCGGAATATCACTCAACAAAATGAAAAGAAATGACCACATAGATCCCAGCACCTTCTTGCTGTGAGCCGATGGTGCTAACCATGGGGCAGCAGCACCAAATATATATTCATATATTATTTATGTATATTTGCCATATTTTAAATAATTGGTGGATGCACTGAGAGAGACGAGGGCATCCCCTCTTTTTTTGCATCCTACTATTTGAAAAAACTGCACTTTTGCGCATGTACGTAATAAATGTTCTACAATAAATAAACCAAGACTAGAGACATGCAAAGACTTATTCATCACATTTAAATTGAGCTCCCAACACTGAATATGCATGTGGACATTTATCTTCAGACTATAATTAGATTTTGATTCAAAATAGGCTACATTGTATAATATGTAGAGTATCGAGTAATGATGTCTTTGTATTGCAACTGCAAGGCCAAAGGACACTAAAAATTTGCATTTAAATTGCATTAAATTCAAACTGATATATCACTAATAACATGTGCAACAAGTCCAGACACTGCCATGTAGCTTTAAATATGTGGAATAAAGGTTTTAGCATTAACCTGAGCTCATGAGAAGCACGGCTTGCAAGAGCGCCACTTCCGTGTCGTCAAGGTTGAACTGTGCCAGGCTCTTGCCCAAATCAAAGATGGCGTCCGACACCACGCCCAGCCCGCCGTTCTTCAGTTGCTCCCGCTTCACAGCCATCTCCCCACTGAGCGTCAGCGTCTCGCTCTCCGGGTCGTAGCGCATGGCTGCGCGCAAGGACATGATCTCCATGCAGCAGCCCTTCAACAGGATGATCTGGTCTTCACAAGGCAGCTGGTGAATGAAAAACACGTTCGTTTTCATTTCCGAGCAAACATATTGTCATATTCTCAAAAACAAAGCAAGTACGTAAGAAAAGTTTATCTATGAAGCGCTTTTCACAGACAAGCGGTCACGCGAAAGGCTAAAAATAAACGTGAACATTAAGTGCAAAAAAACCAAAAACAAAACGATTTAACAGGTTTTTTTAAATAAATAAATAATCATTCAATAAAAGATACCACTATACTTTACATGCTGTTTATGCTGAGTCACTATAATGTCATCTGAAAGTTGATGTCCTTGTATGTTTTTACCAAATTTATTAACCCATTTTTACTGTATTTTATTTAGTTTACTGTATTTCAGAGAGCTGTGTTCCTTTATAAACCATTTTGCTGTATAATATCCATCCATCTGCTCATTATCTGGATCTAAAGGCTGGGGCAGCAGTCTGAGCAGAGATGCCCAGACCTCCTTTTCACCAGCTCTTCTTCCAGAAACACCAGAAGCCATCTGAGAGGTATATTCTCTGCAGTGAGCCCTGGTTTGCCCGGGGCCAACATTCCAGCTGAACATGCCAAAAACACCTCAACAAGGAGGTGTTCAGGAGGCGTCCTAATCAGGTGCTCCAACCACTTCACCTAGCTCCTTTCAATGTGGAGGAATAGTGGCTCTAATCTGAGTCCATCCCAAATTACTGAGCTCCTCAGCCAATCTGGATCGCAGACACCCTTCAGTGGAAACTCAATTAAGCTGCTTGTATCATCTCATTTTATGGCTGATATCAACGGGTCGTAGTAATAAATAACTACAAAAATGAAGCAAGCTAACAAAAAAATGTCTTCTGCAGCATTATTTCAAACACTGGCATCTGTATACATCCATGGTTTCACAGCCGGTACTGCCCTGTAAACCTGCCATCCACAAACTGAATCTTTGACACCAATTTTTTATTTAATTCAGTAAGTTTCATAGAAAAATGAGAAATATCTGCCCTTCAGTTGATTGCCTTAGTGCTCACACATTAGATATGACTCAGCTGCGTTGCTACCTTCCCACATCTTCGCCATTATCCAAGTGTCAATAAAGCAGTACAGCAAATAATGGCAGAGAGAATTTAGGTAAAGAGGATACTAAATAATAAATGAGAGCAAGGAAGGCAGAGAGACGTGCTAAAGAGGAAGGGATGGGAGGAGGAGAAATATGAAGATGGGCTGAAAATAGGCGTACCTCCCCCCCCACTGATGAACACAGATTATGACTAATACACCCTGATTTACATGGATATTAGAAACTCTGGGTTAAAACCTGTTCAATTAAATCTGCAGCCTCTGATGTGCTGAATTAATCGTACCTTGATGTAAGCTGGTTTCTTTCCTCGTTGCTCTTGACTGCAGAGCAGATTAATTGACATTCACTGGCTTGATTTGTCTTGTAAATTTCTAACTAGGGGGCAGGCTTAAAAGTAAATGCCTAATAATGCAGTTAGTACTGCATCAATTTGTCAAAAAGCAACAGATTAATTTTTACTGGCTAAATGAATGCTGGCTTTGTTTCTGTGGATTCTTATTAGTAATTTATTGCAGAGCCACGAACAGATCGCTTGTAAGCCAAACAAGTTCCCTCCCTCTGCCTCTTTAATCAGATTAAAATGGCTTCTTTTATAATAAAATATGTTACAATGTGAGAAGAAGATAGGAAATTAAACATTGCTGATCATGTGCTTGTGTCTGGAATATTCAAACTTTAAATTTGTTATAGCTAAACTAACTAAAACTATGCTCAGACACTGACTTGATTAGTAGTATCCATCATGATAGCGATTCTTGTATAATAATTATACAATGCATTAAAATATGCTGATTAAAAAATAAAAAAGTGACATTTTCATAAACTCTAATAGATCACAGTAAAGACTTTTTCCTCTTCTGTAATTCATCACGCAGCAGACTCACAGTCATACTGCTCTGTCACTACAGCTGTCCCGCTAGACAACAGTTCTGATATACCCTGATAATTATCCAATCACCCGAGGTCTCATTACAAGCAGCGCAGAAGGGAAACATGATTACATGCTGCTAAGTGAGGCAGGCCAAACAGGAGCAGGAATGCTTCACTAATTGTCAGAAACAAAGGCCGGTTTATTTTGCAAACACTGCGATTGCTTGAGGAAATATGTAAATGATCAGCACTTTCCTTGTGTGCTGGACTTTTCTGGTAAACTGAAGCAATCTTGGTTTAGCTGTGGTAAATGAACAGTTTTGCCAATTTTTGTGTTAATTCTGGCCTCCGCTGTGCTCTTCAGGTCAAATTAACCGCCACTCACCTCAGAGAACATGGGCAGTTTTTTGGCAAAGTCAACGACACGGGTGATGGCGGGAGTGATGATCTTGGTGAACTCGCTGAAGGCCTCCAGGTCCACCTTGTCTCCGTCTGATGTTGGAGCGACTGGAGACTGGCCGATTTTCTCTGGCTAAATGGGGAAATAAATGTGGGCGGTTGATTAGTGCACAGAGGAAAAGTTAAATTAGATATTAGTAAAGCAGAAAAGAATAAAAACTGTTTCATCCATATATGATGAACCTAGTTTACAGCTCTGCAAAGTGAAGCCCAGGCTTCTAATGCCCAAGCAACTGCAAACCAGCCCTGAGGGTCCCTCGATCTTTGACCTCAGTAAACACTTTCATGAATATTTTTGGGTTCAGTTGCTGGTTTAACACCTATGTGCAACAAAATGCTGATTTTGTAAATTATGAGTCAGAAACAAGGATAAAGTAGGGCTTACTAAACAATGCACAATGTCACGATTGCTACCTACATCTTTTAAATGCAGTCAAAAGACTGAACTGACTGAACTGTGGGCCAGTTGCATTGTTTCAAATGCTTATAGTCAACAATTCCATAAAAACATCAAAAACAACCACGCTCAGTGTTGTCCAAAGCCTATAATATCCTAAGTATCCAGTGGACAGTAGTTCAGTGCTTCTGTACCAATCGTGGAAACCAGTATGACTTAAGACAGGGGTGTCCAACTCCAGGCCCCAAGGCCCAGCGTCCGGCAGGTTTTAGATCTCACCCTGGGTCAGAACATCTGAATCAAATGATTAGTTCATTACCAGGCCTTTGGAGAACTTCAAGACATCTTGAGGAGGTAATTTAGCCATTTGAATCAGCTGTGATGGATCAAGGATGCATCTGAAACCTGCAGGACACCGGCCCTTGAGGCCTGGAGTTGGACACCCCTGACTTAAGAGGACACTGAGGAGGCCTGTGCAGGAGAGACTTTGGAACACACCCCTCATGTCTCTTTGACATTAAAGTGATGTCATTCATCAGCTTGATAGTTTAAAGCATGATCCTACACAAAATTACAAAATAAATGGAATGGAAATGTGCTGAGGATATCATGCGCTCGCAGTCAGATGTCCTAATCTGTGATCCACTTCTTGACTTAGAGAAAGCATCCCTCCTGTTTGTCTCTGCAGTCTAAGACAGACATTTTTGCACTTTTATATCTGTGGCTACATTTGTCTATGTGTACTACGCATAGCCTTTTTTTTAAATAGCAAAGTGATTCGAGCCAACTCCCAGTCACAGCTGCTTGCCTTTCCAGTTCGTACAGTGTGTTGTTGTAGTTGAGCACCTCAGACAAAGTAGTAAATATTATGGCCTTTTTATGGAATTTCTTTAAGGTGTTTCAGAACACAACATTTTTCTAAATGGTTTGTTTTCCACAAAGTGCTGCAAATCAACGAACAGTTTTTCAGAGGACAGTGGAGTGTCCTTGGAGAAAGGACGGCGACATGTAATCAAACCGATAACACTTACTTAAAGGGAGACCGCCGATCACTAATATATATGTTTACAGAGTTGTTTGAATTGATGTTATGACTATGAAAAATATTGTTTCCCGCTCCAGTAAAGCATGTGTCAGGGACAGAGTCATTTATTCAGACTTTGCTCCGGCTATAAATGGGATGAGATAAAAGTAGAGGAATAATCACCTCGAACAAAGAGTCATCAATCATGATGCAGAGGAAGAAGGATTGCGTAAGTCAGTGCAAACACAGCCAGTCCTCTGCTGTGAGGCTGAAAGCTGGGCAATTATGGAAAATTTCAAGTAGTTGTTATAATAACTTTGATGGACTGCAACTCTTGTCGTGCAAGAGCCAAAACAAAACATTGCTTTTGTTGGTGGAGGTCAGCGGCCATTTTTCATGTCAGTATTGGGAAAACAGCTGCCGGGAGAGAGACGGGCAGATCTCTCGGGTTTAGCTCTGTGTCACGATTCACAACTGACACAGATGACAATGTAATATAGTCTTTAGCTCAATCCATCCAGGATTAGTATTACCGGGGGACTTAATGTGATTTGGAAATGATCCCATCATGTCACTGTTCTGTGTGATGAATTTGTATGGCATAAGCAAAGTTTGTATTTCACTCAAATTTTCTACCATCATCCGCAGACTTGATTACAAATATTCATTAGGAAAAATGTCGCTCAGCTCACGCTGCCATTGATCCCATCCATCTGATCATCCTTTGGGATTTTGCTTCTGATGGATTTCAGCCTGCACTTTCTGTAAACCGTTCATCATGCTGTGTGGCAACATGAGTCATGAAATCGCACACAAATGCTGCTCCAAGCTTTGCTGACGCAAACTCCTCTACTCAAATTCTCAAGCAGAAAAAGAGGCAGCAGAAAAACAAAAAACTTGGAAAGAAAAGAGCTCAAATCGCAGACGCTGACTCTCACAGGTCCTCTGGCAAAATATGTTATGTAATTCCCAGTGAAGTTTGCACAGGCACAAAAATACAATCGTTGCTGATTATTACACTTCACTAGTTAATACAAGTATAGGTAAAAAGGTGAGTGCACAGACAGTGTAAAAAGAAGATGCTCTTTTCGATAGCCACTTGGAGGAGACCCAGGAGGCCGAAGACTTTGGGAAAACGTCCCTCAGCTCCTTTTCTCAATGATCTTATGTGCTTTGTCACTTGCTAACATCAGCTGATGTCCCTCACTCTTAATGGGGACAAAAGAGAAGCACTTAAAGAAAGCAAGCAGGCTTTAGATCTGCTAAAATTACAAATCTACTGTGCAATATTTGCAGCCTGTGCAGAAACCACCCCACATGATGGCAGCAGCAACAGACAGAGTTGGGGATGGTCTTCTCTTCTTTGAACCAATGCATCTGTAAAGGCAACACTCCACAGATCCCATCGTCACTACCCGACTTCATGGGTACAATTTTATTTACACAAGAACACTTTTAAACTCTTTAATTACTCATTCGGACTTACCGACCTTTTAAATTAAACATGACAAAGTAGACTTGATAGTTTGCCAAGTGCGTATTATGGAGGGGTGGCATCCAGTATCTTTAAATTAAAAGCGATTCAGTAAAGCTTGCCTAATCAACAAAATGCAAATGCAGCCTTCAGTTCTTTGAATAAAGTTCATGCAGCATTGTTCTGCTCTGGCAGTGATACAGTTCACAATTTTTAAGAATCCGCTCAACAGCATTTGTTTCGTGTATCTAGTTTGCAGGACTATTTTCCAAGTTTTAACCCAGCTATATGTGTGAGTAGTGTATTTGATTCATTCCTCAACTGTGTGTTAACACAATGCTACAGTCTTCCCAGTGGCTGTTCATCCCAAGGTCAGATGCGTGGTGTGCAATGCTCAAAGAAATTGCAAAAAAAAAAAAAACCCAAAACAATCTGAAAATAAACAACAAATAAACACCAACATGGATGCTAAATGCTAAAGCTGATGACAGGACAATTAAAAAAAAGCCTCTTCTCTGTAAAAAGGATAGAGCTGCAAGTCTGCAGAGCTGCATGTGAATAAAACACAAGAGTTCTATGAGACCAAAACGCTGATGTCTGGTCATTACGCACAGCGCCAGAATTGGTGAAAACCAAATACAGCATACCAGCACAAACCCCTCAAACCAACTGTCAGGGTGGTGGAGGAAGCCTGTTTTGCAACCACAAGACTTTCAGTAACTGAGTCGACCGCAGATTACTCTTGTATACCAAAAAGAGGTATACAAGAGTGAAGGCAGGTAGAGTTTGACCCAAACTAAGTCATGCTATATGACAATGATCACAAGCGCAGCAGCAAATCCAAAACAGAATGACTGAAAAAGGAAAGACTCACGTGTTTAAACCGACTGTAATGCTGCAACAGAGCTCTGCATAAACAAATGCCTGCAAACCTCAATGAACTAAAGCAACATTGTAAAGAAGATTGGGCCAAAATTCCTCCACATGGATATGAGACTGAAAAAGTCACACAGAAAATGCTAACTTCAAGTTATCGGGATGTTCTAAAACTTTCACAGCCCTGCATAGAGGCCTGTGAAAACGTTCTTTTTCACATGACTGCAGCTGGTGAATTGGTATTGCCATAGAGCCGTTCATGCACAATGAATGTACGGGTATTAATTAGTATTTGTAAATAGTTTCCTCTTCTCTGGCCTATGCAATGCTCATATGTGCTTTCTAATGGACTCGTGTGATTTTCTTCCAACTGTTATTGTTTATTTACTGCATAGCCATCTGGGTGACACTGAGGAAAAGCACTCAGCTGTACCCGCAGAGATGGCAAGGGATTATGTGTTTGTTTGCTGCTGTACAGACTAGTTAGTCAGGGAGCCGAAGCAGGCTTTTTAATAAGTGTTAAGCTCTCCTTGAACTGCACATTGAAAAGGAAAAGGCCCAGAATGTGTCCCAAAGGAAGCCAAAAGATATTTAGACTTGAAGATGAGCAGCATTACATTCAGGGGATTTGCTCATTAAGAGGAGAAAACAGTAAAAACTTTTTGCTGCAGTGTCATCCTGACCTTTTATTTTATCAGATGCAATAGGTCTGCAAAAAGTTTGCTGCTGCAGAGCTGGAGAAGATAAATTGGGTTCACTCTTGTGCAACAGTGAACATGTGTGTGGTTAAAATGCATTACTAATGAATAAATTATCACCAATCACAGAAATGTGACGGAACATTGATAGTGAAACTGCCGCAACATGCTGAATTGTTATCAGTGCCAATCACTCAGAAGCGACTTTGCAAGGTGCAAGAATTTTAGATATACAAGGTCACATATCATTTGCATATCAGTGCTTTAAATACACAGTAGAGTAAAATGAACTGCATGGCATGATCGTAAGAGCACCTCATGAATACAGGTTAAAAAACTGCTGTTTTTAACTCTGGATATCTCTGTTCAACCAAAACCATATGCCCACCATGCATGAATCACATATGTCTGTTTCTCATTGCCTGGTTGCAGCACAACTAAGTAGCTAGAGAGAGCTTTTCAAGGCCTTTTAATGTTTTTGAGAGCAACAGCTTAAAGGTCAGAAGTTCAGGACCAATCGGGGGAAAAAAGGAGGTTTGTGTGAGATGAAGTGCCGCCGTGACGATTTATGCTTCACTTCTCCCGCCTAACAAACTGAATAGAAAACTTGGAACAAGTAGTGCATTTTGACCATTAGTAGCCGGGAAGTAGAAGGAAGATGGATAGCTCGCCATCCCGCCTGTTAGTAAATATGAGTGAATAATTTTGCATTCATGCTTCACAAATTTGTATGATCCCGTGTATTGTAGTTCTATCTTTGAGAACTATCTGAATATTGAGGGAAAAGCCTTTTGAATACACATGGAATCAATCTTATCCTACTGCATTGGAAAGCTGCAGACCACCAGTGTGCTGACATTCCTTTCTTTGAGACGGGGTTGTTGACGTCGACGAGACGTTACACCTCGTCTGCAGCTTGTTTGATGGATACATGAATATGTAGGTGTGCACAAACAAAACTATCTCATGCATTTTCTGCAGACTGCGTTGAACTGTGAACGAACAAGATTTGCTATTACTTTTAATAGAAACGCTATCAGACAATTAGGAATGCTATGACCTTTGGACCGATGTAGAGACCCACACAGGCACAGCTGCCGCACACAGCTGAACCGAATCTTCTCTCATCAACGCCGTTTCCAGATGCCAGACCAAAGCGTGTGAGAGAGAACACTGTGTTACAAGTCAGAGCAGTGTGTTCCCCTCCATAAATGATTCAATGGGCTAGATATGTTAGTTGGTCTTAGCAACAATAAAAAATCTGAAACATCAGGCCCCGCATTATCTCTGAAACGGTTTCATTCACAAGCAGTCAACACTGCCACAATGTGCTGTGGGTGATGCCACGAGACAAACAAACAAAGCACACAAAACTAAAAATGGAAACAGAGTGGCTCATGTGTCACTTCTTCTTGGTCTAAAAATTAGATTAAGTGTAATGATAGCAGATGTTTTCTTATTATCCTTTATAGTCTGTAAAGCCTCAGCCACACAGAGCTAGAGAGCAGTCAGCAACCCAATGGGAACCCCTGGTCAGTAGGGAAAAAATGTGTTTCCCTCAACTGGTTGGATTCTGTAGGCTGCTGCTGTCACTGGCTGAAATTCATTGCACTTAGGCTAAGGCACTAAAAATATACTTTGAATTTCTCTGGTTGCTAGAACCAGTGGTCACCTGTATATTTACATAGAAAGTATGTTAAATACCCAACAAGTGCTAGAAGAAGCAGACCAGAAGTCGTGCCTTACTGCTGAAACAAACACATTTAATCTGAAGGGGAATGCTCTCTGCGCTTCACACTATTAACAGTTTCACTGCCGCTACCAAAGAGTTGGCAAGTGCTTGTAAACAAGTCGCAAGCTACAAGTCACTGCGGCAGTCTGCTAGCGGCCAAATTGATCGTAATAAGGTTTTCGGGGTAGCACCATACATTTCTTTGAGACCAACTTCACCTACCAACTGCCGGCAACCTCTTGCGAAGCAGTTGGAGAATACACGTTTTTGCCTGGAGACTGAAGGTTGCCAGCAGGTTGCTATCCAGTGTCTAGGCCTGTGTGAATGACACCTAAGGACCACCTCTCTCAAGCACTTTGTTACTTTTTTTAAATTAAAAAAGATGCATTAGAATTAAAATTTCCACTTTAGGCTGCATTGTGTTGAGATTATTGCCTGCCATGGTCTTAAAGTTCCCATATTTGAACAAAAGGGTTCTAGGGACTTTTAACACCATACAGATGAGTGTGGTGAGTTCATGCTTAAAATGTGCATTGGCATCCACACGACAGTTTAACTTTCCCCTGTGCTTATAAAGGTTTAAGTCAGCTATAGAGAACAAAACCATTTTTAGCATCAGGCAGTTATTTCTACTTTAGAATTTGCCATTTTCACATAAGAGTCTACCGCTACTGATCGCTACAGTAGTCAGCCTCAATCGGCCACCAGAGGAAATCGAACTATTTACATATTTTCAATTTGTTCGTGTGGGTTGCAGCTGGTTTCCACACATATATGCGAGGTACTCATGTATCCCCCCCATATTCTTTATTTGTTCTGTGCCTGTATCTGATCTGTACCTGATATATGCAGCGTAACAATGAAACTAGCGTTCCAACATACTGAATTTCTTCTCTTCTCTCAGGAAAACACTGCAGTTTAAGTGAGGAGGGTCATCCCTCAGTGCATCCGGCATCATTTGCATGCTGAAGTACAATGTATGAGAAGAAGTGTGATTGCTGCTGTTTTAAAGTAGTAGTCCTCATAGGGCAGAATGGGCTCATCCTGGTTGGCTTAGCATTTAAATTTAGATATTCAGGGTTAAGTGACTCCAGCGCCCCGTTAGTGTGTGAATGCCGTGTGAAATGGAACAGTTGATCCTTTAGAGGAACCAAGCTCAGGGTTACTGTGCTGAGCTTTAAATTCTGCTTGGTGCAAGACCCGTCCGTAACATAAAGCGCTTTAATTTTAAGTGCTGTTAAAAATATGTTTAACCCTAATTTTAACACCAACTCTGACCTTCCACCTGCTCACTGTAGCCTTCAACCAAGTCATGAGTCATGAGGAAGTGGTGACAGGACAAAGCTATGCAGCTATGTGAGTACGTTCTCATCACATCCATCCACTGCCTTCTGAAATAAGCAGGCCACAAATGCTTTGAAACCCTCTCCACCTTGGTGGGATAGAATTTTTTAAATACAGCGCCTTGATTTGTACATGACATATCATCTCATTCTGCTGCAAAGCTGTTGACAGGCACTTAAAACTGTGTAAGTATCTCCGATAAGCCTGAGCCAAAACATAAGGTCAGAGTCTGTGTTTATGCGTGACAGGGGAGCTTGATACAGACGGGGACACCCAGACGGGGCTGTCCAGGATGAATCTGAGCACTAACACATGCAGGAGAGCAGTGTGTGAGAGACACACACAATGCCTGCCAACTTGCAGATGAGCGCTAATGACTGAGGATTTGCCTTGGCTGAGATAAGAAAGGATCTTACGGAAAGCAGATGGGCAAAACAGAAAGGAAAGCGAGGGGAGACGCCGAGGGACAGTGAGAGAGAAAACAAAGAAATGAAGACGAGCGTGAGATTAAAGTGGAAACGAAAAGTTGAGGTGAAAACTATGTGGAGAATTATGTCTGCGTTAAGAACCCAGAAGATTTGAATGAATAAAACTCACAACTCTGGAGGGAACTGAGGAATAAAGGCACAGACGAGGTGAGAAAAATAGAAAAAGACCGGGGAATACACAGCGATAAAGACATGTGAGTGACTGCATGTTTGTTGGAAAACACTAAAATAGAGCTACAGAATTTTATTGTGTGAAATAGATTGTGGTGGTTGTGTTTATTGGGTATTTTCAACCTATATTTAGTGCTTTAAACAGATTTAAAATGACCTTAATGTGACTTAAACTTGTTTCGGCTGTAATGGCCTTTCTATTCTTCTCCCCTCACCCTGCCCCTCCCTGAGCCTGGCTCTGTCAGAGGTTTCTTCCTGTTAAAAATGAGTTTTTCCTCCCTATTGTTGCCAAGTTCTTGCTCATAGGGAGTCGTCTGAATATTTCAGTTTCACTGTATTACTGTAGTGTCTTCACCGTATTATCTAAAGCAACTTGAGGTCACTGTTGTTGTGATTTGGGGGCTGTATACATAAAGCTGAATTGAATTGAATCCATCCAAAGGAACTTGTTAGAGTACTATAAGTGCAGTTATTATTGATGTGTCCCCTGCAACAACCCACACCGGTGAAAGAAGGAGATGACTTGAAAGAAATATTATAACATTAGTCAGGTGGGAATGCTTCTGTCAGGAGTGGTTCTCTTTTTATTTCTGCAATGGGTATTTTTTACTCCCAAAATATGAATATAAATTAAAAGTTCATATAAGCCTCAAATCTTTTGGGGTAAATGTAATTATCCCTGCCACTGTCAAACACACATATTCACACATGCACAGAGAGCTTCTCTGGTTCTGTGTATGCAGGCAGGTTAAGAAATATGGGTGTGATGGCTTCTATAAAAGCTTGGGTATCTTTGAAATCATCCCAAAATTAAGATGCATGCAATATATTTTTAATATGAACTTTTTCAAAATGAGGAAAAATCTGAAGTGGAAAGGTTGATAAATCAAAATACTAAATAAGATAATTGATTCGTCATCGATGTAAACAGGTCATGATGTTAAGGCCTAAAGACCAGTTGATGACAGCCTGTCAACCATTGGTTGCTAGGGAAAAATGACTATTCTTCAACCACCGCTCAAACCTAAAGTGACTGTGGCAATCCATTACTTTGAGACCAAAACAATCGCAAAGAGGTATGTGGCGTAGTGCTTTCTGATTTCACCCAGTGGTTGCTGGACGTTGCTGGCAGTTGCTGTGAAACTGACAGCTAAAACCCCAGTGAACAGGTCTAGAGACTGGTTGGCGAGACCCCGGCAACCTCCGAGTATTCCATAAATGGAACACTGATGAGTATTGTTTGCTGCTGCTAGGTGAAATTTGTTGCAAAGGTGTGTACAGTGCTGCACTTTGAGCCTCCTTGTGACTGCTGTGGTTGCTAGCAGACTGCCACAGTCACTCATAGTTTACATGAAAGACAATGCCTTGTCTATAAGAACTCGCCAACTAAGTGGTTATGAAAGTGTGAAAATTTGACACAAATCAGAAGTGCAGATTGTTTGCCTTCAAAAGAAAGAGAATTTTCAAAATAAAAGACCCTCTGATAATCTGCTTCGGATGTCTCTCACCTGTATTCCTGATGTAAAGAGTTCTCAGATAAGTTTTGCAAATGAAGTAATGCAAAAAAACCAAACAAAACAAAAGATTTTTTTTAAAGGAGCAATTTTATGCTGTTAAAAGGCTGCTGTACTCCTTTGTTCCTTGCCCCACAGTTTCTGTATGTGTGCAGCTACTATGGATCCTTTATATTGAAAGACAATGAATTGTACTTTTGCCACAGCGTTTATCTGTAGCTCAGCGTGCTGGATTTCAGAAAGGACAACCTTTACATCATGCCGTAATCACCTTGAACTTACAAGTGAAACTGACACAAACAACATCAATAAGTGTCTGTGAGCTCCACCTCAGTCACTGCAAGCTAATCACAGTCCCCCAACACTGTTTGTGAAGCCCGCTGAGGAAGGCAATTAAGCCAGCTTCAAAACAGCAATGGCTAGGTTTTAGTTCGGCTAAGGCTGTCACTGAGTAAAATTAATGAGCTTGTTGCTGTTTATGTTGTCGGAGAAGAAGCTTTTTTCTAAGGTAATGGTGAAACCTAACAAGCTACTTTTTTCAGTAGATAATCTTGTAATGTAAGAAGTCGCCTTAAATTGCTCTAAAGAAATGACAGCAATGAAAAATCCCAGCTGAGGTAACCCTAAGCTATCACTTAAATATGCTGGAAAAACAGTGCGGCAACAATGTAGAAAAGAAAATGCACAATCACAATTGGCTGTGTATCACTGTGCCGTAGCTTCTCACCAGGAATTTGCGCTTCTGCTTCCACTGTGCGCCCTGAGCATTGGTGTGACGATGGGCTTCCGTCACCAAGCGGATCAGCTCCCACTCAGCCCCCGTGGGCTCCGGACGGGTCTGGAGGGATTTTACCATCTCCTCCTTCTTACGCCGCTCCCTGTTCTCCTCAATCAGGCGCCGTTTAGCCACCCGTTTTGAGTCATCCAGTACCACTGGAGGGAAAAGGAGGTGGGAAGAGGAGGAGGAAGAAATTAGAAAAAAAAGGCAGGCACACTATTTGTATATCACCTCAAATTTGTTTGCATATATATAAAGTTGCAGCTCCAGCTGTGAAATATTAGGTCCCCGTGCTGTTTAGTCTTACTACCTCTTGAATGTTATTAAAAAAATAAACAAGTGACATCAATTCATTTTCATTTTATATTTTTGTGCGTGCACTCACAGTCCATGGCCATGCCCACAGCAATGCACTTCTTGAAGCGGCACAGCTGGCACTGGTTGCGGGTGATCTTGTCGATGATGCAGCAACCATCGTACTTACAGGAGTAGGCCGGGTGGAGGTTCTTCTGAATGGTCCTACGAAAAAAACCCTGGAGGTAGACAGAGCAGGCAGACGTGGATGTGACACAGATGGAGAAATACGAGCACAGTAAAAGCCCTGAAAACATTTTGCTTCCAGCCGCAACCGCTGCTGGCGGGAAGGGAGACATTTTAATTACCGCTGCTGCGTCTTTACTGTGAAATTTATGTGTTTAATGCAAAATTTGATTAAACGTATTGTCAGCCCCACTTGCTACTAAATCTGAGGCAATTTCTGTGAAAGCTACGCGGCGGCCCAATGATCTACGCACAAGACAAACAAACTGTAGATGGAAATGTGAAAGGAGATTTAATATTATGCTTGTATTATTAGATCTAAAGCATTCTTTTGACAGGCGTAGATACTTCTACATACCGAAGGGAAGTGAGCATGAAATATTTACCATAAATCAGATTTATTTGAAAAAAACAAAAGGAAAAAAAGTCTTTTTCCCCCCCAATGCTGCCCAATAACTGAGACATCAAATGCATCATTGCCAGCAACGCTCAATCCCTTCAGTGACGCCTAAATATAAAATGATAAACAAACACATGAGCAAAAGGAAGCAAAGCAGTCTGATCACACAGCACACTGACAGCGAGGAAGACAAATGACACACGGCTCAGAGATGAAGTGACAGCAATATGTGTATGACCTCGGTGCATGGCTGTTCACTATAAAGAGTGTGCGCGTGCACGGCTGTGAGTCGTGTGTCTTGGCACTTGACCTCGAAGGCATTAAATTAAGTTTTCCTGCAGCCATTATGCGGGTTATGAACCTGCTGTGGGCTTCTCTGGGTTTGTGTGTGTACCTTGCAGCCCTCGCAGGTAATGCAGCGGTAGTGGTAACCCGTGGCCTTGTCGCCACACACCACACATGGCTCATCCTTTTCGAGGTAGCTGGGAATGTACCCTGAAAGAGAAAGAACCAATGAAAAGACAGATCGTGTGTTTCTCACCGATGCTGTGGGCGAGCATCTATAAAACAATTACATCCTACCACGGCAGAAGTACTTCATCATCGTCGTCCTTACCTTTTTGTGCTACTGTACATCACTGTGAATTCAAACCTCTGAATAAGAAAGTAAAAGCACATTTGGAGACCTTGGAAGGAACACAACAGTAGTGTTCGAGTTTTTCACTGTGATGCCTGAATAAAAAAAATCGTCTGTTTCTTCACATCATTTAACCTGCAGGGTAACGCAGTCAGTACCTTTCTAATAGGGACAAGTGCTAATAATTCAAATAGGGCCACTAGACTATACCCACACAGTTTCTGTGGTGAACAGTACCGCTACGCAGCCTGTGGCACCTTTAAAGTGGTCAATGTGAGTTCACTTTCCAGCATCATATTTTTAGTTTTAGACTTTACTAGTGTAATTTTGCATGATTCACATAATAAAAAACTAAGTTACTTATGTTACTGTGACCTTTGAAGCCAAACGGTTTTAGCTCTCGTCTCTTTAAAGCTCCCCTCCTAGTAAACTGTAATGGTTTAACCTTTCTACAGCCATGCAGACGAGCACATCAGTGCACTGTGACACCGCTGTGTGGTTACAGAGGCAGCAGAGCTCACAATCAACCCCACTTACCCTCTGGTGCTACAGTAAATGTGGCCGGAGTTGAAATACTTCTTTTTACACTGGCATATGATAATGCTCTGAGGAGAGCATGTAAGAAGTGAACCCCCATTTGTAATTAGTCTTTAATTAGCAAACAGGATATTCAACAAGGTTTCCAAGTAACTAATAGGGTTAGACTGGGAGGAAGCTGTATTACATGAATTACTTTGGAAAGTCTGCAAACTTTGTTTTAAACTAAAACAAGAAAAAAGTACTATGCATATTTTCCTACTTCAGTCATTCCTTTAAGTTGTGTACTGACACAAAGCTACTCAAATTACTGTGGTCACACAATTAAACACACAAGAGCTTTACTGTTTGGTTTGATCCTAACTGAGCTGAGGTTCTCACAGCAGATACTACAGCGCCAGCTCATCTAAAGTGACAGTATTTGGATTGTTCTCTTTCTGTCCTATTTCACAGTCGTTCCTCTGCTTTAAACTCAGAAAAGGCACAGTTTGTTCTTTTTTCCATACTGCGAGACCAAAAAAGCAAGCAAGGAGACACAGGAAATAGCAGATTTGCAGACATTTCATGTGATATTTACAG
Source organism: Aulonocara stuartgranti (assembly GCF_965226115.1). NCBI lineage: Eukaryota > Metazoa > Chordata > Actinopteri > Cichliformes > Cichlidae > Aulonocara > Aulonocara stuartgranti. The sequence continues at coordinate 5,859,869 of NC_138959.1, read as the reverse complement.
TAGCTATGAAGCTGGGAGGGGCGGAGACGATGCACTACAAGTCGCAAAAAAATTCAGTGTGGGTGTTTTAAGTGCAGCCCCACACAAATCTCTGCACTTTGCACATACACGCACTGTGTGTGAGGATCGGGGTGTTGAGATTGTGATCTATCACACAGTATCACCAAGGAAGCGTCTGATTGGTCCCAAATTCATTCTGCAGCACGACAAAGACCCCAATCATAAAGAAAGAAGACTAAAGGTTCGCGCAACAGATGGTTCGGTCCCCACAGAGTTTCAGATTACATTAGGAGACGGAAGCGAATCCACAGAAGAACTGTGGCAAGCTCTCGGTGATTCAAAGAAAAAAAAAGCTGAAAAACCGGTGATGTTAAAGGCAAAGTACACAATAAGTATTGATTTAATGTAGTTTTACTTTTTCTATTGATTATATTTCTATTAAAAAAATGATATAGAAAATCTAATGAGGGATATCTTTGAAAGCCTGCTTTTCTTTATTTTTAGCGGTTAAAAATGGATCCAGTGATATACGCTTTTGTGTGTCTGTGTGCGTACACCAAGGCGTGGTGAGAGCAGTGACTGGCAGTGTCAGTTGGGCTCTGCCTTTTTGGCTCGGTTACAGATTTTAGAGGAGGAGGGGGAAGGCAAGAAGCGGATAGTGGGAAGAAGAGAAAAAAGACAAAAGAGAGAGAAGAACACTTGCCAAAGGCACAAAAGTGACAGTTTTCCAAACTGAGGAGCACTCGGCTTCTTTCTGTCAAATTTAAAAAAAAAAAAAAAGATAAGAAGAACTTATCTAAAAAGAGAAAAAGAAAGAAAAGTAGTAAAAGGGAGGTGAGCCAGAGAAATGACAAAAGGTCAGATGGGAGAATGCAGGAGGGGAAAGAGGTTTAAAAAGGAGTCAGAAGAACCAGAGAACCATCACATAAGATAAAATGTGAGCCCCGCTGTGTTGGCAGGGCAGGCAGCAGCAGGCGGATCCCCGAGCCGCTGCTGTGGCTGTGTTTGGAAGCCAAGCCCAAAATCAATACCGCTGCAGCTCTCTGGCTCTGGCTGCCGGCCCCTCCCAGACGGGCCACCAGCAAAACGCAGGAAAAGGAAGGAGATTTTTCAAGTGTGGCTGAGTAAAGATAAATATTTTGTCTCCGCAAGTTTCCCACCATAACACTTGCCGTTTTTGTTTTATCAAAGTGTGTGTGCATGTGAGAGTATGTCTGTGTGTGTGAGTGAAATCGGGTGGGGAGGGGCGTTTGAATCCCTGAAGGTGTCTCGGGATTGTTTCTTAGAGGTCCTTACATGACAACATCCAAGCGAGGTGACATTTGAAACTGTAAACACTGATGACACTGGAGGACAATACTACACCGATAGCTGGAGTTGAATCAACAGCTATTACGCAAAGCTAAGTGCAGCTGTGTTTATTGTCCCTTCCCTGAATGCCACTTAAAATCTATTGCTGTAAATGGATTAAATGCTGTGTTTATGTACCGCTGAAAGGGCCCGAGAAGAATTGATCAAACTACCAATTATGGCAAACGTGGCAAAAATCGTTTTGGTCAATGCGCTTTTGTCTGGTGCTTTTTGTTTTAAACAGCCTTCTTTTAAGCGGTGGACGTCCTTGAACTTTTAATAAATGAATTAAGTTAAAATGAAACTAAAATAGCGGTGGGCACAGGGTTGCTCTGTCAGAGGAGGGTTTATTTTTGCCTGGGAACATAATCCTGCAGGGGCAAAAGCCAGTTTCTGGTTCCTTTACAGAAGATGTGAAAATGCAGACAAAGGGAGCGACAAGAAACTGAGGTGGCAGAAGGCTTGTGCACTTTGAGAGAACGGAAAATAGAGTAATGTGCAAAGGAAAAAAAGAGAATCAGTGCATCCAAAATCCTTGCATTTGCTCCTGCTTATCCTTGTCAGGGTCGCGGGGGGCGCTTGAGCCTATCCCAGCTGTCTTAGGGTGAGAGGCAGGGTACACCCTGGATAGGTTGCCAGTCTGTCGCAGGGCTAACACACAGACAGAGACAAACAACCACACTCACATTCACTCCCCTATTCACACCTATAGGCAATTTAGTGTTTCCAATTAACCTATCCCCACTAACTGCATGTCTCTGGATTGTGGGAGGAAGCCGGAGCACCCGGAGAGAACCCACGCAAACACAGGGAGAACATGCAAACTCCACATAGAAAGACCCCGGCCTGATGGTGGAATTGAACTCAGGCAACAGTGCTGACATCCATGCCACTGTGCTTGCCCTGCATCCAAAATCGAAAACCTAAAATGTTTGATGCACATATTACCAGTAATGCCAGTAATCCAAAACCTCAGTCTTCAGTCTGCAGTCAAAGCTCGTACAAGTTTTTGGTTTAAAGGATGCAACAGTTTGTAACATCATCACAGCCCTGTAAGCACTTATCCTGGCATTTTGGGTGCTCTGGACTTCTTGCAATCTTCTACCGATTGATTAAAAACAAAGAAACTTTTTCAAGCTGTTTCAGCTTTTCCTTGGTGTAATCTGAGAAGTTCTGAGCTCCTGCACATATAACTGACTTGATTGTACACTTCTGTGTCCAGCCTGGAGAACTGGAAGGGGCACGACAAGCTGAAATTACACCAAATGTGCCATATGGATAATAAGGACATGAATGGCTCATTAGCGATTCATGCAAAGCTACTCTTGTAAAGTAGCTCTACTGTAAATCTACTATCTATCAAGATGATTTGGTTACCTAGGCTTAGATTATTGGCTTCATTATTAACATATTATAATCGTCTATATTTATGCTAGTCGCCTATTAATGCACTGTATGGACACAACACAATGATATTATGGTTGTTAAGGTATCCATTCACTTGCTGAGGGTTGGTCCACTCTCAGAGGAAAATTCTGACAGTGTATATAATTGAATCTCAGACAACCATGCCCCTAAGACAGACATACTGTCATACTTTCCCAGTTCAAATGAACCATGGCAGGTAAAGCATGGCACAAGCAGTCATGCAGGGAGGAAGCCTGCTGGGAGGGGAAACATTTGGACTCAGCCTTGGGAGATATATTTTATTAAATCAGCTATCCTGTAGACTTGGATTTTTATGTTGGTGTTCCTCCCACTCTATCGCTCCCAATCTCTCACCTCCCTTCCTCACTCGCTTCTTCCAGCTCAGGGGATTTGGAGCTGTCACTCTGACAATGAACTGCATCCAACATGAAAACAGACAAAGCAGAAGGCTTTCGTTTATTGATGACAGGTGCCAAGATGTTTTACTTCTTCTCTTTGCTCTTGACAAATTGAAAGTGTAATGTACACGCGGCAGGAATCAATCTTGTGCTTAACTTCTTTGCAGTCACTCACTCAGTGCTTGGGTACACTGTGGCGAGGCTGAGAGTCCTTTTTTATAAAGCAAAAAAGATTCAGAGAATCCAAAAATATATCAAACACCTCCAAAACAAAGTGCTGGAAAAGCAATTTTCAAAATGAATGGTTACCTATATTTGGAGACTGTTTGTTCTCTAAAGTAAAGGGGTACATCTGAAGACGTCAGGCATATTTCAGGTAAGAGAAGTGCTTTTTTCTTAGGTGCCACTCCAGAGAGTCAATCCATCAGACACTCACCAGTCATGCTCTTCACCGAACATTGGCTGTTCTTCCTCTTCCTTTTTGGGCCATTGAGCCACCTGAGAAATAACAAAGGAACAAAGAGAGACAAGCAAAGAGGAACAATCAACGCCTGTAAATATACAACACTTATTTCTGTAAAGCTGTATGTATGTAGGTCATAAAGAAAATATATAGCCAGGTATGCCAAACACATCACAGTCTGAGCTGAATCAGACAAATCACATCTGGAGGGGGTTTGGCTCACACTGACATCACATTGCAGGCAGGTGTCTGGTTGTTCAGCCAGACAGATTATGTGCCCTCAATTGTGATTTTTCAAATTGCACATCAAAGAACTGCAGACAAATGCTTTCTCCGCGAATGGAAAATAAGTAGATCTGATACAATAGCACCGTTTCCCTTTATGCCAACAAAACCAATCAGCAATGTGGCCACATCGTGAGGGGAAGCCAGCAGATATATTATGTTCCATCCAGTGGTCACTGATTATAAATACAGGTAAGTTCTGTTATATGTCTTTAGATGACAGATGGTAGCTTTGAGCTTGCATTTTAGCAAACACATGGTCAGCACTTCTGTTTATAGAGATTCGTCAGCTTCAAAATCAAGCTAATGAGAATCAATACCAGATGGAAATATCATTTTCCAAGTAATCCAAGTCTCCACGTTAATATCAGGTATAAATGGGCTCCAGGACAGATCTATAAACAACAGATCGAGTGACTAAGAGATAATGTAATCTGTATAATTCATGCTAAACCATATATGGAAAGTAAACTGGCTTCTCTATTTGTGTAAACCTTCTCCCTATATCCATTTACCAGCCAAGCATCTGGTACTCAAATCACGTAGAGATATAGGAGCATGATTTGCCACCATAAATTTTAATTTTCAGTTGTAACTGAGCTCTCTAGACCAAAAGTTAAGTCATAAAGTTTATGTCAAAGAAAAAGGCAGCTTTACTTGCAGCAAATTGATGCATTTTGGCAGTAAAAGCTGAAAGTGCTCCCAAACTGAATCCAAGTAGCAGGAAAAAGACTTTGCGGGGAATACTAGTAAGGTCCCCAAAACCACGCCAATTACGAGAGCGCTCATGGGGAAACCCCACAATAGCAGCCGAAAGACAAGAACTGCAAAGAGTGTAGGTGTCAACCATGCAGCCAAAAGCAACACGCATTCACAGCAAGGATGTGCACACACACCTGAAGCCACGCTGACACATGTGGAAGGCATGTAAAGCGCAGATGGGAGCTGGCTGCTTGCAGGAGAGTTATGAAAGCAGAGAGAGGTGAGGTAAGGGGGGTTATGAAAAGCGAGTACAGTATGGGCCGGAGTCAGCGAGTGCTCCCTGCAAGTCTGGGATGTGTTTAGAATCCCAAGAGTCCAGCTCTTTGCTCTCTAACAGCCTCCGGCTCTCCTCCCACACCAGGACCCTTTAACGCCAGCTCCAGGAGAGGGAGCAGGACTCCATTACAACCATAAATAAACTGAGCTCCAACTCTGCTGGACTCTAGGTCACAACACACAAGCCTCGGAGTTAAATTTGCTCTGTGACAGAGATGTATAAGAGTGTACTCTTTATTAATGGGTGAAAGGATCCTTCCTCTGCTGCTACATTTTAATCTTATGAAAGGAGTTTTTAATGAGAGAGTCGCTGCCTTTCTAATGACATAACCGGGTTCAAATGGCGGTCACGGCAAGCCGTCCCTGATTAGCTACTGCAATAAGACATCCAAAGACAGGCATCTAGAGAGATGGATAATTTAATAATTTAAATACTCTTAACTTAAGCATATGAGTGGATTTGAATAGTAAACTTAAAATGGGACTGAACTTCCTAACTCAAGTTGACAAATCATCCCTTTATTAAGTAAAGTTCATGCAAGCTGTTGCCCTGTTAGCCATCAACAACAAATAAATAAAAGGTAGGTTAGTCTCCTCCAGACTGTACATGGATAAAGGAGCGTTAGCCACTGTGAAGTCAGCCATTGTTTGCATACTTGAATTCAGAAGTCTCAACTTTAGCTTATTGCTGTTGCCATCTTGGTCTCTAAAGCCACAATTGGACAATAGTGTAAGCTCCAACTTACCTAATACTAGCAGTGAATTCACATTTTTAGACCCAGCACACTTTCAAGAACGCGAGAAAGTAAGTGTCATCTTAATCAAAAAAAATCATAACACGCTTTTCTATTTTCTAGCCTTTTTGTAAAACAGTAAATCTGAAAACTCACGAATAGCAACAATATGAACTGTTTCATGAAATAAATCCAAAAAAGCATCAACATGGACAGTTCAGTGGCTTGATGAGCTTTAAAATCTAGCTGATGCATTTAATAAAGAATAGCTTTAAGCTTGATATAATTTGAACAAATGACTTGCAAAAATATTCAACTGCCATCCAGACTCCATGAACTGTATGGAGGAAGTTAGCGTTTTAACATGAGAGCGTGGCTTCTGGAGCCTTCTTGCTTTATGAAGCGATAAACTCTCTTAACCTAAATGAACAGAAAACAGAGGTGATTGTGTTTGGTCCCTGTGACCACTGCGACTTTGGCCCCTTAGAAATGTTTAAAAAAAAAAAACCTTTGCGAGGAACCTAGGAGTGATTTTTGACTCCAATGTAATGTTTGATAAACAGATCAATGCTGTAATCAAGTTTTTTTCATCTTCGGCTACTTGCTAAAGTGAAGCCATTTCTCTTTTTTAGAGACTTTGAGAGAGCTATCCATGCCTTCATTTCATCTTGCCTCGACTATTGTAATAGTCTTTACTCTGCTGTTAGCCTGTCATCAGTTAGCCGTCTGCAGCTGGTCCAAAACACTGCAGCACGGTTACTAAGTGGCACACGCAAGCGAGAACACATATCTCCCATACTGGCATCATTACACTGTCTGCCAGTTAGTTTTCAAATTAATTTTAAGATTTTATTATTTGTTTTTAAGGCGTTGCATGGGTTAGCACCCTCATTCCTTTCCGATCTTTTAAATTGATACACTCCTGCAAACTCCTGCAAAATCACTGAGGTCTGCAGAATTCAAGTACAGAGGAGATCGGGACTTTGGTGCTCCTAAATTGTGGAACAAATTGCCCCTTCACATCAGGACCTCCCCAACACTGGAAACTTTCAAAACCCGTCTGAAAACCAACTTTTACTCCCTGGCTTTTAAATCAGAATGAGTTTGTATGACTTTTATTGATCTTATGTTTTACTCAAATCTTCTAATTTGATGATTGTTTTTCTTAACTTTTATCATGTCTCCCTATGTTTTTCTCTTTTGATTATCTTAATTGTACAGCCATGTGCCATATAAATAAATTTGACTTTGACTTTGATAAAGCGCTATACTGCCATGATTGCAGCTCTCAGTATGTCTTGTTTACACAAAGACAAAACAAAAAAGTTCTACACTAAATGAGCTCCAGTCATGTTACTCATTGCTTAATGTTTCTGTGGCTATATAGCACATTTTTCTTCTCTGCTCTCTTGGTAAAAAAAAAACCACACGTCTGATAAACAACATGTTTTATGTTACTGCTTCTAAATGAGACACAGGCTTTTCTTTTCTCCTGTAAGAGAGCATGTTTTTGTGTTTCACACCAGCAAACATTGTCTCCAACTGGGAAACATAACAATATAATTACCTGTCAGGCTCACGAGTTGCTATAATTGTGCATGAATGCCGGCTCAAACTACCCTTCATATTTTAAACTGGTTTTAATTATAGCAGTGTCTTGTTCTCAGCTATGGTTCCCTTTTGCACTTTTCAGAATACAAATGTGTATTATACTGGGCTCTTGAACAGCCTGTTGAAAAAAGGCTTGATTTATCATGACTGTTGGGTATCTTCTTTAGTGGATTTCAGTGGTCAAAAGCACGGTATAATGTTACTGGCACTGACAACCGTCTCCATTTCTAGCAGTTATGCTGCTCACCTGTGAAGCAACACTTCTACATACAACAACAAATTGATGCAATATGCATATTTTACAAAGTAATACCTAAAGAAATCCGAGAGCCTTTGAACACGGCTGTTGTTTTTCATTCACTTTGTGGGCAAACATGTCAGTTAAAGTGCCAGTAGGATGCGAAAAAAAAAGAATTAAAGCTGTCACAGCAGCAGAAAGATGCGATGGGGTTTTCACTCAATGCCACTCAAAGGTAAATATCTCTCCCTCTGCCAACTGGCTCCAACATCACTCCACGGAGCTGCTGGAGGCGACAACCATCAGACTGTCAGCTATGTGACAGCTCAGTCTTCCAGTGCAGCAGCATGTTGGTGCAGATGGGAACATCAGCAAACGGGATGACATCAGATACTCATTAATCAGGTCTCTGTCACTCCTACAAGGACTATACTTCTATACTACACTAAACACTATCCTATACCTCTGCATTTCTGTACAGAGAGTTTGCACAAACCCTAAGGTGCCGCAACACAAGCTTGGCAATGTGAGCTCTGATGAATGATGCAACAAATGGCAGAGTAATGACTAGTGATTCACTGAAAATTATAACAAAATAATAACAAAAACACAGAAACAACAGCTCTTTCTGACCAATTTTAACTAGTGACAGGAAAAAAGGAAATACTTTTCCCTAGCAACCGGTGGTTGCTAACTGGTCTCTAGGCCTTTGTGACCAGAGCAGCCAGCTAGCCTTAGCTAGCTAACGTGGACCACTTGAAAAACAGCGAGAAGATGAGGATCAACAGCAGCCGCAAGTGCAGAGAAACAAACTTTGTATTAAATCAAAATAAGAATTACGTAACCAACAGAGTGAGTTTCTACAAATATGCAAGAGAGGTTTTTAGCCACAGTAAAAAGCATGCTATTAGCATCAGCTAAAGCCATGATAAAATAGGCTATAACCCACCCTAACTTCAAATGTAGTCATGATGTCACATCCACATTGTGGTACCACAACTTAGAACTTATTACCAGATGGCAATGCCTAAAATCAAGGCTTTAATATGGGAATCCAGAAGCTAATGAGTCATATTACATTGCCTATCTCTGCCTTTTATATACAGTCTATGCAGTAACCTCAGAGGTGTTCTTTGTTCAAAGAGCCCTCATTAAAAAAAGACAGACATTGTGACGAGTGACCCTGAAAAATAAAATAGCTGTATAATACATAACATAATGGCATAAAATGACTATTTTAAAAAGTGGTTTAGTCTGAAAGCTTTTACGGCTGTTTAGATTCACAGTGGCATGTTGCATCTTCATCTGTTATGATGTTTTGTTGCTACAAACAAACAGAAAAGTAGATTTGTTTTTTATATATATATATATATATATATATATATATATATAATTGTATTGCACAGTTGAGGAAGACGTTGGTCACTTAGCACATAGAAGACCTTCTGTTCATGGGTTTAAACTGAATATATGTTGATGGAATCTGAGTCTCTGCAGGTTGAGGCAGGACAGCGTGTGCTATACGAGCATACCAAAGTAAGTTCAATTCCCAGGTCTTGCTCCGCGGCGAGATACAGATTGCAACACAGTTCTAAATGTGCGAGTCCTGTAGACTGTGCCTCTCGGAAAACTCAATGCACATACTCTACATTCTCCGCAGTAAACAGTATAAAACCTAAACTGGCGTTCAAGAGCAGCAGATGAATTCCTTGCGGCTCGACATGTGTGCCGAATGTGGCCGCGCGGTCCAAAAACAAATACACAAGAGAAGAAACAAGAGTTTGAGCCAAAAGGATGACACAAACAAAACACATAGTGCTGACCTGATGTAGCAGTGGGAATGTAAAATATGCATGGCTGAGGTACAGTTCTAGTTAAAGCCGCAGCTAAAGATGTGCACGGCCCTCATGCATGGACACTGTCTGTTTTTCCCACTCTCCTTCACACTGATATCTCGTCCACTCGTGCTATGTTTAGCCTGCTGACCCACATGGATACTCTCTGCCGCTCCCTCCCTTTTATTCCTATCCATGGAACTTGGTACCACCCAGGCTCCTCTTATACAGTCAGCTTCTCCACTTGTGACTCTGACAGTGAGCGCGACACAGGTATTACTGGTCTGTCAGGTAACTGACACTGGAGGACTTAATAATAAAGATATAGATACACTACATAAAAAGCAGCCAACACCAGTCACAGGGAACTACAGTGTAGATCATTAAGGGTAAATATATATATTTCCCCCCGTAAAAAGACAGACAATCTCTGAATACTCTAGCTGTTTATGACATTCAGGCCTTAAATCCTCCCCTCATTAGAGACATATACATTTTTAAAAATAGCATTTATAAAAGGAGCTAAAACAGCTGGTGAGAGCATTTGTTGTTGACTATATTTGGCTGCGGATTAATGCACATCTGGCACTCTAGACCATGTTAATGATGCAACATGTCACAATGAGCCATCAGTCTCCTCTCCCGTGGAACCAGCTCCCAGTTTGGCTGCAGGACAAAGACGTGAAAACCTCTCTACATTTAAACTTTGCTCTTTGATAAAGCTTACAGTTTGAACTGGATCAGGTGACCCTGAATCAACCTTGTGTTATGCTGCTAAAGGCCAGCAAATATTTATTTATAGAGCTCTGCAGGCGCTCTGTAGATAATCGGTCCTACTAACAGAGCACTCAAAGCGCTTTCCTACTACAAGCCTCATTCGCTCACACAAGCTTTTTTTAAACCTAAAATTCACAGTGACGGATGCATCAGGGACAACCCAAGGATGGTATCTAGTATCTAGGAGAGATGGGATCGAACCGCTGACATTCCAATTAGGAGATGACCTGCGCCACCTCCTGAGCCACAGCCGTGGCATTACACACACACAGCTTTTCATAACTTTTGTATGTTGTAACCTCAGTTAAAGTTTTTCTTTATGTAATCAATACATATTTGTAATATTTTTACCCTCCTAACCACGCTCACTCTTCCTTTTTCACACTTATCTACATTCTGCCGATACTCTGCCTGTGATTGGCTAGTTTGTTGCCTTTTTTAATCTAGGTGAACGGAAACTGTCTGCTCTGAAGCTCGTGCATCTTAGACAGAACAACACAAAGATGCTCAAAATAGCCTGGAGAATTATATCCATAACAAACACTGAAAGAGGCCCCTGTCCTATGTTTAGAGGGCCACAGTCGCCTATTGTTGTGCTTACATGCTGCGGGTCAACAGCTGCGTCTGCCCCGTCCTATACATCCAGAGCTAATGGACACTTTGTTCCCGCCACTCTCTAAATTACAGGCTGAGGAAGAAGGGGATGTAGTATGCCACAGAGTGAAAGCAAGACAACTCCCTCTGATTAAATCCATAACTCTACAGTAACCCAGACATAACCAATAATAAACATGTAGTTAAAAGCTCAAATATAAACAGCTTGAAATGTTCTGAACTAAAACCAAAGGGAAACACTTAGTAGGTATTCGACTACATTTAACTGGATTTTTTTTCCATATCCAGATGTGTCTGGTGTGCACATATACACTCTGTTATAAATATAGAGGTTCAGACTTATTTATGTTGATACTGTGAAGTGAATTTTTTTTTTTTTAAAGAAAGATTTCACTAAAGCTGCAAGTTCGTTTAGCAAATTTGACAGGATGAATAAAATTAATCTGTCATGCAAACATAGTAGCGCTGAAGTCTATTTATTCACACAATTCTCAGTCCAGACTAATGCACACGACAAAGCGAATATAGACTGATATTGCATGAATCAAACCAATTCTCACTGAAAGTTTTCACAGTTTCATACTGGGCGTGGTGGTTTTACATGATCATGAGAGAGAAATCCCAGTGCTTTTGCCAGTATGAAGCACTTGTTTTACACGTAACCACACCAAAGAGATCTGCAGCATGTATTTGCTGTTATTTCTGTGATCATGATATAATAACTCAAATTTATAACCCAAATCGAACAACACAAATGCAGTTCTGCCGTGAAATGTTCACAGCTCTTTAAAGTATCACTGAGATCCTGCAGGGGGACTTTTCTTTCACAAATGCAGAAATAAAACCTGACAGTGTTTCAGTCAATTAGTCTGAGGTTTACGCCGACTGACTCACAGATTGACACCCACCCACCTGGCCTTAATGGGTACCCGCCTCTCACATTAGGGGTAATTGTGAAATAAACTCTGGTTTAAGAGCTTTAAAAGATGGTAGACTGCAGGTCACACTGATCTCAAACAAACGAGGATGATCAAAATACATTTTTAAGTCCCCAACGAATAAAGGAAGGGGACGTTTAAAGCTATTTCAGCTAATCCCCTATTCACCACAGGTCGCCTACAGTGTCAAAAACATTTGGCAGATTTTTACACTGGATGCTCTTCCTGACACAACCCCCACAAGGATCTGTATCTCCTCATGGGATCAAACTGGGGATCTTTTGCTTGGTTAGGCAAATGTGTAAACCACTACACTCTGCATCCACAAACAAGGGAACAGGAAGTAATAGTCGTAAAATCCATAGGAAGAGAGCGAATAACAATGCTTTTAACGTGGGCACAGCAGGACATCCTCATGTATAGGGGGAAGGAAAAGCTGAATGTTGTTTATGTGCTCAGTTCCACCAAAGACACTGTTGTGGGAAAATCTGACCAACACAGAGACTTTGGCAGTGAGGAAACAAACCTTCACTCGTTCTTCACCTTCAATCAAAGGCTCATTCAAGTACATTGTACTTCACCAGATTCAATCAAATGTAACAATTTGACTTATGTAACAAAATTACAGGGAAAATTTTACATTCAAGTCAGAAATTTGGGCAGATTTTTTTTTTGAGTGCATAAAGAAAAAGAAGCACAAAACATGCTTGAAGATCAAAATATGCAGATTGAGTGACACAGATGGCGTAAAAATTCACTTCAGGTTTATTTATCTAAATAACACCAACAATCACCTCAAGGCGCTTTATACTATATGATAAAGACCCTGCAGTGTTCTGGAGAAAACCCCAACAATCAAACCATTTTCCTTCCCAGCAGGAGCAGCCGCGGGGAGGGGCAGCCGTGCCCGGTTTGAGGGTGGGGGCGACAGGAAACAGCTACAACATGTAGACGACTGTCTGCAAAGCTTTGCAATCAATGCATAACCATGAAGTCCCTTAAAGCAGTCCACTATGCACTGCACTTAATGGCTGATAATATCATTCTGCTCCCTGTTTTCCTCCTGCCTGGCAGCTCCATCATCAACATCCTTGGTCCAGTATATCCACTCTCTCTCCTCTCAACATGTCAGCCTTGTCTCGCTAACTTTGTCTCCAAACTGCTCTGCCTGAACTGTCTCTTTCAGACTCACTGATAATCATTTCATCTTCAGCTCCACCATCTTTTTGTCAGTGCCACTGTCTCCAAACCATACATCATAGCAGGTCTCATCTTGTAAACCTTCCCTTTCACTCTTGCTCCTATCCCCAGTTTTTCACCTTCATCTTTCAGTTAAATGTCCCATGACTGGACATTTTATGCACTACGTTCAGATGCAAGAGAGCAGACATAACTGGAAATAAAAATCACGTGCTTCGATGAGGATCGTCCCACTTTTTCAAATAAGTGACAATTGGAATAAAACGTAGTGTGCAAAAACGAAACAAACAAACAAAGAAATTGTGCAGCGCAGAGAGCCAAACAATCACAGCTGGTTTTATTTTTACCATAACACTGTGCGGCTTGTATATAGCGTCATCAAAATGTGCGAGACCATCCAAGGAGGGGACGCTCTGCAGGGATACTTCTATGTCACAAACTTTTTCGCCCGCCATTCCTCTTCTCGTGTTTGTTTTGCATCTTCCAAGCAACAGTGATGCCATAAATCGCGGCTGTCAGTTACAAATTTTAAACAAGGTTTAAAAAAATATCTGAATGAGAACGTCTGGCAGTGACTGTTCCGAAGAATTCAGACTAGAATCTTTACACGCCGCACACACTGCACGGCGTTATCTGCTGAATGTAAACACCAGCTGAGCCCAACTGGAACTGATCTGGTGGGACTGGTCCTCATCAGCCAGCACCTCCAAACTGCATTCATAATCGGCCTGACAGTCGTTAAGTCCATCTCTAGGTTTACATACGGCATATGATTTGGAGAAAGAGCACATATTCTCCATGTGTGTCAATGTAATTGTTTTCCTTTGCAGGACAGGCGTCCTCCATTTGTCTCTACGTGTAGAAATTAAGAACAGCAGGTCTGTTTGAGGCTTAAGTGCGTTCCCTGACACAAATCCAACAGCACGACACAATTACTGCGAGCCATCTTATGTTATTTACAGTTGAGAGGAGCACTTAATACTTATTGTACACAGAGAAAGCCAACGATTCCACATGCAGACAAGCACCACCAGCTGAGCTGTGATCGTCTCTCGTGCATGATGGATGGGAGGATCTCACATAAGTGCAAAGGATAAAAACAGGCCTCGCGCCTCGTGAACAAAGTTTCCTGGATACAAGAGACTACACAACACTTGTATGGTGTAAGCCTTTACCACTGTTAATGCAACACAGTGCAAGCAGTCTTGCGTCAGCTATGGTGACATGTTCAGAGGAGTGATGCAAGGAAGAATCCGACATGTGCAGCAATTTGTGCATCTTAATATGTTAATAGGAGCACGAAGCAAAACAGCATCAAAAGCGAGTGCCGAGAATGAAATTTAGTGCATAGAATGTATATTTGTATGGATTTATTTATAGAAAAAAAAAAGAAAACAAAAATCAGCTGAACAAGGCTGACGACGTATCAATCAATCTTTAGGAGGAGGGCGTATTCTCCGTCTGCCTTCTGGTATCCAAAACACCACTTTAAAGGACCGGATCAGATCACAACAACTGGTTGACAACACGCAGAAGGGAGGGGTAGAAATTTAATAAAATCCACTGTCATGCTGAGCGCATTAGTGATATCCACTCTAAGCAGAAACCACTCCAGTCTGTAGCCTCGGGAGCTTAATTCATCGTCCTTTTAACGTGCAGAGTACTGCAGCCAGCAGGTACAGGTGTAAACAGAGATACACTCAGTTATTACACCCGCACATGTGAAATGAAGCAAGATGTCTTCTGCCACGCCGACTTTCTGTTTCCCCCGGCAGCAGAGCTGTTAATCTCCTGACAGGTGTCCGTGTTATCTTAGGAATCCGTCGGCCTCTGACGGTGCGGAACAGGCAGTCAGTCCCTCCACACGGTAACTAAAACATGACCTTACATTTTACATAAATTTGACTGCGGAGACGAAAGACTGAAAACGTTCCGGTGTTAAATTCAAACACTGCATGTTAATGCCGGTGTCCAGTACTGCCTTCAAATGCTCGCTTTATCCTCTGACTGCTCAGCCTGTAAATGGTATATACCACATGGTGTAAATACAACTACTCATTTAAGACAACAAGACGACAAACCTGTAAGGAAGGGTCTTTTTCGGCATGATTTAATCCAAACATTTCATGTTTTTGTGACAGTTTTATCCAAAATATATACATTTTTTATTGTAATAAGTTAGAGTTCACCCTGAAAATCAAATGTAGGACATGCAGAGAAGTGGTGTGACAGAAGAAGATACTCGTTGAAGGTAGATGATCTACTGTGGTGAGCCCAAAAGGGAGCAACCAAAAGCTGAAAGTGCTATTAATCCATCTGTTCAAATACAACAGGACTGTGAGCAGGTTTATGTAGGACCTACTTCCTTTCTACCGAACTACCCCCATCAACTGTATCGCTGTGCAAAACGAGCTACCCGTGACCTCATGCTCGTGACCGCGTGGCAGGATGTAAACACTAATGGGAACCCACTCAGCTGAGCTGTAATTAGCTGGCTGCACGCTTTAATTGGCGGATGTAGTCAGACAGTTCCGACATGAAACTGCACACACATATCTAGGTCATGATTTGTGGAAAGAGGTGTTGCTATAGTGTACTTCTTAAGATTCTGACCACCAGCTAGTTTCCACTAGATTCATGCCAGAGGAGAAACACGTATACTTGATTTAAGGGTGAAACAGATTTCTGTTGTGTTAAAATTGCTCATTTAAGAACTTATGGGCAACAACAAATACTATAAAATAAAGACCTGATGTGATTAAACAGAAGCTTTCATGAAGCTTTCAACACTTATTTTGTGAAACCACAAAACCAACCTGTCATTACACCTTCAAATAACTGTGAAGGCGACGTGTCTTTACCTTCGACATTTCACAGTTCAAATGAAAGGAAATCGTGGTGCTTTCTAATTAAAGACTTGTTTCAAACCCAAAGCAGCCTGATATACAGCGATAACTATTTCCTTTACCCAGAGGCCTCTTCCATACAGAGGGGCCCCTTCCTCTAGCAGTATGAGAAAACAGTCCATTCCACTAATATTATGTTTTCATTAATGAGAAGGGGCTTAAAAAGCGCCATGTTTGTTTGCATTTAGGCTAGACTGACTCAGTCTGAAGAAGCTGAGCGAGGGCGCGGACGTCAGGGTCAGGAGCAGCTGAAGGTCTAGTTTCTCAGAAACAATTCAGACAAGAGGGAAAGGGCAAGAGGGAGAGAGGGGCGAGTGGTACGGAGGAAAAAAGAGAACACGACGATGCTTAGCTTATCTTGAAAAATGAATACTGCCTTATCAGAAAACCTCTTTTCTACAGCACTAAGAAAAAATCATGGCTGCTTCAGTAAAGATACAACCTACAGTAGGAAAGCTAAAGGTAGAGAAGGAGATGGGATGGCTATAAAGGAACTGGTACGACTACTGCTTACTTTTAACAGCCATTATGAAACAACGATGCCATTTCAAAATTTCAAAATTTGCTTCTGAGGCATTAAACTGTGTTAACGTTAAACAATAAATACATAATTCAAACTCACTGTTTCTCTTCTCCCTCTGATGGGTTAGAGTCCTGCTCCTTGGGCATGTGTTCCATTCACCTTAATTCCATCCAGCAGCCAATCATGAGAGACTGAGGCAAGCCCCACCCTCGGATGCACACTTGTCATTCGCCGGTTGGGACGAGTCGGTCAACAAAACATAACAGGGGCCAGTCCCTAGGGGCCGGTCCCTGGTGTCCTCGGAAGGTGGGTTTTGGGCGTTTCTCCAAAAGGAGTGCACCCGGTGTGTTGTTGCTCAGGGTGATGCTGGAAAATATGAAAGATGATGTAGGTTCCTCGGGTATATCAGCTGGCCTTGAGGCCAGGGCTGGAGGTGGATGACAGTCTCAGGAACGCAGTGGCAGGACTGGGATCCAGGCTGGAAGAGAACAAAGGTCACACTCAGATTAAAAAGTCTCCAGATATGAAACAATGGGAATATGTGCACGACTAAAGCTCCCATCTATCAGGACAATAATGATCACTTAATGATTAATACACTGGAAAAATAGAAACCACATTGAAATATCATTGAAGTTTAGACTGTCCTTGGGCAAGATAATAACCCCAAGTTGCTCTCTGATGAATGTGTGTGAATGTTAGATAGAACGCACTTAGAGAACGCAGCAACCACGTCACTAATTATGGAGGAATTATGGCTTAACTCTGAATGAAGGTAGTTAAAGTAGTTGTAGTTTCGGTGGACAGCAACAGAATAAAGTTGCTACAAAGACAGCCACTGAAGACCTGGTTGTTCTCGAAACAACCTTTTCAAAGACAACAAGACATTCCACACAACACCACAACACTCATTTTAGTCCTAAGAGTCCAAACTGACAGTGAGTTTCCTGTGACAGCAGGCTGGAGAAATCTGGAAGTGTTCATATCAGAGAAGCTGCAGTCACAGAGTCAAGGTTACTTTTTTCACTACAATGCTCTATAAAAATGTGTCGGAGAGAATGATCCCAAGATTTGAATCACTAGGAACCAAGGTAGACACAGAAATCAGACCTCAACTCTGTAAAACCCAACCCATCTCAAAACCTGAGACACAAACTTGATCCGAGACCTGACATGTTGCTTTGAAACAGAAAGCATTTATACAACACTTCTACCCAACGTGCTTTACAATTTGCCTGTCAGTCACGTACAAAAAAAAAACCAAAAAAAAAAAAACCACACAAACAGCAATGGCAGCAAGTCATAGAAAGTCATACAAGGCAGTGGCCTAACCACAAAGAGCAGTTGGGTAAGCGCCTTTGCCCTAGGACATGCAAATTGTAGGAGCTTGGAACTGAACCCAGACTACTTCATAGTTTAGCTACAATTATCCCACACATAAGGCATTTTGGTGCACGTTGTTATCTTGGCACTCCCTCCCAGTGGGCATTATTTAACTACCCATCTGAATGTATGATCTGCATGAATGCAGACAACTGATAAAGTGAGAACGGGACACCAGACCGAGTCTACAGGCAAGAAAAAGCTAAAAAATAGCCAGGTTTGAGGTCTTGTGCCACGAACGATCAAAAAAAGTCTTCTGAATTTGTTTCACCAAGGATGTGGCCATACTACAACCAAACAAGTACTTCACCACATGTTGTGACCACTGAGTTAAGCTGTCAAATCCACTGAGACTCATACTCCATCTACCATTACATGACCCTTGGACATAAGAAATAGAGGCTTTTACTCATGCATGCAGAAGCAAATAGATTTTTTTCCCATTCACACACAAAGTTAAAGCTGGATAAGTTGGTCTGAAGGTCAGAAACTCTGTCACGTTCAGCTGTTACTGGTGCCATTACTAGTTCCTGGAAAACTGCTTAGAGAACGTCACCTCTTGCAAAGGGTTAAGTAGTTTTAAGATTAGCAGCTGAATCCGTGAAAGGGTATGTGTGTTTGTGTAAGTACTAAGAGGATCTTGATCCTTTAACCCCTGCCCTCCTCCCTCTGTTGTTAAAGGAAGGCTTCTTTCTTTCCTTTGCTAACCCTTCATTCGATAGCTTTCTAACAACAGAGCACACACAGAGCACAAGAATGGCCACAAATGAGACCAAATTAGTATTACTAACATAGAGAATATGCTGTGTGCAATACTGTTTTAAAAACAACCTTTCTAAACAGGAAAATGAGGCTTTTATCAGTTATTTTGTGGCCATATTAGCAGAAGGTGACTGATTGTGAAACCCTGAATCTGATAATATCAGACCGATGGTTGCTGAAAACAGTAAGAGTGCAAGATAAAATCCAAATGTGTGGTGGTGCACCAAGATTTCTTTAAATCATTTTGCATATCAATCCATTTTCCTCCACTTAAAAATAATTTAAAGACCAATGTTCATCTGTAAAAGCATGACCACTAATGAAGGTAGGCTACATCATTTATCAGTGCATGCAAATAAAGTTAAATGACTTCTATGTTCTTCTAATATATAAAGATGCAATTTTCGACATAGGTAAGTAAATATCTCCTCCATCTCCTCTTTCCTTATGTTTGCAGAGGTGTATATATGCAGGCCCACTGCTCCATCTGTCTGCTGATTGTATAGGAATTTCTTTTAATTATGTATTAATAACATTATTTTATTGTATGATGCCTTGGTGCCAGTGGATTTTAACATGTCTCACACTCATACAGTAAGACAAATGGTGGGGGTCTAGTAAGGAAGTTGGGGGAAGCAGACAACTTCACAGGAAGAATCTTTTGTATCTTCTCTGACGGACTCTTCTCTGAGGTAGCAAGGGAGTGTGAACCTTAAGGTGTGAAACAGCTGTGTACTGCCTTTTGTTCCTGAAGAAGGTATTTAACTGAGAGCCATGTTAGGCTCGGGAGACTCTGCTGGCCGTCTGCCCCGCGGTCATGCAGGCTCTCCACCAAGCTCAGGTTTTTCTGTTCTTTCTTTGTGATTAAAGAATGTTAGCTACCGCTCACCGCTCGTCTGCAGGCTTTATTTAATGGAAAACTTCCACAACACTATATACGGTGCATCTACTCACTATCCATTTAATCTGTTTGTTAATGCAAATATCTAATAAGCCAGACACATGGCAGCAAACAGAGCATCAGAATTCAGGGAAAAAAGGTGATTTAGGTGACTTTGGATGTGCCATGGTTGTTGTCCAATGGAGACACAGGAGATTCACATCATGGATGTGCAGCTGACAAATGTGCAGTATGTGTGTTGATGCCCATCCACCCATCCATCCATCCATCCATTCGCTTCCGCTTATCCTTTTCAGGGTCGCGGGGGGTACTGGAGCCTATCCCAGCTGTCATAGGGCGAGAGGCGGGGTACACCCTGGACAGGTCGCCAGTCTGTCGCAGGGCCAACACACAGGGACAGACAACCATTCGCACTCACATTCACTCGCACATTCACACCTAATGGCAATTTGGATTTTCCAATTAACCTATCCCCACAAGTTGCATGTCTTTGGACGGTGGGAGGAAGCCAGAGTACCCGGAGGGAACCCACGCAAACACGGGGAGAACATGCAAACTCCACACAGAAAGACCCCGGCCTGATGGTGGAATTGAACTCAGGACCTTCTTGCTGTGCGGCAACAGTGCTAACCACCGTGGCACCGTGCTCACCTATATATATGTAACGAAAAATAATTTCCCCCAGGGATCAATAAAGTATTCTGATTGTGATTCAAATGGATTGCTGCTGGACTTTGCATTATTGGGCCCTTACCAACCACCGATAAATTTCTGAATGCAGAGTTGTATGTGAGAATAATAAAACTGGTTTTATTAACATTGCAAACATTGTACAATCATCAGCTAAAAATTTTAATAAACATCTGTTAAACAAAACAACCTTAATCAAGAACCCCACAAAGACTAAACATTAGGCATGAAGTAGGCACTTAAAGACACTTAAAGATAAAACACACGCACACACACTGAGCGGAGTAGTCTACAAGGCTGAAACCAACAGGGCAAACTGTGGCGTGATATTGATATAGGACAGGAGTGATATAAACTGATTAGGAACTGAAATTACATCCAAGTACCATATGCTATTAGAGCAAGACAAGTCTTTTTAGAACTGGACCCTATTCCTTTCCATTTTCTTCACTGTATCTATAAACAGCGAGGCTCTAGGGAACTGTAAATTATAATGATGCTGCAGGTTTAGTTTCGGGGTATATTTGTAGAAATAGTGCTTCAAGCCTCTGGTTAGGAGTTACAACAGCTTCTTTTGGACTAAAAAGCTTTGGCAACTATAAGAGGGTAAGTACCCACTGGGGTGGTTGCCCTGGAACTATGTGCCATCCGAGCTTTTCTTCTGCTTGCTTTAGCATCGCTAATTGCAGAGGCACTGCTCTTTGTCGACTTTTACTTCGTTGTGAACCTTTTTACATCCTCTTCATTTTTTCTCTACATTTCCTCACTGTATTGTGTTTGCCAACAGCGAGTTATAGGGAAGTGCTAGTGCATGTTTTTTTCTAATTTGTTCTAAATTGTAAGATTTCCCGCACTGGAGGCCTGGACTTCACTGCTGGAGTTTCTTCCAGTTTTTAGTCCTAAAACTAAAGACTGTCAGTTTTTTAATGTTCAAGTGTTTCCATCAATTTTCTCCAGAGTCCAGATCACAGGGGTAGAGTCTCCTCTCCTTGGCTACTTCCAGCAACTTTTGCAACAAGGCATGAGCCCATGGGGCTAGGCCCAACCGAGCTCAGCCCCAAAGAGCTACACAAGCCTGGGCCTCAGTGGGCTCACTAGCTGGGTCCTGTGCAGCGTGGATCAGTAGTAGTCGAGTGCAGTCACTGGTTGCAAATACTGGCTACATGACTTTTTGCAGCACTTGTCCCCTGTTGGCCATTAAAAAGACTGCAGGTTTAACACACTTCCACATTGGCTTCACTTTTCAGATTCAAAGTCTAAGTCTATTTTTCATACCATTTATGGTCCTACCAAAAATGGGCTTCCAAAAACTTTGATGGTGGTGAATTTTTTCTGTTTTCACACCGTTTAAAAACAGTTACTCTAAAAACACTCCTTTAGTGTTAAATCAAAAAACACGGGCTGTTTACTGATCTCTGCTATTGACCAGGCTTCTTTAAAGCGTTCAACCTTTAAAAGGACATACAGTAAATTCTGAATTCCACCCAGAGAGCTCCCTAACCTTTGTATTGATTTATAACAGGCATTAACTTTAATTCATGTTACTACAAAGACTGTTGAGTCATTAAACAGATCGTCCAAACTCGGCACCATGTTTGACAAACTCTTCCACAACTTCTCTCTTCTATAAACTCACTACCTGTGAGTTTATGCAACACAAAGTGGCACACGGTATCATGATCACAGATAGGATTGAGCCTCGAGCTTGTTAAGTACTTGTGAGGCTGTATCTGCTACCCTACCACACTTAGAACATCCCCATATATATATATATATATATATATATATATATATATATATATATATATATATATATATATATATGTGTGTGTGTGTGTGTGTGTGTGTGTGTGTGTGTGTGTGACTGTAGAAATGTTCTATAAGTCTTTGTCAAAAAGTGACATCGCATTAGACTTTGCAATAAAACTTATCTCCCCCTGTCCACAAGCTATAACGTTCACCTGTTTCATCTTAACTGTGTCCTTGTTTGCTCTCATTCGTCCTTGATCCAATTCAGGAAGTTATGCTTGTATAAATATTCCCTATATCCAAGGTCAGGGCATGAAAATATATTTTAAGTGGTCTAGGGCCAGTAATGTGTACATTGCATACTTGAGCTATGGAAAGACAGCATGAAACAGGGAAGATGAAAGGGGGCAAAGTGAAAGACTAAGAGCCAAGAAAAAAAGTTGGGGATAATATATACAGTACATGGAGAGTGGAAGTAAAGCTGATGAAAGCTGGAATGAAGACAAAACAAACCTACTTATATGTGAGCTCGAAGACAAATAACAGGACGAGGTAGAGCTTGTCAAAGCTCTCATTCGGGTATTTTGAACATGAACATACAGGGTGGGCCATTTATATGGATACACCGTAATAACATGGGAATGGTTGGTGATATTAAAGTCCTGTTTGTGGCACATTAGTATACGTATGTGAGGGGGCAAACTCCTCAAGATGGGTGGTGACCATGGTGGCCATTTAGAAGTCGGCCATCTTGGATACAGCTTTTGTTTTTTCAATAGGAAGAGGGTCATGCGACACATCAAACTTATTGGTAATGTCACAAGAAAAACAATGGTGTGGTTTCAACGTAACTTTATTCTTTCATGAGTTATTTACAAGTTTCTGACCACTTATAAAATGTGAAAAGAAAGAATTTTCATGAAAGAATTAAGTTTCGTTGAAACCAAGCTACTACTACCACTACTGTACATACAAAAAAACCCACAATAACCTTACTCCTTGATTTGAAAATAGGCCACCAACGTCTCTCGTGGAGCCTTCTCCAGGCTAATCCCCCTGGTGTAATGAAAGTGAATGAAAACTGTGCCAAATTTGAGCATTCTTGTCTTTATTTAACAGTAAAGGTCAGCCAAGAGACAGAGTATAGGGAAGAGAATCACCTCTAACATTCATTGGTTGTCCATTACACACTAATCCACTTTATATCATAAAGTCCCCCTATAGCGGTCACTGCAGCTATTGAAACGCATCAAAACACCTCATACAACATTTTGAACTTCACCAGTGTCCATCCATTTAGCCTGCCAAAACATAGTAAATGCTCTCTAACGTATACATAGGCATGATTTTCACACCCAAAAACAGAACAAAAAAAAGGAGAAAACTAATGCTCACTGCCTACTGATGCACACCTTTTCAGTGAGTTATTCAACCTTAAAACTGTAGCAAACTGTTGCATACTGTTTTCACACTGAATGTGCCCCAGATTCATTCATTCATGACTCCTTGTGGTGTCAATTACATCGACTTGCAGTGATGAGGAAGAATCTCACGGGGAAATCGGTGCACTAATCATAAAGCAAACAATTTCAACCAACACCTTTAAACAATGATAATGATAGGCACACTGACACAGAAACCAGAATCCAGTTACCTTTAGTTAAACAGACATCATGATGTGTCATAGATTGTCTTGTCAATGTGTCCAGTATTGTTGAATCGTTGTACCATGATGCCAGTGTTATCATAAGATAGCATTACCGCATGAGATTTCTGGAAGAAGAACCTGCAGCAGCAGCAGTCACAGTATAAAAGGAAAAACTTTGTCACAAGTACGGTATAAAGTAACGCAGCAGAAGTTTATTGACAAACCAGTATCCCAAAGTTTAGTTTTCAAAGATTTCGACATTAATTTTGCATGCATGCATGCAGAGCATGCAGCTACATTTGCTCCAAGTGATTTACAACACTCATAACATTCTTTAGATCCTGTTTTCTGATGGACAAGATGACACATTCATAAAGATTCTGATGACTGTGCATTCATCAAATATTGATGCGATGACATTTTATGTGAAAAAGACTTCCAAAATTTAGGTTCAAGGAATTCTAGGAAGCACGCACAGCCACCCACACTCTTTAAAACTCACACATCTCAGCTTCATCTACCTTGACTAGCACACTTTCCAGTACGGCCTCAAAATTTTAATTGGACCTGCAAACGCTGGCGTTTTCCCCTCAAACAGGGTTCACCTTTAATTGCATGCTTTAAAATGCATCAAAATAGTAACTAGCGAATGCATGTTGATGCCTGGAGAAGCAGAATTAATTAAACATGACTCTTTCTATGCCGTTTCAGGCCAGAAAAAAGAAAGAAAAACGAGAAAATTAAAGAAAAATCAAGGTACCTCTGCTCTTGAAAAACAGAGGAAATGAAGGTGGATGACAATGGAGAATGTGGATATTATTAATATGTATCGATTTGGGGAAAATCAAAAGAAAATAAGTGGTTGAAATAAAATAAAAGGACATTTCTTTTTTATCTCTACATCAGCTGGCAGTCAGTTCATGTGAGAATAAGCTGTTGTGCAGCTTTGACATGCAGATGTTGCTGCATCTATGTCTAATTGCAAACTTCCAGCTTCTAAACCATCAATGAGAAACTGATTTGCCACATCTGACATGCACGTCTCGTGTCACTCAAGGTCTTCCGTTATACTGTCAACGAACAATATTTTTAAACCCTCGCATGACCGATGCGATCGTAAAACCAGCTCGAGTGGTCTGATGAATGTTTGTCGATGAAGCGACTGCGTTGTTTGTGGTATCCCAGGCGAAAAGACGATGACAGGCCTCATTTACAAACACTTCGTAAAAATGTTTCGCGCGCAAACGCAGGATTTATGCAACTTTGTTTGTACACGAAAGAGGACAAACTGCAGTCGAGCACGTCTGCGCTAAAGATCATGAAGTCTGGATTGTTGCAGAAAACAAATCTTTGAATTAAACCGTTGGCCTATTATTAATCCATTCATTCATTAGCAGAATATGACATTGAAAACTGTTCATTTAATGGACGCATTGAGCAAATATCCATGAAATTGATGCCCTTTTATATCAATGTTTACACCCTCATTATTTCACATAATTAAAGGAAACTTCTCTTTCTTTGTTTACCACAACTGCACATCTGCAATAGAGACAAAACCACCAGAGCACCTTCACTGTCTTATCATGTGTTTTTCACACGTTTGCATGCTGAAAATTGACCCTTAACCTAGTAGATTACTAAGTGAAGCCTGTAAATCTTGACCAATCGTCACTATGAAGCAGCACACCTCAGTTTATGGGTCAGATCCACTAACACACACATGCATGTCAGTTAGAAGTAAATTTACCTGTGCACATGACTCAGGAATGCATCAGGAACTTTGCAAGCAATTTTGTACACACCCTCATTACTGTTCTATCTCAGCAAATCTAGAACCTGCAGTAAATCTGTTTGGTTACACGTTCTCGATGGTTCTGCATGCAGTTTGTAACCTCTAAAAACCAGTTCAAGGCTAAGATTGACAACCCTAATGACGCTTCGGAGCAAGTCTAAAAATATGCCCCCACCCCAATTACGTGTCTATTTAAATGTCAAAATGTCCAGTGTCTAATTAGGAGAAAATATGCACCCTTATGTGTTGCCCGAGCATTTTGATTTAGAGCTAATTAAATCATAAGGATTGCAGTCAAGCCTACATGGTGCTTGCTAAAGGCCCTACTAGTACAGATATTCATGTACAAAAGTTTATACACATGTCTTTTCATTTAAAATATGAAATTAGTTGAGGTGAAATAAGCACACATTAAAAACAAAGCATAAACATGTCTTTCCCTGTAGTTGCAGCAGTTATAATGTAAATGCCAGTGTTAATGCAGTGGAGGATGATGGTGCATGCATGCCTAGCCTCGAGCTCCTGAAGAGAGCCCTTATTAAAATTCACACCATGACAGCAGACGTTGGGGTCAGTGCTCCCGAATCCCAAGGGTTGCCGGGGCAATTAGTGGTTAAGTAATGGAGAAGGGGCAGGGCAAAGTTGTTGATGCAGTCCGATCATAGAGCAAACGGTGGTAGAAAAGGGGAGGAGGAGGGAGCTGTTAGTACCTCAGGGTTAAAAGTAGTCAAAGGCAAAGACATCATATTTCATGCTTGGTCTCTCTCCAGGCCAATTACTGCCAGGGAATTATCAATATGCGCTAATAGATCACGGCGAAGCAACAAAATTATGTCTGTTGCGGCCATTCTTCTAAGCGTGACCTTGTGGTTGCGAGTATATACAATCACAGATGTCTGCATACACAAAAAATGTTAATGTTCAACATCCACGTGTATACACAGATGGGGATTCAAGGTTTCATGCTCGTCAGGTAAAGGACAAATACAGAAACTACTCAGAAAGTGCATACATCCATTTATTTACGTTGGTGGAAGCAATAACAACTCAGTCAGCAGCTTGCGACAGGCGCCGCAGGAAACTCTTAAAGAAAAACAGCATGTAGGAATCTCTCGTTACAAACAGTTCGAACTCTGACGTACTTTGACAGCGAGCGTTCGGGTGTAATTAGGTGCGCTTGGTTTGCCTCATGTATCCTTAATTCAGATGTCAAGCAAACAAACACTGGATTTTTTTAAAATGTGACACATGTTCTTTGCTTGGTTCGTAACAACAGGGTTTCATTTCCAAAAGAGCCCTCGTCTCACTGCTTGTATATCAAACGCTTTGATACACAACACATGCTAAATCCCCCAGTTTTCCAAAAAACCCTGAAAAGAGTTTCTCCTCTTGTATAACTGCAGTGCATTCTCATTCAGTTTGCATGCACTTGTCTTTAAGTATGCATACTGCAAGTTTTGCATATTGCCCCCCAACCACCACTGCTATTTCTCTTAATCCTTGCATTAACTATCTCTGTCATCTCTTCTTTTTTCTTAATTTTATGCCCTTGCAATTTTTTTCGTCGCCTCTTCACCATCTGTCCTTACCATATACTTTGAACATGCCACTCTCACTGACAATCGTGGCGACGATAAAGCTGGTAGAACAGCACTCACAGGAAAGCAGAACCGCTGTTTATTTTGCTATTCAATCATCAAGAAGACATGTTACCAAAAAAGGCATAAAAAAAACGACTCCAAACAAAAAAAAGGACATAACTACTGTGAACTCACAGACTTAAACATTTTGAAGCCCTTATTGATCCTAATTAATACTACCTTTGGTGTTATGGTCAGTTTTGACTACAACATTTAGATGAAGGGACTAACTAACAGAACTTGGTGAGTAAGGTTCATCCACAAACTGCATGGATACATTCATAACAGACACACACACTAAGTTGTGGTAATTAGTGATAAATAAACGATGAATAAAACACCAGAACTTCCCCAAACTCAAGAACAGACTTCTTGGGTGGGGTTTTAATGCAATTAAACGCACAGCAGGCCATAATATTTTGTCAGCTCATTACCTCACAAATGCGTCAAAAGGCAGGCAGCACACCACAAGCACGCGCTAGCTGTTCATTTCAGACTCTCTAATTATGTGAGGTGAAGCCAGATGGCTCCTGTATTTGCATCCACCTGTCACCTATCGTGGCCCCTAACAAGGATTTCTTACAGAGGAGACTTCTAATGAAAAAGTTGCATGGTTGTTGTGAAGGAGAAATTTAGTGTTGGACACACTAATATGAGAGCCTGTGTGAACTGACTCGCATTATGGAGCCAGCTTCAAGTGGACATAAGAAGAACTGCACTTTAACATCGGATTCATTTTTTCAGCCCACGAGGATGCTGCTTGGTCTTGCTGAAACAGGCAAGCGAGCAGAGAGAAGTCAGCAGAGCCAGTTCACATACAGACAGGCATGCTGGAAATACTTTAAAACCTTTGTTTACCCAGATTAAGGAGTCTGAGCACACATTCGACCTCAGTAGCCGCCCAATTACAGTGTTCAAACAAACCGTGGACAGTTAAAGGTCAGCTGCCTTGCTCAGCGGCACGTCAGCAGTAGCTGTTTAAAGGGAAGCCCAGCGGCACACCACAGCAGATCACGCTGGCGCCTGGCACCGAAACTGAAGACCAATGGAAGACATAAATTTACATGAGACATTTGAATACTAGCAGGGCACGGCCAAGTCGCTAATGATGCTGCCAGCCTCCCCTTCGTCGCTCCCAACAGTACAAAGTCTCCTATTCTTAACATTTTATTGTCCCGTTAAAGCAGACAGCCCATAAATCTTAACGAGGCTCAAGTAAAAACAACAGACGTTTTGTGTCCTTCCTTTGTGTCTTTCTGCTATGCCGTCTGTTCTGATCTTGATTTGTGCGTCAGTTAACGTTAAAAATAATCAATAAAGGTTGCGGCTATGAAGCTGTTTTTTTTTATTGCCAATAAACGTGTCATTTAATTCTATCATTCAACAGATGAATCAATTAGCCTTTGAGACAGGTAAATAATTGCTTATAATAAGTTCTCAGAGTCCAAAGAAACAATAATATTACATTTGAATATGTTGATCCTGGCAAGTTTATTAACATGGTTTTCTTTACTGTTTCCCATCACAGTTAAATCTATGTTTTAAACGCTTTAAAGGCAGCTTTATTGCAGTGGTACTTTTTAAAGACAAAAGTAAAAATAAATGCACACAGAACAGGCTTGTAAAAAAACAAAACAAAAGGGCAAAGCTGGATTAAAATGAACTCTCTCCAACAGGTCTGTGTTAATCCTAAAAAAGTAAACATAGGATGGTCAGCAGGCCTAAAGGTACTGTACTGCAACTAAAGTAACCCTTGTGTTTGCATACAGATCTAAACTGAGGCCAAAGATTAAAGTGCAGCATGAGTAAGGCCCAGGTCATATATGCCTAGAGACCAGCTGTTGACCCCTCGACACTTACCGTGAAAAATGTGTATGCCAGCTGCTGTAAAATCAGTTGCTTAAGCTCCTGAACCAGGCCTACAGACTGGTCAGAGACCCCCAAGGCAAGTGTGTAGTGGTTGCTGGCAGCCTCCTTCTAATTGCTTTGGTTGCTCTGCTGTGGTTACTTGTAGTTTGCATGGAGGAAGGTGAGTTGACTGTGGCAATCTGATGCTGAGGCTTTCATAGAGCCCCAATCTCACCATCATGGAATCAGTCCGCAATTAAACAAAGAGACTGTCTAAATCCACAGAACGGAGCAAAGCCTGCCAAATACCTGAAAAACCCCGTGTAGACAATCCAGTGCCTTATTTTTAAAAGCACCCTTGCTATACTTTTAGTGCACAGTGCTGTACATCTCCAGGTACTTTTGACATATTAACTTTTAATGCACTAGGCGGAGAACAATTTGCCCTTTCTTGCTCTTACTTCCACTTTCTCCTCTCTCCTCATGTCCCTCCTCTTCCCACCCTCCTTTGGCAAGGACAAGTTCAGGTGCTGCCAAGAATGTGACTGAGTTTGGAAAACAAATCCAGCTAGCTTCTCTTTCTTTGCTCTTCGAGTTTTCTCTTTTGCACCAATGGCTGTTGTTTCTTGTTCTTTTTTAAGGTGGGCCATTGAGTGCAGCAGAGCTCCCGACAAAAGTTTGCAACTGAGGTTTTAGACAGCGACCTGCAGCTCACCGCTTTCAATGCAGCTAAGCTAAGCCTCTTTCTAACCCATTCTTACAAACACACATTCAGCCGTTTCTCCAGCTTATTAAAAAAGTGCATTCTGTGAAACTGGAGGCTGTATAGTATACTTCCACTTCCTGACACTTGTTCATTTCCTCACAGCTAATAGGACACGACAGATGGATGAAGGATAGCTCCTTTTGGAAGTTTGTTGTGTTCCCCTAAAAGGGTCCAGGCGATTAGGGAAGGTAACAAAAAGTGTCCGGGTCGGAAAAAGGAGACAGAGAGGCAAAATGGTTAAATTAAAGAGTTTTATTAAAGTTTCTATTAATAACTCAGCTAAAAGAGACGGACAGACAAGCCGCTATCACCATTTAAAGAAACAAAACAAAACTCAAGCGTCGGTCAGTAAACTGAAAAGTAAGTCAGGGTTAGTGGTTAGTAACCAAACACACTCCTCTCTGCCAAGCAGGAGTGCAGCTCACTAGCTGCACCCACTCACATGGCATCCTGGCACCCGAGCTCACCTTTCTCTGCCCTTAAATACTTTAAATTGCTGATGGGAGTCAGCTGTACGAAAGAAAGAGGTGGCACCTAAGGCAAGAGAGGACACGCCCACGCAGGCAACTTCAGAAGGATACCCTGCAAGGACCGTAACAAAGTTAAAGAATTAACGGGTATTAGCAACAATGGGTGGTTGACAACCACCCACACTCCCTTATCTCTTTTATAATCTGTAAATAAATGATGGACCATGACATCACCCATTGGTTAGTGCAATCCTGCTTTTTAAGCCTTGATTTCAGCAATTTTACTTCTATGTCGCTTTTGTTTGTTCGTTTTGGTGTACTGAGCATACTTGGACAAGAAGGTGGAGTGTTAAGGTAACAACAAAAGGTGCATCCATCAAATGTATGGGTCCACTGCACAGATACAGAAAGCCGTTATTTAGCATTAAGAAATATATAAAGCAATTACTACTACTTCAATCACCAGCACAGGCTTCTTGGATGGGCCACACCTCACAGCAAGACATAATTTGTAAGACAGTTATATTAAAAAACTTAACTCAAACTCAAATATAGCTGAGAGGTCCAGTTCGGTGCTTCAAAGTAAACCCTAGGAAACATCTAGCATCATTGCAACCAAGAAACTTTAACCTCCAAAGACCCAAACTCTTCCACGGCATGCATTTTTAATTTCTCTTTGATATTTGGGCTGACTGGGACCCGGTCAATGTAAAAACAAAGAATCACCAGATTTTTTTTTTTTTACCCGATCTAAGAAAAATGAGAGCCACATATGAGGATATTCGTTTTAAATTTTGATAAAACAGTGGCAGTATTAATGTCCTCGTAAGTGGATATCAGGCCCTTGTAGAGCAAAATTTAGTATATTGGTCTAGACAACCCAAAATGTCCACATATGTGGACGCCAGGTCCTAGGAGGACCACTATTTAGCTATTTAAAAATAAAATAACTTTTTCCGTAGTGGTCACCAGTGCAGGGACCAGGTGCATAATGCTGGTTTAACTTTAAGACTGAAATGCTGGAGAAGAGTTTCCTCTGTGCGTGTGCACTCTCACGCCAAACGTCACTCTACCAGAGAGGAAAAGGTGTGACTGTGTGGTGTGTCGGCGTGTGCAGGTGGTATAATTAGTCTAGAGGAGCAGCAAATTCTGTTTTCAGTGTCTGAGCGTGTGCATTTATTAATGTGTGTGTTACTGTATAATTAAGTGTGTCTCAACATTAGGCAGAGTGAGCTGGCAATGCTGATACTAGAGGAGAGTTTGTGCGTCTGTGGTGCGACTGGGCGCCGAGCCTAACGTGCCTCAGTGTGTGTGTGCGTGTGCATACGTGTGTGTGTGCATGCACGGCCATACACACTCAAGCAGGCTGACTGCACGGGTAACTTTATCCAACTGTGCCAGCAATCTGGGACTCCGATTTCCCTCTCCTCCCCTCCCGCCTCGCTCGCTTCTTTTCACTCAACCCACACAGTTACTGTTGCCATATCAACAGCCCTGGGAGAGGTCTCCTTTTCGCAGATACGTGATGGAGCAACAGGAAAACTCCCAGAAGGCCACAGCCATGGCAGGCTTATCAGCAATATCAGTACTGATATGTTTGTGAATGAGCGTAATACGCAAACTTGCTGGAACCTTCAAAAAACCCATTAACAGCAGACGTCCATCCATGCCAGAGGTAGTGCAACACTGCTCAAGGATACATCAAGGTGATGCCCTTGAGCTTTCCAGATAGGCACAGAATGCCACTATGGCACCGCTGATGGTTTCATTCTTTCAGCTATTTACCTTTTTTTCCAGATAATTTGAATTTGTATGAAGTTGACTGTGAAGCAGCAGCAGCTGTGCATGTCAAGTTGCACTACACAAGCCTAGCAGTGAGTATTTTATGTCTTCCAGCATGCGTTCACTTTCTCAGAGTTTACAAACAAGGCTGGGGTGCAGGCACCAGCCGCAGTGCAAACAGAACAAAACAGACTCGCGTCAAGCGCACAAACAAAATCATATAAATAAATATGTGTAAATTACCAAGAGAAATGAAAAAGCCTAAACAAATTGGGACGGGTTTAGATTTGAGAGGGAGCCAGTCTGAGCTCCGCTGGGAAGACAAACATTAAGATTCAGCCCCACATCATCTGGTTTCTTAACGGGAATGGAAATGTGCTGTAATCAGTTATACAAGTCGATTTTTCTATTTCTCACTGTGCAGTATGGCACTTCGAGTGCTATATTATACTATATACGTCCTGGGAATGTGCTCGCTGCATGCATGCATGATGACAACTGGCCGTGTATAAGATGACACCTCTGACAAGACTGAGGCCATCCTGACCATATTTGAGAGCTCAAACACTGCAAGAGTGAGCCGTGCCCGTCGGGTA